>NC_054876.1:42505711-47305711 GCF_018320785.1 Cheilinus undulatus | reverse complement strand
AGTTGGCCGTCCACACGGACACGAAACGGTAGTCGTTCACAGAGTGCACTCTGGGACCCGTTTTCAAAATATGACATATGACAAAAACCTTTTGCGTATACTCCTGAATTCGTCTTCGTGTGGATGGGGCCTTAGTTCAACGGACCAATAAATCTAGCCACGTCTGATTTGGTATCCAAATTTAGCCGTTTAGCAGGCTAACCACAAACATCCCTGGTTGTTATATTCTTCAAGGGCCTTTATTATGACATCCCACATCAGGAAATATTTTTTCTTTTGTTGCATTTAGACACACCTCAGCAGGAGAGAAATGAAACTTAAAACCAAAGGTGCAGTTACAGAGAAGAAAGCAAACTTTTAAGACTTTTGAGAACATTTTTCTGTGACTTTATGCACAGAAATGAGTCGAGTATGGTATCACAGGCCTGTTTTAAGGGGAAAAGGGGCTAGAAGCACTTGAATATGCATGCCTTTTAGTTTAATAATGCCAAAGAGTGAAAAAATATTGTGAAATAAATTTTTGGCCCTATCACCCAGCTCTACAGGATGGAAAAAGCCACTGGGAGTGCATTTGTGTATGAAAGAGAATCGACAGGAAGTAATATGAGTAGACTGGATCTGTTCCTGACTCAAATAAGAGAGTAGAACACAATTATACAAACCTCATGCAGGGCATGATCCCTATTCTCTTCACTCTCACACTATATCTTTGGCTGAAGTGACTGAAGAGATTTAGCAAGAAAGGAGCAAAGATTAGCAGATTCTTGGTTATGAAGGACTATAACACTAGCACCAGCCCTTCTGTCATTTACTATTGTGATAACTTCACTTCAAGCTGCAGAAAAATCTTTAACTTATCTGTTATTTTTAGTCCTTGAGCTGCTGGTACCATAATTACAACTTGCTTTTGATCTCCATAGAAATGAGTGATTGATTCTTAAAGGACAATAGGCTAAGGCAGACTGCCACATCAGGATCAATACGGCCCATAATAGTGAAGTTTCAGAATATCTGCTTTTCTCTTTCTTCAGCATCAGGTTGCACACAAAGATGACTCAGTCCTCAGTGGACTCACATTTGTGTTCAGACTCCAGGGCTGGTACTCGCACCGTTCATTCATCCAGGCTCTTCACACCCTCAACTACCTGCCTGACCCTCACCACTTTGAGGCATTTCAAAGTGCTTCACAACCCAGTCCCCATGGGAAGAAGCCTGATAGCTGTCAAGGAGTTCACACGTCAGATGTTGTTGATAACCCCTTCATGTTGCAGTACTGTTAGCTAAAGATGACACTTTCCTAAAGTGAAAGCTGCTGTAAGAAGTTTTTAGCTGGTAAAGGAACAGTCTGACATTAACCATTAGAGCTCACAGCTACTTTTTTCACCATTTTGTCTCGTCTGGACTTTTTTTTCTTGAAAAGCTTGTAAAACATCAACCCTGTGGTGCAGTAAATAAGTAAATAAAATTAGATAAGTTCTGATTTTGGCAAACTATGGCAACAGATTCATGCTAGGCTGTTACAATACCCAGCCAATAGAAGACAGAAAAAATGTGATCACTGAATTTGAAAGGCTTTTTGAGAGCGGCCTTGTCTTGGCTGTGTTTGATTTACCTACTTAATTTCACAGCTTCTTCCCAGTCTTACACATACTTTATGGGCTAATAAAGGATTAAACCGTATAATTAGAAGACCAGGTTTATACTTGAGACAAGAAAGAAAGTACTTTGTGTGATATTAGTCTAATTTGGAGTTGCAATACTTAATCAGCGGCAGCTCTTTTGTGACTTTTGTGTCTTCTTCATAGGAAATTTTGAAATTCTCATTAATATAGCACGGCTTATTTCATTTGGGGTTGCAGGAGCCGATCCCAGCTGTCTTTGGGTGAAAGGCGAGCTACACTCTGAACTAGCTGTCTCTCAATCCAAGGGCTGGCATATAGAGACGAATAACCATTCACGCTCACACCCACACCTACCACCAGTATAGAGCCACCACTTAACCTAATGAGCATGCCATTGGACGGTGGGAGGAAAGACCCACGTATGCACACCAAGAACATAAACAGAACTCTACACAGAGAGACCCTGTCAGAACCAGGAGTCTTCTTGCTGTGAGGCAACACTGCTAGTCCCTTTGAATTGTGCAGCCCTATTAAAATATATGTCTCCAATCATATAAGACAGTGGTTTTCACAGTGTGAGGCGGGCCTCCCCTGGGGGGTGCCACAGAGCTTCGGGGGAGGCGCGGAACCATAAACCAGAAAAAAGGTGATTTGCATTGCAAACCTGCGCTGTGCATGGAGCAAAATGGATAGACTTATAGTTACTATAGGGACTATGCTATAGAGCAGTGTTACTCAACCAAAGAGCCAAATTTTTGAACAATACCTGTGCAAAAGCCACAATCTAAGAGGTGAAAAGTGGCAAAAACAGCTTAAACCAGCAATAAAGATAGGTTAAAGGTGGCAAAATGCTCAAAAAGCAACAAAAAATGGGTGAAAAGTGGAGACAATGGGGAGGAAAAGTGGAAAAATGGTCAGAAAGAAGCAGAAATGGGTATGAAGTGACAAAAAAGTGGAAGGAAAGAGACTAAAATGAGCAAAAAGCAGTCAAGAGTGGCAAAAATGGTCAAAATAGAGGAAACAAGTGGTATGTAATGGCAAGGGCTATTTTAAATGGACAAAAAGTGGCAAAAAATGGTTAAAAAAAAGGAAAAAATTTGGATAAAAGTGGCAAAAATTGGGAAAAAGTGGCAAGAAGTCATAGCAAAAACGAGCAGAAAAATTGGAAAAAGGGATATTTAATGATGAAAGGTAGCTTAAATGGGCGAAAAGGTGAAAAAGTGCAAACATGGGGAAAAAAGAGGCAAAAAGAAGTTGTTAAATGGCCCAAAAAATATGAAAAAAGGGTATTTAATGGCATTATAACTGAATAAAAGGGAAAGGCAGATGTTTAAGGACATTTGCAAACCAAAATATCCAAAACATATTAATGTTAAAATTGTTTAAAGATTAGACATAAATGTTTGAAATGTCGTTGTTTAATTTTTTTTTTTTTTCAATTTGAAATTTCAATTTTTGTGGGGATGAATAATTTCTTCTTAGGGAAGGCGCACTCTTCCACACTTTGAAAACTCCTGATTTAAGAGAATAACCAGGACTTTGCATACTGACTTTGCATTCTATCCTCTAACTAGAGCCAGGTATAAAAAAATGCATCAAAAGATATTCTTTGTTCTTTGGTTCAAAGAGGAAAACACCAACAAAAAATCAACAGGTTCAGATATAGAAGACAAATGTTGTATCTGTGAGTCTCCTTCCTTGCAATGTCATTTATAAAGCAGAGGTGCAGACTGTCGCTTTAACACACCTCCAGCCTCATGCATCAGCCATGACTAGCTGATGGATTCATTTGTGAATCAGCTCTAGGCGGAGGACAAATGAAAGTCAGGAGCTGTAAAACTCCCAACAAGTTTATTTTCCAACATCCGCTGAACAGAGCGCCGACACCATTGATGCTCGCTTCCTTTCTTCTATAACAGAACGCAGCTTTTTTTTCAAGAACAATCCACTCGAACACAGCGATCCTCTGCATTACAATGGAGCCTGGTGAATCCCTTTCACATAGAGTACTTGTTGTGAAGTGAGCCCTCTGATGCTGTTATCTACAGCAGCACGCTGTACGCATAAAAGTCTCCGTTCTCTTTTGTAGGAATATAGCAACCAGAAGAGTGACTGCTCTCCTTCACTGCATCAAAAACTGTCTGAATGCATGTCAATAGAGACAGTGGGAATCCCAATTCAAACATTTCTCTCAGTCCTGAAACTCTGGCAAAAATCATGACATAGAGTTTTCCAAAAATGATGGGATCCAGATGCTTCACGATATACACCATGCACAAGGGCCAGATTTAGTCTGGACAGAGACTCTGGGGGTCGGACTTTCAAAATAAACCAAAAACTAAATATTTTGGTCTGATTAACATATCACTGTGTTGGTATTTGTGTTTTATTTCAAGACAAAGAGTATAGGCCCTCCAAATTGTGATTTAGCACCAATATTAACACTTTTTAAGCCTTTTTCACTACTTCATTCACTTCATTTTTTGCCACACTAAACACATTTTTGCCACTTCTAAATCAATTTTTGCCACTTTCCTGCCAATTATTCCCCCCCGTAGGCCACTCTTTAACACAGTGTTACTCAACCCTACACCACCAAAGAGCCGAATTGTTGAAAAATATCTTTGCAAGAGCCACAATTTAAGTGGTGAAAAGTGGCAAAAAAAAAAGCTTGAAGTTGCAATAACAATAAGTTAATGGAGGCAAAATGGTCAAAAAGCAACAAAAATGGGTGAAAATGGTGAGGAAAATGTGGAATAAGGGTCAGAAAGTAGCAGAAATAGGTGAGAAGTGACAAAAAATAAGTTACAGGTGGCATAAAATAGATAGAAAATAGATAGCACTGCCACTGGTAAAACCAGGCTTGCATCTGCATTTCTAAATAAATGAGTACAATCTACCAAACACTAAAAATCTCTGGCCTAAAATAAATTCCCTTTCAGGATTTAGGAGACTTGGACTCAGCCAAGCCTGAAGAATCAGTCATGATTGTGAGTGACATCAACAGTTGTCTCTTCAGTATTGACTGGCTTCACTGTGCCATAATCATTCTTATATAAGCAGGTAAGAGTCTAAATGCGATTAAAATCACTTTTTAACAGGGTGTTGGCTTAGAGGCCTGCATAAAAGCAGCCATAGCACTATAAAGACAACATAAATAGGGCAATAATACAGTCACACAGAGCATAAAAAGGCAGAGTGATTATACTGTTCAAATATACATGAGCACTATGTTTCTCAAGTGTCTATTAAAATACATTAAGGGGGAAAAACGGTTCCACTAAACTCCACTAATTTCCAGTTAAAGCTGATTCGAGCCTCCATTGCACTGATGTAACCTCACACTGGCACATTTCCTCTCTCAGCTGTTTGAAGTTTTATTTTTCTCTCACTGTAGATTCCCAAGATACCAGCTGGTACGTGGAAACTGTGCAAGAAAGCTAATTCTACCACGGAAAGCGGTAGTGAATTGCCCATTACAACACATTAAATGGTTATATAATTCAGTCTTCATGCTTTGGGCCTCGCATTTCATCTATTTTTCAGGCTGTGTAGGATTTGATTTAAATGCAGCGCTGTCAAAGAGAGTGGGATTGTGATGTGGGTGATGCTCTGTCAGCCACTTTGAGACGCTTCCAGTAAGTTTATTCCATCAGCGCTCTGCTTGAACCAGACAGTAAAATATTCTGGCGATGCATGCTAAGACTGGACAGAAAAAAAAGATTAGACATGTCTTACTCTGTTCATGAATGTCCGTGTGAATGCTCATGCAGAGAAATGACAAAACATAAGTGCAAGATTGGATATATCCAGTGCAATCTGTCACCTGAATTCAAAGCTTCTTACTGCTCTGTGAAAGCATGTGTGCAGATTTTAGTACATGTGGGAGGGAGTGGTTTCTCTATGTATCACTAGTCAAAGATGCCAGGCACATTTATCAAACATGAGAGCCAATGGGCAAAGCTGTTCTGTTTTAAAAATGGAAAAACGATCAGCTGCAGCTCTCTGTTAATGCAGAGTGATAAGAGGCTAGCAGATAGAAGATACATGCCAGGATGGAAACTAGAAGCAGTGATGTAAAAAAGGAATTTCAGATCATCAGACATCAAAATGACAAAGATAACCCGAGTAAATACGAAATGCAGTTCGATAAGGTTAATTACATTTATTAATGGATAAAGGCTTTGGGAAGAACCACAGTGAGAGCCATTGTCCACAAATTCGAAAACTTGGAACAGTGGCGAACTTCCCAGAAGTGGCCAGCCTCCCACAATGACTCTAAGAGCGCATCGACAACTCATTCAGGAAGTCACAGAAGAACCCAGAACAACTTGTAAAGGCCTGCAGGCCTCACTGACTCAGTTAAGGTCAGAGTTCATGATTCAACAATAAAAACAGAGACTGGGCAAAAATGAAATCATGGGAGAGTTCCAAGGCTAAAACCACTGCTGACCAAAAAGAGCACAAAGGCTTGCCTCACATTTGACTAAAAGCATCCTGATGATCCCCAAGTATTCTGGGAAATAGTCCGTGGTCTCATCACACAAAGGTTTATGGGAAGTGTGTGTCCCAATCATTCTGGAGTAAAACTAACACAGCATTTCATAAAAGAACATCATACCAACAGTCAAACATGGTGGTGGTAGTGAGATGGTCTGGGGCTGCTTTGCAGCTTCAGGACCTGGACCACATGGTGAAATTAGATCCATGAATTCTGCTCTCTACCAGACAGTCCTGAAGGAGATTTTTTTGGCCATCAGTTCATGGCCTGAAGCTCAAGCGCACTTGGGTTATGCAGCAAGAAAAGGATCTCGAAAACACCAGGAAGTCCACTTCAGAATGGCTTAAAAAACAATAAAATGAAGGTTTTGAAGTGTCCAAGTCAAAGTCCAGACTTAAATCTGATTGAGATGCTGTGGTATGAACTTAAACAGGTCGTTCATGCTGGAAAACCCTCCATTGTGGCTGAATTCCAACAATTCTGCAAGGAATAGTGGGCAAAAATTCCTTCAGAGTTATTTGAAAGACTCATTGACAGTCAGCAAAAATGCTCGCTTGCAGTTGTTTCCACCAAGGGTGGAACAACCAGTCATCAGATTTAGGGGGACCTAACTTTTTCCACACAGGGCCAGGTAGGTTTGGATGGTGTTTACCTTTGATAAATGAAACAGTCATTTAAAAACTGCATTTTGCGTTTACTCAGGTTATTTCTGTCTAATACTAAAATCTGATGATTGGAAAGATTTAATTCAGACAAATATGCAAATAAAAAAAAAAACAGGAAAGAGGAAAATAATTTTTCACAGCTCTTTATATGCTTGGGTTCTTTTGTTTCTATTTCCTCTTAAACTGAGACCTGACAATTGAGGTACAAACCCAAGAACAGCACGTAGACAGCTTCATGGAATGGGTTTCCATGGCCGAGCAGCTGCATCCAAGCCATACATCACCAGTGCAATGCAAAGTGTCGGATGCAGTGGTGTAAAGCACACCGCCACTGGACTCTAGAGCAGTGGAGAAGCGTTCTCTGGAGTGATAAATCGCGCTTCTCCATCTGGCAATCTAATGGTCGAGTCTGGGTTTGGCGGTTGCCAGGAGAACCGTACTTGTCCGACTGCATTGTGCCAAGTGTAAAGTTTGGTGGAGGGGGGATTATGGTGAGGGGTTGTGTTTCAGGAGCTGGGTTTGGCCCCTTAGTTCCAGTGAAAGGAACTCTGAATGCTTCAGCATACCAAGAGATTTTGGACGATTCCATGCTCCCAACTTTGTGGGAACAGTTTGACCCCTTCCTGTTCCAACATGACTGTGCACCAGTGCACAAAGCAAGGTCCATAAAGACATGGATGAGAGAGTTTGGTGTGGATCAACTTGACTGGCCTGCACAGAGTCCTGACCTCAGAGCCAGGCCTTCTCGTCCAACACCCCTAAACCTTGTGGAAAGCCTTCCCAGAAGACTTGAAACTGTTATAGCTGCAAAGGGTGGACCAACGTCATAATAAACCCTATGGATTAAGAACGGGATGTCACTTAAGTTCATCTGCAAGTCATGGCAGGTGAACTAATACTTTTGGCAATATAGTGCGCATAAGGGAAAAACAGCAGAACTGGTTATATTAGTTCATAAGAACAAAATCCGAAGCATGTTTTTATTCTTTCAGTGTCTTTTGAATGAACTTGAGGCTGTAAAAAGCAACCCAAGGTGTCATAAAGGATCCTTTGAACGTCTCACCTTCTCCAGAGGGCAAACAATCCCCCAGATGAGTTTCCCACCTCTCCACTACAGGGGACTGAATAAAGCACAAGTGCTCCAAAAGGGGTCCTTATTAAAGCACTCCAGCACTCATTTCCTCCCCTTACAGCCTCTCTCCTGTGGCCATAACACCAGCGCCTCCTCTGACCTGGGCAGGTGCTCTGCTGCTCCTGCCAAAGAGAAAAGAGGCTAATTTTGACTGGAGGCTCTTGGTTTGAGTTTCATGATGTGGAATTAAAAGGCTGAAGGAGGGAAATAACATCCAGGATTCTAATTAGGGCCATTTTTTTTTCCTATGGAGAGGTGATTATAAAGAATGAAACCTTTTAACAAGGGTGGCAGAAGGCAATAGACCACCCTAGCCCACCGCAGACCCCATCTGAGAGACAAAGGCAGGCAGTAAATGTTACCTCTGGCATGTGAGATTGATTGGCTGGAATTCAGGAACAGAACAATCAAAGTGAGAGCCAGGACCGTCGGCCACATATGAGACCTAATAAAGGCTGATAGTGGACTCATGTGTCATATCTGGAGGTAAGGGTCCATCTACAGGATCCCTCTGTCCCTTCACAATTATAAGATGTAGGATATTACTGAGATGGCAGGAATGCAAGTCTATAAAACTTTACTAAATTCAGTCCTGGAACAAAGATGTCTAGTAATCTCCAAAGAGTAAGAACTAAGAATTCTGGGGGGGGGGGGGTGTCAGAATCACAAATATTATTTTCTGCAATTCTGAATAGGGATAAACTGCCAAGAATTGCACATTTTTAAACATTTTATCATGAGTACAACCCCAATTACAAAAAAGTTGGGATGCTTAGTATAATGAAACAGAATGCAAATCTTATAAACTCATATTTCATTATGAGTGAAAATTGAAAACATTTCAGATGTTGAAAATTAGTCATTTTACCATTTCATAATAAAATATTAGCCCATTTTGAATTTGTTGACCACAACCCATCACAAAAAAAGTATTGTAAAAGGCTGGAAAAGTAAGCGTCACTGATGAAAAATGGCTGAACTTGCAACGGGACAGTGACATGACTGGAGCGTTTTAGAGAGGCAGAGTCTCAGAAGTGAAGATGAGCATGGTTCACCAATGTGCACCAATGTTCTTCAATATAAAACTGCATAGATTTTGAATATTTCACCATCTACAGTCCATAATATCATCAAAATATTCAGGGAATCGGGAGAAATCTCTTTACGCAAGGCTGATGGTTGACGTTGGCTGCTCATGATGTTCAGGCCCTCAGCCAGCACCGCATTAAAAACATGATTCGGTTCCAGAAATCACTGCAAAACACTTCCAGAAATTATTGTCCATATTTCAAGGTTTCAGAGGAAAAAGAAAAAAACTAGGGCTGTCAAAATTAACACATTAATACACATTAATCCATCATCATGATTAATCTGATTCAAAATTTTAACGCAATTAACCCATCTACAGCGCAGATTGTTTCAAAATCCCTGAAACGTCTCTGGCAACGTATTTCAGGCAGTTTGTCCAAGTAGGGTTACCGTGGAGCATGGCACCGCGCATGCACAAATGGGCCATTGATCCGGTAGAGACCAACCAACTCGATATAGAAGACACTAAACAGCACATTGGCCGTCTGGATGGGAAATTTTAGTTAAAAAAAAAAAAAAACTTGATGGAACAGACTGACATAAAGTATTATGCACATTCTGCAGGAAGGAGTTTTCTTTTCACCGAAGCAATTCCAGCTTAAAATACCACATTAATGCAAAGCATACGTTCGTCGGGGATTCTGCTAGCATTTTGGCTAATGCTGCTAAGCTTGCAAAATGAAATGCGATTAATAATGATTAAAAATGAATGTTATTTAATCATGATTAACTGAAATTAATCCACAGCAACCCTGTGATTAATCTGATTAAAAATTTTAATCGTTTGACAGCACTAGAAAAAACTACATTGTTTTTTTTTATGCTGTAACAGTAAGTTCTACCAGATGTGTGAACAAGTTTCTCAAAAAGGAAAAGCCATAACAAGGACTACGAAACAAATAAAAGTGTCTTCAGAGTTTATAATGATAACAAGAAAAGCACTCAGAGAGACCGCCGCCATCAGCCCTATCTCCCAATAGTGAAAAATCCTTTAAAAACATTCCTGGATCCAGACGGTGATCCGGATCACTCCCAAAATCTAATTCGCCGATTACTCCCTCCCCAGTGGGGTGGAGACACGGTGAGACAAAGCATTGGCTTTGCTACGTGTAGACTGTCATGGCGGAAGTACCCATGGTCTCACCGAACGACTGGAAGTCATGGCAGAGGGTGAATATTCCTCTATTCCTCCCAGCATTGAGTATTCTTGCTACAATTCGCCGTCTTTCTCTCTGTTACGCTCCAATTCGTCGGAATGACATAATATATTTCATGAAATAGTAAATGTCTCAGTTAAATATCTGATACATTTTGGACATTTCCAACTCATTGTTTTATTTACACTTTACACAGCATCCCAACTTTTTTGGACTTGTGGTTCTACATTTTTAACTGCAGAAACTTTTAGCTCAGCTAACCCTACCTCTACCTTTAATCTCAGCAGTTTGGATTAATCATGGTTCTTCACACATCAGAAGTTACAGGAAATAATGTGCCGACTGTTTAATTTAGGTGTTAATTTTACTCAAGCGTTTAACATTCAGAAGTAAATTGCCTGTACTACTACCATGAGATAAATGCATTAAGAAGGATTTTTACAAGCTCTGCTACTGACAGAAAACACACACTGACACACGCACACATTCGCTGGAAGAACCCCATTTGGACAAGACGTTCCCGTATAACAGAGAACAAAAGCAGCTCTTCAGCCCACGACGGATTTGTAGTATTTGGAAAAGAAAACTGGAGGATTGTGGGCAATCTCCTGCTGCAGAGCTGAAAGGCTGGCTGACTCAGAGGGGAAGAGGAACCCGGCTCGTTTCACAGTGAGGACAGATTGGATGTTAACCCAGACCCCGAAGTGTCTGACGGCGTGAGACAGGAAGCTGCCACACGACGGAGAATATTACAAAGACGGCACAGTTCATCGGACAGGAGGCCGGCTTCATGTATCTCTGCTGTTTGATAGCGAGTGGCTTCTTCACCATACCATTATCTGTAACTGAGGAGGTGTGGAGGAAACGACTGGTTCTACTTCCCTCTATCTACTCTTTAATCTGCTTTTCATGTTATTAAGCAGGGGTGTCCAACTCAAGGCCCAGGGGCCAAATCCGGCCCGTGGTACAGTTATACCTGGCCCACATGATAAAATCATGTTCTTATTATAGCAGGCCCTAAAATATGAGGTCTGCAGATTTCCTTCAGTATAAAAAATGTAAACTTAACCTTGATTATATAAAATATCAAGTCATAAAAATGTAAAAAATATAGAGTAAAAATAATTAGTTAAAGAAATGTGGGACACTCATTTGTGTTCTCATTTCATGTTTTTAATTTTACATAGCACATTTATGACTTCTAGTTATTATTTGTTTTGTTTTTTTTGTTTTGCGCTTTAATGTTTATTGTTTTGACTTTTTATCCCAAAGTTTGACCTTTTACACTTATTATTTGGACTTTTAGCTAATATTTAGGCTTTTTCAATTTATTGTTTGGATTTTTTATCTCATATTTTGACTTTGTCGATTTATTATTTTGACTTTTGTCTAATATTTTGGCTCTTTCTATTTATAATTGACTCTTTATCTCATATTTTGACCTTTTAGGTCCACAGTTTTAAATTTCAAGTTATATTTTGGCCTTAAAAACATTACTGTGACATTCTTTGTTATATATTTTCCTTTTAAAAGCATGGTCTTAACATCTAATTTTGGCTTTTGACCTTCTGCGCTAGTAATTTGACTTTTTATTTCAGATTTTGAGCCTTTTTAATTTGTCGTTTTGACTTTTTAAATCTCAAAATCATTTATAATTAGTGCTTATTTTTTCCTTATAATGCATTACCGGCGAAAATGAGGTTGACAGTTTGGTTTAATGTGGACCCTGTTAGGCCCTCAGGTTAGACCTTAACTCAGAATCTGGCCCGTGCTGTGATTGAGTTTGACACCCCTGTTATAAAGAGAGATGTAAAGAGGACAAGGGCTGAGGTTTGAGTTTGTGCGTCTTTACACAAGCCGTTCACAGATTTTCCCCTCATGTGCGGAGTTAGCCCCGCCCCCAGATTCGGTGGGCCCTCCCTGCTTGGAAGAAAGTTCCGCCCTCCTCTCCTGATCGTCCTCTAAGGTGGCAGCTGAGAGGAGGATCAGGAGAGCCACATCAATTAAGCCAGTGGTTCTCAACCTTGGGGTCGGAACCCCATTGGGGGTCGCGAGACACTGAGAGGCGGTCACCAGATGCCTTCAAAAAAACAAAAAATATTTTTTAAATTACACTGTTGCTACTTTACACCAATTTTACCAAATCTTAACCCCTTTTCACTTTTAAACACCAAGTTTGCCAATTTTTGCACATTTTTGCCTCACATCTGTGTCAATTTTATATCCTTTCCATCACTTTTTTCTGCCTGTTTTTGTCACTTCTAAACCAACTCTTGCCACTCTCTGGCTCATTATTGCCACTATTTACTACTTTTTACACCCCTTTTTGCCCATTTTAACCACAGTCATCCCATTTTTTTGCCTGTTTATATCAATTTTTAATCCCAGTCCACCTAACTGCCATCAATTTTTGCACTTTAAGGCCATTTCAGCCACTTTTCAATCCACTTTTTGTTCCCATTCTTGACAGTTTAATCCATTTTTGGTTATTTTATGGACACTTTTATCTAATTTTTGCCACTTTTAACCCATTTATGTTCTTTAAAAATCCAATTTCAACACCTTTTCCACCATTGTTTGCCATTATTTACTATTTTACGCATTTTTTTACCCATTTTAAATTTGTTTTTAACAAAAGTTATTTCATTTTAAGCTCAACTTCCCAATGGACCATGGTTTGGCTGACCTCCATGGGCCCCCAGTTTGGCTGGGTCCCCCTTTATCCCTCCTTATGGACGGTCTTGTCTGCACATGACTATTCTTGATTGTGCATGGCTGTTCAACCACCTTCAGGTACAGTGGGGGTCCGCGGTCTCTGGCACCTTTATTTTAGGGGTTCTGGGCTGAAAAGGTTGAGGACCCCTGGATTAAGCCACATCTATTTCCTGAGAGGGGCGGAGTCAGACAGCTGATTAACATTTAAAGCCACAGACACAGAAACAGCTCGTTCTGAGCAGGGCTGAAACAGAGTGTTTTTTCAGCTACAGACTTCACAGGCATGTTTTGGAGACCTCTGAGACCGATACAGACTCGTCTTAAAAGGGTAAAATATTTCTCCTTTAAATGTACAACTGTTTATGTAGTGCTGGTATAAATTCTCTTGTAACAAACAAAACCACCACCGGGGACAAATGAGAATGCATGAACCCATTCCCTTCTTTACAGTTTAAAGCTAATAGAAAGCAGTGGGAGGGGATGCTGAAATGTAAGCATTGTCCTAACACATGTGATTAAGTCCCAGGTGTGTGTATGTGCAGCACAGCTGGATTAAACACATTATAAACCATGAGGTTTCTTTGTACGGCCCTATTTATGGTGTAAAGGCTTCCATGCAGAGTATTTCACACAAAAGCATTTGTTTTCAAGACATTAGCACTCTGCAGACCACAGGGGAGTCACTTCTGAGCACTTATTCAAAAAGGTAATTTATGTACTGGATACAATTCAGTCTGTTCTCTTCTGTAAGTCAGTGGTGTGACCAAAAACAGATCAACAGGCAGCTCCAAGCATTGTTTCTCATCAAAAACAGGGCAGACAAAAAAGGGACAGAAAGAACAGAGGGGAATAAAGATTGACAAGTACAAAAAAAAAAAAAAAACAATGTTGCTGCAGAAATATCAGATATTTCCTGGAGGAAAGCAAGTCATTACAGAGGAGCAGCTGAGACCAGGAGACAGGATTTGGTGAGTGTAAATTTCCCAGCTTGTCAATCATCAGTGACATGAAAACAAAACAGGTCAGTCTATCTGAAGACAGCAGAAACAAACACATAACAAGTGGGTGTTGGTGGTTTGTGTCTTATTTCTCTGTGTGGAGGTCGCGATTGAGCTTGGACTCTTAGAAAGAGTATGTTCACCTGTGTTCTGACTGTATGAGAATGAGTAAGTCTTTGAAGAACAAGACCCTCTGATCTTCCTTTACTTCATTTTTGGTGAGGCAAATAAAAAAAAAAACCTTTTCCCAGTGCATAAATAATTGATTTGTGTACAAAGAGTATCCAATACTTCTTCTAAAGAAAGTGTTTAAGTGGAAGACGAATAACATGACTTGGACATTAACCCTTAGAGCTCACAACTATTCTTTTCACCATCATGTCTCGTCTGGACTTTCTGTCTTAAAAAGCCTGTAAAACATCAACCCTGTGGTGCACAGACAAGCTCTGTGCATCCTTTCTTTCCTTGCTGTACGATGTCTGACCCTTACATAAGACTGGTGTAACATTTTCTATTCAGAGTCCATGCTTCATTATTGTACAGAAACAATCCATTGTTTATTAAGCTACACTCAACCTTCAACTGTAAGGACAGATTTATTTCTGTTGAGTGGCATATTTACTTGAAATATCAGCTGAAATGTGGGTCAAACTAGGTCTAGATTTTCTTTTTCCTCTTCATTATTTTTAAATCTTTTTCAGTTTATCACTCAGAGAAGTGATTCTGTGTCTCTCATTCTGAAACACATCAGTGAGGCCTGTTTCCCCCCTTGGGCTGTTTCCCAGAAGCCTGCAGAGCTAAAATGGGACAATTGTGAAAACATCAACTCTGAAAAGGCTATGTTCCCTGTTGATTCCAGTTTGCAGACTTTTCAGACCCGTATCAAGTCATTCTTATGTCACAGTTGCATGACATGCAATCCCAGCAAGTCCTCAGATCCTCCGTGTTAATTTGAGTACAAACTCTAACTCCAGAAAAGTTGGGACATTGTTTAAATGTGTATAAAACAGAAAACTGGGTTTTGCAAGTCATTTTCAACCTATATGCAGCAGGATACAAAAGAGAAAAAAAAACTGAATATAAACAGCATTTTCCCTTTGGAAATATAAACAGATTCTGTATTTGAAATCTGAAATGGGTTCCAAAAAAGTTGGGATAGGGGCAGCTGTGGAAGGCTCAAAAACACCTGGAGTATTTCACAGGTAAGTTGTACCATGATTGGGTAAAAGGAGCACTCCTGAAAGGCTAAGATGTTCACAGTCAGTGAGCGTATGAGCTTTCCTGTTTAGTAAATGGGTACATGGGAAAACAGCCCAACAGTTTATTAAAGTCCCTCAGCAAACAGCTGCAAGGAATCAAGAGATTTCACCATCTATAGTCAGTCCATAATATCATCAGGAGATTCACAGAATCTGGAGAAAACTCTGCAAATAAGGCTCTGCACTAGGGATGGCACGATTACCCGTTTTCAAGATTAATTGCGGTATTAAACTTTACGATTAGTTAATCGTAACATTTCCTAAATACCGTCAACCATATACCGGGAACCATATTGTTACGTCAGCGCAACTCGCCCAGAACGAAAGCAAAGTTACACAAAAACCACATATCACCGCCTCCTGTTGCTTCATGCAGTTGGAGGCGGAGGCGTGTCACAGTCCCAAACACACTACAGCATGGAAGAGGAAGAGCTGTTCCCTCTGAATAAATGGTTGAAGTCAGTTTTGGATAAAAAAAAAAAAAAAAAAAAATGTGGAAGACGACCAGCCTAAATGTAAAACATGCTACAAAAAAGTGAAATCAGGCAATATTTCAGCACCTGCGGGATAACCACCTGGCATTGTACGCAAAAGTGAAGGTAAATAGTAACTGGGTTAAGTCATGTCAGTGTTATGGGATGGGGATCAAAACCCTGGTCCATAAGAACCTAGTTCTGTGTCTTTGAAATACCCGAAATCAGTATCATTTTAGCTTATCGATACTGCTATCCAGTCTCACAGGCTCTGTGACGTAACGTCATTTTAAGATAAGACTGGTGTAAAAACATACATCAGTTCTTTCAAGGGGAACATAAACTAGAAGTGTCATGCATCACATCAAACAAGTATGTTCCTTAAACTGTCGGCTTGAGGAAAAAAGACGCTGCCTGTGAATCGCATGCCATCATATCCTCCAGTGCTGGGAGTAACAGGCTCATATCCCTCACTTTAGCTGCTCAGAAAAATGCTGATAAATGCTCCAAAACTTTGAGACAGTCCTGTTTGTTAACAATATTAATCTAGTGTAGAAATCTGGAATCGGCAGAATTGAAGTTAATCAGCGAACTATATTATATATGTTATGATGTGTCCAAATGCCACATAAAAATGGGAAACTAGTTTTTGACGAGAAACTTGAATAAATACAGCTGTGAATATGAAGAATGTGTTTATATTTGAAGGATATAAAATAGATGTGACCGGCTTGATTATAGCTTTTTAACTCAAACACTACTCAGCTAAGACCACTCGAGTGGTCCATCCAAATGGGACTGTTATCATTTTTCTGGTAATTATTGATTAATTTACATTGTTGACATATTATTTTGTCATGAGAGCATCCTAAGATAGAAATAAATCAAAATACAAGACCTATAAGGAGTGTTCATGTGATTTTACTTATTCGTGGTAGTGTGAAATTAATTAATGCAAAAATTATCGTGATAATTGTAAAATCGCAATTATTTCTCTGACAATAATTGTACCAAGAAAATCTGTAATCACGACAATCCTACTCTGCACAAGACTGAAAGTTATCATTTATTTCTGTAACCTTCAATTTCTCTCTGCATTGAAAACTGGCATCACTCTGTGATGAATATTACAACTTTAGTCAGAAGCACTCCAGAAAATCACTGTCCACGAATGTAAGCCAAAAGCCAAAGCCATATATCAACAACATCCAGCAGCACTGCCCACTTCCCTAGGCCTGAGCTTATCTGAGATGGACTGGCCCAAAATTGAAGAGTGTACTCGGGTTTGATGAGTCCACATTTCACATTGTTTTCAGAAAATAATGGGGGTAGAGTCCTCCTCGCTAAAGAAGAAAAAGACGTCTCACGTTTCAGACGTCTTTATCATCCCTGCTAATTCCAGCAAGACAATGCCAGGACACATTCTGTGTGAGTTACAACAGACAAAATGCACCGTGCATTCATGCAGGCTGACTTTTTTAGGTAGAACTGTGTTATTTTTGCCAGAATGATGTGAAAATGTTGTCATTCTAAATACATTTGTAATAAAAATTGCACCAATCAGCACCTCCAAATTTGAGGCCATGGTCCTCAGTTGGAAAAGGGTGGAATACCCTCTCCAGGTTGGGAATGAGATCCTGCCCCAAGTGAAGGAGTTCAAGTATCTCGGGGTCTTGTTCACAAGTGAGGGAAGAATGGAGCGGGAGATTGACAGGCGGATTGATGCAGCGTCGGCAGTGATGTGGTCTCTGCATCGGTCTGTCGTGGTGAAGAGAGAGCTGAGTCGAAAGGCGAAGCTCTCAATTTACCAGTCGATCTACATTCCTACCCTCACCTATGGTCCAAGCTGTGGGTAGTGACCAAAAGAATGAGATTGTGGATACAGGTGGCCGAAATGTGTTTCCTCTGCAGGGTGTCTGGGCTCTCCCTTACGGATAGGGTGAGAAGCTCAGCCATCCGGGAGGAACTCGGAGTAGAGCCGCTGCTCCTCCACGTTGAGAGGAGCCAGATGAGGTGGCTCGAGCATCTAGTCCGGATGCCTCCTGGATGCCTCCCTGGTGAGGTGTTCCGGGCAGATCCCACTGGGACGAGGCCCCGGGGAAGACCCAGGGCACATGAGAGACTATGTCTCTCAGCTGGCCTGGGAACGCCTTGGAAGAAGAGCTGGACGAAGTGGCCAGGGAGAGGGAAGTCTGGGCTTCCCTGCTTAAGCTGCTGCCCCCATGACCCGACCTCGGATAAGCAGAAGAAGATGGATGGATGAATTAAAATAGCTTAAAAACAGTGCAAATAGCTGCCTGAAAAGCAATTTCTAGGTAGCATGGTATCTGGGCTAAGCCCCGGATATTTAACTCTCCTGGCCCTGCCACTAGTTAAGATGTAGATCGAGCAATTACTGGAGAAAATTTCACTTTCAGTATTTCAACAATTAGTGTCCCTAGTCCCCTGGCATTTACTGAGTGTTGTAAGGGGAAAAGGCAATGCAACACAATGGGAAACATGGTATTGTTCCTTTTTTTTTTTTTTTTTCCTTTTTGGTAACGTGTTGCAGGCATCAAAATGAGAATGTGTGTGCATTAAAAAAAAAAAAAAACATGTTATGTTTGTGTTGTACTCAATTGCAAAAATGAAAATAATTTGCAAACCACCTTATCCTGTTTTATTCACATCTTATGTGATGCTCCAACTTTTTTGGAATTCAGGTTTGTGCATTAAAATGTTATCCTGCTGCTCAACCAGCATGGGGACGCTGTGTGCTCCTCCATAGCCAAGGAAGCTCCATCTGGAGAGGACGAGTCAGAACGTCTGACTGAGCCCAAGACTGATGAGCAACTCTTCAGCTCTTCATTTCTAAAAGGTGACACCTGATTGAAGGTTTGCTGGGAGCTGTAGCAGCGCTTGGAGAACAAGAGGGGGAATTTTCACCCTCGCCGTACCGCACCAGAAAATACAACAATTTGCTGTGACAAACCCTCCACACTTGAAATATACCCGCTGAGGATTTGAGGATGTTTTCAATAATTACCCATTTTTCATCTCCGCTCACCTCCTCCTTCTCCTCCCCACGCCTCCGCCTCTGTATCTTTTAATTTACTCCAACCATCCTTGCAAAATCGAGAGTTAAGAAAATGAAAAATCGGGCAGTCATTAGTCAAAGCAGCCATCCATTCAACAGGTAAATATGAGCATCAGTCATACAGTCAATATTAGCTCAGATATTGCTGGCCTCGGCATTTCAGGGATCCGGATGCCTGCAGCTCATTCTGCCCTCTGGTAAACAATAACCGCACACAAAGACGCAAGGGAAAAAAACATGCATGCACATACACACATGCATGCAAGTTAATGCACAGGTGCATTACTAGGAGCCATTGCAAAAGTGTATTCATACCCCACTAGTGTTCCAGTCAGCAAACACACTTTATTACGTGGCTGCAGTGCTTTAAACAGAAAAAAAGGAAACAATAAGTAAATCCACTTCTGACTGGTTTTCCATTCTGCTTCACACCAGCGCGGAAACGGGCCTCGGCTGAAGAACATCTGCATTAAAATGATACGCCGGTGTTATTGTGCTCTTACAGCCACGCGCCACAGGCACTTGTGCTGAGCCGGTTGCAGCGAGGGGGGATTCAGTGGCCGGCGTCAGGAGATGGAAATCAAATAATGAATAAATTTTACATCCTGACTCATTTAATTTTCTCTCCGGCTCGAGGAGAGGAAGTCTCGCCATGAGCCGGTGGTGATTTTCTTTTTTTCATGTAAACGCCACCAAACGAGAAAGTGCTGAAACGCAGAACATGCATAAATATACACACTAATGTTAATTCATATTCACACACAAATAATGGTTTGTAAAGTAGGATATCAGCTCTGTTGGTTTGGATGAGTTACTCCACTGAATGTGGGATTACTGCAGGGATTCAAGAGCGAGCAAACATATCCTAAAGTAAACTGAAAGAGACGTTTTCACACAAATTAAAGTCTAATGATACTCAGAGTTGCATAGTCCCATACCCAGCTCCTAGAATCAAGGTCTACCAGCGTGCCTAACACCGATAATAAACCAAACCACTGTTACACAAATGACCCTGCTTGGTTTGTGGGTGGACCAAAAATAGTTAAAACCAACACCATGACTCAGAAGTGCAAGGAAAGAGATATTAACTTAATGTGACCCTGCCTTCAGGCACAATTTCTAGCCAAGTGTGTGTCGTAACGATGATGCTGCAGCAAAAAGGAACAGACAGCAGCTTCTAAAAAATGCAAGGCATTGACTTTAAGTTTACACTGCTTGATTAAAGGGTTTTTTTTTTTAAGATTTATTTTGAGCCTTTATTTGATAGAGGAAGGACAGTGGATAGACTTGGAAACAGGGAAGAGAGTGGGGAGAGGCATGCGGTAAATGGCCACAGGCCGGATTCAAACCTGGGCCACCTGCTTTCATGGGTAGCACCTTAAACCACTCAACCACCTGTTCATCTGATTAAAAGGTAATTTAAGAATATTTCCTCTGATAGAGCTCTGCATAACATTAAAAAAAATTCATGGTAGAATCAGTTAGTAACAGTGTTACTTAACCCTGCTCAATCAAAGAGCCAAATTGTTGAAAAATACCTTTGCAAGAGCCACAATCTGAGTGGTTAAAGTGTTAGAAATGGGTTTAAGTGACAATAAATAAGTTAAAGGGGGAAAAAATGGTCAAAAGCTGCAAAAAAGGATGAAAATGAGCAATTATTGATTGAATTACAATCATACAATCATGATGGATTGTATTGCATTTTTAATGATTTGTGAATAAACTGATTGATTGAATGATTGATTAAATGCCAAAAACTGGGTCAAAAGTGACCAAAACGTGGAGAAAAAGTGGCATAAAGTGATATAATTTGGGTTAGAAGTGACACAAAAATGAGTTACAGTTGGCAAAAATGGTAAAAAAAAAAAAAAAAAGTGGCAAAAACATGACAAAAAAATTAATGAAAAGTGACTAAGATGGGCAAAAAGCAGCAAAGAGTGGCAAAAAAATGGGGAAAATGTGGGAAAGGCAGCTTAAATGGGTGAAAAGTGGCAAAAATAGCAAAAAGGACAAAGTGGCAAAAACTGGGGAAAAGGGGGCAAAACCTGTATAGTAGTGGTAAAAAGTGGCAAAAAGAAGTGTCAAAAGTGGGCTTAAAGCAGTAAAAATGGATTAAAATTGGCAAAAAATTGCAACTAAAGGCAATGAAAATATACCGACAAAAAATAAAGGTCGACAATTAAAGCCGACTATATAAGCGTGGGAAACAAACTGATTAATGCTACTCACAATGGATAATTTCTGAGGTCAAAGTTCCCCTTTTTCAAGGTTTTCTGGGGGAATAATATCTCAAATTAAACCAAGAAAGAGCCACAAATCTTTAGAAAAGAGCCACATGTTGAGTATCACTGATCTAGAACTACAGTTGTAATCCTTTGTAGTAAATGGACTTTAGCATGTCTTTTGCATGTCTTTTCTAGTCATCTGACTATTTAAAGTATGATGATGAGTCTTTAAGCTCAAAATATTATATGAGAAGTCAAAATTATGAGTTGAAATGCTCAAAGTATGAAATGAAAAATCAAAATTCTAAGTTTGAGTCCTAATTGTGAGATGCTAAATTGAAAATGTGAAATCAGAACACAAATTAATTAATTTTCCCAACATTCCTGACTTCCTATCTAAATATTTCTACTCCTTACTTTTTCAGATTTTATGATTTAACAAGGATATTTTAAATCATCAAGGATAAGTTCACATTTTTATACTTGAGGAAATCTGCAGACCTCGTACTGATGGGACAGTTAGAACAGAAATATGAGATCATCTTGCGGGCTGGATTTGGCCCCCAGGCCTTGAGTTTGACACCCGTGATCTAAAGTGAGTTTGAGACACTGATTTCAATATGACAGATGAGCCTCAAAAGCCCCTTTTTTATTTTCTCCTCCAGTCCATGGTAAAAACATGCACTAGCTTCCAGCCTATGAGTACATGGCTTTCATCAGTAAAAACACAGTCCAGGTCACCAGTGTAGCTCAATGGGCAGAACAGGCCCCCATGGCTGCAGAGGCTGTAGCCCCAGCGCACTGCTCGTGGGATGTTTGGTGCATGTCTCCCACTCTTCTCCCTCCCCATATTTCCTGTCTCTCTTCAGCTCTTCAAAATAAAGGCAAATATGCCAACAAAAATAAGCTTAAAAGAAAAACCAAAACACAGGCATACAAAACTCTCTGCTTCAAGTGAAGCGCTTCAGGAATCGGCGAGAGGGCCAGCTCCTTTTCTAGAAATACAAATCTCATTCAAAGAAAGGGAAACAATTCTTACATTGATGTGATTATAAAGTAATAAAAAGCTTATTTCCACATTTTAAACTTGTGTTAAAAAGTCATTCGTGCAGCAGATTCAGATGAGGTGACTCTGAGGTTTGTCCTATTATAAATTTATAACATTACTCACATAAGAAAAGACCATTTGACTCCTTAAAGCTAAATCTAATTGGATTCTCAGTCTTCCTCCTCACTTATGCCACCAGTCTCCTCTCTTATCTGTCCCTCATTTTGAAACTTTCTCCATTTTTCTTCGACTCTTCTGATCTTCTCTCCTTCCCTTTCTTCTCTTTACTTTGTCTCTGATTTCTTCTCTGTCTTTATATTTGTGCAGCTCTATTTCACTGTCCCTTTCAAGTTTCCGTCTCGTCTTTGTTTTGAGCCTTTTGAAGTCCTCTGTCACCCTCTGTTCTTTGTCTGTCTTCCTTTGTCTCTCTCTGAAACAATAACCATCCGTTAGCAGCCGCTGGCTTTCGCGCAGTCCACCATCATGGCATGTCGGTTACGCAATACTCGCTCCTTCGTGTGAAACAAAGTCTGAGGCCGTAAAGCCGTCACTGGGGGTGAGGCTGTTGTGGGGAATAAAACAAACTTTCAGCCCCCTTTTGTGAGTGTTCAGCAGTTATGTTCCCCTTGAGCTTGTCGATACAATCACTCACTGAATGATGGTCTTAAACAGCCAGTCAGCAGAGCGGCCATTTTTCAGTGCCTTGTTGCAACGTTCAATAATCATATATATATCATACGATCCCTCAGCGGCTCCCCGCTACCCTTAACAAAGGTGACTTATGTCTTGATTTACAACAATCAATAGCTCATCAGAATTATTCACCCCCTTTGACAAACAAATCAATGCATGCTCTTCAGCCTCACGCCAACGTCTGAACGAGCTCGCTGTAATTCACCACCAAAAGGAGCTCATGCAAGGACAGTTCCCTGGACTCTTAGGAACAGCTTTATTCCAGCACTGACAGGGGTAACAGCAGGGGATAATGCTTGGACTGGAAAATACTGAAGTTTTAATCTAATGCACACTTCAGGGATGAAAGAGTATATTTTGAAGCTTTAATGGAAGGATCACTATTTATCTTTTAGCTTGAAGTCTTTGATTGTTTTTGTGATAAACAAAAAAGGTATTTTTACCTTCAGCTGTATCATTTGAAGCTTATTTTACTTTTTTCTTATTGGTTACTGAACAAAAAAGTCAGATGTCTGCAGAATACTAACAGTGGCCAAAACATCAGTGTTGTTTAATATTTTTGTGCTTGTTGAAGAACATTTTTGTTACACTTTTTGTTTTTGGTTGGGTCAAGGGATTTGTATTTTTTTTAAGTGTACACTATCTTAACTTCTATTTAGCAACAGCAGTTTTGAGATCTCTTCATAGGTGTTCAATGGATTTAGATCCGGACTCACTTCAGAACTCTCCAGCGCTTTGTCTTCAACCATTTCTTGGTGCTTTTTGAGGTTTTTTTGGGGGGTCATTGTCCTGCTGGAACACCCATGACCTCTGGCCCAGACCCAGCTTTCTGACACTAGGCCCTACATTGCGGCCCAAAATCTCCAGATTTCATGATTCCTTGCACACAGTCAAGGCACCCAGTGCCAGAGGCAGCAAAATAACCCCAAAACATCCTTGAACCTCCACCATGTTTGACTGTAGGTACTGTGTTCTTTTCTTTGTAGGCCTCATTCTGTTTTCTGTAAACAGTAGAATGACGTGCTTTTCCAAAAAGCTCTACCTTAGTCTCATCTGTCCACAAAATGTTCTCCCAGAAGGATTGAGGCTTACTCAGGTACATTTTTGCAAACTCCAGTCTGGCTTTTTTATGTCTCTTTGTCAGCAGTGGGGTTCTCCTTGCTCTTCTGCCATAGCGCTTCATCTCATTCAGATGACCACGTATGGTCCCAGCTGACACTTTTGCACCCTGAGTCTGCAGGACAGCCTGAATTTGTGTGGAAGTTCACTGAGGATGTTTATCCACCATTCCAACTATCCTGTGTTGCATTCTTTTGTCAATTTTTCTCTTCCGTCCACGTCCAGGGAGATTAGCCACAGTTCCATGGGTTATCAACTAAAAAAGGCACAAAAACTCCAAAAATAAATCATCGTGTTAAGAGTTAAAGATCCTGTAAAGTGGAAAAAGATCTTTATTAAGGTTTGTTGTATGACAGGTCACTGTGTTATGAACCCCCAGGCCAAATTTCAGTCAGATAAAACATCTCTAAGTTTATAAAATTAAGCTTAAATCAAGGCAGTAAATCTACTCCAGGATGGTGTGGGCGTGTCTGTTGAATGAGCTGAAGCCACGCCCACTCAGGAGAAATACAATCCTCTCACAATTTAAAAATGCTAAAATCTGAATAGAGGAAAGCACTCACGCCATTAGCCTGCCCCTTGCCCTTGCAAGAGCAATGAAATCTTTCTCTTTTTAGAAATGTGGATGTTTTGGCTGAGCTCAATAAGAGTCAGTTTTAATGGTCCCCTAAAGGCTCTTCATTTGGTACCAGTTTGACTTTTTTCAATAAGAATAAAAATGGAAGAAAAGAAGCTCCAAAGGGAACCTGTCTGTGTTGATTTAAGGCCTAAAAACAAGAACAGAGGGAATAAAAACAGATGCAGTCATGTTGAAAGGTACGGAAGCCCTGAAGAGCCATATATTTATGTATTATTTACTTAGTTTTCCCATGATAACAAAGAATTTTTATCAGTTTTCTCATGAACTCCACTTATTTTTGTCCTTATCTCGAGATAACAGCTCTGTTTTTCCGTGATCTAAACATCATGCGATAACACTGTGTAAAGCCACATTATGTAATAATGCCGCATTATGTAATAACCCTAACCATAGGACTTAGTGTGGGCTCCAAGGTATGCCCTACCCAACTACCTTACCCTAACCCTAACCACTTAGTGACTTATGCCTGAACCTAACCCCCCTTCAGGGCTCTAGACTAAACACCTAACCTTAACCCTAGGACTTAAGGTGGGCTCCAGGGTATACCCTACTACCTTGCCCTAACCCTAACCGCTAAGTGGCTTACAAAATGTGGCGTTATTACATAATGTGGTGCTACACACTGGTTTTCTCATGATAATGACTTAATTTCTGTGTTATCACAGGATAACGTTTGTTTTCCAGTGACGAGTTGATTTATCTCATTATTATGGGAAAACATTGTCAATAATATATGTAAATCCGTTTAAAGTATCAGAAGGTATTTGAGCCAAAAACACAGAAATGTCTCTTCTTCTAAGGTCAACAAAAGGTCAAGGGGCAGGCTAATGGCATGAGTGCTTTCCTCCAATCAGATTGTAACATTTTTTAGATCCAAGAGGATCGTATTTCTCCTAAGTGGGCGTGGCTTCTTCTCATTCAACAGACACGCCCACACCATCCTGCCTCATTTCTCATGATTTTAAAGCTTAATTTTATAAACTTAGAGATGTTTAATTTGACTGAAATTTGACCTGGGGGTTCATAACACAATGGCCTGTCATACAACAAACCTAGATTACAGGATCTTTAAAGACAACACCAAAAAAAAGATGGACTTTAGCTTATGACCATTAAACAATTCAGGCTCTGGTATTATATTTTATATTTTAGATTAAATTATCAGGATTCTTTCTGACAGTTTCTGTGATTGAAGATTTAAAGTTGCATCTTTCAGTCATGAGAAAAGTGACTATAACCCATGTCTTTAACCCTTGGGCATCACTTTAATTTACTACCCTTTAAAGCCACTGAGGACAAAAATTTCCAATTCCAAAAAACTGCCATAAAAACTTAACAGATATATATTTTTTCTGCTTTTTTTTTGCATAAATCTCTTAAACAACTTTAGCTGTGCTCAAAACTACCAAACATTCAACCATTTTGAAGATTTTAACCCTTCAAATGCCAGTTTGATTACTTAAAGTCAATGTTGTTTTTTAATGAAAAAAATGAAAAAAATGCAATATCTTCCTTAAACCAAATGTTGGATGGCTGGGGCATTATTTCTACATCCAGCTTGGACATGTCAATGATTTGCCAAAATATTGACTTTAATGCATTTTTAGTTTTTGTGTAGCATCTGATTTTAAATTTACTACTTTTCAAGTCATTTATGACAAAAATGTCCACTTCCAAAAATGTCAAAAAAAAAAAGAAAAAAAAGTATACATGCATATTTTTTTCTGCTTTTGTTTTTGTTAAAAACTTCCGAGCAACTTCAGTTTTGATCAAAACAATCAATTGTTGAATAATTTTCAGGATTTTAACCCTTTAAATGCCAGTTTGCTTACAGAATGGACATATTTTTTCTAAAAAAAAACCACACAAAACAGTAATTATTTTCTAGACTGGGGGAGTTGGGTTTTTTTTCAAATTGTTCCTGGGGATGTCAAACATTAGCCAAAATACTGACTTTGATGCATTATTAGTTTAGCATAGCATCTGATTTAAAATGTACGACCCTTTCGAGTCACTTGTGGACTAAAACGTCCCATTGACTCCCATTCAAACCACATTTTTTTAACTCATAGCCATTGCCTGGTATAATCATGCATTCTGTAATATTGTGGTTTCATTATTGAGAAAAATAGTCAAATTTGTCATTTTTGCTGTTCATCACTAAAATCGGCCATTGCCCCATTTTAGGCCTATGCATGAAAAGCTTGTCATTTTATCAGTTTTTTGCTTGTGTTATTGAGCTTATTAGGCTATTTTAAGATAGTGCTTGTATGTGTGCATGATTAAAAATGATTGAGTGTTCGGTAGTTTTGAGCACAGCTGATGTTGTTTAAGAGAGTTTTGCAAAAGCAGAAAAAGCTCTGAATTTGTTAAGTTTTAATAGCAGGTTTTTGGAAGGGGACATTTTTGTATTTAATGGCTTTAAAGGGTAGTAAATTTGTTTCACAGTGTTCCCCTGACCTATTAGAGCAATTGAAATTGGATTTTGAAAATCTGCCTGGAAAGAAAATTTGTTGCAACAAATTAGACCACATGCACTAACAGCCAAAATGGTGAGCAGAGAAAGAGGAAAAATTTGCCCAAATGGACAAAAATGTCCCTAGAGATGCCTGAGGGTTAAAGTTTCATTTATTCATAAACACCTCCACATCCCAGAGCAACAACACACACATAAAGCTAATGTGTGATTCATTTATAAAATATTCAAATGGATATAACACAACCAATTATTCTGGTTCAGAGCATCAGCTGACCTCCTGAGACGCTGTCAGATTTCAGCAGATCCATGCACATTAATGTCATTCCTGCAAATAAATGAAACGTCAAAGAGAGCTCAAGCGACAGCTGGGGCAGACGTGGTGACAATGTTTGCTTATTTATGAACAGCGTCATACATTGTTTAAACAAAGAAACACGTTATCCTGCTGGGATGACGATGAAATGTTGATGAAGTCAACTTTACTTCAGGAAAACATCAGCTACTGCCAAGAGATTTACGTATGAATTATCAATAAGTGTGCAGGTGTTTGAACACCTGACAAGACAGGTGTTCAAATGGATCTGAACTCACAAAAACAACACCATATATAATGGAGGATTAGACGTTATTAGAATCTTTATGTGTGGCTACATGAAGGCAAACACCAGCACATGGACGTGTTTGGAGAACAATTTAATATCAGAGAGAAAAGCTGAATAGGCATTAGACTAAAGCTATGCCAGCATTCCACCTCTATAAATATTCTCTTCTGTATATAAAGCAGATCTGTTCCTGTATTTAGAACTTATTGCTTTTCTGTTTTCTCTTGAGGATGTGACTTTTATTTTAAAGTCTGTTTCACTACATTTGGTTGATATTACAGTGTCGACACGTTCTCTCAGGTTGCACAGGGATCAGCCATGAACAGCCCTACCGCCCGCCGTCTGGGCGTTGACCCGGCCACTCCAGAACATTCACCACCATTCCTATGTAGCTTTTGCTATATGGCTCAGGTCACTGTCACAAATCAGGGGCAAGTCGTTACGCCATTCAATACAGTAGACAAGGATTATGCAAGTTTTTGGAATAAAAAGCTGAAATGACGAGATTGCATGGATTTTAATGAATCATTTAATAAATGATCCATGTTAAAATGATAACAGAGTGAAACATAAAAGCAGAATCCGCTTTCTTGTATTTTCTCAGTTCAATGAAAAGATTTACTCCATGATTTAAAATAAAATAATTTTATATATAATATAGTTTCAGATATATTTTTTTTAAATGCATATAGGGGAGAGTGGGGGGAGTTGTGCCAGTTTTTACAAGAGGGTCTGGCTGCAGCCCTCGAACAAACCTCTACTCTGGGGCATTCAGCTGGAGACCTCTATACTGGGGCGAAACCTCTGCACTGGGGCGAAACCTCTGCACTGGGCGAAACCTCTGCACTGGGGCGAAACCTCTGCACTGGGGTGTGACGTCATTGCCCAAGCCTACACTGGGGCATGCAGCATGTTAGCTGTTGTTAGCATGACTACAACGCTGTGCTTACGAGATCTTAGCACAGCCCCGTACACTGGGGGTCTACGCTGGGCCATGCAGTAGCAGGCGCCGGGTCTACGCTATTAAAACCTGAGTGCTTTGGTTTAGGCGTTAAAAATCCGAGTGGTTAGATTTAGGCATTAAAATCCAAGTGGTTAGATTTAGGCACTGAAATCCCAGTGGTTAGATTTAGGCATTAAAATCCCAGTGGTTAGATTTAGGCATTAAAATCCCAGTGGTTAGATTTAGGCACTGAAATCCCAGTGGTTAGATTTAGGCATTAAAATCCCAGTGGTTAGATTTAGGCACTGAAATCCCAGTGGTTAGATTTAGGCATTAAAATCCCAGTGGTTAGATTTAGGCATTAAAATCCGAGTGGTTAGATTTAGGCATTAAAATCCGAGTGGTTAGATTTAGGCATTAAAATCCGAGTGGTTAGATTTAGGAATTAAAATCCGAGTGGTTAGATTTAGGCATTAAAATCCAAGTGGTTAGATTTAGGGTCAGCCTGTCGGCAAGCGGATAGAGCTGAAATTTTGTCTTGTCATCGCCCCAGCTCAGAGGTCCGCGGGCTCGGGCAATATACGTCACGCCCCAGGGTAGAGGTCTCCAGCTGGACGCCCCAGCGTAGAGGTTTGCTCGAGGGCTGTAGCCAGATGCCTCTCAGTTTTTACTCATAGTGACTTTAAAGTGAGGCCATGACAGTAATGCCTCCAACTTAAGTACGTACATATATTTCAGGATGTGGATCATAGAAATTTTACTTTGAAAGGCAAAAAACATTTTTTTTTTTAGCTAAAATGTGCTTACCTCTCATGCCATATGTCTCCCTTTTATGCAGGATGAGTAAAATGGATGGCTCTCAAAAAATATGTGGTCACATGACCAATTTCTTCTCTCCCCTAAACATATTTACATATTAATCTGAATTTTTTGACCTTTTTATTCTGATAACTTGAACAACAAAGCCTTTTTCACACGTATATGAAGTACCTTTGGCTCAGCGTGTTTATTGTGCCGGCCCACTTCCGCCAAAATGGATCGTCTCCACGAAAATGATTTACAACTTATTTATATATACTTATATTTCACTATCAGTTATTATTTTTATATGGATAATCTATTAAATGATTCCTTAAAATCCATGTAATCTCATCATTTGATCTTTTTATTCTCAAAATGTTTCAAAGAAGAAGCCGTTCAGTTCAAGTGACTTCCGCTATTAGAAGATGAGATATGGCGGCGCTCTCCCGACTTCCGGTGTGAAGTGGAGGTCCTCCGACTCATCCAGGTCCCTCTCCATAGTGGGGGTGTGAGGGGTCTCTGCTGAAGTTATGGGCCCCGGTCAGGCAGCATTTTTTAGCTGTGTCCCAGATAGGAGGGAGTGCAGTCCCAGTGATCTCTGCTGTCCTCACCACCATCTGCTGGGACTTCAAGTCAGAAGTGCAGCTGGTTAATATGCTCTCTCTAGTGCATGCATACTTTTACTTCTGCAATAACTGCCCTTCAAACATGTCCCACCTCTAATGTTCCATTCATGGTCCCAAACATTTTCTTAAAACACATCTAACTGGTTGAACATTTTGAAGAATTCGGCTCAAAATTTCTCTGAAGGAGGTGCTGGTGGGTCCTTATGCCTGGCTGGTTTAGAACAGCTGATCTAGTATGTAGGCAGCCCATCTAAGAAGTGTAATGATGTCCATCTGGAAGAAACTGTCACCAATGCTGCCAGAAACTGCCATTTTGGAATCAGCTTATGGTGCTACTCTCACTGCAGGAGTATGCAGTCATACGACCAACATTTTAAAAGTGTAGGAATTTTTCCAACATGCCGAGAGTAGCTGATCGGGCTGTGATCAGCCGTCATGCCTCCCTGTACACAGCACAGCAAATTTTCAGAGCTGCAAGAAAAACACTTGAAATATCAGCCAAGCTCTGAAAAAGTCGACTCAGAGGTCTGACCTACAAATGATTAAATCACAGCATATTTAAACAGTTTCAGTTCCACATTTTAAAGATCTGCATGTCCCCATTCAAATGACATCAAATCTCCTGTGTTTACAATGTGGCCTAACAGGTTCCTCTCGGCCTCCATCTCTCCTTGCATATTGATGTGATGTGGCTCATTATTCAGTCTATTTGCTCTACTTATGTGATCAAAAGCCCATCAGCTCCCTGGAGTACTGGCCTGCCTGTCTGTCCGTCTGTTCGTCTGCTCACATCTCCTGCACACTGAGCTTTCTAACCTTCATGCAGACCTTTTCTGTTGGCTTTTGTTCTTCCCTACAAGACAAATCAATCACACACAGGACTCAAACTCTTGAAATCAGTTCCAGGTTGCTAATGCGAGCTGTCAGTATCGCTCAGCAGCAGGAAGAGGAGATAAAGCTATTTATGGAGAAGACAGGAGATTGGAATGACTCGCTTTCCTTTTCTTGGCCTGTCCGTCTCAGAGGTCCAGACACCGACACTTTTATTTAGGATCAGATTTGAGAACATGTACACATAAAGACCTGGAGGTAAACACAGCCTGGCTCCATCTGTCAGCATTCAACATGAAATCAATCATGTTTTTACCCACAATTAATTTATTTTCTTGCTTTTGCTTAAATATTCTTGTCAAACTGGATTTGACTGCAGGCTTTCCAGTGTTCAGTTCTAAATACTCAGTTTTCAGTGCTGCTGAAGACAAATTTAGACTGTTTTTCATGTGTTTGTCTGTTCTACATTCAAGGTCCAAACAGCAGCAGTGATTGTTGACAACACTGCTTTTATCCTGCTTCCATCCCAGCTGCAGACATTTTGTTTTTTTGGGAATAATGAAGCAGATTCTGATCGCTGTTACTTGGTAGGCTTAAAGGTACAACAAGTTTTCTTTTTCACTGTGCTGCAGGCTATTTCTTTCCTGTTTCTGTTTGTCACTGATCAGTGATCTGGGAATAAGAAGAGACATGTTATTTTGGTTTGCAGTTGGTTGCACAAAAACAACCTCTGCTTTAAATCAGATTCACACAGATCTCGGCAGTGAATATAGGCCGTTGTTGGACCTACTTTCTTTAAATTCACCTCATGTCACCTAAACTGTCTCTCTTTTTGCATTTTTAGATGTCTGAGTTGTCTTAAGCTACTCCTTGAAAACCATATTCCTGACATGGTGTTTTCAAAATAAAGGCATGCCAACAACATAACAAATAGGTACTTTTAGTGTGAAAATTCATGGACATGGCAGCGTATAGACCCCTTGGGTTCTTCCACCCTTTGTCCACAATTCTTAGGAAGACTACATGTGATCTGTAAGCTACTGTACATGCTCAGAAATAAAACTCCCTATGTGACATATCATTCTTGTAAGTTTTTTTTTTTTTTAGGTTGTACAATTTAATGGGTCAAATTGTCAAAGTGTGCTCCTTGTCGTCTTTGCTGAAAAATGTTATTGTAAAAGCCATTTTAGACTGTGCATGGCAGCTAAATAATAGCTACATCATGATTCAGTTTTTATTTTGGTGCACATGTCAACAAGTCAGGGCTTCCAGGCTGCCTGCAGGAGTGCAATGTCTCAAGTCAAGCTTTATATAAATATACCACATTTTATACACAGTACAAGGTGCTTCACAGTCACTGGCAGACTGATTGTTATGCCATCATTGTATTACAGCTTAAACATGTGATATGCAAGATTCAGAGCACAAACGATGGTCTCGGCTCGCTTCCATTCGAGCCCTGTAGCGGTTCCTTTGCAGTGAGAACACAATCACCTCAGAAACCAGCACAACTGACTCATAACTGTAGTCGTGGGGGCAGTGATGCGCCCAGTTGCCAACCGTTCAGTTAAAACAATAGAAGAAGAAGGAGTAGAAGAATCAACAACAGCAGAAGAAGAAGAGAAGGTGGAAGAACAACAGATCTGAGCGAAATGAGTCGTGGAGTAGTGAGGAAACAAAATGCCTTATTGAAATCTGGGCAGAAGAGCACATCTGCCAAATGCTGAACACTACTCATAATAAAAATACAGAGGTCTACAAACTTGTGAGTCAGCGAATGAGTGAGAGGGGTTTCTGATGCTCACTTGATCACTGCCCCGCCATAGCTAAAAAACTATGACAACAGTATGTCAAGATTTGTGACCAGCTTGGCAAAAGTGGGAGTTCCGGGGATGAGAGGGACATATTTCCCTGGTTTGACGAGCTGGATGAAATTTTAGGGACTACACCAGTTGTTGAACCCACAGATATTGTTGACTCCAGTGATGCTACTTCATCTAGCACCTGCTCCTCTGATGCTGCACTTAACATCAGCACTTCTGCTGATGCTGAACCCAAAGACTGTGCCGAATTGGAGGATGAAAACGGTGAGTGAACTATCACTTTTTGTTGTGCTGATCACTGTCAAACGACGGAGCATAGTAGCTGTAGTACTGAACGTATTACTTATGTTCAGCTTCTGATGCGCTCTCGAACATACAGGGTAATGTACTCAGAACTACCCTACATTACTTTGTGTAAGCAACAAGATATGCAAAAACAACAGAGCTGACCCAAATAATGTGCAGTATTGAAATAAAAATACAAAGAAATATATTTGTATTTCATTCCTGCATTGCCTTGCATGCTTTCGGGAATTGCACAAAATCCATATATTCAGTACCCTGAACATTTTTGTAACATTGTCTTGCAAACAAGCCATGGATAATATCTGCTACCATGTTTTGCAATTTTCTGTCATTAATCACTTGCTTAACTGACAGTGGTGGATGCTGAACCACTGGACAATACACTGGAGTCCACTGACACGGAGGAAACAACATCAGAAAGCCAAACTCCCAGACCCCTCCTGCCTATTCCTGGGTCTCAGTCCAGGAAGAGGAAAGCTAGATCTTCTCTGTGTGGTGAGCTCCAGCATTGCCTGACTGAACAGAATAGGCAACTGGAGCAAATGTATGATGCTGAACAAAACCAACAAGCCCGAGAGACTGCTGCCCTGGAGAGCATGCTCAGGCTGCAGCGGGAGGCTGAGGAGCGAAGATTTAATGCCATGCAAGCTCGACAAAACGCAACCCAACAAATGTTTATGCAGCGGATTGGAACAGTCATTAGTGCTGTACATCAACAGCCACATTCATCCTACAATTCTACAAGCTTCAGTCCTCCTACATTCCCCAGTCCTACACCCGACCACCTGGACCACCAATGATACCACCTACTCTCATACATTCCTGGTTAGAAATGACATTGTTCAGGCCAGTTAAACAATCGTTACGTTGTTTAAAAAAAGATAGAGAAAGCATTTCTTCACACTTGAAGAAACTGAAATAACCTGTAGCATTGTATTTTTGTTTTATTTTATAAAAATGCTATTGTTCAGACACGTCTCTGTTGTACAATACTATACTTTACGCAGACCAGCTTACCTGTGTTTAGAGCCTTCTCAAGTGAATCCATTTGAAATTGGATTGTGCTAGCTTGTTGTTATACAAGAAAAAGATAAACTTAAAAACCTTGTTTTTTGGTTAACATTGGATTATTTAAGTTGTTGACTATAATACAAATAAACAGAATGACAATACAGGAAACAGCCTGTCTCCATTTACACAACAAAACACACACAAAATCAAGAATCCTGACTTTACATTCTGGAAAAATATCTGCAAAGTGCATCTCTATGGAGCTGTGGGTCTTGTCTAACATCCACCTCATTGATGTCCTCAATCTCATCTCTCATTACATTGTCTTCATCCAGGAATTGTTCGTGTGAACTTAACAAAAATTGTGTAGGACACAGCATGCTGAGACTATTTGGCTAACCAGGGTAATGTGGGCATCGCATACCTTTAGCAGACATCTCCATCTACCCTTGAGGCGCCCAACAGCGCGCTCTGCAGTCATGCGAGGTTGACTCAGGCGATGGTTGAAACCTATCTGCTCTTGTGTCACTCCTCTAACCTCACGGTAAGGCTTCGTCACCCATGACAGCAGAGGGTAAGCTGAATCAGCTAAAATAACAAGCGGCACATCAATCCATTCAAAAGTTTCTGTCACTCTGGGTAAAAGTGTGCCACTGTTACCTCGCTCAAATAGTCCTGAAAGGGCAAAAAGACGAGCATCATGGATCCAACCTGGTTGCCCAACATTTTTGTCCCAGTACCTCAGTCTGTGGTCCACCACACCTTGCAAAATAATAGAATAATGACTTTTTCTATTATAATAATGAGCTGGTGCATCAGGAGGAGCTCTGATGTTAATACGGGTGGCATCAATAGCACCAGCTACTTGGGGAAACCTCCATTTGTCACGAAAGCCTTGTGTTATTAATCTGAACTCAGCAGCAGAGGGAGTTTTAGCCTCAGTATTACATTTATGGCAGTGACAACTTGTTGAGTTATAACACAGCATGTGGACAATCCAAGACTAAACAGGTGTGAAAGAGAGCGGTATTCCAGATTCGTTGCCAGTCTCCAGATGCAGATTGCAACTCGAACCTCTACAGGCACTGGCTCTCTGTATCTGGTGGTGTGCCGAGTCAACCAGGGCCGGAGGGCATCACACAAAAGTAAAAAAGAGCCTCTTCTCATCCTAAAGTTCAGAAGCCATTCGTGGTCAGTCTAAGTGCTGGAGATGTGTGGCCACCAAGATTTGGTACGTAGATGCACCCATATCTCCCTGTAGTGAAGGCAAAGAGATGGAACATGTTACTCCATTATGTTATTATTGTCGTATTATGTGCTTAAAGTTCTTCTCCGGACTTTTGATGCTAAATTGTGTCTGATATGTTTTTTACCCCCAAAATAGTCAACTATCTTGTTAAAATCCATAAAATGACATCTACTCCATCTCTCTTATAAGACAATTACAGGATCTATAACTCAATCAGTTTCATAACATTTCATAACAAATGTTATCTCCAATATGCATATTAATTTTATTTCAGAAATACAACTGCTGCACACAAGACGTTTCCTATTTCACAATGAAGTCCATTCTCAGTGTGAGCACTGTAGTTCAAGTTTCTACATCACACTTCTGTTCACTGAATACTCGACCAAAACTGGCTTCCAAAATATTTATGTAAAAAAAAAAAAAAAATTTTAGGCCTGCCCCTTAAAATTAGATTTTCGGTGAGCACGTAAGAACTTGAATCTTTCAGCAAATGACTGTTGAAATAGCTTTCTATAGACAAACTCAGAACATACATGATTCTGCACAGTAAAGCTAAAACATCCAACTGCATGAAAAGACAGGAAAAGTACTTTTGAGTGGAGGGGGACTTCAGCAATTATTTGAGAACCACTAGGTGGGAGAAATGACCTTTAAAATTCTTGTTTTGGCTGTTAAGTTAACAGAAGTGATTACACTTCACTCCATATTTGCAACACTGTGTCTAAACTTTCTTCCTAGTCAAACAATTAATAAAACAATTTTATATCAATGGTTTACAAGCAGTAGGTAAACAAAGCAGGGAAGCTTAATTTACTGGCTGCTACTCAAATAGTCTAGAAGCAATTCGACAAAAAATAGGCATACATTGGCTTCTTGTGAATAGATTTGTTAAGAACATTTGATAAAGACCACTGCTATTCAGGATACTTTGCAAAGGCACAAAATTACTTGCAGAAAATTGCTCAAAATAGACATGATATAACAAAGCTTACCTGATGCGCCGTCTGTAGTGTCCTGTGAGTAGCATGTGGTGTTGTGCACCCATCAGAGCCCATCTTCGTCTGCGGCTCCGTGAGGCAGCACATCTTCATCTTAACAAGTGCATCAGCACATTATTTTCCAGACACAGTCTTGACTGTCAATAAAAATGCATGTTTTGTTGATGTAGCGAACACTGGTACATTAGCCAGATGAACGCTATAAAAAACACTAGCCACACACGCTACGGATGCTCCATGGCTGTTGTTTTTCCCTGGAAAGCGCTCAAGAGCCTGAATGAATGAATGCAGATAAAGACTCCCCCGCCTTACGGGTACGATTTCTGACCAATGAGGGACGAATTGGATCACACGTGGCATTTGTTTACAACTTTGGACCGCAAGAGACTTTTGCCGTGTGAACACAAACGAACCAAGTGACAACTGAATCGGAACAAAGCAAACGAGCCACAGGTGTGAATACATCCTTAAAAAGTTTGTAAAACATCAACCCAGTGGTGCACAGTCAAGCTATAAACATCCTTGTCTTCAGTTCAACCTGGGCTTTCAGAATATGTGTTGCAGTAATGTCACTTGAATTTCCAAAAGTTTTGGGACTTTAAAGACCAAAGAAAAAACAAATCAGAAATTAAAACCTGAGGATTTCTATGTATTAAACACAGTAAACATAAATGACTAAGTTTTTATTTTTGCACAAACTTGTTCTCCCATGTCTTTGGGACGATAAAAAGTCATCAAAATATTCACATTTTTAAAATAAAATAATTTTGCTTCTGTGAATTTGAGTCATTATTTAAAGCATCTCCTGTCTGCAGTGACACAGAGGGACACCTCACAGCCTCTCTGTGTCTGTTTCTCTCTGTTATGAGTCATTCAGGCTCGCTCCTTCAGTTTATAAACCTGTGTATATGCGCTGTTCAGCAAAGCATAACTTGACAATGCATTCTGGAAACAAACGGACAATATGGCATCGAAACTATTGGAAAATTGATTAGAAATGGATAAAAACGACGTCTAGTATCAAAGCTACTGGTGTGGATTTGATCTTTAAAGACCCCAGTAAGTCAGCCAAGTTCCAGGCTCACCAGAAAAGCTTCTGTTAGGGCTATGAAGGAGTGGATAGCGGCATTAAAGTGGCATGACAGAGGGCTTTTAGAGGAAAAAAACAAGTGCCTGAGATTTATGGTTCAAAATGACTTCAACTGTGAATAGCATGTGTCTTTTCTTGTTGTATATGACGAGGAACAACATCCTCAGTGGGTTAAAGCACATGATGTTCCATGAAGCATCATCTACAAATTTACATTTTAAGATGGTTTTGGTACACATTACTAACATTCAAGCACAAATCTCACTTATTAACAATGGTTTTGTTCTAACTTTAACTTATTTCAAGGATATGGTTTTTTTGTTTGTTTGTTTGTTTTAACAATAATGGATACAAAATATCACTTTAAATCATCACCTCTGCCAAGGAGGTTATGTGATCAGGTGGGTTTGTTCGTTTGCTAGTTTGTTAGTAATATAACTAAAAAAGTTGTGGATGGATTTTGACTAAATTTTCAGGAAGTGTCAGAAATGGCCTAAGGAAGAACTGATTAGATTTTGGGACTGATCCGGATCACCGTCTGGATCCAGGAATTTTTTAAAAGATTCTGTACTATTGGGAGATAGGGCTAATGGCGGAGGTATGCGCTGTTACCAGTTTACACCAGGCGATGGCAGACATAAGTAACTTCAATCCCAGCAGCATTTTTAGGTGTGTTTCTATTCAAAGTTTTGGGGTTTATAGAGTTTGAAAGACACATGCCTGGTCAAGGAGACGAGTCGGAGCGTAGCAGAGAGAAAGACAGTGAATTGTAGTGAGAATACTCTCAATGCTGGGAGGAATAGAGGAATATTCACCCTCTGCCATGACTTTCAGTCGTCCGATGAGACAATGGATGCATCTGTTGGCACCCGTAGCGAAGCCAATGCTTTGCCTCACCATGTTTCCACCTCACTGGGGAGGGAGTAATCAGCGAATGCCGTGGTGGGGGGCACATGGGGACGGATCCAGGAATTTTTTGAAGGGTTCTTCACTATTGGGAGATAGGGCTAATGGCAGAGGTCTGCACTCTCCGAGTGCTTTTCTAGTTTTTAATATGTCTTTTTTTTCTTTTTGGAAGCATCCCATGACCCCATGACAACCACTCCTGAAACCACTGGAACCTCAAAGTGAAGACAAACACATGACTTTAACACATCTTATTCGTGTTTGGTCAAAATAATCAAAAGTTAGGCTTTTGCATAAGTTGTGAATTCCAAGGCGAGTTAATGTACAGATTATGTGTAATGTACTAGTTCAGTAGAGGGCTGGACTCATTGTGCTGCTATAGCTGTCCTGTTTTCAGGACATGGTATTTTTTGTTGGTGCTGAAAGTCTTTTATCTAGTCTGCTGCCTAGGAGCTGGGTCGTCATAAATTGTGGGATTATTGTATAAAAAAAAATGCCCCTAAAAGTCTGTGGTCATTTCAGCACCACTGTGAAACGGACAGCTCCCTCCTGTTCACATCTCAGAACTTTGTCATAGCGCTGTCCGTGGTCCTGATAGCTTTGTATTTTGCAAATGCAGTAGCCTTTATCAAACATTGTGTCTGCTCACTGAATCATTAAATTCAGATGCAATTTTCAGATTCATAATTAAAATTTTAAAAATGAGACATCTATGCATATCTATTAAAAGCAGAGCACAGGGCCGTGCAAACCAGAGCAGACACACACCTCAGCTTTCATGCCCCAAACATGCATCCCAACAAGAATTTGTAATGCTACAGTCTGAAGTGATTTCTAGTGACTCTGTTTGGTGTTACAGTGTTTACAGTAGCTTATTTGACTATTTTAAGCCACAGCCCAATTCTTACACACATCATCAATCAGAGTAAACAAATCTCAGAGGGTAGACACACTGTTGTGGAGATGTTTGTCCCTGCTTCACTGGTTAATAGTTAAACAGTTAAACTATGCCAGCACATAGCCTGTCATCATAAACATCGCCACCACGCTGACACAAAGAGGAAGCAGGGTTGAGCTTTTAGATTGGACATTAACATGTTGTTGTAATGCAGAGCCTGATCGCTTCCTCCTTCTCCTCCCCCTCTCTAACAAGCAGACAGATCCTCTGAGATTATGAGTCCACATCCGCCAGCATTTCTTCCACAGGTTGCAGTTTGTACACAGCTTCAAAGCCCATCCACTGACCTGCTTTGCTCTGGCCTTTCCCCCCTTCTCGCCTAATTCCCCGCTTCGCTTACGTGGCTCCATGCTGCCTGATATTTTAAGACATCAAATGCATGCAAGGCCCTGACAATTAGTGGGGACTGTTGCTGGGTAATTAGTGGAAAAGGAAGTAAGCCTCCAATTTCTCCTACCCCCCAGGGAGCTTCTCCACTCACATAAACTCAAAGAAACACACAAGCATGCACACAATCTCTCTTTGAACAAATACACACATTCACACAAGTGCACACAAAAACAGAGCTGCTGACAAAGAATACGAATAAGAAGAAATACTCACAGTGAATTCAGAGAAGCTGTTATTATTTTTTGTTGTTTTGTTAGAAGCAGAGCTGCTGGAGTGAATAACTTGGCATGTGTGACAAGAAAACAAGGACAAATCCAAACTCACATATAAAGTCCATGGACACACCATGGCACAAAGACTTAAATAGAAATGAATAACAGCCACATGATAGGGAAGAAAGGCAGGGAAGAAGAGAAAAGAAGGAAAAAGCAGGAAAGAAACTTTGTTCTGCGATATATGTATTCTGTTATTTGGTTACTTTGACATAAAAGTGGAAAATTAAAAAAACCTGGCTCCCTCAATCTAAAAGTAAAGTCCCAGAAGCATTTGCACAATTTCCCTTTGTCTTTTCTTCATAAGGATTGACCTATAAATTTCCATTTATCTGTCTATCCTTACACAAAAGCATTTGGCCACATGTGTTAACTGTTGAATTCAGTTGTTGCAATCAGACCCGCTGCCATCGTTGAGACGGTTTGGGAAATTTCATCCTAGCAGGATAGTCCACGGTGAACTGTAAGTGATATTATTAGAAAGTGTTTAGGAACAACGGCAACTAAGCCACGAAGCGGAACACCACGTAAAATCACAGAGCGGGGCCAACCACTGCAAAGGTGCATGGTGCGTAAAGGTCACCGCAGCTCTGCTGATTCCAAAGCTGAAGAGTTCTGAGCTTTCGTTTAATGCAAACACTAAAACTGTGCAGCAGGAGCTTAATGAATGGGTATCCATGAGCGAGCAGCTGCATACAAGCCTCACATCATCAAATCCAACGCCAAGCGTCAGATGGATTGGTGCAAAGCAAGCCTACACTGGACTGTGGAGCAGTGGAAATTGATCTGTGGAGTGACCAATCACTGCCTTCTGTTTAGCAGTTGGGTTTGGCGGACACCTGGAAAACATTACCTGCCTGACTGCAATGTGCCAACTGTAGAGTCTGGTGGAGGAGGGATAATGGTTTGAGCTAGACCTTTAATCTCCAGTGAAGGCCAATCTTCAGCACACAAAGAAATTTAGGACAATGCTATGCTTCCAACAGTTTGGGAAAGGCCCTTTTCTATTCCAACATGGCCAGGCCCCAGTGCACAAAGCAAGGACTATAAAGACATGATTTGATGTGTTTACTGTAGAAGAACTCAACTGGCCCATATGGAGCCCTGACCTCAACCCCCTTGAACACCTTTGGGATGAACTAGAACTAAACCCAACCAAAACCAAGCCAAGGCCTGTTTGGAAACAAGTAAAACACTTCCGTCCCACTGAAAAGCATTCAGTGTGGTTCTCTGCTCTTCTTTTAATAAAGAAATGCTTTCCAGTCCTGATAAAGCTGCTTCTATCGCAGCATCCAGCAAATCGTTTCACCAGTTGCCATTGTTTACTTGCTTGCAATACAGCTCAAAACTGCCTGTAGCTACCACCTCCTTCTCCTCAAATGACACTCAGTGGTCCAGTCATCTCAGACCTGGAACAACCATTTTAGACTAGAGCTTTACGGGATGGATCTGCCTGATGACAGACATGGGATCACGCCAATCCATCAGCTTTGCAAGGTTATAATTCCTCAATTCTAATAGTTTTAATGGGTCTTGTCCATGGTGTCTTGTCCACCACAGCAAACACAACAAGTTTATCACTGCCTTGGAAACAAGAGATGTTAAGTTGAGATGCTACAACAGGGAGCAGGAATTGTTCCTGAAAGCTGCCATTCTGATGCTGCCTCTTGTTCAAATTTTGTGTTGCTTACCTGTGATGGACCCTTACATCAGCTACAGGTTCTGTTACCCCCCCCCGGAAATCACTTAAACAGGTCTATATTAAAAGCCTGGATCCTGTAAACTGGTGACTTTTAGTTGAGTATATCCATGGCTGTTTTTTTTATGTTCTTCATTGAATAAATATCTGACAAGTATATTTTGATGTACTGATTAACAGTTTTATTTATTTATTAATTTTTTTTAGTTAAATTTATTTAACCTGGAAAAACCTGATTGAATCTCATTTGAGTGTACTGGCCAAGACAAGCAGCAGCACATTTAGAATAGAACATGAAAAACCACTACAAACATGGATCAACCAACTCCTGAGTCACAGAGCTTGAAGTCATCAGTCAAAACGTACTTAAACAAAAAAAAAAAAAAAAAAGACCCTGATTCTCCCAGACATAAATCTTCCTGTGGCAGATTCCAGGCTGAAGAAGCAGCATACCTGAAACTCCTTTAACCCATTTTAAGACACGCTTTGGGGACAGAAAGCAAAAGTAAATCTTGTGTGAGAGTCACAGAGTGAAGTCTGTAGCTTCCAGCACTTTTCATGTGCATAAAATCACACAGAAGTAGGCTTAGTGTTGCCTATAGACAAGGATATGGCATTATTTCTGTCTGCAGGCAGCCAATGCAAGTCTATTAAGTCACTCACACAGAATGCAATGATGAGTTAGGGACTTAAGATCGGTTGTGAACCTAGTTCAGAGAAGATACATGGAAATATAAAGCATCACTGTAATCAAGAGATGGTATAAAAGTGGCAGCAATAAGTCTTTTCTCTGCAGTAAAGAAAAATCCAAAGACAGGCATTAGCTCATCACTCAAAAACCCAAGGATTTATAAAAAAACCAAGACTCAATCACATCAACCTGAGATGTAGTAATAGAGGGCGAGCTCGATGGCTTTGAAAAAATCATGAGTTTTGTTTTACATTGATTCAAAACCAATTAAAACCTGCATAGAGTTTCCTGTACAGCATCAAAAGCGTCATGTATGCAAAAAAGAGCCTGGTGATGTTTAGGAACAGAGCAATAAATGGCAGCATCATCTGCATATACATAAAAATTTGAACAGGGTATATTGTCACTTGTCATGTCTGTAATTCTAGACCTCAATGAGACATTCCTGGTTAAATTAATTTAAATAAATGATACAGTTTTAACCCTTTATGACCTGCCATAGAAGGCAAAAATGAAGATAAAATGAAATTGAGCTCAATTTGCAAAAAAGGCAGCATGGCTATAAAAATAAAACATGGACAGTAGTGCAATTAAATCTCTTAAGTGTGCCAGATACTTTTGAGCACGCATACATTTGCAGGAGACCATGTTGAAACAACTATGACTTGTGATGTGCAAGAAAACAATGTGATAGATTTGGTGCAGACAAAACATCATCAAACTCATCATGTACACGTAAACTAGGAAGTGCTGTGGAATGCAGCAGTTCAGATCACTAGTTTATTTTGATGTGTACTTTTACTACATTTCTGCAAAAGAAGGGAGGATATTTCTGGAAGGAAACAGTACTCTGGGACACAGTGAATGTGTGATATGTTAGTGTCACTCTTCTGGTGTTATATGCAAAAATAATTTTTGCTCTATCTCATTTGGTTGCAATTTTACCCCAAGTTAAAAATAAGAACACACTGGGAGTGCCAGCAATCCCATGGTCACTGATCATCAACCAACAGCCCGGGGGCCACGTCAGGCCCCCCAAAGCTTCCTGTCCGGCCCCTGAAAGATTGTTAAACTCAGAAAAGGAGGGAAAGAAGATTTTAAGAGTATCTTTTGGCTTTAAATGTCTGCAGCTGTTAAATCCATCCAACAAACAATTAACATCGAGATAGTTTTAGAATGACTAACCATTTGATCTGTTTTTACTGAAATTTACTGTCAAAATCAGTCGATATTTAAAAAATGGTTAAGGCTGGCAAAAGTGTTGCAAAAATTGACAAAAAAAGTTGTGAAAAGAGGTTAAAATGTGTCAAAAAAATAGTAAAGGATGAAAAAGGGGCAAAAGGTATCAAAAATTGGTTACAAGTGACATAAAATAGTTCAAGAAAGTAAAGAAAAGGTTTAAAAAGTGACAATAATTGGAGAAAGTGGAAACAATTGATAATAGAGTGGCATTAAGGGGATAAAACATGCAGAAAAAGTGGTTTAAAGGGGGTTATATTCTTTCAAAAATTGGGTTATTAGGCAAAAAGGGGCAAAAAGTATCAACAGTGGGTTAAAAGTGGGAAAAATGGTTTTAAAGTTGCAAATATTGTTGAAAAAAATGTAATAAAAGGGATTAAAAAGTGGCAAAAATGGAAGAAAAGTGGCAAAAATTGATAAAAGAGTGGCACAAAGGGTTTAAAACATGCAGGAAACGTGGTTTAAAAGGGGTTAAAAGCATGCAAAAATTGGGTTAAAGAGGCAAAAAGTATCAAAAAAGGGTTAAAAGTGTCAAATGGGTTAATATTAATGCTAAATGACAATTAGGGAAGGCCCATTCTCTTGGATTTTCAGGGGTCTGGCCAATCCTGTTGTCAGGAGTGTCTCGTTGTGGCCTGCTGCATTAAAGATAATACTGGTAATGACTGAAAATGTCCTGTAGTTTCAAGGAAAATACAAATATTACTGCAATATCATTTCAATCAGACCAAAATGTTCATTTAATTTTTGTGTATTTGAAAATCCAGCCCCCAGAGTTTCTGTTGAGACTAAATCTGACCCTTGTGCAAATGTACTTGATGACCCCTGCCATAGGTCTTAAAAAGGCTCTGTGACACTGTTAATATAAAGTTTAAATAACAGTGGTCCAAGCCCGCACACACTGATCTGATTGTATGAAGCATCTGCAGGGATTTTTCTGTTGCAACAGCTGCTGTAACTTGACATCTAGGGATGCATTTGGCTGGAAGTCACCAGCTAGCACAGCTACCTGTTAAACCATAACACCAGGACAGTAATGTCAATGCATGGAGGGATAAAGATTAAAGAAGGGTTTCTATTGAGGTCATTTTTATCTCAGAATTAACCTCCTCTAGTGTCGCCATGTTTGTACTTAAAATCCATGTGCACTCTGAAAGTGTCTTTTGGTATTAGTATGCAATGCAGGGTTATAAAGCCAGTATATCTGTGGCCTGAGTAGGTGTTGAACACACTTGGTGACTTGTCTCTGCCCTCCAGCCTTCTGCACAGACTCATTAAGAAGGTGCTCTGTGCTGTGAAAGAGCAACAGTGAAGCAGTGCCTCAAAAGTGTTCTGAAATGTATTTCTTTTTACATAAAAGAACCTCAATGTTTTATTTTTAGCCCAAAAATGTTCCAGTCCAAGATTCTAAATGCTAAAAGATACTGGCAGTAAACGAGCCCACACATAAAATCGAATAATCAACCTTACCGTCCAGTCCACACAGACTGATTGTGTGTTTCAAGGCCAGCCAATGACAGTGAAGGTTGTCATCAGACAGCTAAAATGAGTTGATTTGTTTAAGGTGCAGAGATGCTGAAGGACACAGCAGCTCGTCCTCTGGCTTCAAATCAACTCTTCTGACTTTAAGGTGACGCCCTCAGCGCTCTAATGTCGTTAAGCATGGTGTGTGTTTGTCTGTGTGTGTCTCTGTTGGTATAATTGAAGTGTGTACAAGATAGTTTTTATCTTAAGTAATTCATGAGTGGTTGCTGAGGTGAAGTGGAGGCTGAGTCATGGCGAGAAACACCTCCGAGCTTCTGGTGCTCCCTGCTGCAGTATTCATCACTACGCCCTCTCCTGAAATTCATTATTCATGTTTCTTTACAGGCTGTCTTGTCCAAGTCATCGCCGTGGTGCGTCACGACAGGGACTTTGTTCTAGTAGACACTCGATCATCACCTGCAGTCTCCCACTGTTCCCAGCTCCGTGTCTCTTTATTGTCCTCTGTTCCTGCTCTCCTAGTAATCTCTTTCTTCTCTTCCTCTCTGCTCTCTCTTTCACCACTGCTGCACCTACATTCTGCTTTCCATTCAGTTTAGTTTCTGTCCATCTTTCATTAAGAAAACTACAAAAAAGTTATGCTATCAAACCTGAAACCTTGTGTTATGTTTGGGCTAGGTGAAATCTTAACCCATTCTAAAACATGAGAGACAGAAAGACAGTTTCAACCTATTTTACATGCATTGCTAAAACCTCAAACCACTTTTTTTTTTTTGTTTTGGTAGTACTGTTGATCAGTTAGGCTTCTAATCATCTCAAAGCTCAAAGTAAGAAATATGCATCAGGTTGAAACCCAGCTACAGCAGCTGTTTTTACCGGCTGATTTGTCAGGTGACGTATGTGGTGTTGGCTGTTGTCACCACAGAGCTCAACAAAGACCGAACCACCATTTCCACTTCTGTTTACTTCATTTGTATTAGCAGAGTCCTTGCTGTGATACTCTGGGATTGTGGTTAGTGTAGTGCTTTAACCTGGTTTCACTTTTAAACCATGTTTTCTTCCTAGAAGGACGTTGATAACCTTCAATCTTGTGTTTTGAACATGATGGTATATCACTGTGTACCCATTTGAATTGTCTCCAGTTAAAATATGACCGTTAACTTTAGGAATAGCAGCAGTGTGTGGAAGTTTTGTGGGTAAAGTTGGGCTGTAATGGAATAAGATTGTGAGAAATGTAATGCTGCTGACTGAAATCGTGTATAAACCATGTCTTACAACTATACTTGGTGGCATGTCTGTCCGTCTGTGCTGATTTGCATGCCACACCATTGCTCCAATTGTCCCTGATACCTCTTAGAAGACTAATTGGGTGTACTGGTTTGAAACTGGTGCCATGAAAGACATCATGAATATGTACTGATGTTCTAACCTTGCGAAACAGATGGATTTGCCCGTTTCCATGTTTCTTACTGGCGAATCCATCTTGCAACGCTCCCATCTGGACAGTTTGGGCCCAGTTAAAAAGTGACAGGACCAATCAGCATCGAGGGGCAGTACTTTCATGTAGTTTTATAAGCATAAGCGCAGTCTCATTATTTAAAAGCCATACCTTGCTAAAACATTTTCCTATCTGCAGCCAATGTAATGACCATAAACCAGACTCTGACTGACCACAAAAGCAAAAATTAATGAGGTGTAAATAATGCTAAATTTCCAGAAGTCATGAATTCTGAAACATTTCTCAGTAAGCTTAACATTGGCAAAATCTCTGCCTATTGCATATTTATTATTGCTTGGTTGTATTCTTAGACTTTAGCATGCATAAATTACACAAGAGGGTTACCTGGATGAAATTTAAAGCCATGCTGATGAAGATGGAAGTGAGATTCTGTTGAATCATTGAATCATCAACATTCAACATCACTCAAGTTGTCATTTCTACCTTCAATTATTCATCTGCAAGCAAACAGCTGATGGTTCCTGGTACTGCCTTTTTCCATTGTGGTTTAGGAACACTGCACTTCTCCTCCCACTCAGAGGGAGGTGGATTTGCTATGTGAAAGTAGCAAATCTGCCCGTTGCACTGTAACTGAGATAATTAAGTGTCAAATGCTGTATTGGTTTTTCGCGTTGCAGCTTTTACTGTCTTCATTATGTTCGAGAAACTGTCGACATAAACCCACAAGGACAGATGATTTTAAACAAGTTGTCATGCCAGTAAAGAAAACTTTGTGACAATATCCCTCAAGTCATGTTGTTGATGCTGTAGCAGTTATTTTCATATCACAATCCTGTTTCAAACTCATTCCTTAAAAGTTGAATTATCTCGCCTCAGTGGCGACATGTACCCAAGTATATTTAAGTTGTTTTCTGTGCAGTTTGGAGCCTACAGCTAATCCTTTAACAACTCTGAGATACGGATTTACTCTAAAATAACTCGTGAGCTTCTCTAATGCTTAGATCAGATGCATCCACTCCTTGTGGCATTAAAGGAAAGAAGCATTATCCAAGCAGTATGTGCATTTATTTCAATCAAAAGTCACTCCATCTAGTCTCCAAATCCTCGGACTTTCTCTCCGATACCTTATTCAACATAAGCCTAATATTTATGATCCAGAAACTGCTGCAGACTTCCAGGTACAACCACATTTAAGTTTGGATGTCTTATGTAAATGCTATCCAGTGAAATCCTCTGATGAGCGAACATCTCAGTGACCAATATTAGTTCAGACGCAGCATGTGATTTCCTGTCTCAGTCATTTGCGCTGCTCCAGTTTGAAGAAGTTGCCGCTTGGCACTCTGAACGCGCCGCACACTGAACCCCTGAATCCAATTACCCCACATCTGGATCTCCACGCAGGGACAGCGTGCAGTTATTGTATCTGACAGGGAATAACCCACGCGGCGATTGATTTTACAGTATAGTAGACTTCCCATTACGCTGCACAATCTGGATGCAGAGCAGATGGTCCATTTCTAATGCCAATTATTCATACCAGCTCATGTGGACAATGAGCATGGTGAGGGGAACTAATTATAGAAAGGAGATCCAGGAACAAGCATCAAAATGCTCTTTGATTTTAAAAGGTATGAACCAATAAAAGCCAATACAAGAATTCAAATATGACAAAAATTCAAAAGGAAAGAGTGATTAAGACGGTAAAGAGGAGGATAATGAACCATGCTCTCCAAAAATAGATTGAATGGACTTAAAACAGCTGCAGTTAGTCTCTTCTTCTGCACTCATACCAGCTAGGGCTGGGGAATATATTCAGCTTTGAAGATACATCAATGCATTTTCAATTGAGATAAAGGGTAAAGCATGCCGATATAGTTTGTGTTGTATTATAATACCGTGAAAATATTTCTCTAAATCAGTGTTACTCAACCAACGAGCCAAATTGTTGAAAATACCTTTGCAAGAGCCACAATCTAAGTGGTGAACAGTGGCAGAAAAGCTTGAAGTAGCAATAACAATAAGTTAAAGGAGGCAAAAATGGTCAAAAAGCAACAAAAATGGGTGAAAATGGGCAAAAATGGAGAGGAAAACATGGATAAAGGGTCAGAAAGTAGCGAAAATGGTTGAGAAGTGACAAAAAAATGAGTTACAGGGGCCAAAAATAGTCCAAAATATGGCAAAAAATGAGTGAAAAGTGACCTATAGGGGCAAAAAGCAGTCAAACGTGGCAAAAATGGGCAAAAATAGGAAACAAGTGGTATTGAGTGGCAAAGTATAGCTTAAATGGCTGAAAAGTGATGAAAAAGGACAAAAATGGGATAAAAGTGGCAAAAAAGAAGTAGCAAAAATGGACAATAAAGAGGAAACAAGTGGTACTTCATGGTAAAGGTAGCTTAAATGGGCAAAAAATGATGAAAAAGGGCAAAAATGGGATAAAAGTGGCAAAAAGAAGTGGCAAAAAAGAGGAAACAAGTGGTACCTTAATGGCAAAAGGTAGCTTAAATGGATGAAAAGTGGCAAAAAAATGGTGAAAGAGGGCAAAAAAAAAACCTTTTGTAAGGTTCTCTGGGGGAATAATATTTAAAAGGAAGACATAAAAGAGCCACAATTAATCACATAAGAGCCACATGTGGCTCCAGAGCCACATGGTGAGTACCACTGCTCTAAATACATCCTGCCATCAGCGAGGGCAATGTTAAATAGATCTATTAAAAGATACCATGCCAAGTATTCAGTAAACGATTTACTGGAAGAACCATTGACAGCAATAAGAAGATAATGAAGGTGAATTATGAGTTCATTTACATAATTTAGGAGCTTTCCTCAGATATTAGTAAACCCTAACCACCAACTATTACATTGTTTATAGCTGTTAATTTTTAAAACTTGCATGCAAACTCCTGCAAACTGTCTAAAAGGTTTAGAGAAATTACAACATCTGGAAACATGGCTGGTATTGCAGAGTTAAACACATTTTTTGAATGTGACCAGTGTGTTTGTGCACATTAGGCAGCACTCCTTCTTCAACTGACAGTAAATCCTTACATTCTTACCAGAAGGTCTGTGAATGAATTCTCCATTATGTGTCTACTCATGATTTACAAATCTAATCCTTACAACCCCGGAGCAGCAGGTCCTGTACCCCCATGAGATCTTTGACGCCCACACTTGGGAGGAACAGACACTACTGAATTATATCTTTTTGAAACATGTCAGTAGTCGTCATTGTTCCCATTGGTTTTTGTTGAGTCAGCACTCAGAGATGTCTGTAAGGGTTATTTTATGACTGTGCTCTGTAGTGTACGAACCACAGCTAAAACGTTTGGACATGCAGTCTTCCTCAGCAGCAGGACAGTCTTACTCACTGGGGAAGACCAAACAGGTCTATGGTGTAACCCTGAGACACACATCTGAGAGCTGACTCAGAGTTTGCAGTTTTGTTTTTGTGCAGTTTAAATGATGACTGCTGGATCTCTCTTGGTGAGAAATATGAAGATCCTCAAGTTTCTGTACTTTTTAATACCACTGGCCATTAAAATCATCACTGGTCATTAAAGGCATGGAGGTTCTTTTTTTCAGTTATGAAACATGTGGTTATTCTGAGTAAAATAAATACTGACAGCTTTTTTTGTGATTTAGATCAGGGGTGTCGAACTCAATCACAGCTGGGGCCGAAATCTGAATTTAGGTCTAACCTGAGGGCCTAACAGGGTCCAGATTTAACCAAAAACTGTCCACCATGTTTTCACAGGTAATGAATTATAGGGATAATCAAACAGTGATGATGAAGGATTTTAAGAAAAAAAGGCAAAATGATTAAATATCACAGCAACAATGTTACTGCGTCCATGTCAAAAAAAAGGCAAAATAAATAAATGAGTTAAAGGCTCAAAATCTGAGATAAAAAGTCAACTTTATAAGTCTTAAAGGTCAAAATACAAAATTAAAAGTCAAAATAAGGTTTTAAAAAGCAAATATATGAGATAGAGACTTAAAATCACGAGTTTAAAGGTCAAGATATGAGCTAAAAGGAGTTGAAAAGGTCAAAAAAGAAGATACAATTCAAAATTGTGACTCTAATAGGTCAAAATATGAGATAAAATTCGAGATCAGGAGTTTAAAAGTGAAAATATGGGATTAAAACTCAAAGTTAGGAGTTTAAAAAGTCACAATATGTGACAAAAGGTCAAAATATGAAATAAAAAGTCAAAATCCTTGGGGGCCGGGTAAAACTGCACCATGGGCCGCATTTTTCCCACAGGCCTTGAGTTTGACACCTGTGCTTTACAGCATCAATGTTCCCAATATTTTTTTGCAATTTAGACATCCCTCCCTCTCTGTAATTCAAAATGTAACTAAAGATCATTACATTTCTGTCATTTCTGATACCACCAATTCTTAGTTTTAAAGATTTTGTTCCTTTTAGAGACATGGGGGGGGGGGTTGTATTGTATGATTTCTTTTTATAACATCCATAAAGGCAGATTGCCAATATTTGTTGTGCAATTTAGACATTTGGTTGAAAATGTGATTTAAGATCATTTTGTTTCTTTACTTTTTGATACCACTGACATTAAAATACTAATGGAGATTTTAGCATTTGGATACAGATGGACTTAGAGTTACAGAAATTAATAGAAAGATGTTGCCAATGTTGTACGTGCAATCCTTTCTTACTTTTGTAAAAAATATGACTGAAAACCACCTGTACTCTATGATTGCACATTTCTTTAAAATATTGGAGATTTCTTATATCGAAACTCACAGTATGTAAGAGGACAGCATCCGTAGATGTTAATGTTGCTCAGATTTGTTGTGAAGCTTACACAGAGCTCTTTGTCTCTTTTGGCAAAAAATACTTAAATTTGTTACATTTTGTAACAATTTGATACTTTTTTAAAAATGTTAACCAACAAAGTCAATGTATTAAGATGTTGCCATGGTTGTAAGTTTTTATTTTTATTTTGTTTTCACTTTCTGTTTGATTTCAGTTTAGTTTTTATTAGTATTGACTGCTGGTTTGTTAGTTTAGTTTAGTTTTTATTTTGCAAAAATGCTTCATTTTAGTTTAGCTTTTATTAGTTTTAGTGTTTTTACAGATAGATGTCAGGGCTGAGTGAGCATCATACATTTTAAAAAACATATTCAAACAAGCTACTCTTCACTTATCATTTATTTATTTAATGATGATGTTTGAATACAACTCAAGACTTAAACCTACCACTATGTGAAGTCTTAACCAATCAGATCAGGCCATTTTACTCTCTCCAGACTCTGGTGCCAGTCAGCATGGTTGTGTCAAAGACTACGGCTGTGTCCGAAACCACTCACTCATTCCCTACTCCCTATCCACTCTATAGTGAGCAGCATATAGTGGACTCAACTGCAAAACACAAAAATGATTTCAGGACACTACTCCGGCCACGAGCAATGACGTCATCGCCGTCTCACAATTCAAACGTTTAGCAACAACGGCTCGTAGATTTCAATGGCAATGGGTGAGGATCGACATTAACGGTAGAATTTCACTGAAAATTGACATTAAATCTGATGTCTTTTCCCCAAAAAATAAAAATAATAATAATAGATAAAAAGCTTGTGTCTTTAGAGGCAAAATAGTCTACATTTTTGTGTGTAATGTAACTTATTTTTGCATAAAGATGATGGTCTCATGTCTTGTAATCCTCAGAGTTACTCCATTTTAAATCCTTAACAGTTTCTTACAGATTTGATTGAAACCAACAAATAAAAAAGTATTAAATAAAGTTTTTATACGTGTTCCTGTGATCCTCTCATTCGTCCGTCATGTTTAAGAGCAGCAACCGCGATGCATGATGGTAAATATTGCTGGGCTAGTGAGCATTGGTTGTTCACTACTTTTCAAAATGCATTGTGGGATAGAATGAGAGCACTATATAGTGAATAATAATGCTCATTCAGAATTCGGACACCTCTACAAAATGGCGTATCCACTATATAGTGCACTATAGAGTGAATAGGGAGTGATTTTGGTCACAGGGTAAAACTAAGGAGATTTGTTTCCATTTTAATTTTATTTTAGTTTTGTAAGCGCACTATTAGTTTAAGTTAGTTTTTGTTTTTTTTGGTAAAGCTTAGTTTTGATTTAGTTTTGGCTAACTAAAATGATATTTTGATTTAAGTTTTAGTTATTTAGTTAGTTTTAGTCAACAACCTTGGATGTTGCCAATTTGACTGTGCAATTTTGACAGTTTGTCGGAGTTTGTCTGCGATCGGTAATGCTAAAAAACATTACAAAACATTTTATTTTTGTCGCCACCGTCTCAAAACTGTTTCAGTATGGTTTCATTTTCTCTAGTATCACATCAAAGTGTATAATTCTGGTATTTTGACAACCTTGTGTCATGTCTTTACAGAAAATACAGAGTCTGATACTATATTGTGTCTCACCATTCTGCTAAAAATGACGTGATTTTTGGTCCACATCGCCCAGCCCTAACACCAGCACCCTGATCGTGACAGGCTCTGAACTATCAGACACGAAACGCTCCTTTATTCCAAAAATCTAACCCAACACCAAACACCTCTGGCTCCTCAGCTGCAGTGCCGTTCGTTCCTGGCCGGCTGCTGAGCAGAAACACACGGTCACTGCTACAGACTGTGGATGATGCATAGTAAACAGAAGCGAGCAGTGCCAGTCATGACTAATCAGACAAAGCTGAGGGAATAACGCAGAAGAGAATGAACAGTGGCACAGATTCTTAAAAAAAAAAAAAACTCAAGCTCCTGGCAGAGCAAGAGAGCAATACAGCTGAGCAAAAATCTGCCACATCACTGAGTCTGAGCCATTCCTCCCAGAAGTAAGGAATCAATTTATCTAGGAACAGCAAAGCAGACTGAAAATGCCAAAAAGAAGCAACACAGCAAAGTTAAAGTTGAAAAATGAGCCTTACCTTGCAGTCAGATGCCAAAATCCCAGCCTTGGAGCAATCAGAGAACCATAGAGCTGCTGATCCTTGATAGAAAGAAAGTGACAGGGGGATTGCTCAGCTTGTCAGAAAGGAAAACCTTTTTTTCTGTTATTTTTTGGGATAATCTCAAGTCAGGATTAGCGGCTGTAGCCCGGCAGAAGCAGCAGCAGACGGCTCATTTCCATGTGAGAGCCTCTGACATGCTTCTTCTTCCCTTTAGGGGACCCAGGGCGCTTCAGACTGCGATGTGGCTGGGGCACAGGAGTGGACAACAGGGGTGGGAAGAGTATTTGTAGTTGCAGTTGTAATATTCCAGATCAGGGAAAGAACTGAGCATCCTTTAGTGGAGAGATAAAAAGAAGGAGAGGAAGATCCAGCGCATGAAGATTGCAGAGTGCAAAGCCAGCACAGCACAGACTGTCGCTTAAATCCCCCAGCAGGTAGACAAATCAACACAGAGCAGAGAGAAGAGGTGCTGTTGCATCAACATTGCAACTAACTTTGTAATCTAAAAGAGAAAATCAGCACTTAAGCTCCAGCAGGACCACCAGCAGCAGCATCATCCCCTCTCCGGGACTCCTAAAGTCTGCACAGAAAGAGCGAGAGAGACAGAGACAGAGCGAGAGAGAGAATGCATGCATGCATGTGTGTAAAGGTGAGTGTATGTGTGTGCAGCAGAGGAAGATAGGTGGAGAGCGGAGAGAGCTGCGTACGGGCAGGAGGCTGCGAGCTCAAGTGGTGCCGGAGAGCGATGTGAGAGGAGAGGAGGATGCTCACGGAAGAGGAGGAGAGGAGAGGGAGGAGGAAAAGGAGGAGGAGGAGGAGGAAGGTATAGGGGGAGATACCCGGGAGAGAGAGAGAGAGAGAGAGAGCTTGCACTGTCAGTGACTACATTAACAGCGCTGAGTAGGTGGAGTTTTCCTTGCAGCAGCAGAGGGGGATCATCATTTGAAACCCAACAGAGAGAGCGATACGCACACCGCCACACACGACAGGAGGAGAGAGAGAGAGCAAAAGAGGAGAAGAAAGGAGTTACAAAGGACAAAAGACAGAGGAAAGCATCAGTTTGTTTAGAGGTTAAAAGAGCCTCAGAGAGGAGCGACAGCAGCCCAGGGAGAGAGAAAAGAGAATTAGCGGAGAGAGAGAGAGGGTGGCAGACTCTCCAGCTGCAGTGAAGCTGGCACACTGACAGCCCTCTTCTTGCCAGGGGTCGTAAACATCGATTAGAATATTTAAAGGTGCACGCGCTCGAGCACGGAAAGAAAACACACGGGGACGCTTAAAGGGTCTGGCACACGCTCAAACACACCATACAGTGTATGTACTCACACACACTAACAGTACATAAATGCTATTTATAGACCACAGTTCACTTCCTTGGTGAGTTTCTTTTGTTTATCTTCTTTTTTAGAGCATTTTTACTCCAAATCAAAAGCTTTGTTGGTATTTAAAATGGTTTTAAATTCAGTTTAAAGATTGTTTTTTTTTTCACTCTTGCTCTTCATGCAGCAGTGTCAATCATTCTTCTTGCTATCATGTGCCTTTATCTTTCTATTTTGATTTAGTAAATACTGCAGCTGTCAAATAATGCCACTATTTTACATTTTCAAAACAGTTCCCAGTTTCATTTTTGGACTTTTGCACTGCATTAGACCAACAGTGTTATGGAGTCATGTTGAAACACCTTATGGAGTGCATTTCTTCAGATTTTATTTTTCTTTTTTGGGTGCTTTTTGCTTCTATTTAGACAGGACAGCTGAAGAGAGACAGGAAATATGGCCACGACTGGTGCGTGGAGGACTACAGCCATGTGGGCGCCTGCTCTACCATCTGAGGTTTTCATGTTTTGAGAGCATGACGGTGATTTTGGGCTCAAAAACCTGCCTCTGTCTCTCTCAAATCTTACGTTGCTCACTCAGATTTTGCAAGCTCCTGCTGAACCTTCATATAAGGAACCTTATAATGGTCTACATCAGGGGTGTCAAACTCAGTCACAGCAGGGGCCGGATTCTGGATTCAGGACTAACCTGAGGGTCTAACAGCGTAACCTTTTAAACCATAAACTTTCAACCGTGCTTCACCGGTGATAAAATATGAAAAAAAAACCAACAACTTAGCACTGATGATAGATGATTTCGACTTTTAAAAAGGTAAAAGATAAGTTTAAAGGCCCACAATCTGAGAAAAGTAAATTTATTAGTTCAAAAAGGTCAAAAAATGAAAAATAATGTTTTTTAATGGTATATATATTAGAATGAAGAAAAAATGAGTTTAAAATGTCAAAATATAAAATAAAATGTGTAATCACGAAACTAGAAGTCAAAATATAATTCAAAATTTTTAATTAATTCTAAAAGGTCAATATGGGATTATGAAGTCAAAGTTTGGAGTTGAAAATATGAGATACAATAAAAATAATTGGTTAAAAAGGTCAAAATATCACTTAAAAATTAGAACTATGAATCTTAAAACTCAAAATATTTTATTAAAAGTCAAAATTATGAGTTGAAATGCTCAAAGTATGAAATGAAAAGTCAAAATCCTAAGTTTGAGTCCTAATTGTGAGATGCAAAGTTGAAAATGTGAAACTAAAACACAAATTCATTTCTTTCCCAACATTCCCGACTTCTTATCTAAATATTTTTACTCCTTTTTCAGATTTTGTGACTTAACAAGGATATCTTAAATAGGATAAAATCACATTTTTATACTTGAGGAATTCTGCAGACCTCAGACTGATGGGCCAGTTAGAACAGAAATATGAGATCATCTTGCGGGCCGGATTTAACTGTTTCACAGGCCGGATTTGGCCCCCGGGCCTTGAGTTTGACACCTGTGGCCTACAGAAATCGACTTCCTTCCTGGCCTCCCCCTTAACTCTCCGTATCACGGTGGAACAAGAATGATTTTCTGTCAGCCAATCAGTGGAGATCAATCAACATAATGGAAAGTGACATCACACCACCTGACCAATCAGGGGTGGCCCAGAGTGTCTCAAACTTCCTGTTTCCTCCAGAACGGGAAAAATGCAGTTTAACATCTCTTTTTATCCCTTTATAGGCCTAACATCAGAACTGACTAAGAAACTCAAATGTTATAAAGGTGAATACTTGTGCTAAGAGTCATGATAGTTTACGTTTGTGTCACTGATATTTGGGCATGAAAAATAGAGGAAACATATTTAGACATAAACCCATTTAGGGGTGTAAAATGTTGTTTACATTAAAGGGATATTTTGGGATTTTTTGAAGTTGGTTGTATGAGGTACTTGGCTATAGTTGTGGTTTTAGCCTCCAGTGATTTCTGTCAAAGTTGATCCTGTGGTTATTATGAGCTTTTTCGAGAGTTTTACGTAAAAATGGCCGGGCCAAGAAAATATGTTGGCTCGCCTGTACGCTGTGTCGAAAACTTACAAAGCACTTCATTTCTCCTAGAAAAACCTCTCTGTGTCAGGCACTGATTTACAATGCAGCTTTAGCCATCACTAGAGCCCTGAAGAGGAATGGACTGCGAGGTTGCAGACCATGAAAACCTTCAAGCCAGACTAAAGTCTGCTAAGGACAACGTGGAGAAGGATTATGAATACTGGAAGTGTGTCCTTTGGTCAGATGAAACTAAACTAGAGCTCTTTGGTTATAGAGATGTTGGTGATGTTTGGAGAAAGAAGGGAGACGGGTATCACACCCAAAGAACCGTCCCCCCCAGTGAAACGTGGTGGTGGGAGGATTACGATGTCGGGAGGCTTTAGTGCATCTGGACCTGGAAACCTTGTCAAGGTGGAAGGAACCATGAAGAAAGCAGTGTTAATTTTGGCAGCTATTTTTAATTTTAGTCTTAGTCTTTAGACTAAATGTCTTTTTATTTTAGTCCCATTTAAGTCATTTCTTCCCTTTTTACTTTTAGTGTAGTTTTAGTTGACGAAAACTCAAGACATTTTAGACTAGTTTTAGTCCGTAAAAAGTCCTCAGATTTTAGTCTTTACTTTTAGTCCAAGCATCTATTTTCTTGCCTAAATCTGGAACCAAATCATGGTAGCGTGCTCTATGCACGCTGCTAAATCTGGGGTCCCTGCTTTCTACAGCTGAGAGACAGAAAAGCTACAAATGCATTGTTTTTTGACAGATGTACCAACAGTAGAGAAATGTAATTGGTTTTGAATGACTGATGAAAACTACATTACATTTTTGACTAGTTTTAGTCATCATAGATCTATTTTTGTTAGTCTTAGTCTAGTTTTTGTCATGAAAAAAAGGTTGTCGATGAATAGTTTCAGTCATAGTTGTAGTCGACGACATTAACACTGGAAGAAAGAAGTATATGTGGAGATTTGAAAGAAAATTTGAAGCAGTCAGCAACAAGACTGAATCTGGGTGGATGCATTTTCTTCCAACATCACAACAACCTAAAACATATGTCACTCTTGGTAAAGAGCTACCTTCAGAAGACCAGAGTTAGCGTTTCTTATTGACTTAAATCCCATTTAAAATCTATGTGGTGAACTGAAGACGAAGGTTCATGCTAAAAGGCCATCAAATCTGGAGGAGCTTGATAGATTTGACAAAGAAGAATGGGCTGGGATTCCTCTGAAATGTGTCAGAGACTTATCTAAAACTACGACAAACGACTGCAGGCTGTAATCCAGCAAAAAGAAGACACTATTGACTATTAGCACCGGGGGGGCTAATAAATTTTGGCCCTGGTAATTTTTGTTTTTTTTGTGGAATATTTTCATTTCTGTGTGCAAAGTGAAACAATTTCAGCATCCAAAATAAAACTAGGATGTTCGAAAAAGCTGTTTTAAAAGTTCTTTGCTTTATTTTACAGCCTTGAGAAATACATTTAAATCATTGAAATTTTCGGGGGGTAATAATTTTGTCCTCATGTATGATTGTAAATGCCGTTCATGTTTACTTATTTTCACTTTTTCTGTTTCTGTTTTTTTTTTTTTTTTGCTTATCTCGAAATTTTAAAGTCACACAAAGTTACTGGTATGTAAGCATGAAATTCCCAGCTGGCATATCCTTCCATGGCCCCTTCTGTTCCCTGCAGCACCCCTGTCTTTTGGTCAACATTTTGTCTTTTTTCACTATCGAATTTTTACTATCAACACATACATGTAGTAAGTAAAGACAATTATATGCATAACTGCCCCCACAGAGAGCTAACAGAGCAAACAATGAGCTCACACACACACAATACCTCATGTACAGAGTCTACCTGCTCACACACACTCAGTCCCCCATGTTCAGAGTCTACCTGCTCACACACACACCTAATCTGCTGAGAGAGCTATAGCGCCCAGTAATCAATACTTGTTATGAAAATAATCCTGCTCTGCTGTTAAAAAGCGCTGCAAAGAGCAGAAAGAGAGTTTACCGGCGTCTGCCCGTATTATTGAGACACATTTATCAAACCCTTTTTTTCTCCTTGTGCTCAGAGTATTAACCGCATGTCTGCAGCACATGCAATTACAGGGACATGCTTCCTCAAGCTGCCGTCGATATTAACAGCTACGGTCTCTCTGCCCGCTGCTGATTGTCTGCTCTGGGAGGACTGAGTGTTTAGTCAGGAGACAGCCTGCGGTCGTACGGAGAGGATCACTACTGCTGACCTTTAGAACAACATTAAAGGTGTGAGACTGTCTCTGTCTGTAGAGAGCAGCGATAGTTGTGAGACGTTAAGTTCAGTTTGAACAATCTGTCCTCGGCTACTCACACTTAAAGGAAGAAAAGGCCACACTCGTTCATTTTCATTGGCAATCAGTAGAAATACTTTACAGTAGTGCAGATGATAGCAATGCTAAAACTGATCGCGTTGAATGATTTTCTTTGAATTGAAGTTTATTATTTTTCTTTTTCCTGCATGGAAACATGCATTTCTTATCTCAACCCATTTTCCAGCTTTAATTTCGTCAACTACAACTATGACGAAAAATGCTCGTTGACAGCTTTTTTTCCATGACAAAAACTAGACTGAGACTAATAAAAATAGATCTGTGATGACTAAAACTGACAAAAAGCAAGATTACTTTTTGTCAAGATGACTAAAACTTGACTAAAACGTTATTTAGTTTTCGCCAGACATTCAAAATCCGTTATATTTCTCTACTGGTGGTAAATCTGACAAAAATAATGCAGCTGTAGCTATTCTGCCTCTCAGCTGTAGAAAGTAGGAACCCCAGATTTAGCAGAGTGTATAGAACAGACTACCATGATTTGGTTCCAGATTTAGGCAACAAAACAAATGCTTGGGCTAAAAATAAAGGCTTTTTTGTAGTTTTTGTTGGCCAAAACTAAAACACATTTCATCTATAGACAAAAAACTGAAACTAAAATTAGATATAGCTACCAAAACTAACACTGCCATCTTCAAGGTTAGACAAAGGCTGAATCCCAAGTCTCCCCTTAACCCTCAATCTTACTCTTTAGCTCAACTCTCAGTCTTAACTCGCCCCTCAAAACCAAGTGTAAGGGCCATCTCATGACTTAGAAATGGGACACTCCTTAATAGCAGACTGTAGAGGGCAGTAATGTGCCAAAACTGCGTAGTCTGTCAATTCAGAGGAAGACGAAGAACAAGAATGTGTTAACCCTTTGGTCGCCAACGTTTTTTCAAGAAATTATTCAATTTTGATATCAAGATTTCAAAAGGCTGTAGCTTGAAAGTGGTTAGAGATCAAGGCATACTGTGAATGAGAAAAATCTTCAGTACGACCCAAAGTTTGTGATGGGAGTAAATTCACTCATCTAATTTGCATATTCTGACATCACCGGGTGGCCTCCACTGCCACGGCTTCTACCACGTGTGCCCCTACCTCTTTTTATTCCTGCTACCTCTGTCAATATTCGTGTTTTGACCACCCCTGAAACCCCCACCGCATCCCCTCATCGGGCTTCGCTGATTACTCCCACCCTGGCCACAGTGAGGAAAAGCATCGGCTTTGGTATGTGCTGCTTGTGGACTCTCATGGTGCATGGAGTCGCTGGCCCTACTAAAGAATTAAAAATTAGTCATTCTTTGACAAAAAGTCTTCAAATATTCACATTCTTACTAAAAAGTTTTTTGTGCCTTTGAGTCTTTATGTAAAGCTGTTCCTGTCTGCAGTGACTCTGAGGGACACGTCAGTTACTGGTGTGGATTTAATCTTTAGAGAGCCTGGAAAGTCAGCCAAGTTCCAGGCTTGCTAGAAAACGTTTCGTAAAAGCTACAAAGGTGTGGATAGCGTCACAAGAAAGCCACAAGGGAGGGTTTTCACAGGAAAAAAAACAAGTAAGTGACTGGTCATTGTTGAATTTGTGCTACTATCTTATGCAGAAAGTTCAGATGCTCACTTTTATTTCTACCTCATAATAACTGGCTTAAAGTCAAGATAAACTGCTGTATGAAGGTTAAGTTGTATCAGTCTTAGTTAAATGCATACTAAACCCATAGTGTAGCCTTTAAGGAGCCCAGTAATGCAGTTCCACTGCTGACTCCACATGCAAACTGAAATTCAGTGTCTTTAGGAGAAGCTGTGGCTATACTAAGTTCTTAATAAAAACATTTCTCTGTTTAAATATTGCCTTAAATAAATCTTGGAAACAACTTCGTCACAACTGACCCCGTGCTCCCCTATTGTTTAGTTATCGAGTGTGAAATTGAATCCAAGTCTGGGCTCAGCAGACGAGGCTGGCTGGATCCCACACACATCAATGCAAAGCTAATAACAGCGAAAGTGTAAATTAGTAAGCTAATCACCCCGGTTCTACGTTTGTACATTTGGCAGTGACACACAGACTTCAGCCTAATTGGAATTTTATGTTTCACCGACTAAATGAAATAATATAATGACTCAAAATCAGGCAGTGGATCAAAACTCATTTGTACACAGCTAAATGAGTCTGGAAGGCTCCGGTTGTACTGGACTGACTCTTATGTTCATTATTCACGCTGACTGAAGTTCGTCACTCGGAGGAGTTTAAAATAAGAGGAGACGTCCTCTGTATTCACCAAACCAGAGATGAATACATCTTTACAACAGGCCTCATGGTCTCAAGGTTGTCTTATCTGTAATGTTTTTCATTGTACTTAGGATCGCATCTGGATTTCTTGTTAAACTCTTCTCATAAAATTGTGCACAGACCTTGGCCGTCTGGGATAATATATACTTTTTTTGTCCGTTTTGATGTTTAATTTTGCTCCTTGGAACTAACCTTAACATTTAAGTGGAATGAAAATGACACACATCTGCTGCATACCAGCTGCAGCAGGAGAAAGTGATTGTTGAAGCTTGATGGGATTTGTGATCAGAATTGATTTCTGAAAGCAAAGGAATGTCGGTGACAAGACTTACAGTTTCAATAGTTTCATTATTATAGAGCAACTAAAACCTCAAACCACTCTTTTCAGATAAAAACCTATGTACAGTAGATTCAGTAATATTCAGACACCGTTCACTTTTTTAAATTTTATCATGTCACAGCCAGATGCTTCATTTTTCTCCTTCTAATTAATCTACACTCAGTAAGGAGAAAGTGAAAACAGAATTTTAGAATTTTTTGCAAATTAATTCAGATCCTTTAATCCAGTGCTACCATGTCAACTTTGTAAACAAACATTTTGACAAATATTTATTTACATGATTCTTTGTGACTAATTTGGGATGACACTGTAAAAAAATAGATTTGCAACCACAATATTAAAAAATATCTTGAATTATAACTCCCTGATGGATGGCTGCTGCAAATAGCACTACCAGTAACATTTTAGAGGCGGAGCCAGTGGTAGCAAAGGCCAAACAGGGCCCCCTGAAATCTGTTTCGCCTCCCAAAATCCAGAAATTATGGTTGATTAAGTTTGTCAATCATTAACCATTTAGACAAACTCAATAACTTGTTATATCTTAACCTACATAACTATTGGTTTAATTGTTTTTAAACATTCTTAAGGCGAGGAATATGAAAATGGCCCCACCATTCCTGTGTGTTTCTCTATGTGGCCCTCAGTGGAAAAAGATTGGACACCCCTGCTTTACTCAGTGAAAGCACCTTTGGCAACAAGCTTTGCACACCTGGATTGGGGGATTTTCTGCCATTCTTCTTTGCAAATCCTCTCAAGATCAGTCAGGTTTAATGGGGACCATCAGAGGCCTCTCCGGAGATCAAAAGGGTTCAAGTCAGGGCTCTGGCTGGTCCACTCCAGGACATTAACAGAGTCCTCTATAAGATGCTCCTGTGTTGTCTTAGCTGTGTGCCTAGGGTCATTTTCATGTTGGAAGGTGAACCTTCAGCCCAGTCTGAGGTCCTGAACAGGTTTTCTTTGAGGATATCTCTGTACTTTGCTCCATTCAGCTTCTCCCATTCAGCTGCTGAAACACTCCCCCACAGCATGATGCTGCCACACCCATGCTTCACTGTTGGGATTGTAATGGGCAGGTGATGAACGGTGTTTGGTTTCCTCCAGACATAAAGTTTAGAGTTAAGGCCAAACAGTTCAAACTTGCAGAAAAAGAAAAAGGAAAATACAAAAAAGAGAAGAGGAAGTTGCAGACAGACGGAAGAGGAAAATGTAGAGAGAGGAAAGAGGAAGGTGAAGAAAAGAAGTAAAGGGAGACAAAGAAATAGAATAGAGGAGAATACAGAAAAGACAGGGATGTGGAAAAAGAGAGGAGATCCAGTAAGAGTGAAGAAGAAACTGCAGAAAAACAAGAGTACCTGGATGCAGCCGAGGACCTCCACTTCACACCGGAAGTCAGAAAATCCATATCTCGTCTTCTAATAACAGAAGTCACTTGAACTGAAAGTCTTCCTCGTTGTTTTCTCTGTTTGTCGCTGCCATATTAATGGAGGCAAGTTCGTCATGTAAGGAAATGCAAGTAGACCAAAATAATGCAAGTTTTCGGGTTAACAAGCTCAGTGATGACGTTATATTTATTTAAATGGATCAATTTATGATCCAGATCGACGTATCACTGAGCACAGACGTAATATGCAATGAGAGATTGGCTGGCAGGCCGGACGTCGCTGCCATTTTGCCAGGGGCAGGTCCCTACGTCATTCAATGCAGCAGAGAAGGGATGTGCAAGTTTTCAGAATAACTAGCTCAAACAACGAGATTACACGGATTTTAATGAATTATTTATAATCAATGATCCATATGAAATAATAACTGACAGTGAAACACAAAAGCAGAATCTGCTTTCTTGCATTTTGTCAGTTAAATGTAAAGATATACTCCATGATTTAAAATAAAATAATTTTTATATGTAATACAGTTTCATATATGTATAGATAGTTTTATATATATATATATATATATACAGTGCTTAACAAATTTATTAGACCACCTGTCATATTTGTCTCAGAGACCATCCAGCATCATGAAGTGCTTTAATGCGGACTCTTTCATTTTCAGTCAGCTCTCCACGTTTTACCATTTTGAACAGGAATTAGGAATTTCAAACTTAATCCACCCAAATTTGAGCCGGCTCACTGGGCTTCTCTGAGAAGTCAGAAATTAATCAAGCATAACATTCAACCACTAAAACTCATTTTTCTGTTCTGTTCAGGAATGACAGTAAATAACTATAATTTGACATATTAATCAAGAGACATTAATGTACTTTACTATTTTTCCTTTTTTTTTTTTTTTTTTTGTAAATCAGTAAATTTGAAAATTCATAGATAACAATTAAAATTATATTTTAGCATTTAAATATAATTTCGGTTAAAGAGGTTACATTGGTGTATTAACTATTGCAGAAACATAAAACATGATTTTGGTAATTACCAATGCTGTTAATTTAGGGCAGCTGTGGCAGAAACCTTACTTTGGTTAGGGTTAGGGTGGTCTAATACATTTGTTAAACACGATAGATAGATAGATAGATAGATAGAGCTTTTTATTCTTGCACAATCCTTGTCTTCTGTATTGAATGACGCTGTGGACTTGCCTCTGGCAACATGGCCGTGACGCCGCATCACTCTCCCGTCGCATATTATGTCCATGCAAAGTGATACATGAATTTGGATCATAAATTAATTTATTAAAATTAATGTTGTGTATTCGCTGTGCTTATTAGTCTGAAAAGTCACGTATTTTTTGTCTACTTGTATTTCCTTATGTGACAAATTTGTCTACATTAATATGGCGGAGATGCCAAAGAAAACAACAAAGAAGAAGTTCAGTTCAAATGACTTCCGGTATTAGAAGACGAGATATGGCGGCACTCTTCTGACTTCTGGTATGGGGTGGAGGTCCTCGGCTGCATCGAGGTCCCTCTTGGAAAAAATTAGGAACATGCAGAAAAAGAGAAGAAGTTGCAGGATAAGAGATGAGGAAGATGCAGTTAAATTTAAATTTATGGCTGTTTTGGTGATAGATCAAGCTTATACGTAGTTTTGGATATGGCATAATATTTTCAGTAATGAAGGTAATATGTAAATTATAACAGTATTTGATGGAAAACTGATGATTCTTACATTTGCAGTTAAGATGGCAATGAAATTGAGATGTCTGGTAATCATAGCAGGTAAAGTAGAGCTGCTTTTAGATTCACTTTAACATTTTTTAATGATTATTGATGATGTTGGTAGATGAAGCAGTTGTTAATGGGCAGCAGGCAGTGTATGTCAATAATAGAACAGAGCATAGTTTTGAAGAGCTGCTCTGAATGTTTACAGTCCATTGACAGGCTCGTAGTTTCAGCCTCCACTAAAGAAAAATCACTGCACTTGTCGGTATGTGGAGCAATTCTCTGTGTGCAGATGGCGTCTGTTATACTCCCCCTCGTCCTTGCATGTTACAATAACTGTGAAGTATCACTCACTAATTCCTCTTCCTGTCATAGTGCTTGGCTCGTGAAGTGTGCTGTTACTGCTAATGGTGAGGCAGAGATGGATAAACAGCTTTGTACTGAAGAGAAACCACAAAGCATCAGTATAAAAACAAAGCATGAGCTCCTCATCTAAATTATACATGCATGTAATGATGCTGCTGCTGCTGCTGGCACACTAACCCATCGCTTTAATGGTGTCTTGGAAGAGCGTGGAAAATGTTGACGCTATGGGGAGATTGTATACAATCAGGGTGGTTTTGTTTCATAGAAGAAAAGCCCCAGAGAAAGTTGCACATGAAAGTCATTTCCATATAAAAAGATAGCACTAATCTCACACAGTAGGGTACCCTGTATCATGGGTAATTGTGAGTGCTCTCTAGGATATGTCTTTGAAAAACATAAGGTGATCCATGCTGATTTAGTGTTATGAAACTGTCATTATTAAAACAAATAGAATGCAAATCATTCTCTCCATGGCAGGTTTGACTATTAGGCATAATATCATAACCATCTAAGGTTAGAGATATACTAGTTTCACCTTGCATCCATGCACAGTAATGCTTCCAGCTGCATCATGAGCATTCTTGAAATATAATTGCCACTATGCAACATGCATTGCTGCAAAATTCCATCGGAGGGTACTAGTGGTGTAGAGACAATCCAGTATGGATCGGTTAATCGATCTTTACGTCAGCGGTCAGAGTGCATCGGTCTGCTGAGCCCTGGATGGGTAAAAATGCAGCAAGAACCAGACTTTGGATCAGTTTTAACATTAGAGATCAGTTTATTGATCTCTAATGAGAGTTAGAGTTAGGTTTACGGTAGGTTCTTGCTAGGTAGCTAGTTGTGTTTCACTGGTCGTCACCTAAACGTCTTTCAGTTACAGTTCTGCACCTCAGCAAAAAGTCATGTGGACTTTATATGAAGGAAGAATAACTTTCGAAATGTCTGTCCATCTGTACGCTTTGAAGAAAAGCAATAGAGAACTACGGCAACTCATAATTCTCACCTGCTGGATATGGGAGCAGCAGAGGCACTTCTACTGGCACCCAAGAGTTATGGGGTTGCCACTGGTTGCAGAATCTCATCCCAGTATCTCTGCACTGAGATTGCCTCCAGTGAGGAATTGAGAAACCTGACTGTCAGCACCTGGGGGTATCAGAGGCTAAAAATAAGAGCCATAGTCAACAGCAGAATAACTGTTTGGCATAGGCAGAGAGGATTTGGCTAATTTTCTTGGATGCAACCCACATACTCAGCTCTGCTGCTCATCCCACAAAGGCATGTCCCTTACAAATTTGGCACCATTTAAAAGGGAAATAAGAGGCTTTCAACGGTATAAGATTTTTCTGTCAAGTAGGATTGTTAAACCAAAAAATAATCAACGAAACACACATTTCCTTATTTTTTGCTACGTTTTTCCAGTTTGTGTGAGTTAAAGGGGCTCTATGCAAGATTTAGAAAAATATCAGTGTAGCGACACCGCCGGCCATTAGGCTAACTACAACAACATTGCGTTGCTCGTCCACGATGGCGCGCTCCATGCTCATGAACGAGCCTCCGGTTTATCAGCTGATACACACACAGACCAAGGTGATTTACTAGCATCATGTATACAGAGGAGGTAAGTGAAGTAACACTTAAAAGTTCCACGAACTAAAAATGAAAATGAATAAAGTATATTTGAACCAATATTTAAATATTGGTTCATATGAGGCGATTAAAAAAGGACGATATTTTCGCAACCACTTCTATGCAACTTCGCTACTTAGTGCAGCATTGACTAATTTTATTGTCTTTTTACGTGTGTAATGTGTATTGAATGGGACGCGTTTTAGAGCAGAAGCAACAGGGCTAACATTGCTTAGCTCTGATAATTGTGCCTCGACCGTGGATATCAGATAGCTGACACTAAGTCTTGAAGATATAACAACACTACTATCAAACTATCAAAAAATAAACTCAGTAAGTTGAGTCCAGTGCCAGGGAGCAAGAAAACGATGCAGTATTTTCTGGAAAACTCTAAATGAGAAACATGATGTTCTGGTTGATTGGATAGCATCTTCATAAGCAAGCTAACGTGATGTAGCATATGGTTTATACAACATAAAACACTACATTGTATTTCATGGTCTGGAGTGATGCCTGACCTTTTCAACAGAAAGACGGCCATCTCTGGATCAGCATTTATCCCAATCACCGAGCGAAGCTTGCTCCATTTTCTCAAATGCTCCACCGATATTTATCCTTGATTTCCCCCTGCGTCAGTCACACTCTCTTTAAGCTTGACAGGCTTCAGCAGATAAAACTATCTTAGTTTATTTATGTTTTCGCAGAGTTTGTGTGGGTGTTTGGGCTGAGTTCGCTGGTCGTTTACTCACGGAAGCAGCCTTCTCCATTCAACACGCCATTATCAGGTATAAACAGAGCAAGGGGGTGCGCACATTACCTAGTACCCGACATCACTTCTGTTGAGATTTCACGGAAAATTCGGCCAGAATTCCTCACAGAGAAATGACTCCACAGGCTTATACAGTCAAACAAGGAAGACATAAAGAGCCTCATTCTTCACATCGGGATAAAGTGCGCACCATTATATCCTCAAAAGTGGGAAGTTTTAAAGCAAAAATCTTACATAGAGCCCCTTTAACTACAACTTACTACTACAGTTAAAACAGATAGCCAAAGAACAAAACCTTGAGTTAAAAAGATATGATGCACTAATATTGCAATTTTTAGTTGGCCATGATGTTGGCTGTAATTAGCAAACTTGTAATTTTTTTTAATTGCGAAGTTTGCTGAGGTGTTTTGTCATACTATTAGACACAAAACCTTGTGGTTATATGCACTTTTGACTTTGCTGCAAACTTTGCAAACACTATTTTCCTTACCCCAGATCAAGTGTAGACATCCTTGTTGATCTTTGCGTTGAGCTGACTGTGGTCTGCCTCAGCTTAATCCAAAGAGACACTTTGCCCTTTGTATGTGAGGTTTAGGGGACAGGTTAAAATAGACTTCATTCTCTTGCCTCTCAGGATATTTTGAATCAGTGTCGTGTCGACGCCATGCACATTGTTTGACCATTTTTCTGAATTATAGCTGTATAAATTCCAATAAAACTGCAGGAAAATCAGTTTCTAATGAGAGTTTACAAGATAGATCACAAATGAATTGTCTAGCTGTGAGAAATGTGATTGGTTTTTGGTAATGGGGTTCAGGACTTAATGACAGGTCATTTGGCATGGGAGAATCAGACCATTTCACCCACTAGAACAGAGTTATTACTTACTTGATTGAGGGAAAAAATGGTTTATAAAAAAGTCTGCACACCCTTAAACAAGTAAAAAAGGAAGAATCTTTTGTTACTGACACAATTTCTTTACCTCTTATTTCACTGAAATTAAGACAAGTAAGATTTTGTAAGTCTGACCAGTGAAAATCAGAGAGCTCCTCAGAATCAAATGGAGACGGACTTAGAAGTGAGCAGATGGCGAGAAGAAACAGGAGAAAACATGAACTGAAAGAGAGACAGATGAAGGCGTGAACTCGTGGGTGCTGTGTGCAACATGCCAGACATGGACAGAACGATGAAGAATGGAACGGATCATCTGCTGGCAGCCATGTTGTCACGAGAGAGACATCTGGGGATCTCATCTGCTGTCACTTTCCATCCCTACGAGTGTGTATGCCAGTGTGCGCTTGGCTTTGTATTAAAGCACAAAACTGACTTTTTAGGTCTCTTTTTTAATGTCCATTGTTAAACGAGCAGCATACGATTTCTGCTGCCATGGGTCCCTCAGTCACATAAATAAAAAAGGGTGATGAGTGGAGATGTGCTGCTCCATGACTGTCAAGTGGTCATCAGAGTAAGTCTGTGACTGTTGCAGGGCCCTGTAACCCAAACCAGTAGAAAGGAGTGTAAACAGTTTGTGTGCAGGTTGTTGTGGTACCTCCGGCAATGTTACTTGCCTGTTTCCTTACCCTGGACTAGTACTAGTCATGGATGGAGGGGAGGCTTGGTTCGGTTAATATTGTATTGATAACAGTATTGTATATTTATAGATTTGATTTACACTTCCTTTTTTTAACAGTCATACAGAGGTGGATTTATTTCCCTGGTATCTGGAACATTTGCAAGTGATAAAAAAATTGAAAGCACCTCCATCAGCTCTCAAAGGCATAAAGTTTTATTCTATTTGCACCTTGCTGTCACTGTCCTTATCTGCAAATTAAATCTTTATGTGAAGAGGCCAATCTGCATGAAAAGTTAGGATGCCCCCCCCCCCCCGTAACTGCTGAAGACCCAGCATCTTGTTGTGCATCTCCCTGCACCAATGAGACACACCAGCGCCTAAGTGGAGCGTTAAAGTGTTTGTGGGCTTTGTTTGAATAAGACAGTGACCTTTTGACTTATTTATTTATTTATTACCTCAGCCAAGGAGGTTATGTGATCGGATGGGTTTGTTAGCAACATTAATCAAAAAGTAATGGACGGATTTTCGGGTTTGTTAGCAACATTAATCAAAAAGTAATGGACGGATTTTCAGGAAACTTTCAGGCAATGTCAGAAATGGCCTAAGGAAGAAATGATTAGATCTTGGGAGTAATCCCGATCACCGTCTGGATCCAGGAATTTTTTAAAGGATTCTGTACTATTGGGAGATAGGGCTATTGGCAGAGGTCTGCGCTGTTACCACTTTACACCAGGAGATGGCGGACATGAGTGACTTCAATCTCAGCAGCATTGTTGGGTGTGTTTCTATTCAAAGTTTTGGAGTTCATAGAGTTTGAAAGATGCACGCCTGGTCAAGGAGATGAGTCGGAGCATAACAGAGAGAAAGACAGTGAATTGTAGTGAGAATACTCACAATGCTGGGAGGAATAGAGGAATATTCACCCTCTGTCATGACTTTCAGTCGTCCAGTGAGACCATGGGTGTTTCTGCCATGAAAGTCCACACGTAGTGAAACCAATGCTTTGCCTCACCGTGTCTGCACCCCACTGGGGAGGGAGTAATCAGCGAATTAGATTTTGGGAGTGATCTGGATCGACATCTGGATCCAGGAATGTTTTAAAAGGATTCTTCACTATTGGGCGATAGGGCTAATGGCGGAGGTCTGTGCTCGCTGAGTGCTTTTCTAGTTTATTATGTATTTGACTTTATTTAACCATGAAAAACCTCATTGAGATTAAAAATCTAATTTACAAGAGAAAATGTAAGTGGGAACAAGAGCTGCACAATCTTGTTTGCAGAGCTTTTACCAAGCACCAAACTGTTTGGCTGCAGCAAAGCCAGCATACACCATATTTAAATATATGTGCAGCACTGGCAAGTGTTATTTAACGCTGATGTCTCAGCAGAAATCTTTATCGACAGTGTATGACTCTTTTTTGTCTCTATTATCTTATTTAATGTGTGCAGAGAGAAGTGTTTGGTCTTTGAAGAGAGTTTACTTTGATCAAGGAGAACACAGCGGGTTTGTTGTCTCAACCAGGCATGCATATAAGGACAAATTCATGTTTAAAAAAAGTGCAACCGTATTCCTGTATCAACACTTACTCCCTCATTTATACATGGAAACATTTGTCCACATGTCAAATTCGCCTTATCATGTCTTCATGTCACAGAAAAACAATGTTTATAATATTTTCCACATCATTTATTAACTCCATCATAACAAAAAATAGTTCTCCAGAACTATCAGGGATCCACATTGTTTTTATTTTCTTGTCTGCAGCAGCAAGCTTAAAACTTGCTACTTTCAGGAAATTTACTTTCAGGATCTCATTTTTACTGTAAAAGTCTCATACCTTGGATTATTTCTATCTCTATCTGTAGATTAAACCAAGTAGGATGAAAAAAAATGTTCCCATTAAGTTTACTTTATGGCATACACTACATGGACAAAAGTATTTGGCCACAACTGTTAATTTTAAAATTCAGGTGTTTCAAATGGACCAGTTCCCACAGGTGTATAAAATCAAGTACACCTTGCCATGCAGTCACCATTTGTGATCCTAAATGGGTCGTTCTGAAAAGCTCAGTGACTCCAAGCGTGGTTGTCAACTGTAATTGTTTTTTTTAGAATGTGGAAGCGTTTAGGAACAACAGCAACTCAGCCATGAAGCAGAAGACCAGGTAAAATCCCAGAGTGGGGCAAATGACTGCCATGGCGCATGGTGTGTAAAAGTCACCAACAGTCTGCTGATTCCATACCTAAAGAGTACTGAACTTCAACTTGCAGTAATGTAAGTGCAAAAACTGTGCAGCAGGAGATTTGCGGACTGGGTTTCAATGCAGCTGCATGCACAAGTCTGATGCCAAGTGTTGGATGGAGTGGTGTGAAGCACACTAACGCTGGACTGTGGAGCAGTCGAATCACACCGCTCTGTTAGGCAGTTAAACGGGGGTGCAGAGTGTTACCTGCCTGACTGCACTGTGCCAGCTGTGAAGTTTGGTGTAGGAGGGATAATGTGTGTGACCGGCTGTTTTTCAGGGTGTGGACTAGGCCCCTGACCTCCAGTGACGGCCAATCTTAACGCTTCAGCATGCCAAGACATTTTGGATAATGCTATGCTTCCAACTTTGTGGCACATGTTTGGGGAAGGCCTTTTTCTATTGCAACATGACTGTGTCCCCCTGCACAAGTCAAGGGCTATGAGGACATGTTTTTATGAGTTTGGTGTTGAAGAACTTGCGTGGCCTGCACAGAGCCCTGACATCAACCCCACTTAGCATCTTTGGGATGGACTGGAACAGAGACTGTGTGCCAGGCCTTTTCATCAACATCAGTGTATGACATCATAAATACTCTACACCAGGGGTGTCAAACTCAAGGCCCAGGGGCCAAATCCAGCCCCTGGTACTGTTACACCCGGCCCACCAGATGCTGTCATATTTTTATTCTAACTGGCCCACTGGTTTGAGGTCTGCAGATTTCCTACAGTTAAAAAAAAATGTAAACTTAACCATGAGGATTTAAAATATCCTCAATAAATCATTAGAAAAAGTTTAAAAATTTAAAATTTTTAAGTAATATTTTGACCTTTTAAACTCATGATTATGATTTTTTTTCTCAGGTTTTGAACTTTTTAGCTTCGTACTTTGACTTTCATCTCATAGTTTGACCTTTTCTATCCTCAATTTTAAATTCTAAGTCATATTTTAATTTAATTTAAATGCTTTTCTCAGGCTTTGACATTTTAAACTGATTATTTTGAATTTATCCCATATTTTGACTGTTAAGAATCATGATTTCAACATTACATCTCATATATTGCCCTTAAAAAACATTGTTTTAACTTTAAATGCCATGTTTTGAACCTTTTGAGCTAATAAGTTTGAATTTTTATCTCAGATTTTGAGCCTTTAAACTTGTCATTTTGACCTTTTGAATCTCAAAACCCTTTATCATCAGTGCTAAGGTTTTTTTCCCCCCAGAATTCAGCGTTCTCTCATACATGAGAACTCCTCATCAAGCTGTGTATTGCAGCTCCCATTGGTTTTTCAGATTTAAAGTTTTTCAGGTCTGGGACTATTACTTTTCCCTGGATTCATCCAGACAATGTGCAAGGCCTTGACAGAGGCCTTTTCTCTCATGTACTTCAATAATTAATAACAGCTTTTCAAATGTGTGGATAATAAATACAGCATATGAAAGTAAAAGACTTGAACAAGTGCAGCAGCATCACAATAATTTCTCAGGTGAAGCTGCATTATTCATAGACACTGCCCTGCATCAATACCAGCCATTTATTTTGTGTTGTGTATGTGCAGCACCAGACTGCAGCAGCATCCTTTCATCTCCTTTATCTACATTCAATTACTCTCCTTAGAAAGCACAATGAGGTTTTTTTTTTTTTCTTCGATCGAGGTTTGATGATTGTAATGAAGATCTTACTAGCATCATCTTCATCATCATCAGCTTCATTGCTGTTTCTTATTAGCTGTCTAATAGGTTCACACGTCATTATGTTCAATCATGGAGGGAGTCCCCTTTGCCCCAGATCAAATATACAACCACTATCCTGGCTGAGGAGGGTGAAACGCTGCCTGACACTGCTGAAATGATGAGACAAAGACCTCCACAGAGTGGGTAGACCTCATATACACACCTGCTGTATGCATTTTCATATTGCTGTCTGTCTCTAGCCACTGATAAGTTATTTTAGTCTTTGAGATAATATTATAGTAAAAGATGGAGACAGGCTGCAGACAGCCCAGCACATGTCCAATGATACGAATAACAGAACAGTAAAGATAACTTCAAATTTTAAAAAATGTAAATTCTTGACTGCATCACCATTTGTCACAGATTTAATGTAATCAAAAGCTTTTAAAGTCATTTAAAATGTCCTATTCTACATGAATATGGGCAGTATGAAGGGCTGAATTACTGCAGAACACCAAACACATGAGGTACCAAAGTTATCATGTTTTAACCCAAACGTACACATTTATATGTTCATAGCTTAAATTTAACCAGGGCCTTCATTTTAGTTAATGGTAAATGCACTTAAAATATAAAATGGCATTGTACAATGAAATGCAGGTGTTCTTTGTATTAAGATGGATGTCAAGAGAAAAAAAAATGTCATTCTTTGGAAGTGTTAAATGGTTAAATATTGTCCAAATCAATCACAAGATTCTGGATCAATCGTATCCAAATCATATCATGGCAGCCTTAGTAAGTCTAAAATACTGTATCAATATCTAAAAATCTGTATTTTATCCCATCATAGTGTATTCTTTCATATTGTATCCTATTGCACTGTATCCCATCATACTTATACCCTCAAAGTGTGTCCCATCATAATGTATCCCATTGTATTGCCCCCATCATACTTATCCCCTCATAGTTTATCCCATCATTTTTCATCCCATTGTATTGTACCCAAACATACCGTGTCTTATAATAGTCTATCCCATCATACTTTTTCTATCAAAGTGTATCCCATTGTATTCATCCCATCATAGTGTATCCTATCTAATTGTATCCCATCATAGTGTTTCCATCGTATTGTATCATATCACATGGTATTGTATTGTTCTCTATAGTATGTATTGTATTGTCCCTGATCATTTCATGTCCTAGTATTTTATCATTTTTATCATTTTGTTTCCAAGTCTATCTTATCTTGTCATTTTGTACCCTGTCCTTCAGGATCCCATAGCACCCTATTCCTATTCATTTCTATTGTATCAAATTGTGTCCTATTCTATTCTATCCTATGGTAGCTTATCATAATGTATCATAGCAAATACTGTCCTGTCCTATCCCACTATCGTATCATATTGTATAGTATCATATGATTTCATGTCCTATCTTATCTTATCAAAATCATGTTGTACTGTATTGTATCTTATTCTATCCTGTCCTGTCGTATTTATCCTCTCATATCGTATTCTATCACATCCTGTCTAACCCTATCCTATCCTCTTTTTCCTACCATATCCTATCATAATGTATCATACCAAATCCTTTTTCCATCCTGGTGTCGTCCTATCGTATCCTTTCGAGGAAAAAAAAGCACTAAAAGGGTCTTCTTACAGTCAGTAAATACTCACCTTTAAACACAAATGGACTAATATTCAGAGCTTGGAGGTTATGTAATCATTTATTCTCTTTCTTTTGATAAAAAGCCCCTTATGCAACATGGTTAACAGTTGAGAATATAATCCCTACTTGTACATTGTGCAGTCGGCTGCAGCTGTTGGTGTGTGCCTGTAGGACCTCAGCAGTGCATGTGAGCAGAGGAGCTCAGCAGGATGGAAATGCATGAAATTATCCTGAGCCATGTGAAGAACTGACTCAACTGTGGATAATCAAAAGGAATCAAAATGTAAATGTGAGTCCAGCTAAGTCCAATTTTTGTATTCTGTGGTCAGTTTTATGACAAGATGCCTGTTCCTAAAACTGCAGAGCCATTCACCTGTTTATACTCTGAGATAAAAGTCTAAATATAAATCCACTCCCTCCACAGATCCGTCCACACTGCAGTTCTCATCAGTGTTACCTCCCGAGTGAAAAAGAAATATGTGATGACAAGAAAAGTGAGTGGAGGGTCCTCTCGCTCTCCAGTGGACCAGTTTGTATAGGTTTCTCTCCCGCCTCCCAGTACTGGAGGAGTGTCTTCATTTGACTGAGAGTGGTAGCCTTGTATCAAGGCTTCTGGCAGCAGCATCCTTCAGATCTCAATTTTCAAGATTTGTGAGCCAGAAAGTGTTAGAGGGGGAGAGAGGGAAGATAATCAGAACGGCAGAGGCAGTGAGACAGAGAGGGAGAAATAGAGGATGATGGAGAAGGGAATAAGAGGGACATGCAAGAGAGTATTGCAATTATATCAGGAAGGCTCTGTAATAGAGTATGCTTGCTGATAATTTGGAAAAAATTGAGATCAGGGAGTGGGTAGAGTATCGCAGAGAGAGGAGGGAAGATAAAGACTTTTAGACCGCTCAATTATTTCAAGTTCTCAGCAAGTTTATCACAAACTAGTGAGTATCGCCTACTCAGGACTGGAGAGTCAGTTTTGTTGTTCAATCGCTAGGAGATGCAGTTCAGTTAATTTTTTATTTAATTCAGCCTTGAGAAGGATTCTAATTCTCCATTCCCACACAGAGTAAAACAAAAGTGACTGTAACTCTTCTAATTTACAGAAAAAAGACTTTACATCATGTATGTAGGCGCAGATTATTGCTGAGGGATGCTGACAGGGTTGGGCTGTGTCTTTAGTGCCATCTTTTTTAGTAGGCTTTGGTAGGGTCATTTTCTGAACCAGATAATCTTACAATAGCTTAGCTGATTTTTTGATGTAGCATCAAACAAGCTGCAGCTACCCAATGAGAAAGCAGGAGAGCAGCACAGTGCAGATGAGCACTCTGACATGGTCCAAACAAACTTTTAAGTTTGTGTTCAAGATGCCTTCAATAGGTGTAAATGTCTTTGGAATGCACGGTTTACTTCCACTTGTCAGTGCTAGGATGTCAGTTTTATCTGGGTTGAGACTGAATACATGTGACACTGAGTTAGAGACAGAAGATAGACAGGCGTGGAGGACAGAGAGATTATTGAGGTGACTAGGTTTAAATAAAAAAAGCATCTGTGCATGGTTCTTGTGGCAGTGGTAGGTGTTCTCTTGTATTTGCTCCAGGAGCTAACAGTTGTCTATTCACGTTTATCTGAATGAGCAAATACACTCCTGATCAAAATTTAAGACCAGTTCAAAAATTGCAAGAATTTACATTTTGCACTGTTGGATCTTAAGAAGGTTCTAAGTCAGTGTTACTTAACTCTGCCTAACCTATGAGCCAAATTGTTGAAAAATGCCTTTGCAAGAGCCACAATCTAAGTGGTGAAAAGTGGCAAAAAAAGGGTTAAAATGGGTGAAAAGGGGGTAAAATAGGCATACAATGGACAAATTGGGTGAAAAGTGGCAAAGATTAGTGCAAAGTCACAAAATATTGAGGTACAGGTGGTCAAAAATGCAACAAAAAATGAGTGGAAAGTGACTAAAATTGGCAAAAAAAAGGCAGAAAAGTGGGGTAAAAGTTGCATTTAATGGACAATTTGGGTGAAAAGTGGCAAAGATTGGTGCAAAGTCACAAAATATTGAGTTACAGGTGATCAAAAAAGCAACAAAAAATCAGTGGAAAGTGACTAAAATGGGCAAAAAAGCAGAAACATTGGGTAAAAGTGGCATTTAAAGGCAAAGGGCAGCTTAAATGGGCAACAAGTGGCAAAGGGGGGGGGGGGGATTACAAAAGAGCAGGATAAAAGTGCTAAAACTGATGAAAAAGGGCAAAAATGGGATAAAAGTGGCAAAAAAAGTTATATATTATTTAAAAGGTGCAAAATTGCAATAAGGGCATTGGAAATATACAGAGAAAAACAATGGTTGACCATTAAGTTTGGCCATTTAAACCTGCTGTACAAGCATATGAAACAAACTGATAAATGTGGCTTGCAAAGGATCATTTCTGAGGTCAAAGTTTACACTTTGAGTGTTTCCTGGGAAATAATATTTCAAATTAAGACATAAAAGAGCCGCAAATCATCAAAAAAGAGCCACATGTGACTCAAGGGCCAAATGTTGAGTATCACTGTTCTAAGTAGAGCTTCAAAATGCAAAAAGAGGAAATGGGAGTGAGCCAAAAAAAATTTGAGTAAGCAATTTAATGAAAACAACAATTAAACTGAAATAGGCTGTTTATCAGCTGATCAAGTTTAAGACCCCCACCTTTAAAAGCCATAACCTGCGCAAAAAATGTGGATTCAATGTCATTTTCTGACAGGTATTCACATTGTCATGACCTCCTGATGGCAAAGGCATAAAAGATTTCTGTCTTTGAACATGGTCGGATTGATGGGCTGCATAAACAAGGCCTCTCGCAACGCGCCATCGCTGCTGAGGTTGGATGCAGTAAGACAGCCATTTTGAATTCTTTAAAGATCCTGAGGATTATGGAACAGAAAAGTCAAGTGGTAGACCCAAGAAAAAATTTCACCAGCGCTGAGCCGGAGGACCCGATTGACTGTCCTTCAAAACACAGGACGTTCCCGATCCAAATTAAGACTGTTACTGGTGCCGACTACAGCCCAAAAACCATCAGACTGCATCTGAGAGGAAAGGGCTTAAAAAACAAAAAAAAAGGCTTCAAAAGCCTCGTCTCCTTCACCGCCACAAAATTGCCCATTTGGACTTGGGGACAGTGAAAGGTGGAGAAAGGTTTTATTCTCTTTTGAAGCCAAGTCAAAGTCTGGACTTAAATCCAATTGATATGCTGTGGTATGACCTGAAACGGCCAGTTCAGGCTCAAAAACCCTCCAATATGGCTGAGTTAAAACAATTCTGCAAAGAAGAGTGGGACGAAATTCCTCCTTGGCGATGTGAAAGACTCATCACCAGTTATCACAAATGCACCAAGGGTGGCACAACCAGTTATTAGGTTCAGGGGGCAATTACTTTTTTACATAGGGCCAGATAGATTTGGATTTGTTTTCCCCCTTTATTAAATTTAATAGTCATTCAGACACTGCCTTTTTATTTACTTAGGTTGACTTTTTGAGATATTAAAATTGGTTTGATGATCCAAAACATTTAAGTGTGGTAAATATTCAAAAACTCAGGAATCAGAAAGGGTGCAAATACTTTTTCATGCAAATTGAATCATCCCCTTCCTTTTTTTATATTTCATGCTGCTTAAACAATCTGACCTGGTCTTAGGTCTTGTCTCTGTCCATGGTGCTGAAACAATCAAACCTGGTTTGTGGTTTTGTCTCTGTCCATGGTGCTGAAACAGCCTGCTCTATGTTTACTGCTTGATGGATTTTCCCTGCCAGTTTCACTTCTTTAATCACATTTCCTTTGATTTTTTTTACTGGCTGCCTAACCCATTGTGTGCTTTGATTTGTGTCTTACTGATGTATCATTCTTTAAATATTTTTCCTGTAATTTCAGTCTTTTTTTTTTTTTTTAATTTGATTCCAAACTTCCAAATAAAACTGCTTTTACAAGTTGGATCTTGTTTAACTAGGTCAAAAAGAGAAGCACATAAAAGAAAAACAGCCCAGTGATGCAGTATTGTCTTTCATGTTAACATCAAATTGCCTTCACAATAAACAAAAACCATATATATATGGCATTTCGCAAGTCCCAAGGCTCTACTGCCTTTTATGCATGCAAATATACATTCACAATATACATCACTGTGAAGAATGGCACTATAATTTCCACTGAACATGTATTTAGGCAGTAGGTTTGAAGCATCATACATGCAGACGCGTTTTCTCCCACGCATATTCTTTGAAATGTTTCCCACTCGTCTTCCTTGGAATTTAAATCATCTCTGAGATGTCTCCTTGTAGTTTTTTCTTTTCTGAGTACTTTCATGTTTGAACAACTCTAAAGTCTTTTTTCTGCCTTTTCGCCTCTGCTGAGATTCACAAGTCTAACCAGCATGTGTTAATGTGTCTTCATAGGCAGATGTAAAGAACTGCTGTTACTTCAGGGTTTGCCTGGACATACCTGTGGATATCTATATTTATAATAGTCTGTGGGTGTGCATACGCGTGTGTTTGAGTGTCACAGCCAGAGGCGGTGGCAGGAGGTCAGATACAGCTGCCTTTTCAAACCCCAGGGATAATCTTCCGACAACAACAACCCTCCGTCTGTCCATCCAGCCCGAGCCTCCAGCCCAGACAGTGCCAAGCTCAGGGATCACTGGACTTGGCACAGATGCACACACTGGCACAAATACACATTTCCTCGAGCTACAGCTGTACACTACATCCCAGAGTAACACCTCAGTGCAGTCTGAGCAGCACCCAAACACTCCAAACACCCTCCACCTGTGAGCAGAGGGCTTTCAGGCAGTAACACACACTACAGCTGCCAGGGAGGAGGTCTGAGACTCAGTCTCTGTAAAGAAAGGATATTTACTTTGAACGTGCACTGTCTGGGAGTTCGTACTCTGATTTATGCTTTGCATAAACATGAGGGCTGTTGAACGTTAACATTTTGATAAATGATAAACCACTGAATTTTGATTGCAAGTAAATGCATTATTAAAATGTATTATTCTACATTGTTTGAGTCCTTACTGACAATTTGAAGCAATTCTTCCTAGTGCCTTGATTCATGGGTCAAATAAAGTCAGAGAAATGTATTTTTTATGTTGATTTTCATATTAATTATTTAAACGAGGTCTCTACTGCTGCACAAGGGTAGTCTGAAACCATGACTATGGGTCTACCTGTATATATGGAAAAAGATTTTTATCCACATCACATGTCTAACAAAATAATCCACAAGAGGTGTCTGTAAAGATTGGCTCAGGTTACATGAATTCAGACAGATTTAAGCCAGACTGCAATGTCACAGCTCGTCGTCAAAACTCGGGCCTGATTTAGAGCGTCAGGGATAATAAACGGTCTTGTAGGGTGACATAATTAACAAGGCATTCAAGATGCTGCACGATCACATTGTCGTCTAGCTTGTACGGAGCCCGGAAGGTGACATGAACGTGTTTATTTTTTTATATGCGCGCGCGTTTTAGTGTCTCGCGTGTTCGTTTTTTTCGTATCTCATGCGTGCAGTTTGTCTGTATCTCGCATGTGCATTTTATGTAGGCTAATACTTACAGACTATTTCGTGCACACGAGATTTGAATAAAATGTGCGTGCGAGATACCAAATCGTGCACACATATTTAAAATAAAAACACATTCATGTCACCTCCTGGGCTCTGTAAGTTTGACACCTTGACCCAACATTAACGATGTGAATCCTGACGCTTACCAAAAGGAAGACGCCCTGTACAAGATGTTTCACTTTTTATCCCTTTATTCCCTAAAACTAATTTGTAAATTTTATTTTATTGTATTCACGTTATTAAATGCATACTTTAAGTTCTATCTGAATGAGAGCCAGTCCATATTATCCATACAGTCATGGACAAAAACATTGGCAGAAAATACACCATTTCTCCTAGAAATTGTTGCATTTACAAATGTTTTTGGTATACACGTTTATTGCCTTTATATGCATTGGAAGAACACAAAAAATCTGAAGAAAAAAGACAAAATTGACATAATTTTACACAAAACTCAAAAAAATGGGCCGGACAAAATTGTTGGCACCGTCAACTTAATATTTGGTTGCACACCCCTTGGAAAAAAATAACTGAAACCAATCACTTCCTATAACCATCAACAAGCTTCTTACACCTCTCAACTGAATTTTGGACCACTCTTCTTTTGCAAACTGCTCCAGGTCTCTCAGATTTGAAGGGTGCTTCTTGCAACAGCAGTTTTGAGATCTCTCCATAGGTGTTCAATGGGATTTAGATCCAGACTCATTGCTGGCCACTTCAGAACTCTCCAGCGCTTTGTCTCCAACCACTTCTTGGTGCTTTTTTTTTTTTTTTTTTTTTTTTTAAGATTTATTTTTGGGCCTTTTCATGGCTTTATTTGATAGAGGAAGGACAGAGGATAGACTCAGAAACAGGGAAAAGAGTGGGGAGAGACATGCGGTAAAGGGCCACCAGCCGGATTTGAACCCGGGCCGCCTGTGTACATGGGTAGTGCCTTAAACCACTTGACCATCTGCGCTCCCTTCTTGGTGCTTTTTGAGGTGTGTTTAAGGTCACTGTCCTGCTGGAACACCCATGACCTCTGACTCAGACCCAGCTTTCTGACACTAGGCCCAACATTGCAGCCCATAATTTTTTGATAATCTCAAGATTTCATGATTCCTTGCACACAGTCAAGGCACCCAGTGCCAAAGGCAGCAAAATGTTTGACTGTAGGTACTTTTCTTTTCTTTGAGGGCCTCATTCTCTTTTCTGTAAACAGTAGAATGACGTGCTTTTCCAAAAAGCTCTACCTTAGTCTCATCTGTCCACAAAATGTTCTCCCAGAAGGATTGAGGCTTACTCAGGTCCATTTTTGCAAACTCCAGTCTGGCTTTTTTATGTCTCCTTGTCAGCAGTGGGGTTCTCCTCGGTCTTCTGCCATAGTGCTTCATCTCATTCAGATAACCACGTATGGTCCCAGCTGACGCTTTTGCACCCTGAGTCTGCAGGACATGTTTCCGGCCCATTTTTTGAGTTTTGTGTAAAATTATGCTAACTTTGTTGTTTTCCTTCAGATTTTTTATGTTGTTTCAATGCACATAAAGGCAATAAACATACCAAAAAAATTGTAATTGCAACAATTTCTGGGAGAAATGGTGTATTTTCTGTAAAAATTCCAGGGGTGCCAATACTTTCGTCCATGACTGTAATTGTTTCTTATTTTTCCTTTTATACAAACAAAAGACCACTACAATCACAGAGCGCTTCTGTTGTAGACTAAAAGAAAATCTTTGACCCGTCCCCCGTCAACCTGTGAAATCGCACTCAGTCGCAGAGACAGTGGTGACGTCAGCATTGGGGGGGGGGTCAAGATCACTCTTGTTGTGTGGCCAGGTTGTCGGCCAAGATTTTGGTTGTATAGTCTGACACGTTGCTGTCATGAACAACCAAAAAAAAAAATCATGTAGTCTGAGCCGGCCTTCACACAGACCTCTACAACTCCTTGGTTGTTGCTCCAGCAGTCCTCTGCCCAGCCGTCCTGTTGAAGTTCCTTTTTGAACCAGGGGTTGGCAGCCCCTTTTAAGTGTCTCTCTACATCTATGCCAGAAAAATGTCATAAATGAAACTTATTTGAAATATTTTTATCCTAATGCTATATTGACATATTTTTGCATATTTTATCCATTAAATGTGCAGCTTTTTTGTTCACTTATATCTTTTCAAAAATAAATATGTTATCAACTTAAATGTGTATCATGTCATGTGTCAACACTGCAGCACATGTTGATGCTTTCCTGTCTTTAAAAAACAGAGGTCAGGACACGGTCATGTCACGAGTGACCCCTGAAGCAGGATTTTTTTGCACATCATGCAAGTTAAGTTTTTAATATCTGTGATCTGGTTTAGCACAGCAAGAAGGATGGAGGAAATGTGAAAAAGATGATCAACTTTGAAAAGTTTCATATTAAAAGGTGCATCCGTTGGACTAAAGTAATGGCAGCAGAGAATAGTGGTGACAATGTTATCAACAGCATGAAAAACTAAGACGAGTTCACACTTAACAGCATCTGCTGGATGAAGAAATAGAGAAAGGAGGCCAAGAGATCAACAGTGGGCTGTTTGAGGCAAAAAAAAACAGGTAAGCTCATGTTTTATAGCTATTCTCCATTATTTGATGAAGATTTAAATATTTTGGGGTGTAATGAATGTAAGGTACAGTGTAGGAGTGAGCATTTGTGTTGTAAAAGATGGGACTGTTGATGTTTGTACTTAAAAAGGCATGTGTGTTAATGTGGAGCTGTCCATGGTGCTGACTGACATCTGTCACTTATAGAGAGTGAAGGAAGGAGAAAACAGCTGATTCTACTCTCTCGTGGATAATTTGAGTGATTACAGTGATGCTCAGGTGTGTCCTTCAGATTATCCCAATGACAGCTGTGGCCATATTGAATTGTATTGTTGTATTGCTGTGGTGTTTTGTACTTTATATTCTCCATTTGTGTCTGAGTGAGTGTTTTGTTGTTGCGTGGCTCTTTGTCTCTTGTTTTTGTGTGAGAGCGAGTCCTCTGTTCGTCCTGTGTGCTTATGAGTGAGTGTGCTGTCTGTCGTTTGTGTGGATCTTAGGTGTCTAGCAATTGGCTGATAGGGTCGGGGCTGGCGGCAGTGATAGCAAAGCTGACTGGTTTTCCAGTCTTTAAAATATGGGAGCCAGCGGTTGACACAGTGACATCACTGACAGAAGCATCTCTTTTGTTTGTTCCCGGCCTCCAAATCTTCATATTATTGAGAACTGTGTTTTTTTCTTTTTGTTAGTAATTTGTTAAATCTGAAACCTTTATGACTTCAGCCTTGATCTTCTTTTTGTAGTCTTATCAAGTGTTTTGTTGATAATTCTGTTTTTGGATTATTTTTTATTTTTGAGGGCATGTGTGTGTGAGTGGCTCTTTAGTTTGTATCCAGCTTTTGTTTGAATATGCTGAAAGTAATCTGTTTAATTTGAGTTATTATCTCCGCCAAGGAGGTTATGTGATCGGGTGGGTTTGTTCGTTTGTTAGTTTGTTAGCAACATAACTCAAAAAGTTGTGGACAGATTTTGATGAAATTTTCAGAAAATGTCAGAAATGGCAAAAGGAAGAACTGATTAGATTTTGGGACTGATCCGGATCACCGTCTGGATCCAGGAATTTTTTAAAGGATTCTGTATTATTGGGAGATAGGGCTAATGGCGGAGGTCTGCGCTGTTACCACTTTATACCAGGAGATGGCGGACATGAGTAACTTCAATCCCAGCAGCATTTTGGCTGTGTTTCCATTCAAAGTTTTGGAGTTTATAGAGTTTGAAAGACAGACGCCTGGTCGAGGAGACGGGTCGAAGCGTAACAGAGAGAAAGACAGCGAATTGTAGCGAGAATGCTCACAATGCTGGGAGGAATAGAGGAATATTCACCCTCTGCAATGACTTCCAGTTGTCCAGTGAGACCATGGATGAGACTGTCAGTGCATCTGTTGACACCAGCAGGCAATGCTTCCACCATGACAGTCCACCCGTAGCGAAGCCAATGCTTTGCCTCACCGTGTCTCCACCCCACCCGGGAGGGAGTAATCGGCGAATGCCGTGGTGGGGGTACATGGGGACGGATCCAGGATTTTTTTTAAAGGATTCTTCACTATTGGGAGATAGAGCTAATGGCGGAGGTCTGTGCTCTCCGAGTGCTTTTCTAGTTGTAAATAGATTAGCGTTAACTTTGCATTCTGACCCTGGTTGTTAGTTTGGGGAGTAGGAGGAGACATTCTTCTTAAATTTATTATTTTATGTACCTTCTACCTAGACAGGTGTGTAACATGGATGCAATTGTTTATTTTTAAGGGGCCAAAATGCATATTTCCTACTGCATTCCTCCATGTGATGTAGACAGACAGCAGGGTGTGATAGAGAGGTAAAGTAGAGAAGGTTTCATCTCTAGGTGAACAGTAGACTACAACAATATCCTGGATAAACTCTGTCTGACAGTGATTGTGATGAGATTGTGAGGGTGACTAAAAAAAATAATGATGATGATTATGTCAGTATCATTAAAGATAAAAATAAATAATCACTGACTGATAATAGCACAGATAAAAATGATGAGATAGGAGCACAGTTGTTTCTATTGTAGTTCTAAATTCATAAATGCACCAATGAAAACTGGGATTAAAATGCTAAGAGTAAAAAAACATGACTAACTGAAGAGCTAACAGTGTGATTAAACATCAATGAAAAACACATACATTTACTCTGTCAGTCAGATTGATGTGCAATGCCTAACTGACTGTGCCACATTCATTGTAAGATTCAAATTTGCTTTGCAGCTATTCAAAGATTTTCTAGGGTACGGCCAAAAACGGCTCCATCAACAGGAAAGGCTGCTGACCCCTGGCCTAAACCCAGGTGAGCTAACATCATATTTTTGCTCTTAGTTTCTAACAACTCACACAATATCAGGTAATATTTCCACAGAGAGTTAAAGGAGACATATTATGCTAAAATTACTTTTCAGGCTTTTCTATACGTGTCCCTGGCCTGTCCACAATCCCCTCAAGTACCATAAAAAGTTAATTCCCTCCCCCCTCTCTTTCTCCACCTTTCAGAACATGTGTGCTAAAACACGCCATTCTCAGGTTTTCCCCTCATGATGTCATGTGGGGAGTTAGCCCCGCCCCCATGCTTGGTTGGCCCTCCCCGCTTGGAAGAAAGTTCCGCCCTCCTCTCCTGATCCTCCTCTCAGCTGCCATCCATTAAGCCAGTGGTTCCCAAAGTGGGTGTGGGCCCCCCCAGGGGGGTGCGGCATCATGACAGAGGGGGGCACGGCAGGACAACACCAGCTGACAACTTCAGCACTGCAGAAAAGGAACAGTTCTTTTTTTGATGTTCCCTCAGACTCAACAATGTGGTTGCAATAAAAGTTCAAGACATTGTTTTTTAGACTGGAGTGAAAAAGAAGCACTGCCTGCTAGGCAGGGGAGCCCCTAACACTCATCCCATTTGCAACATCCTAACAGCGTGAGATGTTTTTCTGCCGTTGCCTAAACCAGACAAAATCCAGATCAAACTGGTCATTGTAAATGATCTGAGACTTGCTGTCTCATAGCTAAACCCAAGACCCAAACAAGTCTGGAGCACCAAATAAGCCAACAGTCGTTACCGCAAATACTGCAGGACTGAAAGTATAAATCTTGAAGATGTTCAGCAAGTTTTTATTTTCAGGGAATCTCCTCTTCCGAGTTGGATTTTAAAACACTGTTTAAAGTGATGGTTGTTATTTCTACAAAATTCTGAGGTTGTATGTAAATTATTTAAAAACAGGACTTTGTAAAAAAAAAAAAAAGGTGACTGACAATGTGTCCTACTTTAACATAATTTGACACAATGATTTATACGGTGAGGGGTAGGGGGGCCTGAAAATGTTTTTATCTTTCAAAGGGGGGCCCGAATGAAAAAGTTTGGGAACCACTGCAGAGAGGTAAGCATTGGCCGAGCACATTAACATTTAAAGCCACAGACACAGAAACAGCTTGTTCTGAGCAGGGCTGAAACAGGGGGGGTTTTAGACATGCAAAAATCCTAAACTGGAATGTTTAGCAACAAACTTCACAGGCATGTTTTGGGGACCTCTGAGACCAAAATAAACCTGTCTTTAAAAGTGTAGCATAACTTAAGGCCAGAAATATGTATAATACTTTAATTTAACTGGGTGCCAGACAGACAGTTAAGTCTATCATTTAAAATCTCAAGGTGGAGAAAGATATTTAAGGCCTAAAGAAAATAATAACAATACTGCTACAAAAGGAATGAAGGCCAAGAATCAACTATGTCTCTGTTTTGTCTTTCCTTTTAACCAAATTTCAGGGCAACAGAACATAAAAATCCTTTAAAGACAGGATTAACAGTACATCAACACAACCCTTTCAATTAAGGCAGATTTCTCCATGCATTTCATGGATTAATAACATAAATCAGTTCACTCAGGTAATGACCCCCATTGTCCCAACAGTTCAATATAACTCAAATGCCCCACAGCACAAACAAAACAATTTCAGTGTTCCCCAAGGTTCACCAGTCCATAATTCAAACGTTCCTCAAGCACCAACAGTCCCTAAATCAAATGTTCCTCAAGTGCAAACAGTCCATAATTCAAATGCCCCCCCCCCCCCAAAGTTAAAGCAAAATCAAATAAAAAATTCAAAATCCAAACCCAGTGTTGAATGGTCAAGGCCTATTCAGCCAAAACCAAAATGGTGTGTGTGTCAGAGAATGTTGGGGTATACGGGAAATAAAAGGTGAAAGATAGGTGTAGGAGAGAAGGTAATGGGGTAAACTTGCGGTAAGAAGAGTCTGAGTTGCATCAGGAGGTTAACAATCCAAGACTGGAGGGTAATCCGGCCACCAGAAGATTTCAGTGCCACCGCAGACAGAGGATCTCACACTGCTCCAGGATTTCAGGTTCACATTTTTAGAAGGCTCCAAAGTAAAAAGGCTAATTGTTCATCCACTCTGGACTTTCTATGTGCTCTCTTTTTGAGTTTTTAGCAGATATATCACTTCTTTATACTAGTTTTTCGGTATTTGCACTCCTTCCATTCTCTGTCACCCTCCCTCCAGAAAACCATTGCCTCCCTTCTTCTCCTCACTCAGCTCACAGGTGTCTACAATTAACACACTCTCCTCTGCTGTACCACACCCCCTCTCTCTCACTACTCTGCTGTGCAGCAGGAATCACCTGTCTGCTACGAAAGGTAAAATATGTCCCATTTAAAGTAATGTACCATTTCTAAAGAAATCATTCTTCTTAGTTGTGTTTCACTGCCCTTGCTTTAACTGTTGGCTGCTTTGTTCCAGACTGACCCCCTAGTAACAGGGATGAGATCAGCCAGGGACTAAGGTTGGCAGACATGTTTCCATGTGGCATTGCTATAAATGACTGGACTCTTTCTGATGCAGCAGGACTGTTTGATGGAATATAAAGATCAGGGGAGCTTCTAATGGGGATCTGTGTTACTTTTGTTATTGTTCGTTTGTAGCCTAACAAATGCATTAATTGTGGCTGCTGTGGTGGTTTCATCCTGGAATGGTTTACATTGTCAGAGCACCGAGAATCAGAGCCCTGTGGAGGTGTGTATCATACTATATTTACACTTTGTAAATTAGTGAATAGTTGGGAAAAGAATATGCCAACTTGTAGGTCGGCCCTCAGATTCTTATGTGGTCAACGCCAATCTTGTTCCTCTGAAAAATGTAAAAATCATAGGAAAAGTCATTTTAAGATCCCTTTCTTAACCTCCACTTTTATCTTCCTGTAATTTATAGAGTATTTGCTCTACATTTTTCTGCTGTGACATTAACAATGGTCTCCCCCAGGACACTCTGAATTTGGAAGCGTGCATACCTGCACATTAGCAACACTCATCATCTCCCTGACGTGTTCCAGTCTAATGTATCACGCCTGATGGAGCAGAGTTGCCGAAGGCTTCCTCTCAGGCCTCATCTTGTGGTTTACAACCGTGGTCAAATGACAGCTCTTCGTGTATTTTTTTGTGATGTGTTTTCTGCTCTATTTGTTGCACCATGCAGAGTGAGTACTGCACGGATTTGAAGAATGGGCAAGAGCCAATATGAGCCTCCGGAGTTGGGTGATTACTTTATACATTCATACATGGGGAGGCAGTTGGTGCTGTCTCCATTCCATTTGTGTGCAGTTTGTGACAGAGCAGCCACATACAAACACTTTCTCATACACTCAACAAATCTTTACATTCTGTTCCAGTTCATCTAATTTAAAAAAAATAACACCACCATCAATCTACTTTCTTTTTTAGGGTGAAAACTTATTTTTAGATGCTTCATTGAATACATGTCACTCATTCTCATCCATAGGGTATCAAATAAAGACAAGAATGTCACACGCAGATGCAAAAGGTACCTTCCAGTAGCCCTTAAGACAAACTTTAAGGATGCATTCACACTGAACCTGTTTGGTCTGTTGGTCTAACTAAAGTCAAGCATACACTGTTTGATCTTCAGCTGATAATTGCACGCCTCACTTGGAAGTCAGGTCGACTTTTATCCTGGTGGTGCATGACTTGTCGTGCAATGTGCAGGGGGGACATGACAGCTGACCAATCAGCTACTTCTCACAGGTTGGATATACTTTTGGCATGTCTGATATTTTGGCTGGACACATGAACCAAGAGCAGATTCCCCAACTTAGGGTCCTTTTATGATTGTCAACTGTCAGGTAGTGTCATAAATCACCATAAAAACAGCAGGCATGCCTGTTTGGAAGCTTGTGTTAGCTATGAAGAAATATATGATGGGAAGATGAGGATTGAACAGTTGTGTCACATGTTGCTTTTAGAATCATTCACTGAGAAACCATGATTTAAATGCTGCTGTTTTGTCAGTTTTAGTCCCTGGTGCTGCATACATGTCTGAGTGCAGGTCTGTCTCCACTGCAGCCAGATAGTATGATGCCTTGTAAAGGCTTTTGCATGCACAAAAATGTCTGCAAGTAAGAAAGACACAGTCTAATTCATAAAATATACACAAAATATACACAAAGTATACACAAAAGCTTTCCTGCGTTGTGGGCCTTTCACCACACATAAGCATTAGAAAGCAGAGACCCTGGGCCGTTATGCAGTTATTTGGGGAAAATTCACTCCTTGGCCTTACTGCATTGAGCATCTAATGATGATGACGGTAACAGCCCAGCATGAATCGAGTAAAAATCAGCCTGCTATCTGCAAGAGCTGATGGAAACTTTTTTGAGACACAAACTTTCCAGAGATCAAGAAGTGAGTTCCACCTCTGTATGATGAGGATATCAGTAATGTTCACATTTACATTTAGTGAGGAAAACTTTGTCAAGGTGAGTCAACACATTATTGTCATTCCTTGCAGTGTCTGTTATTCTGAATGTTTGTCATGGATGATCAGAAATCGTGTGGGAGCAGAAGGGATTGGACAGGCATGTTGCAGGTGCCGGGAGTGTGGATGGCACATGCTGTGGGAGTGGGCAATAATGGTCATAAATCCAGTGGGACCAGGGAGAACTGGGATTAAGAAAAGAGTCCTGCACAGAGCTCTACTGCAGACCTCCAGCTGACATGGAATATTTGTTACTACTCGACTGCTTGTTGTGTTTGCTGCCAATGCTCTAATTGTGAGTATAAGAGGGAGAGATGTGTAGTGTGAGCACATAAATTGTGCACAATTGTCATGCTTTGTGCCTGGCTTAACTCTGGTGTGAACAGCTTTTCTCCGTCATTATGAGAAAATTCTCCATTACACCGTCAGCTTGCTGTTTGGTATGAAGTGCTGCTTATAATGAACCCTTTTTTCTGCTTTATCTTTTACCCTTTCATCTGTAATTGTAAAGATGTTTAGTGATTATATTTAAACTTTTTCCACTGTTAATCCATTTCCAAAGATAATTCTACCTTCAAAGTACAACTAAATAAAATTCAGAGCACTATCTCAAACTTCTGAGAAGAGACAAATACAGAAAAATGACTCTGGAAGCATTTTTATATAAGATAAAAGCTGAACTTTAGAGGTGAATCTTTCTGCTCTGTTGCTCATCCAGCCTAGTTGATGCTATTTTTATCTCACTCTACAGCCATATCATCTTTTCTCGCTGTTTCCTCAGTTACTGCCCCGGCGTTCTGAAGCCTCTGTGAGTGTTCGCTGCTTAAGCCAGAGGTTAGAAGCCAAGCTGCTGGTGCTATTGTGCTACAGTGTCTGCTCTCAATCCTCAGCTGGTTAGGTGTGTTAGAAGTGCCCTCCAGCTGCTCCCAGGGGGGTGGGGCTAACACTCAGCTCCTCACACTGAGGTGAAAGAGCCAGAGTGGCTGGGGGATTTGAATCTTCTTTTTACTCATGTTCACTATTGTTCCTATCTCTCTCTCATGGTTACTGTCTAGGATTATGTCTGTATAATGTGTGTGCAGTATAGATGTGGGATTTACATGACTTGTCATTTGCATCTGCCTTTATACCGCATAAAAACGTGATGCCTGGCAGCTTCAAAGGCACTGCATTGCGCAGGGATATTTCAAACTCCTATATGACTGAATAAAACACTAGTGTAGTGGAAAATGATCATGATAGGATTTATTTAGCTTGCCTTCCAGTGTGCTATGAAATTAAAAACTGCTGCATACATATGATTTTCAGACAATTAAAGAACTGTTTCTTAACGCAGATGTCAGCCAAGAATAAAGTACAACTGCTGCACAATGTTTGACAGCAGCTGCCAGAGAAGGACGTGTTGCTTTTCAGCATTCATATTTCATATATTTTTCATGTGTGAATTAACATGAGAAGTAAGTCTCCAAGCCCATAACTTAACATAATTTTTATTACTTGAATTCACATGAGAAAATTAGCCTGACATGCCAGATGGACTATTTCATGTTTCAGCATGATAATTCATCCGGGAAACCTCCCATACAAAGCATTTGTGAAGGTCAGGACTTTTCAAAATTCTACGAAGGTGATTGGATGAAGGTTCTGAATGAAGGCCAATGAAAGCAATAAGACAAAATGAGGTAGCAGACCTGTGTAGCCCCACCTGAGCTTGACAAGCAGGGGCAATTGTAGTTTGGGATCAGTTAAGCTTGTTGATGGATAATTATGCCTGAGGCCGGTTGGGAGAAGTGCAAAACATCTTCTCTTCCAAGAGAAGCTTTCAGTGTGGCTCTTGCCAAGGCTGGATTAACCAGTAGGGCAACTGGGCAATTGTCCAGGGGCCCGAGACCCACAGGGTTGATGCGTCAGTAGCCATATAACCATACCGCAAACTTCCAACCACATAAACATGATTTTTTTACAGCGCTTTACATAATCCTGTCCTCTAATATCACTGTAGTTTTCACACAGTGGCACTAGCGGCACTGTGAGCTGACATACACCTCCTCATTGGCCAGGGGGCATGGGGCAGGTCAAAGGTGACAATCAACTTGGTGTAGGTCAGGGAACTGCATCAGTTACACTATGCAGTGAAAGAATGCCAAAATGAAGAAATCAGGCAGACAGCTGTGTGGGATCACCAAACGGAAAATTTAAGAAGATGGGGACATCAGGCATACCGAAAACTTACGGAATACACCAAAAACAGGGAGTTTCTTCAGTACACTTACTAGTTGCCAGGCTCAGGGTGGACATGACGCAGAGGATGGCTTAGTTGGCAAGAGAGCTTCTTCAGCCATCATCGAGATAGCAATGATGCAATGAGACAACAGTGTCCCCATTATTAAGCTTCCTTTCCCGCCCATAGGTACTGCCTCATCCTCCTCAAATGATGCTGATTGGTCAAGTCCACTTTCAGACATGGCAAAGTTGTTTCACATTGGAGATGCAGCTGCCAGATGACAGAAGTACAATCTGGTAAATCAAACTGCTTTGCAAGGTTATGAGGAAGAAAGTCTGTGAAAGATGTTAAAACCTCTAACCCAGTGATACTCAATGCATGGCTCCAGAGCCACATGTGGCTCTTTTGTGATGATTTTTGGTTCTTTTATGTCTTTATTTGAAATATTATTCACCCAGAAAACCTTTATAAAGGGAAACTATGACCTCAGAAGTTATCCATCAGTTTGAATCCCCACATTAATACAGTTGGTTTAATTTTCAACATCTATTTTTTGTCCGACATTTCCATTTCCTTATTTACAATTTTTTGCCTTTTTTTTTCCAAATTTTTTGCTAATTTTAATAAATTTTTACAGCTTTAAGCCCAATTTTGCCATCTCTTTCTGGCCATTTTTACTACTTCTATCCCATTTTTGCAACCAATTTTTTTTTGCCTCTTTTACCCTGCTTTTTGGTATTTTCAATTTTCCCTTTTTTGCCACTTTTTGCCCATTTAAGCTGCATATTTCCATTTAATGCCACTGTTTTCAGCATTCTTGCCACTCTTTCCTGCTTCTAACAATTTTTCCCACAATTTTGCCCATTTTATTCACTTTTACACTCATATTTTACCATCTTTTTGCTGCTTTTTGACAATTTTTCCATATTTTTGCCCATTTCAATCACTTTTACACTCATTTTTGCCATCTTTTTGCTGCTTTTTGTTCATTTTTCCCACATTTTTTCCCATTTTAGTCACTTTCACAATCATTTTTTGCCATGTTTTTGCTTCTACATATTGGTGTATTAACCATTGCAGAAACATCAAACATGATTTTGGTAATTACCAATGCTGTTAATTTAGGGCAGCTGTGGCATAAACCTTACTTTGGGTGGTGGTCTAATACATTTGTTAAGCACTGTACATTGTGGCTCTTGCAAAGAAACTTTTCAACAGTTTGGCTCTTTGTTGGAGCAGGGTTGAGTAACGCTGGTCTCACCACTATGTGGCGACACTGTGCCAATGACTTGTTATGCAGGGGCTGGTGTAATAACAAAGGCGTACTGGTTTGGAAAATGCATTTTCTAACTGCAATGGAGCATCAAGAAAAGAGAGACTTTCTTTTAAAGCTGCAGCTATGACCTTGTCTTGACCCTGGGATTTCTTGCTGGAAGTTTATGCCATTTGTTTCTGAATAAAGCTTCACTGTATCTCACCAGAACCTTTAACCTGTGAACGAAGTCCATGACATTTCTCTCAGAAATGGAGCCAAATAAGAAATAACCATCCAGACTTCAAGTAGGAAAGGTCAGGCACTTATGCATGCTGTCGATATCTACCTTAAACTTTTCAACCTTTCTCATTTCACAGTTGGTACAAGCTCCAATCTTTTCAAAGTTTTATTCAAGAAAAGTATTTCAGCTTTAGCATTCCTTTGCACAAAAGCAAACTTTTATAAAGTGTCTCTCCTTCAAAGTGCTCCATATCTCAGTTTGGTACACAATCATTTCCCTGAAGATTTGACCTCACAGATGTCGACAATTACTTTTCTTTCAGCTCTGACTTCCCTGTGAAGATTTGTAAAAGAAGATGTTGACCTTCTTAAACCCTTATCAGTCATGACTACATTTTTATTTTTCCTTTATCCTCTTCTGAATGTAATGACATGTCGTTTTATCCCTCCAGGTGTCCAGGCCTCTTTGTCTTCTTTTTAACTTGCCCACTGAGAGGATGGGACATTTTTGCCCCCCCTTTCCACAAATCTACCAAAGAAAGATATCAAAATGACACTATTTGTCTCCCCCGAGCCTCTCTGCAAGCTCCCATCCTTTTAGCTCTCTATTTTTTCACAATCGTGCATCCCTTATATCCCCTCAGCCCTGAGAGTTTGAGAGTTTTGGACTAAATCATTGTCAGAGGGAATTCACCAGAAGATTTCTTTCCTGTTCACTGAGTCCAGCCAGAGGGTGCAGGATAAAAAGACATGACAACTCGGCTACCAGAGAGCAAGTCACTGGGAAAGAGGAACTAAAATCTCCTTTTTAAACTTAAGGATGCTTTTAGATGTATTTTATTTAGCCTTCATTTATACTGGCTCCCCCTTGAGACCTGGCCAAGAGACCACAACACTTGCAATGAGGGACAAACATAAAACTACACCAGCTAGATGAGGCATTCCTATTTTCACTATCACCTTTTATTTATTTTATAAGTCAATCATGATCCATATATTTCGGTGATGTTGTACAAAACTATGTAAGGTAAAATAAGGGACTGCAAACTGGTGCTAGAAGTCTCACAATTAGTGAAATGGGGATCACCTGAGTGCAGTGAATGTATCTCAAGTCATTGTAATATAAAGACATCTGTATCTGGAAGGTCCAGTCACTGGCTAATCCATATTCATGGCTACCATTACACCATGAAGTCCAAGCCCAGCAGAGGATGTACTTCCTGAGTCAGCTGAAGAAATTCAACCTTCCTAAGATGACGATGGTGCATGTCTACACTGCCATCATTGAGTCCATCCTCACCTCCTCCACCACAGTCTGGCACGCTGCAGCCACAGCGACGGACAGAAACAGGCTGCAGAGTATCATCCGCTCTGCAGAGAGGGTGATTGGCTACAACCTTCCACCTCTCCATTACCAGTGTGCCTCCAGGACTCTGAGGCATGCGGGTAAAATTGCAGCCGACCCCTCTCACCCCGGACATGGACTTTTTAAGGCCTGGCAGGAGGCTGAGGTCCATCAGGACCAAAACCTCCCGCCATAAGGACAGTTTCTTTCCCTCTGTCTCAGACTCTCATTAAACCTCAGAATCAGCAGAGATACTAATGGAATAATGCATGTTTATACAGACGTACATGTTACATGAACACTCACTGGACTTTATCACGGCTGGTCTAACTGCACACTGTGTGTGCATCTGGTAAAAATTGCACTATAAGCTATTCATCAGTTAACCCCCAAATCTATCTGCACATTTGTATATACTCCTTCTGATGTTTACATTGTACTTTGTACTTTGCTACTATATATACAGTGCTTAACAAATTTATTAGACCACCCTAATGCTAACCAAAGTAAGGTTTATGCCACAGCTGCCCTAAATTAACAGCATTGGTAATTACCAAAATCATTTTTGATGTTTCTGCAATGGTTAATACACCAATATGTAGAAGCTCTTTAACCCAAATGAAATTTTAATGCTAAAATATAATTATTATTGTTATCCATAAATTTTTAAATTTACTGATTTACAAAAAAACCTGAAAAAATAGTAAAACACATTAATATTTCTTGATTAATATGTCAAATTATAGTTCTTTACTTGCATTCCTGAACAGAAAAAAAGAGTTTTAGTGGTTGAATGTTATGCTTGATTCATTTCTGAATTCTCAGAGCAGCCCAGTGTGCTGGCTCAAATTTGGGTATAAAAAGGTGAATTCAGTTTGAAATTCCTCATTCCTGTTCAAAATGGTAAAACGTGGAGAGCTCACTGAAAATGAAAGAGTCCGCATTAAAGCACTTCATGATGCTGGATGGTCTCTGAGACAAATATGACAGGTGGTCTAATACATTTGTTAAGCACTGTATATATATATATATATATATATATATATATATATATATATATATTTGCTACTATATGAATCTATTCTCTTTATATTTTATAGTTTTTATCTTGTTTTCATAAGCTTGTTAATACTTGTATTCTTCCTCTATGCTACTTGTTTTGCAGCAAACACCAAGTTAAATTCCTCGTATGTGAGACAGCAGTTAAAGAGACAGCAGTGAAAAGAAGCATTTCAGATGGAGGTTAAAACATGAGGAGTTTTTTGAGTAAACCATGTGAAGCTACTACGTGTGTATCAAAGAGATGGTGTAAAGCCTTGAAAAAAAGCATAATACCCCCATTTTAAAAGTATATATCAGGGGATAGATACTGTAAAATCCAAGGCACTAAACATCTGGAGTTCAGTTAAATCCATCAAGCAGAACTGGAAGGAATATGTCACATGTAAATCTGCCTACATTAGGCCGTCCTCACAAACTGAGTAAGCGTGCAAGAAGGAGACTAGTGAGAGAGTCCACCAAGACACCTATGACTACTCTGAAGGAGTTCCAAGCTTCAGCAGCAAAGATGGGAGAGACTCTGCAGACAACTGTTGGGCGGGTTCTTCACCAGTCAAAGCTTTATGGGAGTGAGGCAAAGAGAAAGATGCTGTTGAAGAAAACTCAGATTCAATCTGGACTAGAGTTCACCAGAAGGCATGTGGGAGACTCCATGGTCAAGAGGAAGAAAGTTGGAAGTCTGATGAGACCAAAATGGAGCTTTTTGACCATCAGACAAGACGCCAAACACTGCACATCACCACAAACACACCATCCCCACTCTGAAGCATGGTGGTGGCAGCATCATGCTTGGGGACGCTTCTTATTTTAGTCTACATATTTTTATTCAGTTGAAATTAATTTGTGGCAATCTGTCTTAACTTTGACATTAAACAGTTTTCGTAAAAAAAAAAGGAAAAAAAAAAAATATATATATATATATATATATATATATATATATGTTTTTTTGCCAGAAAAGCCAAATTATACTGACCATGACTGATTTACAAAATCATAAAAGGGTAAAAAATAAATAAATAAATTCATTGAGGTGAATATTTTTATAGGTACTGTAATGTGATAGTTGATAGGAGTGTTTTGAGCAACTTGTTTCTGATATTTTTTTTTAGAAATAAAGAAGGAAACAGACATGAGTGCCTTATTGGTCAAACTAAATGGACAAATGGGTGAATATACCAGAACATTAAAAACATGAAAAACTGTTTATGAAAGGAGCCAAAAGCCCTGTTTTAATCATTTCCAGCATTCTTGCTATAACCGGCTTTTTACACCTTCAGACATGACCTTATATAATGTGTCTCTAAGGATGGTTTAGTTGATTCCCCCAAATCCCCCTCCTGATGATGCAAAGATTGGTGAAGCAGGAGCAACAGACTCCAGGAACTTTTAATACTGGATAAAACAGGAAGATGAGTCATGTCGGACATTGTAATGCCAAGAAACATCAGTGAAGATAGATCTGTCCTCAACAGAAATGTAGAAAGAAAGAGTCAGAGGGAGGTGGTGCAGCGTTAGGTGGGAGTTAAGGATAAATGAAGTGAAAATGAAAATGAGAGGAAGGTAAGACAACTGTGAGTGAAAACTGAACAAGGGAAGAAGAATGGAGCGGGACCAGAAAAGAGATGTGAGGAAAGAGGATAGCTGAGTTAATGTTGCAAACTGACTAGTGGAGATGGTGGGTTGAGGAATAGTGGAGCTAAACATGAGGAAAAGAAACAGAAAAATAGATTTTAACTTCAGGGATTTATCATTGATGTTTATGATAGAATCCTGGAGTCTTTTAAGACAAGTTTGAACTCACTTTGATATCATCCTACATACACCAGATGCCATTTGCATACACACTGTTAAAAGCAAGTGAAATGTCCAGCCTTAGACCAGTCCATGTCAACAGAGAGTCTTGTGAGGGTACGAAGGCTTCCTAAAGAGACACATCTGAACAGGTAAAGACACATACATGGTGACGTGGTTTGGTGATAAATTAAGCCAGCCCCTGGAAGGAAGAGGTCGTCAGAAGTACCTGAAATATTTAGTCAAATATTGGAGGAAGCAACAAACTTTTTTTTTTGGTGTTCTCGTTGTTTGTTTGATGAGATATAATAGCAGAACAAAGTGTTGATCCTCAGCCAATGGAAACACAACAGTAAAACCTTAATTTAACCCTAAAGACCCTTCAGCAGCAGCTGGAAATTTAACTGCTTTTGATAATTCTTACATGTAGGGGCTTTAAAAAGTATTCACCCCCGTTTTACCCTTTTATTGATTTTATAAATCAAGGGTGGTCTATATCAGTGGTTTTCAAACTTTTTTCGCCCAAGGCACACCTAAGGTTAAGCCAAAATCTCAAGGTACACCATATTCATATCAATACAAAATAGACTTTTTAAATAATGTAACAGTCAAGGTCGCCCATAAGGGGGATAAAGGGGAGAGGTCTCTGGGGCCCAGACAACTGGGGGTAGCAAAAGTGGGCAAAAGGTGCCTGAAAGGTGGCAAAAATTGGTTAAAGTGATAATCAAACATGGCAAAACTGGGAAAAAAGTGTCAAGACAAAGTCAAAAATGGTTAACAATTGGCATAAGGGGCCAAAGAATTCATCAATAATGGCAAAACATATTGAAAGTGTCAAAAAGGTGATAAAAAAAAGGGTTACAAGTGGCCAAAGGAGTTAAATGTTGTAAAAAGGCGGCTAAAATGGTTTAAAAGTGTCAAAAAAGTGACAAAATTGGTTATAACTGGCAGAAAAGGGATGAAAAGCTGCTAAAACATGGTAAAAAGTGATGAAAAAATGGAAAAAACTGTCAAAAAGGTAGCAAAAATGGGTTAGATGTGGCAAAAAGTTCCTAAAAAAGAAGCAAAAAATGGGTCAAAAGTATTTTTAAAAAGTTGCAAAATTGCAAAAAAGCAGCAAAAATGGTTTAAGTTGACAAAATTAGTGGCAAACTGGGTCGAAAACTTGTTTAAAAGTGGCATGAATAATGATCTTTTCAACACCAATTTCAACTCAATAATAGCTTGCCAAATGAGGTAACTGTTAGCCAGGATGCTAGCACCAATGCTACTGATCCAACACGTATACTCATTAATAAATCTCAACTGGGGAGGGTCCATTCTCTGGGGTTTTTTTCAGGGGTCCAGCCAGATTCCCAAGGCACACCTAGACTTGTCTCAAGGCACACTAGTGTGCCCTGCCACACCATTTGAGAACCACTAGTCTATATAATTTAGCTTTTTGTTGACGAAAGAAATACAAACTTCATGTCAGATCGAAGACAGATGTCTACAAATTAATGCGAATTTCACAAAAAAAAAAAAGAAAAAAAATGAATATAAAAAAGCAATTGCAGAAATATTCACCCACGTTAAGTCAGTATTTAGAAGAGTCACCTTTGGCTGCAATCACAGCATTGAGTCTGTGTGGATAAGTCTCAATCAAGCTTGCACATCTGGACACTGCACTCCATTCTTCTTGGCAAAACTGCTCAAGCTCTGTCAGGTTGCACATGGATCAGGTGTGAACAGCACAGCTTTCACTGTATGCTTCGAGTCATTGTCATTACTGGAAAATGAACCTGCTCCCAAGCTTAGTTCTTTTCCAGACTGAATAAGGCCGGCCACACACTAGACAATTTTTTAATCTGAAACGATTTTAAAATCGTGAGACACCACAGACTTCAGGACAATTTCCAAAGACTTTTAATCTTTAATCCTCTGAATGCACACACTAGACGACTCAGCCAGACTGTCAGATCACTGGAGACCACACACCTGCCGACCCGCCTTCGATCTCGCATGATCACGTGACTTCAAAAAAAAAAAAAAAAAAAAAAAAAACCTGGATGTCTGTCGATACCATCTTGCTGTCTCTCCACAACAGGCTGTCCTGGCGTGTGTTACAGGTGCAGCAACAATCATAAAACAGGGAGAAGACTCAGGATAAAATCCTGGCTGGAATTAAGGTACAGTTGTGTTTATGGTTGTGAGCGGTGAAAGTATGTATGATTCATCTGGTGTCGCTACCCGGTGTGCTCGCTCTCATTGGTTGTTGTGGGTACTCCATCAGCAGCGCTATGACCTAGACTCGTGGTCACTTAAACATGTTTGATATTTATGATTCTGGGTTTGGGAGGCTACGACGCAATTTGGAGCAGTAAATTAATCGTGTAGACACCACACACATGCAGACTACTCAGACAAGCAATTGTTTGCGACGAGGCTCCAGACGGGATACGCCCCCATGATTGTTGGGGGAGGAAAATCTTGCCCCAAATCTGGCTAAAAATCCTGCAGTGTGTGGCCAGCCTAAGATTGTCCTCCAGTATTCTCCTATATTTTGCGACATTCATTCTACCCTCTACCTTCACAAGCCTTCCAGGGGCCAGCTGCTGAGAAGCGACCCAACAGCATGATGCTGCTACCACCGTGCTTCACAGTATAAATGGTGTATCTGTGATGATGTGCAGACCAAAGAGCTTTCTTCCTCTTGATCATGGAGTCTCCCACATGCCTTTTGGTGAACTCTAGTCCAGATTGAATCTGAGTTTTCTTCAACAGTGTCTTTCTCTTTGCCACTCTCTCATAAAGCTTTGACTGGTGAAGAACCCGGCCAACAGTTGCTGTCTGCAGAGTCTCTCCTATCTCAGCTGCTAAAGCTTGGAACTCCTTCAGAGTAGTCATAGGTGTCTTGGTGGTCCCTCTTACTAGTCTCCGTCTTGCACGCTCACTCAGTTTGTGAGGACGGCCTGATCTAGGCAGATTCACACATGTGCCACACTCCTTCCACATTTCCATGATGGATTTAACTGAACTCTGGGAGATGTTCAGAGCCTTGGAAATTTTTCTGTATCAATCCTCGGACTTATACTTCTAATAACCTTTTCTCTGAGTTGTTTGGAGTGTTCTTTTGTCTTCATGATGAATCGGTAGCCAGAAATACTGATCAGCCAGTGTCTGGACCTTCCAGACACAGGTGTCTTTATACTACAATCACTTGTGACACATTAACCGCACTGAGGTTATCCCCATTTCACTAATTGCGAGATTTCTAGCAGCATTTGACCTGATCTCTGTTCAATTAGGTCACTTTAAAGGGGTGATTATGTATGCTTGGTGTTATTTAATTGGCTTTACTTTGTAGAAATCTGCTTTCAATTTGACATTTAAGTGGTTCCTTTGGTCAAAAAAGCCAAATTATATTGATCTTGACTGATTTATGAAACCATAAAAGGGTAAAGAAATCCAAGGGGGTGAATACTTTTTATAGACCTGGTATATCCCTCTCTCCACAGACACTGGCGCTCTCGGTTACAGCTACAGTGGTCTCTGAATTTCCAATCCCAGCAGTCTATTTTTAGCACCACCTCTGAATTCAGGGAGGTCCGTCAGCGTGAGGTTTAAAGGTCTGCAGTCATTACAGCAGCAGAGAAGGTGGGGGCAAAGACAAGGAAGCAAAGCCAACCAGCTGTCAGGTATTATCACCATGCCTGAGTGTGCAGACAGACCGCTCGACTGGGACTTCATCTGCTCTGCTGCACGGGGGTGAGGTGGCATCGGGCTGGTTCAAGGTGGAGAGTAGCAAAAAGGCCAGCGACTGGAAAGGAGTCTGACAGACCGGCTGCCGTTTGAGAGCTGGCATCGATCCGAGCCTGCTGCTCAGCTGAAGCTGGTCTCTGTTACTACACAGCCAAGTGCTCACTGTTTATTGTTGCTCTTTTCCTTCATGTTTCCTGTGCATGATGGCGGGTATTTATACCGTACTGCTGCTACTAGAGAGGCTTGACAAGTTCACTTATATACAGCACATTTAAAGTGCTTTACAGAGTTGAGAAAAAAACAATATTTAAAACATTAAGAGCATTAAAAGACACACCACACAGCAAAGAAGACACTAGAATACAAAAAAACATCCTCAAATAGTATCTGCTCTATATATACTGCAGTGGGTTTGTGGTAGCCCTCCTCTAGAGCACAGAACCCTGAGATATTACTGTGTGTGCTCCATTTCCTGCACTGATAATCAGCTGTTATAGGCGTCTCCCTCATGCTCTGAGCCAGTATTTTTCAGCCATGACCTCTCTCAATCCAATCATCCTACAGCTGTCATATTTCAAACTCTGTCCTCTTTCCTCCACAGTCAGTCTGTCGACCCGTGTGACTGCTGCAACCCTCCTCCTCCCCAGCTACCTCCATTATATCTCATCAGTGTCCAGGTCAGACTCATCTTATCCTACTCCTTTAATCACCACCACCACCAGTGTCCAGACTGAGATTTAGATTTTTATTTTTGGGCCTTTTCATGTCTTTATTAGATAGAGGAGGACAGTGGATAGACTCGGAAACAGGGAAGAGAGTGGGGAGAGACATGCGGGGAAATGGTGCCACAGGCTGGATTCAAATCCCCGGCCGCCTGCATACATGGTGCGCGCCTTAACCACTCGACTACTGGCATGCCTCCAATATTTCATTCTTCTTCAAAAGTATCAGTACCAGTAAAATGACATCAAAAAGTATCAGTATCGTATCAAATTAAAAACATTCGGTATCACGTTGGTATGAGTTTATTAGCTTCCCTGCGGTGGATTCATGTGAGATGAGATTTTACAAGAATTGCAAGGCCTATGCCCAAAACTCCCTTCAATGGAAACGCATTAAAATTTAAGAAATATCACTTTTATTTTGCAAAAAACTGTAATGGAAACCAAGCTAATGATATGTTTGAGTTTTCTAGTAACTCACTCATTATTCATTCATATTTCCAGAGAAAATTTGATCAAGTTCTTTTTAAATGTGTCTTCATCGCTGTTTGATACTTTGGGTTGAACTGAGCTCATTGCTCAACACTGCCCCCACGATTGGCAGCGGTATTGCAACGTGTGATCGGTATCCATAAGCTTCGAGACGATACAGTATGGACAGAAAGATGTAACAAAGGTCTGACAACTAGTGCAATGACTTGGCAACAGCACATCACTGCAGGTGAGTCATGATACCTGCCACTCAGCTTGAAGGGGGTTGCTACAGTGGATTAATACAAACTCATGTTGGTAAGTACAGGCTTCACCCACAGTGTGAGCTTTCTATGCTGCAGCCTCAGTGAAGTTTTGTGAAGATGTGCTCAGATTCAGAGGAGGAGCTGCTTGAAAGAAAACATGCTTCTGAACTTCATATCGCTTCAGGGTATTCATTTAATCTATGTCACATGAAGGAGATAAATATGAGTCCATGATTTCTTAAAGATATTTCACCGTCTGATAAAATTCACAATGTCAGAATAAAGTAAGCAACATCAAACTGTGAGAATATTTTGGATTTTGGCTGTTTAAAAATGACTTGAAGTTAAAAGTAGACATTACAGGCTTTTTTAGGCTCCCTTCATGTCTGATCTGTGAAGTGCAATGTAAAAGGTATTAACTCCACTTTCATGAAGCTACACTGAGATTTGAAATCATGATCTTTTTGGAGCTTTAAGTACACACACGTACTCTCGATAAACAAGTGAAGCAGTCTGTGACGGAGTCTGAGCCTCATCCATCTCATCCTCGTCGATGTTTGATTGACTGCAGTGTTGAAGCATCTTTGATCCGCCGAGTATCAGAAAATTGTCATCTCTCCTGTCGTAACCCTCGTGTCAGAGCTGCCCCCCTACTCAGCTGAAGAATTAAAACCAAAACACATCAACAACAAAGACGCTGAGGAAATTGTCAGAGTATTGCAGCAGGATTGCAGTGAACTTTTCTTCTTAGAAGTTTTCTCTTTCCATCCATCTCCTGGGTCTGACTCGACTGTCTGCATCTCCTCTTCCTTCCTGTATTTATTGCACTGGCTAAACCTTCTCCTGCCTTTACCTTCAATCCCTGCTCTTGTCATAGTTTGTCCATTGTCTCCATGGCAACAATTCCAGTTAAAAATGTATCATTTGAGAACTGATAGTTCACTTAAAACTATTTCTGTAAGCTGTAACCTTTAATTTTTTACTTTTTTTGAAAACTTTTAGGGCTGTAGATATCTATATCTAGTATGATAACAATCTATTTTGAAGTTTCCCAAACCGTCATTTATCAAAACTGCACACAGCAGAGGTTTGTGTGGGTCATATCCATGCACAGATGAGGTCTGCTGCTGAACGGCCCACCAAAGAGGTCTGCCCGAGGTCTGCAGCCAGATCCTCTTGATCATTTCACACTCAGGTGGCTCTGGGCAAGTCTGTGGTTAGAACATTATGGCTAAACAGCAAAGACTGAATGATGTGGCTGATAAGGGGCTGTAGAAAGAAGGGAGTGGGCGTGTCATTTAATCCCCTCTCCCTCCCAGCATTGTCCATGACTGATGATTTTCAAATTTCATGATCATGCTTGAATGATGTCATCATCAACTAAAACATATGGTCTTTTTATTACTACAGCCCCCATCTCTGGAACAGCTTACCTGAAGACCTGAGGGCTGCACCAAGTGTTAATGTTTTTAAACATACACTCAAGACCTACCTTTTTAGTCTGGCCTTAAAATTTTGCATCATTAACTTAATTTTGTTTGAGTGTTTTAGTGCTTATCTCTCTCTAGTTTTAATGTCAGAATTGTCTTTAGTATTTTATCCTCTTATCTTAATCTACCATAATCTCTTTTTGTGTGTTAGACTTATTCTATACAATTTTATTGAGTTTTCTTAGTGCTTTTATTCTTATTACCTCCGCCAAGGAGGTTATGTGATCGGGTGGGTTTGTTAGTTTATTAGTTTGTTAGTTTGTTATGTTACAATGTTACAATGTCATTTAGCAGACGCTTTTCTCCAAAGCGACGTACATTTGAGAGCAAGAACAACACAAGCAATGATCTAGACAAGAAGAAACAACATCAGTAAGCGCCATCAAGTGCTTCAGGTTCAATTGGACGCAAGTGCTGCCGTGTAGAGTTTAAGGCAGAGTACCTAAAATATACGTTGTTTATGTAGTTTTTTTTTTGTTTTTTTTTTTTTGTTTTTTTTTGTTTTTTTTTGTTTTTTTTTTTGTTTTTATGTTTTTATTTTTTTTTTTTTGTTTGTTTTTAGACATCAACAATGAATCAAGGAAAATGTGGGATCACTAATCGCCATTCATTAGGCTTCACAACAACTATTACCAAGTACCAAGTGCTGGATCATTCCCAAAGAGCTGGGCAAAGAAATCCCAGAAGTAGAGCAGGACAGTGCGAGCTAACTATAGTTGGGAAACTCATTCAACCACTGGGGACAGCAGTGGAGAATAGTCTGGCTGAGACTCAATCTACTACTGGGGACAACAGTAGAGAATTGCCTAGCTAAGTGCAAAGTGTTCTCTGAAGAGCTGGGTCTTTAGCCTTCTCTTGAAAGTAGACAGGGAGTCTGTAGATCGAATGGAGTTGGGTAATTCATTCCACCATTTAGGGACAACAGAGGAGAAGAGTCGAGCTAGTGATTTAGGAGCATGATGTGCTGGAAGTACCAGGCGCCTTTCGCTGGCTGAGCGTAGTGGGCGAGAAGGGGTGTAGACCTGGATGAGGGACTCCAGGTAAACAGGAGCAGCTTTAGTTACTGCTTTGTAAGCAATGATTAGAGTTTTGAATTTAATGCGAGCTGCAACTGGAAGCCAGTGTAGAGAGATTAAAAGAGGCGTGACATGAGCTCTCTTGGGTTGGTTGAAGACCAGACGTGCTGCTGCGTTCTGGATCAACTGCAGAGGTATAACTGTGCATGCAGGTAGGCCTGCCAGTAATGAGTTACAGTAGTCAATACGTGATATTATAAGAGCCTGTACTAGGAGTTGTGTAGCATGCTCTGTCAAGTAGGGTCTGATCCTCTTGATGTTGTAGAGGGCGAAACGGCAGGACCGAGCAATCGAGGCCACATGGAGCTTGAAGGTTAGCTGGTCATCAATCATGACACCCAGATTCCGGGCTGACTTAGTGGGCCAGAGATTATTTGATCCAAGCTGGATATTGATCTGCGGTTCCATAGTGGGACTGGCTGGGATGATAATGAGCTCAGTTTTGGGCAGGTTGAGCTGAAGGTGACGTTCCCTCATCCATTTAGAAATATCAGCAAGGCAGGATGAGATCCGAGCTGAGACAGTTGTGTCATCAGGTGGAAAGGACAGGAATAGCTGTGTGTCGTCTGCATAGCAGTGATAAGAAAAGCCATGGGAGCGGATGATTGCACCAAGTGAGGTGGTGTATATTGAGAAAAGTAGGGGACCAAGAACAGACCCTTGAGGCACCCCTGTTGATAAGCCATGCAGTTTAGACACTCCTCCCTTCCATGATACTCTAAAAGATCTCCCTGTGAGGTAGGACTTAAACCACTGTAGGGCAGATCCTGAGATACCAAGTGAAGAGAGTGTGGAGAGGAGGATTTGGTGGTTTACTGTGTCAAAGGCAGCAGACAGATCCAGCAGTAAGAGAACTGAGGACTGACCAGCTGCTCTGGCCAAGCGAAGTGATTCCGTTACCGACAAAAGTGCAGTTTCAGTAGAGTGGCCCCGCCTAAAGCCAGACTGATTCTGATCAAGTAGATCATTGTTCTGCAAGTGTTCTGAGAGCTGGTTGAAGACTGTGCGCTCCAGTATTTTTGATAGGAATGGGAGAAGTGAGACCGGCCTGTAATTTTCAACCAGGGCTGGGTTGAGAGTGGGTTTTTTGAGCAGTGGTGTAACCCGCGCTTGCTTGAAAGCAGCTGGGAAAACACCTGTGGACAGAGAGGAGTTAATGATACAACTCACAGCAGGGCTGATTGTGGGCTCAATCGCCTGCAAGAGATGTGATGGTATCGGATCGAGGGGACAGGTTGTGGGCTTAGAGTCAAGCAGAAGCCTGGTGACCTCGCTCTAGTGGAGAGAATGAGCTAAGTGATGCATCACTAGCTGGTGGCAGAAAACTGAGTTGGACAGGCTCAGAGAATTGGTTGCTGATGGCACAAACCTTGTCAGTGAAGTAGGAGGCGAACATGTCTGGAGTCAACATACTGGAGGGTTGTGGGTTTGAAGGAGAGAGGAGCGAGTTAAAAGCAGAGAAGAGTTTGCGTGCATCAGTGGCAGCACAGATCTTTGATTGATAGAACGCCTTCTTAGCAGATTTTAGAGCAGAGGTAAAACAGGACAGTTTTTGCTGATAAGCACTCAAGTCAGTGGTTTGTTTGGATTTACGCCATTTTCTCTCTGCCGCTCTGAGCCCTGCCCTTTGGGTTCTGATGACCTCAGTGAGCCAGGGACAAGGTGGAGTATTACGAATAGGCTTAGACACCAGAGGGCAGAGTTTGTCCAGAGAGGAGGTCAGTGAGGAGCAGAATGTGTCTGTGGCCTCGTTAACAGTGAGTGTGAAGGACTCGTTAAATGAGGCTAGTGCAGCTGAGACCTCGTCAGACAGCTGTGCTGGGTCAAGTGACTGAAGGTTTCTGCGGTATGATCTTAATTGAGTAGTAGATTGTTGAAGTTCAGGTAAGCCAAGTGAGAACTGAATGAAGTAGTGGTCAGAGAGGTGAAGTGGTGTTACACTCAAATTAGCCGTGGAGCAATTGCGAGTTAGAATCAAATCCAGTGTATTACCAGCCTTGTGTGTAGGAGGCGTTTGAACCAGTTTCAAGTCAAAAGAGGACAGTAGTGAAATAAAATCAGTAGCCTGGGCTCTATCCAAGTGGATGTTCATGTCACCCATGACAACCAATGGTGTGCCATCATCAGGGATCTCTGAGAGTAACATGTCCAGTTCCACAATAAAGTTGTCCAGGTGACCCCCAGGTGGGCGGTATACCACAACCATGTAAGCCTTTATTGGGGCAGTGACCTGTACTGCATGATATTCAAATGAGGTGTTATTGTCCAAGGGTTTGAACTGGCTGAAGTTCCAGCTATGAGAAAGAATAATGCCTGTGCCACCTCCTCGGCCAGAAGAGCGAGGTGTATGAGAGAACACTGCATCAACTGATAGAGCAGTTGGTGTTACAGTGTTCTCAGGACGGACCCAAGTTTCTGTCAGGGCTAGGACCTGAATGTTAGACAGTTTAGTGAGGGAATTGATGAATTCTGCTTTGTTAGCTGCAGACTGGCAGTTCCAGAGGCCAACTGTGATAAAAGGTTGTGGAAAAGAGGCATTCTGCAAAGTGGATAGATTATGCAGGTTTCGTTTTCTGTAACTATTGTGCTTCTTTCTGTTCCCATATATGACTTGTATTTTTTGGTTGCACATGTTGCGTTAGACTGCTGGGGTGCGTTAGACTGTTATGAGGCAGTGCTGCCTGTCTGTGGCCTTGCTCGGTGGACTCGCACAGGTAGACTCGCTGGTCTTTACCCAATGTGGTCTTCACACAATTGGGCTTCCACAAGGGCTGACGCTTACGCTGACGCTTCAGCGCAGTCTGTGTACTTATATAGAGAGAAATGCCACAGATGTGCACAATTGAGTTGATTGTGCACAGCCGCTAACCGCCCCAGCTGGCAAATTTAGATTCAAACTCTCTTAAAGCTTGGACTACAGTGAAACTCCGCCCCGGCAGTTTACACTTTTAGCAATCAATAGAGGGAGCCACACGCGTCAACTGCCTCACCTATTGTTGCAGAGAGAGTGAAACTAACACGTTCAGCCTAAGCAAAACTGCCAACAACCTACTTCCAACTGAAACAACCAAAAGCAGATTCCTCTTACCAAGTAGCTTCTCCCTTCCTATCTCAAAGATCAGAGCTTGTTCTGCTGGCAAATTTAGATTCAAACTCTCTTAAAGCTTGGACTACAGTGAAACTCCGCCCCGGCAGTTTACACTTTTAGCAATCAATAGAGGGAGCCACACGCGCGTCAACTGCCTCACCTATTGTTGCAGAGAGAAACTAACACGTTCAGCCTAAGCAAAACTGCCAACAACCTACTTCCAACTGAAACAACCAAAAGCAGATTCCTCTTACCACGTAGCTACTCCCTCCCATGCTAAAAGATCATAGATTGTTCTGCTGGCAAATTTAGATTCAAACTCTCTTAAAGCTTGGACTACAGTGAAACTCCGCCCCGGCAGTTTACACTTTTAGCAATCAATAGAGGGAGCCACACGCGTCAACTGCCTCACCTATTGTTGCAGAGAGTGAAACTAACACGTTCAGCCTAAGCAAAACTGCCAACAACCTACTTCCAACTGAAACAACCAAAAGCAGATTCCTCTTACCAAGTAGCTTCTCCTTCCTATCTCAAAGATCAGAGCTTGTTCTGCTGGCAAATTTAGATTCAAACTCTCTTAAAGCTTGGACTACAGTGAAACTCCGCCCCAGTTTACACTTTTAGCAATCAATAGAGGAGCCACACGTCAACTGCCTCACCTATTGTTGCAGAGAGAGTGAAACTAACACGTTCAGCCTAAGCAAAACTGCCAACAACCTACTTCCAACTGAAACAACCAAAAGCAGATTCCTCTTACCAAGTAGCTTCTCCTTCCTATCTCAAAGATCAGAGCTTGTTCTGCTGGCAAATTTAGATTCAAACTCTCTTAAATCTTGGACTACAGTGAAACTCCGCCCGGCAGTTTACACTTTTAGCAATCAATAGAGGAGCCACACGCGTCAACTGCCTCACCTATTGTTGCAGAGAGAGTGAAACTAACACGTTCAGCCTAAGCAAAACTGCCAACAACCTACTTCCAACTGAAACAACCAAACGCAGATTCCTCTTACCAAGTAGCTTCTCCTTCCTATCTCAAAGATCAGAGCTTGTTCTGCTGGCAAATTTAGATTCAAACTCTCTTAAAGCTTGGACTACAGTGAAACTCCGCCCGGCAGTTTACACTTTTAGCAATCAATAGAGGGAGCCACACGCGTCAACTGCCTCACCTATTGTTGCAGAGAGAGTGAAACTAACACACGTTCAGCCTAAGCAAAACTGCCAACAACCTACTTCCAACTGAAACAACCAAAAGCAGATTCCTCTTACCAAGTAGCTTCTCCTTCCTATCTCAAAGATCAGAGCTTGTTCTGCTGGCAAATTTAGATTCAAACTCTCTTAAAGCTTGGACTACAGTGAAACTCCGCAGTTTACACTTTTAGCAATCAATAGAGGAGCCACACGCGTCAACTGCCTCACCTATTGTTGCAGAGAGAGTGAAACTAACACGTTCAGCCTAAGCAAAACTGCCAACAACCTACTTCCAACTGAAACAACCAAAAGCAGATTCCTCTTACCAGGTAGCTTCTCCTTCCTATCTCAAAGATCAGAGCTTGTTCTGCCCGCAAATTTAGATTCAAACTCTCTTAAAGCTTGGACTACAGTGAAACTCCGCCCGGCAGTTTACACTTTTAGCAATCAATAGAGGAGCCACACGCGTCAACTGCCTCACCTATTGTTGCAGAGAGAGTGAAACTAACACGTTCAGCCTAAGCAAAACTGCCAACAACCTACTTCCAACTGAAACAACCAAAAGCAGATTCCTCTTACCAGGTAGCTTCTCCTTCCTATCTCAAAGATCAGAGCTTGTTCTGCTGGCAAATTTAGATTCAAACTCTCTTAAAGCTTGGACTACAGTGAAACTCCGCCCGGCAGTTTACACTTTTAGCAATCAATAGAGGGAGCCACACGTCAACTGCCTCACCTATTGTTGCAGAGAGTGAAACTAACACGTTCAGCCTAAGCAAAACTGCCAACAACCTACTTCCAACTGAAACAACCAAAAGCAGATTCCTCTTACCAAGTAGCTTCTCCTTCCTATCTCAAAGATCAGAGCTTGTTCTGCTGGCAAATTTAGATTCAAACTCTCTTAAAGCTTGGACTACAGTGAAACTCCGCCCGGCAGTTTACACTTTTAGCAATCAATAGAGGAGCCACACGCGTCAACTGCCTCACCTATTGTTGCAGAGAGAGTGAAACTAACACGTTCAGCCTAAGCAAAACTGCCAACAACCTACTTCCAACTGAAACAACCAAAAGCAGATTCCTCTTACCGAGTAGCTTCTCCTTCCTATCTCAAAGATCAGAGCTTGTTCTGCTGGCAAATTTAGATTCAAACTCTCTTAAAGCTTGGACTACAGTGAAACTCCGCCCGGCAGTTTACACTTTTAGCAATCAATAGAGGGAGCCACACGTCAACTGCCTCACCTATTGTTGCAGAGAGTGAAACTAACACGTTCAGCCTAAGCAAAACTGCCAACAACCTACTTCCAACTGAAACAACCAAAAGCAGATTCCTCTTACCAAGTAGCTTCTCCTTCCTATCTCAAAGATCAGAGCTTGTTCTGCTGGCAAATTTAGATTCAAACTCTCTTAAAGCTTGGACTACAGTGAAACTCCGCCCCGGCAGTTTACACTTTTAGCAATCAATAGAGGGAGCCACACGCGTCAACTGCCTCACCTATTGTTGCAGAGAGAGTGAAACTAACACGTTCAGCCTAAGCAAAACTGCCAACAACCTACTTCCAACTGAAACAACCAAAAGCAGATTCCTCTTACCAAGTAGCTTCTCCTTCCTATCTCAAAGATCAGAGCTTGTTCTGCTGGCAAATTTAGATTCAAACTCTCTTAAAGCTTGGACTACAGTGAAACTCCGCCCCGGCAGTTTACACTTTTAGCAATCAATAGAGGAGCCACACGCGTCAACTGCCTCACCTATTGTTGCAGAGAGAGTGAAACTAACACGTTCAGCCTAAGCAAAACTGCCAACAACCTACTTCCAACTGAAACAACCAAAAGCAGATTCCTCTTACCAAGTAGCTTCTCCTTCCTATCTCAAAGATCAGAGCTTGTTCTGCTGGCAAATTTAGATTCAAACTCTCTTAAAGCTTGTAATACAGTGAAACTCCGCCCGGCAGTTTACACTTTTAGCAATCAATAGAGGGAGCCACACGCGTCAACTGCCTCACCTATTGTTGCAGAGAGAGTGAAACTAACACGTTCAGCCTAAGCAAAACTGCCAACAACCTACTTCCAACTGAAACAACCAAAAGCAGATTCCTCTTACCAAGTAGCTTCTCCTTCCTATCTCAAAGATCAGAGCTTGTTCTGCTGGCAAATTTAGATTCAAACTCTCTTAAAGCTTGGACTACAGTGAAACTCCGCCCGGCAGTTTACACTTTTAGCAATCAATAGAGGGAGCCACACGTCAACTGCCTCACCTATTGTTGCAGAGAGAGTGAAACTAACACGTTCAGCCTAAGCAAAACTGCCAACAACCTACTTCCAACTGAAACAACCAAAAGCAGATTCCTCTTACCAAGTAGCTTCTCCTTCCTATCTCAAAGATCAGAGCTTGTTCTGCTGGCAAATTTAGATTCAAACTCTCTTAAAGCTTGGACTACAGTGAAACTCCGCAGTTTACACTTTTAGCAATCAATAGAGGGAGCCACACGCGTCAACTGCCTCACCTATTGTTGCAGAGAGAGTGAAACTAACACGTTCAGCCTAAGCAAAACTGCCAACAACCTACTTCCAACTGAAACAACCAAAAGCAGATTCCTCTTACCAACTAGCTTCTCCCTTACTATCTCAATGATCAGAGCTTGTTCTGCTGGCAAATTTAGATTCAAACTCTCTTAAAGCTTGGACTACAGTGAAACTCCGCCCGGCAGTTTACACTTTTAGCAATCAATAGAGGGAGCCACACGCGTCAACTGCCTCACCTATTGTTGCAGAGAGAGTGAAACTAACACGTTCAGCCTAAGCAAAACTGCCAACAACCTACTTCCAACTGAAACAACCAAAAGCAGATTCCTCTTACCAAGTAGCTTCTCCTTCCTATCTCAAAGATCAGAGCTTGTTCTGCTGGCAAATTTAGATTCAAACTCTCTTAAAGCTTGGACTACAGTGAAACTCCGCCCGGCAGTTTACACTTTTAGCAATCAATAGAGGAGCCACACGCGTCAACTGCCTCACCTATTGTTGCAGAGAGAGTGAAACTAACACGTTCAGCCTAAGCAAAACTGCCAACAACCTACTTCCAACTGAAACAACCAAAAGCAGATTCCTCTTACCAAGTAGCTTCTCCTTCCTATCTCAAAGATCAGAGCTTGTTCTGCTGGCAAATTTAGATTCAAACTCTCTTAAAGCTTGGACTACAGTGAAACTCCGCCCGGCAGTTTACACTTTTAGCAATCAATAGAGGGAGCCACACGCGTCAACTGCCTCACCTATTGTTGCAGAGAGTGAAACTAACACGTTCAGCCTAAGCAAAACTGCCAACAACCTACTTCCAACTGAAACAACCAAAAGCAGATTCCTCTTACCAAGTAGCTTCTCCTTCCTATCTCAAAGATCAGAGCTTGTTCTGCTGGCAAATTTAGATTCAAACTCTCTTAAAGCTTGGACTACAGTGAAACTCCGCCCGGCAGTTTACACTTTTAGCAATCAATAGAGGGAGCCACGCGTCAACTGCCTCACCTATTGTTGCAGAGAGAGTGAAACTAACACGTTCAGCCTAAGCAAAACTGCCAACAACCTACTTCCAACTGAAACAACCAAAAGCAGATTCCTCTTACCAAGTAGCTTCTCCTTCCTATCTCAAAGATCAGAGCTTGTTCTGCTGGCAAATTTAGATTCAAACTCTCTTAAAGCTTGGACTACAGTGAAACTCCGCCCGGCAGTTTACACTTTTAGCAATCAATAGAGGGAGCCACACGCGTCAACTGCCTCACCTATTGTTGCAGAGAGAGTGAAACTAACACTTTCAGCCTAAGCACCACTGCCAACAACATACTTACAACTCAAACTACAAAAAGCAGCTTCCTCTTACCAAGTAGCTTCTCCTTCCTATCTCAAAGATCAGAGCTTGTTCTGCTGGCAAATTTAGATTCAAACTCTCTTAAAGCTTGGACTACAGTGAAACTCCGCCCCGGCAGTTTACACTTTTAGCAATCAATAGAGGGAGCCACACGCGTCAACTGCCTCACCTATTGTTGCAGAGAGAGTGAAACTAACACGTTCAGCCTAAGCAAAACTGCCAACAACATACTTCCAACTGAAACAACCAAAGCAGATTCCTCTTACCAAGTAGCTTCTCCCTTCCTATCTCAAAGATCAGAGCTTGTTCTGCTGGCAAATTTAGATTCAAACTCTCTTAAAGCTTGGACTACAGTGAAACTCCGCCCCGGCAGTTTACACTTTTAGCAATCTATATTGGGAGCCCCAGTCGTCAACTCCGTCACCTATTGTTGCAGAGAGAGTGAAACTAACACGTTCAGCCTAAGCAAAACTGCCAACAACCTACTTCCAACTGAAACAACCAAAAGCAGATTCCTCTTACCAAGTAGCTTCTCCTTCCTATCTCAAAGATCAGAGCTTGTTCTTCTGGCAAATTTAGATTCAAACTCTCTTAAAGCTTGGACTACAGTGAAACTCCGCCCGGCAGTTTACACTTTTAGCAATCAATAGAGGGAGCCACACGCGTCAACTGCCTCACCTATTGTTGCAGAGAGTGAAACTAACACGTTCAGCCTAAGCAAAACTGCCAACAACCTACTTCCAACTGAAACAACCAAAAGCAGATTCCTCTTACCAAGTAGCTTCTCCTTCCTATCTCAAAGATCAGATCTTGTTGTGCTGGCAAATTTAGATTCATACTCTCTTAAAGCTTGGACTACAGTTTTTCTCCTCACCGTCAGTTTACACTTTTAGCTATCAATTGAGTGAGCCAAACGCTTCAACTGCCTCACCTATTGTTGCAGAGTGAGTGAAACTAACACGTTCAGCCTAAGCAAAACTGCCAACAACCTACTTCCAACTGAAACAACCAAAAGCAGATTCCTCTTACCAAGTAGCTTCTCCTTCCTATCTCAAAGATCAGAGCTTGTTCTGCTGGCAAATTTAGATTCAAACTCTCTTAAAGCTTGGACTACAGTGAAACTCCGCCCGGCAGTTTACACTTTAGCAATCAATAGAGGAGCCACACGCGTCAACTGCCTCACCTATTGTTGCAGAGAGAGTGAAACTAACACGTTCAGCCTAAGCAAAACTGCCAACAACCTACTTCCAACTGAAACAACCAAAAGCAGATTCCTCTTACCAAGTAGCTTCTCCTTCCTATCTCAAAGATCAGAGCTTGTTCTGCTGGCAAATTTAGATTCAAACTCTCTTAAAGCTTGGACTACAGTGAAACTCCGGCAGTTTACACTTTTAGCAATCAATAGAGGAGCCACACGCGCCAACTGCCTCACCTATTGTTGCAGAGAGAGTGAAACTAACACGCTCAGCCTAAGCAAAACTGCCAACAACCTACTTCCAACTGAAACAACCAAAAGCAGATTCCTCTTACCAAGTAGCTTCTCCTTCCTATCTCAAAGATCAGAGCTTGTTCTGCTGGCAAATTTAGATTCAAACTCTCTTAAAGCTTGGACTACAGTGAAACTCCGCAGTTTACACTTTTAGCAATCAATAGAGGGAGCCACACGCGTCAACTGCCTCACCTATTGTTGCAGAGAGTGAAACTAACACGTTCAGCCTAAGCAAAACTGCCAACAACCTACTTCCAACTGAAACAACCAAAAGCAGATTCCTCTTACCAAGTAGCTTCTCCTTCCTATCTCAAAGATCAGAGCTTGTTCTGCTGGCAAATTTAGATTCAAACTCTCTTAAAGCTTGGACTACAGTGAAACTCCGCCCCAGTTTACACTTTTAGCAATCAATAGAGGAGCCACACGCGTCAACTGCCTCACCTATTGTTGCAGAGAGAGTGAAACTAACACGCTCAGCCTAAGCAAAACTGCCAACAACCTACTTCCAACTGAAACAACCAAAAGCAGATTCCTCTTACCAAGTAGCTTCTCCTTCCTATCTCAAAGATCAGAGCTTGTTCTGCTGGCAAATTTAGATTCAAACTCTCTTAAAGCTTGGACTACAGTGAAACTCCGCCCCGGCAGTTTACACTTTTAGCAATCAATAGAGGAGCCACACGTCAACTGCCTCACCTATTGTTGCAGAGAGTGAAACTAACACGTTCAGCCTAAGCAAAACTGCCAACAACCTACTTCCAACTGAAACAACCAAAAGCAGATTCCTCTTACCAAGTAGCTTCTCCTTCCTATCTCAAAGATCAGAGCTTGTTCTGCTGGCAAATTTAGATTCAAACTCTCTTAAAGCTTGGACTACAGTGAAACTCCGCCCCGGCAGTTTACACTTTTAGCAATCAATAGAGGGAGCCACACGCATCAACTGCCTCACCTATTGTTGCAGAGAGAGTGAAACTAACACGCTCAGCCTAAGCAAAACTGCCAACAACCTACTTCCAACTGAAACAACCAAAAGCAGATTCCTCTTACCAAGTAGCTTCTCCTTCCTATCTCAAAGATCAGAGCTTGTTCTGCTGGCAAATTTAGATTCAAACTCTCTTAAAGCTTGGACTACAGTGAAACTCCGGCAGTTTACACTTTTAGCAATCAATAGAGGGAGCCACACGTCAACTGCCTCACCTATTGTTGCAGAGAGAGTGAAACTAACACGTTCAGCCTAAGCAAAACTGCCAACAACCTACTTCCAACTGAAACAACCAAAAGCAGATTCCTCTTACCAAGTAGCTTCTCCTTCCTATCTCAAAGATCAGAGCTTGTTCTGCTGGCAAATTTAGATTCAAACTCTCTTAAAGCTTGGACTACAGTGAAACTCCGCCCGGCAGTTTACACTTTTAGCAATCAATAGAGGAGCCACACGCGTCACAACTGCCTCACCTATTGTTGCAGAGAGAGTGAAACTAACACGTTCAGCCTAAGCAAAACTGCCAACAACCTACTTCCAACTGAAACAACCAAAAGCAGATTCCTCTTACCAAGTAGCTTCTCCTTCCTATCTCAAAGATCAGAGCTTGTTCTGCTGGCAAATTTAGATTCAAACTCTCTTAAAGCTTGGACTACAGTGAAACTCCGCCCGGCAGTTTACACTTTTAGCAATCAATAGAGGGAGCCACACGCGTCAACTGCCTCACCTATTGTTGCAGAGAGTGAAACTAACACGTTCAGCCTAAGCAAAACTGCCAACAACCTACTTCCAACTGAAACAACCAAAAGCAGATTCCTCTTACCAAGTAGCTTCTCCTTCCTATCTCAAAGATCAGAGCTTGTTCTGCTGGCAAATTTAGATTCAAACTCTCTTAAAGCTTGGACTACAGTGAAACTCCGCCCCGGCAGTTTACACTTTTAGCAATCAATAGAGGGAGCCACACGCGTCAACTGCCTCACCTATTGTTGCAGAGAGAGTGAAACTAACACGTTCAGCCTAAGCAAAACTGCCAACAACCTACTTCCAACTGAAACAACCAAAAGCAGATTCCTCTTACCAAGTAGCTTCTCCTTCCTATCTCAAAGATCAGAGCTTGTTCTGCTGGCAAATTTAGATTCAAACTCTCTTAAAGCTTGGACTACAGTGAAACTCCGCCCCGGCAGTTTACACTTTTAGCAATCAATAGAGGGAGCCACACGCGTCAACTGCCTCACCTATTGTTGCAGAGAGAGTGAAACTAACACGTTCAGCCTAAGCAAAACTGCCAACAACCTACTTCCAACTGAAACAACCAAAAGCAGATTCCTCTTACCAAGTAGCTTCTCCCTTCCTATCTCAAAGATCAGAGCTTGTTCTGCTGGCAAATTTAGATTCAAACTCTCTTAAAGCTTGGACTACAGTGAAACTCCGCCCCGGCAGTTTACACTTTTAGCAATCAATAGAGGGAGCCACACGCGTCAACTGCCTCACCTATTGTTGCAGAGAGAGTGAAACTAACACGTTCAGCCTAAGCAAAACTGCCAACAACCTACTTCCAACTGAAACAACCAAAAGCAGATTCCTCTTACCAAGTAGCTTCTCCCTTCCTATCTCAAAGATCAGAGCTTGTTCAGCAACATAACTCAGAAAGTTGTGGACGGATTTTCAGGAAATTGTCAGGAAATGTCAGAAATGGCATAAGGAAGAACTGATTAGATTTTAGGACTGATCAAGATCACCGTCTGGATTCAAGATTTTTTTTTTTTAAAGATTCTGTACTATTGGGAGATAGGGCTATGGCGGAGGTCTGTGCTGTTACCACTTTACACCAGGAGATGGCGGACATGAGTAACTTCAATCCCAGCAGCATTTTTGGCGGTGTTTCTATTCAAAGTTTTGGAGTTTATAGAGTTTGAAAGACACACTCCCGGTCGAGGAGACGAGTCAGAGCGTAACAGAGAGAAAGACAGCGAATTGTAGCGAGAATGCTCAAAATGCTGGGAGGAATAGAGGAATATTCACCCTCTGCCATGACTTCCAGTCATCCAGCGAGACCATGGGTGAGACTGTCAGTTCATCTGTTGGCATCAGCAGGCAATGCTTCCACTATGACAGATCACCCGTAGCGAAGCCAATGCCTTACCTCACTGTGTTTCCACCCCACTGGGGAGAGAGTAATCAGCGAATGCCGTGGTGGGGGACGAATGGGGACGGATGTGGGAATTCTTTAAAGGATTCTGCACTATTGGGAGATAGGGCTAATGGCGGAGGTCTGCACTCTCCGAGTGCTTTTCTAGTTTTAGTATCATTTTGTTCTGCTTTCATTTTTTTTATTTTTTTATTTTTTTTTCTTAAATTTCATTTTATGTTACAGGATTTTAAGCCAGATTCAGGGCAAGATTTGCCTGCCCCGATGATCATGGGGGCATATTCCGAGATGAGCCTCGTCGCAAATGACTATATGTCTGAATAATCCTCGTGTGTGGTGTCAACACGATTGTTTTACTGCTCCAAATCGCATCATAGCCTCCAAAATCCCAAATCGTTAATATCAAACGTGTTTGATATTTACATTTCTAGGTCGTAGTGCCTCTGGCGGAGTACCCCCAACAACCAATGAGAGCAAGCAGACGGGGTAGTGTCACAGACACATCGTACTTTCACTGCTCACAACCATAAACACAACTGTACCTTTATGTCAGCCCTGAGTCTTTCCCATGCTTTATGATTGTTGCTGCACCTGTAGCGCATGCCAGGACAGCCTGTTGTGGAGAGACAGTAAGACGGTATCGACAGACATCCGTGTTTGTTTGTTTGTTTGTTTCCTTTTTTTTCTGAAGTCACTTGATCACGCAAGGTTGTAGGCAGGTCAGCAGGTGTGTGGTCTCCAGTGATCTGACAGTCTGACTGAGTCGTCTAGTGTGTGCCTTCAGAGGATTAAAGATGAAAAATATTTGGAAATTGTCTGTGTCTGTGGTCTCTCACAGTTTTAAAATCGTTTCAGATTTTAAAAATCCTCTAGTGTGTGGCCGGCTCAAAGCAGGGTACACATATAAGGATTTTCTAAATCTTAAGAGATTTTTTTATCTGTTAGAGACCCCACACATGAAGATTAAAAAATCAGGCATTGAACAGTTTTGCTCGTACTGTGTGTGGTGTGCTCCGATAATCTCAACACAGCACACCACACACATCATGATTCTGTCCCACCACCGATCTAGAATCTCGTCCTCCAAGCCAGAAATCTCGCGTGATCACACGTGATCTAACAAAAATAGTGAAGAAGAAACATAGCTACAACCGGAAAACACAGCATGCAACATGGAAGAGGACACACAAAAAGAGGGAATGAAGGTGTTCTTGGGACTATTCTAAATGGAAAAATCACAAACTAAAAAAAAAAAAAAAAAAAAAGAGAAGACTGGAGAAAGTCCTGGAGACAGCACGAACACGGACTTTATAGTTTACTGGGCAAGCTAGAGGTGAGTTGTTGTCATAGACGTTATATACGTATGTAATGTCTGTGGTTGTTGTCAGTCAGCTCTCTTCTTGATTGGCTACATCCCGTTCCACGTTACAATTCATGTAGTCATGACTCAGGAGTCGTCGGCTTGCCCCACACACACGAAGATTTTTGGTCGTAAATATTGAACAAGTTTAACATTTACAATTGTCGTCCCCGACCGTTTTCGGAGCCAATTATCAGGACAAATTCACTCTTAACACACCTCAGACCACAGGATAATCTGATAGGATAATCTTATAAGACATAAGATAATTGGGTGTTTGCCGTCCTTGGTCGGGAAGGGGGGGAAATCAGGACAAAAACAGCCCAGTTATCTTTATGTGTGTACCCCGCTTTACTCTCTCTCTGGATTCCCTCACCAGCCTCTCCCCTCAAAGCCTCACTCCCGCAGCCCTCACGCCTTCACGGAGTCCCCTCTCACCCCGGACCTTGGATTCCCCATCCTTTCACTGCCTGCTTCCCTTGAATTAATCTTTAAAACTACTTCAGCTGTGTCCAGATCTGCAAATTGGGGTCCAACATTAAAACCACGATTTTCAGATCATAACACTGGCACTGGTATTTTTTTTCATAATTTCAGCATTTTGTAATTCCTTTAAAAAAATTAAAACATACTGTTTTCAATAACAATTTTTAAAAATCCATTTTGGGGGGGGTAGTGTTTTTTGGATGTCTTGTATCTAATATAATATGTTAAACTTAAAAAGAAGTAGTTTTCATCTCATAAAGTTGAGGTAGCGATGGAAAACAATGACACCAAACATGAGCATGGTAGACATTCTCTGATTGAACCACATATTGTCAAATAAAAAGTATTAACAAAATGGCTTTGAGAAGCTGGAAATACTTGAGATGATGAAAGTACTCAGCTAATAACATAGGGCTAGTCATTTTTAAAACTCAATTAAGAAATTTCTCTGCAATAATTGTGTTTTGTTTTCCTCTAAGGATTTGAGTCCTCTGAGTTGCTGCATGCAGCTTTATGCACTTGTTTTCTCTGCTTCCTTCCTCTCCTTCACCTGTGTGATTCTTGTCTTCCTCAGCTCCCTCTGGATCTGCAGGTTGGCCATTAGCATGCAGAGACTGTGTCCCCCTGCCAGCCTGGAACAATGCATACATGATGTTCAGGCCAGAATAATGAAACAGTGTCATGATGCATGTGTTTGTGCATTGATTTGTGTGTAAGGCAGAGAAAAATGTTGGTAGAGAGAAAAGAGTGCAGGAGAGGAATTGTTTGTCAGTGTATTCATTTATCTGCTTCATTCCCAGAATGGTGTAATTGGTGTGTGTGTAAGCGTCTACTGTACATGCCATCCTTACAGTGTGTTCAGGCGTCTCTCTCTCTCTCTGCAGACTTGTCCATGAGTTCTTTCCTTTTAATTGGCATGCAGAGGAAATGTAGAGGATTAGATATGATAGCACGAGTGCTGACACAGTGACAACAGTCAGAGCCTCTGCGCTGCTCACACATGTCTCTTGACATTTCATGAATCGAGCACAATGTCATAACATGCCCTGTGCATAAAGAATGAGAGGAATTCATTTCTCAGCAGGAGTGGATTACATGGAGGAGACACTGACGTTAGCTTTGAACTGGAGCAGTGTAAAGAAAACGTGTGCAGGGATTAAACCTAGACAGACATATGTATCCATGTTACATTTTCACCCCAAGGAAGTTTGAAAAATGTCATTTTCTTCCAGTTCTTCCTCTCTGATCTGTGAATAACTTAAACCTTGGTGCTCTTTTTGCAGGGCACATTGCTCGTGTCAGAATAAAATCCACCATGGAATTCCATCTGATCTTAAACCATTTTTCATACAATGGGCCTTTCCAACAAATTATGATTTTTGTTTGAAGGGCACGGCCATGCAAAATAGATGACTTACCAACAGTATACAGTGGCAACAGAAAGTTTTGAATCCCCTGGATGTTTTACCCTTTTATTGATTTTATGAAACAATAATAGATTGGCTTTTTTTTTGGCAAAGAAAAAGAACAATAAACCATCTCCCAAGCCTTAGTTCTCTTGCAGACTGAGTAAGATTGCCCTACTGTCACAATAGAAAATGGATTAAAAAATGAATAAAATTTATAAAAAGACGTTCAATTTAAGATTTACTAGTGTGAATTTAATCCTTCAATACCCTGAAGAGTCGCCTATGTTCCAAGCTCACTAGAAACACTTAAGTAATTAGAAGGCATGGATAGCGTCTTTGGAATGGCACAGTGGCTAGCTTTAAGACAGGGGTGTCCAAACTATGAGACCATCATCTTTATGCAAAAATAAGTGATAATACACACAAAAAATGTATATTATTTTGTTACATCTTGGACTTGTAGTGTTTTTTACATGATTAAGTTGACAACATATGTTGAAACCTGTGAAAACAAAGAAGATAGAAGGTCTAGGACACCTTTGAGAGAAAGAACGGGAAATTTCCATCAAGAAAAAAAACAAAAAAGGTAAAAAGAAGACCTCAGTCTCAACTACAGCTCCTAGCCAGCTTAAAAGCTAACAAAAACTGCCAGTAACTGCCACGGAACACTGCCTGATCAACAGGAGACTACTGAATGCTACCTACTGAAGTAGCATGGGGCAGGGCGTACAAACGCAGCGGCCCGGCACTCCATCACTTGCAGCAAAACAAAGACCTACATTTACACCAGAACTGACAGCATGCACACGGAGTTTACATCTTTCCTGATGGAGATTATCCATGGAGCAGCACCACACCTACAGCCAATGGGGAGGAGGCAGCGGCGGCACTGTGCGAGAAGCCGAATGCGGGGCAAACAATTCAGGCTGCTAGGCCAGGCTAAAGCCCGGTGTACACTGTGCGATTTCAAGCCGACCATATGTTGGTCGTGGCAGAATACCATCTCACAATGTACAACTGAATCGTTTACGACACATGACCATTGCGCACAAGTTGTGTGCTCACACTGTACGATCCGACAGTTGTGCACGACCTGAGTGCTCACACTGTGCGACTGAAGTCGGGACGGACTGTGAGAGAAACCCACAGAGTTTCCTTTTTTGAAAGGCTCACACACTCAGAGTGAAGCGTCTCATATTCTCCCTCTCTTCCCACCTACTCCCCCCGCTCTCTCCCTCTCCCACTGTCTCTCCCTGTCTCACCAACAGCTTCACCTCTGTGTCTGCTTAAAATCCATGGAGGAGTATTTCCTGCTCGTTTATTTACTTATCATAGCGGGCGTGCATCAGAAAGTCATCCTAGCTGTTTAGGACATTGTCTGACCATTTACAAAGGAAAACATTCCCCCAAAGTTGTTTATTTGGCCCGTGTTTCTGCTTTCACTGTGAAGTGTCTGGAGTCGTACTACCTAAATATCAAACATGCCAGAAATCCAGCCAGAAGCTGATCGTAAGGTCATAGTAGGGCCGTGGTCAGCCGTCATATGCCCCTGTACACAGCACGAGAAACTATGCCCGATCTGACTGAGAGTCGCCCGACTCCAAAGGGTCATGCGACTCCAAATTTTTGGCTGAATCGCAGAAAAATCGCACAGTGTTCAAATGGCTTAAGAGCGGTCCCACACAAACCTGCACAACTAAGCATCTTTCTCCTGGATGGACCACTGTGTGTGCTGCTACAGAGGAGAATGCCAAACCTAAATTTGTTGCTTTTTTACAATGCCATGGCAATAAATGACTATCTATCTATCTATCTATCTATCTATCTATCTATCTACACTGCCTGGCCAAAAAAAAAAGTCGCCACCTGGATTTAACTAAGCAAATAGGTACGAGCCTCCTATTGGATAATTGCTGCATGGGCGATTATCAGCTGGCAACTAGTTATTTAACCCCAGCTGATGCAATGAGTAACTTCTCATTTCTTAAACAATGGATTTTTTCTTCCCTAATGGCACGGGCATATTCCAAGATGACAATGCCAAGATTTATCGAGCTCAAATTGTGAAAGAGTGGTTCAGGGAGCATGAGACATCATTTTCACACATGGATTGGCCACCACAGAGTCCAGACCTTAACCCCATTGAGAATCTTTGGGATGTGCTGGAGAAGGCTTTGCACAGCGGTCAGACTCTCCCATCAACAATATTTAAATTAATGCAGCACTGGATGGAAATAAATCTTGTGACATTGCAGAAGCTTATCGAAACAATGCCACAGCAAATGCGTGCTGTAATCAAAGCTAAAGGCGGTCCAATGAAATATTAGAATGTGTGACCTTTTTTTGGTGGCGACTTTTTTTTGGGCCAGGCAGTGTATCTATCTGTCTATCTATCCGTCTGTCTGTCTGTCTATCTATCCATCTATCTATCTAAAAAAAAAAAAAAAGCATTTCCATAATTTGGATTCTGCTGTCAAATATGGTGCTTGATAAAAAAAATGTCATCCAGATCAGGAAAGAATTACATCACCTACATACAAGAACATTTAAACCTATTGAAGTCTAAAGCAGTTAACTGTGGCACATTGCCTCCCATCTTTTTCTGTTAAATTCAACAATACCATTCTGCTTTCTCTTTCACTTCTGAGCAACAAAAGTTATAATTTGCACATTAACAGTACAGAGACTATAACAGGGATAATTTTCATATCAACACATTTTAATTCTAGTGTAAGCACATGAAATAGCAATCAGGCAGAGTGAAAGGAAACATGTCTAACAGGGAACCAGAGAAGAAAAGACCCTGTAATTGCACGTTTTGTTATTTTCTCTCTTTTATCTTTTTGTCACTTTACTGGCAGCTTATAACAATGCAAAAACTTGTATCTAAATAATGCATAATTCCTAGTGTCTACAAGCCTCCTCTATGGTGTTTACATAGAGTAAAAGAAGTAGTCGACAGAAGCAGGACAAGAGGAGAATGCAGAAAACAAAATCATTAAAGTGAGGTCAAAACAAATAACTGCAGGTCGTTGTTATACACAGAAACAAGTCTGAAAATGAGTTTTAAGGAGTGAGATGAAAATACAAACAGATTACACCATTCACTGCTCCTCAGGAGGAAAGACTTTAAAGTTTCTAAGCAGCCAGGAGCCAAAACTTCACAAACTACTTAGTATTTGTTATAAAAAAGAGAAAGACACCATGCAAACATTGCAAACATTCCCCTATGCATTGTATGTTAAAAGGATTATTTCACAGCTCAAAACATGCTGGAATACACACCAACAATCTACATTACTGTCAGTGGTGCCACTTCCAGTTTTTACAACCTGACACACCAGACACGCATGTGGAAACCTCTCATACAAAGCATTTGGGAAGGGCAGGACTTTTCAAAAAATTCTCAGAAGGTGATTGGGCGAACATTCTGTCTGTCATATTTATGACGGGCCAATCAGAGCAACAAGACAGGGTTAGGTTGTATGCATGTGCAGCTCCACTAGTAAAGTCTGACAGGCAAACCCTACTGTAGTACTGTACATGAGCATTGTAGTGCAGCTTCTCTTCTGCTAATAGCTTCAGCAGCACAGGTGTCAAACTCAAGGCCCGGGGGCCAAATCCGGTCCGTGGAACAGTTAAATCCAGCCCGCAAGATGATCTCATATTTCTGTTCTAACTGGCCCATCAGTCTGAGGTCTGCAGAAGTATAAAAATGTGAACTTATCCTGATGATTTAAGATATCCTTGTTAAGTAATAAAATCTGACAAAGTAAGGAGTAAAAATATTTAGATAAGAAGTCAGGAATGGGGGAAAAGAAATTCATTTGTGTTTTGATTTCACATTTTCAATTTAGCATCTCACAATTAGGACTCAGACTTAGGATTTTGACTTTTAATTTCATACTTTGAGCATTTCAACTTATCATTTTGACTTCTCATATGATATTTTGAGCTTTAAGATTAATAATTCTAATTTTTAAGTCATATTTTGACCTTTTTAACCAATTATTTTGTGTTTTATCTCATTTTTTTCAACTCCAAACTTTAACTTCATAATCCCATAGTTTGACCTTTTAGACTCACAATTTAAAATTTGGAATATTTAAAATTTTAATTTCATGATTATAAATTTTATGTTATATTTTGACATTTTAAACTCATGATTTTGACTTCTTTCTAATATATTTGCTATTAAAAAAAGATTATTTTTCAATTTCAATTTCTTGATTTGAGCTTTTTTAATTAATAAATTAACTTTTCTCAGATTGTGAGCCTTTAAACTTATCTTTTTAACTTTTTAAAGAGAACGCAACTTGCTAGAGAACACGTCTCCACTGCTCTAGAGTCCAGTGGCGGCGTGCTTTACACCACTGCATCTGACGCTTTGCATTGCACTTGGTGATGTACGGCTTGGATGCAGCTGCTCGGCCATGGAAACCCATTCCATGAGGCTCTCTACGCACTGTTCTTGAGCTAATCTGAAGGCCACATGAAGTTTGGATGTCTGTAGCAATTGACTCTGCAGAAAGTTGGTGACCTCTGCGCCATGCGCCTCAGCATCTGCTGACCCAGCTCCGTCATTTTACGTGGCCTACCACTTGGTGGCTGAGTTGCTGTCATTCCCAATCACTTCCACTTTCTTGTAATACCACTGACAGTTGACTGTGGAATATTTAGGAGAGAGGAAATTTCACTCCTGGACTTGTTGCACAGATGGCATCCTATCACAGTACCATGCTGGAATTCACTGAGCTCCTGAGCGAGCCATTCTTTCACAAATGTTTGTAGAAACAGTCTGCATGCCTAGGTGCTTGACTTTATACACCTGTGGCCATGGAAGTGATTGAAACACCTAATTTCAATTACTTGGATCGGTGAGTGAATACTTTTGGCAATATAGTGTACTTTTCTCGGCATTACCACTATAAAAATAAAGATGAATGTAATAAGGGTAGGTTTTTTCTTTGTAAACAACCAAAGTCAACCAAACTAAAGTAAACTAAACTAGAATGTCCGTCTGAGGCGGCAGACCCACGCCTAAGCAGCGCCACCGAGGAACTTACGCTCCCATTGATTACTATGGTGTTCAAAATTTCGAAGTCTGAGAAAAACCAAACAGGTGCGCGGATCATCACCAAAATCTAATCGATTCTTTCCTGTCACCATCTCAATATTCCCTTAAAGTTTGGTGAAGATCCAACTTTCCATTCTCGAGTTATCTTGTACACATACAAACAAACAAACAAAGAAACGAACAAAGATACGGAACCCTTTACATAGCCCCCTGACAATTTCATCGGCGCGGGTAATGAGATTATTTGATGATTGATGCATATCCTTCTTTTTCACCTTATTATTCTCAATGGGATCGTGATTTACCAAGTCATCATTGTGGAGAAACAACACTGTAAATTAGCTTGCAAGACCATAAATTCATAAGGAAAAGGTTTACTGAGAGGATAAATCAAGCTAAAGTAGGGTAATTTTCTCACTTTCTTCTGCATAATCAGTCTTATCTCGGTTCCACTGGAGGCTGTGCCCACTTTTCTGGAAACAGACCCTCTAACAGCTTATTCTAAAATGATTCCTGCATGTCACTACAAAGTTAGCTGAAGAAAAAAGGAAGAAAGTGAAGGGTACAGAGTAAGATAGAAGTGGTGGAGAGTGACAGATGCAGGGACATGACCAGGTGAGCGTATCAGGAACACCTTGTCAAGCGGGCAGTCCATAAAAGGCCTCAGCAGTCAGGCTCCATTTATCTGACATAAACTGAGAACCAGGCTCTGACTTTCCTCTCAGTTCCATCCTCTCATCTTTCTGCTTCTACTTTGTGTGAAAATTCAGTTCCCCTTGATCTGCCAGAAGTTTGGAGGGTGGATAAGTTACAGCAAAGAGGATGAAGAAGAGGCTGGGTCCACTTCACTCGAATTCTTTTCTCTTAATTCTTTCCAAACAAAGAGGAAGAAACAAACTCACAGGAGGTTATAAAAGCAATTAAAAGATAGAGAAACAAAGAGTTCTAAAGAGAGTCAAAATACGAGGAGTTCTGGAGGGTTTTTTTTGTTATAAAAGTGTCTCTTGTTTTTTCCTCTAGACTTCAAACTTTGACAAAGGACAAAGGCCACAAAGCAAAGGTGAGGAGGATGAGCTAACTGCATCAGAAAATTTCAATCTTCATCTGAGAGGTGTCAACACGAGTCAAGACAGCACTCATCTCCTCTGTTTCTTTGTAGTTAAACGTAAGTCATTACATTGAAGAAGGGATTTATCTTCAGACTTATTTCTCCACTTTGTTGTGTTAACTTTGTTCAACTACAGTCATTTAGAACAGGTGCTATCTGCAGGGTTGGGTGTTTGGCTTTGATTTATGGAAAGAAGTGAGCAGATTAACAGTGAATTATTATAGCCCTCTTCCACCTTTTAACAGGGAAATGTCTGTGCCCTACTTTCCCTGCTGAAAAACAGCAATAACCAGGATGGAAACATGCTGCTTAGTGCTGGTCTATGTTGGTTGGATGCCAGCTTATGTTGGTTTTTGATGGTCTACCTTGTGATTGTCTATGTTGGCTTGATGCTGGTCTACTTTAATTTGATGCTGGTCCATGCCTGGGTGCTGGTTTATGCTGGGTCATTGCTGGTCAGCATTTGTTTGATGCAGGTCTGCAATGGTTTGATGCTAGTTAAAGCTGGTTTGATGCCAGCTGGTGTTGGTTTATGATGGTATATCTTGTATTTGTCCATGTTGGTTCAGTGCTGGTTCACTGGTGTTCTACACTGATTTAAAGGTGTTCTTCATTGGTTTGATGCTGGTCCAAGTTGGTTTGATGCCAGTTTATGATGGGTTGTAAAGGTTAAAATTATGATTTTCTATATTGGTTTGATACTGGTCTACTTAAGTGTCATGCTTGTCCTTGCTGGTTGGATGCTGGTTTAATTCTGGTCAGCAACTGTTGATGCAGGTCAACACTGGTTTGATGATGCTCTACACTGGTTGGATGCTTGTTAAAGCTGTTTTTATGCAGGTCAATGTTGGTTTTTGATATGGTGTATCAATTTACTTGTAGTCCGTGTTGGTTTGTGATGGTATATGTTGATTTATCCTGGTCTGTATTGGTTTGATGCCAGACACCAGTTTGATTTTGGTCTACTTTATGTTAATGTTGATTGGAAGCAAATAACTGCTGGTTTGATCCTGTTCCATTATGGTTTGATGATGTTCTCTTTTAGTTTGATGTCTCATTTTGGTTTGATACTGTCAACATGGATTTGATGCTGTTGATGTTGCATGTTTGTTGGTTTAATGCTAGTATAAGTTGGTCTATAGTGGTCTATGTTGGTTGTATTTTTGGTTTATGTTGGTTTAATGCTAGTATAAGTTGGTCTATAGTGGTCTATGTTGGTTGTATTTTTGGTTTATGTTGGTTTAATGCTAGTATAAGTTGGTCTATAGTGGTCTATGCTGCTTTTTTTAAGCTGGACAATGCTAACTGAACTGTGCTCCTCATGTATTTGATGCCGGTCCGTTCTGGTATGATGCTAGTCTATGATGGTGTTGGCCTACATTGGTATGACGCTGGTCGTTGGTGTGCGATCATCTATGTCAATTTGAAGCTGGTCTTTGTTGGTTTTATGTTAGTCCACATTGGTTTGATGCTGCTCTATGCTTACATTACTCATTGTGAGCTCAACTGTGTACATATCTTTTTCCCTTTCTTCTTTTGTTGATGTTTCCCAACCCAACTACTTGAAACAACACAAATATAACTTTACATGCACACTCAAAGCTAATGTCACCAACTGGACCCCAACTTTAGGTCCAATGAAGCACAAAACATTCCTGGCATTTGAAAAAAACACTTCCCTTCTCAGTAAATTTGCCATGGACGGTTGGTATTGACCTGTCTTTGAAAGGAGTTTGACTCCAGTTCTGCATTTTACTACCCAGGGATGATGAAACAGTTGCATGTTCAATGTTTATCGGGCATGAAAAGGTTTTCTCACCTGTAGACACGATGTTTCCATTAAAGATAAAGTTCAGCCACTTCCTGCATTTCCACTTACATCCTTTTCCGACTGGGGACATGTTGGTTTTGTGACAGCATCAGGGGCATCAAGAACCACATGAAAAAAAAAAAAAACATTTGATCAATGGTGTACATATCCTCTAAAAGAAAGTAAATGTGTCTCTATATTCATCATTTGTCTGTTCATTCTGGCCAAGACTGGCCTGGCTCACAGTAAAATAGACAAAGCTTTATTCCCAGATTTTCTGTGCAGGAGATGTTTGGACAGCTGGAGTGTAAAAGACATGTCAAACACATCACACGTTGTGAAGGTAGGTGGAGTTTAACCCAGATATATGTACCGAAAATGTAGGTTTGCCATTTTATTGTCTTATTTAAGAAAAAGATGAATGCATTTGGAATTGTAAAAATGGAGGCAAAGTTTTCCCAGATCATAGGGGTTCAGGCAGCAAAAAGCAGACAAAGTGTCACTGCTGGCCGACCGCCTTGGATGTGTCTGAGCCCTGGGCGAGTCTGAGGAAAAACGCAAACAGATAAAACCACAAAAAGTTGCAGTGTCTTTGCATCCCCTCCTCTTTCTCTTCCTGCCTCTTTCTCCACACTATCACTCCTCCCCTCCTACCTCAGGGAGTTAAATGACTCTGCTGTGAAGGAAGAGTCGAGGCTGTTTGACCTTGATAGCAAACCTGCATTCCTAAATAAATATTCAGTGACTCAGGAGCGATGGCGCATGCCTTTTCTCCTCCAGATAACAGGTTATGTATGAGGCACATGCTCCAATTTTAGGCCTGGCTGTGGCCTACAGAGGGAAGCCTGCAGGTAGTTGTCATGCTGCTTTAGTTTAATGCGTCCCAGACGGCATTGATCTAAATAATCATGACTTTTGATTTGCAAGTTAAAATATCCTTAGTCAACCTTGTTAAAATGGAGATAAATTGGGTTGAAAACTGATTTATTTCCAACCCAGACTAACAGACAAGACAAACAGAATCAATCACTATTTTTAGCCATATTATGGCCATAAATGATAGACTTCTTGGCTGAAACAAATCAGAGGGACTGATTTTTCGCAGAAAAGGGGGCTAATATTTGAAAAGTGGACCTGTCCCCAATCAGCTTTAAGAGCTTGTCAGAAACAACTTATTGTTAAGGTCGAATACTTTGCCAACAATTTCCTTCTCCTTTTTTTGGCACCATGACTTTCATCTTTTATTGATTTTATAAATACATTACGGTCAGAATTACTTGGCTTCTTTGACAAAAAAAAAAAAAAAAAACACAAAAAACATCTTTAATGTCAAAGAGAAAACAATTTTCTACAAAGTAATATCAATCAAATAAAAATATATGAGGTAAAATAGGTGATTGCATAAATATTCACCCCCTTTAAAATGACTGACCTTATCAGCAGAGGTCCAGCCAATTGCTAATTCACAAGTAAGTGAAATGGGGATCACCTGAGTGCAGTGGATGCATATCAAGTTGTTGTAGAATGACTTAAAGCTCAAGGAGCTGGTGTCCTTTAATGTTTTTAAATCTAAAATGAAAGACATGGAAGCAGATTCTATAGGATGTCAATGTTTTAACTTGGCTGTTTGAACAATTGATTCCCCAGATATGACTCACAGATGGTTTTAATCCAAAACGCTGTGTTTTGTAAATTGTACTCTGTCTCTCCTTGTATTTCTGTCTGTAACTTTGTGTTTTTTGCGGCTGCCTGTCTTGGCCAGGTCTCCCTTGAAAAAGAGGTTTTTAATCTCAATGGGACCAACCTGGTTAAATAAAGGTTAATAATAATAATAATAATAATAATAATAATAATAATACAGACACCTGTGTCTTGAAGGATCAGTCATTCTCTCATTCCATCTTGTCTCATCTTGTTTGGGCTCGTCCTGTCTCATCTGGTCTTGCGCCGTCTTGTCCTGTCTAGTTTTGTCTTGTCCTGTCTTGTCTGGTCTCGTCCCCTTTCTTTTGGTCTAGTCCTGTCTCGTTTTGTCTTGTCCTGTCATATCTGTTCTTGTCCTGTCTCGTCTGATCTTGTCCCTTTTCGTTTGGTCTTTTCTTCTTTTGTTTTGTCTTGTCCCATCTCATTTGGTCCTGTCTCATCTTGTTCTGTCTTGTCCCGTCTTGTTTGACCTTGTTCCGCCTTGTTTGATCTTGTTCCATCTGGTTTGTTTGTGTCTCATCTCATCAGTCAATCAGCATTCCTGGCTACCATTACACCATGAAGAGAAAAGAACACTCCAAGCAACTCAGAGAAAAGGTTCATGAAAAGTATAAGTCAGGGAATGGACACAAAAACATTTCCAAGGCACTAAACATCCCCCAGAGTTCAGTTAAATCCATTACGAAGAAACGGAAGGGATATGGCACATGTATAAACCTGCCTAGATCAGACCGTCCTCACAAACTGAGTCAGCGTGCAAGAAGGAGACTAGTGAGAGAGGCCACCAAGACACCTATGACTACTCTGAAGGAGTTCCAAGCTTCAGCAGCTGAGATGGGAGAGACTCTGCAGACAACAACTGTTGGTCAGGTTCTTCCCCAGTCAAAGCTTTAAGGGAGAGTGGCAAAGAGAAAGACACTGCTGAAGAAAACTCTGATTCAATCTGGACCAGAGTTCACCAAAAGGCACGTGGGAGACTCCATGATCAACAGGAAGAGAGTTATTTGGTCAGCCAAGACGCTATGCTTGCACATCACCACAAACACACCATCCCCACTTTGAAGAACAGTGGTGGCAGCATCATGCTGTGGGCATGCTTCTCACCAGCTGGCAGTGGAAGGCTTGTAAAGATAGAGGGTAGAATTCAAGCAGCAGATCTTATTCAATCTTATTCAGTCTGCAAGAGAACAGCTTGAGAGGAGATTTATTCCCCAGTAAGACAGCAAACTGAAGCGTAGAGAGAAAGCTAAAGGACAAAAGGCTGAATGTCCCGGAGTGGCATATTTGTGGCTGGACTTGAAAAGGGCTGTTCACGCATGATTCCCATGCAACCCAACAGAAGTTGAGCAGTTTTGCAAAAAATGGAGGATATTGCAGCTTCCAGATCTGCAAGCCTGATTGAGACCTATCCACATAGACTCAGAGCTGTGATTGCAGCTAAAGTTGACTCTGCTTAATATTGACTAAAAGGGAGTGAATATTTATGCAGCCACTTATTTTATCGGACACATTTTTATTTAACTGACATTACTTTGTAGAATTCTGTTTTCGTTTTGACGTTAAAGAGGTTTTTTTGGTCCAAAAAAGGCAAATTAAATTGACCATGATTGATTTATAAAATCGATAAAGGCTGAAACATCCAAGGGAGTGAATCATTTTTATAAGCACTGTATTTAAAGTAGGGCTCGAATCACTCAATTCTATACAACAAGGTTGGAAAACAATAATGATAAAAACTGAGGATTAATTGGCACTCTTCCTCCTTTCACTGACAACTTACTTGCACAAGTCCCTACACTTTTATTGTGATGCAAGTGCAATGCCTTTGTTATCATGTATGTTAATGCTTGTCTACTGACAGAGCGTACATGGTGTGGATTATCACATTAACATTCATACCCTGCCCACTCTAATTAGTCTCAATGATATATCAGTTAGCAGACCTGTGCACAGGGCTAATTTGTTTGTTTGCCTCAAACACAGAAGAAAACACTAATGAGGAACATAATTAGCTGAGCTGCTATACCTCACCGGTGAATAATTAAGACAGACATGCATACGTAGCTAAAGATAGGGGCTGGAGGCTGGAATGAAGAAGTAACCCTAAAAATACTTAATAATGTGTGAAAATTTCACAAACTTAATGCAAATAGATTTCAGCTTCTCAGCATCATAACCCAACACAGATAGGTCTAATTCCCCCGTATGACTAAACTGATCATTATTACCATATATACTTTTAATTGTCTTAGGGCAGGGGTGTCAAACTCAATCACAGCAGGGGCCAGATTCTGGATTTAGGTCTAACCTGAGGGCCTAACAGGGTCAACATTTAACCATAATTGTCAACCTCATTTTCACCAGTAATAAAATATGAAAAAAAAAAAAAAAACAGCACTGATGATAAATGATTTGGAAGTTCAAAAAAGTAAAAATAATAAATTTAAAGGCTCACATCTGAGATAAAGATTCCAATTTATTAGTTCAAAAGATCAGAACATGATATTGAAAATAGAAAAGTTATGTTTTTAAAGAGCAAATATATGTGGAGAAAGTTGAAATCATAAGTTTGAAAGGTCAAAATATGAGATCAAATTTGAATTCATGAGTTTAAAAGTCAAAATATGACTTAACATTTCAAATTGTGAGTCTCAGAGGTCAAAATCTGGGATTAAAAAGCCAAAATTAGGGGATGAAGATGTGAAAATATGAGCTAGAATTCAAAATGATAACTTAAAAAGATAAAATTATGACTTAAATTCAAAATTAGGAGCGAAATAGGTCAAAAAATGATAATAAATTCAAAATGTCAAAATACGAGAAAAAAATTTGAAATCATGTTTTTAAAAGTCAAAATATGGGATTAAAAAGCCAAAGTAAGGAGATGAAAATGTCAAAATATGAACTAGAATTTAAAATGATGACTTAGAAAGTTAAAATTATGACTTAAAATCAAAACTGGCAGTAAAAAATGTCAAAATATAATATGGAAAGTACAATTTATTCAAAATGTCAAAATTTGAGAAAAAAATTTTGATATCATAAGTTTAAAAGTCAAAATATGGGATTAAAAAGCCAAAATTAGGAGCTGAAAGTGTCAAATATGAGTTTGAATTCAAAATTAGGAATCTCAAAGATAAAAATGTGACATATAAAGTCTAAATTCTGAGTTGAAAAGGTCAAAGTTTAAAATGAAAAGTCAAAATCAAAAGTTTGAGTTGTAATCTTGAGATGCAAAATTGAAAATACGAAAGAAAACACAGATCAATTTCTTTCCCCACATTTTGAGTTTTTATGAAATCTCTTCTTTTTCAGATTTTTATGGCTTAACAAGGATATGTTTAATCAAGTTGAAGTTTACATTACTATACTGGAGGAAATCTGCAGACCTCATACTAGTGGACCAGTTATGTTACAAATATGATATGATCCTGCGGGCTGGATATAATCGTTCCACAGGCCTGATTTGGCCCCCGGGCCTTGAGTTTGACACCCATGTCTGAGGGTGTTCTTCCCTAAATCTGCAGCTTTTGACTTTCAGCTCATTGTTCTCCCATCAGAAGTTTGTTTTCTGGGTTGTCCTTAACTCCCTTGCACTTTTAAGCTGCAGCACAGTAAACCTTTCTACATTACCCACCCAGCACCAAAAGACAGACCGGACAAATTTAGCAACAACAAAGTGAAACTTAATGTAGCATCCAGTCACTAAAGAGCCGACCATAACGTTCAGGAGTTTGTAGAGCCAAGAAACAGTTTAAATCATAAATAACAGATGAGAAGGTGCTGCTTAGAAAAGATATGGGGAGAGCAGGGAGGTTATTTTCTTTTGTTTTTCATGTCAAAGCCCAAAGCAGTAGAAATAACAAGAGAACGAGGAAAAAGCAGGAGGCTTTAGTTGCTGTAGAACAGTGTGTGATACGTGCTCAGGCTCTTTTAAAACAGAGAACATCAAAAGTGAGAGATCTGCGTTTCCAAACATGCACAGAGGAAATACAATATGTAACCTAAATACTGGTTCTTCCACCCTTGGTGGTCCACCATTGTTGTTGTCATCTTAGTTTAGCCATGAATAAAAACACGTCAACAAATTCCTGCCGGCAAAATGTTTGTTTACAGAACTCACACAGCAGCGCCAACTACAGTCAAAACTAGGAAGTACAGAACGGTCCAACACATGCTTCATGTTCCAGTGTGGTACATACTTTATTTTTGGTTTAAAGACCCTGTAAAGTGAAAACATCTTTATTTAGATTTGTTGCATGACAGGTCACTGTGTTATGAACCCCTAGGCCAAATTTCAGTGGGATAAAACATCTCTAGGTTTTTCTTAAATTAAGCTTCAAAATCATGAAAAATGAGGCATGGTGTGGGTGTGTCTGTTGAATGAGCTGAAGCCACACCCACTCAGGAGAAACGCAATCCTCTCAGACTTAAAAAATGCTCAGATCTAAATTGAGGAAAGCACTCACGCCATTAGCTTGCCCCTTGACCTTTTGTTGACCTTAGAAGAAGAGACAAAGTCATTTTTCTGGCTCAAATCTCTGTTATGAAACTTTAAATGTTCCACAGACCACTTTGGCTGATAGATTTACCTCACAATGAACAAAAAAAACAGCATTTAACTGACTGTTAGCTTTCAATAAAGTCAGTGACATCAGCTAACAACAGACTGGGCTGAGATGAACTGCTCTGTGATTTTAGATTGTAGTGTTAGAGGGGCGGGGTCATTCCCACTGTGGGCTCGTGACATCATGAGCCCATATATTGGCCCCGCCCACATGAAACCCAGCCAGGAAAGAGGTGAAAAACTTTCTAACGGTCTAAATCCAGGATTCAGTCACATGTAGATCTCAGTGTTTTCACATGCTTACAGCAACCATATTCCAACACAAATTTTGGATTTCGCTTTACAGGGTCTTTAAGAATTTGCTGTGGGCTGATTTGAAAGGACCACAGTTGGTCCTTGGACCTTAACTTGGACACACCTGTATAACTGAAAAGACTCCTCAGTCCATGAAAAGTGACCCATGGAGCTTGGCAACGTATTGCTTGGTAAATTTATTTTTTAGCAGGTCTGCACCATGAGAAGTTCTTCAGAAGATATTACAAGAAAAAAAACCAGAATTAAACATGAAGTTATTCGGCTCCATTTGAAAGGATGGTCTGATGTCTTTTATTTCTTTTATGGTGTTGAAAGCCTCCAAAATGCCTTCAAGTGTCTGCAAAGATGAAAAAGACTCAGTGTAAGTTTCAGACTACTATAAATGGACCAAAAAGTTTTCACAAATTGTGCTACATCTGCAAATCTCCGAAAATGGGCTCAACAAAAGTTTGATTGAGTTTGGAGCTCATGGTTTTAATTGTCTGATTTTATGGGGGGTCCAACATCATCAGCACCCTACTTCCCACGACCCTGGGTTAAGTATCGCCCAGAGACGAGGGAAGTAGGGTGCTGAAATGGACACAAGCAGGTTTGATTGGACAGGATGTTTGTTGCCACTTACAGGCAGTTTAAATACATTGCCTCCAGTTTAACCCACTGTTCTTCTTCACTGCTGAATAGAAATGAGTTCCTAACAGATTGATTCTTTCATTCAAAACACCAGAGCCACCTCATAAAAGTGTAAGGCAGCAACAAGCCAACATAAATAAAGAAGAACAAAACCAAACTCATCAGAATGCATCACACCTTAGCTCCATATTATTTCACCTGCACCAAAACACACACGTGGGAATGTGTCATTTTTATATTCAATATGTCTGAAAGGTAAGGCGACAGATGAGATAGATTTCACACTCCCTGAGGAAATTTGCAACAGGTGCATCCAGCCAGTGAATTAATAAGAAAATACAGGGTAACTTTATAGCCCACTGACTCACACAAAGCTTTATTAACATCACCTATCAGTCAAAACACAAATGAAAACCAGGTTGTATAAAGGTAACTGCACTCAGAGGAAATGTTTGCTGCTTTTTGGAGGCGATCAATATTGTCAGGGATGGGAGTGTGGGTAAATCAGGGATTGGTGTGTGTCGTGACCAGGCAAGGATGCAACACGTGGAGCGAAAATGAGCCACAGTCAGCACAGGAGGACGGGAATAACAACAACTCAACAATGCGTTCACACTGAGATTCATCAAGATGCTGTGGTATTACATGCACCCATCAGTTAGTTCACAGTGCATTTCAACTACAGGTGGAGATTTAATATTGATCAATACTCTTTTCACTCTGAGTCCTTTTCAGTGATATAATAGATGCTTTTCCATTGGTTGTTATAAAGACAAAGTAACGACACATTTTTAACCGAGTGGAGCCTGACAGCTTGCCGTCCCTGCCACGTTTCCTGCTGAAAAGGAGGCCAGGTGTCCAGCCACCTCTGTCAGAATATGTGGACAGCCCTTCTCTTTTGATATTCATGTTGTCTTCATGCAAATTTTGCTTTTGTGTTCATATTTTTTGCCTGATTGCATATGTAGTTTGAGAGGAATTTGAAATCATTTGTGTTCCTCTATTCTGAAGTTTCAACTCAGTAAAACATTTTTTTTTATTTTCAAATGCACTTTTTTATGGATGACCATTGATTTTTTACCTAAAATATGTGTGTTTATAAGTATCTGGCACACTTAGAAATTTGATTGCACTGTTGTAAATAGTTTGTTTATGTGAATTTTGCAGTTATTTATTTTCAGTTTTTTCTACAGGTTACGAAATTGACTTTATCTCAAAAAGCAAGTTATGTACAGACTCCAAATAAATTTCCTGTGGTTCCAAAGAATATTGTGCAACTTTTTTACATTTACATATTTGAGGGATACACCTATGCAATTTCTGTATTGTGAAATATATGTGGAAAAAAAAAAGAAAATGATTTTCATTATTTTTAGGTTTATTGCACTTTAAGCAGTTTATAGTATATAAGACATAATTCAATACATATTATTAAAACGTGGGATATAAGGATTATATTGATGTAAAGCAAATAAAAATACTCCCAAAACAGCACTACAGTATGTAAAAATGTAAGAAGACTTGCACAATGGTAGTTTTTAAAGGGATAAGCTGAGTAGAGTTCAAATTATAAACATAAAAAGGTCCATCTCCACCTGTTTGACCACCTTAAGCCTAAAAACACAAATAATAGCCAGAAAATTCTCATCTTTTGGAAATGAAACGTTTATTTAACCTTCTACTGAAATCCAACAACAGAAAAATGTCAATAAAATTTCACATACATCTTTTTTTTTTTTTTTAAATCAGATTTGATACATTAAGTGATTTAATCCACTTGAGGGCATTTTTATCACTGATCAGATTGTATTGAAAAGTTTTTAAAGTAATTTATTGATCATATTGATGAGTAAGAGGTGTCAACAGTATTTTTCAAATATGATACAAAAGGCTTTAAGGGGTTAAAGCATTGCTGAAAATAACACATTTCTCATCTTCACAACTGCAACAATTAAAGGTCACATATTATAAAACACTCAACACACAAAATACACACCTCCTTCCATCTTTCAGAAAATGTGTGCTGAAACATGCTGTGCTCAGATTTACCCCTTATGATGTCATTTGGGGAGTAAGCACCGCCCCCAGGTTCGGTTGGCCCTTCCCAATTGGAAGAAAGTTCCACCCTCCTCTCCTAATCTACCCGCTCAGATGCCAGCTGAGACAGCAGATAGGAGAGCCACATCCATTTCCTGAGAGGGGCGGAGTCAGACAGCTCATTAACATAAAAAGACCTACCCTTTAGTCTCGCTTTTGCCTGAATTTAATTTAATTCACTCATCTCAATATGTTTTAATAATTTAGGTTTTATTTTATTCTCTTTTTTAATTCGGATGATCCTGAAGTATTTTATCCTAATTGCTACCTTTTAGAGTCTTTTTACTTCTCATTCCACCACCCTTCTTATATTTATTTTTATTTCATTTAATTGACTTTATTTTACCTTAAATTATGGTATTTTATTCCAAACTCTAACCTAGTGATACTCAACGTGTGGCTCTTTTGTGATTATTTGTGGCTCTTTTATGTCTTAATTTGAAACATTATTCCCATTTTTGCCACTTTTATCCTGTTTTTTTTCCATTTTTGCCCCTTTTTTTTGACACTTTTCGACCATTTAAGCTGCCTTTTGCAATAAAATACCACCTGTTTCACATTTTGCTACTCTTTGATGTGTTTTGCCCATTTTCCCACCTTTTTGCTGATTTTTGCCCAATTTAGTCAATTATCACTCATTTCTGCCACTTTTCCCTCAGTGTTCACCCCTTTTTGCCTATCTTTGCCACTTCTCACCCATTTAAACTGCTTTTTGCTATTAAATGCCACTTTTTGCCGATTTTCCCACCTTTTTTCTGATTTTTGCCAATTTTCCCATTTTTTGACAATTTTTTCGCCACCTTTAAGTTAATTTTTGGTCACTTCCAACCCATTTTTGCCATATTCTCCCCTTTGTTGCCACTTTGCTCCCAGTGTTTGCCACTTTTTGACCACTTTTGCCACCTTTAACTTATTTTAATTGCCACTTTTCACCACTTAGATTGTGGCTCTTGCAAAAGTATTTTTCAAGAATTTAGCTCTTTGGTTGAGCAGGGTGGAGTAACACTGCTCTAACCTAACCGCCAGTGTTTACTCATTTTAAACCTTTAGGATGGTGTTTCCTCAGTGCATTCTGGGCACATCATTTTCTTTCATTTATGATGCATTTTGCCAGTATTGTGTATGGATTGTGGGGAGGGTGGATGAGAGGGTTGGGTGGAGTGGGTTTGGGTCATATTTCCTTCTATCTTTTAATTTCTTGTCTGTTTGTAAAGCCATTTGTGCTACATTGTCTTGTATGAAAGTGCTAAATAAAGTTTGATTGACTGATTGTTGTAAAGCCACAGACACAGAAACAGCTCATTCTGAGCAAGGGTCAGAGGGGATTTTAGACATGCAAAAATCCAATACAGGAGTGTTTTTTCACCAACAAACTTCACAGGCATGTTTTAGGGACCTCTGAGACCGATATAAACTTGTCTTAAAAGGGTAAAATATGTGACCTTTAAGATTCTTGTCAAAAACTGAATTTTCACTCTTGATATGACCACATCATGGCATTTTACTTACTACCCTGTTAGTGGTTTTTACTGAGCTGATCCTAATAAAACTCTCTGTTAGCTCATTAAGTCAGCTAATTAACTTTTATTCTGCCAATTTCACTCCAGATTTTTTCATTGGTGTGATAAATTAATGACAAGGACCGAGGAGCAGAGCACAAGGCGAGGTTATAAGGCAGGGCTATTCAATTACAAATTCTACTGGGCCAAATTTTACAATTAAGAAATGTAACTGGGACAGACATGTCCCAGTAAGCAGCTGGTAATGGCAAATTTTGAACCAATGCATATCAATTTGATGAAAAATATGCACTTTTTATTCATAGTCTCTCTTTTAAATTTGGCAACATGAAAAAAAGCACAACAAAAAGTGCATAAAAACACAACAAAGCTGAATTTGAGCATAACCGAGGTAGAAGAAATGTTTTTTTCCACTTGAATAAAAATAAAATAAATAGAATGAAAAAATAAAATGAAATCCTGTAAATGATAATTTTGGCAACGTCCTACCCCGGCATATCTTAAAGTGCATAAAAAATAAATTTGCACAGTTGTAGCTACAGTTGAAAAGGAGATGTTTTTTACTCGGTATCTTGGGGCTACTTCTGTTAGCATGGCTAGCAACACTTCAAAACAATGCAGTGCATTGTAGGTAGACTGTTGCTAGGCTATGCAGAGTGTTGCATTCAAGGTCTGAAACTTTCAAAACATGTTTATTTATTTAACCTTTATCTAAGTCTCGAAAATCATTTACAATGATGATGAAAAGATACAAACAGACACAGAAACAAACAGAAGAATGATACACAGTTAAAACAATCACACCATGGTGGAATGATCTGAGAGCCCTCTGCATCTCTGGCATGACCACAGGGTGGGCCACTTAGGGGTTCATTCTGGGCCGCATGTGGCCCCCGGGCCGCTAATTGAATGGGCCTGTTATAAGAAGTTTATTTACCAAGAGCAGATATTGCAGATGAAGGTGAGTATACTGTCATGCTGTTGGCAGATGAGGAGGACAAGCAAAAAAAGTTTGATTCTAGGTTTGAGAAGAGCTGGGGTACCACTCTGAGTGTTAGAAATACTCTGGCATCTGCAGGTTCCACATGAGGAGACTGATGAGCTACAGCTGAGAATAAACACTGGGCCTAAATATAAAGACTAATGTGTAACAACGTTTTGTATCTGAAACTTAACCCTTAGGCATCACTTTAATTTACTACCCTTTAAAGCCATTAAGGACAAAAATGTCCACTTCCAACAAACTGCTTCAAACTACCAAACCGTCAATCATTTTGAGGATTTTAACCTTTTAAATGCTGGTTTGATTACTTAAAGTGTTTTTTTTTTGTTTGTTTGTTTATTTGTTTGTTTGTTTGTTTGTTTGTTTGTTTTTTGTTTTGTTTTGTTTTGTTTTGTTTTGTTTTGGTTTTTTTTATGAAAAAAAAAAAAAGAAAAAATGCAATATTTTCCTTAAACCAAATGTTGGATGGCTGGGGCATTATTTCTAAATACAGCTTGGACATATCCATGATTAGCCAAAATATTGACTTTGATGCATTATTAGTTTTTATGTAGCATCTGATTTAGAATGTACGACCCTTTCGAGTCACTTGTGGACAAAAACGTCCCATTGACTCCCATTCAAACCACATTTTTTGATCTCATAGCCATTGCAGGATATCATCATGCATTCTGTAATGTTATCGTTTCATTATTGAGGAAAATAGCCAAATTTGTCATTTTTGCTGTTCCTCGCTAAAATCGGCCATTGCCCCATTATAGACCTATGCATGAAAAGCCTGTCATTTTATTAGTTTTTTGCTTGTGTTATTGAGCTTATCAGGCTATGTCAAGATAGTGTTTGTATGTGTGCATGATTAAAAATGATTGTTTGGTAGTTTTGAGCACAGCTAGATTTGTTTCACAGTGTTCCCCTGACCTATTTGGTGCAATTGAAATTTGAATTTGAAAATTTGCCTAGAAAGAAAATTTGTTGCAAAAAATTGGACCATATGCACTAACACAGCCAAAATGGTGAGCAGAGAAAGAGGAAAAAAATTTGCCCAAATGGACAAAAATGACCCTAGTGATGCCTGAGGGTTAACTCACATGTGTTAGAGTTTTTTGTCTGCTAAAACTAAAACTATAAAGGTTAAAAATGACTAAAATCTTGCTAAAACAAAGTAAATGTTTGTATTTAAACCACAAAAAAATCCCACAGCCTTTCTTCTTGACTGACCACTTCACTGCCTGGAAATTGGAAACTTTGCAGTTTGACCACCAGGTGGCAGTTGTTGTTGTTTTTTTTTTTTTGTTTTTTTTTTTGTTTATTTAATTTCATGAATAAAAAATCTCAAAACATTCTCAATAAAAAAATAAAAGCAATAAAGTGTATCCTCTTAACAACAGAAAAACTGCATTAAAACCAGGTAAGCAGTGAATATGAAGTCGACTATGAGAGCTAATTGAATGTAGTTTATTTATTTTTAACTCTGGGGTCACTGCAGGTCATCAGATCACACTGAGATCCTCAGTAAATCAAGTAAGAGTAAATCACATCAGACACGTCTTGACAGCTCTCTTTTTCTCTCCTCTCGGCTCTCTGAATCCAGCGTCCTCAACTGTCGTCGGTCTTTGAAGACGACCCCGTTTGATCGCAGCTTGGCTCGGCTCACAGACCCCATAGCTTCATCTCATTTGTTTTCTTTTTCACTGAGTAATTAAAAATTCAGCGTGGAGCGCTGATCGATGACACCTGGCAAAGACGGCGGGAGAGGATCAGTCGGTCCATTCATCTGTCTGTGGACACCTACTGTCCATTTATCTGTCAGTCCTACCACACAGTACAAACACACATCCGGTCATTACTCTTCTATCAGGGCACCTTCAACTGCTGATGACCCTGGGATCAATCTGTGAATACTGTTGGCAGATGACACATGCCTCAGAGGTCAAGGACGATTCAGTTGTTTGTGTTTGCTGGTCTCTGGAGGTTGGGCCAACAACACACCATGACCACAGTGAAGGCAGAGAAGTGTCCTCTCTGTTCAACATGGGGACTTATAAACCTTAATACAATATCACACACTATCTATATTTATCTAACAAGCCCATCAAATGATATATTCTAACATACAGTCATGGACAAAAGTATTGGCACCCCTGGAAATTTTCCAGAAAACACACCATTTCTCCCAGAAATTGTTGCAATTACAAATGTTTTTGGTATACGTGTTTATTTCTTTTATGTGCATCGGAACAACACAAAAAATCTGAAGAAAAAAAAAAATGAAGTAATTTTACACAAAACTCAAAAAAATGGGCCGGACAAAATTATTGGCACCATCAACTTAATATTTGGTTGCACACCCTTGGAAAAAAATAACTGAAACCAATCACTTCCTATAACCATCAACAAGCTTCTTACACCTCTCAACTGGAATTTTGGACCACTCTTCTTTTACAAACTGCCCCAGGTCTCTCAGATTTGAAGGGTGCCCTCTTGCAACAGCAGTTTTGAGATCTCTTCATAGGTGTTCATGGGATTTAGATCCAGACTCATTGTTAGCCACTTCAGAACTCTCCAGCTTTGTCTCCAACCATTTCTTGGTGCTTTTTGAGGTATGTTTGGGTCATTGTCCTGCTGGAACACCCATGACTTCTGACCCAGACCCAGCTTTCTGACACTAGGCCCAACATTGCAGCCCATAATTTTCCAGATTTCAGGATTCCTTGCACACAGTCAAGGCACCCAGTGCCAGAGACAGCAAAATAACCCCAAAACATCTTTGAACCTCCACCATGTTTGACTGTAGCTACTGTGTTCTTTTCTTTGTAGGCCTCATTCTGTTTTCTGTAAACAGTAGAATGACGTGCTTTTCCAAAAAGCTCTACCTTAGTCTCATCTGCCCTCAAAATGTTCTCCCAAAAGGATTGAGGCTTACTAAGGTACATTTTTGCAAACTCCAGTCTGGCTTTTTTATGTCTCTTTGTCAGCAGTGGGGTTCTCCTCTCAGTCTCCTGCCATAGCGCTTTATCTCATTCAGATGACCACGTATGGTCCCAGCTGACACTTTTGCACCCTGAGTCTGCAGGACAGCCTGAATTTGTGTGGAAGTTGACTGAGGATGTTTATCCACCATTCCAACTATCCTGTGTTGCATTCTTTTGTCAGTTTTTCTCTTCTGTCCACGTCCAGGGAGATTAGCCACAGCTCCATGGGTTATAAACTTCTTGATTATATTACACACAGTGGACAAAGAAATTTCAGGATCTCTGTAGATGGTCTTTAACCTTGAGATTATTCATATTTTTCCACAATTTTGCTTTTTATGTCCTCAGACAATTCTGGGCTCTCCTTTCTCTTCTCTATGCTTGGTGTGACACACACCAAGCATAGAGAGGCACACAACACAAAGGCTGAGTCAACTTTTAGACTTTCTAACTGGCTTCAGGTGTGATTTCTAGATTGCCAGCATCTGTTACTGCCACAGGTGAGTGGCTTCACATGTTTGAAATAAAATAGTTTACCCACAGTTTTAAAAGGGTGCCAACAATTTTGTCCGGCCCATTTTTTGAGTTTTGTGTAAAATTATGTAAATTTTGTCTTTTTCTTCAGATTTTTTTGTGTTGTTCCAATCCACATAAAGGCAGTAAACACATATATACCAAAAACATTTGTAATTGCAACAATTTCTGGGAGAAATGGTGTATTTTATATTTTTCTGGAAAAATTCCAGGGGTGCCAATACTTTCGTCCATGACTGTATGATTTGCCAAAAAAAAGCCTGATTTTCTTGTAAAAATATTTTTACAAGTACATATCTGCCAGAGGGGGTGGCAGGATCTTCTTGTCTTGAAATAAGATGTGCTTAAGAATGATGAAAACATATTAGATAATTTTTAGATCTAAACTGATCTTACTACTACTCTTACTACTTTAATTGACGGTGTGTCTGTCTTGATTTGCACGCCACACCGTTGCTCCCATTGTCCTTGAAACCACTCAGAAGATTTCTTGGGTGTACTGGTTCAAACCTGGTGCCATAAAAAGTCATAGATATGTACAGATTTTCAATAAAATTCCAAAATTGTTTGCATTTCACTGCAGTTTGCTGCCTGTCCCCCACTACAAAACTTCCCCTGTATAACACACTCGATGCTGAAGAGGAGACAGCCTTCAGTCTTAAACACACACACTAAAAACAAAACAAACCCCAGGCTAATAAATCTGTTTTTCCTTTATTACTGAGAGAGAAATGACAGACACCTGAAATGCAGGTTTTCTTATTAGGCTTTTACTTTGAAAAGCATACAGGAAGTGATAAAATGCTTCATATTCAGGCCCTGAACAAAGCCAACCATGTGTTATCATTTGATTGAGAGCCCCCTAGTAGCAAAATTTAAAAACTGTGTTTTCAAATGAATATAAGATATTTTTGACCTGAAATTCTGAAAATAAACTTGCTTGGATTTTAGAGTTTCTTCAAGGCATTTTCCTCGACCTGATATGAGTTGTATTTGAACCCGAACAGCCTTAAAACTTGTCAAAGATCAAAATAAGTCAAATTTGACCCAGACAGTGCAACCATGATGCTTGTGCACATGACGGCGTTGGATCAACAGAGCGCAGATGCTGCAGAGCCATTGGCACCATGTTTCCTTTCAATGCCTCAAAAGTTAACACGAAGTCAGTTAAAAATCAAAATATCAGCAGCTTCTTTTTGGTAATTCTTCAAGTCTCGTTGCACTGAACTGAACCAGGTTGCAGGAAACATCAGCTAACAGAATCAGATCCAACAGATAAGACTGTAAGATTTGACAGAAAGAAGTCAGACTGCTATTTTCGGACTCAAAGATGAAGATAATGATGGAGGGGCATACTTGTACAAGAGAAGGGATGATGCTGATGTTCTAAGCAGAGGCATTTAGAGCATCCACTTAGAAAAGTCCTCAGGCAAACATCACGACTGCCAGCTGCTTGAAGTCAGTGAGTTTGCTTATGAACAGCTAGATAAACACCACCACATGCCAAGCAGCTGTCGATCTGTCAGATAACATTCAATATATCTTGCTGTATGTTTTTAACGTGTGTATTAGTGTAAGTAATGATTCCTGCAGCAGAAGTGAGGGCTTTAGTATTTCCCTAGAGCACAGTGATTACATTTATGATGATGAACCAGATGCTCCACGTGTAGATAACTATGTTTGCTAAGCATGTGCCTGTTAACATGGCAGCTCATCTGTAGTGAAACCTCATCAATTAGCTCCTCACCCAAGTAAGTTCAAGCTCAGCAGTGATGTCTGATCCATGCTTATGTTCTCCACTTTCCTTAAACTGGACAGGTAGAGCTATAGGGTACTTTTCTTTAAATATAAATGGCTGCCATGTTGGAACTGTTGACAGACATCAGCCCATCTCTGAAAACAACAGCGGCTGATGTTATCCTGTGGTTTCATATCAGGACAATGCTTGGAAGTGAGTAAACCTAACTGCTGATTCAAGGATCATGTTAAAGAGTCGTCTTGTTGGACAACCTGATTTTTTTTCCCGTGACCCCTAACGGGATAAGTGGTGTAGAAAATGGATGGATGGAATCATAGTGTAGCGGGAGGTAGTGTTGCAGTACTCGAGGACCTGATCGGTCTTGTCTCGGACTCAAGGGCATTTTTACTCAGTCTTATCTCGGTCTAGGACTTGGGATTTTCCATCAAGACTGGTCGAGACCAGCACTGATCTGGTATTCTTTGACTTCATTAATGTGATAATAAGGAGAAGCACCTGCTAAAACAACAAAAAGCTTTAATTCATGTGTATTTTCTTGGTCTTGTCTCGGGTTGTCTCAGTCTTGACTTGGTCTCAACTACCAAAAGTCTTGGTCCTGTCTTGGTCTCGGTGCACTCTGGTCTCAGGCAAGTGTGGTCTTGAGTACAACACTAGCAGGAGGGTCAGACTAGAATTATTTTATTTTGTTGCAACAACGATACCTGGGGGAATTTCACTCCCAGGAAATCATTCCATACATTGCGTGGGGTCACGGGGGGCTGGAGCCTATCCCAGCTGTCACTGTGCAAGAGACAGGGTTCACCCTGAGACACTCACACACGCTTCACACCTACGGTCAATTTAGTGTCACCAATTAACCTAACAAGCATGTTTTTGGTGGTGGGAGGAAGCCGGAGCACCTGGAGAGAACCCACGCATGCACGGGGAGAACATGCAAACTCCGCACAGAAAGGCCCTGACCAGGAAGCCAACCAGCAACCTTCTTGCTGTGAGGCAACAGTGCTAACCTCTGTGCCGCCATGCAGCCCCAGGATATCCTACAACTAAATTTGAAATTGATAACTGATAACAGGGTCACACAAGTTCATAATAACAACGGGCTGAGACTGTTTCATTTTCAGTAAAAAAAATTAATTTTATTCAACAAATCAAATAAATGTCGAAACTATAACAATTAACAAAAGCAAAAATCCTTACAACTGGTGCATCAGTCATAATAATTAAAACTAGCACTTGGCAAAGGGAGATTTTAGAACAACAGGGTTGAGGCTTTGGGGGGGGGGGGGGGGGGGGTGGGAACACAAAAAGTCCAGGAACAATTCTGGTCTGATCATGGGTCCGAAATACAGGACTTTGACTTTGAGAGAGTCACCCTGGGACCAAGATTGTCTAAAATGTGGCAGCCTGGAAGATTTTGGAGGGATATATATTTAGACTGAATCAAAGGCTCTCTGTAAGATATACTCAAATTCTCCAACTTAAAAAACCATGTCTGTCCAGCAGGGCTGCTTCTGGCCATGTTATGCCCCAATCAGACTCCTGGATGAGGCCACTCTACACTGCATGTAGCCCTTGGCTAACCTTGCAAAGCAGATGGATACGCCCGTTTCCTTGTTTCCCACTGGCTAATCCATCTTGCAAAGCTCCCGTCTGAACCATTTGGGCCCAGTTAGAAAGTGACAGGACCAATCAGCGACAAGGGGCAGTACTTTCAGACGTGGCGGAGTCATGACATAAGCAAGCAGCAACAAGAGGCCGGTGCAATTATGGCGGAAGACATTAGCGTGGATGCTGCTAACGCACCAGTTTTATCAGAACTTGACAACATTTCTTCATTAAAAGAAGAACAAAGAACAGCAGTGAGTTGTTTTCTTTTCAAAAACAACAAAATTCATGTACTGACATGTCTGTAGTCACCATGGTTCACGTTATTCCTCGGTAGCTCCTCTGCCCTTTCCTAAATGCTTAGTATTGAAGGTTTTCCAGATGGATGTGTGAAAAAATCCATCTGGTGTGTCAGGTTAGCCCTTGACATGGATGATCCCAAAAAATAGATATCTTGAGGGTTTATTCACTAATGTGACGCTCAGGAATAGTTTATGTTTGGTCAAAACTCTTGCTCAAACCGAAGCCCCCACTTGGATGATGAGGCCCTACGAGCTGTGCGTGGTCTGCGTATTGGGAGCAGAGGGTCTGCGGCCCATGTAGGACATCTTTTCAGATTTGAAGTTCAAACATGGACAATGTTTGTTTCAGAAAAATTTGTCTGAAAAATAGAGGAGACATCTCCACAGAATCCCACATTTAAAGGAAATGTCTATTAATGAAAAAAAAAATGTACAGGAAGAAATTCAGTTCAATTAAAACTCCAGGGAGGCATTTCCAGCGTGGAGTTCATGGTCATCTATTTGCCATTTCACTCCTTTACCACAGACATGTTGCCTGACAGCACATCATCCTGTTCTTTCAATTAGCAGAGACCATTTCATGTTAATGCTGCTGTGATAAGTAGTGAATGAGCAGCCCCATGTAGAGAAATGACTCTCAGACAAATTAAACAGCGCTGCCTTTGAGATTGAATGGTGGAACATTATGAATTATGAGTGCTGGGTCGCCTCTGCAGCTATGTAGCCTTTACATGACCTCTACTTCCCTCTTCTTCCTCTTTAATTGTTAGAAATATACTATATAGACAAAAGCATTCAGGCTCCAGCAACCCCACACAAGTTAAGCGGTATAGAAACCAGCCTCCATGAATACAGTTAAAGCCACTGATATTGTGCTCACAAGCAAGGAATGAACATAAGGCCTAATGACCTTGACCTTTAACCTGCAATCTCCAAATTCTAACCAGTTCATTTTTAAGCCACAGTGAAGAATTATGCAAAGTTTAAGGAAAATCCCTCAAGGCAGTTTTGATTAATTGGATTCTCAAAACAATACCCAGATGGATGGACAACCTGCAAACTCAACACCTCTAGTCCTGGTCGTGACCGGAGCGAGGCATTCAGGGAAAACATATTTGAGGAAAAATGTTAATTCACCTGTCAAAATAAAAAATCCAAAATGATGTGTCTGTCTACTAGAACAAAATATGTTTTGGGGTTTTGTCCTGCATTCCTTTAATCTGAGATAAACACAGACTGTATTTGCAAAGCAAGACGAGAAATGTCATGATTAAGCTCTTCTGGTGGTTATCACTCTGCACCTCAGATTCAGACACTAATCTCTGGAGTATGGGTGATGTGATGAATAAATCTGGATCCGACACAGCGCAGCCTGAAAATGGAAATAAAGATTTAAAATAGCTGTTGTTGTCATCTGCAAACACACAATAACTTTTAACTTCATCCTGCCAACGCTCTGACCTTTGAGCTTCAGCATGAAGCCTTGTCTGTTGCACTCATTGTAAGCTGTGGTGGATGTAAATGTCAGATGAAATGCAACGTGAAGGTGAAGTGAGGCCTTACTTCACATGCCAGTAGCATTTTAAGCGTTGCACTTTTCTTTGATGTAGCCATCTAAGTGCCTGCATTAGTTTTCATTTTCCAGCAGGGAGAAACCAGGACACCTGTTCTTCTCTGCTTCAGTCGAGATACTTCAAAGGCTTTGATATCCTCACTGAGGAGCATAAACCATCGCCCCGTCCTCAGAAGGCACTAATGAATCGAATCATTGAAGAGGGAACAGTTTTATCAGGGATCCTGCTCCACGTCTGAATGCTTGTAAAATAAAGATCCATGGTATACAAAGAAAATCCAGTCACGCTTTCCAATTAGGTCCACAGAAATTGGCATAACTGAAAAAAAAAAACACAAAGATATCTGATATATAAGCTGCATTTTTAATGCTTCTGCCCTCAATAAGTTGGCTAGTGCTTGTATATTAATGCAACCATTATACCAGTGGAAGGGCCGGTTTTCAGTGCTCTTTTTAAATACAAATTCAGTGAAGCCTGGTGTTTTCAGCACCATGAGCAGAAGATATATCAGCATCAGTATCAGTTATTTTATCACCACGCTCATGGCTAGGTTGGTTAAAGAGTGGCCAAAATGGGATTAAAGGGTTCAAAAATAAGAGGGAAAATTAAGAAAAGCAGCATAAAAGACACATACATCGTTCAAGAAAGACATTAAGGGGCAAAAATTAGTGGGGAAATTGTGAAAAGCGATTAAAGAGTGTCAAAAATCCATTGGTCAAGAAAGGAAAAAAGAGGCAAAATCAGGTGGGAAAATGGGGAAAAACAGTTAGAAAGAGGCACAAATTGGATAAAAAAAGAAATATTTGGTTGGAAAATGGTGAAAAGCAGTTAGAAAGAGGCACAAATTGGATAAAAGAAGAAATATTTGGTTGGAAAATGGTGAAAAGCAGTTAGAAAGGCACAAATTGGATGCAAGAGGCAAATTTGGCCAGGAAAATGGTGAAAAGCAGTGAAAAACAGGCACAGGTTGGATAAAAGAAGCAAAATTGGGTTGGAAAATGGTGAAAAGCAGTTAGAAAGAGGCAAAAATTGGATGCAAGAGGCAAAATCGGGTGGGGAAATGGTAAATAGCGGTTAAAAAGGGGCAAAAATTGGATAAAAGCGGCAAAATCGGGTGGGAAAATGGTGAAAAGCAGTTAAAAAGAGGCACAAATTGGATGAAAGAGGCAAAATCAGGGGAAGTTAGGGGACAAAAAGTAGAAAGTAGGAGTGGGAAAATGGTGAAGAGTGGTAAATTGGGTTAAAAGACACAAACATTGGTCAAGAAAGGAAAAAAGAGGCAAAATCGGGTGGGAAAATGGGGAAAAGCAGTTAAAAAAGAGGCACAAATTGGATAAAAGAAGCAAAATTGGTGAAAAGCAGTTAGAAAGAGGCAAAAATTGGATGCAAGAGGCAAAATCGGGTGAAATTTGTTGGAAAAAGGGGAAAGACTGAAGGGAAAATAATGAAAAGTAGTTAAAGTGTCTACAATGAGATAAAAGTGTGCAAACTCGGATCTAAAAGATGAGAAATGTCAACAACAGAACTCAATAACAGCTTGACGTACTCCTCTGCTGTGACAGCTGTTAAGCATTTTCTTTATAAGTGTGATTTTTGGGTGCTAAAATACTTTTTGACACAAAAATCAGTCAGTTGAAAACCCTTCGACGTTTCTAAGTGTCACACTCATCACTGACTCTTATCCTTCACTGGCCAATCAAAATTTAGAAGTTGCTTCAGATAAAGTCATCAGTTAAGGACAGACAACAATCACAACTGCAGGCTGAGAGCTCAGTGATCATACTAGGTACTTATGTAAGAAATATGTAAGAGCAATAAAGCTGCACAGACACTCCACAATCATCACACAGGATGGTTTAAACCTTTTTTCTTCTCTCTGGGAGATTTCAAAACAGTTAACCACTAGCTGATCAGAGAATGACAGAAAAGGTTTTAATTAAAGGGATATTTCAGTCATTTTGAAGTTGAGTTGTATAAGGCAATCATTCTCAACATGGAGGTTGGGACATTCTTTATTTAACAGATGATTTCAAGCTGTATATTTTACCATTTTTGTGAAAATATATGTATAAAACTTGTTAAATATATTTATAAAAACATGGTGATTTGGTGAGATTAAAGGTCACATATTTGGAGGTCACTTTAAAAGTTACTAGGTTGTCTGAGGGCGGAACTTTCTTCCAAAAGGGGAGGGCCAACCGGACCTGGGGGCGGGGCTAACTCCCCACATGACACCATGAGGGGAAAATCTGAGAACAGCTTGTTTCAGCACACATTTTCTGATTCTTTGGGGGATTGTGGACAGGCCAGGGGCACATATTGTTGCTAGAAAAGCCTGAAAAAGTGTGTTTTGCATAATTACCTTTAATTCTGAAATCAAAGAAGTGTTCAAAAATGCTTCAAAAGTCAGTCTGCACACAAGCCTGCCTGCAGATTTGGCTGGGCCCCTGGCAAACCCAGAGAATGGCCCTCCCCAGCTGTGATTTATTGATAATGCAAACATTATCAGCAGCATGGTGCTAATGTCCTGGCTTACCTCATTTCAGAGCTGAACAGCGCGTCAAACTGCTGTTGGGTTCTAAGGGTGGACGTATTTATTGGCCACTTTTTTTTTTTTTTAATTTTGGACCATTTTTTGCCACCTTTAACCCACTTTACACCAATTTTGTCAAATTTCAAACTCATTTTTTTTCTTAAACCAGACTAATTTAAGTGCCAATTAACATGCAGGTGATTACTCAACTGTAAGCTTTTACCATTCTTGCGTAGCTTAGTATGAAATGTTAATCTGGTAATGATAACAAGGAGTCATAAGAAGCAGCAGGTTGCAGACGCAGTTAAAGGAAAGTGTTTGTGCTCTGTTTACTTCCATGGGACACGTGTGGGACCCCACTCTTCATTTTCTAGGGATTTAATCAAAAAAGATTTACCGTCAAAAGCTCGTTTAAAATATTCAACTCAACAATCCATCACACTGTGATTTTACTGTGTAGTAATTTATTAAGAAATACATCACAGAGGCAAACAGTTGAATCCATAACAATCAGAACAGGATGCAAAAGCAGCACTGTAGGCTGAGAACATACCAGCAGGAGGAGGTTCTTCTCCAACACTTCTGAGTCCAGAGGGAAACCCTAATGTGAAATGTTTGAGAAGAGACCATGATGCTCGGAGTGAAGAGACTCTCATCAGCTCTCACCCAACAGGGTTAATCATTTCTACTGAGGAGAAGCAGCACTAATGAAGCCTCTGGGATGAGTGGGAAAAACAGCTTCAGCACAAACCACGGAAAATCTATACAAAAACTACACTCATGCATCACTGAGAGGATGTGTGTAGGGTCCTCTACTGCACACTGAACATCATTTGGTGACATTATTCATCATGATGGATCAGGACTGGGAACACATCTATTATTCTGTTAATTTTGAATCATCTGCATATATTTGTTAAAATTAATTTTACAGATTGAATACACAGTTGGTGGATTCTGCCACTAGGGTTGCTCAATCACAACAATAATAAAAGATAGCATCAAGGGTAGCAGATAACCATTGTGAGTCCCTGTTACTCCCTCTTCACTCTTGACAAAAACAAACTGAATGGACCAGAAATGCAGAGTATAATCCCCTACCACATAACAGTGACTTTGTCAGATTAAGCTCTGACCGCCACCCTGACAGAGTTGGGTGGATGGGTGGGCCTAAAGGCATCGAGGATGGGGCAAAAACTGCCCCCAAAAATTACTCCATTAATACGTTTGCCATTTAAAACCCAGTCAGCATCATACGGAAGAGGATAAGGACACTTAGAAAAAAGTGAAGAGACGCCAAATTTTAATTAATTTTAATTTTAAGAAAAACTCTGGGAAAAAAGTTGGAATTCTGAGATTAAAATTGGAAGTCAGAATTTGAAGTCAAAAATCCAAATAGAGTCAGAATTCTGAGATAAAAATCAGAATTCTGAAAAATAAGTCAGAATTCTGAAATAAAAGTCATAATTCTGAGAAAAAAAAAACAGAATTATGTGATAAAAAGTCAGAATTCCAAGGTTTGAAAACAGAATTTTGAAAAATGTCAGATTTCTGAGATAAAAGGCAGAATCTTGAGAAAAAGTCAGAATTCTGAGATAAAGTTTTGTGTAAAAAAAAAAATGAAAATAAAAAACGTGCTCTCCCTTTATAAAGCTCTTTTAGGACATTGGATATAATTTATTAAGAAATTTTAAACATGAAAGAAAAAATTTTAAAAAATGTTGATCCTTAACTCCAGTCCTTATCATATATAGCAAATGTGAATTAACTTTCATAATTTTAATTTTTTACCAGACTTTGAAATCCATAGAAAACACCCAAAGCTTTAGTTTTAGTTGAAATAATGAATTCCACTGGTCTACAGTCACTGATGTATCCAATCAGTTTAAACAAGGTCATTATCTCCCACAATGCCTCTCTGCAAACTTTGAAAAATGGCAAAATTTGGCAGCATTTTTTTAGTTGAAAATATTTTTACCTCTGAATGACTGAGTTACAGGGGAATTAACAGGATTTCTTATTTCTGTATTGCAGTGGCAGTAGAATGAAAATAAGTGGTTTTAATGGTAGTCAATGAGGCTTAACAGGGCTTTAGGAGGGAGAGTGTGAGTTTCTGTCTACACAGTGGAAAATTCTGTCAACACAGTGTGGATGATGAAATTTTGAAAATTCATTAAAAAATGAACATCTTTGTCATATATCATCATCTTAGCATGATAACTGCCAAAGTAAGGGCAAAAAATACAATCATAAAGCCCTGAAAGGGCTCTAGGAGGGTCTGAGGGTTAAATTACTCTGATTGGTCCATGCACTGGGAGACCAAGAGTAGAAGTTTCAGCTTCAGCCTCCTGAAGATAATCATTCCAGCCACTTTCAATCACAATCTTTTGTTTTATTGCTGCACAAAGCCACTGACCATCAGGGACAGCTAGAAAAAAATCTTTCAAACATATCCAGCTGGTTGTTGTTTTGTATTTTTCATTGTTTGTAGTCATTAGTAAAAACATATTTTTTAATCAAACTTTAGGCACTGCCCAGACTGGTTTAATACACCATGAAATATTGAAGTAAATTATTATAAACATGAATGCCTTTGGTGAAAAAGGGTAGCACTTTTCATTTGCACTGCAAATAATGATGCAAATGATTCTACGTGCATCAATTTCAACCCAAAGGCAAAAAAAAATAAATCGAGAAAGCATCATTAAAGTTCCTTGTTTGGACTCAGTGGACCTTGCCTCCATCCCGTAACATCGGCTCACAAATCTTCTGCAGTATCATGACCTCAACTCTGCAACCTCCACAGACCTTGTTTGTCGATAATTGAGTTGACCTTTTGTTTGAGCAATTAACCCCATCACCTCTCGCTCAATGCTCATCGACCCTCTAACAAAACACCGTCCAAAGGGGGAAAACATTGGGATTTATGAATATTAATCTGAGCCCGAGTGGAGCCGTGATCGGCTGCGGGCTGTGTGAGTCTGCTGTTTCACTGTGGTTTCCATTTGATGTCATTATGCACGCATTGATTAGCTGCATTGACAGGCTTACATTAACAAGTGGAGCTGAATTATGGAGGTTAATTAATATGACTGGGTTTCAGCACATGCCAATATGTAATGATGCAGGAGAGGCTGGCTGCGTGGAGGTGTAGCACTTGATTATCCTCCCAGAAGAAAGTGATTTTACGGTCAGCATGCTTTCCAATTCCTCTGCAGCTCTTCATCTCTCTCCATTTCCCTCCCTCATCCCTTCCATGTATTCCCGACTCTTTCCCAGTTTGCCTTCATGCTCGTAGCCCGCAGTGCTGATCCCTCTTCCTTTAAAGAGAAGCCATGTTGCCCCAATTAGACGGACAATTTAATCTGATGTGAGGCGGGGGACGTGGTTGCCTCCTGCTGAGATTGCACGCTTTTTCATTTAAGGAGCACCAGGAGAAGAAAAAAAAAAATCATATTTTTTCCCTTTCCCCAGAGGCAGCGGCAGCTAAACGGGACATGCAGTATTATGAAGCATCTCACTTTAATTTCAGCAAACAGCACTGAGGCTGTGTAAGTGAGATTGCTGCTGTCAGTCTCGTCTAAGCTGGTTGAAAGTAGAAAAACTGCTGAATTAATATTCTCAAACATCCATCTGTTACTTTTCTCTGTTAGCTTTTGCCACCCAAGCTGCTGGAGCATTTCCCAGCATGCACTGGGTAAAGGGCTGGGAAACAGTCTGTTACAGGGAAAACAAATGACCTTTGGCTCTGATTTGTATACATCCATTTTCATGCATTTTTAACTGAGAAAGACAAGTACAAATTATTTGACAAGAATAACAGCTCTGCCTTTCTCCACTGCTGTTTAGTTGGAGTTTAAAAACCAAAAAGAGTTTATTCAGAGATATTCAGGCGCGAATGCATAAGCCAGGATGGCATATCCATGACCCTCCCCATCCCTGCTCTCCTGAGCATGTCAGCATTGGACAAATGGTCTTGCCAATGATACCCAAAAATGTGCCAAAAAGACAAATTTAAAGAAACAATCTGTGATTTAAAGGTTACTTCTGAAAGAAACTTTATACTTTAAAAATGACTGCCATTAACTCTTGAAGTGCCAGTATTTCATACCCACTGGAAAGACTGTGAGAGGTCTTTTTGACTGTTGGATTAAGAGCTCCATAACATCAAATGCTGTTGCAGAGTATAGCAAAGATGGTACTTTTTATTCAAAACCCTAGGCACTAACCTTGCAAAGCAGATGGATACGCCCATTTCCGTGTTTCTCACTGGTGAATCCATCTTGGGAAGCTCCAGTCTGAACTGTTTGGGCCCGATTAGAAAGTGACGGGACCAATCAGTGACAAGGGGCAGTACTTTCAGACGCGGCGGAGTCGTGAATTAAGCAAGCAGCAACAAGAGGCCGGTGCTGTTGTGGCAGAAGACATTAGCGTGGATGCTGCTAAAGCGTCAGTTTTATCTGAACTTGACAACAATTCTTCGTTAAAAGAAGAATGTTTTTTTGTTATGTAAAACATAAAAACACACAACAATAAAATATACAGTATATATATATATATATATATATATATATATATATATATATAGACACATAAAACATGTTTTTTTTTAATGTTGACTTCAACTATATTAAAAGAAATGTGCAACTAAACACTAAAAACACAGGAGCCAGCTGAGCATGTGTTCGGCAGCAACATACTAGATCAGCACTTTATCAGAGCTTTGTCCCACAATTCAGTTCTTTTTCTTCTACATGGTTTGTATCTTTTTATGGAACACATCTCTTGAAATGAACATGGCTGCCTGCAGTTTAATAAAGAGGGTTCATGTTTCTCTGCTTTATGGCTGTTCAAATCACTTCCAGTGCCTTTAATATCTTCCAACCCACAGTGTAATCTCTGTAAAGATAATAGGGTACAATAATGAGATGGGAACCTCAGCCTTGTTGGCTAGTAGGTGGGGATGGTGGCATTTAGGATTTTTTATTTCTTTAGTGAGGAGGACATCAGTTTGGGTATTCGGATGCAAATGAAACCAATCAAGAGGAAGCTCTGTGGCCTTTTGGTTTTTGTCATTAAAATTAAGATAAAAAATCAAATCTTAATGAATTTGGTCAAAGTTTTGTCTGTGTTTACACAGCCATCCACCTGTTACCTGCACTTATCTAATTTATGTATTTGGAGAGAGGAATGGAATGGTTGCCAGTCAATCATTGAAGAGACAAACAACCAGCCACGTAAGAATCTGCTGCACATAATAGTACCAGCCTAAAATTTGCATATTTTAAAATGTAGAGCTAGCTCTCTTCCTACCTTTTGTCATAGTGTGCATCTGCAAGTGTAACTATAAATCAGTTTATCTTGTAATTTGCAAAAGAGAAAAAAGCAGAGCAATCAGGGGAAAACTAAGGGGCTGCAGAAGGGAAGTAATACATAAATCTGTATTTTGGAGCTACCAATCATGCAGCACTACCCTGGTGAAATCCCAGAATATTAATCTGAAATTTAAAATGAACATAAAATGCCTCTTCCATGACTAACATCCCCTCTACCAGTGTTCTGTTGTGTTTATAAGTTCGTTTGGGAGGAGACAAATACCAGAGAGAGATCCTCTTTGGTGTCAGGTCTAAACTGGCCTGCAAGGCCACTTGCACTGGTGATAACCAGTAAACAGATATGACAGCTCCCAGCAAGACGGGGGCCTCGGGCGTCGATTTTAATCTCCCCTGGCGTGCTCTGTCCTGCCGGCTCACCTCACTGTGTACACACGGAGAAAAGTCGCTCAGCATAACCCCAGAGGGAAGCTTTATATAATTCCCCTGCTTTGAGAGATCTCATCTTTTAACTCTGTGCTAAGTGTGAGAAGAAATGAGTGGATGACTGCAAGATGAGGTGGCACTTGAGATGGAGGAACATGCCAGTCTTTGAAATAGTTTCTTGGCTTTATGTCGCCATTAATTTGCGTAAATCTTTTCTTGCCACTTCAGCAACAAGAAAGGTGTTAAGGTCCGAACATACTCGAGCGCACTGCCGCGTAGTAGTTTCCTGTGAAATTTCCATGAAATCCTACATTTCCCACAATCCTTTCGTGTTGTTGACATTTTTCTGTCATGGTGTCCTACACTGACAAAGCCTGCTGGCTTTGCAAAGCAATAAAATTAAGAGACAGTGGTATGTATGGCCATCAAATGCCACAAGAGACGAGAAAGGAGAGTATGCCATGTTGGTGAAGGACATGCGAAGTATTGATGTGGGAAAAACATTTTCAGTACTTCTAAATGACACGTGAAAACTTTGATGATCTAGTTGGGCGCCTAGCCTCACTCCTTCTCCACTCTGGGAGTCACCGCTCACCCGTCAACGCTGCACAGAGGAACAAAATGCAGGTTGATGTCACATTTAATGCGGGTCGATGTGAAAAATACATGCCGAGTAGTGTTTTGTGTGACATCAGCACGCGAAGCGGAGTCCGCATGGTCGTAAAATTTGAGCTTAGCGCGCACGGGCCTTGCGGACGTACACTGAGTCCATTCTGCTTATGTTCTGCCCAAGTATGTTTGGGCCTTTACAGAGATGTTTGCAGCATCATCTGCTCACTGACATTTCCCATTCAACATGAAAACTCAGACTAAGCAGATGTAGTCACAAACTGGCGTTAAAAACAAGCAGCTGGATGTCAAGAGTACTGCACTGTAGAAATATAAACCATTCAAGCAATCCAGGGAAGTAGAAGTCAGTCCTGGGATTGAAACTAGCCCGGAACATATTTCAACTGCCAGCGTGAGATGTCCTTTTTAGCTCCTCTGCCTTGATAAAACCCCTGTGATGTGAGGCTGAGGTTGCAAATGCCATGGATGTTTTCTGCAGTGTGCCGGAAATATCTTAGTCTCTGGGCTTAGAAAATCGTCACTCATGGAAATATCTATGATAATAGATCACTCATGGATTTCATCATGGACTAGCTGGCTGCTGCCTTCTGCCGTATCACTACCAGTGCTCACATTAGCAGACATGCTAGTATTACACTCCACAGGAGTGCCACTACCTTTTATTTCCTACGCTTCAGAACTGTTTCCTGGTTAGGTTTCTGTTCTTCTTATTAAATAACATAATAAACTTTGCTGAACATGTAAAAATTCATTTACAGATTTGTTTTTTCAAGTAACAACCAGCGGCAGCTATTTAAGAGAGGGGACTAGAGCCCCACCACTCTCCACAAATTGGCATTTAAATATACATAAAAGAAAAAATAAATACAGTACTGTGCAGAACCTTTAGGTAGGTTTGGGCCGAAACTGAGGCTGAAGTAAGGTGTGGATGTGGCAAGCGAGCTCGCTTGAGGGCACCATCAGGTGGGACGGAGGATTGGCACAACCAAAGTCGTGCTCTGGGTGTCCTCGCACAGGAAGGGGTATTGTCCAGGTGGTAGGGTTGCTGTGAGCCCCTGGTTTTAATGTGGATGTCCCAAGGGCCTGACAACCACCGGAGGTCTCTGGGTATGCTACCCTGGGTGAAAAGACCAGAACAAAAAGAGATACCATCCATGTGTTGCTATCCAGTTCAGCTTCCTCTTCACCACGACAGTCCAGCACAACACCCGCAGTACTGCTGACGCTGCATGAATCTCACACTCCCTTTACCCTCACGTGTGAACAAAACCCTAAGATACTTGAACTCCTTCACCAGAGCCAGAGACTAACTAGAGCAGGGGTTCTCAACCTTTTCAGTCCACAACCCCCAAAATAAAGGTGTCAGAGACCGGGGACCCCCACTGTACCTGAAGATGGCTGATTACAGCCATGAACATTCAAGAATAGTCATGTAGAGACAAGGCCATCCATTAGGGTGGAAAAATGGCCCAACCAAACTGGGGGTCAGCAAAATCATGGTCCATTGTGAAGTCAAGCTGTGGTATTTTATATTTAACCTGAATCATAACCACTCTTATCAAAGAAACAAATATCGTTTTAATTTATTTGTGCAGTAAGTAGCCCTCTTAAAAATGTTAATCCCTTTGTTTAAAATAGAATTAAAATGCATTAAAAATAGCTAAAATAGGTTAATAATGGCAAAAAAAATGCTGGGAAAGGTGGTGAAATTGGAGTTTAAAAGAAGCAGAAATGGGTTAGAAGTGCCAAAATGGCTTAATGTGGCAGAAAAATAACCAAAAATGGCAAAAATTGGTGAAAGTGGCAAAAAGTGGGATGTTAAGTTGTAAAGGGAGATCAAAAAGTGGCTGAATGGTGTTTAAGTCACAAAAATAGGTGAAAATTTGTTGAAATGGGGTAAAAAATTGATATAAACTGGCAAAAAATGGTTAGCTAAGGCAGAAATAGGCAGAAATGGCTTAAACTGGCAAAAATGGGCATATTAAATTGTGAAATGTGGCGTGAAAATAGGTAAGGGTTAATAGTGGCAATAATGGGTCAACAGAGCCAACAATAGGCAGAGAGTGGCAAGATTTGGTGTAGAAGTGGCAAAAACAGGCAGAAAAAAGTGGTGGAAAGGGATTACAACTGACAAAAATGGGTTTTAAGTGGCAACAATGTGTTAAAGTTGGCAAAATTTGTGGTAAAAAAGTGATGACAACGGGTTGAAATCTGGCAAAATTGGTGTAAAGTGGAAACGGTGTAAATTAAAAAAAATATTCCTAGTTTTTTTATAGGCATCTGGAGACCCCCTTTTAGTGTCTTGCGACCCCAGATGGGGTCCCGACCCCAACATTGAGAATCGTGGCCTTGGACTAAGAGATGCTGACTGTCATCCCGACTGCCTCACATTCTGCTGCAAACCAAACCAGTATCTGATGGAAGTCCTCAGCTGAGGAAGTCAGCAGACCTCATCATCTGTAAAAAGCGGAGGGGGAATTGCGAGGTCCCCAAAACAGAACCCCTCCCCCTGGCTGCGCCTTGAAATCCTGCCCATGAAAATCACAAACAGAATCAGGGATAAGAGGAAGCCCGGGCAGAGACCAACAGACATTGAGAACGTGCCCAATTTTGTGCTGAGAATTGGGACACAGCTCTCAGTTTGGTTATACAGTGACCTGATGGGTTGCCACAGCATCCCCGGGACCCCATATTCCTACAGTACCCCCCACATGATCCCCAACCAACCATAAGTCTTCTCAAAACCCATAAAACACATGTAGACCTGGAAAGGTAAAGAGCTGGTCCACTGTCCCACAGCCAGGACAGAATCCACATTGGTCCTCCTGAATCCGAGGTTCAACAATCAGCCGGACCTTGAGGAGACGTGCCAGTCACGACAAACCTCAACTAAAGAAGAGGGGAAAAAGAATAAAACAGAATTAGAGCGGAGCATCTCCTGCCACCACTGTTTAGTTTATACAGCAAAAAATTCCATCAGTAAATGTAATGACGGCTGGCAGCAGCGCTGAGCAGCATCACCATCTTTCTTACTCTTCCCTCTATCCAAATGAGATTGAGGGTGAAAGCGCCCCTCTGAGAGATGAGAAAAGCAAAACAGTGTTTACCGAGTTTTATTCTCATTACCTGCAGAACCCAAGGTCAGGCCGCTAATATGCCAGAGCACATTCAAAGTTATTACAGCAGATCTGTCAAAAATAGTGAGTGTAAAGCAAAATTAAACTAGCAGCACTTCAGCCATAATCTTTAATGTCAAGATGCAGCCTCAGCGAGTTAAACTACAGCCCGGACCCAAATGCACCAAGGTGGAAAGGCCATGTTTTGAATAAATAACAGCTAAAGTATGAGGTGAGCTTAGCAAAGTACTTTCCACTTTTTGTGAAATACCAACTCTTGCATATTGATATGCCCAGCAAATAACTTTACACTTCGTGTACTTCCTGAAACTGAGAAAGTTGTCCCTGTTAGTTTAAAACTTTTCTGCATTTGCTGGAGAGTCAAATGATGTTCTCACAAGGTGACAGAAGCATTTCTTCATTTGTCAGTGGCAAATTTGCTGTTATGGGACGAACATTTTTCTCCCCTGCAGCAAGAAGTAGTTTGAGAGTATAATTTGTCAACACAGAAAAAACATTCTTCCTCATCCACTGACAATTTCATTGTTTTTGTTTTAAATCACGACATGATCCGACATTGCATATGAAGAAAAGGAAAACAAATGGATCCCATCTCCAAAGGATGCTGTGAGTTATCTCATGGCTCTTCTGTGTTGTATTTTATTCTAGTTTCATTTTTGTAGCTACAGTATCAGTGGGAAGATGGATGTTTTGGTAACAGCTTAAGGTCGGAGATGTGCTTGCTATTTTCCCCTTGCGTTGGCGTATGCATCCAGCTGCATAGTTAGTATTCTTGTAAATACACTTGCCTGTGCATGGGGCATGTTACTAGTTTTTATAACTTACTACATGTACACAGCATGACAAACGATGCCTGATCTGGGCCCGATCAGTCGCACGACTCCAAAGGGAGTCCAAACGGAGTTGTGTGACTCTGAATTCATGGCTGAATCGCAGGAAAATTGCACAATGTACACCCAGCTTAAGGCATAGGATGTAAACTAAAGAAAAAAAAGACATCTCGCACACTACAGGGCTCCAAAAATACTATTATTTATGCACCAACGTGATGTTTTGAGCAGCGGTGCTCTTCATCAGACTAAGAGAAACTCTGCTCGAAACGTCACGTTGGTGCAATAAATAATTGTATTTTTGGAGCCCTGCAGTGTGCGAGACGTCTTTCTTTGTCAGTCTCTTTTTCAGCTCAGCACCTGCCCCCCTAGGTTTGGATGTAGTAAAAAACAACATTGACTTTAATAATCAAACTGGCATTTAAAAGGTTAAATCCTCAAAATGATTGAATGTTTGCTATTTTTGAGAACAGCTAAAGTTGTTTAATAGATTTATGCAAAAAAAGCAGAAAAAATATTAATCTGTTAATTTTTTTATAGCAGTTTTTTGGAAGTGGACATTTTTGCCCTTTATAGGGTAGTAAATTTAAGTGCTGCCTGAGGGTTAAGCACAAATATCACTTGATAACCACCCTTTCTAACAATATTTTTTTTTTTTTACAATAATATTTAAATATATGATTATAAATCATATTAAACCTCTCCTTGTTTTTGGGAAAGCATCCTGCGACCCTCCTTCACTGTCTCGCGACCCCCAACTTCGGGAACCACTGTGTTAGAGGGCTGAAACCATGGACTCTATGACCTGTGAAAAAGTCCAGTTACCTGGTGGTAGATTTGCTATGGATAGTTGGTACCAATTTGTCTTGCAGGAGGAGTTTGGCGGTCAGTCCTGCATTGTACTCTTCAAGGTTGATGATGCATTCAGGCCCAAAATGAACAAGTTTTTCCCAAGTCCAGACACTTCACTCTTAGATTCCTCTGAGGCTGGAGTGCAATGTAAAGGCACATCTTGGTCCCTGCAGCCAACAACAGAGCAGCTTCTATGCTGAGCTGTCAACAATACTCTAGTGGCTCCCACCCTTGGGAGAAAAACAAAAGTGGACATTTGTAAAAGTTTAGCTCTGAGTGCTTATGTGGATATGTCAGTTTTGTGTTTTCAGGTATAGGAGGACCACAAACAAAGGAGCGAGTGAGCTTATTTCACATTTTGTGGGTTGGCAGGTACTCCAAATACCAAAACATATGTGCAAATTACTGCCCCTGGTTTCAACATCCAACAGTGCCCACTTTTCACTGAGAATAAAGCTCCAGGAGAACACAGAGGGATGAATTCTAAGAGTCAGCACAAAAACGAGATAAAACTACATCTCGAGAGGAAGGTCGAGTACCTGACAGTGAAAAGTGACACTGCTATGAGGAGCCACTCCTCTCAGATTATAGGTGGATGATCTCTTCCCAGCAGGTTGACACTCCGCAGCGTACCAGTGCCAGTGCCAGCTCCACTGTCCTCATGCCTGTCTGTCGTTCTCTGTTTCTACCTGTCCGCTGGACAGATCACCTGCTCAGGAGGTACACAGCACTCTGTGGATGATCTCTTCATCATAGAGTCACAGCACCAGTAAATATGCCCCCAATCTGACCCCATAGCAGTCCTGTAGTCCTGCAGTCACTCAATAAAAGAAGTGGTGCAGGTTTCACCTTCTTATAGGTGCCACAAATCTCAGAATACATTACACCCATACAGTTGAAACCAGAACTTTACATACACTATATAAAAGGCACATAAACTTTTTTTTCTCACCGTCTAACATTAAATCAGATTAAACTTTTCCTGTCTTTGGTCAATTAGGATTACCAAAACAAAAGCATTTCCTGTTTCAAAACAAACACGCCCTACAGCAGGTGCTTGATGACAGGTACTTTCTTGTTTTTATAACCAAATAAACCTGCCAGGGTGGGTTGCTGAGAAGCATCCCCACTGCATGATGCTGCCACCACTGTTCTTCACAAACTGCAGACAAACTTTTGCACACAACACAGACTTAAAGCTTTGGAACATCTTAACCCTTAGATGCATAAGTGGGGTCAAGAATGACCCCAGAGGTTATTTTTTTGCGATATCTTTGTCATTTTAATTTTCTATTGTTTAATCTTCCATGTCTGTGACGTGAGGCCATTTGGATTTGTATCTAATTGTTAAATATTCTAAGTCATTGCATTTTTTTGTATCAGTACCACACTTTTCCATACGTGGGGTCAAAAATGACCCCAGGCATTTTCTATGGAATTCCAAAGGTTAACCCTAGGAACATTTAATTTTAGCCAACTGTGACTGTCAGGAATCCATTTACTGTCGATCCACACATATAATTCCAAAAAAAACATGATTTTTAAAGGTAAAAAAAAAAAAAAATCAAAATCAAGGTTTATAATATTCTAAATATTAGATTAAATTTGAAATCACAAGTTTAAAAATGTAAGATAAAATTTAAAATTGTGATTCTAATAGGTAAAATATGGGATTAAAAGTGAAAGAAAAGTTTTAAAGGTCAAAATATAACTTAATATTTAAAATTGAGACTCTATAAGCTCAAAATATGACATAAAAACTTAAAATTATGAGTCACAAATTCCAAATTTGAGATAAAATTCAAAATCATGAATTGAAAAGGTCAAAATATGATCTTATATTTAAAGTTGTGAAATTAAAAGGTTAATATATGAAATAAAAAGCCAATTTATTTATTTCCCACATTCCTGACTTTTTATCTAATTATTTTAACTTTTTCTACATTTTATGACAAAGATTTTTTAAATAATCAAGGCTAAGTTTAGGTTTTTTATACCGGAGGAAATCTGCAGACCTTACGCTGGGCCAGGTAGACCTGGACCAGGTCTTGAGTTTGACAGCTCTGTTCTAGAGTGTCAGCCTCTAGTTAATGACATTTATAGACCTTGTTCTGATCAGTGAAAAAGATTTCGTTATCAATAACATGCATCATTGGTGGTTAAACTGTTTGAAATACCTCTTATTATCTCATCATTTCCTGTAGTTTATGAAAATGATTAAATAACGTAATATCAAACCAAATCTTTGTAAAAGGCAGACTTATTATTAGTACTAATCATTCTCCTGTTGGGATCATTTTTGGATGTTTACCTTGTTATTTTTTTATCTTTCTCAAAGCTGTTTTGTGATAAAATGTTAATAAAAGTGATAAATGTCAAACATGAAATAATTCTTTTGATGACCAAAATATCATAAAAATAATAATCCTTCACCAAAATTAAAGAAATTTGTTAAGTTTACAACATAAAGCACATTCATTCTTACTGGGGTCATTTTTGACCCCACTCATGGAAGAGTGTAGGTATTGGTAGGTCATGCATTTAAGGGTTAAAGTTGTTCACACTTCAACACTTTTGTGGAAGGTGTGCAGCCCGTTACATCTGGAGTAAAAATAACAGCATTTGATAAAAAGATCATGCCAACAGTCAATCATGATGGTGGCAGTGTGATGGTCTGCCAAATATCAGCTTTTGCAGAGTCCAAAATTAGCACTATTCAGTTATTCCTGTATTTGTCAACGTGCCTACAGATGATGTTACTGTCTGAAATTAACCAGTGTGTGTTAGGCCTGTCTGAAATGAGGAAAAACTACATTGTGCTGTAATCCATTCAATTAAAAATTCAAGTCATTAAGGCATAACAAAATATAATTTGTTACCACGGTTTAATTAACTTTCTTATTTATCTTGGTTCAGGCTGTCTTGGCAAGTTAATATTGGATGATGATGAACAAATAATAAATAATAATAATAATAAAAGAATAGAATAAAAATTTGTGCTGCCCTGGTGTGTATGTGCAAGGCTTAATAAAGTTTTATATCCTTTTATCTCATGTGCATACTGATATTAAACTAACCTGTTAATGTTTACTGATAGTGTTGCACTGATTAACTAGCATGATTAACAACATCAATCTCTTACTCAGAATGAAGATGATCCAGATGTGGCTGGTAGCGAGAGGCCTCACAACAGAGATGATGATGACACCCAGGGCAAAACAGGAGAGCAACTGGCAGAGCAGCCTCAGAAACCCATAAAAGCACCAGTATGATTATAGTGAGGTTAATGATGATGATGCTTGTTTGGCTTGTTTGCTTTTTTAGCCATATGCACTAACTCACTATTGTACTTCAATAGTATGTACACCATATTTTTGTCTTTCATCCAGATAGACCAGCATATGTGTTAAGAAGGGGACTCCAGAGAGGACTGTGGCCCCATTGCAGAGGTGGAAAAGTACCAGACTATTGTACCCAAGTAAAAGTACAGTTACTTTGGTTAAAATTGACTTAAGTGGAAGTAAAAGTACTGGTCTATAAATTTACTCAAAGTACTGAGTAGCTACTTTTGATACCTAAGGGGCTTTCACAATGAAATATGATCTGTCCTTAATGTGCAATAACAAGAAGAAAATATGGAGCTCCAACCAGGTCATTTGAAATAATGTTTGACCTAACCTAAAGTACAATGCAGCAGCTGTTCTTGGAAAAAAATATGGAATCATTCTCTCGCTATGTTCATGTCATGACTACCAGGGGTTGTTAAAGCCAAATGACTGGTCGTTTTTATGTTGTTGGCTTTAAGTGTTTATTTTTCTACTTGATGCTTTTTCAAATGTAATTAAGAACAAGACCTCAATCAAAACATACTTAAGTAATGGTGATTTAAAAACTACACAAAAAAGTTCAAGTACATGAAATAGGAACTCAATTACAGTAACTGTAATGAGTTACTTTCTACCCCTGCCCTATTGTCAACATAAACCACTTCAACCCAGCCTTCATAAGCAGCACATGGATGAGTACTCTTCTGTTATGTTGCGTTTCAATGCACCTTGCATCCCCCACTTTTATACCACACAATCAAGAGGAAGATAGTTGGAGACAGACTGGCACAAGCTGACTTACTTAGCTTTGTTTATTGGTAAGGGCCAAAAGTGACAGGTCAGCAACGAGGGGCAGTACTTTCAGGCACGGCAGAGTCGTGACGTAAACAAGCAGCAGCAAGAGGCCGGTGCAGTTGTGGAGGAAGAGATTAGCGTGGATGCTGCTAAAGCGCCAGTTCTATCAGAACTTGATGACATTTCTCCAATAAAAGAAGAACAAAAAACAGCAGTGAGTTTATTTTCAAAAACAACAAAAGTCGAGAACTTACACGTCTATAGTTGCCATGTTTCGTATTATTCCTTGGTAGCTGTGCACGTGCAGTTCGATAGCAGCTACGCCACGTGTTTTCTTGCTCTGATTGGCCCGTAGAGATGTGACAGACAGAACGTTCATCCAATCACACTCTGAGTTTTTTTTCAAATCCTCTGCCTTTTCCCGAATGTTTTCTATTGAAGCTTTCCCAGATGGATGTGTGAAACATATCCATCTGGCGTGTCAGGTTAGAGCGGCACAAGTACATGTCAAATGTGTCAACACTGACTCTGGCCGCCCTCCCTCCCCTCTTCAGGCCGGGGTTGATGAACATCAGGACCTGTGAAGAGCCGTTAGCGCTCTACATGCCTAAAACTTCTACACTGTACTGTAAAAAAAAATTACCATCAGTATATGAGTGCAGGAACAAAAACTCAGTGCTTGGTTTTAAATGATTTGACCTTAATTTCAACAGAGAATAAAATCAGTTATTTTAACTTCCTTCAGTTTCTTTTTAACTGAGAAAGTAAACACTCTTTACACAGCAGCACCTCCCCATTAATTCTAAAGTCTACTGTAAACAAATGAGACAATAACTAAAGTGTTTACAGCCTCCTCAGGGCCACTGTACACTCCTGCTGTCTATTTGTCCCACTCCACTGCTTTTGGTTGTTCATCTGCTCAGCTTTAACACTCTAAGTGTGCTTAAGTGTATTTACTCTGCACCGTGGTAATCCAACAGAAATTTTATGTAAGGACTAAAACACCTTCCTCCTACTTCTATTGTTCTGGTTTGGCAGCACATGAAACCTGACTGTGAATATGAGTGGAAAGTTGCTCCTTTGAAAGTAGTTTGGGGGAAGGATTGCAAAAGTAAACTATGTAATGGAAAACATGGAAAAAAGGAAGAAAATGTGAATTTAAATGACATTTAATTGTGTTATGAAGCTCATGGGAAGGCTGTGGTAACATATAAAGAAGAGGGAACTCGAAGCCTGAAGGATGAACTATTATTTATAAAATATGCCCATGTCTCATGTGTATTAAAGCTCACTTTCTCCTCAGGCACAAAGATGAATATAAATGAAGGTTTTTTTATGTTGTAAGGGCCAAACACACTCCAAAGCACACAAAGGGACGTCTGCATACATTTAAGTGTGAAAATAGACAGGTGCACATGCACGGACACAAGGAAGCTTAAAGCAGTGAAGACAAAATTAAAATAATGGAACTGAAAACAGGCGGATTGGTGCAGCATTAGGAGTATAGCAAGCATTTTATTGAGGCTGTCGAGATAAAAAAGGGAGCTGAACACCTGTCCATCTACTTTCTAACCCTCACCCAGGGTCATGAGCTCTGGGTAACTGGTTTAGTTCTTATCTTTTTATCAGACAGTCCTATGTCAGCCTCGGTGCTTGTGTGTCCCAGCCTCATGATTTTAATTATGGTATCCCACAAGGAAGCATTCTTGGAGGGGTCTCAAAATTCCCTGAAAAAAACTAAGAATATTTTTAAAATCACATTGTTGCTACTTTACACCAATTTAGCCAAATTGTAACCCCTTTTCATCATTTTCCCCTACCAATTTTAACACTTTTTTAACATTCAACACCTAGTTTTGTCAATTTTACTGTTGTAAGTGTGGAGCAATTGAACCCAGATGCAGAAACGGGAACAGTTTTAAAAGGTTTATTGTGCACAGGAAGGGGGGAATCTTCGTGGTGTTGAGCTGCTGGTGAGCGGTGAGTGAGGCACTGGAAAAAAGGAGAGAGACACGTTAGTAGGAGCCACAGGTAATCACTAGAGGATAATGCAAAAATTCACAATACTCAAGAGAGCAGAGCACTGAGGTTTACCACGGGGAGTAAAGAGCGAAACTCTGGCACTGCAGAGAGCTTCCAGCTGCCTCTTGAAGGAGAGTCCAGATTAGGTGATAGACTGCAGGTGCGCTCACTCTCCGCAGTGCCGTGGGGGATGGTGCAACCTCAGGAGAGGCAATGAAAGTTACCAGCAACAACCAAAGGACACAGGAAGCCAGAATCCGGTAGGCCATCAAATAAAACAATATTTTCATAATAAACACCACATTTAAACCCTTTTCACTACTTTATTCTGCCTGTTTTTGCCACTTTTAAACCAGTTCTTGCCACTTAAGCCTAATGTTGCCTCTTGTGACTCATATTTCCACTATCAACCCCTTTTTACCAATTTCTACACCAAATTTGTCCCATTTTAACCAAATTTCCCCATCTGATATGCCCATTTCTGCCAGTTTAACCAATTTCTACCAATAGCTACCTATTTTTTCTTTCTCAGTTAACCCATTTTTACCAGTTTATATCAATTTTTTATCCTATTTTACTTAATTTCCACAAATTTTTGCCATTTTAAAGCCATTTCAGACATTTTTACTCCTTTTTACCCCTTTTTATGCTCATTTTTGCCATTTATATCTAATAATTGCCACTTCTAACCCATTTCTGCTACTTTTAAAATCCAATTTCACCACATTTTCCCCATTTTTTTTGCCATTATTACCCCAATTTAGCAATTTTTAAACAATTTTAACTATTTTCTTTTTTTAACAAAAGGGATTTACATTTTATTAGGAAGGCTTTTTACTACATAAATGATTGAAACGATATTTGTTTCTTTGATAAGAGTGGTTATTTGTTCAGGTTAAATATAAAATATGGATATCACATTTTAACTCTACAATGGACCTTGATTTTGCTGACCCCCATGGGCCCCCAGTTTGGCTGGGTGCCAGAAAGCTCCCCAACCTTAGGGCCAGCCTTGTCTGCACTTGACTATTCTTAACTGTGCAAGGCCGTCTTCTACCACCTTCAGGTACAGTGGGGGTCCCCGGTCTCTTGCACCTTTATTTTGGTTTTGAAAACCCCTGAAATAATGTAATTGCACTATTTTATGTCGTAAAAGGCGTAAGGATACATGAATGATATCAACACAAGGGGTGATGCTATCAGTCGGGACTTAGTGTCTGTTTGCTCTGTAAGAAGTTGTTATGGTGAGTTAAATTAAGTTAATAAAGTCAACTACAGATCGTTGCTGCCTCCTGATAACGCCACAGCACAAATCCTTTTTCTAATAAGGAGGACAGACACAAGATCTCTCCTTTCTGCTCTTCACTACTAGAAAGATGGCAGCAAAGTTGTGAAAATCAGCCCCTCACAGAGGAATATGTCCACAAGTCAAACATGGGCCGCCTGCATACATGGGACTCGCCTTAAACCATGAGGCTATCTGCACCCCCAGAAAGGGTCGTTTAATGACTCAGAGTTAGAAGCTAAAGTACAAAGAAGTGAGCACACACGGCTACAGGACATGAAAAAGTCATCAAACATGTCATTGAACATGAAAAACTGCTGCACTCCCCACATTCACAGCAGAAGGATGGACCTTGAGTAAAAATCAAAGCAAATGGCTGCTGTTAAACTCTGCATACATGCCTTGATAGACAATAAAAGTGTGTTTTAGTGTGTGAGCAATCAATCGTGCTCTTCTTACTGTACACCTGTGTGAAACTGTTCTTGCTTTTCTTCCAAGTGTGTGCACACATTTGTGTTTTCTTGTGTTTGTGTGTGAAAACCATGTGCAAGGCCGCTGATAAGGACTGTGCTGAGGTTTCATTGGTCGCGAGTGTTTGGGGTCCCTCAGTGGCCCCATCATCATTCACACAAACAAAAGGTGAAGTGACGGTGACCCCTGAGCCACACATTTATGGCCACATGGACACTGCCCGGCCGTCTGCTGTCTCATCACTTCACTCCAGTCCCATTCCCTCTCACAGAGATTGTTGATCCTGAGCTATCTCACTAATCCTGTTTTTTATGAGGTCAAGTGTTGTGCTGTAATAGATCAGTATGTTCTGAATAAAGGGGGAATACACTACTTAAAAAACAAATTAACAAATAAACAAAAATACAGCATAGGTAGGGCACTACATCCTCTAGAGCACGGGTGTCAAACTTAAGGCCCGGGGGCCAAATGTGGCTCACGCTGCAGTTTTACCCTGTCCACAAGATCATTTCATATTTTAATTAGAAGTGTCTCTCCCGAATGAGGTCTGCAGATTTCCTCAAGTATAGAAATGTATATTTAACCTTGAATATTAAAAAAAAATCCTGTTAAGTCATTAAAATCTGAAAGTAGAGAGTAGAAATAGTCAGGAATGAGGAAAATAAATTAATTTGTTTTCATTTCATATTTTCATTTTGCATCCCAAGATTATGAACTAAACTTAGGATTTTGCCTTTAATTTCATAATTTTGACCTTTTCTCTCATATTGTGACCTTTTAGGTTCATAATTTTTCATTTTAAATCATATTGTGACTTTTTAAACTCCCAACTTTGACTTTTAATCTCATATTTTCAATTTTAAACTCCTGATCTAGAACTTTTGTCTCATATTCTAAACCTTTGTCACAATTTTGATTTTTATCTTCTATTTTGACCTTTTAACCATTTGATATTGTATTTTATGTCATAGCTTGACCTTTAATCTCATGATTTTAAGTCTATCTCATATATTTGCCTTTTAAAAACCTTATTTTGACTTTTAATTTTGTATAAAGTTGACTTTTTAATCTCAGATTTTGAGCCTTGAGCTCATTTATTTATTTAGCTTTTTTTTTTTTTGACATGGACACACAGTAACATTGAAGCTGTGATATTTAATCATTTTGACTGTTTTTTTTTTTTTTTTTAGAAATCTTTGGTTAAATCTTGACCCTGTCAGGCCCTCAGGTTAAACCTAAATTCAGATTTTGGCCCCTGCTGTGATTGAGTTTGACACCCCTGGTCTAGAGCCTTGGATTCTTAACTGGTGCATCAGGACCTGAAAAGCTGGTTACAGAGCCATTTCTCATGGGTTGTGGATGTGGCATTAAGTCTTTGATGTACTTTTATTTAGAAGGATATGTCTATCTTCTCACTCTGTCACTTTTGTTTCTATCTTGAGTCCAAACAGCACCACTTAAAAATTTGAATGTTGAATGGTGAATGTGCAGGTCACAACTTGTCCACTAGAGCGTTTTGGAGTTGCTGGATTGTGTATTTGGAGAGTTTGATGAGGGAAAGCAAAAAATACCGTCTGCTTCTATAGCATTAGCTGTGCAGCTGGTATGTCGGTGCAGCAATGAGCTAAATCAGCCAACTAATGTGGGACCCTGCTGGTATTACAACCCAACAGCACAAAGATTATGTCTGCTAAACGTTAGTGGACTTTAAATCAGGAGACCATATAGGATTAAAAAAGGACACTTAAAATATGCCTGCTCTGTATGGATTATACAAGCAAGTTTGTTGCTGGTGGCTGTTTGTCAGCATGTGGAATCGCTAACTTACAGCAACCACGATTTGCTTTCACCCATTAACACTGTCACGGTTTATCTAGTTCACCAAAGAAAACCGTGCCTACTTGCTAGTTGGCTAATTTAGCCCATTGCTAACGCAATTTTCACAAATGCCAGAACAGAAATGGCAGAGAAAGGAGACACACTTACCGAGGCACAATCTCCTTCGTTGGCTGACATTGCCGATGAAGCTTTGCGGGTCTCTGTCACATGACCGAGGGAGCATAACCTGATTGGCTGGACATTAGATCAATTGAGACAGGGATCGATTGCTTCTCCCTGGTTTACTCGGTCTCTTTTGATGCTGAAGTTCAATTTTTTGCTGTTGAATTTTTTAACATTGAATTTTTTTTTTACACTGAACTTTTTTTTTGATATTGAATTTTTAAAAACTGAATTTTTTGAGACATTGAATTTTTTTTGCACTGAATTTATTTTCGCATTGGATAAAAATTCAGTGGCAAAAAATATATATATATATATATTTATATATTTGGTGCTAATTTGATGGTTTTTCAAATTCAAAATCTAATTTTGATGCTAAAAAAAAAAAAATCAGTTTTAGAAATCAAATTCAAACTCAGATGTATTGATTTACTTCCATACCATCGAAACAGGCTTAAAAAGCTGTTGTTTCTGTATCAGCCTCAGGAGATTTGTGGGAATAAAGATCTGCAACACCACAGTTTGGCTCTTTTGGATCCTGTGTCTGTGTCTTACTCAGGAGGCATGTTTTTTGACGTCTGCCAGGCCACCATGCTCCCCAGAAGACACTTGACAGTACACACTGCATTTGATATTTAACTCACTTTCACCGCCGCTGTCCAACCAAGCATCTTATTCTCCCGCTCACCTCCGTGAATACATAAATGCTTTTGCACCAAGGGTGTCTGAAGCTGTCACCTCTCCCTCCCGCTTTCTTTTGCGAAGAGAAGACCCGCCTTACTCGACCTCTGATTGGCTCTATGTTTTAGCTGACCAATCCAACTGAAAAATGCAACACTCAGTCAATTAGTTAATCAGTGGTACAGTAGGACGTAAGGGACGAAAATACGGAAAAAATGGCGTCCCATATTGACTCAAAACGGGATGCTGCATTTAAATGCAGCAGCGGCGGTCAAATGCATATAGGGGAAACACTGCCTTAAAATTATATATATATATATATATATATATATATATATATATATATATATATATATATATGTGTGTGTGTGTATTTGTTTGGGAGTTGAAAATCTGAAATGGACTTATATTGCTTGCATGGAGCTGAACTCATGAATAATGTAAAACCCAAAATAATAAAAATAATATTATTCTCATATTGACATCAACCTAATGACTGAGTCCGTACATTTTAGAGACTAAGGGAGAATGTTTCGGCCGCCCCCTCCATCTCTCTCTCTCCGTCGTCTTCTCTCTGAGGACTGTCTCTCAGACAGAGGAGTCACAAACCACATTAACCTTTAAGAGCTAAAAATCAATGTCCTGTTGTTAATTTGTGCTAATTTGCTTCCACTTAGTTTTACAGCAGTCTCCTTTTTTTCCTTGACTGAGTTTGAAAAACTTCTGCCTGCAGGTCATGAGAACATATGGCAATTTTTCCGCCTTCACGCCTCCAGACGTTGAGCGCTTTTTTTTTTTTCTTTGCCCCATATTTTCAGAGCACACCGGGTCAGCTAAGCAGCAAAAAATGACTGAAAATTACATCCAGAAAGTCTATTCAAACCTTTTAAACTTACAGAAGATCTCAACGTGTAAAATATTTTCAGAACGTTTAGTTTTTTCCTTATTTGGATGACAACTTTTGGATACTTATAGCGCCTTTTGTAAATCATTTATGGGCAATGTAATTTGGCTTTGTTGACAAAGTTAATGTCAAAGTAAAAACAGATTCCTTGTGAGGTAAAATCACCTGAGTGTTGTGAATGTGTCTTAAGTGATTGTACACCTGTGTCTGGAAGGTCCAGTCACTGGTTCATCAGTATTCTTGGCTACCATTACACCATGAAGACAAGAGAAAACTCCAAGCAACTCAGAAAGAGGTTAAATATATATTTTTTTGGTCAAAAAGGACAAATTATAATGGCCATGACTGGTTTATAAAATCAATAAAAGAGTAAAATATCCAAGGGGATGAATACTTTTTACAGGTGCCGTATAGATTCTCTTAAAAACTGACTTAGTGGCAAACATGTCAGTTACTGAGGCTGTAAATAAATAGACAATCTGGTGTTACCTCCTAACCTTGCAAAGCAGATAGATATGCCCATTTCCGTGTTTCTCGAATCCCGCTTGCAAAGCTCCTGTCTGAACTGTTTGGGCCCGGTTAGAACGTGACAGAACCAATCAGCGGCGAGGGGCAGTACTTTCAGGAGCAGCGGAGTCGTGACGCAAGCAAGCAGCAACAAGAGGCCGGTGCTGTTGTGGCAGAAGACATTAGCGTGGATGCTGCTAAAGCGTCAGTTTTATCAGAACTTGACAACAATTCTTCGTTAAAAGAAGAATGTTTTTTTGTTATGTAAAACATAAAAACACACAACAATGAAATATACAGTATATATATATATATATATATATATATATATATATATATATATATATATAGACACATAAAACATGTTTTTTTTAAATGCTGACAATGTTAACAAGAGACCAGTGGAGTTATGGGTGAAGAGTTTAGCGTGGATGTTGTCAAAGCGCCAGTTTTATCAGAACTTGATGACATTTCTTTGTTAAAAGAAGAACAAAGAACAGCAGTGAGTTGTTTTCTTTTCAAAATGACAAAAGTTGTGTACTGACATGTCTACAGTCGCCATGGTTTGTGATATGCAGTTCTCTATGGAGTTTATTCCTCGGTAGCTGGGACGTCAGGTGTTTTGTTGCTCTGACTGGCCCTTAAAGATGTGACAGGCAGAACACTTATCCAATCACCCTCTGAGTGTTTTTTTCAACGGCTCTGCCCTTTCCTAAACGCTGTATATCGAAGGTTTTCCATTTGGATGTGTGAAACAAATCCATCTGGCGCGTCAGGTTAGGTGTGAAGGTGGTGATTGTGGATCCAAACTAAAAGTTCTCACTCTTCTTTATCTCAACAAACAGCCTGTAAATAAGAAAATAATGGTTGTCTTTTTAATTTAAAAAAGTTAAAATAAAAACACAAACAGCCAGGTTAGTACAGTACTGACCTATATGTTTTATATTTCTTTAAAAAGCGTCTGCTGATATAAGAGCACTCTCTGTATTTGTCTTTCTCTGTGTGCTTTCACTCACCTGCTGGCCCCGCTCACACAGGTGAGAGTGGAGCAAGAAAGGCTACCAAACCATCTGAGAGCAAATGTTTGTGCATGTGGAGCTGCAGGAATTTCATTTCACAGGCGTATATCAGCTCATGCAGTGTGCCTGTGTGTGTGTGTGTTTGTGCTCAGTGTTCCTACTTTAAAATCAGCAGCAGAGCTTGCCCTCTTGTTGTTGCAGCATCTCATGTAGATAAATCAGAGCCACACTGTGTCTGAGACTGCTCCTGAAATCCATAATGGATCAGAATCACAGAGACAGTGTTTGTGTGAATGCACATATTTCTCCTACTTCCAGACGGGCCTCCTTAGGGCACAGATGCATTATGGATGGCACCATGTCACCATCAACAGGCAGTAGAGGCTTTTAGGTCCCAAAGGCGAGGGTCAGGATCCGACCTAGCCTTGGCTGTATGAAAATGCAAGAGACAAAAAGAAAAGCAGAATGAGGAAAGGGGAATGAGGTTCAGTGCTTTATCTGCACAGTTATCAGTGCCATGGGTGTGTCTAGAAGTTTATAATATTAGTGGCATCAGCTGAAAACCACATGTAGTGAGAAGGAGACCTTGCACCTTTTTTACAGGTCAGGGCTTTGTCAGGGTTTAAACTGTCTGAAAATGGTTCCTATAGGGTGCCTCCCTGTGACCAAACATGGTAAATTATCAGCTAGGTTGCCGTTCCAGTGGTAAAGATGTGGTAAAGTGCTCCATAGGGTGCCTTTCCTGTGGACAAAATGTGACAAAGTGTCTTTCTGTGTGTCTTTCAGTGGTCAGAACATAGTAAAGTGCCTTCTATAATGCCTTGACAGTAGAAACAATGAAGTAAAGTGCTTTCTAAGGTGCCATTGTAGCAGTCAAGATGTGGTAAAGTGCCCTTCAGGATAACCACCCATCACACACCAGACCAGGCTCCAATGCTTCATATGCCACACCCCCACTGACAACTGTTTTAATAGAATGGCCATTTCCAAAGTGGCGTTAATGAAGCTCAGGAACGGATTTTGGAAAGACAGACTCTCTGAACTTCTACTGCTATCCATGGAGAGGGGTATCCCAAACAAGGTCAGAAACACATTATATTGCCAAAAGTATTCGCTAACCTGCCTTGACTAGCATATGAACTTAAGTGACATCCCATTCTAAATCCATAGGGTTTAATATGACGTCGGTCCACCCTTTGCAGCTATAACAACTCTTCTGGGACGGCTTTCCACAAGTTTTAGGAGTGTGTTTATGGGAATTTTTGACTGTTCTTCCAGAAAGACATTTTTGAGGTCACGAGAAGGTCTGACTCTCAGTCTCCGCTCTAATTCATCCCAAAGGTGTCCTATCGGGTTGAGGTCAGGACTCTGTGCAGGCCAGTCAAGTTCATCCACACCAAACTCTCTTATTCATGTCTTTATGGACCTTGCCTTGCATTGCACTTGGTGACATATGGCTTGGATGAAGCTCTCGACTCACTGTTCATGAGCTAATCTGAAGGCCACATGAAGTTTGGAGGTCTGTAGCGATTGACTCTGCAGAAAGTCGGCGACCTCTGCGCACTATACGCCTCGGCATCCACTGACCCCGCTCCATCATTTTACATGGCCTACCACTTCATGGCTGAGTTGCTGTCATTCCCAATCACTTTCACTTTGTTATAATACCACTGACAGTTGACTGTGGAATATTTAAGAGCGAGGAAATTTCCCGACAGGACTTGTTGCACAGGTGGCATCCTATCACAGTACCACGCCGGAATTCACTGAGCTCCTGAGAGCAAGCCATTCTTTCACAAATGTTTGTAGACACAGTCTGCATGCCTAGGTGCTTGATTTTATAAACCTGTGGTCATAGAAGTGATTGGAACAACTCATTTCAATCATTTGGATGGGTAAGTGAATACTTTTGGCAAAATAGTGTATCTTCAAACGCATGGCCAACGGAGGAAGAATTCTCTAGTTCCAGCATCCTGGACTAAGCTCTTTGGTTTCAAGTTAATTTCCACTGCCATCGTCATGTGTAAACTTTCACCAAGTTAATTGTGATATATATTTTATAATCCCTCATCAGTATTTTTACAAAGTTCTGGTACATTTAATCACATAACAACAAAGTTAGCATGCATGCATGCTGCATGACAACTTCATGTGCACTGGTACCCCACTGCACACTGCAGATGTCTTTTTTTTATTATTCTGGGACTCCCTTGGGGGTCACAATACGCTGAGAAGGGGCCCCAAGATTCCCTACATTTTTCTTTAATTACACTGTTGCAACTTTACACCAGTTTTAATCCATTTTAAATAATTTTCCCATCAATTTTAACACATTTTTGCCGTTCGACACCTATTTTTGTCCATTTTAAACCCTTTCCACTATTTTTTTTCTGCCTGGTTTTGCAACTTCTAAACCAATTCTTGCCACTTAAACCTAATGTTGCCTCTGTTGACCAATCAGTGCCATATCACCCCCCCCACACACACCTTTTTTTAACCACTTTTTACATGTAATTTTTTCTCATTTTACCCACATTTCATCAACTCATATGGCCATTTTTGCTAGTTTAACCAATTTCTGCCAATATCTGCTTATTTCTCTGACTTAGTTAATACTTTTTTGCCAGTTTATATCAATTTTTCATCCCATTTCACCAAATTTCCACATATTTTTGCCAATTTAAAGCAGCCACTTTTTATGTCCCTTTTCCCACTATGCCCATCTTTTCCACTTTAACCCATTTTTGTCATTGATATTTTGATATTTTGATTTTTTTGCTATTTTTGTTATGTCCCCACTTCTACCATCTCTTTTCACCTTTACTGCCATTTTTAACCCATTTTAATTCTTGTTTTTTCAACAAGAGGGATTTACATTTTTAATAAGGCTATTAACTACACAAATGATTAAGATTGATTAGAGTGATTATTTTATCAGGTTAGATATAAACTATGGTTATCACAGCTTAACTTTATAATGGACCATGATTTTGCTGACCTCCATGGGCCCCCAGTTTGGCTCAGTGCCAGAAAGCTCTCCCATTTATCGCCCTTTATGGACTGCCTTATCTGCACATGACTATTCTTGAATGTGCATGGATGTATTCAACCACCTTCAGGTACAGCAGGGGTCCCCGGTCTCAACATCTTTATTTTATGTGTGTAAAGGGAAGGATTCTCTGCTAAATGAATGTAAACACATTTAAAGTTTTGGTAACAACAGTTCATTTTTAGCTACTGAAATATTTTGCATAAACAGATGCTGCTTTTTGCCAATTTTAGTCATTTTTCACTTATTTTCCCCCACCTTTTTGCTGCTTTTTGCCAATTTTAGTGAAGTTTTGCTTATATTCCTCCCACCTTTTTGCTGCTTTTTGCCAATTTCAGTTATTTTTCACTCACCCCCCCCCCCCACACACACCTTTTTGCCAATTTAAGTATATTTCAATCATTTCCCCCACCTTTTTGCTGCTTTTTGCCAACTTCAGTCTTTTTTCACTCATATTCCACCCACCTCTTTGCTACTTTTTGCCAATTTCAGTTATTTTTGTCACTCATTTTCCCCCAACTTTTTGCTGCTTTTTGCCAGTTTTAGTCACTTTACACTCATTTTGATTTCACGTTGTTGCTGCTGTTTTACCATTATTACCACCTGTAAATCATTTTTTGCCACATCTCATCCATTTCTGCCACTTTTTCTCCACTATTTTTGTCACTACCCCCCCAGTTTTTGCCATTGGCTCTTTGGTTGAGCAGGGTTGAGTAACACTGCTGCAAAGGGATGATTTTCAAGAGCTTAGAGCTTGTCGTTTTTCTTAAAAGCTGTTTTTCTGCAGTTGCCAGGTGATGTGAACATGCAAAGATGAAAAATTAACAGGCCAGTGCTGGAGCTCTCATGGGCTGCTAATGCTGCCCACCACTCATCTGAGCTCTTTTTGCTCTTCAGTCCTCAGATCTGGACTGAAAACAGCAAACATGTAAAAAAAAACTGGACATACTGTTCATTTACTAATGCTGTTGTTGTTCCAGGGAAGGTAGGCTCACCTATTTTGACACAAATATGGCACACCCAACATTCAAGTTTGGATATCATCCTTACTGCTTGGTGCTGCAGCATCATCCTGCCGTTCTCTTTTCCTTCTTCTGCATTCCATTCCTTCTTACCTCTCTACCTCCCACACTTCTTCCCCTTCCTCCCTACCTCCTTCCTCTGTATTTCCCATTACGACTTCTGTCTCCTCATGGCTAATAGTCGAGTATCTGCCTGCGAAGCTGATGAGGCCCATTAGCGTGAGTGAGCTGCAACAAAGGAGGATCACAGCTCTGCAATGTAATGTGATGAGCTTCCTCTCTCTTATCAATTCCAGGAAACATTAAAGGAGTACGGGAGGAAAAACTCTCATTTCATACACCCATAATTAAATGACACAGACGGGTTGATAGTCCCTGGACCATTGTGAATCCAAATTACGCCAAGTAATGAAGAAAAGTACTTTTAAACCTCAGGTAAGAATCCGGGAAGCCTTTGAAATCAGCCTCTGCTGCATTTTGAATGTTGTGTGGAACATTTATAAAGACGGAGATGTTCATTTATCTAAAAAAGATAAACATAGCATTGCTGTGGTTATTTCAGGTTTAATTAAAAGCTACTTTGATGTCCCCATATGGTTCTTGAGAGTGCGTGTCAGTGCAGAAAAGTACGTGCTCCTGTCTGAATGCATTAAAATGTATAGGTCACTCATGCATATAATTTAAATCTACAGACCTGCAGAACCAACCTTACAGCTGTGTGCACTTTACAGACGTAGTTATAGTTCAGCTAGGGGTTGGAAATTGGCGGTCATGGATGTGGAAGGGTATGGGCGATATGAACATGAGATAAAGCTGAGAGGAAACGCCGCTGTCAGACTCACATTCTGCATGCTGTAAAGGGAAAAGTTAGCTAAATATTGAAGTGCATTTTTTTTGCCATGCAACAGGAAGTAGAATTTTCAAATTCTTAGAATAGTTGTAGAGCACTAACCTGACACGCCAGATGGATTTGTTTCTGGTTTTTGCTTGGCCTTTGGCCATTTTCAAATTTGCCTACTATACTTGCAGTGCTCACTGATTTGCCCAAAATGTAGTATGCAGTATGCGAACAAATGCAAAAGTTGCAGTATGCCAAAAATACCCGAATGATGTATTGATTCGGGAAAATTTCACAGCATGCAACGGACCAATCTGCTTCGCCTATTGTTACTCACAATGCAAAGCGCCGGGTCAGAGTTCGTAATGGCGGAGAGCGGTGAAACTTTCATCGGAGCGGCTGATGGTTACAAATGGAAGTGCCATTACTTTTTATCTTTACCTTTTAAACATGTTCTTTAGTTTTTGTTTTGCCGTTACAGCTCGAAACAGCCGTAAAGGGGCTGTCAAATGTGTCCTTTCACTGCACTATACATGCTAAGCTAAAAACAACGGCTATAGAAATAAAAACACTTTTTTTCTGTGAAAAAATGGATGGAGAACACTGTAACGTCATTTGCAGTTGACCAGGGTATGACGTACTTCTGTATACCAGAAACCAGCTAAACCGGGCCAAGCATGCTACACAATAACATCCGACTGGCATTCATACTGCACACTCCTGTCGAACGCAGTACGCAGTGCGCAATACATACTGCATACTGCGTTTGGCAGGAGTATGCAGGAGCCCGGGGGTAATCAAGTACATTTGCACAAGGGCCATTAGTCTTGGCAGCAACTCTGGGGCTGGACTTTCAAATATATAAAAAATTGAGATAAATATTTTGGTCTAATTAACATATTATTGTGCAGCAGGCCACAAGGAGACAGGCCTGCCCACTGAAAAGGGCTGGGCCCCTGAAAATCCTAGAGAATGGGCCCTCCCCAGTTGTGACTTAGCACCAGTATTAACTCATTTTTGATACTTTTTGCCCCTTTTTGCCTCTTTAACCCATTTTTTTTACATTCTTGGACATCTTTTGAACCACTTTTCCTGCATGTTTTATCCCCTTAGTGTCACTCTTTTATCAATTTTTGCCACCTTTCTTCTATTTTTGCCAATTTTTAACCCCTTTTCATTACTTTTTTGCATCATTTTTGCCATGTTTAAAACAATTTTTTCCACTTTTTATCCTTTGGCCACTCTTCAACCCCTTTTTTGCAACTTTCTTGTGAATTATTGCCCTTGTGTGCCTCTCTTTAACAACTTTTCACTACTTCATCAGGCAATTTTTGCTATATTTCTGCCCCTTTGTGCACCTTTTTGATTGTTTAACCCAATTTTTTCCATTGTTTAACCCCTATTAAACCAATTTTCTTGCATGTTCTATCCCCTTTGTACCACTCTTTTTATCCATTTTAGCAACTTTTCTTGTCTTTTTACAAGTTTTAACCCATTTTCATTGCTTTTTTTCACTTTTTTGCCACTTTTAACCCTTTTTTGATACTTTTTTCCCCTTTCACCAATTTTTACCCATTTTAATCTCTTTTCACCACTTTTGCTGTCATTTTTTACTAATCATGGCTGGCAAGTACATTTCTATTGAAAACGATCACATATTAAGTCATTCTAAAACTAATTTAATATTCTTACTATTTTTTTGGGTGGAAATAACAGCTGCAGACATTTAAAGCCAACAACATCTTCTTTTTCACCTTTTCTGAATTTAATGGTCTTCTGGGGGCCGGACAGGAAGCTTTGGGGGGCCTGATATGGCCCCCCGAGCCGCCAGTTGATGATCAGTGCAGTAGGCCAATTCGGAAACAGCCCTTGTCTTTTAGGAGCACATTCAGTATGTTGCTAAAAAGCTGAAGGTTTTACTTGTTTTTTACTACAGAAACAAGCCCTGTTTCCCTTATATGGTCAAAAGAGACTTGTTGAGTCTACCTTTTTACCTGTTCTTGACTATGGTGATGTTCTGTATGTGAATGCTTCTGCTCAGAGAGCCAGTTATCGCTTCTTGAAGCTTTAATTTTACTCACAAGCTCAATGGATGCAAGAATTGTGAAGGTGATATCAGAGAAGGGCTTCTATGTTAACATGGAACTTGGCCTGTTCAGATGTTTTTGATTGAAATAGCTTTGATTTCAGTAAATATGACCTCCTAATGCTGCAGATTCAACAAATGGCCATTTTCAGTCCTTAAGAACTTGCAGAATAATTTGAAACTCTGTTGTGCATAATAATGTGGAACAGCGCATTTTGATTTTTTATTTTTATTTTTGAAAATAAAAGTTATCATTGGGAGGTTTGTTTTCGTTCAATCGAATTTGAATTATTCTCTAACAGGGGTGTCAAACTGCATGTTTTTCTACGACTTTATGTTTTCTGAGTACAAGCTACACCAGAGGTGCCAATCACAGCAAGGGCCGGATTCTGGATTCAGGACTAACCTGAGGGCCTAAAAGGGTCACCTTTGTGACCATAAACTGTCAACCTTGTTTCACCGGTGATGAAATATGAAAAAAAAAAAAAAAAATAGCACTGATGATAAACGATTTTGACATTTGAAAAGTTAAAAAGATAAGTTTAAAGACTCATAATTTGAGAAAAGTAAATTTATTAGTTCAAAAAAGGTCAAAACATGAAATTGGAATTTTATTTTATTTTTTTTTTAATGGCAAATGCATATGAAAGAAGTCAAAATCATGACTTTAAAAGGTAAATATGAAAAAATTTGTAATCATGTAATTAAAAGACATCAAAAATGGTTCAAAATTTTTAATTATGAGTCTAAAAGGTCAAACTATGGGATTATGAAGTCAAGGTTTGGAGTTGAAAATATGAATAATTGGTTAAAAGGGTCAAAATGTCACTTAAAAAATAGAATTATTAATCTTAGAGCTCAAAATATTATATTAGAAGTCAGTATTATGAGTTGAAATGATAAAATGATGAAATTGAAAGTCAGAATCCTAAGTTTGAGTCCTAATTGTGGGATGCTATATTGAAAATGTAAAATTAAAACACAAATTCATTTCTTTTCCCACATTCCTGACTTCTTATCTAAACATTTTTACTCCTTACTTTGTCAGATTTTATGATTTAAGGATATCTAAAATCATCAAGGAAAAGTTCATATTTTTATACTTGAGGAAATCTGCAGACCTCAGACTGATGGGCCAGTCAGAACAGAAATATGGGATCATCTTGCGGGCCGGATTTCCAATTTGACACCTGTGCTCTAACTGACTGTCATTTGCATAAAATATTTAGGAAAATCAGAGAAAAATTTCATTTTCATCATAATTTGGAATGCGGTGTTATCATGATCACGTGGCTGAAAACGATCGATGGTGAGTACTGCCTCTTCTGTAGTCTGCTTTTGTGTACAAATTACTTTGACTTCATGTTAAAATAGAAATGGAAAGAGGCATTCTGAGGCAGAAGAGGAAGCACAAAGCCTCAGTTCTCCCAGTGTAACAGATGAGGAGACACTCTGAGAGAAGCCCAGCACTCCCTTGGTACAAAAGCACATCCAGCCTCCAAATCCATCCTCATTAGTTTCCCATGATGAGTTTAATGAGCACCTCGTTGGGAAGGTTTGGCTTGGCCCGCTGTCCTCAGGGTCCTCTGGCATCCCAGGCCCCAGAGCCCCAGATAGCAAAAGCTGATGAGGCGACATCCATCACCAAACTGAGGCGAGAGGAGATGGTGAAGGGGAGACAGAAAGAGGAAACAAAACGTAGACAAAGAGAGGAAAAGGAGAAAACAAAGCAGATGGAGCTGAGAGAGACCTCCCAGTGGATGAGGGACACGGGAGAGCTCATGATTAGCAAAGCTGCATCCATCATCCCGCAGAGGAGAGAGAAGGTGAAGAAGAAAAAGGAGAAACAGCTGGATAGGCACGCAAAGTAGGGAGAGATAGCAAGTAAAGCCTTGAGAGAAATCACATTTTCATGACAGAAAGCAATAAACCCTGTGCAGAGATTATGATGTAACACGGCGCCTGGCAGACACTGATGGACGAGAGAACAACACAGCACAAAAGTGGCAAATATTTGCTTACTAAATGTGCAAAAACAGTCTAGTCAAGTTTTCCTGGAAATATTATTTAGAAGGCAGGCTGTGTAGTAAATATTGATCAGCTGTGTCAGCTGAACAGGACTCGCTCCACATACAGAACTAATGTCCTGATGCCTGTTATTGGAAATGTATCAGTTGCAGTGAAAAATGAGCATCTATGATGATTTTCATCCATCCTTTCAGATTCTGCAGCTCTTTGGGTCCAGTGGAAAGATGCTAAGCAAGGACGCCCAGACACCAAGCCACTATCTTCAGTTCCTGCTGGGTGATCTGAGGTGATCCCCCATCCAGATGAGATGTGTAATCCCTCCATTTTATTTCAGAGCTATCTCCTGCAGTTCAAAACCTAATCTTTGCCTCAGAATAGACCGGTGATACTCAACCCTGCTCAACCAAAGAGCCAAATTGTTGAAAAATACCTTTGCAAGAGCCACAGTCTAAGCAGTGAAAAGTGGCAAAATGGCTTTAAATGGAATAAAATAGTATTAAGTTAAAGATGGTGAAAATGGTAAAAAAAAAAAAATAAATAAATAAATGAAAAATTAAAAAAACAGCAAAAATGGGAAGAGAGAGTCTGAAAACAGCAAAAATGGGGAAGAAAAAAGAGTCCGAAAATAGCAAAAATGGGGAGGAAAAAAAAAGTGAGAAAAAATGGCAAAAATGGGGAGAAAAAGAGTCAGAAAACAGCAAAAATTGGGAGAAAAAAAGAATCAGAAAAAAGAGCAAAAATGGGGAGGAAAAAAAGAGTGAGAAAATAGCAAAAATGGGGATAGAAAGAGTCCAAAAATAGGAAAAATGGGGAGAAAAAAAGAGTCAGAAAATAGCAAAAATGGGGAGAAAAAAAGTCAGAAAATAGCAAAAATGGGGAGAAAAAGACTCAGAAAATAGCAAAAATGGGGAGAAAAAAGAGTCAGAAAATAGCAAAAATTGGGAGAAAAAGACTCAGAAAAAAGCAAAAATGGGTGAGAAGTCACTAAAAAATGAGTTACAGGTGGCAAAAAATGGTCCAAAAGTGGCAAAAACAAGGCAAAAAAAAGGGTTTAAAGGGACTCAAATAGACAAAAAGCAGTTAAGATTGCCAAAAATAGGAAACAAGTGATATTCAATGACAAAACATATCTTAAATTGGTGAAAAGTGTGAAAATGGGGAAAAGGGCAAAAACTGGGAAAAAAAAGTGGCAAAAATGGTGAAAAAGGTTGCAAAAAGAAGTGGCAAAAACTGCATAAAGTGGGAAAAAAGTGGTATTTAATAGGAAAGGTAGTTAAAATTGGCGAAAAGAGGCAAAAAAAATGATGAAAAGGGGCACAAAGTGGGAAAAAATTGGTGTTTAATGACGAAAGGTAGCTTCAATGGGTGAAAAGTGGGAAAAATAGAGAAAAAGTGGCAAAAACTTCAAACAGTGGGAAAAAGTGGTATGTAATGGTAAAAGGTAGGTTAAATGGGTGAAAAGGGCCGAAAAAAAAGGTGGCTAATGGCAAAAAATGGAAAAAGTGGCCAAAAAAGGCAAAAGCAGGCAAAAAGTAGGAAAAAAATTGGTATTTTTTGGTATACAGCTTAAATGGGTAAAAAGTGGGAAAATGGTGAAAAAGGGCAAAATTGGGGGGAAAAAGTGGTAAAAATGGGGTAAAAGTCGCAAAAAGAAGTGGCAAAAATGGGCAAAAAGTAGGAATAAAGTGATATTTAATAGGAAAGGTCTGTTAAATGGATGAAAAGTGGCAAAAAATGGTGAAAAGGGGCAAAATTTGGAAAAAAGTGGCAAAAGAAGTGGCAAAAACGGGCAAAAGTAGGAAAAAAATTGGTATTTAATGACAAAAGGTAGCTTAAATGGTTGTAATGTGGGGAAAAATGGTGAAAAGTGGCAAAAGTTTGGAAAAAAGTGGCAAAAATGGGGAAAAAGTAGGAAAAAAGTGGCATTTAATGGCAAAAAATAAAGCTTAAATGGGTGAAAAGTGGAAAAAATGGTAAACAGTTTACCCTTTTCAAGGATCTCGGGGGGAATAATATTTAAAATGAAGACATGAAAGGGCCACAAATAATCACGAAAGAGCCACATGTGTCTCTAGAGCCACACCTATCACTGGTCTAGACTTTGAGCTAAGCCAAGGAATCATTTGTCTAACAACAGTATGGATGTATGTTGGCTAAGTTATGGCTGCGTCACAGATTGGTTTCCATTTTGGCCTGCATGTGTTAAAAAGTCAGGGCTGAGAATAGAAGGCAGCATAGATTTAGGAGATCTCAAAGAAGCTAGAGGACTCCCCACAGACTGAATTAGCAGTAGCTAAAGGCTAAAAGAAGGAGCATAAAACAGCAGGTGATAAAGTGTTTCTTTAAAGCTCTTGAGGTTGAAGGTCCTCTCTTGGATTTGAGGGTTCTAATAACAGCAGTCTCTCATCTGAGGATATGGTGTCATAAAAGAATAATGGGAGAAAAATGCTCTCCAGGTGTAGTGCTGCTGGTCATTCTGAGATCTAGTTGTGCTTTCTTTTCATTATACCCACTGTTTAAAGGCTGAAGAGTCAAGGCTGCAATTCTTCATCGCTTTATTAAAGATTCAAGGACTCTTTGTGGTCATTCTAAAGAGAGACAGAAATTTCAAGAGTAGGATAAGAAAGAATAAAATCACAGTAGTAGAGAGGCCACAGCACCAGCAAAACACCATGGTGATGGTGCAAGCCATTTAAAGACAAAAACCAATGTGTTTCCTGAGCTGAGCACAAAAACTGCAGTTTTAGTAACAGAAGTAACAGATTATATTTTTGGCAAAAGTTTGACAAAAATCACTCAACTCATTCTTGAAATACTGTTAACAAAAGCAAGAGCTAAACATGAGGCCCAATTATGTTGATGCTGTTTGATAAACAAAATCTAACCAGTTGATATCTGTGCAAAGTTTAAGCATATCCCCCAATGAGTTCCTGATCTAACATTAACAAATAAAGGATGAGCAAGAATTGTGATTATTTTGACCTTTGATCTCCAAAATCAAATTGGTTCATCCTTCAGTCGGAGTGGACAGTGCAAAGTATCATCAGTAGATCGGTGCAACATTTTATTTCCTATTAGGAGCAAATGGCATAAAGAATGGCTACTCAAATGGAGCCTTGAAATACCACCTCATTAGAGACTGTCATTAAAAACACAGCAATAAATCCTCTACTGGTGGACTCACTGAATATCCATAAGCATAGCCTTAAGCCTTTACTAATGCTTCAATAAAGAGTTTACTCTGATGACCACTCAACAGTCACAGAGTTACTATGATGATCACTCAACAGTCAAAAAGTCACACTAATGACCACTCAACAGTCACAGAGTAACTATGATGACCACTCAACAGTCACGGAGTCACTCTGATGACCACTCAACAGTCACAGAGTAACTCTATTGATCACTCAACAGTCACAGAGTTACTATGATGATCACTCAACAGTCAAAATGTCACACTAATGACCACTCAACAGTCACTGAGTCACTTTTTTGACCACTCAACAGTCACAGAGTCACTCTGATGACCCCTCAACAGTCACAGAGTCACTGTATTGATCACTCAACAGTCATAGAGTCACTCTGATGACCCCTCAACAGTCACAGAGTAACTATGATGACAACTCAACAGTCACGGAGTTACTCTATTGACCACTCAACAGACACAGAGTCAGTCTGATGACAACTCAACAGTCACAGAGTTACTATGATGACAACTCAACAGTCACAGAGTCACTCTGATGACAACTCAACAGTCACAGAGTCACTCTGATGACAACTCAACAGTCACAGAGTAACTCTGATGACCACTCAACAGTCACAGAGTCACTCTGTTGAGTTGTCATCAGAGTGACTCTGTGACTGTTGAGTGATCAATAGTCACAGAGTCACTATGATGACAACTCAACAGTCACAGAGTTACTCTGATGACCACTCAACAGTCACAGAGTTACTATGATGACCACTCAACAGTCACTGAGTCACTCTGATGACAACTCAACTGTCACAGAGTTACTCTGATGACCACTCAAAGAACCACCCCAATGACCAGTCAACCAATAATATTCACAATGACGACAAACACGATACCCATCGATCTTGACTCTTAACCTCCCTAAATCAGTAAGTTCAGCATTGAGTCAGGATGGACATACATTTATGAAAGTGTGAAGACAATCCCTCAAAGCATTCTTGAGGTACTGCGTTCAAAAGCAGGATGTAATATGAGGCCCAAAGACACTGACATTTCTAATGACAGATCTAACATGTTCAACCTTGATTTAGAGTGGACTTTGTACAAAGTATGTGACAAGTTGTTTTTGCAATATTCTCTACAATGAACAAACATCCAAAAACTGTAATGGCTGTCATGCTTGGAGGCATATAAAAATAACAGTTGTAGATTACAGGAAAATTAGTTTAAGAAAAACGCAACACTGATGCTTACCTAAAGATCCTGAATTAAAGATGAATGATCAAGATAGTCTTATTATATAAGAGATTATGCAACATGAATTAGAAAGACATCAACACCTATTGGTTTGATCCACCCACTATCATCCCAAGAAGACTTTCAAGCTCATTATAATGCCCTCCATGATAAAAAAAAAAAGTACATAAAGTGATCAGATAGGGAAAATCATTAAAACATGAAAAAAGATAGCACTGTGAGGTTGCTGGTTTCCTGTCCAAGCTGTCAAAATTTGATGAATGCCCAAAGTGGAGGAGTTCAAGTATCTCGGGGTCTTGTTCACAAGTGAGGGAAGAATGGCGCAGGAGATTGACAGGCGGATCGGTGCTGCATCAGCAGTGATGCAGTCTCTGCATCGGTTTGTCATGGTGAAGAAAAAGCTGAGTCGAAAGGTGAAGCTCTCAATTTGCCATTCGATCTACATTCCTACCCTCACCTATGGTCACGAGCTGTGGGTAGTGACCGAAAACACAAGATTGCGAATTCAGGCAGTTGAAATGAGTTTCCTCCGCAGGGTGTCCCTTAGAGATAGGGTGAGAAGCTTGGCCATCCGGGAGGGACTCGGAGTAGAGTCGCCGCTCCTCCACGTCGAGAGGATCCAGATGAGGTGGCTCAGGCATCTGCTCCAGATGTCTCCTGGACGCCTCCCTGGTGAGGTGTTCCGGGTGGGTCCCACCAGGAGGAGGCCCCGGGGAAGACCCAGGACAGGCTGGAGAGACTATGTCTCTCGGCTGGCCTGGGAACACCTTGGGATCCCCAGGGAGAGCTGGACGAAGTGGCCAGGAAGGGGAAAGTCTGGGCTTCCCTGCTTAAGCTGCTGCCCCCGCAACCCGACCTCGGATAAGTGGAAGAAGATGGATGGATGGATGGGTATCAGAATCGATTCTTGATGAGCTGATGTACAAAAAACCATTTGAATTATTTTTGGTCCAGTCTAAGTTATTGTGTTTCTATTTGTGAATGAGCATTTGCTTTTATTTAGGGCTTAGATCAAAATTAAATGAATACCTACTGTAAAAGCATGGTGTGTGGGTTGGCAACTGTCCTGATGCAACTATTTGGTCACATTAAAACCAGCAGCATCAGCCCACACGTGTCTATGTTTAAAAACCTCAATTGCTTTTAAAGTATCACTAATGCTGTTCCATGTTCATATAGTAATTAAGTATTTGCAGATTTCAGTGATGGGTTTCAATTTACCAAAGTGCTGTAGATAATTGTATTGCCAACCTCTAAATGAAGTTACAAAACAGAGGATTACTACCACCATTTTCTCCAATCTCATGGGCTTCTTGTGCCTGATAGAGTGAACATAAGTGCCATTAGAGCCCTGGTGGATCGGTTGGAATTAAAAGAGATGTTTGTCATTGCCCGAGAAGTCAAGCATTTGCTTAACAGAGCAAATTTAAGCATCTTTGTTATAATGCCTTCAGCAAAAAACTATCTAAAGAAGTGGGATAGAAACAAATAAAAGCAAGATGCAGAATTCAGACTGAATTCAAATGTTTAAAAGAAGGAAAATGTTGAAGCAGGATTACGTATGAGTAGCTCGTGCCAGCTGAGAAAAGACCCTGCTGGGATTTATGCAAATGCCCCAGTTGTATCCTGTCAGGAAATCCAAATTCAGCTCAAGCACGTGTCCACGCTCACCCTCTGTGGAGTCCTTTATTATTCATTTCCAGACATCACTTGTGGCTCCTGGCCATATTTTTCAGAGAGTAGAGAGGGAAACATCCTTGAGAAGCATCAGGCAGAGAGACATGGAGTGGAGTTAGCACTTCAGCTCACTCTAAAGGTGTTAACAATCCCGGCGGACGAGCCGAGCCCCACGGAGGGATGGATGGGATGTAAAATAGCATATGGCCAAGTGCTATCATTCTAATTGCAGCTGTCCGTAAATGACGGGCCTCTGTGCAGGACACTAAATCCACCGTGTGCTACTGAATGCTGCATCTGCTTATCTCACTCCAAGAGGAGGACACTTCTATGTTTAATAAATAGGCCTCCTTAAGAGACTGCTGCACTGAGAAAAAAAGCAGAAACAGCAGGAACCAGGAGGGAAAAATGAGTCGTATCGCTGCAACTTAAAGCAGTCGCAAACCATTCCCTCTCAAATGTACCTTTGCAGCACATCTGACTAAATGTAGGAGATGTCACCCAGAACGTACCATTATGGTTTCTCTCTTATATTATCTGGTTTGCTTTCTGTGCTGTTAGAAGTTCTAGAACTGTGTTTTTGCATTCTCAAACCTCCTTTTAAAGCATGGAACTTGCATTTCAAGGTGTGTGAATTATGGAAGTGGCATTGGAAAACACCCAAAGTAAGTCCAGATGTCCCTTGCAAAAGCATCATTTTCTGGCTCCCCCTGGGCAATTCCTCACGTTTCAAAGCCAGATGGGATACATAAGCCCTCCAGCAACTCTGGCTCCATCCCAGGGTCTCCTCCAAGTTGGGCTTGCCCAGAAAACTTCCAGCTAGAGGCTCCCAAGAGTCGTCTTAATCACACGCATTAACCTACTCACCATGTAAGAGAGCAGCTCTCTTCATCTACATGAGTTTCGTTTCCAGTCTTTAGGGCTAAGGAGGGTATTTGTGTCCGGGATCTTACCACCCAGAACTATTAACTTTGCAAAGCCAGTGGATTGGCCAGATTCTAAGTTTGTCATGAGGTGGATCCATCCATCAAAGTTTCGAGCTGAAATGCTTCTTCCTAGTTTAAGAATGACAGAACCAATCAGCTTCATTTGAGGAGGATGAGGCAGTTAGCCATGGGTTGTCACTTATAGGAAGCAAGTCAGTAAAGAGATTAGCGAGAGCATGGCTAAAGCTGGTTTATCAGAATGACACAACATTTCTTTATTGAAAGAATAGCAAAAAAAAAAACCTATGGGCCTGGTGGAAAAAAGTTTTTGCTCTTCTCTAGACTGATTTTACTGCATCATCTGGCTCCACTGATAGTGAACAACAATAGCAAGGAAAACTCAGAATTTCAAAGCAACTCTCACAACTATATTCTGAGGTTTTGAGCCCATCTCATACTTTAAAGCTTTGCAGAAAACAACAAAAGATTACACAGACAAATTATGTCATGTTAAAATAACTTATAAATCAAAAACAGGATGTCTGTCGAAACTGTTGGCCATGCCATTCACAAATGAAAGTTAAAGCTGGATCAGGCAACTAAGAAGCCATATGTGAATACACTACTGGACGGTACTAGAAACGCTACTGTCTTCTCTGGACCTAAGCTCAATTAAAATGGAATGGAGCATGGAAAACTGTTCTGTGGTCAGATGAAGCAAACATTTCAAACCACAGTCAGGCAGACTAAAGCCTCCAAAAGACTGTGCATTTTTAGCAATCATAGGTTTCTGGCATACTACACTTTAAAACATGAATCTTTTATAATACACTATATTGCCAAAAGTATTTGCTCACCTGCCTTGACTTGCATATGAACTTAAGTGACATCCCACTCTTAATCCATAGGGTTTAATATGACATCGGTCCACCCTTTGCAGCTATAACAGCTCAACTCTTCTGGGACGGCTTTCCACAAGGTTTAGGAGTGTGTTTGTGGGAATTTTTGACCATTCATCCAGAAGCACATTTGTGAGGTCACACATTAATGTTGGACGAGAAGGCCTGGCTCTCAGTCTCCGCTCTAATTCATCCCAAAGGCGTTCTGTGGGGTTGAGGTCAGGACTCTGTGCAGGCCAGTCAAGTTCATCCACACCAAACTCTCTCATCCATGTCTTCATGGACCTTGCTTTGTGCACTGGTGCGCAGTCATGTTGGAACAGGAAGGGGCCATCCCCAAACTGTTCCCACAAAGTTGGGAGCATGGACTGGAGCATGGTCCAAAATCTCTTGGTAACCCTAACCCGTTGGAACAGGAAGGGGCCATCCCCAAACTGTTCCCACAAAGTTGGGAGCATGGAACTGTCCAAAATCTCTTGGTATGCTGAAGCATTCAGAGTTCCTTTCACTGGAACTAAGGGGCCAAGCCCAGCTCCTGAAAAACAAGCCCACACCATAATCCCTCCTCCACCAAACTTTACACTTGGCACAGCACAGTCAGACAAGTACCGTTCTCCTGGCAAACACCAAACCCAGACTCGTCCATCTGATTGCCAGATGGAGAAGCGAGATGCGTCACTCCAGAGAACGTGTCTCCACTACTCTAGAGTCTAGTGGCGGCGTGCTTTACACCACTGCATCCGACACTTTGCATTGCACTTGGCAATGTATGGCTTGGATGCAGCTTCATTCCATGAAGCTCTCTACCACTGTTCTTGAGCTAATCTGAAGGCCACATGAAGTTTTGAGGTCTGTAGCAATTGACTCTGCAGAACCTCACAGTGAACAGGAAAAACAGCATTTAACTGACGGTTAACTTTCAATGAAGGCAGTGACATCAGCTAACAACAGACTGGACTGAGATGAACTGCTCTGTGATTTTAGATTGTAGTGTTAGAGGAGTGGGGTCATTTCCTACTGTGGTCTCGTGATGTCACAAGCCCACATATTGGCCCCACCCACATGAAACCAAGCCAGGAAAGAGGTGAAAATGGCCCAAATACAAAATTCAGTCACATGTAGATCTCAGTGTTTTCACATGTTTACAGCAACCATATTCCAACAGATCTAAAGTGTTAAGACCCATTTTTTTTCACTTTACAGGGTCTTTAAAGTAACTATTTACTTTTGTGTTACTCCTTGTCACCTGAGATCTTCTGTATTTTAATTTCCATTAAGAAAATCAGTGCTAAACCTTGCATAGTGTTATATAATGCAGTGGTTCTCAACCTTGGGGTCAGGACACCCTTGGGGGTTTTTTCCCTGAAAAAACTAGGAAAATTACAATGTTTTTACTTTACACCAATTTTGCTGAATTTTAACCCATTTTCATCATTTTTCCCCACCAATTTTAACACATTTCAACCATTCAACACCTATTTTTTTGCCAATTTTAAACCCTTTTCACTACTTTTTTCCTGCCTGTTTTTGCACTTCTACACCAATTCTTGCCACTTAAGCCTAATGTTGCCTCTGATGACCCATAATTGCCACTATCAACCCCTTTTTACCAATTTCTACACCAAATTTGTCCCATTTTAACCACATTTTACTATGTTATATGCCCATTTTTGTCAGTTTAACCAATATCTACCTATTTTTTCTTTCTCTGTTAACCCTTTTTTGCCAGTTTATATCCATTTTTCATCCTATTTCACTTAATCTCCACCAATTTTTTGCCAATTTAAAGCCATTTCAGACACTTTTAAAATCCAATTTTACAACAATTTTCAAAATGGCATTTTTTTTTTTTTTTTTTTTTTTGCCATTATTAACCCATTTTAGCAAAAACTTTGGATTTCACTTCACAGTGTCTTTAAATGCCTGTGTCAGGTGCATGAGATGCAGCTCTCACACATGCAGTCTGAAAGCCCTTACTTAACATGGACATGAAAATCAAACCATCATGTAGCTGCTGTATGATGCAGCCATGTACCCAGTCTGAAATAGAAGTACCGATGAGGATCTGGCTGATCCTGAAACAGCATTTATAGTTCAAAATGAGCCAGAAAAGCCAGAACAATGTTTCCTTTATTTCTACTTTTCCATGAGCTTACTCTCAGGCGCAGACAGCATCTTAAACAAAGCGGCTGTAAATGTCAGCTACCACATCCCACAAATAAGTTGGGAACAAGGCATTGCTGTAAAAGCCTGTTTTAATTTTCCTTTTTATGGCAGTAAAGATATCGCATGGGCGTAACGATTTAGTAACTGCAGAGCTTCCCAGACACCAGCTCTAATTCAATTTCCTTTCCTGCTCATTAACTTGTAGTCCAGTCATTAGTTAAAGGCAGCGCTGTTTGGATTGGCTCAGCATTTTGCTTAATGTAGGAGGAGGATGTTTTGTCAGGCAGATATACTCAGATAAGTGGTGGAAATTCTCAGAAGTCATTTGCAAGTTTTTCAAGAGGCTCCTAAACGTGTTTCACCCCACTCTTTACAGGAATTTACAAAGATGCTGAGGAGAAAGTCACTGCAGTAACATCAGTCTGCTGGATATCATTCCAGCAAGTGGTGTTTATTAAGTATTGATTCTTCCTTCAATTCTTGCTGATTTAAACTTTTAGGGACAATGTAGAAGAAACTCAGACTAGTGGATGAAAAACAAAACGTCCCTGTGTTTTCCCGTCTTCTAAAATAGATGAAGGTCAGCTTTGAAGCACTTTCATATCAAGTAGGAATTTTAGAAAGACTCCCTCCCCATTTATTCATTTATCCTCCTCTAACCCTGGCCCTAATGCCAAAATTATTTATAATTTCTGACAACGAGAGTGTGAAGCTGCTGCTTGAGGAGGAGAAGAAGAGGAATGCCAGGGAGTAAAGTTATATCTTTAATTAATTAACATGGACAATGTTATCTTTCCGACTTCAACGGCAAGTTTTTCAGCCCGAGGGGCCCAGTCGTAGTGTATTATTAGCTCAGGAGGAGAGTGAACAAACTGGAGATCACAGCCAGCAGAAGCATTTAGAAAATCACTCATGTTGATGTACGATGCAGCCCACCTGAATGTCTAAAACACCATAATGGTCACACTTTACAATGAGGGACACAAAACATGACAGCTAATGGGTAACGAATGACAAAGTAGATTAGGGTAGTAGGTTAAATTATTACATCCTTAATTCCAAAAATGTTGGGGTGTTGTGTAAAATTTTAATAAAAGCAGATTGCACTGATTGGCATATCATGAAAGTATTAGCTCATATTCTATTTGATTGCAGCAGCAGATCTTAATAAAGTGGGGACAGGGCCATGTATGCCATTGTGTAGTTTTGGGAGAGGAATATTGTCCCATTCTTGTCTGATGAAGGATTCTAGCTACCTAACAGTCCCAGGTCTTCTTTGTTGGATGTTTTCATTTTATAATGCTCCCAATGTTTTCCCCAAAAGCACCTGGGGTGCAGGCTTTGGAAATGAGCAAGGATAACAAGCTGGATGGTCCTTTTCTTCTTAAGACTGTAGGTCGCAGCATCCATGGTTCCCAGAAATATGCTAAAATTGGACTAATCTGACAACAGAACAATCTTCCATTTTGCCTCAGTTCAGAGAAGACGGCAGCATTTCTGGATCGTGTTCACATAGGGCTTCTTCTTTGCATGATACAGCTTTAAGTTGCATTTGTGGATGGCACAGTTAACTATCCTTGCAAAGCAGATGGATATGCCCGTGTCCATGTTTCTCACTGGTGAATCCAGCTTGCAAACTCCCATCTGAACAGTTAGAAAGTTACAGGACCAATCAGGGTTGAGAGGCAGTACTTTCGGGCACGAAAGTACACACAACGCAACGCACATGCAGGACTTCTTCCATGGACTCGGAGTGTTTGAAGCGCTATTTCATCCACTAAACATCATCAGAATTAAATGAAATGATTCGTGCCACTAGATATCGATGTCTGAGAGTGGGCTACGTGTGTAAGGATAAGTTTGTGTGGTCCTACGTGTGTGTTCGGGTGCAAATCTGCATCTATGTTTACAACTGGACATGCTGTAAGTGGCGTGTTTACGGTCAAAAATGTTACTTCTGTGTTCTGCAGACTGGGACCAAGAAAGGGGGAACTTTGACCAATTTTAACTTTGCCCTTGCTTCACAGCAAGTGGATGGAAATGCATGAGGATGCACAGGTCCTTTTGATCAGTTTTAAATTGTGAGTCTGAGAGGTCAAAATATGGGATTAAAAAGCCAAAACATAGGAGTTGAAAATGTCAAAATATGAGCTAGAATTCAAAATGATGACTTAAAAGGTTGAGAGTATGACTTAAATTCAAATTGAGAGCGTAAAAGGTCAACATATGATAATTAAAGTATAAATTATTCATTAAAAATGTCAAAATATGGGAATAATTTGAAATCATGTTTTTAGAAGTCAAAATGTGGGATTAAAAAGCCAAAGCAAGGAGATAAAAAAAGGTCAAAATATGACATAAAAAAATTAGGAATCTAAAAGATACATATGTGACATAAAAAGTTTAAATTATGAGTTGAAAAGGTCAAAGTATGAGATGAAAAGTCAAATCATAAGTTTCAGTCTTAATCTTGAGATGCAAAATTGAAAATATGAAATAAAACACAAATTGTTCTGATTTTTATGGCTTAACAAGGGTATTTTAAATAACCAAGTTGAAGTTTACATTGTTATGCTGGAGGAAATCTCCAGACCTTATACTGGTGTACCAGTTGTAATACAAATATGATATGATCTTGTGGGCTGGATATAATCCTTCCACAGGCCAGATTTGGCCCCCAGGCCTTGAGTCAGAGCAGTTATTGTCAAAGCCGAATCAAGAGATGTATAGTTGCATGCAAAGGTGCAGAGAGCTAAAGCCAATGAATGCTCGTATTACAGAGTGAAGTGTCTTACGCTGTACTCATGGGCATCTTCTGCACAGTAATCTCTGCATGAAAAGACACAACTTCACTCATGACACATCCATGCTGAACAGTCCTGGTTGCTCGGGTCAGCATGTTTTTTCGTATGTACTAATGTGTGAGCCAACTGGTTGTGTGCAAACACCGTATATGAAGTGAAAATGAACATCTGGTTTCTAAAGTGTTTCCAGTGCATGTTTTGTAAGCACAATTAAGTGCAAAGGGATGTAGCAATCACGGTGCACCTGCAGCTTCCTCCCACCTTCCACCCTCGGTAGCCAAATATAACCTGGCCTTCTGATGTCTGTTTAGATTTTCTCCTGCTCGCCCATTAAGCTTTATTTACCCCTCAAGGTGTGATTTATTTGGTGTTATTATGTTTTTTTATGAACGTGAGTGGGTGGACTGTATATGAGGTTTTCACTGTTAATATTAAGTTTGACTAGCTAATGTATGATTTGAAAGAAAACTGCTCAAAAAATCCAAGGAAAACTTAACTGTTACAGTAAAACACCATGTAAGTTTAATGTCAGGGATATCAATCTTTCCATTAAATGGGAACAAGTTATTGAGAATTATGGTGCACCTTCTTTGATGCAAAATGGCATGACAACTGGCGCATAAGAGATGCAAAAGTAAGACAAGGTCCCAAAAAAATTGTTTTGTGCATGGTGGCCACTTAGGATAGTAATTTACTGCAATATTCATCACTTTACCTCATCAATGAGTACAGGAGTACCTGCACACATGTACTCTGAAGGCCAGCTTTCGACTTCCTGTTGGTTTTGGTGAGACTGCCCCAATGGTTCCATCAGTGAACAACAAAATATGCTGCTGCAACAGACGTTGCCCACCCAGGTCAGTCGAGGCTAGATTGGTTAAGACAGCATTTCTCAACCCAGCCAAAATGCCTTTGCAAGAGCCACAATGCAAGTGGTGAAAAGCAGCAAAAAATGATTAAAGTGGCTAAAAGAAGTTCCAAAAATGGGCAAGAAAAGAGAAAACACGTTTAATTTATGGTAAAAGGTAGCTTTAATGGGCAAAGTGATAAAAATGTGGTGAAAAGGGGTAAAAATGGGATAAATGTGGCAAAAGTGGGGAAAAAAGTTTCAAAACAGAATGAAAAACAATGGGCAAAAGACATTGGAAAAAAGGGGCAGTTGGGATAAAATGGGATAAAAAGGGACTAAAAGAAGTTTCAAAAATGGCCAAGAAAAGAGGAAACACGTGTTATTTAATGGCAAAAGGTAGCTTTAATTGGTGAAAAGTGATGAAGAAGTGATGAAAAAGTGGCAAACACTTGGCAAAAATGGGTTAAAAGTGACAAAAATTGGGGAAAAAGTGTCAAAATGGAGTGGCAAAAATGTGCTGAAAAATAGGAAAAAGGGGGTAAATAAAGGCAAAAGGAAGCTTTAATGGGCAAAAGGTAGTGAAAAAATGGTGGAAAGTAGCAAAAATGGTCCAATAGTGGCAAAAAGGTGGCAAGAAAATGAGAGAAAAGTGACTGAAATGGGCAAAAGGCAGTCAAGAGTGACAAAATAGAGCAAGAAATTAGGAAACAAGTGGTATCTAATGGCAAAAGGTAGCATTAAATGGGCCAAAAAATTGTGAAAAAGTGGCAAGAATGTGGCAAAATTGAGATAGAGGTGACACAAATGGGAAGAAAAGTGGCAAAAATGTGCCAAAAAATTGGGAAAAAAGGGGTGCTTAATAGCAAAGGTAGCTTAAAGGGGCAAAAAGATGAAAAAAAAATTGTGAAAAATGGCAAAAATTGGATAAATTTGGCAAAAATGGGACAATTTAGTTTGACAAAAGCCTTCTGTATAAGTTTGGGAAACTAATTAATGTGATTAATTTCTGAAGTCAATGTTTCCCTCTTCTAAGATTTTCTGGGGGATAATATTTCAAATTAAGAGATAAAAGAGCCTCAATTCATCACAAAAGAGCCACATGTAGCTCCAGAGCCACACATTGAGTATCACTGTTTCATAAGCTAATATCTGCTGATACCAGTATCAGGCCTATAATCTAATGCATCCCTAGTAGGTAGAGTCCATCATTATGTATTTGACAGATCGATTTCTAGCTGCTGTCACTTGTAGACGTGTCCTTGGGTAAGACACTTAACCCAAGTCTGCCCACACTGCTGCGTTGGCGGTGTGTGAACATGTATGGATGCATAAGAATGAGAAAAAAAACTTTGGATTTCACTTAACAGGACCTTTAAAATCTCTGCTGCTGTGTTGTCACATCACATCTGCCTTAAAGCTGTCTCTGCCACAGATGCATCTCACATCTCATTATGTTTTTGCACAGTAAACGTATCAAACTGACACTGGGGATGTTTCATCATGAAGTTTGTTCATTTGAAGTGCGACCACCAGGTTACCAAGATCAATGACCTTCAAATGGCTTGGCATGTCAGTTGGTGTCACCAGCTTTACACTGAGGATGGGGCTTGAACCGTGTGGTTTCCTTGTCCTCAGTTAAATTCTAGGCTTAAACCTTTGCTGGTTACAGTGTAGTCTTTGTCCCTCTCTTTCTGTTTCCAGTTTGTGACTAACAGTAAAACATGCCAGAAAAGTTGTAAAACTACAGTAAAATGAAGATGGACTGGCATTTGCTCACAGTCTCCTTTTAGTGCCAAACACGAAGGCACATTTTCAAACAGAAAAGCCAGTAGACAAAGAAATGTTTGTCGTTACATTGAACATAAGTTTATCGCTGAACTTGTTTTCTGCTTTAAGTCACACAGACACACTAACTTATTGTTTGCAGGAAAACGTGGGCATGGAAACTGTGTCTTATTTAATGGCTTCACTCCTGAAAACAACACATACACTCACACACAGCATGCAGCTCTATTATGAAGTGGGAGTTCGATTATACTCTCATAAAATTGCACGCCATGGGACAAAGCTGCCTTTAAACTGCCTCAGGGCCTGAATCCAAACTTATCTGTCTGCCCTCCCACATGCCACTGCTAATTTACTGTCTCTATGGAGCACAAAGACAATAATCACACATAACCGTGCTCTTATTCACTGCACAGAAAGTCTTTCTTATATTTTCCATTAAAAATAAATCACACCATATGTTTGCACCAAAGCTCTTTCTCAATTTTCGTTCCATTAATCGGCTGTGTGAAATCATAAAACAGAGATGTATTTGATAATCTTTCCTCAGTCACAAAGAAGGTTTTAAAATGAGAACAGATGGATCAATGAATGGTTTTAAGTGATTATTTTAGGAGAACTTAAACATCAAATTCAAACAGTGACAGTTGCCTAAATGCTGTGCATAATCCCTCTTATGTCCCCTTGTACCCTCCTGTGATCTTTTTTGGTAAGTTTTTTGATTTTTGACTTTGTCAGTAGAGTTTGGTGTTAGAGTTCAGTTCAAGATTTTTGTGCCCTGCATTTGGTTTTATTTTTAAGGTATCCTTTTGACAAACATGACAGAACAAACTGGTCAGTTTTGTTTCCAGCAGGCAGTTTCATCGTTGATGAGAATTTTGAGTAAATCTTTTTTTAGTACCATTATATGAACTGTAGAGAAGCAAAGACACTCACCAAGGGTATGGTAAAGCTGTATTTATGAGCGCTATAAAGAAGTTTTTAAGAAACCTTGTCATTCTTTGCCTGAGCGGCTCTTGGACTTTGTAGATTTTCTAGAGTCTGAGCCAGAGACGTAGAAACACACCAGAGCTGCCCAGCTTTCCTGAGTTTCCTCTCCCAGAGACACTGCTTCCTTGTGCCCAATGGTCTTTGATGTGGAGCACCCAAGAGTCTCTGCTGTCCATTTCTCAGGATTGTCTACTGCACAGTGTCCAAGAGTCTGCCCTTCAGCACTCAAGACTGTCCACTGCCAAGTGTTCGAGAGTCTTGGTGGTCCAGAACCCAACAAATTCAGACTCCTAGTACCCCAGTGGCTCAATCCCCTTGTGGCTCAGTGACAGCCTTCTGGTGTCCAAGTGACTTGTCACAAGCTTTTCAGCAGCGGCGTTGCCTCCCAGTAGCCCAATGACTTTGCTTCCCAGCGACCCATTGACTTTGCCTCCAAATGCCTCAGTAACTTTGTCTCCCAGCTCCCCAGTGATTTTGTCTCCCAGCTCCCCAGTGACTTTGTCTCCCAGCTCCCCAGTAACTTTGTCTCCCAGCTCCCCAGTGACTTTGTCTCTCAGTGCCCCAGTAAGTTTGTCTCCCAGCTCCCCAGTGACTTTGTCACTCAGTGCCCCAGTGACTTTGTCTCTCAGTGCCCCAGTGACTTTGCTTCCCAATGCCCCAGTTACTTTGTCTCTCAGTGCCCCAATAACTTTGTCTCCCAGTGCCCCAGTTACTTTGTCTCCCAGTGCCCCAGTGACTTTGCTTCCCAATGCTCCAGTGACTTTGCTTCCCAATGCCCCAGTGACTTTGTCTCCCAGCTCCCCAGTGACTTTGTCACTCAGTGCCCCAGTGACTTTGTCTCTCAGTGCCCCAGTGACTTTGCTTCCCAATGCCCCAGTTACTTTGTCTCCCAGTGCCCCAATAACTTTGTCTCCCAGTGCCCCAGTTACTTTGTCTCCCAATGCCCCAGTGACTTTGTCTCCCAGCTCCCCAGTGACTTTGTCACTCAGTGCCCCAGTGACTTTGTCTCCCAGTGTCCCAGTGACTTTGCTTCCCAATGCCCTAGTTACTTTGTCTCCCAGTGCCCCAATAACTTTGTCTCCCAATGCCCCAGTTACTTTGTCTCCCAGTGTTCCAATTACTTTGCCTCCCAATGCCCTGGTGACTTTGCTTCCCAGCGCCCCAGTGACTTTGTCTCCAGTGCCCCAGTGACTTTGTCTCCAGTCCTGGCTGGTTGCCATCTGCCAACAGTCCCAATGGAGTGCTGGTTTCCACCTGTCCCAGAAGAATGTCTACCATTCCTAAAAGAGAGTCTCAGTCCTTAGTTGCAGAGTTGGGAGATCCTCGTGGTTCACAATCAAAGGTCCTGCTCCTGCTCCTGCTCCTGGATTATTTCAGTGGTGTGGCTCATCCCAGCTTTTGGATCTTTAGTTCTTGATCCGAGCCGGCATGAGTTCTTTGTTCCTGTTAGAAGCCTGGCCAGTGCCAACCTCAGTTCTTGGCTCCTTATTGATGGCCTGGCCAACCTAAGCTCCTGGTTCCCTATTGGAGGCCCCTCCTACCTGCTCCATCAGTGGGCCTCCTGGCTGACAGCAGACCTATCCTGTCTGTCTGTCTGGTTGGCTTCCTGGCTGCCACACTTAATTCCTGAGCTGGACCCTGTGTTTAATTTTCTGGCCCTGAGTCCCTCTGCTAGCCCCCCTCCACCCCCCCTTCACCTTCAGACTCATATTTCACCTCCTCCAAAAGATGCCTTCGTCTTATTTACAGTATATGGTCAAAAATATTTGGCCACACCTGTTAATTATTGAATTCAGGTGTTTCAATCAGACTGGTTGCAACAGGTGTACAGCATCAAGCACCTAGCTGTGCAGTCTCCATTTGCAAACATTTGTGATCCAAAATGGGTTATTCTGAAGAGCAGTTTCTTCAAGTGGGGTACTGTGATAGATGCCCACTTTGCAATAAGACCATTCACGAAATTCCACCCCTGATGGATGTCAAGTGGGCTGCATGGCAGTGCCGGGGTTAGCACTGTTGCCTCACAGCAAATGGGGACCAACTGTATTAGAGTTCATGTATTTGAAAACAGTATCATCACATTCCCAGTTGGTGTAATGGTCAGTTGTCCGAAAACTTTTGTCCATATTGTTTAGTTATAGAGGAAACAAATAAGTGCTCAAAGAAGAAAAACAACAGCATTAAAAACAGGCCTCGTTTCCCCCCCATGTGAAGGGGGTGGGTGAAATCTTGTTGTTTTCGGTTGCAAATGAGCTCTGAAACCAGTCGAGCTGCTTTGACAGCTGACAGTCTTGAAAGAGCACAACAAACAAGCTGTGTCTCTGTTTTATGCACCGTAAACTCACTATTGTTGTGTGTGTGTGTGTGGGTTTGCATGCGTGTGTACATGTCAGTGTGTTTCCTCTCACAGAATTTGTTGATCTTTTCACAGCCAACTCACACTCTGCCCCATAATTAATGGAGCATTGGCAGCTCCTCGCCCATATGCACCGACTGAGCGCTCGGCTTCCGCTGGTGTCAAGAGCCAAGAAACAGATTCAAAAATTACGGGGTGTTTGGGAAAAGAGGAGACAAATATCATAAATATCATTAAGGTACATTCTCACTGAACTTAAAGAACGGCAGAAGTTGAACACTCTGCATTTATGTAACCAAAGAATGACGTGTTTTCAGTCAGAGGGCTGCAGATGTTTTTGCGCTTTAATCTCAGTGGGCGGAAACATTCAATCTATACGCCACACCTCAGCGAGCGATGCTACAACAGTGTTATTGCTCCCAGGAAGAGAGCAGAGTTTTTCCCCTTTGGAAAAACACCCCCACACTAATGACTGCTTTACATTTATACAACTTTGGGGAAAAGATATACATTAATGCATGTACAGACGACTGAACTAAAACTGCAATTCTCCCAAGTATTCACAAGTGATTAGATAAATCTGGGTAAAGTTTTGGACAGTCCTTTCTACATAAACCTAGCAAGCATCTTCATTGCCTTTTTCCTGATTACCCTCTTGGAATATTCCACATGCAAACTACTACAATGGATGGTTGGTGCAAAAACATTTCCAAGTTTCATTTATGTATGGTGCTGTTATAGTTTGCATGTTTGCACTTGAATGTTTTATACAATAATCAATAATCAAAATTAATATTAGACAAAAAATAACCTAAGTAAATTCTAAATACAGTTTTTCATTTACTAAGGGAAAAAGCCATCCAAATCTACCTGCCCCTATGTGAAAAAGTAATTCCCCCTTAACCAAAAACTGGTTGTTCCATCCTTCGCAGCAACCACAGCATGCAAAAATTTGTGATAACTGGCGATGGGTCTTTCACATCACTGCTAAGGAATTTGGCCCACTCTTTTTTTGCAGTCTTTGTTTTAATTCAGCTACATTGGAGAGTTTTCCAACATGAACAGCCTGTTTAATCAAGGTCATGCCACAGCATAGCAATCAGATTTAAGTCTGGATTTTAGCTATCCTTGCAAAGCAGATGGATTCGCCCGTTTCCATGTTTCTCACTGGTGAATCCATCTTGCAAAGCTCCCGTCTGAACCGTTTGGGCCCGGTTAGAAAGTGACAGGACCAATCACCTTTGATTTTTTTTTTTACCCTTGATAAATAAAATCATCATTTAAAAACTGAATTTTGTATTTTCTTTGGTTTTCTTTGTGAGAAAATTAAATTGGTTTGATAGGTTTAACATTTAAGTGTGATAAATATGCAAAAATATAAAAATAAAAATAAAAATCAGGAATCAGAAAGGGGGCAAATACATTTTCCCGGCACTGTATGGTCAAGAGATGTTAAAACCAGAGTGCTTGGTGTCTTTGTGTGAGAAATACAGCAAAGTTAAGGCATTAAGTCACTTAATGCCATACAAATTGGGGCCTATAAATTGTAGTTTAAGTGTTCTGTCTGAAGTATGAGGCACATTGTAATTTGGGGCGTGTTCGACTGCATTTCATTTGTTATTCGTAGCGCAATCTAGGCACTGAAAAAGGCACTAAGTGCAGAGAGAATGGGTTAGGTTAGGTCCCTTGATTATACATAATTATACCTGTCACATAAATCAAACCAATCAGTGTCAGCCCTTGTTCCCTTTAGGAGCCAGGCACAACAGCAGGCTGGAGTGTTTTATATATAGTAGATTTCAGTCTTTATTCTTTAAACAGGTCAGACTGAAGTCTGATTATCTAACTTCTCTTTATTCTCTTTATTAAATCAGTCCTACAACATGAGAAACTTTCCCTTGATTACTGAGAAACTAGTGAATCCCACACACTCCTGAACCCCTTTATGAACATTATAAAGGTAAGGGTGCACAGACTTCCTCCTCTTATTATGAACTTCTGTGCTAAATCTGTCGAAGTAAAATTTTGATAGAAAAAGAATGATCCAAGGTTGTAGGTTTAATCGTGGCTTCCTGCGAGCAGCAGTGATTCATTCAGTTATACACTTAGAGTAGCTTTAAGTGATATTAAATCATGTCTATGCTGATAGCCTTCTCTGGGTCACATTTCTGTGTTTTTAAGGTATATTTTTGGGACATTTTATGCTTTTATTCAGAGAGAAGGACAGTGGATAGAGTCAGAGATAGGGTTGAGAGAGTGGGGATGAGAGTTACAGGACAGAAGCCACAGACCAGACATGAGCCCAGGCCGTTCAGGTGGGGCAAGACCTAACCATTAGGCCATCTTCACCCCACATTTCTGCTTTTTAAATTGGATCCGCCATTCAAACTATCATTCATTCACTCTTTAAAATGTTACATATGGATTCAGCATCAGCCAATTATAAACCGAAGTGTGCTACTGGTAAAAAAAAAAAAAAAAAGTCATGCCTCACATTACTTACAGGAGGATTTAAATCAGATCAGACTTTGAACGTTTTCTCATAAAATTGTTTTGATCAAAGTTGTTTTGGGGGTTGTGTAATAGCTGTAGGGATATCTTTTTAGTTCCTCTAATTACCATAACATTTTTTCTTTCACATTTTCTAAATTTAATCATCTTTTCAGGGCTGGATGTGAAGCTGTGGGGGGCGCTGATGTGGCCCTGGGGCCACCAGTGGATGATCATTGCCTTAAAGGCAGAAACTAACTGGGATTACAACAAGGCCCTGGCTTTGTCAGCAGACCTAACCTTGTTAACACTACTATATCTATGTACATAAAAAGTAGGGCTGTCAGCATCAATGCATTAATCACAACTAATTGGTCTACCTGCAGCAGTGATTGCTCCTTAATGTCTCATTTACTTTAAAAACGTACCGACAGAGAAGTGGACAAGTCAGAGTGTACCTTGTGTTATCAAACATTTACCTCTTTACTGTTCACTTATTCACTTTTTAATTCATAACAAGTTCCTTTTTGTTGTTAAACTCATCTTATAATATTCAATTTGCTTACAGTTTCAAATAAAAGTGGGTCTGTTTCCAACAGGAAACCAGTTCCTCTTATTTTAAAGCCCAGTCAAGACCAAAGATTTGATGAGATGGTTTTAGAGCCGTGCTGGTGAGAGTGGCAGCTGTCTGAATTGAGCCGTTGCAGCCCGAATGAAACCGTCTGAAGCTGTCGCCTGCATGTGATCCAGCTTGTCAAGTTGCAGACTGCTGGTTTCAGGATAATGCAAGCAGACTGATGTGAAAAAGGGGAATAAATATAATTTTCAAAGTCTATAAACACTTTTTTCCTCAGGTAAACTCATGCTGTCATTTTTGGGAATGATTACATTTGGGAACATACACTACGATGTTGATGACAAGTGATTGTAATGATGATAAAGATGCAGGGGGAAAAAACTACTAATGTGTACTACTGTTGTTCTTCATCCATGTAAAGATGCATCATCTCCTTCAGCTGGGTGAACTGGCAGGAGTTTAGAACGCTGCAAAGTGGCCACCAAGTGGTAGGACATGACGGAGAAGGGTCAGCCGATGCTGAGGCACATAGTGTGGAGATGTCGCCAACTTTCTGCAGAGTCAATCGCTACAGACCTCCAAACTTCATGTGGCCTTCAGATTAGCTCAAGAACAGTGGTACAGAGCTTCATGGAATGGGTTTCCATGGTTGAGCAGCTGCATCCAAGCCATACATCACCAAGTGCAATGCAAAGAGTCGGATGTGTGTAAAGCACGCCGCCACTGGACTCTAGAGCAGTGGAGACACCTTCTCTGGAGTGACACATCTCGCTTCTCCATCTGGAAATCTGATGGACGAGTCTGGGTTTGGCTGATTGCATTGTGCCAAGTGTAAAGTTTGGTGGAGGGGGGGGATTATGTTGTGGGCTTGTTTTTCAGGAGCTGGGCTTGGCCCCTTAGTTCCAGTCAAAGGAACTCTGAATGCTTCAGCATACCAAGAGATTTGGGACAATTCCATGCTCCCAACTTTGTGGGAACAGTTTGGGGATGGCCCTTTCCTGTTCCAACATGACTGTGCAGAATCAGTGCACAAAGCAAGGTCCATAAAGACATGGATGAGAGAGTTTGGTGTGGATGAACTTGACTGGCCTGCACAGAGTCCTGACCTCAAGTTCACTTAAGTTCATATGCGAGTCAAGGCAGGTGAGCAAATACTTTTGGCAATATAGTGAATCACTGTGGTATGAATATACCTGATGTTTTGAAGAGTTACACACACTGTTCATAAATAATAGCTTTAAAAAGTTTGACTTGGGTTCAGCATACTCCAATACTGTGTCTATTTTTACATCATATTTCTCTCGTCTTTTCCAAAACTTGCTTCAGCCTAGTTTTCTGCAGAGTTTCAGCATAGTTTCCTCGCGGTGGTCACATTGTGGGAATTTGTCCTATATTTATGACACTGACAGGATAATGATTCATGCTATCAGAAAATTCAGAAGCTTTCCCTTCTAAAAGCATAGCTCTGTGTCCTCTCGGTGCTCTGTATTTTAAACATTTTTCTGTTTATTTCCTACAAGCATTACATTTATGATTGTATAAATCTGCATATTTTACAAATGATTCTACTGAAATAACATGCAGTGTGAAGGTGTGCACACTGCAGTCGGTAACAGTGCCCCCTGTGTTTCAGGTGCCATGTATGAGCCACAGGTGGCCGGGTCAGTGTGAAATATTTAATTATTGTTGTGACAAACAGCAGAGGCATTTAGCGGGGTTTACAGAGCAAATGATCTCAGTGATTGCAGTGGGGGGAATGTGCCATGATTCACAATGACAAGTCATGAATTATTAAGCCGCCCGAGCTGCCTGATGCCCTGAGGCCATGTTTCTCTTTGTAGACGGAGGCCCAGGAGGGGCAAAAAAGAGAGGGAGGGAGGGCACAGAGGGGATTTCAGTCAGAGCCACCCACAAAGATGAAGCTGAGGGAAATATAGGTTTGTGTGGGAGATGTCAGTGGAATAAAAAGCAGGGGATTTGCACATTTCTTGACTGTAATTTTTGTAGGATAGAAATGACTCATGAAGTCATAAATATAAAAAAAATCCTGAACTACTGGTGGTTGAAAAGATATAATTAGGAGGTCACGCCTACATAGCATCAAAGGAATATTATATCATCAGAATAAAGTAAAAACATTTATGACATGACCCACTTTCACTGCTCCTATTACATAAGACAAGAATCTGATTTCACAAAAAATGTACATAAAATGGGTCAAAGCATAGCTTACATTAATGCGGCAGTAAAGGCTGAACATATTTTATCAAAGCTGAGTGAGAGCTGTGTTTCACTCATTATATTCACAAGGGACACTCATCCTCTGCTTTTTACTGCACATTTATGAAGTATTTGAAGAAAATCTTCTTTTTTTAGACACCAACAAAGCTGCCCTTCACTCAGTTCAACTGTAACCTTAAACCAGGGGGGTCAAACTCAACCCCAGCAAGGGCCAGATTCTGAATTTGGGTCTAACCTGAGGGCCTAACAAGGTCAATATTTAACCTAAATGATTTTGAAATTTAAAGGTCAACATGATAAGTTAAAAACCAAAAATCTGAGATTAAGAGTCAAAACTATAAATTTTAAGGCAGAAACATTACATTTAAAGTGGAAATAATGTTTTTAACAGTCAAATTATGAGATAAAAGTCCAAATCATGACTTTTAACTGTCAAAATCATGAGTTAAAAGTCCAAATCATGAGTTTTAACAGTCGGAATATGAGTTAAGATTCAAATAATGACTTTTAACAGTCAAAATATGAGGATAAAGTCAAAATCATGAGTTTTAACAGTCAAAATATGAGGATAAAGTCAAAATCATGAGTTTCAACAGTCAAAATATGAGATAAAAGTCCAAATCATGAGTTTTGAAGGTCAAAATATGAGATAAAAGTCAAAATCATGAGTTTTGAAGGTCAAAATATGAGTTAAAAGTCAAAATATGAGTTAAAAGTCAAAATCATGACTTCTAACAGTCAAAATATGAGATAAAAGTCCAAATCATGAGTTTTGGGAGCTGTGCAGTATGATTTGCGGCAGATCACGGTGCAGTCGCTGCATGTGGGAATTGGGGATTAGACTGGGCACAAATGTTTCAGATTGGAGCTTTGTCAGATGGATCTACCTGATGACAGACATGGAATCTAACCAACCTAACCTCTTTGCAAGGTCAGATCAAGTGTGAGGAAATGCGGCAGATTCAAACACTGCATGTTTTAGAAATTCTATCAGCTATTTTTGTCATGCACTCTATAAAATTCAGAGGGTTCTGACCAAAATCATACTGCCGTTTTCAGTCAAACTGACTTACTTCAGCATTAAGCTTATATGTTTGTGGTAGCATTACTGTAGATCAGAGGTTCTCAACGTTAGGGTCGGGACCCCATTTGGGGTCACCAGACACTGAAATGGGATCTCCAGATGCCTTAGAAGACTAAGAATATTTTTAAAATAACACTGTTGCCACTTTGCACCAATTTTGCTGAATTTTAACACATTTTTGCCTCTTAAAACCCATTTTTTCCTCAGTTTTTAAGCCCTTTCCACCACTTTTTTTCTGCCTGTTTTTCCCACTTTAAACCAAATCTTGATACTCTCTGCCTATTGTTGGCTCTGTTGTCCCATTATTGCTACTATGAACTCCTCTGTACCACTTTTTACACCACATTTCACAATTTGATATGCTCATTTTGCCAGTTTAACCCATTTCTTCCAATTTCTGCCTCAGCTAACCCTTTTTTGCCAGTTTACATAAATTTTTTTATCCCTTTTCACCAAATTTCCACCTATTTTTTGCACTTTAACGCAATTTCAACCACTTTCTAATCCCATTTTACCACTTAGAATGCTTGTTTTTGCAACTTTGGCCCATTTTTGCAATTTTTTCGGTTATTTTTTCCACTTTTATCAAATTTGGCCATTCTTACCCATTTCTGCTACTTTTAAAATCCAATTGAGCACTTTTACACTAAATTTTTGCCATTTTTAACCCATTTTAGCTGTTTTTAACCTATTTTAATTCTGTTTTTAACAAAAGCATTTACATTTTCAAGAGGGCTACTTACTACACAAATGAATTAAAAATATTTTTGTTTCTTTGATAAGCATATCCCACAGCTTAACTTTACCATGGACCAGAATTTTGTTGGGTCCCATTTTTCCCCCGTCATAGACGGCCTTGTCTGCACATGACTATTCTTGACTGTGCATGGCTGTGTTCAGCCACCTTCAGGTACAGTGGGGGTCCCCGGTCTCTGGCACCTTTATTTTGGGGGTTGTGGGCTGAAAAGGTTGAGAACCACTGCTGTAGATCACATTAACATTCACATTTTCAGCTGCAGAATCATTGAACTGCACAGCTCTGTTAGCATTGTTATCAGGTTTCTAATTGTAATCACATTACTCAGGGTCAGCTCTGCTCTGTAGGACCTCAGTAATTCTAATAATAAAATACAATATTCAGCGTATTCAGTCTTTGTAAGGTGATATTGTTTCTGCATGCAGTGTCGATGAATTCAGCAGTCAGGCATTGATTTCGTCTGCTCTTTGTCTGAAAGTACAGATTGCTTTAAAGGTAAACTTTAGACCGAGTTGTGTTTGCACACATCCCAAGGTCATATTTCTTTGCTTTCCTCAGAGAGCTATCATTTCACTGTTTTTGTTACATTTGTATGCAGGGATGGATTTTTACCACAGAGTTGGTCAAGATTTCTGCAAAGAAAAATACAGCCTTTAACAACAATACAGATATTTCTGTTTCTTTTTTCTGTCTCAGTGGTTGTCGATCGACTTCACTCTGCCATCATTCCTCTAACATACCAATCGATTTACTCCAGAAGGTTCTGTGGAGTTATTAACTCAGCCACCCTAGCATTCCTCAGAGATGTTTTACCAACTAACATTATTTTTGTTGTGCTTGGTTTCTCATTTCAAACTGACTTTTACATTCTCTGCACATCTTCTATTTGACTCACAGTGGGAAAAAGGGAAAGTCGAACATTTTGAAGAACTCATAAAGGTTTATATTCTCCTCTGTATCTGCTTAGAGATGTGAAATTCATATGTCATCATAGGTTGTATATAGTAGTTTGTTAATGCAGACAATCATTTCAATTGTTCTTACTATTGCTAATGATAATGAGGGCCCGAGCACCGACCAAGGGTCGGCGAGGACCCTATTGGATTTCATTTATCCAAAGAATTCTGGCAATTCGAGGCCCGTTCTTGGGGCCTCAAAATATGTAAAAAGTTCATTTTTTTTCTCAAAAATTGTCCCCAGCGAGAAATAGCCATCTGGTGGTGGAATGGTGTAAGTCCATCAAGCAGTTATTTCTGGGGGCACCAAAAGTGAGAGAGGGCCATGGGTAATACCTACGTGCACAAAAAACGGTACACATATGTATCATGATGATAAAAAAAAAACATTATGACCATCCTCTAAAACCTACAGGAACCTCTTGGACCCATGTCAAAATCCCAACAGGAAGTCCACCAGCTTCATCGCAATTACACAATAAGATTTTTGATGGTGCCAAATGACTTTTATCTCAGCGTACTTTTTAAAAAACTTTATCTTAGTTCTTAAAAATTCTCTAGCAAGACAACAGTGACTCATTGAACATGCCTACATACAAAAATATAATCATAGTGCCCCCTACTGACAACAGGAAGTGAAAGAAATAGGTCATAGCTCCACTGATTTTGTCTTTGTTGCCACCCAAACAAATAAGCCCCAGCACACCATTCAACCCAGGCTTCTGAATTTTTGTCTGCATATAGGTCATCATCAGATATATGGCATATTTGAGAAGGCTTTTATTTTGAAAGTCCACATCAGATTGCCTTGTTACTGTGCCAGATTTATTGTGGGGGTCTCCAACTATCACTCTAAGGGTTAATGAGTCTGTGGTAACAGGGGGTTTCTTAAGTAATTCAACTGAAAGTTAGGAAGTTATTTTTTTTTAATTATTTCATTTCAAAGTTAGGCAGTTTCACAATAAATATGGCATATTTGAGAAGGCTTTTATTTTGAAATCTTACTTCAGATTGCCATGTTACTGCGCCAGATATATTGTGGGGGTCTCCAACTATCACTCTAAGGGTTAATGAGTCTGTGGTAACAGGGGGTTTCTTAATTATTTCAACTGAAAGTTGGGCAGTCATTTTCTCATGTATTTCATTTCAAATTTAGGCAGTTGCACAATAAATATGGCATATTTGAGAAGGCTTTTGTTTTGAAAGTCCACATCAGATTGCCTTGTTACTAAACCAAAATATTAACATAATACAGTTCCTGCCTTTTTAAATGTTCCTGAGTCTGCACTTGAATCTGTTGAGTATCACTCTTTGTGTCACAGCAATTACAAGTTAGGGTTAGGTTTTTAATTCAGATTTTTATAATTTGTGGATTTAATAACTACTGCTGTGCTCCTAAAAAGTCTTAAGCAATCCATATAGCAAAACAGGCTAACAATATTCACCAGATTTGTGCAATTAATGAGCTGCATGCTCGTATATGTAAGCATACAACCCTTTATGGGATTTTCTTAATTGGTAGAATTACTCACCAGACTACCAGGTTTTTCTTTGATTAACGTTGATTCAGCTGCTGGGAAAGCCTGGTGAATGACGGCTTTAGCTGCAGAAGCAGCCAAAATGTATTTGGTTTAAGTAACATTTACAAGACAGCGTCCTGACACATGAGGAGCTCAGCCTTATTTCTTTGACATTTCTCTGCAGAGCTGCCAATAATGAGTGAAGAGGTGAGGTTTCCCCAGCAGGGTCGCTGAGGGCTGTGATTCCCTCTCAGCATGTTATGCCTCCTCCTGACCTAATTACCACAAATAATTGCTCATAATATTATACCGCCAGGATCCCAGGAAGAAAGACTTAAAAATAACCTCCTCAGCAGTTATTACCAGCTGTTACATGAGGGTAATTTGACTCAAAAACAGCACATTGACTGTGGAAACAGAGCAAACAGCCTGGTGAAGTGCTGTCAATAAAATTAGCTTGTAGAGTTTATTTTTAAAGATTTCCATCATGTGTACGTGTGGTTTTTGTTCCTACCTTTGGAGAGCACTTGGAACAAAAACTTTGATTCAGACAGGGTGTAACCTCATGTGACACCTCTGTTTATCACTGATTCAGTTACTCTACCTCGCTGTCTCTCTGGTTAGCTCATGTGCAGCTTGGCTTCACAAATCATGTTTGGCCTTCAGGTTTGGTTTGGACTAAACGCTTTGTTTCTCTGGCTTTAAATGACTTGGCCTGAATCGCTGTTAATTTAGGAGCTTGTTCATAATTGTCAGTGGGTTTTAAATTCCAATAACCTCTCTCATGGCCTCATTGTTCCCTGCACAGGCTGTTGACTGGAGCTCTAGTTGTACACAAATGTGTGTAAGACTTAAAGATGACTAGTGCTTACTAGTTATAGATAAGGGCATCCCATTTGACATGGACAAGGTCACTGATATCTTCAGCACCCTGACTACCCCTGTCCTGACTATGCTCTCCGGCATAAAGTTCTTTTTCACTGTTCTCCTTACTTTTGTGGAATAAATAGCAAAATAGTTTGTGATTCCTTGTCCATTTGGTATACAAGTGTAGCAGGTATAAGACCCGACCTAACATAAGAGGTCTATGGTAGAGCACATCCTGGTACTTCAGGTCCCTTACCAAGTGCTTTCTGGAATTTGATAAAGGGTTGCTTGCAGCCTGTGTTGACTTCTGGAAGACATTCAACTTGATGAGCTGGGATGCCCTCTGGATTTTGGAGCTTCTTGGAAGGCCAGTTGATTTATGTTTCTTCCACGGTTCCAGCAAATTAAGAGCAGAGTTCACTTTCAATTCTTATGGACCCCAATTGTTCCAGTCTGCAAGGTGGAGGGGGTATTACACTTTTCTCAGTGCCTGGCAAGGTGCACTGAAACTGCTGAACAGGACCTGTAATCCAACATCAGCAGCCTGAGCAGTTGGGCTTTACACCCAAGAGGTCTATGGTAGACCACATCCTGGCACTTTGAGTCTTCACTGAGCGCTTTGGGAATTCAGGAGTGGGGTGCTTGCAACCTATGTTGACTTCCAGAAGGCATTCAACTTTGTAAGTTGGGGTGCTCTCTGGCAGATTCTGGTCAGCTGCTGGATACAGGTGAGGCACTTTCCTGGCACACTTTCCCAGGACTGATCCAGCTCCAAGCATACTGGGTGCCTAGGAAGTGTTGCGGCCTTCAGATTAGCTCAAGAACAGTGCATAGAGAGCTTCATGGAATGGGTTTCCATGGCCAAGCAGCTGCATCCAAGCCATACATCACCAAGTGCAATGCAAAGCGTCAGATGTGTGTAAAGCACGCCGCCACTGGACTCTAAAGCAGTGGAGAAGCGTTCTCTGGAGGGGCGAATCATGCTTCTCCATCTGGCAATCTGATGGACAAGTCTGGGTTTGGTGGTTGCCAGGAGAACGGTACTTGTCTGACTGCATTGTGCCAAGTGTAAAGTTTGGTGGAGGAGGGATTATGGTGTGGGCTTGTTTTTCAGGAGCTGGGCTTGGCCCCTTAGTTCCAGTCAAAGGAACTCTGAATGCTTCAGCATACCAAGAGATTTGGGACAATTCCATGCTCCCAACTTTGTGGGAACAGTTTGGGGATGGCCCCTTCCTGTTCCAACATGACTGCGCACCAGTGCACAAAGCAAGGTCCATAAAGACATGGATGAGAGAGTTTGGTGTGGATGAACTTGACTGGCATGCACAGAGTCCTGACCGCAACCTGATAGAACACCTTTGGGATGAATTAGAGCAGAGACTGAGAGCCAGGCCTTCTCGTCCAACATCAGTGTGTGACATCAGAAATGCACTTCCGGAAGAATGGTCAAAAATTCCCATAAACACACTCCTAAACCTTGTGGAAAGCCTTCCCAGAAGAACTGAAGCTGTTATAGCTGCAAAGAGAGGATCGACGTCGTATTAAACCCTATGGATTTAGATTGGGATGTCACTTAAGTTCATATGCGAGTCAAGGCCGGTGAGCGAATACTTTTGGCAATATAGTATACTTTGGAAGATGGGGCATGGGCCTGGAGCTGGACTTGGACAATGGCCATCAGCAATCCGGAGCAGTACAAAATGAACATTTTCTTCTACCTTTAATTAATGTTTAAAGATGATTTTGTTTGCAGCTTTTTTCTCCAAATTTCATTTTTTCTTAAAGTTTAAAAACTAAAAAGAACATTTTTCTTTCTCTATTATTTTCAAACGTTTGGCCTTCGTGGACCTCCAAGCTTTCCTGCTAACTGCTGCCATATGTTTTCTATTTGTTTCTGTTGTGTTCTCACAGAAGCTCATAAAATACATCTTTGCTTATTTTGGCTCATCCTTACAGTTTCACAGCCTCTATGTCTGGTAAACTGGTGACCTCCCCTCCTCACAGTAAGCTTCGTCTGCTGATTGTCCCTTTTGTAAAGAAGTTCACTAATCCTGCAGCGTGGCTCAGACTTTAAACAGATTGCAGCAGTATTTTAGGAGCTCGGCCCATTGGTCACCTCACCAGAGGAGACTGTCAGCGATATCATCTCTGTCTCTGTTTGCAGCCCACCCATCTGGTCCTCTAAGTAGGTCAATACTGATTCAAATAGTCATATGTAAATACACAATTGGCTCCTAAAGGTTTGGTTCTTCTGGTCACAGTAGTGGGGGTTTGGTAAGGGATGAAAAGTTCTGGTTTGGATGACTTTTAGGATGACTTTAACCGCAGTTCCTCCCCTCTGTCTCCGTCGGTTCAAACCGGACACACAAACACCGACACGCACACACACTACTGATGTTTAATTGATTTCTCTGTTGCTGTAGATAAATCCATGTTCCACATCTCATGTCACTGGCTGCAGCCCTTGTCTTCTGGCCCGGTAAACCCCATTCATCACACAGTTTCTCTGCAGGCGCCAACCAGCGCGCCAACGCCTCTGTTACTGAGCGCAGTCAACCTCAAGCTGCCCTTTAGCACACACTAGCGCTCTCTCTCTCTCCCTCAGCACCCACACAGACATGAGAAGATAATGATTCCAGTTCTCCTCGGGGTGAATGTAACTGTACTGTATATGGATTCACATTAATGTAAATCCCCCTCCTACTTAGTGGTAATAAATTGAATCAGATTATATGGAAGCATCTTTCTATACATAATCACAGATGGGACATCATATATGTCCAAATCATTTTGCAGCCTGGAGCTGATTTGTATTCTGTATCCATCAAACTGATCCCAGAGTCTGTCTGTGAGTGGATTCACCCAGAGCTTGTTAGCTCCCAGTTACAGTTTAGATACTGGTGTTTTAAACTCGCCTCATCCCTTTATTGCTGCTGCGCACAACATATGAATGAGGCTTATACAGTGAGATTTAATACTTTTAAACACAATAAACCCAGCCTCAGAACATTTTTACCACCATTTTCTTCCAAAATTTCCTATCCTGCAGCCTTACAAAAGGCTTCTGACTGCTAACCTTTGCATGCATCCAGAGGGACTGCTTCATTGTTTTACAAATCATGGCGAACTCCTAAACCAGGAGCAGACCTGCTCATAAATCCTGCCAGGACTGAGAGGGTTGCAAAAACAGGCACATCCTAATAAATTAGAGCACCATGGAAAAGTACATTTTTTTAGCAACTTAATTCAAAATATCAACATGTATATAAATCAGATTTATTACACACAGGGTGAAAAGTGTTGATTTCTTTTAAAGATCACATATTTTACCCTTTTAAGACAAGTTTATATTGGTCTCAGAGGTCCCAAAAACGTGCCAGTTAAAAAACGCTAAAAATCCCTCTGTTTCAGCCCTGCTCAGAACGAGCTGTTTCTGTGTATGTGGCTTTAAATGTTACTAAGCTGTCTGACTCCGCCCCTTTCAGGAAATGCATGTGGCTCGATTGATGTGGCGCTCCTGATCTTCCAGCTGAGATCAAGAGAGGAGGGTGGAACTTTCTTCCAAGCAGGGAGGGCCAACCGAACCTGGGGGCGGGGCTAACTCCACACATGACGTCATGAGGGGAAAATCTGAGAACGGCTTGTTTCAGCACACATTTTCTGAAAAGTGGAGAATGAGAGGGGGAAGGGAATGGATATCATTATTGGAGGCAAGGTTGCCAGGTCTGTGTGACAAAACCAGCCCAATGGCCAATAAAAACTAGCCCAACTACTACTAGGTCGTCCTCAGACGAGCCCTCCATCTTCGCTTCCAGTCATCCCGGTTCTCCAAAACCAAGCCCAATGCTGAAATTCAAAATAATACAATAAAACCTCTGCCACTCTGCATATATTGCTTGATTGCCCGCAGACATTCTGCTTCTCTGTAGGTGGCGTGTATGTCTTTGTGCCATGTTCCATGGTTTTCTGCCTCTCTGCTGGTTGTTTTAGTTGTACTTGAGTGTAAATAGAGTATTTTGTTCTGCTACAGAAATAAAATACTCATACACACGTCATATGAAATGGGTCTGCTCAACCTGCGGACCAAAAAAATCTACCTGTGGCAGTATGTTAAAAGTAGCCCAATTCCGCTGGAATCCCGCGGATCTGGCAACCCTGTTTAGGGGGATTGAGGACAGGCCAGGCGCACATATTTTTGCTAGAAAAGCCTGGAAAGTGTATTTTGCATAACCTTTTATCTTGATGACTATGGCTTACAGTTCACTAAAACAAGAAAAAAAAACACTTTCTTAAGCAATTAATATATTACATAAGACCGAAAAAGGATTTTAATACAAAATGTTGACCTTCTGTCTTGCGTGTTCATTTATATACAATTAATATACTTGAAGACCTTGAAAAGAGAAATCCAAAATGTGTTTGTTAACAAACTAGATCTGTTGGAATATGGTTGCTGTACACATGTGAAAACTCTGAGATCTACATGAGACTGAATTTTAAATTTTGGATTTAGACCGTTAGAAAGTTTTTTACCTCTTCCCTGGCTGGGTTTCATGTGGGCGGGGCCAATATGTGGGCTCATGATGTCACGAGCCCACAGTGGAGAATGACCCCGCCCCTCTAACACTACAATATAAATTCACAGAGCAGTTCATCTCAGTCCAGTCTGTTGTTAGCTGATGTCACTGCCTTCATTGAAAGTTAACAGTCAGTTAAATGCTGTTTTTTTGTTCATTGTGAAGTAAATTTACCAAATCTATCAGCCACAGTGGTCTATGGATCATTTAAAGTTTCATAACAGAGATTTGAGCCAGAAAACCGACTTTGTCTCTTCTTCTAAGGTCAACAAAAGGTCAAGAGGCAGGGTAATAGCATGACTGCTTTCCTCAATTCAGATTGTAACATTTTTTAAATCTGAGAGGATCATATTTCTCCTGAGTGGGCGTGGCTTCAGCTCATTCAACAGAGATGGCCACACCATCCTGGAGCAGATTCTACTGCCTCATTTTTCATGATTTTGAAGCTTGATTTCAAAAACCTAGAGATGTTTTATCTGACTGAAAATTGGCCCAGGGGTTCAGTGACCTGTCATACAACAAACCTAAATAAAAATCTGTTTTCACTGTACAGGGTCTTGGTCAGAGCTTCTTTTGCATGAATTATTGCATCAATGCAATGTGGCATGGAGGCGATCAGCCTGTGGCACTGCTTAGGTGTGATGAAGTCATAATGAAACTATAATGCTGAATCAGTGAGAGCACTGAGCCTCTATGCATGCATGCACTTCCACACTTGACATTCGGCTGCTCACAAACTTCCGATTGAACGCAGAAGAGAACGCTAAAGATGTATGTAACCCAGGTGACAAATCCTGTAAATGCCAGCCTTTCTCTCTATATGTATCTCTGCCCATGCATTAGTCCCGTCTCTAAATCTCCAGGGTTTTCAGTCTGTTCTCGCAGGATCTCGGCGTCAGTCTGGCCAGTCACTGCCATTCTCTCCATGACATCATGTGGTCATGTGACTCGGCATGGCCAATCACGTTTGTTTATTATGGTGCTGCGATTCAGTATGAGTAGGTGCGGTGGGGAAGCCGGTTGAGAGTCGGGTTGCAGGTTGGTAAAAGCTTATTCAGCTTATATTCACTGTTTTACACTGCATACTGGAGCTAAGATTTCACCCTTTTTTGTTGCTTTTTGACCATTTTTGCCTTTAACTTATTGTTATTGCTACTTCAAGCTTTTTTGTCACTTTTCACCACTTAGATTGTGGCTCTTGCAAAGGTACTTTTCAACAATTTGGCTCTTTAGTTGAGTAGGGTTGAGTAACACTGGTCTAGAGGATTAATGTAGACCTGTATGTGCACTCATGCCTCATTTTCCTGTCAAAGAAGAGAGCTTCTAAAGTTATTTTGAGTTAGATTACATGCTATCAGCCCTGCTGGCCATTATAAACCTTTCTGGTTAAAATCTCCTTTTCTCAGAACCCAAGAGGCCTCGTCCACTTTTGTTGCAGCTCGAAATAAAAGGTTGAACCATCTTGAGGCTTGGATCTCTATAAGCGTTTCATGTAAAGCAGCTCACATGCTGCATTAATTGAAGCTCTTTGTACAGTGAGAGAGCAAAGACAAATGGGGTTATCTCTGTATCGTTGATCATCTTCCCATGGAGAGTTCAGAACTTCCTGCTGCTTCCTCCTTTGATAAATGACAGAGCTGTCGTTTCAACTCAAGCAGGGTGAGCAACACGTGCCACAACCCATTTTCCCTGTGGCTCTCAAAGTGCTGACTGCTGCACGGAGAAATGAGAAGTGCCATCAAAGCTAACCTTAGCCTTTCTTCCTGCGTGAACCCAGCTATGTTTAACCAGCCGAGGGCCCGCGGGGCTCCCGGCAGGAGAGGAGAATCAAGAGAAGCTTCGATTCCCTCACAAGACGAAGGTCGACGATCCATCGGAGCGGTTAATTCAATACGAAAATCCAAACACAGAGCCCGCACGGCACCACGTTTGGATCCTGACACTTGAAAGGGTAAGTCTGATCAGTGCAAATGCAGCTTCAGTCCAGGTGCTGGTGATCAATGCAATTTGGGAAATTAAAGAAAGTACAAAATTAAGAGCAGCAGGACTGAGTTTGAAGTCTACATGTCCTTGAAGAAAACACTGCAGGGGTGTTCACTCCTGTTGTAAGGTCTGATTCTTTTTTCTTGTGTGCAACTTTTTCCTTTATGAATCATTGATAAAATCATCTTTAAAGGGACATAATATAAAAAAAATATATACTCTTAAGTCTTTTGGACATGTATTTGTAATAACTAACAACCCACAAAATGTTAAATTAGCCAAACAAGTGTTTTTGGTTGTTTTTTTAGCAGCCCCCCAAAGTCTGAATCTGAAATTCCAGGATCTGCTCTCCTAGTGACATCACAATTAAGGTTTTTATGATAATACCCTACCGTCACCCAGTATCTCCACCCGAAGATTCCCAGTTTAACTTTAGCAGAGATCACTCATTGTGTTCTTGCAAGTGTAAGAGCTGCTAGAAATGATGCCTAGCATTAGTTCATGCAGGACCCTGTAGTCATACACCTAGCCATGATCAGCTGATGGCCAGCTGATCCTAATTATTACCTTCCAGCTCCCACAGCCAATCACAGCTCTTTCTCTAAACACAGCAGCGTACTTAGATATGACATACTTCTCACTAATCCCTGCATGCTTTGATGCTGATGGACCACACTGCTGCTCCTGGCAAAGCTTAACCTCCTCCACCCCAGCCTCCTCCTTTATAGCACAAAGCTTGTTGCACCCTCATATTCAGAGTCATGTTACTATATGGATTCTGGTTGATGATGGGTTTTGCTTTAGAAATGTTATCATACTCAAAACTTATTGTCATAAATGAGTCTATCCATATGGGGGTTGCTAGCTATGCATTCCCTGGAAAGTCAAAGCATGCTGCTTGACTAACCCAGGGAGCATCTTTTGTGCAGAGCCCATTCAGCCAAGTAAAACTGTAAATCCATTTTGCAGTAAAACTGAAGCAATGTTACATGGGAAAACTTTGCATAGAAGCTGCTGTTGTCGCTGCAAAGACCAAGGTGTCCCTACAGCGCACTCAGACCTCATAGGACCTAAGAGTCAAGTTTTTGGGGGAGTTTCCAAATGGAAATTTCTCATCCACAGATAGAAACTTGTTCCTGTGTTCCAACTCTTTGCAAAGCAGACAAATTTGCCAGACTGTCATCAGGCAACTCCATCCCGAGGAGGGAGAAGAAAGCAAGGAGAACAAAGCTGTAGCTATGGGCGGGCTTAAGTTGTTTTTGCTCTACTGCCGACTTGCTTCAGCATTAGTTTGCCATCGTTACGGGTCGGGGTGAGTCATACAGTACGCTGATAGAAAGGTTGTTATAGTTAACTAAAACTAACTAAATAACTAAAACTAAAATTCAAAAACCAGTTTAGTTAACTGAAACTAAATAAAAACTAAGCTTTACCAAAAAAAAAAAAAACTAAAACTGTATAGTGCACTTACAAAACTAACTAAAATAAAATAAAAATTGAGACAAAATATCCTAAGTTTTATTCTTTGACACAACCATACTGACTCGCACCTACACCAGAGTCTGGAGAGAGTAAAATTACCTGATCTGATTGGTTAAGACTTCACATAGTGGTAGTTTTATGTTTGCAGTTGTATTCAAACATCATCATTAAGTAAATAAAATGATTAGTGAAGAGTAGCCTGTTTCAATATGTTTTTAAAAATGTATGACGCTCAATCAGCCCTGACATAAAAAATAAAACACAGTAAAACTAATAAAAACTAAACTAAAACGAAGCGTTTTTGCAAAATAAAATTAAACTAAACTAACAAACCAGCAGTCAAAACTAATAAAAACCAAACTGAAACACAAAAGTGAAAACGAAATAAAAATAGAAACTAATGAAAAATCCCAAACTATTATAACCTTGGCTGGTGTACACAATGGTTACAGCCACCGTAGTAATCAGCTTGAATGTAGCTGTAGGAAAGGAGCAGTTTAAACATACCTCGACCACGTCTTTATTATAACATGAGCAGTGAGCCACACTGAAAGCTTCTCTTAGCAGAGAAGTTGTTTTTGCACTTTTTCTGATAGACTTCAATATGAACTTTAGACACCGAAATGCTTTTGCCTTTCAAACAAAGTACGCGACTGAAAAAAGGGACAAAACTAACAGGTTTTATAACCCATTTCCCCCATGATTATTTCGAATTTTGCTCTCCAAAGATCTTGAGAAATTCTTATTATGGAAAAAAAGAAAATTTGATCGCAAGATTACTATGTTGAAATGTTGAGAAATCATTGACCCCGAATTTCCATATACAGCGTGCATGCTGTGCACCAAAGCACTGCAGGTTTGCTCCGGCCGAAAGGAGAGCGACCTCGCCCACTGGAAGCAAGTCTAGAGCGCTGTGCCGCGGCGCACAAGCCCTGATCAGCAGGAAGAGATCACGAAAGAACTGCTAGTTCACGCAGGAATAGCATGTCAACAGCGGACTATTTTACCTTTTGGGGTTAATTTATCATCCTCTCCAGTCTAAGTCCATAATATTATAGCTTCCTCCACTGAGTGAGTACATTAGGAAGTTAAAAGGTTAATGTTTGCTTAAAGGATCTGTGGTTTTATGCAAAGTTCTTTGGCTAAATATCCCCAAAAGTTAACTTTCCCCCGTCAGTGGCGCCATTGTAGCTCTGTAACCCACTGACCTCTCTGTGACCCTTTGCTCTCGCTGCAGGATGAGACGTAATGTTGATAAAGTGATGACTTACAATCGGGAGACCGTGCATTGTGGGTTTTTTTGAAAGAACCAGATGTTCTACTCTTGTGACTTCCATGGTGGATGCTTTCTGAACAACACTGAATTTATGAGGTTTGGCAGAAGCCAGTGCTGAATTTAGACCTGCATTGTATCTGAAACAAAGTGGAGCGGAGTGCCGCTCCAGGCACCCGCTGCTGCCGGTCTGGAGACGCCAGCTATGGAAATGCTCTGGTAGACTAGAGAGGGAACGAAGTGCTCCGCAGTTTGATTCGCCGGCGTTCCGCTGCGTGCACACTGTATATGAAAATTTGGGGTTAAATGCTCTATTATCTTGATGGAACAGAGTCAAATAAAATGTATGGACTTCAGTACTTCAAAGACTTTTCGCCCCTAAGTTTTACACGTCGGAAAGAGCTCTGCAACCCTCCCCACCATTTGGGAACCACTGTTTTAGTCTATTGAAGATATGCTTTACTTCCCTTCGTTTGGTATTCATATTCGAATCATTTCTGTATTGAATCTTTCCGAGCCCACACTAAAACAGACAATTTTCATGTTTTATTTTGCTCCCAGCCGAGCAGGAAGCAAGTGAAAGTAAAAGACAGAGAAGGCGGCTGTCATATTAATCATCCTGCAGCCACTCTTCATCTCTTCCTTTTAACACACTTCTTCTTCAGTGACTCTAGCCTTGTGTTGCTCTTCCTGACGTATCATTTTATCAAATGAGGAGACGTCCTGGAAAGAACACATGCAGGATTAAACTGCCTCACTGACAGTGAAAGCAGAGGGGCATAATTTGAGTCTCAGTGCAGATCTATTTTTTCCCAGGTAGAGCTGCTCTTACCGAGCAAATAGTCGTATCAGTTGGAGTAAAAGCCATCAGGAAGAAACTTGATTGAATTAAAAATGATGAAAATTTAAATGGCACAAATACTTAATTAAGAATTTTCCTAGAAATTTTGTTTTGTCTGATACCTGAAGCCTTTTTTCCTGAGACCTGATGCTGTTTTTTTTTAAGAAACCTGATGATTTTTATCTGAGATTTTTTCATCTGAGACCTAATTACTATTTTACTGAGAACTGACACTGTTTTTCTATGATGCCCTTTTCCTACAAGGTGACACCTTTATTTTCTAAGACCTTTTCATCAGAGACTTGATGCCTGATGTCTATTTTCCGGAGACATGAAGCTTTTTCTCCTGAGACCTTTTTTATCTGTGACATCATGTTTTTTGAGACCCACTGTCTTTTCCTTTTTTTTTTTTTAGGAAACCTGATGCTTTTTACCTGAGACCCTTTCCTTTGAGTCCTGACACCTTTTTCCCAAGAACTGATGCTTTTTTTTTTCCTGTGACCTGACACCTTTCCCCTTTTCATCAGTGCTGATGCTTTTTTTTCCTGAGAGATGATTCCTTTATTCCTGTGATCTTTTTTGTTTAAGGCCTGACATCTATTTACCTGAGACCTTACGCCTCTTATCCTGAGACCTAAGGCCTTCTGTTCCTGGGAACCTTTTCATCTGAGACATTATGCTTTTTTTCCTGAGACCCGATTCCTTTTCCCTTTTGTTTTACGGAGACCTGTCTTTTTTTTCTATAACCTGGAACCTTTTATTTCCTCAGACTTCTTTTTCCCCAGGACCAGATGCCATTTTTCCTGAGACCTTGTTGCCTGAGACCTGCTGCATTTTTTTTCCCTGAGACCTTTTTCTGAAAACTGATGTTTTCACTGAGACCTGATGATGTCCTTAACTTGATGCAGTACCCTTATGATGACTATTGCCTTGACGTCGTGCAACCCAACTGCCCAGCCATCTGATGCCCTAGCTGAAAGATGCTTTGGCCAGCCAAATCTTGGAAGATCCCTTTTCTTGAAGCCGGTTCTTTAATATTACATTCACAGTTTATTAAAGACAGGACTTGTCTACAGAGGTTCTGCTAGTGTCAGTTTTTCGTGACTGCCTACTTCAGAGAGCTGAAGCCAAAATCAAGGTCTGAGTCAAACATCAGCGGGTAACATCCCAGCTGTTTACCTCTTTCTCCCACAAGCATGTGTTTAATTTAACAGCATTGAACTTCAGCACAGCTGAAGCGAGTTTTTAAGTGTTCTTGGCATCTTCCTTTGAGCACACTGACTCCCTGAAGACATTTGTTATGCCGTCACATCTATTTTATGAACATTTGTGCTCAGTGGATGATCCTTGGGCTCCCTCTTGCAGTTGCAGTTAAAGTTGTGAAGGTTAAATTTGGCCAATGAGACAGTTTCTCACTGCAGAGCTGCTGCTGAGAAATTATAGTACACTCAGTCTCTTAAATAAGGCCGGCCTGATTTTTTCATGCTGTTTAGATGAATACTGGAAAATAACTCAGCCCTCACTGACTCCTCTGATTAAAACCATTCAGTCATGCATAAAGAAGAATGCCATATATCAAGTGGATTTCTAGAATCTGTACAGTTAACTTCTGAACTACGTGCAGGCTGCATTTTTCTATTTGTCATAATCATAAATTAATGCCTTTCTTCTGGATTCTACAATAGGACTAGACAGCACGTTATCCTTGTGAGTAGTCCTGCTTTATGTAGCACGCCTGCACTGTTTCATTACCGAAAAGGTCACTTAATAATTCAACAAACCCGTGACAATCAGATGTAGCTCTTACGTTTCTGTTCAGCTCTTCCACATGATCCAAACTGAGATGTTTCATGAATATTTGAGAAAACAGCAGCAGTTTCTCTCATTGACTGGGGGCTAAAAAGCTGAGCGATGGCACTCTTAAAAGCCATCAGTTTTGACTAATTGATGCCACTTTCAAACAGGGAAACATGAAGCAGAGGCAACCTAATGCGTTTCTCCTTTAAACGAGTACAGTTAGGAATCAAAATGAACTCCAGCAGAGCCAAGATTTTCAAAATAAAAGATTTAAAGCTACACTGATGAGATTTTTAATGTGTAAGAGAGTGTCTGACTTTAAAATTGATGCCTCAATTTGACCCGCAAAAGCAAAAGAGACGTACAGCAAGAACATTGACCATTTCTACAACCTTTATACATCCTTCACAGGGTTGAAGATAATTTAAAGAGTGATATAACCCCAGAGTTTCAGCTGAATGCCTTAGGGCACTGATCATCGTATCAGGCCCCCCAAAGCTTCCTGTCCGGCCCCTGAAAGATCATTAAATTCAGAAAAGGAGGAAAAGAAGATGTGGCTTTAAGAAGTATCTTTTGGCTTTAACTGTCTGCAGCTGTTAAATCCATCCCACAAACAATTAATATTGAAATAGTTTTAGAATGGCAAAACATTTGATCTGTTTTTACTGAAATGTACTGTCATGATTATTAGATATTTAAAAGTAGGGTTAAGGATGGCAGAAGTGCTGCAAAAATGACCAGATAAAGTGGTGAAAATGAGTTAGAGTGTAGTAAAAATGGGTGATAAGTGGCAGAATAGGTTGTGGAGTGGCACAAAGTCACAAAAATTGGCAGAAAAATTGTGAAAAGAGGTCAAAATGTGTCAAAAATTGGTAAAAGAGGAAAAAGGGGGTGAAAGGTGTCACAAAATTGGTTACAAATGACAAAAAATAATACAAAAAAAGTGATGAAAAGGTGTTAAAAAGTGGCAAAAATAGAATAAAAGTGGCAAAAATGGATTAAAAAAAAAGTGGCATACAGGGGATAAACCATACAGGAAAAGTGGTTTAAATGGGTTAAAGAATGGCAAATAATTTGGTTAAAGAGGCAAAAAGTATCAAAATTGTTTAAAAGTGGCAAAAATTGGTTTTAAAGTTGCAAAAATTGTTGAAAAAAATGCAATGACAAGGGGTTTAAAAGTGGCAAAAATAAAAGAAAAGTGGCACAAATGGATAAAAGTGGTTCAAAATGGGAAAAAACATGCATGAAAAGTGGTTCAAAACGGGTTAAAATCTTGCTAAAATTGGCTTAAAGAGGCAAAAGCTATCAAAAAAGGGGTTAAACATGTCAAAGATGGGTTAATATTGGTGCTAAATCATAACTGGGGAGGGCCCAGTCTCTGGGACTTTCAGGGGCCCAGCCAACTCTGTTGTCAGGTCTGTCTCCTTGGGGCCTGCTGCATTATAGATAATAGGGATAGATCTCACTGGTAATGCCTAAAAATGTCCTGTGTTGTGAAAGAAAGTACAAATACTACTTCAATAATATTTTAATCAGACCAAAATATTTATTTAATTTTCGTGTATTTGAAAGTCCGGCCCCCAGAGTTTCTGTTGAGACTAAATCTGGCCCTTGTGCAAATGTACTTGAAGACCCCTGCTTTAGGACATCATGAACAGGGCTGAGAGAGATGGAGGATAAGACATTCCCATGCCCTCCTTTCCCCTGTCCCTAACCAGCCACAACATCATTCAGTCCATGCTGCTTTCAGATTGAGTTATTTAAAGTCAGTGTATTCACATGAATCTAAACTCTGTACCTCATCATGACAAAGTGAAACAGAACTTTAGAAATTTTAGCAAATTTATGAATGATGTGAGTATTCAGACTGTTTGCAACAACACATGGAATTTGGCCCAGTCTCCTCCCATTTCTCTGGGTCTTTGCTGAGATGTTTCTACACCTTGATTGGAATCCACCTGTGGTAAATTAAATGATTAGACATGATTTGGATGTTTTATTAATCTGGAAGGAATTGCAAGGGGTCAAAGGAACTACCGACAGAGCAATGTGTACAGGGCACCTGCACTTTAAACCTGTACAGGTGCAGTACATGTCCCAATGCGCATTTTTAATACAAAGTGTAGGATTGACATACTGAGTGTAAAAATAAAACTGATAACTAAAATAACTGATCAATAGTACCACTAAATCCCCATATGTCTAAGTTTTTATGTGAAAGAAGGCGTCTCAGAGTTTAGTTACTCCTCATATGGCACATGTTTTCACATAAAAGTAAAACAATTCTTTATTTGAATGCAAAGCAGACATTGCATTTACTTTTCTATTGTATTCTTTAAGCAATATAAATTCATCAATTTAACCAAATAAACCAGCAGGAACACACAATTCAGTGAATACCAAGATGCCCAAAAGCAGAGCTGGGGTTTTAATGCTAGATTTTAGTTATTGTCAAAGTATTAATAACCATAATTAAAAATAAGATTATAAATCAAGATTAATAAATGACAAGACACCACCCAACAGAGAGGGAACGACTACCAAAAAAGAAAGAAACCAGTCTTGGAATTTAGATCTTAAGAGTAATTTTATTATTGTTTCATAAATGTTGGTATTTAAATAAACTGAAGGAGTAAGAAATGAGCACTTAGGCTCCCAACCAGTAGAAATATTACAACAGAAATGCACAATAACCACAGGCATGTTCTCCTTACATCGACAGAATAGTTTATTTATGAAGCCGTATCAAATAGAATCAGTGCCACTATTATGATACCAGACTACAATGAAACAAACTCTTTATAAAGCAAAGCTTGGTAAAGGTGTCAGGGAGGATAGAGAAACATAATGGCTGACTAGAACAAAGAAGACAATATGGCTGAAACATATATGGCTACATGTTGTTCCACCTGTGACTTTAAAGATGGTGGACTCGGAACGGATGTCGGTGAAAGAAACTTTAGTTCTCAGCTACAACTCAGCACAGCAAATTCACCACACAGAAACCAGTGGCCAGACTTGGGGGAAACAGCAGTTACACAAAAGCTCATGTAGGTGAAGGTAATGTGCCGGATATAAATGGACACAGCAAAGTAAATCTAGAACATGTAAGCAGATATAACAAGACAACAAATGCTGCCTACAACTAGTTCTGCCAAGATCGTGGATGATGTGATTATGTCCAACTGATCCAGAAATGAGCAGAGGTCAGTCCATTCAGTTCCTTCCACGGTTCCAGCAAGTTAAAAGCCTTATGGGATCAAGACTCAGCTTTAGGATGAGAGCAGTAATTATATGGTCCTTTTGAAGCAGAAGAAGAGTTGCAGCCCTTTTCCGATGGTGGTGGGCTTTCTGCAGCGATCCTGTCCATATGATGTCAAAGGAAGGAAAGAAACTCTTATACTTGACTGGTTGATTGCTGACTGCACTAAAACTTAAGCTAAAGCTGGGCAAACAAAGCAACAGTGGAAACAGCTGGTCTTCTGCTGTGCAGGCACTGATGTGACCCTAAGGTGGTGAGGGGTTGCACCTGTGGACACCTGCAGAGTCTGTGCAGGTCTCCTTCTACCAGAGATGAGAATGTGTCCCGCTGAATCTTTGTTTCATGAAATCCACCACATGGCTGATTCCCAACAGTATGAAGTCCAAAACAAAGAGATATAAATGATGCCATGAGGCCATGTAGTGTAGACTAGGCTATCATCTGACTGCAAATACCTGATGGGTTCTAGAGCTGAAAAATCAGGTACTGCAGAGAAACAACACTACACAGCAGAGGCCCTGAGGCTGTCATGACACAGAGGAAGAAGTCCTGGCCCAGATATCCTGCATTAATTTATCAAAATATCCACCAGGTACCTCAGAAATCACAGAAAAATGGCTATTTCTCTCTGAGGCTCTATCTGTGTCATACAACAGCCATCAGGTTCAAGAATTGGTTTAAACTGAATTATCACAGGATGTAAATGTAAACCTCACCACAGCGAGAAACTCCAACCATCCTGTAACCGTAGCGATGCTGAATGATGAAGTTTGGATGATGAGTTTGGTTAAAAGTGGATGCAGAGCAATGTGTAAAGTATAAATCTTAATGTTCTTCACGGTAGCTCTCTCTCTGCTGTAGCTGTAATATATATCACCATTCTGAATTTCATTTGCTCGTGGAATTACTTACAGACAACATATTTCCCTGTAATGGTGAGTGACATGAGAGAAAGTCAGGCTCAGTAATGACTTGGTTTTCTAATCTGCAGATAGGCCGTGATGGATCTGAGTCAGCCGCTCACACTCAGGCAACACACACACGTACGAAAATGTTCAACATATGAACCGCAGGTATGCGTACCCACACGTTACGTCCCCGCTGCTGAGGAAATTGCACATCATGTCTGCTAATGACATGTGGATGGAGACCTGGACGAGGGCGACATACTAATGGACCTGTGAGGTGATGAAAGCAGGAGAGCAAGTGTGGTATCTGATAAAGAGCGTGAGGGGACGCCGAACTTGTTAAGTGGATTTTTAATACCAAAGCAGAGACGATAAGGACGGGCTCTGTTAGCGGAAGTTTAAATTAATGTTTAACTCGGAAAAAGTGACATCAGACCTTATCAGGAGAAGATCATGAGTTGCTGTGATGAAGACCTCTGCACAGCGGGGAAATAATTCAAATCAGTGTCACACGAATCTCTTTGACATCAGATCACATTAACATTCATGGAGTCAAACTGCTGCTGGCTTCACGCTGGTTATGATGGCATTTATATTGAATTTAAATTCAGCCAAGTCACTGTCATTCCTAAACACACAAGTGGAATAGAATATATTAAGTCTTCAGGGGGATCATTTATAGAACAGGGTGTAGAATCCTAACTAAACTGTACGTACAAAATTGGCGTACGACAAAAATGATTCACATTTAAAAAAACCATGCTCATCTTTACACAATGTACTCTTTATAAATCTCTTTGAATCCCAATGTACCTGGAAAGATGTGCAGGCACATTCAACCATCAATGGTCAATGTAAAGCAAAGAAATGCATAGAAATTAAATTAAACCGCAGAATGTTGAGAATGAAAGAGTTACTAAATGAAATGCATCAATAGTTTAATACGGATGTCTAAAAGCTAAAGAAAAACAAGAAAACCTCTGTCATGTGCTGGGATTCAGACCAAAAGGACACAGAAAAAAAAGGAACCAGCCTTAGAAAAAAATGTCTCAGCAGGAAAAAGGTCTGACATGTTTGCTAAGATCCTGATTCCAGACACTTGACACCTTTTTTCCTGATACCTTTTTCCTGGTACCTTTTCTCAACACCTTTTATCCTGATACGTTTTTGTCTGATGACTGTCGCCCTGAGAGCTGAGTCCTTTTCCTGAGACCTAAATCATTTTTTCTTGACAATTGAAACTTTTTTTTTTTTTCTTTTTTACCGGGAACTTGCACCTTTTTCCTGATATCTTTTACCTGACACATTATTCCAGACATATGCAATCATTTTTTACTTGCATCTAACAACTATTTTAGTAACACCTGATGCCTTTTTTTTTACAGAAACATGTAGTCTATTCTAAGTCTTGATTTCTCTTTTACATGATATTCAACCCCTTCTTTCGTGAGACCTTGCACCGTTTTTGCATAAGACTTGACGCCTCTTTCCATGTGACCTTTTTCCTAGCGCCTTTTTCTCCTGAGAACTTTTTGTCTGAAGTCTGACACCTTTTATCCTGTAACCTTGTTTTCTGAAGACCTGACACATTTGTTTCATGACACCTTTTCCCTAATACTTGAGAAATTTTATTTGACACGTGTCCTTTTTTCCTGAGAACTGGGTACAGTATAATGCTTTCAATTTTTGGACAGTGTCTCTGTTTGAGCCAACATTGTTTTGTGGCCCATTTTTACCAAAAGCTTCCTGACCAGTACAAGTTGTGAGACTTTCTTAAAGGTGAAGGAGGATTATGCTATTACTACTGCTATGTACCTCACATGACTCAACTTCAAAAATACTGAAAGATACCTTTAGGTCTGACGTGTTTTTGTCTGAAGTCTGACACCTGTTTTTCTGAGATCTTTTTGCCTGACACCTGTCACCTTTTTTCTGGCATCCAAATACTCTTTTTTCTTTTTTTTTTTCTTTTTTTTTTTTTAACCTGAGACCTGATGTCTTTTTTCCCAGAAACCGGAAACCTATTTCCTAAGTACAACTACCTCTGTTACCTGTTGTTTGAAAACTTTTTTTCCTGGGACCTTGCTCCTTTTTTTTTGAGACCTGACCCCTTTTTTTTTTACTGAGAATATTCTGTATAACATCAAACCACTTTTTTTACAGAGACCCTTTTGTCAGAAAATCTGATATGATTTTTTTTCCTGACACCTGAAGCCTTTTTTCTGGACATCTAAAAACTTTAATTTACGAGACCTGGAACCTTTTTCTGGACACCTGCTTCTGCTTATCCTGACACATGACACCTTCTTTGTTTGTTTTGTCTAAAGTCTGACACCTCTTTTTCTGAGACCTTTTTGCCTGACACCTAATGCTTTTTTTCTGATATTTGACACCTTTTTTCCTGACACTTAACAACTCTTTTTTTCTTTAAACAAAAAAACCATAGGAAGGAGTGCTTCTAGGACTCAAAAGTTTGTTTGAGGTGCTCTTTGGAAAAGGGATTCATAAAGTTGGCAGGTTCCTATTGGCCAGGACCTTTTCATTCAAGCTTTTTGGCATTTGGAGTCGATATCAAACCAATTATAGTTTGGCCATCTAAACTGAGAGTGAATGAAGGTGAGACTTTGATCATTTAAAGATAAATATATTTTGCTGTTTTGTGAGTTTAAGGGGTCAAGAGGTGGAACAGAAGTTGGTGAAGTTCATGTGAAACAGGAAGAAGAAAAGCACAAGAATTTGCTTAAAGGAAGTGTGTTTACTTGAACTTGTTAATCCAGAGATTGCATCAAAAGTTTCCACTGAATAAAGTTATACAGACTTGCCAACTTGTTCCAAAGGCAAAAACTTTGTTGTGATATCTTAAGTTTGTCTTGAATTTGCAGCATTCCCTGTCAGGTTCATTTTTTGTGCACACATTAAAAATGCACCTTAAAAGTGGTGGATGGAAACCCCACAAGTGTCTGGAAGCTTGTGCCTTGTTAAAAGCATTGCAGCTGTTTTCCTGACTTGAATGGAAACGATGGCTCAAAAGATGGAAAAAAGATCAGTCACAGTAGTTGTTGTGAAAGTTGTACCCTTTTTTCCATCTCTGTGGATAAATTCCACTGATTATACTGTTCACTCACTGCATCATCTCCAAACTTTTACAAATGTGCGCCTCTAGTGAGTCAGGTTTTGACTGGCTTAATGAGAAACCTGCTGCAGTGCTGTCAGACTGAAAGCGTTAGTGATGCTGGAAAACAAATCATTAGCTTTTTGTGCAAACACAGATGAAAGGAATCAAAGCAGAATTGTGAATGTTGACAAGAAAATAACTGAAAGTGGATTTTCTGCAGAATATCCACGTTAATGTGGTTGATCAATTTCTTGCACTGCTACCAGAAGAAATATGGTGCTCAGCAGGAGGCTGGGTAATCTGGTATGTTTTGTGTGTTTCATCCTCTTTCTGGCACGGTGAACATGATCATTCTGTTCATTGGTTTATTCATGGAAACAGGAAGAGTCAGGCTGAGGGTAGCAGAGGTTCAGACTACTCATGAAGAGGAGCCAACACTTGCATTACTTTACAAACAACCAGAACCCACCTGGAACTTAGAGGTGTTACAGCTAGTGGGACGAAACATGGAGAGTGCTAAGCTAGAGTGGCTAAAAGACACAACAGCTGGTCAGTAAGAGAGTTTTACCATTTATTTTATCATCAGGCGTGAATGGCGTTGTTTGTTCCTGTCAGCCCTGACTCGTGACCAATCCAGGACCCCACCTTTATCCCAATAACAGATGGGATCAACCACATGACCCCACACAGGATAGGTGGTATGGATTAGAGCCCTGCAATGGAGCCCTAAGCCCGAGGGGCCCGACAGCCCAAGGGCCGGGCTTCGGGCCATTGACCATATCATTACCTAAGACACAGTCTCAGTCTCTAGGCTCGGGCTCTTTTGTTTTTAACTTGCCAATTAGAGTGATGTGTGCTGCTGAATCGCGAGCGCGCGTGCAAAAAAAAAAATACGGCTTGATACAGGTTCGGACTTGATACCCAAACTGGGGCTCCACCCCCTTGGGCCAGAGCCGGACTCGGGCCCAGATAATAGGCCCGTGCAGGGCACTAGTATGGATATTGAATGGAAAAATCATTGTTTGACGTGGCGCTTGTCTTGTTTGCATGCAAAGGATAACCTGCCTGATGGTAAAACAAGCTTAAGGCACTTTTTAAGGTTGTGATGATACAGATTGATATGGTGCTTATAAACAGTGTTCACCCCCTTGGATGTTTTAACTTTTGATCTATTTATAAATCAGTCATGGTCAATAAAATTTGGGGTTTTTGACCAAAACAAACCAAAGAAAAAAACTACTGAATGTCAAAGTGGAAACAGATTTCTACAAAGTAATGTAATGTAATGTGTAATAAGTAACTGCATAAATATTTACCCCCTTCAAGTCAGTATTTAGTAGATGCACCTTTGGCTTCAATCACAGCTCTGAGTCTGTGTGGACAGGTCTCAATCAGGCTCAAACATCTGGCCGATTCCAAACATTCCCCTTGTTGTCTTTAAACCATTTCTGTGTAGTTTTTCTCTGTATGCTTCGGGTCATTCTCTTGCTGGAAATTAAATCTTCCTCCAAGCTCTTGTAGTGCTCTTGCAGACTGAATAAGATTGTCCTCAAGGATTTTCTTATATTTTGCTGCATTCATTTTAACCTCTACCTTTACAAGCCTTCCAGGGCCGGCAGCTGAGAAGCATCCCCTCAGCATGATGCTGCCACCACTGTGCTTCACAGTAAGGATAGTGTGTTTGTGGTGATGTCAGTGTTTGGCGTCTTGTCTGATAGTCAAAAAGCTCCATTCTGGTCTCATCAGAACTACTTTCCTTCAGAGTCTCCCACATGCCTTTTGGTGAACTCTAGTCCAGACTGAATCAGAGTTTCCTTCAACAGTGTCTTTCTCTTTGCCACTCTCCCATAAAGCTCTGACTGGTGAAGAACCTGGCCAACAGTTGTCTTCAGAGTCTCTCCATCTCAGCTGCTGAAGCTTGGAACTCCTTCAGAGTAGTCATAGGTGTCTTGGTGGCCTCTCTCACTAGTCTCCTTCTTGCATGCTCACTCAGTTTGTGAGGATGGTCTAGTGTAGGCAGATTTACACGTGCCATATTCCTTCTATTTCTTGATAGTGGATTTAACTGAACTCCGGGGGATGTTCAGAGCCTTGGATTTTGTTTTGTATCCATCCCCTGATGTGTACTTTACGATACTCTTTTCTCTGAGTTGCTTGGAGTGTTCTTTTGTTTTCATGGTGTAATGGTAGCCAGATTAACCAGTGACTGGACCTTCCAGACACAGGTGCATTCAGGTGATCCCTATGTCACCAAATTGTGAGACTACTAGCACCAATTGGCTGGACCTCTGTTGAATTAGGTCAGTCATTTTGAAGAGGCACTGTAGTTATTTTATCTTACGTAATTTTATTACTTTGCAGAATTTTTTTTTCACTTTGACATTAAAGATGTTCTTTTTTATTTTTTCTGGTCTGGAAAAGCCAAATTAGAAAGAAAATGATTGATTGCTAAAATCAATAAGAGGGTTTAATATCCAACTTTTTATAGGCACTGCAGGCAATGCAGTTTTGGTTTTGTGTTATTTTTTTAAAATTTGTCTCTGAAATTGCTCCATCACCTGAAAAACAGACAAATAACTCAACATGTAAGGTGACAAGAACACAACCAGAAGCACCTTTAGAACATTGTCACTGGCAGCAAGAAAGCTATAGAAAATGACATTTAACCCGGCAGAGTCTGGTTTTCTGCTCACCTGATTACCAGCATGGTTGTATTGATCAGACAGCATGAATCTGTGGGTACCTGGATTTTAATTTGACTGAAAGGAAACAGCTAAGTGGATGTGTTTGTGCCTGTACACCAACGCCTGCTCTTGTTGTGAATTACACCTCAATCATTGATTGTTTGTCCTGTTTCGTCTGAAATCCCTTTCCAGGAGAGGTGTTTCCTAGTTTAATCCATCACTGGAATGTCTGATGGCTTTTCCTTTCACATATCTCATAGGAGTCACATTCCCTGAAACACCGTGACGATCCAGAAGCTGTTTGCTCTGGTAATGGTTGCCACACACATTGGTGATTTATTGATATAACTCTTTGTTGTGAACTTTGGCGTAACAGTCAGGGTTTTTTGCATAAAAAATTGTAAGTTAGACTTCTCTGTCAAGTTCCAGAGTTATTTTCTTTTGTCATATAATCATGTTTTACCCACGTTAAGTCCATTAACCAAACACACACTCTTGTTAATACTTGAACTGTTCAAGTCACAGTTGAACAAAAGTATTGATCAGTCTTTATTCTATTTCATCGATTTGTTAGCAAAGTTATCTCAAGGCACTTTACAAACAAGTAGGTTCAGACTAGGGATGGGCAAATTAGATTAAATCGCAACATGGCTTGCTGCAATATACAAATCACAGAAATTGCAATATTTTTTAAACTTGAAATATGCCAACAAAGCGTTTTGCAGCAGCAGCAGCTTTATAAGCTTAACCTCCTCCACCCCAGCTGCCTCCTCTATAGTTTAAAGCTTGTTGCATCTTCATATTCAGATTCATGCTACTGAATGAATTGATTCTGAAATAATTTAATTTTTTCAATACACATTGTCCTTTATGTGTCCATCCATATAGGGGTTTCTAGCCATGTGCTCCCTAAAGTCAAAGCATGCTGCTTGACTAAACCAGGTATCATCTTTAGAGCAGAGCCTTCTCTGCCAAGTAAAACTGTTTATTGCTTGAATTTGTTGAAAAAATGCTTAAGTTGAGTAATCTAATAATAATCACATATTCAATTGCAATATCGGTAAAAAAAAATTGCAATTAGATTATTTTTGCAAATCATTCAGCCCTAGGTTAGACATTAGTCTCTGTATTATTTATAAAGATCCAAACTTTTCACACCGTGAGCACGACACTAAGCAAAGTTTCAGTGGCAAGGAAAATCTTCCCTTTACTGGCCAGAAACCTTGACCAGAACCGTGCATCAGGTGTGTGGAAATACTTCACTAAAAATGAAACAAGTACTGCTGTTACTTGCAAAATATGCAAATCTGTCCTGAAATACAACAAGAGTACAAGTGTCATGCTCACACATCTGAAATGGCATCCACTAATGCTGGCCGAGGAGTGACCCCAGACTCTTCAATAGCAGTCATTTCATGACCTCACCACTGCGGCTAAAGAAATCCGTGACTATTTACCATCACCCCAGATCCCCACCATGGAAAACCCGCTGCAGTGGTGGGCCTGCAACCAGGAAAGATTTCCCCGTTTAGCCAACCTTTGCAACGGTTACTTGGCTGTCCCCACCACCAGCACACCAAGTGAGAGGATTTTTTCTTTGGCCGGGAATACAGTCACACCACAGCGGGCAAGCCTTCATCCAGCTCACGCTGATGCCTTTGTCTTCTTACATGCAAACAAGGATCTTAAATCAAAAACCGTGACTGAGCAGGACTATGAGACTGAGTAGCTTGACAAGCTGTCATTTGCCTTCAGTAATTTGTTTTGTTAGCCAGTTTTCCTGTGCACTGAAATGTGGGTAAGTGCACTAGTTATGGTTAAGTCTTGGCAATCATAATAAGCTGCTGCATACATAATAACCTATGGTTGTTTGAGCTTAGTAAGTTCCTTGTTGTTAGCAGTATATGCACTAGGGTTTTGCAAATAAACACTGTTGGTTGTTGCAAACTATTCCCTTTTCTTGTGGATTTATTAATGACGTCATCAGTAGCTAGTCGACCTCGATGTGACTTTAATCACATGGCAGTCGACTTAAAAAATTCTTTAGTCATGCAACCCCTAGTAGGTAGGGGAAGGTCACTGGTTTGATCCCCAGCTGCCACAGTCACATGTGGATGCGTCCTCGGACAAGACACTTAACTCTTTAGGCACCAAAGTTTTTCCAAGAAAATAATCAATTTTGATATCGAGATTTCAAAGGCTGTAACTTGAAAGTGGTTAGAGATAAAGGCATACGGTAAATGAGAAAAATCTTCAGTATGACTCAAAGTTTGTGGTGGGAGTAAATTCACTTATCTAATTTGCATATTCTGACGTCACCAGGTGGCCTCCACCACGTCTGCCCCTACCTCCACAGTATTTTTTAATTCCCGCTACCTCCGTCAGTATTCGTGTTTTGACCACCCCTTGCTTGTGGACTCTCATGGTGCACGGAGAGTCACTGTGGCTCCGAAGCACCGGTAGTCTCGGTCTCACCAGATGACTGAACGTCATTGTCACAGGAGTGAATATTCCATTATACCTCCTGGCATTGTGAGTATTCTCGCTACAGTTCGCTCTCTTTCGCTCTTTTACGCACCGACTACAACCACTTCTACCACTTCCTTGTCTCCTCAACCAGTGGTGCATCTTCAAATTCGCTCTCTCCAAAGCTTTGAATAGAGCACCCCCCCCAATGCTGCTGGGAATGAAGTTACTCATGTCTGCCATCTCCTGGTGTAAAGTGGTAACAACATTAGGGCCCATATTTGCAGTTAGAGCCTGTTAAATTCAGCATTCTTGCTTGTTGCAATTTTGCAACTTTGGCGCTTAAAGGGTTAACATTGTTTTGCTCCCACTGCTTACAGGTAAATGGGTATGGATTAGTTAATACTGATAATAATTCTCATCATCAGTGTATGAATTTGGTGTTAATTGGAAGGTGTGAACAATTATACAAGCTCAAGAGCATTTGCCAACAACTTATGGCTGTTTTCACTGTAAATCTCTCTTCTACTTTCTTGGATACTGCCATAATGTCAGCAAGTGGACAAAAGTGCACATACTAAAGATTGAAGCTCAAGAAACAGTGGTATGGTCCTTTAAAATTTAAGAAACAACACTGAATTCAGCAGCCATACCGCTCTGTACAGTCCAGCAGCATCTCAGAGCCTCATAATCATTTACAGCGGCGTGGTTGAATACCAATCAGCCCGAGCCGATGTGCTCCTGCTGTCTGTTTGGCAGTGAGAATAAAGGGCAGAGCAGGAGCTGAATGTTCATCATTTGATATTAACACCAGACAAAGCAGCCCTCTTTGATCAAGGCCCGAAGGTCAACTGCAACAGCTGCTGCAATGAGCCAACAGGAGGTAAACCTTTTCTTCCTCACCCCGGGGGACTGAGCCTCCCGCCAGGCAGGAGCTGCTCCACGTGTTTGAGCGGAAATCTCACAACAGAGAGCGGATTTTTCGGGGTATTTCTTTCATTTCTTCAGGGAAGAAAGAAACAAGCACACTCCTCTGCAGGAGCACACTTCAAATACAACACCAGTATAGATTCCAAACTGTCCTCTGCATTTCAACTATTATTTCTATTCATATATTTTCTATTTTTTCCCAGTTGTGTTTGAAAGCCATCTATCTTTTCAGCTACATGCCATTTAGCTGACACTTGATCCACTGAAGCGCCTGACTGGTCCAAATCAATGCTTTTGAGAGGAGCAGACACTTCTCATTCATTCTTTTCTTCGATCAAAAGATTCTTTTGGGCCTCTTTTTTTTCCCACCTTTTCTTCCCTTTCAGCCACTTTGATGTAGCTGATAGCCTGTAGCGACAAGCAGCAGTTATGAGCTGAGTGTATTTATGAAAAAGCCCTGCCTTTTGGAGGGAAATCCTACCAAGCACTATTCAGAATTTACAAAAGAAATCCTGACAGTTTTTTGGCTTTTGGAGTGGAAATACACTGACCTGAAGTTAGCTGCAGGGAAATCATAACTACAACCATTCTAACATTGTAGTCTGTCAGTAGCAGAGGAGGCAGTCATGGATTTTTAAGGGTAGTGGGACGGCTCTGGCTCAGTAGTAGAGTCGGTTGAATAAAGAATAACTGGATTAAGTCAGACACATGACTCATCAAGAATAGATCACTGAAGCAATAGAAGTAATTCACTTGGAAAAGGTCATTATATGAAATGCTGTGCTAGTTTTACTCCAGATGTAATGGACGCACACCTTCCAAAAAGTTCAACTTTTGTCACATCAGTCCACGCAATATTTTCCCAAAGGTCTTGGCGATCATCAGGATGTTATACGTCAAATCTGACTTGAGCCTTTGTGTTCTTTTTGGTCAGCAGTGGTTTTGGCCTTGGAACTCCCATGGATGCCATTTTTCCCAGTCTCTTTCTTATTGTTGAATCATGAACTCTGACCTTAACTGAGTCAAGTGAGGCCTGCAGGTCATCAGGTGTTGTTCTGGGTTTCTGAGAACTCTTGGATGAGTCTTCCATGCACTCTTGGAGTCATTTTGGTAGGCTGGCCACTGGTTCACCACTGTTCCAAGTTTTCTCCATCTGTGGGTAATGGTTCTCGCCTTGGTTCACTGGAGCCCCGACGCTTTAGAAATGGCTTTGTAACCATTTCCATACCAACAACTTTGTTTCTCATCTGTTCTTGAATTTCTTTAGATGCTCTATTTGTAGAGCATTTATGAGGTCAAGCACTGGTGTTGGATGAGAATGCGTGGCTCACAATCTCCATTCCATATTATCCCAAAGGTGCTCAATACAGCTGAGGTCTGGGCTCTATGTAGGCCACTTAAGTTCTACCACATAAAACATCAGACCATGTTTTCACAGTCCTTGCTTTGTGCACTGGGACACAGTCATGTTTGAACAGAAAAGGGCCTTTCCCAAACTGTTACCACAAAGTTGGAAGCAAAGTCAGGGCGGGGTTATTTTCATAGCACATTACAGCAACAAGGCAACTCAAGTGGATAGCACTGCCCAGAATGTCCAGGATGGTATGCTGAAGCATTAAGATTGGCCTTCACTGAAGATTGGAGGTCTAGCCCAAACTCTGAAAAACACTCCCATACCATTATCTCTCCTCCACCAAACTTCACAGATGGCACAATGTGGTCAGGCAGGTATCATTCTCCTGACATCCGTCAAACCTACCAAACACAGAACACGTTTCCACTGCTCCAGAGTCCACTGTTGGTGCTTTTACACAACTCCATCCAATGTTTGGCATTGGACTTGGTGATGTAAGGATTGCATGCAGCTGCTCGACCATGGAAACCCATTCATGAAGCTCCTGCTGCAGTTTTTGAGCTTACATTAAAGCCAGTGGAAGTTCAGAACTCTTTGGCTATGGAATGAGCAGAGCGTTAGCGACAGTCATGCACCATGGGCCTTAGCAGTTGTTGATCTGCTCTCTGATTTTACATGGTCCCCCACTTCATGGCTGAGTTGCTGTTGTTCCTGAATGCTTCCACTCTCTGCTAATATCACTCACAAGCTGGGTTTCCATTGCAGATTTCATGACTAAGTACAATTGCGCTTTGAATGTGTTTCCATTGAAGGGACTTTTGGGCATGAGCCTCACAATTCTTGTTGAATCTCATCTTGTGAGACTCGGCTGCAAGAAAGCTGGACGCTCAAAACCTGCTACATATTGGTACAGTTATGATCACATCTACAGAGGTTGCCTTGATAATTTTGAACAAAAGACAAAGACAGCGAAGGATATTTCAGAGGCAAACTCTGTAAAGGCCACATATAAGGGTATAAGTTAACCTGACACATCAAATGGATTTGTTTCAGACATCCATCTAGAAAACCTTCAATACTAAGCATTTGGGAAAGGGCAGAGGATTTGAAAAAACTCGGAGTGTGATTGGATAAATGTTCTGTGGCATCTTTAAGGGCCAATCATAGCAACAAAACATGTGACATAGCCGTGACCGAGGTGCATGTGCGCAGCTACAGAAGAATAATGCAAACCATGGCGACTATAAACATGCCAGTAGATGACTTTTGTCATTTTTGAAAATAAAAGAACAACTCACTGCTGTTCTTTATTCTTTCAACCAAGAAATGTCGTCAAGTTCTGATAAAACTGGTGCTTTAGCAGCATCCACGCTAGTCTCTTCCACCATAATTGCACCAGCCTGTTGTTGCTGCTTGCTTACATCACGACACCACTGCGCCTGAAATTACTACCCCTTGTCACTGGTTGGTCCTGTCACTTTTTAACCGGGCCCAAACAGTTCAGACGGGAGCTTTGCAAGATGAATTCACCACTGAGAAACAAGGAAACGGGCGTATCCATCTGCATTGCAAGGTTAGGTACAAGTATGATGTTAAGAAAAGTCTCAGTCTTCTCTTCTGTCCACACGTACCGCTCCATGATGTCTCGGAGTAAACAGGTCAAGTGACATCGTATGGCACATCCTGTGACTTGTAAATGTGAGAAAAGGGTTTCCATTGCACTTTTATGATATGTTTCTATATCGAAACATCTGAAAAACCTCATGAGAGCATAAAAACTTTTCACAATACTTGAGAGGTTTTTTGAAATTCAGATGTTACCATTACCATTTTTTTATTGCGCTATTAAGATTTTGTGCATTTATAATTGTAATGGAAATGCAGCTACAGCTAACGGTGGAATATCCAGCAAGGCTGGAATTTCACAAACCACATATTTGCAAAGGTGGCATCCATCACAGTACCCCTTGGAGTCACTGAGCTCTTTAGAACGATCCATTTCAGATTACAAATGTTCGCAAATACAGACTGCATGAAATTTAGCATCTTTGTAAGAAGATAATGATTCTTTGATTAACTGTGCCCATCTCTGGTCCTTAATAAGTCCTTGGCATTTTACCAGGACCTTAAGTGGCCTCCCTCTCTCTTATTCTATTGTCTTCTCAGTTTTCAATAAAGCAGAAATGTCAGAAAATGATCTCTAAGAGAATAAAGCTATAAGGTTTGTGACGTAAACCTTTTCTGCACTTCCTGAGATCAGTTTGTAATTTTAGGAAAAAGGGTATATCAGGTACTCATGGTGGTCGCTCCTGCTCTTACATTCAAAAATGTTTAAAAAAGGGACGCCAGTAGGCTGCTCAGGCCCACTTGTATGAGACAGTGATACAGTTTAGGATGCTGTTGTTATATTAGACCTTATCATATCAATATTGATTCTCTTGGTTTGATGTTTTCCCCTCTAGTCCAAATATAAAAGTAATCATTGCAGATAGCATGTTTTATTTCTTTACATTACTCAGGCAGTATTGATGTCCCTCTCAGAGATCATATAAAATATCTGACAAGCATCACACCACTGTTATCTATCTTCTGATGTATGTCTTTATGCTTAATCTGAGCCCAGAATGTCAGAGTGGATCTGCTCTTAACTGCCTGCCGGGCCACAAGGTTGTCTTGTACGTGTGACATTGATTTTCTTTTACTTTGTGCTCTGTAGCAGCGCAGTAGCACAACTATACTTGTCTCTGAAAATGTCAGGCAATCAGGAACTGTTAAAAGGTCAGCTCTTTATGAGATATTTAACATGTCAAGGGGATTAAAGCAGCATCTGCCCAGCAGAGTGGAAGAGACGTATTGAATCTTAACATAATAAAGACAAGGCTGTTTGACAAATGGAGGACAATGAATCTCTCTTACTATGAAGAGTGTAAAGAATAAATCCATCCCACTCATCCATGAATCTCATGTATTTTTAAATGCTGGTAGTTCTGGAGTATAAAACCCTAAGTGAATGTTGATCACAACACTGCTGTCTTCAAACTTTTTAATTGCAGCTCAACTTTGAACCCATATCAAGTTGCATTCATGTATTTTTTAATTTAAAAGCCTCTTTTACAACCACCAATTATGTTTTAAAGAAGACCCATCATTATCCCAGCTCAGAAGAAAAATATCAGCACATTGTCGTCCAACTGGGTAATTTTACACAGCCAGCCAGCGTTGAAGAACGGACCTTGGTGCAAGGCAGTCAGACAAGTAGCGTTCTCCTGGCAACCGCCAAACCCAGACTCATCCATCAGATTGCCAGATGGAGAAGCGAGATGCGTCACTCCAGAGAAGGCGTCTCCACTGCTCTAGAGTCTAGTGGCAGCGTGCTTTACTCCACTGCATCCAACGCTTTGCATTGCACTTGGTGATGTATGGCTTGGATGCAGCTGCTCGGCCATGGAAACCCATTCCACGAAGCTCTCTACCCACTGTTCTTGAGCTAATCTGAAGGTCACATGATGTCTGGAGGTCTGTAGCGATTGAGTCTGCAAAAGTTGGCGACCTCTGTGCAGTATGTGCCTTAGTATCCACTGACCCCGCTCCGTCATTATACGTGGCCTAACACTGATGTTTTATGTGGTATGTGACCTAACTCGCTGAGTTGCTGTCATTTCCAATGGCTTCCACTTTGTTATAATACCACTGACAGTTGACTGTGGAATATTTAGGAATGAGGAAATTTCACCACTGGACTTGTTGCACAGGTGGCATCCTATCACAGTACCACGCTGGAATTCACAGAGCTCCTGAGAGTGAGCCATTCTTTCACAAATGTTTGTAGAAACAGTCTGCATGCCTAGGTATTTGACTCTATACACCTTTGGCCATGGACAGGCAATCTGGCATACTGGGCCATGCCCAGTGGACTGACGCACATTGTTTGGCCAGCCCAGGGCTGTCATAATTTATCCAGAAAGGTATATTATAAATCATTTTATCAACTGCGACGGCCCATTGGTTGATTTTCTTTAAGGACATTGGGCTAATCCAATCAAATCTCTCAGCCCTCCTTGGCCCGTCCCTCACCTCCCTTGACCAGTGTTATCAAATGTAGCCATCTGAGCTGAGAGGAGTTGGAGAGAAGTAAGTGGAAATGGATAAGCCACAAAAGTGCAAGGGGGGTGCAGAAAAGCTGCGAGAAAAGAGGCTAAAAGGCCTAAAAGTGGACGCAGCAAAATGTGCCAAACTAACCGATATGTTTGCCATTGCCACAAGTTTGACCATGGCAGCAGGTGCAGGGCCGGAGAAGGGAGATAGCATTTCAGGGGGATTCGGAGGAAGAAGAGGAGAGAATAGCTACTGTCAGCCCGGTAAGAAGAAGCCAAAATGTTACTGAAGAGGGATGTTTCAGGTAGGGAGAGCAGAGGGCTGTTGTGTGTGTCTGTTTGTGTGTGTGTGAGGGTGGAGTAGCCGACACATGTAAGCTAGCATGCAGTCAGAAAGACACTGGAATGACACAGAAATGATGATAGCCCGTGAAATTAACAATGAAATTTTTTTTGGGATGTGTGTAATAATAATAATAATAATAACTAGAACATCACTCAGAGAGTGCAGATCTCTGCCGTTAGCCCTATCTCCCAATAGTGAAGAATCTTTTAAAAAACATCCCTGGATCCAGACGGTGATCTGGATTACTCCCTCCCCGGTGGGGTGGAGACACAGTGAGGCAAAGCATTGGCTTCGCTGTGGGTGGACTGTCATGGCGGAAGTATTGCCTGGCGATGCCAACAGATGCACTGACAGTCTCACCCATGGTCTCACTGGACGACTGGAAGTCATGGCAGAGGTATGGTATTCTTGCTGCAATTCACTGTCTTTCTCTCTGTTACACTCTGACTCGTCTCCTTAACCGGGCTTGTGTCTTTCAAACTCTATAAACTCCAAAACTTTTAATAGAAACACACCCAAAATGCTGCTGATTGAAGTTACTCATGTCCGCCATCTCCTGGTGTAAAGTGGTAACAGTACAGACCCCCGCCAATAGCCCTATCTAAAAAAAATCCTTTAAAATCCTTTAAAAAATTCCTGGATCCAGACGGTGATCCGGATCACTCCCAAAATCTAATCACTTCTTCCTTATGCCATTTCTGACATTTCCTGAAAAGTTCATGAAAATCCATCCATGACGTTTTGAATTATGTTGCTAACAAACTAACAAACTAACTAACAAACGAACAAACCCATCTGATCACATAACCTCCTTGGCGGAGGTAATAAGGTTTCAAAACTGTGACAGTATTGTAATGTTTTTGATAAATGTGTTTTTATGTCTTCATTGCAATATTTCCTGTTTTTGTTTTGTCTGCATATTTATCTAAAAAATGAGATGATCCGTCTCAAGGGGCTATCCCTAAGTTAAAATCTGATATAGTTCAAGTCAGAAATTGTGCAGATGTTACCTTTAAATGAACTTTGGGGCTGATCCTGCTGCAGTATCTGCACTCAAAGCTGCTATTTTCAGTTTCCTCTCTCCCTTTTTTCTTCACACATGCACATCACACCTCTGACCCTGCAGATTTTCACAACTCACGCCTCAAAAATTGATACAGTTGTTAAAATCTAGTCTAAAATTAGTGGTGGGAATATCGATGTAACAGTATTGATATATTGATAGTAGCTCCGTTCATGTGCATATAAACCTGCCGTCCTTCTCACTCAATGGGGCCCCTGACTTAATCTAAGAATTGTAAGATAATATAACAAAAAGTACTACGTCAATGCCACAAAATGTATGAATATCAGATAGAAGAATTTGTGTTTCTATGAAAAACTTTGATGACTTATATTTCTTAAAATCTTGTGTGGAACAAACCGCTGTAGTTGGCTAATCTATCTCCGCCATCTGATAACAAAAAAGAAATTGGCAATTTTTATGTTGCAGATATTTAAAGTTGCACAAATGTGTGCACATATGCACAAACATTTTGATTTAAGTCTCTCTGATAAATGTCTAAATGATCAGGATACATCTTATTTGCCTGAAATGTGTACCTTTTAACAGTGTGACAGTCTATTCCTATTCTATTCTTCCTTCTAAAGTACTGGTATCGCATTGGTAAAATTACACTAAAAAGTATCAGAGTCGTATCGAATTTAAAAAATTTGGTACTGCCCATCCCTATCAAAAATGGTCGATTTGATAGAACAAACAATCACTCTCTCATATTGCTTCTTTCAGTTTTTGTCCCTGCCACATGAGCAGGTTATAAAACTCACATTCTCCTTTTCTCCCCTTTATAGAAAGAGCAGATAGACAGACTAAAGCTTCAACATTCCTGCCTTAAACACAGTGAATAAAAGGAGTTAAAAATAGGCTTTGCCTTCTGAGTCGTTCATTTGAAGTCTGCAGAGGTTATATAGAGTGCACAGAGGTGAATAAGATAAGGCTGATAACTTGAGTTAGTCTGGTAATTGGCTGTGGTGATACCTGGTAACCCCCCGGCAGGAAGGTGTGCTTGGTAGAGCGGGTAGCATTGTTAACAGAGAGTGGAGTCTGCTCCAGCATGGCTCTGCAGACTTTAAAGGATTAAAATAGAAGAACATTAAAACCACTACATGTATATTCACCAAAACATACAAGCTTCATAGTTATGCTTGCAAGACTGAGAAAAATGCATTCCCACAGAGTGACCAGGGGTCTCATTTATTAATTGCTGAAGATTCTGAAGTTGGCGTACGCCAAGTACGTGATCTATTAAAAACAGACCTGATGGTAAAATGTGCACACCTGTCATCAAATTCTGACCCAGGTAGCCAGTCTCAATACTATTTGATAAAATGGCTCAGGCTAAAGCCCAGTTCAGACAAAAGATTCCCAACAGGATGACAATAAACTTGCAGCTGCTGCTCTGCAACTTTCCAAAATCCTGACAGTTCACACCACTGCAACTGGAGGGAGACAAAACTTCTGTAAGAGTAAATCACTGAGATTATTTCTTAAATCATAGAATGAGGATACCGCACAATCACTGATACATCAGACTGTATGATTCCTGCTCATCACTTTTTCCTTTGTTATCACTATGGTAGTGTGGCAGCTCATTTTTATTGCACATATAAACACAGAAATGCATTGCTAGCTCAGTCTTGTCCCGCTAGATCTTTTTCTAGAGGTATTCCAATTGCAAGCCTCATGTTTGGGCAATTATATTTCCAAATACACCTTCAGAAGGTTAACAGTAAGTCTGATTTTGGCCGTAGTGAAATTCATTCAAACTCCGTACCCACTCCCATCAGTAATGACTTGCTTTAAATATTTGATAATTCATAACTTAATTAATACCGTAGGAAAACCACAGCTTTTAAATAAACATTTGGAGAGTTTACAGAGAGATAAAATAGATTTCCTCTGATTTAGAGCATTTTTATAGATTTTTATTTGAATCATAAAACCCTGTTTCACACAGAACACAGATTATTGTGGGTTTTTGTTCCCAAATGCTTTATAGATGTAACTTTTTTTACCATCTGTATTCTAGGCTGAGTTCATCACGAGTATCAAGAGAAGCTCTTGTTTCCCCACACAGAGGAGAAAAGCTTTTATCTTCTTACCTGTGTGATTTTATGAGACAGGTACAAGTTGTTCACATCCACAGCTCAGCGGAGGAAACACAAGCACAAACTGACATGGACCGAGCCTTTAAATATTTACCCACATTATGTTCCTGCTCGTGTCTGCTGCTAACAGGAGCTTTGATTAATAGATGAGGTGTCTGACTTGGCCTGGCTGCTGCCACAGATGGTGACCTCTTTCTTTACCGTGATGAAGAAGAGGAGGAGCGCAGACGCGAAGACGCAAACATAAGAAGAAAGGAAGGAGGGGAGCCAGGAGAAATGAGGACATGCCGATCCTTCACCAGATGCATGCAGGAGTTTTAGCTGTGATGTCTTCATGCTTTGCAAGGGAAAGCTGACATTTTAAAGGAATAGTCCGCTCACATTTGCAGGCATAATGGTTGAGCCATTGTTCTTTGGTAAGCATGACTGCACCAGACTTTTGGAGGGGGAGCAGCCTGATTCCGGATTTTTTGCAACAACCTATAAGAGCAAGCAGACCAGGAAGTATCGTCGACCCGATGTTGCATACTTTTGCACCTCACAAACATTGCAGTGAATTTAAACAAAACTATGCTCCAAGCAAAGCCGTGAAATACTGAAGAAGAGAAGCTTGTAGAGTCTTATTAACAACACAAGTGTCTTTATAAAAGCTGGTGGTTGCAGTACAGGTAAGAAATGCATAATGTTAATCAGTAATCGCCTTTCAGACATCAGGATTTCTGAACCTGCCGTGTTTATTTTTTGCATAATGGTTGCCAAACACACCACCTTTCTGTGCCACGGAAATTTCTCTGATCATTATTAGCATTTTTGTGACCCCTGTGTTTTGATTGGTGTGTTACAAACTAGCAGGGTGACAATAAATAGTACAAGTATGCAGCTTGGATTATATAAGAAAGTTTAAAAAGTCACTTTAAAGTTATGCACTCCCAAGAAAAAGCTCTTCCAGGTGTGGCTATTTAAGCAAACGATTTTTCAGTTACTCTAAAAAGATAATTATTAAGAAGCTAGAAAGTGGGAATACGGGGGATAAGGCACACCCACTTCCCATTTCCTACTGTCCCTCATCAGCCACATCATTCAGTCTAATTTAGATTTGATTAAATTTGTTGTTGCTGGGCAACCAGAGCAGCTGGCAGCAAGAAAGATGCAATTTTAAGTTATATCTTGGACTTGTAGTGTTTTTAACAATTAAGTTGACAACATATGTTGAAACCTGTGAAAACAAAGAAGAATGTACAGAATGTTTTATAATCCATATTTCGATTGTTCCTGCAGTTATCCAGTTAGTAGCTGCCATATTTTCTGTTTGTACCCCAAAATGCATTGAGGCTTGACTGAGACAGCCACGTCATGCTTTGCAGAACAGCGCATGTGCACAGTCTGAGCCTGAATGAATCGAAACAGAGAGAACGAGACACTGCAGACAGGACATGCTTTAAATATGAATTCCCTAAAGTACAAGGATTTTTCTCTTTTTTTTTTTTGTAATAATGTGAAAACTTTGATTTTTTTTTGTCAAAGATTTTTGTTTTTATTATTCTTTGGTCTCAAAGAGATGGGAGAATAAGTTTGGGCAAAATAAACCTCAGACATTAATGTTAACTGTGTTAATACATACAAATCTTTGAGTTTTAAGTGGCGTTACTGTAGCACACATTTTCTTTAAGCCCAGGTTGTCTTGAAGAAAAGGATGCTTAGGATGCACTACAAGCATTTTAGGACTAAAAGTCCAGACAAACAACAATGGTTCAAAATAGCTTAGGGGTCAGAAGGTTGATGTCCTAACCCAGTGGTTCCCAAAGTGAGCAGTTAAGGGCAGTCGCTGTTCATGTTTTATACATAAATAATTTCAAATAAATAAATAAAAAAATTTATTTTTTATTTAATAAATCTGAAGTGTTCTTTGGGTTAATTTACTCTTTGGCCCTATAGAACCCAGTGTAGCGCCGGCACTACGATTAGCATGTTCCTCTTTGAATGGCAGTAGATTTGAAATCGAATAAGATACATCGATCATTCCTTTTGCATATAAATTCTGGGGAGTTAAACTAACATGTCACACACTTTTTCGTTGCAGTGATGGGTCTTTAAAAATACACAGTAAAGTGCACATAACAAAAATCTTTATAAACGAGACCATGGGTGTTAGCAGCACTTCCTACATTGAAATAAATGTCATCACGTCGTAGGCATGACCCCCCCCCCCCCCCCGCCGCAACTACACATCTGGCTCATTTTTTTTTTTATAGGTTACAAAATTGATTATATCTCAAAAAGCAAGTTACGTACGAATCCCAAATAAATTCCCTGTGGTTCCAAAGGATATTGTTCAACTTTTTTACATTTACAAATGTGAGGGATACAGCTTCGCAATTTCTGTATTTTGAAATATATGTGAAAAAAATTTTCTTTCTTTTTTTTTTTTTTTTTTTTCAGGATATGAGGGTTATATTGATGTAAATCAAATAAAAATACTCCCAAAAATTTTACCACAGTATGTAAAAATGTAAGAATGTCCTGGCGGACTTGCACAGTGGTAGGTTTTAAACGCTTAAACTTGTCTTTGGAGTTTCTTTTGAATGTCAATGATGTTTGGGGCTTAAAGACTGTCTACTTGGCCTACATAACAATGCCTTTTGAATCTTTACATGTGTTTCAGGTAATTGCAGCACTAGTTTAAGGTGGGCAGAGCTACTCTTTGTACTTATAAAAATAATAAAGGTGCCATTTTTCCAATCCAAACAGGTGCAGAAAAGCTGAGAGAAATGATGGATGGTCATAGCAAACAAGTAAATTCACCTTTTCTTCAGTCATATGGTCTTTACTCAGCACAGAGCAGATCCACGATGTCCACCCTGCCCTAACAGTTTGTGTCTTCCTCTCACAGCTCTCAGCCTGATGCTCTGAATAAATGAACAGCAGCTTTAGTAACCCTCTGAATTCTTGAAGAGTCCATTTCAGTGCCAGAGAGCTGACACCCTGAGTGCCAATTTATGAGCCGCACACTCACACAATCAAACAAAGCAGCAGTGTTTGCTCCAGTGGCAGTCGGACACGCACAATGCATGTCATCTGTTTCACTTTGACTGCAGCGCTGAGTGAGGGAATTACAAAAGCTGAGATTCAAGATGAAACGAAGGAAAAGAAAACAGAGAGAGATGGGGAAGTGTGTTTTTGTTTTAGAGAAGTGCAGTGTCTCAAATGGAAATGCAAAGAAAGAAAAGATTTGATCCACTTTGTTGTTGTCTAGACTGAAGTGTCAATAAATGCACCGCCCACATCTTTACTTTGGCTTCTCGTGACTAAGCTTCACTTTGTCTGCTTTGACAATAAAAAAGATTGAGAACACATCAACAGTTTACAAGCTCTTATGCACTGCAGGGCAAGCAAACAGACAGATACACTTTCTCAGATGGCAAACTGAGATCAATGTAGACAACCACACCCTATTAAAACCACTCAGTTTGAGAAGAGAAAAATACTACACAATGTCCTGAAACTCAATTTCAACACCCTCTTAGGCTGGCTACACACCAGACCATCCAAACCTACCCAGTCCTATGAAAACATAATTGCCCTCCATGTTTAATCATGAGTTAGCTGTGATTTACCACATTTTCTGGAAAGCTGAGTTCAGTTTCACTATCCACACCAAGGCCTGATTACAGCCAGACTTGTTGAATGAATAAATCCCTTAAATAGAAGCTGTCTCACAAAGTGAAGTAGGCTAAAGGATTTAAGAAAGCAACACATCATGGCACCATCTAAAGAAATTCAAGATCAGATGAGAAATAAATTCTGGGAAGGGTTCAGAGCCATTTCCAAGGCTTTGGGACTCCAGCCAACCATGCTGGGAGCCATTATCCACAAATGGAGAAAACTTGGAACAGTGGCGAACCTTCCCAGGAGTGGTCGGCCAACCAAAACGACCCAAAGAGTGCATCAACGACTCATCCAGGTGGCCACAAAAGAACCCAGAACATCTAAAAACCTGACCCCACAGTGCTGCAAAGTCAGAGTTCATGATTAAACAACAAGAAACAGACTGGGAAAAAATGACATCCATGGGAGAGTTCCAAGGCCAAAACCACTGCTGACCAAAAAGAACACAAAGGCTCGTCTCCTATTTGCCAAAAATCATCCTTATGATCCCTGAGAATTTTCAAGAGTATTCTGTGGACTTACGGGACTAAAGTTGAACTTTCTTGAAGGTGTGCGTCCGTTACATCTGGTGTAAAACTAACACAGCATTCCTTTAAAAATAAATAAATAAATAAACCATGAGGTTCTTGAAGACGTTTTGCCTTTCTGCGTATTCCAGAGCGTCAGTCAAGTCAAGCTGCCCCATCGACGAGGATTTGATAACCATGACCTACAGTAGATGAATGAGAACCCACACAGACTTAGTGGTAGTGGGATGGTCTGGGGCTGCTTAGCTGTAATTGATGGAACCATGAATTCTTTTCTGTACCAGAAACTCCTGAAGGAGAATGTCCTTTGTGACCTCAAGCTTAAGCACACTTAGCAGCAGGACAGTGATCCCAAACACACCAGTAAGTCAACCTCTGATTGGCTTAAAAACACAAGCATGAAGGTTTTGGAGTGGTCTAGTCATTTTCTATACTCAAAGGTCACATACAGGGTCCAAAACTAACACTGGCCACTTGCCAATTACGGGTAGATTTTGTCTCTGGCGAGTTATTTTTTACCAGCGAAAATTCATTTTATGTTACTAGAGAATGATACTGGTATCAGCTGGTTTCCTCGCAGAGTAATATGTTTTTTAGGCCGAGATGATCTTTGGTCACATAAGTGCATCAGTCATGACGTCATACACAGCGCACTGAGGTGGATAGCTGGTTGCTGCTGTACCCGTACCTCCTTGCAGTGTTGCCAACTTAGCGACTTTGTCGCTATATTTAGTGAGTTTTCAGACCCCTCTGGCGACTCTTTTTCAAAAAAGCGACTAGCACCAAACCTAGTGACTTTTTCTGGTGTTAATGGCGACTTTTGAAGACTCTGACATGGAAGCACGTATCGTTGTAGCGCCTCTTGAGCAGAGGGTGCTGCCGTGGGCCCCTCCCCATCCCAAAGCACTGACAGGCAGCCCAATTCTCGCACAGCAGTCCCTCTCAGCTGCGGTCAGAGCAAGAGATGCTCACGCCGCCATGTCCAAACTACAGATTAACCTCGCTGTGAAGGCGCCTTGACAGTTTTTTCTATTGTCTCTTTTTGGTCCATTTAGATTGTTAATGAAGACTGTATCTAAAAAAATAAATTGATTTGTTGTAGGCTCTTAAGTGGACCATAAGGTTTAAAACTAAACCAAATGTAAGAAAACCAAACTTCAAAGAAAAATACAATAATAAATAAATGATAAACCAAAATTAAAATTTAAAGTAACTCTGCCAGAGTATCTCTTAAATCATTTTGCCTAGCCCAGACATAGGAGGGTTGGAATCGTGACAAAAAACAAGAATCCACAGAAGCAAGTTCATTTGTTGTTCTACACATAATAAGGGTCTTTTTATTCACTTTTTGTCTCTTTTATCATACATTATTGCTAGAACTAGTGCATACTATTAAAATATTGATTGAAAATCGCATACAAGACCCAAATGATGTTTCAAATAATACTGAGAGCCAATTTCAACACTTAAAAGCAATTTTATTTGGTTGGCTCTAAAAAATATCTGCCTGGCTAGTAAAAAAATTTCATTTACCAAGCCAGGCTGGCTGGTAAGTGAAAAAATTAGTTTAGGACCCCGGTTACATATTATGCAAAATACACTTTTTCAGGCTTTTTTAACACAAATATGTGCCCCTGGCCTGTTCACAATCCCCCCAAGAATCAGAAACCCCCCCTTCACCTTCTGGAAACTGTGTGCTGAAACAAGCTGTTCTCTGATTTTACCCTCATGATGTCATGTGGGGAGTTAGCCCCGCCCCCAGGTTTGGTTGGCCCTCCCTTGGAAGAAAGTTCTGCCTTCCTCTCCTGATCCAGGGTCAGGAGAGCCACATCCATTAAGACATACCCATTTCCTGACAGGGGCGGAGTCAGACAGCTCATTAACATTTAAAGCCACAGGCACAGAAACAGCTCGTTCTGAGGAGGGCTGAAACAGAGGCATTTTTAGACATACAAAAATCCAATACTGGAGTGTTTTTTCAGCAAAAAAACTTCACAGGCATGTTTTGGGGACCTCTGAGACCAATATAAACTTGTATTTAAGGAGTAAAATATGTGACCTTTAAATCTGATGGAGCTTCCCTGACCTTAAACAGGTGGTTCATGCTGGAAAACCCCTTAAAGTATTAATACAATCCTGCAAGAAGAGTGGACCCAGATTCCTTCAAAACCAGTTATAAGATTTGGGGGGCAATGAGCTTTTCACATGGGGCCAGGTAGGTTTGAAAGGCTTTTTACGTTAACAAATTAAATCATTATTTAATAACTGCATTTTGTATTTACTTATGGTTTTCTCTATCATATTACAAAGTAGTTGATTATTTTAAACCTTAAAGTGTGAAAAATATGCAAAAATAAGAAATCAGCAATTGGGCAAATACTTTTTCCCAGCCCTGTAAGTAAAGAGCATGGAGGCGGGCCGCGCAGATGGTCGAGCAGTTTAAGGTGCGCCCCATGTACGCCGGCGGCCCAGGCTCGAATCCGGCCTGTGGCCCTTTGCCACATGTCTCTCCCCACTTTTTTACCTGTTTCCTAATCTATCCACTGTCCTCCTCTATCAAATAAAACGCACAAAATTCCCAAAAACAAATCTTAAAAAAAAAGGAGCATGGAGGCAGACTTCAACCATCCCACTTCTCCATCCTTTCACATTAAAGTCTGAAAGAACGTGACATGGTTTTAAATTGAGCCTGGACATGACTTCAACAAACAAGCAAAAGCCATTTTCTTGCACTGTACCTGCACTGCATTGTTTTCCTTTTTTTTCTTTAACAATAAGACGGACTATTCCAAAGCGCTGAAGCAGGTAATTACTCCAAAACTAATTAGCTGACAAGTCAAGGACGGCTAGAAATGTGAAAATAAAAGGCAGGGAGGAGGGGGCTTTGCTGTCACATGAAAGAGAAGAGGAAAAAAAAAGCAATTAGATGGAAAATGTCTGTAAATGTGGCGTGTAAATAACAGAGGGAGTGGATGCAGAAAGATGGAGATTAACTGTAATAATAACAATGAATACTGTCAACACGTACTAAAATTTAATCCTTCAAAATCTTCAGTCTTTTATTCTTCTCTCTGCTTGTCTTTATATGCTCTAAACAGTTTTTCTTAATCTTTTCCTTACCCCCTTACATTTTCTTAAGAGCCACGAGGACCCAATTACTGGCTGGCTTTACTGCAGATAAAGACCATATTACACTTAATACACAACCAGACTGCACACGACTAATAAGAAAGATGCATTTAATTAGCTTTTCTGTTCCATTTACCTGTGCTCCTAAGACCTATCACGGCTGATTTAACAAAGCCCACGAAGCCTCTGGCTCTCATTATGGATTATTGTAGTATTTAAATGATCCTACACAGTAGAGTTAACTCGTTCCAACTCCTTTTAAGCTCCAGAAATAAAAAATCTTCATCCAACTGGTTTATCCATGCAAGTGCTGTCCAAACTGGATTGATTTATAGCTTCAGTCACATGACCAGCATAGAGGTAGACAAACAATGGCCGTTTTCGAATTGGCCTACTGCATACTCCTGCCAAATGCAGTATGCAGTATGTATTGCACACTGCAAACTGCATTAGACAGTAGTGTGTGGTATGACTTCCAGTCGGATGTTATTGTGTAGTATGCTTGGCCCGGTTTAGCTGCTTTCCGGTATACAGAAGTACATCATACCCTGGTCAATTGTAAACGACACTACAGTGTTTTCCATCCATTTACGTACAGAAAAATCTGGGAGGTGTCTTTATTTGATTTTTCTGGATTTTTATGCCCATTGTTTTTAGCTTAGCATGTATAGTGCAGTGAAAGGATAAGGGGTTGGAGTAGATAAGTTTTACTTCCTCCTACTCCTTTTCGAACATGAAAATTATGACGGACGATGCAGTTTTATTTTATTTCTACTCTTGTTCTTCCTTTGTTCTTTTCTTTTTCTATATTTATTTTGGTTTGTCTTTTTTGTTTTTTATGCTTTAAACTTTGACTGTCAACATCTTAGAAATAAAAACGTTAAACTAAAGTAAATTAAACTAAAGGACACACTTGACAGCACCTTTCCGGCCGTTAAGAGCTGTAACGGCAAAACAAAAATAACGGTGACCTTAGTAGCTGGCATATCAGCCCCCCAGATCTAAAAACAGCTTGCACCGACAACTAAAGGAAAAAAATCTATTACTAAGACTATAGGGATTATGGCAATGGGTAAATTTGCCAAAATGTTGAAGTATCCCTTTAATCTTGAGCATGATGATAGTAAGGTGAAAGGAGTTTATTTGACAACAACAGTGCAAACAATGATGAGTGGTGGTTGGCAGAATCACTGGCAGGGAGACAGACACTGCAAAAACAGGGGACAAAATGGAGTTAGACAAGGCAAAAAATTCACTGAAAAATCACTCAATTTAAATTTTAAAGAGAAGCCAGGTCACCAGAGTAAAAACTGTAGTATTCACTCATGCCTGAAAGTTCATCACCAGGTGAGGAGATCTTGATTGCCAAAGATTATCAGCAGCTGGGACTCCTAACGAGCTGCAGCCATGACTGTCTATGAGTGATGGCAGCTGAATTGAAAGTTACATGGGTGTGGTTAAAGTTTAGTCATGTATTCTGGAAGGACATTTGTGCAAAGTTTGAAGAAAATCCATCAAAGTTTCTAGAGAAATTGCTTTCACAAGGATGATCTGGATGGTTGTATGTACTGTGCATGGCTAAACACGGATAACAAATCTACCCTAAGGGTAAAAATGAAGTAACCAGAAAACAACCAGAACACGTGATGCCTTCAACCCTGGCTATCGTTGATACAGAGGCATAAAAAACAGACTGGGCGGTGTCTCTCTTCTCTCTTTCTTTTCCCTAACAGTCCCTTTTTTGAGTCGTAGACTTCCTGATGTACAATACCATGTCACATTTACTTACGGTGGCCCTCTGGCATCCTTACACCAAATCCCTGCGGTCGTGTCAGTTTGGTGAACATGCCACTTTTGTGTCAACATCTATTCTGTAACAGTTTAGCCGCAACATTAAGCTTCACTTCCTGACCAGAGTGACAAATCTCTGCCGGCCCGCCACGATCCCTTTCACGGTCAGGCGCCAGGCGGAGAGTCACACGGGAGGTGGAGGGTGTGAATACAGATGATGTCACATCTGAGTGGGTCTTATTCGGCGATGAATGGAAACATACATCACTGAGGGGAGGTTTTTCTCTGAAGCTGGTGTCTCACTCAGCGAGCAGACAGATGTAAAGTCCAGTGGGAGCAGAGATGGATGAAGAGAGGAAATGAAGGAGAAGAACATGGGGGAATATCTGTCCATCTCTTCTTACTATCCGGTTGTCCATCTCTACATTTTTCAGTCAGCCTCTCTTTCTCCATCTTTCTCTAATAGGTCACTTCTTCATCTCTGAAGCCTTGAATTTATCCACTCATGTCCGTCAGCCATTTATTTCAACATCTTTTCATCGGACCATTCTTGCTCGAATTTACCCGTCCATCTCAGCACAGTCCTGTGCTTTATTCAGAATAAAAGCTGGCTAGCTAGTAACTACAAAGAGGAGGAAGACAGATTCAGGAGTGAAAACAGGAAGTACGACCAGACTATTCAAACTTTGGATTTCTCTGGATTGGACCTGGTGATGTGCCACAGTGTATAGTTTGCTGGCTAATGATAACATGAGTAAACATTTGCACAGGGTTAGGGTTAGGGGGTTGGTAGTGCAATTTGTTGCTCATTTTGCTGTCTACAAAGCACGTAATCTGGGTGCAAAGCCGGGTAAAAAATGCAAAGAGGTGGCATTTACTAGCTTGATAATTCATAGGTGTGCTTTGGGAGTGACATTAATCAAACCTAAAAGTGTCAGCTCTCATCTCCTTTGAAAACCAGGTGCACCTTCCAGCTGGAACGTTAGTATTTAAACTGTAGACTTAATTTTTTTTCTTTACACCACCTTATTCCTCACCTTCATGATACTTGGTGGAAAATGTGAGGGTGACTTCTGTCAAACCAGGATTTAGCATCAAAATAAGATAATAATCCTGATAATTAGAATAATTTGGAGATTAGAATACATAAACATCATTTGCCACATATCAAACAGAATATTATCATTATACCTCTGCCCCCTACTGGATAGGGAAATGAGATACACTAGCATATTCAGCCAGTTTTATTATCTTCCAGCTAGTATTTGCATACCAATAAGGTTAAAAACCTTAAAAGTGGCAAGAAATGGGCAAAACATGAGTACAAATGTGGCAAAAATGGGTTAAAAACAGCAAAAATCTGCAAGAAATGGGCATAAATCTGCAAGATGGCAACAATGCACATAAAGTGGTAAAAATGGGTCAAAAGTGGGAAAAATTGTCAAGAAATAGGCAAATATCCAGCAGAGATGGGCAACAATTGACATAAAGTGGCAAAAAGGGGTTAGAATCTGGCAGAGATGGGCAAGAAATGGGAATAAGGTGGCAATAAATGGTTAAAAGCAGCAAAAATGGGCAAGAAATAGGCAAACATCTGGCAGATACCCGCAACAGTGGGCATCAAGCGGCAAAAGTGGGTTAAAATCTGGCAGAGATCGGCAACAATTGAGCAAAAATCTGGCAGAGATGGGCAACAGTGGGAATAAATTGGCAAAGATGGATTAAAAACTGAAAAAATGGGCAAGAATTGAGCAAACATCCAGCAGGGATGGGCATCAGCAGGCATAAATTGGCAAAATTTGGCCAAAAGTGGCAAAAATGGGCAACAATGGGCACAAGGTAGCGAAAATGAGATAAAGGCGGAGAAAAAGGGCAAAAGATGAGAAAAAATCTGGCAGAGATGGGCAACAATGTGCAAAAAGAGTCACAAACTGGTTCTGTCAAACATAGTGTGCCAAAAATGAGGCACTTCATTGTGAGTTCCTCTGAGACCATGAGGCTGAGTCCACTTCTAACACCCAGTCTGCTCTGTCCGCACGTCTCTTCACATTCATAGTATTCCTCTCTCTTTGTCTTGTCTCTCCTTCCCTCTCCAGCTGTCCATTTTTATGCTCTTCCTCTCATCGATTCAGCCTGCCATCTTTGATCCATCCCTGTCTCGTCAGACCTTTATGCCTTCTTCTTAACATTCTGCATCAACTATTACCCATCAATCCAGCTCTTTTTTTCTGCTCTACTCCTTCCATCCCACACCCGTCTTTCTCTACATCCTTTCCTCTTGTCTTCTCGTTCTTTTTTCCTCTCTCTCTCTCAGGTGTGCTGACAGTTCATTGTCAGACAGCAGAGGACACATTTGTCGTATCTTTCGTCACTGTAGCACCTCTCTCTCTCTGTCTTTCTGAGTATTTGTCACCCCGCTCTTTCTTACCTCCCATGTGACAGCAGCTATTGAACGCACCTTGTCAAGTGATGCTGATGTCACCCTGCGCTCACCTTTTACCTTGTCGCTACCTGTGATGTGTTGATTTCACCCCCATTGTCCTGCTGCTGCTGCTGCTGTGTGTGTGGACAATAATTACTGTCACACACACTCATCATTTTATTAGCAGGTGAACATCTATCTTTTTCACAGTCAACAACTCGCCATGGCCGAGTCGTTAGTCGGTGTCACCTCCATGGAGCCTGAAACACACACACACACACGCACACCCACCCCCACACACACACACAGGCTCCTCTGGCGGGCGTCTTTGCTGCTGTTTCCCACCGTTGAAAGCTGTAAATGTAAAGTGAAGGCTTTATGACTCGCTAGTCATGGCAGGAGCAAAGGAGGAGGACAGTAAAGCTGTTGTAAAGGGATGCAGATGTTACAGAGCACTGCAGGGAAATGCTTGCTTTGCTAATGACATATCGGTGGTGACAAAGGGGATCGTATATTTAATACTAGAGATTTATGGAAATAATAGAAGCTGAAGTCAAGTCAAGCACTTTATTTCCTGTTAATTTAAAACACTTATCCAAAGATGGTCAAAAAGTGACCAAAAAAAAAAAAGGTGAAAAGGGGCAAAGTATGCATTAAATGGCAAACACTGGGAGTGCAAAAAAGGGCAGAAACACAGATACGGAAGTGGCAGCTGTGCTTCTACAGGCACCTGACATGCTATCCTGGTGCCCAAGATTTCACATACCGGGTGCCTAGGAAAGCAGTGGGCTGGACCAGAGGTCAAGGGCGGACGCATGCATTGTGGAGAGGCCATCTGGAAGGATACCTGGAGAGATGGAGGCTAGAGAAGTACAGGGCCAAGGTTGATGAACGGAGTATGCTCCCATACCTGATGAAACATTGCTGATATCTGGGTTTTCCCTCTTCAAAATGCAGAAAGACTGCATTTAATCACAACATACCCATCATGAAAGAGTAAATAGCAACAGCAAAATAAGCTGTTTGGCATTGGCAGAGAAGATTCGGCACATTTTTCATGGGCACAACCCACATACTCAGCTCTGCTGCTCATCCTACAAATGCACAATCCTTACAAATGTGGCATCATTTTAAAGGGTAATAAACAGGTTTTCCAACAGTAAAAGATTTATTGCCAAGAAGCATTGTTACAACAAAGAAATAATGTACCAAACACAGTGTCCTTACTTTTTGTTTTTGCTTTGATGCCTGTAACGTGAGGAACCTAAACAACAACAAGAGAAGAACAAGAGACCAAATGCAAAACTAAATCATAAGAAAATTTAAGATTGAGTTTGATCATCTTTGACCCTTGGGCAACACAAAGAAGGATCTCGCCAAAGGCTTGTCTCGGTGGAAAGGCAGTTCCACTCTTCTACTGACCGGCTTCAACTGTTTTACTGTTAGTGCACATAACATTGGCCTGTTGAGCCCTTCTTAAACAGCGTCATCTGGGTGTTGCCCAGATGGATGTGCGCTATGCCCAATGCCAGTGGTACTCAACCCTACTCAACCAAAGAGCCGCAGTCTAAATGGTGAAAAGTGGCAAAAAAAGCTTTAAGTAGTAATAACAATGAGTTAGGGGAGGCAAAAATGGCCAAAAGCGACAAAAATGGGTAAAAAGGGGCAAAAATTTGGAGGAAAACATGGGAAAAGGGTCAGGAGGTAGCAAAAATGGGTGAGAAGTGATGAAAAAAATTAGTTACAGGTGGCAAAAAATGGTCCAAAAGTGGCAAAAAAATGAGTGAAAAGTGACTAAAATGGGCTAAAAGCAGTCAAGAGATGCAAAAATAGGCAACAAATAGGAAACAAGTGGTATTTAGTGGCAAAAGGTAGTTTAAATGGGTGAAAAGTGATGAAAAAAGGGCAAAAATTTGATAAAAGTGGCATTAAAAAGATGCAAAAACATGCAAAAAAGAGGAAACAATTGGTACTTAATGGCCAAAGGTATCTTAAATGGGCAAAAAGTGGCAAAAGAAAAATGTGAAAAAGGGCAACAATGGGATAAAAGTGGCAAGAAGAAGTGGCAAACATGGGCCAAAAATAGGAAGAAAGTGGTATTTAATGACAAAAGGTAGCTTAAATGGGTAAAAAATGGGACGAAAATGATGAAAAGGGGCAAATACGGGATAAAAGGGGCAAAAATGGGTAAAAGTTGCAAAAAAAGTGTCAAAAATGGGCAAAAAAAGTGGTATTTAATGGCAAAAGGTGGCTTAAATGGATGAAAAGTGGCAAAAAATGGTGACAAAGGGCAAAAAAGTTTCCCTTTTTTAAAGTTTTCTGTGGGAATAATATTTCAAATTAAGACATAAAAGAGCCACAAATTATCACAAAAGAGCCACATGTGACTTCAGAGCCCCTTGTTGGGTATCACTGCTCCATGCCATGGATATAAAGGAAGGCTATCCAGTATGTCAGGCTAGCTAACTGCAGATCCCAAGTTTGAATCCAAAAGTGAGAGCAGGAGGCTAATGTAGATGTTTCCATGTGGTGATGTCTGCCATGAGTACACTGCATGGACAAAACTGCTGAAGAAGTGATACTGCCAGCCCCCCACTGCTTGTAAATCAAATGAATTTCCCCCAACATCTGGAGCGGCATGCATAGAAAATGATCAATATTCTGCACAGCATGCTACATGTGCTGGAACAACACCTTGCACGACAATTGAAAACCCCTGCACCAAGCCAGAGCTCCTGCAAAAACCCTCAACCCCTGTGCATGCTTCTAAATAAAAACTCACAGAAAAAAAACTTGAAGGTGTTTCTGCAATGACAGATGGGACACTGTGCTCAGATCTGAATGGCTCTGGTTAATTATGGTGGCATACGGTATATCATGCACATAAAACTCTCAAACTCTGGAGTCTGCTTTCTCCTGCAGCATGAGGAAATAGCTGACAGGTGCATATGTTGTGATCACAGGGGAGTTATTCTTTCTTTTCTCTCTCTCTTTCTCTCTTGGTCGTGATGCATGCAGAGCTGATCTTTGTCTCTGAGCAGACAGCCTGGAATTCTCCTCTGAAATGAAGGGAAAGCTGTGAAGCTGAAATATATTTATGTAGAGTTAATGCAGCAGCACTGAATACAACAGTAGCTTCTCCTGAATATGATAAGCACAGACATAGACTGAGTGAGGGTTAACATTAAAAACCCAGCTAAGTTAGTATTGTTTCAGCAGTTTTTGGTGATAAAGCTCAAATTAAACCTCAGGAGATCCTTAATATCCAACTTAATTTGTTCCTTTGGGCATAAATCAGCCACCTCCCCAAAACTGCTGCAAAAATAAGATACATTAATATTATTTTCCCACTTTAAACAAGTCAATCTTGTAAAACTACTTCAGCCCAAAATATACATATAAATAATAATTATATTTTGGAAATTTTAACCCTTTAAAGGCCAGTGTGGTTCCATAAGACCACTGTTTTTCATTGAAAAAAACCTAAAAACAAAAATAATTTCCAAAAAATAACATTTCAATTAGTATTTGCTTATTATTGTAATGCAACCCACATTCTCAGCTCTGCTGCTCATCCCACAAATGCATTTTTCAAAGATAAAACTTTTAAATCGGTCAAATTTGACCGGAACACAACATGGGGGTTAAGTTAAGATAAATGTGGGAACAAAATGGCGTTTTCAGTGGTTTTCAATAAGGCAGTTTTTGTCTGAAGGAACAAGTTTTTGTCTTTCTAAGCTCTTCCGCCATAATTGCACCCGCCTCTTGTTGCTGCTTGTTTACATCACGACTCTGCTGCCCCTGAAAGTACTGCCCCTCGTCGCTGGTTGGTCCTGTCACTTTCTAACCGGGCCTAAACGGTCCAGGTGGGAGCTTTGAAAGATGGATTCGCCAGTGAAAAATAAGGAAATGGGAGTAGCCATCTGCTTTGCAAGGTTAGGAAGCCATGCATATGCTTGTTAATGGGGTGATTTTTGCAGATGTGCACAGCCGATGTGCCCTGCAGATGCAGACGGAGGCATGGCAGCTATAATGCTCAATAGTGAACAGTAAATATATGTCACTCTCACACATAAGTGCAATTTAGATCCATCATGTGACCTAAGGACTTAGTCCTTGCCCCTGTGGGACTTATCCATCCAACAAATCTGTTGAGCTTCATCAGTTGTGATATTTGATGGACTGTAGTTGTGTTTACTCCTTCAAAAGAAATAGCAACATAAATACTTTAAGGAGTATCTGCACCTCTTTCTGAAAATGATGTTGAATTACATCACCATGCATGCAACAAGGACTGGAAAGAGATAGAAACAGCAGAAGAAGGAAATGAGAGGAAAAGAAGACTCCAGAAATGAAATGATGGAGAAAAAATGTCAAATTTGAAATGAAATGAAATATAAAGCGGAGTAGGGGGTCTATCTGGGCTCATCCTCAGGCTCCTCTTTGCTCTAATTTATACATTAGCTGCTGAGGCGCTGTGTCTGAAGACACTTTGCAGACTCCTGGCTGTGGGAATATGTAGTATCAATATAACATTATGCACATAACATCCCTACAGTAAACCTTTATCTGCTGTCCTGGTGACTGGCTTCGTACGCACAGTCATGTATTGAGTCTGAGATTAGTCTTTTATTTTCATCTGATTCAGCCTCTTTGCATGAGAGAAACTCCTGGAGGGGCTCTTTTTCCTTTATTTCTCCCTAAAGTTTCACTTTCTAGGCAAATATCGACCCAAAATAATCTACTCACAGCTGCTGCTTGATGGGAAAGAAACAGCGTGGCGATAGATATATGCAGAGCTGCATGTCTGAATTTGTCTCTTTCTTCTCTTTTTTTAAGGGTTGCGTGTCTTCTTTTATTTGAAGCAGCATTTTTCCCTGATGGCTTTTAAAGTTTCACAGTCATGTGGAGCGCAGACAGTGTTTACAACTTGATGTCAGTATTGAAATCATCTAAAGCGCCTGTGTGAAGAGTAAGATGTGGCAAAATGGAGACAGAAAGGAAAGGTAGATAGAGAAAAAGCTGTGCTATCATGATATGAAACATGATGTTATCATCTCTGCAATCATTTATTTTAGAATAAGCAAAAACAGCACGATAAGTTCAGTGGAGATTTGGACAGAGGCATGATTTACTCTCTCCTACACTCATCTAAGGGCGTGTTAGCACCTAAACATCAGTTGGTCTGGTCAAAACCACGGACCAGTTGGTAGCATTGCTGAATAATTACGTCCCTAGATGGATCCTTTTAATAAATGTATGCCTACATTTCTCTGAGTTTTTTCTAAAGCCGGTTACACACCACCGCCCGGTAACTATCCTGAAAACCGCCTCCCTTCCGGAGGAGTCCCCCAAAATGCAGAGCATTTTTTAAAGCAGCTGCTGCCACCGCGGTACGAGGCGGCAATGACGTAGAAGTGCTTCAGTGAACGTCACAGCAGGGCACACCCACATGTCCATCATAACCCCCCCCCCCCCCAAAAAACACGTAGAGTACCTCACAATTTCTGTATATTAACATGTATAATGTACTATAAAACGGAGGAAAAAACATGATTCCGTCATCAAATAATTCCCCCTAGAAAATACGTTTCAAGAGTTGGTTCCACAGTTTTTCTTCTGGTTTTCTTGTCTAGAGCTCAGGATGTTCTGACACCAACATTATGAGCTTCCCCATTGTTTGCTTTGACTTGCGAAGCCTGCTATTTCCGGGTTCTCTCCCTCCTTCGATGTGATTGGCTGCTGCCAGGTGGCAGCCACCAGAAAGTTCAACACGCTGAACTCCGAGCAGCAGGCCAAAACCTGTGCGCGTTCACATGCATGGCAACCGCTTCTGGGTCCTATCACCATGGTTAAAACCACTTCCCGTCTGCCGCCCTTCCCTCATTAAAATGGCTGGAGGCGGTGAGTTGCCTCGAGGCAGTGTGAAAAAGACTTACTAAGTGTGTCCTCCAGCAGACACTGGGGCAGTTTGTGGCTGAGTGCGAAGCAGTTGGAATGAGGGTCAGTACCTCCAAGTCCGAGGCCATGGTTTTCTGCTGGAAAACGGTGGATTGCTCCCTCCAGGTGGAGAGGGTGTCTTTGCCCCAAGTGAAGGAGTTCAAGTACCTTGGGGTCTTGTTCATGAGTGATGGCAGAAGAAACTGTGAGATGGAAAGGCGGTTTGGTGCAGCATCTGGGGTATTGCAGATGTTGGACCTCACCTTTGTGGTTAAGAGGGAGCTGAGCCGGAATGCAGCACTCTAAATTTACTGGTCGATCTTTGTCCAAAGCCTCACCTATGGTCATGAACTCTGGGTAATGTCCAAAAGAACAAGATCACGGGTTCAAGCAATCGAAATGAGATTCCTCAGGAGGGTAGCTGGGCTCAGCCTTAGAGACAGAGCGAGAGGCTCGGAAAAAAAAGAGATGGATTTCCAGTTTCATCTTCTTCTACACCTTCTTTTCTTCTTCATCGCCGTTTGTCAGCATCCCTAACAGGCAGAGGTTGTAGGTTTCCAGACAATTTGGTCCATTTGACCGAGAGCAGTGTGAATGCAACCAAACCAAAGGAAATTGCAACAATGTTGCAATTTCTGTTCCAAAACGGGATGAGTCCCCCCGACTATCAGGTGTGAAAACGACCTAAGATTGTACTCAAGGATTTTCCTATTTTTGCATTCATTTTAACCTCCACCTTTACACACCTTCAAGGAATGGCTTCCTAGAAGCATCCCCACAGCATAATGCTGCCACTGAGCTTCACAGTCGGGATGGTGTGTTTGTGATGATGTGCAGTTTTTGGCATCGTATCTGATGACCAAAAAGCCTGGTTTTAGACTCATCAGACCAAAGAACTTTCCTCCACTTGATCATGGAGTCTCCCACATGCCTTTTGGTGAACTCTAGTCCAGATTGAATCAGAGTTTTCTTCAACAGTGTCTTTCTCTTTGCCACTCTCCCATAAAGCTTTGGCTGGTGAAGAACCCGGCCAACAGTTGTTGTCTGCAGTGTCTCTCCCATCTCGGCTGAAGCTTGGAACTCCTTCAGAGTAGTCATAGGCGTCTTGGTGGACTCTCTCACTAGTCTCCTTCTTGCACACTCACTCAGTTTGTGAGGACGTCCTGATCCAGGCATTATATCAGTAGATATCCATTTTCTTATCCCTGGTGACCATCTATACTGGTATCTTTTGAAACTCAGTCTTAACTGCCCAGAATCTGTCAGTTATTAGCAGCAAAGTTCATGTTTTTCTATTTAAATAAGACTAACATCTGAGCAGGATTGGATCCAGCTGTTAAACTTAAGTCTAATTGGGAAAAGCAGTTCATATGATATGCAGTAGTAGGCAGCTAATTAAAGCAGCACATTATTTAGCAGCTTCAGCAAGTCTTCCCAGCATTAAAAATCCTCAATCTACAACAGTGAGTGTCTCTTCTGTATTGACTACTGTACTATGATGATGTTATCAAGAGCCGCCTTGTACAAAACACATGCAGCACTGAATGTAAGAGCCGTCTGTATGTCTTTTATTTTAAGTCACAATGGCTACAGCGGCAAATCAAAGAGGGGCATGAGAGGAAGAAGTGAAGAGGAAGCTAAATGACAGAGAAGAGGAGAGGAAATGAAAGAAAGCAAAATAGAGAGCAGTTGCTGAGATGAAGACCGGTGATGGGAGACAATGAGAGGAGAGGAAATGAGAGAGTCGAAGATAAGAAGAGAGGAGACAACATGAGCTTTGGTGTGAGGAGGTAAGGACAGACAGGAGGGGAATTACATGTCAGAGACGTTACTGTATTCATTAAATGTCGTCAATGCAATGATTACACAACAGGACTCAATCAAAACTGTAATATATATGGGAGATAATGCAGCTATACACAGCCACGTCTCATTAAATCATATTTTCTCTATTTAATTCTCAGTGTTGGATCAGCAGCCTTCCTGGCAGATCTTTCTCCCCCTGGCTGTTCATGACTCAGTGCAGATGTTTTGGTTCTTGATCTTCATCCCCCGTAAGTTTAAGCCTCACTTCCTGAATCCCTCTCCTTCTGTGGGTTTGTTTTCTTTCACCATGTGATGTGAACTTTGCATTTTGTGAGTTTGCGAAGCCTGTCTTTTTTTTCGGGTACGCTTGGGAGGAAGAAGGTTGCAAGGCTCAGGTCCTTGGCTGTTCTAGGTCTACGACCTCAATCCAAAAATGTTGGGACGCTGTGTAAAACATACATAAAAATAGAATGCAATGATTAGCATATTTCATAAACAATATTCCATTCACAAGAGAACATATCAGATGATGCAACTGAGACACTTCACTATTCAAAGGAAAGCATTAGCTCATTTTGAATTTGATGGCAGCAACATTAGAGGCTGGAAAAGTAAGAGCTGCAGCTGAAGGAGCATTTTGCAACTAGTTAGTTAGCCACAGGTAGGTAACACGACTGGGTAGAAAAGGACAATCTTCAGACAAACCAATCTGCAAGTGTTCTTCAATATAAATTTGCAAAGGCATTAAATATCCCACCATCTAGAATACATACTATCATCAATAGATTTGATAGTGGATGCTGGTGATGTTGGTAGCTGCAGGCAGCACTGCATTAAAGGGGATATATTTTACCTTTTTAAGACAAGGTTGTATCAGTCTCAGAGGTCCCCAAAAACATGCCTGTGAAGTTTGTTGATGAAAAAACACTCCAGTATTGGATTCTGTATGTCCAAAAACCCCCCAGTTTCAGCCCTGCTCAGAACAAGCTGTTTCTGTGTCTGTGGCTTTAAATGTTACTGAGCTGTCTGACTCCGCCCCTCTCAGGAAATTGATGTGGCTTAATGGATGCGGTGCTCCTGATCCAGATAAGGAAAGGAGGGCAGAACTTTCTTCCAAGCGGGAAAGGCCAACCGAAACTTGGGGGCGGGGCTAACTCCCCACATGACATCATGAGGGGAAAATCTGAGAATGGCTTGTTTTAGCACACATTTTCTGAAAGGTGGAGAAAGAGTGGGGGGGAGGGAATGGATTTTTCTGGTATTTGAGGGGATTGTGAACGGGCCAGGAGCACATAATTTTAGTAGAAAAGCCTAAAAAAAGAGTTTTTTGCATAAATGGTCCCCTTTAAAACCACACTTCCAGAAATCATTATCTGCCAACACAGTTATCATGTCATTCGTAAATGTAAGTCAAAGCTGTGTCATGCAAAGAAGAAGCCATATGGGAACACAATTCAGAAAAATAGATTTAGGCAGAACGGAAAACTGCTCTGTGGTCAAGGACCATCCAGCTTGTCATAGGTGCACAGGTCAAAAGCGTGCATCTCTCTGGGGGGGTGCATTGGTGCCTATAGCGTGGGCAGCCAACATATCTGAAAAGGCGCTATCAATGCTGAAAAGTAGAGAGAGGTTTTAGAGCAGCTAGTCTGCTCCATGACCAGCCGCCATCTTTGCCATCTGGTGCATGCTGCACCCTACCAACATGCCTGTCCCTGCAGGTGGTGAATCCACAGAAAGTCACTCTTTCAGGTTGAACTCAGGCAGGTCCCATGGAAAGAGGACAGCCACCTGACGCGCCCCACCCACATCAGGTCTGGCTCCAGGGTGGGTTCTCCAGTATCTCATGTCCAGGTGAAGTATCTGACCTCTGATTTGCTGGTTCATGGTGGGTATTTTGGATCGCTCTTTGTCTGAGCTGGGCTCTGTCATAGAGATGAGGTGCAGAGTTCAGACATCCAGGGGGAAATAAGAGTAGAGCTGCAGGAACCAGGTGAGATGGTTTTGGGAATCTGATTGTTTATGTTTACTTTTAATTACAAAAATGTACAGTCCAGGCAAGAATGAGGAATCACCACTGTGAAAATTGTTACTACAAATAGGTCGGATGTGTGGTTTTGCTGTCCTCCAGAATCATATTGTTTTTGTTTGGAAGATTATAAAAAACAGTTGACATTATACTTAGATCTGTGTTTGAATGGGTTAAGACCTCAGTGTTTAGACAGCCTTACAAAGCTGCTGTGTTTAATGAGTCAAGGAGTGAGAAGAGTTGTCGTAAAATATACCTTTGACTTTATGACACCAGTCATAAGACATTTCTGCAGATGGATGAGTGGGAAAACATTGGTGCAAGGACAGAGAGATGGAGAGGAATGGTTAATAGTGATGGTAGTCGACAGGTGAGGCAGTGGAGCTGAGAGGTGAGAAGAAGAAGGAGACGGCAGTGATGAAGGGATGAGGCCGTTAACAAGCTGACTCAAGCAGAGAGAGGGCAGAGGGTGAGAATGAGAAAGATGAGGAGGAATGGAGAAGACACTGACGACGGGGGAGGAAACGCGGGGGAGTTAGGGAGGAAGATGAAATGAGATAGAGAAGAGGTGGAGGAATGGCAGAGGGGAGTGGAAATAAAGAGGAATCGATGACAATAAAGGGAAACTGGGACAGAATGGAGAAGAATAAGAGTGGTAGCTGCTCTGCGTGTGGCCCTGGCCGCTCGAGACGACCCTTAATCCAAGCAGGATGTTAATGAGATGGTCGGCAGTGATGAATCAGACCGGGGCAACGTCCCTGATCTTTTATCTCACAGTCTCAGAGGTCAGAACACTGTCCTCAAGACCCCGTGATCCATTACAGCTCCACCTTCATTATGATCCGTCTTTCAGCAAAGGGAATAGGGGATGTTGGTTGTGGAGCTTAAAGGGTGCTTAGTTAAGAGATCCAACAGGGTGTCATCATGCTGCCTTAGGCCTTAGAGTCCATTGATTCCTCCTGCTCATTAAGAATCATCTTTTTTTTAAAGAGTAACTCACATTTTTAAGATAAAAAACCTTTGGTTATAGGTATGTAGTAGTACTGTTGATCTGCTAGTGTTCAGATTTGAGCATAATGTATTTGAATTCGGTATTTTGGGTTACAAATCTGCATGGTGATTGCCCTTTGCAGGTTGACAAATCTGATGTACCTAACATTTTTCTACCTGCTGGTGCCAACTTTAGCTGACACAACAGCTACCGCCCTCCTTTTCCGTTTTCCATCATCATGGTAATCTAGGGCTGTGGTTGCAGTTGATAACATACAAAGTTGTTTTTTATATGATCATATGTCATTTTGTTTCGTTTCCCAGTAGCAACCAAACTTGAAGTGCTCAGAGATAAAGATAGGCTTCACCAATCAGAGACTCCACTGATGGTCTACATTGATGAGAACTGCAACTTTCCCCTCCAACTAAGTCTTTATTCGCATGCTTCATAATCTTCTCTCTTTTCTTGTGCATTTCCGTGGCAATGTTACAACACCACTTACAGGCTTGGTCTATATTTCACAGCGTTGTCTGTCGTTTTCCATGCTTACGCGGACATCTCCTGAAACAATCCCGTGTTTGTGTAAAACATTTTTTAAAATGAAACTAAAGTCGTTTTTGTCTCTGTGTGGACAAAGCCTAAGGATCCTGCTCATCCTTACAGTGAGGGGACAGCTTAGAAGGAGCAGGTCTGGTCTCCATCCCGTGTCTCATCTTCACTCACCGTTAGGGAAGCAGCCAGGTGCATAGACTCACCAACAACTGTTTTTGTTTGGAGTACAGCAAAGGCAGGAGGCCATCTTTTTACACACTCACCTCTTCACAGACACATGAAACACATCCTTTAAAAGATGCCCTTTTTTCACCCCTGAAATGATCAGCACATGCTTACAGATTTGCACCCCCCCCCCCCCCACACACACACACACACACACACCCACACCAGCATGCACACACCCACACACACCCATACTCACACACATAAAAACTCTCCATAATGTAACTGGCAAAAATACAAGAATTTCAGGCATGGTCCTACAATAAGTAAATGGTTGAATCTGGTGGAATACAGTAAAAATGTCAAACTTCACTAGATTTATTCACATTGGAATGGTGACATTAGAGAATGTATGATTTCATACTGCAATGACAGTGAGATGAAAAAACGTGCTTTTAATGGAAGTCAATGGGGGCATTTTTGCCTCGAAGGTGTAAAGAGGGTATTTCTGGCACTACGTAAAAAATAAAAATGCAATCAAACCAATTTTGTTGCTAATCTTTGACCCATCCAAGACTCTCGTCAGTACCAAAGCCCCATCTTTCTACCGTTAATTTTATGGAAAACAATCCACTTTTTGTGTTTTTGGCAGAAAAAAATGAAATATTTCAAATAATCAAACTGGCATTTAAAGGGTTAAAATCTTGAAAATAATTGAATGTTTGGTTGTTTTGAGCTGGTCTGAAGTTGTTAAAGAGATTTGTAAAAAAAAAAAAAAAAAAAGTAGAAAAAAATCTTGATGTATGCTGATTAAATAGCAGTTTTTGGTACGTGTACATTTTTGCCTCGAAGGTGTAAAGACGGTAGTAAATTTGAGGTGGCCACAAGGGTTAAGTCTCTACTAGAGTTTGGCAAAAGGCATGTGGAAGACTCCATGGTCAGAGGAAGAAAGTTCTTTGGTCTGATGAAATATCTATGGTGCTTTCTGGCCATCAGAGAGGACGCTATGATTTGCAGACACCAAACACCACACATAAGCACTTATGCAGCATCTCCAAATGGTGAAGCATGGTGGCAGCATCATGCTGTGGGGTTGCTTCCAGGCAGCTGGCCCTGGAAGTCAATACAGGAAAATCTTGGAAGACAATGTCATTCAGTCAGCAAGAGAACTACGGCTTGGGAGCAGATTAATTTTCCAGTAAGACGATGACCCAAAGCATTCAGAGAAAGCTACACAGAAACTGTTTAAAGACAACAAAGTGAATGTTCTGGAGTGACTGAGTCAAAGCTCAGACCTCAATCCAAAAGAGCAGCCTGACAGAGCTCGAGTTTTGCAAAGAAGAATGGAGTAAAATATGGCATCTAGATGTGCAGGCCTGACTGAGACCTATCCTCACATCTTCCAGCATGCCAAGTTTTGCCGTTTTTATGAATGTAGTGCTTAAACTTTAGTCTCTTCTTCATCTTCCATGATGTGATTGATGCAGTATGCTATAGTGGAAGTTAGGCTCAACAATAGGATGTCAGAGCTTACCTTCCAACAGATTTCTCTGGTTTGGTCTTGGTTCAGATTTAATTGGAAAGCTCCATTATTCACTGCCACAATGATGCATCACAGCCCTGCAGTATTGGCGCAAGAAGAGCTGCTTGAAATATCTGAGAAGTTTTTGGGTGATTTGGTGTTTTTTGGCCGTCACTGCTACTTCAGGTCTCTTCTCTTTACTTTGTTTTCACTTTATTACTCAATAATGATACTTTTCTCATCCTTTCCCCCGCAAACAATCACAGTTTTCTTACTAAAACTCTCTTCCTTCACCCCCTCTTGTTTTTAGTCTGCCTACCATATAATCATTGAAGAAGTTAGAGGATGCACAGGGAGTTTTATGGAGTATTTAGTATCAGCAAGGGGCTCTCCCTTTTAATTTGCTTTTGTTTATCTGATGTCTGCTTGCTTTAGCGCTGCCTACAAATTAATGCCTGAGTCTAAATGAGACTGTTTATGTCTTGGAGTTTTGCGGGCTAAAGCCCCCATGGTGGTTTTCATTCTGTCAAGACGGCGTATGTCTGAGTTTTCACAGTCTGCCTGCTAGATTGTGTATGTGAAAGCCTTGGCTGATGCACTTCTTGTGTAATTCAAATAGCTTTCCTACACACCCGAGGGCCACAGTGGGGTCAGACATTCTGCTGACAGAATGTGTTTACCCCACTGAAAAGAAATCTGAAAATAGTTATTTATTCTCATATACATCCAATTTCAGCGCTGCTGGGCTGGGCACAATCTGCATAAACGGTGGAGCTAAAAAACTGTATAAGAGGAGCTCTTCAACTCAAAGGATTCGTCTCACCTCCTCTGACCTATTTAAGGGAAGCACGCGGGGAGACGACGCTGGCTTGAGTGGTAGAAAAGTGCCTCTAAATTATCAGGGAAGGGAAATGGTGTGCCTCGGGTAAATGTTACGGAGCTAATGTTTGGAGACTCTTGCTATTCTTGTTTGGTGATGTATTTTTCCATTTAACCGAGTTTACACAGCTCTTTGCGTGTTTGGTAATTTCTCTAGAGATAAAACAAGAAGCACAATAAAAGCATTTTGCAGCACAGATAACCTTTTAGCAGAAAAATCTTTTGCTTTAGATTCATAAAACTCTAAACAATTCTTGTGAATATGGGGAACATGTCTATAAATCCAAAACCCTGCAGGAAATGTGTTTTTAACTGGAAAATTCAGGGGGAAATGTTTAGGTTTTATGCTGCATGTTCTTTTTCTACGATGAATTGTATTCAAGGTCTACAAGACAAAAAATGATGCTACATGTATGAGCATGAGCAACAGTCACATTGCAATGTGTGTGATGGTTGTCATGTGACCTGAAGCAATTCAGACAGTCACTTCTGTGTTGTTGGATGTCTCTTTCCAAGACTAATTATCATTGAAGTTATCCTGGAATCACCACAAGAGAATTGTGCACTGTACAAGCGGAGTCAGTCTCTTTTATGTGCATTCAGGCTCCAAGTGGCATTGCTGCCATCACAGATACACTCATGATGCTCAAGGCAGACACTCGGTTTGCATTCAAACATTTGCGTTCTTCTTTTGTGATGCTTTTCCAGGCTTTCACTGCATCCTCTTTCAGTTGTTGTATGATTTGGGGGGTTACTCCCTTCAGTCTCCTCTTTAGCAGGTAAAATGCTCTATAGGGTTTAAGTCTGTAGATTGACTTGGCCAGTCTAAAACCTTCCACTTCTTTCCCCTGATGAACTCCTTTGTTGTATTGGCAGTGTTTTGGGTCATTATATTGCTGCATGATGATCTCCCAAACAGTTTGGTTGCATCTTTCTTTAAATTGGCAGACAAAATGTTTCTGTAGACTTCTGAGGTCATTTTGCTGCTGTCATCATGTGTTACATCATCAGTGAAGATTAATGAGCCCATCCCAGAAGAAGCCATGCAAGCCCAAGCCATGGCATTACCTCCACTGTGTTTCACAGATGAAACATGAAAAATTTTGTCCCAAAATGTTTGAGGCTCATCCATGTAATTTTGGGCCAATTCCAGCCTGGCCCTCCTGTTCTTCTTGCTAATGAGTGGTTTGCATCTTCTGGTGTAGCTGCTGTACTTTTGTTTGTGGAGTCTTTTGCCAAAAGTAGATGGTGATACCTTCACTCCTGTCTTCTGAAGGTTGTTGCTGATGTCTCTAACAGTAGATGGTGATACCTTCACTCCTGTCCTCTGGAGGTTGTTGCTGATGTCTCTAACAGTAGATGGTGATACCTTCACTCCTGTCCTCTGGAGGTTGTTGCTGATGTCACTAACAGTAGATGGTGATACCTTTACTCCTGTCCTCTGGATGTTGTTGCTGGCGTCACTAACAGTAGATGGTGATACCTTCACTCCTGTCCTCTGGAGGTTGTTGCTGATGTCACTAACAGTAGATGGTGATACCTTTACTCCTGTCCTCTGGATGTTGTTGCTGGCGTCACTAACATGTGTATGCTTATTTTCAAAAAGAAGTGCTCTGGGCATTCCTGTGTTGAAGATGTATAAACCTACACCTTAGACCACCTATCATCATGTCTGCAGGATATTCCTGTTATAAGGGCCTCCGTATCTCGAACATTAACCTCCCAAGACCCTTCATCCACATATGAGGACACTACATTTTTGGCTTTCCTACATAATAACAATTGTTTTTGGAATTAGAATTGATGTCATTCTTGTCCAAAATTTTCATTCAAGTTTAAGGTATTTGCTTGGAATTTGGGATAATTTGCTGTTTGGATATTTTATGGAATTTGCTTGAAAATTATCAAAGTATTTTTCTGGAAATAAAGAGGATAGGCTTGTATATTTTTGGAGGGTTTTATGGCTTTAAATTTATTTAAATGTTTTAAATGTATTTTCATGGGAATATAGAGAAATTATTACCAATATTTTGGGGGAATTGGACTGGGACTTTGGGGTTCAGGATTATCCTTCGAATTTTCCAAGATTTTTCTCAGAAAATCATTTTTATGAAATTTTTGAAGAATGTTTTTGAAAATTTCAATAATTTTTAGGGAATTTGCTTGAAAATGTTCAAGAATTTGCATGGAATTTTTTATTGGAATTTTCAGGCTTTATGAGGAATTATGAGGAAATATTTGAGGATTATCTAAGAAAATATTTGGGTACTTTTTATGAGATAATTTAAAGATATGTTTAAAAATTTTCAGTCATTTTATTTAATTATGGAATTTTGGGGGTTTTGAAAAGGAAAATTTCCAAGAATTTTCTGTTCAACGACAAGACTAATATTTTAACTTATCAGGCCGTATTTATCCCAAATAAGTGGGAGAAAATAAAAATGCTCTCCAAACAAAGGCTCAGGTCTCAGGAGGTTCAATCATAAAAAAAATCCTGTTCAATATGGTTTAGTGTTTCTTTGTCTAAAGCAGCCACATCTTTCCACAGACTCACTGCAAATCTGCATGAAAATTCTGCCAAAAGAACCGTATACCTTTATTCCTGCTGGTAAATGAACCAAATCGACAAGTTAACATAATCCCGCAGTTCTTTTCTCTGCCAACAAAATCCTGGATGCTTCCCTCAAAAGAAGCTGCCAAATTAATCAAATCTCCTCCTCCTTATAGGAAATCCCAGAGCAGGGAGAGAAACCTGATGCAATCACTTAAACTGAGTGTGAGTCCACTTTGCATCATGAGATTCAAAGGAGAAGCTGCTGGAAGCCCGGGGGTTTGGAGCCATGGGGTTTTGTTGGACAAAGGCTGGAGGCAGCAGTAGCAAATGTTTATCATATCACTCACATGCACTCACACGGTGTTACTGACACATTTCCCCCGACAGCTATGATGAGCCAAGACGATTCATGCAGAAAATTGTTAGCTTTCCCCCAACCCCACTTCAGCTCAAATGGATTTTTATCTTGGTTACAAGCTCCTCGTACCACTGATATCGAGCTGCTTCACGTTCCTCCGTCCTGCATGTCTACATCCCTTTGGTGTCCCTCATCCTTCCCCCTCCACCCTCCATCTCTCCCTCTGCTTTTGCGGCTTAATGGTGGGGAAACTAGCTCCATGAAGGGGCGGAAAAAAACAACAGGGGGAGGGGAAATAAGACACAAGAAGAAAAAAGCACTACGGAGCCATGTGTACCCTCTTTTCCCTCGTGAGAGGAGGAAAAAGATACTGAATTATACTGAACTTAAATGCATTTAAAATGGAGCTTGGAAGTAAGAAGGAAGGAGGCTAAAGGAACAGGAAATTGGATTCAATTCACCAGCAAAGATGAGTGTTAAGCTGAATCCCCTTTGAGTGAACTTGTTCCACTGCATTGTCAGAAAAGAAAACTAAAGTGTGAGAAAAAGAGACGGGTCAAAAGCTAAGTATTTCAACATTATGCAAATAAAATCTGAACTTTGCCTCAAAGTTTTGAACTGACTTAGAAAAAAACCTTGATTTAACTTTTAGCTCAACAAGCTGAGAAGAAAATTTCTTTGAATATCACATTTGAATTCTGCTTTTCATCACCCAACAGCTTTGGAAACCAGAAGTCTTATGTTCACAAAAAAACATGCAAAGTAAGTATCTATCTAAGCCAAAGTTCTTTCCCACCATTATTTTGTACTATAATTCTTTTTTTATCAATAATCCATTAATTAATGGTCTAATGTGTGTAATATTTTCCTGATGCAGTGGTTGCTGACTCTCATGTGACAAACCAGACTTCATCTTTCACCTTTGGCATCAGCACGCCACTTATCCTGATTACAAAAGAACGTCTGTTACAATCACTGTATTGTTATAATGCTAAAACATGGAAACAAACTTCTGGTTACCAAGCTACACCACATAGATCAATAGTTGTTAGCAATCATGTGATCCCAAATGCCTGATGGGGAGCAGGAAGTGGGGGACAGCCATTAGGAATGAATGGGAATGGTGGAGCTGTAAACAGACCTGCATGCTGCAATTATCATCAGAAAATGTCTACATTCACTGAATACAATCACTACACTTGACATAGAAAGTATTTATTTCCACAGTTTAACAGATTTACCTTCTGTGGAAATAATCAATATTACTCAGTTCTGGAGACAAGAATCTTGAGGAGTCTTGTTCTGAGATAAGAGGCTAGCTGAGCCCCTTTAACCAAGCGGCAACCTCTGGTCCTGAAAAATGAAGTCAATGTGGAAGTGTAAATCATTGCAATACTATGAGCGTCCACTTGAGGCTGTCTGCAGGAACGCCGTCTGAACACATGTTAAAAAGCTGTTTTTACACTAGAAATAAGCTGGTTTACAGCCTGGTTCAAAATAACGAAACGTGTCTCATTAGCTATTGTCCTCATGTGCTCTCGCTGTATGGGGGGTGATGGTTTTTGTACTACAATCGTTTGATTATTTTTAGCTTAGCTGACAGGAAGTCGAGCTCAGTGGGCGGGCTCTTGTCTTGTCAGCTCTTGTTTAGCCAAAGTTCTGATGAGTATTGAATTTCAATATGGAGGTCAATATGGATTGGCTTCAAAAGCTGTTTGAGTTTACCTATTGTAATCAAACGGCTGGCGTTACACTTTTTCCAGTTCTTTCTACAGTCTATGCCAGGCCTGTTCAATTAGCGGCCCAGGGGCCACATGCAGCTCAGAAACAACCCAAGCCAGAGAAGCAGAGGGCAACCTGTTTTGCAAGTTTTCATAAATTCCAACAGTACTATAGACTTTGAATGCAACACTCCACGTAGGCTAGCAACAGTCTATCTACAATGCATAGCATTGATTTGAAGCATGGCTAGTGTGCTAACAGGAGTAGCCCTAAGAGAATACCGAGTATAAAACATGGCCTTTTTCAACTGTAGCTACAACTGTGCATATTTTGTTTTTATGCACTTTAAGATATGCCTGGGTGAGATGTGACCAAAATTTGTATTTACAGAATTTCATTTTATTTTTTCATGCTATTTATTCAATTTCTATTCAAGTGAAAAACATTTCTGCTCCCTCAGGTTATGATCAAACACACCTCTGTTGTTGTGTTTTTATGCACTTTTTGATGTACTTTTGTCATATTGCCAAATTTAAAAGGGAGATTATGAATAAAAAGTGCATGTTTGTCATCAAATTGATCTGTATTGGTTTGAATTTTGACATTACCAGCTGTCTGGCCTGGCTACATTTCTTGACTTTAAAATTTGGCCCAGTTAAATTTGTAATTGGATAGCCCTGGTCTATGCCTTTAACACATATAAGAATATCCCAGTGCAAAACACATCACAGTCTATTTGGAGTGGCAAAAACTCCAAATGAAAGCCAAGTGCCATGTGCATTTTGCATTCAGGAGATTTTTGCGTCCAGCCACTCTGCAGTAAAGACCAGATCAGTGGATGGCTGCTGTGATTGCTGTCCTTCTGGAACTTCTTCCCTTCTCCCAGGATCTCTGGAGCTCAGTCAGAGTGGCCATCAGGTTCTTTTTCACCTTTCTTACCAGGGCCCTTCTCCTTTGATCGCTCAGTTCAAGCAACCAGCTCTTGGAAAAGTCCTGGTTGTGCTAAACTTCTTCCATTTGAGAATTATGGAGGATATTGTGTTTTTGGCAGTTTTTTTTGAGCCTCCCCCAGATCTTTGCCTGTCAACAATCCTGTCTCTGAGCTCTGCTGGCAGTCCCTTTGACCTCATGGCTCTGATATCATTGTCAGCTGTGAGGCCTTCTACAGAGAGGTGTGTGCCTTTCCAAATCATATCCAATCAATCTGTTTTACCACAGGTGGAATCCACTGAAGGTGTGGAAACTCTTAGCTACTATCAAGAGAAATGGGAGGAACCTGAGCTATATTTGAAGTGTTGTTGCAAAGGATCTGAATATTTTCTAAATGCACTGTTCCACACAAATACCCTTAAAATCCAAATATAAGGGGTCAAAGAAAACAGGTTAAAAATAGTCAAACTAAGGTGGTGATGCCATAGGAAGTCTCTAAACTTAAAGCTGTTTGTTTAAAGGCTTATAGCTGTACCAATAACCTCCCACTCACCTCTAAAAATGCAGAAAAGTTTCTATTTCCTTGTTTCTTTAGATGTAGTTTTTTTGCTTACTGTGTTTTCTTGCTCCAATGGGGATTCTTGTAAATATAGCGACAATTTTTCCTCACACCCAGCTCTAATGTTAGGCCTTTATCTGTGTTTCTTTCTGATAAAAACAGCACTCGTGTGTGCAGGATTAAAGCCTTTTTGGAGCTTTGTTTTGCTCCTCTAAGCATCCACCATCAATAACACATGCTTTTATGGGGCTTTGAATAATCGACGGTATTCATCATCATTGCTGGAGAATAACATTAAAAGGCAGCAAGCAGATGGAAATCTGCTGAAATGTGGGAACACAAGTTTTTCTCTTTGGATAAACAGAAGTTATTCCTCAAGTCCGACATATATTGAAGAATTTGACTACATTAAATAAGGTAAAACTTTCAAAAACTGAAGAGTCGGCACTCAGAGGCGTCCTTTAGGGCTGTTTTATTACTCAGTTTGGCGCTGTACAGGCCACAACATGAGGAAGACCGAGCGTCCAAATGCATTCATTATGGCCTGTTTGCTGTCAAGCCCAGTAATAAAATAACCCTCAAGGATATTTCTCAGTGCCGACGCCAGTTTTTGTAAATCTTTATGGTCACGCACCTTAAGAGGTCAAGTTGCTTGAGTGTGCTCCTTTTCCTGTCTTTGTTGAAAACATTAAAGACTAGTAACTTTGGGGAATCATTTCTTAGTAAATATTAATGTCCTAAATATTGTCTATTTTGTCTTTTATGCCTTATGCTTTGTCTATTTATAGCCAGGGGCCAGAGGCATCATGTTAACAGGTTGTCTGTCTGCCCATAATATAAGTATGTCCCTTCATATGTACATTATATTGCCAAAAGTATTCACTCACCCATCCAAATCATTGAAATGAGGTGTTCCAATCACTTCCATGGCCGCAGGTGTATAAAATCAAGCACCCAGGAATGCAGACTGTGTCTACAAACATTTGTGAAAGAATGGGTCGCTCTCAGGAGCTCAGTGAATTCCAGCGTGGTACTGTGATAGGATGCCACCTGTGCAACAAGTCTAGTGGTGAAATTTCCTGGCTCCTAAATATTCCACAGTCAACTGTCAGTGGTATTATAACAAAGTGGAAGCCATTGGAAACGACAGCAACTCAGCCACAAAGTGGTAGGCCACGTACAATGATGGAGCGGGTTCAGCCAATGCTGAGGCGCGTAGTGCGCAGAGGTCGCCAACTTTCTGCAGAGTCAATAGCTGCAGACCTCCAAACTTCATGTGGCCTTCAGATTAGCTCAAGAACAGTGTGTAGAGAGCTTCAAGGAATGGGTTTCCATGGCCGAGCAGCTGCATCCAAGCCCAATCCCACTTCTCCATCTGACAATCTGATGGACGAGTCTGGGTTTGGAGGTTGCCAGGAGAACGGAACTTGTCTGACTGCATTGTGCCAAGTGTAAAGTTTGGTGGAGGGGGGATTATGGTGTCGGCTTGTTTTTCAGGAGCTGGGCTTGGCCCCTTAATTCCAGTGAAAGGAACTCTGAATGCTTCAGCATACCAAGAGATTTTGGACAATTCCATGCTCCCAACTTTGTGGGAACAGTTTGGGGATGGCCCCTTCCTGTTCCAACATGACTGTGCACCAGTGCACAAAGCAAGGTCCATAAAGACATGGATGAGAGAGTTTGGTGTGGATGAACTTGACTGCCCTGCACAGAGTCCTGACCTCAACCCGACAGAACACCTTTGGGACGAATTAGAGCGCAGACTGAGAGCCAGATGGACAAATGTCATATTAAACCCTATGGATTAACAATGGGATGTCAGTCAAGGTAGTTGAGTGAATACTTTTGGCAATATAGTGTACTTAAACATTGCAGATCGCATTAATCTATTCACACCACATTCACAGAGGATTCTGGGTAATGTGTCCATCACTATACATCCTACCTGACATAGGAGTGGGTGAGATCTGGGATACTGTTACTGCAGGATCTAGGGTTTAAAACCCCAGACCTTCCAGTAGAAAAGGGCTGTTTAATTATTTTGGAATCAGGGCCAGTTCCTGAAAATGGATCCCAAATAAGGGGCCAGAGAGATATTGCAGAAACAGTAATGTGAAGAATTTTTAGTCATGTTTGGGCCAAAAATTCAGCCTGAAATAAGATGGAGATGTGATGAGTAGGCTGCCTGAGTGCACCATTGGTTAGGAATGAGGACTGACACAACCCTGGCTGTGCTCTGGATGTCCTTACATTACCAGTGGCATCTGTTGAAAAAATTCAGAATAAAACACAAGATACTTGTGCCCCCAAAGAGGATCAGTGCTCAGTCAAGAAATCCCTACTCCATTACTATTTGCTTCCACAAGTCAACCGTGCAGACCGATGGGTAGTAAGAAACCTGCACTTCACCAGGGTTAAGTGGGAACTCTCCTTCGTCAGTGTTTCGTCCAGTTCGTCCCACAACACCTCCAGAGAGCTGAACAGGGATCTCCACCATCCAAGAGCCACCCCACTCCATGACAGCTCTCACCGCCAACCATGCCAGCACAGAGACATCATCTTACCTACCTTACCGCATGTCCCACACAGCCTCAGCAGCATTCCACCTTCAACAGACCCAGGCTCCACACATGCAAGCTCAAGGTAGTGACAGTGCTGATACTACCTTCCTTAACACTCAAAGTCCACACCTTAAGAGGTAGATGGGGCAAGTCAACATGGCCTAGGGCAGTGGTTCTCAACCTTGAGGTTGGGACCCCCTTGGAGGTCATGAGACACTGTGAGGGGTCACAGATGATTTTAAAAAATTAAGATTTTTTTTTTTAAATTACGCTGTTGCAACTTAAAACCAATTTCACCAAATGTTAATCCTTTTTCATCACTTTTCAACACCATTTTTGCCACTTAAAACCCATTGTTGTCCATTTTAAACCCTATCCATCACTTTTTTTGTGCCTGTTTTTGCCACTTCTGAACCAATTCCTGCCACGTTCTGCCTATTGTTGCCTCTGTTGACCCATTATTGTCTCTATCAACCTCTTTTTACACCCCCCATGCCCATTTTAACCAGTTAATCCATTTTTACCAGCTTATATCAATCTTTCATCCCATTCCACCTAATTTCCAACACATTTTTTGCACTTTAAAGCCATTTCAACCACTTTTTAATCCCCTTTTATCACTTTCTGTGCACGTTAACCACTTTAACTCATTTTGATCATTTTTACCACTTTTATCTAATTTTTGCCACTTTAAACTCATTTATGCTCTTTAAAAATCCAATTTCATCACTTTTTCTACAATTTTTTGCCATTATTTACCATTTTTAACCAATTTTAATTATGTTTTTAACAGATGTTATTTTAATTTAAAGAAGGCTATTTACTATATAAATGAATGAATAATAAAATTTATGTCTTTGATAAGAGTGGTTATTATCCAAATATAAACTATGGTTATCACAGCTTGACTTTACAATGGACCATGGTTTTGCTGACCTCCATGGGCCCCCAGTTTGGCTGGGTCCAAGAAACCTCCCCCTCGATCTCTCCTTATGGACATTCTTGTCTGCACATAGCTATTCTTGAATATACAGTGCTTAACAAATTTATTAGACCACCTGTCATAAAAACAAGAAAACATAAATATTTCAGAAATTTTTCAAAAGCTTGTTTAAAACTAAAAATTTTATTGTTATTTATTTGGCAAACAACAAACTGAAATAACTAACTAATCCTTTTTCACACATAATAACCACAAAGCTTCATATCTTGTATGGCCTCCTTTGGCCTTGATAACAGCTTGCATTCTTGCTGCCATTGTTTTTATGGACTTTTCCACAGTCTCTTTTGTTATTGAGCTCCAGATAGTTTCTAGCTGTTCCCACAGACTTGCTTTTGACGAAACTTTTGTGCCATCAATCTTTGAATCTACTAAATCCCAAATCTGTCCAATAGGATTCAAATCTGGACTTTGACTTGGCCAGTCCATCAGTTCCAGTACTCCAGATTCCATTTTCTTGCTCAAATAGTCTCTGCACAGCTTTGAAGTATGCTTGGGGTCATTGTCTTGTTGGTATATGAACCCACAACCAATCAGATTCAGTCCAGAAGGGATTCCATGATGCACTAAGATGTTGTGGTAGACGTTCTTGTTCATGATACCGTCCATTTTCACTCATTTGCCCCCGCCGTATCTACAAATGGAACCCCATACCATAATGGAATCTCCACCGTGTTTCAATGTGGGTGCAATGCATCTGGCATCAAAACTTTCTCCAGCTTTTCTGTGGACATAAACACAACCATGCTGACTGAAGAGTTCAAACTTGGACTCGTCCGTTCAGAGTACCTTCTTCCAGTCATCAACAGTCCAGTGTTTGTGCTCCCTGGCAAATCTGAGGCCTTTCTGGATGTTTGCAGGCCTTAATAATGGCTTCTTAGCAGCTATTCTTCCCTTTAAGCCTTGTTCCATCAGTCGTCTGCTTATGGTCATTCTGGAGACTTTCTCAGACTCTGATCTAGAAGCATTCATCTCTGCCTGAAGATCAGCAGTGGTCTTCCTTCTGTCTCTAGTACTTCAGATCTTGAGGTGTCTGACATCTGCTTCAGTTAACTTTGGTTTCCTGCCTCTTCCTTGGTGCATTTTGTAAATACCAGTCTGGGCAATTGACTCCAAAACATACTTGTCCACGCTGTGAGAACACTTTATGTCTTTCTCTATTTGTCTCAGAGACCATCCAGCATCATGAAGTGCTTTAATGCGGACTCTTTCATTTTCAGTCAGTTCTCCACATTTTACCATTTTGAACAGGAATGAGGAATTTCAAACTGAATTCACCTTTTTATACCCAAATTTGAGTCGGCTCACAGGGCTTCTCTGAGAAGTCAGAAATTAATCAAGCATAACATTCAATCACTAAAACTCATTTTTCTGTTCAGGAATACAAGTAAATAACTATAATTTGACATATTAATCAAGAAATAATAATGTGCTTTACTATTTTTTCAGGGTTGTTTTTTTTTTGTAAATCAGTAAATTTAAAAATTCATGGATAACAATAATAATTATATTTTAGCATTAAAAATATCATTTTGGTTAAAGAGCTTCTACATATTGGTGTATTAACCATTACAGAAACATAAAAATTATTTTGGTAATTTCCAATGCTGTTAATTTAGGGCAGCTGTGGCAGAAACCTTACTTTGGGTGGTGGTCCAATAAATTTGTTAAAGGGATACTTCAACATTTTGGCAAATTCATCTATTGCCATGATTCTTAAAATAGCATGGTGAATGAACAGGTCACAACTTGTCCACAAGAGCATTTTGGAATTGTTGGATTGTGTATTTGATGAATTTGATGAGGGAAAGCCGGAATACCATCTGCTTACATTGAGGTGGTACAGCAGCTCTGAACTCGGCAGCGCCAATCTAAAAATAGCTTGCACCGACAACTGAAGGTAATGAACCTATTACTAAGACTAGAGGAATTGTGGCAATGGGCGAATTTGCCAAAATGTTGAAGTATCCCTTTAAGCAGTGTGCATGGCTGTGTTCAACCACCTTCAGGTACAGTGGGGTCCCTGGACTCTGGCATCTTTATTTTGGGGGTCACAGGTTAAAACGGTTGAGAACCAATGGCCTAGGGTACCATCTGGGCAGGTGGTGGAGTTGCCATGAGCTCCTGGTTGTGCTGTGGATGTCTCAAGGACCTGTGATGATTTTTTTAGCGCTTTACATGCCTGAAACTTACACACATGACTGTATGTGTTCAAACTTTTATAATTTCAATCAATAAAACTGTTCTGGATTTTTTTCTCCTCAGTTGATGGAGCATGATTTCACTTGAGTATTGTTTGTGTTATATTGTTATTTATTTAATTTTATTGTAATTTTTTCACTCTCTCTATCGCTTTATTAATCATTAAAAGTGGTTTGACACATTATTTGATCGATACTATCCTACCATGGACTATAACTAATAAAACTGACTGTGCTAGTGAATTTAAAGTAGTATCGTTAGATTAATATACTTGAGTTCATGATCAAATGCCATTGTAGTCTCATTATGCCTCTGGGTTTTACAACCATGAATCCTCCGTACACCACCTCAAAAGTTCATCAGTTGGTTTTATTGATCGCTCCGTTACGACACTGTAGGACCCACATGAGCCCTCCCTGGCCTCCAGTTAAATCATGCCCGGAGTTTTCGCTGTCTCTCTAATTTTGTTGCTGAGACAGAGAGTAAGTGAAGTGAACTGACCAGGGACCTTTAAAATACATCTCAGAGACTTCTATCTGATGACACAAGAAAAAAAAAAGAACAGCTGGGGGTATAAATGTCAGGAGCAAAAGAAGAACTGGACACAGTGGTTGTATTTCATTTATATGCCTCTTCTTTTCCCTGCAGGTATCTTCTCCTCAATCTCTTTTCTGGTTCTTTCTGTGGCCGTTGTTTTTCTTTTAAACTTTAATTTACCCAAAGAGGAAAAGCTAGTTGAATAAAACACCAAACCTCCAGCATTTGTGCCTTTTTTTTATTTCTCTAAAGTCACTTTCTGTGTGTGTTTGCAAAACAGAAACATCAACCACACAGTCAGATAAATAAAGCAAGAAGACAGCGTGGTTTAAACCTGCTCCTCAAGGATATTTTGCCAAGGTTTTATTTCTTACCTTAGGTTTAACTGATTGAAGAAGACTGGGTGCTGAAGCTTGTTAAAGTCTGTTTTTAATAATGCTCCACTTAAAGAACATGCCAGCATATTACAGGCTTTTCAGACTATTTTTTGTAAAGACATGCCTTGGTCTTGAGTCATACTCTCCACCAAAGAGCACCATCTATTTCTTATCAATACCAGCTCTAGTTCACTGAGACATCCTGCTTGTAGACTTTCATAGAAAAGCATTTGAAATGTTGATTTTCCTGAAGTTTTATTAAAATGTAAACAATTATAACTTAAAAGATGTTAACGTGTATGAGGTAAAGGTGACAAATTGCAAGCTGCTCCTGCAATCAGATTCACAGTATGCACCTACATTTAACACATAAACACCAACAGCATTTAGCTTCACATTAGCACCATTACCTCTAAGTTAGTACATTAGCTGCTAGCATAACTTAGCAGTTTACAACAGCCAGCTACAGTATCCTCCTCCAATGACAACACCAACAAATTGTCCAAACAAATAACTAACAGTGCTCCATTAACTAGAAACCCCCTTAAATCACATTACAACTGAAAATTGTGTCCTATAAGTTGTATTTAGTCGTCATAAACTGATGATCTCAACTGTCACCTCCATGAAATAGTAAAATCCACCCATTGAGGTTCATTTGGAGTAGTCTCAAAGAAAAACAAAAGATCCACTGTGGATAGTTCAGTACCATTCCTCTCTCATCATTGGCTCATGGCACACTGCTGCTGATTAGTCAGGACGTCCCAAGCATAAAGACCCAGCTACAGGGAAGTGAGATGGTACGCTCACCATCAGCCCTAACAAGCCAACCCTTACTGCCTAAAATGATTCTGTGCTGAATGCAGTTCCACTTCATCCAAGATTTGGTCAAAGGTAGATTTACCCACTCATAGAAGTCCGCTGCAACTCTGCACGGCCCAGGTCGGTCCTCTTCCTGGCCACTGCATCGGTGTAAAAGCCACTCAACCATCTGCAATTCCCTTTGTTTCACCAGCAACGATAACTGACTCAAAATTCTTCCACACCACTGACTACCATGCTTAGTTTTTAGTAGCTCTAAAACAGTGATACTCAACCCGCGGCTCTCGAGCCACATGTGGCTCTTTAGTGACCAGTTACGGCTCTTTTACGGCTTCCTTTAAAAAAATCCTCACAAAATCCTTTACAAAGATCACAACTGTCAACAGTAAAGACTCATTTCAACAAGTCATATTAATAAATCTAATTCCACACAAAGAAGACAGACTTTAAGTGCCAAATTCAAATGAAAACTTGTATATTACCATCCGATGTGCGCTGGATGGAGGAACGTGCATAAAAGAGCGCAGAAGAAGTCCGCAATTAATAAATTTCTTCAGTCATTTCCTGCCAATGCTCTCCCATACTTGCATTTGATGATAACTTTGGCATAGTGCATCATCTTTAACTCATTAAGTGCCATTGACTTATATATACGCCAAAGTGTTTTTTCAGTGGCTGGCACAAGGGGGCGCTCTCACACTCCCTGTGAGTAATTTTGGGGCTTCTGTGATACGTATTCGGAACACAGAAGACACGGTAGATCAAAACTACAGAGATCAGAGGTGAAGACCCTGGGGTCAAAGAGCAGAGTGATAGTTAAGGAGGTAATCTAAGCTAAAAGTTCTGAAATAGACGCTGGAAGAAACTTAAACTTTTGCCTGAGAAATCGCTTACTCACTGAAACCGACACTGAACTTAACGACAGCGAATCCAGGGATCAGCGCGGCCATTCATCTGCCTCGGCCAGCCAAGAGGCTAAAGAATGCCACAAGGTCTCCCCCGTGGGTCGGAGAAAAAAGGCAGCCGCTCGCCAGCTTGATACATACAGCGACGACACTTCAGAGATGGACTTTTCCAACCCAGACTCCGAGGGATGGCTGCTGAGTGAGCAGAGCGGATCTTGTTCTCCATCCCAGAGTGATGAAAGTAAGTTAATGTTAGGAACCCACTGATTATTCAGCCAAATTTATCCAATGAAACCATCACTCATGCTCCAGTGATTTCAGAAGCAAACTTGAGAGAAGAGCAAGCCCCATGCAGCTCTACAACACCGTCTGCTGGCAGAAAAAGAGGTAAGAACAAAAAAATATATGTATTATAGATTATATATAATATATATAAAACATATTTTATACTGTATTGCTTCTATAATTTACAGGTAGTGCCAGGGGACACGCAAGCAGGAGAGGACGTGGGCGTATAGGGGGGTCCCGTGGAGGCCGTCCAGTTCCAGAGTGTTAATGACATGACACTGACTGGAAGCACTGTGATTTATTTTACAATAACATAACATTTGTAATACAATTTTCAGATGTTTTTTATGTCATTGAAGGCAAAATTATAACATTCAAATCATTGTTTTGCTTGATAGACTCTCTTTCACAAAAATGCATTTTTCTCAGCTTTCTAGGAAAAAGTGGTCTTTTTGGTGAAACTAGCCTCTATTCAACTTCAGATAAATCAAGAATGGAACAAGCTGCAAACAGCATTTTTTTTCCATGATGAAATAGAGAGTTTCTTCTTTCATTTGAATTACTTGGTGTTTTCAGAGTCATAGAACAAAATATTCTGTGGGTTGTGAAAGATGACTCAAAAGATGACCCTCCCCCTTTAGTTAAACAATTAGAAAAATAATGACAGGAAAAAAAATAGAAAGCATCCCTTTTAGCTAACAGAGTCACAGAACTACAGTAATTGTCCAAAATATAAAATATAAATACCCAAACAGACACCCATGATTCATCAGCTCTTTGAAAACATTCTCATAGCTCTAAGTTATCGGTGAAATATCCTTTCTTCTGACACTATACAGACATTTTTAGTAGCCTGTTTCATCCTATTTAACAACATAATAATCCATCAATTCACTGTTTCATTTCAACTATGGATAGACTGATTATCAAATCCCTGGTTTTGGCTCTCGCAGAAGTATTTTTAAGACAATGTGGCTCCTGGATAGAATAAGGTTGAATACCGCTGCTCTAAACTCTCCTGGAGATGGGCTTTGTTTGACGTCAGCCATGTTGAGCTCATTAATATTCATGTGCCTATAAACATAAACAAACCCCAACAGAGAACCAGATGTGGGTCCCAGAAAAAAATTATTTAAAGTTTATGTTCAAGGATTATTGCAATATATGTTCAAGTTAACACAATATATGATATGTCCTTATTCATCGTTTACTTATTTGGTAATTGGAATATTCGTCTGCCAGACATTTTGTCCGTTAACATTTGTATCTGCCTGTCTTCAGCTGGTTTAATAGACGGTTCTCTTTCTCCAAATAAACCACAGTAGTTGGATTTAACTGTTTTAGTGGAGGTTAAAGTTGAGTTCACAGGCCATTAACAAAAACTCTGGTCAACTGGGAATTTAGTTCCCACTCATTTCTACTAGGTGATGGTAATGCACCTAAGCTAGTTGCCAACTGCCAACAAGAACAGCAGAAGAGGAAAACTCTTTGTTATCTTTATAGAAACGAGATTATGAATCATTCTGGACAATTTTCATCCACAACAATTTATCTTTCCTCATCCACTTTTACAGTGTGACGACTTTGACCATATCATGTTGTGCCTTGGTCCTGGCGCAGGTTTGGCTCCACCTAGTGGTGGTGCGTTTGTCGGTAGCGTGGAGACGTTGCTGGTTTGGGATTGGTGATGAGCTTCACCTGGCACCTGGAAGGGCATAAAAGCAGGCTTCTTCGGCCTGCTCGTTCTCTTTCCCGGTCTGACAGCCAACCTTCTGCATTCTGTTTTTTGGTTTGATTGTTGTTGTTTCTTTTTTATAATAAATGATTAAAAATCCATGTTTTCCCTTTACTTTTACCATAAGACCCTTCTTTTAAACCTCAATATTCTGCTGACAAAATATACGACCCTGTGAATCTCTTGGATCTCCCCCAAGAATCAAGCTGTCCTTGTGAAACTGAAGTTTGAACAGTCGTAAAGCTTTTCAGACAGGTTTATGACTGTAGATTGTCACTGTTTGTGTTCTCTCTGGGAAGAAGCAAATGCCACGGAGGTCATAGAGACTGTCCTGTAAAGCCAGCTCAAGCTTTAGGTCATGCAAAGGTCTTCTCCCAGCTGTAGCAGTGGAGTTACAGTGGCCTTGTCATATTCTGCTGAAACCCCCGGGGAGCTGAATGGTCTGGGTGAATGATCGGACATACAAAAGGGTTAGACTTTGACCCGTCAGACTTCTATTCACTTCACTGGCTTAAAGCAAATGTCAATGCTGTTTTTTAACCTTAAGGGTCATATTTCTTTGACTGAATTTAAGTCAACACCAGACAAAATGAAGCAGGTATAAAAGAACTTTTGATAGTAGTCGTTAAAAGTTCTTTTAACTCCACAGCAGACCCACGCTCTGACATGTGATTATAAAGGTAGTATCAAATCTAAAGGAGGCCTTTTTCATCATTGACCTTTGTTTAGAAAAACAGGATGAAAAATGCTCTAAGATTATGATGATGCCCCTTGAAGACACCCTGTAGACAAAAAAAAAAAAAACAGATCAGTGGTTTTCAACTGGTCTAGCCACAGAACCCACCGCCTCCTTTTTCATTGAAACTAGACCCAAAATTTTGGTATTTTAGGTCTCAAATTTGAAAAATATTGCAGTTTGGAGCTTAGATGGAAGATAGCATTTGGTTAAACTTAATAAGAGGACAAAACAGATTCAAGAAACCTTCGGAAAACATCCATGCATGCATTTCATTTCATTCATTTTCATGTGTACATTCTTGTAATTTAAATCTCAAGTAATTGACACATTACTGTGGGAAAAACAGTTTTTGGTCCAACATAATGAGAAAAAAACACTGAGATCTCAAGAGAAACACACAAAACAATTCCAGAATCACAGAGTAAAATAAAATAAAACATGGATGCATGTTCACTCAGGGAACTACTACACAAGTTTGTATGTCATCCACTTTATTTTAAGAAAAAAAAAGTTTCTTTAGTGTTGAAGGTAAGTCGCTACAGAGCAATCTGTCAGAGTACTCATTATTTTTTTGTTGGAACAACAAACATGGCGCATTAGTTTTCAATTCAAGTAATCTGTTAGCAGTTACCTTGTTTGTTAAAGTAAACCCCCACTCTCCCCATTCCCTGTTTCCTTTCTGGCTACAAAAAAAGAAAGAAAGAAAAATGGAGCATCACAAGGCATCTGCACTGTTTCTGTTTCTCTCCATCCTGATGGCACATAACTGGGTCAATGCACGCGCTTTGCTAGTGTATAAAATAGTGAGATGGCAGTGATGTTGGCATTACTGTGTGAATTATTATCTTTCTGGCTAAAATAAGTTTATATTGGAAAGAAGAGCAAAAAGTAGCATACAGTCACAAAATTTCTCTCTCTCTCTCTTTTTTTTTTAATTAAGTGATGCAAAACAGATCATGACAGGTGAAAGACAACCAGCATGCGATACAAACAGATGATGAAAACAGGACAACGAAGAAACAAGCAAAGCAGGAACTCATAACATTTAAGTATTTTAAGTTTGAAGGTGTTGGAAGGCTCTGTTTTAACTCGTGGGTGGGTGTGTGTGTATGAGGGGGGTGGAGGGGTGTGTGTGTGTGTGTGTGTGAGTGTGAATGTATTTGTTTTTGGGGAACATAATGGAAAGGTGGGGATGTCGGTTAAAAATTTAAGTTGGGATTAAAATGTATAAATATATGAAAGACAGGAGGGGGGACACTGTAAGGATGCAATATACACTGATGTAGGTCAGTATATGAAAAGAAATAGTTAAGGTTGGGGGGGTTCAATGATAAAAATAAATTGTAATAAGTGGTAAAGAAAGAATGAAAGAAGGCAAATAGGAAATAAAAAAATAAATACATTGATTAATTAATTAATTAATTAATTAATTAATAATAATAATAATAATAATAATAATAGAACAAGGGGGAAAAAATAAATAATAATAATAATAATAATGCCATACATTAGATAGTTTTTATTTCTAATATAACACTTCCTTCCATGTCCATTCTTTAATGTTCATCCCCTTTTAAAATAATTTATAATTAATTAATTTCCCATCGTTATATTTTCCCTCCTTTTATTGTCTATGGGCCCCACCCCCCTCCCCCAGCAACTCTCTATTCGTTGTGTGGATATGTTGGTTTCAGGTGGTCCAACCTTAGTCGCTCCCAGACCCTGAGGAGGGTCACCTATGGGCTCACCTATTAACAATATGTCATATAGTAGAGCAGTTCCCAGACCCAGAGGGAGGGGCAAAATTTCAATGCTAAGATGGGCAAAAAATGGTTGACAGAAATGCAAAAGGGGGTAAAATGTTGGAAAATGTTAAAAAGCAGTTAAAAAGTGACAAAAATGGGTACAAAGTGGCAGAAAGTTGCAAAAATGGCCAGATGATGTAGGAAAATTTGTTTCAAAAGTGGCAAAAATGAGTTAAAAGTAGAAAACGTGAGCTGAGAGTAGAAAAAAGTTGCATGAATGAGCAGGAACAGTGGTGTTCCTTTTTGCCTCTTAAACCAATTTTTTTGTCACATTTTTAACCCCTTTTGAAACCAATTTTCTTGCATGTTTTGCCCCTTTGTGCCAATTTGATCAACTTTTTCCACTTTTAGACCCCTTTTCATTACATTTTTTAACCATTTTTGCAACTTTAAAACCAATTTTTGCCACTTTTAACACATTATTGCTGCTTTTTGCCTCTCTAATACATTTTTTGCCATTCTTTAACCCATTTAAACCACTTTTCCTGCATGTTTGTCCCCTTTGTGCCACTCTTTTATCCATTTTGCCACTTTTCTTCTATTTTTTCCACTTTTTAACCCCTTTTCATGACTTTTTTGCACTATTTTTTGACATTTGTAACTATTTTTTGATACTCTTTTCCCCTTTTTTTCTCTTTTACCAATTTTTGCTACATTTTAACCTCTTTCACCACTTTTTCAGCCAATTTTTGTCCCTTATTGCCACTCCAAAACCCACTTATCACCTATTTTACTACTCTCTAACCCCATTTCACCACTTTATCTGGTCATTTTTGCAACACTTCTGCCAACCTTAACCCTTTTTTAAATATCTACTAATTATGTCAATAAATTTAGCAAAAACAGATCAAATGTTAAGTCATTCTGAAGTTATTTCAATATTAATTGTTTGTGGGATGGATTTAACAGCCGCAGACATTTAAAGCCAAAGGATACTCTTAAAACAACAACATCTTTTTTTCCTCCTGTTCTGAATCTTATGATCTTCTGGGGGCCGCACAGGATGCTTTGGGGGGCCTGATATGGCCCCTGGGCTGCCAGTTGATGATCAGTGATGTAAATTTTGAATGCTGGGCTTAAATGTTGAGATGTGGACCCTGACCAATGAACAGTACAATTAAATCCACATGGGTGTACATTTGAAAAAATGGTCTGATTCAGTTGCTGTTTTAACATGCACACTCTGTATGAAAGCTAAAACTTTAGTGTCTTTTTGTTTCCCCAACATCTCAGTAGGAGGAGTGGATTTATTTAGAAGCATCCCAGAGAAACAGTGGATTAAAATGGATGTGCAGGATCATTGTTGCTGTCAGTGAGCACACACAATGACAGAGGAGGTTATAATATTAGAGGTGCAATGCATTCTGACTGAATGTTAAATTCCCCATAAATTGATGATTTTCTCTCTCCGGCCTCAGCAACGACACGATTTCCCTGCAGGGATTAATGATGTTTCTTCTTATCTTGCACCCACACGCACAGCAATACAGTATAAACAGAACCTGTCACAAATGGGGATTCATTTTCTAGGAATATACACGAGTGAAAAAGCATATTAATGCACATATCAACACATTGACTTCTCATCTTTAAAGATGCCGTTTCAGTAGTGCAAGCCGGCCGATGACTCGGCTACCCTCTGGCTCACAGACAGACAGTTCGATGAAGCATAGAGGATCAAGGCTAAACCAGAGAGCTTAGACACTGTGCTGAAAAATTAATGACCAAACACAGACATCTACATCATGTAAACACTACAAATAAGACATCTTTATCAGCAGAGAGTGGAAATGGAGCCTGTTGACGAGCTTGTTTTTACGGGTGGTACAGAACAAGAGAAGCAAACGTGAATTATGCAGCAAACTGAGCAAAGCACATAGGCTAGTTATTACTAGTGCTGCCCCTAATGTGGATTTCTGGAGAAAACAAACATCCACACAGCTAACTCATGATAATCTGTGCTTTCTCTCTCATAGACACACAAACCTGCTCTTCACACGCTGTGCAGGAGAACCTGCAGCATAGCTTTCCTCAGGGGAAATATGGTTAAGTAAAGTTTCTGTGCAAAAGTAATTTAAACTTTGTGTGAATACAAAGATCATATCTGCAAATGCAATGTTGAATAATGCAAAACACCACTGATTAGTGAGGCTTATAAAGGAGGCTTAATTAAGACATGAAGGGGTTTAAGCAGTGGAAGATAACTGGAAATAAATCGGATAAAAAAAGGACATTTTCCATTCCTTTTTTAGACAATAATCATCAGTGATTACAGGCCTTAGTCTTAAAGTAGCACTCCGCCTCTTTTATACTGATGTTAGCATTGAGTGCAATGAGTACTGACTATTTATATTCAAAAGACTGTCAACACCCAGACTCCATTTAACTGACCGTGAGTGCAAACAACCACAACAAAATAATTAAAGAACATTTATAAATGGAACAAAATAAATCTAAAGAGTTTTGCTTTTCCAGTTAAAGGCTTTGAATTTAAAACTGTCATATTGGTGATTCTAATTGAAATTGTGGCTGCATAGTTTTTATTTTTCCATGGTTCTGTCTGCTTGTTTTCTGCATTGCACACTATTTGATTTCACTTGACACTTTATTACTCTACGATGTTAAATTTTACTCTAGATGTCTGTTGTTGTATTTGCTTGGGCTTATCTAACCACATTTTTCCCCTCTGTTGTTCTATCCTCCTTTTCTTTTGCTCTGATGTCTAGCCGTCTTAACAAGCCAGTTTCTCAGTTTAAGATCCATCCATTGATCTTCAGTGATCCATCAACTTATCCTTCCACTGACCAATCATACTTCCACCCACTCCATCTGTCAATCCATTCATCATTCCAGCCATTCACTGATTCATCCATCAATCCATCCATTCATCCATCCATCCATCCATCCATCCACCCATCCATCCATCCATCCATCCATCCATCCAACCATTAATCATTCCATCCACAAATAAATACTAAATAGTTCCTGAAAGAAATTCTTCCTCCCTCCCTCTCTCCCTGCATCCATCCATTAATCCATCCATCGTCCATCATCCATCCATCCATCATCCATCCATCCATCCATCCATCCATCATCCAGCCATCAATCCATCCAAACATCCATTCATCCAACCATCATCCATCCCTCATTAATCCATTAATTCAGTTATCCATCCATCCATCCATCCATCCATCCACTGTCATCCATCCATCATTCATCCATCCAGCCATCCACTTTCTATCATCCATAAAATAATTGCTTTATTGATACTGAAGGAAATCTTCCATCCATAGTCTGTTGTGGTGGCAAAATTGTAAAATGGGTCAACAGGGGCCTTTCTGTCTAAACCTATACCTGATATAGCCAGAAACGGATTTCCTCATTACCTTAATCCAATTACTCCTGCCAAAAACCTGAAATGTTAAATTTGGAAAAAAGGAGTAATAAGAGATGAGGTAGCTGCTTGCTAAATAGATAAAAAGTAAACATGTCTGACCACCCTTCTTATAAACCAGTTCATGCTCTAATCATCTGGATAATGGTTTAGAAAAAAAGCTGCTGGTGCAGTTAAAACAACAATGCATCAAGTTTTCAAATGCTTACAATATTGTTTCTACAAAGCATCAAAGTGAGCAGAGAAGTTCATTAAAATATGTAACACTGTTCAAAATCTAGTGGAAATGGTATTATTAGTAGTTTGCTGAGAAATCTGGTGCTGTTGTCAGGATTTTGCCTTTGAAGGCTCTTCAAAGAGACACCAAGGAACCCACCAAGCAATGTGAACTAATGCTGGTCTTAAATTTTGAAATTAGCCCCTTAATGGCTCATCAGAGAGACCTCCATAAACATGCCCAGTATATTACTGTACAGTAAACTACAGTACACCGGCGTGCCTCATCTCTGTCACCAGTTTGTCCCTGCTGTCAGCCTCAGGAGAGCAGCTAGCTCTGTCTGCTCGTGTTTTATACATAACCAGCAGGCTAATCTAATTACTCTGTGATGGAGAGCAGTCAATTTCACAGTCAGCCAGACACTTCTGCTGCCTAAAAATTGGGGCCACCCAAGTTTGATATATGAGGCAATAACCTGTAATGTAATGAAGTCACCTTCAGACCACGACCTCTGTCATTGAAATAATAATGAATTATAACAAGTATAATAGTATTTGGGTTTGACACGCTGAGACTCTATCTCTCTCCTCTACACTCGGTCTTCCTTCTCCTCTTCTATCCTTGGTGAAATGGATTTTTACTTTTTTTATTTGCAATATTAAGGTGACTTTACAGATCATGGAGCGGCCTATCAAATAGGCCGTTTGACTGAGAGCTTGAAATGGGAGACATATGCAGAGAGAGAAGTGTCAAACACCTCCAAGACTCGTAGTTCAAACTAATTTACTTAAGCAAGGGACAGGGCCATAAAAATCAAATCTTGGGGTTGTCACTGTAATAATAAAGTCATACATAAAGTGATGAGTTCAGTGGCTTTATGTCTCAGCAGTATGGGTCCTTATGCTCTGTAGCAGTAGAGAAATTGGTTGAATAAATGTGTTTAAGCTGAAATACTGACAAACTGATGATGTGCAATGACCCTTTGGAGAGTCCAACACCCATAAACCCCCAGATTTTAAAGACCCGTCATCCTAAATGAGAATAACATGAACAAACATGAGAAATATCACAAGGAATAAAGTTATTCTCCTGAGCAGTGATGTCCTTATTTTCCATCACTGTAAGAGCAGGAAAACACCCAGGCTTGACCCTGTTACTTGGAACTTTATTCACCCTCCTCAACATTGTGACCTCAGAAGACAGTTCCAGGTTGAATGAAGGGCAAATGCACCCATCTCTGAGACTCACTTCTTCTTTTGACAGGAGGTTTGTTTATTAAAAGCCACTCCATGATAATGTACTTACTAAAAGTTGACTGTTTTCATACATACAAACCAAATTACTTAAAAACAACATACCAGATGTTGAAGCTGATTGCAGCAACGTATCTCAAAAAAGTAGGGCCAGGGCATCAAAAGGCTAGAAAAGTAAGTGGCATTTAAAAAAAACAGCAGGAGCAGCATTTAGCACCTAAATGATGACCTAACCTGGTAAACCAACACCACAGCGCTGATCAAAAAGGCACAGCAGCGACTCCACTTCCTGAGGGTCCTGAAGAGCAACGCCCTGGCCAAGGAGCTGCTGGTGTCCTTTTACAGATGCTCCATTGAAAGTGTACTGGCATACTGCATCCCAGTGTGGTTTTCCAGCTGCACTGCTCAGGAGAAGACAGCTCTCCAAAGGTTCATCAACACAGCACAGAAAATCAAAGGCTATGCTCTCTTCTCCTTAGAGGATCTGTTCAGGTCCCGTTGCCACAGGAAGGCCCTAGGCATCCTGAAGGACTCATCCCACCCAGCACATCACCTGTTCCAACTGCTATCCTCAGGAAGACGGTTCAGGACAATAAGAGCCAAAACTAACAGACTGAAAAACAGCACATATCCCAGAGCAGTTTCAATATTAAATGGGAAACTGCTCAAGCACTGAATGGAACTGCAAAAAAAAAAAAAAAAATAGTTGTAAGTTGTACAATGACAATAAAATGATTCTGATTTTGCAACTAATTATATCTAGTTGCCGGGCAACCAGAGCAGTTGGCAGCAAGAAAGATGCACCCTTAAGTTATATCTTGGGCTTGTAGTGCTTTAACAATTAAGTTAAAACCAGTGAGAACAAAGAAGATGGATGGTCCAGGACATCTTTGAAAGAAAGAACAGGAAATTTCCATCAAGAAAAACCCCAAAAAGGTAAAAAAGAAAAAAAGAAGACATCAGTCTCAACTACAACTCCTGGCTAGCTTGAAAGCTCACAACAACTGCCAGTAACTGCCACAGAACACTGCCTGATCAACAGGAGACTACTGAATGCTACCTGTTGAGGGAGCATGGGGCGGCGCATACAAACACAGCAGCCATCAGTAGCAGCAAAACAAAGCCCTACGCTTACACCTGAACTGACAGCATGCCCACGGAGTTTACATTTTTCTGATGGAGATTATCTGAAGAATGGGGCGCTCGGAGACTGACAGGAGGAGGACGTGGAGCAGCACGACACCTACAGCGGGGAGGAGGCAGTGACTGCATTGTGCAAGAAGGCGAAAGCGGAGCAGGCTAGGCTAAGAGCGGCCCAACACAAACCTGCTCTACCAAGCATCTTTCTCCCGAATTCCCGCTCCCTCGCCAGTAGGATGGATGACGTCAGGCTATGGATTTCTAACCACTGCTTAGACGACTGTGTTTGCTGCTACAGAGGACATTTTTACCATTGCATGGTAAAAATGTCATTGCATTTTTACCATGCAATGACAATAAACGATTATCTATCTATCTATCTATCTATCTATCTATCTATATGAAATGAAAACAAGTCAGTAACATGACTGGGTATAAAAGAAGCATTGATAGGCAAAGTCTCTTGGAAGTAAAGGGGGGCAGAGGTTCACCAGTCTGCAGAAAAACTTTGTCTAAAAATCTTGGAACAACTTCAGAATAATGTCCCATAGTAAAACTGTGAAGACATTGAATATTCCACCATTTACAGTCCATAATATCATCAAAAGATTCAGCAAATCTGGAGACATATCTGTGAGCAAGGGACAAGGCTGAAGGTTAGTATTAAAGGCTTGTGAGGTCCGGGCCTTCAGGCAGCACTGCATTCAAAAAGACATGATTCTGGACTGGAAATCACTGCATGGGCTCAAAACATTTTCAGATATCATTGTCTGTCATTACAGTTCACTGTGCCATCCACAAATGCAAGTTAAAGCTGGATCATGCAAAGAAGAAGCCAGATGTGAAGAGAAGCCAGAAATGCTGCCATCTTACCTACACCCACGCTCATTTACAATGGACTGAAGTAAAATGGAAAACTGTTCTGTGGTCAAAGGAGGCTAAATTTCAAATTATCTTTAAAAACCATGGATGCATGTCCTGTGGAGTAAGGAGTTCTAAAGCCTGCATCTCTGATGGTGTTGGGTTGCATAAGTGCCTATGGCATGGACAGCTTACACATCTGGAAAGGAACTATCGGTGCTGACAAGTAAAGAGAGGTTTTAGAGCAACATATGCTCCCATCCAGACAGCGTCTCTTTCAGGGAGGGCCTTGACTGTTTCAGCAAGACAATGCTAAACCACATTCCACATCCATTACAACAGCATGGCTTCACAGTAGAAGAGTCTGGGCACTGGAGCAGTAGAAAGCATTTGGAGCATCATACAAGGAAAAATCTAGCAAAGGAGACCCAGGTCTGTTGAGCAGCTGGACTCCTACATCAGGAAAGAATGGGACAACATTCCTCTTTCTAAACTCCTTGGTCTCCTCACTTTCCAGATATTTATAGATTGTTGTTAGAAAAAGGGGATGTTAACACAATGTTAAACATGACCACATCCATTCTTTTTTGAGATGTGTTCCTGCCATCAGATTCAAAATGAGCTAAAATTTTTCATCAACGATAAAACGTCTTAGTTTCAACACCAGATATGTCGATTATGTTTTATTGTGAATAAATTAAGGGTTAATGAGAGGCAATGCATTTTGTTTTTATTGACATTTCATGCAGTGACCAAACTTTTTTGGAATTGGGGTTGTACATTCAGCCTCTATTCTTTTTCGTTTTGTTGATGCAAACTTAATTCACAGTCTCTAAAGAATATTAAAACTTATCAGGAGTTGGTCCCATTTGTTTTGGCCCATCATAATAAAGGCAGAAAGCCTCCAAAATAGTCTAAAAATAAATAAATAAATAAATAAATAAATAAAACATAGTTAAGAGTTGTTAGGAACTGGTTTAATAATGTCATATTTTCTGATTTCCAAATACAATAAAGTAGGAATAGAAAGACTTTCTGTTTGAATTTATGTCTAAAAAGCATTACAAACAGCAAAATGATAAGAGTGATTAGATTGAATGAGTTATCCTCCAATCTATTATAGAAACATATGGGAAGGTTTGTGAAATAATTACACAGCCACATTATACTGTTGTGACTCTCCTGGGTAATTTTAATAGGAGTTTCCCGGCAACTCTTCGGATGTAAACTGAAAAGACTTTACTTTATGTCTGTGTTAAGAGTACTAGTGTTCCCTAGACCCTAAGCACCCTCTGCATGCAGAGTCTAGACTTCACTGATGAGGAGGAGGTTTACCTATGCCAGGAAGGCCAAATCTAATAGTTATCTGAACTCATTTGTTTTTAGGTTTTTAAAACAAGCCATAAGAAATGCTGTCATTACACTTTGAACTGTTGGACTTCAGATTTATATATCTGTCCACATCTATCATGATGAAATCTATGGGTTTCATAAGCATATATATTTATGTATCCTTCATGATGTGTGGCCACTTCTATTGCAAACAAAATTGCTCCTCAAGCATCACAGACTTTCAAGTCCAATCATATCAAGTCAAAACCAGTATATGATGTCCAAATTAAGCTTACTGGGAGAGATTTCAGAAGTTCTGAGAGTTACATCCCATTCACTGATAGTAAACAGGCTAAAGTTCTGTGGCCTTGGTAAAGCTAAGCTAAGCTAAGCTAAGCTAAGCTAAGTTAAGATCACTCTTTATGAGTCCCACAAGGGGAAATTTCAGCAGCACCTGTTTAATGTTGTCGTGTTGTCTTGTCTTGTCATATCTTGCTGTATCTTGTCTTGTCTTGCTGTGTCGTGTCTTGTGTTGTCTTGTAGTATTTTGCTGTATCTTATCTTGTCTTGACGTATCTTTTTCTTGTCTTGACTTTTCTTTTCGTATCTTGTCTTGTCTTATCATATCTTGTCTTTTCTTGTCTTGTCGTATCTTGTCTTGTCTTGTCATGTCTTGTCTTGTATTATCTTGACTTGTCTTGTTATGTCTTGACTTTTCTTGTCTTATCGTATTTGTATTGTCTTATCGTATCTTGTCTTATCTTGTAGTATCTTTTTTTGTTTTGTCATATTGTATCATATCATATCTTGTCTTGTCGTATCTAGCCTTGTCTCATCATATCTTGTCTATCGTATCTTGTCTTCTCTTGTCGTATCTTGTTTTGTCTTGTCTTGTCATGTCTTGTGACACCAGCAGATGACACAGCACCTCAAAACATCACTGGGTGCCTCTCTGATCCTCCGCCAGACTCTGGGACCTTGATTTCCAAATGGGATGCTAAAATTCAAATTTACTTTCAAAAAAATAAAAAATGGGTGAAGACTGGCAGAAATGTTGCCAAAATGGCCAGATAAAAGGATCAAAAATATGCAGGAAAAGTGGTGAAAAGAGGTTAAAATGTGACAAAAATTAGTAAAAGGGGAAAAAAGCGGCCAAAAGTATCAAAAAAGTATTAATGGTGGAACAAATGGTGCAAAAAAACTATGAAAATGGGTTAAAACGAGGCAAAAAAGATGTAAAAGGGCAAAAATGGATACAAAAGTGGCACAAAGGGATAAAACATACAGGAAAGTAGTTTAAAAGGGGTTTAAAAGTGCAAAAATTGGGTTATAGAGGCAATAAAAGGCGCAAAGTATCAAAAATTGGTTAAAGTCTCCTTGTGGCCTGCTACTTAAGGATAGACCTCACTGGTAATGCTTAAAATTCCTGCATTTTGAAAGGAACTGCAAATATAACTACAAAAATATGTCAATAACACCAAAATATTCATTTAATTTTTGCTTATTTGGAAGTCCAGCCCCCAGAGTCTCTGTCAAGACTAAAACTGACCCTTGCAAATGTACTTAATGACCCCTGCTTTATAACGTGCAATCCTTTGTGTATCAGTCTTTTATAACTGAGGTTAAAAAAAGGGCAGTTTGGTGTTTTCAGTGCAACATCTGCACGAATGACAGATGACCTTGTTAGAGAAGAAAGCGCCAAAGACTTGATCCTTAAATTGTCAGGTGTGCCCAGCTACCAGCTGTGATTCTAAATCACACGTGTGGAGAAGAATAGTGATGTGTGTAATATGACCATGGAGTGTAGTTTGAAGGGAAAATGTTTTCCTCTGCCAGCAGTGCCGTCCCACAACGGCCCTCCACAAGGTCACTGCTTTATTTAATTTAGACACAGAGCAGCAGCCCTGAGAGTTTCCTGAGCCCCTCCAGCTCAGAGTCGGATCAAACTGAGGTGGAAAAGCCAGCCAGTGTGTTTGGGCTTATGTGTGTCTGTGTAAAATCTAAACACTCCTCCCAAAGCTTCTAGTCAAGCCGGCAGTCAGGAAGACATATGTGTACATTGTGGCTGCCGTCATGTGTCAGTGTCATGGCTTGATCTGCTCTGACCTTCCAAACAACACGGTTTAGTCATGTGTGCTCTCCTATTTAAGCATGTTGAGAAAACCTAATAACAGAGATTATTGAAAATACATCACACATCAGCTGTACCCCCATTAAAGGTCACATATTTTACCCTTTTCAGACGAGTTTATATTGGTCTCAGAGGTCCCCAAAACATGCCTGTGAAGTTTGTTGCTGAAAAAACACTCCAGTATTGGATTTTTGTATGTCTAAAAAACGCCTATGTTTCAGCCCTGCTCAGAACGAGCTGTTCCTGTCTGTGGCTTTAAATGTTAATGAGCTGTCTGACTCTGCCCCTGACCACGCCCCTCTCAGGAGTTGATGTGGCTTAATGGATATGGTTTTCCTGAGCCAGCTGAAAGAAGGATCAGGAATGGGGGCCGGAACTTTCTTCCAAGTTGGGGGTGCCAACTGAACCTGGGGGCAGGTCTAACTCCCCACACGACATCATGAGGGGAAAACCTGAGAACTGCTTGTTTCAGCACACATTTTCTAAAAGCCAGAGAAAGAGAGGGGGGAGGGAATGGGTTTTTCTGATTCTTAGGGGGATTGTGGACAGACCAGGGGCACGTATTTTTGTTACAAAAGCCTGAAAAATTGTATTTTGCATAAAATGTGACCTTTACCTAGTTTTAAGGTAATCTTGAGCATCTAAATTTTGTAGACTTTAGTAACCAATCAGAATCAGAAATACCAATTACAGTAGTAAGAAATATAGACAAGCAATAGGAATATATAAATAAAGAATTGGGATAGTACTGGGGGAGTATACACCCGCTAATCTGGAAAGCATTTTCTAACTGCACCAATGAAGAAGAGGAAAAAGCCAGCATAAGTTTTTGAAGAAAACTCTCAAAGAAGAACAGTCAGCTCCAGCAGTAAGACCTGCCAGCCTCTTCTCCCAACTCCATGATGATGACAGACAAACACCAGACTGTATTTCCCTTTTCAACATCGACAAACATCATTACGGGGTGCTGCAAAGCCCAGAGTCCATGAGTAAGATAGACAAGAATTATAGGTAAAGTTGATCTAAATCGTAAATTTAAAACAAATTATACAAACGGATTAAACTCATTTACTTATAAATTTTAATTTAAATGTATTTAACCTGGAAAAACCTTGTTGAGATTTAGAATCTCATTTACAAGAGTGTCCTTGCCAAGACAGGGAGTAGCATAGTCAAAGACATGAAAAACAAGCAATTACAATCACAGTAAAAAACAAATCCACAGTCACAGGGCAGAAAGTCATCAGTCAGAACATCTACGGCCTGATAAATCATCCTCCAATGCCTCCAATCTACCTTTAAATGATTTTAAAAGACCATCTCTTTAAGACATAAGGTCTCCTGAAGAAGATACCAGGCTGCAGGAGCACCGTACCTGAAACTCCTTTAACCCATTTCAAGATGGACTTTGGGCACAGAGAGCAATAGTAAATTTTTCAGAACTTTTTCACATAAATAAAATCACACAAGTATGATGGAAACAGATTTAGTAAAGCCTTATAAATAAAGACTGTGGTACACAGCATCTGAAGATTTAAGGCATTGAGAAGATGCATGCATGTCCAGAACCTCACTGTAATCCAGTGTTACTCAACCCTGCTCAACCAAAGGGTCAAGTTATTTAAAACATACCTCTGCAAGAGCCACAATCTGTGTGGTGAAAAGTGGCCAAAATGGGTTAAAGTAACAATAAAATTAAGTTAAAGAGATAAAATAGTCCAAAAGCAACAAAAGTGGCAAAAAATGGGCGAAAGATAGTGAAAATGGTGAGAAAAAGAGGCAAAATCGATTAAAAAATTAGTTGCAGGTTGCAAAATCGGTCAAAAAACAGTAAAATTTGGCAAAAAAAAAAGAGTGAAAAGAGACTAAAATGGGAAAAGTGGCAAAACCGGCAAAACCTTTAAAAAATGGCAAGGGGGGGGGGATTGGTATTGGCATTCATTGAAAAAGGCAGCTTAAATGGGTGAGAAGGGGCAAAACATGGCAAAAAAAGTGGAAGAAAAGTAGGACAAAAACGCAAAAAACTAGTGACAAGGGGCAAAAGAAGTGGCAAACTTGGGCTTAAATAGCTGTAATAATAGATTCAAAGTGCCAAGAAAGGAGGAAAAATTGCAAATAAGGGCAATGGAAATTTACAAACCAAAAAATAAAGGTTGACAATTTAAGCCAACTGTACAAGAGTGGGGCACAAACTGATTAATGGATCATTTCTGAGGTTAAAGCTGACCTTTTTCATGGTTTTCTGGGGGAAAATATTTTAAATAAAGACGTAAAAGAGCCACAAATCATCACAAAGGAGCCACATGTGGCTTAAGAGCCACGTGTTGAGTACCACTGCCATAATCAGAGGGAGAAAAGAGGAGGGCAACAAGTCTTTTCTTTGCAGCAAAGTTGATCAATATAACGCTTAAAAGACCACAATTCATCAATGAAGAAACCAAGATATCTATAAGAAGATATATGTTCAATCACATCCCCCTGAGACATAGTGATAGAAGCAAGGTCCAGTTACTTTTTCTTTGAGTCTGAAAACATCATGAGTTTAGTTTTTCAGGTTTTTCCCCCAGAACATTTTCAATTAAGTAGATGCCATTTCCTGTATTCTAGTGCATTTTAACACCATATAAGCACCAGATAATCCAAACTGGCTCTGTGAGAGATAGCTCTGGCTCAATATAGATCAAAAAAGGGCCCAACATAAAAGTCATTGCAACAGTAATGTTTCATAGTATTTCTTGGTCCTAATGGTCCTCTGGAGTTTAGTGTGTTTTCTTCACCCAAGAGAGCAGTTTAGTGTGTTTTGCCAATGAGGAGGGTTCTTAAACACCCCTTTTTGCCAGCCAAGTGGGCAGTTTATCATGTTTTAACCAGCCAAGGGGGCAGTTTAGTGAGTTTTGCCAACCAGGAGGGCACTTTAGCACAAGTTTTGGCTCCCAAGAGGGAACTTTAGAGTGCATTTTGCCTCCAAAAAAGGGCACTTTAGCACGCATTTTGGCTCTCAAGGGCACTTTAGCACGCGTTTTGGCTCCCAAGATGGCACTTTACTGCATGTTTTTCAAAAAATGGGCCACATGGGGGGGGCAACTGCCCCTCCTACCTCCCCCCTGTGCACACCACTGGAGCAGAGCAATAAACGACATTGTCATCGGCATATGAATATGTTACATTCCCATGGTAGAAGCTCAAATATCCAAATAAAAGGACCAAAAAAGAGACAAATCCAAGCAATTTCACCCTTATCCAACTCCTGCAGCTTGAAACAGAAGCTTCACCACTGGGTCAAGCAGTGCTGCTTTGTGCTGTGCACTGAAATCGCAGTGAAACGGCAGTGCATGCAGTCAAACTGCAGCACATTAGTGATGAACCGGGTTATTTTCCATCACTGTGGCTGCAGGGATTCGCTGCAGTGGCTTATCCAAAGTGTGCTGCAAGGGAGAAAAGCATGCAAAAATGAGGTTAAAGGGAATTAATGCACTCATTATTGACATTATTTGATCATGATTAATGCATTAATGCTGACACCCTTATGTTAAAAATGTTTCCCTCTTTGAAACCCCCCAGAAACACACTGTGACCTCCATACTCATGATTTATGTTTACTGAAAATACTTCCATGCAAAAACTGATGCCACCCCAGTTTTTATCAGTTGTAAAATTTGTGATAAGAGAGAAAAGATGCAAAGATTTCAATTAGTAAAACACAGGAGTGTCCATAACCACTGGGGTACAAGCGAAGGACGTCTGCCAAATGTCTGCCTGACAGCCAAAGGGAAAATAAAACCCTGCTCCACCAGGGCAATGGTAATTCTGTAAACACTGAGCAAGAACCATTTTTTCTTTTTAATATCACTTGTATCCCACCTGGTTCAGAGGTGGAGAGAATACCAGAGGCGAACTTCTTACATGAGCTTTATGTTGGCGGTGTTTGTGCTCAGATTCAGGACCTCTGGGGTTTCTGTGGTCTTCTTTTCAAAGTGGCTCAGAAAGAGTTTTTTGCTAGTTTCATAGTGTGTGGGAAAATGTGAGTAAATAACATGAATAATTAATTCTCTGCGCTTCAGTTAAAGAGCCCTCAGGCCGAAACATTTAACTGCCAATTCTTCAAGAGAAGCTGCCCAGCAGATCCCTGGAAATAGCCGTGGCTCTCCTGGTCTGAATCCGTGCACGTACGTGGATAAGAGCGAGGCCGGTGTTGCTGAGTGGGTCTGACACTCCCTGGATAAATAAAAGTTGAAAAGTACTGTTTGTGTGCACCCTGATACATGTCTGCCAGTGGAGCTGGGCTGATGGGTGATCTATGTGCGATGTGTGAACTGGCTGTTTGGGCTGCAGCTGAGACTGCCAGGCTTGTCATGATGAATAAAGGATCTGTCTGTGAGAAGCCCCAGTCTTGGCCTCTGCTCTGCTCTCTGCTGCCCTGATCCTCCTTCATCTGCTCTGCTGTGGGACAGAAAGAACGGATGGAAAGATGGAAGGAAATTCTACACAGTAGGAAGTAGTACTTCAATAATTTAGTATAAACATTTCTTCCTGTATTCTCGGGGTCTGTTCCAGTTCTAAATGATATTAATTTAGAACCCATGGATCCCATGGATTGATTAAGGCTGCACAGCGGTGCAGAGGTTAGCACTGTTGCCTCACAGCAAGAAAGTCCCTGGTTCGCTTCCCGGTCAGGGCCTCTCTGTGTGGAGTTTGCATCTTCTCCCCGTGCATGCATGGGTTCTCTCCCACCACCAAAGACATGCTTATTAGGTTAATCAGTGACTCTAAATTGCCCGTAGGTGTGAGTGTGAGCATGCCTGTTTGTCTGTCTCAATATGTCAGGCCTGCGATTGACTAGCGACCAGTCCAAGGTGTAGCCCGCCTCTCACCCAATGATGGCTTGGATAGGCTCCAGCCCCCGGTGACTCCCAGTAGGATAAGCAGTATAGAAAATGGATGCATGGGAGTAGCACAGGGGGGGAAAAGGGTACCGATTACTAGGCCCACAGTAGGAAGGGGCCCTTTGGAAGCCTGCAATGAGAAGTGTTTTATTAGTTTTTTATTTATTTATTCTTATTATTAATTAGTGTCATTATTGAATAAAAAGCAACAGACAAAAATTTGTATCAAATAAAGTAAAATAAAATGCTGCTCCTCCCTCAAAAATGTCCAAATGGAATAGCCCCGCGCTGTGAAATAATGCAAGTAAATTAATTTAAACATTGTAAATAAAAAAGATATTGCTAATAAATCCAGAAGTTATGGTTCAAAAAATACATTTAAATGCATATATATTTGTAAAAATTATGCAACATTTGTTGGTTGGCTAGGGGGCCCTGTGTAATATTCTTTCTGGGGCCCCAAAAACCCTAGCTATGCCCCTGAAAGGATGGCTGCCATTTCCGATTCATTACTACAGGGTTTCTATTACAGGATATAATCCAGTGTTTTGTAAACAAAGAAGTAGCAAATTATAAATCCAATACAAAATAAAAGTTGGAACATTGATTTCAATGTGTATAAAACAAATTACAGTGCTTTGCAAATCATTTTCAACCAATATTCAGTTAAAGAGGGGGTTTTATACTTTTCCGATTTTTAAAACATAAATATAAAGTCACAATGTTGGGTGTCCATACTTCACGTATGCAAATTTTTAAACTGCAAGATAAACATACGCGGCAGTAATCTTGGAATTAGCGTGTAAACTGATGAAAACGGTTCGTTGAAAATCTCTGCAAGATTTTCCAGAGATGAGATTTCGATGGAGCGAACTGATGAGGTCATCGCAATATTATCTCCCGACTGGTTGAACAGACCGCCCCCTCAAGGCCTTTTAGCCATTTAGTAACACAGCAATTAAACACTTACCAAACAGATACATCCTGCTCTATCCTTCACTGCTGCTGATTTTCTTCCCCCTCTCTCTCCAACCTATCAGGGTCAGGCTCCAGGTCTATGTCAAAATTCGCCATATTTTACTCAGTCGGACCGGTTCATTCAAAGTTTACAACCACTAGCATAACAACATAGCCACATTGGAGGGGACGGGCACAAAACATTAAGTCCTGCCACCGGCCAGCCTCTGGAAAATTGGCCAATCGGAGGAAAGCAGGTCCATGGAGTGGGGGTGTTAAAGAGAGCAGCAAAAACGAAGCGTTTCAGACAGAGGTTAAAATAAGGGTTTTTCAGGACACCAGTGTGAGAAACATGTAAACCATGTGAAGCTACTACGTGGGTATCAGAGAGATGGTGTAAAGCCTTGAAAAAAGGCATAATACCCCCACTTTAAAAAGGGGACAGAGACAAAGTATTAAATGTTTAAACTTTATGAGTTTATGGGAATATCAACACATTCTGAAGTTGATGCTTGAAGCTCACTGCAAAAAACTTTGGACAGGAGCCTCCCTTTTTTCTCTAACATTCTGTAAGCATCCAGGGACTGTTGTCTTGTGAACTTGCATGAACTTGTCGATCATTCATCTCCAGCTGCTGTGCAGAAACACATCCAGTGGGCACGAGTGCTCCTTCTGTCAGAGCAACCACTGTGTGCATGCAATGCAACAGACACAGTGTACAGAATTGGCCGGTTATTTGCATAAAAAGGGAGCACTTTGGTGCAGATTTTTTCAATATTCCCTCCTGATATCGTACAGGTGTACCCAGGATGCTGTCTGCTTGGCTGTGCAACTTAAATTGCATTTGAGCACATTTCCTTCGCACATGCTCTGCAGATTGCAGACTATTTTTCCTCTCATTTTCAAAGGTTAAGCAGCTGCAAACGCTGCACAATCCTTTTGTGAATCAGGCCTTTAATACTTGCATCTTTCCCATCTTTGTAATGCAAGTGTTGTAGCACCAGTGTCCCTAGGGGTAAAGAAAGTTCGTTCTCATCTATAATTCATAAAGTTTGAAGGCTTCATGGTGTACAAAGAGCATGTGTTTGAGCTGCTGCAGGTGTGTTCAAGTTCTGGGTCAGTTGAGTGAGCTGAGGAGCTGCAGGGGGCCGTCGGAGCTTCACAGTGAGACACCGAGAAGTCCTGCACTCTGTTTGGGTGAATGCTCAACATCACAAGAAGAAGGAGCGGCCCACTATGATGGACTTCAACACACAAATAAACCAGTAGGAGTTCAGTATGTGAAGCTGCCTGGTGAGCTTAAAAAAAAACAGAAGCTGCATTCTTTATAAGATTTGGATTGATACATCTGAGAGGGAGAACAGCTGGAGGATAGAGCAATCTCATTGGCTGGTTGGGTGGAGTTAAATAAGCAAAATGATTCCCCGGTGGGGGATTTTATTTCTTCACAGGAAGCAGACGGATTATTCATCCTGAAAGAGAAAGCTGCTCGACCAAGCTGTTCTCTGGTAAAACACATCGATCAATATGCTGATTGGTTATTCGACACACAAATACTGAAGTCGGCTAAATGCCTCACAGTTTGCTTCCACTTAAAAATGCAGCATATTGACGCGTTTAATGGGTAATTAGTCAGCACATCCCCAAGTACACGGATGCAGAGCAGACTGAGCCAGCTGTGATCATAAACTCAACATTTTTCATCGCCTTAGACTCTTATTTAACCCTTGTGCACCCCTTGGTATGGTTTTTGCATTCTTCAATGAAAAGTACTCAATATTTTTGTATTTGTTATTAGTAGGGAGGCCAGATTTTGCAAGGATTTCATTTTTTTAGTGAAGTTTTAAAATTCAATGTTTCATTAATAACAGGAGTTTAAGACAATGTGAAAATTTTCCACCTTTCACCCTACAGACAGTTTTTGCACCATTGACTCCCATTAAAACATACATTTTTTGAATGATTATATCTGGCCTGCAAGATCATATCATATTTGTGTTATAACTGGCCTGCCAGTATGTGGTCTGCAGATTTCCTCCAGTATGATAATGTAAACTTCATCTCGATTATTTATAATATCCTTGTTAAGCCATAAAAATCTGATTAATTTGTGTTTTATTTTATATTTTCAATTTTGCATCTCAAGATTACAACTCAAACTTATGATTCTGACTTTTCATTTCATACTTTGACCTTTTCAACTCAGAATTTGGACTTTATATGTGACATTTTTTTGTCTTTTAGATTCCCAATTTTAAAGTTTAAGTCATATTTTGACCTTTTCAACTCCTTACTTTGGCTTTTAATCCCATATTTTGACATTTTGAATGAATATTTTGTACTTTTTATATCATATTTTGACCTTTTACACTCCCAATTTTGAATTTAAGTCATAATTTTAACATTTTAAGTCATCATTTTAAATTCTAGCTCATATTTTGACATTTCAACTTCTAATTTTGGCTTTTTAATCCCATATTTTAACCTATCAGACTCACAATTTAAAATTTTAAGACATATTATGACTTTTAAACTCATGATTTCAAATTCGATCTCATATTTTGACCTTTCAAACTTACGATTTTGCTCTTTACAAACATTATTTTTCTTTTTTTAATATCGTGTTCTGATCTTTTGAACTAATCAATCATATTTTTTATCTCAGATTTGAGCCTCCAAACTTACCATTTTTGTCTGTTTTGAATTTCCAAAAAAATGTATCATCAGTGCTGTTTTTTCACATTTTATCACAGGTGAAAATGAGTTTGACAGTTATGGTTAAATGTTGACCCTGTTAGGCCTCAGGTTAGACCTGAAACCAGAATCTGGCCCTGCTGTGATTGAGTTTGACACCCCTGGGCTGAAGGCTCCATTCTGTGCTGTTTCATTAAGGCCTTTTTCTGTTGTACTACTGACTAATGCTTAACAATAGAATACATAATTACAACAAAAATGGTCTGGGTGTGTTGGTATTGATGTAAAAGTGTGGTATGAATGTGTGTATTGAGAAAATAATTTGTGTGTGGGTGTGTGGCTTTATGCACAGGGAAATAGAAAGTCTTTTTACCTCCGCCAAGGAGGTTATGTGATCGGCAGGGTTTGTTAGTTGGTTAGTTTGTTTGTCAGCAACATAACTCAAAAAGTTACAGACAGATTTGGATGAAATTTTCAGGAAATGTCAGAAATGGCATAAGGAAGAACTGATTAGATTTTGGGAGTGATCCGGATCACCGTCTGGATCCAGGAATTTTTTTGAAGGATTCTTTACTATTGGGAGATAGGGCTAATGGCGGAGGTCTGCGCTCTCTGAGTGCGTTTCTAGTTTTGCTTATCACATGTTGCACATCCCCATCTCTTCAACTCTTTTTATGCCCACAGATCAACCCCCCCAACCCACACACACACACACAAATGCAATTGCACACCCCACCCCACCCACTCACACACATTTGTTTGATATATTCGTTCATATTGTTTCATATTTTGTGTTTTTGATGGTAAAATACCGATGATGTTCCCAAAAAGACATGAAAGGGTTAAAATCACTTAGGAAATGCATATTAATTTAAAAGTCATGATCAGGACTGGAGTTGGTTAAAAGATTTAATGCAGTGAAAGTGAAAAAAAAATTTTCATAGTTAATATTTTTATAGCACTTTTTAGGAACTGAACACTCTTTGCAAGGAGGATGAAAGGTGGCATATTTTTTGTTATTTTTGTTTGCATGAAAATTAATGTTGTTGTCATTAAGTGACATATCCAAGGAGGTAATAACTCCCCTGGAAAAAAAGTTTGCACCTAATATATATAAAATATTTCATATCTTGTGTTTTAATCATTTAAAACATGTGGGTCAATTTTCCAACATAGCATTAAAGGGTTATAGGAAATTCATGTAAATATAATAGCTATTTTTAGGACTGGAGGTGGTTAAAGATTTAATGAAGTGAAAATGAAAAAACAAATGCATAGGTAATATTTTTATTGCACTTTTTAGGACCTGAGCATTTTTTGCACAAAGGGTGAAACATCAACATTTTCTAAAGGGGTGCACAAGGGTTAAAAAAAAAAAAAAAAAAAAAAATCCCACATGCAATTATTTATTTTATTTCTCTGCTGCTTACTAAATCTACAAAAATTCCATTTTTGCAGTAACTAAAGCAGATTTAATTGTCTCAAATAACTGTGGGGGGTTTTATTTGGTCCAAATTTCGAAGGCGAGAGAGATTTATATGGAAACACATAATTGGAATTCATGAAAAGAATAATTTTTGCCAACAAGTGAGTGAAAAACATTTAAACTGACTGCATTCATGGGCAGAGTCTCTTCATTTCTGTGCAATTAAAAGCTTGTTTCCTGGCGTTTATCCGTGTCATTAATTCTGTCTCTGATACATCTCACTGAAATAGTAAATCCTCAATAATCCTCTCAAACTCATTTTAACAAAGTGGATTTTTTTCTGAACTTTTTTTTGCAAACATAATCGGCTCAGTTACCAGCAGCATTGCAGATTGCATTTTGGATTTCACTGCTCCTTCTTACTTGAAGGCTGCAGTTCATGTGGAATAGCAGCCCCATTTATGTCTGATTAACAGGTCGGTTTGAGATGGAAAGTTACTCGAAGTGAATGAGTGGTCTGATGAGGATGGGTGGAGAACAAAGACGCTGAAAAAGGAGAGCGACAGAGAACAAAAAAGGGCTGATTGGAGCTAAGAGCCTTATGTGGCATTTGTTTTTAGCACAGCATGATGACCAATCATGATGGAGCTCAGTGACTAATCCAGCCCAAGCTATAAGATCAATGGCTCCTGCTCAATTTGGAATTTCAAGCTTTTCCTCTCTCCTAAAAATTGAGGCTGCGTTAAGGTGTACATGTGGGGAGGGCAGAGGATTGGCTCAACCCTGGTTGTAGTCTTGATGTCTTTGCATATTACTAGGGGCTTGGGAGAAAATTCTGGTGAAAAAAATAACAAAGTCCATACCTTAATGGTGGAGTAGGGGTGGCTGTAGCATGCAAGCATGGCCTAGGGTACCATAGATGGGCCCATAGATGAGCTGTGAATGTCCCAAGGCCCGAAAATCCCCAGCGGTATCCAAGTGTATTACCAGGGTAGAAAAGACGTTGAAAGACATGCCATTGAGCTTGACCTCGCCTGATGCGCTAAGCATTGGGCACAGTCATGAATCCTTAGCATCTTTCATGCCTAAAATGTATGCACATGGCTGTACACATTTAAATTAGTGGTATAATTGTTCACAGAGGTCAGGTCAGGTCTTGGTTTTAGGTTCACAAAGGTTCAGGTCATTCGAGAAAAAAGCATCAAAATGTACACAGATATTATCTGTGGAAAAGTAGAAAAGGAGTACCCACTGATAGGCATGAGAGCCTTGAGGTTATATTTTTTTTCTGCTAATGCCTCAATTAAGACAAAATAAAAAATCAAAGCTGGACATTGAAAATGAACTGAGAGTGGCTGTCTCACAACTGCATCCAGGACTCAAGAAGATCTGTAGCACCAAATAAGCCCAAAATAGTCATTGAATTTATTGCAGGACTGGGTGTATAAATCTTAAAAATGTTAATAAGTTCTTATTTTTGGGGAATTGTTCATCTTCATAGAGTCAGATTAAAACTCAAAATGTTTAGGTTTTATAATGTAGTAAGTTCTAAAACAAAAAAACAAAAAAAATGGTACGGTATGGTACGTGTATGGCACGTCAGTGACAGCCTTTGCTTCAGTCATTGTTACGACCAGCTCATGTGGGGAAAGGGAAATAACATAAAAACCCAGACGTTTAAGGTTTAAATAAAGTTATTTATTAACAAAAAAGTAAAGTTGGTTTGACAATAAACAAAAGTGAGGCAACTAAGGACTAAAGAGTGCTGTGTAAAAGTGACAAAAGGAGAACTAAAAGAGACTCTAACCTAGAGTTATCGAAGTTACTAAAGCTTTTACTAAAATAAAGAAAACAAAAACCTAACTACTCTAACTGCAAAAAGGAAATATAAAATAGCACCCAACTAACAATGTAAAACTAAATGTATAAAGAACTAATTTGGCGACAATTCACAATTCCAGTGCCTCAGCAAATTTACAGAATTACCAGAAGTTTAACAACAATTGACAAAGAGGCACGCGAGCATGGCTGGCTACAGCTTGCTCTATCTTCTGGTGGCCGGCTCCTTTTATCCTCTGCGCTCCCTTCTGGTTGGTGGATTGGGCTGCAGGATCTCCAGGCCAATCAGGCTCCTTCAGCGCAGGTGGACAGAATCACCAAATCAGGCTCTTCTAGCAGAGGCAACCTAAGAGCTGCAGATGGCACTTAAACAAGAGCACTTGCACACACACGGGAACACCCACACACACACTCAACAAGGAGAGGAGGTAAAATCCCCAGACGGCGGCGGCCGTAACAGTCATCATTAACTGTCAGCCATATCGGCCCCCACAACTTCCCCCTGGACTTCCAGAACATCATAAAATTCTGAAAATGAAAGGACTAAAATGTTTTGGTATTTAGGTTTTCATTTCTTTCTTTAAATCCGTTCAGCTATTCATGCAACCCCCCAAAAAACATTCAAAAAACAGCACTGTAAGCTGGCCTTTAGCCTCCCGGCTAACGGCCACAACACCCACCAGTCACTCAGATTCGCCACACCCTTAACAAAAAGTAATCTTTTTGTACAGGGTATGCAAAGTAATAAACCAAATCTCTACAGACCAAACCTTATTTTTTCCACTCAGGCTGTAAACACGTTTATTCATACTGTCAAAACTGGATTTTTAATATTGGTGATAATAGGACCACCAGGTTTCTTGCAATCAGCCTCCAGTGGCCACTTGAGGAACTGCCTTTTTTTTTTTTTTTTTTTTTTGCATTTCCATATTGGCTTCACTTTTCACACTGGAGGTTTCTGCTTGGTAAACTTTCAGCTCTGCACAGGGGAATAATCATGGTAACAGTTAATAAAAGGGGGAAGGCTGGTAAAATATTTCCCACAGCCCAAAACTTGACTTACAGGTAAAATTTATTCTGTTATAGTTTGTTCCAGTATCTGAAATCCCTCATGTGAAATGTTCCATTTTTAACCCAAGTTTCCCTTGTTTTCTGACACGTATAGATTTATCATAGGCAGAAAGGGTTGTTATACCTTAAGACTTATCGACATTGAAGCAACACAAACTAAACTGAACTTTTTTATTCAAAAGCTTTTTTTAGAAAGACAAAAATTAGGGAGAGCATCAGTATTATGACTGTCAGCAGCAGCTCAGAATGATGGATATCCAGCAGCGAACTGATTCAGTTATCTTACAATTTGGTAACATTGGTAATATTTCTCTTTAAAAGAAATAAGATTATTATGTGTTATTTTACTCTGTGACATGTTGAAGAGAAAATGTAATCAAAATAGTAAAACTCCTGCTCTTAGATCAACTATCCCACAAAGTAGCCAGGTTTTTCTTGCCTGAGAGAAAATGATTTTTTTACAGACTTTCAACAAAAGATAAGGAGGTAGTGAGACTGAGAACCAGCCAGGAGAAACTGTACTAAGACCCTCCTCAGTGAGGGATTAAGGGGACCAGACTGGACACTATAAACATTCACACAGGACCAGAAAACATCAACCTCTCTGAACATCACAGCACCATAGCCAGAGCTCAGGAGTTTATCCGATTTTATCTTTTAGTCCTTTTATTGCAATTTTTCTTTAAATCTTATCTGCCTAAAAGACATTCAGATCTTCAATTTAGAGAGAAATGAGAGAGACTAAAAATGCATTTATGATCCATCTGGTAAACCTCACATTGACAGTGTTTTGTAAAGTTCAGAGCCTTTAAAAAACTCGACGGGTGATTGGATGAACATTCTGTCTGTCTCATCTTTACGGGCCAATCAGAGCAACCAAACATGTGACGTAGCTGCGACTGAGGTGCATGTGCACAGCTACCGAGGAATAACGCAAACCATGGCGACGGGTTAGGGTCAGTATATGACTTTTGTCGTTTTGAAAAGAAGAAGAAATGTTGTCAAGTTCTGATAAAACTGGCACTTTAGCAGCATCCACGCTAATCTCTTCTGCCATAATTGCACCGGCCTCTTGTTGCTGCTTGCTTAGGTCACATCTCTGCTGCGCCTGAAAGTACTGCCCCTCAATGCTGATTGGTCCTGTCACTTTCTAACCAGGCTCAAACTGTTTAGACTGGAGCATTGCAAGATGAATTCACCAGTGAGAAATACGGAAACAAGTGAATCTATCTGCTTTGCAAGGTGAACCTTGTGGTAGTTAAAATTAAAAATTCTTAGTAGTACCTTTCTTTTGTTTTTTGTTGTTCAAGTCTTCTGACAATAGTTTATAGCAGTTAGAACAGGAGGAAAGTAAGTTTTTTGTGGCACTCCCCTCTCAGAGTTAAGGTGAGCCTGGAAACAAGACGTACCTCAGATATAGAAGATAAGACCATCTTACGTTACTAGTCTTAAACCTGAAGTCTGTCATTTTTTTTATGTCAGTTAAGTGACGGTTGATGCCGGTTCGTTGCCTCCTTAGGCTGGCCGCGCTGTACTCCCTAGTCAGAAAATATGACTGTCTCAGGTTGCTATGGTTACTACTATCATCTAACTGCTGCTGTACATTCATTTGGAACAGTGTAATGATTTTTTGACTGGAACTACTTGTGAAGTTCAAATGGTGGCCATATATCAGAAGTTAATGGACACCTATGGACCTTCCAGAGCCAATCAGAATCGAGTATTCACCAAGACCAGTGTATAAATACCTGTTTAATACACCCAAACAATCAGAGAGTATTTTCCTTGTATGTCACATGATTTGGTCCTTTCCAATTGTTCCTAATGTGAGCACGGACCAAAGTTGACATAATTCTGCAGCAGTGAAACAAACTGGACTGTGATTTACAGTGGATCCACTACAATGGAGCTCAGTGAAAGTTCAAGCAGGAGGATTGTTAGTCATCAATATCACTCCCTTTTCCATTGTTTTTCTCTTCCCGCTCTGGTGATCAGCTGATCATGGGCGTTCACTCTCTTAAGTATTCAGCTAATCAGATTCTTGTCTGACCAGTCATCATGCAACTGCCACATTTAAATCTGTCATTCTCTTTTTGGTCAAGCCTGTCGTTTCAATGTGCCTCCTCCACCCCAGCCACCTCCATTTGGTCAAAGGGGACATATTATGCAATAATATGTCCCCTTTTTCAGGCTTTTCTAACAAAAATATGTCCCCCTGGCCTGTCCAAAATCCTTTCAAATACCAGAACACCCTCCCCCTTCAGAAATTGTGTGCTGAAACAATTTTCCCCTCATGATGTCATGTGGGGAGTTAGCACCGCCTCCAGGCCTGGTTGGCCTTCCCCTTTTGGAAGAAAGTTCCACATCTCCTGATACTCCTCTCAGCTGTCAGCTGAGGATCAGGAGAGCCACATCCATTTCCTGAGAGGGGCGGAGTCAGACAGCTCAGTAATACACCAGAGGGTTTTTAGACGTGCAAAAATCCAATACTGGAGTGTTTTTTTCACCAACAGACTTTACAGGCAGGTTCTGAGGACCCCTGAGACCAATATAAACTTGTCTTAAAAGGGTAAAATATGTGACCTTTAATCAGCAATTATTCCAGATCCTCACAGATCCTGCTCATCCCATCCTGCATTCCTCAGTCTCCTTAAAGCTACCTCACTGGTTCCTGGGCCTGCTTCTCAGAAGTCTACTCCTGCATCCCTCATCAACACCACCACCAGTGTCTAGACTTGATTGGAGAGTGTCCTATTCCTGCTTTTTGCCTCATCTTCAGATACACAAAGTCATCACAGTGGAGTCTAATCCCCAAAGGCTTTGCACATTACGCATTAAAAAAAAAAAAAAAAAAAAAAAAAAAAAAAAAGACTCAGAACAAAAAAATGAGAACATTAAATCATTGGGAAAGTGTTTTCTGTTTTGATTTTTCAATCTGTAAAGTTAACTTTCCTCCTGGTTATACTGGCAGGGCTTCACATCCTTACTATGGTGGGAAGAATGTCTATTTAAAGCCTTAATATGAATACACACATCTACTTAGAGCTGCAACGGAAACACTTTTACCAGTCTGTGCCAGCATTAAAAAGCTCATTAAAGCTGCGTTATCTATGAGAGCTCCTCTTATCAGTCTGTGTTGTTCATTTTGATGTTTAATTAGCTATAGAAAGAGACATGCTTATAGAATAAGACTTTCCTTTGTGGGATGTTATTGTAAGAAGCAAACACTGTTTTCTAGCATTCTGGGTACTTATTTCCCGCTCTGGTCGTACCTATCAGGTTGTCATCAGCTTGTCTTCTGTGAATTTGTGTTTGATAGTCCCTCCACATGTGACACCTTTTTCTGCCATCCAATTCTGAGGAAATGGCTCTAAAATCTGCCACTTACTGTCAATAGTTCTGTTGAAACGGTTTCCATGAACCCCAGCTGTGCTCCTGCGGATGTTTGTGTGCTTTTCCAGTTAAAGCCCCACTGAGCAGTGAGTCGTGAGTCATCAGAGGTGAGCAAGCAAAGCACAGACCCCCACAATGCCTGTCTGTAAAGCCCGTCTTTGATGTTTTTTACTGCGTCCAGCACCACTAGGGCCTTGGAAACGCTGCCCAGTAACCGTGTCTGTGCCATTATTTTGTTCTCTGGGTCAAAAACCAAATAATGCAGCGTGCTGCTCGCCATAACTTTTCTGCCACCCCCATCACTTATGTTAGACAACAGCAGTAGGAGAGCCAAGGGACTGAAGGGGGGATCCACAACTGGCTGTTAATGGTTGGCTGACAGACACCAAGTTACAAAATAAGATCCTTTTAACTCTAAAAAACAATGGCAGCAATACATTTGTGATGGTAATCTGCACTCTTTGAAATCTGGATCAAACCTCCCTTTTAAACTTCAAACCAATGAGTCATTTTTATGCTTTTTAGGCTGCTTTGAATTGTGCTGTTGATTTGCAAGGTTGCCATCTGTGTTATCATTGCTGTAATGCATCAGTATGAGTCTGCCTGGTTGCCATGATAGATACAAAAGCTCAGCTGCATACAGCTCTGAATTTCAGCCCATATTTATCTGTGCACCGTGTCCCATATTATTATGCAAATTGGATTTTAGTGTCATAAACATTCACTCTTGTTTTTCAGTTAAACCCATGGATGGTACTGTGTCTTAGGGCTCTTTGGATCACTGAAATCAATCTCAGACACCTGTGATCATTAGTTTGCCAGGCGAGTCCAATTAAAGGAAAACTACTCAAGAAGGATGTTCCACATTATTAAGCAGGTCACAGGTTTCAGCAATATGGGAAAGAAAAAGGATCTCTGCTGCTGAAAAGCCTCAAACAGTCAAATAGTCTTGGACAAGGAATGAAAACATTAGATATTTCTGGTAAACTTAAGCATGATCATCATACTGTGGAAAAATTTGGGGCTGATTCAGAGCACAGATGGGTTCGTGCAGATAAAGGCATAATGAGGAAGGTTTCTGACAAACAAATTCATCAGATTAAGCAGATCAAGACAGGCTGCTAAAATGCCATTACAAAGCAGCAAACAGGTATTTGAAGCTGCTGGTGACTCTGGAGTCCCACCAACCTCAAGGTGTAGGATCCTCCAGAGGCTTGCAGTCGTGCATAAACCTACTATTCAGCCACCCCTAACCAATGCTCACAAGCAGAAACAGTTGCAGTGGGCCCAGAAAGACTCATTTTCAAACAGTCTTGTTCATTGGTGAGTGCTGTGCAACCCTGAATGGTCCAGATGGAGGAGGAGTGGATGGTTGGTAGATGGCCACCATGTCCCAACAAGGCTGTGATGTCAGCAAGGTGGGGGTGGAGTCATGTTTTGGGCCGGAATCATGGGTAGCGAGCTGGTAGACCCTTTAAGGGTCCCTGAAGGTGTGAAAATGACCTCGGCAAAGTATCTAGACCTTCTGACTGACCACTTTCTTCCATGGCACAAAAAGAAGAACTGTGCCTTCTGTAGCTAAATGATCTTCATGCATGACAATGCTCCATCTCATGCTGCAAAGAATCCCTCTGTGTCATTGGCTGCTATGGGCATAAAAGGACAGCAAATGGTGTGGCCCCCATCCTCCCCTGACCTCAACCCTGTTGAGAACCTTTGGAGCATCCTCAAGCTAAAGATCTATGAGGGTGGGAGGCAGTTCACATCAAAACAGCAGCTCTGGGAGGATATTCTGACATCCTGAAAAGAATTTCAAGCAGAAAGTCTCCAAAAACTCACAAGTTCAATGGATGCAAGAATAGTGGAGGTGATGTCAAAGAAAGGCTGCTATGTTAACATGGAACTTGGCCTGTTATGATGTTTTTGATGTTTGATTTCAGTTAATGTGACCTCATAATGCTGCGAATTCAAGAAATGACTATTTTCAGTTCTTTAGAACCTATAAAATGTTTTGAAACACTGTTGTGCATAATAATGTGGAACAGTGCATTTTGATAACCTGACACGCCAGATGGATGTGTTTCACACATCCATCTGAGAAAGCTTCAATAGGAAACATTTGAGAAAAGGCAGAGGCTTTAAAAAATCCTTGGAGTATGATTAGGTGAACGTTCTGTCCATCACATCTCTATGGGCCAATCAGAGCAACGAAACACGTGGCGTAGCCGCTAGCAAGCTGCACGTGCGCAGCTACTGAGGAATAACGCGAAACATGGCGACTATAGACATGTGAGTACTCGACTTTTGTCATTTTTGAAAAGAAAAAAACTCACTGCTGTTCTTTGTTCTTCTTTAAAGAAGAAATGTCGTCAAGTTCTGATAAAACTGGCGCTTTAGCAGCATCCACGCTAATCTCTTCCTCCATAGCTGCACCAGCTCTGGCTGCTGCTTGTTTACGTCATGACTCCGCTACGGCTGAAAGTACTGCCCCTCATAGCTGATTGGTCCTGTCATTTTCTAACTGGGCCAAAACAGTTCAGATGGGAGCTTTGCAAGATGGATTCGCCAGTGGAAAAACAAGAAAACCGGCATATCCATCTGATTTGCAAGGTTAGCATTTTGAGCCTTTTAAACAGTTTTGTGGATGTCGTAGGTAGATGAAATTCTAAAATGATATATTAAAGAATGTCAAGGTTTAACAGAGGTGCATAGACTTTTTAAAGCCACTGTGCTGAGCTAAAATAATTCAGCCAAATTACATTTGCAGTGTCCAGAAACGGAGACAAGTCATTACTCTCAATCTGATAAAAACACGCTGTTAGACAGCACTTTGCATGTGTTTTATTACTCTTATTCTACCATGGTAATTTTAAGAATCCAGCACCTGCATATGCACAGTAAGTGGATATTTTTATGTGCTTTTTTGCAGCCGTTAACATTTGTCTTTGTCCGTTTATACTGTTTGTATTGTTGCTTTGTTGTAACAATGATTTAATGCTGCATGCTTTGCTGGCACTGTCTTGAAAAAAGGAAGATTTTAATCCTAATAAAAATCCTACCTGGTTAAATAAAAGGGGCATAAAGAAAGGAAGAAATCCCAGAAGGCTCTCAGCTCCAGGCTACAGTGGACCGGAGTCAATATGAGTCTTATCAGGTGATTAATTATAAACAAAGACGCTTTAATATCTCCTCAGCTTCAGACAAAACTCATTTTCATAACCCAATCAGAGAGTTTAATAAATTTGACCTTAATAACACTCCTCATTGGCTGCAAGCTAAAACCCTGTTTGAATCCAGAGGTCCATTAAGGGTGAAAAAACAATTACGCGTAATCGGAGAACACAGAGCTGATGTGTGCTTAGCAAGCGGACATTGGTGAAAGAAGATATCTCATTTTTTCATTGCTCAATTAAATAGTTACCGCAGTGCACATAATTAACTTTTTAATCAGTCTATTCTGCAACAAGCTTTGTTAGAGAGAAGATTAAAATGACAGCAATGACAAGCTTCTTGTTTTTAATCCAATAGAGAGAAATGCAAAAGTATTCCCTCGATAAATCAGCTGCACTCTGGTTTATTTTTCACTCTATGCAAAGCTGCAAACTCATATAGGCATTTTGATGCATTTTTAATTTAAAAGCCAAATGAATGTGCTGTCAAAAGACATCAGACCACAAACTCCACAGGCATTTTGTCTTCATGTTTATTAATACAGCTGTTGTGACAAGCCTTGCATGTAATTTCTGCCTCAGTATGTTCCCGCTCCTCATCTTCAAATGCAATTAGGCGCGACCTACTTCATGAGAGGGAGAAATACTGCTCTTTAATTGCCTTGCATCCTGGAGAGCAGCAAATGGGGTATGGTTTATTTCATACTGCCAGTCAAGCTGCAGGAAAATAACAGGGTAAACGTTAATGATGCACGTTTGAGAACACTTATCAGGAGGTTAATGAATAATGACTAACTTTTGTCTAAGAATAGGAGGAAAAGGTCATATTTCATTAGAATTACGGGTATAATCATGAGGAAAATTTATAGGATGAACATAACGAACAAAACAATCATGCTGAATGAATATTTATAATGAATATTCCAGTCTTGTAAATTTAGCATCAGTGGGTCTTAAAAACATTAGAAATGCAACAAAAATTGCTACCTGATATAAGGACAGCATATTCATGACTGGCCTGTTTAGATTACTTGCAAGTAAATCCTCTGTCTAAAGAAGCCAAATAGAAAATTTAAAAAAAATCCAATGTCTGGCCCTCGGTTTTGTGTCCTTGAAATATTTTGGCCCTCGGGAAAAAGTAATTGGGGAACCCTGTTTTATAATTTGAAACTTTTTTATATACAGACTAAACAAAAGTCATGCAAATGCCAAGTCTGAGCCACTGAACTCTATCTAAATCGTCTCTTCTCAGGGTGCAGGATTGAGTCTGGGTTTATGAGTCTGGGAACTGGGTTTTTCGTCTGAGACTGGTTGCTGTCATTTTTGTGTCTGTGCTGGACTATGGTGTATGATGTTTTTTACATGCACGCCTACTCTCATGCTCTAGACACTGCATCATGGAGCTCTGAGGTCCATCACTAATCTTGGAGCCCTTACTCATCACTGTTTATTATTTGAACATGTGGGATGGTCTTCTATGTCTACTAGGGGTGTAACGGTGTTTGTATTCGTCCCATACTGTCACGGTACAGCCGTCATGGTTCGGTGCACACAGTCATAGGACAAATACGTCCAAGTGAGTATTAAAAAAAAAGTCAAGTTCTCACTTCAATCCAGGTGGTGGCAATGAGCCTAAAAGCTGCCAGCAACCGTCACTACAGAAAAAGGAGCAGTTACAAAAACAAACGAAGAAGAGTGATGGTGCATGTGGAGTTAGAAGAGCCGCTGGCTTCATTTAAATCACCCGTATAGCAATGGTGCTCTGACTCTGTGAATCACTTTACCTTCAACCTCGGAGGAGTGAGAGAGGGACTCTGCAGCTGTGTAGGTAAAGTTATCCTCTGATTTCAAAGGCTCTAACCTCTTTATCCTCCAAGATGGGCTGTGAAAAGTTCTCCCCAACTTTGTAGTAAGTCCCATTGGTTTAAAAAGTAATCCAGTGCTGAAGTCCTTGTTAAAATCGGCAAAAAAGACGCTGATTTCCATACTTAACACGGTAAGTTGCGGTTGTGTGATGATGCGTTCAAGTTAGCTAGAAAATTTTAGTGTTTAAAGAATGGGTATAAATATGTCAATATATCAATGAAAATAACCTAGTTACTCAAAAATGTATTTCTTAATAATTTTAATCATTGAAGAACTTGTTGAGGGAGATTGCAGCATTATTTATAATTTAAATGTAATTTATGCAGCCTATTTATTTTAATACAATTTAATTAAAGAATTAAAATTAAATTTTATTTATCTGCTTCAATCACCGTACCAAAAACATACCGAAACTGTGACTTCAAAAAGGTACGTACCGAACCGAAATTTTTCTGTACCGTTACACCCTTAATGTCTACACATAGACAAAAACACTGGAAGAGTCTTATTCATAAGACTATTCTTGGTCCACTTCCTTTACATCTCCTAAATACGTCAATTAGAAGTGCTCTGAATATTGCAAGCTTTGGTCCAAGAATAATTTCTAACTGTGTGTTCCAAGGCTTGAATTAAACTTTGAAAATAGGTTTTAGATTTGCTGCTTCATTTGCTTGGAATGAAATAAAGGACCTGAATGGTCTGATAGGATGCTTTTAGAGATGTTAGATGACCTGGAGCTGCACGGCGGCGCAGGGGTTAGTGCTGTTGCATCACAGCAAGAAGGTTTCTGGTTGGCTTCAAGGTCAGGAGCTCTCCATGTGGAGTTTGCATGGTCTTCCCATGCATGCATGGGTTCTCTCCGGGTACGCCAACTTCCTATCACCACAAAAGACATGCTCATCTGTACACAGCCTCTTGTACTCAGCCTAATGTCCACTATTTTAGTCTGTGTGTGTGTGTGCATGTTTGTGAAACAGTGTGTGTGAGTGGGTGCACATGTAACTGTTGTCTGTGGGGTGGTTGATAATGGGATAGGGTGGTTGCGGGTGTGACGGAATGACTTTAATTGTGTATGTTAAGCAAAAGGTGGGGGTGTGTGGGTGGGTTTGAGGGAATGCTTTTATTTTGTCTATGTAAAGCACTTTGAGTTACCTGTTATGTATGAAAAGTGCTTTATAAATAAAGTTTGATTGATTGATTGACTGATGCTCGTTAGGTTAATCAGTGGCTCTAAATTGGCCGTAGGGTTGAGTGTGAGTGTGCCTGGTTGTCTGTCTCTATATCTTAGTCCTGCGATTGACTGGCGACCAGTCCATGGTGTACCCCGTCTCTCGCCCAGTGATTGTTGGGATAGACTCCAGCCCCCGTGACACCCAACAGAATAAGCAATATAGAAAACGGACGGATGGATGCTACAATAAAGCTGCTGCTGCCTGTCTTGGCCATGACTCTCTTGAAAAAGAAATTTTATTCTCAGAGAGGTTTTCTTGGTTAGATAAAGGTTAAGTATATTTATTTTTTAAATATATGGGTGAATAAACATAAGTTTTCTTTATTTTATTCCTGCTATACAAGGATGATGACAAACATACTACCATAAACCGTTCTGAAATTCTTTTATAGCCATTCATTCATACCTAGAAGCTTTCATATGAAAAGTGTCGTCATGACAAATGGGGTTAAATTTTGTCGCAGCTCCAGACTGGCTCAGCTGTCGCCCAAAAACAGCTGTCATGGCAGCAAATGCATCCTTGAGGGGAAATCCAGCCAATCAGAAAATATCTTCCTCAAGTGTTTGACAGGCTCAGATTGTTTCACTCAGAGACATGACAGAGAGAATTACTTTAGCACATCTGTTAAGGATTAGTGCAATATCAACAGTTTTATACACAAAGCCAATGGCTCACTGAGCAGCGTGTTTATTCATTTAGCTGGAGGAAATCAAATCGACCAAAATAAATCTAATTCTTTCTTTAAAAGTTTAATGTCTTTAAGGGCCAGCCCGTGGCGTTTGTTGCTTCTCCATCCGTAACCCTGCCCTCCATCCAGCTTCATTCTCACCATCAGTTTGAGCCCTCTCTTTACATCCCAAAGAGGAGCTTAAATTTAGCCTGAAAATTCAAGCCTGACCCTTCCTCAGCCTGTGCAAGTTCTCTCCAAGCCCAGCCTATTAACTGTATTTATCAGAATCAGCTTCATTGGCCAAGTATGCTCACACAAGGAATTTGACTCCGTTTAGTTTTGCTCTCAATGTGCAGGAATTAAACACTAATAAAATAAAAATAAAACTGAAAAAAGCATTTAAACAATCAAGATTTTACCCTCAGGGATCACAAAGGATATTTTTGTCCATTCGGACAATTTTTTCCTCTTTCTCAGCTCACCATTTTGGCTGTGTTAGTGCATATGATCCAGTTTTTTGTAACAAAGTTTCTTTCTTGACAAATTTTGGAATTCAAATTTCAATTCGCTCTTATAGGTCAGGAGAACACTGAAACAAATTTACTACCCTTTGAAGTCATTAAGGACAAAATGTCCACTTCCAAAAAACTGCTATAAAAACTCAGCAGATTAAGATTTTTTTGAGCTTTTTTTGCATACATCTCTTAAACAACTTCAGCTGTGCTCAAAACTACCAAACATTCAGTCATTTTGAGGATTTTAACCCTTTAAAAGTCAGTTTAATTACTTAAAGTCAATGTTGTTTTGTTATGATAAAGCTAAAATGGATGGCTGGGGCATTTTTTCTAAATCCAGCTTGGATATGTCAATGATTAGCCAATATATTGACTTTGATGCATTGTTAGTTTTTGTGTAGCATCAGATTTAAAATTTACTACCCTTTTGAGTTATTAAGGACAAAAAATGTCCACTTAAAAAAAAAAACCTGCAATAAAAATAGTAGACATTAGTATCTTTTTCCACTTGTAACAATCAAATATTGAAAAATTATTAGGATTTTAACCCTTTAAATGCCAGTCTGATAACAGGATGTCAATAGCTTTTCTGAAAAAACACACAAAAAAAGAATTATTTTCCAGAAAACACATGTTGTGGATAAGGGGGTGTTTTTTTAATATCAATCCTGGGTATGTCAAAGATTAGACAAAATATTGGTCATCAGAGTAACTCTGAAAACCACTCTACAGTCACAGTCACTCTGTTGACCACTCAACAGTCACAGAGTCACTCTTAAGTCCACTCAGCAGTCACAGAGTCACTCTAAAAGACCACTCAACAGTCACACAGTCACTCTAAAGACCACTCAACAGTCACAGAGTCACTCTTAAGTCCACTCAGCAGTCACAGAGTCACTCTAAAGACCACTCAACAGTCACAGTATTTCTAAAAGACCACTCAACAGTCAGAGTAACTCTAAAGACGACTCAACAGTCATAGAGTCACTCTGATGATAACTCAGTAGTCACAGAGTCACTCTAAAGACCACTCAACAGTCACAGAGTCACGCTAAAGACCACTCAACAGTCACAGAGTCATGCTAAACACCACTCAACAGTCACAGAGTCACTATAAGACTACTCAGCAGTCACAGAGTCACTCAAAAGACCATTCAACAGTCACAGAATCCGTCTAAAGACCACTCAACAGTCACAGAGTCACTCTAAAGACCATTCAACGGTCACAGAGTCACTCTGATGATAACTCAGTAGTCACAGTCACTCTAAAGACCACCCAACAGTCACAGAGTCACTCTAAAGACCACTCAACAGTCACAGAGTCACTCTGATGATAACTCAGCAGTCACAGAGTTACTCTAAAGACCACTCAACAGTCACAGTCACTCTAAAGACCACTCAACAGTCACAGAGTCACTCTGATGATAACTCAGCAGTCACAGAGTCACTCTAAAGACCACTCAACAGTCACAGAGTCACTCTAAAGACCACTCAACAGTCACAGAATCTGTCTAAAGACAACTCAACAGTCACAGAGTCACTCTTAATACCACTTAACAGTCACAGTCACTTTGATGACCACTCAACAGTCACAGAGTCACTCTAAAGACCACTCAACAGTCACAGAGTCACTTTGATGACCACTCAACAGTCACAGAGTCACTTTAAAGACCATTCAACAGTCACAGAGTCACTCCAAATACCACTCAACAGTCACAGAGTCACTCTAAAGACCACCCAACAGTCACAGAGCTACTCTGATGAGTCTAATCAGCTTTTCAGATTTGATTTTAGCCATTATTTCATAACATTTCAATGTAGATTTACCACGAGCTACCTGAATGTCCCACGATGATATATGAGGCATGGCTATTAGAAAACAAGACTAACATTGTAATAGAGCCACTGCTTCTATACTGTAGATAGGTCTTCATCTGAAAAATGGTCTGAGGGTTTAGTTACTGTTTTGACTTTCAGATCACACCTCATATAAAATCTACTTTGTCAATCCTTATGATTAGAAGATGATCAGGCTGACTAATAATCAATAAAACGACTTAAGCACTGACTCATCTCTGTCTCTCTCTGCCTTTGAAAGGTTACTGTTTAGCCGGTGTTACATAAGAAAATGAATGAAGAACAAGACGTCAGAGACTATTCACTGACTTGAATGAGAGGTTTTAAAGCTTTTTCTTAGTTCATAGAAACAGAAAACTAAATACCTTTGGGGTTTGGCAGTGTTGATTTATAAATCTAATCCTGTCACTGATGATTTTTCAGGGCATGATTTGTGTTTTAAATGTTTGTTGGAATGATTATTCTCCTGGAATTTCACATTAAAAGAAGTCTACACTTTTGTTTCTATTCAGTAGGAGTTCTAAAAATTTAATCATCGACGTCTCAGACTGAACAGGAAATTTGTGACACCTGAAAGAAAGTCTTTTATGAAAACCAGTTCTCTTTTATAAGATGTGGGTGTTGAACATTTTTTTCTAGGGTTAAAGATACCAACACAGTCCTGTAAGTGCAAAAACAAAACACAAGCAGAAAGATAAGCAGTGAGACTGCTGCACAAATGAGATCTAAGCGGTTCTGCACCTCTGTATGCACACACGGAGCAGCTAATTAATCATAATTGCCTTTCTAGTCCTCCCTCCCTCTTAGACTTCATAATTACTCGTAGTAAGAGCAAGTGAAGATGAGAAAAATACAACCTGCAATTTTTCTCCTTCTCTCAGCCATTCGGTCCCTGGTGGGCAAGAATTGGCTGCAGTTTCATCACAATGGAAATATGCAGGAAGAGATAGTTTTAAAAGAGTTCAAAGCTGCTCTAACATGACCTATGTGTTCTTTTGACCTTTCTGCTACTTACCTTAAAGCTTCATTTCTTCGCTTTTTTTAAATTCTGCATATTAACCATCTGGGTGGTGACCCGTGCCAATGTGCTTGCTCTCATTGGCTTTTGCATGTTTTCTGATGGAGATGTTACACCCCTGTAAAGGGGAGAGATGCAGAAGAAAGACATGCTGTGTTGCTGACTCTCATTCAACAGTGTAATGAATTTCACTTTAATAAATGTACAGTACATGTTCAAAAAGTTCCAAAACTCTACTTGGCAGGACATGCATTTTTCCTTATGACCAAAAATACAAAAAATAATCCTTGTAAACAAATAAGAATTCACATTCATTCTGTCAGTACAAAACAAAAGAATTATAATTTAAACTTCCCTGCATTTTATAAAATACACTTAGCAGTACGATTTTTTAGCAAAGAAATACTAAACAGACTAGAAAAGCACTCGGAGAGCGCAGACCTCTGCCATTAGCACTATCTCTCAATAGTAAGGATCATTTAAAAAATTTCCTGGATCCGGCCCATGTGCCCCCCACCACAGCATTCGCCGATTACTCCCTCCCCAGTGTGGTAGAAACATGGTGAGGCAAAGCACTGGCTTTGCTACGGGTGGACTGTCATGGTGGAATTGCCTGCCGATGCCAACAGATGCACTGACAGTCTCACCCATGGTCTCACCAGACGACTGGAAGTCATGGCAGAGGGTGAATATTCCTCTGTTCCTCCCAGCATTGTGAGTATTCTCGCTACAATTCGCTGTCTTTCTCTCTGTTACGCTCCGACTCATCTCCTCGACTGGGTGTGCGTCTTTCAAACTCTATAAGCTCCAAAACTTTGAATAGAAACACACCAACAACATGCTGATGGGATTGAAGTTGCTCATGTCCGCCATCTCCTGGTGTAAAATGGTAACAGCGCAGACCTCCACCATTAGCCCTAATCTCCCAATAGTACAGAATCTTTTAAAAAATTCCTGGATCCAGACGGTGATACAGATCATTCCCAAAATCTAATTAGTTCTTCCTTATGCCATTTCTGACATTTGTTGCTATCAAAATAACTAACTAACTAGTTAACTAGTTAACTAACTGACAAACTAACTAACTAACTAACAAACCCTGCCAATCACATAACCTCCTTGGTGGAGGTAAAAATACACACACTCTTGCTAGGCTGTGCTGAATCTGCCATGCTCTGAATAGAGTTAAGCTAGCAAACATGTTCTGCCCGTATGCCGCTTTTAAGTTTCCAGCAATAAATAAAAGTACTTAAACAATATAACATCGACTTACTTTAATGTTAACATTTATCTTGGAACTACAGTAACCTTTTATACGTAGTTTCATTCGTTTTTAACTGTGCTTTCTGACCTGTAAAGTGGAGAGATGACGAAGAAAGACAGACACGTTGTTGCTGGCTCTCATTCAACAGTGTAATAAATGAGGCGCAGTCAACCTACTCCCCCTAGCGGTCAAATCCTGAAGTACACCAAAACAAACAAATTTCAATACAAAACTAATCGATAGCAGATATAAACTTAAATAAGTTTAACAAAATACAATAACATTTTTATGACCATACTGTTATTTCAACCCCTTTCAAATCAGTTTTAAGCCCTTTTAAACTTAAAATACCACTGTTTAATGCTTTTCCACTGGAGTTAGACTTTTTAGCTTAGTGACTGTTTTATATCCACTACAAAGACAGTCTGATCTGGAATTAGAGTTTTCGAATAGTGAGTCTGAATATTAACTTTTGTTGAAAATACACTATTAAAATAATTGAATGTTTAAGATGTTCCTCCTATAATCATATTGACTCATTGAGTGCCATTGATGTATATATACGTCACATGTAAACCAGCGCTTGAGTGCCATTGACATATATATGTGTCAGTGTTTTTCGGCGGCTGGCACAAGGGGGGCTCTCACGCGCCCTGTGAGTAATTTTAGGGCTTCTGGGATACGTAGTCGGATGTCTATGGTCAAGACACAGAAGAGACGGTAGATCAAAGCCACAGAGATAAGAGGTGGAGACCCTGGGGTCAAAGAGCAGAGCAATCAGAGCTAATCTAAGCTAGTAGTTCTAAAATAGACGCTTGAGAAAACTTTAAACTTTTGCCTGAGAAATCGCTTACTCACTGAAACTGACACTGAACTTAACGACAGCGAATCCAGGGATCAGCGCGGCCATTCATCTGCCTCAGCCGGCCAAGAGGCTAAAGAATGCCGCGAGGTCTCCCCCGTGCATCGGAGGAAAAAGGCAGCCGCTCGCCAGCTTGATACATACAGCAATGACACTTCAGAGATGGACTTTTCCGACCCAGACTCTGAGGAATCGCTGCCGAGTGAGCGGAGCGGATCTTGTTCTCCGTCCCAGAGCAATGGAGGTAAGTTAACGTTAGGAACCCACTGATTATTCAGCCAGATTTGTCCAATGAAACCATCACTCATGCTTCAGTGATTTCAGAAGCAGACTTGAGAGAAGAGCAAGCCCCATGCAGTTCTACAACACCGTTGTTGGCAGAAAAAGCACAAAAAAAACAAAAAAACAACAAAAAAAATCTATATCATATATTATATATATATATATATATATATATATAGCAATATATAGCATATTTTGTATTATATTACTTCTATAATTTACAGGTAGTGCCAGGGGACACGCAAGCAGGAGAGGACGTGGGCGTATAGGGGGGTCCCGTGGAGGCTGTCCATTTCCAGAGTGTGAATGACAGTGACTGGAAGCATTGTTATTTATTTTACAATAAAAAAACATTTGTAATACAATTTTCAGATGTTTTTTATGTCACTGAAGGCAAAATTATAACATTCAAATCATTGTTTTGCTTGACAGACTCTCTTTCCATAAAATGTATTTTTCTCAGCTTCTAGAAAAGAATTGCTCTTTTTGGTGAAACTAGCCTCTATTCAACTTCAGATAAATCAAGAACAGAACAAGGTGCAAACAAATGTTTTGGTTTTTTTTTCCATGATGAAATAGAGAGTTTCTTCTTTCATTTGAGCTATTTGGTGTTTTCAGAGTCATAGTACAAAATATTCTGTGGGGCTTGAAAGATGATTCAAAATGGCCAAAAACACTGGCACAAGCCACTTTCCATTTTATAAAAGGGCTGGCACTCAATGAGTTAAAACTTTTATAATTTGACTTTAAAAAGTGAACAAACAAATGGTTCTTTCAGTGTTTTTTCCTCATAATTTTGAAACAAAAAGGACAGATTGCAGACAGTTCCAGGGAGCAGAGGGATTATCGTCACATGGGTCTCTGATGGTAAATAAACACAGTCACGAGGAGCTGAAATGGCCAAAGGATTTTTAGGCTTTTATGTCCAGAACTGAGCTGAGTGAAAATATCGAGTAAATAATGTTCCAAAAAAGGAGGGAGGTGAGCTGCACCTTTCACAGAGAGGTGGATTAGAGCCAAATGAATCAATCAGAAGTTAATACCTTCCCGGCCAGACTTAACCTGCCTCTTTTACGCTCGCACACACACTGCTGGATAACCCTAGAGTGGAGATTGATTCATGAGGAGAGAGTCAAGTTCAAGCCAAGGACACCTGAGCACCAGCTGAGCACAACACACAAGAAAGTTCACATGCAGAAACATACACACACCTGTCCAGATAAATGCCACAGGGCTTTGGCTGACAGCAGAGATCCTGTGTTTAATTCTTTCCTCTCCTCTTTTCTGCTCTTTGGATGCGGTCTTTGGCTCAGTAATGCCATGATGCAAACACATTTGAGGTGTATGATTGGTAATGGGGAAAAATTGAACTGTCAAGTTTGCTATGTTGAATTCAGTTTAGCAAAAGCCAACAGTTAAACACTTTTCAGGCATTTGGAAATTTAAAGGCACCTGTGAAGCTCATGCTGAGTGTAACCTCCAATATCCACATAGACTGCCTGCACTGACTCAGATACCCACCATGAAACAGCACTTCAGTAGAACAGATACCTCGCCCAGATGTGGGAAACTGGAGCCAGACCTGGGGTCAGGGGGGTCACAGGCGAGCATCTGTTGGTCGGGCTGGTGAACGAGAGGGTCACATCCCTCTCTACTGGGAGACTTCAACACTCACGTGGGCAAAAATAGATAAATCTGGAGAGGCCTGATAGGGAGGCCCCTCTAACACCACAATATAAAATCACAGAACAGTTCATTTCAGTCCAGTCTGTTGTTAGCTGATGTCACCGCCTTTATTGAAAGCTAACAGTCAGTTAGATGCTGTTTTTTTGTTCATAGTGAGGTAAATCTATCAGCCACAGTGGTCTATGGATCATTTAAAATTTCATAACAGAGATTTGAGCCAGAATAAGGACTTTGTCTCTTCTTCTAAGGTCAACGAAAGGTCAAGGGGCAGGCTAATGGCTTGAGTGCTTTCCTCTATTCAGATTTTAGCATTTTTAAGTCTGAGAGGATCGTATTTCTCCTGAGTGGGCGTGGCTTCAGCTCATTCAACAGACACGCCCACACCATCCTGGAGCAGATTTTACTGCCTCATTTTTCATGATTTTAAGCTTAATTTTAAAAACCTAGAGATGATTTATCCGACTGAAATTTGATTTAGGGGTTCATAACACAGTGACCTTTCATACAACAAACCTAAATAAAGATCTGTTTTCACTTTACAGGGTCTTTAACCCTTTACCTACTGAGCTGGCACCAGCGCTGTGTTTTATATGTCCGGAGTATTATTACCGTAACTCTGTCAAAGTTTGTCCAATCTGAAAAATTCCAATGGCGTTGGAAAGCTGAGAATTGTGGGCATGCGCACATATATGGTTCATTATAGTACTTGCAACCATATGGCATGGGCACTCGTAGCAAAACACCAGAAGTAACGCGAGACCTCTACACGGATTCTCAACACTGTAACTCCTCGAATGTTTGCTCAATCTCAAAAATTCCAATGCTGACAGAGAGCTGAGGATCTGTGCTTTCCGGCAATATATGATGGCAGCTTTGGCAGAAGACGAGTGAGAAAGGAGAGTGAAGGAAGAGAGTACAAGGAGAGCGAGCGAGAGTGGTGTTTTGTTTTCAAAAAATAGTGTTAGATAGTGGCATTTGTGCGTGTCTGTCATGTGCAATAACAATATGTTACTGAGAATGTTGAGAATGCATTTTTCCACCTTTATTTGCACTAATTGCTGCCTATGTATATAGTTATCTTTTGCACTGTGTTTTGCACACCCAGAGTCCTAGACTCAAAAAATGACTGGTGATTGTTCTAAACATGTATAGGTTCACATTTCAAATGTCAAATCAAAACTTCATGAGCAATAACAAAATTTCTTCTCATAAAAGCCATAAAAAACAAATCTGTTTTTGTGTTTTTCTTCTTTTAAACTGCTGACAATTCCATATAATGTGCAATAATCATTAACCACATGCGTAAAAGTCAAGTTCAAGTACTCCTGGGAAAAGGGACCAAAGCTCTCAGATTTAGGGCATTTCCTGTCTATTTTACAGCCATAACAACAAAACATGTCCAAATCGCCATTTTTAGACTCAGTAGGTAAAGGGTTAAACCTCTTTTTTCACACAGATACGATCCGATACATAAGTGCACACTCAAGCATCAGACATTTGATCTGAATAAGACTGCTCTAACATGTGATATGACATGAATCGCAATGTGATAAGGGTCAATTAGAATAATTGGTGCATTAATCACAGGCTTTATTTCCCCTTTCAGCACACTTTGGTTAAGCCACATCAGAATATTCCTGCAGCCACAGTGATGTAAAAATAGGCCCACCACTTCTCCATAATGTCTCATTTCACTTTAAAACTGACCTACAGCTCAATGGACCAGTCATCTGACCTTGTGTTACCAAACATTTATCTTCTCAGTGTTCTCTTATTTTGTTTTGAGTCCATAACAAGCTCCTTTTTCCATGGTTAAAGGTATGTCGTAATCTTCAATCTGACTGAAGTCCCTTATTTTCTCTTAAAATAAAAGCAGGTCTGTGTATAAAGAGGAAGTTTAGTTTAAGACCACACAATCACTATCATCACTGTCTACAGCAGCTATTTAAATTTGATCACACTTTTATCCATCCCAAAGATCAACTTCATCTAATATTGATTAATAAATGGGCAATCTACCCTCAGTTTTCTCTCTTTTGTGCCCTTCTCCAATGAGAATTTAGAAGATTAAGATGTCCTACATGCACTGTGATGGTTCTTCAGTGCATGAAATTCAATCCTGTCTGAGCTGCTGCACACAAACACATGCAAATACAAACACTGACATGCAAACTGATCTGAAACTGATAGACTGACCAAGACAGATTCATTAGAAAATATCTGAGAATGATTTTATTTCTTATGTTAATTTCTTAATTAGACATATTCACCAGTAAACACAATATTAGGCATCATTTAGAGCTTTACTTAATCACTTATTTTAAAAGTAGGTGAGTTTAATGCAGATAAAGAGCATTTTCTGAACTCTTTTGATCATTAAATGTAAATGAAAAGATGTTTTCTTTCATGCCTCCCCACGAGGGATGCATGAATTCCTCTCCAGCTGGGATATTACCATTAAACAGCTGTAATTTAAATTCTCACATCAACAACAGAGCATTTACATACCCGTGTGTTGAAGGAGTTGCCTGCAGGAGTGAAGCAATAGAAGTTAATAGCCACACTCTGCTGTTTTTATTTTTTGAGCTTTATTCATGATTTGAAGGTATAATATGTCGATTTCACACTGAAATATCTGTATTAATTTGAAAATGACTAAGCCTAAGTTGCAGTTATTCTCAGTTAAATAATTAAATCAAATCCATCATTTTTAAAGCCAGAGAAAGTCTTCATTTATAAAATTATAGTTCACTTTTATAGATATAACAGGGCAGGTTGCACTCTGTAATGAAGCATGAGCAAGGTCACAGTGTGTCACGAGATAACTGCAAGCATGTCCCTTTACTTTGTCCATCTCAGACTGTACCATGTGACTTGAATTTCCCTCAGGATTAATAAAGCATCTATCTATCCATGAAAGACCAGAGTCCCCTGAATCCAGCAGAATCATAATCGCAACCCAAACCGGACCTCGAGTATTCCACTAAAATAAGTTGAACTGTTTTCAAATAAGACTGTTTTTATTGTCATTTAAGACACTTTATACAGAAAATACTGAACTGCACCAGTTCTGTGTAAAACCCCAATTCCAAAAAAGTTTGGGTGCTGGATAAAAATGTACATTAAAACAGAGTGCAATGATGTGCAAATCTCATAAACTCATATTTTACTCACAATAGAACACAACATATCAGGTGTTGAAATTTAGGCATTTTACTGTTTCGTGATAAATATTAGCTCATTCTGCATTTGATTGCAGCAACACATCTCAAAAAAGTAGGGACAGGGCAACAGAAGTCTCAGAAAGTAAGCTGAAGGAGCATTTTACAGCTAGATACAGTGCTGTGAAAAAGTATTTGCCCCCTTTCTAATTCCTGATTTTTTTGCATGCTTATCACACTTCAATGTTTCAGATCATCAAACCAATTTTAATATCTCACAAAGACAACCAAAAGAAATAGAAAATGCAGTTTTGAAATGATGATTTTATTTATTAAGGGGAAAAATCCAAACCTATCTTTTATTTTATTTTAAAACTGTATTTTGTATGTACCTGGGTTGTCTTTGTGAAATATTAAAATTGGTTCGATGGTCCAAAACATTTAAGTGTGATAAATGTGCAAAAAACTCAGGAATCAGAAAGAAGGGAAATAGTTTTTAACGGCACTGTAGGTTCATCAACAACAGGTCAGCAACATGACTGAGTGTGAAAGGCGCATTTTAAAGAGGCAGAGTGTCTTAGAAGTTCGGATGTGCAGAGGTTGATTAAACTGCGACAAACTGTGTCTAACAATTTATGAACTATTTTAGAAAAATGTTCAACATAAAATTACAGAGACTTAATATCCCACCATCTACAGTACATTATATAATCAAAAGATTCAGAGAATCCAGAGAAATCTCTGTACACAAGGGGCAAGGCTGAAGGTTAGTATTGGATGATCTTAGGGCCCTCAGGCAGCACATTAAAAAAAGGCATGATTTAGTACTGGAAATGACTGGAAATAAGCTCAGAAACACTTCCAGAAATCATTGTCGTTCAACACATTTCAATGTGCCATCCACAAATTAAACTCCACAAATTAAAGCTGCATCATGCAAACTTATCTGGGTCAAAACTAATTTAAAATGGACTGAGGCAAAATGGAAAACTGTTCTGTGGTCAGATAAATCAAAATTTGAAATTACTTTCAGAAACCATTCTTTCCTAACCTTTTAAGCAGATGAATACACCCGTTTCCTTGTTTTTCACTGGCGAATCAATCTTGCAAAGCTCCCATCTGAACCGTTTGGGCCCGGTTAGAAAGTGACAGGACCAATCAGCGATGAGGAGCAAAACTTTCGGGCACGGCAGAGTCGTGGAGTCCCATCGAGGAGATGAGTCAGAGCGTAACAGAGAGAAAGACAGTGAATTGTAGCGAGAATACTCTCAATGCTGGGAGGAATAGAGGAATATTCACCCTCTGCCATGACTTCCAGTCGTCTGGTGAGACCATGGGTGCTTCCGCCATGACAGTCCACATGTAGCGAAGTCAATGCTTTGCCTCACCGTGTCTCCACCCCACCGGGGAGGGAGTAATCGGCGAAATAGATTTTGGGAGTGATCCAGATCATTGTCTGGATCCAGGAATGTTTTTAAAGGATTCTTCACTATTGGGAAATAGAGCTAATGGCCGAGGTCTGCACTCTCTGAGTGCTTTTCTAGTTCTTTCTGTCCTGCAGAATGAGATTGGATGAGAATGAGATGGAGATGGAGCATCCAGCTTGTTATCAGGTCACAGTTCCAAAGCTCACAACTCTGATGGTATGGGGTTGCATTAGTGCACCTTACACATCTGGAAAGGAATTATCAATATCTGCAGTCCAGACCTTTCACCAATAGAAAATCATTGCAGCATCATAAAATGACAAATCTGGCAAAGAAGATTCATGACTGTTGAGCAGCTAGAATCCTACATCAGACAAGACTGGGACAACATTCCTCAATGATAACATGGCCCTGTCCCTACTTTTTTGAGATGCGTTGCTGCCATCAAATTCAAAAGGACTTTTATAAAATGGTAAAATGTCTCAGTTTCAGCATCTGATATGTTCATGTTCTATTGTGAATAAAATATGTCTTTATGAGATTTGATAATCATTGAATCCCAACTTTTTTGGACTTGGGGTTGCGATTTGGACACAAGCCCTGGGTTTTTTTTCTACAGTAGGTTAGTGTGCCTTTACGTTAAAATGATATCACCTGTGTTTTTTATTATGATCCTAAAACTCTGGATATGAATGTATAACCACTGTTCACGATGGTAAAGGATGTTTCTTTGTGCCATTAATGAATCAGATCATTTCAAAGCTGAAGTGGAGCATGAGGATGACTAGAATAACTAAGGCATCATGAGAATAGTTTTCTTGGCAGTCTTTCCAGCTTGTGCAGCCAGAAAATTTCACAAACAACATACTTTGTCAGAAAAAAAGCCTGGCATTCAGCTGTTGTGTCCATGGCTGCAGGAAAGAAAAGAGATGCCAAGACATCCAAAAGATGATAGATGCTCCCAATTTTATCATAGAAGAAGAGTGACTCAGAAACATAAAAACACTGCAGCATCTGTCCATCTGCATTCAACCCAGGGGCTGTCTCTTATATTCTGAGTCTGAGGTGTCAAATGTAAAAATTCCTTAAATCTCTTCTTTTCCACTTTACCTCAGTAAACCTTTTTTGAAGTAAAACCATCGTCTTGAGTTGGGTCAGGAGTAGTCATTTTCTTCCCTGTAATTATTTCTTAACAATATTCAGTAAGACCGACCCAGAAGGCATGTCAGGCTAAATTACTTAGTAGAAAAAACTCTTTTATGTGAATGTTTAAACATATTCCTATAAAGTTATATCAGTTAAATTAAAATATGTAATGTAAAATATGAGGCTGTCTACATATTTGTCCCCTTATAGTGACTGACCTAATTCAACAGAGGGCCAGTCATCTGGTCCTAGTATTCTCACAATCACCTGAATGCATTGAATGTGTCTTAGGTAATTGTAGTATAAAGACACCTGTGTCTGGAAGGTCCAGTCACTAGTTGATCAGTGTCCCTGGCTACCATTACTCCATGAAGACAAAAGAACACTTAAAGCAACTCAGAGAAAGGGATAATGAAAAGTATAAGTCAGGGAATGAATACACAAAATGTCCAAGGCTCTGAACATCCCCCAGATTCCAGTTAAATACATCATCAAGAAATAGAAGGAATATGGCACATGTGTATATCTGCCAAGATCAGGCAGCCCTCACAAACTCAGAGAGCGTGCAAGAAGGAAACTAGTGAGAGAGGCCACCAAGTTGAGATGGGAGAGACTCTGCAGACAGCAACTGTTGGCTGGGTTCTTCATCAGTCAAAGCTTTATTTGGGGGGTTGTGGGCCGAAAAGGTTGAGAATCCTGCTCTACAGTAGGGTTGGATGCTCATCACTCTCTGAGATGGGATTTTCAAACATTTATATTCACTTACAAAGCTTTTATTGGGATGCCTCTCCCTTACATTTCGTCCTTCCTTATCTGGTCCCTCAGGGCCCACAACACCTGCTCTAATCAGTGGTGTGCACAGGGGGGAGGCGGGGGGGTGGTCCCCCCCAACATGGCCCAATTTTTTGAAAAACACACGCTAAAGTGCCCTCTTGGGAACCAAAATGCATGTTGAAGTGTCCTCTTGGGAGGGAAAACGCACTCTAAAGTGCCCTCTTTGGTGCCAAAAAACATGCTAAGGGGCCCTCTTGGCAGTCAAAACACGTGCTAAAGTGCCCTTGAGAGCCAAAACGCGTGCTAAAGTGCCCCTTTCGGAGCCAATATGCATGCTAAAGTGCCCACGCGAGCCAAAACACGGGCTAAAGTGCCCTCTTTGGAGCCAAAACACACGCTAAAGTGCCCTCCTGGTTGGCAAAACACACTCAACTGCCCTCTTGGGTGGAAAAAACACACTAAAGTGCCCTCCTGGTTGGCTGGTTAAAACATGATAAACTGTCCTCTTGGATGAAGAAAATACTAAACTCCAGAAGACCATTAGGATCAAGAAAAACTATGAAACATTACTACTGCAATGACTTTTATGTTGGGCCCTTTTTTGATCTATATTGAGCCAGAACTATATCTCACAGAACCAGTTTGGATTATCTGGTGCTAATATGGTGTTAAAATGCACTAGAATACAGGAAATGGCATCTACTTAATTGAAAATGTTCTGGGGAAGACCCCCAGACCCCCTAGGGATGTTTTTTTTTTCTGTGTGTTCTTCACAGTCCAATGTTGAATCTATACAGTTCTTGTGGATGCTGATCCTAACTACAAACTAACTTGAGTAGTCTGTCTAGTTAGTCTGTATTAAGGCTATATAATGTGCTGTTTGTATAACATGTAAACATGTCTAAAGTGCCCTCGAAAACACGCAAAACTTAGTGCCCTCTTCAGTGGCGAGAACGTGCTGTATGTGCCCTTTATTTCTTTTCGCCCCTGCCCTTGAAAAAATCTGTGCACACCATTGGCTCTAATGGCTGGCTTACACTCCAGGTTCCTCAAGTTCATTCTGAATTCGGTAGACTTGTTTTCAGCTTCTTTGCACCTCCTGATTGGAACTCACTGCAGAGCTCTTTAAAAATCAAAGAACTGGTGTCATTGCGGCATTTCAGACCCGTAACTGTTAACTTCTTAACCTCTGATTGCTTCTGTTTTAACTGACTTTGCTGTTCCACTTCTGGTTGATTTAATTCTTCTTCTGACATACCACTGTGCTTTTATATTTTTAAGGCATGTTTGATATATTGTGAATATTTCCTGTTAATCATGAATTTCATTTTTTTTATTGCTCGACATCATTGTAAATGGGGCTCAAACTCAATGACTTTCGAGTCTAAATAAATAAATAAAATAAAATAAAAATAAAAAATGTTTGATGGGACCCATGAAGGTGCTAAGACACCAGGCTCACCATGTTTGTTTTCAGGCACAAGTTTTCTGTTCCTTCAGGCACCTTTGGCAACTGTCTGCACAGTGTTACTCAACCCTGCTCAACCAAAGAGCCAAATTGTTGAAAAATACTTTTTGAAAAGTAAAAGTGGAAATTAAAATTAGTTAACGGTGGCAAAAAATGTCAAAAAGCGGCAAACACTGGAGAAAAGTGGCAAAAATTGGTGGGAAGTGACAAATAATGAGTTACAAGTGGCAAAAACACTGTAAAAAATGAGTAAAAAGGAAATAAATTGGTCAAAAATCAGAAAAAAAAGGTGGGAAAAATGGACAAAAAGTGGCATTCAATTGCAAATGGTGGCTTAAATGGGGGAGAAGTGGCAAAAAGGGGCAAAAAAAATGCAAAAATCAGGAAAAGTGGCAAAAAGAAGTGGCAAAAATGGGCTTAAAGCGGCAAACACGGGGAAAAGTGGCAAAAATGGCAGAAAGTGGCAAAAATGGGTGAGAAGTGGCAAAAAAAAAAAAAAAAAAAAGAGTTACAGGTGGGAAAAATAGTCCAAAAGTGGAAAAAACATGGAGAAAAATGAGTGAAAAGTGACTAAAATGGGCAAAAATCAGAAGACAAGGTGGGAAAATGGAAAATTAGTAATACAAAATCAGTGGCTTTAATTGCAAAAGGCAGTCTAAATGGGCAAAAAGGCAAAAAAAAAAAAAAAGGGGGGCAATATAATGGCAAAAAAAAGCTGGATAAAAATGTCAAAAATGGGATAAAGGCAGTAAAAATACAATACAATACTATAACTTTATTTATCCCCGAAGGGAAATTCAATTGTCTGGAGTCTCATCTGTTTAATTACATGTCTTATTGCTGATGGTATAAAAATGGAAATGTAAAAATGGAATTAAATAAAACATTGCAAACCACAACTAATTAATGCTACTTGCAATGGATTATTTCTGAGGTGAATTTTCCTTTTTAAAGTTTTCTGGGGGAATAATTTTTCAAAAGAAGACATAAAAGAGCCACAAATCATCAAAAATGAGCCACACGTTGAGTATCACTGGTCTATAATGTAATGCAAAGACTGGTTCTTGTAGCTCAGGTGTTGCAACTGCTGGGGATGGCATTAAACACCATTTCCTTTCAGTGACATTGGCTCCAATCCAGTTTGGATTAGACCTCGACCTTGGTAAGCTTTAAAAATGTATTTTTTAAACAGCTGACTACTCATTGGTTGGCTCTAAAGTTCAAACTGGATCAGGGACTACATGCTGTGGATTGAGACAGTTCTGCAGTCTTGGAACATTACAATAATATATTTGGCACATCCACACTGATGACAGTGGCTGCTTTGAGTTAGCGGTTTAGCCACAAATACATGGACATGTGGCTGCAGGAGCTTATCTGATCTAGAAATAGCTGTCTCTATGACTGATGCACAGTATTAAGTTCCTAAAAATGCAGATTTGTAACCATGAAAAAGAACAAATTGGAACATGCATGTGTTTTTATACTCAAACCGAATAATAACAAATGTTATGTTTTAATGACTATTTATCCTGCTTTTTTCCCGATTTCAAAGCTGGATCTACTGCTATAAAGGCACCAGTCAGAAATGTTGGTGTGGCTGGAGTGCTGTGGCTGCTAAATCTGAACTGTATTTACAGTCAGCGAGGCAGACAGTTCACGATTAAGCCCTGGAACCACAACCTCAACGGATAACGAGAGACTCACAATGTCACACAGAAACACACAATAGTGTAAGTTAGTCCTGGATCCTCTCTCTCCTCATGTGTGACTCACAGGCAGGAGAGCAGAGGTCAGAGCCCGACACTGAATCAAATTCACGACTTTGCCTTCCCGCAGGAAAATGAAAAATGTCCGGTGGCTGCACGGCGAGCAGATGATGCCTATATAGCGGCTTAGCCCTGTCATCCGGATTAGCGTGTCATCAAACGGCATTTAGGTCGTTGATCATCGTGTGACAGTCGGGAAGGGCAAGCCAATTATGAGAGGGCGAAGACTGGAGCCGAGGGCTTCTTTCTGAGGATCCAGAGTCTGTGCTGGAGGATATACTGCACCTAGAACACTGAACCTCCACTGGCTCTGACTTTTCTTTAGCCCCACGGTTTCACCTTCATGACCTTTGTGTGTTAAAACATTCAGTCCATTTACAATTTTACAGTTCCATTCTTGTAATGCCAGTAATAAAAATTCACTTCATTTCTTAGAACACAAAATTCTGCACCTCAGCGAAAATGATAAACACGAGGTCTTAGAATAAAAAGAGTCTAATGATCAGTTGCACCTCTAATCCCAAGGTTAGAGGTCAAGATTTGGTCACATGATGAAAACATTGCAGTGTCAGTCATTTATAATCATATGATAATGAACTTTATTTTTATTGCAGCTTTCAAAACAGAGTTGATGAGATAATGAGTCTGCACAGAGTGCTGCAGCCCAAGAGTGTGTTTAAGCTCACCACACCTGGCTCCAATCAGGGTCAATCAGCCACACACACACCTGGCACAGGAGGTTGCATGACTTTATAATTTCTGTTGACTCTGACTAGTCATTGTTACTAGATTAATGAATCCACAGGAGAAGGGAAGAGTTTGCAGCAACATTTTATCTGCAAATTCTAACATATAAAGTGCAACCAAGAGGCAATTTTTAAACTGTTTTTGTTTGGGAGAAAGCGCAAACAAGAATTTCCAAACAGCTAATGCACCCCCACTAATTTTCTGCGGTAACACATGTGCCTCACCTGCCGTCTTCTCGGTCTCAATGTTGTAAATGCTTGATCCCGTGGAGACTGGTTGGTGGGTTTCAAACAAGCATAGCAGTAAAGTCGACTAGTTGACTAGTCTCTACCTGATTGATTTAGACTCACTGGCCCTCTTTAATCAGCGAAGATTTGGGTCCATCAGGTAAACCTCCCATAGACCGTGTTTGGGAAAGAGCAGAGCCTTTGAAAAAAACCCGGCGAGTGATTGGATGAATGTTCTGTCCATCACATCTTTACGGGCCAATCAGAGCAACAAAATATGTGCTTGGTAGCCGTTACCAAGGAGTAAACTCCATAGAGAACAGCATAACACGAACCATGGCGACCGAAGACATGTCAGTACGCGACTTTTGTTGTTTTTGAAAAGAAAACAACTCACTAATGTTCTTTGTTCTTCTTTCAATGAAGAAATGTTGTCAAGTTCTGATAAAACTGACATGCTAATCTCTTCCGCCATAATTGCACCAGCCCCTGCTCCCTGCTTGCTTACGCCACAATTCCGCCGTGCCTGAAAGTACTGCCTCTCAACACTCATTGATCCTGTCACTTTCTAACCAGGCCCAAACTGTTCAGATGGGAGCTTTTGCCAGTAAAAAACACGGAAACGGGCGAATCCATCTGCTTTGCAAGTTTAGTGAACTGCCATGCCGGGGAAAGAAGTTTAGTTTTTACAAAGACGTCTCTTCACTGATATGAAACTGTCCCATATCTGGGCCAGTTGCATTCACATCTCATCCAAAATGTGCCAGAGTCCATTTGAATTGCACCCAAGAACACCTCCCTAATTGGGCCCGGGCCCAGCATCCGGGTCCGCGTTTCATTTGCAGTCACACTGACCAAAACAAATGGACTGTGGTCTCAGGTGCCCTCAGATCCACAACTGGGCCACTTGTGTGAAATCCACCCAAGACTTTGGTAAATCTATTTCAAGCACCAAAACAATTTGGATTTCAGACTTTCAGAGCTAAATTTACTCTTTCAGTTTGGTATAAAACACTTGGATGTTGTGTTATTTGCAAGTACCTTAAAAAGATTTATTAAAAAATAATATAAAATCGAAGGAATACCCTTACATCTCAGAGGGTTAATAAATATGATGGCTGAAATTTCGAGAATAAAGTCAAAATTTCAAGAACAATGTTCAAACACAATTTCAAGATTAAAGTTGAAATCATGAGAAAAGAAGTCTAAACTTGCTATTACTAACAGCGGATCTTAGACGCTGTGTATGTATGTGCTAATGAGAGAGAATCTCTGTTGTTTTGTTGTTGTTCCTATAATGAGGTCTAGTTTCACATATTCATTGAAATGAGGCATAAGGCACGATTCACTGTAATTGTCTTAAATACTCATAAATCAACGGGGGGGGGGGGGGACATAACAGCCCTCGTGTCTCTTCCTCTCTGTCTGATCACCTGCAGGGATGCACAGGTGATAGACTGAACCACGTTACATAATGGGAGAGCGAAGGGAGATTGATCGCTTGTTTATTGATCAAAAAAAAATGCAAATAAAGGAACACTTTACACGTATTGTCAATTGGAAACTATAGTTAAAAGTATTGTGTATGATATATAAATAAAATGTCACCTGCAAAACGCCATTTCCACAATGTACATTACATTTGTTTGTTTTTATTGCTGCTTTCAGGCAGCGCCTCCATGCTTCTCCTCAGTTATGTCAGTAGATTTGTTTTTATTGATGTTGTCTATCCCACCACAGTAAACAGTGATCAATAAACAAGAGATCAATCTCCCTTCGCTCTCCCATTACGTATCGTGGTTCAGTCTATCAACTGTGCGTCTCTACAGGTGATCAGACAGAGAGGAAGAGACACGGGCGCTTTTATGTCCCCCCATGTGGATTTATGAGTATTAAAGACTAAAAGTGAATCGTGCCTTCATATCGATGAATATGTGAATCTAGACCTCATTATTGGATTAAACAACAAAGAGATTCTCTCTCATTAGCACATCAACACAGTGTCCAGGACCCGCTGTTAGTAATAGCAAGTTTCAACTTTATTCTCGAAATTTTGACTTTATTCTCATAATTTCAACTTTATTCTCGTCATTCTTGACCAAAATTATTTTCTCCTTCGAAAATGGCCCTAATCCTCTTCTGTAGTAAGTGGATTTTTAATCTAGTAAGAAAGCTGCTTGAGGTTTGGTTTAAATGTTTAAGCATGATAGCTGTCATTTGGACTTCCTGATCAGTCATCCAAAAGTGAAAAGGAGGCCTTACCTACCTCATATGTCCTCTTTCAAATAAAAACAAGGATTCGTTTTAAAGAGGAAATTCAGGTTGTAAACACAAGGCTCTTCAGAAAGTCTGAGTGAGAAAAACTCCTCGAGTTTAAAGAGACGAGGTGGAAAAGTCGGACGGGGTGAAAGAATACCAAGAGGACAAAACTCTGGAAGAGAAAGACAACCAAAATATTTCATGATTGCAAACTGACAAAAACAAACACAAAATAATATTTCATGGTTGAGATTTCATTTCCCATTCTGGGCTTACTGTAGCCCCGGGCGTCTGACTAGTGTGGAAGTGAGCGGCTGCCATGGGCCATAATAACATATTTACCTGACTGTAAATGAAGACAGTGGACAAAGTCAGGCTGACAGCATCCACCATGCCATCTCATGATGCCTTTAAAGAAGAGAGTCTGAAATGAAAACACAAGGATATTACTGTTCATTGAATCGCCAGACTTTCTAAGAGAGACACAACCATCATTTATCATTCATATCCCTTCGGTATCTCCCATAAATCCCTCTCTCACCTCCTACTAGTAAAAAATGCGACAGCTTGGCTTCTCACTTTAACAGACGACATCACATCACCCCCCTTTTACCTGTTTTTTCACTGACTTCCCGTTAGTTTTAGAATTGATTTTAAGATTTTATTAATCACTTTTAAAGCACTGAAGAGTCTGGCTCCAATGTATATATGAGAACTTTTAACCCCCTATGAGTCACCCTGCAGCCTCTGATCCTCGGGCAGGGGCTTCCTGGTCGTTCCAAAGTCGAGACTCAAATCTAAAGGTGACAAGGCTTTTCTCCATCAGGGCCCAGGGGTGTAGCACAGGGGCTAATAGGGTACTGATTACCTGGGCTCACAGTAGGGAGGGGTCCTTGGGAAGCCTGCAATGAAAAGTGTGTTTTTATTTATTTTTTTCTTCGTAATAAGTGTCCTTATTAAGATATTACTTTATTAGTCCCACAGGGGGAAATTCCAAAATGTAATTATTGAATTAAAAACAACCAAATGAATGGGTCAGCATACTGAAATTTGTATCAAACTGAGTGAAATTAAATACTGGGGGGGGCCCTGACCCTCCCTCAAAAATATCCAAATAGTATAGTCCAGCACTGCGAGATAATGCAAATAAATGTAATCTTACCGTTGTAAAAAAATATTGCTCATAAATCTGAAAATTATGGTTCAAAAATACATTTGAATAAACAGATATTTGTAAAAATGATGCAACATTTGTTGCTTGACTAGCCAGTTAAGGGGGGGCCCGTGTAATATTCATGGGGGCCCAAAATCTCTAGCTATGTCCCTGTCAGGGCCCATAAACTTTGGATCGACCTACCCGAGGAGATAAGGCTTGCAAAATCAGTGACATCTTTAAAATCACTTCTTAAAACTCATTCTTACTTCTTTGTATGTGATGTCATCTTCCCCTTGTCTTTGGTGTTGGTTTCGTTGCTTCGCTCTTCTGTTTGCTTCTTCACATGTCAAAGCACTTTGTAAACCCATGTTTTTAGAAGTGCTATACAAATGAAGTTTATGTTAACCTGTTCTGACATTTACTTGTGTCCTTCATATCTCCTTCTATTTTTCAAATTGATGTCACCCCATTAATATGATGCATCAACAGGGATTTAAATATTGTGAGTTTTTTTTTTTTAAACCAGTTATGCAGAAATAACTAATAAAAGTACTTTTTATCCATGCAATATTTTTGTGACAATTTCCAATCAATATCAAACATTTCAGTGATAATATTGGTTTATTATTTACCAATCAAAGCTTACCATGCTATCTAACATGTTAGAATCATAGGAGCTTGTTACTTTGAGATTACTGTAGCGGGACCAGATGTGCGTCTTTTGTTATCAGAATAAAACAACATGCTGGTGCCAAAAGTAAAAGTTTATGCTTGGTTCATCACACAACACAAAAGAGCATCTGCAGCTGCTACATTAGCACCACAGTGCCAACGCCTCAATATTCTGGACCTCAAATGCTTCAAACACTGAAGTCACTTTGCAGCTCTTTGCATTGGCTTTGTGTGCAATCATGCAGATTTTTTATTTTTTGTGGGGTCTTGTGCATTCCCTCCCATTGTTTGATCTTGGATTGAGTCATTTCTTCACTTCACTTAATGTTAATACCTGGATAGAGTCCATGGCCCTCATTTATCAATCTGGTGAAAAAAACAGCGCAGATTTGGGTGAAAAAATTACCTTACAACAAAGTCCACATTAACCTGACATGCCAAATAGATTTGTTTCACGCATCCATCTGGAAAACCTTCAATACTAAGTGTTTGATAAAGGGCAGTGGCTTGTGCAACTACTGAGTAATAACGTGAACCATGGCGTCTGTAGACAACTTTTGTCGTTTTTGAAAAGCAAACAACTCACTGCTGTTCTTTGTTCTTCTTTTCACTAAGAAATGTCTTCAAGTTCTGATAAAACTGGCGCTTTAGCAGCGTCCACGAGAATGTCTTCCGCAGTAACTGTACCGCCCTCTTGGACTCTGCCGCGCCTGAAAGTACTGCCCCTCATCGCTGATTGGTCCTGTCACTTTCTAACCAGGCCCAAACTGTTCAGATGGGAGCTCTGCAAGATGGATTCACCAGTGAAAAACAAGGAAATGGGCGTATCCATCTGCTTTGTAAGGTTAAGTCCACATATGATTTTATCAAACAGTAGTTACAACATCCAGTCTTCTGTCCAATATGAAGAAGTGCCAAATGATGAATTTTATTCAGATTTTCATTGATTTTCATAATTATTTCCACATTTTGTTAGCCTCATAGACAATTGCCTAAGTCATACTTTAACACATCTTGGCAAACACAGGATTTCTTTTATTTTTGTTACAACAGTAATTTTTACCAGATGTGTGAACAAGTCTCCTAAAAAAGAAAACCACAACAAGGACTACACAACAAATAAAAGTGACTTAATAGATAATAATTAATACATGACTTAGACATATAGTGGTTATGTAATGAGCACTCTGATTGGCTGAGGATAAAGGCAATAAGGCACAATGACTCCTCAGCATTTGGAGAGTAGAGTTAAGCAGATTAACAATTTGGCCAAAAAATGACTTCTGCAATTATGCTATGAGGCTAACAATATGCTAGCTCCTTAATAAATGATAAGGCTCTGCACACCTGGCATGTCCTGCATACAGCAGGAGCAGGCCTGCATTCTCCTCAGAGGATGCATTTGAATATTTCTGTAACCAACTCTTGGACTGCACTGCCATCACACTGCAAGTTTATCAAAAGTTCAACCAAAATCTGAAAGAAAGATGGAGTACGTCAGCATGTAAGGATGACTGTAACAGTACTAAAAGAAGCAAAATTATACAACAGAGGTTCAGCCAAAACCTCTTTGGTTTACATTACGCCTCCGCCTTTAAAGGTCAGCGACAGAGATCAGTCTGGTTTTTTCAGTGTTCAGTATGGAGCCGATGGGTATGAGTCAGTGTTCTCCAGAGTGTTGGGGGCTGTAATGCGTCACAGCTGTATATCTATGAGTCTATCTGAAATTCAGGTTTCGGTTCAGCAGATGGCCAGAGAAAAGGTCAGTGTCATCAAACCTTGGCAGGAGACATTTTATTCTTCAACCTTTAGGCCGGCCACACACTAGACGATTTTTTAATCTGAAACGATTTTAAAACTGTGGGAGACCACAGACTTCAGGACAATTACCAAATATTTTTCATCTTTAATCCTCTGAACGCACACACTAGACGACTCAGCCAGATTGTCAGATCACTGGAGACCACACACTGCCGACCTGCCTACGACCCCATGTGATCATGTGACTTCATTAAAAAAAAAAAATTGTCTTGCTGTCTCTCCACAACAGGTGGTCATGGCATGCGTTACAGATGAAGCAAAAATCATAAATCAAGGGAAAGACTCGGATGAAATCCTGGCTGGAATTAAGGTACAGTTGTGTCTATGGTTGTGAGCGGTGAAAGTACGTATGATTCGTCTGGTGACGCTACCTGGTGTGCTTGCTCTCATTGGTTGTGTTAGGTACTCCGTCAGCGGTACTACGACCTAGAATCGTAAATATCAAACATATTTGATATTAGTTTGATATTTACGATTCAGGGTCTGGAAGGCTACGACGTGATTTGAAGCAGTCAGTTAATTGTGTTGACACCACACATGTGCATACTACTAAGACAAATAATCGTTTGCGACGAGGCTTCAGTCGGTATACGCCCACATGATCATCGGGGGAGATAAATCTTGCCCCAAATCGGGCTTAAAATCCAGTAGTGTGTGGCCGGCCTTATTGTCTGTTTACTCCTGACATTAAAATCCATCCTGGATCATCTGATAACATGTAGATCAGTGTTTTACAACCTTTTTTTGCTCAAAGCACACCTAAGATGAAGCCCAAATTTTATAAAATTGCCTATTTGAAATATGTTACAGTAAAATGAGCATGTAGCGTTAGTTCAGGCAGGCCCTGGAGTCCAGAACTGCTATAAAATTGAGATCAGCTAATCTCACCCAATCCTTTATCAGCTGACAGCCAGCCGATTTGCTTTAAAGCATGCTATTGACTACTCATACTCATGCTGCCACATTTAAACTGCTCTAACCCGGTCATGCTTTGCTGCACCCTATGCAAACAATTTTTACAACTCTCCTCCACCCCAGCTCCTCCTTCCTAGAATGGCTGCATATGAAAAACAGCAATAAGAGCAAATTACAACTGCTAATTGAGAAAAATTATGACTGCAAATCATGTGTGTTTCATGGCTCAAGGCCTTGCCACACCATTCGAGAACCACTGATGTAGATGAATGGACATTTATTAATAGTGCATCTCCATTGACTACTTGAAGCCAGAATTCCCTTCTCTAACCTAGAGGTTGTTTAGAAAATGTGGTTTAAAGACCTGGTTGGATTTCCTTTTATCCATTTTTCTTTCGGATATAAAACAGCAAATTCATAATACGTCCTAGTGATGCATTGGGATGCATTCGCACCTGTCATTCAGGCTAACAACTTGACATTCAACCACCCAAAAAGGATGTTAATGCAACGTATAAATGTGGTTTTGTCAGCAAAATCAAGAGGTTAGAATTTGAGCTCCAGCCATACCATGCCTCTAAGCTCTGCTCTCTCCCTGAACTCAGGCATTTGCAATGCATGTAAAATTTAAAAGAAGAATAAAGAACAGCAGTGAGTTGTTTTCTTTTCAAAAACAACAAAAGTTGAGTACTTACATGTCTATAGTCGCCATGTTTCGCGTTATTCCTCAGTAGCTGCGCACGCTTAGCTCGATAGTGGCTACATCATGTGTTTTGTTGCTCTGACTGGCCCGTAGAGATGTGACAGTCAGAACGTTCATCCAATCATGTGTGAAACAAATCCATCTGGCATGTCAGGTTACCATCTGGTAGAATACAGTACAACTCAAACCCCCCCTAATGATTGCATGCTTGAGCAGGGCAGCAGACGAGTGAAAACATATTTTCCGTCATGAAAAGCTTTAAGTGTGAAATGAAATGTGGCCCAGTTACTTTTGTGGTACTGTAGCTACATCTGAGCTAACACTATGCTGGCAGCAGCCATTGCTGCTGACTCAGTACAATAAAAAAAACCTTGCTCATAGCAACTGCCTTATTCTCTCTGAATAATGCTGATTAGTCAGATCCGTTTTCGGTTCAGTGCAAATTATGTGGACTGCAGCTTTTCCATTCGGATTTGCCTGATGACAGAGATAGAGGCTGGCCAGGCCATGTGCTTTGCAACGTTATGCATTTGAAGCTGTGTGGCAGCGTTACCAATTCTGTGCTGCCTGAAAGAACCAAAAATGATGATACCAACCTCCAGTGAAAAAAAAAGGGGGGGGGGGGGTGTTAAAAATTGTTGTTTCTACTTGATGACCGGCATGTCAAAGCTTTAATTCTCACAAATTCACTGTACGTCATGATGTTACATAGGAAAGTTTCTTTCTAAGTTCCCCTGTTCTTGTTTATTTTGAGACCCAAGGTAACCTGATAGCCAGATGGATTTGTTTCACACATCCACCTAGGAAAAGCTTCCATAGACAGTGTTTGGGAAAGGGCAGAGCCTTTGAAAAATCATGGTGATTGGATGAACGTTCTATCTGTCACATCTCTATGGGCCAATCAGAGCAACAAAACACGTGACGTAGCTGCTATCAAGCTGAGCATGCACAGCTACTGACGAATAACGTGAAACATAGCGACTACAGACATGTAAGTACTCAACTTTTGTTGTTTTTGAAAAGAAAACAACTAACTGCTGTTCTTTGTTCTTCTTTTAACGAAGAAATGTCGTCAAGTTCAAATAAAACTGACTCTGTAGGAGCATCCACGCTAATGTCTTCCGCCATAATTGCACGGGCCTCTTGTCGCTGCTTGCACGATTCTGCTGCGCCCAAAAGTACTGCCCCTCATCACTGATTGGTCCTGTCACTTTCTAACTGGGCCCAAACTGTTCAGATGGGAGCTTTGCAAGATAAATTCACCAGTGAGGAACACAAAAACACGGGAATACATCTGCTTTGCAAGGTTAGACCCAAGAGGCACTATTGGAAAACCCCTGTGCTTGGATGTTTTGGACAAAGAAATCCCACCATTTATGATGCAATCAAAAATGCCAATGGAAAAGAAAGTATGTAACACTAGGAAGGGGTTCAGCAATTGAAATGCAACAAAACAGTTAATTCTTATCTATTGTCTGCACATTTCCTGAGTATCCACTATTTTAGAAATATGAGTATGGATAATCAGCCAGTATATTGCAGTGTTTTGTACAAGGCAATACTGAATAAATGTAAATAAACTAAGCTACAGCCTTGCTGCAGGTTGAAAATCCATTATTTACATGCACACATTACACATCTTGTACAGACAAGTAGAAGCAGCCTCTCTGTGATTCATATCAGCATGAGACGCCATATAAATTTGTTGTCATATTAATATTATGATGTGCCTGAAAAGGCTTTTTCATTGTTAAGACATGTTGGCTCCCACCATAAAGAAAAGAAAGCATAAAGCAGAGGGTAAATTTAATTTCCTCTCTCTGGAGATTCTGCCTAAATAGATGACTATAAAGATAATTATGAGTGAGAGCTGGAAGCAAACCGAGAGCATGAGAGCGCAAATGTCACTCAGACAATAGTGAATCCCACAGGGGAGCTCTGCCCTTTCATGGAGGATCATGGAAAGCTTTATTATGATTGCCCGTGTCCGTACTGAGAGGATACACTCTGCCTCTAAGGTCGAGTTCCTGCAGGTGAAAGAAAAAAAGCAGCAACGCCGGAGGGGGAAAACTTTAAACCGTGAAAGTTTGCTAAGGAAAATTACTACTGACTCGAGCGGTATTGTATGAAATTGAAGTCAACTTGTTAACGGGTGGCATTGAATTAAAATTGTTATTCAGAAAGAGCGATATAAAAGCCCTTGACAGTGTTTAATTGCAATCAGTTAAATTGCTTAATTCAAACAGAGAACCATGGGGAAGAATAATTAGCAGAGAAAGAGAGAGAAGGGAGAGCAAATAAGAGAAAGAATGAAGGAGAGAAGACAGAGATGAGGGAGATTTTATTTATTTTATCCTAACTAACTCTAACTATGTTTACATCAGGCTGTGCAATTAAATAAATCTGGGTATTATGCTGCTTTAATTGTTTGCTAATGTGGCCGTGAATGAGCCTGATGTGTCAGGGTGACTTCTAATAGGGAGGTTGAAATAACAACCTTATACCGTTAACATTCATCCGCTGTTTCAGCCTTGAAGAGTCTGAACATTCAGTTTCTGCTCTGACTTGTATTTGAGTTGTTATTTTAAACTGTGCTCAAAGTAAACTCTATTATTTCTTCATTTGCACTAATAACATGATGGATCGTTTGGATCTCGAGTCAGCCAATGCAAAGGAATTACTTTTAGCAAACAGGATCGATAATGACCTGAGACTCATAAGGACACTGAAAACCAGTCTGTTTGTATGAGGTACACTATAAAAACAAAAGCATTTGGCCACACCTGTTAATTAATGACTTCAGGTGTTTCAATCAGACCCATTGCCACAAGTGGATAAAATCTGTCACCTAGCCGTGCAGTCTCAAACATGTGTGATCCTAAATGGACCGTTCTGAAGAGTTCAGTGATTTCATGTGTGGTACTATGATGGATGCCACCTTTGCAATAAGACAGTTGGTTAAATTGTATTCCTGCTTGATATTCTACAGCACTGATCATCAACTGGCAGCCCGGGGGCCACATCAGGCCCCCCAAAGCTTCCTGTCCGGCCCCCGAAAGATCATTAAATTCAGAAAAGGAGGAAAAGATGATTTTAAGAGTATGCCTTTGCCTTAAATGTCTGCAGCTGTTAAATCCATCCCACAAACAATTAACATTGAAATAGATTAAGAATGACTAACCATTTGATCTGTTTTTACAAAAATTTACTGTCAAAAATAGTCGTTATTTAAAAAATGGTTAAGGTTGGCAGAAGCCTTGCAAAACTTGGCTGAAAAAAGTTGTGAAACGAGGTTAAAATGTGTCAAAATAATGGTAAAGGGGCAAAAGATATCAAAAATTGATTACAAATGACAAAAAATAGTTCAAGAAAGTAAAGAAAAGAGTTAAAATGAGGCAAAAATTGAAGAAAAGTGGCAAAAATTGATAGTAGAGTGGCATTAAGAGGATAAAACATGCGGAAAAAGTGGTTTGAAGGGGGTTAAAATCATGCAAAAATTGGGCTAATGGGGCAAAAGGGGGCAAAAAGTATCAACAATGGGTTAAAAGTGGGAAAAAATGGTTTTAAAGTTGCAAAAATTGTTGAAAATATAATAAAAGGAGTTAAAAAGTGGCAAAATGGATAAAGAGTGGCACACAGGGGATAAAACATGCAGGAAAAGTGGTTTAAAAGGGGTTAAAATCATGCAAAAATTGGGTTAAAGGGGCAAAAAGGGGTTAAAAGTGTCAAAATATTGGTGCTAAATGACAATTAGGGAGGGTCTGTTCTCTTGGATTTTCAGGGGTCCGGCCAATCCTGTTCTCATGCCTGTCTCCCTGTGGCCTGCTGCATTATTGATAATAGGGATAGATCTCACTGGTAATGACTGAATATGTCCTGTAGTTTAAAGGAAAATACAAATACTACTGCAATAGCAAAATGTTAATTTAATTTTTGTGTATTTGAAAGTCTGGCCCCCAGAGTTTCTGTTGAGACTAAATCTGGCTCTTGTGCAAATGTACTTGATGACCGCTGTTCTACAGTCAACCATTCGTGTCATTAGAAAGTGTACGTGTTTATGAACATCAGCAACTCATCCAGGAAGCAGAAGACCACATAAAATCCCCGACTGCTAAGATTCATGATGTTTAAAAGTCACCAGTGCTCTGCTGATTCCATAGCTGAAGCGTTCTGAGCTTCCTCTGGCATTAATGTAAGCACAAAAACTGAAGCAGGAGCTTCATGGATGGGTTTCCATGGCCGAGCAGCTGCATGCAAGCCTCACATCACCAAGTGGTGAACAGCGCACTGACAACTGATCTGGAGCCCTGTGTGGGACTCTTTCCTCACGCTCCTGCTGGATTTCTGACCATTACCGCCTGCTTCCACAATGCATGCCATCCACTCCCACCTGCTATGGCAACAAGCATGTCCTATCCCTCCCACATCCCACACCAAATCTGACAATCCAATGTTAATGGAAAGGACAATAGTAATGAGTTAACTTAATCACCAGCTTGACAAAATTTCCTCCCTGAATGAAGTAGAAAACAACACGCATGGTGAAAGAGCAGCCGAGAGCCTGGAAAAGGAGATTGAAGCCAGGCCTTCTCACCCAACATCAATGCCTGAACTCATAAATGCTTTGCAGAATGGGCACTGATTCTTTTAGGTATATGGCAAAATATTGTGGAAAGCATTCCTGCCTGCTCTGGCACTTACGAGAGGACAACAGATAGCCAGGGCAGAGACTGGTTGTGGATGCCACAGAGTTATAGTTTTTTAATAACCTGAAAGATTCAAGAATTTTGAGAATACATCTGTGGTTTAAGCCATGTAGGCCACCCCCTGGCTCCACCAGTTATCATCTCCATGCCCGGCAAATCAGTCAACCCATGGGAAAAATCACTTTTCTGTAAAGTGTAGGGATCAAACACAATATATCCACAAGTTGATGGACTTCTATGAAAAAACAGAAAAATTTCAAACACTTTCTTTTGCATGCAAGTTAAAACAAATGATCTCATGTACTTGAATACATTATATTTTTGTTCCACAAATGGAACAACGTCTTCAGGGAAAAGGCTTTAAGTGAGGGAAATCCTTTTCATCTGCCCAAGTGTGCAAATGCCTGGGGAAGAAATGCAGCTCTACATAAAAGTGGAATGATAATGGCAGTTTGAAGTGGTTCAGTTCTCTTAGTCTCACTATGTGCACCATAGTGGATACCCAGGCATTAAAATAGAGAGTGTTATAGCAGTTTGCAGGCCACAGAGACGCATTTAAACCATTTGTTGAGTAAGTGCAAGATAAGGGGAAGAAATCAGAAAGAGAAAAAACTCCTAGAAATGAAAGAGAGAGGTTTACTGCAGACCAAGAAAAGGAGTAGAGATAAAAGAAAAGTATGGGTGGAGAGGGAAGAAACAAGCAACTCTTTGTCGCAGCTTTACATTATTTCATGCAGCATTTAACAAGAGGAAAGTCCTCTGAAATAATACATTTGGAGTGTTGGTAATGCCACTTTAAGTACTGCTGGAGGAGTCAGGAGAATTAATCGCCTCTCTGACTCGATCTCGGCCAATCACATTATCCCCTGATTTATGAAACATTAGAGGAGAGCGCAGACGCAACCTTGAGGCTGAGAGGTGCTGACTAACACTGGATCTTTGTTGAGTTTTGGAAGGAAAGAAGTGTTAATGATGAAATTACTGTTGACTACAAGTGATCAAGCTGTCAGTGATGACATTTTATGTCTAAATGCTCTTAGTGCATCATATTTTCCTTGTATCCCCGTGTGGTGAATGTATCATAAAGTTTTATCTTTGGACAGAGGAGGAAATAATGCTGTAGTGCATGGGATTTAAATGTTGTCTCCATACAAATAGATGTGGCAGGAGGTCCTCCCCCTCCCTGCCGCTGCATGGCACTGTGCCGGTCTTATGGCACTTTAACCGTTGGGCGTGGTTACATACAGGTGTGCCACCCCTTCCTCCTGAGGTGGCTGCAGCCTGGTCTAGCAGAGCCTTTTGTTTGGCGTGACTTGTACTGTCACTGTTGCAGCCCCAGGAGCACACATCTCTGTATGTACAGCGCAGCTGACTGCTGCAGTGTGGCTGATTGTTGGCACCATGAGGGACGGATTGTCCTGCTAGAGGCTCGTTGGAGGGTGTGGTGTATGTGTGTCGTAACTCTGCCTTTCCTGCTTGTTTGGTTGGCTCTTGGCTGACTGTAGTGCGTCATTGTGCAGTGGCGTAGCAGAGCTGCAGTCCTGATACTCTATGCTCTGTGTGGCTGTGCTGGCATCTCTGGCACTGGCATGTGAATGAGTCTGAATTTACCTTATGTAGCTTTAATAAAACAATTTAATGCTAGTTTTATTCCATAGTATACTTTATATGCTTTTTTTCTTAAAGGTGCCTGGGTGATCTTGTCGGCCCACCATCTCCTGCAAACAGCCACTGCTGTTTTGGCCTCCTTGCTACTTTTGGCTTCTTCTTAGCTCTTCTTTCTTCTGTTTAGGCTTTTTGTTCTTCTTCTGGCTGCACACTTGACTTGCTGCAGCCTACAGGCGCCAATCTTCTGTAAGAGAAGAGCTGTTAGCTAATGAGCCATTAAGGCTGCCTCATTTTAGGGCGCACTCACACTAGGCCATCTGTACCGAGCCTGGGCCCGTTTCGGCCTAAAGTCCGGTGCATTTGGCCAGTGTGACTGCAACCATTCCGTGCTTCAGCATGGCACGCTTTGTGGCCTTAGCACGAAAGGATGAGGTGGGAAAAAGCACGGCATGGATGCAAATGAAGGAGCACAAGTGGGGGAATGTGATGTAACATGAAGAAACAACAAAAGAACCCGCTTCAGAGCACAGAGAGCACACTAGGCAGCAGCTGCACGCTAGAGACAGCAGGATTTTTTCTAGAAAGATAGAGAGAACTATATATTTTGTCTCATTCTGTTTCAACAAGTTAGAAAGATTTTATCATAGCTGAAGAATTTAACTTCGCACAGCTCCACTACGACCTTGTTCTGGATCTCAGTCCAGTCCACATTTCTGACCAGTTTCTAGCAAAGCCAGGCTTTAACCACTGTGAGAGGATCTTTGGTTTGTGAAAAAAGCTTCCTCCCTTGATTTAGCCACAAACAACAGCTCACAGGATAACAAACACCTTTCATCCTCTGTGCGTAAAAGAGTGTCTGCCAAATACGTTGACAAGTGTGTGGCTGGGTTAATCTCAGAGCTGATTTAAAATCTCTTATCATAAAGTTATAATGCCATACTATCATCCACTGAATTAATTTACCTTTAATTCTTTGTCATGTAACCAAAAAAAATAAAGAAAATGTGATCTTGATCACTGACATTTGAATGAAACATTGTTTATTAATCCTGCGGTGTTTTCACTTCAGGCTCTCATCAGATGGTTAAATTGCTCTTGTCACAGTAAAAAAAAAAATCTTTTAACTGAACATTTCATCCTGCTCTGGACACAGGCTGTCCTGTGACATGAGAGCTTGTTTGATGCAGCACTGAAAAGCATCCAAATTAGCACAGAGAGATGGCACAGTCCTAACCTTGCAAAGCAGATGGATATGCCCGTTTCCTTGTTTTTTCACTGGGGGATCCATCTTGCAAAGCTCCCATCTGAACCTTTTGGGCCCGGTTAGAAAGTGACAGGACCAATCAGTGACGAGAGGCAGTACTTTCAGGCGTGGCGGAGTCATGACGTAAACAAGCAGCAGCAAGAGCTGGTGCAGTTATGGAGGAAGAGATTAGCGTGGATGTTGCTAAAGCGCCAGTTTTATCAGAACTTGACAACATTTTTTCGTTAAAAGAAGAACAAAGAACAGCAGTGAGTTGTTTTCTTTTCAAAAACAATAAAAGTCGAGTACTTACATGTCTGTAGTCACCATGTTTCGCATTATTCGTCAGTAGCTGTGCATGCTCAGCTTGATAGCGGCTACGTCACGTGTTTTGTTGCTCTGATTGGCCCATAGAGATGTGACAGACACAACGTTCACCCAATCATACTCCGAGTTTTTTTTTCAAAGCCTCTGCCTTTTCTCAAACATTTCCTATTAAAGCTCATGGTGCATAAAGGAATGCCAGGGGGATTCAGATAGTACACGAACACGCAGGAGAACAACTGTAGGGGCTCATACGAGTTAAAAAGTCGGGGTTTCATTCAGCAGAAGTGCTTAGAACTCTGATCAGTCTCAAGATTTTATGCTGTGAGCGATAATTCTCCATTATTAACCGTTTTCTCTCTCTCTCCTCACTGGGCTCTGTATAGTGAACATAGCCTACAGATCCCATGTCAGGTAAAATTGTCAGGTGTCAGATCAGATTTAGTATAAATCTGTTGCTTTTTTACAGCCTTAAAACAATACTGATGTATACTGAGCCATTAACATGTGTGATGAGTCGATCCGTGACGTATCCATGCCCAGGCCTGGATGTGTTGAGCGGTGTGATTGCAGGCCAAAAGGGGCAACATAGGATGGGGTCAAATGGGCTTCAGCATGGTTAGAATACGGCAAGGTACGGATGGTCTAGTGTGAAATATTCACATTTGCTTTAATAAGACTTCACACTTTATGTTGATGTCTGTTTTTGGTATTTTGGAGGTATTATAAATTGTGTTTATTTGAATTTTGTTCCTTGGGTTTATTTCTGTTCTACTGTGTGCATAATTTTAATGTGTATCACTTTTTGGCTCTTTATTTACACTTGCCCATTGTGGCAGCCCAGTAACCTGACATGCCAGATGGATTTGTTTTCACACCATCTGAAAAACCTTCCATAGACAGTGTTTGGGAAAAGACAGAGGCTTTAAAAAAACATTCGGAGGGGGATTGGATGAACGTTCTGTCTGTCACATCTTTACGGGCCAACCAGAGCAACAACATGTGACGTCGTAGCCGCTACTAAGGAGTAAACTCCATAGAGAACTGCATAACATGAACCATGGGGACATTAGACATGTCAGTACATGACTTTTGTCGTTTTTGAAAAGAAAACAACTCACTGTTCTTCTTTTAACGAACAAATGTCATCAAGTTTTGATTAAACTGACTCTGGCAGCATCCATGTTAATGTCTTTCACCATAATTGCACTGTAACCCCTTTCCAGACTGATAGATGTCTTTGACTTTGTTTCTCATCTGTTCTTGAATTTCTTTCGATGGTGCCACGATGTGTGGGAGATCTTTTAGCCTACTTCACTTTGTCAGACTGGTTCTATTTAGGGGATTTCTTGAACAGGTCTGGCAGTAGCCAGGCCTGGTTGTGGCTACTGAGATTGAACTTAGCTTTCAAAAAATGCGGTTAATTACAGTTAATTCATGATTATCAGGGGGAGACAATTACTTTGTCAGAGTCAGGTAGGTTTGGATGTCCCTTAATAAATGACTTCAGAAGGAAAACAAGCATTTGAGTGAGAAAAGTAAGAGCTCATGTAGTTACACTTCATAATTCTCCTCATACCTAACTAAAATGAGAGTCTTACCCTTATTTTACAGTCATGCCAACTGTGCCGCTGCGTTTCCTGCAGCATGTGTAAAGATAACCACCAGTAGAGTAAGCAGTGCCACCAGATCCTTGTTTTGACAGGCATAGTGGGTGATTGGATTGTCTGTATCAGCATGTTGCAGGATGGAGACCCTGAAGCTGATTAAAGTCTGGCGGCGTCCTCCGCCTCCTAAACAGCTTGTGACAGGCTGGAGTCCGGCAGGCTCCTTGGAGGCTCCTGCTGCAGCGAGGCGGAGACCGTAGGTGCCATCGCTGCTTAGCGTGCGTGTGACAGGAGAGGCTTCTTAGAAGGACGGACAAAACCTGAAGAAATCAATGGACGCTCAGCAGCATCTCAGTTCTGGTTGGCTGCTGCCGCTGTGCTGGTTAGTTGTTGTCTGAAACCTAATTTTATTGTTTTTAGTTGGTGAGTTTGAGAAAGTAGAAAGGTAGGAATGAACAAAAACAGCTCAAAGGATGTCCTTCAGGCTTAAACGCCTCTGTAGTTTTGAATGGCAGACACAAACAGCCACATTAGAGGCTACATGCACCAGTAAACACAGCAGGAGCGAACATAATGACCACGGTTTGTTCAACCTTCAACTGAAAACAGGTAATGGCTGCTAAAGATATCTAAAAGGCAAAAATAGGACGCTTTTTTACTCAGAATCAGGGAGAGAACATAATTCAGCACAGTTAACAACCGGGCCTTTACTTTTGGACTTTTATTTCTGATGCTTTAGCTTCGAGGACTCTAATTGCTTCCATTGATGTTCAAGAGAAAGTGTGCAGCGTTTTCAGACATCAAAAGACAGAAAATTACTTTGCTCTGCTGCAAGATAAATGGAGCCTGGTCATATATTTTTCTCTTTGTTATATCGTCACTTATTATGCACCGGGCCACTGGGACTAGCCATGAATCTAACCCTCATTTATGCAGACAGAAGGTGGATGCAGCATGAAGCTTAACATGCATCTTTACACATTTATCAGATGAAAACACACACTCACTAGATAAACAGCTTGATAAACACTCTTAAATCAAGCTGCTCAGAGTTCGTAGATACAGTGTTTTCTGGTAGGTTTGATGTATTTAATGTAATTCATTCCTGAACCATAGCTTAGATTTGTATAAATGTGGCTGGAAATCGATGAATTCTGCCTCCCACCCTGCTTCTCTGACACCACATTCAGTTGCTGAGATATATTAGCATGCTACTCCAGTCATCTTTCTCTCTTTCTACTCTTTCAAGTATTTTCTAGAGCAGTGATCATCAACTGAACCCCCCCAATTAAATTCAGAAAAAAAATGAGAGGGATAAACATGGCATGCTTTTGTTTAACTTCTTTTTCTTGAAGTTTAGATAAAACCTTCAACCTAGTGCCTTATCAGACAAGAAGCAAACTAGTATTTCTGTAATTTGGCATGCTGTTATTGTTATCTTCTTTAAAGTTGTAGTTTTTTGGCATAGATTTTCCACATAAGCCTCTTTAAAGACCCTGTAAAGTGAAAATAAATCTCTATTTAGGTTTGTTGTATGACAGGTTACTGTGTTATGAACCCCTAAATCAAATTTAAATCAGATAAAACATCTCCAAAATTATAATATTAAGCTTCAAAATCATTAAAAAAGAGGCAATGAAATCTGCTCCATGGTGGCGCAGGCATGTCTGTTGAATGAGCTGAAGCCACACCCACTCAGGAGAAATACTATCCTCTCAGACTTAAAAAATGCTGAAATCTAAATAGAGGAAAGCACTCACACCATTAGCCTGCCCCTTGGGGGCCACCCAAGTATATTTGCTGACTAGTCTTTCTTTTACCATCACAGGAAGAACACCCTCTTTTTCATCCCTCCCATAAATGCACTGATGCTGTCATTTCACTTGTGAACTTATCATCCATCAGCTCTAGGCTGCACTGAGCTTCCCTACGCTGACAGATTTCTGCACAAGCAGATCCTGTGGGTTTGAGTTTAAGGCCTAGTGAAGCCAACCTGTTGTGGAAACTCATTTTGCAGCACCTTGTACCCATGTTTTTTTTTTTTGTTTTCTTTATTGCCTAAAGCCCACACTCACTATGTTTTCAAGTTAAAGGTACAAATCTACAGCCTACAGAATGGAACAGAAGTACAGAGAGCAAAAACCAACCCCGGTCATCCTTCTGGTGTCCTGGATGGAAACAAACTTGCAGAGGTGCTGCGGCAGTGAAGTTAAATCAGGTAAATATGGGCCGTAAACAATGACTGCATCTGTACAGTGTCTGTGTGTGAGAGAGAGCAAATTGCTTGCTCTGTCGTCTCCTGAGAGCGGCCCAGGTGACAGAGCAGGCCAGGCCAGACAAATGGCCATTTTCACACTCACAGACTTACACTCAGGGTCAAGTGCTGGAGAGCCACAGATCCATTACCAAGATCAGCCTGCAGAGGATCCAGGTGTCTAGACACAGAGCACATTACATGATTAAGGGGAGTTAAGATGCTGCAGGTGGAGTGTGTATGTGCATGCCTCTGTGTGTGGTGCAGATGAGGAGTACAGGTAGCCCAGAGCTCTCGGTGAGCTCTCAGATGAATCAATCCCCGGCCATCCAATTTACACTGTGGGGAAAGGGAGAATCGATCCAGACTCTGCGTTTTCACACATCCAAGTAGCTTTCCAAAAAATAAAAAAAATAGCATTGCTCTGAGCTGCAACATCCCCCTGCAGCATGTTTTACATCTTGTCATACATCCTTTAAATTATTCAAATTCTCCCGTATTGTTGTAGAACCTGATGAGTAAAGAGCCTGCAGCAGAAACATACCTACCGTCTCCTCGCTTTCTTGGGTTTTACTTATTTAACTTCATTCAGGCTCATGAATAGATGGATGTGGATAGAGCATCACAGCTGGATAGACAGCATCATTATTAAGACTCTAACAAGCTCATCTGCTCCCACAGGTCTAATTTGTTATTTGAACTACAAGTGTGCAAGAGCTTTCTGCTTCTTTACAGACTTTTTCATCCTCCATTCACCTTGGAAGTTGTTCCAGAAATAACTCTTCAGTTCTACAGTGTCCTAAGAATGGACACCTGGCTCTCCTAATGTTCTTTGTTGTGGAGAAATTGCCAAAATCTTTAGAAATGCTTAATAACAGAATCAGAAAAATCAGAAAATGTGTGCTGAAACAAGCTGATCTCAGATTTTCCTCTCACGATGTCATGTGGGGGAGTTAGCCCCGCCCCCAGGCTCGGTTGACCCTCTCCTCTTGGAAGAAAGTTACGCCCTCCTCTCCTGATCCTCCTCTCAGCTGCCAGCTGTAAGGAGGATCAGGAAAGCCACATCCATTAAGCCACATCCATTTCCTAGGAGGGGCGGAGTCAGACAGCTCATTAACGTTTAAAGCCACAGGCACAGAAACAGCTCATTCCTAGCAGGGCTGAAACAGAGGGACAAGGCTGAAGGTCAACAATGGATGCTCATGATCTTAGGGCTCTTTAAAACAGGCGTGGGCTCAGGAACACCTCCAGAAATCATTGTCTGTCAGCATATTGTTAAGAAGAAGCCATATGTGAACACAATCTAGAAACATCAACATCTTCCCTGGGCCAAAGCTTTTTCAAAATGAACTGAAGCAAAATGGAAAACTGTTCTGTGGTCAGATGAATCAAAATTCATACATTCATCTTCTTCCGCTTATCCGAGATCAGGCCGCGGGGGCAGCAGCCTAAGCAGGGAAGCCCAGACCACATACCACATCCATCACAACAGCATGGCTTCACAGGAAAAGAGCCTGGGTGCTAAACTGGCCTACTTGCAGTCCAGACCTTTTACCAATGGAAAACACTGGGAACATCATAGACGACCCAGGACTGTTGAGCAGGTAGAATGCTACATCAGACAAGAATGGGGCAACATTCCTTTCCAAAACTCCAGCAACTGGTCTACAAACTTCCCAGCTGCTATCAAATTCAAAACGAGCTCATATTTTTTTATAAAATGGTAATGTGTCTCAGTTTGAACAACGGATATTTTGTTTATGCTCTATTGTGAATAAAATAAGACTTATTTACATTTCACACAGTGCCCCAACTTTTTTGGAATTGAGATTATATATCTCATTCAAGACTTAATACCTTGATTAATGCCATTTGCTCCATCATGACTCATGAGTTAATTATGATTATGATCAGACAAACATCTTTTCTGTCATTATTGGTAATAATTAGAAATGTCACCTGCATTTCCAAACTTCTTCTGCATGATCTGCAGATTTGGTTCATGTTTTAATCCTCAGATATTCAGAAATAGAATAAAAAATAGTCACTTGTTTGCCTCTTGTTGAGATTGCAAGATGAGAGGAAACTGTAGCGTCTGATTGGACTGAGAGCAATACATGTGTGGGTACGGCAGGGGTCATCAAGTACATTTGCACAAGGGCCAGATTTAGTCTTGACAGAGTCTCTGGGGGCCGGATTCCAAATAACGAAAAATTAAATTAATATATTGTTCTGATTAACATATTATTTTATGAGTATTTGTATTTTCTTTCAAAATGCAGGAAATTTTTAGGCATTACCAGTGAGATCTATCCTTATCTGTAATGCCGTTTAAGGAGACAGGCATGCCCACAGAATTGGCTGGAAAAAATGGTCCCTTAACAATTATGATTTAGTACCAATTTGAACTTATGTTTCACACTTTTCACTACTTTACTGCTTCAATCTGCCATTTCTGCATTATTTTTTTGCCACTTTTAACCCATTTTTGATACTTTTTGCTATATTTATCACTCTTTAACCCACTTCCTTGCCTTTTCACTGCTTTGCCATTGGCTATTTTTGCACCATTTATCCACTTTTAACCCATTTTTGATACTTTTTGCCTCTTTGACCTCATATTTACCAATCTTTAACTCCTTTCAACCATTTTACTTGTGTGTCTTATCCTTCCTTCATCCATTTTTGATACTTTTTTGTCCATTTTTCTTTTATACTAATGGTTTGTCACATTTTAACCTCTTCTCACCACTTTTCCTGCAAGTTTTTGTCCCTTTGTACCACTCCACAACCCATTTGGATGCTTATCACCCATTTTTGCCACTCTCTAGCCCCTTTTCACCACTTTATCCAGTCATTTTTGCCTTTTTTTTTTTTTTTTTTTTTTTTTGCAGAAAGGGGCCACAGGCCGGATTCGAACCCCGGCCGTCCGCGTACATGGGTAGCACGTTAAACCACTCAACCCTCTGCGCTCCATTTTTGCCATTTTTAAGACATTTTTGATACTTCTTGCCCTTTTTTGTTGCTTCTTTAACACAATCATTGCCACTTTTTAACTCCTTTAAACCACTTGTCTTGTTGTATCCCATTTTTGCCACTTTTCATCTATTTTTGCCACTTTTTATTACTTTTCCCCGCCATTTTGGCCACTTTTAATCCATTTTTGATACTTTTTTGCCCATTTTTCTTTTATACTAATGGTTTGCCACATTTGGACCTCTTTTCACCACTTTTCCTGCAAGTTTTTGTCCCTTTGTGCCACTCCACAACCCATTTGGACACTTATCGCCTATTTTTGCTACTCTCTAGTCCATTTTCACCACTTTATCTGGTCATTTTTGCCGTTTTTAACAGACTTTGTCAACATTTACTGATAATGGCTGACAAGTGAATTTGTGTAAAAACAGATCAAATGTTAGTCATTCTAAAACTATTTCAATATTAATTACTGGGGTGGATTTAACAGCTGCAAACATTTAAAGCCAAAAGATACTCTTAAAACCACAACATCTTCTTTCCTGCTTTTCTGAATTTAATGACCTTCTGCGGGCCGGAAAGGAAGCTTTGGGGGGGCATGGTTTGGCCCCCGGGCCGCCAGTTGATGATCAGTAGTGTAGGGAATCACAGGGGCATGCTGAGGTACCTGCAGAGAGGTTTTCTTGAGCTAAACTCCCTCGTTGAGATGCTCCACATGCCTGCTGGAATAAGAGGAATATTGCCTGGCAGTCAAACCACACATAAACCTTTATCACCCTCAAGCTTTAGCATTAAAAAGCACCTCAGAGTAAACAGCCCCCATACAGCCTATATAAGCAGGGCTTTGTGTTTACAGCCCTGTCGATGCTGTATGTCTTACATGTTGATCACCATCACAATGTCAGAAAAATCAATCTTAATCCCTGCCTCCTGAAGTCAGCCGTCTTTACCCAGGCGTTGGTGCATTTTATGATCAAGTGGAACAACTCCAGATCTTTTTGGTGCAACATGGCTGGGTGACCAACATGTGATGATTTCTGCTTCATTAGACCAACAACACAAGATGATGAGGAGCTGCTGCAACATGTCAGATGTTATGCACTGAAAAAAGCCTGGCCTTGCTCTTCCAACAGGTTTTTTACTTATCATGTAAAGATCCCATTCTGAAAATAAAGTTCTATCTCTCACACCTCTTATGACAATATATTTTTGATTATGAAGTGAAATCCTTGTTATAAAATTCAGAAAAAAAGGAGTAAAGGCATAAAATAAAGGTAAGAACTTGGAAAATAAATTAATTTGGGTTTTCCTATTATTTTTTCATTTTTAAATCTCTCAATGATGGCTTGAACTCATGATTTGAAATTTTTATCTCATGTTTTGCCCTTTTAAGTTGATGATTTAGGTTTTTATGTCAAATTTTGACCTTAAACGGTAACAATTTTAGATTTGAAGTCATAGTGTGACCATTTTCTGTCATTATTTAAAATTTATCTCGTGTTTTACCCATTTTGGTTAATGATTTTGGCTTTTTATGTCAAATTTTGACCTTTAAGGTTCACAATTTTAGATTTAAAGTCATATTTTGACCACTTTCACTCATTATTTTAAATTTTATCTCATGTTTCACCCATTTTGGTTGATGATTTTGGCTTTTATGTCAAATTTTGACCTTTAAGGTTCACAATTTTAGATCTGAAGTCATATTTTGACCATTTTCACTCATTATTTTAAATTTTATCTCATTTTTTTGGCCTTTTTCTGTTGATTATCTTGACTTTTAATGTCAGATTTTGACCTTTAAGGTTCACAATTTTAGATCTGAAGTCATATTTTGACCATTTTCACTCATTATTTATCTGCCTGTTGAGCCTGTTGGTGGCAGAAACTAGCATCCTAATTTCATGTCACCTTATTTCATTCCTAAGATAATAAATCAGAGATCACAGAGGAAGGATGGTGATGAGTATGTTCCAAACTCTCCATCTTACCACCAACAGTCCCAGCTGCCTGTTGTCCTTGAGTTTCGATGCCTCCTGCATCTCCGCCACAATCTGCTAGAAAGATGAGGTTCATTTATCTTTTTAAGTGGGAGAAACACGCTGAGATGTTTTGCCTCTCGAAACAAACTGCCACCTTCCCCCAAAACAAACTTGCGTTGAACATTTCCAAACCAATTAAGGATATAATTAATGAAACCCAGCACCTGTAGTGCCGGAGCAATCACCAGAGAGGGGACAGTGAAAAATGTAGCAATCAAATTAATCAAGCAAAAGGCACAGGCCAATTACTCGCAAACCATCTAGAGTGTGGTGCGGCGCTCGGAGAACAGGTGATAGTTATCATTAAATTAGCGGGAGATCAGCAGCTCGGGCTGTTCCATCATGTGGGACCTTGATGAACTGCGGGGCGAGTGAGGCATTTGCGGTGGGCGCAGCAGCAGACACGAAGGCCCATATGCTCGGTTGTTTAAGAGGAAAGGCGGAGAAGAGGTGTTTGGATCATGATTAATGAAAATGCAGCGGCGACACAACAACAACATCTGGTCATGCATCAGACCTCCATGTACCTTCAGAGGATCCATGGTGGTCCTGAAGGTTAGCAGACAGGTATATGAGCCTGCGGAGCCAGAGGGACATGACAGAAATGGAGGCTTTGAAGGAACATCTGCACTGCTTTCTCTTATTTCCAAAGCAGAATGCAAGAAAAATAGAAACAGTACCCAACTAAAGAAAACAAACCTATTACTAAGACTATAGGGGTCATGGCAAAGGGCGACTTTGCCAAAATGTTGTAGTGTCCCTTTAAGGTGGCAACTCTACTACTATACTAATACTATCGCCAAGTACCTCATACAACCCAACTTCAAAAATACAGAAATATCCCTTTAAACAGTAAGTACAGTATATCTCTAGCCTAAACCTTGATCAGCAGCTTGAGGCAGGTTGAACTTCCTGTACTGATGCAGGAAGTACTTCCTCTGCTGGGCCTTTTTTCCAAATGCAGTCATTTTGTGAGGTCAACTTCAGGTCTTCGGCTTCTTTATATTTCTGTTTTAAAACGACTTCCAGCACTGCTACTGTCAGTCACACCAACATCTTTCAGTCCCTGTGTGTTTTCTGACTTCTGTTTACTTCTCATCTTCCTGTATGTTGAGTCTCACTGCACAGAAATGAACAGCTCTGTGTGGGCAAAATAAGGTAATCGCTTGTGTAGCACTGGTAAATAAATGGCGGAGAACTGCTGGGGCATGGTGTGAAAACAAAGGCCAGACAGAGAGCACTGGAGTGTGAACGGTGTTGTGCATTTCAATGGCGTGAAACGGTGATGGAGCACAGTGAAGTGTGAGAGGTGCTGTCCGTGGTGCTGATTAGTCTGGACGCATGTTACAGGTTGGCTGAATGGAAACGGCTCTGATGGAGTGTAATAAACTGTGATGACTTCCGTTAATATACACTGCTGCCATGATTCACTAAAGTCTGGGGTTTCTCATGCTACAGAGGAACCTACATTAGTCATTTATTCAATCATTCAAAGAGGTTCATTATGCTTTTATTGCAACGAAATCAGAAATAAAACAATTTTGCCTGTTGTTACACAGTTATTCTTACTTTATCAGGAAATGTGATTGTATTTTATGCAGTGCGAGCCTAGAAACCTGTATTGTTGACATTGTAATGTTTTTTTTTCCTTTTCTGCCAGTTTTGCTACTCTGCCATGTCCCCAGATGTTAATCAGTATATTAGTATGGTTAGAATATGTCATTTTCTCTCTCTGTGTGGGCAGGAAGACGATTCCCATGTAAATGTGCCTTTAAAGATCACATATTTTACCCCTTTAAAAAAAGTTTATATTGGTCTCAGAGATCCTTAAAACATGCCTGTGAAGTTCATTGCTGAAAAAAGTCCACTATTGGATTTATGCATGTCTGTTTCAGCCCTGATCAGAACAAGCTGTTTCTGTGTGTGGCTTTAATGTTACCGAGATGTTTGACTCCACCCCTCTGCGGAAATGGGTGTGTCTTAATGGATGTGGCTCTCCTGATCCTCAATCAGGGGATGAAGACGGAACTTTCTCCCAAATGGAGAGGGCCAACTGAAACTGGGGGCGGTGCCAACTCCCCACATAACATCATGAGGGGAAATCTGGGAACGGCTTGTTTTAGCACACATTTTCTGAAAGGTGGAGAACGAGAGGGGAGGAGGTAATGGATTTTTCTGATTCTTGGGAGGATTGAGGACAGGCCAGGGGCACATATTTTTGTTAGAATAGCCTGAAAAAGTGTATTTTTGCATATGTCACCTGTAAACAGTTCCTTAGAAAGCAAACAGAGTCCTGATTTTAACAGTGACCCACTTATGATCAAGGTAGTGCTTATGAATCATGCACAATGTGGTATTAAAGCTGCAGGCAACTTTTTAGATATAAATTAGGGTGGAACTCATAAGCCAGGCAGCCAAGCAAAAACTAGATGGGCAGACTTGTCACCCAGGTAACTTAGAAATTAGACAATAAAAATCACAACAGAGACACCAAAACCCATGTGCTGTATAGAAACAGATCTGTTGCTGCTGAGTGAACTTAAGAGGCAGATGGATTGGCTAAATTCCATGATTGTCATCAGCCAGTAATATTCACTTCCGGTGCATGTTACCTGCTTTTTGCACGCCAGAGAATCGCCAGATAACCTGATTTTTACTCTATTTGGGACTTTATTCCACAGTTTGCTTTTTGGTGATTTGTTGTCCTGCTCTGTGCCTTTTGACTGGTAGAAGGCTTTGAGAAATCAGTCGCCTGATTCCTCAGTAATAGAGTGAGTGGGCTGAGAAGGCGGCAGCGGTTGCCCCAGCCTGCTGAACGTTATTCTAAACTCGCTCACTGGAAACATTGCATCCTCTTGTGTTTCGTCATCCTGATCTCCGAAACTTCTTTCTTTTTACTAAATTCTGTCGTGGCGTGCAAATCGGCATTGTTTTTCACACGCTTACATAAAACTTGTTTTATCTATGGACTCAAAGGACAACAGCTGCTAGCTCCGGCTAGTTGTTTTTAGCATCAGACTTATGGTCCAAACATACTCAGGAGGAACGTACGCAGAACATACTCCGCGGAGGTCCGCGCAGACTCAAAGCGGACGTCCCCAAGGCCCGTGTGTGCAAAGTTAAAATTTTACAACTGTGCGGACTCCGCTTCACGTAATGGTGTCACGCAAAAGACTGCTTGGCATGTATTTTTCACATCGTCCCGCATTAAATGTGACACGACCTGCATTTTGTTCCTCTGTGCAGTGTTGACAGGTGAGCAGTGACTCCCAGAGTGAAGAAGGAGTGGGGCTAGGTGCCCAACTAGATCATCATAGTTTTCACGTGTCATTTGGAAATACTGAAAATTTTTTGCCACGTAAATACTTTGCATGTCCTTCACCAACATGGCTTACTCCCCTTCCTCGTCTCTTGTGGCATTTAATGGCCGTACATTCCACTGTCTCTTAATTATATTGCTTTGCAAAGCCAGCAGGCTTTGTGGGTGTAGGACGCCATGACAGGAAAATGTAAACATCACGCAAGGATTGTGGGAAATGTAGGATTTCACGGAAATTTCCCAGGAAACTACAACGCAGTGCGCTCGACTATGGAAGCTCTGATGACTGCGGACATTCCACTCGGAGTCCGCTCTGCTCATAGTATGCCCGAGTATGTTCAGGCCTTTAACCTGCTGAACAAACCGTAAACCAACAAGATGAAGTCTGTTTACTGCGAAGGCTGCCTTGTACTCTCACGGACTAAAAGAGAGGTTACCAACCTTAAAGAGGACATTCAGCAGCTTTCATGTTGAAGTTGTTCCTCTGTATCCCCTTGTATTCACAGTGAGCGGCACATGGGTAAGAAATAAAATGCTTCACTTTGTTTTTTGTTCGGTTTTTACCTAAAACTTGCTAAATTACACAGAGATGATGCATAGCCTAGCTTCCTTTATGGTACAACATCAAGTAATCTTAAAGGGCAGCCCTCACTAAAATTACTGGAGGCTGTTGCCACTGCTATTGCCAAGTAATACCAAAATATCCTTTTAAATCCTGACTTGAAAACAGTGCATGTAGGTGTCTAATGTTGACATTACCCTGTATATATCTGTATATCCACCCTTTCTGGCTCTGCCTCTGCCTGTGATAGCTGGATATCAGCCTGTGGAGGCCAGTCATTTTGTATATGTCTGAAAAAATGTTGAATTTAACACTTTCCACTCAGATGTGAAGATTTGGACCCTAAATGATCAAAAATACTACTAAATAGCTATGTAGATTTTAAGCTAAAAAAGTGGTCCAAGGGTTTAGTTACTCTTTAAGTCCTGCTTGCACTCTTAGCAACACTTGAGGCAGGTACATTTTACTGTTGTGGCTATAGACATTGTTGATTCTGTTAAAATGGGTGATTTCTTGTAGGAAGAAAGACTGCAGCAGTCTAATACAACAAAGGTGAATAGGAAAGAGTTTAATTCAGTATGGAGATGAGGTTTTAAGCTTTTTATTCCCTGCAGTGATGGTGACTTTTATCTCACCGTTTTAATCCTGAGGTTTACCAAAGTCTGCTGTCCAACACAGATACCAAAATAACCAAATTCAGGCACCCAGTGGTTTCCATTTTTGGATTAGTTTCTTATCAGTACTGTACAGATGTTTACTACAGCAGACACAGACAAAATTTGTCTTTTCTGATTCATGATGTTCTCAAAATTGGCCCGGCTCGGACGCCAGAGACACACAATCCCGTTAAAGCGAGTCACTGATTGTGAAGTACATTTGGAAATGTGACTAATTCTCATTGCTGTTTTCTAATTTCTCTTTTTCCCAGCTCAACTGGAAAGGGAGCAAATACATCATTAAATCAGCACTGCCCCACTGTCGCTGTCATTATAACAGTCAGTCTGATGCCAACATCTTTCATTAAAGAAACATGGAGCCTTTCGGGCCCCGGGAGCTCCCTCGGTACGGAAATACGCCGCTAATCACGAACGTGGGGCATGCCAAGCTCTGCTTTAGGAGCCCTCTCAAAGAATACAGAGGAAAAATAATAATTGATGAAGTTGGCTCTGAGCAAAGGCACTAAGCGCTTTAAAAGCTTTCCATCGTCTTACAATACAATTTCCAAATCAATATTTCATTAACTGGATAGAGGTGCAATGTTCCTTGTTAATAAAGAAGGTCTGGCTCGTTGCAGAGTTAGCGTTAGTGAATTTCAGGCAGAGAGCTGGACAATTATAGCCCACCTGGCCTTTTCCCACACATCCAGCCTATCCTCACACCCCCACACACGCCTGCTCCTCTCTTGATTGTTTCTGTGTTTATGGCCCGTTTTATGACCAGAGACTCTCTGATCTCCCTTGTCGCTGGGCATCAGGTGACTTTCCCCGCGGCTACAGTGGGTAACAAACGTGGGCTCGTCTGACTTTGGCCCTAATTCATGTGACAGAGAAGGCGCAGCCAGCACGCTAACAATGCTATAAATACAGAGAGGAATTCAGGGCAGAATTAGCCCAGCAGAGAAACCCCTAGATCACATTTAAAGAGCTGATTTACTGCTGACACCTGACTGATTGATGACCACGTAGAGTCTTGAGCTGTGATTGGCTGGAGGTAATATCTTATATTAGCATAACTGCAAGGGTGGGAAGTGTAAATCTGAAGATTTGACTCTTTTCTTTTACTGCTAAGGATGTGCACTTCATATAAAATGACTTAGAAAGTCACTTTGTATGCATTTAAGTCCAGCTAGGGTCTGCATGAGCAAACTTTGTAACATATATTTAATATTCATTTCTGGTGCTAAAAACATAATTTAAATACAAAAGCTTACCTGTCAGCATTACCTCCACTTCAAAACTATTATAGTATTTCAAAGTGTTGTGATTGTTTTTACAGTTTGTTTTAATTTGGTCTTCTTACTACAGTGTGCCTTCTGTGTTTGCAAACTGCCCTACAGTGTCATGCCCTTATATGGCCATAAAATGGGAGTTTTTCTATGCTAAGAAATGTGCACATGCTTCCAGCTTGCAAGCATCAACCTACACTATATTGCCAAAAGTATTCGCTCACCTGCCTTGACTCGCATTTGAACTTAAGTGACATCCCATTGTTAATCCATAGGGTTTAATATGATGTCAGTCCACCTGGCTCTCAGTCTCTGCTCTAAGTCACCATAAAGGTGTTCTGTCGGGTTGACGTCAAGACTCTGTGCAGGCCAGTCAAGTTCATCCACACCAAACTCTCTCATCCATGTCTTTATGGACCTTGCTTTGTGCACTGGTGCACAGTCATGTTGGAACAGGAAGGGGCCATCCCCAAACTGTTCCCACAAAGTTGGAAGCATGGACTTGTCCAAAATCTCTTGGTATGCTGAAGCATTCAGAGTTCCTTTCACTGGAACTAAGGGGCCAAGCCCATTTTTCCATAATACTTAAAAATATTGATATACGGCAGTTATTTACATTTAACTGCATGTTAAGAGTGTTTTAACAGTTGAAAATGAAGAAATACAGAAACAGAGGGACTTTATGCTAGATTTTTAGTGAGAAAAGGTGAAATTACGGTAATAACCACATGTTGGCTGTGAAGCACATTTCTCAGCCTTTAGAAACTGTTTGAATTTTTCCGATAACACAAACAGTCATGTAATTATGGTAATGCAAAGTGTGCTTCAATAGCACGTCGGCCATGCATTAGGTTTTAAAGGGTTAAAGGTCACACATTATGCAAAAATACACTTTTTTCAGGCTATTCTAGCAAATATATGTGCCCCTGGCCTGTCCACAATCCACCAAATAATCAGACCCCCCGTCACAGCCCCCAGCCCTTTCTCCAGCTTTCAGAAAATGTATGCTGAAACCAGTTATTCTCAGAATTTTTCCCTCATTATGTCATGTGGGGAGTTAGCCCCGCCCCCAGGTTTAGTTGGCCCTCTCCACTTGGCCTCTTCCCCTGATTGAAGATCGGGAGAGCCACATCCATTAAGCCACATTCATTTCCTCAGAGGGGCGGAGTCAGACAGCTTATTAACATTTAAAGCTACAGACACAGAAACAGCTCGTTCTGAGCAGGGCTGAAACAGAGGGGTTTTTAGACATGCAAAAATCCAATACTGAAGTGTTTTTTCAGCAACAAACTTGACAGGCATGTTTTTGGGACCTCTGAGACCGATATAACTTGTCTTAAAGGGGTAAAATATGTGACTTTTAAAAGATGGAGCAGATTAGATCACAGCAGACAGAGCACCAAGTTTTAGAAATGTTTACTGCATTGGTTTGGTATTAAAATCAGCTCTTGCAGTACAGGTTTCTAAATAGCTGAAGGCCCTAAAATGTGACTTTTTAGATTTGAAAGGAAATGCAGGAGGGAGGGAGGGAGGTTGAACAATGTCTCTTGTTTGTTTCACTGCAAAGTGCACATTATTTTGATTTAACTTGAGTTGGATTTGGGTTGTGAGGAATGGTTGTGGCACTCTGACATCAATATAAATGCAGTGGGGCTTGTCATTCAGGGCTGTATGCCTGGATGTTTGATTAACTTTTGCACTGCTGTAATGAAATATTGGAATGCAAAAGCACAATATCAGAATTACAGACAGTCAATTTTTTTCTGCAACAGTCGTTAATAGTACTTTATTTTCCTCAGCCTGCTGCACAAGGTCCCTGCCCTGCACTGCTCCGCTTTGACAGCAGCAGCACGCGTGACAAATTGAAATATTGAAAGTCATCTTGATGAATTGGAAGACATGCGCTGCACACACGCAGCCAGCAAAGACTGTGTCAGATTGGATTCTGTGTCTCTGGCTGCATGTGGGATGTGATCCGTTAGGGGAGTCTGCAGACATGTTCAGGAGAGTCGTGCTCTGCGTCCTGTGGGCTGTGACGCCCAGGCTTTGAGCTGGTGCTGCTGAGGTGCAGTGGGGCTGGAGACTTAGATGTGGGGCAACAGTGACATCTAGTGGAGCTCAAAGCAGCAACACAATGCAGTTTGATCATGGATACCTTTACTATAACCATTGATAGTATAAGCACTTAAAGAAATCACACAGAAGTTATGCATTAATCATTTAAATCTTTTTCAATCTTTGTATCAGACTTGGATCCAGATTGTGTTAATAAAAAAGAATGATTCAGTCACTCATCAGTCATCTAGTTTCTTCTCTCCCGTCTCTATTTAAGTTTGTGTACCTGGTGGTCATACTTTGGCATACTTTCTGCTTGCTTCATCCCTCATGGGACATCAGTTTGTGCTGCTCAGCACCCAAGGGAGCTGCAGAATTACACCTCTGTGTTCCTGGGCAGTATTTTACAACAAAGTAGAGCAGAAAACCTTAAGGATTAAAACCCTGAAAACAGGGTTTTTTCAGTTTAAACACAAGGAGGAAAAATGTTCAAAGTGGAAAAATTCAGTTTAGTATGGACATGGAAAATAGGGAAAAGGAGGTTGGGGACTTAGCTGATGATGCTGTCATCAGGAGACTCTAGATGTCCTTGTGAGGACCCTAACCTTGCTGATCCTGATACTGCCATTGTGTCTGTGAATGGTGAGAGCGTGGAAATTGTGGAGCAGGTCACTTACCTTGGCAGCATAATCCACTGATTTGGTAACTGTGACGCTGAGATTAACTGCAATTTTGGACTTACTCATGGGGCAATGGGTTCACTGGGCATGGCGGAGTGGTGCTCCTGGTATCTGAGCATGTGAACGAAAGTCAGTCTCTCTCAGTCCTCCCGGTCTGACAGTTCTCTTGTAAATCCAGGAGGCTGACTAACAGCCAGAGGCGTAAGCTGGACTCCTATTTGACGACTTCTCTTCAGCGCATCTTTCAGTATTGCTGGTAAGAACATGTGTCTGGATATGGAGGGAGCACCTGCACTTATTTCGTGAAACTGATCCCACACAGTATGGCCAGGATATATTAACTGGACCAGACCTTGGATAAGTATGAGTAAAAACATCAGCCTTGTTTTTGCACAGAAATAACTTCGACATTTTCATTTCCAAAATGAAAAATTCCCCAAAATTTAAAATAAAATACCTAAAGTTTTTGCAAAAGTCCTTAAGCATATTTCTAAAGTTTTCTATAGAAAGTACCTTAAAATGCATTTAAAAAGTCCTAAAATCCTTCAGGAAATCCTCATCATAAAGGCTAAATAGTCCAATAGAAATTTCCCCTGAAAATTCAAATATCAAAGCAAATTTCCCTTCAAATGTCTTTGTCAATTTCAAAACATTTCCAGATGAATTATCAAAAAGCCATGAAAATGAACGAAACATCCAAACAAATTCCTTTAAATTTCCATAAAAATTTCTGAAAATGTCAAAGGACAACCCCAACCCCAAAATTTCCCAATCCAATTACCCCAAAATTTACAAATACATTTCTTTCAAATAAATGTAAGCAATTTCCCTCAAAATCGGTCCCTAAATTTCCATGAAAATACTTGATATAGTCTAAGCAAATTCCCCAAAGTATCCAAACAGTAAACTCTCCCAATATTTCAAGCAAATCCATTAAAAACTTCAATGGAAATTATCTTTAAAACTTAGCAGAAATGCTTTGTTGAAGGAAAACCAAAATGTAACGCCTTCATATGTGCATGCAGGGTCTCAGGAGGTTAAATAACCACAAAACTTAGAGGAAACATGCTTTTGAACTCTGTGGCTGGCATGAAAGGGCAGTTTATCAGAACTGGCTGTTTTGTAAATGGCATGTAACTCCATTGTTTACCCCCCAAGTTGCATTTGGTTAAGAGTGTATCAGTGCCACATTAAAAGCATGTTTATGACAAAACGAGGGGGAAAAGCTGTTAAAGAGGCGCAGCTATCCTCTTGGCTCAGTGCAAGACTAATGGCTTCCTTTATTTAGCTAGAGGTCTGCAGGGGGAAGTTATTTGTCACACTGATTGCTTCCACACCAGGCAAATCAGCTTCAGCCGCTATACTTCTCAGAACCAGCGCCACTTTTTAACCGCTTTTCTTCCTCATTTGGTCATGACTGTGCATTTACAGTGTTTCCATTATCGCTGAGTGCTAGTTTCACTGGAAACACTCCTCAGTAAGGACAACAGGTGACAGGTGGAGAAAGATTTGTGGGCACCGCTCACAAACAGAAGGCAAGAGCGCAACTGTACTGTAGCTAGGAGATGTTTGTACTCCATACGGGGAAAACTGATGGTACTTAAAAGAGTGACACAGCTGCACAGAAACTGCATGTTGGGAACTTCACTGAACGAACAGAGATCATCACACAGGAGGATGGTTTGAACCTCTTTTGTCTTGGGAGGTTCAATACAGACTGCAGCTTATGAATCACAAGGCCTAATGCAGATGGTCAGTTTAAAGTTGCACAGTAAAGATGCACTTTCTACCTCTGCATCCTACAAAGTTTGCAGAAAATTGATTGGGCATCAAGATCAGAAGAGGAGAAGTGGTTTTTTTGCAGTCTTAATTGGAGGAGTTGACATGAAAATGTGAAGTATTCGCATGGTTAGTACAGTCATTTAGTAATTTGAATAGACATTTAACCTTTCATAGCCACTTTTCAGGTCTTTTGAGAAAGATTCCCTCTTCAAAAGAGCTGAAAAGGTCGATAAAGTTTATTTGAGGTATAACGTCTGAGCAAGGAAAGTTGAAAAAGCCAAACACATATCAACAGAAATATTGTACCACTCCAAAAACAGCTCTCGGATGGCTATTTTCTGCCACACTTTGTCTTTTTTCTTACAAAAATCCTCCCTGTCAGAGAGTGGAAGAGTGTGAGCTTTTTTCAGAGTAAAAAAAAACGAGGTGAATGTGGCTTTATTGGCGGCTCTCCAGAGAGCTAACAAAGTGTTTCGTGTCTGGATTTGTTTCTCAAGGGCACAGCATCCCTCGCCTGCCAGCGGGCAGTCTGCTCTGTGGTGTTTGTGCCGGAGATTACATTTGGGAGCTAACAACATTTTGCGGCTGTCGCTCTCCGCACTCCGCCGCCGCAGAGAGACAGGGAGGGGGAAAAATGGAAAAGTTAAAAGGAAATGAATAAGACCCTGAGGCACTCCTCACACAACTGGCTTCTGATTTCTTTTTGTTTCTCAATCTGCGGCTCCACTGGGCCGACCGGCACGATGACCGACAGCCAGCATTAAAAACAAATGAAAGGAAGCATCACGGCCTCCTGCTCTTTTATGCAGGTGTGTCTGTGTGCCATGGTTGTGTTGTGTTTGTGTACAGAGTGATTTCAATGCACAGTTTCACCCGTCATGAATAATGAGTCCAACTATTTGAATCTTTCCCCCTGTTAATTCCCAGCGCTGGTGGCATGTTGTCATGTTCTTGTTGCCCAATGAGCTCACGCTTGGAGTGAGACGATACATAATTCACTTCATGTAGCCAAAGCTCTGAAGCCCACCGTGACGTCCCCGAGGAGGGATCGGGGGGGCAGCAGAGCTGGGTGGAAGCTAAGTTTCTCAGTTTTGATCATTTATTCATGTGACTTCTCCTGAAAACCACAAAGGAGGAAAATAAATGTTTCACTACACCAGTGACTCAGCATCCAATGAGGAGACAGATGAGAAAGTGCACACTCACAATGGGTTTCTCTAAATAATCTCACAAAGAGTACCATGTAGACCTGCCTCTTCATACAACCTCGTTCCAAATTAAAATGCAAATTGGATTTTAGTGTCACAAACTTTCATTTTTTTGTTTTTCAATGAAACTCATGGATGGTATTGTGTAGAAATCAATCTCAGACACCTGTGATCATTAGTTTGCCAGGTGAGCTCAATTAAAGGAAAACTACTTAAGAAGGACGTTCTACATTGTTAAGCAGGTCACAGGTTTCAGCAATATGGGAAAGAAAAAAGGATCTCTGCTGCCGAAAATAGTGTAATGCCTTGAATAAGGTATGAAAACATTAGATATTTTAGGAAAACTTAAGCTTGATCTTCGTACTGTGAAGAAATTTGTGGCTGATTCAGAGCACAGATGCAGATAAAGGCATAATGAGGTTTCTGACAGACGAATTCATCAGATTAAGAGAGCAGCTGCTAAATGCCATTACAAAGCAGCAAACAGGTATTTGAAGCTGCTGGTGACTCTGGAGTCCCACCAACCTCAAGGTGTAGGATCCTCCAGAGGCTTGCAGTCGTGCATAAACCTACTATTCAGCCACCCCTAGCAATGCTCACAAGCAGAAACGGTTGCAGTGGGCCTCAGAAATACATGAAGACTCATTTTCAAACAGTCTTTTTTACTGATGAGTGCTGTGCAACCCTGGATGGTTGGTGGATGGCCACCATGTCCCAACAAGGCTGTGACATCAGCAAGGAGGGGGCGGAGTCATGTTTTAAATAATAATAATAATAATACATCACACTTATATAGCGCTTTTTTTGGACATTCAAAGACGCTCCACAAACAAAGCAAAACAAACGAACAAATGTTTTGGGCCGGAATCATGGGTAGAGAGCTGGTAGACCCTTTAGGGTCCCTGAAGGTGTGAAAATGACCTCAGCAAAGTATATAGAGGTTCTACCTGACCACTTTCTTCCATGGTACAAAAAGAAGAACCATGCCTTCCATAGCAAAATGATCTTCATGCATGACAATGCACCATCTCATGCTGCAAAGAATCCCTCAGTGTCATTGGCTGCTATGGGCATAAAAGGAGAGAAACTCATGGTGTTGCCCCCATCCTCCCCTGACCTCAACCCTACTAAGAACCTTTGGAGCATCCTCAAGCTAAAGATCTATGAGGGTGGGAGGCAGTTCACATCAAAACAGCAGCTCTGGGAGGGTATTCTGACATCTTGCAAAGAAATTCAAACAGAAACTCTCCAAAAACTCACAAGTTCAATGGATGCAAGAATTGTGAAGGAGATATCAAAGAAGGGCTCCTATGTTAACATGGAACTTTGCCTGTTAAGATGTTTTTGATAATAGCTTTGATTTCAGTAAATATGACCTCCTAATGCTGCAAATTCAACAAATGACCATTTTCAGTTCTTTACATGTAAAATATTTTGAAACTCTGTTGTGCATAATAATGTGGAACAGTGCATTTTGGGATTATGCTTTAACGGTTGATGACTTGAAAATTATACTGTCATTTGCATCGACTATTTAGGAAAGTCAGAGAAAAACATCATTTGCATAATAATTTGGAACGCGGTGTATACTAAAAAAATACAGAAGTATTGCGCTGACTCACCATTACGCCATCAGGGCCTGTTGCTTCAGCTTCCACTCTTCTTGGAAGGTTTTTCCACAAGATTTTGAGGGAATTTATTCAGTAGAGCGTTTAGGAGGTCAGACACTGATGTTGGACAAGAAGGCTTGGCACGCTATCCAGGGTTGCCAGGTCTGGGGGGACAAGTAACCCAATGGCTGGTGAACACTAGCCCAAAACCAAGCCCAACATTGAAATTTAACATAAAATCCTCTGCCATACCACATATGTTGCTTGTGTGAGTGCAGGTGTGCAGCTTCTGTGTATGTCTATGTGCCAGTGTGGCACAGTGGATCTTTGCTTGTGTGCCATGTTCAATGCTTTCCTGCTGGTTGATTTAGTTGTATCTGAGGTTAAATCAAGTAGTTTATTCTCCTTTGGATATAAAATACACATACACAAGACATAAAAGACAAAGACAGACAGACACGTCGCCAGTTATAATAGTAAGACATGGCAACAGGTCTGATTGAAAAACCTGAGTTCAATAATTAACAGATGTGACCTCACACTTATGTCAATATAGTCTATATTACACAGCTTTGAGTATATAAATCTCTATCCAGGACCCACAGCAGTCCATAAAATCTGCCTGCTCCAGCCAGAACTCATAGAAACCAAAAAGCACTCCCAATGCAGCCATCTAGCCCATGACACAGGTTTGGCTCGATAGTGAAAATAGGACAAATTTGCCTCTCTCCCATGGCTACTGGTGGTTTTTATCACCTGTCATAATCTGGTCACAAACAGAAGTGCAAGAACGACCCTTTAAGAGTTTCAACTATTGTAGTTTCATAAAAACTTATCACAGTGTACAGTGAAGAGCTGGAGTGGCACAGTCCTCTCACACATCTGCACTCAGCACTATTTTGACCTCAACTCCAGGACTCACAGAAACATGCTGTTATTTGACAGAGAGCCCAGAGAGAGTACAAACCTCTGAGAGTGTGTCTCTGTCTGTTAAGTAGCTGCAGGGCGGGGGCACTCGTCCGAACAACGGTGACTAATTAGTGCTGACATTACACAAGTTCTATAATTGCATGTGCATGTTACAGTCAGAGAAGGAAGGTGGGATGGAGATGAGTTATTTGTTTCTGTTCACTCTTCACATTAATGCATCGTCACTCAGCTCTCTGACTTCATGAGTACTCTTCATTATTCATATTAGTCCCAGGGTAATAAAAGAGGCAGCTGCTATCAAGGCTGTATTCGTCATGTGCACAACAGAAGTGTGGAACAATCTGACATGTGGCACTCAGATCAAATCAATATTATTTATGTAGCACCTTTGATCTTTATTTTTAAAGCAAGCCAAAGAGTCCACAAAGCCATTGAAATGAATTTTACAAGAGAAGACTAAGTATGAGGAATATAGTGATGGTACTTTTAGAAGAAACTGTTGGACTTTTTTCTGTCAGAGCAGCCAGGTGGTGTCTAGATCAGTGATACTAAACGTGTGGCTCTGGAGCCACATGTGGCTGTTTTATGTCTTAATTTAAATATTATTTCCCCAGAAAACCTTAGAAAATGGAAACATGTTTGCGTTTTTCACCAACTGTTTTTTTTCCAATTTTTCCCACTTTTATCCAATTTCACCCATTTAAGCTATGTTTTACTATTAAATATCACTTTTTCCCTACTTTTTTGCCCATTTTGACTTTTATTTGCAACTTTTACCCATTTTTGAAACTTTTATTTCATTTCAGCCCTTTTCCGACATTTTTCTCCCCATATTCACCCATTTAAGCTACCTTTTGCCATTAAATACTGCTTGTTTCCTCTTTTTTTGCCCGTTTTTGCCACTTCTTTTTGCCACTTTTATCCCATTTTTGCCCTTTTTCACCACTTTTCTCCCATTTAAGCTACCTGTTGCCACTGAATACCACTTGTGTCCTATTTTTTGCACATTTTTGCCACTCTTGACTGCTTTTTGCTCATTTAAGTCACTTTTTACTCATTTTGTTGCCATGTTTTTGCTACTTGGACCGTTTTTTGCCACCTGTAAATCATTTATTTGTCACTTCTCCCCCATTGTTGCTGCTTTCTGATCCTTTTCCACTTTTTCTCCCCATTTTCGCCCCTTTCACCCATTTTTGTTGCTTTTTGACCATTTTTGCCTCCTTTAACTTATTGTTTTTGCTAGTTCAAGCTGTTTTTGCCACTTTTCACCACTTAGATTATGGCTCTTGCAAAAGTATTTTTCAACAGTTTGGCTCTTTGGTTGAGCAGGGTTGAGTAACACTGGTCTAGATGTTGCACTGAATGTTTCTTGCATGTTGACTTGTGCTTAGAGAGAGATTGCACATAAAAAAACAGTCCAAGTGAAAGTCTAGGGGAGAGAAAAACATGATGAAGCCTTTTGCTCTTTCTGAAGTTGCGGCTGCTTTGTGCTGAGGGACCCAGCAGTCCTCCAACCTGAGATTGGGGCCACCTGTCTGCTGAAATTGGGGCCAGAGTATGGCATTTTATTCGGAAATACACTCAGAGCTGCTCGGGGCTGACGGGGGCTTTGGAGCGACGTGGTGACAGGCGGATGCATAAGCCAGATCACACATCCGCGACAGGAAAGTAAAGGCCAATTAGGAGCAGAGGAGACCAAACGCTCTTGAGACCCGGCAACACGCAGAAACTGTGACCTTTAGACAATACAAAATCCCAAAGAGGATGTGTTTTCATCTCTCCTCTGTTTGTTCCTCCACGCATGCTTTATTTCCATTTAAATCCAATTTATTAGCAGAATAACAGATAATAATGAGGAGTCTGAGGCTGAGAAGTTCAAACGAGAATCCAAATAATAAATACATGAGGACATGAAAGGCTGCATTTTGAGGGAACATAATTACTTTCTGTTGGTTTTTAGGTTTAAAAACACCTTGTGAAGAAACAAACGCAATAAAGAAGCAATTTACTTAGCCGTGTTATTAGATAAAGAATATATTATACGAGAGAAAATCTGATTTGTGCTTGAAAGTGCCAAAAAAAATCCCACATTTGCAGTGGAATTGTTGTGAATTTTTGATCTGATATTATCTGGTGCTGTTCTTTTCACTTTGTGTAAAGGCTTTATAATTGGTGTTTTTGAGTTGAAGCATTATAAAACATTGCTGTTTTCAAATAAATGCTTTATTTACTTGCTAAAAAGCATTTCTATAATACATTATTCATAATCCTCTTACTCATAAAGCCCTTTATGGTCCAGTTCCATCATATCTGAAGAGCTCGTTGTGACATTTTACCCCTCTTGAACATTACGCTCCAAGACTGCAGGCCTCATGGTACCTACAGTCTCTCAAAGAAACACCTACCTGTCAGAGTCCAGGTGGCAGACCCAGGACACTTAAAACTTCCCTGTTTGATAAAGCTTATAGTTAGTTGACCTTAGCTGTGCAGCTTTAGGCTCAAACTGTGTTTACTGTGCCCCCTAATAATGTTAAAAGTAAAGAATAAAAAGTATTCACCCTCTTGCATGTCAATACAATTTAGCTTTATCAGACACAAAGCTATTACAAAAAAAAACCTCTTCCATGTCAAAATGAAAGCAAAGTGTATCACAAATTAATGTAAATCATCTAAAAATATGTCATATAAAATAACTGACTGCATAAATATTCACCCCCTTCGAGCCAGTGTTTAGTAGAGTCACCTTTGGCTGCAGTCACAGCTCTGAGTCTGTGTGGATCAGTCTCAGTCAGACTTGTACATCTTGTCACTGAAATTTTACTCCATTCTTCTCTGTAAAACTGCTCAAGCTCTGTCTGCCCTTGTCAAGTCCAGCCACAAATTCTCTGTTGGATTGAGGTCTGGGCTTTGACTCGGCCACTCCAGAACATTCCCCTTGTTTTCGTTAAACCACAGGTGTCAAACTCAAGGCCCGGGGTCCAAATCCGACCTGTGGAACAGTTAAATCCGGCCCACAAGATGATCTCATATTTCTGTTCTAACTGGCCCGTCAGTCTGAGGTCTGCAGATTTCCTCAAGTATAAAAATGTGAACTTATCCTTGATGATTTAGGGTATCCTCGTTAAGTCACAAAATCTGAAAAAGTAAGGAGTAAAAATACTTAGATAAGAAGTCAGGAATATGGGAAAAGAAATTAATTTGTGTTTTAATTTCAGATTTTCAATTTAGCATCTCACAGTTAGGACTCAGACTTAGGATTTAGACTTTTAATTTCGTACTTTGAGCATTTCAACTCATAATTTTGACTTCTTATATAATATTTTCAGCTTTAAGATTCATAGTTCTAATTTTTAAGTGATATTTAAGATATATTTAAGAAATAAACAATTATTTTGTATTTTACCTCATATTTTCAACTCCAAACTTTGACTTCATAATCCCATAGTTTGACCTTTTAGACTCAATATTTAAATTTTGAACCATATTTTGACTTTTCATTTCATAACAAATTTTATTTCATATTTTGACCTTTTAAACTCATGATTTTGACTTTTTTTCTTATATATTTTCCATTAAAACAAACATTATTTTTCCATTTCAATTTAATGTTTTGAACTTTTTGAACTAATAAATTTACTTTTCTTAAACTGTGAGTCTTTAAACTTATCCTTTTTTACTTTTAAAATGTCAAAATCGTTTATCATCAGTGCTAAGTTTTTTTTTTTTTTTTCATATTTTATTACCAGTGAAACAAGGTCGACAGTTTATGGTTAAAAAAGTGACCTGTTAGGCCCTCAGGTTAGTCCTGAATCCAGAGTCGGGCCCCTGCTGTGATTGAGTTTGACACCCCTGCTTTAAACCATTTCTATGCAGCTTTTTTCTGTATGCTTCTGCTCATTGTCTTCCTGGAAAATAAATCTTCCCCAAAGCCGTAGTTCTCATGCAGACTGAATAAGATTTTCCTTCTGTGTTTTGCAGAATTAATTTTCCCCCCTTACAAGCCTACTAGGGTTGGCAGCTGAGAAGCATCCCCACTGCATGATGCTGCCACCACCGTGCTTCACAGTGGGGATGATGTGTTTTGAGTCTGCTGTCCAAAAGCTCCCTTTTGGTCTCATCAGACCAAAGAACTTTCTTCCACTTGACCATGGAGTCTCCCACATGCCTTCTTGTGAACTGTAGTCCAGACTGAATCTGAGTTTTCTTCAACAGTGTCTTTCTCTTTGCCACTCTCCCATAAAGCTTTGACTGGTGAAGAACTGGGCCAACACTTGTCTGCAGAATCTCTCCCATCCCAGCTTCTTCAGAGTAGTCACAGGTGTCTTAATGGCACTAATTTTTCATATTCTTTTCATATTCACTCACTCTCTTTACGTGATTAATAAACAGACAATAATTTCTGTTATCATCAAAAGAAGAGAATTTTCCTGCTTATAAGTTAAAGAACAGTCTTCTGATGATTAATTATGGATCTGTAGAGAGCAGAAAATGAACACAATCATTTTGTTTTTTGATTTGGCAGTGAGAACTGCATGTTTTACTAGCGCCAGTTAATAAATTAAAGGCTGACTGTCATGAGTTAAATGTTTCCAACACCTCCAGCATTCTATCTTTTTAAAAAGTGTAGAATTTATTTATCAATAAGAAGGGGAAAGGATCAAACTTTTGTTATTAGAAGGTGCAGAAAAAGTTGTAGTCCTGTGCTTGGTCCTTCCTGATCTCGTCCGTCAGTGTGAGAACTCCAACCATGTGCAACTATCAGATCGTAGGATGTGAACATCAATCTGGTGTTTTGGTCCTGTGTTATAAACGTTTCAGTCGTACAGTGATTGCTGATATTAGACCACCACTGTAACAGAGTTATAGTCATCTGGAGCAGAGGCAGGGATAAAACATATTTCTCCATAGTAGCAGAAAGGTTAAGTCCCCCTGGCAAATTGGACCCTGGAGACCGCTTTGACGTCGGCGTGGCCTGCTATGGCTCTGCTCATGAGCAGGGCCATTTGAGCTTGGCACGGCTTGGCTTGGCCAAACTGGTGATGGAAAAGCAAATCAGCATGGCTTGGTTTTGCTCAACGCTGCCAAGAGTTGTAGTGGAAAAGCCCCATTTATGAGGGCAGTCTGATCAAGGGAGATTTACACATGTGCCTTAGGGTGCATTCACACCAGAGCTGTTTGGTCCGCTTTAAACGAACTCTGGTCTGTTTTCCCGGGTAGTTCAGTTCATTTGGAGTGGTGTGAAAGCTTACACAAACTCTGATACGGACCAAACAAGCGGACTCTGATCTGCTTGAAACAGGGGGGTCTCGGTCCGCTCGCTGGTGCGATACGTTTGAGGTGTGAAGTGGTATAAAGCATAATGATATATGGATTTAAATGTGATTTAATACACTCAAATACATGTCGTACCTCACTTGGCGTCTGGGTAACCATAGCAACATGTAGTCGGTGCTGATTTATTTGTCTCATGTAAAGAACCATAGCTGGACAGCTCACCGTCTTGCGGGCTGCTTGTAATGCCCCAATGCAAAAGCAAAAACCCAAAGACAATGTAAATTTGCTGTTTTTTCATTGTTTATGTGGAATCAAAAACCGCTGGAAGGAAGTGGATTTCCTGGTTTTGTCTTCTTCTACGCCTTCTTTACTTCTTGGTCGCTGTTTATTTGTGACGACAGCGCACATGATGGGCAGAGGTTGTAGGTGTTCAGACGGTTTGGTCCGTCAGTGTGAATGTGAACCTGACCAAAGGAAAGTGCAACAAAGTTGCAATCTCCGTTCCAAAACGGACAGAGTCCCCCGACTATCAGGTGTGAAAATGACGTCCTTCAATTTCTTGATGATGGATTCAACTTAACTCCAGAGGATGTTCAGTACGTTGAAAATGTTCTTCCACCCATCCCCGGACTTAAACCTTTCAGTAACCTTTTCTTTGATTTGCTTTTAGTGTTCTTTTGTCTTCATGATGTAATGGTAGCCAGGTATACTGTTTGACCAGTGACTGGACCTTACAGACACAGATGTAAAGTCACCAACTCTGCTGATTCCATAGCTGAAGAGTTCTGAACTTCCACTGGCATTAATGTAAGCAAATAAACTGTTCAGTAGGAGCTCCATGGATGGGTTTTTGCAGCCGAGCAGCCACATGCAAGCCTCTCATCACCAAGTCAAATACCAAGCGTCTGATGAAGTGGTATAAAGCACACCAGCATTGGACTGTGGAGTAGTGGAGACATGTCTCCAAACTATGTATAAAAGCATATGCATGTGAATACAATGTCATTACAGTCCTGTTGGTGTAATGTCCAGGGGACAGGATTCTTTTGTCCATGTCTGCTTCTATTGTGTTTTATTACAACACATATGAGTCCATCAGTCCTGTTTGTAAAGCCTATATGCTTCTTTTTCAATAAAGCTAATACAAGATTATCTTAATTTCACATCCACAAAATGTTCAGAAAAAGTCTGCAGATCCCTGTGAAATCTCATTTCAAGCACACAAAGTTGTTTCTCTTTTCCGAAAGCCTGCCAGCAACGGCAGTCACTTCCAGCTTAGCGTTTCCTGTGTTTTTTCCAAAGTCGCTGAAGCAGCTCTGAGGATGACTGCGGGCCACTCTCGCTCAGAGCTGTGGTCGAAGTGAAGGGATGAAGAACAGTGAAGCTGACAGCTTTGTACTTAGGGGAGGAGTTGTGGTGACTGCTGTCACACCAACACAACTACCAGAGACATCACAGCAAGGCGCTGACAGAGTGACAGACACACACTTACGGCTCTATTTTCCTGTGGCTGTGTGGGACAAAAACACTGAGGTGTACTGGGATGTTTTTTTATCGCTCTGTCCAGGAGGTCATAAGGCGACTTGCTGGGTGTCAAAGTCACGATTGAAGTTTAGTAATATACAAGTTTACAGTAGTTTGAGCCTGGTGCTGTTAATCAAGCTGCTACAGAGAAACTTCTAAGAGGAATATAAAATCCCAGCTCTGTTGTTTAGGACCTCAGAAGATGTCTGAATTTGAGTATTCATTGTCTGTCTATGGGAGAGAATTGTCATGTTCTGGAAATATTGCGCATTATTTTACTGGAATAGATCAAAAACTTATCTGAGGCAAAAACAGATGGTACTACAGGAGCAACACAGCTGCACAGAAACTGCACATTGTGGACTTTTTTTAACGCATTAGAATTCACAACACATAGTAAGACAGTTTGAACTGTCTATTATTGATTATTGTTTTATTAGTATTTTTAATTCCTTTAAAATTTATGTAATTTAGATTAATTAACAGTGGGATCAGTCCCTACCACCTATACTGCAGCCGGCCTCAAGGGGGCGACTGAGGTATTTGGACTTAAAGTGGAGAGAGGGCACAGAAAACTGCAGATTTAATCAGGATTGGATCATCACAGTGACTAATTATGGCTGACAGGTGGACTTCTGTAAAAACAGTTCAAATATTAGGTAATTTCTGATAAAAAAAAAATAGAATTTTGATAGTTTCGGGGTTGATTTAATAGTTGCAAAGAAAACAGATACCCTTCAAACCACAACATCTTTTTTCCCCATCACTGATTCTGCATTTAAACATGTTCTTGGGCAGGGATGTCAAACTCAATCATATCATGGGCCGAATTCTGAATTTGGGTCCAACCTGAGGGCCGAACAAGGCCAACATTTAACCATTAACTGTCAACCTCATTTTCACCAGCAATGAATTATGGGGGAAAATAACCTTAGCACTGATGATAAATGGTTTTGAGATTTAAAACAGTAAAAATGGTAAGTTTAAAGGCTCAAAATCTGTGATAAAAATTCAAAGTTATTAGCTCAAAAGGCATTAAAAGTCAAAATCATGTTTTTAAAAGGCAAATACATAAGACAGACAGTTTAAATCATGAGTTTTAAGGGTCAAAACACTGTTCTACGGGGCCAGATGTGAGGTTTTGAGGGGCCTGATGTGGCCCCCGAGCCACCAGTTGATGATCACTGCCCTAAAGAAATATTGCAACTCCTGGGATATACTATTGTTCACTTAACCCAGCAACATTTCACTGATAGGATCTACAGAACTGAACCCATTTAGACCCAAGTCTGCCTTAAAAAAAAACACTCTCTGTAAGCTGAGGATTACTTGAAAACAACCCTCAAATCTGAGGGTAAGAGTGAATACTAACCTGATTCAGATGGCACTTAAATGTTAGTGGGCTTTCTAATCTCTGTATGCATTAATAGCCTTTAAAGGACACATATTTCACCCCTTAAAAACAAGTTTACATTGGTCTCAGAGGTCCCCAAAACATGCCTGTGAAGTTTGTTGCAGAAAAACACTCCAGTATTGAATTTTTTGATGTCTTAAAAAAACAGTTTCAACAAGCTGTTTCTGTGTCTGTAGCTTTAAATTTTAATGAGCTGTTTGGCTCCGCCCCTCTCAGGAAATGAATGTGGCTCTCCTGATCTGAGAGGAGGATGAGTAGAGGATGACAGAGCTTTCTTCTAAGTGGGGGGACCTGAACCTGGAGGCGGGGCTAAATCCCCTCATGACATCATGAGGGGGAAATCTGAGAGCAGATTTTTTCAGCACACATTTTCTGAAAGGTGGAGAAAGAGAGGTGGAAGGATTTTTCTGATTCTTGGGGGGATTGTGGACAGGCCAGGGGCACATATTTTTGTTGTGAAAGCCTGAACAAGTCTATTTTGCATAATATGTGACCTGTAACACTATTTTAAAATGAGAAAAAAAGCAGCAACACTAAAGAATATTTACCCATTCACTCATATGTTTATTTACAAATGTCAATGATACAAACACTCAGAGAAAGACCGTAAAAGATGTAAAATATTCTCTATAGACTGTGTCGTATGGTTCTTTTCTTGAGGTCCTCCACGTACTCTTTGGCCCGGTCGAAGCCTGTCCTCTCCTCTTTTTTTGGCGGCGATCCCTCCACCAGTTTAACAAAGTAGTGACAGTAAACTTTGTCCATGATGCCGAACATGCCACGGCCATGGTAACGGATCCGCTTCAGGTACTTCCCTTTGCCGGAGTGCGATTCAGCTGGAGGAGTGGAGGAAGAGAGGACGGAGTGATTAAAATGGGGGAGATAAACAGAATAAGAGAGATAAGAAAGCTTAACTCATTTAATTTGTTGAAGTGTCTTTTAATGGGAAACGGTGTTAAAAGCAGAGATGGTGAAGAGTTTAGGCTTATCTTTAATAATGTCTGCAACTGCAAATTAATTACTCACTCGGTGCACTCCTTCAACTTAAAACTAATCTAAAGCTTTAAGAAGGACAGTCATTACATTCTCTCTCACAAACTTTAGGCATCTTCCCAAGTGTGTTTATATGAAGTTAGAAAACTTTAATCTGTTTTATTGGTCTACCTAAAATCTGGCTTTGAAATGCACATGTACAGGTCAAACTTTTGAAAGTCAGTCAAATAATGTGGTTGATTTATTCTTGCGTGTACACCTCAATCAGACCCAAACTGGGCCAGGTATTCTGAGCATGCTCCACAGCTCCCAGGCTGTGCAATGACTTGGAAGTTGAACTGCAAACGTGCTAATTTATAGAAATATTGCTTTATATATTGCTCTGCTGGCTGAATCAGAGGAAAACTTGCAGAATGTGTTAAACATGTTAAAGAACCGGTGTTATAAATGGTGGCTATAAATAAAGTTTAGTAAAACTCAAACCATTCATTTTAGAAAAAAAGGGTATTCCAAGGAGCAGGAGCGTGAGATTTGGAAATATGAAGTTAGAATACACATCAGACTATAAATATTTAGGATTTCCTCTTGATGAGTTTATGACTTATGAAACAGGAATCAAACTTTTAGTTGGTTCAGCTAGCAGAGCCTTGGGGTCTGTTGTTAACACATTGAAGGTCTGTGAAGATTTGGGATGGTCCACTTCTACTCAACTTTATGATGCCTGTGTTAATCCTATTTGTAATTATGCTGCTGGTTTTTGGGGATTTAAACCAAGCACAGCTTCAGATTCTATACAAAACAGAGCTATTCGCTGTTTTCTGGGTATTCATTTGCTCCTATCCTGGCTGCTGAGGGTGACATTGGTTGGATTCCTGTTTCAATAAGGAGGAAATGTGGCATGATAGGACTATGGAATCGTTTTATTAATATACCTGATAATAGGATCAATAAGAACATTTTTCTTTGGAGTTAAGAATTCTTCATGGGCTGCAGAGCTTCATGCTGTTTTTGGTGAAGCTGAGTTACAGTATGTATATAGAAATAATTTACCATGCAGCGTTAAAACAATTAGAGAGAAGCTACTATCTAGATTTGAATATAAATGGTTAAATGATGTCTTGGAGGAACCTAAATTGAGGACATATATTCAAATCAAGCATGATTATAGTACTGAATTTTATGTTAAAGCTAATTTAACAAGAAGACAGAGATCTTTTGTTGCCCTGAAATGTGTGTAAAAAAAATCCTGAAATATTCTGGAGCAATGATGATGACAGGATGGAATGGTTGTTTACTTTGAATATTTATAAGTTGGCCTCTTTTGTTGCAAAAGCATGGAAGAAGCATCAGGGTGGTTTGTTTAACTAGTCTATTATATTTCTAATCATCTACTTTTGGTTTCTAGTCTTTCAGTAAAGATAATAGTGTCTTGTGAGCCTATTTGGGCTGGCATATTGTTTATGCACAACACAATAATAAAATTTAAACAATCGTATAGAACAAACTCTCCTTATCTGTTGATGTTACCATTGTCTTAACACTGAGATGCACTCGAGCTGCAGCCACTTACCGACATACAGGTTTGATTTGTACTCAACATGGTGATTTTTGACCGCCATCTCCTGAGCTTCAAGAAGAACCTGCAAACAGAAAAACAACCTGTGACATCAATGCTCAAGATTTTAAAGCAAAATATGATGGATGACAAAGACAGCATAGAAAGAATGGATACACAACAACTCAGTGATGAAAATAAATCATTTGATTTGTATTAATTTGGCACTGTAATATCTTATTTTCTTAAACAAGAAACCAACAGTTAGTAAAGAGAAAAAGTGCATCTTCAAACCTCTCTCATGATTTTGGCTCCTTTCTTGTCGTTGAACTCCAGCTGTGCGATGGCCTGGTCGATACTCATGCCTTTAATCTGTGAAGGAGAATAAAAAGACAGAACAACAACATTAAAATTATTCCTAGGCATTGTCTTTTCCTTTTAATTTATCAAAAAAAAAAACCCAAAAACACTCAATGGCCCAAATATAGATGGCCAGAAAAAAGCATAGTATCTAATATAAATAGATAAACATGCTCAGCATCCAAGTATGGTGTAAGTTACTGTAAGTGAGTTCATGAAGGATATTTGTACTTTGTGTATTTCTTTGTTCAGTTTAATCAAAATTCATCCAATTTTTTAAAAGCTCAATCCTATCTATTATTTTTTTGTTTTTTTTAATGTTATTATTAATTTTTCTTATCATTATTAATATTATTATCATGATTATTTTTCTCTGCATATAACCCCCCCATACTGATGACCATAACACTCTTATGTCAATTTTTTCTATTATTCTTTTTTATCTTATTTATATATATTTGTTTTACTATTATATTCTAACATTATGAATATATATTAATAGATATACATTTTTAATTTTTTTTCTTCAACCCCCCCTTATCTCTCACTGTCCCTCATGTGCCACTTAAATATCACTTGTCTGTCTTATTTCTCACCATTAAAAAAATTAATAAATATTAATTTAAAAATTTACTGCAAGTGAATAACACTGATTACAGCAGAGCAGGGAAATCAGTGAAAAAGTCTTGAAAAGCCTTCTTTTAAATCATTAGAATCCACTTCTCCTAAAACACAAAATAATTCCAAAAATCCTGCTGATAAAAACATCATTTTTTATTTTACAAAGAAAAGAACAGAAGCCTGAGGCAAAATACATCAGTGCGTATTATTTACTCTGTTTTCTGTGATTCTGACTAAACTCTGGTTGTTTTCTCAGGATCTCAATTTATCTGTCTTGTCATCTCAGGAAAATAAACTGGCTTTCTCCATTTAAGTAATTTTCTTCAGATCAGTATCATTGGAGAACCAGCATTGCTATCACAAGAGAAAGAGATTAATAAGTCTAAATCTAAAAAAAAAAACCAACTGGAATGTATTTATTACGAAGCTAAGTAGAATAAATGTATTGATGCATGTCCTTTAGGCCGAACTTTGCAATTGCTTAACTTTTTGCAGTGTGGTTTTTATTTGACATTTTTCAGACAAGGAATTGTGTATCATTGGACTACTTTTAATGCTCAGATATGATGCATTTAATGATGCAGAGCACAAAAACGATCAGTGGTATTCATCACACACCTCTGTCAACAAGTAAAAGCTTTGTGTATTTCATAACATCAGGAGCAAATAACTTATTCAGTGTATAAACTGGATTCACAGTTGGATGTTTTTGGAATAATAGATACAGTACTGATAAACCTCACCAGTTTAGCCAGGTACCACATCTTGTCCTTGCTGTATTTAATCTGCCTCCTGCTGTGGTAGACTTCCTGAAAAGGAGGAGAAATATTAAATTAGACATTTTCAGAGAAAAAAGTGAACTTCAGCTTACCCTAAAATAAATGAAATTCCAAAAACTCTCAGTTAATGTTGCAAAGAAACCAATGAATACGACTCTGGCTGACACCAGAGAAGGTTGTCCTGCAATGCTACACTTCTTATTACAGTAAAATGTGGATTAAAGATCACATGTCTATAAGGCACAGTTTGATATTGGGGGGGGGGGGGGTCATGGATCAGATCTCAAACCAATGGTTTGGGCTAGGGCTGGGCGATTAATTGCGATTAGATTAAATTGCGATATGGCTTGCTGCAATTTCCAATCTCAAAAGTTGCAATATTTCTTTAACTTGAAATGTGTCAAATTATCAGTTTGATAAATCAATTTTTTGCAGCGGTACAGATTTTATGCACATTATGCAAACATTCAAGTGTCATTTTTCAGAAAATCCTCCTTTTTGTTTTTCATGTATGTTTTTCTTAACCAATGACTTGAAATTGACTTAAAATGATAATGCCCTTAAACAAAGCAGATGACATCACATTTGCAATACAAGCAAAAATAGTGAGCTCAGTCAACCCCAGCTGTGATCAGCTGGTAGCCTGCCTCACCTCCTCCACCCCAGCCGCCTCCTTTATAGAGTGGTGCAGTCGTGACGTAATTTTGTAGGCAAACCCAGAAGTTAGCATCGCATGGGTTCCCTCAGCGTCGAGCCTATGGGATTTTTCAATGGGTTTTTGGATTATTGCTGAAAATAAGATCTGTGTCCAATAAAAGTTTATGAAACTTGCACATTTTGTTCATAAATATAATCTTCATAAATTGATAATATAAGCATTATATCTGGTTCATTAATCTAACTGACGAAAGTAAAAAGGTCAGGTCATGCTATATTGAACTACAACAAGGTCAAATGAATTTTACGTCACCACCCACAGATACAAATGACTGGCAGGCTCAGTTGCCATGCTCCGATTGATGACTTACAGTCTACCCGACAAACATTGTAGTCCTTGTTAGCTGTCTTTAAGCATCCGCCTTTATTAAGACGTGAAAAGATAAACAATTCAAATTTGGGGCACATTTCCGATGTATTTTATGTTGTATGATAAAATTTTAAACTCTCTTGAGCTGTGTTCACCACAGACCTTATTTCAAGCATTTAACCAAAAACTCATTCAAAAATCCCACAGACTTTCAGACCAGAGAACTGGAACTGCTAAAATGCTAACTTCCGCATTTTTTTGAAACTTGTTGCACCCCCATATTCAGATTCATGCTACTATGGATTAATTGTTTCTGAAATAATTAAATTGTTTTCAACACACATGGTCTTATTTATGGAATTATTTATTGCTTGAATTGCAATCACAATATTTGGGCGAAAAAAAACACAATTAGATTATTTTTGCAAATCGTTCAGTCCTAGTTCAGGTCCCCTTAGGGGATGTGTTCAAACCTCAGGGGCTCTGTCTGCACCGAGGTTAGATTTTAACAATAACTAAAACATCAATAGCACTGGTTCTCAATTGGTGGGTTGGGACCCAAGAGTGGGTCACGAGGCTGTTTTCAGTGGCTTGAACTGGTTTCAGGAAAAAAAAAAAAAACATCTCTGATATTGAAGCCATAGCTAGACATCTATCCACATACTTTCTTTTGCAGTAAAACTAGTAAATTCTGATTGTTTTCTAGAGATTTTCACTTATTTTATATGTTTTTCATATGATAATTTGTAAACGTCGTCACCTTTCAAAACAAACAACCAAAAGGTGGTAAAACATAGTGAAAAGAAATGTTGCATGCATGTCCTCCCAAAGTGTTAGCCAGTCTCTTTCTTTAGCCTTTGGTTGTGTTCCTTTCAAGGTCCAAATTTCCACATTTTTTTGTTGAATTAATTTCATAATAATCAGACATTTAAGCCCCTACTTCCCATTACAGTAGGTGATGGGCCCTATGGCTGGATCAGCTGAGAACCACTGCTCTATAGGATAGTTATTACAAAGGTGTCTTGGTAAGAAAAAGGCTTGTTTAGGCCAGCATTGATGGGTTATACCTTGGTGGGGGGGTCAAAGCTCGCTGATGTATAATTGGTTCCCACATCTCTGAAACAAATGAACTACAAAAAGAAAACTACAGAAGTCCAAAAGCAGGAAAACCAAGCTCCTGGTCTTACAGTTTTATGTACATTCTGTTAAGATACAGTGAATATATATATATAAATGTGAGAAGAATTGTTGAAAAATGCTGACACTCTGTTGATGCACATTTCGATTTCATCACAGCTTTTAGTCTTTTGGGAAGTAGTCCATTAGCATGGCATGATTCAACTGATACGGCTTTGCCTTCTTTTTTATTGTATTTCCAGACTCACCGCAGGTCTGCGAGGTTCTTCTGCCAACTGAGGAGGATAAACCTTCAGGTTGTTCCTCTCCCAGTGTTTTGCATCCAGTGAAGCGCTTGTGTGTAGACATGAAAGCAGCTGAGAACTACCACCAAGAACCTGCAACCTGTAGAGAAAAGCAAATTATTTAAATACACAGTAATAAACACAATCTGTTATCATGGGGAAGCACATGCTGTAGAATCAGCTTTAGGACTGCCTTTCACTCTTACATACTGCTGTGGTCAAATTTGACCCTTTTTGACATTTGACAGCAATCAAATCTCATAACCCTATATTCTATATAGAACAACATATCAGATGTTGAAACTAACATATACTATTTCATGAGAAATATTAGCTCATTTTGAATTTGATGGCAGCAACACTCAAAAAAGTAGGGAAAAGGCAGGAAGGCCAGTTCAGCACTTGGACTCGTCTACTGATAGGCTCTGCAGTTCATGGATGGATGTGGTATGCGGTTTAGCATCATCTTGCTGAAATAGTCAAGGCCTTCCCTGAAAGAGACGTTGTCCGGATGGGAGCATATATTGCTGTAAAACCTCTCTCTAGCACTGATATTTCCTTTCCAGATGTGTAAGCTGCCCATGCCATAGGCACTAATGCAACCCCATACCATCAGAGATGCAGGCTTTAGAAATGAGCCAGGATAAAAACTGGATGGTCCTTCTCCTATTGGTCTACAGGACACAGAGTCTGTAGTTTCCATAAAGAATTTTGATCCACCTGAACACAGACCACTTCCATTTTTCCTCAGTCCATTTTAAAGCAAGGTTTGGCCCAAAGGAAGACGGCAGCATTTCTGGATCCTGTTTACATATGGCTTCTTCTATGCAGCTTTTACTTGCATTTGTGGTTGGCACAGTTAACTATGCTGACAGACAATAATTTCTGGAAGTGTTTCTTAGCCCATGCTGTGATTTCCAGTGCAGAATCATGTCTGTTTTTCATAGAGGATCTGAGTGGCCAAAGATCAAGAACATCCAATACTGACCCTCAGCCTTGTCCCTTGCTAAACAGATTAGCTCAACCTTTTGATGATATTATGGACTGTAGACGGTGGGGTATTCAACGTTTTTGCAATTTTATGTTTAGGAACACTTTTCTAGAATTGTACCACAACTTTTAGATGCAGTTTTTCACAGATTGGTGAACCTCTGCCCATCTTTACTTCTTAGAGACTCTGTCTCTCTAAAGTGTTTCTTTTCTACCCAGTCATGTTACTGGCCTGTTGCAAATTAGTTGCAAAATCCTCCTCCAGCTGTTTTCCATTAGTACCACTTACTTTTCGAGCCTTTTGTTGCCAAATTCCATGCATGTATTAAACGTGAAACAGTCAAAATACTTACATACATTAAATACTTAAATACATTAAATACTATGTAACACGTGTTTTAAAGGATAAAGACCCTTCTATGAAAGTAGAGCTGAGCATGCAAGCATTATGAAAGGGTTAACTGATGTACATTGTCAACAAATCACAAAATGAACATGTATTATCAAACTAGCTGTACACAGAAACTTACATATAAAAGCTCAAAGCTACTTTGTCGTTTAACTGTTTTACACGGTGACATGAATGTTTGGCTAAACAGTCGTTTGTCCTTCTGTCGAGACAGTAGCGTTGCCCTGGAAACTAAAGGCGGTACTTACCGTTGGTGTAATACTCCAGATATACTCCTGATAAAAGCGACACCTGAAAGGCGAATAGAACAGCCAAATTATCCCCAACAAACACATTTGATTTCATATAATTACGAATTTGTTTCTTCATTTCCTTACCACGTCCTGTCATTGGAGTCGCCATGTTGCAGTATTGCGACGCCAACGTTCGATTTACGGCGGTTTTGTTTGCAGCTTTAAGGCGAGACGAATTTTATAACGTGTCAAACCTCAATTTACAAGCATATTTTTGGTTTCTGAAGAATTACTTTTTAAAAAGTTGTCTAGGTGGGTCTCTAATCTGTTGGTTAACCCCGTACATGTATTTTAGATAGCGAACTCGAAGTAGTGTGACCTAAACCGGATTCCGTAGTGCGCACCGGTATGATTTACGACACCATGCTGGTCGTACGGCCGTTCAGTGTAGTTGCTACGACAGAGCAGGTACCATGTGAGAAGTTTGTCTCAGATTTATCTGAATTTATTGAAGAATTAGAGAATTTTTAACTTTCAGAGGAATCATGCACGAGAGGTCGCTCCCAGCCTCTCCTAACTGGTACTGCTCGCGCTGCAGTGACGTCAGCAGCAGTGGTTTATTCGGCGTTGGAGCCAAAAACAACATCTATCTGATAGATGTTTCTGCATCCTCATGCAGGGTCACAGGTGAGTCTGCTGTCCCTTCTGGGCTTTATAGGGACAGTGGTCACTCTGGTATTTATTCTGTAGACTTCATGCGGCTGAAAGATGTTTTAAACTCTGGAAAAAGGGGATGATATGTCTACATCAAGATGACCAAATTTATCAGGTGTGGTGATTACACCTTTTGACATCACGCACTTACAGATGAGCATCTAGATCTTAACATCAATAGACTGTGAGAAATCACAGTAAATCTCTGCTTAAAGACTTACTTAAGTTGAAGTTTATTTCTGGCAGTAATATGATTTAAATACTATATGTTAAGCATTTCTAAGTTAATTATAGGTGTGTATATACAGGTTATATCAGTGCACTTTGCAGTGGTCGTATTTGTTTGAATTATGCTGGTTAATCAAGTCAAATGAATGCATTAAGTGGTTCTGAATTATTATTTAATGTTATGATGGTAGGTGAATGTATGAGAAAGAGTGTGTGCTTTCTCAAACATATTTGACGGAGTTTATTGCAAGTGATTTCCAATATTTATTTGCAAATTGTGAATGGCTGGCCACAAATCTCTGATATCTGAACCAGCTAAAGGTTTTATTCCAGCTTCACAACTGCAGCACTTGTGAAAGGCATTTATTTTCTTGTTGTTGAAAATTCCCAGTAGTGAGCTCCCTGTCTGATAGTATGCAACCTCACTGTGACTTTGACACTAGAGATGTAATGATATTGAAATTTCATGCATAAATCAGTATTATTATGTTGCTGTTCTAATTTGCTGAAATTGTTCAAAAAATTCTGATACTCCATTTGAAATAATTGCATCAAGTTTTATATAAACAGTACAAACCAGTTTAGCAACAGAGAGCAGTGTGCACTTTCTTTTTGTAAAAACACAAAATTTTAACCAGCTAAAATTAAATAATAATAATAATAATAATGATAATAACTTTATTTGTATAGCACTTTTAAAAACACGGGTTTACAAAGTCCTTTGACAAGTGCAGAAGCAAGCAGAAAAACAAAGCAACATAAAACATTAAAGATGAAAACTTTATCAAATGTGCATTGACAATGGTACCTTGTCATAAAGTTGTATTGAAAAATTTTTTAAAAAGTATTTGTTTTTAAAAGTATTACATGACATTACAGTGCATCAACAATATCTTATTGAACTTGGATTTAATGTTTGGCTTGTGACAATGATAATAATAATAATAATAATAATAATAACAATAATTATAACTTTTTTTTATATAGCACTTTTATGATGATGATTTAGGACAGTTGCTGTAATTCTTCCTTTTTGTTGGCATTTTTCTCACTGTAAATAAATTATGCAGAATTAACTGACATAACAATTCTTCTAGGCAGTGTGTGGTCTGTGATGTAATTGTGTTAATGACGTTAGTGAGGTATAACAACATCCAACACAGGATTACAGTGAAAAGTTATCAAACCTCAAAATTTCATTTTTTCCTATTGAAACACATAAGCTGGGCTTAAATGGTTCTACAGTGACTACTAGGGAAATAAAGATAATATGTTCTCACCAAAATGAAACAAATGTATAAAGAAATGCCTGTAGCCTAAATATGCTGTAAAACTCTCCAACACAGTTATCCTTCTTTTGCCAAACTTTCTGAATTATCAAGGAATTCTTGTTTAAAGTTAGCTTACACTAGCTGTTTTTTGGGTCACTGTACCATTTAAGCCCACCTTGGAAAAAGACATTTTTTGAAAATATTTCACCCACCCAAACCCTTTTTGTGTCTTAATTTGAAGATTTATGTAAAATGAATCAAAAAACCCTTAGTTTGTGTACTTATCATTTTTAATCCTTAAGCAGTGTATCTATCAGTAGGGCTACATGTATTGATTAATTATTCGCTCGCAACGCTAGCTAGCATAACATCTTTTCACATAAAACTAAGTAGTAAGAAACGACAAAAAACCACTTGTTTATACACAAAAAACTAATCAATAATCTCTCAAATTACATGATATGAATGTACTTAACAAGTCAGTGGCTGAAAATAGTTGAAAAAAGGTTCTTTCTGAGGGGTCCCAAAACACCAAAGTTTTGAGGCAACTTTATCTGAGCCTCCTTGAGACTGCACGAATGTAGGCGTATTCAGTATTGACTAATGTCACTGGTGCCAAACAAAAAACAAAAAGATTACAGGGGCAAAAAAAAAAAAAAAAAAACTGACATATAATTAAGAAATTGTGTGATTGGACAAAATAATGCATAGCATTATACAAGCCCCTCTTTTTTTTTTTTTTTTTTAAATTGACTTCAGAGTTGCAAGTGGGCTTAAATGGTGCCTGGGCTTAATGGGTATGCTTACCCATTAAGGGGTACGCTTACCCATTCCAGACTTGTCAGTGGCTTTTAAATACATACAAGGATTTATTTTTTACAAGAAGTTAGTTGAACAAATTTATTATTAAGATTTGAGATTTTTGAAAACTAAACTAAAACTAAAAAGCAAATTTTCTTCACCTGTTAAAACTTGTCATGTCTTTTTCAGTTGATGTTTATGGTCTCAGCTAGTCCTGGTCTTGACTTGGTCTTGACCCCCATAGTCTTGGTCTTGTCTTGTTCTCAGATAGTCTGGTCTTGAGTACAACACCAGGACCAACAGACCTCAATCCTTAAAAGTGTTTCTAAGGACTAAATTTTGTTTCTTTCATCATTTATAAAGCTTAAGGTGTGTTTAAAGTACTGAAGTTTTAGGTCTAAACTGTATTGAAATAGATATCTGCTAAAATGAATTTGTCAAAATCAGCATATTGGACAACAATCTGATATTGTGCATCACTAGATGTGCCGGTATCTGGTACTGGTGCCAATACCAAGCCTAAGTACTCATCCTGGTACTCATAAAGAACATTTTGGCAATGTTTAATAAGTATGGTGTTATACAGCATGATGCTAGCCTCTCATTATTGGAGCAGGTAGGCAAAGTTCAAGCCATGTCTGCAGCTTGATTTAAGATCTGTAAAGGCATTATTATGTCTTCATATTTGTACTCTCCAACTCTACTTGATACAAATAAAAGTGGTTTAACAATATTTGCAAGCATCCAGCTATGACAGCGGCTTTGCTTCATTTATTTTACTTCTGTCTGCTTTCTTTCTCTCTTTGAACTTGTGGTTAAACCACAACTCAACTTGAAAGATGAGAAAGTATGGCTTCCTCCATGCCATGCACAGGCATCCTGCAGAACAAAGGACAGAGATAAAGTGTGCACATGTGCTGGCTGTAAACCTTGGAGAGCTGTATAGGTCAGCCCTTAGAATTGGCACTTTGTCAGGATACCCAGTTAAGCTACTTGAAGCTGGATCAGGCCAGTATCCAGTATTAGGAGGGTCAAATCTGCACACCCCTAGCCCATAGTGATGTGTTCAGGTGGCTCTTTCATTGGCCATTGGCCAAACCTTAAATGTGATCAGTAAACTATCATGGATGATGAAGACAGCTTTGAATCTTCATAAAGGGTTACAACCAGAGAGTGTTTGATATTTGCTTTTAAATCCCTGGATCTGCTTCGCGAGTACAACTCAAGTGACAGCTGTTGAAATTATAACCATACATTTCTTGGGATTTGGTAACACAAAGGCATTTATAAGTATTTTCTGTGCTTTTCAGTCTTAGCTTTATGATCAGAAGCTGAAATCCAACCCTGTATTTTCCAGGTGAGCTCGTCGGCCATAAAGACTTAGTGACAGGCTTTTCTTTCTGCCAGCATGCCGGGCAGAGTCACATCTGTGTCAGCTCCTCCAGCGATGGGAGCATTCGCTTCTGGGACTCAGACAACAAGGTGCTCATTCGAGAGGATGGAGTTCACCAGGTGAGTGTTTTTGTTGTCTCATTCCTTAAAAAATAGTGGGGTTTTACGACATGCTAGAGACCCCTTCAGGCTGCAAACAGCCTCACCCTCAGCAGCAGAAATAATGAGGCAGAGCTTTAATTTCTGGAGCTGATGCTTATTTTTAAAATTGAGGATACAGGTAAATTATCTCATGAGCTGCACTGTCATAACTTTATTTTCCAATTAAGTCTAAAGTGTGCTTCTAACCTGTGGTGTAGACAGAGAATTTACCATATGAGCTGGACAGGATTTAGAGACAATCGTTTTCCTCTGCAGGAGGATGAGAGCACAGATTCCTACAGAGGAACAATTCATTGTTTCCCTTGAGGGCATTTTTTAAAACAGTTGTCAAGGTTAGAGAGGGCAGTGCTTATTTATTTTCTATTATTTGCTTCGAATAGTGCCTTCAGGGGATAATTTTTCTCGAGTTTGATCCAAAACTTAAAAGCTGCACACTGTCAGGATGGTAAGATGTCAGTCTTTGAGGACAGAGAGGCCTTGGAAAGATTTAAATCTTTGTTAAAAATAAGCCAGAAAAGAAAAGGAATAAACGATGCTTGGATAAACTTTGATGTCATTTTTTTTTTAGTGTTTTTCTACTTTGTCTTTGACTGTTTTTCTCCTTTATGATGGGATGTTCAATCAGTTTTGACTTAAGTTTGAGCTGGCATGTGGAGGAGAGATATCTGTGAGCAGAATTTGACCTTCATAACAGTCTTTTTCTCAATTGTTATTTTAGAAATATTCTTTATTAATATCACAGGAAACTAAACATTACATTCTAATGAATTTCCACACACAGGCGTAAGCTGAAATCACAAAGAGGACCTGCAGACATGCATTCATGAAGAGGTTTCAGATTTGGGTTCGACTGAATTTGTGCTTGATGTTTTTTTCTTGCCTATAAAAAGACTCCTGTTACCGCACTTCACTGGTCCCCTGTGGATAAAAACCTGGTGGTTTCAGGTGATGAGAAGGGCATCGTGGTTTGTCACTGGTACAACACAGGAGACACTGCCAGCTTCTTCCCAGAGCCCCGGACCATCTTCTGCCTCAGCTGCTCCCCGCACACCTGGAGCTCTGTGGCTGTGGGGTAAGATGGAGACACTGAGAGGGAAAAAGTCACTTTGCTGGAATTAAACTAGTCTGCTAACAATGTGGAGTACAGTTCACAGTGACATATCTGAAACAAAAATTTAAACATCTTTAATTTTAAAACAGCAAAGATTAGATATTGTTGAGATTTATATATACATTAAATTATTGAAAAAATAATTTAATTTCAGCAATCCATCTAACAAGCTGAAGTTCTGCTTGCCTCATTGCTGAACATGCCTACTTTTATATAGTGATGCTCTGACCCAGCTTTTTAAGTTCTGATACTGATCTGATTTGTCTGATTTTGGTTTCTACTGAAAATGATATTGAGAGAACTGCACATGTGCAAAGCAGCCTTTGTTGGCTGTGCCTTTTTTATGATCCTCATTTGCTTCATATCATTTAAGCTGTAAGTTTGTGCATATTTTACCTAACTGGCATAAGGAAATGCCCTTTTTTGCACCTATAAGGGCTATGTGTAAACACATAAACTGCTTGTAGTTTTTGCCATAAACAAGTGTGAAATGCATCCAAACTGGTTTGCCTTTGTCGTTAGCTTCCTTCATGCAATGATCAGGCTGGGCAGCACAGAACTGAGCTGTATAGTCAACATGTTCTAGTTATTTGAGTTTGGATGAGACTATTTTCCATATCCCAGATTGTGATTGAACCAATGCATCCTTGCTTTTACAGTAAGATATTAATCTTCATCCTTAGCTACACCTATTCCTCATAACACTGCATGCATACTTACTTTTCTTCAGTTAAAAAAAATCTCTGAAGTACAATGTATTTTAAAAAATCTTGAAAAGTTTCAGAACTCTAAAGCTGTATTTCAGAAGCTATGGATGGTAGCAAAGCAAGGCTAAAATAAGAAAATGTCTTTGTGTCTCAGGTACAAAGATGGGATGATCGTGCTGATCGACGTGAGCAGGAAAGGCGAAGTGATCCACCGCCTCCGTGGACACGATGATGCAATCCACTCGCTGGCATGGTCGTCGGTGGTTGGCGAGGAAGTCCTCTACAGCAGACCCGAGGACAGTGAAAGTATCATGGGTGTGTCTGCAGGAGATGAGAAGGGCTGCTATCTTGCGTCTGGCAGCAAAGACCAGACAGTGAGGGTCTGGAGCTCAGCGAAGGGAAAGGGTGAGAAAGTCTGGCAAGGCTTGACCCGCATCCATTTGTGAGGCAGATTTAAATTTTAGAGCACAACAAAGACATTAAAAATAATTCTAGCTTTATAAAGAATTAATGTAATTCTTAAGACAATCATTCCTCTCTCAGTCTGCTTCACATTTCCTGTCTCTCTTCACTTGTGGCATCATTTGAGGAGAAAAAAGTCTATCTTTCGAAGATGGAACTGGATGATCTTGTCTAATCCTCTCTCCTACCTCTCACTTCCTGGCTTCCTGCAGGTGTGATGACTCTTAAGCTGCCAGTGGTGAAGAAAAGAGGCTCTGCGGTTGACCCCGGGGTCAAAGAGAGACTGTGGCTCCACGTCCACTGGCCGAAGGGACGGCCGACACAGCTGGTGTCCAGCTGCTTCAGGTACATGCCAGTGTTGAAGCTACAGTATTCAGATATTTGATCTGAAGTGTCCTCGTTACCCTCAGGCAGTGGAAACGGCTACTGGAAAATGCAGCTCTGTTGTTGCAACTCATACGTGTTATCGGCTGCTCACTTGAGCTTACTATGAGTTCAGTCGTGCAGAATTCCATCCCTACCCCAGTAATATTCTGGACCCTTTTGGCGTTTCCATGCCAACTAGAGGCCTGGCCTGCTGTCCAGTGCACCGACCTCCCCTAGCTTACTTTGTTTTGATTGAGGACTCTGTTCATTAAAAATGGCACTTCATTAGGAGTATTTACTAGATGGTAATGCCGTTAAACCATAGAAGTTTTTGATTGCAATTAATATAAGAATTTCAATAGTTAATTGTGATTAATGTGGTTTTTGTCACATTTTAAGATCCCACTATTTTGCATTTGAAACTGGAGTTTTGTCTTAAATTAAGGATAATTGACTTCCTCTTTAGATACAGACCTGCTTGTCCTGAAAGGAACAATAAAGCTTAAAATAAAAGAAATGCAATGCACTAATTATAGACCTTCAATAATCGCATATTAACAAGTATTAAGGCTTTTCTTTTTTATTGATTAGTTTCACATAAAGGGGAATTAAGGGGAATTAAAGCTGTTAAAAGTGCCCTTCCTTGTTCACGCGGCAGATGATCCCAGAATGCTTTGCATTAGCTCACAGCATGAACTAGGAAGGGTACTTTTAACAGTTTTTCTCCCTCTTTATGTGTATTGATGTAAGTGTTTTACATTTATGTTTATTTATATTACAGTTTTGTTTGATAAAGTAGTTTAAAGAGTGGAAAAATATAACTGACTAAAACTGAACAGAAATGTTTTCATTGATTAAACCTGGACTAAATATCTAAAGGCAAAATGTGACTGACATTTTTACATATATTTATCCAGAGACTAGGATTAAATCTAAAATAGTTGCTGAAATTAACAATCTACTTTATCAATTAGTACGATGGAAGAGAATTGAGGACAAAGCAGAGGCCAGTCAGCTGTTTCAAACATTTTGTGGTTATTTTTTAAACTCTAACCTTTTGTTTTACTGCTTTAATAGCAGACTCTTGGTTTAGTTTTTTCCTCTCAGTATAGTGTGAAACTCATTTTTCAGTGAGATAATCCCAAATCCAATTTTCTGTACTTCACAGTGTTTTTTGTCTTTGTGAGTCATGATGTTTTCTCTGGTGCTTCTCTTGAACGGAGGTGCTTAATTTGTGGCTGTAATTTAGAAAAACAAAACCAGCCAGCTACATCAGGATGTTCTGTTTTTAGACATTTTTCCCCTGCAGGATGTCTTACTGTCTGCTGTTGTGGTTGTTTGCTGGCAACAAATAATAATAGATTTAAGAGTCCCTGTAATCTTCTGTCTCCAGTATTCAGGGTTTAAATCTGTAAGCAGACAAAAATTCACTCCATTAAGTGTTGATGCAATTCTTTTTATTGTCATAAATATTCACAAAACTGCTCTGTAAGTGTCATGGCACACAGTGCTATAAATGCATGATTCTTCTGATTCTTAATGTTTTAATATAATAAAGCAGCCACAATCTACACCTCTGTCAGACCACAGACAAACAAATATTTGGAGCGCCATTTAACAACATTTTAAGCTCTTTGGTGCTCTCCTGGTCATGATATTCCAACAAAAAACAGTCCTGGGGCTTTTGGGACGGACCTCCATGATCCAAGTCCAGCAAAAGATTTAATCCATATCCCAATATACTGATATCAATCCAATAACATCCATAAACTTCCATAGTTTACTTCAAATCTACTAATAATAGAAACTTTCTTGTTAGTATGTAATGTTGTGTATGAAGCAGCATTTCACAATTAAAGCACCCTGGGCAGAGATGGGCATTTTGGCATGAGGCTGGATGCTACTGTACAATCCCACTTTGTACAATTTCACAATCCCTGTACATTTTCATGAAGGAATCCCAGGAACGTCTTGAAATACAGGTTTATTATTTATCCTTGGGTGTTTAAAGTGTAAGGGTATGAGTATGTTTTTGTGTCTACAGTGGTGAGTTGGTGATGTGGGATTTGACCCGGGCGGGGAAGCAAAGGTGGACTCTGTTTGGGACTTCTTCAGAGGGTCAGAACCACAACAGGATCGTCTTCAACATGAGCTCAGTCTGCCTGCAGGACGACAGAGAGCTGCTCATCAGCACCTCCATGGACAGAGAGGTGGGCTGGTTCACTGTGCATCTTACAATTTTTATTCCTTTTATTATTTATTCTAATATGCACAAAGGTGTACAAGGGATACTTTAAAAGTTAAATAATAATTTGTTAATTTTTGAGAAGTAGGCACAATTTTTTTAGATGGTGGGCACGCAGATGGCCTAGCGATCTAAGGCACGACCCATGTACATGGGCTGCCCAGGTTCAAATCCGCCCTGTGGTCCTTTGCCGCATGTCTCTACCCACTCTCGTCCCATTTCTAACTTTATCCACTGTCCTCCTCTGTTGAATATAGGCACGAAAAGCCCAAAAATAAATCTTAAAAAAATAAAAAATAAAAAATTGTACATCGTACAGTTGTAAATTTATGAGAAACCAAAAACAGATTTTTTTTTTTTTTTTTTTTTTTTTTGCATGTTCATGATATTAAACTCCTTTTTCCGTGATCTTGGCAAAATAACTATTCAGAACCACACAAATAACAAAATAACCTAATGATTACTAATTATTAACAGGACCCACTTGTTACGAGTTGATGCGAGCATATATCAGCGGGCATGCAGCATCTATCCATGAGATGAACTGAAGAAAAATCAGGATTTTAAAGGACAGGAGACGGACCTTCTCTCTCTTCTGCTCTCTGTGTGTCTCTCACAGACACTAATGTTAATTTGTTCATTTTAACAGATAACAAAGGGACTTAATACACTGAATACTTGATTCTGATTGGCTCTGGAAGTTCCATTGATGTATGGACCTATGGAACTTCTCAAGTAGTTCCGGTCAAATTTTTTTTACACTGTTCCAAATTAATGTGCAGCAGCTGTTAGAAGATAGGAGTAACTATAGCAACCTGAGGCAGTCATATTTTCTGAGCAAGGACTACAGTGTCACCAGCCTAAGGTGCCTGCAGGCCGGCATCAACCATCACTTAACTGACATAAATAAGATGTCAGACTCCAGGTTTAAGACCAGTAATGCAAGATGGCCTTATCTCCTGTGTCCGGCGTATGACTTGTTTCCAGGCTAAGCTTAAAACTAAGAGATGAGTGTCGCAAAAAAACTAAATTCCCTCCTGTTTCATCTTCCATAAACTATTTTTTGGAAAAATTAAATGACATAAAACAAAAGAAAATAAGCCAGTATTTTTTTGTAGAGCCAAAGGAAACACTTCTGATTAACCAGCATGATAGTAACTAATAAATATTGGCGTGTCTCTAACGGAGAATCAGCACCTGCAGGGCATGGACAGCTCTGTTTTATCTGTGACCTTATAGTGCAGAAGGAGGTGTTATTCTGTTTATTCAAACAGCTGGTCTTTATGCCTTTTTATTTCCATCCAGAAAATGTGCTGAGCGGACTAGTTTCTTTGTTCTGTTGTGGCTTCGTATCTATGGCCCGTCCTATTAACTGGAGTACTAAACTACGGTTACATTCCCTAAGAATGTCACAGGATTGGAATGACTATTCAAGTTATTAGTCAAACCCTCAGGTATTGCTGGGGGAAAGGAATTTTTGCTTTAGTAAAACTTCCTATTTCTTGGTTTTATTCATTCTTTTCTTTGGAAAGTGACCATGGTATAAGCGGGTTAATGCCTTTTGAAGTGCCAAATGATCAGCTCCCTCTGCTGCTCATCGGACAGTTCAGGCCTCCATGTTGTGCATCAATCCCTAATAATTGGACACCTCGTCAGGCATTAACCCATACATATTTGCTGACCGGTAAATTGAACAGACAGCAGGTGTAGATGCTGTGACATAGGGAGGAGGAGTGACACTCAGCAGTGCCACTTCAATACTGACATCTTTGTGTTGAGTTGAAAATGCATTATTTCTAAGTTATATAGAGCCTAATATAATCTCTGTCACTGGTGTACTCCTATCCTCTCTCTACCTGGATTAGAAAGTGAATGCTCCTCTGTCTCCCTCTGCTGCATGCCTCTCATTTTTCCCTGCCTCTGCTGCATCTTCCTGCTATTGTCTAGCCAATGAGATTTTCATTCAATGAGAGCTCATCAACAAACTGACTGACTGAAGGTGTCAGCCCCAAAAATCAGTTTATCACCCAGGCCTTGTCTAGCTGTATCATTGCTTTGTTTGTAATTACCGTCAGTTTTTTGCGCTGTTCTTTTATTAGCAGAAGGACAAAGAGAGGATTAGTTTGGCTTAAATGGTCAATGACCCAAAGTTTATTAAAGATTACAAGTGTCACAAATATCACCCATCTGTGTGTCTTCACCCTCGCTCTGCGCAGAGGTAGGAAAAAGTGAGCTCCCAGAGAAGAAAGCTCCCGAGCACAGAGAAGTGTCTCTCTTTTAATCCTCAGGGGAGGACTCTCCTACACTTCCTGGTGAGGAGGAGTCCTGTGAATTACAACACTTCCCAGTCCAGCGTGGTCTCCTCAGTGTGTAACAAAGAGTGGTCTCACTAATGTTAACCTTAGCTGTTCTCCTCACTGTATACAAAAAGAGCCACTTGCTTATAACTCTAACCTTAGCAGAGGAAAATATCAACTATATATGGAAAATACGATGTATTGTCTTGTAAGCGTGCAACGTTTCTGTGTTAAATGCCTCTCTCAATTGTACAAGCTGACCTAAACCTTCACATCTTAGGCATAACACTATCTCTTACAGTGCATTCGTGTTTTAGCCTTAGAAATATTTTACACTACCATCTTTCCCTCTCTCTACTTTATCTCAGTGTTGATTGCCCAATGCTGCATGCTCACTTCATCTCACTGATAACAGCTTTGGTTAAATGTTTGTCACTCTGAACTTTAACACTTCCAGCATCATAAAACATAAACATAGAATTGCTGTAATATGATATTATCATTATTGTTGGTCATGCACCATGTTTTGTCATAACTTATCCTGGGATTCCCACCCCTATAGGTAACCAGCATCCTCTCTGATTTTTGTTGTTCCAGATTAAGTGCTGGGATCTGACCTCTCTGGACTGCCTCTGGACTTTACCCACCCTGGGAGGTTTCGTCTACGCTCTCACCTTCTCCCCTGTAGGCACAGGGTGTCTGGCGCTGGGTGTTGGAGACAACATGATCCGGGTTTGGAACACACTGACCACCCAGAACCAGTACGACACCCGCTCATTCTGGCAGGGCATCAAATCTAAAGTCACAGCGGTGAGAGGTTCAGGGTTCATATTTTTGTCAAAGCTTGGTGTTAATTTCTCCTTGTGAAATATTTTACTTTTTACATTTTCTGCTTTTACTGAACTAAACAAGCATTGCATTTGTGCTTTATTAAATAATACAGAAGTATAACTTTCAGTAACAGTATACTTTTTAATCTACGTGTAACCCAGAATACATGCAGGAAGGAAGAAAAAACTAAATAGGTTTTTCTATGCCATCTGTAATAAGTGGTGGAGCCTTAGAAAACTGAGAGTTACAGACAAAGTTTTGAATATATTTTTACATCCACTTTTTGACAAAATCCTACATTGACCTGCTGATAAACCACACTTTTACCAGCTTTAAATTCTAAAAGGGAACATTATTTATGCATACAGCCCATATTACAGCTGATACAGCAGTCGTGAATATCAGAAGATATTTTCATATATGCTGATACTAATGTCATGCCAATAATATTTTGCATCCTTAATTATAGTATTCTTTGTCAGAGGTAGTCCTCTTAGGCTCAACCACAGTAGTCTGCATTCAAGTCGAGGGGTTGGGCGTCCCGATTCTTGATGGAATGGAGGGGCTGTATAAAGTGCTAGGGCTACATGACTCTTTAAATGGAGATTTTCCAGAGGCACACTCCAAACCACCGAGTGTTATGGGAAATCTCCCAGAATGCCTTGTGAATTATTAGCAAGATTATTCAATTCAGTTCAACGTTTAGGAATGTTTTCCTTCACTGCAGCTGGCGTGGCACCCCAAAAAAGAAGGATCGCTGGCTTTTGGCACAGATGATGGAAAAGTTGGGATCTATGACGTCTTCTCAAACAAGTAAGAATTTTGTTTAGCTTATTTTCTACCTGTATAAATCACCTCAGAGTCTACAAAACCATATGACGGCCCACTCTCAATTCCTCCGTTTGAATAAGCTAAACATATAGACAAATATTAAAGGCACCCTGTTGAATATTCAGACCTGAAGTTATGCTTTGGAGCAGTATACTTTGCAATCATGTTTTTGGTTGTATTGTTCACGTGCACAAGAATATAAGCAATTCAGTGCTCTGCCATCATTGGGCACGTTGATGAGAAATCATTCACTGAAGTGTAGCATTTTGCCTTAAGAAGTGAAGAAGCACAAGTCTGCTGGCATGCATACAATAACAAAGCAATGAAAATTATTGTAGAGGTTGTTGTGAATTGATTCATGCATGATACTGACTGTGTTTTACGTTTTTCAGTCATCTTTTTAGCTGCATTTTGAGGTATACCTGCACCCCACGTTTAATTTTGGAAGGTCACTGCATGTACAACATTTTGAGTTTTTTTTAAACCAATAAAAACCTGACTTTAAGCATGCCTTCAAACTGCACAAGGAGATGACTGCTGTTATTTTAACTGAACTTGGAGATCCTCCTGAGAGTCAGGTATGTTGACCCTTGCTTGCATTTTCTGGGGGTCTTGTTGTGATCCCCTGAGGCTCCTGGGTCACAGTTTCCTGCAGTCATCTCTGCCTCATCTTTCCCTGACTAAGGCCTTTTGCTCTGCTTCATCTGCTCTCAGGCCTCCTCACATATCGAGCTCCTATCACCGGAAAACCGTGTACACGCTGGCCTGGGGACCCCCAGTCCCCCCGATGTCATTTGGTAAGTTCCTAATGAACTCTAAGCAACTTCTGCTGTTTGCTCTGAACGCTCTGACCCAGCAAAAACACCAGCAGCGAAACCAGTGAGTCAGCAAAAAAAGACACAGAAACATCTTTACACACCGTTTTATAATCGACTTTGTAATTAAATGAGCTGAGAAAACACTCCGCGCTAACCTCCCACACCTCAGCTGCTGGTGGGGGCAAACAGGAAGTTAATTTCAGCAGCTGTTGGCAGATGACGTTTTGATTAGTGTGTCAGATACTCTGCTTCAGAGCTGTAAACGTAATTGTTTTTATGCAACCAATCTGCTGATTGCTCCCAAATGAACAAAAGGAGCAGCTAATGTGTTTCTGGTGGAGATCTGGAATCTCGTTGGCTCAGATCATAATGACTCTTAAAAGAAGTGTAAAGGAGGTTACGTTACCCTCCTCTGTTTGCTGAGTCTGCCTAATTTCAAAGTAAACAATCAAACCAGACCACTTAAAAAATAGTTTGTGTGTTTATTTGGTGTTTGTTTTGTGTGTGTGGCGTCCAGGTACAGCAGGAGGAAAACCGTCCTACAGTCTGTACAGCTGCGCAGGTGAAGGCGTCATCCTGCAGCACGATCCAACAAAGCTGAGCGGAGAGGCGATGGACATCGACAGGCTGATCAGAGACACCAACAACATCAAGGTGAGAGGGACATTAGAGCAAAGGTTTCTGGGACATTAAGGCCCTGTTTACATGACAAGTCTTTCAGGTGAAAATGCAAAACTGTTGCCTGAAAACGGAACAATTTGAAAATGGGCTCAAGAGTGAAAGTTTTTTCAAAACACCCATGTCTCCATGTAAACATAGAAAACGACGCTTTCTGAAAACGCACATGCATGCTACGTCTGCAGTCAGCTGTCAAGCGCCAGTGTCGCAGCACTCTAAACTGAGCCGTTGCTTCTCGACCCGAGCTGTCAGGTGTAGTTACCTCTGATTCAGGTTGTCACAGACAGCTGGATTTAGAAAATGGGACACGTTATTCTCATTTGGAGGGCTTTCAGTGTGAGTCTCTTTAGATAAAGGCATGCTATTAATTTTGGAAATGATAACATCTACCTTTTTTATCTATCATCATAAAAAAAATATATTATTCTGCCTTTAGAATCAGCTCACAACATCTGTAAAACTAGAATGGCTGTCTGAGGCGGCAGACCCACGCCTAAGCAGCGCCACCAAGGAACTTACGCTCCCATTGATTACTAGGGTGTTCAAGATTTCAAAGTCCATCAAAAACCGAATGGGTGTGCAGATCATCACCAAAATCTAATCGATTCTTCCCTGTCACTATCCCAATATTCCCTGAAAGTTTGGTGAAGATCTGACTTTCCGTTCTCGAGTTATCTTGTACACATGCAAACAAACAAAGAAACGAACAAACAAAGATACGGAACCCTTTACATAACCCCCTGGCAATTTCATCAGCGTGGGTAAAAATTGTTATGATAACAAATATCAATATATACTTTATAGCAGTGGTTCTGAACTGGTCGAGCCTCGGGACCCATGACTTGCAAATGAAAAATTGCGACCCAAATTTCTGATCTTTTTTGACAAATCAGGTTTAATTAATGAAAAATATCCCAGTTTGAACCCTCAAAAATGCAAAACATGTCCCACATCATAGATGAGAGGCAAAAAAAGCTTGTTTTAACAGAGTTTTATTGAAATTTTGATGTAATTTTATCTCCAGGAACACATTTACGACCCACTGAAAAAGGCTCCGCAACCCACTTTTGGGTCCTGACCCACCAGTTGAGAACCACTGCTTTATAGTGATAGAATAGAGGCATTAAATGTGCCAGAGATCATCAAATTCTGGTTATTACCAACATTTATTTTGCCTCATACCAGTTGACATTTCATAAACATTACCAAGAAATCTGCATTTCAATTTTTAACATTTACCATGTAAAAAGGGGTCTTCATTTTTCTCAGTTCAGGTCTTAAAAAGGTCTGAAAATATCTTAACTCTGATTTTCAAAAGCCTGTGGGCTTGAGCTGAATGTCGTCACTCAGTGCCTCGGTTACATGTGAGGATAACCTAACAAAGGCTGGACAACTTTATCCCCATTTTCCAGATCAAAAGAGAGCTAAAATGTGATCTCGCTTTTAGTGGTTGTTTATATCAGATTAAGGGCACTGTGGCATCGGTGCTGCTACTGGAAACAGACATACTCTGAATGCACTTATTACAAACATGCACAAATTTCAAAGCTGATTTTTTTGTTGTGCTAGACTAGTCTTCCTTCCGTTTTCCATTCAATAACATTTGTCTTATAAGTCTTTTTAAAATAAGATCCCGGCTTTTCAAAGTAAACTTTATTTGCTTTTTATGCTAAGAAAAGAACTGGTGTCAGTATTGAATCCGGCCTTCCCTGAACCTTTTATCTCTCCTTGGTAACACCTTGCATCTACAAACCTCAGAAACCTGGAGTGTTTGTGTTTTTGTGTGTAAACTTCAGAAAGCTTTTTTAATGAACAGTGACTATCTGTCAGTCAAACTAAACAAGTCAACAAGTCTACCAGAACAAACATGCCAAGTTCAGACTGCAGGCTGTCGGGGTCGGCGCTTTGATGGAGCAGATACTCCGAGGGGTTTTGTGCCTGAATGTAAACAGAGATGATCTGAATAAATGATGAAGGTGAGCTCTTCTTCCCCATCAGCACAAGCTGTCTCCACACACCGACCTCAGCTGGAAGCCAGATGGGAAAGTTGTCGCCGTCGGCAACGAGGATGGGTGAGTGAACGGCCAGGGTTGACCTGTCTTTTGGGCCTGTGGAGTTGTGTGAGGGACCAACTGTTTTCTGACAGGGAGCAGTCTGCAGCTACAGAATAATGCATTTATTTCTGTGTAAACTGTTGAACTAAGCTGATTGGTGGCCTCCTAAAATCGCTATCAGCTGTCAGACTAACTCTTCAACACTTAAACACCCTAGACTAGACTCAGAGGAAACGTGATTTAGCAGAGACAATGCCAAAAGCCTCTAACACTTGGTTTAAACATCAGTGATTTGAATTTTAAGCTACAACCCCACCCCCTCCTTTAAGCACATTTAAAGAGCACAAAAATTCTCTGTATGTATGTTTTTTCCACCTCTTGATAATGGTTTTCTGTCTCCACAAAGATAAGTTCAATTAGTAGTTTAAATTCTCGTAATGGCAGATTTATTGTATGTAGGGTAAAACTCTTATTTTATCACTTTCCTTTATACTTAAATTGACATATAGTTTTAGCTATGTTGTGTTTCTTAATCATATATCTGACCACATGTTCTCTGCTGCAGGTGTATCGACGTTTATCAGGCTCCAAATCTGAAGCTGCTGTGCAGCATCCAGCAGCACCACAAGATCATCAACACGTTAAGATGGCATCACGATCACAGCTCTTCTCATGAGCTGCACTGCCTCCTGGCTTCAGGCTCCAGCAATAACACCGTCTATGTGCACGACCTACGCTCCATCATAGGTGGGTAGAGAGCAGTGTTAATTTTGGCAGCTATTTTTGATATGTATATATATATATATATATATATATAATGATAATAAAATTTATTTATAAAGCACTTCTCAAAACAGATGTTACAAAGTGCTTTATAGCAGATAAGCACAACAGAACAGATTACAAACAACAAAATTCGTGGGGACAATTATGTTTATGCACTAGGTAGGTGCATAAACCCAATTTAAAAAAAAAGACAAGCTTATAGTTTCCAAACTTGTTACATTCAATCCCTACAAAAGTCAGGATAAGCTCCTGGTAGAAATATGTTTTTAAAAGTGACTTAAAGGAAAGCACAGAGTTAGCCGACCTGATTTCCTCAGGCAGTTCATTCCAGAGCTTTGGTGCCCGGACTGAGAATGCTCTGTCCCCCTTGGTTTTCAGCCGAGCTTCTGGCACAAATAAAAGACCTTTGCCCAAGGATCTCAGGGTGCATGCAGGTGAATAAGGAGTTGGAGATGTAAAAGGTTAGAGATGTAACTGGGACAGAGACCGTTGAGTGCTTTAAAAGTGATTAATAAAATCTTAAAATCAATCCTAAAGTGTACTGGCAGCCAGTGTAAAGATGCTAAAACAGGCATAATGTGCTCATGCTTCTCGGTTGTGGTTAAAATCCTGGCAGCAGAGTTCTGCACCATCTGTAGCCTGTTAAGTGATTTTTGGTTAAGAGCAGTAAAAGGGCTGTTGCAATAATATGAAATAAAAGCATGTAAAGTTGTCTCTGTGTCATTAAACATTAAAAAGAGCGAATCTTTGATATATTTCTGAGGTGATAAAAGCATGACTGTACAGGTTTGGTGGTATGCTGTTCAAAATTCAAATTATTGTTGAACCTGATGCTGAGATTCCTTGCAGTAGGCATAATGTAGTCCATTAATGGCCTAGCAGTTGGCAGAATTTGTTTTGCCATTTGCTGGGATCCGAATACCAGGACTTCCGTTTTCGAGGCGTTCAATTGTAGGAAATTCTCTGACATCCACTTTTTAACAACAATAATACAGTCAATTAAAGCACTCAACTTTCCAGGGTCAGTGGCTTTGACAGGCAGGTACACCTGGGTGTTGTCAGCATAAAAATGAAATAAAACACCGTGTCTTTGTATTTTGCCCCAGGGGAAGCATGTACAGAGAAAATAAAATTGGTCCTAAAACTGACCCCTGGGGCACACCATAGCTAAGGGGTAAAGATGATGACATTTAATTGTTAGCTGCAACACAAAACCTTCTGTTAGTGAGGAAAGATAAAAACCACTCTAAAACTGTACCTGAAATCCCCACCCAGTGGCTTAGTCTCTTTAAAAGAATTTGATGATCGATTATATTAGTATAGCCTTTAGAAGAAATGTCTTTTAGTTTAAGTCACATTTTAGTCATTTCATTTCAGTTTTAGTCGATGAAAACTCGAAATATTTAAGCCTAGTTTTAGTCTATAAAACGTCCTCTCATTTTAGTCTTTACTTTTAGTCCAAGCATTTATATTTTCTTGCCTTAATCTGTCATGGTACTGTGTTCTATGCACTCTGCTAAACCTGGGTTCCCTGCTTTCTACAGCTACAGCTGCATTGTTTTTTTGACAGATTTACCCACAGTGGAGAAATATCACAGATTTTGATTGTCCAACAAAAACTACATAACGTTTTAGTCACCTTGATGAAAACTAAACTTACTTTCTGTCAGTTTTAGTCATCACAGATCTATTTTCATTAGTCTTAGTCTAGTGTTTATCATGGAAAAAAAAGTCTGTCAACCAACATTTTTAGTCGACGAAATTAACACTTAGAGAGCTTGGAGCACATATTTTTTTGCTAGAAAAGCCTGAAAAAATGTTTTTTGTATAAAATGTGACCTTTAAAGTCTTCTTTTACACAGAGAATCCTCCAGAGAGCCCCCTAGTGGTGACAGAACCATTTCGCAGGCTGTGTGGTCACACAGCTAAAATCACTGGCATGGCCTGGAGTCCGCACCACGATGCCCGACTGGTCACTGTCTCCTATGACGGCACAGCTCAGGTCAGTACTATGATAACATTCCAGTCAGATGCACTAGACTCTGCTAGACCCCCCCCCCATTTAGGCAGAATTAACATGTTCAAACTGTACATGCTTCTTTTTAGGTAAACCAGCTATATATATCTAATAACCAATATTTTAAAATAATTTGGAGTACTTTTGTTGGGTGTTTTCATTCAGGTGTGGGACGTGCTGCAGGAAGCACCTCTTTCTAACTACCGTGGTCACACTGGTTTTCTGCTGAGTGTGGACTGGTCTCCTGTTGATCCAGATGTGATCTGGACTGGAGGGAAGGACTTCACTGTACAGGAGTGGAGAGTCTCCAAACAAGAGTTTACAAAGCCACCCAAAGGTGAACAAACGTCTTTGCAGGACACTTTAAAACACCCAGAGATCTTCTAGAAAGGCTTGAAAATCAGTTTTCTTTCTGAAGCCAGGGGATTTTCACTGCTGGACATAAGGGTTCGATCAAAAACAAAAAGAGTGTTAAATAGCTGCAGGCAAAGCAACAGAGACGGTTGATATGATGACAGTTTTTGCCTTTGTGTCAATGCTACTTGCATTTCAACATTTGTAGGATTTTAATGAAACCTACAGTACAAGCTAGCAAAAAATAAAGAAGATGAAGCAGTTTTATTGCATTCATGTCATTTGCTATACAGGCCTAGGTCACACACTGGCCACAGTGCATAAACACCATCACTCCCTCCTACCTAGGTGCAGGGATTTCCTGCATATTACCTGCTGTGTTCTCACATTGACTCATCCTGACTTCACATTGAAAATTTACTAGAAATTCTGAATAAAATTGAATTGAAAAATGTGTCTGTTTGCATTCAGACATGCAGCTTACCCTGAAAATTTCAGTTTTGTGAACGTGTGAGTAAGGCTTCTGTCTTTCTTTTTTTACAACAGCATTGTAACTTTAATGTCAACATGCTCTTATCCTCAAAGGGAAGAAGAATTCAGAAACAAAGGAGAAGATGAAGGCAAATTCCAGACAGAAGAAGAAGAACAAGAAGATGTCGGAGAACGGAGGTTCTTCACCGCTGGACATGAACGGGGATTCACTTACAGGCGAACGGAAGGCAACAACTGGACCAGAGCTGTCTGGTGAGGATGAGGATGATGAAGTCAGGTCAACCAGCAGCACCATCACTGGTTCTGTTCCTTCACCAGGTAACAGAGTGAAAACGACAGGATGCAGCTTCTCAAAAAAGACAAAAATTTTAGACTGGTCTAATCTGAGATTTCATTTCAGCCTCTTTTGAGATGCAAAGAAAATCCTCCACTGCCATGAAGACCAAAGACAAACCAGGTTTGTTGTCAGAGTTTATAAAAAAACTCGAAGTGCATGTTTTTATTCGGTCTAATGGGTTTCTTTTATAGTTTTTGCAGACTCAAACTTGCTGAGGAAGAAGAAGCCTCGCTCAATGCTGCCTGTCAGTACCTCAATGGACCATCGGCCCAAAGACGATCTGCTGCAAGACTGTATCACTTTGGCGTCAGTCCAACACAGCAATGGTGAGACTTATGCCTAGTAGGACTGAGCGATTTGGGAAAATAATCTAATTGCGATTATTTTTTCTAATATTGCAATGACGATTAAATGTGCGATTATTTTTTAAGTTCCTCATCTTATGTATTTTCAATGAACACGAGCAGTAAATCATTCTATATTTTAACCACCGCAGCATTAAATAGATTAAACTACAGCTGAATGATTTTGAAAAAAAATTTAATGCAATTATTTTGACTCGTATTGCAAATTCAGTATGAATTGTTGTATTGAAAGGAATGATCATTTTCATGTCATTCTCATTTTCATTTAGAAAAACCTAGAAAAATAAGGAAAGTAGGATTTTTGCAAACTATTCTAAAAAAATTTTACACTAAGATGTTTGTGTGATGGGTGGAATGTATCTCTGTTGCATAGAAATTTTTGTAAAACTGGTATTTTAACATGGTTTTCAATTTAAAGAAATATTGAACCTTTTGCAACTTGAAAATTACAGTAGGACATGTTGCAATTTAATCTAAATTTTGATTAATTGCCCAGCTCTAATGCCTAGTGATGTGTCTTAGGACGATTTTAGATCATAAATAAATAGAGCATAGAGACTGTAGTATCCGCCTCTAAAGCAGTCATCAACTGGAGGCCTAGAGGCCACATCAGGCCCTCCACAGCTAGCCATCCAGCCCCCAGAGGATTGTTAAAGAAGAAAATTTAAGGGGGCAAAAATATAGCATGCTTTTGTTGAACTTTTTTTCTGAAGTTCAATCTTTAACCTAGTGATTTATCAGACAAGAAGCAAACTAGTATTTCTACTTATTATTATCTTGATAAAAGTTGCCGTTTTAGGCATTAATTTTCCACAAAAGCCTCTTTAAGAGTGCAATTTTCCCCTCTTAGAGTCTGCACAGAAGATCCCTTACCTGCAAATGTTTTTGGCCAATCACAGCACAGCATATTAGCATCAAACTCAGTGCTAGACATCAAGAGGGTCACTGTTAAAGGCTTAAGAGGTTCCATTAATTTTGGAAGGATATTTCACAACAATATGTTAATTAGACGAAATGTTATTTTTGTTGATTTTAATGTCCGGCCCCCACAGCATTGGTCAGGAAAAAGCTGGCTCTTGTGAAAATGGAGGCTATGACCCCTGTTCTAGAGTTTTGGTTCTCAACTGGTAAATTGGGACCCAAAAGTGGGTTGCAAATCCGTTTTTAGTGGGTCACAGTCACAGATGTGTGCCTTGGAAAAATGGTGGCAAAAAATCCATGGTGTGCTTTAATTTTAAAGGAAATACCTCCACCTCTTTAATCCATCTTTGGTTCCATCTCAAGTCACATTTTCAATTTAAAACATTTGGTTATGTTAAGAAAAATGTTACAAACTTTGAACTTGAAGAAACTGGGGTTGCGATTTATCATTAAGGAGGTTTAGCTGGTCTGACGTCAGGACCAACCACGCACTTCTTTATCGATAAATTGAATCAAAACACAGACCAGATGGAGATGTTTTCCTGCAGTAGAGAGCCTGATCAAATGGTACTCTTTACTGAGACTGAGCAATAAAAAAGAACTTGTGATTTTATCCTAATTTTGTAGCAATAAATATTAGCAGTTCATGTTTACAACACCTTTAGATGTGCTTTATCCCATCTTTCTGCATGTCTTCTTTAGTTTACTGATGCTCACCTTTTAGTCACAAGCAGAAGAAGTCCTCATTTGCAGATATGAGATAAGCTTGGTCACACCTATGTGTTTGTGTGGTTTCTAGTGCCCCCTGCTGGCTGTGTTCCAGGCCAGGGAGAGCACATCCATCTGGGTCTGTTCTCTGACAGGCAGGCTCTGCACCGCATGTTTGAAGCAGAGGGTAAGCCATTGTTTTTCTCTATCATTAATCATTACTGCTCACTGATTTACACAGATCTGTGAATACATAATTTTTTCTGTTGTTCTGGGTTATGTTTAGTTTTTAATAGCAGTTGGCATATCCCTTTAGAGATTAACCAGATTTTTTTTCTTCATCCAGAGGAGAGTCACGTGGATGCGGGTCACTATGACTCAGTCATGTACCTGCGGCTGTGGAGTGGAGACCTGGAGGGGGCGCTGCAGCTCGCCACAGAGAAAGGAGAGCTGAATGACCACTTGCTCTCTATCGCTCCGATGGGTAAAGACTAGTGCTGTTAATTGATTTAAAAAATTAATCATGATTAATCGCAGCATTTCTTTAGTTTTATTAATTTTTTAGATTTTTAAACATTATTATTGAGTGTTTCTTTTCATTATTTTAACTTTATGTACAGCCCTTTGAAAGTGTTTTTACTTAAAAAAAAAAGTTTATTATTATTATTATAACCTATAAATTAACATTTAAAGTAGTGATGCACGATAACTATTTTTCTGAACCGATACGGATAACCGATAATTTAATTTAATTTAATAACCGATATATTTTTTCCAGTTTTTGATTTAACAAAAGAAGTTTATTTGATGTGTTTATGCACATCTGGCGGTAAGAAGGGGTTAATATGTAGTGAGCAAAGATATTTATAACTCATGTTAACTAATATCACCCATGTTTTTCAAAAAACAAAGAACCATTCTGACTTTATAACTGTTACTATAGTTCACTTTTCTTAGTTAAACATTTGTGTACCAAGTACAACATACACAAACAATTGACAGATGGTTTTCCCCCATAAAACCAAATGATAACAGGCTGTTATGCTTGACAAATGGAGATATTTGGGGGTCTGTTTTTTTTGCTTTTAAGCCAGAATTAAAGCAAGCTGATGTTTGACATAAAGATTAAAAATATGCACTGACATAAGTCATATCAGAGATAGGTTAAGAATGTAAAGTACATCGTGGTCTGTGGCTAACTTCTATTCATAACGTCAATCAGACTGAATGAAACCACATCAAACAGAGCAGGCAGGTATTCGTCTATGAAAGTAGCGATTGGAGACTGTCAGACTGATTTTGTTATTATAACGTTGGCCCTTTTGGCTCTGGCAAGCTTTCTGCAGTTTTCAATGCCTGCTAATGCCTGCGGCTGAGGCTAGTGGCTGCTGCCGCTTCGTTTTAACGTCGTTAGGATGATGACTCGGGGACTTCTTTCTACTCTTTGCGACCTTTGCAGGGCAAATTCTACACACACGGTCGTGTTATCCTCCCCGTAAATACTGAATAACGCCACTGTGTTGTTAGCATTTTAGCACAGGGGCTGCTACTTTCTCTTCTTCTTTGGTGCTTTAATAGCAGGTCGTGTACTGCGGCGCCACCTGCTGTTTCGGAATGTGTAGTCCCCTGAGAAAGAAAACAAACGCTAGCATTGCCATGCTGACAAAAATATATATGTTATGGGGCTCGTCATAATGATATCGGACCGATAAGAATGACGTAATAATTTCCTGTTATCGGCTTGACAGTTATCGTGCACCCCTAATTTAAAGTACTACTATTTACTTGCATTTTTGTTTGAGATAAATTGGTGTAAGTATGATGCTTGAATGACGGAATATTAAACAAACCAGAGTTTTTAAACTTATTTGTGGTTTGTAAATCAGAGTGTCTTAATTCACTGAGCAATAATATTTATAAACTGCAAACGAGCCCAGCAGACAAACACATCAGGAAGAAAATAACTTGTGCTGTAAAGTGAATGATCAGGTGTGCTGTTACCCCGAGGTAGCTGAAGTTGCTGACTGATGTCCAGTGGTCTCTCGTCAGTGTAATAAGTGTACCTTGGGCCAGCTGCTCCACTTTAGTTGCCTTCTTAGCTGTCATACAGTTCACGGATTCTTCTGACAGTAGTTCTCGTAGGTGTTCTGTGGTACGGGTCTTCAGAAGTGACCCTGATGATGTCTTGAAGCCCCTTGTTGTCAGTGATGGTCTGCAGTCTCTGGCGACCCATTAGCAATCACATAAGTTAGCTTAGATGTTGTCGTTTTGGGGGACAAATCCAGGTCTGCTGAACTGCGCCAATGTAGCTTGACGTTATGGTGTGATCCCATGTTGTTGTTGGCGTCTTTGCTAGCATTAGCAACATTAGCTATCATGGCTTGATCCCGTGTTTTTGTTAGCGTCTTTGCTAGCATTAGCAACATTAGCTATCATGGCTTGATCCTGTGTTGTTGTTAGCGTCTTTGCGAGCATTAGCAACTTTAGCTATCAGGGCTTGATCCCGTATTGTTGTTAGCGTCTTTGCTCGCATTAGAAACATTAGCTATCATGGCTTGATCCCGTGTTGTTGTTAGCGTCTTTGCTAGCATTAGCAACTTTAGCTATCAGGGCTTGATCCCGTATTGTCGTTAGCGTCTTTGCTCGCATTAGAAACATTAGCTATCATGGCTTGATCCCATGTTGTTGTTAGCGTCTTTGCTAGCATTAGAAACATTAGCTATCATGGCTTGATCCCGTGTTGTTGTTAGCGTCTTTGCTAACATTAGAAACATTAGCTATCATGGCTTGATCTTGTGTTGTTGTTAGCGTCTTTGCTAACATTAGCAAAGATGCTTTTTTACCTGGAGGTGGTACTTCAGACTTGTTGTGCTTCAGTGTAAATGACAGTTCATCACTGCACTTTGCCGTGAAGCAGACCTCGGTCTGTCTCCTCACTCATTACTGCTGGCTGCGTTTGACCCGCCTTTAACCTTTTTCACCCCAGGGACGTAAACGTCCACGCAGGAAAACTACGGGAGCAAGTTGTGGTCAAATTTAGTCATATGATTAAATTGCGTTATTTTTTTTTTTTTAATGCGTTAAGCTCTCCAGATTAATCACGAGCGTTAACGTGTTTATATTAACAGGCCTAGTAAAGACGTGTACTGAACCTCTGTTCCTCTGATATGCCACACTCATTTGAAGAGCTCTTTCTGACTACAGTTTAGCTATCATAACTTCTTAAGATGTCTGAAAGACTTGTGCTTTCAGATTTTAGGTAGAGATGTATTTATTTTGACTTGAATAGACAAAGCTGACACACTGTTAAAATAGACATGTAACTGAAGACTGATGCAGTCGTATTGTCTTAAAAAGTTAAATCAGACCAAAGTTCTCATACCTCCTGAGCATAAGTCTGAGCATTTAAGTATTTTAAACTTTCAGCTGCCTTCTGAAATACTTCTGGGTCTAAAAACAAACACAAATGCTGCAAAAGTTTCTCGTATTTTTTTGTGTAGCAACATAAATGTGTAAATCCAAAAATTTTGCACCTATTAGTCATTTGGACCTTAAACAGTCACTGTGCATCAATCAGTGTTCTATGTTCATCAGGCTTGTGTATTTCCTGTTCCAGCTGGGTTTCAGGTGTGGAGTCGGACAGTGGAGGCGTTCGTCAAGCAGCTGTGTCTGCAGGAGCAGTACTTGAAAGCAGCGTCTCACCTGCTGTCAATCAACAAGCTGTACGAGGCCATCAACCTGCTGCGCTCACACAAACTCTACAGGTTCACTTTTGCTTCCTTTTTATCGATTACTTTTGGTTTAGTGCTTATGCAGTGCATGGCAGTTTTTGAATTGGGAATCCATTTATTCCATCAGTCAATCTTTATTTGAATAGCACCAATTCCTTAAAAAATGGCTCTTTAAAAGAGGGCAAATCTAGACCGTAATCTCTGTTATACCATTAATGAAGACCATCCACCATAAGCACAGAACTGGGCAACGTTTAGCAAAGCATCAGTGGCAAGGAAGAAGGATGTTAGTTAAGGCCGAACCAGTGTTAATTTCACTGACTAAAACTCAGATGAAAAATGTCCATGAACAACCCTTTTCCACGGGGAAGATGAGAAACGAGCAGAGATGAGATGAGCGAGCAGGTGGAGTGCATGTGTCTGTTTGTCTGGTGTAAAGAAATGACAGAGCCTGAGCTGCTAGGTAGGTTAAATCTGAAGCTCCTTTGTGCATGCCAAGGATAAAGCATTTTCATCAAATTAACTCAAAATGTAATGCCTTGTTCAAATGCTGCTTGTAGTAACATTGGGACTTGCTGCAGCTGCAGGACAGTCCTCCTCCTTATCCTCTCTCAAAGCAGCCGTGGTAAACACAAACTTTGTATCAAGACCCGTAAATTAAGGATAAAACTTAAACCACTAACTAAAGGTGGCTAAAGGTAAATAACTATCATCATCATGTGTTTAAATTTAACTTTAAGTAAAGAAAATTCAAGTTTTGGTAAGAAACTAATAAATTGATTTGCTTGAAGGGGAGATATGCTTGTTGTCCCAGAAATAAACAGATAAATGAGTTATTTTAAATACATCCTGTCGTCTCATCTTTCCACAAGACTTGTATTGTTAAAGAGTATCAGTAAGGGTATCAGTGTGAATAATGATTAATGACTCAATCCCTGCTGTGAAAGTACGCCACGGCGGATAAAAGTCCTTCATTCATTCAGAGTAGGTCAGTATGTCATCAGCGAATTTTAAATCCAAGTAGTTATAGTGTGTCAATAAGTGTTTGCCAGTCAGATTAATCTCACAGTTCAGATAAAGTATAAGAGGTGGGTGAACACTGTCATCACCAGTTTAAATGCCTGCATTGTGTTGTGATGCACAAGCAAGGTATACCCGCTCCCACAGTTGGCAGAACGAGTGATTTGTGACGGACAGCTCAGGCTGGATCCAGTCGTTAGCATGTTTAGGGCTAGTTGTTACTAAGCACGGTTAACAGGCAGAACACGTGTTCTTCCTCTCTCAGTTTGATGGCTGTACCACAACAAAGTCAGTGTGCCATCTCTTTCAGCCTGGCTGAGGCTTTAACACAAGCTAAGTGCTTTCTTTGCTGGTCTCAGTTTGTCGAGAGCCCTACATACCCTCCCCTCTCTCTTTCTCTACCTTTCAGAAAATGTGTGCTAAAACAAGCTGTTCTCAGATTTTCCCCTCATGATGTCATGTGGGGAATCAGCACCACCCCCAGGTTTGGTTTGCCCTCCCTGTTTAGAAGAAAGTTCAGCCCTCCTCTCCTGATCCTCCTCTCAGCTATGGGGTCAGAAGAGCCACATCCATTTCCTGAAATGGGCAGAGTCAGGCTCAGTATCATTTAAAGCCACAGACACAGAAACAGCTCGCTCTGAGCAGGGCTGAAACAGAGGGTTCTTTAGACATGCAAAAATCCAAAACTGGAGTGTGTTTCAGAAACAAACTTCACAGGCATGTTTTGGGGACCTCTGAGACCAATACAAGTCCACAGTGAGTCAAAGATCCAGGCTGCAACGTTAAATGAGGTCAGAAAAGCAGCTGTAAACTAGCTGCAAAAACTTGCCAAAGCTAAATCATTGCTAAACACACTACTTCTGTCAAGCTCTTTACAATAAAAGACTGCAGCTGTTTTTTTTCTGAAACACTTTTATTGTGATAAAGTCAGCATCAGCTTAACACACACCATCAGGGTAGAGATGAAATGTAGAACTTGGAGTGCAGTTAGACAGAAGTAAACCTAGAGAGACTTATAATTTTTCTTTACTCCTATGCTTAGACATAAATTGTGTATGCCATCAAGGCTTGTTTTAAGGGGAGAGGAGGGTTTATGACACTTGAATTAGGATTGAAAAGCATTACCTATTTTTAAATTTTGTAATACTGTAATATAATACTGTTATAGTCAAAGGCAAGAAAAATACTGTGATAGAATTTTTAGGCTGTATCACCAATAGTACAGACTTTTATTTTGACATTTTTAGTAAATTAGCACCTAATAATTACAGAGCCTTCATTGCCTTAAGGTTTTAAAGAACAGTTGTATGTTTCACACCAGGGAGGCTATCGCTCTGGTCAAAGCCCGGCTGCCAGCAGAAGAACCCGTCCTGAAGGAGTTGTACACCAGCTGGGCCGCCATTCTGGAGAAAGATGGACATTTCTCTGCAGCTGCTAAATGGTGAGGGCTTTTTCTTAAAGATTTCCTGGGTCGGGGCTTTTTGAGTCTTCATTAGTACAGTGGGAAGAGTAGGAAGTGCAGGAGAGGGGCAGTGGGGAATGACATGGGGCAGGTTGGAGGTATTGTGTTTTGCAACAACAAAGTACCCAAATGTGTTACTTTTCTCATTATTTCATGCAGTAATGTAGTAAGGTACCTCTCTAATCTTCGCAATATAACCTCATTTTACCTCGTCTTTTAGCTATCTTGCTGCTGGTGCCAGCTTTGACGCTGTTAAAGTCATCTCCAGGAAGAACGACGTCTCCTCTCTGAGGACAGCCGCCACGTTAGCGAGGATTTCAGGAGAACTGGCTCTGGCTCAATCTCTGGCACTGAGGTGTGCTAAAGACCTGGCCGCAGATCTGGACTGGGTTGGAGCCCAGGAGGTCCTCAGTGCACAGGAGACACTGCTGGTCAGTGGATAAATAACACCATGAGAGCAGATAGTGTTGGTTTTTACTGTTTTATTGATTTCATTGGTTGTTTTACTCTCTGGAAAGTCCTTAATGTTTGAAAATCATCTCCTGCAGGTCCACAGGCTTCATCTGTGTATCGCTGAGCTGCTCACTGTGAGGCTCGCAGACTCTCCAGCTCTGTTTACTACTCCCTGCACTTCCAGTCACCCGTGGGCGTCACCAGGGGAGCATCACATCAGCCTCCAGGACCAAGTGAGAGATGTGTGGGAGCAGCAGTTTGGTGTTTCAAAGGACTCAGTAGGAAATCGAAGCGTCACAGCTCTCCTGCAGGAGCTGAAATCTGTGGAGAGTCCAACACTGACAGTGAACATTCCTCTCAGACAGGTAAGGAGAACTTCTCCTTCAGTCTGGACTGCGTTACTGTTCTTTTTTAGCTGCATGCTGGTTAAACTGGTTAAACAGTCAGTTTGATATTCACAGAAAAGCAAAGTATCAGACCATTTAAAGGGATTAAAGTTGACTTAGCCTGTTATATCGCCCCAGATTCAGCTGTATTCGTCCCTCCATCTGACCCGAGCCATGCTGAGCTGGTTATTAGATGATGACGGACAGCTGATAAAGGAGCTGTGGCTGGCAGTGGCCTGGTTCAGAGACACCCTACCCTTCTGGGTTTCTGCAGAGCTCTGCAGGCTGCTGTTTCCTGGCGGTATGTATATCTGTCCAAGTAATAATTCTTGCATTTTAGCATTATTAACATTATTAATTATTATGGTTTAATGATTTAAGGGTAGTTTTTTGTTTAAGTGTTAAATAATTTTGTTTCTGTGTGCAAAGTAAAATAATGCAAGCAGTCCAATCAATACTAGGATGTTCTGAAAAGCTGTTGTAAAAATTCCTTGCTCTATTTAACAAAACTTGGGAAAAACTGAGATTTTTTATGGGGGGTGGAGGTTAATAATTTTGTCCTTATCTGTATATATAATAATAATAATAATAATAATATCTTGAATTTATATAGCGCCTTTCAAGAAACCCAAGGACGCTTTACATATTCTGCAGCAGCGGTGCTTTTTCCTAGGTGTAATGCACAGATGTGTAAATAAAGTATTTGTTTGGTGCAGAATTTGCAAGAAAATCATTCTCCTCAATCATTAAATACTCTTCTTGCAATCATGTTCTTGTTTTTTTTATTAAAAGGAGAATAAAACTAAATAAAATTCTATCAAAACCATAACCAAAAAGTCAAAATAATTAAATTCAAGTTGTTTTCAAAATCATTCAGCCCCAAAATGATGAGGGAAGTTTATTAACAAATAAACATTAGACCTTTTTTTTTTTTTTTTTTTAATAATTCTAATTTTTAATTTCTAAATTTATTTTATGTAAAATGCTGGGAGTCAAAATCTGTTTTTTTAAGAAACTCAGTCATTGAATAAATATGAAAAAAAGAAAATCAAACACAAGTAACTCAGCTCAACAGAGCTTTATTGATCATTTTTAAAGGGGTGATGGAATGAGGGAAGGTGAGATGTTCAGGAGAGGTCAAAGCTTAAAGGGAGGAAAGTTGAGGGAGGGAGAGGGGGTGTTTGGTCATTTTTTCTTCTTGCTCTTTCAGCTCCATGTGTTACGGCTGCTTTGCTCCTCCATCACCTAGCTGATAGCTGGACACTATAAAAAAACACGTTTGTTTTATTGAAAATGTCAGGGACTGTTTGCTCCTGCTGCTCTGCTTCCTGCAGGTCCAGCATCACAGAAGCAAAATGAAAAAAGTTTGTTTTATTAGAAATAAAAGGGCTTATTCAGCTGCTACTTAAAACACATAATATATTATTGAACACGTTTTATTCTCACACACCTCCATGATTTCGTTTTGTTTGCACAGATGCTCCTGCATAGTCACAGGTCCATCTCCGGTGCTCTTCTCTCAGCTCTAGCTCCTTATTTATCAGACTGAGCTGGTACAGTACCTCCTTATGGGCCTTGGCTCTGGCTTTTGCCTTTTTGACCTCTCTTTTATAGAGGTAATCCTTGACTTTTAGCTCTTCCTGGAGCCTGCTCACCTCTTTCTGCCTGGAGTCCTTGAGCTGGTCGAGATGATCTCTCACAGCTTTGTTCTGCTCTTCAAGGGACCTTTTTTCATTCAGGGATGACAGCACAGCATCTCTGAGGCTCTGGACGATCTCGGCATCAGTGAGCCGCTGCTGCTGCTGCTGCTGCTGCTGCTGCACTGATGGTGGTGCGTTCAGGCCGTGAACTGCATCACCAGTATGGGTGGATATATGAGCCTTAAAGACAGAAATATGACGTTAAGGGCGTGAAATGCAGAATGAGTTTACTTGTGATTCAACACAGCCTGTAGTCATTCATAGTGAGGAAACTACAGCTACGGTGGCTCTGAGGGTCAAAGGATGACAACACTTTAATACCACAGCAAATTGCAAATTGTTATCGATGTTTGCCTCTTGTCCATTTTTCACCGCTGTTTGGAACTTTTTCTCCCCCTTTTATTCAATTTTTGCCCTTTTTCACCTATTTAATGCTTTTTGTCCCTTTTTTGCCAGTCATTGCATTTTTCCCCCATTTCCCATTTTCTGCTACCTTTTGCCTGTTTCTACAACAAACTTTTGAAACTTTGCCTACTTTTGCCATTTTTCGCCACTTTTTCCCAGTTGTTGACGCTTCAATCCAACTCACTGTACTAATAAAGCCAGAGCCTGACTGGAGAGGGTTCACCCCTGTGTACAGTTAATCATTTTCTGGCATTTTTAAAAAATATTTCTTACTGGGTATATTCAATTAGATGACGAGAGTACTAGCCCGTCACGCAGAATAAGTTAAAATATTGTTGCTTAAAATCAGGTGGGCACTGTGTGCCAGTCATGAAACATTTCTGGAGTAAAGATAGTTGCGAGTACTAGAGTACTCAAATACTCGTGTCCATCCCCATTAGCTGATATTGAACCTGTTTTTTAAGCGTATGTTGGTCACTGTTTTGTAAACACACCAGCTGTACCGAATTGTTCCTCCACAAGAAGATGAGGGCATCTTATGTGAACTCTTGTCACCTCTGATGATGCAGATATTTATCAGCAGGAGGTGATGTAACAGCAATCAAGTGGCAGCTCATTTCTTAGGGGAATGTTTTCATCCCCACCCCAAACCACTCTGTCTCAAGGGGCTCGGGTAGAGATGGGATTGGCCCTAAAACTTACTTCAGTAGAAGTAAAAGTACAGATTTCCATATGTACTCAAAACAGTGCAGGTAAAGTATTGTGTTAAATTTCACCCCTCATCCTTATCAATATTAATGACTCTCATTCAAGGTACATTAGTTACTTTCATCAGTCTGTTGACTAAAAAAATGACTAAAATGACCAAAACTTTTAGGAATTTATCTCTCAAGACTAAACCCAAGACTTAATCTAAAATATCTGCCAAATAAACTCAGTTTAAGAAACATTGCAGAAAAAACAGTCAGAAATCCAAATCTTAAAGTGCTTGATTTGAAAGTCATAACTGAGTCAAAATCTTACCATGCTCCTCTCAGGAAATCTTCGGTCCATGTCGAGAGGATGAGGGTCAAGCAGTTGAAATTTCAGTGATACTTTGACCACAACCAGTTATCTGCACTGAAATTTGACAGTTCAACTTGTATTTGAAACCTTGAGTTTTAAAGTTGTCAGACTCTGTTTAGCCTTCACAAGTTGTTCTAGTCTTTCGAAGGTAAACTTGTCGTTGTTGATGAATGGTTTCCAAGATGCCAAATGCAGCTTTTCTGTTCTAACTGCTCACATTCTAACAGTATTCTTTAAACCATCGTCAGTTACAGTTACCATGAAATCCATACTTTATGCAGTGTAACTCAACCCGGCTCAACCAAAGAGCCAAATTGTTGGAATTTACTTTTGCAAGAGCCGCAATCTAAGTGATGGCAAAAAAAAGTGGCAAAAAAGGGTTAAAGTGGCAATAAAAATCAGTAAAGTTGGCAAAAATGACCAAAAAGTGACACAAATTGATGAAAAGGGGGGAAATAACATAAAATGGCTAAAACTTGGTATGAAGTGGCAAGACTATGTGAAAGGTGACAAAAGAAGCAAGGTACAGGTGGGAAAATGGTCAAAAACCAGCAAAAAGTTAGTGAAAAGTGACTAAAATGGGCAAAAAGCAGCAAAAACTTGAGAAAATCAGGAAAGAGGGGCATTTAATGGCAAAAGCCGGCTTCTAATTGGTGAAAAGTGGCAGAAAATGGCAAAAAAGGAAGAAATTGCTAATAAAAGTGGGCAAAAAGTGGCAAAAATGGGTGAAAACTGGCAGAAATTGATTGAAAGTGGCAAAAAGTTGCAAAGAGGGGCCAAAATTCCAAATAAGGGCAATCAAATTATACTGACAAAAAAATAAATGTTGAAAATTATGTTTTACAATTAAAGCCCACTGTATAAGTATTTGAAATAAACTGACTTGTGACTTGAAATTGACAATTTCTAAGGTCAAGGTGCCCTTTTTTAAGGTTTTCTGGGGAAATAATATTTCAAATTAAGACACAAAAGAGCCACAAATCATCACAGAAGAGCCACAAGTGGCTCAAGAGCCACGCGTTGAGTAACATTGCTTTAAGGTAAATAAATTATAGTTTTGATAGATTTATTTATAAGAGTTTAATCTACAGAAGCAGAGTGAAAAGATTCAGGCCATCTGGGGAAGACAACATTTTCAGCTCCTTCTGTAGTTTGGTTGTCAGGACAGTGTTATCACAGATTAGCAGTTCATTTTGATGCACTACGTAATGCTATGCATGAAAAAGATAAGTCTCCAGTGACAGCCTGATATCAGAATTCACTCGCTCGTCTCTCATGCACACATCTCTACACACTGAATGCAGTGAGGCTGCTGGCAGTAAGAACGAAGGAGGGTGAATTAGGCACAGGAGAAGAGGATGCCTCTTTAACAGCTTTTCTCCCCAAAATTGTTGTAAACAAGCTTTAAGAGGACCAGGTAATGGCATGTCAGCTGAGATAGGAGGGGGATACCTGGGCTGGGACGAATCCTTTAAGGTGTTGTACCAGCTGTGATAGTTTCAACGTAGGCTTAAGTTCTAACTTAAATCTTACACCTAACCCCTACTAGGTGTCCCTAGTCCTAAGTACAATATGGTTGTCATAGTGATAGCTCTAAAAGATGTGATAACCCAGAGGGTGTCGGGAGGTTGAGGATTTTACTGGAAATTTGGAGTCAGCACTGCATTCTCCATGATCAGTAGCACGGTCGTTTCCATGAGCGGAGATCATTTCCACCGCCCACTGTTATATTATTTCGTGTTATTAGCGATTACACCACTCCATGTCAGTGTTATTATTTTATACTGGCTCTAGGTTTAGGCTGTAGGCTTCACAATACTCAAATATGCAAAATGCCTTGTCATATTTTTCATTCACAGTGGATGCTGTTCAAGGATTCAAAGCAGTTAGCATCTGTAGCAAACACGGGGTTAAAAAATGCTTTTCAGTGATTGGTTAAAGTAAGAGAAAACATCATATCTGCGACGATGTTTTGGTTAATTTGGACATAAATCTCTACTAGTTAAGATCAACTTTCTCATCTCTGTGGTGCAACTGAACAATGACACAACTTAAGTTAGAACTGAACTAGTTTCAACGTAGGGTTTAATGTGGACTTAACACCATAACTTAGGACAGAAATGAAGCATAGCTGTTGTAACTGGCTTCAGATCTATAAATAAAGTATTTGTTTGTTGCAGAATTTGCAAGAAAATCATTCTACTCAACCATTAGATACTCTTTTGCAATGTTGTTCACATTTTTTTAATTAAAAGGAGTAAAACTACATAAGATTATATTGAAACCCAAAGTCAAAATAATTAAATACAAGTATTTTTCAGAAAAAATCAGCCCTTAAATCTTGAAGGAAGTTTATTAACAAAGAAATATTATACATTTTTTTGAAATATTTCTCCCGTATTTGATTTAAAATGCTTGGACACAAAACCTGGTCTCTCTTGAGTTATTAAAGATGAAAAAAGAAAATCAAACACAAGTGACTCAGCTCAACAGAGCTTTATTGATCATTTTTAAAGGGGTGATGGAGGGTGAGGTGTTCAGGAGAGGTCAAAGGTTATAGGGAGGAGGGTAGGGGGAGGGAAAGGGGGTGTTTGGTCATCTTTTTTTCTTCTTGCTCTTTCTGGCCCAGATGTCATGGCTGCTCTGCTCCTCTTCACAGAGCTGATAGCTGGACACTGTAAAAAAACACAAGTTTGTTTTAATAAAAATGTCATGGACTGTTTGCTCCTGCTGCTCTGCTTCCTGCAGGTCCAGCATCACAGAAGCAAAATGAAAAAAGTTTGTTTTATTAGAAATAAAAGGGCTGATTTAGCTGCAACATGAAACATTTAATTTATCATTGAACATGTTTCATTTTCACATACCTCCATGATTTCGTTCTGTTTGCACAGACGCTCCTGCATCATCACAGGTGCGTCTCTGGTGCTCTTCTCTCAGCTCTAGCTCCTTATTTATCAGGCTAAGCTGGTTCAGTACCTCCGTATAGACCTTGACTTTGGCTTTTGCATGTTTGACCCCTCTTTTATAGAGGTTATCCTTGACTTTTAGCTCTTCCTGGAGCCTGCTCACCTCTTCCTGCCTGGAGTCGATGAGCTGGTTAAGATAATCTCTCACAGCTTTGTTCTGCTCTTCAAGGGATCCTATTATATCCACGGATAACTGCAGAGCATCTCTGAGGCTCTGGACAATCTCGGCATCAGTGAGCCGCTGTTGCTGCTGCTGCACTGATGGAGGTGCATTTGGGCCGTGAACGGCATCACCAGTATGGGTGGATATATGAGCCTTAAAGACAGAAATGTTTGATGTTAAGGGCATGAAATGCAGAATGAGTTTACTTGTGATTCAACACAGCCTGTAGTCCTTCATAGTGAGGAGACCTTAGCTACGGTGGCTCTGAGGATCAAAGCATGACAATACTTTAATACCACAGCGAATATGTCACTCATTCATGGCAGTATATGTTTTGTTGTTTTTGTAGACAACACTCTCAGAGAGCAACAGCTGCAATGTTAGACTACTAAACCTTAAAGTTAACACATTTGAGTGTAGTTACCTTTAACCCTAACGATCACTGACACTCTGCGTCATAATTTTTCTTTAAGGAGTTTGTTTTGTTTCATTTAAATGCAATTTATGACAATGCTTTCAATGGAGAAACTGAGACCAAATATTGCCATTTAAAAAAAAAAACTATTACTTTTGTTAAAGGTGCAGTGTGTAAAATTGGGACTATCAACATCTAACAGCCAATTCTGGAGTGTGGTGCTCATTTCTCTGGTGATAACTGTGGGAACCAGTGAAGTTTAAAAATCAATACATACTTAACTGTTATTTGGTTCCTTCTATGGTGCCAAAGAAACAGGCAAAATGCAAAAATCCAAGATGGCAGCGTCCTTGGAGGGGACCCTCCCTGTGTATGAATAAAAGGCTTATTCTGAGTTAATTTAAAACATAAATTTAAAAAATGTGTTATCAGATGTCAACACTAATTTAGATCAATCTACTTATAAATGTTATGTTTCATTTTAACCAAGCTTGTTTTGCTAAATGCTAATAGGCTAAATATTACACACTGCACCTTTGTTGTTTTGGATCAGTAGAATTGGTGCTAGCATCCTGGCTAACATTTACTTCTTGATGCTGGAATGATTCATTTGCATCCATTATTGCCACAGCTTTTTGCTACCTCTAATCCATTATTCTGCTTTTTGCAACTTTTTGCCTACATAAGCTGCCTTGTGCTATTTCTTTGCCCATTCTTTTGTCAATTTTTGCTGCTTTTCAACCATTTAAGCCACCTTTTGCCCATTTTTCACCACTTTTTGCAACTTTTTTTTTTTCAAACTTTTAATCAGTTTTTCCCTTTTTAACTTTCTTCCATTTTTTTGTATGCCTTTTGCCCCCCCTTTTTTGCCAATAATTGCATTTTCTGCTACCTTTTGCCCATTTATGCAAAAACATTTGAAACGTTTGCCATGTTTTGCCACTTTTTGCTAATTTTTGCCAATTTTTGGCTACTTTTTTGCCACATTTGCCCAGTTGTTGATGCTTTAATCCAACTCACTGTGATAATAACGGCAGAGCCTGACCTCTGAGAGGTTTCACCATTAATTACTTTCTAGCTTTTTTTCCTCTACTATTTCTGAGTATATTCAGTCAGACAACCCAGGAGAGTTCTAGCAATCAGTTGAAGTATGGCTGTTTGTAATAGCGTATGCACTGTGTGCCAGTCATGAAACATTACTGGAGTAATGATGCTTACAAGTACTAGAGTACGCAAATACTCAAATACTCGTGCCCATCCCTATTAGCTGATATTGAACCTGTTTTTTTGGGCATAACTTTGTCGCACTGCTTTGTAAACATACCAGCTGTACTGATATTGTTCCTCCACAAAAAGATGAGGGCATCTTGTTCATGTGAACTCTCATGTTTTTCTCGATGAAGCAGCTATTCATCAGCAAGTGGTGATGTAACAGCAATCAAGTGGTGGCTCATTTCTTTGAGGAATGTTTTCATCCCTACTCCAAACCACTCTGTCTCGAGGGGAAAGACGGTAGAGATGGGATTGGCCCTAAAACTTACTTCAGTAGAAGTAAAAGTACAGATTTTGAAATGTACTCAAAACAGTGCAGGCACCCAAAAAACTCATTTACAGAGATTTTAGTAAATGTAATAAGTTAAATTTTGCCCATGATCCTTACCAATATTAATGACTCTCATTCAAGGTATATTAGTACTTTCATCAGTCGGTTGACTAAAACAAAATGGCTAAAATGACTAAAACTTACAGGAATTTATCTCTCAAGACTGAAACTACGGAATCTAAAATATCTGCCAAATAAACACAGTTTAAGAAACATTGCAGAAAAAACAGTCAGAAATCCAAATCTTAAAAGTGCTTGATTTGAAAATCAAAACTGAGTCAAAATCTTACCATGCTCCTCTCAGGAAATCTTCGGTCCATGTCAAGACGATGAGGATCAAGCAGTTGAAATTTCAGTGATACTTCGACCACAACCAGAGTTATCTGCACTGAAATTTGACAGTTCAACTTGTATTTGAAACCTTGAGTTTCAAAGTTGTCAGACTCTGTTTAGCCGTCACAAGTTGTTCTAGTCTTTCGAAGGTAAACTTGTTGTAGTCAGTCGCTTTTTGATGAATGGTTTCCAAGATGCCAAATGCAGCTTCTCTGTTCTAACTGCTCACATTCTGACAGCATGTTTTGAACCATTGTCAGTTAGTTACCATGAAATCCATACTTTAAGGTAAATAAATTACAGTTATGATAGACTTATTTGTAAGAGTGTAATCTGCAGAAGTGAACAGATGCAGGCCATCTAGGGAAGACAACATTTTCAGCTCCTCCTAGTTTGGTTGTTATGACAGTTAAGAACAAAGGAGGGTGAATTAACCACAAGGGAAGAGACTGCTCTTTAACAGCTTTTCTCCCCTATATTGTTGTAAACAAGCTTTTAGAGGACCAGGTAATGGCGTGTCAGCTGTGATAGGAGGGGATATGTGGACCAGGGACATTATTCTCCTGGTGTGTCCCCATGGCTGCGACTCCTTCCCCCTCAGATAGTGACTTTAGCTTCAAATGTTAACGAGTTCTTTTACTTTCAAATCATATTTGACCCCTGAAATTTGTTCCAACAGCCCTACTGGGCACCAAGAATGGTGGACTACATCAGCCTTGTATCAAAAATGAGTTCTGCCAGTGCTAAAAGCATCAGCTGTAGGTCATGTATGAATCAATTAAGAAATTAATAAATGTGATTCTGGTCTGTATCATTTTGTCCCCCACCTCTATCAGTCAATCTGAACTTGAAAACAAGTTCTCACATTAACACCAATGATGTGTTCTCTTCCCTCATCAGGAGATGTCAGCATTTTCTCAAGGAAACACTCCAAAACTCTTCATCTGACAGAAGAAGAAGAAAAAGCTGCAGCTAACAGTCTGCAGGCGTTTGTCAGTTACCACCGCCTTTATGAACACTGGTGGAAAAACTCCACCCACATCCAGCAGAACGGCGTTCCACTGTCAGCAGATGTCTGTCCCGGAGATGAGGCGGAGGACAGAGTGATGAACGGAGGAGTCCCAGACTCAGCGGAGGGAGAGGGTGTCTTTGATAAACTGGACTTTGACGTGTCTGTGCTTCTGTCAGAGCCTCACGCTGTCTGTCAGGCCGCTCAGAGGTCAGTGAGAGAGATCCAGGGGAGGCTGTCGGCCATGGTGCTGCAGCACAGCAGAGCTCAGGGTGGACAGATCCTGTGTGAGGAGGAGGAGGCTGAAGCACCTTCACAGATCAACACCACAGAGGACACGACAGACAGACAGGGGTCTGCTGATACTGGTCAACGGTGAGGACTCTTTGTACCATGTCTGGGTTTGAATCTTAAATCAGTGATAGTCAACGCGTGGCTCTTCTGTGATGATTTGTGGCTCTTTTATGTCTTAATTTGAAATATTATTCCCCCAGTAAACCTTTATAAAGGAGAACTATGACCTCAGAAATTATACGTTACAAGTCACATTAACCAGTTTGAAACCCCACATGAATATGGCTTTAATTTTCAACCTTTATTTTTTGTCTGTATATTTCCATTGCCCTTATTTGCAATTTTTGACAATTTTTTTTCTTTTTTTTACAACTTTTAATCCATTTTTACCACTTTAAGTCCTCTTTTCCCATTTCTTTTTGCCCATTTTTACTACTTCTATCCCATTTTTGCCACCATTTTTTTCCCTTTTTTATCCTGCTTTTTGCGATTTGCAATTTTTCCCTTTTTTGACACTTTTTGCCCATTTAAGCCGTGTTTTGCCATTAAATGCCACTGTTTTCAGCATTCTTGCCGCTCTTTACTGCTTTTTGACCATGTAAGTCACTTTTACACTCATTTTTTGCCAATTTTTGCTGTTTTTTGGCCATTTTTTGCCACCTGTAACTCTTTATGGTAACTTCCCATCTATTTTTGTCACTTTCTGCCTATTTTACCACGTTTTCTTGCTGTTTTTCCACTTTTCAACCAGTTTTTGCCATTTTATGCCTACTTTGCTCCTTTTTGCCACTTTTTTGCTGCAGTCTAAATCCAGAATTCAGTCACATGATCTTGGTGTTTTTACATGTGTACAGAAACCATATTCCAACATATCTTGAGTGTTAAGACACAAACTTTGGATTTCACTTTACAGGGTCTTTAAGTATCCATGGTTCTCTCCAGCAATACTAGTCTTGTTTCTGATGGCACCAGATGTAGAATCAATTCCGTGCTGGTGTTTGCTTTGATTGTGTCTTATGCTGATGCACCATTGTTTATAAAATTGTATTTTTCTCCCTAAGGTCTGATGATCAGGACGATCTGCTTTCTTTATCAACAAAGATGTCACAACACCAGAAACAGCTGACTGAGCTGCCTGACACAATCAAGGTATGACTCCTGAGTCAACACATGAAGTTTAATGTAGGAGAGGTACTTCAGTCAGCTTCTTTAGAACCCTCTTTATCATCAGTGTCTAATACTTGGGGATTTACATAGATCATCCTCATTCAGGCATAACCTGTATCCACCTTTACCTAATGTGCTTAGTTTGATAATAACAATAATGGTTGCTTGGACGTATATGTAGCACCTTTTACAAGACCTAAGGACACTGTACATGCCATTCGGTTAAAACAGAGACGAATTCGGTGTGTAAGGAGTTTAAACATGTCTAAAGATGGAGTATTGCAGATAGGCTCTGTCTCCATAGCTACATGTTAACTTATTAAGAATCAATAATAACAGCCTGTGTTTCCTCTCAGATGTATCCTCGCCCAGACGTGATCGAATGTTGCCTTGTCCTCATTCACCTCGGCCAGTCCTCGCCGTCCGTCTCTGAGTCCCTCCAACAAGAGGCCAGAGATCTTATCCACAAACACGGGACAGACCTAAAAGCCTCTCGGCGCTTCCTTACCTGAATATTTATCCTTTATAGTGAAAAAGCAGCACTTACACTGTACAGATTTTTGTTAAATGAATAAAACTTTTGTTTTTGAAAGTATATGAATGCGTCCTGAGTCTGCTTGATTCAGTGTACTTACCTCCTTTTTTAACTTCAAATACAAAGCATTACTTTTTAGATTTTAACATTAACAGGAAAGCCTTTGCAGAGTCTGAAAGTACAGTTAACAAACCCCAATGTTTATTATGTTTAGAGCAGGCATCTGCAAAGTCACCTTCCTTTTTTAATATTCACTTCTTTAAATGTGCAAGTGCTTCTCAAAAAGTTAGAATATCATGAACTTTTTCATGAAATTATGCAAACCAGACTTCCAAAGCACTAAATAGTTTCTAAAGGATTAAATTAAAGACATCTTTACAGATAAAGTTCCATATTATCAGAGGAGCGCTTCTTTGATATCACTTTAACGTCACTCTCATCCATTGAACTTGGAAGTCCATGTATAGTTTCTACCTATACTTACTTTGAGGATGCCAGAGCTGCTGATTGGAGGTAACCTGGTGTCTACCCTCATAGAACTTCCTTTTAAGGATGCTCCACAGCTTCTCAACAGGGTTGAGGTCAGGGGATGATGGTGGCCACACCAGGATGTTTTCTCCCTATACCCCCATGGCAGCCAAGGCTTCAGTGGCAGGCCCGCTCACAGATGTGGCTGAGCCCCAGACAAACCCAGAGAATGGACCCTGTCCAGTTGAGATTAATAGTACCAATGCATGTGTGTTTTATCAGTAGCATTGGTGCTGACATCCCAGCTAACAGTTACCTCATTTAAGAGCTGAAAAAATGTGTCACACTACTATTGGGTTCTAATGTTCAATGTAATTATTTGGGCCTCTTTTTAACCACTTTCCCCATCCAGTTTTGCTGCTATTATTTGCCACTTTTTTATCAATTTTGCAACAATCTGCACCCATGTTTGCCGCTTTACACCAACTTTAAATCATTTTGACTCTCTTTATGCCTTTTAAACCCATTTCTGTCACATTTAGACTATTTCCACCACTTTTTCTGCCCATTTTCGTTACTGTTTTACATCCACTGTTGCCCATTTAACAGCATTTCACTATTCCTTCTGCCCATTTTTGACAGTTTAACCCTTTTCTGGCACTTACCGTCCATTTCTTTTTTGCTTCTGTTAACCATTTTTGCCATTTTGAACCAATTTTTGCCACATTGTAATCCCATTTCAACACCTTTTCTGCCAACTACTGCTACTTTTAAGTCATTATTGCCATTGTTAACCCCTTTTCCCATTTTTATGCACATTTTTGCCACTTTAACCCTTTCTGCTACTTTTAAAATCCAGCTTCATCACCTTTTCCACCAATATTTGCCAATCTAACCCATTTTAATCCTGTTTTTAGAGAAGGGATTCACATTTTTAAAATGGCTATTGACTACAGTGCCAATAATTTTAAAAATCTTTTTCTTGCTTATATAATGAGCAGTTATTTTTCAGGTAAAAATAAAATATGGTTACAGTGGACCATGATTTTGTTGACCTCTGTGGGCACACAGTTTGTCTGTGCCCCAGAAAGCTCTCTCCTTATCCCCCTTATGTGGTCTTTTCTGCACAACTTTTCTTGAATGTTTCATGGCTGTCAAGATAAAACTTTAATTTTAGGGTTTATGTTTCCTCTAACTCTTTAAGAATCTCTAATATCTTTAAGGAATGTTGAAGCTAAATGTTGGTGTACGGCTCATAAAAAAGATCAAATCCTTAACATTTACATTCAAAATACAAAACAATTTAATATACAACTGTAAAACAATGCTGAATGTAAAAACAAGAGAAACCACAACATCTTGTAAAGCTGACGGTGGACAGTTTGGTTTGGTGGGTGAATGTACAGAACCACAGTAGTATTTGCTGATTGAAACATGCATAACCAAGCACAGTTATACACCTCTGACGCTCGCTGTTAAAAGTTTCTGAAAGTGGAAAAGAGCTAAAACATTTTTATTTTCATCAAAATTATACATTTTAATTTACAGGCCCTTCCAACAGTAACTTAAAATACGAAATCCCTGCAACAAGTGTCAAGTCCGGCTGAAGAAGGAGAGTCTGAGCTGCTGAATGTGACTGATTTTTTTGGTCAAAGTTTGGTCTGAATGATACAGGAGCTGGTCCCAGAAAGGTGTCACGAGAATGCTGTCAGACAAAACTCTGACAGGTTGAAAGAAGCAGTGGGAATACGTGGCCATTTACTCGGTAAAAGCGACTAAAAAGAAAGAAGTGAAGAATCCATGATGACTGAGCCGGTTTTGTAGTCACTTAGGAGGAAAAACTTTAAGAAATGTGTTTTTGTTTTCGTCTTCCTTCAGGGATCGAGTGTTGAGGGAGATCAGAGGAGGAATCTGCTGGTCGGGTTTTAAAACAAGTGCGTGTTCCACTTGAAGATTTGAGCGTTCAGTCAGTGCTTGTTGTTCGTCTCCTCCTGGTTCGAGCTGGAGATGCCATTCTGAGGTTGACTGGAGCCTGAGCCCAGGCCGTACAATCTCCCACAATACTTTGCGTCATCAATGTTGTCTTCAAAGAAAAGCTGAAGAAATGAGAAAAAAAGACTTCACTTAGATACCTGCTATTAAACACTGCACTTCTACATTTGTAGGGATCGCATATGTTATCGAAAAATAATCTGAACACGGACGTTATTGTGAAAGGAAATGAACAACGAATCAGTTTTCAGTGGATCATTTTTGTTTCACTGCAACTTAAGCTGCACTGGTATAAATGGTGCGGTCTGTTTGGAGGGGTCTTTCAGAGAGACAGATATTTTCATGCATGACAGTTTAACAGTCATAGAGTGAAAACCTTCATTTTACATGCACCTTTGCACTGTTAAAATATAAACTAGCTTATCTACCTCTGTAAATCTGCCAGCCCATGACATCTGTATCTTATCTTCCAAAGGATTTTAGGAGACTATAGTGAGCCTCGAAATTTGGATATTTTGAGGTCAAATGCATCAAACTTGTCCACTTTGAGAACAAAATTAAGAGGCTAAATTTATAAGAACGTTCTCTTTAAACAACTTTTAGCTCTTGTAGAGGTACACTGGTTATAAAATGATTGGCCAATTCCCATTTCCATTTTCTTCCCGGTCTGGTCCGACGGTAAAGATTTTGGATGATATATATTTTCTCTCCTTAGAAATACTGCTATCAACACAAAAAGATAGACTGTCTATCAATGTTTTTCATACAAAAATATTAAAATTCAAATCTTCAGCGGGCCACATAACCATCTCTGATTTTAACAACAGCTCATCTCCACAAGAAAATTTTGTCACACCTCTTTCTTCCTGTATTCTCGTTAAATTCTGTTTATTCATTCACATTTTCTCAGCACCCGCTGCACTCCTTGCAACTGTACCATTAATGTCATAAGCTTGTATACAGCGGTGTAGCTAGGAATTTTAGTCCCCAGAAAGAAATTATACAGGGCCCCCCTCAGCCAGCCTGCCAAGCAAAAAATGTTGCATTGTTTTACAAACATTTTTACATTTGGATGTATTTCTGAACTATCCTTTTATTAATGAGCAATATTTTTACTGTGATTAAACTGCATGTACTTGCATCATTTCCTTCACATTTATTTATGTGTTTCTTAACCTATTCCCAAAGTATGGGACGGTATATAACCTTTTAGCTTAAAGGTGCTACAGATGCAAAGTAGAGGCTCTCTACATCCCTGTTCTCCTCTCCTCCAGGCATCGCTCTCCTGTGCGGCACTAGGAGTGGACTATACCATTTGGACATTTTTGAGGAGAGGAGCAGTATGTTGCCTGACTTTAAGTGATGCTAATTTCAGTTTGTTGACCAACTAATTGAGTTGATTTGGAGTAAAGAATGACACGAATCACTAAAAAAATTAACACACAGTACCCTTTTCTCTCCTGTGCTACACCCATGATTGTATATATTTTTCAAAGTTAGGGCTTGTAAATATCTAAATTTAAATTACAATTTTATTTATTTCTCTAAATGTTATGTGTAATTTCTGTACACTGAGCAACACTATCCAGTATTTTAATTCCTTTTTAGGGTATGCATACATAGCCAATCAAACTAAAGTTTGTAATCATACTAGCTAACAGAACAGTGGTGGAACTCTAACCCTTACCCAGAAATGTGAGATTGAAACAGTGATGTGCGTGGACCCTACTCTTAAAAGACTGCTTTAATTTAACTTTGCCTCCAGATGTCACTGTTTTTCCTGGTAATAAAGCCCAAAGCTTCAATCTTTTTCAGCACAAAGAGAAAGAACGATCTGGATGTGATTGTGTCCGTACCTCTTTCATCCTAAAGAAAGCCATGCCGGTGAGCAGTGAATCTGATCCGGCCTGGTGCTGCCGTCCGATCCTCTTCAGCTCCAGCTGGTCCGCTACTTCCTGCAATCCTCCCTACGCACACAATAAAATAATCAGACTTTTTTCCCCCTCTCCATTTCATGTTTACCCTATTGTATAAAGGCATCTATTCAAACAGACCTTAAGGTTTTTGCAGCTCTTCATCAAGTACTTGACGTCGTAGATTGCTGGGAAGAACAAGTTAAGGATCTGGAAGAAGTCGTGTTCCTCCTCAGGAAGCCGTGCGTCTGTCAGGAGCTTCACCAAGTAACCAAAGTCGTAACCACTAAAAAATACACCCCAGAATAAAAAGAGTCAGAGCAGGATCAAATGGATTAAACTGACTTTGCTGGTTTCAACACAACCAGCAGTCCAAGTCAAGAACTTTTCATGGCATTTTTCTAATTCCATTTGAAACGCAAAAGGATTATAGTGAGCTATGTCTGGGGCATGCTCGTTTTACTGGCTGGTGCCCAAATGTCACAGTATTACTCTCTATATATTTTCCTCAGCTCAAATGACTGGCTGACAAGTCCAAAACCGAACAAGAAGTGGATTTAAAAGTTCTACTAGTTGGTAAGTTATTTCTTTTGCAATACTGGTTTTAATGGGAACTCTGAGGTAGGTATATTTGGCCCAACTTCACCAACTTCCAAGGTGCATGGAAGATGAAGAAAACAAATCTCCAGCGACACTTGCAGTTTAGAGAACTTTTTTAGACAGACACGTTTTGGCTTGTGGCCTTGGATGACCCTGATGAAGGCTACAAGCCGAAGTGCGTCAGTTTAATAAAGTTGTTCTCTAAACTATAAATGTTGGAGATTTCTGTTACCTTTCATAAAAACGCTTCAAAAAGACTGCTGGCATTCACTGATTCAAAACAAAGATTCATAATGCAAAAAGGCTTTAAACCTCTAAAGGGACATTTGCTGCTGTCTAAACTGAGACACTGCAGCTCCAATCATGTGGGCTGATTGTGTTTCCTGCAGTTCAACATCACCTGTAGCTGATTTTAGACACTGCAAGCAGAGAAATTTGAAATGGGAATGTAAATCTCATTTGAAAGGCTACAAATGTAGACAAGTATTTGTTCAAAGAAGGCTATTTTGTTAGATACAACCATGCTATGATTTTGGAAATAATTACATCTGTCACAAAAAAGAAACTTCCCATACAGAAACATGGGCCTGTAAACACACCTATCTCCTTCATTAGCAGTGCATGTTAGCATGAAGTGTGTTGATATATGAGTAAATACCTGAGAAATGCATCTCTATGATGCTAAAAATAATGAAAAACAATAAAAGTGCATCCATTAGAGTATCCAAAATTGAAGAAGTTTTTAAAATTTTAATCAATTTCAGAGGAAAGGCGCTCAGGACAGAAATCAAAATTTGCAAATAAAACCCCTACACATGATCTGAATTGCAAAAGAAACCCATTGCCAAGATATTTGTGCAGTTTAGACAATTTTAAAGAGCTTGTGTGCATTTTTGGATATTTGGAAATAATAAAGTTGGCCTGTGTTGTGTGCTAAGAAATTATATTATGTCGCTGTGATATCAAAACAGACATTCATATATTCTAATTTTTACTAGTATAAAAGTCAAAGTTTAAAAGAACCACATTTCAAACAAATCAAAAAGTGAGTAAAAATCAACTCATACCTGTGAAAGGAGAGCCATTTGACGTTTTCACACAGCACCAGACCTGACGTCATGAGGAGCTCAGCAAAGTAAAGTGTGTCAATACCCTCTTCTTCATGTTTTTTAAATTGGAGGCCGGAGTTCTGGAGCAGGTCTATGGAGTCCTGTGAGTACATGTCTTCTCTAGAGGGAGCAAGAAAACATAGTTTAGAACTTTAGATACTTAAGAAAGTAGAAGAAAGATGAAAGAGACTAAAGCAGTGGACCTACGTGAGGTTAAACTTGAAGTTGAACTGCCACGTCGTCGTGCCGTGAGGATAGTCACCGTCCTCATTCATGAACGTGAGGCCAAGCTGGATGATCTTGAGAAGGTCGACGTTACACCGCAGGAGCTGGTACTGATAGTCTACAGTGCTGCGAAACTCACCGATTGGTCGTACAACGACTCCTGGGAATTCTGTGTCCTAATGAAAAATAAACCATTCCTCAGTAACTATGCAGACACAGTAGACAGTCACCAATTACACTGATCCACCACCAAACTCCACCTTCAAATAGCCTCATACTTACCATGGCAATGTAATTGTAGCTTTGAATAATCTGTCTGATTTTCCTCATTTCCTCCTCCACATTGCTCGCCCAGACCTCACAGATTATCTGACTGGAATCTGTAAGTGCGGCTGGCATGTTGGCAGGTCAGGGAGAGTGCTGAAACCCCAACAAACCTGCAGTGCTCGGGAAGAGGGCGATGGAGAGGCAGTGTGATGAAGAGAGACGACTCTAGGAAAACATAAAAATGTTAGTGGATGTGTTTGTTTTCATCAAACCTGAAACAATACTGATAGCCTGATACAAAGACAAAGTGTGTTTAAAGTCAGTGTGTTAATAGAAGCTATTTTGATACTATAAATAATTCAGGAAAATATCTTTAAAAGGTGAAAATGGACCATGTAAGTAGGCAAGCAAGGCTCAAACAAAATTCCTATATTGGTGCTGCATTAGAGACAAACAATAGAGTAAATGTGTCAGTTAGAGCAGGAGTTCTCAACCTTTTCAGCCCGCGACCCCCAAAATAAAGGTGCCAGTGACCGGGGACCCCCACATTAAAGAATAGTCATGTGCAGACAAGGCTGCTTTTGGGGGCCCAGCCAAACTGGGGGTGGCAAAATCATGGTCTATTGTAAAGTTAAGCTGTGGTATTTTATATTTTACCTGAATAAAAACTACTCTTACCAAAGATGCAAATTTTTATTCATTGTGTAGTAAGTAGCCAAAAATGTCAAATGCCCAAAAATTAGATAAAGTGGCAAAACATAACCAAAAAAAAAAAAAAAAAAAATGCAAAAATGGGCATATTGACTGGTAAAAGGGGATTCAAAAGTGGCTGAAATGGCGTTAAAGTGGCAAAAATAGGTGTAAATTTGGTGAAATGGGGTGAAAAATGGTATAAACTTGCAAAAAAGAAGCAGAAATAAACAGAAACTGGCAAAAATAGGCATATCAAATTGTGAAATGTGGCTTAAGAAGTGGTAAGAGGGGTTAATAGTGGCAATAATGTCTCAACATACCCAACAATAGGCAAAGAGCTGCAAGATTTAGTTTAGAAGTGGCAAAAACAGGCAGGAAAAAAGTAGGGATGCACAATATTATCGGTCTGGTATCGTTATCGGCAGATATTCACATTTCTGCCGATATTTACATATGACATTTTGCCTGTGTATTTCAGCGTATACTGAGTGTAAATTTTGTCCATATATACTAATAAATTAGTGGAGTTTTAGTCTTAACAAACAGACCTATGTCAGGTGAGGTCTTTTCCTTTATTTATCCTGATTCTTTAAACTTTAATGTGTTTTTTTTTTAAGGACCAAAGTTTGTTTCTTTGGTCATACTTAAACCTTACAGTATCCAAAAGGAATTAAATTATTTGTCAGAAAAGCATATTTAAATATTGTATCGATATCCGTTAAAATTAATCTGTAAATACAGGCATACCGAATATCAAAAATCCAATATCGTGCATCCCTAAAAAGTGATGGAAAGGGTTTAAAATGGACAGGAAATGGTTTTAAATTGCAAACGTGTCAAAATTGGTGGGATAAAGTGACGAAAAAGGGTTGAAATGTGGCTAAATTGGTGTAAAGTGGAAACAGCGTAACTGAAAAATGTTCACAATTTTTTTTAAAGCACCTGGAGACCCCCTCTTAGTGTCTCGCGACCCCAATACTGAGAACCCCTGAGTTAGAGTGACTGTGTCCTTAGTAGAAAAGTGTAAGAAGACATGTTCAAATATCACTATCAATATTGGTATCAGCTAAAATAAATCTGAAAACACTGGCATAGCCAACAATAAAGACGAGCTGAGGACTAGGATCAACACAACAGTGCCATAGGCTGATCGCCTCCACTCCACATCAGACTGATGCAGTAATTCATGCAAAAAGAGCCCAGACTAGGTATAGAATGCATGAACGAAAATACTTTTCAGGAGGCTGAAATTTATTTCACTTTAAATACTTTTAAAACAGCCTGATAATATCTGGAGGTACTAGAGATGGATTTTCATGATCAGTAAGCTCGGATCGTCGCTTTTAAAACACAGCAGCGATAGGCATAGTTCACTTTAAGAATAACGACTCTATGATGTATTCAAAAATTAACTTTTAAAAATAAATTGGAGGGGGGAAAATACTTTTAACGTGATAAACTGATGTGTTGCGATACATCATGAGCTCCTGATTTCCTTGATTTCACCCAAGCAAACATATTTATAACGCATGTGTTCATTTTAATTCGCCGTCTTTAGATGAACATTACACCTGGATGGATAAACACTGAACAGCCAGCTAACAGTTCATAATATCAGACCACATAGCCCAGATGTTACTCGGCACTGCAGAGCTAAATGAAACCAGACATCCTTCAAATTAAACTCTTCTCCCGTCGCAACCACAATTAAACGACTCTCTGGGCTTTAATACCCGCGTAGTGTCAAATATCAGTAAAACTGCCAAACGACGTTGCAGGGATTGATTAACGAGTTCGCTCAATGCTAACGTAAACGGCTAAGCTAATCCTCGCGTTACCCAAAAAGCTAACATCACCGGAGCGAACAGTGAATTAAACGGCTCTGTTTTTTCACCTCTCAGTGTGCCGATATAAATACCCAAACCACGGTCGCGACGCTGTATAAATATGAAAAGTATAAAAGTGTAAAAAAACTGCGTTTACCTCAAAATTTCCTCGACGATACCTGCCAAGCTAGTTGTTAGCGCCGCTAGTATTCTTCTTCTCTGTTTGGTCCCTCTCCGGCTTCTTCTTCTTCGTGTACATTGGTGAATCGTAATAAATGGTAAATGACCACGGCGACACCTGCTGCACTGTAGTGGTAATGAACAATGAAGGCGCAAGGCGGAACTTCAGGAGTTTATTTTGACATTATTATATCGAGAATTTGATTTAAATGACTTTTAATTTTTTTTTTTTTTTTCATTTTCAACCTTTGTAGACAAAAAACAGAAATTAGTCAAGAAAAAGTCATTATATTTGAGTTGCCATCAAATTTAAAACACTTATATTAAAACATTTACAACACTTGAATTCGTTCTTTTTAAAAAGTGCTAACGATTACAGCCACACCCCATACTCACACTGGAGAAAGCCACTCAGAAGTAAAGATGGGCAGAGGTTCACCAGTCTGCAAAAACAATGCAAAGATGCCATATATGAACAGGATCCAGAGACACCACTGTCTTCTCTGTGCCAAAGCTCATTTAAAACAGACTGAGGAAAAACAGAAAACTGTTCTGTGGTCAGATAAAATTCTGTTTGGAAACATGGACGCTGTGTCCTAAGACTAAAGAGGAGAAGGATCATCTAGCACAGGGGTGTCAAACTTACAGCTCGGGGGCCAAATCAGGCCTGTGGTACAGTTACACCCGGCCCGCAAGGTCATATCATATTCTTATTATAACTGGCCCTGAAATATGAGGTCTGCAGATTTCCTGCAGTATAAAAATGTAAACTTAATCTTGATGATATGAAATATCCGTAAGTCATAACAATGTGAAAAATTAAGACTAAATATAACTAGATTTATTATTTTCACTTTTGTCTCATATTTTGACATTTTCAACTTATGATTTGACTGTTTATCTCATATTTTGAACTGTCAATTGATTATTTTTACTTTCCATCTAATATTTTGACCTTTTCAATTTATTATTTTGACTTTGATATATTTCACCTTTTAGGTGCACCATTTTCAAAATTAAGCCATATTTTTTGCCTTAAAAACATGATTGTGACTTTCCTTTTTTATATGTTTGCCTATTAAAAGCATTATTTTAACATCTGATTTCATGTTTTGACCTTCTAAACAAATTTGACTTTTTATATCAGATTTTGAGTCTTTTAACTGATCATTTTGACTTTTTAAATCTAAAAATCATTTATCATCATTGCTAACTTTTTCACCATACTTTATTAATGGCAAAAATGATGATGACAGTTAAATGTGGACCCTGATAGGCCCTCAGGTCAGACCTTAATTTAGAATCCGACCCCTTCTGTGATTGAGTTTGACACCCCTGATCTAGCGTGTTATCAGTGCACGGTTCTAAAGCCTGCATCTCTGATGGTACAGGGCTGCATTAGTGCCTATGGCGTGGGCAGCTTACACATCTGTAAAGGAACTATCAATCCTGAAACAGAGAGGTTTAAGAGCAACATATGCTCCCATCCAGACAACCTTTCTGTCGGGGGGGCCTTGCATGTTTCAGTAACTAAACCACATACCACGTACATCACAACAACATGGCTTCACAGTAGAAGAGTCCGGGTGCTGAACTGGCCTGATAAAGACCAGAGACCTCTGTCAGAAAAAAACGAGAGAAGTGAACCGCAACATATGACTCTCTGTATCTTTCCCTACAACTACCAGTTGAAATGAAACTAACTTTAGAAAAAAAAAAGTGTGAAAACAGGTCTTCCAATGGTCTCCAGCTCAAAATAAAACATATCAAAGGCAGAAACACAAAGCTGCGAGTCACATGGCGTCCAGAGTGTGTGCACCAAAACCTCCTGTAAACATCCCTCCTCCAGGCAATGGGACCAGGGAGACCAGGCCACGCAGGTTTAATCCATTAAAAGCACTTTTATTTGAGAACCATCTGAAACACCAGACAAACAGCACAGTATTGCATGAAAATATGACTTCATATGCCAACAGACACATGGCTGTCAGGAGTTAAACACCAAAAACTCCAACAAGCACTGTCTTCGTGACAGATAAAATATTTCTCTGTTGATAATAAACATCTAAATTCTCCCAAAGATTTAAGAATAATAATTTCAAACACAATTAAAATGGAGATGCATTCAAAATAATTGTATACATATTTTCTTTGACTGGACATTAAAGCGTTAAAAGAGCCTTTTGTACAACATTTACCACTTACATCTATAAGGGACTGGAAATGACAGAGAACTTAATTCTCTTAACTTTGATCTCTGCAGGTGTCCTACTGATTTTACTAAAGGGACCGGAGTTTATGAAGAAGCAGGGGAAAAAAATGAAATTTTGGGGAAAATCTAAGCATCTCAACTGTTCAATTTTTGAGTGCATGATGTTTGAATGTTTTCTGCATCCAGGTCTCAAAACTCCAATAATAAAGAAGCTTTACGACACGATTAACTCAAGACTTGAGCCTAAAAAGTGAGATTTAGGATATCCTTGGCCTTTAACTCTGCATTTTTATGACTTTAAACGACAGATATGTACAAAATGTTTTAGTATTGCTTTAGACTGTTTTCAGGTTTCAACACAGAACAGCATGTATGCTTAAGGAGACATTAGACCAGTCCTGGTCAGTCTGATACGATTCAAAGAAGGGCTCTCAAATTATTTATTCCTCTATTATAATCAACTTTTATAGTCTCTGTTTATCATATGCTTAAGGATTTTGCATTTCAAGACAAACTTTTTTAATCAGTATTGACAATGTGAAACAATTCTTAGCACCTTCTTGATTTTTGAATCAAATGAAGTCAAAGAGGTGTATTTTATGATGCTGACTTTCAGACTGGTTGTATAAAAGAGTACTGCACTGCTACACCAGTGCGCTCTGAAACTATGACTTAAAGCAGGGATGTCAGACTCAATCACAGCAGGGGCAGAATCCTGAATTTGGGTCAACCTCATCTTCACCGCTAACAAATTATAGAGGGAAAAAAGTAAGACCGATGCTAAATGATTTTGAGATAAAAAAAACAAAAAAGTCAGAAGTTAAAATCATGATTTTTAGCAGTGAAAGTACTAAATAAAATTCAAATTCATGAGTAACAAAGGTCAAAATATGAGATAAAATTCACAATTATGAGTTTTCAATGTCAAAATATGGTATAAAATTCAAAATCATGACTTTAAAAGATCAAAATATGAGATAAAATTAGAAAATCCTGAGTTTTAAAGGTCAATATTTAAGATGAATAGTAATAGATAATAGTTTAAAATGTAAAAAAAAATGAATAAATTAAAAAAATCACAAGTTTAAAATGTCAAAATATGAGACAAAACACAGAATTATGAGTTTAAAAGGTCGAATAAGGAGATAAAAAAATTAACAATTTGAAGTGAAACGGTCAATATTTGGGATTAAAAGTTATAATTAGGAGTTGAAAAGGTCAAGACATGAGAAAAAAAAATCTAAATCAAAAGTTTAAAAGGTGAAAATATGAGATAAAATTCAAAGTAGTTATAAAGGTCCAAAGGTGGCCGGATTTGGCCCCCAGGCCTTGAGTTTGACACCTGTGACTTAAAGTATTGGTTCCCAATCTGGGGTCCAACCCTCTTGAAGGGACACCAAAGATCACAGTGGGGGGCGTGAGGCTCTGTTAGCTCTGAGGTTTAGAACAGTGGTTCTCAAGAGGTGGTTCGGGACCTAAAAGTGGGTTGCAAAGTGGGCAGTAAAAAAAAAAATGGCAAAAAGGCTATTGAAAGCCCTCAATGGACATACAGTATTTTTCTCAAGGCTTTAACATATTAATATTCTTTCTCCTGTATTATAAAACCAGTTTTCCAAGTTATTGAGGAAATTCATTGTGATTCATTAGGTGGCGGTTGGTCCTAATGCCCAAACATTTGAGAACCACTGTTCTAGAAGATGATATGCACCAAAATCATGATATCACACTTGGAGGATAGTCTTTCAAAGGCCAAGTGTGTGGATGCCTGTTCTGTTGGTGAAAACAGTTAAAATCTATTTTATTTTTTTATGGCAAAGTCTAATTTTTTTGTTTCGCATGAATTCTGGGGCTCCCAACTTTTCTTAGATACAGATCGGTAGCACTGCCTATAAGGCAAAGACAGCTTCAAAGTGCTTATTCTGTCAGATACACAGTTTAACACTGGTAGATATTAAGGGAAATGCAGGAGTGCATGAACAGAATGACTCATTTAAGTCTAATGATCTCTAGTAAGGGCTGAACAGCCACGCAGGGGTTAGCGCTGTTGCCTCAGCAAGAAGGTCCCTGGTTTGCTTCATGGTCAGGGCCTTTCTGTGCGGAGTTTGCATGTTCTCCCCGTGCATGCGTGGGCTTCCTCCCACCTCTAAAAACATGCTCATTAGGTTAACTGATCACTCTAAATCGGCTGTTGGTAGTGTGCCTGGTTGTCTGTCTCTATATGTCAGCCCCGCCTCTCATCCAATGATAGCTGGGACAGGCTCCTACCCCCGCGACCCCTAACGAGATCAGTGGGATAGAAAATGGATGGATAGATCTCCAGTAATTTGAGAGTATTTACTCTTTTCAGGAGTTAGTTGCTTTCTCTGAGTCAGTATCCCAGCTAATGTTAAGAATAAAGCTTAGAGATTTCTCAACACACTGTTCTTTAGTTATGCTTTTACTTTGAAATTTTTACTGTGTTTAGCTAAGAGTACTTTAATTCCTGGTCGTTTTAAAAACATGGAACTTCCTTTGGATCGTTATTGTGAGAGCAGGAAGATGTCAACTGCAGCTCCTATATGGAAGTTTAACTGAGGTGTGCCTATAATGACAAAATAGCAAATGATAAAAGCATTTTCAATAATTTAGCGTGCTAATTATAAACCTTAATTGCATTGTTATGGCCCTAAATTAAAGACACACCTTGCAGAATGACTCAACAACAATAATGTGTGCTTTGGAGTTTTTGAGAAGTGAAATAATATTTATCCTGCTAGAGCCCCTTTAGCCAGCTGAAAATGGCCTTTTGACTGCACAAACCACATGTTTAAGTCCCATACTGTTTATCTGTTAGTAGTGGTTAAATCCCGTCAGCAAAGATACAAAAGTTAGAGCTGCTCCACAACCACACATAAGCTGCACAACACTGATTTGGAAAGATATGCATAGAAAACAAGTTCCCCAGTATTTTCTGTGCTATAAAGTGAAATACATAGAATCTTATTATCTATTATATGACATGTATTCCCACTGGTGTTTCCATCTGTATGTCTTTTTTAAGTGTTCTTAAGTGTTTTACATTGCTTGCTGTCATAGAAATGTAGTGTCCATACAACAATAACAGGAAGAACTAAAAGCTTCTCACTCTTCATTATAAACACGTCTAGTTGGTAGATCCACACCTTCATGATAGATTAAATATCACTGACTCCTTCTTCTGAGGTTTACAGTTATACCAGCGATGCATAGAAAGTTAACACTGTTTGACAAGAACACACGTCTCCCCCCCAGGCACAACATTTTGTCCTGAGTAGAAAACCACGGAGTAAGAGCTGACTCGGGCAATTTTTTACAAAAAATACTGGATCTGTGTCCGTCCTGTGCTGTGGCAGAGTCCCAGCATCGTGACAGTGATGGAAGGACGAGTTGGCGTCGGGCGGTCACTGCTCCGTGGACTCAGATTTCCTCTGGATGTGGGAGATCTCCAGGATGGGCATCAGCAGCTGGAACGCATCCTGGATATATGATGCACTGTTTGAAGCCTGAAAGAAAAGAGGAATGGCAATGAGTCAACATGAGGTCAGCTGATAGGTGAGCAACAGCTCCATCCAGCATCCCAGTCAGACAGTTACAACAGATAGTTAACTCTATCTTACATGCTGTCCCACACTTTGCACTGTGTTTTTCAGCTTCATCATCTAGATGAAAGCTCTGAGTCCCAACTTACTTCATTTGTGATGTTTTTTAAGATCTTATTGGCTGGTACTTCACCCTGGTTTTTATGCCCTGATTGATGGAAACGTGCACTTTTTAAAAATATGTTTTTGTGCCTTTACTACAGAGAGGAGGACAGTGGATAGAGTGAGAAACAGAGATGAGGGAGTGCAAACCAGTCTCCAGGTACAAATAAAGTAACCTGGTTACCGGGGATGGAAATCCCAAAGAGTTGGGTCATAACAGACGGTTTCTATAGAAATGAAGGTCATGTTTTGCTATTTTCTCATCCTGAAATCCAACAGCACTTTAAGACATTTTCTTGTTTTCTTCTGTGTTTCTCTTCACTTGTTTCCAGTTTGTCTGGCACAACCATTATCCATTACACTTATGTAAGGCTTTACAGACCTCTTTACAGATTTGAAGGTGAAGATGATTCATCAGTAAGTGCTAAAAAAGCATCATGACACTTTATAAAGTATGTTTTTGTGATGATAGTGCAAAATCAGAGTAACACAAACCTCTAAGAAGACTCCTGTTATCAGCGGGTTGAGGACGTCTCCCTTCTCGTTTGACTGTAAGACAGAACATTTAGATTAAAACACCATCAGGCAAACAAATAGCTGCAATGAAAATGCCAAGTGTAAAAGTTTTGAGATAAATCTAGACACGTGAGCAGGAAAAGAAAGGATGAATCAAGAAAAGGGAGTTTGACATTTATCAGATCAGAAAGCATGTGTGGAAACAAACAGAGGGAGGAAGTGAGTTAAAGACCCTGCAAAGTGAAATCCAAAATTTGTGTCTTAACACACTAGATATGTTAGAACAGTGTTACTCAACCCTGCTCAACCAAAGAGCAAAATTATTGAAAAATATCTTTGCAAGAGCCACAATCTAAGTGGTGAAAATGGGTGACAGTGGCAATACAAATAAATTAAAGCTGGCAAAATAGGTGAGAAGGCTACAAAAAAGTGGCCAAAAATGGGTGAACAGTGGTAAAATAGGCAGAAAATGGCAAAAAATAAGTGAAAAGTGCAAAAAACGTGGAGAAAAAGTAGCAGAAATGGGTGATATGTAAAAAATGACCAAAAAAAGTGAAAAATAAGTGAAAAGTGACTAAAATTGGCAAAGAGCAGCAAAAAGGTGGGGTAAAATCAGTGAAAAAAAAAATTGGCAAAAAGCAGAAAAAAAGTTGGGGGGAAATGAGTAAAAAAAAACAAAAATTGGCAAAAAGCAGCAAAAAGGTGTGGGAAAATGAGTGAAAAATAACTTAATTTTGGCAAAAACAGCAAAAAGGTGGGGAAAAATGAGTGAAAAATAACTTAATTTTGGCAAAAAGCAGAAAAATGGTGGGGGGAAATGAGTAAAAAATAAATAAAATTGGCAAAAAGTAGCAAAAAGGTGGGGGACATGTGAAAAAGTGACATATTGGCAAGAGGCACCTTAAAATAACTAAAATGGGCAAAAAAGGGAAAATATAAATTTGCAAAAAGCAGGCTAAAAGAGGCAAAAAGGGCAAAAAATTGCAAATAAGGGCAATGGAAATATACAGCCAAAAAAAAAGCTTGACAGTTAAGATTGAGAATTAAAGCCTGGTGTATAAGTGTGGGAAACAAACTGCAATGGATAATTCTAAGCTCAAAGTTTCCTTTTTTAATGTTTTTCATGGGGGAATAATATTTCAAATTTAGACATAAAAGAGACACACGCTAATTATCTCTGTGTTAGAATATGGTTGCTGTAAACTTGTGAAAACACTGAGATCTACATGTGACTGAATTTTGGATTTAGACCATTACAAAGTTTTTCACCTCTTTCCTGGCTGGGTTCAATTTGGGCGGGGCTTATATGTGGTGTCGTGACATCACAAGCCCACAGTAGGGAATGCCCCCGCCCCTCTAACACTACAGTATAAAAACACAGAGCAGTTCATCTCAGTCCAGTCTGTTGTTAGCTGATGTCACTGCCTTTACTGGAAGTTAACAGTCAGTTAAATGCTGTTTTTTTGTTCATTGTGAGGTAAATCTATGAGCCACAGTGGTCTATGGATCATTTAAAGCATCAGAACAGAGATTTGAGCCAAAATGCAGACTTTGTCTCTTCTCTGGCACAGTGCCAGGCAGCTGCACGCTGATCATAAGGTCAACGTAAGGTCAAGGGGCGGGCTAATAGTGAGTGCTTTTCTACATTCAGATTATAGCATTCTTTAAAATTTGAGAGGATTGTATTTCTCCTGAGTGGGCGTGGCTTCAGCTCATTCAACAGACACGCCCACACCATCCTGGTCCGCCTCATTTTTCATGATTTTGAAGCTTAATTTTATAAACTTCGAGATGTTTAATTTGACTGAAATTTGACCTGGTGGTTCGTAACACAATGGACTGTCATGCAACAAACCAGAATACAGGTTTATTATCACTACAGGGTCTTTAAAAATAAATAAGCAAATCAGAGACTTATTCAGATGATATAACAGGATATCAGTATTTACCATTTTGCCCTCTCTCTCTCATTTGAGACATTTCAGTGTAATTTGGTGTAAAAATGAAGGAGCCGTTCTGAATAACAGAAATTTATAAACCAGAAAAAAGTGCTTTGCTACCCTCAGGTAGTATCAGATACATAGTCTGATTAAACTGTAGCTTAAAGTGGAGAAGTAAGACAGTGATCAACTTTTAGGTTTTATTTTTAGCCGTTTTAACAGTGAATCACATTATAAACCTTATATGGAAATCTGCGAAAAATTAAAATGTTTTGGATCACTGTCACGCTGAAAGGTGAAATCCATACTCTTCTTCAGCTTTCTAGAAGATATCTGACATTTTTACCCACCGACTGGTATTTGGAAGTGTTCTACCTGAGCTAAAACCCCAGTTTCATCAGGACGAAAACAGCCCCGAAGCATGATGCCTCAACTTTGGTCTCATCAGACTTAAATGCCTCTCTCCATACAAGCTATTGGGAGACTTGGTGTATGTTTTTGCAAAATTTAGCAGGGCTTGGGTGTTTTTCTTCATAGGAACAGGCTTCCATCTTTACACCATAGCACCACACCCATGGTGAAGCATGGTCAGGGTAGAATCATGCTTTGGGGCTGTTTCTGGGGTTTTAGTTCTAGTGGAGAGAATTATGAGCAGTCCCAAATTCCAGTCAGCATTTTTCAGTTGAATTGTACATGTTATAGGTTAAACTGAAGGCGGGAAAAAGTTCTGACATTGTATATCTTTCCCTATATTCCCTTATTTTTTACAACATTAAATATGGCATTCTATCAAGGTCTATAGACTTCTTAAAGCAACTGTAAACCTTAATAAATCATACACAAGTTGATCATAATTATACTCTATGACCCTGTACTTTCAGTCTTTGATAAATCGTGACCTTCAATGAAATCACTTTCATATCAAGCTTAAATTAAAACTCTGACTGTAAAATCAAACTCTGATTTGTTAAGTTTTAATGGTCACACTTACCCCTGTGGTTGTTAAACAGGAGGTGAACTTCTTAGAAAGCAGTGAGAGCTCTTTACATAAGATGACAGTTAACCTGAAAAGAGACAGACAAAAGAACAGTTGAAGGGTTGGTTTTCCACAGCAGTGTTTCCACACATGATCAGATTATTGCAGTCTTACTGTGACAGAACGCCGGCCTCTGTGCTGCCGTTGGAGAAGAGGATCATCTCAGCAAGTTTGTGGAAAAGCTCAATGGACCGAGCCGTCAGCTCTGCTAGACTTCTGATGGCTGCAGCATGGACCTCCTGATACAATTAAATGCACGATTTTTTCAGTTTGTTGAATGTTTGTTGAATGTTTGCTGACGTTTTTGATGTGCACGGACACCCAGAACGTTCATTGTCTTGGGCATCCCCTCAGCCTTCACTGAATATTTCTTTTCACTCAAACAAACATGCACACGACATGCAGCGCTCCCCATATACCTCAGTTAAACTTGTGGCTCAACTTTTACACTAACCATTTTCTGATCCAACCTTTAATATATAACACTCTGTGGGACTGTGAACCATGTGTTTTTCCCTCATAAGAGCAGTCTCATTATTTAATAGTAGGGCTGGGCAATTAATCGCAAATTAGATGAATTCGCAATATGGCCTGCTGCAATTTTTAAATCACAGAAGGTGCAGTATTTCTTTAACCTGAAATTTGTGTCAAAATACCAGTTTAATTTTTTTTTTTTGCAGCAGAGATATCATGCATTATATATCATGCAATCATTCAAGTGCTATATGTTTAGTAATAATCTACAAAAAAATCCTACTTTCTTCATTTTTGTAGGTTTTTCTTATTATATACTGTATGAGAATGACATACAAAATTATCACTCCCTTTAATACAACAAGTCTTATCCAATTTGCTATATGAGTCAAAATCATCACAATTCTATATTTTTTCAAATTGTTAAGCCCGTTTAAGTGAATATTGTGTTGGTTATAGTATGGAATGACTTATTGCTTGTGTTAGATGGGAAATACATGAGACGAGGAACTTAAGAAATAATCGCATATTAAATCGCAATTACATTATTAGGAAAAAAAAATCGCAATTAGATTATTTTCCCAAATCGTTCAGCCCTATTTAATAGCCATACTTCGTAGCTTACACTCAGACTTCTTTTAAGAAGCTATGAGATGCTTTACAATTACATCAGATAATTTTATTTTATGAATATCTATGCAGACATTAGTTAATATGGGCATACCTCTACAGAAAGTGCTTTCTTTCCGTCTTCTTCGCTTTCCTCCTCTTTCATCTCTGGTTTGGACATGTCAGTTATCTGGTTACAAGCGCTCTTACAGGCCTGTCGGGGGTAGAGACAAAAACAGAAAGCACTTAAAGAAATGAAATCCAAACTGAAAAGATGAATCCTCAATCTTCTAACATCCACAGACAGTTTAAAGAGGTTTTGATAGAGCTCTATAGACATTTCCAAGGCCATAATCTGTGATAAGACTTTTATGTGACAAGATTATTGTCCTGCAACAATGCTGCAACTTAGATTACAAGTGTCTTCATCAGTAAATGCAGAATAAAAAAAACCTATAGAAAACAGACTGAGTGGCATTCTTTTGTTAGTACCTTGCTGAGTTTTTCAGCTGTGACAGTGACACTGAGACCCTCCAAGGCCTCTGTTAACTCCTTTTCAAACTCTACTCCATCTTCATCTGAAATTACAGACATAAAAACAATCATTGTAGCTATCATATCTATTCTGTGGTCCTGTTTTCCTCATGCAGTGCTTGTATTTCTTTAAATATCCTACCTTTCTTCTCATCTACCTCCTCATCATCAAACTCCACCAGTGAGAAAGAGTCCTTAATGAGATCCAGCTCTTCTCTCAGCTGAACCAGCTCATCTCCTGACAGAGTGGTCAGCACCGATTTCACCTACGATGCACACAAATATAAAACAGTCACATTTACCAGATCCCATTAATCTATGGAATATAAAAACATCACCTCAGAGTGTATATTCAGCTGCAGCTGGTGTTAAACTCCCATGTTACCTTAGACTCGCTCTCTCGAGACAGAATCTCCAGGGCTTCGAGGTGTGACAGACCCTGAAACTCATCAAACAGCATCCCGTAGTGAGCCACTATCTTCTTCTCTGAGTCTGTGCCCTTCACCTCCGCTGTCTGCAGCTCCTCCCGTTCCTTTGCCTCCCTCAACACCTGAGAGACGGAGCGCGATGAAAGGAAGAGAATAAACAATGTCAGAAATCTGTCAGACTCTCAGAAGCTAAACTAGTTTATGGCTTTCTGAAAGTCTTTTTTATTCATTATTTACATCATTTTTTGTTTAATTCAATCCAGATCTTACTGCTTTAGAAATACTTACAAAAAGGGTTACAAAACAGCTTAAAAATGAAGCTTAGTTTCAGTCTATCTAATCTGCGTTTTTTGTGAAAGTCAAACATAGACGGTAATAATTACAATCTCTTAGCAAAAATAAAAAACGCTCATTTGAAAAATTTATAATTTTTAGACCCCTTTTTACATTTTAGAGCCTACCTGAGACAGAGTGGCGTTCCTGTTCATCAGTCCTTTGGTCTTCTTGAAGCCAGGATCACCTTCTGCAATCACATCCATCGTTTTCTTTCCAATGAACTCCAGAGCATCAAGACCTCCAGTTATCACAGTTTTCCCCTATGAGAGACATCAGACATGAAGGGTTGAATTTCATTGTGAAATCTACCACAACAAAACCTGCTCTCAAACACAAAACCGAACAGATTAAACAGGTAAATGTATAATTTACTGAGACTGTGCTAGTTACAAAGCACTCAGGGATCGCCCATGGCATAAACCAAGGGAAAGGATTTTTCTGATTCTTGGAGGGATTGTGGGCAGGCCAGGGGCACATATTTTTGTTGGAAAAGCCTGAAAAAGTGATTTGTGCATACTATGTCCCCTTTAAGGTGCACCCTATGTACACAGGTGGCTCAGGTTTGAGTCCAGCCCATTGCACCATACCCCGCATGTCTCTCCCCCATTCTCTTTCATTCCTATTTCCAATTCTATGCACTGTCATCTTCTATCAATAAAGTCATAAAAGCACAAAAATATATCTAAAAATGTAGTATCCCCTTAGAGCCATATTCAGAAATATGGCTTCATTTTTTTGCCATAGGTTATGTCCCTGCTTTTTTCTGAAACAGCAACTGAACAGCAGAGGTTTTTATGCTTAAATCAGCTGCTTTAGATCTTTTTTAGAATATAAGTTAAGGCAAATTTGATTGAAACCATTATTTTCTTCTCTATTGTGAGTAACTTACATATGAATATCTTTCCAAGGAACACAAAATTTCTGCTTACTGTGCTTTGGACAACGCTTGTAAGCGATGACAACATTCCCATTGCACTTCCCATTGCTGCTGATCCCTCTCCAGCTGATCCCTCTCCAGCTCCTTTGTCCGTCTCAGTGCCGGCTTCACCTACAGACAGAAATGTGACAATAGCTGAAGTGTTGAGGTTTGCGTACCAAGTCCATTTTTATTGGATCCCTAATCTGATAGAACGACAACAGAAAAAAATTGAGTCATTGAGCAATGGAGATGATTTTGTGTACTTTTCACTCCTTGAAAATGAAAAAAAAAACACTGGATCCATTAAATCCAGACAAAGCGCTCAATACATTTGGTTTATTTGCAGAAGCTTGTGTTTCACATACTTGAAGCGCTTTAGAGAAATAGAACACATCTTTCATTTCATCCTGCCTTCCTTTTGTGGTTGTGAAAGCAGATTTTGGAGTTAATCTACAGTATCCTATTCCATGGCTAAAATCAACAGAATAGGCACAACACGGTGTTTGAAGTGATAATTGGTTGGAGGGAGAGAGGAAGAAAGAAAGAAAGGGAGCTACTGTCATTGTCCTGAATAGTCATACAACCATCTAAGCAATGTAGTCTGATGCAAAAAAAGCACAGAAAAAAATGAAAGTTTTAGAGACAGTGTACAAACATGACTGGCTCAAGATAAGGTTTTCCCTTTATTAAACATGAAGCAATTTCAGACCCCCCCCCCCCCAAAAAAGACAGTTTTTGCCATGATGCTTTCTCCAGTGACTGCTCAAACCCTTACTCAAGTTTTTATTCTTGTGTGTAAATTGGAAGATAACCGTAGTTTTAACTTAATTTTACAGGTCTTGAGGATTACAAAGCCAAAACACATCATTCCACAACAGTGGTTAGTGCTCTGGCTCAACAGAAAGGTCAGTTCTCAAGGGGGGTAAAAATTTATACACTGGTAAATAATTTTGTGTCTGTGTGCAAAGTAAAATAATGAAATCATCCAAAATATAACTGGGATGTTCAGAAAAGCTGTTAAAAATTCCTTGCTCTGTTTAACAGCACTTGAGAAATAGTTCTTTAAAAAATTACATTTTCATGGGGGGGAGGATAATTTCGTCTTCATATCTATATTAGGGTTGGGCAATAAATCGCAAATTAGATTAAATTGTATTATGGCCTGCTGCAATTTGCAAATAGCAAAAATTTCAAATTTTCCTTTAACTTAAAATGTGTCAGAATACCAGTTTCAAATGTTTTTTGCAGCAGAGATTTTATGAACATAATGCAAATATTTAATTTCTTTTTGGGAGAAAAATTCCTGCTAAACTAATGAATGTTTTTCTCATTTAAAACAAGATTGAAAAAAATGATCATGCTCTTTAACATAGGAACTGATATCAAATTTGCAATATGAGCCAAAATGATCACAATTAGATATTTGTTTTAAATTGTTTAGCCCCAGTATATTATTATCTAATATGGTTTACATTATTATATAGAATAATTTTTCTCTTGTCTATATTGAAAATTATGTAGGATGAGGAACCTAAAAATAATCCCATTTTAAATCGCAACTGCAATGTTGGGGGAAAAAAATTGCTATCAGATTATTTTCGCAAATCGTTCAGCCCTAATCTGCATACCCAAAATGTACAGAGCAGAATTACACAAAACCCTTTATAAAGTACTGTCTCACCCTGCTGTTTCTGCTCTTCCTCGACTTGTGATGAGAGTTCAGTTGGACTTGGGATACCTAGGGATGTTTCTGCTTTCTCTATTACCTGAGTGAGTCCTTGACCTGGGCAGACATGAGAAGCAAGTTTCAGAAACAAACACAAAGACAGAGAGTTATGACACGTAAGTAAATAGAGACCCAAAAAACATATATCTAACGTAATTTACATTCTTTTTTCAGTATTATCAGGCATCTCACATCTTTTCATCTGACCTCTGATTAACAATGACCCCATAAAGAAAATATGATTCTTTTTAAAGTGTAAAATAAACTTTTATAGTGTTGTTTGATACAACTCACAGGGGCAGCACAAGACCTGTAGTTCTCAAATCAGATAAATAGAAAGATTAAGAAAAGCATAGTAAATAAAACTGTAAGGTCAAATTTGTGATGGGATACTCACCCACAGTGGCCACTGTCGCTGTTGCTGTAGAGAGGATAGATTTGCCCCAGCTGCCCCAATAACCCCAGCCACCCTGGGACACCGTGGACTCTGTGGGTGTCTGAAATGGAGAGGATACAAGTGGGAGGTGAAAGAGAGGGCGAGAAACAGAGGTAGTGACAGAAGAAGAGGAATGGAAAACAAAATCAATACAAGATACAAGAGGGTCAACAGCTCAGTGGTTTTGCAACACTGCGTACAATTGTGTCGGGCCAGGAGGTCAGAAAACAAGCAGAGAGATGAAAGCTGTCAATGGTGGCTGTAGCCAATCATTCTGCGGGCTATATCTATGAGATTTTATTCTGTAAGAGTGATTAAAGCCAAGAGGCTCATATGAGGAAAATGTTATACAGTTTTGTCTTATTCAATCAATAATTTACAGAAAGACTGTGCTGAAATTACTGTACACCCTGTCAAAAATCCCCTATCCTTCAAGGTGAAATAGTCATACGACCTAGCTTTACATGCACCAGAGTTCACCCTGAAGTTTTTAAAATCTTTCTTTGCTCATTGATTCATATCTCAGTACCTTTGCCGGCTGCTCCTCTTCTTTTGGCGGCTCCTGTACCTCCGGTGCAGGCTTGGGCTCTGGTCTCCTCCTGGCTCTCCTCGTTGGGGCCACATCAGTCAGAGTGTCTGGCGGTGTCGGTGAGGAGCTGCCAGGTGTTCCTGCAGGGGAGGCATTCTGACTTCCTGGTGCCACCTCTGGACCCTCTGCTGCTGTAGCTTCACTGTCTGACATCTTAATGTCCTAGTTCATGCCTTCAAAGGGAAACTAAAACAAAAGATACAAGTATAAACCAAGTTAACTCCTGCATACAGTTAGGTGCTATAATACTGACAACATCCAACGCTTATAGATAAAACTATGGACAAAAAAGTTATGTTAATGATGTTATATGTAGCTTGTACAGGGTAACTCTGATGTTAATGCACAACCAAGACATGACACAAGATGACATGACACAACTATACTTTTGCATCAGTTAGTAATTAACGATGTTTTCATTTTATATAACTAAATTTCCACCACAGATGTTTGCTTAAATAATCCTCAGACTGCAGGGAATTAAATGTTAAATCAGTGATACTCAATGTGTGGCTCTTTAATGCCCTAATTTTAAAAATGATTCCCCAGAAAACCTTAAAAAAGGCAACTTTTTTGCACTTTTCTTGCCATTTTTTGCCACCTTTCACCCATTCAAGCTACCTTATGCCATTAAATACCACTTTTTACCCATTTCATCTACGTTTTGCCACTAAATACCACTTGTTTCCTCTTTCTTTGCCTGTTTTTGCCACTTTTATCCCATTTTTGCCCATTTTCACCACTTTCACCCATTTCAGCTACGAATTGTCACTTAATACCACTTATTTCCTATTTTTTGCCCGTTTTTGCCACTCTTGACTGCTTTTTGCCCATTTTAGTCACTTGTCACTCTTTTTTTTGCCACATTTGGACAATTTTATGTCACCTATGACTCATTTTTTGTTACTTCTCACCCATTTTTGCTACTTTCTGACCCCTTTTCCACTTTTACTCTCTATTTATTTGTTGCTTTTGGACCATTTTTGCCACCTTTAACCTTTTGTTATTTCTACTTCAAGCTGTTTTTGCTTCACCGCTTAGATTGTGGCTCTTTGGTTGAGCAGGGTTACACTTTGTGAGATGCTCAAAATATCCTGTGGGAAGACCCCAACAAGTCCTCTTATTAGTTAGACTTCTGAACGTTTGATTAACCTAGGAGAGCATGCTTTCACAACCCCCAAACTGGCCTCTCCACATCTTTGGAAAGCCCTGTCATACCTGCAATAGTCAAGTTTTCCTCTCTGATACATTTAGCATCCCAAAAATTAATTGAAAATGTGTAACATAAAGATAGAGAAACTGTTACGGAGAAATCTTATAAAATCCTTAATCTTTAGTGCTGTTACTTCATGTAATCAATTCTGGAGATGGTCAGAAAACAGCTGTCAGCCTTTCAGCTGTAGGTTATCTACTGTATGTTACTGCAGTCTCAAGTCCAGTCTGGGTTTTCTAAAAGCTGAACAACATGACACAAAATGGGTCAACCTCCTACATGTATATTTACAGTATATATAACTGTGTCAACATGGAGTACATGGTGTACAGTCGACTTAAAGGACACATTCGTGAAGTTAATCACACATACACAACAGGAGCAGGAATAACTATTATAAGAAACGGAGAAAAGGACAAAACTTTCGCACAGGTAAGCGGTATTTCCAAAGAAGCGTAGTATTGTGTTGTTCGTGTTTCTTATGGGTTGTCAGTCATCCAATAAGCTAACGAAGGATTCGTATATTTGATTATTTTTCTGTACCAGTTACAGACATTTTATAAATGTTACCATGTTAAAATAAAACATTTAACGCAAAAAGAACAGGTTCAACAGTGGCAAACGCTTTCTATTTACTCACCTTTCTTCAGTCAAAGTATTGATGCTAACCGAGCACTTAACGTTCCCCCAGACTGGTGACAGTTTCCTCCACCGACAGCCGTTAAAGTTCGTTTAAAGGGTTTAGACGTTGGTTTCTACACGTTATACTATTTTCATTTTCCAGTAAATAGTTAAAGGATTGGAGTTTTCTCTCTCTTTTTGTTCACCAGGATTAGCCACGTCACGGTTTGTTTTCACTGAGCAGTACCGAAGCAACACTGACGAAGGCGCACAAGTTCCGGTTAGCTTTTCCAAAATAAAAGCAATTTGAAAGAACCGAAATTTAAGTCAACCGTCAACGTTCCTGTGTTTTTTGAGAGCCATGTTTTGTATTCAGTAAAAAAGGACAGAATCTGAATCACACAACAAGTCGGGGCAAGCTTGGACTTTTACAGCCAGCCAAAAATGACTGCTCTGTGATTGGACATCACAAACCAGCATCACCTTTGTCTTTATTTTGTAGGGAAGTGACAAAACATACTTCCGGTTTGTTTCTATCAAACTTTCGCTAACTTGATAGTGAAAAGAAGACATCCGGGTCCGACAAAATAAAATTATCTTAACTTCCGCTAAATTATAACTTTGGCTTCCACGAACAAAATGTATTTTCTGCATAAAGGTGGGCCAACGTTATTGATGTCCACGTGTTCGACGTTAATATCTTGATTCTTTGTAAAAGACATAATTTAGTCGGTAGATTTATTAAATATTAAACTTCTGTTAAATCCTCACTTCCGCCCCCAACAAATTAAAGGAACACATCTTTCATTTTACTAGAAATCAAGGTTGTTGAAATTAATCTCATATTGAAACAGAACAAATACATAATTAACTTATAAGTGACAAATTCTAATAATCATATTAAAAACAATAATAATAATAATAGTAATAACAATAATAATTAAAAAAATATTATAAGATGATACATCTCATTCTTAAAATTATCTGGTATTTGTCCACCAGAGCCTGGATTAAATGAATGGATGAATTAATTAAATAATACATACATAAATAAGGGATGTCAAGATTAGTCGCATTAACTACAATTAACAAAGTTTGACAGTTAAATTGTGATTAATCACATTCTTTATCATGCCTTTAAACACACAATGGTTAAGCCACTGAGGCGTCTCCCTGCAGCTACAGAGATGTAAAATAAGCCAACACTGCTGCTGGACTTATTTTACAGACAAAAGTCATCTGAACCTTTTGTTATTAATCATTTAGCTTTTATACTGCCCCCTTATTTCTTTCAATCCATAGCGAGATCCTCTTCTATGGTTTAGTTCATGTTAAAATCTTCAGTCGACCTTTAAAGCAGGTCTGTATCCAAACAGGAAGTCAATTAACCTTAGTTTAAGACCGTAGAAAAATCTAAAATGACAAAAAACAAATTTAAATGCAAAATAGGGACATTTTTAAAAGAATGCAATTAATCACAATTAATTACAGAAAATTATGAGATTAATCCTGATGAGAACTTTTTATCTTTTGACATCCTTTAATAATAAATAAGGCCAACCCAAACTTAATTAATGTTGCGAATCTTTAAATACAGCATGCGCACTAACCTAAATTACATCATCTTGCATTTATATGACATGACAGGTCTCTGTACTTGATGTTTAACACCAGCCCAAAATTGTATTTAAAAAAAAAGGAGTATTCAATATGCATATAGCGTTAACATTGTTTTTTTTATTGATTACTGTATAAAACTGTCATTAATTCAATTTTAATCGATCTTTATTAACTCTTAAATGACAGACTTTAGCCTATGAATGATGTCTGTCTGCACAGGAAATCCACGAGTAGGCCACGCCCACTCACTTACACCTGAAGCAGGAAGTGAAAGGAGCCGATGAACCGTGTTTGGATTGATTTTCAAGCTTAATTACAGACCAAACTTGGAGTGATCTGAGCAGCTATTGGATAGATCCACTGACGGAAATAGTTTATTGTGTCTGTTGGTCGAAGCTTGATTGTTTTGGTCTCAGTCACACACAGAGCAGCAGGTGGGGACAACAAGATGTCTGTAAGTTTGCTTCTTCCTCCGTTAAAATGAGCATTAAACACCAGTGTTTGTTTTTTCTAAAGGAGCATAAGGTTGACTAAAGATATAAAGGATAAAATCCTCTATATTTATTAACTTCTTATTTAATTGCGTGCCTAAGAAGAAATAGTGCGATGTTTTTCCACAGTTTAGTGCTACTTACCGAAAAAAATGCTGTTTACCCGTTTTCATGCACTGTGCTCTCTGCACACGATGTACTCATGAACAATTGTTGTACTAACATTTTATCTGAGATTTTTAAAAATATATACATTCTAAAAGGACGTAAAGGACTTACAGCTCTTTTAAGATGTTAAAACCTTTAAAATTTAAAGTAACACAAGAAAAAGAAAGAGATCTTTGGAAATGAGAGTAAAGGCTTCAGAAGCCTGTAAATGCAATGAAATAGCATCACTGCTGTTAAAGATAATTCATAGTTTCAAAAATATCAAAGACAAGTAAGGCAAGTAATGAGTTTTACTATATTTTTCTTTAAACTAGCATGGCTTTGATCATTAATGACACAGTTTGAGCATATTTCAATAATAAATGTGTCATAATAATTAATGTGTAATAATAATAATAATAATAAAAGTAATAATAATGTGTAATATTTATTTAATCATGTCTATTGATCTGATTTTTCAGTATATTTTAAAGTTAACTGTTTTTTGCTCAGACATATGGGGATCTTTAAATAAAGCTTTGCTTTCCCTAAAACAAAATGTAACTTCTGCATGTAATAAAAAAGGATCCCCAAACATAAGAACGTCCTAAACACTAGGACTATACATTTGTTTTTAACACCCATGAGTAATTTTTGTTTTGTGTTCCGGCATAATCCATAACCGTTGACTCTACCTGTTTTGCAGGTTTGTCTCGTCTAAATGTGAACTGAAGCTTTGACTTTTCAACATGACACACCACCTGTCACTCCTCCTTCTCACGGTCCTGCTGCTGCTGCTTGGCCGCTGCACAGCTCACAACAAGTCAGAGACGGGAACGACGGGGCTGACCAGTGTCTCCCCTGACAGGAACATTGTGGCGAAGGAGGGATCGAGCACGCTGATCGAGTGCAATGTGACCGGAGGCTACGGTGACATCAAGTGGTTCAACCCTAAAGGAGCTCAGCTAGGCGAGGACACAGGTAGAAGGAGAAATGGCTGGATTAGAAATGAGTTAATGAAAAAACTTTGAGTTCTTTTCACTCTCACAGAGTAGAATACAGTAGAAATTTTATTGTCCGCCAATGGTGGAAATTTGCCTTAGGCTCTTAAGTGTTGATAATGAATAAGAAAAAACAAAAAGTATAATAAAGATATATTGCCTTAGTGTACTCATAATCCTTATTATCAGGACAGTGTTTCATCATAATCTGATACCAATCAATCAATCAATGAATCAAAGTTTATTCATTGTACTCTTTAGACAGTGTTTTACAAAGCGTAGAGAATTGCCTGAATAAAACCTGACTTGAAAACTAATGCACATCAACATTAACTCAGTGCAATGCTTTTAAAATAAAAGATGGATTATAAGAGACAATAAAAGACAAAGCAATAAACTCTGAATCAATATACACAAAATGTTGAAAAGTTTATGTTTAGGTAATATTACAAAGATGATCGAAATTACTAGTTATGAAATGAAAGAGAATTCATAAAATGAGCTTATAACTTAATAGTATTGTGTAAAAAATTATGATAAATATGTATAAAGATATATATATATTTTAATCTTTATTAAGTCAAGTGTTCCCATTGAGATAAATCTCTTTCAAAGGTACAGTGTCTAAAATTAGCCTGTTAGCATTTAGCGAGGTAAAACTGGTGAAAATGGAACATAATATTAGTAAGTAATACTGTCTAGATAAGTCTTTTATCGCCTGGATTTATAAAATTCTTTCTTTTCATGTGTGGGGAGGGTCTCCTCCAAGGCCTCGCCATCTTGGATTTTTGCATCTTGCATATTTCTACTGTTACACAGAAGGGACCAAATAATAATACAACAATTCTATAAATTCAGTGATTAAACACAATTTTAGACAGGCTTACTTATAAATATTATGTTCAAAAAATTTGTTTCACTAAATACTACCATACTAAATATAACAGATGGTACTTTTAAAAGGGCTTAGAGGCACAAGAACACATATTACAAACAACAGAAACAAAAAAAATACATATTGACAAATAAGCAGCATTCTTGTGAGTGTGTCATAAAATGAGCTCAACATAGTCTGGCTTTTTTGGGGAAAAAGCTACAGTCCATGCATGATGCCTAAAAAAATCTGTTGTCAGAAGTATATGTGAATACAAACAGGAAGAAACAAGGATGCTCTGTGACGTGATGCTTGCGGTGACTTTACAAACATAGTGTTAAAATTCCAGAAGTTTCTATAAACATATTGTTTGAACTGAAGATCTGCAGAAAAAAACCCAAGGAAATTAAAAAAACAGAAACTTGAGGATGATTTTATCTGATTAGAGCTGCATGATTAGTTGCAATGCATTTGTGCTTGCAGGCTTTGCAGTTACATAAGCACATAAAGGCTGCAGTTATTTTTCTATAAAGTAGTATTTGAAAGGTTTACAAAAATGCCTGCAGAAAGGCCTTGAAGTTGATAAAAGTGCCACTGCATTTGCACTTTGTACCTTTATTTTCAAAAAGGAACACTTTTTGTTGAAATTAAGATATTATGAAAGCATTTCTGTGTAAAAGCTTCAGGTTTTGTATTTTTTATGCTACTGAATAAATTTTTTGAGTAGAGAAATACTCACTACAAAGCTTTTAATATTCTCTGCATTTTTTTTTTTTTGGTAACCAAGCAAGTAGACTCATGATACCATTTGTGCATTATATCCCAATTGCAATTGCAAATAGCAATATTGTCCAGTTAATCGCATTGCACCTTATTACCAAACTGAGCAGCACCAACTCTGATCATAAAGGGGCCCTGACCAAACTTTGAGTCTGGACTCAGTTACCATAGCAATAGCCTGTTGAGAAAGGAGCAGCAGCTTCAAGACTCAGGAATATCAGGCTCAGAAACATGGCTTAGTAGGTGGTGCATTCCCCCTACAGTAAAACATGCATATGCCGGTAAAATGACCCAAAAATCTGGTTTTAAAATAACATTTATCTGGTATAACCATAAGGAGGCAGTTCGTGAGATGTATAACACCGTAAGTCAACACAATAATGCTGTTATTTGTTGTTGAATCAAATCTGATATAGAGGTGGATCTCAAAAAATTAGAATATCATGAAAAGTTCAATATTTTTTGTCACTCTTTTTTGAAAGTGAAACCCATATATTGTATAGGCTTGTTACACATAGAGTGAAATATTTCAAGCCTTTATTTTTTGAAATGTTGATGATTATGGCTTACAGATAAGAAAACCCAAAATTCAGTGTCTCAAAAAATTAGAATATTACATAAGATCAATTAAAAAAAGGATATTTTCAACAGAAATGTCAGGCTTCTGAAAAGTATGTTCATTTCTATGCCTTCAATACTTGGTTGGGCCTCCTTTTGCATGAATTACTGCATCAGTGCGGCGTGGCATTCTGTGCCTCTCCACTCTTCTAGGTCCCAGAGTCTGGAGGAATTTTTCAGAAAAGAGTGACAAAAAAATTGAACTTTTTCATGATATTGTAACTTTTTGAGATGCACCTGTATAAAACACCTCAGTTTATTGACATTTAAGAAATTGCTGAACTAATGAAAATTCCATTTAGAAAATAAAAATCTGGTACGATTAAGAATTCTATCAAAATTAATGACTAACCTCTGCTACTTTTTTCCATAATTAAAAATGAGTTTTTTATGTTACTTTGACTTTAGGTGGGAAGTGGCAGATTCAGGAAGATGGCGCCCTGAACATCACCGTAGTCGCCTTCCAGGACCGAGGCCGCTACACCTGTGTCGCCTCCAGCGCTGGAGGAGGTGCTCAAAACTACACGGTCACTCTGCGTGTCGCCCACACCGACAGCGGCCTGGGCCTTTACTACGTCTGCGTCTGCCTGGTGGCCTTCTCCATCACCATGGTCCTGAACGTGGCTCGGCTCTGCCTGGTCAGCAGCCACCTGAAGAAGACGGAGAGAGCCATCAATGAGTTCTTCCGCACAGAGGGAGCAGAGAAGCTACAGAAAGCGTTTGAAGTCGCCAAGCGCATTCCCATCATCACGTCAGCCAAGACGCTTGAGCTTGCTAAGGTCACGCAGTTTAAGACCATGGAGTTCGCCCGGCACATGGAGGAGTTTGCACGGAGCGTCCCTCTGCCGCCACTCATATTGAACTGCCGCACGTTCACAGAGGAAGGCGCCGAGACGGAGCGGGTCGAGACCAGACAAGCTATAGGCCCGCCTTCTTCTGACAGAGCAGGAGGAGAGGGTGAGGATGAGGAGGTGTGTCAGGCTCTGCTGGCAAATGAAGGAAAAGAGAACCATACAGGAGGCGTAGATGTGAAAGTGTCGGTCCATACAGTGCCTGAAAAGGATGACTGAGAATAAGGATCCATGAAAAATACAATCTGACTCAGTCTAAATCTAATCAGAAGAAACTATGACCCTGTTTACACTTGATATTAACATTCATGCTGGGTAATCAGGTAATCCTTAATGGATCACATACTTAAAACCTATTGATACATATTAATACATAAAAACAATAATAATTGTATCGGGTAAGGTTTATAAAGCTGTGAAATATTTGTTGTGCTTGATAACTCAGATCAAAAGTTGTTATTTAAGTAAAAAAAATGCAATGCTTTGTTGTACCTGAATATTCATCAGGTGTTTACATTATTGTGTGGGATTTTTTAGCATTAGAGGTGTTTGAATATTTAAATATGATCTTAAAGAGGTATTTCTCAGGGAGGAGAAGGAAATGTTTGTGTTGGGCTGCTGACAGGGAAATAAAACGCAAATAAATATAATTAAAAACATGAGAGTTTGTCTGTTGTTTGTGTCTGGTATTTCTGTCCCTTCAGGTAATGCTGCTGTTGGGCCTCTGGGTGGAGCTGTTGCTTAAATAACTGTCTTCATCAGCTGTTGCAGTCCTCTCAACAAACATCCCTGAAGGGTCGTTTTACAGTCTTTAAGCTGCATATGAAGACTTGAAATTATTGTGAAAGGAACAGGAAGTAGACTCACAGAAGGAGTATGGATGTCAACACATCTCAGGAGAGAATTTTCAGTCGATGATACCTGTACATAAACATCTTAGATGTTAAAAGTCTAACCGTACATACCCAAAGGTCATCCCTTGCTAGCCTTGTCATGAGTGTGTTTTTAAAATGCATGTATTTCTTGTTTTTATTTTGACATTTTCCCATCTTGTATTTGTTCCTCCTGTTCTCTATATTCCTTCGTTTAGAGCAGGGGTGTCAAACTCAGTCAGAGCAGGGGCCGGATTCTGGATTCAGGTCTAACCTGAGGGCCTAACAAGGTCAACTATAAACTGTCAACCTCATTACACCAGTAATAAAACATAGAAAAACTCAGCACTGTTGATAAATGATTTTGACATTTAAAAAGTAAAAAAAAAAATAGGTTTAAAGGCTCACAATCTGAGAAAAGTAAATTTATAAGTTCAAAAAGGTCAAAACGTGAAATTGAAATAGAAAAAATATGTTCTTTTAATGGCAAATATATTAGAAAGAAGTCAAAATCATGAGTTTAAAAGGTCAAAATATGAAATAAAATTTGTAATCATGAAATAAGAAGTCCAAATATTCAAAATTTTAAATTGTGACTCTAAAAAGTCAAACTATGGGATTATGAAGTCAAAGTTTGGAGTTGAAATATGAGGTAAAATACAAAATAATTGGTTATAAAGGTGAAAATATCACTTAAAAATTGGAATAATGAATCTTAAAGCTCAAAATATTATATAAGAAGTCAAAATTATGAGTTGAAATGCTCAAAGTATAAAATTAAAAGTCAGAATGCTAAGTTTGAGTCCTAATTGTGAGATACAAAATTGAAAATGTGAAATTAAAACACAAATGAATTTCTCTTCCCACATTCCTGACTTCTTATCTAAATATTTTTACTCACTTTTTCAGATTTAGTGACTTAACAAGGATATCTTAAATCATCAAGGATAAGTTCACATCTTTATACTTGAGTAAATCTGCAGACCTCAGACTGATGGGCCAGTTATAACAGAAATATGAGATCATCTTGCAGGCTGGATTTTACTCTTCAACGGGCCTGATTTGGCCCCCGGGCCTTTAGTTTGACACCCCTGATTTGGAGTCATTTTCTCCTTCCTCTGTTCTTTGTGGTGTACCCCTATAAAAAAAAAATATTAAGTGGCCACGCAATATTTAATGCGTCTGACCCTATCTCACTTCCGAGCATTAAATATCTTGTGGCCACTCAATATTATTTTTTAAATATGTTTTTAATTTCTATTTCCTGAAATTATCATAATGAGCCTAATGGTGTATATGATAAACACTGTAACTTTGTTCAAAAATAAAAGCGCTATTTTAACGTATCTTTTTTATTATTATTAATTTATACGTTTGGATTTTATTTTGGTAGGGAGTCCATCTACCTCATGGTTACGTGCTTCTGTTTCTTCATTTCCAGACCTAAAACAGCAAAACGAAAAAGGACAAATCCAAAAGCCAATATCGGGCCGTTATTTGATTTTGTTTTTTTCGTTGTTTGCTCAGAAAGAAAAAAAAAATTTTTTTCATTTTTGGTTGGAAATGAAAAATAGGAAAAAGGGCGCCATTTTTCATTTATTGGTTTTGACAGAAAAACGGATTATACTTTGGTCTCCTGACCACATACCCACTGCATCAGCATATATTCAGGGTTTATTTCTCTTTTAGGAAGAGACCTTCAGGAACTCAGTATAATTGTTCTGGTCATTTAAATTCTCCTTGAGTCATCAGTCAAAATCAAACCTTCTGTCTTTGTAGCACACTTTGTGCTTTTCATCAAATTTAACCTCGGACAGACCTACCTGGGAAATATCAGGTTGGAGAGCAGCCCAAATAACAACAACCTTGGGCCTCTGTGTTGAATAACTCACAAAAATCCATCCTTCTTCCTTTACCTGTCCTCTCCGGAGGCGAGCTTATCTAAATAGAATTGATTGGTCCGAGTGATCATTCATCATGCCGAGCCAAAGCAGACGCTTAAGGAGAAAGAGGGAGGGAAGATTTCATGGGTAGGATATTTTCAGTGTCACTGAAGTAAACTTACAGAAATGATCAGGTCAGAAAGGAAGGAAACTGCATGTGTGTGCTTGTTAGAAGAATATATGAGATTTATTAGCCTTTCAAGATATTTAGACGACACACAAGACAGACTGCATTGTGATTTCATTCTCCTGTTCATGAATGAAGCTTGTGTGTAGTAAATTTTGGCCTCTTGTATTTAAATTGCTCATAAAATCAGGTCAGGAGAAATTTGTCTCTAATTGCATTTCATTTCCAATCAGTCTGAAGGAAGCAGACAGGAGGAAAAATCAAGGACAGATGTTCATTCAGATGATACAACTAGAGGAGAGCTCATGTTTGCTCATTAGACGAGACTTGGTGCAGATACAGCGGCCGTGATTGGCTCGGCCCTTCTTTGGCTGTAGAGCTCAGACCCCCGATCTTTTTTTATGTTGCAGCCTGATGCTACAGTCATCTCAATTCTCTTCTCTCATTAATCTGCACCCAGTACCCCAACATGACAAAGTGAAAACAGAATTTTAGAAAAAATCAAAAGTGTTCTCTTTGTTGAAGCCCCCTTTGGCAGAAACTACAGTCCTGAGTCTTTTGGAAGATAACAAGCATCGCACACCTGGATTGAAGGTTTTTCTGCCATTCTTCTTTAAAAATCCTGTCAAGCTGTTGGATAGGGGCTGTCAGTAGACAACTGTTTTCAGATCTCTCCAGAGATCTTTGAAAAGGTTCAAGTCTGGGGTCTGGCTTGGCCAGTCTATGATGTTCACAGTCGTCACTTAAGGCCTCAGACTAAATGAATTCAGCCAGATTTAACCCTTGTAGTGTGTTAGAAAGCTGCACACATCTACAGTGTTAGCGGGTCAAATTTGACCTGTGATTTAACTCAGCTTGAAAATACTTGAAAAACAATAGTTATAATCCAATATTGTTTTTCACCTCATAACTAACCTAGTATGTATTCATATCCATGTAAAAACTGTTTTAAATGTTATTTTTTTGGCTAAATAGACCTTTTCTCTTACAATGTACCATTCGTTTTCAATTTAAAAAAAACTGTTTATATTCACTTATTTTATTTCCTACAGTGAAGATAATGGGTAAGTATATTATCCAAGTCTAATAGACTAATATTAGAGCATATCTACCAAAAAAATCGCTTGTCTTATTTTTTTAATTTAACATTATTAACAATAGTGACATCTGTGATGTCGCGGGTCAAAACTGACCCGTATAGTTCTGGTTAGGAAAAATGGCAAAAAGTCATTTCCTTTTTATAAAACCAACTTTGTTTTACTCAGAATAGCAAGTGCAAATTGAAAATTCTACCATAAATTGAACATAAAACAACAATATGGTATCAAGGCAGGTGTGTGTGCATGTGTGTGTGTGTGTGTGTGTTGAGGCAAATTGAGCCATATTTGATCCACAGAGCAACCCAGATGTTTGACCCGTAACACCACAAATGTCACTTTTTTTTTTTTTTTTTTTTTTTTTTTAGACCTTTAGAATTTACTAAAATGGTGAAAATTTCTTTTGCTGTGTTAAAATAGTTATGTCTGAAGATTAGATGAAGCCTCGTTCCAGTACAAAAAAGCAAATGATACTTTTTACAAACCTAAACTTGAAAATGGGTCAAATTTGACCTGAGATGCAATGATCAGCGGTGAGGATTTCATAGAGAAGTGTGTGCATTTCCAAATCCTGTCTAATAAACTTAATTTGATGCAGGTGGACTCCAGGTGAGGTGTAGAAACACCTCAGCAAATATCCGGAAAAATGAGAGGAACCTGAGATGTATATGGGAGATTGATTAGCCTTTAGGGCAGGGATGTCAGACTCAATCACAGCAGGGGTCGAATTCTGAATTTGGGTCTAACCTGAGGGTCTAACTGGGTCCAACTTTCCCATAGACTGTCAACCTCATCTTCACTGGAAAAAAATTACAGGGAAAAAAAACACAACTTTGATGATAAATAACTCTGACTAAAAGAAAAAAAGTCAAAAGTTAAAATCATGATTTTTAACAGTTACTAAATTAAATTCAAAATCATGAATTTAAAAGCTAAAAAGATGAGATAATAAAATCTAAAATACTGAATAAAAAAGGCCATCATTTGGGATCAAAAGTTATATTAAGGAGTTGAAAATATCAGGATATGTGAAAAAATCTAAATCAGGCTATTAGAAAGGTGAAAATATGAGATAAAATTAACCCCTTAAGCCTGCTGTGGCATATTTGATAAATACTTTTATAATACCTCTATCTAACCAATATGATCAATAAATTACTCAAAAAAACTTCTGAATACAATCTAAAAAAACTGATAAAATGCTCTCAAGTGGATTATCAGTCACCAAAAACACCTAATGTATAAAATGAGACACAAAAATAAATATGTTAAATTTTATGGAAGTTTGGAATTTTTTGGATTTCAGTAGAAAGTGAAATAAACATTTAATTTCCAAAAAATTAGAATTTTCTGGCTATAATTTGTGTTTTCAGGCTTTAAGGGGTTAAAAATGAAGAGTTTTAAAGGTAAAAATACATAATAAAATACTAAATCAAGAGTTTTTAATGTAAAAGTGAGAAAAATTAGACAAAATTAAAGATACTCAATTATAAATATCCAAAGATGAGATAAAAATTAAAGATTTTAAATCAAAAAGGTTAATATTTGAGATTAAAATTCAAAGTCAAGAGCTGAAAATGTCAAAAGATAAGGTTGAATTCAAATTCATGAATTTAAAACATCAAAGTATGACTAGAAAATTAAAAGCGTGAATTTAATGGTCAAAATATGAGATTAGAGTCAAAATGATGGTTTGAAAAGCTCAGAATATGATGTAAAAAGTCAAAACCATAACTTTATGTCCTAACTGTGAGATGCAAATTAGAAAATACAACATCAAAACACATATTTCTTTTACTACATTCCTGACTTTTTTTCCAATTATTTTCACTCTTTACTTGTTCTAATTCTGATGACTTCACCAGGATCTTGTCAGTCATCAAGGTTAAGTTTACATTATTATACTGTAGGAAATGTGCAGACCTCATACTGGTGGGCCAGTTATAATAAAAATAGGGTATAACTGTTCCACGGGCCAGATTTGGCCCCCGGGCCTTCAGTTTGACACCCCTGCTTTAGGGTGTTTATATGAAAAACAGGCCGACTGTGTTTACATTTCCATTCTCCTGTTCATGAATGAAGCTTGTGTGCAGTAAATTCTGGCCTTTTTATTTTAAATTGCTCATAAAATCAGGTCAAGAGAAATTTGTCTCTAATTGCAATTCCTTTCCAATCAGCCTGAAGGAAGCAGACAGGAGGAAACACCAAGGACAGATGATCATTCAGACAACACAACAAGAGAAGAGCAATATTTGTTCATTAGACGAGACTCGGTGCAGATACAGTGGCCGTGATCAGCTCGGCTCTTCTGTGGATGTTTATTGTGGTGAACTGCTGGCACATTTCCAAACAGTACTGTCCTCTTAGCTCAAAGAAGGATTGTTTTGTACCCTGAAGGACAAACAAAACTCTCAAAACCTTGTTTTGTCTGTTACGACCAAAGATTCATCGGTATAACTTTATTACTGTGGGTTAGAGGAGGTTTGTCCTTCTGGTACGGTCAAAGAGGTTGGGTGATAAGGTCTGGCTGGTGCTCTGCTTTCAAGAGCAGTCCAAGGTGGGATGGAGGCCTTCGGCTCTGAGGCTGCCAAATTTAGATTTGCAAATATTAAAACATGATAAACTAAGTACTTTTTTAAATATGTGCAATATTTTTTATGTGATTTCAAAAGAGTCCAAAGACTGCAGCACTAGTTTTAGCTATCTTGTTCCTTTTTTATTTTAACCTCTAACAAAATCTCGGACCCAGTGACGGTCCAAGCGGGGTCGTACAGCACGAGTGCTAACAAAGGGACGTGGGCGCCAAGGCTGACCTCATTCTCTGCAGGGTCTCGCTGCTACAAACGGCCCTGCTGTCAGGCACTAATGGGAAATAATGTCTGCAGAGGATCACAGCGGTGGGCTGGACTCGCTGGGGACCGAGGTGAAGGTATTGGGGTCACATCTTCCAACAGCTCCTCATAACCTTGGACAGAAACATGCCGCTTAGAGAGAAAACATCTGGAGAGAAAGTGTGAACAGAGAGCGATGACGTGGGATAAATGAGGTTGAACTGAAAGCTCGTGACCAGGAGAGAAGCAGAGGGGCTGATTGACGGTCTCTAGGGCGTCTCTGAACCGTCATCGCTGAGCTCTGAAAGCTTCTGAGTGGCTTTTTCCCACCGTTTTCCTTTTGATGACGTAAATGCGGAGTTATTTGAAATAACTCTCCATTTGCTAATTTTCATCCCCATAACAAGCCTGACTGCTTTTATTCATTTTAAACATTTAACATTTAAGCCATGAAAATCATTGATTTTTTAATGGAATGACAGAGAAACTCACTACTAAAACTCTTCTCTCATAAAGGACAGCTTTCAGAGCAAACACATGGTGATGGAGTGGCTTTTGATCAATGTGACCTAAAAAAAACAAAAATCAAATTTGGTGCACAACACCTATACTGATGAATTTTCGAAGTTCAGGATTATCTCACAGTTCTGGGTGATATATTAGGCTCTTGTAGTCAACTCTGTTATTGAACAGACTAGATCAGTTCTCAAACCTTTTACCCCCAAAATAAAGGTGCCAGAGACCAAGGACCCCCACTGTACCTGAAGGTGGATAAACACAGCCATGCACATTTAAGAATAGTCATGTGCAGACACGACCGTCCATAAGGGGGATGAGGCCTCTGGGGCCCATTCAAACTGGGGGCCCATAGATTAGCAAAATCACAGTCCATTGTAAAGTTAAGCTGTGATATCCACATTTTATTACCTAAATATTAACCACTCTTATCAAAGCAGCAAGTATCTTCTTTTATTCATTTGTGCCATTGTGCAAAGCCATTTTAAGAATTTAAATACCCCTTGAAAACAAAATTGCATGGGACAGAAAATGGCAAAAAAAAATACATAAATAAAATTGCAAAACTGGCAGAAAAGCATGGTAAAATTGGATTTTGAAAGAAGTGGGAATGGAATAAAAGCGGGAAAAAATTGATAGAAATAAGCAACATGGCCAAAATGGGTTAAAGAGGCAAAGTTGGGCATTAAAATCAGTAAAAGGGGGTCAACAGTGGCAAAACTGGCTTAATGTTCAAGAATTTAGCGGGAAATGTGGTGAGATTGGATGAAAAAGTGGCAGAAATGGGTTCAAATTGGCAAAAATAGACATAATGAATAGTTCAATATGGTTAGCGTGGGTGTAAAAAGTAGTGAAGCTGTTAATAGTGGCAATAATGAGTCAACAGAAGAAAAGATGGGCAGAAAGTGGCTAGAATTGGTTTAGAAGCTGCAGAAAAGATACAGGAAAGGGTTTAAAGACCCTGTAAAGTGACAATAAATCTGTATTTAGGTTTGTTGTATGACAGGTCACTATGTTATGAACCCCCAGGTCGAATTTCAATCAAATAAAACATCTCTAATTTTATAAAATTAAGCTTCAAAATCATGAAAAATGAGGCAGTAAAAGTTTTCCAGGGTGGTGTGGGCGTTTCTGTTGAGGGAGCTGAAGCCACGCCCACTAAGGAAGAATATGATCCTCTCAAATAAAGAAAGTTACAGTCTGAATGGAGAAAAGCACTCATGCCATTAGTCTGTTTTCTGGCTCAACTCTCTGTTATGATGCTTTAAAGAGGCTATGTGTAACTTAAAAAAAAAAAAAAAAATCAGTATTGCAACACCGCCGTCCATTAGGCAAACTACTACAGTATTGTGTTGCTTGTCCATGATGCCGCACTCCTTGCGCATGAATGAGCCTCCGGTTTATCAGCTGATACCAAGCAGCAACCTCTGGTCCTGAAAATGAAGCCAATGTGGAAGTGCAAAAAATTGCTATACCGCGAGTGTCCACTTGAGGCTGGCTGCAGGAACACCGGAAGTCTCGTCTGCAAACATGTTAAACAGCCGGTTTTGACACTAGAAATAAACTGGTTTACAGCCTGGTTCAAAACACCAAACGTGTCCCGTTAGCTAGTGCCTTATTGTGCTCCCACTGTATGGGGGATGAATTTTTTTGTACCACGACCGTTTGGATTATATTTAGGATGACATTTGATTGACAGATAGCTCGGCAGGCAGAGGCTCCGTTTCTGTCAACCAGAATGCTAGCTAGCAGGCTGACAGGAAGGTGCACTTAATGGGCGGGCTGTTCCAAAGTTCAGTTGAGACCGTGATTTCAATATGGCAGCCTCCACGGATTGGCATCAAGAGCCGTTTGAGTCCGCCTATTGTAAGCAGACGACTGATGTCACACGGGGTTTGTCTAATTCGTTCTACAGTCTATGGCTGATACACAAGCAGACCACGGTGATTTACTGGTGCCATGTATACAGAGAAAGTAAGTGAAGTAACAAAATAAACACTAAATGAGCAATGTGATGTTAGTGTTGTTTGGATAGCATCTTCATAAGCAAGCTAACGTAATTTAGAATACGTTTTATAGAACATAAAACATGTCCATGAAAATTGTTAGAAAAAGTTAGTCATGCCCTAACTTTTCTATAGACCTCACAGAAAGCAAGTTCCTGTCATGTCTGTGGTACAGAGAAACTCAGATCAATTTTCAGTCAGTGTGGTTAATTTTCTTTTTTCAGAATACTACATGACCCCTTCATTTCCTGTGCAGACCCTGTGCAGACATCACTGACCCTTTGTTGAACTTTGTAAAGTGTGCTTTAAGAAATATCAAAAGTGGAGCAGGAAATTGCCTCATCTCAGGAGTTCAGCTTTGTTCTTTTCACAGAGAGCAATTTTGCTCTCAGAGCAGCAAACAGTGGACTGCAGGTTGTAATTTGTTGCTTTATGTGGAGCTATTGTTAAGTGTCTTTTATTGTTGCTCTGGGTTGTACAGAAATAACCAGAGACGTCCGTTCGTTTCCATCATCATTCAGACTTGAAGAGCGGTGATGACTGATGCCTGATAATAAATTCTGTCCTCCGTTCCAGCTGTCACTCTGCTCCTGGTAATCACTCAGGTACCTCGGGTCTGCTGAACACGTGAACTTTTATTTTGTTCTTTTTATCTATACTCAGACACATCTAATTATCAAGACATTTCTTTTTTTTTTAACCTTAAAATCTAAAGCAGGGGTGTCAAACTCAGTTACAGCATGGGCTGGATTCTGGATTTAGGTCTAACCTGAGGGCCTAACAGGGTCAACATTTAATCATAAACTGTCAAATCATTTTCACCAGTATTAAAATATGCAATTTAAAAAAACAGCACTGATGATGATAAGTTAAAAGGCTCAAATCTGAGATAAAAATGCCAATTTATCAGATAAAAAGATCAGAACACGATATGAAAAATAGAAAAATAAAGTTTTTAAAGAGCAAATATATAAGGAGAAAATTGAAATCATAATTTTGAAAGGTGAAAATATGAGATCAAATTTGAAATCATGAGTTTAAAAGTCAAAATAAGTTAAAATTTTAAATTGTGAGTCTGAGAGGTCAAAATATTGGATTAAAAGCCAAAAATTAGGAGTTGAAAACATCCAAATATGAGCTACAATTAATAATGATAACTTAAAAAGTTAAAAATATGACTTAAATTCATAATTGGTAATGCAAAAGGTCAAATATTAAAAAAAGTGAAAATTATTAATTTAAAATGTCAAAATATGAGAAAAAAACTGAAATCATGTTTTTAAAAGTCAAATTATGGGATTAAAAAGCCTTAGTAAGGCGTTGAAAAGATCAAAATATGACTTAAGATTTAAAACTGGGAATCTAAAAGATAAAAATGTGACATATAAAGTCCAAATTATGAGTTGAAAAGGTCAAAATATGACTTAAAATTTAAAATTGAGAATCTAAAAGATAAAAATGTGACAAAGTCCAAATTCTGTGTTGAAAGGTCAAAATATGACTTAAAATTTAAAATTGGGAATCTAAAAGATAAAATTGTGTCAAATTAAGTATAAATTAGGAGCTGAAAAGGTCAAAATATGACTTAAAATTTAAAACTGGAAATCTAAAAGAAAAAAAATGTGACATTAAGTCCAAATTCTGTGTTGAAAAGGTCAAAGTATGAAATGAAAATTCAAAATGATAAGTTTGAGTTGTAATCTTGTGATGCAAAATTGAAAACATGAAATAAAACACACATTTTTCAGATTTTTATGGCTTAACAAGGATATTTTAAATAATCAAGTTGAAGTTTACATTTTTATACTGGAGGAAATCTACAGACCTCATACTGGTGGGCCAGTTATAATACAAATATGATATGATCTTGCTGGCCAGATATAATCGTTCCATGGGCAAGATTTGACCCCTGGGCCTTGAGTTTGACCTCCGTGATCTAAAGCCTGCTGGGCACCCGAGGCTCAGCTGTAGAGTTGGTCCTCTCTGTAGTTAATAGGGGTACGCTCCCAAGCTCCTGCAGTCACATGCTGAAGTGTCCTTTGGCAACTAGTACAACTAAAATGTATTAGATTGAATTAAAACATCTCATTAATGCAGCTGGAGATGAATTAAGTCTTGTTTACACTTCAATCAAACTGGACCCAATATTCTGAAAATGCTCCACACTTCCCCTGCCAGGTGTCGACCTAGTAGTCAAGAAGCAGAAATGCATGGAATAGCAGAAGCCCTGTTGTCATCTGCCTTTCAATGGGACAAAACAAAACAAAAGATTGCACAGAGATAAAACAAAAACAAAACAAAACAAATACATTCAACAACCCAACTTACTTATATTTTTTCAAGTTTATTTTGTTCTCTTCATTTTTTATGCCCTGATTTTCTCAAAGACAAACTTCCTACCGTAGTGGATCAGCTAACACCTCCCTGCCCTTGTTGTCATTTTGCCGTCTGTATCGGCTCGGCGCTCAGCTGGCCGCACTTGGCAGGACGGTTAGATGAAATGACTGCCTCGGCAAGCTGCACCACTCGACTTTGTGGCTTTTGGGTTAAAGATTGTTTCACGGCTCGGACTCAGACAGATTTACTGAGTGGCAGACACACTATAAATATGCAATAATGAAACTCATGAAATATTTATTGAGCAGCAGCTTCTTCCATATTTCACCAGTCAGGTGGGATGTGCCGCTCTGTGAAATAAGACTGAGTTACTCTAATGACCGAGTGTCACTTTCCGAGAAACTATTCTACTGGAAGGTTTTAGTTGAGGTATATTTACATAAATTACCCTAAGACATGCTGTCAAATAAAATCCTGGGCAAAGGAGCATTGTATCAAGGCCTGCCAACATCCAACATGGACTATATAAGCTGCCCTGCATACATTCTGCTATATGTAGGTCATGGAAACTGGCAACTGAATTATACAGCTTGTACCTGATCTTCAAACACACAACAACTGCGGACAAGTTTACTTTGTGTGAATGTAAGCATTAAGGAGACTTTAGGGAAGCTGTAGGCCATGCATATTTCCTTCTAGTATCTTTGTTGAACCTCTGTGGGCTTTACATACATTTTTATGGTGCCAAAATCCAGGAAATAACCAACAACATTTGTCAGCATGCATCCATGACTTCAACACAAATTATGTGCACACAGCTTCGCATCAAAACAGATTTCTTGTTAAATTGCTAAAAGCCTGGGTAAACACTCTCTATGGTAACATAGAGTTAAATCTATGGTAATTAATGATAATGATGGGAATTTTGACTTTTTTCAGTGATCCGCCTCATTTGGCTTGGCTCAGCAAAAACAGTTCACTCTTTCGGCTCCTTCTTCATTTGGGTACCTGTCTGGCTTCATTTGAACTGACAGTTTTTGCAATGTTATAACATATGATTGATATTTGGGCAGGTATTTTACCCCAACTATGCTCACTTTTTAAAACTGCTGAAAATATCATGTAGTTATTTTTCAAAATCTACTGTCTCCCCAAAAAATCTTGTGAGCCAGATGAAATCTGCTCTCTGGTTGGGATGTATGACACACCTGACATAAAACATGAATGTTGCACCATCATACATGAGTCTGTAATGGTGCCTGTGATAGGGGATCAAACATCAATTCTACTAATCAATAAAAGAACAAACAGACACACACAATCTATTTACAAATAATAATAATAATAATAATAGGCTCTCTAACGGGATCCGGCTCTTAATGTTCACGTATAAGAGCCGGCTCATTCACGAACGACCCATCACTAATTAAGGATGTTCCTAGGTGTCTATTTCCCTAGTCAGCTAACACTCATTTACATTTTGTTTAACCGACTAGTCTAAAAAGGAGAAAATCCTCATAGAAAACAGTCAAATAACTCACAGGGTCATTGTGTAGCGGGTGTGACGTTAGCCTGATATGCTCTCTACATGGCTAACATTAGCAGCTAGCGCTGCCAGCCTTTGCTCCTCTTTGCAGTTTAATGTCATGCTTTGATAAGTGGCCTCTTTTCACTTTGGGTGGAAATTATACGTGAGTTCAACCCTCGACCTACACACCACTTTATTTATTTCCATTTATTACTTCAAAAAAACTCTCATACCGTGCTTTTCATATGACACGCTACCTCAGAGCCCCCGCCGAGCTTCTCATATTTACATCCAGTGAAATGTCAGAGAGGAAGGCAGCAGCCATTAACTGGAGCTACAGCGGCCTCTAGTGGCCGAAGGTTCATTACAGATTAAAAGAGCATTATATACCAGGATTCCAAGCCTGTGTTTTTAAAAAATGATAGGTTATTTGTTTAACTGACTTGTAAATCCTGCACCAGCTAATTTGATAAACAAATTTAACTCTTTGGGCATCAGAGTTTTTTTAAGAAAATATTCAATTTTTATATCAAAATTTCAAAAGGCTGTAGCTTGAAAATGGTTTGAGATAAAGGCATACTGTAAATGAGAAAAATCTTCAGTATGACCCAAAGTTTGTGATGGGAGTAAATTCACTCATCTAATTTGCATATTCTGACATCACCAGGCGGCCTCCATGGCCATTGGCTGTGCGTTTTCTCCCACAGCTTCTAACATGGCTGCCCCTACCTCTGGTGTTTTTCATTCCCTACCTTGGTTACTGTTCACAGGATTTGGACCAGCCCGATACCCCCACCATGTCCCTTCCCTCCCCGGCCATGGTGAGGCAAAGCATCGGCGTTGGTATGTCCTACTTGTGGACTATCATGACCCACGGATGCGTCATTGGTGGTCACAGACACATCGTCAGTCAGAGGGTGAATATTTCTCTATTCCTCCCAGCATTCTGAGTATTCTCGCTGCAATTGTCTCTCTTTCTCTCCATTATGCTCCGACGACAACCACCACTTCCTCGTCTCCTTGACCTGGGGTGGGTCTTTCAAAACTCTCTCTCTCTCCAAAACTTTGAATAGAAACACACCCACGAATGCTGCTGGGATTGAAGTTACTCATGTCCGCCATCTCCTGGTGTAAAGTGGTAACAACATTAGGCTTCATATTTGCAGCTAGAACCTGTTTAATTAAGCCTGTTAATTCAGCTATGTTGCTCGTCGCAATTTTGCGACTTTGGGGCTTAAAGGGTGAACCGTTTTTTTAATATATATTTATTTTTGGGCTTTTTCATGCCTTTATTTGATAGAGGAAGGACAGTGGATAGATTCGGAAACAAGGAAGAGAGTGGGGAGAGACATGCGGTAAAGGGCCACAGGCTGGATTTGAACCCAGGCCGCCTGCGTACATGGGTAGTGCCTTAGACCACTTGACCATCTGTGCTCCTGGGGGTTAACCGTTTTAATGATTAACCTAATGGTAATATAAGAAGTCGTTTCGCCCATAAAACCGGACTACCGTCCGGTAGATGTGCTACGCCCCCTTTCAGATGCACTGGACCTCTTTCCTGTTGTCCTATTAAAATACCTACCAAACAATCAACTATAAAGTTAATTACATATTTAAGTCTTGCACAACATAGTCTATCTTTCCTTACTGTATGCAAATGTGCAGTTCTAAACCTGGCGTTTACCTTGTTGGTACCCTTGTCTTGTTTTCTCCTAGCTGTCCTCTGTGCTCATGCTGTTCGGCTTGCTTGGTTGGACCTCCGTTTTACACATATTACTGCATCTGTGTGACATGGCATGGAGCCAGTCAGTCTGTGGCACTGCTGAGGTTGCTCTGAAAGCAGCCTTCAGCTTGGCTGGATTGTTGAGTCTGGTGTCTCTCATCTTTCTCTTGGCATATTCCCAGAGATTCTCTTTGGGGTTCAGGTCAGACGAGTAGTTTTGGCTTCACTGTAGACAAACAGCCAAGGTCCCGCTGATGACATCTGTGGTTCAGGAGTGGCTTGACACTTGTGGTCCATTTCTGGACCCGTCTGTGTAGTGACTCCACTGACTCCAGTCTCATCCCACTCCTTGTGAATCACCCTGAAGTTCTCCAATCTCTTTGTTTGACAATCCTCTGAAGGTTGAGCTTGTTCCTGTTGCTTGTGCTCCTTTTCTTACCAAAATTTTCCCTACCACTAGTAGCATGGAAATTTCTGTCGGCTCATAATACAACTAAACCCCACCCTTAGCTACCACCTCGTTCTACTCAAATGACACTGATTGGTCCAAACAGTGCCTGGTTTGCCACAGACAAGAGCTTTGCAAGATAGATTTGCCTGATGAGAGACATGGAGTCTAGCCAATCCATCGGCTTTCGAGGCTAATTGTCTGTGAAAAAGTACCAAAATGCAGGGAATGTTCGGCAGGGTCAAACGATTGTGAGTCAACTTTGAAGAAATCAGTTCTAAAAAGTTGTGCAGCGACCCTGTAAACACTAAATATAGAATAGGTGGACCGTCTTATTTTCTGAAATAGATAGAAGTGTTGCCTAAAATTCTATTAAAGTTTGATCTTAAGAGGAATTTTAAACTTTGAGGAAAAGCGCTGGCAGCCCTTTCCACCCTGGCAGCGTCAATTGAGCAGACTCCAGCAGGGAAGACGGCTGCAGATGAGACGGTGAGGAGGACTGGATGTTGAGATTAAAGGAGAGCGTCCTTGTGTGTCTCGGAGCTGAAAGAAAGCTGTCTTCTCTGCTGCGCACCCATGGGACGTCCTACCATTTTAATGCTTCATTTCTCCACCGTCTACAGCCCTGGGTTCATTCCTCTCATGTTCTCATTAAGCTCCCCTGAGCGGCTGCTCTTGTATGACATTGACAATTTATGTAACATGTCAAACTGCTGCGAAAACCTGGGAGGCCTCTCTGTTAGTGTCAATTAATCTCTGTGGCAAGAGCCTGAACTGAATCACAAAATCACACTGGAAGGATGAAACCGTTTGCTTGTGTAAAGAGAATCTTTACGTTTTGGATGTTGGATTTTTATCTGGTCGGGCATCATTTTTACTCAAGGATTTTATATCTGCCTCAGAGCTTCAGCAACTCACCGATGAGAAAAAATCACACCCTCAAAACTCAAATGGATCTTGGCGAGGATGTGTCTCATCTGCCGTAACGGCTTTGTTTTATGGTTTTGAGTCCCGCAGCTGAATGGCGCCGCAGACAAACGCTGTCAGTGTGTGTTTGCTCATTTGGCAGCACTTTTAACACAGCGAGTTTTTTAAGAAAGCTTTTATACAAAGAGGAACGCCACATGGGAGCAACAGCTTGTGTAAACAAAATCTTAAGCGAAACCACCCACCCATAAAACAGCAGACAGCCTCAAATTCATTCACACAAACACAGCAAGCACAGACGCAGCTCTTCTCCCCTCTAACACTTACAGTGAATCAGAAGAAGAGTCTTTGTTTGCTGAAACAGTCATATCAGGAGCTGCCAGGTGTCGTCACACTGCAGGTTAATCTGTTATTAACAGAAGACTGAGCTGCTAGGAAAGAATAAAACAATCAGCTGCCTGAATATGCTTCTCTGAAGGAGGGAGAATCAACAGGGATTAATGTGCCAAATGGTGGTAGAACTGAAGCTCAAGGAACAAAGCACAATACTGTTTTAGATACTAAATATCTAAACATATGTAAATACTATAGATATGTGGCAGGAGGCCCTATACCTCCCTGCCGCTGTCCGGCACTGTGCTAGTCTGCCAGCACTGATCACAGGGCGGCACCCTGGACGGTTACTTATACAGGTGTGCAACACCTCCTCTCCTTTCACTTCTCTGTGCTTAATGCATGTTTGCTGACATGGTTACCTCCGCCAAGGAGGTGATGTGATCAGGTGGGTTTGTTTGTCTGTTCATTTGTTCATTTGTTAGCAACCTAACTCAAAAAGTTGTGGACAGATTTTGATGAAATTTTCAGGAAATGTCAGAAATGGCATAAGGAAGAACTGATTAGATATTGGGGAGTGTTCCGGATCACCGTCCAGATCCAGGAATTTTTTTAAAGGATTCTGTACTATTGGGAGATAGGGCTAATGGTGGAGGTCTGCGCTGTTACTACTTTACACCAGGAGATGGCAGACATGAGTAACTTCAATCCCAGCAGCATTCGTGGGTGTGTTTCTAGTCAAAGTTTTGGAGTTTATAGAGTTTGAAAGATGCATGCCCGGTCAAGGAGATGAGTCGGAGCATAACAGAGAAAGACAGCAAATTGTAGCGAGAATATTCAGAATGCTGAGAGGAATAGAGGAATATTCACCCTCTGTCATGACTTTCAGTCTTCCAGTGAGACTATGGGTGAGACTGTCAGTGCGTCTGTTGGCACCAGCAGACAATGCTTCCGCTATGACAGTCCACCCATAATGAAGCCAATTGCCAATTTGCCTTGCCGCGTGTCCACCCCACCAGTGAGGGAGTAATCAGCGAATGTCGTGGTGGGGGGCACATGGGGACAGATCCAGGAATTTTATAAAGGATTCTTCATTATTGGGAGATTGGGCTAATGGCGGAGGTCTGCGCTCTCAGAGTGCTTTTGTATTTCTTGTATGTTACAGTCTTCTGCCGTGTGTCTCATAGTTGGCACTAATGGTGGGAGTATAGATACTACAGTGCCGATATATCGATATTAACAAAGTACTCTTTTGGTATTGATATAGTATCTCTAGAAAAGTATCGATACTAAATAAGTACTATAAAATACAGTACTGTGCAGAAGTTTAAAGCATGTTTGGCCAAAATTTGGGGCTGAAGTAAGGCGTGTCATGGCGAGTACACCCACCTGAGGGTCCCATCGGGTGGAAGTGAGAATTGACACCACCAAGGTCATGCTCTGGATGTCTTTGTACATTACCAAGGGCATGGGAAAATAGTCTGATGAAAACAACAAAAACCACAGCTTTAGGGCGGAGTTATGGGTAGATGTGGCGCTTAAACATAGCCTAGGGCAGTGGTTTTACAACTTTTCTCACCCAAGGCACACCTAGGGTTAAGCCAAAATCTCAAGGCACACTATATTTAACTCAATACAAAAGCGACTCTTTAAATAAGGTTACAGTCAAGGTGGCCGATAACGGCTAATAAATGGGAGAGCTTTCTGGGGCCCAGCCAACTGGGGGATAATGGAGATGCCAAGAGTGGGCAAAAGGTGGAAAAAATGGTTTAAAAGTGATGAATAAACATAGCAAAATTTGGGCAACAAGTGGCAAAACAAAGTCAGAAATGGGCCAAAATTGATAATTAAATAGTAGCCAAACAGTGGGTTCAAAATTGGCATAAACTTGTTGAAAGTGTCAAAATAGTGGCAAAATGGGTTACAATTGGCCTAAAAGGATTAAATGTTGCAAAAGATGGTAAAAATGGGTTCAAAGTTATAATTAAGGACAAAATTGGGCAAAAAAGAGGTCAAACTAAGGCAAAGTGGGCAAAATAATAAAAGGTGGCAAAATAGATCACAATTGGCAAAAAGGGATAAAGTTGCTAAAAGGTGGTTAAAAGGGGTTAAAAGTGATGAGGAACATGGCAAAAAATGGCTAAACAATAGCAAAATTGGGCAAAAAATGGCAAAAAGGTTGCAAAAATTGATTACTTGTGGCAAAAAGTTCCAAAATGAGTCAAAAGTAGTTATAAGAAGTGGCAAAAATGGGTAGAAAAATTGGGTAACTTGGTTGAAAATAGCATGAATAAATAATTTCAACACCAATTTCAACCCAATAATAGCTTGCCATGCTTTTCAGCTCTAAATGAGGTAACTGTGTGTCAGGATGCTAGCACCAATGCTACTGATCAAGCACACATACACTGATATCATCAATAAATCCCAACTGGGGAGGCCCCATTCTCTGGGGATTTTCAGGGGTCCAGCCAGATCCGTGGGAAGGCCTGGTTACAGTATGTGCCATAAAGTTGTAGCACTAATGTAATGTACAAATTCCCATGGCACACCTAGACTTGCCTTAAGGCACACTAGCGTGCCTTGCCACACCATTTGAGAACCACTGGCCTAGGGTACTGATAGGGCGGGTAGGAGGGTTTCCACAACCCCCTGGTTGCTGTGTGGATGTTCTAAGCACCTGAAAACTGATAGTGGTTGCTGGGCGTATTACCAGGGGTGCAAAGGCTCGGACCAAAGAAATGCTGTTAAGCTCGACTTCAGCTGCTGAGCGACACACGTACATGTCAAATGTGTCGACACTGACTCTGGCCACCCTCCCTCCTCTCTTCTGCTGGGGGTTGTGGAACATCAGGACCTGCGAAGAACCATTAGGGCTCTACCTGCCTCTCTCTCCTCAAGAGTGTTTTGGCTCTACTGCTCGTCTGTGTCACTTGAATTTGGAGACCAATCAGACATGCCCTACCAGCGTGCCCGTGTCATGTGACTTTGGGGACCAATCATAAATGAGTAACAAATTTCAGCAACTCCACTAGCTTGCATATGAATCCATTTTACAGTCTGTCTTTCTCACTCAATGTGGTCCCCAAGGAAATTTCAAAATTGTAAGAAAAAATAAAAAAAATGCTGAGACCACATGCCAATACCATAAAATGTATGAAGACCAAGTTGCAGAAACATAAAAAGATAAATATTTCTATGAGAATCTTTGATGACTTGTATTTCTTACATTTTTAATTAAAATTAGTGGCTAAAGGTAGCTAATATAGCCCTTATATCTGAATTTTATAAAAAAAAAAAGTGGCCCAAACATCCTTCTATATTTCTGTATGTGGCCCTCAGTGAAAAAGTGTGGACACCCCTGCCCGAAAGCAATCTTTGAATGTGTTATGTTTTTCGTTTATCATAAATGTCTCCTGGAATATTTGTAACGACCATGCAGAGCCTGTAAATTACACAAACATTTACAAATGTTTGTGCTCGTCGTGTCGGCACACACGGTCAAACTTGTTCACTGAAAGCATCAACAAGCCCATTCCCGGGTGTTTATACCACTTTGTGTTTAAAGTGATCCTGATATGGCAAACACCCTCCCCTCCCCTCTCGTGGACTCACATACTGATGTGTTTTATATCGATTTCCCGACCGCCCGGGTTTCCCTCTCTTCCCAGTGTGTGAGCATCCCGAGGAGTCAGTTAATGGTGCGTTACTAACTCCAGCCCAGTCATCCTTTACATGCTGCTCTCACAAGAACCCCTTCGCCCTGAATATCCATTACTGCCGGACGGTATAGTAACGCAGGCCCGGCTCATAACATATTTATGAATGTGGCCTGAGAGAGGCTCATGCTATGAATACAAATGTGATGTTCAGACATCGCATTTTTATCACCTTTTCCTCCTCTGCTTTTTTAACCGTTGCAGTGACACCGCTGGGTAGAATTGTCAGTCGTCTGTCAGTCTTTCTATTGAGCTGAAAGCTAAACAAGTTCAAGTTTCCCAAAGATGTTCATCTACTTATGTCTGAACTAACAGACCTGATAATACCATATCAGGCAGGATGCATTTGGGTAAAATGGACCTTAGTGTAAAAGGCAGAGGCAAAAATAATTAAATTTCACCTGCAAAAGGTTGTCATATATTTATAGTAAAATAAAATCTCAGTTCCAAAAAAGATTATCTCATTTTGAATTTGATGGCATCAACAAATATCAAAAAAGTATGAACAAAAGGCTGGTAGAGTAAGTGTTAGTGCATTAAAAACAGGTTCTCTACTGGAACTCACTACATGGACTCAGACACACTTCCAGAAATCATTGTCTGTCAACACAGTTGGCCCTGCCATCCACAAATGCAAGTTAAAGCTGGATCATGGAAAGAAGAAGCCATATACGATCCAGAAACGCTGGGCCAAAGGTCAGTTAAAATGGACTGAGACAAAGATGAAAAGTGTTCTGTGATGAATCTAAATTTAACATTTTTTTGGAAACCAAAGACATGTCATGTGGACTAAAGAAGAGAGGGCTTATCCATGTCGATACACTATATTGCCAAAAGTATTCGCTCACCTGCCTTGACTCGTATATGGATTCAAGTGACATCCCATTCTTAATCCATAGGGTGTAATATGACGTTGGTCCACCCTTTGCAGCTATAACAGCTTCATCTCTTCAAGGAAGGCTTTCCACAAGGTTTAGGAGAGTGTTTATGAGAAGTTTTCACCATTCATCCAGAAGCGCATTTGTGAGGTCACACACTGATGTTGGACAAGAAGGCCTGGCTCTCAGTCTCCACTCTAATTCATTCCAAAGGTGTTCTATTGGGTTGATGTCAGGACTCTGTGCAGGGCAGTCAAGTTCATCCACACCAAACTCTCTCATCCATGTCTTTATGGACTTGCTTTGTGCACTGGTGCACAGTCATGTTGGAACAGGAAGGGGCCAAGCCCAGCTCCTGAAAAACAATCCCACACCATAATCCCCCCTCCACCAAATTTTACACTTGGCACAATGCAGTCAGACAAGTACCCTTCTCCTGGCAACTGCCAAACCCAGACTCGTCCATCAGATTGCCAGAAGGAGAAGTGCGATTTATCACTGCAAAGAACGCGTCTCCAACGCTCTAGAGTCCAGTGGCGGCGTGCTTTACACCACTGCATCTGACACTTTGCATTGCACTTGGTGATGTATGGCTTGGATGCAGCTGCTCGGCCGTGGAAACCCATTCCATGAAGCTCTCTATGCACTGTACTTGAGCTAATCTGAAGGCCACATGAAGTTTGGAGATCTGTAGTGATTGACTCAGCAGAAAGTTGGTGACCTCTGCGCACTATGGGCCTCAGCATCCGCTGACCCCGCTCCGTCATTTTACATGGCCTACCACTTCGTGGCTGAGTTGCTGTCATTCCCAATGGCTTCCACTTTGTTATAATACCACTGACAGTTGACTGTGGAATATTTAGGAGCCAGGAAATTTCACCACTGGACTTGTTGCACAGGTGGCATCCTATCACAGTACCACACTGGAATTCACTGAGCTCCTGAGAGCGACCCATTCTTTGACAAATGTTTGTAGAAACAGTCTGCATGCCTAGGTGCTTGATTTTATACACCTGTGGCCATGGAAGTGATTGCAACATCTGATTTCAGTTATTTGGGTGGGTGAGTGAATACTTTTGGCAATATAGTGTATGTTGAAATCTATGAAAGCAAGAAGATGGATGGTCCAGGACTCCTTTGAGAGAAAGAACGGGAAATTTCCATCAAGAAAAACACAAAAAGTTTGAAAAAGAAGACCTCAGTCTCAACTACAACTGCTGGCTAGCTTCAAAGCTAACAGCAACTGGCAGTAACACTGCCTGATCAACAGGAGACTTCTGAACGCTACCTACTGAGGAAGCATGGGGCAGCGCATACGAACACAATGACCTGGCGTTCCATCACTAGCAGCAAAACAAAGCCCTACACTTTCACCTGAACTGGCATTCTGTGTATGAGAGACTGCTTTCTTGACTACTGCAAAGGAAGCGAGCCCCCGGAGAGCGGGTCTTTTCCGACAGAGATTATCTGGAGAGCGGAGCGCTCGGAGACTGAAGAGAGGAGGATGCAGAGCAGCACGACAACTACAGCCGGGTGGGGAGAAGGTAGAGGCAAACAAGCCGGGCTGCAGGCTAGGCTAAGAGCGGCCCCACACAAACCTGGCGTACAGAGCATCTTTCTCGCTGATGCCCGCTCCCTCACCAGCAGGATGGACGACGTGAGGCTGCAGATTTCTCACCATCGCTTGTATGATTGTGTTTGCTGCTACAGAGGAGACTGCCAAATGTAATTTCGTTGTGTTTTTACAATGCAATGACAACAAATGACTATCTATCTATGTTTACAGATTGTTGTTAAAAGAAGAGGGGATGCTATGCAATGGAAAATATGGCCCTGTTTCTTCTTTTTTTGAGATGTGTTGATGCCATCAAACTCAAAATGAGCTCCATGAAATGGTAAAATATCAGTTGCAACATTTGATTTGTTGTTTATAATCTATTGTGAATGAACTGTAGGTTTTTGAGATTTGACAATCATTTAATTGTTTTTATTTACATTTGTACATGGTGCTCTAATAGTGTGAAATTAAATTGTTGTGGTTAGAAACCCTGCCTAAAACCAAAGTTTTATTATTGTTATTCCACCTGCTACACCTCTGTAAAAACACAGAAAAATAATTCTTGAGTGTTTGACAAGTTATTTCACAAACGTACACAAAGGAGGATGTCAGTGATAATCAACTTTGTGCATTTTCTCCACTAATGGACACACTGTCTAGGAGATACTTTATTAAGTTTTATGCAGAGGGCATCCTACAGAGTGCTTAATCACACATTGTCCACTGAATGGGCACCCTGGAGTGCATTTTAACATGTTTTGTCCAATGAAAAGGCGCCCTGGAGGGGACTTTACCACATTTATATCCACTGAAAGGGACATCAAACTTCCCTTCATCAAGCTCCGAGAAAAGTTTTTTAAAAACCTCGAAGGTATATTTGAATCTTTTAGGAAATGGGAGGTGGAGCATTTAAATTAATTCCATTAGAATTACACATCCCCTGGTATGGTTTCTGAATCCATTAAGGTCTTGGATTCCTTTTATGATGACAAGACTGGACCTCAGGTCATAGATCACCATCAGTTTCAAGGTTTTCTCTGAATTACCATTCATCCTCCATGAACAACAACAGAGAACAGACACTTTAATTTTATTCATGCATATCAACAAGGTGCTTCTCTGTAGCATTTCTGTAGACTTAGGTAAGATAATTGCTCGCCCCTGGTGCCCTAATGTTCAAAAAAATAAATAAAACAAGAGTCTCCTCTTGGATGCACCTGGGGTACCAAAAACATGATAATGTGAACTCAAAGGGTGCTCTACCAGTGGATAAATTGTCTTTTCCTATAACCAGGCTCCTCAGGACATATGCCACATCACCAGTGACAGCTGCTTCTGCAGAGCAGCCTTTCTCCTTTCTGAAGATGATCAAAACCCATCCCATGAACAGGTGTGAGGAAAACAGAGTCTTATTTATTGAAACTTATCACCCTTTTTCATCTTCTGATACTCCATCACCACCCTCAACCACCAGTTTTCATGTGCATTGCCATCTACTGTCTTGTGTGATGTAAAAGTCAGGGTATGACTTGTGGACAGTTTGAGTTGTCACTCCATCTGAATCAAGCATAACTCACAGATGGATTTGTTTAGTCCCTCCAGTGGAAAAAAAAAAAAAAGAATTATTCTTAATAAGACAAGTTCAGATAGAGTGCTAGATCTAGAGGTACAAAATCTTCAAGGAGGTCATGCAAAGCATCAGGTGGGTGACCTTTGGCATGTCTATTTCAAAGGAGAGGATTGTTGGAGGGTGTTCACTCACATCTGCTGCAAGTTTCCAATAAGTGAAGTTAGTTCACTGCTAGGTGCTGACAGAAGGCATCGGAAAATGATTAGCTGAAAAGTTGAGTTATGCTTTATCGTGAGACTTTTGGTGAAATTGAAAATCGAACAAAACAGCTGCAGAACTTTTAGGAACAATAACTGAGGTGTATGGGGAACACTGCATGTCATGTGCACGTGTGTTTGAACGGCATTAAACGGCGATCATCAACTGGCGGCCACATCAGGCCCCCCACATCCTCGCATCCTCCCCCCCAGAGCATCACCAAATTCAGAACATGTGGAGAGGAAAAGATATGTGGTATTTTATTTTTTTTCTTTTTAAAATAAGCTCCTAGTTATTAAAACATGTCCAAAAACAATTAATATTGAAACAGTTTCATCAGGAATGTCCCTTTGTTTTATTTTATTTATTTATTTATTTTTCAGAAAACCACCTGTCAGCAATTTCTGGCAAATATAATGTATGTTAGACACAAATGTATCAGTCCATTCCTGATAAAACTGCCATTTTCTCTGTCAACTTAGGAATATTCATCTAAAATATCTCAATTGCTCACAGCAAAATCACCAGTGTTGGATTAACACTGAGAGTGTTAAATCTAACACTAGAAAAGTGTGTATATGTGTCCACTCTTTTGAGTGTTAATTTAACACTTTTCAAAGTGTTGCTTTTTTTACACTGAACCAGTGTTACTACAACACTGTATGGTGTCAAAAATTTACACTGGTGAACACTGAGTAGTGTTGATAGTACTCGACACTGGCGTCAGTGTTAAAAAATTAACACTAAGGAGTGTATTACTATTAATTTCAGCAGGTGTTAAATACTGTGGATAGCAACTGCCCCTCTTCCACCAACCTGATAATAACAAGAAACAAGACATGTAAGCTCCACAAAATGGGTGTTGATAATTAGACACACCTGACAATATTGACTGCCACCACACATTGTGAGGTATTCGACAGTGATCAGGGAGATATGAGGCAGACTCAACGACAAAGCTTGCTCTGAGATAACAATCTGCCTTCACTCCCCAGCTATAAGTACACTATCACTACAGCCAAGACTTGACCAACCTAGAAGACAACTACACTCATGGTGCAAAAGTGTTTACGCATCAAAAACTTAGGAATCGAAGATAATTCAAGAAACATGTGCAAGTGAATCCCAGCAGTGAACCCTGTACAACAGGCAACATCTAAACACAGCTAATCATCTAAATACATCTAAAAGATCTGAAACCCAGCTTAACACTCTGCGCTAAGGCATGATGGGAAAACTCTGCCCCCCAGATTTGAAATTGCAGTAGGTGGGGCTTGGATCAACTGACTCTCTACAGTGTTGGAATAACACTGGTTAATTTAACACTGTCAAATAACTCCAACACTGAAGACCATTTACTCTGAATGGAGTTAAAATAACACTTTGAGTGTCAAAATCAACACTGAAATGTTTAACACTGAGAATTCAACACTCCAGTTTTTGCTGTGTTCCCTTGTGGCTGGCTGTGATAAATAGGACTGATCTAACTGTTACAATTTTATATATTTGAGAGAAAATTCAAATATTTCAACAAAAATAGGTTAATGAGACCATTTTAAAAATTTTATTTAGTTAAGGAGATCAGCCCCAAAGGCACCCACTGTTGGTTTCAGTGAGTTACCGATTTCTCACGCAAAAGTTTAAAGTTTCTTCCAGCATCCGCCGGCGAAACTGGACACTTGATTCCTCAGTTTTCTGGGGGGCATTTTGTGCCGATACTGAATATGTCAGAACTTTTAGCTTTGATTACCTCCATCCTGGCGTCTCCACTTCATGCTTTGATCTCAGTTGCTCTGATCTACCGTCTTCCGTGTTCCGACTACGTATCCCAGAAGCCCCAAAATTACTCACAGGGAGCGTGAGAGCACCCCCTTGTGCCAGCTGCCGAAAAAACTCTTTGACGTATATATACGTTAATGGCACTCAATGAGTTAAGCTATCAGGATAAGCTTTATAATCAGGATACTTGAATATGCGTATACAGCTTTACTCTGGAAAGACAAAAATTGAAGTGAACTGGCAAAGAGATTTGGTCTTTGGTTAACATAATCATTTTAAGTGTTGAAAGAATAAAAAGCTTACAGAGGAGCATCCTCTACTATGTCATGTTAACTTTATTAGAATTGACAACAATGAAACCCTGACCTTCTGGGAAATTTCTTATAAAATCTGTAAATTGGATCTCTTTATAAAACGCTGAAAAAGTCCCAAGCAGTGCTTGTGTTTCAAAAGGCTGTCACTAATCCTCAGATGAAAAGGACTGCAGATCTGTCTCATTGTTTGGATCTGACTTTATCAAAGACTGTTTGATCAGAGCATGCTTTTTTCCCCCTCCTTTTTAGATCCATACCAGATGTGTTCATTAAAATCAGCCATTGGACATTGATGAACAGGGCTGCTCTCTGGCTGTTTGATGTTATAAATTGCTTTTCCTCTCATATAGGGACGTATGAAGCATTTGTACGTCTAGAACTACTTTAGACGCCTGTCTGACAAGCTTTCCTCTTCAAAACAAGGCCAAGCTCTCAAGGTAGCTTTTATCCTTTTAGAAACATTTAGCAACAAAGCAACTCTAGTCTCATTGAATACGCTTTAGAAAACTTAATCATCCTACCACCTAGAAAACATGGCAGTTCTCCTGGATGAATGGGGTGTGATTATCCAGTCAGCTTGGATTCAAGTGCAACACCATGTTTACTAGAAGGCCTTTGGTTAAAGAGCAAACCTTGTTCTTGAATGGGGGAAAAATCTAACCTTACACAACCTTCTATTGACTCTCTTTGGGAAAGGGCAGAGACTTTGAAAAAAATCCCTGGAGAGAGATTGGATGAACATTCTGTCTGTAACATCTTTATGGGGTCAATCAGAGCAACAAAACAGGTGACGTAGTCATAGGTGTCTTGGTGGCTTCTCTTTGTGAGGACTGCTTGATCTAGGCAGATTTACACATGTGCCATATTCCTTCCTTTTCTTTCTGGTGGATTTAACTGAACTCTGGGGGATGTTCAGTGCCTTAGACATTTTTTTGTAACCTGATGTACACTTTTCAACAACATTTTCTCTGAGCTGCTTGGAGTGTTCTGTTGTCTTCATGGTGTAATGGTAGCCAGGAATACTAATGAACCAGTGACTGGATCTTCCAGACAGGTGTCTTTATACTCCAATCACTTGGGACACATTCACTGCGCTATATTGACCATGCTGGATTTATAAAAACAATTTTAAAAACATCCAAGGGGGTGAATACTTTTTATAGGCGCTGTATTTGGCACAGCCTGGATGAAAACTTATGGGGGGGGGAGAGTTTCACAGGCATGTCAGACATCATGGAGATTCCCTTGCGAATGAATGGACTTCTGGTTGACTCGCCTTCGTAACAATTGGGAAGTGAAAATTAGACTTTATCTCTGCTTTTGTGTTCATTTTTTGTCATTGTTATAAATTGAATCTCAGCTGCTTATCTAGTTTCCAGACAAATTGCAAATCCAAAACACTTTGCATTCAAGAGAAAACAACAAAATTAATGGAAAAGACAAACAGAAAGGCTTCACCACAAAAAATATAACAGCATAACTCCATACTAGTGTTTTATATTATGGCCAGGCTGAATTCTGAATTTGGGTCCAAGCTCAGGGCCGAACAGGGTCATTTAAACATAAACTGTCAACCTCATTTTCATCAGCAATGAATTATGGGGGGAAAACCTTAGCACTAATAGTAAATGATTATGAGATTGAAAAAAGTCAAAATGCTAAGTTTAAAAGCTCAAAATACAAGATAAAAATTCAAACTTAATAGCTCAAAAGGTCAAAACATGGCATTTAAAGTAAAAAAAAAAAAATTAAAAGGCAAATATATGAGATACAAAGTTAAAATCATGATTTTTAATGGTCGAAACATGAGATAAAATTTGAAACTATGAGTTTTAAAGGTCAAAATATGAGATAAGTTTTAAAATCATCAGTTCAAAACGTCAGAGTGTGAGAAAAAATTAAAATATTGAGTTTTACAGGTCAAAATATTACTTAAAATTTAAAACTGAGGAGACACAAAGGTCAAATTATGAGATAAAAGTCAAAGTAAGAAATAAAAAAGGTCGAAACGTGAGAATAAAAATCAAAATCGGGAGTTTAAAAGGTTAAAATATTTCTTACAAATGTAAAATTGGGGATGTAAAAGGTAAAAAAATAAGATAAAAAGTCAAAACTGTGTATCAAAAAGATCAAAATATGAAATATAACGTCCAAACTGCAATGCAAAATTAAGAATATGAAATGAAAACAGAAATGTATTTTCCCATATTCCTGACTTTTTATCAAATTGATTTAACTATTAACATATTCTCATTTTTATGGCTTATCAAGGATATTTTAAATCATCAGGGTTAAATGTACATTTTTAAACTGGAGGAAATCTGCAGACCTCATACCAGAGGGCCAGGTATAATAAAAAATATAATATGAGCTGGAGGGCCTGGTATAACTGTACCACAGGCTGGATTTGGTCTGCGAGCCTTGAGTTTGACACCCCTGGGCTATACATTTGTCGTGTGACTATTTTTAATGTGCCATTGCATTGGAAATGAAACAAATGCCTTCATATCGCTGCCTTTGGGTCTGTCTGTTCCATTAATGCTGGGGTTTTTTTTTTGTTTTTTTTTCAACACATTTTGAATATGCAATTCATCTGGCACCTCCAGGCCACCGTACTTATGAAATCTACTGGAGCAATTCCAAACCTTTTTGTCAGTAATAAGACAAAAACACCTACCAATATCCAACAATCCAAAATACATTGAGTTATTACAGCACAGGTGTGTTGTTGTGGCCTTGTAGCTCTCATACCTGCTGTCGTTTTAATTTATTCATCATTTTATTCCCAGAGTCAAACCAGAGTCCAGTCAGGGAAAGACACGCAAAGTTAAGAATAACTAGCAGAAAAACTAAAGTGACATATGGAGGATTTCTGGCTCTTCAGCTCTGAGCAGCACCTGCAGGAAGACATATGGCCTGCTAGCTTTTGTTTACTTCAGCGCCATATGTGCTGAGTGATGCATGCAGCTCTAAGCATACATATTTACACGCACACCCGTCTATGTGTGGATACACACCGCCAACAACCTCCCTTGATGCAAAAACACCCACGTAAACACTCGTAAACACAATCACATGCATCAGCTCACACGTTTGTTTTTTTCTTTTTTTTTGACGGCTGGAAAAAAAATGGAAAATGGGGACAGTAATGTTTTTATCATCAACATGCAAATCAGCAGTAGAGGGAAGAACGCCAAACGAACGCGAGGATCTATAGGAGCAGTGACGGATGACAGAGAGTCCTGGGAGAGATACGAGGCTCCAGAGATTTCCACTCACTCTTTGTTTTGCTCCAGATGTAGAGTGACAGACTACCCCGGTCTTTGACAGAGAAGCCTTCAGTCATTAATTAAACATTAACCAGCTCCGCTCCTGGACGCCACTTCACAAAGAAAGACTTGGAAGCTACTTCTGACAGATGCCAGACTCTGTGACTTGTCATTCTGCCATAATGTCACTCAAGTTAGGACATTAACCAGGTGCAGCTTTAAATCTGTAGCGTGGAAACTCAGCCACCAGGAGGCTCTCAATTATCCATCCATCCATCTACCGGGATCTTATTTGATGCATGATGTAATTTAACAAAAAAATGTGTGCTGTGTGTCGGCTGCATCTCCCAGCCCTGCCGTTCTTCACAAGTTTTACCTCGTTAAATCTCCCTACAAGAGACTCAATCATTGTATAACCAAGCTGGCAGAATCCAGAGTAAAAGCATTCTGCACATGCGTGACGGACCAGGCTTTTATTTTGGAAGGTACGAACCAGAAATGTAATACCAGTGTGTTTATCTTTGCTGTTACATTTTCTGATGATGTGGAGACAGAAAGCTCCCTGCATGCCCTCTGTAAACTGCATTAGAGATCAACTTAATTAGAAGGATGAATTTCCACTTCTGGCATTCATCAGGAAACCCTGCAAAATTGATGCATTGTCCTGAATCCATATCCGTCTTCATGCAGCTCCATCTTAACCTGACACGCCAGATGGATGTGTTTCACACATCCATCTGGGAAAGCTTCAATCAGAAACGTGTGAGGAAAGGCAGAGGCTTTGTAAAGAACTCGGAGTATGATTAGGTGAACGTTCTGTCTGTCACATCTCTACGGGCCAATCAGAGCAACAAAACACAGGACGTAGCAGCTATTGAGCTGCACAGCTACCGAGAATTAACGCGAAACATGGTGACTATAGACATGTAAGTGCCCGACTTTTGTCATTTTTGAAAAGAAAACAACCCACTGCTGTTCTTTGTTCTTCTTTTAACAAGGAAATGTCATCAAGTTCTGATAAAGCTGGCGCTTTAGCAGCATCCACGCTAAGCTCTTCTGCCATAATTGCACCGGCCTCTTGCTGCTGCTTGTTTACATCACGACTCTGCTGCGCCTGAAAGTACTGGCCCTTGTCGCTGATTGGTCCTGTCACTTTCTGACTGGGCCCAAACGGTTCAGGTGGGAGCTTAACAAGATGGATTTGCCAGTGAGAAACAAGGGAATGGGCGTTTCCATCTGCTTTGCAAGGTTAGTTCCATCCGAGGATCTGAAGATGACCTTCAGCCTTGTCCCTTGCTCACAGAGATTTTTCCAGATTCTCAGAATCATTTGATGATATTATGGACTGTTGAGGCTGCACAGCTGCGCAGGGGTTAGCGCTGTTGCCTCACAGCAAGAAGGTACCTGGTTCGCCTCCCGGCCTTTCGGCCTCTCTGTGCGGAGTTCACATGTTCTCCCCGTGCATGCATGGGTTCTCTCTGGGTACTCCGGCTATCCCCACCACCAAAGACATGCTCATCAGGTTAATTGGTGACTCTAAAATTAGCCGTAGGTGTGAATGTGAGCGTAGCTGGTTGTCTGTCTCCATGTGTCAGCCCTGCAATTGATTGGCACCCAGTCTAGGGTGTACCCCGCCTCTTGCCCAGTGACAGCTGGGAAAGGCTCCACGCCCCTGTATAGGACATGGATGGATGGATGCATGGATGGACTGTTGGTGGCTGTTTTTCCTTAGCACCTCTTACTTTTCCAGCTTTTTATTGCATTGTCCCTACTTTTTTGAGCAGTGTTGCTGCCATCAAATGAGCTCATGGCAAGGTAAATTGTGTTTGTTTCAACATCTGATATGTTGTTTATGATCTATTGTGAATAAAATATAGGCTTAAAATATGAGATCAGTGAATCACTGCATCTGTTTTTAACAAAACCTTACACAATCCCCCAACTTTTTTGGAATCAGGGTTGTAGAAGTAGTGCATTTTAAACTATGTGGACCTTGCTGCGAGGAAAATGCTGCCTATTGTACCATTCAAAGCAGGAAAAAGTCAGACTGAATGTGAGGACATAATGGCACAGGATGAAGCAAAACCTAATGAATTCATGCCCTGGTGAGCTAAAGAAATTATTTAGTTTTTCCGCTCTTTTGTCAGATGCTTGAACTTTCCTTTGACCTTTGGAGTGTGTTTTTTAGAAATGTTGTTCACAACATGAGAGTGCAAAAGAAATCTAAACAAAGCATCCTGCTACACCGATGATCAATCAGAACAGCTTGACCTGGCAGACGGGAGCTTGTTGAACAGTTTTTACATCTTTTATGAGCCTTGGTGCTTTGACTTTCGGCTCCACTGCACAGTTCTTTTTGTCTAGATATCCTTTTAAGTGATTAAAGGTGGTAAAAGAACTTTTCAGTGAAATAAAGATGGCAGAACTCTACAGTATGTCACCGTATATGCCATTTTGACAATACTGCTCAAGAACGGGTGATTTCTCCCTTAAGCTAGACACTGCTTTAATACAACAGTCTTCAATAAAAGCTACAGAGAGACATAAATGGATAACATCTACTTAATGCTTGAGTGTAAACTGGAAATCTGCAAAGGCCCATATTTGGTCAGGGTCATGGTCCTCATGAAGAAATAAAGGCTGGCATTTGTTGTGTCACCTTGCTCTCAACTTCAGTCCAATTTCATATAGCAGGTTTGGTGTGAACCTTGAGTCTGTTAATCCTGAAATGAGGGAAACTCTGCTAGCTGCCAAGAAGCATCCCCACAGCGTGATGCTGCCACCACCGTGCTTCACAGTGGGGATGGTGTTTTTGCGGTGATGTGCAGTGTTTGGCGTTCTGTCTGATGGCCAGAATGCATCATTTTGGTCTCATCAGGCTAAAGAACTTTCTTCCTCTTGACCATGGAGTCTCCCACATGCCTTTTGGTGAACTCTGGTCTAGATTTAATGAGCTTTCTTCAAGGGATGTTCTGATACCGTTTCTTCCCTTCCGATACTAAAGTGTTGGATATCGGCTAACAGCGGAGGTCTGCGCTCTCCGAGTGCTTTTCTAGTTTTAGACATATATTTGACTCAACAAACAGAATCACAATGTACAGCATCTCCGTGATCCCAAAGTTGTTTTTCTGCTGATTATTGAGTTTTACTCCTCTGTATATTATGCTCTATTTAGGCGGCATGATGTGATTGTAGAACAGCCTGCAACTGGCTGACAGACCCTCACAAAGAATAGACAATATGGCGGTTAGCATTCGCATTAGCATTCGAGCAATAAACAATTGTAATTTGATTAAAATAGATTATAAAGTTTCTGAAAATGCTGCCGCAAAGGATTCAGAGGCATCACTAGCATCAATGGGAAGGCACACAGGCTAGCTTCAAGAGGAAAAACAAATAAGAGGCAACAATTTATGGTTCAAAAGCTATTTAACTTTTGATAAACTGTGTCCCATCTTGTTGTGTACGACATCGCTGGTCTGGAAGGTATTTTAACCTTCACATTCAGGGAAAAACTGTCTTGCAGACATGATTCTTTTCTGCAGCAGTGCGTACTTTGGTTCTTCTTTGCAGCTCTAAAATGGTAGCCTATGCATGACGTGATTTCTGGCGGCAAAGAAGAATTGATTTCTGGTTTATAAGTTAAGTTAGCATGGCTAAACGAAGCAAAATATAAAGCTGAACAAAACAGTATCTGATCGGTGCATGAACTCATGTACTCGCTCATACCAATACCCTGCATTTTAAGCAGTATCGGATGTATTTCTGATACTGGTATCGGAATTGGAACAACCCTACTTTCTTCTGCAGTGGCCCTCTCTCTTTGCCACTCTTGCATAAAGCTTTGACTGGTGAAGAACCTGGGAAACAAAAAAAGATGTTAAAAGTGCATGTTAAACACTATATGTAAGTGGAAAAACAGCAGGTTTTATTGATTACATCTTAAATATTGCTATCTGTGTCACATGTTTTATTATTCCATCCTGCTGCAGGGGTTCCCTGGAAAAGAGGTTTCAGTGCTAAAATACAGGGAGAAATTTTAGAAGAATGTACCATATGCACAATTTCAGACATGGCTGCTGTTATCGTCTCATCTGCCTTCATTCTTACATCTTTGTCAGTTGGCACGTAGAAATCTATGAGGAAACAAAATGTAATTCTTTGGCAGCATCTCCCTCTGTGAATTTCTCTTAATGAGGAGGTGGGCAGTGCATGAATTCATCCCTCAGAGGACTATAGGCTGCAGTGATGATTAAAAATAACTATGGTTAAGTCTTCTGGCAACTGAGGCATTTTATTCTTGGAAGTGATGTTCTGGATGGATTTGACCTGGACCTGATGAGCTCATTAATGTGGACCTGGAGCTGTATCACAGTCTGTAGGCTGGATATTGATTAATACAAGAGGTGGTGAAGCAGGGATAACAGCTGAACAGGACGGACAGCTCAAATAGGCTGAGTTAGAACCTTCTAATGAAGGCTACAGCATTGATTATTTTCTACTGATTATTCAATATTTTGATTCTTACATCAGGAGAAATAGGGAGGAAAGCCCATTACAAGTTACCTGAACCAAGGATGAGTCCTCTGGGGAATATCTGACATTCATCAAGACTTGAAGGATCATCAAAACTATTGATTAACCCTCTGTCCATCAACATGATTACATGTTGAAAGTGGACTTGGTGAATAAGATGGACAGACTTAACTGAGCACCGGGTATGATCAGTCACTTTGAAAGGTTTAAAGCCACCTTAGAAATCCAGTAATTATGTATTTATTCCTATAAAGTGATGCATGCAAATGCAGCAAACAATTCGATATTTGTCAAAGATTTTATCCTGAGTGGTTGACACCATGTCATGAAAGTTGTTGAGACCTAAAGGGCACACTAACCTCTGATTTCCAGATCAGAGCATTTCCACAGCCAGTACTCCAGTCCGGCAGCAGCATGTGCCTGGAGCGCAACGCCGCTCCGCTTAGTTCGAGATGAGCTGCAGGTCTATTTTCAGCACTGGCCGCTGCCAAACAGGAAGTCACAAGTGTAGAATATCCGATTATTTCAAAACACAACATGATGCACTGACTCCCGATCGTAAATCATCACTATATCAACATTACGTCTCATCCTGCAGCCAGAGCAGAGGGTCACTGAGAGGTCAGTGGGTCACAGCGCTACAACGGTTATAAATTTCTTATTCTTTAAGATTGTTTTTATTATAACAATGGGGCTCTGGCTATGTGAATCAAATTAATTTTACCTTCATATGTCAGCCTCAAAGGAGGGAGAGACGGACTCTGCAGCTAGATCCTAGGTAGAGATATCCTCAGATTTCACACAGCTCTGACCTCTTAATCTGCCTAGATGAGCTGTGAAAAGTTCTCCCAAACATTGTAGTAGGTCCCATTGGTTAAAAAAGTAATCCAGTGCTGAAGTCCGTGTTGAAATCGACAGGAAAGACGCTAACTAGCATACTTAACAAGCTAACGGACGGTAGTATGATGATGTAATATGTCAATATATCAATAAAAATAACCTAGGAACTCAAAAATGTATTTATTTAGTAATATTTTTAATCATTGAAGAACTTTTGAAAGGAGGTTACAGCATTATTAATAATATAAATGTAATTTATTCAGCCTATTTATTTTAATACAATGTAATTTAAAAATTAAAACTATATTTTATTTATTTGCTTCAATTACCGTACCTAAAATGTATTGAACCGTGACTTCAAATTCGAGGAACGTACTGAACCGAAATTTTTCTGTACTATTACACCCCTACTTTGTACTATCTGAGGTCCAAACTAAACGAAATCAATCATTAGAAAAAAATATTGGGTTCCTGATTTCTTAATTGGGAGTCTTAATAGTCCATACACAGTGTTTGAGAACCATTCAAAATATTCTTGTAGAGTGATGGGACTAACACTCAATTGGAGCAACAAAATAAAATGCAAAGAGATCTGTCTGCACACCAGGAAGCTCCCATTAAACATTTATTTTGAAGAGTTTCTTGTGTATTTCCAAATCCTTCAGTATGTGCATGATAGATTGGGAAGAGAAAAACAAAGCTGTGACATTCCTCCTATGGTGCTTGGAGTAACACACTTATAAAATCAGTTGGGATTTAAAAGCTTCTGAAGTCTGAGCAAGGATCTGTGTAATATATATGGAAACCTGTCAGAAGATGGCTGATTAAAAAAACCCTTCAAACAGTCTCAAAAATTTCTAGAGATTTGTGAGATTATCTCTCCGACAGTTAGAACAAAGAAGGACATGTTTCTGTGTTTGTGTATCACTGATCTGTGACGACTGCTGCTGTTGTCAAGTGTTTATGGGTTGATGATTGCTCTCCTGACCTACTTTTTCTTGCAAACCCTATTTCCTCCACGGTACAGACTTACTTGTATCCTGGATGACGTTCAGGCTTCAGCTCTTGTTTACGACGCTCTGCTCAGCTGGAGGAGAGGTGGTTTGGAGAAAAGGGAAGGCTGAAATCCAACAAACTGTAGTGAGGTGAAGACAAAGTAACAGCATGTGATTGGGAATGTGATGTTTCAGATGTAAAAGGACCGGTGTGAGGGTTCAGGTCAGTTTAGGTCACATGCAGATCTCATCAGTGTGCAGAGAAAGACGATTTGTCCCGCAGAGGTCGACGCTGAGAAGGTTAGTGTTTCTAATTGGAGGCGAAGTACAGAGCAAAGCACTGTGACTTATAATAAAACATGTCACATTCACTCACATCAGCCCCGCTGCTACACGAGGGGGTGCTGTTTTAGTTGACTGTTTGTGATTGATCTCCTACACCACACATGCACAAAAACACACAAAGACACACATTCGGCCCGGTGAGAAACTCAAAGAGAGCTGAATACAAAAGACTGAGAGAGCGTAACCAGCTGGTGCCAAGTTTAACTCAGATTTACAACTTTGATGAAAATTAGCTGCATTGTCCTTGTCAAATTAATATTCCTGTTAATATCGAAGACGCATGGCCCTCATGGCTACCCTGACATGCCAGATGGATTTGTTTCACGCATCCATCTGGGAAAGCTTCAAAAGCAAATGTCTGAGAAAAGGCAGAGGCTTTGAAAAATCTCAGAGTATGACTGGGTGAATGTTCTGTCATTCTGTCATTCTGTCTCTACGGGCCAATCAGAGCAACAAAGCATGCGCAGCTACTGAGGACTAACGCGAAACATGGCGACTATAGACATGTAAGTACTTGACTTTTGTCGTTTTTGAAAAGAATACAACTCGCTGCTGTTCTTTGTTCTTTTAACGTCAAGTTCTGATAAAACTGGTGCTTTAGCAGCATCCACGCTAATCTCTTCCTTCATAACTGCACCAGCTCTTGCTGCTGCTTGCAGGGTTTCCAGATCTGTGTGACAAAACCAGCCCAATGGCTGATAAACACTAGCCCAAAACCAAGCCCAATGCTGAACTTCAGAATAATACAGTAAAACCTCTGCCACATATTATTTACAATTTTTACGATTCTAGGTCGTGGTGCTGCTGACGGAGTACCCACTACAACCAATGAGAGCGAGCAGACCGGGTAGTGTCACAGCCAGATCATACGTACCTTCACCGCTCACAACCATGAACACAACTTTAACTTAATTTCAGCCATGATTTCATCCAGAGTCTTTCCCTTGCATTATGATTTTTGCTTCACCTGTAACGCATGCCAGGACAGCCTGTTGTGAAGAGACAGCAAGACGGTATCGACAGACATCTGTGTTTTTATTTTTTTATTTTTTTTCTGAAGTCACAAGATCACGCAAGGTCGCAGGCAGGTCGGCAGGTGTGTGGTCTCCAGTGATCCGACAATCTGGCTGAGTCGTCTAGTGTGTGCGTTCTGAGGATTAAAGATGAAAAATCTTTGGAAATTGAAGTCTGAAGTCTGTGGTCTCCCATGGTTTTAAAATTGTTTCAAAATATCGGCGAGTGTGTGGCCGTCCTAACCCTTACGGCAGCGTTACTCAACCCTGCTCAACCAAAGAGCCAAACTGTAGAAAAATACCTTTGCAAGAGCCGTAATCTAAATGGTAAGAGGTGGCAAAAAGGGTTAAAAAGGCAATAAAAATAAGTTAAAAGGGGCAAGATGGTCAAAAGGCAGCCAAAAAAAGGATCAAAAGGGGCAATATCGGCATAAATTGCCAAATAATGGGTTAACTGTGACAAAAACAGGCAAGAAAAAGTGTCAAAAAAGGGCAGAAAGTGGCAAAATTTGGGTGAGAAGTGACAAAAAATGAGTTACAGGTAGCAAAAATGGTCAAGAAATCGTAAAAACATGACAAAAAATGAGTGTAAAGTGGCTGAAATGGAAAAAAGCAGCAAAGAGTGGCAAAATTTGGGGAAAAAAGTGGCATTTAATGGTAAAAGGCTTCTAAATGGGTGAGAAGTACCACAATGAGGATGAAATTGCAAATAGTAAAAAGAAGGATTAAAGTCAAAAACTGGGCAAAAACAGGAAAAAAGAAGTGACAAAAAAGGGCTTAAAGCAGCAAAAATTGATTAAAAGTGGTTAAAAAAAGAAAAGGCAAATAAGGGCAATGGAAATATATAGACAAATTTAAAAGTTGACAATTAAAGCCAACTATTTAAGCGTGAGAAAAACTAATTAATGTGACTTGCATTGGATAATTTCTGAGGTCAAAGTTTGCTTTATTTAAGGTTTTCTGTTGGAGTAATATTTCAAATCATCACATAAGAGCCACATGTGGCTGAATATCGTGTTGAATATCACTGCCTTAGGGATTGCTTTGGTCACACTCAAGCTGCAAAGCAAAATAGAAATGCACTTTTCATACGGTAGCTATAAAGAATGTTACATATGAATTAGATCTGTTAACATCAACACGCTAATGCTTGTGATTACTCTGGAAACCTTAATGCGTTAAAAAAAAAATAATAACGCAATTTAATCATATAACTAAGTTTGACCACAACTTGCTCCCGTAGTCCTCCAGCATGGATGTTTAAGGGCCTGGGGGTGAAGAGGTGAGAGGGTCAGACACAGCCAGCAGTGATGAGTGAGGAGACAGACCCAGGTCTGCTTAAAGCTGGCGAAGGTTGGTTAAGATAAAACCAAAATCGTGAGTACATGCTGCAGTGATGAAGCACGAGTCTTAAGTACCACCTTCAGGCAAAGCACATCTTCCAGTCAAAACTTGTCCAAAACCACCAGAATGCACAAAAAAAACGATAATCAATATTTAGTGCTTTTTCTTTTGACGACATTACAAAACTCCATAAAAGTCCACTGACAGCTTAAGTACACCAAAAATAACTCCGATAACAATAAGCAACAACAGTCAACTAACATACTGATTTCAGGTGCATGACCACCACCTGCATCTCTATTCCCCAAAAAACAGCAGATCTTACAAAGCTCAACAACATGACAAAATTAATCTGTATTTTCACATCATCAGTACAGTAACTGGTTAGGGTTATACACACACTCCACTTTCAAAGAGATGACTAGACTTATCACAATTATTAAAATTTACAGGTGACAGACATGATTGTATTTGATATCTCGCCTTTAGATGCTGGGGGTTGTTCCTTTAACACACCGATGAAGAGCACAGAATCATCTGATCATAACAGCTGTCTACATCAGTGTATGCGGCAGCTGGGTGTGCAAAACAATAGCATGAGGCTAATTCATGACTCCTCTCACCAGAATGTTTTGCTTGCTATAATGTATAATACTGAAGCGTTCCCCCACTCTTCCTATACAACAGGACGTTTTCCAGCTTTGTATAAGCTGTCGCTAAATCAGTGCAGGCTATTGTGGGCTGTAGCCAACGCCAAAACAACAAAATTTGCCATCTTTGTCGGTCTCTGAGAGTGTAGTTCTCTTGTAGACACGCATGCACACACAGAAAAAAAACACAGGCCCGACGTGCAGAACCATCTCTCTCGCTCTCTCCCAATCACATCGTGGCTTCCTCCATTGAACTCTACAGGATACTCAGAGTGACAGGCTTCAGAAGCGCTGCTGTAAATTTGATACGTTTACTGACATCAAGAAGAACTCACTTACTGTCATAACTGTCATTTTACTTGACTATACGAAACAATTAAGAATGTAAACCAGTCTGTTAAGATGCAGTTAAGAACCAGCCTAACGTAAGGAAAACCAGCCCAAATTATATCAACCTGCCCAAGCCCATTTTTACCTGCACAAGTGGCCCAATCCGGCAACACTGGTTCTGTATGGAGTTTACTCCTCGGTAGCGGCAAAGTCATGTGGTTTGTTGTTCTGATTGGCCCGTAAAGATGTGACAGACAGAACGTTCATGCTGTGTATAAGGTGGGTTTCCAGATGGATGTGCCAGGTTAGGTATTTGTATGTTTGAACACATATGATTGCTTAAATTTTAAGGTTAAAATCTGAACACCATATTTATCTTGTCAGTTAGATGCTGAGAAGCATGATGACTACACTTCTGAAAGAACAAACTTGCAATTTTTGATGCTGCCCCTGTTCTGAATATTGATGAAATAATCAGAAGTTTGAAGCCTCCTGCTTAACCCAGACTTGACATAATTACCCGAGCGAAAAAACTAAGCTCCATCGCTCCTCCATCAGTTATAAAACCAGCCTAAAGTTCAGCGATTAAGCAGCTGCTGTATGTTTAAAGAGTTCGCCTGCAGAGATGCTGATTACTCTCTGAAGTGAGCTGTGAGCCTCGCTGCAGATACAACTCATTTAACAGCACACTCTACGCCTTCATGCTGCCATTCCGATGATTGATTCTGGGCATCTTAACCCACTCTGCTATGCATTAGTGATCAACAGAGCTGTGATTTAATATTGTCTTGTGGAGGTACTTGGCAATCAGCTGATTCTGTCAACAACACAGCACCTTTATGCTAGTTGTCTTTACATTGAGGGGTAAGATTCATGGCAGAATAAATCTAATTTCACAGAAGGAATAGGAAATAAGATTTCAAACAGTGCTACACATGTTTTATTGATGTTTAGAGAATACATTTTGCCTTTAAATTTTTCCTTATTGGTTTTGCTGTAGGGTTCAAGCATGAGGCATGTTACGCAACGTGAAATTCTATCTGGAGTGTCATACATGGAGATTTGTTTCATAGCTGGCTGTCACATGACGGTTCTTTGAGTAAATTCCCTTCATGATGTGTATGTGTGGGTTAAACGGCGGCGGGCTTGGAGATTTCTTTAATCTCTTTTGATAAAATGTAATGCAGTGTAAACAAGAAAACCTCAAGGGTACAATGTCATTAATCCTTTGATACCTCAGTGCAGGAGCATGGACTGTACATGATGTTATGTGCAGCTATTAAAGCACATTACCTCTGAATATGTTGGGTTTTCTTGTTTGCTCTGGCCCCAGCAGAGGCAGATGGAACCGGAGAGTCTTGCAGTTCTGGTGTGAGAAAAACACAGAATGTTCCAAGTTAGCTTCCTGGTTCAGATGCAAATGTGTTTATAAGTCTCTTGATGGCTTCAGAGATCAGTGGGTTTTATGTAGAGAAATAAAATGGGAACAAGCGGTGCAAAGACATTCTAAAATGATCATTTGTAACATTTAGTTTTTCCCTCTGCCTGACCACAGCTTACATATAGCAATGTGAGAGTTTTAACTGACCCTTTGTTAGCATCGTCTTGTCTTTAACTGGGCCCAATCTGATCAGATGGGAGCTTTGCAAAATGGATTCGCCAGTGAGAAACACGGAGATGGGTGAAGCCATCTGCTTTGCAAGGTTAAGTCTGTTGACCAAGACATGACAATATTGTTGCTGCAAATTCGACATGATGACATCATAAGACAAGAAAAATTCTAAAGTCCAATTTGTACGGCAAACTTCATCCTTGGTGTTAGAACCACCTGTGATAGTTGGTACAGCCTGTGGTGTATTACACATGAAAAAAAAAAGAAAAACAGATTTAAAATGTAGAAAATAAAAAGCAACATAGCATGAATGCTTTCATATCTCCAGAGAATGTATTTTAGAGCCTTTTAAAGCTATCACATTAATGACTTATGTAGTGTGCCCTGATGCAGTCTTGACTCGTGTTAGTCAGTGAAGGACTGCAGACTGGCACATGTAAACACAGGACGGGACGTTTTAATGGAGTTTAACCCACAATTTCCACATAGAGTGTCTGCAGCGCCACAGATTTTCTCCAACCGACTGGAAGCTTGTCTAGAGCACAGTGCGCAACCCTGATCAAAGAGCAGAGATCACGCGAGAACTACAAGTTCATGCAGGAATAGTTTGTCAACAGCAGACTATTTTAACTGTTGGGGTTAATTTATCATCCATTCTGGCATAAGTTCATGATATTATTGCTTCCGCCGTTGAGTGAGTACATTAGGAAGTTAAAAGGTTCATGTTTTCTTAAAGGATCTGTGGTTTTATGGAAAATTCTTTGGCTAAATGTCCTCAAAAGTTAAGTTTTCCTTGTCATTGTAGCTCTGGAGAGGGGAGGGGGAGGAATTGCGATGTGGCATGGTTCCAAACATTTGGGCCTGGTAGGAATGCACCTGAAGCACAGTGCGTACCAGTGGTTGTTGCTGTTCCCTACCACTGCATATGCATGTATATCCTTTAAAATGTTTTTCGCTTATGTCCTCAACCCTCTCAGCTTTTATACCCATACAAATAAAATTCCCTAAAATTATAAATGCATGCCCCAAACTGATATGAAACAGCCCACAAAATGTGCCAAAAGAATCCCCAAAACATACAAATTCCAATTAAAACACAAGAAAACGCTAAGGGTGCTTTCACATTAGGCCCAGTTGTTTCAGACATCACCGCGATTCCTCCCTCACTCCCCAGCTTGCTTTCACACTAGCAATATGGAACCGTGCCCGGGTGCACTTGCGTATTTACTCCTTCTGACACAGCTGGTGGCAGTATGCACGTAGCTGGTTTACAACCCAGCAAAGGAGGAGAAAGAAGACAAAGCTACCATGGTAACCACTGGGGTTATGACCTGAACAAAGATTATTTTTGTTTTGACCCGGTAAAAAGTCCATCCTGCAGCCATGGATGATTAAAATCACTTTTAAGATTCCAGTAACTTCGCTCTTCGTATCTGCACATCCACTACAGCTAGGAGGATTAAATGGGCTCGTGCTACGCAGATACAGCGGTTTTTGAGGTGACGGGAGACTTTAACTGCCTTTGCACCTCCTCTCACTGACTCCAACTTGTGTTCATCTGTACGGTGAGTCACAACAGAACGTTTATTGACTGGATTCTGATGATTTCTGCCCTTTATTGAGAAAAAATGTGAACAAACTGATGCGCTGTGGAAAGAAGTTTAGTTTCCACGATGTCATAAAGCTGATACGGCGCTCTGTCCCGTGTCCGAGCGTGGTTGCATTCACATCTCATCCGAACCGTGCCAGAGTCCACTTGAATTGCGCTTGAAATTTTGAAGCAGTCTCTTTAAAATATTGATGAGAGTTCTTGAAAACTTCAGAGCAAATTCTCCAAACATAACTAGTAAATCACTTAAACTTAAATGGAAATTCTGGACATTTTATCTCAAAGTTCTAGTAGCAGAAATGATAACTTTATTGTAAGAAAGCCAAAATGTAAAGTCCTCATATGCACATGCAGGGTCTAAAATAAGGGATTTCTCTGCCTTTAAAAACTGTTGGAGATAACTGGGGTTATGCCAACTAAAACTGTAAACAGGATTGGTCATTTTAAAACAACTGAGATATTTCAATATAAAAATTCTACTTTAAATGTCCCTTTAAATGAAAGCTTTGTACTATACAGAAGACATTAGCTGATAATCACATCATGCTAATACACTCTTGTCCAAAAGTGTAGTTTACAGCTTTATCATAAACCTGCAACACACCTCAGGCTGTCAGCTTTTTTTCTGACTTAATTAATCAGGCATTCTCTGCCATAAGACTCCAACATTAATGGAGTGATTAGCATTGTGCTGATCCTGTAATACCTGAGCTGGTACAATATTATCTGAGATCACTGATCCCTGCAAGACAAAGACTGCAAGCAAGGTCATTATTAAAAGTATGAGGCAGATTTATTGCTGCTAATTAATGCAACTGCAAGCAATCGTTGGCAGGGACACGCGATGGCTCGATCTATTATCTCAAGGCATTTTGGGAATATATCAGCATATTAAGTGGTTGACATTACAATTTATTATCAACACTGATTAGCACCTGCATCTCACCATACATTTGGAAGTCATGAGAGACGTCATTAAAGTCCAATTTGAATAATTTATAGCAGAGTCAAGGTGAAGAAAAAGTACCAGGGAGGACGTGGCCTCTCCAAATAATTTATCTCCTATTGCTTCTGAAAGCCTCATTACTCAAGTTCAGCTGAAGGATTTTCTCTTTCCTGCAGAGTGAATCTGAATCAGCTGGATTTAGTTTTCTAAGAAGGATGGTATAGTAAAAAATATTTAAATCATTTCTAAAGCCAATTAACATGAAGGTTTGTAAATGTTAGCTTTTTCTACATGGATATGTTATTGACTATGCTGGATGACACATTCCTTAGTATGCCATATTGGTAGAGGCAAGTCTGTGCTGTAAGCAAACACAAGTAGATGTAGAACCTTGTTTTAAGTTCTTAAGATCTTTGATTTCATACCCATATTCAGGTAGTTTCATGTCAGTGTCCTCCATTTTTGTTCTTTGGTGTCAGTTTCCTGTTAGACACTCCCTTTGCCTCTCTGTCAGTGTCTATTTGTTATAAACCACATGATCTTCTAACTAGTGCATTGATGTTGATATCCTATTGGCTGCTATATGCATGTGGATATATCTGATTGGTTGCATGTACACTATATTGCCAAAAGTATTTGCTCACCTGCCTTGACTTGCATATAAACTTAAGTGACATCCCATTCTTAATCCATAGGGTTTAATATGACGTCGGTCCGTCCTTTGCAGCTATAACAGCTTCAACTCTTCTGGGAAGGCTTTCCACAAGGTTTAGGAGTGTGTTTATGGGAATTTTTCACCATTCTTCCAGAAGCGCATTTTTGAGGTCACGAGAAGGCCTGGCTCTCAGTCTCCACTCTAATTCATCCCAAAGGTGTTCTATGGGGTTGAGGTCAGGACTCTGTGCAGGCCAGTCAAATTCATCCACACCAAACTCTCTCATCCATGTCTTTATGGACCTTGTCATGTTGAAACAGGAAGGGGCCAATTCCCAAACTGTTCCCACAAAGTTGGGAGCATGAAATTGTCCAAAATATCTTGGTATGCTGAAGCATTCAGAGTTCCTTTCACTGGAGCTAAGGGGCCAAGCCCAGCTCCTGAAAAACAAGCCCACAACATAACCCCCCCTCCACCAAACTTTACATTTGGCACAATGCAGTCAGACAAGTACTGTTCTCCTGGCAACCGCCAAACCCAGACTCGTCCATCAGATTGCCAGATGGAGCATGATTTGTCACTCCAGGGAACGCGTCGCCACCGCTCTAGAGTCCAGTAGCAGCGTGCTTTACACCACTGCATCTGACGCTTTGCATTACACTTGGTGATGAATGGCTTGGGTGCAGCTGCTTGGCCATGGAAACCCATTCCATGAAGCTGTCTACGCACTGTTCTTGAGCTAATCTGAAGGCCACATGAACTTTGGAGGTCTGCAGCAATTGACTCTGCAGAAAGTTGGCAACCTCTGTGCACTATGCGCCTCATCATCTGCTGACCCCGCTCTGTCATTTTATGTGGCCTACCACTTCGTGGCTGAGTTGCTGTCATTCCCAGTCGCTTCCACTTTGTTATAATACCACTGACAATTGACTGTGGAATATTTAGGAGCAAGAAAATTTCACCACTGGACTTGTTGCACAGGTGGCATCCTATCACAGTACCACGCTGGAATTCACTGAGCTCCTGAGAGCGAGCCATTCTTTCACAAATGTTTGTAGAAACAGTCTGCATGCCTAGGTGCTTGGTTTTATACACCTGTAGCCATGAAAGTGATTGGAACACCTGATTTCAATTATTTGGATGGGTGAGTGAATACTTTTGGCAATATAGTGTATGTAATGTTGTATTTGTTGAATTTGTTCATTTTTTTTTATGTTGGGCTAATAAAGTTGTTCTAAAACGACAAGTGTTGCTGGAGCTTTGAGTTTCCACAGAGAAAAACTTAAATTAATAGATTGAAGGCCTGCAGGCTTAAGGGAAAAAACAGTACAAGAGCACAGAACATGAATCAAACCATGGCCTTCAAAGGCTCTACAGTAAAAGGAGATTAAAAGATCAGACTGAAGTGCCTTTTGCTCAGAACAATAACAGAAAAAGACAACCACAAATGGGATTAGCAAGGACAAGAGAGAGAAAGGAAGAGGATGCAAAATAAACATTTACTTTAGAGTCTGGAAAAGGCTAATAGTCCTTCTGAGTCTGCACGGTTGGATGGCTGTTTACACTATTTGCGTACGAGAAGCTAATGTAATAACTCAGAGCAAATATTCAGCCCAAATCAACACGGTCATTTCTCATGTGTGCAGAATCTGCAGAGATTAAAGCGTTCTCCGATGACAAATGGTCCCCGCTTCACATCGTACACAATCAATAACTCGTGAGACAGAAGCTGATTTTGTTGCTTTTTCATGTATATCATCAAACCAAGGTTCGCCATCTGCGTTTCATTAGGCTCATTCAAAACGCTTTGATTGCAATATGTAAAGGATGAAAGAATGTCAAATCAACACGTGGTCATGAGATGTGTGGAATAGAAAGCAGCTGTTTCCACGCAGGCCCTTGTTCATGGAGGCGTGGAAACTGATTGGATTTGCCTTGCAGCGTGTTGCCAAAACAGCGCCGACAGTTGCCTGGGGACACGGCGAGCTTTGTAGCATCAATCAGTGACAAATGTGCAGATATGCTTTAATCTGTAGCAATGAGTCAAATCAGGAAGGCAAACTTTGGACCGCATTAAAACACAAAGTGATGTGAAGGTGTAGCAACAGGGAGATAGCTGTCCCCACATGACCTGGAGCTCATTCATAAAAATGACAGAAGTTACTGGGGAGGTAAAACCATAAAGAGATAGACAGATCCAGGCTGAAATGGTTCATGAATATTTAACCAAATTTTCAAAGGGAGCAAAAAGGGTCAGAAGGCCAAATCGCTCAGTCACAGTCCCCCAAGACCGAAGAAATGGAATTTACTTAAAGTGAGTTGTTATCCTGAGGTTATTCAAGCTTGCTTCTTTCTGCAGACGGTATGAAATGATACTTTTCTAACTCAAAGGCCAGAGATATACTTACATACATGGATGCATGATGGCTGCAGTGTGTCCTGTTTTGGTTCTGTGCACACCTCAGAAATTAACAACGGAAATGCAGCATGCTCATGTGCGCTCATGTTGCAGGAACAATGATAGAAAGTTTCAAATACAACCTGAGAAACCAAGTCTGCAGTTGTTCACATCTTTATGGTGTGCATCGAACTAGCCAGGACTGATAACGTCAGCATTTACACCTGTAAAAATGAATGAATAAATAAAAATAAATTAAGTTCAACAAGTGCTCCTGTGTTACCTTTGCTTCTGGAAGTCCAGCTGTGGTCAGAACACACAGGGGGGATTCCCTGGTGCTCAAGAGCAAAAGCTATTGCCAACTCAGGCAAAAAATGATCCGAAAGTGTCAAAAAAGTGTTATAAAAATGACAGAAAATTGACTAAAATAGGCTAAAAGCAGTCAAGAGAGGCAAAATGAGGCAAAAAACCCGGAAAACATATGGTATTTAACGGCAAAAGGTCGCTTAAATGAATGAAAAGTGGTAAAAAGGGGCAAAAATTGGATAAAAGTGGCTATAAGAATATGCAAAAGTCGGCAAAAAAGAGGAAACAAGTGGTTTTTAATGGCAAAAGGTAGCTTAAATGGGCAAAAAGTGGTGAAAAAGTGGCCAAAAAAAAGGATAATAGTGACAAAAATGGGAAAAAGGTGGCTAAAATGGGCAAAAAACACAAAAAATAGGAAAAAAGGGGTACTTAATTGCAAAATGCAGCTTAAATGGGCGAAAAACTACCAAAAAAAAGGTGAAAAGTTGCAAAAATGGGAAAATCAGCGGCAAAAAGTGGGCAACAAAGTAGGAAAAAAGTAAGAATTTAGTTTGACAGTTAAAGCCTTCTTTATAAGTCCGGGAAACAAACTGATTAATGTGATTAATTTCTGAGGTTAAAGTTTTCCTTTTCTAAGGTTTTCTGGGGGAATAATATTTCAAATTAAGACATAAAAGAGCCACAAATTATCAAAAAAGAGCCACATGTGGCTCAAGAGCCACACGTTAAGTATCACTGTTATATACTGTACTTTAAGAGTTAACATTACCTTCATTTTCCACATACTCCGCCTGTGCTGCGATCTGCTCATGAAGCACCCTGCAGAGCACTCCCTTTATAGTCAATCTGTAATTCCACTGCGGGCGTCTTTGGAGAGTGTCAGAAGCACTCTCCGCTCTGCTCCACTTAAGATATGCGCCAGGTCTATTTTCAGTGCTGGCCACTGCCTAACCGTGTCAATCCATAGGCAGCGGATCGATCTAAACAGAGGGAAAACATGCAGAGCGCAATGCACTAACATGCAATGCACCTACTAACAGTCCTAGTAATTCATCACTTTATCAACATTACATCTCATCCTGTGGCACGAATTGGTCAGCCATTGGATCACAGAGATACTATGGCACCAATGATGAAGGGTTAAAGTACTCACCCTATAGTGGAGGTGAAAAGTGAAAGAATAATGTCTAAATGAATGACAAATAACCCCAGAAAGGCAAAACAATCTGTTGTTCACATACTCTTCCTGCGTGGACTTGAAGCTGCTCTAGCTGCCCAGGACCCTTCAGGGAGACTTCCAGTGGGCAAGGTTGCTAGCGATTGGTTGGAGCAAAGAGCTGCATACCTAAAATGTAGTGCAGTTGGAGTATGTACATTTTGTGGGAAACACCAAGGCATGTGTGCTGCCTGTTGGCTTCATCTCCCTGCTGTCTCAGCCATGACTTTCTTCTTAAGTTTTACCTTAGTTAATCTTCCTAGAAATAATAATAATAAATAATTGTATTTATATAGCACCTTTCAAAACACTGTTACAAGATGCTTTTACATCATAAAATCAAATAAAACACACACCAATTAAAAAACAGCATAGTAAGGTAACACTAAACAAGGAACATTAAAAACAATGAGCACAGGAACACAGTTTTGGCAACGTGAGATTAAATCTGTCAGGTTATACAAACAAAAAGAAAACAAGATAAATCAGTGACAGAGTCTAAACAGATAATCAAACAATAAAACTGTTAGCACAATGGGGGGGGGGGGGTAAACTATTAGTAAAACTATTAAAACAGATTTACTATAAAAAAGCCTGTCTGTAAAAGTAGGTTTTAAGGAGTGATTTAAAAGAGCACAAGGAATTAACCAGCCTCACTTCCTCAGGTAGGGAGTTCCATAGCTGTGGAGCTCTTACAGAAAATTCTCTGTCACCCTTTGTGACAAGACGAGCTGGCGGAACACAGAGGAGACTGCTACCTGAGGAACAAAGACAGCGGCTAGGCTCGTAAGGTGTTGGTAAGTCTGTGATGTATGTTGGGGTGAGTCCGTGTAATGCTTTAAAAGTAATAAGTAAAAGTTTAAAATCAATCCTATACTTGACCGGTAGCCAGTGGAGAGGAGCGAGAATGGGGGTGATATGGTCTTGTCTCTTGGAGTTTGTTAAGAGTCTGGCTGCTGAGTTTTGAATGAGTTGGAGACCAGAAATAGATTTTTGGGAGATTCCAGAATAAAGTGAGTTGCAGTAGTCGAGACGTAAAGAGCTGAAAGCATGAATAACTTTTTCAAGGTCTGGATAGGTGAGAATTTTTTTTAATTTTAGCAATGTTTCAGATCTGGAGAAAGCAGGATTGAGTGACTTTGGTTATTTGGGTGTCAAAATTAAGCTCTGAGTCAAAGAATACATCCCAAATTGCAGTCAGTGGGTTTCAAATTTTCAGAGAGGTTGTTGAGATTGTTCTTCAGGGTGCTGGTGAGAGAGGGGGGCCAAATAACAAGATTTCTTATTTTTGATTGATTTAGCTGAAGGGAGTTTTGCGACATCCAACATTCAATGTCTGAGAGACAGGCCATAACATGAGACAATTCATTAGGTTGGCTACCGGTCAGGGGGACATTCAGTTGTGTGTCGTCAGCGTAAAAATGATATTTGATGTTATGATTCTGAATAAGGTGACCCAGAGGAAGCATGTTTATAGAGAATAACAGGGGACCAAGGATGGACAGCTGGGGTACACCACAGGTTAGGGGAGCAGGGGATGTGGAACATTCACCCATAACAACAGAAAAAGATCTTTCAGATAAATAAGATTGAAACCAAGCCAGAGCAGTGTCTTTAATGCCAAGGTACCGCTCAAGGCGGCTTAAGAGGATCCCATGGTCGACAGTATCAAAGGCAGAGCTCAAGTCCAGCAAGATTAAAATAGAACATGCACCAGAGTCAACAGCTAAAAGCAGGTCGTTAGTGACTTTTAAAAGGGCAGGCTCTGTGCTGTGGTGGGTGCAGGATCCTGATTGGAACTGTTCAAATATTCTGTGGTTTGTCATGTGAGTAATTATCTGAGATACTACTGCCTTTTCCAAGACTTTTTACAGAAATGGTGAGTTTGAGATTGGTCTGAAATTGTTGAGGTCCAGTGGGTCAAGTGTGGGCTTCTTCAAGAGGGGGCGAACTATTGCATGTTTAAAGCTAGTTGGAAATGAGCCCGTAGAGTGAACAGTTGACAAGGGAGAGAATTTGTGGACTAACTGTAGGGAAAACTTCCTTAAGAAACCTGGTGGGGATGATATCTAGTTGGCAGGTGGATGAGTTCAAGTGGCAGGTTATATTTTCTAGATCAGATTGTGAAATCTGCCTGAAATGGGTTAGGTTGCTTGGAGATTCTATGGGGATGAGCAGGTTTCTTGCTACCGGTGTAATATGAAGCCTGATGTCATTTGTTTTACTTCTGAAGTGATGGAGGAATTGTTCGCAGTTTTTGTTGGATGCTTCAAAGGGCAGGGTAGGTGGTGGGCCCACAACTGAATTTATCATCTGAAACAGGATCTGGGGGCTGTGGCCACTAGTGGTAATCAGATTGGACAAATAAGAGCGCCTTGCTTCCTTGACAGCCTGCTGTTAAGTAAGCATAAGATTTTTGAGATGATCATAAAAGCTCTGGAGTTTGTTCTTCCATTTTCTCTCTGCTTGCCAACATTTCTGTTTTATTTCCCGTGTCTGATTATTGAGCCAAAGAAGTGCATGGACTTTAGCTCGTTTTGTTTTGATAGGGGCAATTTCATCAAGTATCAACAGACATTTTCTGTTAAAATCATTGATTAAGTTGTCTACAGAAGGAACTTCCTGGATAAAATCATTTCCGGACACAGCTAAGAACTTAGAGATAAAATTGCAGGCTGACTTGGAATTAAAAGGCCGAGTGTGTATATAGGTTGTTGATTTAAAAGTGAGGGATGGCAGCACTGTGTGGAAAAACACTCCTTTATGATCAGAAATGTTAAAATCATGCAGTTCTATATTGTCAATAGATACGTTGTATGACAGCACAAGATCAAGAATATGTCCCTTATTATGAGTTGCATTCTTAACAAGTTATTTCAGGTTAAATGACTCACAAAGGTTAATAAAATCTGCAGTAAATGGAGACATGGAACTTAACCAGGACTCCGTGATGAATAAAAAGTCAAGTTTTTTGCTCATAATAATGTCCTGTCATATAAAAGACTTGCTAGATAGGGATCTGATATTAATTAGACAAAAAGTGGCAGTGCTGCAGGTGATCCTTTCAGCAGTGGGTGCCACTTAGTTAAATGATTGTTGTTGACTTGAAAAAGATCCAGGATTTGTTGTTTTAACAGTTGGAATAGAAATTAGATTTGCACTCACAGATGAGTGTCTAGTCTAGTTCGGGGCCCGGTTAAAAGTGATCCTAGTTGAAATTATGTTGATGGATGAATGATCAGCAAGACCCAGGTGAGGGTGCTCATCAGTAAAGGCAGGGGTGGATTCTTGGGCAGGGTCACGCTGAGGAAGGTATCAGTCAGTATTAAAGGCAATGAAAAGAATAAGGTTATGGATAAGCTGTTTAGTGCCCTTTGTGTTGAGGTGCAAGCCGTCTGATTTGTAGAGGTCATTTCTGACCCAGAAGTGGTCGCGGAGTTTGATTGACTGTTTGTTCATGACATCATTTGTGCCCACATGAAAAATGAGCTTGCGCGCCGAGGGATGGAGATCTATGAGTACTGGGGAAAGTTCAATCATGTCTGCAACTTTGCCGCCTGGAAGACAGTAAGTAAATGCGCCTGGGAGTTCAACAGATCTGACGATGGAGTCACCAATAACAAGAAAATCAGGCTGACTGTCCTTACAGCAGCCTCTATAGACAGAGATTTTAGATGGTAAGAGAAACTGATCATCATGAGTAGCTGTGTGGGTGTCAGCGGATTCACCTGATGAGACGCTGATGTTGATGACGTCACCACAGGCCACGGCAATGGCCTGAGCATCTCTATGATGATGGACTGACGGACACTGGGGACTTGAAGATGGAGCCCACACAGAGTTGGAGACAGGTGATGAAATGACTCAATTTACCATCCATCCATCCATCCATCTACCACACTGAACGTGGACCACAGAATGCTAAGGAGACAGTTGTCCCCGGAAATTAGAAAGACAATTATAGACAGGCATGTTAAGGTAAAGGCTGTAAGACCATCTCCAGTTGTATGTTCCCGTGACTACAGCTGACTGTATTATTCAGAAGTTTAAGGTACGTGGGACTGTTAACCTTGCAAAGCAGATGGATATGCCTGTTTCCATGTTTCTCAGTGGTGAATCCATCTTACAAAGTTTCCATTTGAACGATTTGGGCCCGGTTAGAAAGTGACAGGACCAATCAGCGACGAGGGGCAGTACTTTCAGGCACAGCAGGGTTGTGAGCAGTTTTATCAGAACTTGATGACATTTCTTTGTTAAAAGAAGAACAAAGAACAGCAGTGAGTTATTTTTTTTTTCAAAAATGACAAAAGTCGTGTACTGACATGTCTATAGTTTCCATGGTTCATGTTATTCCTTGGTAGCTGCGTACGCGCTGCTCGATAGCTGCTATGTCCTGTGTTTTGTTGCTGTGATTGGCCCGTAGAGATGTGACAGACAGAACGTTTATCCAATCACACTCCAAGTTTTTTTTAAATCCTCCGCCCTTTCCCAAATGCTTGGCATTGAAGATTTTCTGACACGTCAGATAGACGTCCATCTGACGTGTCAGGTCACGGGACTGTAGCAACCTTCCTGAATGTGGCTGCAAAAAGAAAATTGATTTCGAATTGAAAAGGCGGATAATAGGAATGGTAACTGTAGAGATCAGAACAACTCCCAAAGAGAGACGAACTCCAAGGTCAAGGTACATCAGTGTCAGGACGCACCATCCGTCTCTGTTTGAGCGAAAGTGGACTTAATGGAAGATGAACGAGGAAGACTCCACTGATGAAAGCAAAAAAAAAAAAAAAAGAGCCAGAATGGAATTTGCCAAAATGGGTATTGATGACCCACAAAGCTTCTGGAAGAATGTCCTTTGGGCAGATGAGGCAAAACTGGAGCTTTTTGGCAAGTCACATCAGCTCTATGTTCACAGATACAGAAATTAATCATACAAAGAAAAGTAGACTGAAGCCACTGTGAAACATGGAGGAAGCTCAGTTGTGTTCTGGGACTTTGCTGCATCTGGCACAGGGGTTTTGAATCTCTGCAAGGTCCAATGAAATATGAAGACTATCGAGGCATTCTGGAGTGAAATGTGCTGCCCAGTGTCAGAAAGCTTGGTCTCAGTCACAGGTCATGGGTTCTCCAACAGGATAATGAGCCAAAACACAGAGCTAACTAGAATGGCCGTCTGAGGCGGCAGACCCACGCCTAAGCAACGCCACTGAGGAACTCTTCTTTCTTTCTCTCTTTCTTTCTATCTTGAATTTATATAGAAACCCAAGGACGCTTTACAGGAACACATAGACATGGACAAACTATGTGAGGGGTAGGATGAGTGTAAGGGCTGGTTTAGTGAAGACTGTAGGCTGTGGTGAACAGGGTAACTGTCATTTTACTCCAGGCCAGTTTCATTAGTTTGTTTTTTAAAATGACTTTTTTGAACCACAATTCAAAAGCAATATCGGATTTTCATTAACAAATTTTTTGTACATTTTTATTTATTAATATTTTTTCAATTTCAAGCTATTTTAGTGACCATTGGGGGGTTTTCTTCAGACAAAAACGACAACCAACAGGGCTGTATGTAACACAAAAAGACAAGAAATGTAACAAAGAGTCACTCATTAAAGGAAAGCACCTTACAATCTCTCCCTATAGAGTTTCCCTGCTGTCCTAAAAAATCCAAGACCTTTCTATCTTTCAAGCACCTGCTCTGCAACGGTCACAGTCATACTCCACTACAATCACAGCTCACACCGCTGCCAATTTCCACTGCCTTTTTTCCACTTTCCTCCCACACATGAACCCCCTGTCTTTGTGTCTGTCTGTCTCAGTGAAAGCGGCTTCATCACCAGCTCCTGCTTCATGCAAACGCGTTGTGATGGAGCACTTTATCATCCCCCACACTCTAATGGAGACGGAGACAAAGAAAGACTAGGGCCAATTAGCATCTCAGCGCCAGAGTGAAGCCCCAGAGAGTCTTGGGTCGTCTCTGGGTTTTCATTATTCAGAAGATCTCATTCTTTTCATAAAACTCAATTCAAATAACCCAAAACTTCCTCAAAGAAAGGAAAAATCTATCACTTCATACTTTTTTGGTTGGAGGAAAACTTAACCTGCCAGTCAAAGCCAAGTACCTGAAGTATTTTTTGAGCTTTATTGAATATGAGTGTTCTTATTCCCATATTAACTTTCGTCAGAGAAACACACTGAGAGAACTTTGTTGAGATGCATCACAGATTTTCTATGGTATGAAACTATTTTCAAAGCTGGATAGTCCCAAAATCCCCTAAATCTAATAGGTGGTTGTTCCGATCTTGGCATAAACAACTGCAAACAAGCAATTATGATAAGCCCCGGAGAGGCTGCTCCAAAACCTTCATTTAGTTTTTTAAGCCATGCAGAGGTGGACGTGCTGGTGTGTTTGGGATCATTGTCCATCTGCATAACCCATGTGAGCTTGAGGTCATGAACTGATGACCTGATATTCCAGTTCAGGATTTTCTGGTAGAGAGCAGAATTCATGGTTCCATCAATTACAGCTAGTGGTCCTGGTCCTGAAGCAGCAAAGCAGCCCCAGACTGTCACTCTACCACCACCATGTTTGACTGCTGGTATGATGTTCTTTTTATCAAATGCTAAAGTTCAACTATTGTCAGGTCAGTGCACAGAATGTTTTCCCAAAAGTCTTTGGGATCATGGATGGGATCAGGATGATTTGTTATTTTGTTTTTAGTTTAATGTGAGACCAGCCTTTGTGTTCTTTTTTGTCAGCAGTGGTTTTGGCCTTGGAACTCCCTCATGGATGCCATTTTTGCCCAGTCTCTTTCTTATTGTTGAATCATAAACACTGACCTTAACCCTTAGAATTCCTCGGGCTGTTTTTGCCATTTTGTTAATTTATTTCTTTTTGCATTTTAAACCACTCAGAATATATTTATCATGCTGGTGTTTAGTATCACTTTTTTCAGAACAACCTCAACTTTATGAAATAAAAACTATATATATTTTTTAAATTTGGCTTTCAGTATTAGATGCAGGACCTCCATAATAAACACACACACACACACACACAAAATAAAAATAAAAAATAGAATTCTAAAAGTTGCTATTTAAAAAATATATATATATCAAAATATGATGAAGATGTCATTTCAAGAGTTACAACTTTAAAAGGCGTAATCTAACGCATAAAAGTGGTAAAATGGCATGTATACAGATAAAGATGAATACATAGGATGCATGTATTTAAAGAAAATTTTATCCACTATACAAAGCCCAGGTTAAAAAAATTGAACTTGGGGAGCACAGATAGCCTAGCAGCCTGGGTTCACATATGGCCTGTGGCCCTTTGCTATGGGGAGAGATTTGTCTCAAAATTATGCAAAAATATATATCCATGATTTACACGTGTTTTTCCAGATCCACAAATATATCCACGATTTACATGTGTGTTTTAGTTTTGTGTGCATTTTTATCATGACCTATCATTTGTAAATCTTCAAATGTGCTTGTGAATCATTGAAAGTGCTTTGTGGATCAACCGGCACACGCATTTATTTTTGAGACAAACTTCACACAGTTTTGAAAAGATTCACACACACACACATATTCACATGTGTGAAAAGCGCCGCCCCTCCATCTGCTGGGCGGCAGTGTTGCTTTCTCCACTTAGGTAAAGATAGAAAGATATTCACGGATTTGGACTTTCTGCTTTAATAACTCAGTAGAGGATCATCACATTTACAAAACTTACACCTCTTTTGAATCACTGTGCAGTGGACTGCGAGCTACAACACGATTTTTCTCAAAACAAATCGTCTTTGGGGCTCGATAGATTTAATTGGTCTCTATGCACGACTGGCAGTGGATTGGAGCAGTGTTGCAAACTTAACGACTTTCTTACGACATTTAGCGAGTTTTCAGACCCCTCTAGCGACTCTTTTCAAAAAGCGACTAGCGACAGATCTAGCGACTTTCTCTGGTGTTACTGGAGACTTTTGGAGACTCCGACGTTAAAGCATGCATCGTTGTTGCTCCTCTGTCTGGGCCCCTCCCTGTCCCTCACAAGCAGCACAGTCCTCACAGCAGTCTGTCTCGGCTGCAGTCGGAGCAGGAGATGCTCACGCCCCCATGTCAGACAAATTACCATACCAGAAATGAAAAATGTTCAGTGACTTTAAACTGACACCAAACATCAATCATCTCTTCTACTTTATATTACAAGATTTATTTTGAAAATTAAGTTTCAGCTGTAATTTTTAGGATTTTTGTATACTAAATTATGTAATAATTTTTAATACTGCCAATATTTTACATTTTAGTGACATGAAATTTACGCCACTGCTGAGAACATTCACTACCATTCCAAGTTTTCTCCATTTGTGGATAATGGCTTTCAGTGTTGTACACTTGAGTCTCAAAGCCTTAGAAATGTCATTTTAACTCCTTTCAACACTGATACATGTGAACGACTTTGTGGTTAATCACAGTTAATTCATGATTTAACAAGGGGGGATGTTACTTTTTCACATAGGTGCAGATGGGTTTGATAATCATACAGATAACGTGAAGTTTCTCTCCACATTCTCTGAGTTTCAGGTGAGGGTCAATACATCTTACAGAGAAACTGACAGCAGGCAGTGCCAGAATTAGCTCCTAAGATAGAGAAGCATTACCACTGTGAAAATAGGTCTGTAACTGTTGAACTCTGAGCTACTTCACTACTCAGATAATTGACATATTGCATCAGTAACACCATCCGACATCCATCAGAAAAATAACCCCATACTGCGTGCGTACACAGCCCTCAAAGCATTTCATTATCCTCTGATTTTCTTTCTTCCTGTGGAAAGACAAGAGATGAATTAATCAAAAACAGCATCAGAGCTAAAAATGGAACATGATTGACGCACATGTGCATATAGTTAGACAAGACGTAACCTTCACAGCAAAGTAAACAGGAATCTAGCCATCAAAATGAAATGTTCTCCACTGCAGAGGAGCTCATTTCACTTGTACTTTTCACTTTTGAAATCATCCCCTGTTCCTTTACTCTCTTTCTCACCTTTGTTTCACCTTGTCTTTCACTCATCGTCACACTCGTCATCTTTCTTATTCTTCCTCTCTTGCTGCAGGAGTTCAATCCTCTGAATTACTTAAGAAAGCCCCTGCTTGTATGTAAATTTATATGTAATTCATGTTTTCAGATGGTAATGATATTGCATGCCCTACTTGCATTAAAAAACATCTACCACAATACCTCCTGCACACACAATACTATCTCCTGTCCTTAGTGTAATAAATCATCCCTGCAAAATTTATGACTTGGACCGTGCACCATCCATTTTCCCATTCAGACAATTTTTTATGCTGTATCTCCTGTTGCCTTTTTGTGCATTTTTATTCTTTTATTGAATATTTATTGTTGGGCTTTAGCCATAACGTAGGATGTTAAATGAGCCACAGGTCAGACTTGAACTGAGGCCCCAACATGAAGGACTACAGCCTATGTATATGGACTGCTTGTCCACCAGTGCCGCCTTTCTGTGCATTCAAACAGCATTTATGGCCATTTTACTCTTTGGTGACTGTAAACGATACTTTTTGAAAATGGGTCCCGAGTGCACAAATCCGTTAACGACTACCGTTTTGTCTCCGTGTGGACGTCCAACCGCATCTTTCTTGAAACAATTTCGTCACACATAGCGTAGGTCTCTTAAAACACTGTGCTGCAGAGGCTAATGAGCTTGTTATGGCTTTTACAGCAAAATCTGATGCTCCTTTACCACCACTGCAAAACGCATACACCAGCTGTTCTTAAATCCAATGCAGAGAACAACCAGAGGGGCAACTAGAAGAAAGTTTGTGTCAGTTTTCTGTGATCTTCTTCTCTCCTTTGGTGCATTTCCATGACAGTGTTACAGCCCCACTTACAGGCTTGGCATATGTACTACAACATCTTCAGTCATTTTCAGTGGTTCCATGCTTACGCAGATATTTCCTGAAACAATCCTGTCTTTACGGAAAACTTTTTCAAAATGTAACGGCAATGTAACATTTTTGTCTGCGTGTGGATGGGGCCTTGAGGTCTTTACACACTGGGTCCGTTATTTTCGGATGTGTTTTTTTTTTTCAGATCCTTAATCTGGAAAAACGTCATGCACTCGGACCTTGCACACTAGATCTGATGCATTTTTATTTGCCTTGACTGCGGAAATTCGGAGAATGTGGCAATAGTTTCATACTGCGAGCCTGATTCTCTGTCACTCCTTTAAAATCCCGCTGCATCCTTCCTGACAGAGAGCTTCATTTGGGAGAAAGGGGGGTGAGTGAGTGAGAGAGAATAAAGCAACGGGCGCTGATCTGAATCATGAGTCACCCATCTGTTACATGTCAATAGTTTATATCCACAGAATAAATGAGCAGACTTTGGTGTTTAAAGTGAGGTTAGTGTGAGAGAGAGGGAGGAGGGGTTGGGCAGGGGTGAGCAAGCGTGGAGGAAGGAGCAGGCACTGATTTGAATCATCAATCACCCATTTAAATGATTTGGACTGATGCGAAATTTTGCATAAAATGGAACCTGTTCTAAATAAAAATATGACAGACAAAAATTTTGGCATCAGTCTGCAAACATCATTAGAACAACACGAGCTCGATTTTCTTTAACATGCGAAAAAATTCTGATGAAATAATCGGACCCAGTGTGCAGAGGCCTTTAATCCTGCTTTGTTGCAATTTGCCCCCCCCCCCCCCCCATTCAAGCTGCCTTTCGCCACTAAATGCCACTTTTTCCCCATTTTTGATACCCTTCGCTGCCTTTTTTTTCAAAATTTTCCCCCAAATTTAGCTGCTTGTTGCCCTTTTAAGTCACTTTAGACTAATTATTTGCTGTTTTTGCTCCTAATTTACCATTTAAAGCCTATTTGCCCCTTTTCACCCATTATTGCCACTTTTTTTTGTCACTTTTTAACTATTTTTGCAGCCTTTAAGTTATTTTTATTGCCACTTTAACCCTTTTTACCACTTTTCTCCTTTAGACTGTGGCTCTTGCAAATGTATTTTTCGGCAGGTTGGCTCTTTGGTTGGGCTTTGTTGAAGAAAACTGTTCTAGACATTCAAAATGTGTTCTTGAGACCAAGACCGTTCTCCAGTACTACAACACCAAGACCCTTGTCTTCGTTCATCTGGCTGGACGTGTAGAGGTCTGCAGGACTGATTAATATGTGATAGCATCACTTTTATAAAGTGTATCATAACCAGTGTTTGTAGAAATGATATGATATAGAAATTATATTTGTAGCACACATGCCCATTAAAAACTCCCTGCTGATTTCTAACCTGTGTGCCTCCCTTCCTAGTCATCAGACCACATGACTGCAAAAACCCCCTTTAAATATCCTAATCATGCTCTGACTGTAGCTTGACTTCATGTAACTGTGGTGACTAACAGCAGCTTTCACCCTGCATAAATGTCTTTAAAAGCCATTCAGGAGCTGAAAATGCAGATTTGAAATGTTTCTCCACTGAACTCTGTTGGAATCTGCCTCCATGAATGATGATGAGGATTTCCAAGAAAGCATTTTCCTCTCTGACACGCTGAAACCTTTTTCTTTTGAAAGCAGCTCTGTATGTCTGCAGACTGAAGGTGGCCGTGAAGGTCACATATTTCCAATACAAAGACGATGCGACACTAAACATTTCTCTTTCAACCTTAAAAGAGACGTCATGTTTGAAGAAGAGAAGAGGACACAGGGAGGATGTTCTGAGCTCACTTTGTTGATTATATTTCCCTGACAGTTCGTTCAAACTTTGCAGAGCATAAACACAAGCTCCCTCCCCCTGTCTGCAAATGACTCTTTGCTGTTGGGTATGGCGGATGAGCTCCAGTGCCTTCTAATTCTCTTCTTTCCTCCTCTTCCTCACCCCTTTCTCTTCCCTCACGCCACCCTCCTCTTCCCATCTGTTATTCAGATGAAAAATAGGAGAATCGTTGTTCTCCATGTAACCCAAAATAGACCTGGCCTACTAAAACGGCCTCGTCTTCACCTTCCCTTTGGAACTGAACCACGAATATGTTTGAAGAAAAAAAGAAAATCTTCTCTCAGTTTAATCTCACAATTACATTACCTGAAAATGATGATGATTTGTGATAAATCTTTTGTGCAACTGTACCTTTTCACACATTTTTCTTGCAAACCATAGCATCTATCAAAGCCACTGATTGTGAACCTGACCTTTAGATGCAGCAGACTGAAGAAAATTATGCAATTTGTGCTACGATTTGCAGCTATTATTTGCTCTCAGGTTGTTATGCGTGCAAATGGTTATCATTTTTCATTGAAAATTAAAACTGAAAGCATTAAAACGGCATCACCAAAATCAAGAAGTACAACACAGTGAAGGGAAATTAAACCACTGGTTTAATTGTTTAAAGTTTGCAGGTCCAAAAAAAAACAAACAAACAAAAAAAACAATTACCTGGGAAAAATTGCTTTTGCCGCAATTTAATTCTGAAAATGTAGTACACTAGGGCTGAACGATTTTGGAAAATAATCTTATTACAATATATTTTCCCCAATATTGCAATTGCGATTTGATATGCTATCATTCCTTAACTTTATTTAATTCTTAAACAAGGGCAGAATAATTCTTTTAAAGTGTCTAATTCTGGTGATTTTGTGGCAAATTGGATATGAATTATTGCATTAAAGGGTTTTTGTCTCTTATATTTATCAAGAAAAAAGTTTTTAAAAAATGAGGAAGGTAGGATTTTTTTAAAGACTATTCTAAAAAAGAATGGCACCTGAATGATTGCATGATATGTCATGCATAACATCTCTGTTGCAAAAAAAAACAAAACAAAACAAAAAAAAAAAAACAAAAACAGTTTAAAACTAGTATTTTGACACACATTTCAAGTCAAAGAAATATTGCACCTTTTGCCATATGAAAATTGCAGCAGGCCATATTGGGATTTTATCTAATTTTCCAATAATTGCCCTGCCCTACCTCACACAAAGTGAAATATTTTAAGTGTTTTGCTTTTAATCCTGATGATTATGGCTTCCGCTCACAATAAATAAATAAATAAATAAATAAATAAATAAATTTAAATTATTCAGTATCTCATATTAGAAAATGAAAATGTCCTAACCTGACATGCCAAATGGATGTGTCAGGATAGGATGTTCTTGTGTTTCAAATACATGGGCCAGATGTGGCCATCAAACAGGCCAGGTGGATCTGGCACCGTGTAGTTCCTAGAGCACCTCCTCTTTTTGCATTCTTCATACCGTATGGAAATAAAGTAACGTTGGTTCAGTACGTCACTCAATTCCTTCCTTCCACAATAAGGATTTGAGTCTCCTCCTCCTCAGTGTTAGACTTTGGGACTTTGGCACCTGAAAACGCTGCCCCTTGTCACTGATTTCTAACCTGACCCCAACGGTTCAGATGGGAGCTTTGCAAGATGGATTAGCCAGTGAAAAACAAGGAAACGGATAATTCCATCTGCAAGGTTTGAAAAATCCAGTTTCTTGTCAGTTATTTCAGACCTGAAATAATCAGCTGATTTCATCCAAGCACCTGCAAAAGTTTCCTGAGCCTGTTATTCTCCCACTCTGGTTCAGTTTAGACAACCACAATCATGGGGACGACTGCTGACTTGACAAATGTCCAGAGGACAATCACTGACATCCTCCAAATACGACCCTTTGTTTGTGCGCGCTGTTACGTTTCCCCCCAAAGAAGACACAAATTTTATAACAACGGTCGCTAATGGGGAAACTACATGGACAAAACAAAATGGGTCTTGGGTTTCTAAAAGGTGGCAGGGGATTATTTCTCCACACTGCCACCCACTAAGTCTATCAAAATGCTAGAACTAAAAAATTGACCCAAAATAAAGGTAGGTGGGGGTCATTTTCAAATAAGGGGTAAGTGAAATAAAAATATTTTTGATACTCCCACTCACACACAAACAGAAGGCCCTGAAACAAAGCTTTCTCTTTTCTTTAAATTCAAACACACAGCGAGTCAACTGATGGTGCTGACCCTCACACACTCACAACCCCATCGAACTGAGCAGCAGCCTGCTCCCCATATAGCCTCCCAGCCCTGCTGATCACCAACAGCTCTCAGCTGGGAGCAGACACCTCAGGTGCACCAAGTTTGCCTAAATGAGCAGGGTGAAATTTCACTTGGGTTTTTGTTGGGAAAAAAGTCATCCAGTTTCTTAAAAATCTAAGAATTCATAACAGCGCACTGCTTGGTTTGTTTAGGCCAATTAGGTTAAGTATTGTTGTAAATCACGTAAGATTACTTACGTTAAATTTGATGTGATTTAAGTTTAAATTTAATGCTTGAAATAATGTTGGTGGATAGTAAATTTAATTAAAAAAAACATTATCAAGCAATAGACAAATTCATGTCAGAATTAAATGCAAATATAGTTACATATAGATGTATTTTACTGAAGGATTTTGTTGAAATAACTTAAGATTATCACATTATTGATTACATCTAACTGAATACTTAGTTGAAAGAAAGACAGTAATTCTACTAAGATGAAGTAATAAATGCATTCCTGGTGTAACTGCTTAAATCTAAATAAAAGTTTATATGTCCAAAAAAAGTTTGAGAGATCTAAAAAGATGCCACAGCTGACTTAAGTTAAATATTTGTTTGGATTTAACTTAATCTATTAATTTAACTGTCATTTATTAATCAGTGTTATACAGATTTAGTTAAAAATTTATGATTTAGTCAAGAAGTAAACCTTAAAAAAACAGATTTTTTATTTGATAGATTTGGTGTTTCATTGTGTTTATTTCTTTTATTATTTTTCTCCATGAATTATGTGGTTTTAACTTGTCAATTGTCATTTGTTCAGGTTTTCAACCTATTCCTTTTGAAGAAAATAAATGAAAGAAAAAAGAAACTTCAAGAAACAAAGATGAGCTTTCCTGCATCCTCTGTTGTTACCTCCAGCCTTTTAAAGTTCAGGCAGACCGGTAGTTTAACCAAAGGACTTGACAGAGGGTAAGCCACAGAAGGTCACTGCTGACAGGGAAGGTCGTTCTCAGAGGCTGTATCAAAACAGATTCATGGAGAGCTGGCTAGAAGGAAAATGTGTGCAAAACTACTAGAGATGAGTTCAGCCTTCAGAGGACTGTCGAACTGGAGAATTCTGGAGAAATCTCCATATGCGATGGGCCAGGTAGAAAACCAGCATTGAATGCCTTTGACCTTTGACCCCTCAGGAAGCACTGCATTCAAACTTTCATCATTTTGTGATGGATATTCTAACGAAGTATCAGAGAAAAACATTGACACACAGAACATCCCTGCATCTGAAAATGTAACTTTAGACTCTACCATGCAGTGTTAAAGCAGTATATAAACAGCATCGACACATTCAAAGGTGTGCCGACCTAAAGTTAAAAAGTCTTCTGTGGTGCAACGAGTCCACATTTCAAATTTTTTTTGGAAATAACAGCTGTTGAGTCCTTCAGGCTAAAAAAGAAAAGGACCATCCAGATTGTTATCAACATAAAGTTCAAAAACCAGCATCTGTGAGGGTCTAGGGGTGTATTAGTGCCTATGGCAGTTTATTTCAGCAAGGCAATACCAAGACAAACTCTGCATGAGTTACAACAGCATGGCTTCACAGTGAAAGAGGCCTGAATGCAGTCTAGAACTATCTGAAAATGTAAGATGGGATTAGGTGATGCCTCATATATTTCCGCCTAGCCTTAGGCTCCTTTCCCGCATGTCTCTCCCCTAATCTCTCATCCCTATTTCCACCTCTATCCGCTGTTCTCCTCTTTAAAAAAAAAAAGCCATAAAAAGCCCAAAAATCTAATCAAATTATCTTTAACCCATAAGGACTCGCCCCCAGTTGTCCTAATAGAAAAAATGAAGGGGGACATAACACAAACTATATATTTTCATTTGTATTGATACAGCATAGTTCAGAATCAATTAGATTGGGCTATAAAAGACATCTGCCTTTCCCTCTTATTCAGCTACAATGCCATTAAATACCCCCTTTTTTTGGGCCATTTGACAACTTCTTTTTCCCCATTTTTTCCACTTTTGTCCCATTTTGCCTTTTTTCACCTTTTTGCCCATTTGTGCTACCTTTCATCATTAAATATCCCCCTTTTTTAACAGTTTTTTGGCTCATTTTTGCGACGTCTTTTTGCCAATTTTTCCCAAGTTTTGCCACTTTTACCCAATTTTTGAATCTTTTTTTTGCCACTTTTTGTCCATTTTAGTGACCTTTTGCTATTAAATATCACTTGTTTCCTGTTTTCCCAATTTTTGCCTCTTCTTTTTGCCATTTTACTCATTTTCACAATTGTTTGCCACTTTTTGCCCGTTTAAACTACCCTTTGCCATTACATACCACTTGTTTCCTCTTTTTTTGCCCATTTCTGCCACTCTTGACTGCTTTTTGCCCATTTAGTCACTTTTTTGTCACTTCTCACAAATTTTTGCTATTTTCTGACCATTTTTCTACTTTCCCCCCATTTTCACCCATTTTTTGCCACCTTTTACCTATTTTTATTGCTACTTTCAGCTGTTTTTGCCTCTTTTTACCTCAGAGATTGTGGCTCTTGCAAAGGTGTTTTCAATAATTTGGCTCTTTGGTTGAGTAACACTGCTCTATAGCATAGTCCTTATAGTAACTATAAGTTTATCCATTTTGCTCCATGCACAGCAGAGGTTCGCAAAGCAAATCACTTTTTTTCTGGTTTATGGTTCCGCGCCTCCCCTGAAGCCCTGTGGTGCCCCCCAGGGGGAGGCCCGTCTCACACTTTGAAAACCGCCGATCTAAACACATGCCAGAGGTTAATAATATTAACCTAGATTATGTTGGAGTAAAGCACTGATCTATCATTGAAAATAAACTCTGAATAGTCAGAACAAGCAGGCAGAGCTGTGTAGTTAATAACTCCTGATTCCTACATGCATTCATTGTGGCGTCAACTCATACATATTCACCGTCTGCAGGCCTTGAAGAGAAGCAGCAGCCCTAATCTGTACCACACACTGTCAGGTGAATCATGAAAGATGCATGCACGACATTCTGGAGGGAGGTAACGCTCGGCGACGGAATGACTTCTGTTGCCACCGGTTCATTGTTGTTTTAAAAGTCGCAGGTTTCTGACTGAGCTGCTGCAGAGTTTGAATGTGACGTGAAGGTCGCTCTGTCTGCCCAGCCTCGTTCTGTTTTGAAAGAGTTGAGTTCTATCAGCCGAGCTCAGATGGCTTTGACTGTTGCGGGAAGGTTATTTTGTGGTTTCTAACAAGGTTTTGCTGAGTAATGAAGGTCAGGCTGTATCTCCTCTGTGGAGCTTTATCTCTGAATTGCAAATTAGAGTGACTGTGGAATTAAGGTCACCCTGTGGGACCATTTTAATGTGCTCTAATGTTAAAATAAATTGAGTACTCTTCCCAAGAACCCAAATCTGCTTCTCGGTGGATTTGAACCCATTATTTATTTTCATTCTGATATATTTATTTAAAACTGTCAGCAGCTGGTGGAGAGAAAGCTCTGTGTTTTAGCTGCTTTTGAGACCACAGCTCTGACAAAATGCTCCCATGACATTTAAATGGCATAAAGGGAATTGCTTTTGGGATTGAGAGCAGTTATAAAAAAAACCCCACTGGAACATTTTTCACATGCTGAGCAAATACAGAGGCAACATCATGATTTACAGATAATTTATCACTCAAATTGAGGATATAAACTCAGCACAAAACGAAAGGAACTTAGTGTTTGGAGGAATATTTCTTTGCTCGGGGCCCTCCTCTCACTGACTCTTGTTTGGTGGATGGGATGATTGACTTATGAAGACATATTGGCAATTTAACACTCGATTCATTTTAACAAACAGGTGCCTCAGAAGTGTGTGGAAGAACCATACACAACCACAACAGCCTGGCACCTCCTCCTCATATTGGTCACCAGCCTGGACACACACTGCTGTGGGATGGCATCCCATTCTTCAACTAGCACCTGTCCCAAATCAATGTGGTTGTGTTGGTGTCTCTGGCATTAACAGCACGCCCAAGCTGATCCCACAAGTGTTCAAAGGAGTTGAGGTCAGGACTGCTGGTAGGCCGTTCCACCCTCTCCACCCTCGCTCTGTGGGGGCGAGCGTTGTCATCTTGAAGATAGAGTTCGCTCCTAGGCTGTGGAGATATGGGATTACCACTGGTTGCGGAATCTCTAGATCATAGTATCCAATCGTTTTTGCCCTAGGCACACCTAAGATCAAGCCAAAATTTCAAGGCACACCAAAACTATATCAATACAAGTAGCCTCTTATATATTACAGTAAATCAAGTGAATAACATTAGTTTAGGCAGGCCACGGAGTCAGGTGCTGCTATATAATTGAGATTAGCTTACCTTACACAAGTCCTCATCAGCTGACAGCAAGTTGATTAATTCTGAGCACACTTTTGGCAAGTTACACTCATGTTGCCATATCTAAACTGCTTTTGCCTGGCTTCGCTTTGCTGCTCCCTCTGCATTCCCCTTTTTACAGCCCTCCTCTAGCCCAGCTCCTCCTTTATTCTGCCTCTGACTTTAGTGTCATAACTTCTGATAAAGGAAAACTATTTATAACCTCACATCATGTGTTTGTTGGCTGTCATGACTAAACATAAGTTACTGTATAGTTGTAGTGACTACTTGAGGTTATACATATACCCACGACACACCAGGACTTGGCTCAAGGCACAACATTTGAGAACCACTGCATCTACTATCTCTCTGCACTGAGATTTCCTCCAATGATGAACGCCCTTTTTTTACACCATGATGCACTGCATTGTGTCTTCTTTGACCTTACGATCCAAACGCTTTAGGCAGAATCGGGACTCACCTCTGAACGTAACGTTCCTCCACATGTTCAGGTTCCAGTGCACCTGTTGCCGACACCAGCAAAAACAGGCCTGACGGTGAAGGGCAGTCATGGCAGGCCTCCTGGCAGTCCCATGAGACCAGAGATTGGCTGCTTGTGGTCTTTTCTGGACTGTCTGAGCAGAGAGCCGTTGGCCATATCATCCTGCAAACCTCAACTGCAAATCTGTAGAAGACAGCCTGCGATTCCTAAGTGCTGACAGGGTGAGAAAATTGTAGCAGCATGGGCATAGCACAGGGGGGGAAAGGGTACTGATTACCCAGGCCCACAGGGAGGGGCCCTAAGAAGGCTGCAATGAAAAGTGTGTTTTTTTTTTTTTTTATTTATTCTTTCTTAGAATTTAGTGTCATTATTGAATCAAAAGTGACTAAATGAATTTGTCAATAGACTTAAATTTGTATCAAATAGAGTAAAACACAATACTGGGGGGCCCCTGCTCCTCCCTTAAAAATTTCCAAAAGTGAAGTCCAGTGCTGCAAGATAATGCAAGTAAATTTAATCTATCCATAGTAAAATATTGCTCATAAATGTGGAAATTATACTTCATAAATAAATGCAGAGATATTTGTAACTAGAAAAGTATTCAGAGAGCGCAGACCTCTGACATTAGCCCTATCTCCCAATAGTGAAGAATCCTTTAAAAGCATTCCTGGATCCAGATGGTCATCCGGATCTCTCTCAAAATCTAATTCGCCAATTACTCCCTCCCCAGTGGGGTGGAATCACGGTGAAGCAAAGCATTGGCTTCGCTATGTGTGAACTATCATGGTGTAAGCAATGCCTGCCGGTGCCAACAGATGCAGTTTCGCCCATGGTCCCACCGGACGACTGAAAGTCATGGCAGAGGGTGAATATTCCTTTATTCCTCCCAGCATTGTGAGTATTCTAGCTACAATTTGCTGTCTTTCTCTCTGTTATGCTCTGACTCGTCTCCTCAACCGGGCGCACGTCTTTTAAACTCTATAAACTCCAAAACTTTGAACAGAAACACACCCAAAATGCTGCTGGGATTGAAGTTACTCATGTCCACCAACTCCTAGTGTGAAGTGGTAACAGCACAGACCTCCGCCATTCTTCCTTATGCCATTTCTGACATTTCCTGAAAATTGCATGAAAATCCGTACATGACTTTTTGAGTTATGTTGCTAACAAACAAACTAACTAACTAACAACCAACCCGTGTGGATCACATGACCTCCTTGGCGGAGCTAAAAATGAGGCAACATTTGTTGTTTAGCAAGCTGTTTAAGGGGGGCCCTGTCCTGGAGGCCCTAAATCCCATTTTCATGTGCACAACCTCATACTATATAAGATATAACATTTTGATTCCTCTAAAGGAAAAAGGAAAACTAACTATTGGAAGCAACACGTTTATTAAACAGGCACAAACATTAAAACCAAAACAACTGTTCCTGAACAGCCATTTTACCATAGAAGAAAGGATTAAATGTGGTTTTAGTTATGAAAGCAGGCTGAAATGGGCACATGCTGGTGGGTTATAGTAGCTGAAGCCATGACGAGCAAAGAGCAGAAGGAAAAAAGGAAATTGAAAGCCCAGCATCAGTTAAATGAACCTGTTTTTAGACAGCAGCTACCATCAGCCAGAAAATAGCAGCCACTTAAATCCTGCAATCTGGCGACTCTGAAAAGACATGTCCATTCCATTACAGCAATGACCAGTAGACAAACCCGCCCACTCATACATCTCTCTATGATGGTCCAATTAAAGTAATGCTTTCTGCCGTAATGTGCTGCCTCGGCTATATCGCAAAATGGAACAATAAAACAAGAATAATGTTTTTTTGTTCAGACAAACAAATCTTTTGCCTGGCTCCAAATCGGCTTAATGCAGCCAAGAACTTGTTGACTGGCAGTGAATCTGTAGCTTGGGGGCCAATGTAAACCTAAAATTTGAAAATAGAGTCCACAGACTTTCAACATTCACATGCCAGAACCAAAAAGAGTGATAAATAAAAAACTCTTGGATGGATGTAGTATTTGTCCTGCCAGATTCTCATGTTGTAACAGCTGAACCTTGGCTTTAAAGGTCACATATTTGACCCTTTTAAGACAAGTTTGTATTGGTCTCAGAGGTCCCCAAAACATACCTGTGAAGTTTGTTGCTGAAAAAACACTCTAGTAATGGATTCTTGCATGTCTAAAGTTGCATGTCTGTTTCAGCCCTGCTCAGAACTAGTTGTTTCTGTGTCTGTGGCTTTAAATGTTAATGAGCTGGCTGACTCCGCCCCTGACCACCCCCCTGTCAGGAAATGGATATGGCTTAAAGGATGTGGCTCTCCTGATCTTCCTTCTATCTGGCAGCTGATAGGAGGATCAGGAGAGGAGGGCGGGACTTTCTTCTGAGCAGGGAGGGCCAACTGAACCTGGGGGCATGGCTAACTCCCCACATGACATCACGAGGGGAAAATCTGAGAACGGCTTGTTTCAGCACACATTTTCTGAAGGGTGGAGATAGAGAGGAAGGGAGGGAATGGATTTTTCTGGTACTTGAGGGGATTGTGGACAGGCCAGGGTCACATATTTTTTTAGAAAAGCCTAAAAAAGTTATTTTTGGCATAATATGTAACCTTTAACCTCAGAGGGCAGAGACGTTAGGAATGAACTCCTGTCAGCTGCAGTAAAGTGGATTTGGTTTTCATTGAGCTGGGAAACATTGGCTCTTTTTAATAGAGCTCATCTTCATTTATTATGCTATAATCTCTTTTTTATTCTCATATACTGGAACTTTGCTGATTGGTCACTCAAGTTCAGGTTTATTTCCTGTAAACACTGGCAAAACTTGGAGGATCAATCTCAGATTGATGTATTAATCAATAAGCAGACAAGGTTTGGATTTCACAAGAACAGCTATTTCAGCTAATGGCTGTGAGACAAGCTATAATGGCCAAAACTTAATGTGTTAGGGCAAATAGGCCAATCAAACACATTTCCTTAATGCTTGTTTTGGCCACTAACAGGCCCAGGTTGTTATTCAAACTACTGACAACATCACAGAAGGGTTCCTTAAAGAGATAAAATTCAGATTTTTATTGTTTATTTTTTAATTTCTGAACAGGAAAATCCATTATACCTCTCTCTTCACACAGCAGTAATGAAGAAAAAGTTTACTGTAGAACAGAGGTTTCAAACTCAATCACAGCAGGGGCTGGTTTAAACCTGAGGGCCTAACAGGGTCAATATTTAACCATGAAATGTCAACCTTATTTCCACCAGAAATGAATTATGGGGGGAAAAAAAACTTGGCACTGATGATTTTGTGATTAAAAGGTGAACATGATAAGTTAAAAACTTAATATCTGAGATGAAGAGTCAAACTTATAAGTTTAAAAGGTAAAAACATGGCATTTAATGTCAAAATGTTTTTAAAAGGCAAAATATGAGATAAATACTGAAACCATGAATTCTAAAAGTCCAATACTGAGATAAGATTTAAAATCATGAATTTTATCAGGTAAAATATGAGGTAAACATCGAAATCATGAGTTTCAAATGTCAAAAACCATGAGGTTTTCCAGGTAAAAAAAATGAGATAAAAGTTAAAGTTAGGTGTTGAAATAGGTCCAAACATGAGATAAAAGTCAAAATCATATGATCTGGTGGGCCGGGTATAACTGCACCACGGGCCGGATTTGGCCCCCGTGCCTTGAGTTTGACACCCCTGCTGTAGAATAGAGGAACAAACAAGAGCAGTGAAACGTCTCCTGCTCTCCAGAGTGATAACACTCCTGTTTGGGTAAATATAAGCCCCAAAGGTGAATGGTGGTAGAGTTGAACATGTTGTAGTAATTCAATTAGATGTTGCTGTGTTTCATTCATTCCAATAAGAAACCAAACCTAAACCTGTGTAGGCCTGGGCGATTTATCCTTAAATTAACATTACTGTATTTTTTTGCCCTCTGGTATTATATTGCAGTATTACAAAATTAAAAGTGATAATGCATTTAAATGCATATTCAGTGGCTACAATCCTCTTCTACCCCTAAAACAATCTTGTGATGGCATATTAAGGTCATGTCTGAGCAGAAGATCCCACAAAAAGCTCTTAAAAGCCTGTCTGTGTTCACTTATTGATAACTGAATCTGTAGTTTTAAAGGTCACATAAATACACTTTTTCAGGCTTTTCTAGCAAAAATATGCACCCCTGGCCTGTCCGCAATCACCCCAAGAATCAGAAAAATCTAAAAAAGGACGAAGAACTGCTTTTTTCAATGAGCAGTCAACAGGTGTGTCACTTCAAATGACGTTTACGCAAAAGAAATGTGGGTCGTCTTTTCGTCTTTCCTTTGGTAAAGGATGCTCCAGTGTTTCCCAGGCTAAAAGTGATAGTAAAGGAAACAGTGAAGCTCCTTTCCTTATCAGGTAGGGAATTTGAACAGCCTTTATCATGACCAACACTGAAATACTTCCAGATCATTTAACTCAGTTAGGAACCTTCCTAATGAGTTTGGTGTAGAAGAACTTGACTGGCCTGCACAGAGCCCTGACCTCAACCCCATCAAGCTCCTTTGGGATGAACATGAATAGAGATTGTGAGCCAGGAATTCTCCTCCAACATCATATATGCTCAACAGGATGAATGGGAACAAATTCCCACAGTAACACTCAAAAATCTTGTGGAAAGCCTTCCAAGAAGAGTGGAGAATATTCCATCCATCCATCCATCCATCCATCCATCTTCTTCCGCTTATCCGAGGTCTGGTTGCGGGGGCAGCAGCTTAAGCAGGGAAGCCCAGACTTCCCTCTCCCTGGCCACTTCGTCCAGCTCTTCCCGGGGTATCCCAAGGCGTTCACAGGCCAGCTGAGAGACATAGTCTCTCCAGCTTGTCCTGGGTCTTCCCCGGGGCCTCCTCCCGGTGGGACCTGCCCGGTACACTTCACCAGGGAGGCATCTGCCCAAGCCACCTCATCTGGCTCCTCTCGACGCGGAGGAGCAGCGACTCTACTCTGAGACTCTCCCGGATGTCTGAGCTTCTCACCCTATCTCTAAGGGAGAGCCCAGACACCTTGCAAAGGAAACTCATTTCAGCTGCCTGTATCCGCGATCTCATTCTTTCGGCCACTACCCACAGCTCGCGACCATAGGTGAGGGTAGGAACGTAGATCGACCTGTAAATTGAGACATTGTAAATTTTGACTCAGCTCTTTCTTCAGCACAACAGACTGATGCAGAGACCGCATCACTGCCAACGCCGCACCGATCCACCTGTCAATCTCCCGCTCTATTTTTCCTTCACTCGTGACCAAGACCCTGAGATACTTGAACTCCTCCACATGGGGCAGGATTTCATTCCCAACCTGGAGAGGGCGTTCCACCCTGTGGAGGATATTGCTAAAGGGGGGGCCAACTCCATATTAAAGTACATATATTTGAATTCAGTGTCCTCAAAGTCCCTGTTGGTGGAATGGTCAAGTGACTGAATACTTTTGTCCATATAGCAAACCCAGTTTAAATGAATGGTCCCTTGTCATCCTGACAAGATTTCTAAAAGAAAAGATGCTCATATAATCTTAATGTCAGTTGTCACATGATCATGTAAGATCAGCCAATAAACATTTGCTATTGCATCACTCAGTTTTCTTCTTTTTATCTGCTTTGCTCCACATTTTTTGTTGCTGGTTGCATTTATCTTCATCGTTAGACATTTAAATCTTCAGACTGCTTATTTAGATCCACAAACAGTCAGAGTAAAGTCACTGTTTTAACTAACTCATGTTCTATGATTTTATGATGTAGTATACAGTAGTAGAACATGCAGCGCATTTGCTTTCTACATTTATTAGACAATGTTGCTTTGACTGCTCCACATGTTGCATTTTCTACATAAACATTTGCATAATTCCATCACTCTGGAGGGATGCTTCTTATTTACAGCCCCCATATCGACGCATAATTACATACCCACAATGCACTTTAACTGATGCAACATGGGCTCAATTGCTGCCTGTCATTTACCTCTCTGCATTTACTTCTTCCTCTCTGTTCTGGCTTTAGGTTGTGATTCGTCCCCGTGCTTTCGAAGCCTCTCTGGCATTCAGTTATCAGTCGGTTCTTCTCTAATCTCTGCGTCCAGGAGCCGCTTTGGTCCGACTCCATATGGCAGAGAGCTAAGGTGGCATCTGGCCCTTTATCACAGCACGGATCCCTGGCCAGGTTACACACATCCAAACGGAGAGAGTGCAGACTGCAGCAGAAGCACCTGGACTCCTGCAGGCACAGGCCAGATTACTCTCTGTGTGATGGGTACACACAAGCTGTATGAAATGTTCATGGAGACAAACAAGCTGCTGGAACATCAACACGAACAAACATGAGCTTTAGTGCTCACACAGAGAGCCATGGAACTGACACGACATATGTTCTTCATGCACATGGATTTCACATTACATAAGACTTTATTGAATTTATATGGTTGGAAAATCCCCCATAGAATCCTGATTTCATGCAGTCAGTTCAAAATGTGCCTTTACATTTTGTCCCAGCTCTGTCACCTTTTTCCTCATAAGATGTTCATTTTTGAGCTTTACTGAAGAGCGCACAGCTGATGGAAGTCGAGGGCAGACTATTGATGCCGCCTCTGTCTTTCTGAGCAGCTTCACGTTGTTCATTCAAAGGCACACAGTGCTCTTCATGTCTCTATAAGAAGTCACTTCCTTTGTCATGAGACTTTGACAAGAACTTCTTTTGATACTTATCTTCAGGAAAGATTTTTTTCTGGTTGTGTTGATCGTAACAGTATGAAAGTTATCTTTCACCCACTCTTGCAAGCCCAGAGTAGTTAATATGGAGTAGTGGAAGGATTCACGGGGGAGCAGGGGTGGTTCAAGGGCTGTTAGGCCGTCATACAGTCAAAATAAATAGATCATACAGGCTGCACTCACTACGGATAGGTACCAGTAATTTTTAGTACTGGCTTGATCCTGTCCATCTCATCCTTGTCTAACTGTAAACATTTTTATTTGTTCCGTGATTATTTTTGTTCCTTGACAATGGTGCAGTAGTGTCTGAAAGTTCAGCATCAGGTGAGGAGATCTTGATTACCATAGATTATCAGCAGCTGGGATGCCTAACGAGCTGCAGCTGTGGCTGTCCATGAGTGACGGCAGCTGAACTGAAACTTAGGTGGTTAAAGTTTTTTGCATTTAATCTGTGTTTATACTCCAACTCTGGCAGCAGCTGGTAAAAACCCTCACAAAAGTACATTTGACTATTTTTGAGGAAAATATGGGCAACTCTGGGAGAGGGCCAAAACAAATAATGAATTTAACCATATAAAGTAGGGGTCAAAATGTTTCCCAGGAGTCCATCTTTTGCATCATTTTTCCACCAATTTCTGGAACGTGCACAAAAAATGTAAATGCATAAAACTTGATGTTGGTGGTAATTGATTACTTATGACCATCTTTGGTAGTAATTTGGAAAATCCACGTAGCATTTTTTATATGGAAAATATGTCATTCTGCTGAATTGACTATTAAATAAACTGGCATTTAAAGGGTTAAAAACACATAAAATCCAGATAAAGACCAAAAATTTGCTATGTCGTGATCAGAACTGGAGGAGATAACAAAAAACAAAGCAACCCCCCCCCCACACACTCACACACACATACATGTACATACAACTTATAGATATTATCATTAAAAGTAGGTGCAAAAAAAGGTCCCCTAGGGATAAATGTGTGTAGTCATTTAAAGCAGTGGTTCTCAATCTTGGGGTCGGGACCCCATTGGGGGTCATGAGACATTGAGAGGGGGTCACCATATTCCCTAAAAAAAAAAAACTAAGAATATTTTTTAAATTACACTGTTGCCACTTTACATGAATTTTAACACATTTTTGCCATTTAACACCTATTTTTGCCAATTTTAAACTCTTTCCACCACTTTTTCTGTCTGTTTTTGCCACTTTTAAACCAATTCTTGCCACTTAAGATTAATGTTGCCTCTGTTGACCCATTATTGCCACTATTAACCCTTTTTTTACCACTTTTTTACATCCCATTTATCCCATTTTACCCACATTTCACTATCTGATATGCCAGTTTTTTCTAGATTAACCAATTTCTGCAAATATCTGCCAATTTTCTCTTTCTTAGTTATCCCTTTTTTGTCAGTTTATATAAATTTTTTTCCATCAAATAATTTTTTTTCACCAAATTTCCACATATGTTTGCTGATTTAAAGCCATTTCAGCCTCTTTTGAACTCCCTTTTATGAATATTTATGTCAGCTTTTTCCACTTTAACCCATTTTTGCAGTTGATTTTTTTTGTCATTTTTATGTCATTGTTACTACTTCCAACCCATTTCTGCTTCTTTTAAAATCCAATTTCACCACTTTTTTTTTTTTTTTTTTTTTTTTGCCATTTTTAACCAATTTTAATTCTTTTTTTTTTTTTTTCCAACAAAAGGGATTCACATTTTAAGAAGGCTATTTACTACACAAAGGATTAAAAATATTTTTATTTCTTTGATAAGAGTGGTTGTTTTATCAGGTTAGATATAAATTATGGTTATCACAAGCTAACTTTATAATAGATCATGATTTTGCTGACCTCCATGGGCCCCCAGTTTGGCTGGGCACCAGAAAGCTCTTCCATTTACCCCCTTTATGGGTGACCTTGTCTGCAGTTGACTATCTTGAAAGTGCATTGCCATGTTGATCCACCTTTATTTTGGGGGTCGCGGGCTGAAAAGGTTGAGAGCCCCTGGTTTAAAGGGGATGCCTAAGGGTTAAAATAACAAAAAAAGGTTATTATAATATTAATTAATACAATGTACCAAATACAAGGGATGAGGGAAAAAAAATGATACAGCATAGTATTGCAATGTTTTTCATGACTATATATCTTATTGTATCTTCCGCCAAGTATCAAATTTTTTTTTCAAATTAATTGCTAATATGAACTGAAGTCTCAGATACTGGAATAAATTGTATCAATTTCTTTACCGGTAATCTAGATGATACTGTTGCGCCCTTTGTCCAGTGAGGTAGAGGTGACGGTCATCAGCAGGAGAAGGTTAGTACAACCAATAGGGCAGCACCAGGGAAAGGACATTAGGAATGCCAGCAGGGCACAAACAACATGGACATGACACATGAGGTTTGCAAGGAGAACCACATGAAAATAGAATACTGCAGTCGTATGATACAAATAAAGGCAAGGCTAATGCTAAATCAGCTAAACAGTCAAATCTCAAAATAAAATCTCAATAATAACAAATCAGGGCACCAGTATAGTGATAAGGATTATATATATATATATGTGTATGTGTGTATATATATATATATATATATATATATATATATGTGTGTGTGTGTGTGTGTGTGTGTGTGTGTGTGTATATATATATATATATCCTGGAGCGACTAATGATTCTCACCCCTACCAAATACAATCACAGACCTGTGCCATTTAGCAAAACTGACTTTTATCTGAATAATAGTCAGGAAAATGGTTATTCCCTTTCCTTCTGCGCCCTAATCTATTACTTAACTGTTGTGTGTAGCCTGGAATTTTTGTCTTAAAAAGCTTGTAAAACATCAACCCTGTAGTGCACAATCAAGCTCTAGGCATCCTTTTCTTCAGGACAACCTGGGCTTTAAGAATATGTATGCTGCAGTAGAATCAGTTGAATTTCAAAGAGGTTATTGCACTATCAATACAAAAGACAAAACAACTAAAATAAGACTTTATGTATTAAACACAGTAAACATTAATGACAAGGGTTTTTTGGTACAGACTTGTTCTTCCACATCTCTGGAAAAATAACAATAAGTGTGACAAAAAATCTTAAAAATGATTAGATTTTTACAAAAATGTCCCTACCTTTTTTGGGAATTCAGAAGTTCCTGTCTGCAGAGATACAGGGGGCCACATCACAGCCTCTCTGTGTCTTTTTTTCTCCCTTCAGGCTCTTTCAAAATTTTAAGTCTTTGCACATGCGCTGGCATGGGTCATGTGCATGTGGTGTTTTCAGGGTTAGTGAGAGCTGAGTTTTTCTTATAGTAAAAGAGAGGGTAGAGGAGGAAAGTTTTAAGCTGGTAAATTTGCACTTCAAGCAAAAAAATGAAGCAAAATAGTGCTTCTTCCATTAATGCTATAAAAAATGAGAGTCGGACAGTTTATTGGTACATAAATACACATTTATTTTAACTGCTACAAACTATTTTCCCTTACTTCAGCTAACTTTTTGTATTTACACATCATTAAGCGATTTAATCCTCCTCTTTGTGGTGAAAAACCTACAAAACCCAGAGCCAATAAAACTACTTCTTTTAACTTAAGTGCACTCTCAACAAGCTGAAAACACCAGTTATCATTGTTTTAGAGTGTATAAACCCATTAGCATGACATACTTCATCATGGTTAGCTCCCGTAGCTATATCTTGAGTGTGGGTTGATATGATTAGCAGAGAGCTGTCTTTAAATCCACTTCCTCCTTGTAAACAGGCTCAGGAAGAGAAGCCTGACATAAATATTTCCTCCAAGGCGTTGGCTCGTGTTTACAATCGATCTGCAGCCTGCTCCGGACTGTCACGCAGGCTGCTCGCCGTAATGGATGGGACAGGACCTGAATCATCCTGCGCTCTAATGTATTATCAATTAGTTGATTTGTGCCCACGCCCGGTCAGATGCACCGATACAGTGAAAGCTCCTTTGTTCAGACTGTCGATAGAGCTCAGCCCAAGGCCAAACTGGCATCACTAATCTGGGTAATGTATGTGGAGAGAGAGGACAGGGGACACAGCGTGTGGGGGCAGCTCATCAATCAGCTGCAATAATCTACTGTATTATCAATAAGTTTACTGCTGACTGGTCTGAGCCAGATCCATTGATACAGCAGGGAGGTTCTTCTCCAACATCTAATGGATGGAGAGAGTGTAAGAGAACTATAAAATGACCAGTCCATTAGAGCTTCATTTGTTTCACTCTTTTGGACTTAAAGCTCATTTTTTAGCTGAGTTTATTTTCTTCTTGTATTTCATTTGGGCTGAAGAATGAGCTTTAAACACAGTATTCTACATATAACCCTTTCTTATAGATGCCATGGAGGAAGAGATGAAAAAAAATGACGCAGCAGCAGTGACAGTCATAGGTTTTAATTTTTACATTGTAAAGGTTCGGGGAAATTTGATGCAAATAAACAGCGTAAATGAAAAAATAACAGGCAGTGCATGCCTTGTTTTATCAGTTTCCCTGAATCGTTGAGGTTATTACAGTTTTTTTCAGTTGCTTAAACACGATTTTGAAAACAGGGCCCATATTGATAAAACACGTCACACAATTCACACACACAAATAGCAGAACACCTCAGATCCTTTGCAAAATGAAACACTCTTGTAAAAACTATACAGTAATTTATAAAAAACATATTTTGTTACCATATGTAACACACACATTTCATGACTTAATTCTGTTTGAACCAGTTACACACTGCTGTTGCTAAACAAAACTTCTTTAGCAGTTCTTCCTCTAAGTGATTAGAACTGTAAGTGAAGCACATAGAGAAAGTACAAATATACAATATTTCACCAAACACGACACAAGACCAGTGCTGCAGACTGATGGAAATATAATTTATTTCTCTCTCTCCATACAATCAGTCAACATATCAGCATGGAGAATCACAACAAAACATGTCCCAGTTTTCATGCTACTACAGTAGTGTGCATAACACTGTAAGCTAAGCAAATATCGGACAAAACATAAAATACTTTATCCAGCACAGGTTACAATTACAGTGAAAAGAAAGAAGAAAAAAAATCTGAAGAAAAAAAGCCCTGAAAAAAGGCAGTACAGAAAATACTAGACATTATCTCTTCACCTAGCTGGATCTGGCCAGAGAATTTCATCAGCATCACAGGAGATATCCTCATTGGCAAGACAATGTGGGAAGAACCGTCTTGAATGTCGAATCCATCCTTGCACAGCTGCGGCGTCGATTTCGTTGCAGGCCTTCTCCATGGCCTGAATGAGGGGTACCTGAGCCTGGGGCTGGAGAACGTAAACCCTCCAATGCAATGCCGAGAAAAACTCTTCGATTGGGTTTAGATTTTTTTGATGAATTTGGTCCTCTTCTTCTTTGAGCATGTTCTCTTGCTTCAGGTCTTCCTCTTCCTCCATCTCCTCCTCCGTGGATTCCCCCTCTCACCCTCACTCTTCTTCTTCTGACTCCTTCTATTTTGGTCGAAGACAGGTGAACTCACCTGCTGCAGTTTTAAAGAGCTTAAACCTGATTGGTGTGTCTACAATTAAGCAATCTTGTGTTTGCGCACCTGATGGCTGTGTTTAACCAATTGGCTCATAGGTGTGGTAATTTGACAGTCAGTGCTTTGGAATTGCAAGGAAGTGACATCATGATATACTTCTGTGTCTAATGAATACACGTGTGCTTAGTGTTTTGCAAATCTCTGTGGGTATTGTTTTGCAAAAGGTGTGAGGCTGATATTGTGCTTATAGTGGTGCAAATCTGGGCCAATGTTTTTCTCCTTGAGAGTAAGGTTTTAATAATTGTGTAATACTTTTGATTTTAGTGTTTATGCAGTCGAAAAAAACTGTAAGGGTACAACAACCTGGGCTGTTAGGATAATGCAGTGTTGAAGGTTATTGATGCATTTTTGAGAGATTTGGATACCAAGTGTCTGCACCTACTATGTACACCCATACAATACATTTACTACATATGGAGATATTATTGTTGAAAAACTATTTGAAAATACAGACAGGGATCTGTATACAAATCTGCAAATGTGAAGATAAAATTGCAAATGCGTGCACAGATCTACAAATGTGTGGACAGATCTGCAAATGCGTGCGCAGATCTACAAATGCGTGCACAGATCTAAAAATGCGTGCATAGATCTGCAAATACATGCACAGATCTACAAATGCATGCACAGATCTGCAAATGCATGCAAAGATCTATAAATATGTGCACAGATCTGCAAATGCATGCACAGATCTACAAATGCATGCACAGATCTGCAAATGCATGCAAAGATCTATAAATACATGCACAGATCTGCAAATGCATGCACAGATCTACAAATGCCTGCACAGATCTACAAATGTGCACACATATCTACAAATATGCGCACAGATCTACAAATGTGTGCACAGATCTACAAATGTGTGCACAGTTCTTCAAATGCGTGCACACATTTGCAAATCTGTAAAAAGGAATATTAACTCATTGTATAGGGAAAGCCACCATTATTATTCCTTGGTAATAAAGGAAATAAGTAGAGCTCAACAAAACAAACAAAAGTTACTCATCACCAGGGTATTACAAAATGGATGGATGCAGGCCCTCTTAGGGCTTCTCTAAAATGCACTAAAGCTGTCTTTGAGGCATTAAAATTGTGTATAAAAAGATCCATGAAAGTTTAAGTCATACATCTTCCACCTTAGATTTATCCAGTGAGGGTAATGGGGCAGGTTTCCTTCGTAAGTCTGCACAATTGACAGAACTGGAGACAGAAACTGCTTTAAAATGCACAGGTTTGCACACAGGTGCTATCAGACAGACATAATATAAGAATACCTTTTTGCCACTATGTAAACACACTTCTACAGAAAGCATTATGAAAAGGCTTTCACAGATGATATCTTTTGAAGCTGTGAGGAATCTGGTGCCTGCATGATGAAATGCATAAACTATCTTTTCAGCCTTTACTGCTCTCTCACATGAAAGCTTCAGGAATAAGCAGTTAAAGCATAAAAATGTGTATCTTTCTCTGTCAGTCAGAGGAGAAGTGATCGCCTCGCTTGGCTTTCATAAGTAGAAAAAAAACACACAAGGGAAATAAAAGCATGTATGAAAGAAAGGATGGACTGGGGGGGAGAAATCCCTCATTCGTGAATTCATTCTGACCACATCTCCCTGTGCCAGAGCAGTTCATATCTGCACTTAATGAGGTTTCATGCATACGAGGGTGTGCAGCTAAATGCAAAAGAAGCTGCAGAATGGCAGATATGGTGAAAGTCATTCAACGCTTCACTTAGAGAGGAGAGAGGACTTAGGGGAATGTGTAAAGGCCTATCTGAAGGAAAATAAAAAGCATTGATGATCAACCAAAGTTGCACGAAGTATCACTGAATTTAGCTTTTAAAGTAAATCCTTTAAGTCAAACAGACTTTTATTCTCTTAAGAGATAATCTGCATAAAACACAGCTGATTCTACTTCTTATTTGACTTGTTTTGTGCGTTATTTCCCCCCTCTGAGTGTAAGTCTAGCTGTCAGTTTCCTCCGCCCAGTGAGGGTTCCTATCACCAACACAACAGCCCGTCACTTAAAAAGCTCTGCCGCCCATCATCCCAGTGGTTTTGTCAAAAATGTTGACAGCTGGAGAGCAAAATCCTGCAAGGTTCAACAAAAAAAATCACTTTCTGAAAGAAAGTTGGAGAAGTGTTAAAAACTTCCTGAGTAGTTGAAGTCAGGCACTGATGTTTTAAACATACTTTATTGGAGACTGCAGAGTCTCTGAGATGGAGAGACTTTATCTGACCTTTTAAAAGAATTCACAGTGAGTTCTTCTACTTAGAGGTTTAATAACACTTTTCCTATCCACTAAAAGCTCTGCACTATCACGATCCATTACCGAGGCAAATGTACACACAGTTACAATGAGTTATTCATGAAGGAGAGGTTAAGTTTGAGTTTACTTATTCATTGCATTAGTTCACATTAAATTGCATTCTCCTTTGTTAAAACCCCAAATTTCCAATCACCAATGTCACTTTTCTGCATGTTAAAGAGGTCATTTAACCCATTCCTTAGTAACATTAGAGCAGGGGTGTCAAACTCAAGGCCAAATCCGGCCCGTGGTGCAGTTATACCTGGCCCACAGATCATATCTTATTTTTATATTACAGTTTTTCACAATTGCTAAAACACATTTCTTGAAACCTCCACCCATTTTCTCAAAACCTTAAACACAAATCAAAAAGTCAAACTACATTCACAAAACCCCAGACTTTTCTATCACAATCAAACTATCACCTCAAAACCAGTTACCCTGTGTTCAAAACTAAACAGTGTGTTCAGATCATACACACAGCAAGTAAAAATATTCACCACAGAGAATTCATTAGACACTACATAAAATAATTTAGGACACAGCACCCAGGGCATGTAGTTAACAGATAATGTTTATTAGTGGGGATGCTGAGTAAGCATCCACATTATTATTTGTAAATGCACTGAGCAAAAAGTTATCATAGTCAAAGTCTACATTCAGCACTTTCATAACATAAAAAAACAAAACAAAAATTAAAAGCATATTACTGCATAGTGAAAGTCACTGAGATTCAGTGTCCAACACCTTATCTTTGTGCAGGGTCCGGCCAGAGGACTTCATCCAGATCACAGGCAATATTTTCTCCATGCCAGACAACGGGGGAAGAACCCTCTGGTGTGCCGAACCCAGCCTTGACAAGACTGCACAGTTACTGTATATCATCACAGGCCTGTTCCATTGCCTCCAATAAATTTTCCCTGGTGTTGGGCTGTCGGTCATAGATCTAGTCGTATTTCAATTTTACAAAGAGGAAAATGCACTTACAAACATATACAGCCAGTAAAAATAGTATTGTAATGAGCATTACAGTACTTACAGTATAGTATTCTGTATGTCAAATGTTGTACAACAAGAAACAATTACCTGTTCTCTTCTCTGGATGTCCTGATGATGCTGGCCACAGAGAATCTGCACAAATTGGGTTGGACTCTTTGTCCTGCTTCTCTCTTTGTCATCCCATGAACAAGGACATGGTGTACAATAGTTACCCGAATTTCATCAGTGGTGATTTTTCTTGGTCTTCCTCGGCCTCTTCCTCGTCCCCTTCCTCCTCGTCCACCACCTCTCACAGGAACTCCTCTGCCTCTCTGTATGTTTCTGTCCATTGTAGATGGAAGCGCATGTGCCACCTGTGCACTCTGAACTGACTTTTATCCTGCCCAGTTGGTCTGATCACATCATTAGAAACATGTGTGTTCAATTTTGAGTTGCTGTGTGTAAAAGATGACAGCTGTGTTGGAGTTGTGTTCACATTTTGCTGCCAGTGTTTACAATTTTGCAACACAAGTGTATCACAGTGTGAAATGTGTTTAGTGACTGAGAATGTGTTTAAGGTTTTGCAAAAAAGAGCAAATGAGTTTTGCAAATTGAGTCCAAGTACCTGAACAGTGTTTAAGTTTGGGCCAAAAGAGTGTTTGAGTCGAAAAATGAGTTTAGGCCACTGAGAATTTGGTTCAGAGAATGGAGTTTAGTGTTTTAGCAACTGTGAAAAACTGTTACTGCCCCACTGGTTTGAGGTCTGCAGATTTCCTCCAGTATAAAAATGTAAACTTAACTTTGATGATTTCAAATATCCTTGTTAAGTCACAAAAATTAGAAAAAATTAAAAGTTAAAACAATTAGATGAAAAATAAAAAATGTGGGAACATACATTTCTGTTTTCGTTTCATACTCTTAATTTTGCATCTCACATTTATGATGCTAAGGTATGCTTTTGACTTTTTATTTCATATGTTGACCTTTTCAGTTCACAATCTTGACTTTTCATCTTATTTTTTGACCTTTAAGATCCTCAATTTTGAACTTTTAAGTAATTTCTTGACCTTTTAAACTCATTATTTTAATTTTTTTCTCACATTTTGACCTTTTTAGCTCTTTAACTTGACTTTCATCTCATACCTTGACCTTTAAAATCCTCAATTTTAGATTTTAAGTGTTATTTTGACCTTTAAACTCAAAATTAATGTTTTTTTTCACACTTTGATGGTTTAAACTGATGATTTTGAATTATATAGCATATTTTGACCTTTAAAACTTTGATATCATAGATCAGTTTACTCATCAAGAGAAAAAAACATGTGTCTATGACCTTTAACCACCTGAGAGCAACTCTGAAAAAAGTGCTTTAAAGGTTTTTGAGCTTTGCTGGGATATGCAGCATATGTGATGTCTATGATTGATGTTTTAAGTTAATTTCTGCTCTCAGTTTGTACTGCGATGCCTGCATGTAAGTGTTGTCCAATTAGGGTGAAAGTGAAGGGAGCGGCGCTGCATGTTGTATCTTTTACCCACTGAATGAAATGCTGGTACCACAGATCAGGCAATCAGTCCGTGGTCCTGTTGGGGTGTTGCCCGAACCGCATCCTCGCCCACTGGAAACGTGTCTAGAGCACTGCACCATGGTGCGCAGCCCTGATCAGCAGGCAGAAATCCCAGGAGAACTGCAGGTTTACACAGGAATAGTACATCAACAGCAGACTATTTTAATTTTTGGAGTTGATTCATCATCCGTTCCGGTAGAAGTCCATGATATTATTGGAAATTTAGAGGTTAATGTTTGTTGACAGGATCTGAGGTTTTATGTAAATTTCCTTGGCTAAATGTCCTCAAAAGTGAACTTTTCCTTATCAATGGCGCCGTTGTAGCTCTGTGACCCACTGAGCTCTCGGTGACCCTTTGCTCTCGCTGCAGGATGAGACGTAATGTTGAATTAGTGATGATTTATGGTCAGGAGTCTGTGCATTGTGTTGTATTTTGAAAGAACCAGATATTCCACGCTTGTGACTTCCTGTTTTCTAATTGATGGACGAGTTCACTCTCAGCGCCGAATCAAAAGGCTTCAGCGATATTTCAAATCAACCAAATGATTCATTACAAATACTCAAAGCAATGTACTATTAAAAGAAAAACACAGTCACCAACATTTACACTCAGAAATGTGATAAAGTCCCTCAGTTTTGATCCAAATACTAAATTTTGGTGACCAAGCAGGACCAGTGGCACTCTTGTCAGAAATGTCTCCTCATTGTGTGAAGGCTGGCTGTTCATGATGGATCAACTGGAAGCTCACTTCCCCCTTCTGCTGCCCCACTCCTTCAGTGACTCGCTGCACCCCAAAATGACAAAGATCCACACATGAGACAGACCACACACTCCCAAACAAAGACACAGAAGTGACCAATGTTCCAATTAGTGTTGTGCTCAAGACCACACTATCCGAAACCAAGACTTGCCGAGACCAGAGTGCACCGAGACCGAGAAAAGACCAATACCATAAAAATCAATAAAAAAACTAAAATAAAAAATGGCAAGGTTGAACAGTTAAAGAGGATTTTCTCTTTACTTTCAGACCGGTCTCAAGACCACAACACTAGTTCCAGTCACATAAAGAGGACTCACTCTCTCACACATATCCATTTGTTCTCACTCATCTACTATCCTTGAGCCTGATGCAAACATATTTATTTTCAGTAAATGTTTTACATCCTTTCTACAATTGTTTTACCCCAGTCATGGGTGCAAATGTGGCTTCTTGTAGCAGCATTTCACTCTGCAGACATCCTGACTCCCAGATAAGGTCCTGTTTATTTTATTGTGATGAATTCAAGATCCAAACTTAAACTAAATATACTCTATTGTCTTTGACGTTCAAAGCACTTAGTATGTCTAATAAATAACAAAGATGAGGTACTTAAAATAGGATGAAGAACTGAGTGCTGCAGTGTGATCTTATTATGTTTTTATTCTCTCAGTTTCCTTGGTCTCTCATAGTCAGACTTTATAAGCTAGCAGCCTTTTTTCCAGCTTGGTATTTACATGTTTCTGATGGTGAAACCTCACAGATATGTACAGGGTTAAAGTCATGTTGACATGCACATTTCAAGGAAAATAAAGTTGAAATGATTTTTGCATTTTAGCTGACATGTTCATTCCAGGCTACTTATGGATGTATGATGAATATGATAATTTCAAGTTCACCTTCAGTTACGGTGACATCCTGAATGATAAGTGACTGCTCACTAAACTCTGCATGGCAGGTCTGTCAAGCTCGGAGTTTTTTCTTAACAGGCAGAAGCAAAGCAGTGTGCAGAAGGAGATATTTCATTTTTAGTGCTGGAGATTTAGGGTGAATGATGCAACAAGGCGCTTCAGAACATCATGGCCTGAAGTTGGAAGGCATTGCCACTTTAAAAGCATCTTTTTTCCCTCATTCCACACAAGTTATCCATGAAATAGAAGCAGTGATTTAGTGTATGTAGATAGAATATATCTAAAAACTAATCAGCCAATCAGCCCCTTTCCTTAAAAAGAAATACCTATTCAATAGTTGGTGTTAACAATGTGGATGGACACACTGAACTAAATGATTAGGAAAGTAATGTTAGACTTCATGGCAAGGCCATCACATGCACAGGTGCCTGATGCCACAATATTTAGTAGAAAAAACTGAAACAACTATTTTACGAAAGAAAAAAAAGATAATAAGTAATGACCAAAAAATGTGTTAAAAGTGGCAAAAATGAGTTAAAAGTGACAAAAATGGGCAACAAGTGGCTAAACATTACATAAACGGCCAAGAAGTGGAAAAAAAATGGGCTTGCTTTGGCAAAATGGGTAAAAAGTGGAGAAATAGATGAAAAGTGGCATAAAGGTGTAAAAAGTGGTAAAGTAGGTGGTAAAAATGGGCAAGAAACACCAGAAAATTGTTACAACAGGCAGTAAGTTGCAGAAAGATATTGCAGATATGGGGGGGGGGGATTGCCATAAAACTGCAAAAACCTGTGAAAGTGGCAAATGAATGGGCAAAAATAGATTATTTAGAGCAATTAAGTGCATAAAAATGCCAGAAAATGACTAAAATGGGCAAAAAGTGGCAGAAAGATATTGCAGAGATGAGCAACAAGGCAAAATGTGGCAAAGACAGTGTCAGAAATCTGCAAAAAGTTGCAAAAAGTGGATATCACTGAACAAGATGGCAGAAAAGTGGGGAAAATGGGTTTAATGTGGAAAAAAATTGAAATTTAGTGGCAACAGTTGTGAAAATTGGCAAAAGAATGGTCAAAAATAGATTATTAAGGACAAATTAGTGCATAAAATGCAAGAAAATAAGTGCCAATAAGTGGCAAAAGAAGTGAAAAAATTGGCATTAAGAGCAAAAAGTGACAAAAATGGGCAAGAAACTCTAGACAATGGTAAAATGGCAAGAAAGTGGCAGAAAGATATTGTAGAAATGGGCAAAAAGTCGACTTAACAATACAAAGATGGCAGAAAAGTGGGAAAAATTAGGTAAATGTGGGGAAAAAATCTCATAAAGTGGCAAGAAAGGGTGAAAAGGAGTTAAAGGAGTGGCAATAATGGGTGATAATGAGCAAAAAGGTGCAAAAAATGCCAGGAAATGCAAAACGTGGATATTACAAACAAACATGGCAAAATGGGTAAACAGTGTCAGATATGTGCAAAAAGTGGCAAAAATGTACAAGAAGTGGATGTCACCTTACAAAGATGGCAGAAAAGTGGAAAAAAATGGTTAAGTGTGGGAAAACATTTACATAAAGTGGCAAAAAGGGTGAAAATTGTCAAAAGAATGGGTAAAAATAAGTTATGAAGAGCAAATAGGTGCAAAAAGTGACAAAAATGTCTAAAAAGGGCAAAAGAAATGCAAAAATTGGCAATAAGAGCAAAAAGTTGCAAAAATGGGCATGAAACTTCAGAAAATTGTTAAAATGGAGAGAAAAGTGCAGAAAGATTGCAAAAATGTGCAAAAAGTGGACATTATAATACAAAGATGGCAGAAAAAAGGGAAAAATTGGTTGAATATGGGAAAAAATTGACATAAAGTGTCAAAAGGGTGGAAAGTGGCAAAAAGGAGTGTCAAAAATGGATATAAAGAGCAAAAACGATGCACAAAATGCCAGAAAATCTCTAAAAAGAGGCAAAAAGTGTCAGAAAGATATTGCAGAAATGGACAAAAAATGGCAAAAAAAAAAAAAAAGGGAAAAATAATGAAAATGTGCAAGGAAGTTGCAAAAGTTGGTTAAAAATGGCATAATTGGTCAAAAGGGGCAACAAATGGCATGTATGGGAAAAAGTGGCCAAAAGGGGCAAGAGGGGGAGAAAGGGAAAAACATTCCAAAACTGGGTGAAATTGAGCAATAAGGAACGACAATAATAAAGGAAAAAGAGGTGAAACAAGTTTCACAAAATAAAAATTCCAGCATCAGAAATGACATCAGTGAGTCACAAATAGGGAAGGCCCATTCTCTGGGTTTTCAGGGGCCCAGCCAGCTCTGTGGGCGGGCCTTAGGGTTAGAGAAAGAAAGGAGAATAAATATTTAGAAAAACACTTCAGATAAAAAAAAGTTTGGCAACCATTTTCAATGACTTTGAGCTCTGAAGATCAGCACTCTTGAAAACATCTTTCATACTTAGATTTCCATCTCAGTGAAAGTCACTGTCCTCCAGTAGATACATAGGCATCCTCATCTGCAGAACTCATTATAGCTGCTGTTTGTTTAGAGGCTGATGAAGGCATTAAGGCAGCAGAGGGGAGAAAATACAGAGAAAATGAGAAGAAAAGTGGAGAGGCTGGCTGTGTTTATGGAGGAGCAGGAGGCTTTATGATGGTGTTTGGATTGCAGGGAAATGAATCTATTTGGCTGACTGGGTATGATCACCACTCAGACTGGTTGATGGAGCATCAGAAGGAGACAAACAAAGGAAGGAGAAGGACAAACAGTAGCTGAGGGAGAAAAGCAAAAGGCAGATCAGAGATAGGAGAAATATTTTGCAGGAGGTGTTTTTTCAGATGGTTGGGAATGAAGATGGATGGCTGGAAGTGGATAAACACTCAAAGATGAGAAAAAGAGTTACAAAAACCATCGGAGGATGCAGAGATGCTTATCACTGAACTAAAAAAGACAGATGACGTAAATATCACATTAAAACTGGTTATCCAGGTGACATGTGACTCTCTCCAACTGAACAATTACGGCAGTGCCTGTATAAGCAAGGAAAAGGAGGATTTAGTTTGTTGTTGCTTCTTAGAGACAGTTTTTTTTTTTTTTTTATATCAGTAAAAAAAAAAAGCCAAATTAAGAAGCTAAGTTGACAGTTGCTCTTATTACAGAGCTGAGCCAAATCATCTGCATCTTTCAAACTAGGCAGAATTCCTATCATGAAGAGCAGGGCTGGACAGATGTACAACCCTGATTCCAAAAAAGCTGGGGCGCTATGTAAAAAGTAAAGAAAAACAGAAATGAGTTGCAAATCCCATAAACCCATATTATATTCATAATAGAACATAAACAATATATCAGATGTGTGAACTGAGACATTTTAACATTTCATGACAAATATAAGCTCATTTTGAATTTGATGGGAGCAACATATTTCATAAAAGTCGGGACAAGGCAATAAAAGGCTGGAAAAGCAATGAAAAACAGCCGTAGGGGCATTTCGCATCCAATGAGGTTAATTGGCAACAGATCAGTAGCATGACTGGGTATAAAAGGAACATTTTAGAGAGGCAAGAGGTTCAACAATCCTGTCTGGGCCAAAGCTTATTTAAAATAACCTGACATACCAGATGGATGTGTTTCACACATCCATCTGGGAAACCTCCCATAGCCGGTATTCGAGAAAGGGTAGAGCCTTGGCAAAAAAAAAAAAAAAAATACTCAGAGGGTGATTCGATGAACGCTCTGTCTGTCACATCTTTACCAGACATACAGAGCAACAAAACAGGTGACGTAGCCGCTACCAAGAAGTAAACTCCATAGAGAACTTCATAACGCAAACCATGGCGTCTGTAGACAACTTTTGTCGTTTTTGAAAAGAAAACAACTCACTGCTGTTCTTTGTTCTTCTTTAAATGAAGAAATGTCATCAACTTCTGAAAAAACTGACGCTTTAGCAGCATCCACGCTAATCTCTTCCGCCATAATTGCACCGGCCTCTTGTCGCTGCTTGCGTACACTGGGACTCTGTCGAAAGTCCTGCCCCTCGATGCTGGTTGGTCCTGTCACTTTCTATCCAGGCCCGAATTGTTCAGATGGGAGCTTTGCAAGATGGATTCGCCAGTGAGAAACACGGAAACAGGCGAATCCATCTGCTTTGCAAGGTTACATTTAAAATGGACTGAGGCAAAATGGAAAACTATTCTGTGGTCGGATGAATCCAAATCTGAATTCTCTTTTAAAAACCACAGATACCTTGTCCTGTGGACAAAAGAGAAGATGGAGCATACCGCTTGCCATCAGCTCACAGCTCTAAAGCCTGCATCTCTGATGGTATGGGTTTGCATCAGTGCCTATGGCAGGGGCAGCTTAAACATCTAGAAAGGAACTATCAATGCTGGTGAGGACTTAGAGCAACATATGCTCCTATCCAGACAAAGTCTCTTTCAGGGAAGGCCTTGACATTTTTAAACCACATACCACATCCATTAAAACAGCATGGCTTTACAGCAGAAGAGTCCGGATGCTGAAATGGCCCGCCTGCAGTCCAAACTTTTCATCAGTAAAAACCATTTGGAGCATCAGAAAATGAAAAATTCAGCAAAGAAGACCCAAGACTGTTGAGCAGCTAGAATCCTAAGGTTCAGCAACTGGTCTCCTTACTTCCCAGACATTTATGAACTGTTGTCAAAAGAAGAGGGGGTGCTATGCGATGGCAAACATGGCCATGTCCCTACTTTTTTGAGATGTGCTGATGCCATCAGATTCATTGTGAAAAAATTAAGGGTTTATGAGATTTGGCAATCACAGCATTTTGTTGTAATTTAAACTTTACACAGCACCAAAACTTTATTTTTATTATTTAAATATTCCCTTATATTTAAGGATAAATATAACTTAGTATCCAAAACACATATAAATCTGTGTCAATGCGAGGTGAACAAGGTCAGGAAGACTGCTTGGCCCTTCAGTGGAGACAGAAAGAGCAAAAGGTGACTCCTACAACATTCATCCAAGCTAACAACAGCCTGCCAAAGAGCTTGAGGACTGCAATTTCACAACAGTACGACAAAAACACATTACATACTGCCTGGGGTCGGCACTGACACATCAGAGAGCAACAAAGAAGCAATAAGAGGCAACAGATCTGTGCAAATGGGCACAGCAGACAGAAAAGTGGGAAGATGGGGCCTTTATATTGTCCCACAACTGGGAGTCAAGGCAGCAGCTGAAGTTACTTTGGGAAATATTGATGCTGTATATGACAACCTGGCAGAGCCAGTGTTATTTGTAGAGAAAGCGAAGCCAAAGCTGTCAGGGTAAATAAAACAAATAGAGAAAGAGTGGCTGTAATGTAAGGGATGTAGGGAGTAGCGTTAGAGCAGAGGAGACAGATTTACAGAGGGCACTAGTCCAGGAACAGCTCTGGGAATGAGACAGCCCAAGCTTTCTTTCTCTGCCAGTTACACGATGAGTCTGAGGGAATACTGATGGCGCCTAATTAATTTATACACAAAGAGAGCAGACTCCATTATTGTCAACACAGAAGGATCCTTGTATGGAAGATGTTTGATTTGGCAGGCACACACATTAAACAGAGGGAGGAGGTGTTTTATGATGGAGTCACACTAGCAGACTTGTAGTTCTTCAGATGAAGACATAAATCAGACAAACCTGATTTTAATCCAGTATTCATTTATTGTTTGACACAGTGTGTTGTTTGCAGAGGATGTCGCACCACAGCAGAGAACTCCAGATGGGGGGCAGGAGGGGATTTCTGCATGGAGAGGCGCTATCAAAATGCCAATGTTTTGTGCCACTGTGCTAACCTTGCAAAGCAGATAGATTTGCCTGTTTCCTTGTTTCTCATTGGTAAATCCATCTTGCAAAGCTCCTGTCTGAACCGTTTGGGCCCGGATAGAAAGTGACAGGACCAATTGAGGGGCAGTGCTTTCGGGCACAGAAGAGTCATGATGTAAGCAAGCAGCGTCAAGAGGCCGGTGTAATTAGGGTGGAAGAGATTAGCGTGGATGCTGCTAAAGCATCAGTTTTATCAGAACTTGATGACATTTCTTCATTTAAAGAGGAACAAAGAACAGCAGTGAGTTGTTTTCTTTTCAAAAATGACAGAAGTCATGCACTGACATGTCTACAGTTGCCATGGTTTGCGTTATGCAGTTCTCTATGGAGTTTACTCCTCGGTAGTGACTACAATGTCACCTGTTTTGTTAATTTGAATGTCTGGTAAAGATGTAACAGACAGAACGTTCATCCAATCACCCTCTGAGTTTTTTTTAAAGGCTCTGCCCTTTCCCAAACACCAGCTATGGAAGGTTTTCCAGATGGATGTGGATGTGGGGGGGCAGTCCTGAGCTTTTTTTGATTCATAAACATTGGGAGACATTGGGGGAAAAAACTTTAAAAAGCTCACATAGAAATAATGTCAGACATTGACCAAAATCCTCCATCTAAAGCCAAGAGGACCTGAGTCAGACAACGCCCATGTGGGGTCCGTTTCCTCTAAGTGGTCTGGTTGGTTCAGCACACTTTGTCACATTAAATCTTGCTTGTGTTTCCACAGCTGGTGTCCATACCTCACTTTTTGTGATGGGGAATAAGCCTCTTTTAAGAGATTGATATAATTTGGCTCTGGTCTTTTTGCTCCCAATTACTTCTTTATCTGGTACCAGTTTGGCTCTTTTAGGCTGATAAAACAAAAAAAAAAAAAGAAGAAGAAAACTAGCTCCAAAATGGGAGCTGGTGTTTATTGCTGACATGAACATCCCTGGTAGAAGTTTGCATTACATAATGACAGAAAATAAAAGAAAGGAAACTGGCAATCAAACAGGAGTCAGCTCCTTAGGGTTAACACAAACACAAGGTTTATTAGGTAAATATTATAACACTATTTCAACATTAAAGATGTGTATGATAAAATGAGGGAGAAAAGCTGTTAAAGGGGTACAGCTTAGTTCTAGACTCCTCCAGACTTTGGTCTCCCTTCATCTGGTTTGACGTATAGAAGGAGGTCTGCAGGACTGAGTAATGGGATATTGATCGCCTCTACGCCAGGCAAACTAGTCAACACATGGGAGAAAATCACTCTCTGCAAAATGCATCAACCTCAATGCATGTAGAGAAGTTCTAATGATAATTGCAGCATGCAGGTCTATTTGGTACTAAATTTCCTCCATTCCTTTTATTTCCTACCTGGTGGCAAGAATCAATATGAATGCAAACAAACTAATCTTCACTTCCATTTAAGCTGCCTTTTAGGGCCTCTCCCCAGCATCTGCACACCGCTAACACTGTTGTGAATCCCAGTGATATCCAGACATTGGGCAAAGATGGGCATGATTTAAGAGTTTGTTTATCTTGTGTCTTCTGTGGACTGCGAGATTTAAGAAATGTACAAAAACTTTACAACTTTGTCACATCAGAAGCAATCAGTCAGCAACTTTCAGTTCGTAATCATGGACCAAGATTTTGGACACACTGGGGATCTTCCAGGATCACTAACTAGAACGTGACAGCTAGATTAGTTTTGAGATTATTTCCCTAGTTCAGGAGAGATGGAAAAAAAAGCATGAATGGCAATTGGAAAAGTGTAGCTATCAACCAATGCAGCGAGCAGATTTAATTCAAAAGTCTTGGAATGAGATTAACTTAGGGATTTAGGCAGAGATTGCCAACGAAAACCATAAACACATTGTTTACTTGCTATAATGGCTGGTATTTATACTCATCCAAGCAATTTATGCCTCATATCTTGTGTTTTATATAGGGCTTTAAATGCTTTGTTATTTCAAATCACAGTTATCACTGATTTTATGGGGCTTTTTACTTTTACACCAAAGGAGAGACAAGGGATATACATGGGGAGAGAAAATAGGGGAATGTATGCACCAAACAGTGTCAGAATAATGGATCAGAATATGTCAATGAGGCATACAGTATATTCAGAAACTACTTTATATAATGATATTGATTTTTGGATTTTCCATTTGAATGGATGCTGCACTGCTACACCAGTGAGGTCTGAAGTCATGACTTAGAGACAGCTTCAGACTGCTTATTCTTTCAAGTACAATGTCTAACTCTCTTATACACTGAGGCATATGCAGGAATGCATGTACAAAATGACTGGTAAAGGCATCAGTATTTACAGTTTATAGGAGTTCACATTTAAAGTCAATGCTTTATCTCTGTAGGTAACCCAGTAAAGAGAAAAGATTTTCTCAACACTGTTTTTTATTATGTTTTACTTTCTCATATTTACTTTTAAAAGGTCACATATTTTACCCCTTTAAGACACGTTTATATTATTCTCAGAAGTTCCTCAAACATGCCTGGGAAGTTTGTTGCTGAAAAAACACTCCAGTATTGGAGTTTTGCATGTCTAAAAACCCCTCTGTTTCAGCCCTGCTCAGAACGAGCTGTTTGCCCCTGACCCCGCCCCTCTGAGGAAATGGATGTGGCTCTGCTGATCCCAGCTGAGAGGAGGATCAGGAGAGGAGGGCAGGATTTTCTTCCAAGTGGGGAGGGCCAACCAAACCTGGGGGCGGGGCTAACTTCCCACATGACATCATGAGGGGAAAATCTGTGAAAGGCTTGTTTCAAAACATGGAGAAGGTGGTGGTGGTGGGGGGGTGGTGGTCTGATTTTTGGGGGGATCGTGGACAGGCCAGTGGCACACATTTTTGTTGAAGTGTATTTTGCATAATATGTGACTTTTATGCTTAGGGTATTCTACTTCCTGTTTTCTGCCTTTTTGACTAGAAAATAAGGTACATCTTGTGGATTAGGAGTTACATCATTAGCTTAACAATTTAAGAGAACTTGGTATGGTTAAAAAAGCAAGCAACTTTGAAAAGGAACAGTGAGGAAGGTAAATGTTTGATATCACAGATGGTGTTTGACTTCGCTGAGAGCAGGAAGTCACTACAGTGAGTAAAAGTAACTCAAAGTAAATTTTTCAGTTGGTTTTTCAGTATAATTGCACCGTTATTGTTTCAGCACCACGGACAGCTCTTTATCCATGGGGGGGCAGGGGATTTGGGGGGTCGCAGACACCAGTGCATGTTGAATTGGAGGTCACAACTCAAAAATTTTAGAATCACTGCGTTAAAGCAGGGGTTCTCAACCTTGCGGTCGGGACCCCATTTGGGGTCGCAAGACACTGAGACAGGGTCTCCAGATGCCTAAAAAACTAAGAATATTTTTTAAATTACACTGTTGCCACTCTACACCAATTTTGCCAAAATTTAACACTTTTTTTCCACTTAAAACCCATTTTTTCTCAATTTTAAACCCTTTCCACCGCTTTTTTCTGCCTGTTTTTGCCACTTCTAAACCAAATCTTGCCATTCTCTGTCTACTGTTGGCTCTGTTGTCCCATTATTGCCACTATTAACCCCTTTTACCACTTTTTACGCCACATTTCAACATTTGATATGCCAATTTTTGCCAGTTTAAACCATTTCTTCCAATTTCTGCCTCAGCTAACCCTTTTTTTTGCCAGTTTATATCTATTTTTCATCCCATTTCACTAAATTTCCACCTATTTTTGCCACTTTAACACCATTTCAGCCACTTTTTAATCCCCTTTACCACTCAATATGCTTGTTTTTGCAACTTTAACCCAATTTTGCCTTTCTTTTTGTTATTTTTGCCACCTTTATCTAATTTTTGGCACTTCTATCCCATTTTGGCTACTTTTGAAATCCAATTTCACCACCTTTTCCACTATTTTTTTTTGCCATTATTTACCCATTTGTGCTATTTTTTTTTTTTTAACATATTTTAATTCTGTTTTCAACTAAATAATTTACAGTTTTAGGCGGGCTACTTACCACACAAATGAATAAAAAAGATATTTATTTCTTTGATAAGCATATACCACAGCTTAACTTTACTGTGGACCATGATTTTGCTGGCCCCCACTTTGGCTGGGCCCCAGAAATCTCTTTCTTTTTTCCCCCTTATGAGTGGCCTTGTCTCCACATGATTATTCTTGAATGTGCTTGGCTGTTCAGCCATCTTCAGGTACTGTGGGGGTCCCTGGTCTCTGGCACCTTTATTTTGAGGGTCGCAGGATGAAAAGGTTGAGAACCCCTGCTTTAAAGGACAAAAAGCATGATGTATTTAATGTGCTAATGTTGGACCTTAATGTGATCAAGATTCATGTGTTAACACTGTCAGCATTTATCTATGAATCCAAGTTTTAACAGAATATTTTGGGTAAAAATGACTTGTGATATGTGCAATCACATTTTTGACCCAAATTTGACAAATACAGGATTTTAATTTTTTCCACTGTAAAAAGAATTGGCTGTTTCATCCAGCTGAAAGCACATTGATGTTTTTATGGTTTTGACTTTGGGTTGAATCTTCCTCTCCAAACGTTCCTGTGATCACCCCCATAAAAGAAAGATTGCTTGGTGACAGATTTAACCAGAAAAGCAAAGCAATTACATAGAAAGCATAGACTGAGAACAGCAAAGTGCTTTACATCCACTCTAAACCTCAACGGCGGAGCCATGTCTGATAATATTTCTCTCTGTCTTCCCATGTGCAAGTGTAATTTCTCTGCTGAATTACCTCTTTTTGACCTTTCATGGCATTAAGAAAGGGCGCTTTCTCACATAAATAGTGAATCTGGTGCTCCTGCTGCCTCTTTATCACCAGGAGAAAGAAAGCAAAGCAGCATATGAGCTTCATTATGGAAGGGTTTTCCAGCTATATACTGGCTATATTAGTGATTAAATGTAAATGCTCTCCTGGCCTTGAATGTGCTTACCACCAACAGTATTATACAGCCACTGGCTTTCATTAAAGTTTCACAGTATGTGCTGGAAGATGCACACAAATCCCAGGCTTCAGATAAATATTAACCTGTAGCACATTCAGCTGACTCAGAGGGTGTTCCTGCATAGAAAGTCATTTTTAAATAAAGCTATGCACATAATGTCTCACTGAATTGTACACTTATTATAATAAAAGAATATATGAATGCAATAAAGCGAATAAAAGTCCATAAAATTAGATTTAAAAATCAGATGCATGGAACCAAGTAAACTGTTGTACATTGTCAGCAGTCACATGTTTTCAGGGTTAAATGCTGTTGAATATACAGTAGATAAGCCTTTATTTCATGGCATGCTTTGAAAATCAGGGAATAAAATGTAAATCATTGCTCCTTTAGAAACATTAAGGTCATGTTTTCTTTGAACCGTCTGTCTAAAATCCAAAGAAAATAAATTCATGGTAATATGAGATGAAGGAAGCAGCCAATCCTCACAATTGAGAACCTGGATCTGGAAAAAACACCATCGTATTAGAATTAAAGCAAACATGAACAGAGTTTAAATGACCCATGTCATGGCATTTGGAGCTGGTCTACACCTGGAAATGTACCCCTAATAGGACTAGTCAGATCAGATACTGGTTTATTGTTCCTTGGCACATCTTACATGGTGACTTAATGGATAAAGGCACGTAGACTGACGGCTGCCCACAGAGTTGGCTGGGCAACACAGTGAATGGACCCTTCCCGCTATTGATGTTACTAATGTGTGCTGGAGCATTGGTGCTAGCATCCTGGCTAACACTTCTGTTATAATGGACCTGAAAAGTCTCAAACTACTGTTGGGTTCTGAAGTTGGAATTATTTATTAATGTTACTTTTAACCGCTTTTCACCACAACTTCCTCCTATTTTTGGAGCCTTTATACCTCCGCCAAGGAGGTTATGTGATCGGGTTTGTTTGTTTGTTTGTTTGTGAGCAACATAACTCAAAAAGTTGTGGACGGATTTGGATGAAATTTTCAGGAAATGTCAGAAATGGCATAAGGAAGAACTGATTAGATTTTGGGACTGATCTGATCATGTCTGGATCCAGGAATGTTTTAAAGGATTCTGTACTATTGGGAGATAGGGCTAATGGTGAAGGTCTGCGCTCTCTGAGTGCTTTTCTACTGTTGTTACCACTTTACACCAAGAGATGGTGGACATGAGTAACTTCAATCACAGCAGCATTTTTGGGTATGTTTCCATTCAAAGTTTTGGAGTTTATAGAGTTTGAAAGACGCACGCTCGGTCGAGGAGATGAGTCGGAGCATAATAGAGAGAAAGACAGCGAATTGTAGCAAGAATACTCACAATGCTGGGAGGAATAGAGGAATATTCACCCTCTGCCATGACTTCCAGTCGTCCAGTGAGACCATGGGTGAGACTGTCAGTGCATCTGTTGGCAATGGCAGGCAATGCTTCCGCCATGACAGTCCGCCTGTAGTGAAGGCAATGTTTTGCCTCACCATGTGTCCACCCCACCAGGGAGGGAGTAATCAGCAAATGCCGTGGTGGGGGGCACATGGGGACAGATCCAGGAAGTTTTTTTAAAGGATTCTTCACTATTGGGGGATAGGGCAAATGGCGGAGGTCTGCGCTCTCAGAGTGCTTTTGTAGTTTGATACTTTTAACCTATTTTGCAGTGTGTTTCCCCTCTTTTTGGACACTTTTATCTTGGTTTTGACAATTACAACCCATGTTTGCCACTTCTATCATGCACTTTTAATCTTTTTTTTTTTTGCCGTTTTTACTGTTAATGCTACTTTAACTCATTTTTCTGCCTTTTGCCCATTTTACAAGTTTTAGTGCCACTTTTAACCATTTTTTTTGCCATTTTGCACAAATTTATGTCAATGTGTTGCTTCTTGTTTTTGGCACTTTTACCCCACTTTGCCACTTTTTTTTTTGCCCATATTTGCAACTTTTTTTTAATTTTTTTTTAACAACCATTTAAGGCCTGAGTGTTTAGCTGAACCCAGAAAAGCAGGAGACTTTTAACAGTTCAAAAAGTTTCTTTTATTGCCTCTCTAGAGACACAAAAAGGAATACACAATACTAGAATTCCCCTACAGGCTGTGGCTGCTGGAAGGTGGCTGACCACAGTCCTGAAACCTGGAGCAAAATGAGGTAGCGAGGCACCGATCTGGAAAAACCACGAAAGAAAAGATGATCAGAATGGATCGTTTGGTAACAAAAATACAAGAAAAACTTTCACCTGGAGAAACAGAGACTGACACTACTGAACAAGATGGAATTATCTGACAGAGTAGTGGAGGCTGAGCCGGTCTTAAAGGAGAGGTGAGTTGATGAAGAGTCTGCACAGCCTGCACTGCAAGGGAGAAAACAGGAAAAGAAAAAACAAAATCCACAGAAATTTTCTAGACCAAAACAAAAATAATGCACAATAAACTCAGACCATAACAACATTCTTATCGTCTAATAAACTTTGTACAAAAATTAGGTACATTGGTGTTTGGTAGATTATTTCTTTGTTGTAACAATGCTTCTTGGCAATAAATCTTATACCACTGGAAAGCCTGTTTATTTCCCCTTTTAAATGGTGCCACATTTGTAAGGAACATGCATTTGTGGGATGAGCAGCAGAGCTGAGTATGTTAGTAGCACCCATGGAAAAATTTTCAAAATCTTCTCTGCCAATGCCAAACAGCTGATTCTACCATTGACTCTTGTTTGGTGCTCTTTGGTGGATTGGATGATTGAATTTTGAAGAAACAAGTCATAATGGCATTTTAACAGTTGATTCATTTCACAAACATGAGCCACTGGGATCGCCACTGGTTGTGGAACCTCATCTTCATTTCTCTCTGCAGTGAGATTGCCTCAGATGACAATAAGCCCCATATACTCCGCTCTGCTGCTCATCCCACAAATGCACAATCCTTACAAATGTGGCCACCATTTCAAAGGGAAATAAACAGGCTTTCCAATGGTATTAGAGTTATTGCCATAAGCATTGTTACAACAAAGAAATAATCTACAAAACACTAATTTACCTTTTATTTTTGCTGTATTTTATTTCACATGCATGTTTGATTCCCAATCATCTAATACCCTGTTAATGATAAATCATGACTGAAAAACAATCAAGATGATAAAATTTTGTCACAATTTCATCAAAATGCAAGTGTTTTAATCAGATCACCCATAAATTTATCCGTTTTTTGACGAGTTTGTATCACCTCCACTCTTATCATTTAATTTTTGGTGCTTTCACCCTTCGTACCACTGTTGCCATCTTGAACATAACCTTTTCAAGCAGTGTGAAATCACATATTCAATCAAAGCAGCTGACAAAAAGACAGGTTTGCAGGCTGAACGGTGAGGTGATACGAGATGATGACTCATAACCTGGATTAGTTTTTGAGTAACTGACATCACTCAACACCCTCATCGAACCCCAACAGACAGTGTTCTGTATATGACAGTCATTTCATGCTGCCTTTCAGAATGAATTGCTCTCTGCAGGGAGACTCTCAGTTTCTCATTTACACTAAGGTTAGATGATAGTTTGGATGAAGCAGCTATTGCAGGATAAAAGCCCACATTGGCCTATTATGTCTCCATGAAAACACAGGGCCAGCAATAATGTTCAGCTAATCACAGTGCAGCTTCAAACCTAATTGTCACATTAAGCAGGAGAGAGAAAAGAGTGTGTAAAAGGCACAGGTTAATGGGCTGTGTTCATGATTTAACACCGTCCACTATTGCAGAAAACTGTGTTTACAGGTCAGTCCTGATGATGTGACCAGATAAATCTTCCTCTAGTGTTGTTGTATTTTGGTCATTCTTGCTCAAAAGGAAGACTCCTCACTCATAGATTGCACATGTGCTCTGAGGAAGAGCAAAGGTTCATGAAACGTCACTACGCTGGCGCAATAAATAAGTGTATTTTTTGAGCCCTGTTGGAGACATTTTTTTTTGTTCACGTGCTCTAAGGGCCCTGCACACTGCAACAATGGCTCAAATCTCTGTTATGAAACTTTAAATGATCCATAGACCACTGTGGCTGATAGATTTAGAAAGTTTACCTCACAGTGAAAAAAAAACAGCATTTAACTGACTGTTAACTTTCAATAAAGGCAGTAAAATCAGCTAACAACAGACTGGACTGAGATGAACTGCTCTGTGATTTTAGATTGTAGTGTTAGAGGGGCGGGGTCATTCTTCACTATGGGCTCCTGACATCAAGCCATTTTTGCCCCGCCCACATGAAATACAGCCAGGAAAGAGGTGACAAACTTTCTAACAGTCCAAATCAAGAATTCAGTCACATGTAGATCTCAGTGTTTTCACATTTTCAGCAACCATATTCCAACATATGTAGTGTGTCAAAACACAAAGTTTAGATTTCTCTTTACAGGGTCTTTAAGATGATTTTGTTGCAACCACAATCTTTGAAATTGAAGGTAATTTCTTTCACTCTTTTTCTGCCCTGTTTAAAAATATATTTATGTGTCAGCACATGGCAGCAGAGACTGAGGTCCTGACTCTTCCAATCATTCACAGCTGCCCTGATAACATTACGCTAAACCAGTGTTACTCAATCCTGCACAACCAAAGAGCCAAATTGATGAAAAATACCTTTGCAAGAGCCACAATCTAAGTGGTGAAAACGGGTGAATATGGGTTAAAATGGCAATATTAAGAAGTTAAAGTGGAAAATGGTCAAAAAATTGCAAAAAAATGGGTGAAAAGGGGTAAAAAAAAGGTATAAAATGGCAAAAAAGGGAAGAAAAAGTGGCAGAAAATGGTCAAAAATTGGTTAAAACATTGTAAAAAATGAGTGGCAAGAGACTAAAATGGGCAGATGTGGTAAAAATGGGGGGAAAAAAGTGGCATTCAGTGGCAAAAGGCAGCTTAAATGGGTGAAATTTGCAAATGGCAAAAAGCAGGATAAAGGCAAAAACTAAAAAAGTTCAAAAATAAAAGGCAAACTCTGGTTTAAAAAGCAGTAAAATGGATTAAAAGTGGAAAAGGGGAAAATTGCAACAAAAGGCAATGAAGAATACAAACAAAAAATTAAGGTTGACAATTTAAGTCAAAATTATGAGTTAAAAGGTCAGAATATGCAATAAAATTCAAAAACATACATTTAAAATGTGCAAAAAATGAGATAAAAAGGTGAAAATATGAGATTAAAGTCAAAGTCATGGATTTAAAAATTCAAAATCTGAGACTGAAGTCAAAATCATAAGATTAAAGGTGAAAACATGAGATAAAAAGGTGAAAATTTGAGATTGAAGTCAAAATGATGAGTTAAAAAGGTCAAAATATGAGATTAAAGTCAAAATGGGGAGTTAGAAAGGTCAAAATATGTGATTAAAGTCAAAACCATGACTTTAAAAGATTAAAAAATGAGATAAAAAGGTGAAAATATGAGATTCAAGTCTAAATGAGTGTAAAAGGTCAAAGTATGTGATTAAGGTCAAAATCACAAGTTTATAAGATGAAAAAAATGAGATAAAAAGGTGAAAATATGAGATTAAAGTCAAAATCATGAAAAAAAATGTCAAAATATGAGATTGAGGTCAAAATGATGAGTTAAGATGATCAGAATATGTGATCATAAATCATAAGGACAAAGGTCAAAATATGAGATCAAAGTCAAAATCATAAATTTAAAACAATATGAACTGGAAACAAACTGATTAATGTAACTTTCAATTGGTAATTTCTGCAGTATAAGTTGACTTTTTTTGAGGCTTTCTGAGGGAAAAATATTTCAAATAAGGACATTAAAGAGCCACAAATCATCACAAAAGAGCCATATATGGTTCAAGAGCCATGGGTTGAGTATCGCTTCTCTTAACTGTAAATGTACACCTGAATTGTGAAAGAGCATCCTTAACTCCTTCTTCTCTGTCACCTACTCTAGGCCAGTTGAGTGGAGGACACTTTCACTCGCTGTGCTCAGTTCAAAGGTGAGATTTTGTGCATTCAGTCCTTTTAAATGAGATACTGATAATGAGATGTTTAAAGTAAGTAAAGTCTAACTCTGCAGCATAGTCTAACTGTCAAACATATGAAAGAAAGAGCTGACCCCCTCTTCTTAACCTCAAACAGCCCTGTGATTCATTATCGTGTCAAGTGGCAGCTGATTTGCCTCGTCTCTGTAACCTCTGACACACGATGGCAAGAGCAAAAAAAAAATCCTCATTTCTTCACCAGTCAGCTGTCTTCCTTATCTCATCTGAGAACGAGGGTGGGTTAACTGCAGATTAGCCACATTGTTGAACAGATTGGGCATGAACCCAGGATGTGTTGGAGTCTCTCCATGCTAATCCTGCTCTTTCTATCTCCGCCGTGGACGCCGAGAGAGAGTGAGCAGCTCATTCCTCTCTCCTTCTCTCCATCTATAACAGCCCGAGTTGTGACAATTCAATCTGTTCAGCGTCTTCCCACATGAATTATGGATGAACCCTGCAACCCCTGAATGTGGTGGGGATTTACGCTTTATAAGCGCTCCTGCTCGTGTCACAGGCTCAATGAGGATCTGAAAGAGGTTAGGGAGAAAAAATCAAGGTAATTCACAGCGCATCAAAGCAGTTGAAACGCCAGTATTAATATCCTCTGATGGCCGAGCACTGATTCACTCCTGTGTGCTGAAAGCCATTAGCAGAGCTCGTTCGGCGAGGGCTGGGCCGTGACTTCCCTGATAAGCAATTACTGAAGCATCATTGTGTTCTGATGAAGTGCCAGGTGAAACCTGCTCCCATAGGTGAGAATTAACAGAAAGATTCCATCAAGAGTCCTTTGTGGAACAACTGGAATACCAATGTGATCTCATCCTGGTTCTTCAAATATTGATGCTTTGTCATGAGCAAAAATCTCAAACAGTCTATGTGGTTGGTTTCAGGAGCAAGACTTTACAATTTGGGTTCCAGTTCAGCTCATTTGGTAGAGCCTGCATTCAATTTTATCTTTACTATGCATGCAAAAATACACAAATACATATTTTATTTTTATTCTATTCCATTGTAAAGCAGGGAGAATAGATGAAATCTCACATACAGGGGCCCCATGAGAAAATAAAATCCCCCTGCATAAACTGATGTATTTGTTTCAGCGGAACTGCAGAGGGGCAGTGACTTGCAAATAAAGCAAGCTGGTCCTTACGTTATTTGAATTAGAACAATCTCTTTTCTGCAGCTCCTCTTTTTGCATGATTTTCAGTAGGAATATCTGCAGAAAGAGACTACAGTCAACCATCTGTGGTGTTAGCTGAGTAAGAGGTGAGGAACCCAGTGACAATGCACTTTGAAGAGCATCAATAACAGTCAGCATGTTTACTTTTGCAGTTAAGTCAAGCTATTGTTCAACTGAACTGTTTAGCCCCTCCCTAAAATATCCACTGTCCAATCCTAAGTAATTATGCAAGGGAGGCCCGTTGAGCTTTCAGCAGCTTTTAGTGAGCTTCTGGGACCTGCAAATCTGACAGTGGATACTCCAAATGTGCAGAGATGGATGTGGAATTTTAACCTTTCACATAGCCAAAATAACCAAGAAGAGAGATGTCGGACATGAAAAAAAAACTGTGGAAGACCGCAGAACAGCAGAGGCAATTAAGTTTAGCTTGTTTCTATCCCTCGCTCCCTTGTAATTTTTAGCTCCATCTCTCCTTGTTTGTCCAGAAAACAGACATGCAGATAAGTGTTAATAAAATAATCATTTTTCAATATTATTTTTAACTTTCACTGCTTCAAATCTCTTCAACAACTTCAACCCTGACCACAAAAAAAAAAAATTCCAGTTATTGTACACTATGCCTGTGACTTGGATTCAGTGAGATAGCGTCCATGCTAAACAGATGAGTCTATCAGAGCGAAAAACACACCAGTTTCACCATCTTTTCTCGAGGCTCCTCCTCTACCAAATCATATGTGAGCAAATGCATTTGTTCATGTTAGGTTTATTTTATGTACAGGCATAAAAAAAATCAGAGGAAATATGAGGATATGAATCACGAACACGCGCATTTCCACCTCTAGACAAAATGTGACCACAGATATGCCAATTACGTGCATATATAAATTTACTGCATATTTCAGATATGATATATTCTTACCTACTGATCAAAAGGACCCGTGCATCCTCATGCATGTCCATCCACTTGCTATGAAGTGAGGGCAAAGTTGAAATTGTCCAAATGTCCCCCTTTCTTAGTCACAGACTGCAGAACTAGGAAGTAGCATTTCCAACTATAAACACTCCACTTACGGCATGTTCGCTTGTAAACACAGCTGCAGATTTGCACCCAAGCACACACGTAGGAGCACACAAACTTTTCCTTACACATGTAGCCCACTCTCAGACATCTATATCTAGTGGCACGAATCATTTTGTTTAATTCTGATGATGTTTAGTGGATGAAATAGCGCTTCAAATGTCTTCGGTCATGGAAGAAAAACCATGTGTGCGTTTCCAAAGGGGTTAAAATGATGCGCTGGCACTACCTGCTGGATCACTGTGGAATGGTGAAATTTAGATCCCTGGTGATCGAGTGACTGCATAGAAACAGTTGCCATAAGTTGTTTTGGTGCCATAGACACACAGTCAAAAAACGTGTTTTTAATGGAAGTCTATGTGTCCTATTTCTGACAAACAAGGATGGATGGAGCTATTTCGCGACAATCAAGTTCTATGGGCAACACTTTTTTTTTTTTTTTTAAAATATGAAGAAAAATAAAAACTTTGGCCAAATTTGATGCCTCAATCTATAAAAATGTGACTATCAACTCAAAAAAATGATGATAAAAATGATGAATGTCCTCAAAATGGACATAGTAGGATCCAAGGGCTACAGATTACACATGATCTGACCTTAAAAATTACTGTGAAAAGTTATTATTTCATTTATCTGTATAAGATACGATAGACTTTGATGTGTTTTTATTCCTGTGCAGAATGCCTCATCTTGTCTGATTTGTTTGAGGTGTACATGTGCGAGAGTAAAGCAATCAAACTGCAGACTGCCAGAGTATCCCTACCATACACGTTCAGCATCGCAACACTCTTTGTTTTTATATTGTTGTGCTGTAACAACCACTGAACCAAAGATAAAAGGACTCACGTGCAAGACAGTAAATAGTTCACAGAATTTTAATCCAAAATATAGTCCAAAATCTTAGGCAACCAGATCCAAAAGGGCGCAGGCAAACTCATAAAAAGAGGAAGCTAGCTAAAGGTCTATATCAAAAGGTCTAACACAAGAGAAGAAGGCTGGAATGCTCGACACAAGGTACAAAGAGAAACTGGCACAGAAGGAAGGGAAGACAGACTAAAAGCTAAGCTAAGGGGAGACAAAGAGATGCAGCTGGAAACAATCAGGGCGGGGCAGACAATCAAGCAGGCAGGAAACACATGAGGGCAGGAAGTGGAGGATCTAAAACAAGAGGACAGGTAAGTCACAAAAATAAAACAGGAAATAACTAACTGACCAACAAAAATGAAACATAACCTCGGAGGCAGAGCTGGACATGACATGTGCACATTCATTAAACTGCTATACGGATAATATTTCCTTGAGAAAGATCCTTAAATCAGAGAGAAAAGTTCACCAAAGACATTTTCCACTAAAACTTCCCTTCCTCCAGATCTTCTTTGTAAATCATGAGTTGCATCAAGCTTGATTAAAATAGTCAGCCATAACAAGATAATCCTTTATTAACCTTCAGTATTAAAGAAGACATTTTGCTTTTAGCAAGAGTGAGTGTCATGAAGTGGACAAAAAACAACTGACATTTTATCCATCCATTTTCTTCCACTTATCTGGGGTCGGGTCACAGTGGCTGAAGACTAAGCACGTCAGCCGTCTTCAGGGTGATGTTTTCCTGCTTCTCTTGGGAAATCCTGAGGCATTACCAGGACAGAAAGGATGTATAATCCCTCCAGTGAGCTCTGGGTCTGCCCCAGGTCTCCTCCTAGTTGGACTTTTCCACCTCAGCTGGCTCCTTTTGAAGCCAAGGAGTACTCTGTAGTCCCGCAGGATGTCTGAGCTCCTCACTATATCTCTAAGGCAGCCACCTTTTGGAGGAAACTTCTTTCCACTGCTAATATCTGTAATTTATTCTTTCAGTCGCTACCCAAGCTCATGACTATTGGTGAAGGTGGAATGAAGATCAAGTGGTAAATTAAAAGCTTTGCCTCCAGTCTTAGCTCCCTCTTCTCCACGGCAGGCCAGGACAATGCCTTCAGTTCTGTTGATTCTGCACTAATCCACCTTTCAATCTCACAGTCCAGACCTCTACAATGGCGTGGGCTGGAAGTGGTGTACATTTCCCAAGCTGGAATTACAGTGAATCTAAGGAAACCCCAGTTGTTTGAGGTTATGCACCCAAACCCTAAAGGTTAGGGTTGGGGTAGGGGGATGGGGATTTAAACTAACACTCCATCACTAAGGAAAAACCCAGCAAGGGTTAGTATGCCATTTCCTGCCTCAAGGTTGAAATCGTTCTATAGTGGAGGTCTGCAACAGATGAGCCCACCATAGAGGTCTGCAGCCAGATGCCTCTCATAGAATTGCATCATCTGCAAAAAAGAGAGAGGAAATTCTAAGGTCTCCAACTTGGAAACCTTCCTCTCTGACACTTTGTACCCCCACATATTTTGGTAAACATTTAGGGTTTAATGATTTAATACATCAAACAGGAAAAATACCACTTAAATTGTGACAAAAACCTGATTAGGTCCTGGACTAGTGTATATTTTCCAAACTGCAGATGCTATAAATGAAACCTCTCACACTTGAACATATGTAGGTAAAGAGTGTGCATAATTCTGAGAATTGCTTTGACACTAGCTGAGATCATATTTTAAAGCTTTTAGTCACAATTATGGCCCGGCTGTATTTTCTGTTATGCAGCTGTGTTATTGTTTCATCTAAGTCTGAAAGAATTTAACCCTTTCTGCATGATTGATTTAAGTGTAGAAAGAATCTTAGATTTTTCAGACCTTTACCAGAGTGATTATACTTCAGAATAGCAGATTGTGGCCTTTTCATTTATTCTGGATTCTTCTTTTTTTTTATTTTATTGTGTTTCATTTCAGCAAAGGGAGGTAGGGCAAACATACATAGGCTTTTATAACACAGTTTCTTCAATAAGAGGAAAGTAAGGCTGATGAATTTTCCTGCAAAAATGAGCAGGGAAATTCACCAAGGCAGAAGTGTTGGCCTACATTCACTCTGAATGTATAAAATACCTGGTATCTAAAAGAACTTAAGGTAAAAGCCAGTTCACAGCGACTGATTCTGCCTCTGCAGAGAGAGTCACTGCCTGCTCTTATATGTTTAGAAGCATTTCCTGTTGAGACTGACAAACCTTAGAAACAAACAGAAAAAACAGGAGTAAGTGCTGAAAGTTTCTGTCTATTTTATTTTTGTTGGCTGTTACGCCTTCATTTAGACATCTGAGGGAGGAACTTTGCTTTCCAAAAGGGCCACATGAATTTTATTGTCAACCCCAAAGGGCCAAATTTTTACAAATTGTCAGATATTCTTATTATAACCACTATGACATCAAAGAATTCAAAGAATGGAAGAATATGTTGTTTTTGTGTGGCACTTAGGTTTATGTTTGCTAATTTAGTGAGACAAATAGCAAATGAATCAATTTTAAGCTGCTTTTTTAACGCTTGTGCCATTTTTCTCAAGTTTTTTTTTTTTCAATTTGTGATCATCTTGTCAATTTTACAGCTTGTGGCATGAATCTTTACAGGAAATTTTCTTTCTAGTTAAATTTTTGAAATCCAACATGTTCTACTCTTAAATGTCATTCATACTCTCTCAATGAATTTTGTACCCTCTCGACACCTTCGAGGCCAAAAATGTACATGTACAAAAAACTGCTATTAAATCAGCATATATCAATATTTTTTTCTACTTTTTTTTTTCTATAAATCTCTTTAACAAATTCAGACTTGCTCAAAACTACCAAACATTCAATAATGATGAAAATGAACAATCTCAAGGTTGCAAGACCATCTCCAGAGATCTTGAAATCCCTTTGTCCACTGTGCGTAATATAATCAAGAAGTTTATAACCCATGGAGCTGTGGCTAATCTCCCTGGATGTGGACGGAAGAGAAAAATTGACAAAAGAATGCAACACAGGATAGTTGGAATGGTGGATAAACATCCTCAGTCAGCTTCCACACAAATTCAGGCTGTCCTGCAGACTCAGGGTGCAAAGTGTCAGCTTGGATCATACGTGGTCATCTGAATGAGATGAAGCACTATGGCAGGAGACCGAGGAGAACCCCACTGCTGACAAAGAGACATGAAAAAGCCAGACTGGAGTTTGCAAATGTACCTGAGTAAGCCTCAATTCTTCTGGGAGAACATTTTGTGGACAGATGAGACTAAGGTAGAGCTTTTTGGAAAAGCATATCATTCTACTATTTACAGAGAATGAGGTTGGAATGAGGCCTTCAAAGAGAAGAACACAGTACCTACAGTCAAACATGGTGGAGGTTCAAAGATTTTTTGGGGTTGTTTTGCTGCCTCTGGCACTGGATGCCTTGACTGTGAGCAAGGAATCATGAAATCTGGAGACTCTCAAAAAATTTTGGGCCGCAATGTAGGGTCTAGTGTCAGAAAGCTGGGTCTGGGTCAGAGGTCATGGGTGTCCCAGCAGGACAATGACCCCAAACTTACCTCAAAAAGCACCAAGAAATGGTTGGAGACAAAGCGCTGGAGATTTCTGAAGTGGCCAGCAATGAGTCCAGATCTAAATCCCATTGATCACCTATGGAGAGATCTCAAAACTGCTGTTGCAAGAAGGCACCCTTCAAATCCGAGAGACCTGGAGCAGTTTGCAAAAGAAGAGTGGTCCAAAATTCCAGCTGGGAAGTGTAAGAAGCTTGTTGATGGTTATAGGCAGTGACTGGTTTCAGGTATTTTTTTTCCAAGGGTGTGCAACCAAACATTAAGTTGAGGGTGCCAATAATTTTGTCTGGCCCATTTTTTGAGTTTTGTGTAAAATTATCTCAATTTTGTCTTTTATCTTCAGATTTTTTTGTGTTTTTCCAATGCACATAAAGGCAATAAACACATGTATACAAAACATTTGTAATTGCAACAATTTCTGGGAGAAGTTGTGTATTTTCTGGAAAAATTCCAGGAGTGCCAATACTTTCGTCCATGACTGTGTGTTCCTGCAAATGTTTAAAATCAGAGTCTACAATCTTATGAAGTCTGACATATTCTGAATTTTCCACCATTTTTAGCGAAATAGTTTTAATGTGTCAGTCTTATCAGTGCACGAATTTTCAAGAAAACGTGTGAATCCAAGACATTTTACTTTGAAAGTCACTGCCGGACGTTACGTCAGCTCGGGTATTTGAAGGCGCTCGAGCGCAGACTCTCTCCTCAGTCAGAGTGAAAGTTGTCTCCGCTCAGAGAGGCAGAGAGCTCCGGGACTCGCTAGTTTCCACCGCCGCTGCTCCTCACGTTTTCTCCCGGAGAGATGAGGCGGAAAGAGAAGAGGCTGCTGCAGTTCGCAGGGCTGCTCATAGCGGCTCTTCTCTTCCTCCCTAACGTCGGACTGTGGTCTTTGTACCGGGACCGAGTCTTCGACAACTCGCCAGGCACGGTGGACGCTCCGTGGGGCATCCTCTCCATGCAGGTAAGGACAGCTGGGATACAACAGTCCCCGTGTAGGCGGTTTTGAACTCCTGTGGTTGGTTAAGAAGTCTTTATTTCTGTAATATCAAGCCGAGAAGGTTGAAAATCTGAGACAAAGAGCATAAAAATGTGAATTTAACGGACAGAAACCGAAGTGGAGGAGAACAACGTCTTACACAGCTGCAGAGTCAGGACCATGGAGAGCGCCCTGTTAGTCCGTCTGCTTCGGTTCAGCACCATGGACAGCTCCCATACACAGTTTATGTTCTACAAACGGCCCTTCAACCCACATAGCTCATTATTTAAAGCCTTTTTATAGCTGTTAGTGGCTTTTTAGGGTCAGAATCGGAGTATTAACGCGTTTTTTTTGCAGCACAGTAAGAAAATCTAGAGGCAAAAGAGGCAAGAGGTTAGACAATCATCTGCTGAAGTTATTTGAGCTGTTGGTTTGCTTCCTGCTCTCCCGTTATTCATCTAAGTAAGTCAGATATATTCCTTTATTGTGTAGATTTACACTTTTTTTTCTTAATAATAAGCAGTTAAAGCTGCTTTATTTGGGGATAATTGTTATAAAAACCTTCTTAGCAACCCCAGCTTCTTTACTGGAGCTGCTGCAGTAGTGAACAACTATCATGCTTCCACCTGAAGATTGAACATTTTAAGATTTTTTGATGGGAAAATGATGACACACAGCTTTCTTTGGGCATTCAAATAAGAGAGGTTTGACTTCAAACTGCTTGTTTGGTCTATCTAACAACAGAACTACTAAGAAAGAAGCAACAAAATTCATCTCAACATTAAAAAGTACACAATTCAAAAATATTTGACTTTTAAATCAATGCATGTCTTCTTAACTAGCCTGACAGGAAGTCATTCAAGTGACTTGAAAGCATCAGTAAGTCTATATATTAAGATTCACGCCACATCTTTGTCATGATGATTTAAAGCCTGCCTGATGTTAAGAGCCACTCGGTTCAGTCAATAAATGCTCAGATTTAATGATTACTGGTAAAGATTATAATTTCATACTGTGGCAGTGTGATAGATAGCTGGATACTTTTTTGATCCAGAGGGATATTCCTGTTCCAGCTGCTCTATTTGCACGCATATTGCTAGATTTTGCATCCTTTTCATTTACTTTTTAATTGATCTTAACATTTAAATTTTCTACATCTTGCTGTTTTCATATTGTCCTTATACACACTTGTGTTATAATTGACTTTGATTTCTATTGTAACAGATATTGGTCAACTTTGTTATTTTGAAATATCTTTTAAAGATAAATTTGGTTTGGATTGGATTAGGGCTGCAAGTAATTATTATGTTCATAAATCATTATTTGACTGACTATTTTTTTTATCCGATGATTTGGATTCTTCATTTTTAATTTTTGATTCCTTTTCTAAAATGCAGAGCACAGGCGACCCAGAGCTGTTAGAATGATATGAAATTATAAATACTTCCCTTAGAAAATAAAAGAAAAACTAGATTTTGATGGCCTTGGCAATGTAACATGACTTTGAAAGACCACAGAATCACACAAAACGATATAAATATTACTTTACTGTGTGTCAAAGATCTTTTTTGCGCCTTCCTCCTCCCTGACATACATGCACGTCAACATTATAGTGATGAGAATAGTCTGCTGATCTTTTAGTGAAGGATACTATCAGTGCATTACTACAGTTATTGTATCTAATCACAGAGGAGTGACAGATTTAACCAATCAAACAGCTTTGTTACATCTTTGTGAAGGTAAATCTCAGCTGTTGAAGGTTATTCATATTATAGAGATGCAGGACTAATGCCAGTATCAGTTTTTGAAGTATCTGATGGTCGATACTGATGCCATCGTGTTTTTCATCCTTTCCGTAACATTTTCTCCCGTCTTTCCACATGAAAACAGATCAGAGTTTGTCCAGCTGGTCTGCTACAGAATTATAATTCTCTTGTCAGAATCAGCCATAGATGTGCTAAATGTAAAATTGATAAGATTAACATCTTCTCCTGGCGTCCGTGAACGTCCACTGTATTTGCCTATGGCTGATGTCTGTGTTTAATTGCTGATACTGGCTGATACCGATGTTAAACCAATGCATCTTTAGATCTCTAGATATAATGATACCAAACAAACCATTGTCTCTCAGCGTGAATAGCTTGGCCAAGCTATCATGAGCTCATCAAATCTTACTGTTTACAATTGCTCCTCTCCCTCGGTACCAGCAGCGCACACGTCTTCTCTCTCCTGCTCCAATTGTGGTGAATATACAAGAAATCCTCAAAGTGGAGGAAATGGATTTTGAAAGTCCGACAGCTCACCATGATTGTTTTTATCCTGTCACATCTCTCAGCAAAAAACAAACTTGGGTTTTGCTTGAGTTTTGACCACAAAGATGCAGTTTAATGACGCCAGTGTCTCATCTCTGTCATAGGGAAATAGGCATTGATAAATATTTCTCCTCATAATCTTTAGAAGTTATCAAGCAAAAGGAAGAATGAAAGTATAATTTATCACCTTTTTGCATGTTGAAGTTTAATAGCGTTGTGGAGAGTGATGCAATAATTACAAGACACAATGAATCTTAGAAGAAATTCTTTGCCAGTACCTTTAAATAGCAATTTTAACAATTTGTTGTTGCAGTAGATTATCTACATTTCATCTCTATTATCACATTGTGATATTACTAAATTGCCTTATTATAATTCTTTCTTTTGCTACCGGCACAAATTTACTTTCTTAGGGATCAATGAAGTATGCACATATATATAAAAATAGAATAATAAAGTTATTTTTGGGTATAGCTGGCTTGAGAAAAATGTGCAGCATTGCTGAGTGATATGGCCTAAACAAAAGTTATAACCTCTCTGTGCAGCATATCAAATCAGCATATAAAAATTAAGTCAATCAGTGCAGCACATTTAGATGCATATTTAAGTGCTACCAGCTCTTTCTCCCCCTTAGCCAGTGCCGGCATGCTACCCTCCAGTCTGAGCATAAGACTGAAGAAGGAGACTGTATAAGTCTCCGTGCTCACTCCTTTCTAGTAGTTACAAAAGTTTCTCCAGCTGAAATGTGTCAAGCTGCTTCTGAAAGCACCATATTTCCTGATGTGGACATTCACAATGAAAGCACTTCATCAAAAAAACATTTACAGACTTTTATTGTGAAGAATGTGTCAGAAAAGTGTTTATCATTGATTTCATTTTGCTTTAGCAGAGATACCGGTGAGTGTATAGAGCTCAGTGACAGTCACTTTGCTGCCACAGTCCAGTGCTTTGAATCATCAGAGCCTTTACCCTTAGGGGTTGCACACACGCACATCCCTTTATAATCACTTAGTAATGTTTAAACCGTGAGTCATAGTCACTTAATTGTTTTTCCTATGAAAGCTCTCCGTTGTGCCATTCTAATCATATCTTCCATGCATTCATAGCTCTTACAGAACAATTTCTAGTGAGCCAAGAACTTGGCGTCTCTGAGGACAGCGTTGTCGTATACAACAATACGTGATGCAGTTTATAAAAACGTTGATAACTTTTGAACCATAAGTCATAGAAAGTTACTCTTTTTGCCTCTGACAGGTGACCATGTCGCCGTTTGTTTGCTACCATCAATGTCTCCATAGCTCTAAAGGATGCCTTTGTATTGAGCCCGGAACTTTGGTGTGTTTTCGGGGTCTTTGGAGGTTAAATCCACAGCGTTAAATCAGATAATAAACATCTTTTCAGCTATCTTTAATCCATTTTCAATCATGTACTTTGGCTTTCTTCAGTGGGCAGTGTCATGTTTGTTGACATGCAATGCATTGTGGGAGTTGTTGACCAGTTGTGTTTCTAATGCTCAGAGGAGTGGCACAAATAAATCTAACTGCAAAAAAGCGCATGGACTTTTTCTTTGTATATATGTAGATATTTTGAAAACAGTTCATCATACAATTTGATTTTTTCAATTTTTTGTCACCAAGAGATGGGGGAACAAGTCTGTGCAAAAAAGGCTTAGTCACTATTGTTAACTGTGTGTTATCAATAGGAATCTGTGAGTTTCAAATTCTGATTTGTTTTTTTCTTTTGTCTTTAGAGTCCTATATCTTTTTAAAATTCAAGTGACATTACTGTGGTAGATGTTTTCTTAAAGCCCAGGTTGTCCTGAAAAAAAAAAAAAAGATGTATAGAGCTTGACTGTGCACCACAGGGTTGATGTTTAACAAGCTTTTAAAGACAAGAAGTCCAGATGAGACATGATAATGAAAAAATAGCTATGAGCTCTAAGGGTTAAAAACAATGAGTCTTCACTTCTTTAAATAGTTGTTCAAGCTGTTGAAAACAGCTTCAAATTAAGGAATATTTCTACTTTTGGACTTTGAATCTTTTGCAAAGTTGTGAAGCCCAAAAATTGCCTTAGTGGTGGCGTCTATGCAGAAATCACTACATGCCTCCCATCAGGAATCCTCCGCTACTGCAGGACATCGTCTGCAAAGAACCTACTGTGGATTGCACAGATGTATGATAGTCAAATAAAAAGCATAAATCATCTTTAAATGCAGAGAAGAGACCAAGCATCATGGAACAAGAAGAAAATGCATCATTATAGGACAGGTTTCAATGTGATGGGGGAAAAAAATCAAGAGAATGAGTAAGAAACTAAATAATGGGAAGACAAATGCATCATTTTTCAAATCAGTCTTAGAGGAATGCTTTCATTTCTTCCAGTTTTACTAGGTGTCAGTTCTGACTGATTGCATTGCAAGGAAAGCCACCCTAGTGCCAGATCAGATCCACAATCAAAGCATGAACACGGCCCCGTTTCCACTTTAAATGAGCTCAAAGTGATAAAGAGCTGTGACTTCTCCGTACCTCTAAAAGGATTAAACACACCCTCGTCAGTTTTAGTAAAAGTAGAGCTGTAAAGAGCAGGTTATTTTGCATGATTCAGTCACTGCTGCTTTTGTCCTCATCAAACCATCACTAAAATGACAAACAGCTGCAGGATCAGACAGGGGCTCCCCACCAGGACGTTTCTCTCACTGATGCTAGCATTGATTTCCCAGTTTCCTCCTCCTTGTTTGAGCTGAACAGATGAGAGGAGATGAGATTGTGATTGAAATTGATCAAAATGCCCTCAGACTGTCTCACCAGCTTCAGAACTGAGCGAAACAGTGGAGGTTTTTCTTGACTTTAGTAAAAATTAGTCTCAGTAACTCTGTTTTGTGGCTCATTTGTTACAAGTTTTTTTTTCTCTTTTAAGGAAAAGTAGATTACTTTTTTCACTGCTGCTGTGAGACTCGTTTTCAGGGGACTTTCTAAAGCCTTTAGTAACTTTAAATTGCTTTTTTTCCAACAAGGGAAGGGAAGGCGGCTATATTTGTTTAGATCATTTCTCCACTGAGGCAATCAAGCATGCTTTACAGGGCTTTTATTCTTTGGACAGTGGAAGAGAGAGAAAATATGGTGATCAAACGGCACCACATCCAGGGCTCAAACCTGCTACTGGTGCAGTAAAGACTGGAGCCTCTGTATACTGGTTTTTGCAGATTAAATAGAGCAGTAATAGGATGCTAAGTACCAGTCTGTGTCCCAGACAGGGGGTCAGTACGACAAGGTGTCCACCCTTGCTTGCCGCTTGGTATACAGTACATCCGACCCCCAAACCTATCCTTGCAGGTGATGGGCCCACAGGTAAGTGCCTCCATGTTGTTTCTGCAGGCTGAGCCCAACCAGGACCCATGGAGAGGAGCCAAGCCACCAGACGCTTGCTGTTGAGCTCCTCTTCCAGGTCTGGACCCAGGCAGTTTCTGACTTCTACCTGTTCTAGATTCATGGGGTTTGCAGAAATGCTTTTAGTCTGGAACCTTCTCCCAGGACCAGTTTACCTTTGGAGGTTCTTTGGGACACACAAAGCCTTCCAACACAATAAGGTGGCAGTTCCTCTAGAGTGAGCGAGGGAGATTGGTCATCCAGTCTACATTTGTTTTGTAGACTTGAAGAATGCTTAGGATAAGGTATATTTAGGGGGTCATGTGCAGGAATATGGGGCTCCATCAGATCCCTGTATAACCAAAGTGAGCGTTGTGTCTGAATTCTCAGCACAAAGTGTTTGTGATTTTCATGGACAGGATCTCAAGTTGCAGTCAGGAGAGGGAGGGTTTCTGGTTTTGTGACTTTAGAATGACATCTCTTTTGTTTTTTTTTGTTTTTTTTTTGTTTTTGTTTTTTTTTTTTTACACATGATATGGTTCTGTTGGCTTCTTCAGTTGGAGACCTTCAGCGGGCATTAGGGTGGTTTGTAGCGGCGTGCAAAGTGACTGGGATGAGGGTCAGCACCTCCAAGCCCAAAGGCAGTAGTGGTTTGCTCCCTTATTGTGGGAGCAATAGTGAGATTTTGTCCCGAGTGAAAGAGTTCAAGTATTTCTGGGTCCTCAGATGGAGTAATCTGCATGATGTGAGCTTGACAGGCAGCGTTTATTGTAGGGGTGCACCGATCGATCCGCCAAAATCGGTATCAGTGCCGATTTTCCTCAATTTTAGGAGATCGGCGATCGGCCGATCCTTGTAAATAAGATCGGTGGATAAGATTGGTTTTATATGCCTCTATCTACTCGAATGTGAAAAATGGAAGATTAAAGGAACTGATAGAATTTAGTAGTTTGGACAGCAATGCTTTAAACTTTTCATTTATATTTGAGAGAACTACCTCATGTGCAGTTAAAACAACAAGTTTGTATTGTTTCACAGGTATTGTTCAATATTATTCAATAAAATAAGATTGGAACATTGAAGGTATATGCTGTCAGTTATAAAAAAAATCAGTATCGGCCAAAATCGGAATTGGCAGGTCAGGCTTTTTAAAGATCGGTGATCGGCCAGAAAATTGTAATCGGTGCATCCCTAGTTTATTGTTGTTCACAATTAGTGGAGCTAGTTTATAAATCAAACTCTTGCCCACCAGGAAAGCTTTCAGCATGGTTCTTTTCTCTTGTTGAAGTAAAGAAATGTGGCCCAGTTCAGATCAACCTGCCACCATTGCAGCTTATCTCCCCTACCCCAGTGGTTCTCAACCTTTTCAGCCCATAACCCATAAAAATAAAGGTTCCAGAGACCGGGGACCTCCACTGTACCTGACAGTGGCTGAACAAAACCATGCACATTTAAGAATAGCAGACAAGGCCGCCCATTAGGGGAGAAAAATTGGAGAGCTTTTTGGGGCCAAGCCAAACTGGGGGCCAGCAAAATCATGGTCCATTGTAAAGTTCAGCTGTGGTATATGCTTATCAAAGAAAGAAATATCTTTTTGATTCATTTGTGCAGGAAGTAGCCCTCTAAAAAATGTAAATCCTTTTGATTAAAACAGAATTAAAATACATTAAAAATAGTTAAAATGGGTTTATAATGAAAAAAATAGTGGAAAATGTGGTGAAATTAGATTTTAAAAGTAGCAGAAATGGGTTAGAAGTGCCAAAAATTAGATAAAAGTGGCAAGAATAACCAAAAAAGGGCAAAAATGGGTTAAAGTGACAAAACAGGCATATAAAGTGGTAAAAGGGGATTAGAAAGTGGATGAAATGGTGTTAAAGTGCCAAAAATAGGTGGAAATTCAGTGAAATTGGATGAAAAATTGATATAAACTGGTAAAAAAGGGTTAGCTGAGGCAGAAATTGGAAGAAATTGTTTAAACTGGCAAAAGTGTGCATATCAAATTGTGAAATGTGAAATAAAAAGTGGTAAAGATGGTTAAAAGTGGCAATAATGGGACAACAGAGCCAACAATAGTCAGAGAGTGGCAAGATTTGGTTTAGAATTGGCAAAAACGGACTGGAAAAAAAGTGTTGGAAAGGGTTTAAAAATTAAGAAACATGGGTTTTAAGTGGCAAAAATATGTTCAAATTTGGCAAAATTTGTGTAAAGTGGCAGCAGTGTAATTTAAAAATATTCTTAGTTTTTCGGGCATCTGGAGACCCCATCTCAGTGTCTTGCAACCCTCAATGGGGTCCCGACCCCAACATTGAGAACCCCTGCCCTATCCCACTGCCATTGTTTGCAGGCTTGCAGTACAACTTAACCACATCTGGAGCTACCTCCTGTTTCTCTTTAAAAGATGCTGATTGGTCTGGTCATGCTCTGACTGGGAACAAGTACATCAGCTTGAAGCTTTGCAAGACAAATCCACCTGATGATAGACATGGAATCTGGCCAACCCATCGGCTCAGTACACCTCATCTCCCGATGATAGCTGCTTTGGCAGATTTTTTTTTTCACGAATCATAATTGATTCAGACATTTTTGTTTGCTTTTTATATCTCGAAACAAGATATTTATGTGGAGTTTGCAGGTAAATGTGGCTGAAAATTAACCTAACACACCAGATGGATTTGATTCACATATCCACCTGGAAAATCTCCCATAGACAGTGTTTGGGAAAGAACTGAGTCTTGGAGGGTGATTGGATGAATGTTCTGTCTGTCACATCTTTACGGGCCAATCAGAGCAACAAAACACGTGACGAGCCGCTGCCGAGGAGTGAACTTCCTAGAGAACTGTATAACGCGAACCGTGGCGAGTGTAGACATGTCAGTGCACGACTTTCATCGTTTTTTTCATAGAGAGGAACTCACTGCTGTTCTTTGTTTTTCTTTTAACGAAGAAATGTCATCAAGTTCTGTTAAAACTGGCGCTATAGTAGCATTAGCTAATGTCTTCCGCCATAATTGCACCGGCCTCTTGTTGCCGCTTGCTTACGTCACGACTCTGCCCGCCTGAAACTACTGCCCCTCGATGCTGATTGGTCCCGTCACTTTCTAACCAGGCCCAAACTGTTCAGACTGGAACTTTGCATTTGATTTGCCAGTGAGAAACAAGGAAACAGGCGAATCCATCTGCTTTGCAAGGTTAGCTGAAAATAAGAATTATTATATTTTGCTTAGAAATTAGACAACTGCACCAACTTACATTCCAGTTCTTAGAGTGTAGCATGCGTGTGCATACGTGTCCATTAAAAGGCGGCCCTAACATTTTTCTGATTCATCCTTCCATTACTGTCTTACATAGCTGAAAAATGGCCTCTGGCATGATTTCTAAACTTTCTAAACAAAAAATTGATACATGAGGAAAGTAAGAAAACAAATGTAAGTCTGTGATGTGTGTTTGAATGCTCCCTCTGGGCTGTTGTGGCTGCACTGAAGTAGATAAAAATCAATACTCTTATCCCATTCAGCCTCTTCCCACATAAGTCCTGTTAGAGACATTTGTAGTGGATATTTTTTTCCCCTTGTTGCTTTCTGTCTGCTTCACTAGTCGACGACACGGTGCTTAAACCTTCAGAATAAAATCAGAGTGGATTTAAGACAAAAAAAAAAAGCTGCAGTCTCATTCAGGCAAGAACTCCCAAGCTGATGTTTCAGATCAAATCAAATGTAAGCTAACATCATTCCTTCATCTTGTTTTTGTTAGCTTTTCTCCCTCTGCATCCATGTGTGCTACAGTTTACCAAAAATAATTATGCTTTGAGGAGTTTGTGATCCTTTTTTTATTCTTGAGAGAAATTGTCATTTTAGATCCGCAGCAGGTTCGAAGTCTTTTTTGGAAGTATGAAAAAGCATCCAAACAATCACCAAAACTTCTCAGACACACCTGAAGTTAAATCCACTTTGTTTCCTTGTAGCTTTGAAGCTCAGCCAAAACTTCAGAAGTATATTGGCAAAGACACCAGTGTTTGACTACAGCTGCTGTGTTCTGCAGAGGAACAAGCTTCAAACTTCTCATAGACACCTGAAGTTTGTTCGGCTCACAGCTATCAAGGCTTAGGTAAAAGAGACAATCAGCTGGAGCTACTTAAAACATAAATGTGTCCTTTAATGTGCTAATTTCTTCATTTCTTTAAGTAATAAAACACAAATCACCAAGCAGCATGCACACACCTGCTGTTCACTTCCTTCCTCCTACCTCATCCATTCCAAATCTCTTCAGGGATTAAAACAACCTTGATTAAAGTGATTATGAATGGATTTGTAGCTTAGGGAGGGGGGGTAATCACATAAATAAAACATGTTGTATTCATCAGTCCTATTCACACATGCACAACCAATCACTGTAAGACCTATTATCCACAAATGGAGAAAACTTGGAACTGTGGTGAATCTACCCAGGAGTAGCCGGCCTACCAATATGACTCCAAGGCACATCGACGACTCATCCAGGAGGTCCCAAAAGAACCCAGAAAGACATTTTAAAAGAAACCCTCCATGATCAGACAAGTGGCCGCCATATTTTGGTCCACACTGGTAGTGTGATGTCACAGTTCTGCAGCGCTCCCTATGAGCGCTCCTTGCCGTTCCCAACATTCCAGACACGAGTTTGCTACATGTCATCTTTGTCTCCCTGCTGCCAAAGCTCTGTCATTCGTATTACCTCAATAAAACTCCCTACAAGTGACTGGATTCAGGGCCAGATCTACTAAAAGTTTGCGTGTATAAAGACGTGTGCAAACTCATTGCACATGCAATGAGTTTGTATAAAGACGTGTGTGAACTCATTGCACATGCAATGAGTTTGTATAAAGACGTGTGTGAACTCATTGCACATGCAAAAAAAAGCACAAACTGATTTACTAACGGTGTGTGCCAAGGATTGTGTCTTTCAAAGGTGCAAAATAGTGCGGATGCATCCAGTTGTGCATGTGCTGGGAGGAGAAAATGTAAATATTTTATCGCACGCAAAGCGATTGACCAAACCTGAAAGCAATTTTGCTCATAGAAACTGCATCTATAATTAACACATCTCAAAGGGAGGTGCAATCAGTTTGTATGTGTAATTGCGCACACATGGCTGCGGTTATTGTGGAATGAAGGAAACACTGAACTGAAAGAAGATGCCTAGAACACATTTTTCACCCTCGTGTGAACATTTTTGGAAACCTTACTTTGGTTAGGGTTAGGGTGGTCTAATAAATTTGTTGAGCACTGTACATATACTGTATGAATATATAAGAACTTCTTAATTGTATATTTATTATAGTATCAAATGTATTGTTATATTTTCATAGTTTTATTGGGATTTTATATTGTACTGTCTATCTACTGACTTGTTTCTGCTCTTTTGTGAAGTGCTGCTCCTCCTAATGCCTCAAATTGCCGCCTGGGGACAAATGAAGTATTTTTGAATGACATTTGAGTTTAATTTAATGGAAAGGGGTGCAGCTAGCCTCTTAGCTCTGTACCAGACTCCTCAAGACTCTTGTCTCCTTTTATCTGGCTAGACATGAAGTCTGCAGGACTGAGTAATTTGTGATACTCATCAGCTTCATGCAGGTAAATAAGTTTTACCACTTTTTGGTGGGGATCATACCTAATGTATGTAAAAGTTTTCTGATGATAACTGAAGTAGGAAGGACCATTTAGAGCTTTAAAATACTGACTTTTCCATGACTACTAACTGCCCTCCATCGGACATTTGCACATCGTCAGAATCATATCACTGCAAACAACCATATGCATATATGAAAATGACTAATTTGTGCATGTTGCAACACATCAAGTTGTGTCTTGTCGGAAATGATCAAATGTTTCAGCTGAAAAAGTGAACAACAAAATGATTGACTTCCTCCATCTTTTTCAAAAATGAAATCACCTTCCTAGCAGTCCACCCTAATATTTATGAACCTGTGTAGCCGATTGCCTCTCAGCAGCACCGACGGACTCTGTGTTAGGTCAATTTATTTCCACCTCCTTACCATACTGACTATCGATCGCTGTGGTAATAGGAAGAAGTGATTTGTCTCTCCTCCTCTGCAGAGCTCGGGCCCTGCAGAGCAGAGTGAGCCTGCAGAATATGTGCAGCATGGAGCGGTGCTGAAAGGAGGATTAGGCCAAGCTGTGAAGGCCACATCTGTCCTAAAGTCTCCCCCATGTTGAATGAGGCTAAGCTCTGAAGCAACAGCATGAGTCACCGTCTGTGTCCTGAATTGTGCTGACGGGGAGACTTTTGCAGAGAGGGGGGAAATGGCTGCAGGGATGATGCTACTTCAGCTTGTCATATGACTTTGAGTTTGATTTGTAGCTTTAAAACATAACCCTCTCACAAAGATCAGTGATTTAACATTAAAATGTAAATAACATGTATGCATGCATGTCCTCTCAGAACTGCGGTAGCTAGCATGAGTTTCTGTGGACATGAATACATTTAAATCCTCTCAGCTCAAATTAAAATGCAAGGAAACTGCATGTGTTTTGAGCAGGAAGCTGACAGCAGCACCTCCATGCCATCTTGACCTCCAGCTGAGAAGCTGCTCTTAAATCGTGCAGCACCATGGCTCAGCACTTTATGGCCACCAGACATTTTTGGGGATGGTAATTCCCCTGCCTTCGTCTCCCTCAGACATGATAATAAGGAGCTTATTTGGACAAGATTGGACAGGCTCCAGTGCAGGCTGTGATCCCAGCAGTGCCAATGCAGCTGTGAATTACCAGTGACAGTGGGTCCATGACATCTTTTGGCCTAAGACGTGGTTTTTTATCTTACCATTTTTGTAAGTCAAAATCCTGAGCAAGGGAGGAATTATCATGTGAGGGTAGCTCTCTTTGTGTGGGCTTATAAAACTCAATATTCATAGTTAGAATCCTTTGAAATGCTGATGCAGTGTTACTCAACCCTGCTCAGACCAAGAGCCAAATTCTTGAAAAATACCTTTGCAAGAGCCACAATCTAAGTAGTGAAAAGTGGCAAAAAGGGGTTGAAGTGGCAATAAAACTAAGTTAAAGTGGGAAAAATGCTTAAAAAGTGGCATAGACGTGGCAAAACATGGATGAAAAGGAGCAAATAGGCATACAATTGCAAAAAATGGGTAAAAATGGCAAGAATGAGGAGAAAAAGTGGCAAAATGACTAGAAAAAAGAGTTACAGGTAGCAAAAATGATCAAAAAGCAGTAAAAAAGGGCCAAAAGTAAGACACATACATTGGCTATGCTGTGCTATGGCAGCACCACGATTTTGCTTCGACTGAAGCCAAGCAACTTTGCAAACCGAAAGTGTGTCCATGGTGAACCCCAGTCCTGATGAGCTTGATACAGAGAGGGCTGCAATCGGGGGAACTACAAGTTCCCAGCTTGTCAACAGTGGAATATTTTGGCTTTTTTGGGGCTGATCTGTCATTCATTTTGACATAATTCCATTATCTTATAGCTTATGCCATGGGTGAGGATATTATGAAGTTTAAAGGTCAACGTTTGCTACAAAGAACCTGTGGTTTTATTTAAAATTCTGTGGCTTTTTACATCAGAACTTTTCCTTGTCAATGGTGCCATTGTAGCACTGTGATAAACTGACCTCCTGGTGACCTTTTACTTGTTCTGCAGGATGAGACATAATGTTGATAAAGTGATCGTTTATGATCTGGACTCCATGCATTATTTTGTATTCTAAAGTTGAGCAGATACTTTGCACGTTCTCCCGGCTGTTTGGATCAATCTGCTTTAAGTGCATGCTAAACTAGACCTGCAGCGTATCTCTAATGAGGTGGAGCAGAGTGGCACTTCAGGGCCGTTTTACTAGAGAGGGAGCAATATGATCTGCAGCACAATTTGCTGACAGATCGTGGGTGCAGTCATTGTGGCCATGTATGAGGAAGTTTTAAGGTTTAGGTTCATGCATATCAGGAAAATGTTGGACAAAACAAAGAGCAGATAGTGTGTTCTCTGACCACCAGTATTCAGCCTCTTTTCTTCATTTAATGAAATACTTGAGGAAAAGGAAGTCATGGTCATTGGGAAAGGTGAACATTTCAAAATAAAAGCTTCCATGTCAAAACAAGAGCCATCCATTGTGTTTTGCAGTATTATAATAGGCCAAAATGCTCTTATATACAATGTATGAAAAATAATGTAAATTGTAAATATATGGGCAAGTTGAAGGAGTTTGATGTTACTACCTTTTATTCTCATTCATAGACCGATTGATAATACTATTATAATACTGTAAAACACAATGGATGGCTCTTGTTTGACATGGAGGCTTTTATTTTGAAATGTTCACCTTTCCCAATGGTCACATGATTTCCATTTCCTCAAGTATTTCTTAAAATGAAGGAAACAAAACAATGTTTCCTTGTGCATATAAACATTTATTTTGGATGTCCAAATAGAAAGTGTGAAGGACACTAACTAAAACAAATACCAACTATTGCAAACCAGCTTTTCACTGCCCATAGTGAAACTAAAAAGATTTATTTAATTATGTTTTTCATTATTATCCCTCTCTTTCCATTGTTCTTACACTGTCTTGCAGCCATGTATGATTCTCAAACTGGTTTAACTGGTGGGTTTTCAGCCATCTTAAAGTAAACTTGGCTGCAGCAGATTTATGACAGGAATTACAGAACATAATCTGCCCCCTCCCTCTTAGTCCTCCTGCAGAGAAAAAGAGTTTATAGCAGAAATGTGAGTTTAAACTTAGATATTTGCATGTTGCAGAGTTGTAATAATAACTTTAAGCTGTTGGAGCTCTCTCCAGTCATCTGTTAGACGCTGATAGCACCACTGCTGTAAGCTGAAGATGTTTGTGTGTAACTGGCTGTGTATCTGCTCTGTGTGTAGCTCGACAAGTGGGATTCTTCTCTATCTTCTTGTTGTGTGTTTGTTTACTGTACACATTTACAAAGGAGATTCAAAGCTGAGAGACAAAGCAGAGAGGGGGAGAATTTACTCTATATGGCCTGAATATACCGTAGATACATGCCAAACTTTACTTGTCTGTGGGATTGTAAAACATTTTTTAGTGCATATTGAGAAGCTGAAGCAGTTCCTATCACTTTCTTGATTAATGAATCCGGCAAGATCAAGTCGATGTCATTTATGGTGCTGAGATTTGGATCTTAGGTTGTTTAGTGAATTCTGCACTGCAACATCACTGTGGTCTGAAACTTTGATTAAGGGCTAGGAGTGTATTCTATACCATATTTAATGTTTATAGATCAAGGAATATACAGGAGTGCATGTACAAAATGATCAATGACATCCAGTGATTTTGATTATGGCCATCACAGTACTTTTTAGCCTTTTGAGGTATTACAAAATTAAAATAGATAAATAGATTCTGTGCATATAATGTTCATCCCCTTGGATATTTTACACTTCTATACACTATATCAAGTGTTGTAGTATAAAGGCACCTGTGTCTGGAAGGTTCAGTCACTGGTTAATTAGTATTCCTGGCTACCATTACACCATGAAGACAAAAGAACACTCCAAGAAACTCAGAGGAGAGGTGACTGAAAAGTTTAAGTCAGGTATCCTTCCACCATCTAAACACTGAACATCCCCCAGAGTTCAGTTAAATCTATCATGAAGAAATGGAAGGATATGTCACATGTGTAAATCTGCATAGATCAGGCCGTCCTCATAAACTGAGTTACTGTGCAAAAAAAAGACTAGTGAGAGAGGCCACCGAGACACCTATGACTACTCTGAGGAGTTCCAAGCCTCAGCAGCTGAGATGGGAGAGAGTCTGCAGACATGGCTAGGTTTTTACCAGTCAAAGCGTCATAGGAGAGTGACAAGGAGAAAGCCACTGCAGAAAACTCAGATCAAATCTGAACTAGAGTTCACTTAAAGACATATAGACTCCATGGTCTATACACAGCATCCCTACCATTAAGGCTTGATTTTCACTCTGGCATCATTATGAAAATAAATGGGAGCATCTCTTGAATCTGGACTGATCTTGTGATTTAAATTTATCCTGTTCATGTCATAAACAGCATCACATTACGGTCACTCCATGTCTCAGCAGAGAATCAGACCCTGACAGAGGCAGAGACTCCCTGAGAGCTGGCCTCTCTCTGGTCCTCAGCCTGCTCTCTCCCTCTCAGCGGGAATCTGGGTAATGACTCCTTTTGGAGGATAATGGAGTGAACAGCGGGCTCACTCAGCTCTTCTCTGGGGGGTTGGGGGTTTGGATTGCCACGCTGTAGGAGCCTGTGTGCCCGGGGGTCTTCTGCCTCAAGCATGTGTCTGGCTCAGACAGGATGGAGAATGAACGCTCACAGCAATCAGCATCTGTATCATCAAAGGGCCGCTGGGCCCTGAAAGACTTCTGCTGATACTTTATGCTCCTTCCCTGAAGCGATAACTAAGCGTTGCACCTGTAGCTTGACTGTAGTTTGGCTTCATTTGCTAATGCATGAATATTCAGTAGTTCAGATTTTCTTTTAAAAGATTTGTCTCTGGGCTTTTAATTCCTTTATTGACAGGGATAGGTCAGAGGATGGAGTTAGAAACAGAGAGAGGGGATCTGACATTCAGTAAGGAAGCTACAGGCTGGACTTGAACCTGGGTGAGCCACGTATGTGGGGCTTGACCTAACCTCAAGGCCATTAGATATTTCTTAATCAGTTTTAGGTAGTCTACCTCTGAATTCTACCTTTATTTTGCACAAGAGAAAATAAACAATAGGTTATTTTGCTTTACTGTCACCAGTTTTGGGGTATCTTCTAGAATGTAATGAATTCCACATCAGTATTTACTTGATTAAAGTTGTGCATTACTTTGGTGAACTGGTACACTAATATGAGAACACTTTATGACATGCAGTGCTTAACAAATTTATTAGACCACCACCCAAAGTAAGGTTTATGCCACAGCTGCCCTAAATTAACAGCATTGGTAATTACCAAAATCATTCTTTATCTTTCTTCAATGGTTAATACACCAATATGTAGAAGCTCTTTAACCCAAATGATACTTTTAATGCTTAAATATAATTATTATTGTTATCCACGAATTTTCAAATGCACTGATTTACAAAAAAACTGAAAAAATAGTAAAGCACATTAATATTTCTTGATTAATATGTCAAATTATAGTTATTTACTCGCATTCCTGAAGAGAAAAATGAGTTTTAGTGGTTGAATGTTATGCTTGATTCATTTCTGACTTCTCAGAGAAGCCCAGTGAGCCGACTCAAATTTGGGTGAATTCAATTTGAAATTCCTCATTCCTGTTCAAAATGGTAAAATGCGGAGAGCTCACTGAAAATGAAAGAGTCCGCATTAAAGCACTTCATGATGCTGGATGGTCTCTGAGACAAATATGACGGGTGGTCTAATAAATTTGTTAAGCACTGTACATGCATGCATTGCACCAGGTGATTTTACAGTTGTTTGCATGTGTGGGACATATACATATGTGTCAGTGTACCCTCTATGTAGCATCTTCTCGTCTTGAAGGCAGGAGTGGGTGGTGTGAACTAGATTGTTGTATTTACTTGTATATGTCTGCAAAACTGCCATTGGATCCTGCTTTTTATAACTTATGGTGCTTGCCCTGTGTCTGCAACACACAGGTGGAAAACAACTCCTTGCGTTAGAACTAGCACTTTAGTTTACATGCACTTTATTTTTTATGTTAATCTTGTTATTGCATGTTTGCAAACTGTGAGTATTGTTGTTCAGTCTTATGTCTTTCCTGCAAAGGGACTATGGATGTAAATGAGCAGTTTTCATGTTTACATTTGTCTTTAATGCTTATGTTCATTAACATTCTCTGTCCCTTTTAAATAAATAAAGAGATGTCCAGCTATGCATTAGTGAAAACGCAGTTTTGAGATGTTGCTGCATGCTGGTGTGGAAGTCTTATGGCTACCCAGGTAGTCCTGCTTCCTGTGATACCCCACCTTGTCTGTAGTTTCTGTATGGCAGCTCTCTGACAGCTTTCCCCGCCATCGCTCTGACTTGTAAATGGTCAGTCCTGAAACTTTCAACCCTCTCGCTGACCTCTCACTGTCTGAACTGCAGCTGGAGTAGGTCAGTTAGTGCACTCTGAAGTTTCTGGTTTTTAGAAGAAGCAGCGAGGGATTTGTGAGCCTCGGGGGCAGATTGACCCGTCTATGAAATGGCTCAGGGTGAAGGAGGAGGAGCAGAAGGATGAGGTGAAACGGAAAAGACAGGTAATTGTGTCTCTGGAGGTTTTGAGTTGGATCTGTCTGATCTGAGAGAACAGGACAGGGAAAAAAAGAAGAGAAAAGCCTAACCTTCTCACAACACAGGAGGAGAGGAGAGTGAAAAGGGAAGTATTGACCCAAGGTGGTCTGAGTCATCCTCCTCAGAGAGTGGATGGGTTGCTGTGCTCTTATCAGACTGGCTGCTCGGCTGGTTGTAGCAGCTTCTCCTCTACACCAAACAGACCCAAAGGTTCTCTAAGTCTCTTTGTTCATGTCTCATCTTTGATCAGAGCCTTCACATGTGGATGCTTTTTGTTCAAAAGTGGGTGCTTAAAGTATGTTATACAACCTTGAGGAAGTGAAACAAGCTCTTATGATCAGATAGTTCGGTTTATTTGATGTTTACCTTGTAGCTCTTTAAGTCATTGTTGTTTGAGTGTGTTCAAACATCGGTGCTTCAGGGTAAGCAGCAGAGTACAACTGATGAGTGGTTTTAACTGCAGCCTCACATGGTTTTCTGTTTATTCTCCTCAGGCTTTTGTCCTCCCAGCATAACACTGACTTTTTTCTTTAAAAAACACGTTTGAGGCATTTTCTTAAGCTTGACGACTAACAGGAGGGAGCAGACTTTGGAGACTTTAGCGGACAAATGACTCAAACAGCACTACACATGTGTTGGGAGCACTAAGGGTCAGTGTATTTCTGGCAGATCCATTTCCTGGTTGAAACCAGACTCAAAAAATGGGAGAAACTCTTGTTATTCCATTTGTTTTTCATTTTGACCAAAAATAGGAAAAAAATGAAAAATGAGCCATTATTTGATTATTTTCGTTTAAATGGAGAAAACAGAACAACGAGTCATTTTTCTGTTTTATATTCATGCTGACAGCCCTAATGGTAACTAATCAAGAAGTCATTTGCAAGGAATCTCTCTGTTTTGACAGCTGTTATAATGACATCTAGAAACACACTAGGCTGAAAGTCACCAATTAACATGGACACTCATTAAGCAAAACCCAAGGACTGTGAGGTCTGTGTGTGGAGGAAGATGTTGGAGAAACAGAGAGCATATGGTGTGTTCTGACTCTGGTCACAAATTGCGTGAGCTGATTTGATGATACTATTGATTACTGATGTTTATCATTTTATTTTGAGCTCAGAATTATCATCTTACCATGTTTGTAGTTTACTTCCTGCTCATCAGGTAGTTGTATGCAGCCTGAGCTCACTTAGTATGTGCTCATTAAAGGTTTACTTCAGTTTACTTTGCCACTTTTTTTTGACACTTTTATCCTGCTTTTTACCCATTTTCCCAGCTTTTTTCTGATATTTGCCACTTTTTGACAATTTTTCACCACCTTTAAATTAATTTTTGCTCACTTCCCACCCATTTTTGACACATTCTGCCCTTTCTTACTACTTTTCTCCCAGTGTTTGCCACTTTTTGACCGCTTTGCCACCTTTAACTTTTTTTAATTGCGACTTTTCACCACTGAGATTGTGGCTCTTGCAAATGTATCTTTCAGCAATTTGGCTCTTTGGTTGAGTAGGGTTGAGTAACACTGGTCTAACCTCTTGGACGGGCAAATAAAAGTGCTCTCACCATTACAACCCTGAAGGACTCAGGATTTTTCAGCCTCTCTGTTAGAAAAGTTGACTGAAGGTCAGATAATGGGAAGTGGGGAAGAGCAGCCTTGGTTTCTTTGGAAACGGCTCCATGTAGCTGTCAATAATAACGAAGCACAGCGAGAGAGGTAGAGCTGGGAGAGGGTTAGTCTCATCCTGGACAAATGACCCTGAAAGTTCTCGTCTGAACTTTGGCTTTTAGAACAAAAAACATATATATATTTTTCTTTCGAAAACATTTTTACTTCTCCTCATCATCCTACAACTGGTATTAATATTTCTATTTTTGGTCAAAGCTCATTTTGTATGCTGAGTTGGTTTACCTTGTCCTAAATTGATGATATTTAATGGATCAAATATTTAGTACATTTGCTTCATCACATCATAAACAAGATTTTCAATTTAGGTTTTGTCATGCTAGTTTGAATCAGGATTCAAATGATCCCTGCTGAGCTACAGGTGGTAATTCAAAGCCATTTTGTAAAAAAAAAAATGTCTGAAAATTCCTTGAATAAATTTGTTGAATGCTGCCTCACAGCCTCACTCACCTACATTAGCCTTAAAAAACACTTATTGATAGCAGAATGTCTGAGTGAAGTGGAAATAACGATTATTTACAGAGCAGAGATAACAAAGTGATGAAGTGTTAAAAACTGACAAAATCATCTATAGTATGATCCATGCATCTGAACTGTGCAGCATCTTTATAAGCCAGAATGACAGAGGACTCCACTGCCACTTCATTGTAGGAAAATCTAGCTAGTTTGGATGTTACTGTATTACTCAATAAGGTGAATAGCAAAGCTACTGAAAAGCTATTAGATTCAGGAAACAACAAAGCTACTGAAGAGTGTAGTTAAACTACTAAACCTTATTGGTGGTGCATTAGCTGCCCAACGCTGCAAATGAGCTACTCAATACTTGGTAGTTCATTAGAACTGAAGAAGACTTCAGACCTTAACCAAGCCTGCTCTGACCTTTCAGATCCATCAGTCTGTCATCCGGCAGATGGATCTTGTAATACTTACATCCAGCTGTGCCTGGTTTGAGACTGAATGGACCAATCAGCAATTGTGAGGAGAACAAGGTGGTAGCTACAGACATAGTTTAGATAAACAATGGCTGTTGGTAAAAAATTAGCTCAGATATAGCTATAGCAGCATTTTTTTTTTTTTTTTTCCAGAAGTGGATAACATTTGTGGAAAAAAAGCCGCTTATTCCCTATCCAGGTTGGGAATGAGATCCTGCCCCAAGTGGAGGAGTCTGACAATCTTGGGATCTTGTTCATCAGTGAGGTAAGAATGGAGCGGAAGATTGGCAGGCGGATTGATGTGGCATTGGCAGTGATGCGGTCTCTGCATTGGTCTGTTGTGGTAAAGAAAGAGCAGAGTCGAAAGGCCAAGCTCTGGATTTACCGGTCGATCTACGTTCCTACCCTCATCTATGGTCAAGAGCTGTGGGTAGTGACCGAAATGAGTTTCCTCTACAGGGTGTCTGGGCTCTCCCTTAGAGATAAGGTGAGAAGCTCGGACATCCGGGAGGAACTCAGAGTAGAATTGCTGCTCTTCCGCATCAAGAGGAGCCAGATGAGGTGGCTCAGGCATCTGGTCCACATGCCTCCTGGACGGCTCCCTGGTGAGGTGTTCCGGGTGGGTCCCACCAGGAGGAGGCCCCGGGTAAGACCCAGGACATGCTGGAGAGACTGTGTCTCTTGGCTGGCTTGGGAACGCCTTGGGATCCCTCGGGAAGAGCTGGACGAAATGGCCGGGGAGAGGGAAGTCTGGGCTTCCCTGCTTAGGCTGCTGCCCCCGTGACCCTACCTCAGATAAGCGGAAGAAGATGGATGGATGGATGGATAACATTTCTTTATTTAAAGATAAGATAGAAAAAATATCTTTGCTCTTCTCCTGAGTTACTTAGACAAAATTATAATGTAACAACTGGACAACATTACTGGCTTATGTGTCGAGTTTACACTGTGTAGTTGTGCTTCTGTGCACTTGTACTATATCTTTCTTCCTCTCATAAACGACTGCAGTATTTACCTGCTGAGCAAATTGACATATTTCCAAAGTAAAACCAGCTTTGTTAAACCAAGATAACAAGATAAATATGTCAAGATTTCAAGGAGCAACCAAAGGGTTTTAGTTTTCATAAATTCTCTGGAGATAAAGCCCACACTAGATTTTATACTATAAACACCAAATACTGCACATCTGCACTCTATCAAATATAATTCAGTTGCACTTTGCAGTGATTCAGTGTTCATTTCTGCAAAGAATCACTCCCATGATCAGTTCTGAATTTTGTTCCACATTGTCAGTTGTTGACTTGATAGTTTGGTTTTCCTCAAGGGAATGTTTCTTGCAGCAGTAACAAAGCTTGGACATCTTTAGAACAAGATAAGATACAGAAAGAAACACTTCTGTCAGATTGATTCAGGATGTTTTCAAGAAAAAAAATAACTCTGATGGTGACGACCATTATGGCGGCCTGACAAACTCTCCTCTCAGGTTTGACTTCTTCTTTGCAAAGTTTTAAATGTGAAGGTACGTGTGAGCCCTCATAGGTCAGTGACATTTTGCTCTGACTTTGCTGTCACTTGTTTCTAAGACCAAACCTTCCTCCCTAGTGCAATAAAACATCCACTGAAGAATAAAGCCGCCGCCACAAAGCATGGACAGGTAACTCTTTGCAGGAAAAGGTGACGCCTCAGAGGTTGGGATGGCATTTCTGCTCATTGTGTTTTCATTGTAAAGACCTTTTCAAGCCTGGTCAGGGGCGACGGGGAAGACATTTCCAGAAACCAGGGGGAGGTGGCACGCATGGTTAGAGCATGTCAAATATAAGAAGGCATGTAAGGAACAAAAAGGCTGATGCAGAATTGAGCGGTGCAATGATATAAAACATGGAGGCGAGACGATAAATAAACAGCAAACTCATTTGGCTTAGATGTGGCAAAATATGTCCCTTAAATCCATGGTGGATTTTGTTTCAGTAACAACCCCCCCCCCCCCAAAAAAAAAGGACATCAAAACTAAACAAAGATGATCACAATATTTAAAATGATACCACAGCCTAGTACCTGAGCCATCTAGAAAAAGGGAAAAGACCATGCCAAAATGGAGGCCAAGTAAGAGGTTGATGTGGTGAGTAAGCTGGGCAGGAAGGAGGATCAACACAACCCTGGTGTGCTGTGGATGTCCTTGCAAATCACCAGGGGGATTTGCAAGGAAGGCCTTGGTTACAGTGTGGGCAGATATTAGGGTTGCCATGAGCCCAGCTGTCCCGAGGGCTAAAAACAGTAGAAGGTCTTTTGGTGTATCATCATGGGTGACAAAGTGACGCTTACCTTGGCTGCTGAGCAACACACGTATATTGGCATGTATCTGGCTACCCACCAGGTAATAAAGTCAACCCAGTCATCCCTCTCCTGAAACATTTTCTTGCTCCCCCTGAGGGATTCCAAAACCCTCCCAGGCCAAATGAGATATTTCATCCCTCCAGCGACTTCTAGGTCTGCCAGGGGTCTCCTTCCAGTTGGACATGCCTGGGAGACCTCCAAAGGGAGGCGACCAGGAGGTATTCTGATCAGATGCCCTCACCACCTCAACTCGCTCCCTTTTTTTTTTTTAAAAAGATTAACCCTTTCCCTTTTGAGTCTAAAATGGTGATTTGGACATATTTTGTTATTATGGCTGTAAAATAATCAGGAAATGCCCTAAGTCTGAGAACTTTGGTCCCTTTTCCAGGAGTACTTGAACTTGGCCTTTCTCCTACTATATTTGCTCTTTAAAAACATTATTTTTCTATTTTTAATATCGTGTTTTGATCTTTTGAACTATTACTCAGATGTGAGCCTTTAAACTTACACAGTTGACAGTTTAAGGTTGTGTTGACCCTGTTCGGCCCTCAGATTAGACCTAAATCCAGAATTCGGCCCTTGCTGTGATTGAGTTTGACACCCCTGATCTAAAAGGTCATAAAATAAGATAAAAAGTCAAAATTGTGAATTGCAAAGGTCAACATATGAAATGAAAAGTCAAAACCATGACTTTTTGACATAGCTTGAGGTGCAAAATTAAGAATACGAAATGAAAACATAAATGGTTTGACCACAATCCTGACTTTTTATCTATTTTTTATTTATTTATTTATTTTTTTACTTTTTACTGTTCGATCTATGTTCCTACCCTCATCTGTGGTTATGAGCTGTGGGTTGTGACCGAAAGAACAAGATCACGGATACAGGCAGCTGAAATGAGTTTCCTCCGTAGGATGTCTGGGCTCTCCTTTAGAGATAAAGTGAGAAGCTTGGCCATCCGGGAGAGACTTGGAGTAGAGCCGCTTCTCCTCCGTGTTGAGAGGAGCCAGATGAGGTGGCGCGGGCATCTGGTACGGATGCCTCCTGGACGCCTCCCTGTTGAGGTGTTCCGGGCAAGTCCCACTGGGAGGAGGCCCCAGGGAAGACCCAGGACACACTGGAGAGACTGTGTCACTTGGCTGGCCTGGGAAGAGCTGGACAAAGTGGCCGGAGAGAGGGAAGTCTAGGCTTCCCTGCTTAGGCTGCTGCCCCCACGACCCGATCTGGGATAAGTGGAAGAAGATGGATGGATGGATGGATGGATGGATGGATTTTTGATGTTTTACTTTTTCTAATTTTTATAACTTAACAGGGATATTTTAGATCATCATTGTTAAGTTTACATTTTTAAACTGGAGGAAATCTGCAGACCTTAAACCAGTGGGCTGGTTGTATTAAAAATATGATATGATCTGGTGAGCCGGGTGTAACTGTACCACGGCCCGGATTTGGCCCCGGGGCCTTGAGTTTGACACCCCTGCTTTAGGCCTTTACACAAGGTCATGAAGTTTAGAACATCTCCACTCTCTTATAAATGGTATTTAAAGCTTGTTTTTCATTGCGTAAGCCTGGTGGGCCACATTTTTGCTGAGCTCCATGGGCCCCTCCATAGGGCTGGATCCCAGAAAGTTTATCCCTTTTAAACCCCTCATGAGTGGCCTTGATTGCCAGTGGCATGCAGTACTTCACAGGGTCTGGTGTGCACAGTTTTCAACAAGTGGAGACAGCGTGACAGACCCCCTCTAGCCTAGTTCATGTTGCTATGCTAATTTTGGATGGTCAGTGTTTGGGGGCCAGTTTTCCCCGGCTGGATGTGGACAGTGGAGGCCTCCAACTCTGCCTCTGTCCATGTTGCATTGCCTTTTTTCTGCCTTCTGACCATATTTCATTTTTATTTTTACACACAGCCACAAAAACAATCCATTAAAGATATCAGAGCGAGACCCTGCTGTTTATCTGCACACAGATCCTCTTTGGCAGCAAACATTCGATGAACGGTCCATTAAACGCTGACATGAAAGGTAATTACAGATCAGTCATGCAGGTGAGTTTGGCCACTTCTCTCTCCATTTCCCTCTGTGCTGTAAACTCACTGTTTCCTGTGATAACATGAGTTTCCATAGAGTCCTGTCACTAATTTGACTTTGTGCTTTGTAATCAATGATTGAGAAAACAGATAAAATACAGGCTGCATGGCATGTGGCCAGGCTCCTGTTGTGCCCTATTAGCTAGTTTACGCTGCACCTTGAATATTGATGGAGTAGAAAAATGCCTGGAGCAGAAATTTGTTTGTGGCAGTGTGAAGCCGTGTCTCTGTGATAATGGACATTAGGAAGGTAGCAGCAGAGCGCACAGCAGGGAGGCACAACAGCGACACAAAGAGCAGAATAATGATGGCTGTGTTGGCGGTCTTTGTTTTGCTTCTCTACAATATTAATGCCACTTAGACCGGCTTTAAGAGGGGGCTGGCATTGTGATTCATAGCAGACAATGCAGACCTGCAGCAGTGCAGATTAGAGCTGAATGTTGTTGGACAGAAACTGAGGTTGGTGTTTTTCTTTCTACGAGTTTAACTTCAGTTTTTAATTACAAAAGGAAGCTGACAGATAAATACAATGTCTTTCATTATCAAACACATTTGAAATCAGGCAGCACTGTTGTGTTCTTTGCTGGGTCATTAATTATTTTCAAATTACTGTCTCCTTCTTTAATAACTCTGGGTTCAGCCCTGTGACAGCAGCTCCGTCTCAAATATATGAGGAGAAACAGTGAAGAGAGAAAAAGGTGCAGCTTTTCTCTGTCCCTGGAGCGGCACGTTTCTTTGAGTAAACTTGTTGCTTGTAATTTTTTTATTTATTTAAATCTATTTACTAGGAAAACCTCATTGAAGGCTGCACAGGGGTACAGGGGTCAGCACTGATGCCTCACAGCAAGACGGTTCCTGGTTCACTTCCCAGTCAGGGTCTTTCTGTGTGGAGTTTGCATGTTCTCCCTGTGCATTTGTGGGTTCTCTGGGTACTACAGCATTCTCCCACCACCAAAGACATGCTCCTTAGGTTCACTGGTGACTATAAATTGGACGTAGGTGTGAGTGTTAGCCTGTCTGGTTGTCTGTCTCTATATGTTAGTTAGGGTTGCCACCCATCCTTAAAAATAAAGTATTGTCCTGTATTTGACAGTTAAATGCAGTGTCCTGTTTTTTGACCCTCACGTACTACTTTGCCACTGATTTGGTGATATTTGTTGCATTTATACACTGCCTGGCCAAAAAAAAAAAAAAGTCGCCACCTGGATTTAACTGAGCAAATAGGTACGAGCCTCCTATTGGATAATTACTGCATGGGCGATTATCTTTCAGCTGGCAACAAGTTATTTAACCCCAGCTGATGCAATGAGTAACTTCTCATTTCTTAAACAACCATGTCGAAAGACACATCCTGTGGTCGTGGAAAAGATGTTAGTCTGTTTAAGAAGGGTCAAATCTTTGGCATGCAAAAAAGGCTTCAGTTTGCTAGGGAGCATAAAGATTAGACTCTGGAGGAATGCAAGAAGGTCATGTGGTCTGATGAGTCCAGATTTACCCTGTTCCAGAGTGATGGGTGCATCAGGGTAAGAAGAGAGGCAGGTGAAGTGATGCGCCCATCATGTCTAGTGCCTACTGTACAAGCCTGTGGGGGCAGTGCTATGATCTTGGGTTGCTGCAGTTGGTCAGGTCTAGGTTCAGCAACATTATGTGCCCAAAGAATGAGGTCAGCTGACTACCTGAATATACTGAATGACCAGGTTATTCCATCAATGGATTTTTTCTTCCCTAATGGCACGGGCATATTCCAAGATGACAATGCCAGGATTCATCAGGCTCAAATTGTGAAAGAGCGGTTCAGGGAGCATGAGACATCATTTTCACACATGGATTGGCCACCACAGAGTCCAGACCTTAACCCCGTTGAGAATCTTTGGGATGTGCTGGAGAAGACTTTGCACAGTGGTCAGACTCTCCCATCATCAATACAAGATCTTGGTGAAAAATTAATGCAACACTGGATGGAAATAAATCTTGTGACATTGCAGAAGCTTATTGAAACAATGCCACAGCGAATGCGTGCTGTAATCAAAGCTAAAGGCGGTCCAACGAAATATTAGAGTGTGTGACCTTTTTTTGGTGGCGACTTTTTTTTTGGCCAGGCAGTGTGCATTTTTTAAGCAGAGGTGTTTTGCTCTACAGATCACGCAAACATTCAAGTGCCAATATTTTCTAGAATAACTGATGAAAGTTCCTACTTTTCTTGTTTTTGCATATTTTTGTCTTCAAAATAAATCCATAAAATCATCACTCCCTTCATTACAACTCATATCAAAATTGCAATATAGGACAAAATATTTGCAATAAGACATTTTTGGTAGATCAATTTGAATTTTGGAGGAAAATTAGCTAAGAAATTTGTATATAATTTTGAGGAAATTTGAGAAATGTATTTTGAAATTTTTTGGAATTTTAATTTTAATTTCTTTGGAAATTTGTTTAGAAAATTGTAGATATTTTAGGGAAATTTTTAACATTTCGTTGTAAATTTTGGGGAGAATTAGGTTTGGAACTTTAGGTCATTTCATGAAAAATTGCTTTACCATTAAAGTTGCTTTGTTTTTTTTAGAGTTCTTATTAAAATTTGAAGAATGTATTTGTACATTTGTGGGATGTTTGATTTGATTTTTTGGGGAAGGGGGCACTTGTATAAATCTTAGTTATTTTCCTAGAAATTTGGAACATTTATTTGTAGATTTTGGGTTGCTGGATATAAATTTCTGGGTGAAATAGCTTTGTGTGTTATAATATAGAATGGCTTATAGGATGAGGAACCTGAAGAGCAATTGTATGTTAAACTGGAATCACAATAGTGGATGAAAAAAATTGCAATTAGATTATTTTCTCAAACGATTCAGAACAGTTACAGTCACAGAAAAAAACAAATCCTAAGTCACAGAGCAGGAAATCATTAGCCAAAACATTTACAGCTCTTCTGCCTTCAATCTAGCTTTTAAAAGATTAAAAGAGACCATCTCCAGAAGACAGAAGGTCTGCTGTAGCAGATTCCAGGCTGCAGGAGTGGCATATTTGAAACTCTTCCTACCCATCCCAAGAGGGACTTTGCAAACAGAACAAAGACTGTAGCTTCCAGAACGTTTAACTTGAAGTAAATCATACAAGTAACCCATTACTTTGCCTCAACTGTCATGTACTGTAGGTGTATCTGTAAAAGCAGCTTGGCAAGGCGCTGCTTCACCAGTCAAAGCTTTATGGGAGAGTGACAAAGAAAAGCTACTGTTGAAGAAAACTCAGATTAAATCTGGACTAGAGATCACCAAAATGCATGTGGGAGACTCCATGGTCAAAAGGAAGATACAAGGTTATTATAGTTAATTAAAACTAACTAGATAACTTAAAGTAAAATTCAAAAATCATTTTAGTTAACTGAAACTAAACTAAAATTTACCAAAAAATGAAAACTAACTAAAACTGTATAGTGCGCTTACAAAACTAACTAAAATGAAATAAAAAATGGAGATAAAATATTGTTAGTTTTAGTCTTTGACACAACCTTACTGAGTTGCACAGACGTCCAAGTCTCAGGAGTGTAAAACTGCCTGATCTGATTGGTTAAGACTTCACAGTGGTAGTTTTATGTCTGGAGTTGTACTCAGTTTTAGTTTAGTTAAGTTTAGTTCGGTCACTTTAAACATGAAGACTCAATTGCACACATAAAGTGAAAATTTACAAGTGAACGAACATTGGGTTAATTCTATTTCTGCATTAACACCAAACAATCAAACAAACAAACAAAAAAAAATATCAACAAACAAATAACAAAACAGGACCAAAAAGGTGTAGGCTGAAGCCTTCGCTTATTTCGCCTACCCTTTTGAAATTCACCTTTTTTTTTTTTTTTAAGATTTATTTTTGGGCTTTTTCATGCCTTTATTTGATAGAGGAAGGACAGTGGATAGACACGGAAACAGGGAAGAGAGTGGGGAAAGACAAGCGATGAAGGGCCACAGGCCGGATTCGAACCCGGGCCGCTCGCGTACATGGGTAGCGCCTTAAACCACTCAACCAACTGCGCTCCCAAATTCATCTTTTACTCAGCTTCCTTTAGGTTTATATAAAATAATAAGATAAACATGACTAAATACTTATTCATCATACATAGACCCTTTTTCTATCCAAGCACATTATGTCTCAAGCACATTATATGTTCACACCACAGTTGTGTACTTCACAATCATCTTTTGTTTAAATAATTTTTCAAACCTATATGTTTGACATTCATTTCTGTGTCTAATCCATTCCACAGACTAACTCCATATACTGAAACACATCTTAGTTTAACATTAGTTCTGCTCTTTGTTTTTGTGAACATACAACTCCCTCTCAGTTCATACTCACACTCTCTAACCTGAAACAACCTCTGGATACAATCTTATTGTATGCCTTGTCCATCAGTGAGGCTATTCTCAAATCAACAAGTTCACAAAATTTTAGAACCTGCAGATTTATAAATAATTTGTGTGTTGGTTCTCGATAATCTGCTCGGTTTATGAGCCTGATCGCTTTCTTTTGAAGCAAAAAAAAAAAACCCATCTCAACAAACTCAAACATCATCATTAAGTAAATAATATGATTAGTGAAGAGTAGCCTGTTTGAATATGTTTTTAAAAATGTATGACGCTCACTCAGCCCCGACATCTATCCGTAAAAAAACTAAAACTAACAATAAAACTAATAAAATCTAAACTAAAATAACAATCCAGCAGCCAAAACTAATAAATACTAGACTGAAATCAAACACAGACGTTACGTTGGTGGGCACAAAACATCCCCACAAACACATCATCTGAACTGTGGAGCACCGTGGTGGCAGCATCACGCTGTGGGGATGCTTCTCAGCAGCCAGGCTTGGAAGGCTTTTAAAGGCAGAGGGTAAAATGATAGCTATATATGATATAAGAAAATTCTGGAGGACAATCCTCTTCAGTCGGCAAGAGAACTATGGCTTGGGAGAAGATTTATTTTCCAACAAGACAACAACCTGAAGCATACAGAGAAAGCTACGCAGAAATGGTTTAAAGGCAACAAACAAGGTGAATGTTCTGGAGTGGCTGAGTCAAAGCCTAGACCTCAATCAGATAGAGAATTAATGTTCTATGTTTGAGACCTATCCACACAGACTCTGTGCTGTGATTTCAGCCAAAGGTGACTCTACTAAATACTGACTAAAGGGGTGAATATTTATGCAGTCACTTATTTTCCATTACATATTTTTATTTAATCTGCATTACTTTTTTAGAAATCTGTTTTTACTTTGACATTGAAGAGTTTTTTTCTTTTTTTTGTCAAAAAAGCCAAATTATACTGACCATGATTGATTTGCAAAATCAAGAAAAAATGCAAACATCCAAGGGGGTGATTACTTTTTATGGGTGTTGTATCCAAATTTATTGCTTGTATTGCACTGATTGTGTAATATTGTAACATACTGATGGATCATCTTGACTGCGTCTATTGTAACATTTAAGTTTGACTTACACCAAACCAGACTATGTTGATTTTCTTTACACTTCCTTCTATATTTTATTGACTGTAGCTGGAGACATTCATCCTGAGCTCTATGCGACACAGAATAACATTTAATTCAAACTGATCTGGATTTAAATAAGTTGAAATGAAAGGAAATGAATAAAATTGAATGTGCCTCAGTAGTGGGAAGGAAATGGCTTTTTCACCAGAGTGCAGGGCTAATTTCATGTCCACTCTCATTTTGTGCAGATTAGAGCTGAGTGAGTACGACAGCTTTTCTGGGAGTTATATTCCCCTGGCTGTTTGTTCCCTGCAAGGTCCTCTACATCTGCTGGCACAGTCGCTTCATTTTATTTGGAAACACGAGGACGGACTCTCGCCTCCTGTCAGGTCCTCGTGTGACACAGCAAGAGAGAGAACCAAGACTATCTGATGCTGTTTTTCTTCTCTACCATTGAGAGAGAATGATGGCCGCCGCTGATATTGTGGCCTGATGCGTGATTAAAGTCACCAATCTGGAGCGGCTGCTGCAGACACAAACATAGACACATGCTCCATTGTTTGACATATTGATTTGTTTGAATGTCAGCAAACATAACAGCCGGCTTAATACTCCTCCGTGTCGTTTCTGTTAACATTATTTCCCTAATTGCATCCTCCCCTGGAGCTAATTACTTTACCAGTATGCTGTGATCCCATAATATCTCGAGTCACCGAGTCATTCCTAAAGCTGAGAGGATTTCAGAAACGTCTGCTTTTGCATTTTAATGCTGAGTGGAGAATAATAGCTTATGGTTATGAGAGCCTGTGTGTGTTTAATGATAGTGACATTTCTAAGCATCATACCAATAAAAAACAGATTTTCTTTTCCTTTGTGTAAACTCCCAGCTGTCGTGCCAGTTCTGGCTGACAGCCTGGAGGAGAATGAAGAAGATAAAAATATGTTTTTCTCGACAAATTTCTCCAAAAATGAGCAGCGTCTTTTATTAAGGTGCTTTGCTGCACCACTGTATAAAAAATAATAATATGGGCTCTAACAGATCTATTTTTGTTGCTTAATCTCTCTGTCAGTCTCTCCTTGCTTAGTATTTCCAGTAAAATGTTACAGCAGCTCTCTAATATCAGCAGACAACACTCCATTATCACAGCAGGCATGCTGACATTAATCATACATTTTTTCCATGTTCTTTGAAGGAAAATTAGGTAAAAAAAAAATCCACTACCTCAAAGAATAAGAAATATTTAAAGAATATTGTGGATAACTCCAATCTGCAAAGGTTTCTTGAGGACTTGTTATGGACTAAAGCTAGACTAAAATGTTTTGAGTTTTTGTAGACTGAAACTAAAAAGGATAGAAATGACTAAAATGTGACTAAAACTAAAATGCATTTCATTTAAAGACTAAAACTAAGACTAAAATTAAAAATAGCTGCCAAAATTAACACAGGCAGGCTGTTCTCAGTGGCTGTAGCAGAGTCAACGCTGTCAGCCGTCTACCAGGAGATTTTAGAGCTTTGTGAAGATACTGATTTCCTTTTCCAGCAGGACTTGGCACCTGCCCTCAGTGAAGTCAAAACTACCAGAAACAGGTTTGCTGACCATGGTGTTACTGTGTTTACTGTACTGGGCCAGCAAACTGGTCTGACCTGAACCTTGTAGAGCAGTGGTTCTCAACTGGTGGGTCGGGACCCAAAAGTGGGTTGTGAAGCTCTCTCCAGTGGGTAGCGAAAGGGTGCCAGGAAGAAAAAATGCAGCAAAAGTCTTTAAAAGTATGTGGATATTGAGTACATCCATACATTTTTATCAAGTTTTTGAAGTGACAAAGATCACATTTAGGTCTTTTCTTAAGGTTTTAACTTATCTATATTGTTAAACCCCATGATAAAACTGGTTTCCCTGAGATAATGAAGGAAACCCATGATTTGTGGCAGATGAATGGATGGTGCCTTGATGATGATCATGATAAACTCCAATAATCTGGTTAAATATCCTCATTGGGCTAATCTTATCTCGACTTAACATGTAAATATACTCACTGTGAATGGAATTTGGAATTAGTACCTCTGCAAGGCCTTAGGGCTGTGCACACATCAGGCTGAGCAAAAATCCTCATGAACATGTCAAAAGGATGGATTCTGCATAATCCATGTTGACTAGGTGAGACCCACCACTGAATCTGTGTCAAGAAAGTAAAACACTAAAGCAGTATAAAGCAAACAAAGCAATTACCCAGTTTTCTAGTATATCCTCTTATTTTTACTTAATTTCATATTTCTTTCCTCTCTGGACCTCGTATTTCAATCCCTTTTATATTCTAATCTATTTATTTTTCTGTATGATGTCTATTTTAATGCTCTTACTGTTATAAATATTCTGTTTTTACCAGTATAAAGCAGCTTTTATGTATAAATGATGCTCTTTAAATGCACTCCCCTCGCCTTAACAGCTGTACTTTTTGTCTGTGTGCTCCTGCAGGGGTTGAACCAGGTGAGGAGAGTAGCTCAGGTGGGAGTAGATGGAGTGCGGCGGGTAGACTGGCACGACTACGAGGCGATGAGGAGAGACGCCGCTCGATCAGGTAGGTCCACACTTTGTGCTGAGGCGGCAGTTTTGTTAGGACGAGTTTTCCAAGAACATTTGCTCTGATTTAGAACAAGGCCACACAGAAACATGCACACAGAAACCCACACGGACACTGCAGCACTAGCTCTCCTCTCCTCTCCTCCTAATTTGTGCATTCTCAGAAGCGGTGTAAATCAATGCTGCGAGTAAAGTTCTTAGTTCATAATTAAACACAGTTAATCTTCTACAATAAGTATCGATCCAGCCACTGGCCTTTAGTGGGAAAAATACCTCTGGCTTTTTTTATTACAAATGTAAGAGCTTTAACAGGCTTTTATGTGATATTAGGTGGTGCTTAAGTGCTAAATGAGCAGGATAAAGAACGGATCTCAAGAAGATTAGGTGGACAAAACAGCGGTTTAGGCTGTTTCTCTGCCTGTTAATGGTGTTCACTGCAACAACACAGCAAAAATAGGACTATGTAGACTTCAAGTATCTCCAATTCATCAATTTCTTGTTAAAATATCAATGAAATACACCACTGGCTGTTTTATAATACATGCAGCAGCTCAGTATAGAGCTGCGACATCTATGTTTGTGGTTTGAGAGAGGTTTTAAAAATTCTAGTGAGCCCTCTGGTTGATGAGTGAGTACTTTTACATAGACTTGAGTGTCCCAGTAATGAGCTATAACCAAGTTTTGATCATATTTAAGATAAAGTGTTGATGCACACACAAAGAAACCTGGTAACTCATATCCCTGTACACATGATAAATATGCTGTTTTTTTTAAATTACATCTTTTTAGCACGGATGCCTGTGATGTTGACACCTCAACACATGCTGCGAATGTGACATATTCCTGACTTTAAAACATTAAACACTAGTGTCATGATACAGATATGATGCATCTGCTGTATTTCCAGCAACAGAAGAACAAAAGCACATAGAATACATGCTGTGATAGCACTGATTTTTGGCCACATGTGGCATTTATCTGGCACATTTGATTGAGATGTGACATATCCAACATGTTTAAGGGCCAAATCATTGTATTCTCATGGCAACAGTGAAAAAGTCATGACTATCATGATGGCTTTGTCTTGACAGCCACCATAAGAAGTTCTACTGCAATTTTGAAAGTTAATAGGAGAAGACATTTTTTAAACTATTATTGACATTTCAGTGCAAAAAAATACACCTTTAAAGAAAGATAAAACTAGGATACAAAATTCAGAAAGTCCATTGCAGTTATGGCTCTCTTCTAAAGGTTACGATCTCTCTGAAGAAGTCCTGAAGAATAATCCCAGTGATCTCTGCATCAGGTTTATTATGTAAGAAATGCTCTGCATTAAGTAGCCGAGTTTATCTCTGAAATGAACCATTAAAGTGAGGAGTTATTTTCCACAGTTATTACCTTCAGGAGTATAAACAGATCATTTCTGCCTAATGGAACAAAGCAGCCAGCTTTAATTTGCTGCTCCCCCTGACTATAGATCAGCCGCTATGCATGCATCTTTGTGTGCAGAGTGTTGATGAGAGCCTAATGAAACATGCAGCACGATGTAATTTGATGCACTTCTGAAATGAGCTTTGGATTCACAATGTTAGTGTGGCCAAGGGTTGTTACAGAGTAATTAGGTTCATGCTTGTGTGTACATGTCATTTATCAGGGCTCTGTGTAATATACCGTACACCCAATAACTTCATCCACATAGAAGTATTGATCGTCTCTGTGGAGATGAAGCAATTAGCTGCTTAATCAATTATTTAATCAACCTACTGAAAAGTGAACATTTCATTTAAGATACCATATTTAAGAGTCCTAGTTGTTGATACTGGAGAAATCATTGTTATAATTAGCAAAAATACAAAGACAATTCCAAAAAAGTTGGGGCGCTTTGTAAAATGTAAACAATGACAGAATGCAATGATTATTAAAAATCATAAACCATATTTTATTCACATTTGACATTCTGAAAATTCTGGATGTTGGAACTGAAACATTTGAACATTTCATGAAAAATATAATCTCTTTTGAATTTGATGGCAACAAAACATCCAAAAAAGTAGGGACAGGGCAACTTGAAAAGTAAGTGGTACGAATGAAAAAAGTTGGGGGGGAATTTTACAACCAATTAGGTTTAATTGGACACAGGTCAGTAAAATGTTTGGGTATAAAAGAGCATTTTGAGAGGCAGTCCCTTAGAAGTAAAGATCGGCAGAGGTTCACCAGTCTGTCAAAAACTGCATCTAAAACTTGTGGAACAATTTAAAAAATAAATGTTACTTAACATAAATTACAAATGCTTTGTATATCCCGCCATCTACTGTCCATAATATCACTAAAGATTTAGATAACATTGAGAAATACCTGTGAGCAAGGGACAAAGCTAAAGTTCAGAATTGGATGCTTATGGTCTTCAGGCCCTCAGGGGTCCCTGCATTAAAGAGAGGCATGTTTCTGTACTGAAAATCACTGCATGGGCTCAGAAACACTTCCAGTCAACACAGTCGTAAGTTAAAGCTGTATCATGCAAAGAAGAAGCAATATGTGAACATGACCCGCCATCTCCTCTGAGCCAAAGCTCACTGAAAATGGACTGAGGTGAGATGGAAAACTGTTCTGTGGTCAGAGGAATCAAAATTTGAAATTCTTTTTGGAACCCATGGACATTGTGTCCTGTAGACTAAAGAGGATTAGGACCATCCACTTTGTTATCCTGTCACAGTTCTAAAGCCTGCATCTCTGATGGTCTGGGGTTGCATTAGTGCCTATGGCATGGGCAGTTTATCTAGAAAGGTACTATCAATGCTGAAAAGTAGAGAGAGGTTTTAACGGTGGTGTAGCTGCTCCCTGGAGCGTTTCCATACCCTGATACACTGATATGATGTGCTAGCTTTATTCAGAAGTTGTCTTATTCAATGATCATTGTGTGTTTGTTTGATGCAGGTAACGGTGAGCAGGGGAAGCCGTTCCCTCTGACAGAGACGGACCGGGTGGACCAGGCCTACAGGGAGAACGGGTTCAACATCTACATCAGCGACCGCATCTCTCTGAACCGCTCCCTCCCTGACATCCGGCATTCAAAGTGAGTCCTTAATGTGTGTTTTCCTCCAAGTCAAAGTGCTTTGTGAAGTCAGCACTGAAATTAGTAGCTTGCTTGTTAAATTTCATCTCATGAGAAATACTAAAAACCTTGAGTTTATCTCTGTCATACCCATTTATGAGCCATGGCCTTATCACTTAGGTGAAGCTAGTAAAAAATCAAGGCTGGAATAAGGAAAAAAATAAGAGTATAAGCAGTTGAAACTTCTATTGGCTTTGTCGACTCCTTGAATCCATTCAAATTCATTTAGTTATCTTTATGTAGTACTTTGAAAAGGATGTAAAATAGGGACTTCATGCAGCGGTAGTCTAAAGACTCCATGCAAATATTCTTGTTACAGGTTGAACAGGTCACAGAATCTGTCCGATTCCGTTTTTTTCATCTACTTCCAGAAGAACAAAATAACAGAAAAGTTTCAGAAAATTCTCCCCTGAAGTTGTCAACTCCAGTGACCTATAAACACCCTTTCAATCTTAGCCCGGCATTGTGAAAGGTCCTTAATCACAGCATTTCTTCTGCTTGACAAGACCTTTCCTCTGACACTTGACCTTCCCTTCTCTTTCATGTGGAAAGAAGCTTTGAGTACTTTCCTCCCTGCCAGCATCTTCAGGATGACTGATTCCTTTATCAAAGTTTATAAAAGCCGGCCTTTCTCGACCTTATGTATTTCTGAGCATGGTACTCCAGGATAAATGATAAAAGGCAGAATAGACACAATTCCTGCCACTATGTTTCCAAAACCAGTGGTTTATTTAACTCTGCATCAGCATCAGTCTACAGGCTGATGTTTGGAGTTAACCTGTTAAGCTCTAGGGACCTTTATTAGGCTTCTGCTCAAAATTTACAGCCCATCTTTAAATGAGTTTAACTCTGTAACTACAAGGTCTATTTGAATGATCAAAATACAATAATGAAGACTTGTGAAGTTTGTTCAGGAATGTAAATGTGTGTGTATATGTTACTGGATCAGAGAGAATCAAGTTGGCAAATGAAAAATGTATATTTGCCTAACCTTTTTTTTTTTTTTTTTGCAATTTTAGCATATATATCCCATAGATATAATGCAGTTGAAGTCCAAAAATCACCAGTAGGCCAAAGCACCACATTTTGACATTATCTCTTTCAACTTTCATGCCACTAGAGGGTTGTCAGGACAAAATAAGAGGGATTTTAGAAAAAAAAAAAATATCCAGGCAAAATCCCCTCCTGTGCCATTTAGGCCCAATTTGCCACAATCTCTGGCCTTTTTAAAAAAATCTCAGGTATTAAACTTTTTTGACTCATATGCCATTATAGGTGGTCACTGCATCATGGAATTCTTTTTTTCCCCTTAAATCACCCAGACCTCCATATTGTTCCCTTTCAAAGGAAGTCTAACAAAGGAACTACAGTTTGACACCAAGAGGAGCAGATTTATTTTCAATGGCACAAAAAATGACTAAAAATAAAGTGAAGAAAACTAAAAGAAACTGTTGAAACAAATGGAAACTGCACAAACATGACTAGAATTTTCAGCAGAGGCTGGGCTTACAAATGAGACCATGTTTGTGTCTGTAGTAGCAGGCACCATCCCATAGAGGGCGGAAGTGTCTGGCTACGTAGCACTACGGCCACTTTGATATGTGGTCATTGATTTGGTTTCTTTTTGAGTTTTAATGTAGTGTAGGTAAAATAGTTTATTTGGGCTTGTAGCTGAGCTTCTTCTGTTTAATTCGATGGGTAACATGACTATTTTTGTGCAAAACTAGACTGCACAGAGCAAGTTTGTTTGGATCAAGGCGAGCAGGACCAAATTTGGTCCCGCTAGGGCTTAAGAGGTTTTAAAGGAACTTGAACATGTTTTCAGTGAACTTACTTTTACATTATAATTTGTATTTTTTACATAAAGATAATAATTAAAGGATTGATTTTTAGGACTTCTCTGTCTCCTTCCATTTTACTGAATTGAAGCTTGGAAATGATCCCATTCCTTTTCTCCATGACAGATATTATTATTATCCACAATGCCAGAATGAAGAAGTTAGGCTTACCTCGCTGCCCCTGTAGAAGACAAGAGTTTATAAATCATCAGCCTCATTTTAAGGAATCCATTGTTTATTTGCATTCTCAGCCAAAAAAATACAGTTCCCACAATTCTAGAGTGTAAAAGGAACAATGGTGGGGTCGGCTGTAATCATGGAAATGTCTACCATGCCAGCTATGACATATTACAACTTTAGCATTTAAAGTCTAAACATCACAATGAAGATAAATGGAGAAGGAAGGCATATATGGTTTTTAAATTTGAAAAATGATATTAACATTGAATAAAATGACTCCCAGTGGATTGTGGGATACGCAGTTCCTTAACAGTCTTCTTACTTTCCCTTTTTCTCTGTTTTTGAACTCTGAATTCGTGCTGAATCAAATGTTTCTTAGTCATGAGGATTCAGGGTGCTGGTTGGCCTGGTTCCTGGATCAAAAATGTTAATATAAGGATTTTTAAGAAATGTCAATAGAGGATTCGAACTGCAAATTTGCCTCTGGAACGAGAGCCATTGAAAAGGTGGGCAGGCTGAACTGGAACCAAGAAATGCACAAAGGGAACCTCAGCAGCAGTTATTCTTAGTCAGTTTGGAGTAGACGCTTACCGTTTAAGGTTGTTCCCAGGTGACTAATAGCAAGTCTGGTTAATCTGAATTTAAATGCCATTTAGTCAACTTTTCTAAAGCCAAGAAAACACACAGCGAACAGTCAAATTAAGCACTATTTATTTAAACACATGAATACAGTGTTAACAGGTAAGCAGTGTGATAAGGGTTGACTGTGTTGCTAATATTAGTGGTGCGATATGGGTGATCCTCCCTGTGTGCTGAATGTAGTTACCCATCGCTCCAGTCAAATGGTAATACCAGAGTTTACACTGACACAGCCTACATACAACCTCACCTCTATTTTTTAGATCAAAATGCTGCCAACCCAGACTCCTACAAGAGGTATCCAGTCATCACTGTGTGATATACTGTATAGCATTATGGCAGCATGGCAGTTGGCAGTAACCACAGCCACATTGGCTACTAGGGGACAGTCATGTTAAAGATTAGTCCTGATTGGGGGCACTTGTGCACATCCATGGTTATGGAGAGTTTTATGTGTATGTGCCATCTCCTCTTGCTCTTTTGACCCTGAAATGACCAGTTTCTACACGAGTGGGTCTTTGCAGTACTAGGGGCTTTCTGAACTTGTGTCTAACAAAAGTCTATTTGGATTATTTGTAGACATAATTAGCTCACCTACAGAGAAGTGTAAGCATGAACTAGCTGTGCTTTGTTCACCTGTGTGAGACATCACACCACTATATGTGGCTTGGTTGTTATTTTGGAAAGACCACAACATATTGAATATATTGGTGCAATCCTTGAAATTTTGAAATGTTCAATTTTAAGGATTTTTTGCTGATTTTTACTTAAGAGTCTATCTTTCTCAATGAAGGTTTGAAGAACATTCAGTTGGCTGCAGTGGTCTATCATGATTCTCCTGGAGCATATAGTGTTCCTATGTGCAAGCCACATAGTCAAGCGCTACCATTACTGAGATCAGCTGATCTCATATAAGCCCTCATCAGCTGATGGCCAGCTGATTTGCTCTCAGAACACTGTTGGCTTATTGCTCTCATGCTGCCTTATTTAAACTGCTCTACACTTGTGATGCTCTGCCACTCTGTCTGCAAGCTGCTGTGGCAACCCTCCTCCACCCCAGCTCCTCCTTCATTCTGCTTCTGACTTAAGCCGGGTAAACACTTTGTGATTTCAAGCCAACCATATGACAGTTGTGGCAGAATGTCATCTCATACTGTACGACTGAATCATTTACAATGCACGACCATTGCGCATGAGTTGTGTGCTCACACTGTGCGAATGAAGTTTGGAGGGACTGTTACAGAAACAGGCAGAGTTTCCTTTTTAAAAAGTCTCACACGCTGAGAGTGAAGTGTTTCCAGTCATATTCTCTCTCTCTCCCCCCTCTATCTCTCCCGCTTTCTCTCTCTCTCTCTCTCTCTCTCTCCCTCTCCCGCTTTCTCTCTGTCTGACACACACTAACAGCATCACCTCTATGTCAGCTGCAGGTCCGCAGGTTGGAATATTTCCTGCTCGTTTATTACCCACGCCGATGAAATCGGCAGGGGGTTATGTAAAGGGTTTAGTATCTTTGTTTGTTTGTATGTGTTCAAGATAACTCGAAAATGGAAAGTTGGATCTTCACCAAACTTTCAGGGAATACTGGGATAGTGACAGGGAAGAATCGATTAGATTTTGGTGATTATCTGTGCACCCGTTTGGTTTTTCTCAGACTTCGAAATTTTGAACACTTTGGCGTGGGTCTGCCGCCTCACACAGCCATTCTAGTTTCCTTTATCGTGTGGGTGCAACAGAAAATGATTCCAGCTGCTGTCATGGTAATTTAGGACGTTGTCTGACAGTTTACAACGGAAAACGAACCCCAATGTTGTTTATTCTGCTCGCGTTTTTTCTCTCACTGTGAAGTGTCTGGAGTTGTACGACCAAAATATCAAACATGCCAGAAATCCTTCCATCTCGACCAGTCGGGAGCAGGTCGTGGGGTCGTAGTCTGGCTGTGGTCAGCCATACCCCCCTGTACACAGCACGACAATCGACAAGCTGACTTCAGAGTGAGTCTTGCAACTCAAAATTCGTGACTGAATCGCAGTAAAATCGCACAGTGTACACCCGGTTTAAATGGTGTAGTTCCATCGTCATTGATGCCTGCTCTGCTCTGGGGTTTTTGCTGATTCTGCCCCTGCCTTATGCTTTCCTTATCAGCACAGGAAGAGCAAAAATGCTTGCTGCTCCTGCTTAATGCTCACGTAGGCTCATGGAAGGGCAGGGGGATCCAAAACAGCCACTCCGCCAAATATGAATAACAGCAATGAGTGTTAATTGATAAATGCTAATAAAGAAATATTTATAGCTGCAAATCCTGCGTGTCTCTTGACAAAGTGGTCCTGACTGAACTTATTTAATGGGCTGCATCATCATTGCCATGATGTTACATCAGGATAGCAGGTATCGGAAGCTAGGTAAAACTTTTTTGATGGTGAAATTCTTGCTTAAAGTTCTATGTTGCTGTCAGGAACCTTAAAGCAAAACTAAAATTTACAGGTCTTACTGAATCCATGTACCTCAGTCATTTGTTCTCCATATTTTAGCCTACAGGCATCTAAAGTATAAAGCAGGAGGAGAAAGTGCAGGTCATGTCTTACATTTAAGACAAGGGGAAGGTAACGTCACACCATCAAGACTGTGTCTTTTCTGTAGTTTGTAATAAAATGATCAGAATGCATGTGTGTTAAATGAATGAGTGGTGTTGAAGCCCCTATTGCAGAAGCACTTTTGTCATCCTCCTGTGACCAATCAGATGGACACACCTGCTCTCCTCGCTGACCAGCGGCTGCTCACTCACCAGTCTGCCTTCACCCAAACACCCCGCAGGCAGCATCTGGTGATTGGCATGTTGTCTGCGCCTCAGAGGCAGCCAGTCCCAGACCTGTGACTGACACATTCGATTTCTGCACGCTGACGAGATTTAATTGAAGCACACACACAGAGGAAAAACACACTCACACACCTGTATCCCCGGTGGAATTGGACAGGGTTTGTTAAGAGTAACCAGCCGGCCGCCTGTCGATCACCCTACCTGCCTGTCTCCCATCGTTCATATCTGAATGTGCAACACGCAGGCTGATGTTCAGCAAAGACATTGATCGACTGACACGGCTCACTACACACATTCTCCCTCTCCCCAACAGCAAGGTAACATAACTTGCTGCTCATGATTAGTTCCTCTGCAAGGGTCCTGCTGCTCTCCGAGATGATCAGGTACAAGATGATCACTGTAACCTTTCATTAGAGCGCATTTTAGCAGCCAATGACAGCTGCAAATAATAAAAATACAGCTGTTTCAGGTCCAGAGGGAACATTTCTGTGCAAGACGGATGCTGCAGTGTGCAGCAGGATGATGAATTATTAAGAGTTGTTGTGTCTTTCTGTCTGGATTTGATGGAAATCCAGTTAGAACGAAGACTATCCTTCCTATGAAAAATGACAGTATTAGCCTCAAATCTAACCAAAATCCCTTGGAGCATGCAGCCATAGAACTCAGCAGTGTCGCCCACTGTTTAGTCAGCTTAAGTTCATTTTCCCTTTCAAATCCCCCACTGACATTTCAGAAAATCATTGCATCATTCCATTTAGCTCTCTGAGCCAGTGATAGGCAAGGCTGGAGGCATAATGGTTAAGTTTTGCCATTTGTCTGGGCCATTCTCTTGACATTCAGTATATGGACAAAAGTATTAGGCCACAACTGATAATGAATTCAAGTGTTTGAATCACACCTGTTACCTGTATAAAGTCAAGCACCTAGCCATGCATTCTCCATTTGCAAACATCTGTGATCCTAAATGGGCCGTTTTGAAGACCTCAGTGACTTTGAATGTGGCACTGTGATGGGTACCACCTTTGCAATAAGATGATTTGTGAAATTTCATTCCAGCTGTAAGTGATATTATAAGAAAGTGGAAGAGTTTAAGAACAATGGCAACTCAGCCAACAGAGTGGGGCTAAGGCTGATAACGTGCATAAAAGTCCCCAACGTTCTGCTAAATCCATAGCTGAAAAGTCCTAAACTTCTACTGGCGTTAAAGTCATGTTAAAGTTGCGGTTGCAGCTTCATGGACTGGGTTTCCATGGCCGAGCAGCTGCATGCAAGCCTCACATCCTCAAGTCCAATGCCATGTGTCATATAGAACGGTGTAAAGTGCACCGCCACTGGACTCTAGAGCAGTAGTAACGTGTTCTGTCAAGTGATGAATCACACTTCTCTGGTTGGCAGTTGGAAGAGCAAGTCTCGGGGTGCTTTCACACTAGGGGCCCAGTCCCGAATCCGAGTGCACTTGAGCCCAAAGTCCAGTTCGTTTTCTAAGTGTGAATGCAAACGAACCGCCCCCGGGCACTGGGCCCAGGCCCGCTTGGGGAGGTGGTCTTGGGTGTGATTCAAGTGGACTCTGGCTTGGTTTGGATGGGATGTGAATGCAACCGCGCTCAGATACGGGACAGAGCACGGTATCAGCTTTATGACGTCATCGTAAAAACTAAACTTCTTTTCACAGCTTGGCAGTTTGTTCACATTTTCCTCAATAAAGGGTGGAAATGATCAGAATCCGGTCAGTAATTGGTCTGTTGTGACTCACCTTACAGATGAACACAAGTTGGAGTCAGTGAAAGGAGGTGCAAAGGCAATGAAAGTCTCCTGTCACCTCCAAAACAGCTCCTGGGATCACATGTTGATGTGTTCCTGGCTTTTACACTCAACCCCAAATTACTCCCACTTCAGCTCGGTGTGAATGTGTGAGTTAGATTAGCTTTAGTAGCATTCACCATCAGTGTGTGAAAGTAGAGAGAATGGGTTGAAATGCTGTGTAACAAGCAGTCACTGAATACTACAGCTGCCTTTCTGTTGCATTCAAGTCTAAAACACATCCATTGAATATCTGAATCCATCGCCTCAGTGGCGAGATATTTGCTGAGGAAGGGATTGCAAATGGAGGTCAGGGGTCGGGATAATAGATGTGAGTTATGGCAGCTCAGATTGCACAAATTTAGCCAGATCTTGGTCCGACTGTATCGTTGCAGCTCATCGTCAAACGTCAGGCCAGATTTTGAGCATAAGAAAAGAAAAACAGTCTCGTAACGTGTCATAACCAACAATGTATCAAAGCCTGCCAATGAGAGGCTCCTATCTTTGTTTCAACATCCTTTACCAAAGATACATTATTCTAGTCTTTTATAATGTTTTGGGGATTTCTGTGCAAAGACAGTGAAGGTATATGTATTGGCGAAGTTAACTGGACATTCATATCTCGAGTTCTGTTTGATAGAGAGCAGGTCCATATTGTTGTATCTATGATGTTTCATTGCCTAGTCTGACATGGTGTCGCCGTGAACAACCCCCAAAAAAATCACAGAGTCTGAGCTGTCCTTTACATGTTCCTTATGTTTTAGAAAAAAATGGACAGAGTTGTAAATGTGGCGATTACATTTCTATGTTATTTGTTCCTGTTTGTAGCTGTAAACAGAAGCTGTATGCAGAGAAGCTGCCCAACACCAGCATCATCATCCCGTTCCACAACGAGGGCTGGTCGTCTCTGCTGAGGACGGTTCACAGCGTGCTCAACCGCACTCCTCCACAGCTCATCGCAGAGGTCATCCTGGTCGACGACTTCAGTGACAAAGGTACAGAGAGAGGACAGACGCTCATTTCACTAATCTGAAAACACACTTGCAATGGACCTTCATCTTCAGACATGAGTAAACATGACTTCATTTAGCACTTTGGCATATTTTCTTGAAAAATTCATCTCATTGTAGTGCTCACCCAATATGCTTGCAGACCAGTGGTTCCTAAATGGTGTACTGAAGAGCACTGATATGCCTTGAGGCAAGTCTAAGTGTGTTGCAGAAATGTATACAACTATAGACTATTACTACAACTATGCCAGCTGTGCACTGGGATGGTGATGGTGATGGTGACTCAGTATCATATCAGAGTAGTTCTCCACTGCAACTAGTAATCTGCCAAAGGTGTGGTTGAACCGATGTCTTGCTTGTTGCAATACCAAGGTGATTAAACAAAGCCTGAACTTTGGCTTGCAGAAACACTGATGTAGGAAAAAGCCTATGGATTTAGAGTGTTCCTGCATGAAGCGCAGAAAGTGTTTGTGTGGTCAAAGCAGACCTAGACCCCTTTTTTCACGCAGACCAGAATCCGCTTGCACCAGAGTTCGTGTGAGCTTACACACCACTCCAAACGAACCGGGAAAACAGACCAGAGTTTGTCTAAAGTGGACCAAACAGCTCTGGTGTGAATGTGCCCTAAATTGTTTTGCCTAAGTGTTGAGTGTCTTGTACAGAACTCTGCTTAGGGCCTCACATTAGCCAGGGGAAGCCCTTACATTAGCTGATCATTTTGTTCAGTGATTATGGGGCAGATTTTTCTCCACAGCGGCGTGTACCTCTCTCTCTCTCCAGCAAACAGCTCCTCTCCATTGTTGTCTGTCTTTGTGTGAGGTTGAGTGTGTGACTTTGAGTGTGTACCTGTCTGCCTGTAATTTCCGCTCTTCCTCTCCCTTCACTGGCCCTCTTAAGAAAGTGTTTAATTCCTTGTTAATTAGTGCTCTCTGTCACGGTCCCTCGTTGAAGGATGTGTTTACCTCTCGTCTTGGCGGTAATGAGATGTTCCGCTCCCTCAGACTCATTTGGAGGTTAACACCCATCAGGGCTCGGAGACTGAACCCTCCCACCACTGCTCCTGAACAGAGCGGAGAGAACAATAGTACAACGATAATCCAGTACATTTTAAAGTGAAGAAAAGTTCATTTCAAGTCTAGTTTTTATTTTTAATCTATTTTACACTGTGAAAAAAAAATCTACAAAGAAATGCCAATTAGATAAAAATATGTAAGGTTAAATTTCAACAGTATTCCTGGCCACCATTAAGCCAAAAGAACACTCATAGAAACTCAGAGAAAAGGTGAAACATAGTAGAAGAGGTCCAGCCACTTGCTAGTAGTCTCACAATTAGTGAAATGGGGATCACCTGAGTACAGTGAATGTGTCTGAGGTAATTGTAGTATAAAGACACCTTAGTCTGAAGGGTCCAGTCACTGGCGACCTAGTATTCCTGGCTACCATTACACTGTGAAGACAAAAGAACACTCCAAGCAACTCAGAGAAAACGTTATTGAAAAAAAAATCCAAGGCACTGAACATAGAACCAGCGTTCAGTTAAATCTATCATCAAGAAATGGAAGGAATATGTCACATGTGTAAATCTGCCTGGATCAGGTCCTCCTCACAAGCTGAGTAAGCGTGCAAGAAGGAGATGAATGAGAGAGGCCACCACGTCGAGATGGGAGAAACTCTGCAGACAACAACTGTTGCCCAGGTTCTTCACTAGTCAAAGCTTTGTGGGAGAGTGGCAAAGAGAGAGCCACTGTTGAAGGAAACTCAGATTCAATCTGGACTAGAGTTCACCAGAGGACATGTAAGAGACTCCATGATTAAGTGTGAGAAAATTTTTTTGGTCTGATGAGACCAAAATGGAGCTTTCTGGCCATCAGACAACATGCTATGGCATATTAAACACTGCGTATCTTCACAAACACACCATCCCCACTATGAGGCACAGTGGTGGCAGCATCATGCCGTTGGGATGCTTCTAAGCAGCTTGCCCTGGAAGGCTTGGAAAGGTAGAGGGTAGATAGAGATTATGATTTATGGCTGGACTTGTAAAGGGACGTTCATACCTGAACCCTGTGCAAACTGACAGAGCTTGAGCAGATTTGTAAAGACGAATGGAGTAAAATTAGTGCCTAGATGTGCAAGTCTGTGTGAAGACATTTTGATACTGAAGAGGTTTTTTTAATCAAAAATGCCTAATCAGATTTACAATGATTGGTTTATAAAACCAATAAAAGGCTAAATATCCGAGGGGTGAATATTTTTTTTAGGGCACTCCTGTCAATATGTATCAAATTGAACCATAACCATCACCCTGTCTCTGCTGCTTACACTGTGCTCTGCATGTTGATGTTGTGTTTCATGAACCCAGGCGTGAACCTGGGCTTGCTCTTGGCTCTGTTTGTCTTCAGGATGGATGGGAGAACATTACACATCTACAGGGAGGAGGTTTAACCTCTGCAGGCTGTCTGCTCTCACTGCCATTGTCCTTTGATAAGAAATGAGTCCAGCTTTAATTAATGCTTAAGAGACATGCAGACAAAGTGAACTTCAATAGTTCTGGTCCCTGGTGGATCAGATGCTGATACACTGTTGGAGAGAATAATCCTGTGCAGAATACAACCGATCAATCCTTAGCATTGAACCCTGGCATAATAAGGAGAAGAGAGTGGAGGTGAAATAAAGGAAAATCCTTGAAAGTGTTGACTTTATCTACCAAAATAAACCATCATTACTGTATATTTCATTTGCATAGAATATAAAAATCAATCTGTGTAAACCATTAGCATCCCAGCCCTTTTGACAAATGCACTTCTCATTACATGTGCAGACATGCAGTGAGAAATCCTCCCACTAAGTTCTGCTGATGCTGAGTTTCCTCTCCTCTCTTCACTGCCTCACAGTCTGAAGTCATACTAATGCCCTGTACTATTTTTAACACAATCCAAAACAGACAGGGTTCTGTCTCCGGACCTTTGCTGTTTTCATGCAGTTTACACTTCTTGACTGTGTAAACTATAAAAGCTGTGTGCATGGCTTTCCTCCTGTCGAAAGTCAGATAAATCAGAGGTTCTTGTCTCTTCTCCCTGACTTGTCATTCCAGAGGTAAAGAGATGCCTTTGTTTACATTCTGCACCACAGACTTAAGACTTTAGATCAAACATGAACTGGTGACCGCTGTTCTGAGGGATGCAAGAAATGACTATTTTAATAGGCGCTGTTTATTGGGCCAATTAGTTGAATTCTCAGATATCATTTTATTTCAAAAGGACTGTTACTGAGGTAAAACTGCATGAAAAATCTAAATATGAGCAACATTTTGTCTTGACCTTCACCCTCTGAGCCTGGTGTTGTCTTATACAACAAGAAGAGTCATGTGTTTTTCAAAGTTAAATAACTTTTAAACAATCATAGCCACTTGTTTTTCCCTCTGAAAGCTCTGTGTTGTGTCTTTCTAATGATGCTATCCATGCTTCCTTAGCTCTTACACAAGGTTTTCTAGTGGGCCGGACCCAGGCTGACTTTCAGGGGTCTCTACAGATTAAATTCACCCAAAAGGTAACACGGCCAAAAAGTTCCAAAAAGTGGAGAAATTTGCTTAAAGCAGCAAAAACTGATTAAATGTTGGTAGAAAGTGGAAAACAAGGACAAAAAGCAACATGCATGGTTTAAAAGGAGCAAAAATTGGTTAAAAGTTGCAAAAAAGAAGTGGCAACAATGAGTAAAAAAGGTGTTGAAAAAGGTTAAAAAGATGCATTTTTAAATATATTTAACATCTGAACCTAATGATAAGTCAACACACTTTTCAGCTCCAAAATGAAGTAACTGTTAGCCAGGATGAATGCACCAATGCTACTGATCCAACACACATGCAATAATATCATAAATAAAGCACAGCTAGGGAGGGTCCATTCTCTGAGTTTGTCAGGGGCCCATTCTCTGGGTTTGAACCATTCTTTAAGTTTGTCAGGGACCCATTCTTTGGGTTGGACCTATTCTCTGCCTTTTTCAATGGTCCATTCTCTGGGTTTGACCCACTCTCTGGGTTCGTCAGGGGCCCATTCTCTGGGTTTTTCAAGGTACCATTCTCTGGGTTTGATCCATTCTCTGTGTTGACCCATTCACTGGGTTTGTCAGGGGCCCATTCTCTGGGTTTGTCAGGGGCCCAGCCAGTTCTATGGGTGGGCCTGGCTCTGTGTAATTTGAGGATTCACAAACATGGTGAAGTCATGCTGAAGAAATCAGGATTACAGCACCAGGAATAGCAGCTGATTGATTGTGTTCCTTGTCCCTTTGACTGCAGACTCACCTATGAAGATGTCATGAACACCATTAATAACTCATGAATCCTGATGGTTCAAACACCTTCGTTTATGTGTTATTTAATTCCTGAAGTCAGGCATGAGCTACTGTTCGTACATTTGTTCTGCTGATTTTTCATCAAATATTTCTGAATGATTTCATGTCAGTTTCTAGACCTTTAACTAAAGTATTTCTGAAAAAGTTAGTTGAATGTTGAATCTTCTTAAAACTGTGTAGAAAAGGTTAAAAAAAAGCCTTTCTTTCTAAGAACAGTCTGTGGTTTAGGCCCGTTCTCTTCAGTTTCTGTCTTTTTGTCAGTTTCCTTCTTTCTGTGTCACAGCAAGCTGCTGACGACAAATACTATTAGCTAGTTGGCAGTGATGTTGAAGAGGTATCATAGCAACAAGAGCCCTGGAGGTGCAGTGAGAAGACTGGCTGTGAGAGTAACCTCTCGCTCTTTCATTTACCGAGCCATTCATCCTATGTATTCGTACCCGTGGCTCTTTTATATGAAAATGCTGCAGGAGTTTACTTCAATGTATTTCTATAGGAGCTGGGTTGTTTTCACAGCATGGCAAACAGCAGAGCTGAGCTGGCTGACACAGTGAGAAAGCTAGATAAATCTGTTTACCTCCATGACACGTTGGAGGTGTGCTGGCGACAAACAACAGTGAAAGTCTGCAGCCTACAGCCATTTTTGTGGCTCTGTGGATGTACTGTAACTTCCTGCTATATTTTAAACTGATCCACTTGACAAAATGTATAGAAAATGTCCAGATGCAGATGTTTAGACCTTTTCTTATTGAGCCTTTGCACTGCTTATAAAGTTTACATGTAGAATTTCCTAAAATTTCTCTGTACGTTCCCCTAAGACTTGCCAGTGGAAAGCTTTTCCTGCCAAGAAAGTTTTGGCTTCATGAGCTGTATCTGTTGACAGGATTTATTGGCCTGTGTACCCAGAAGAGATCCAGAAATAAGGATGTATGTTCTTTATCTTCCACAGTGCACAGATTGCTACCTGGAGCACCTTCTGTCTTTCTGCTTGACCTACGTCTCACCTTCACTGTATGCACTTGTAATATCCTGCCTGCTATAACCTTAAAAAGAGGTTTTTATGATTGTGTTGTATCTAAGCGGTGTTGAGCAAGGCAGCCCACACTGGAGCACAAAAACTGCAGTTCCTCAAGTATCCACTTGGGTCTTGCTCCAAAAGCCATCCGAGTTACACACAATACTGTGAAAAAGTAGAACAGATTAGAAGCAAAATAGCTGACATTTATCGGTCTGGAAAGGGTTGCAAAAACATTTCAAAGGCCATGCCAAACATGGCGAGAGCCATTATCCACAAATGGAGAAAACTTGGAAAAGTGGTGAACCTTCCCAGGAGTGGCCATTCTACCAAAAGTGACTCCAAGAGTGCATTGACTACACAACCAGGGGGTCACAAAAGAACCCAGAACAACATCTAAAGACCTGAAGGCCTCACTTGACTCAGGTCAGAGTTCATGATTCAACAATCATGAAATCATGGGGCAAAAATGGCATCATGGGAGAGTTTCAAGATCAAAACCACTGCTGACCAAAAAGAACACAAAGGCTTGTCTTACATTGGACTTAGGGCTGATTCCACTTCTACCCCTTAACCCTTCCCCTTTGTCTACCCCTTCTTCTTCCCCCTTGAGAAAGAGTGGTGAGGGGTAGGGGTGAACACCTTCCCGTAAGAAATGAGACACCACTGGATTGCTGCTCATCATTGCTGATAAACTGCTGCGTCATCAGAGTTGACAATAACGCCTTGACCATCTCATTCATACTATGGATCTCCGTGTTGATCTTCCCCATTTATTTATACAGTTAATAGCCTTGTTTACACATGTGCATACGTAAATACAATAAACTCCCATTCCTAGTAGTTAAAGATTGGATATCACAACGGTTGTATTTTTAATAATCAATGCCGAAAATATTTTTACATTTATGCATCTCCTTCTCAGTCCTTTGTGCCATTTCACGAGTGAACGCAATGCATGGTGGGAATTTCATCATACCTCTTTCAAGTGTGATTCAGAAAAATCTTTATTTCGAGAGCTATGTAGCCCTAGCCCTTGATTCACCTGATGTGAATGCACAAAACCAATGAGAGGGCTAAGATAAGGGCTAAGGCAGGAGTGTGAAACTCAATCACAGCAGGGGCCAGATTCTAGATTCTGGTCTAACCTGATGGCCTAACAGGGTCACCTTTTTAAACTGTCAACCTCATTTCACCACTAATAAAATATGAAAAAACTAAGCACTGATAAATGATTTTGACATTTAAAAAGTTAAAAAGATGATTTTAAAGGCTCACAGTCTGAAAAAAAGTAAATTTGTTAGTTCAAAAAGGTCATAACATGAAATTGAAGTTGAATTTTTATTTTTTTTTAATGGCAAACATATCAGAAAGAAAAACAAAAACTAACACTAACACTAAAAGCTCTTTGACCAAAGACAGAGCGAGTGCGAGGAATGTCATACATGGTGAGTCCATGAGAACGAAGATTAAAGTTACTGACAGCTTTTGGAGTCAGTAAAGTACAAAGATAAGAAGGTAATTCATGTAAAATAGCCTTATAAAGAAAGCTATACCAATGTTTCATCCTTCTGTTGTATAAAGACGACCAACCAAGTTTCTCATATAAAACACAATGATGGGTCTGAAAACCCAGATCAGTGATAAATCACAAGGCAGCCTTGAGTTTGACACCTGTGGGCTAAGGGGTAGAAATGGGATTGACCCTAAGAACATCTTGATGAGACTTTTGGGAAAATATTCTGTGCACTGATGAGAAAAAGTTGAATGTTGTGCATTTTATCTAAAGAACAACATACCAGCAGTCAAACATGGTGGTAGTGTCATGGTCTGATTTGCTGCTTCAGGACCTGGACAACTTGCTGTGATTGATGGAATCATAAATTCTGCTCTCTAGTAAAAAATCCTAAAGGAGAATGTCCGGCCATCAGTACGTGACCTCAAGCTCAAGCACACCTAAGTTATGGAGCAGGACCATGATCCCAAACACAGTGGGCCGACATTCCTCCACAGTGAGACTCACTGCAAATGCTTGCTTCCAGTTGTTGCTGCCGAGGGGGGAACGACCAGTTATTTGTTTTGGCAAGTGATTTGTTCCCCTTGTTTCCACATGAATTCTCTGTCTACCACCAGTTTGGTTTATCTTGCCAAACACAATCCCTACATTTAGTTTTGTAGTTTTGGACCATACCAGAGACTTTCCCGGCACTGATATTCAAAAAGAATCTTATTTGGAGTATCCTGTTTCTTCTGAAATTCATGAACCAGGTTATGCAAAGTTCAGATCATGTACTTATTACAGCTGGTCTTTATCCTGAATGTACTAGTGTGTTGCTCTTTTTTGTTCACTCATAGTTGAGCAATCTGGCTCTATATTTATCTTCTGTTCTCTTCTTTCTGCCTTTTCCTTTCCTTGGCAGTGATTAGATTCCCTAAAGTATCCTCTTTTAGTTTGATGAGATTTTGAGATTGTCTCATTTTGCTCATTTGGTATAATCAGATTTGAATGCTGATTTTCTTGGCTTTTCTTTAACTGTTTATCACTAAAGAGAAGGATTTCATGAGATTACCTCCTGCTGTCAAAGAACAGCGGGGAGTCAGGCGGCGACGTCTTCATTTTCTTTTTATTCTCTTAATTTCCACTCAGCGGCAGATTGCAGATTTTGCACCAGAGCTTCTCCCTGCCACAGCCATGTCCTTGCAGGTTTGCAGCAGAGTAGATAATGCAGTTTTTCATTACCTACGCTCCTCGAGCATTTTACACTTTCCTCTTTAATTACAGGTTACAGTTGAAGTCATTTCTCCACGTCAGAGTGGGCTGACCTCCACCATTTACACTCTGGTTCTGTGTTTACTTCTCTCCCCCACACACTATTACCAAGAACTTATCTCAAATATGGCTAAAGGCAGTGGAATAACTGTAAAATAAGCACAAATAACACATCTTTGCTCATATTTTTTTTAAATGTAAGTATTTAGTGAAGTCCTGATGACCATGTCAGGAGAGAATGACCTCATGCATCATTCGGCTTGTTTTCTACATTTGTCCCTCACTTTGCTCGTCTCCCCTTGTTTGCTTTGTCGCCACATCTGACCAGCCAGCAGCTCTGATTTACAGCCAGCAGCTCAAGCATGACGCTGAGCTACAGACAGTGAGCAAGTGCTGCTATCAGAGCTGACAACGGCTCTTTTATATCTCCCCATCTCCACTCTTTCATCCCTTCTGTCTTCCTTTCTAAACTGGCCTTTCAAAGATGTCAAATGTCTTAATCCAACCCTCCATGTGTCTCTGAATGGACCAATCGGAGAGTTCCCTCCATCTGATGATAAAAGGGGAAGAATATTTGTATCCAAAACATTTAAAATCAGAGCTGTTAAACTATTTCAATCCTGATCAATCTCTGAATTTGGCCTGTGACTCTGGATCAATCTCGTTTTGAATTGCAAGTTTTACAAAGTCCAGAAAGACATTGTAGAGCACTTCTCACTGATGTATTGAGCCCTGAGTCTGTGTGGATAGGTCTCAATCAGGCTTACACATCTGGACACTTAAATTTTACACCATTCTTAATTAATAAACTGCTCAAGCTCTGTCAGGTTGCACTTAGCTCTGGCATGAACAGCCCTTTCAAGTCCAGTCGCTAACTATATGTTGGATTGAGGTCTGGGCTTTGACTCAGCCTCTCCAGAACTTCTGTGCAGCTTCTGCTGATTGCTTCAGAACATTGTCCTGAATCTGTCTTCTTCCAAGCTGTAGTTCAGACCGCTTTATTTTGCCACACTCATATCCTTACAAACCTTCCAGGGCTGACTGCCAAGAAACATCCCCATAGCATGATGCTGCCACCACTGTGTTACACAGAGGGGATGGTGTGTTTGTGGTGATGTGTAGTGTTTGGCATCTTGTCTGATGGCCTAAAAGCTCAATTTTGGTCTCATCAGACCAAAGAACGTTCTTCAAATTGGCCATTGGAGAGTCCCACATGCCCTTTGGTGAGCTCTAGTCCAGATTTAGGGTGCTTTCACATTAGGCCTAACTGCGCCGCAGCGCAATTCCTCCCCCTCCACCTGCCTTTGCTTGCTTGCTTTCACACTAGCAACACTTGCGTATTTACTCAGTCTGAAACAGCAGGTGGCAGTATGCACGTAGCTGGTTTACAACCCTGCCAAGGAGAAGAAAGAAGAAGAAGCTACCATGGCAACCACTGGGGTCATGCTCTGAGTGAAGATTGTTTTTGTTTTGACCCAGCAAAAAGTCCATCATGCAGCCATGGATGATTTAAAATCACTTATAAGATGCCAGCAACATGGCTCAGAGGATTAAATGGGCTCGCGCTGCACAGATAAAGCTGGTTTTTAAGGTGACAGGAGACTTTTATTGCCTTTGCATCTCATCTCACTGACTCCAACTTGTGTTCATCTGTAAGGTGAGTCACAACAGACCGTTTATTGACTGGATTCTAATGATTTCCACCCTTTCTAGAGCAAAAACGTAACCAAACTGCCAAACAAACTGTGGAAAGAAGTTAAGTTTTTATGATGACGTCATAAAGCTGATACGGTCCTCTGTCCTGTATCCAGTCGGGTTGCATTCACATCTCATCGTAACCGAGCCAGAGTCCACTTGAATTGCACCCGAGACCACCTCCCCAAGTGGGCCCGGGCCCAGTGCCCAGGTGCAGTTTGTTTGCATTCACACTACCAAAATAAACCGGACTTTGGGCTCAAGTGCACTCGGATCTGGGACCGGGCCCCTAATGTGAAAGCACCCTCAGTTTTCTTTAACAGTGTCTGTCTCTTTGCCATTCTCCCATAAAGCCTTGACTCTCCCATTTTAGCTGCTGAAGCTTGGAACTCCTTCAGAGTAGTCATAGGTGTCTTGGTGGACTCTCACTAGTCCCCTTCTTGCACGCTCACTCAGTTTGTGAGGACGGCCTGATCTAGGCAGACGTGTCATATTCCTTCCATATCTCGATGATAGATTTGACAGAACTCTGAGGGATGTTTCGTGATTAGATGGGGTAAGGATACCTGTCTTAAACTTTTCAATAACCTCTTCTCTGAGTTTCTTGGAGTGTCCTTTTGTCTTCATGGTGTAATGGTTGCCAGGAATACTGACTAACCAGTGACTGGACCTTCCAGACATACTACAATCACTTCAGACACATTCACTGACCTCAGGTGATCCCCATTTCACTAGTTTTGAGACTGTAGCACCAACTGGCTGGACCTCTGTTGGAGAAGGTCGGTCACTCTAAAGGGGGTGACTATTTATGCAGTCGCTTATTTTACCTAACATGTTTCAATTGAATTGACTTTTCTGTGTAGAGATCTGTTTTTACTTTGACATCATAAAGGTTTAGCTGTCAAGAAAGCAAAATTCTATTGATCATGATTGGTTTATAAAATCAGTATAAAAGGGGGTGGAAACTTTTTATAGGCACTGTATGTTACCTTCATAGCTTGCACCATTTTAGGAAGATGGGGTTAACATCTTGAAACAGGATGCATTTTTACTAAAGCAACAAAAAATCAAATATTCATATCAATATTCAATATTTAAACAGCAGCAAAGATCACAAATTTAAAAATAAAGATCCAAGTACAGCACGCTACAACACCAAGGGTTAGCCTGGATTAAATATATGCCTGAGCATGAACATCGCCACATAACTGACCATGACTCCACTTTTTTGTCCCTTACCATAACCTCATCATCTCTTTATATGCTCCTGAGAATGTAGCAATGCCCCTCGTCAGTTTAAGGACGGTCATGCTGGGTAAATGGTTGCATATGTGTCTGGCAGCTTAGTGTTGGTGGATGAGCGTGAGCAATGAATTCTGCTGGTGAGGCCCGAAGTCATTTCACGGATTTATGGCCAGACGGAGCTGGAAAAGTATCTGTAACTTGTAACACAGAAACAGAGAAGAACTGAGAGCTGCCTCCTTCGTGTCCTCGCCTTGTATGTTTGATTGAATCTGCTGTTTTTCTGGGTTCACATCTACACAGCTCACATATCTGTGGACAGTTACAGTAGGACTCAGATCATCAAACCTCAACCTTGTTCGAAATCTCACAAGAATACAGATTCGCTTTTCGGTCAGGGCCTTTATGTGTGGAGTTTGCATGTTCTCCCCGTGCACGCATGGGTTCTCTCCGGGTTCCTTCCACCACCAAAAACATGCTCGTTAGGTTAATTGGTGACTCTAAATTGGCAGTAAGTGTGAATGTGAGCGTGCCTGGTTGTCTGTCTCGATATGTCAGCCCTGCCATTTGACTGGCGACCAGTTCAGGGTGTACCCAATGACAGCTGGGATAGGCTCCAGCCCCCCGTGACCCCCGATGGGATAAGCAGTGTAGAAAATGGATGGATGGATGGATCTTAAACTGCTACCTTAGGATGAAGAAGCTGCTAAAGTTGATCATGTCTGCTGATAAATGCATTGCTACAGTGCTAGAATCATAGTGTGTGGATCAACTGAATGTTGCTGACTTTGAATTCCATTTTTTGTGCTGCAAACAAAGCTGCCTTCTCTTAAAGAAACTGATTGAAAGAGCATTTTTCTAAGAAGCAAGGACATGTATTCTAGAAAGAACCAAAACTCTTTGTAGTATCTCTTCAATGTGTTAGAATGTTCTTTTGTCTTTTCTTTACATACCAACACAATGTCTCTCCATCCTTAGATGCCAAGGACCCTTAAGCATCTGTTTACCTCCTCTCTAGCATGACGTGGGGGTTTAAGTCATGACATCCTGCAGTTTTTGTTTGCCACATGGGCCAAATTCAATCTCCTGGATAAAAGCTGCTTTATTGCACACTAGGCTGGAGTCAGAGTAGAAGGTAAATATGTGGATGGATCCTGGCTGTCATGTGTGCCTGATGTGGATTCGAGGCATTGGGGCAGCACATCATCAAACATTTATGCAACACTGATGTGAGATGCAGTTTACACAAGACTGGTAGAGGAGACGTAGAGGAAGAGGAGTTTTGACAAATAACAACAGCAGAGACAACAACGGCTGTAAGTTTTAAAGAGAAACTGATAACCAAGTCCACAATACTCTACAATGCCTTTTATCAATTATGACACAAGCCTTTGTGTTGTTTTTGGCCAGCAGTAGTTTTGGCCTTGGAGATCTCCCATGAATGCAGTTGTTGCCCATACAGTCTCTTTCTTATTGTTGAATCATGAACTCTGACCTTAGCCGAGTCAAGTGAAACCTTTGGGTCTTTAGATGTTCTTCTGGGTTCTTTTGTGACCCCCTGGTTGAGTCATTGATGTGGTCTTGGAGTCACTTTTGTAGGCCGGACACTCCTGAGAAGGTTCATCACTGTTCCAAGTTCTCTCCATTTGTGGATAATGGCTCTTATCAGGGTTGGCTGGAGACCCAAAGCCTTTAAAAAGGCTTTAAACCCTTTCAAGACTAATAGATGTCAGCGACTTTGTTTCTCATCTGTTCTTGAATATCTTCAGATTCCACCATGATGTGTTGCTTTTTGAAATCTTTTAGCCTACTGAAGGGATTTCTGGATTCAGCAGGTCTGGAAATAATCAGGCCTGGATGTGGCTGGTGAGATTTTACTCGCCTTTCCAAATAATGTGGTTAATGACAGTTAATTCATGATTTAACATGGGAGAGGAATTACTTTTTCACCCAGGGACACAGAGGTTTGGATGGCTTTTTTCCCCTTGATAAATTAATTCATCATTTAAAAACTGCATTTGTATTTACCCAGGTCATCTTTGCCTAATATAAAAGTTTGTTTGATGATCTGAAACATTTAAATGTGACAAACGTGCAAAAAAATAAAAGACATCGGAAAGGGGCAAATATTTTTGACACAGCATTACGCATACGTGAATGCAAGGTTCAACAGCAACTAATATCTCTGGCCTAACACTCTTACCATTTGATTCATGTTGGCTAATGATTGCATGTTTTCAAAAATAAATTACAATGTGTTGCTAATACATTATTTAGTGCTGTCAAATGATTTTAACACTAGAGATGGTGTCTATATTCTAAAACTGCCAGTGGATAAAATGGACCCATTACTAGAATGAATTAATTTTTCTATTGAGTGCTGATCAAAGGCAGTTATTTATTTATAACCAATAACAAAGCTTTCTGAAATTTGCCTGCAGCAACCTGTGCTTTGTCTTCTGAAACTAGTGGTTGTGTTGCAGTGACTTCCAGTTTTCTTTCACTGGTTTGAATTGGTTTTGCAGGTTCTTGGATTCCAGTCATAGTTGTTTGCATTTGTGTTTCTGATAATGCCAAGTGTTTTGATAATGCAATACTCCCATCCACTATACCCCAACACTGCAGACTTGCTTTGGTTCTTCACTGGAAACAAACTTTCACCTCTTGGTCCCCCTGCCAGGGTAGAGCTAGCATAGCATAAGAAGCATCTCAGCTGGTGTCACACTGCTCTGGCGCCACACTAACTTGTCACGCCAGATGGATTTGTTTCATGCATCCATCTGGTAAACCTTCCATAGATGGTGTTTGGGAAAGGGCAGAGTTCCTCGGAGTGAGAAACACTTGGCGGACGATTGGATGAATGTTCTGTCTGTCACATTTTTACGGGCCAATCAGAGCAACAAAACATGTAATGTACTGAGGAGTAAACCCCGTAGAGAACTGCATAACATGAACCATGGCGACTGTAGACTTTTGTTTTTGAAAAAGAAAACAACTCTCTGCTGTTCCTTGTTCATCTTTTAATGAAGAAATGTCATCAAGTTCTGATAAAACTGTCACTTTAGCAGCATACACGCTAATCTCTTCCACCATAATTGCACCGGCCTCTTATTGCTGCTTGCTTATGCCGCGATTTTACCGTACTCGAAGGTAGTGCCCCTCGAGGCTGATTGGTCCTGTCACTTTCTGGGCCAAAACGGTTCAGATGGGAGCTTTGCAAGATGGATTTGCCAGAAGGAAACATGGAAACGGGCAAATCCATCTGCTTCACAAGGTTAGCGCCATACAAGTTGCACAAAAAAGCGTCCCACCTCTTATTTGCAAATAAGCACAGAAACAAACACAGTGTGGTTAGATAACCATGACTTTTTCCACCTTTTTCCACAGGTTAATAGTGACGATGCAAAGTGCAATGTGAAGTTGTGCAAATGTGCAATAACAGTGTATGAAAAGCAACCTAATAACCTGTTTAAATTTAATTACAAATAACCAAAATAAAAGCTTAGTTTTAACCTCTACACTCTGACAATTGTAGTCCAACAGTTTCCCATTCCTCCTGCTTATATCCTCTTCTTTTTATCCATATCTGTCTTTTTAGGGCTTTTTTGTTTGTTTTAATATCCATGCTCTGATTTCTTCAGTGGCACACCTCACCATCATCCCACCATGCAGAGGCTTTAAGACCCTTTCTGTCTCTGCCAGAGAATGATGTAGTGGCTCCTCTTTGCAGTATAAATTCAGATTTCTCCTTCGTTATAAGTGGAACTGACCTTTTTTTTTTTGTCTCCAAACTATTTCCTGATTATTGGCCTTCTGTTTTATGGTAATCAAATCAAAACAAGCACTAATATGATGGAGATCCACTCCCATTGTTCATAAATTATGGGCAGCCTATTTAAAGACACTCAATTTTGTCCCCAGTAGACTATAAATCATTGCTACAATGACCCACAGCAATCATGAGCTGCTTCAGTTGAAATAATAACGGAAGAAAACGAGCAGTCCAGCCTCTCTGACTATGATTGATGGTCAGATTTAGAGGAGAACTCGACTGCAGAGCCAGTACACAGACCCTTTTATTCTGTTCAGCTTTTATATAAATACTTCACTAGTGTTTGTCAATAACATTGATTTTAATTCATGTAATCACAGTCGGTAGCACAGCTTGTATTAAGTCAGTGGAACCGCAGCAGCACTCTGCACCATCAGCTTCTCTGTGATGGAGAGCTGCCATTCCCTGATTGATCATTCAATTACTTTCCTACTTTCTTCTTCCCGATGGGATCGGCTGAACAAATAGCTGCAATACTTCTCGTGGAGTAAGGAGTGACCTGCTTGACGTTGAGTGACTTTTGAAGTATTTCTAGTCAGATATGAGAGAGATTTGGTGGCTTGTCACCAGTGGTGTGGTATTGGGGAAATGTTTGAGGAAGAACATAAGGCAACACCTCAAACAGAACAGAAAAAGGAAAAATAAGTACATTGCATTAAGGACTAAAGTTAGAATTTTTGTAGTTATTGTTGCTGCACAATACAGCGAATAACAACCACTAAAGGTTTGGGGCACAGAAATCATCCAAAAAGCGTAGCATCAGTATTTTTTCAAATCTCCAGACATGTAAAAGACAGGATCTGTTTAAGACCCTGTAAAGTGAAAATAGATCTTTATTTAGGTTTGCTTTATGACAGGTCACTGTGTTATTATCCCCTAGGCCAAATTTCAGTCAGATAAAACATCTCTAGGTTACAGTGCAGACCTCCGCCATTAGCCCTATCTCCCAATAGAACAGGATCCTTTAAAAAATTCCTGAATCCAGACGGTGATCCAGATCACTCCTAAAATCTAATCTGTTCTTCCTAATGCCATGTCTGACATTTCCTGAAAATTTCATCAAAATCCACGCATAACTTTTTGAGTTATGTTGCTAACAAACTAACTAACAAACCCTGCCGATTACATAACCTCCTTGGCAGAGGTAACAACAGACTGTACTGAGATAGACTGCTCTGTGATTTTAGACTGTAGTGTTAGAGGGGTGGGGTCATTTCCCACTATGGGCTCATTACATCATAAGCCCACATATTGGCACCGCCCACATTAAACCCAGCCAGGAAAGAGGTGAAGAATTTTTTTAACAGTCTAAATCCAGGATTCAGTCACATGTAGATCTCAGTGTTTTCACATGTTTGCAGCAACCATATTCCGACATATCTAGAGTGTTAAGACAAAAAATTTGGTTTCACCTTACAGGGTCTTTCAAATCTCCAGACATGTAGAACACAGGATCTGTTCACTTCTGTTCTGTGAGCTTGACGTCAGAGAAATGAAGGCTATAAACACATATTTACTCATTTTCTCTGCTGGAATCCTTTGCTTTATTTTCAAACAGGTTTGTGCTTTACATTGGACAGTCTATTCTCATCTTTAGGCAGTTTTGTGGGTATCACTCTATGTGTATAAATGGCCATACTCCAACAGTGCTGTATAGACTTTGTTAATTCACCGACAGTTTCATTAATAATTTACTTGGTTTGGCTTCCTGAGAGAGCTGCTGTCAGCAGTATAGATCGACTTTGAGCGCTCTTATCAAGCCGAACCATCTGCATAATGGAGACGTGGCGAGAGGGAGTGGTGCTGATGAGGAGATAGGGGACGGTTGGTGTGATAGGCAGCGATGGAGGCGAGGATGCATGGAGAGAGAGAGGCTGAGCGAAGTTCAGCATGTTTTTATTCATGTCTGCGTGCTTCTGTTTGTGCATGTGGCTGAGGGTGGAGGGAGATAATGAGGTAATGGAGCTCAGTGGAGTGTGACGGGGAGACGAGCGAGGGAGCGATATGAAGAGGGGGTTGAGAGGGAGACAGACGAGGGAGGACAAAAGGAGCTAATTAAGTGTTGCCATTTAGAGATGTTGAGCCATCAGCGGGAGCTGATCGATTCGAACGTCTCTCTGAAGCCGAGACGACCGGATGAGGCACATTTATTGTGAGAGGACACAGTAAAGATCACACACTGTAGCTCTGGTAACATTTTTATTGGCCTCTGAATTAAGTTATAACCCTGAAAATGTTGTGTGCAGCTTCATTGAAAGGCACTTAGCAATTTGTGTCTGGTCTGGCATTCGCTGCACATGAAGTAATGGTTATCTCTATTAGGACGATTTTTTTGTTCTTTTCAATTTGTCCACAATAAAAGTCCCTGTGAAAAGCTTGCAGAATCATTAAAAAGCTTTTAATAGGAGGAACAAGACTGAATTTGAATTTATAAAATATTTGCTGGTCTGTCGGGAAGAGGAGAGTTGGGTACGAGAATATTTAATTTCCAATGTCCACTTTCCTCTCTTTACAGCTCTTCATATGATATATTCAAAGACATTAGTTTAGTTGTAAACAGAGGTGGAAAGTTACTTAAACCTCTACTCAAATTACTGTATTTGAACAGTTTTTTGGGGGTACTTGTACTTTGAGAGTACATTTTGAAATCTGTACTCAGTACATTTTAACCAGAGCAACTTTACTTTTTTTCTGGAGTACAACGTAGGGCTGGGCAATTAATCACAAATTAGATTAAATCACATTTCCAATTTACGAATCACAGAAGTTGCAATATTCCTTTAACTTGAAATATATCAAAATGGCAGTTCAATACATTTATTTTTTGCAGCGGCAGAGATTTTATGCACATTATACGATAATTCAAGTGTCAATTCTTTTTTAATGTTTTACAAGAATCCTCTTTTTCGAGTTTCATGTGTTTTTGTTTTGGGCTGGCCACACACTACAGGATTTTAAGCCCGATTCGGGGCAAGATTCGACTCCCCGACGATCGTGGGGGCATATCCTGAGAGGAGCCTCGTCACAAACGACTGTTTGTCTGAGTCGTCTGCATGTGTGTGGTGTCAGCACGATTGTTTTACTGCTTCAAATTGCATTGCAGCGTCAAAAATCCCGAATCGTAAATATCAAACGTGTTTGATATTTACGATTCTCGGTCGTAGTGCCTCTGGCAGATAACCCACAACAACCAATAAGAGCGAGCAGATGAGCGTCACAGCTGGATTATATTCACCGCTCACAACCATAAACAGAACTGTACCTTAATTTTAGCCATGATTTTATCCCTAGTCTTTCCCTTGATTTATGATTTTTGCTTTACCTGTAACATGTGCCAGGACAGCCTGGTGTGGAGAGACAGCAAGACGGTATCGACAGATATCTGTGGCTTTTTTCTGAGGTCATGTGATCACACGAGGTCGTAGGCAGGTAGGCAGGTCAGCAGGTGTGTGGTCTAGTGATCTGACAGTCTGGCTGAGTTGTCTAGTGTGTGCGTTCAGAGGATTAAAGATGAAAAATCTTTGGAAATTTTCCTTAAGTCTGTGGTCTCTCAGTCGTTTCAGATTAAAAAAATCGTCTAGTGTGTGGCCGGCCTTAGTCAGAATGAGCGACTTAAAAATGATAATTCCTTTCAATAAAGCCATGGCTATCAAATGAGCAATATGAGCAGAAATAACTACTTCATTCTGTCTAATACTGATGAAGCTTGTTATTAGTTCATACCCCCAGCTGCAGTTAACTTCTCCTCCCCCACCTCAGCTGCCTCCTTTATAGCTTAGAGCCTGTTGCACCCTCATATTCAGATTCATGCTACTGTGGATTAATTGCTTCTAAAATAATTTCTTTGTGTTCATTGCACATTGTCATTTATGTATTTATTCATATGGGAGTTTCCATGCACTCCCTGAAAAATCAAAGCATGCTGCTTGGCTAACCCAGGGAGTGTCTTTAGAGCAGAGCCTTCTCCACCAAGTTAAAATGTAGATCCATTTTGCAATAAAATAGTTAAATGTATGGTTACTGTTCCTGGCTGAGTGGTTATGATGTAGAATTATTTATAACTTGAATTTGTTGAAAAATGCATAAGTTGAGGAGCCTACTAAGAATTGCATAATTAACTGCAATATTGGAAAAAAAAATCTAAGATTATTTTTGCAAATCGTTCAGCCCTAGTACAATAGTGGTGTACTTTTTCTGCCCCAGTTATATATGAAGTTGAAGTTAAAAAAATATCCCTTTGTTAGTATGTGCTAATTAAAGATTTGCTTATTAAAGCCATTCATTAATTTCAACTGTTAAATGCAGAGTTAAGTTTTAAATATTTAGGTGACCTATCATTCTCTACCTGTTAACACAGTCCCCTGTTGTCTAAGTGAATGTTAAGATATGGATCTGCTGTGGTTTAGTCGACATATAACTAGACTGATTTGTTCACACATCCATCTGGTAAACCTTCCATAGACAGTGCTTGGGAAAGGGCAGAGCCTTTGAAAAAACACTCTGACACATCTTTACGGGCCAATCAGAGCAACAAACACATGACGTAGCTACAAACGAGCTGTGCCTGTGCCCCTATCGAAGGATTAAAGTCCATAAAGAACTGCAAAACGCGAACCATGGTGACTGTTGACATGTCAGTACACGACTTTTGTTGTTCTTGAAAAGTAAACAACTCACTGCTGTTCTTTGTTCTTCTTTTAACAAAAAAATGTCAAATTCTGATGAAACTGGCACTTTAGCAGCATCCACACTAGTGTCTTCCGCCATAATTGCATCGGCCTCTTGATGCTGCTTGCTTATGCAACGACTCTGCCACACCCGAAAAGTATTGCCACTCGACGCTGATTGGTCCTGTCACCTTCTAACAGGGCCCAAATGGGTCAGATGCTTTGCAAGATGGATTCGCCAGTGAGAAATGCAGAAACGGGCTTATCTATCTGCTTTGCAAGGTAGCAAGAGAGGACTGAAGTGGGCAAAATGTTGGACTGATGCTGTGTTCTTGATCACTTTAAAGGTGCAGTGTGTAAAACTGAATATCAACATCTAGAAGTGGGTTCTAGATTGCATTTCTCTGCTTGAAACTGTGGAAACCAGTTGAATTTTAATGTGTATCTGTAATGTGAATACAATACAATACAATACAATACAATACAAAACAATAACTTTCTTTATCCTTTTTCCTTTTTTCCTCTATGTTACCACTGAAAAATGTAAAAATCCAAGATGGCGGCATCCATTGAGGGGACCCTCCCTATGTATGAATTAAGGTTTATTCTGAGTTGTTTTTTTCAAAATAGCTATTTTTGAATTTGGATGACTAAACACTTATTTAGATAGACCGTCTTACAAATGTTTTGCTTTATTTTTCCAAGTTTGTTCAGCCAAATGCTACTAGGCTAAATATTACACACTGCACCTTTAAGCTAGCTATTGCTCTGTGACAGCAGGAGCTGTAGTCCAACTCACATAAGGTATGTGATTTTGGTTAATGAGATCACCAGTCACAAGATGGGACTGTTTGTCCAGTTTGACAGAGGGAGCCTGAACACACTCTTATGTACATCAGTGATTTCCTTTATAAACGTCTTATGTCATATGTTTATCTCTCTGGCCATTAGATTTCAAACTGGCCGAGTCAAACCCCAAATGTCTTTGACACCAGCCTTATTAGATTGTGTTGGTAAACACATTTCTTCCCAAGAAATGGGGCCCCATCCTGTTGTTTTGGTTCATGCATATGTAATCAATCTGCAGCTTCAGATATATTTAGAATACAGATTTAGTTACCTTATTTTGTTTGAGCTATGACATGAGCATGAGAACTTAGCAGGGCTGATATCCCTGCAGTAAAATTCAGAAATATTTCGGTGCAGCATCTTGCTTTTTTGGCACACTTGTGATTTTGGAGTCTTTCCAGGTAGGTGGCACAACACATTTGTTCAGCTCACATCAGAAGAGCTCAGAGGAAACCTTTATAGAACACAATCTGGCTGTCTGCCCCCACAGGGCCTGCAGCTTAACACAGCTTAACACATGCAGGACCGACTACAACCTCCCTGTGTGGGTACCATGCAGGATATGAAGGGTGCTGCTACTGAGCTGAAACCTGCACAATAAAAACAGATGCAAAAAAATCATGAATGTATACAGGACTGGATTTTTACTTTTTTCTTCTCTGTTTTCACCTTACCCAGAAACCGTTACCCCGAGATTTACAAGTGTCAGCTTAAAGAGATAGTTGGGTATTTTTATTGTAAAAGATACTTTGGTATCTAGTGGTAGTAGTGGTACTAGCCTCCATTTTTTAAAGACCCTGTAAATCCAAAATGTGTGACTTTACACTCTAGATATGTAGGAATATGGTTGCTATAAACATGAAAACAATTAGATCTACATGTGACTGAATTTTGCATTGAGAAAGTTTTTCACCTCTTTTCTGTGGGGGTTTTGTGTAGGCGGGGCCAATATGTGGGCTTGTGACATCATGAGCCCACAAAGATGGAGAATGACCCCGCCCCTCTAACACTACAATATAAAATCACAGAGCAGTTCATCTCAGTCCAGTCTGTTGTTAGCTGATGTCACTGCCTTTACTGGAAGTTAACAGTCAGTTAAATGCTGGGTTTTTTTTGTTCATTGTGAGGTAAATCTATCAGCCACAGTGGTCTATGGATCATTTAAGTCCAGAAGACAGACTTTGTCTCTTCTTCTAAGGTAAAAAAATAAAATCTCAAGAGGCAGAATAATGGTGTAAGTGCTTTGCTCTATTCAGATTGTAGCATTATATAGAATTGGAGAGGATCATAATTCTCTTGAGTGGGCGTGGCTTCAGCTCATTCAACAGACCCGCCCACACCATCCTGGAGTAGATATTACAGCCTCGTTTTTCATGATTTTGAAGCTTAATTTTATCAACTTAGAGATGTTTTATTTGACTGATATTTGACCTGGGGGTTCATAACACAGTGACCTACCATACAACAAAACCTAAATAAAGATCTTTTTTCACTTTACAGTGTCTTTAAAGGGTCAATGCACAGTAAAATCTCTGGAGGCTAATGCTATCACTTAATACCTTATACAACTCAACTTAAAATTTGTATATATATATATATATATATATATATAAAGATTTATTTTGGGCTTTTTATGCCTTTATTAACAGGGGAGGACAGTGAACAGAATCAGAAACAGGGATAAGAGGGCTTGGGAGAGACATGCAAGAAGTGCCAACCCAGGCTGACTGCATGCACAGGGTGCACCTTAAACCACTAGTTCCAGTGATAGCGCGTGGTTCTAGAGCCACATGTGCTCTTTTGTGTCTAAATTTGAAATATTATTTACCTGGGGGAAAAAAAAAATCAAAAAGGGAAACTTTGACGTCAGAATTATCCATTGTAATTTTTCCCCACACTTGTACAGTAGGCTTTAATTTTCAACCTTTATTTTTTGTCTGTATATTTCCATTGCCCTTATTTGCAATTTTTTGCCCCCCCAACCCTTTTTGCCACTTTAATCCTGCCTTTTGCAAAAAAAATTTTCCCCTTGCCACTTTTTACCCATTTAAGGTTCCTCTTGCATCCCCCCCCCCCCCTTTTTTTTTTGCTGCTTTTTGCAAATTGTAGTTACTTTTCACTCATTTTCCCCCACCTTTTTGCTGTTTTTGCCAATTTTAGTTACTTTTCACTCATTTTACTCACATTTTTACTGCTTTTTGCCACATTTTTGCCCTTTTTTTTAACCATTACCACCTGTAAGTCATTTTTCTGTCATGTCTCACACATTACAGCCACTTTGTCTCCACATTTTTTGTCACTTTTCACCCAGTATTTTTTTTTTTTTCATTTTCTGCCTATTTAACCTGTGTTCACTCATTTTGGCCACTTTTTTTGCAGCTTTTTCCCTATTTTGCCAGCTTTAACTTATTTGTATTGCCACTTTCACCCACTTTTCACCTCTTAAATTGTGACTCTTGAAAAGGAATTTTGCAACAATTTGGCTCTTTGGTTCAGCAGGGTTGAGTAACACTGAACTAGACCATCTGTGCCCAATGGAACCAGTTGATTCCCATCTGTATGAACTGGGTACCTTAGTCCTGCTCTTTTTTCCCCTGTTCTCTTTCAAAGCTCTCAGACTTTTCTCACTTTTCTACTGTTTTGGGGCATTTAAGTCATCTTTAACTCAATGTCCCTGACTTTTTGCTGCTTTTTGCCAATTTTAGTCATTTTTCACTCATCTCCCCCCACTTTTTGCCACATTTTATGTCATTTTTCACTTATTTTCCCCACTTCTTGCTGCTTTTTGCCACGTTTAAGTCATTTTTCACTTAACATCCCCCACCTTTTTGGTGCTTTTTGCCAATTTTAGTCATTTTCACTCATATTCCCCCACCTTTTTGCTGCTTATTGCCAATTTTAGTAATTTTTCACTCATTTTCGCCCACCTCTTTGCTGCTTGTTGGCAATTTTAGTAATTTTTCACTCATTTTCACTCACCTTTTTGGTGCTTTTTTCCAATTTTAGTTATTTTTTTACTCATTTTAGAGCCTGGGTCTGTGTGGACTGTGATCACCATTTGGTAGGTTAGGTAAGGTAAAGAAAGAGAGTAGCCCTCCATTGCTGTTGATCTGGTCCGAGCTGAGTGGGGTTGAGGGTTTAGATCTCCAGATCTGCTGACAGAAGCGGTACATCTTACACACATAAAACTGGATTATCGAGCCTTGGTATTGCATTTTTCACTTGAAACCATTAGACATAGGCCTTTAAGATGTTTATGATTGTTTGGAGGTTATTGGAAAAAAAAAAAAGTCAGATTTGCCCACAGGAAGATTTGTCTTCCTTTTTTTCAAGAGTCTGGCTCAATTTAAAGGGTATTTTGCAGTAACAGTGTTTGCTGATTTCACAGACTACCTCTCCATCAGCTGGTGTGGTTTCAGGTCACTGAACATCAAAGTGAGACAAGCATAAGCTCAAAACACATGTACATTTTATCAATGACATTTTAAATGCATGCCGACACTTTGACAAGAGCCCGGGGCCAACCGCCGCGCCTTTCATCTGCTAACCGCTAATTCGTGTTTGAGTCTGGCCCCGTGTGAGCAGATGAAAGTGGGCAGGACCGCTCCTGCTCCGTCCACGGGAGAAATAAATGAGTGATGGACTGCAGGGAGGGAGACAGACAGAAAGACAGACAAACATGCTGCAAGTGCAGGTGAGTTCAAGTCGACTCAAACCGGTGTTTATCACCAGACATGCCTGCGCCTCATGCTGTGAAACGGACCGACATCCTGGAGTCATCAGCCCTCCAGTCTCCTCCGCCTCACGTTCTAATAAAGACTAATGTGTTTGCCGACACCAGCTCGCTCTCATTAGCGTGATTAATTGCCTCCTTGCGTTTGGTAAACAGTGTGAGCCATATTCCAATTTATTCAGTGAAAATTATCCAATCATAATTAAACACTCTGATCTTTCTCCCCCTAACCTCTTCCTGTACAAGCTCTCTTCACACACAGGGCGAATGTTCCTTGATTAATTTTGCCCGGCTTCCTGTCATTAGCCGGATGATGTAAGCGTCACTTTGCTCAGGGCAGGCGTTTATAAAGAGCCGGAGCCGGCCTCGTAACGGTCACTTTTTAATGGCTTGATTTATTGCAGGAACACACAGGCGGGACAGCTCGCCTTTTCCTCGCAGTTTGATGCCAACCTACGGAGACCTTCTGCCCTTGTTGCAAAGTCACACTTTACAGCCTGTAGGTCAGCCACTGAGCAACACAATAAACACAGCCACACAAAATACAAATGGCTGACCTTGACTGCTGTAAGAGATCCAGAAAAGGATGCCACATAAATCTGAAAGTCAAGGATGGAGGGATGAGGGAGGTGATCTCTCTTTGATGGGGTGATTCAAAAGTAAAGGGTGAGAGATAAAAACAAGGTGATGGCTTTAACAACATCAGAAATGTACACAGGGCTGAGAAAGGTGAAGGTGGGTGATTTGATGAACTGACTGCAGTGTGGAGGCTTTGATTCTCTGTCAAACACTTGTCCTGCATCCTTAGATAGCACAGTGGACATTATATATCAGATGTGATCAGGAGACTCATGCATTTTGCAAAAAAAGGGCATTTTTAACACCAGACAGTCCAAAATCACAAATCTAGCGACAATGTGACACTGCCAGATTACAGACTCTGTTATCTCTTATGATAGTTACCCATTACAACTAGAAATATATTTATTGTGCTGAGAAATCCTTTTTGAAAATGAAATGAAACAAAAAATACACATTTTAATTAGTTCATGTAGACATTTGATAATTTAACCCTTTCTCGCACTCAAGTCTGGTCCAGGACAGGGGTGTCAAACTCAAGGTCTGGGGGCCCAATCTGGCCCGTGGTACAATTACATCTGGCGCGCGAGATCATATTGTTGTCTTATTATAACTGGCCCTAAAATATGAGGTCTGTGGATTTCCTCCAGTATAAAAATGTAAACTTAACTTTGAAGATATAAATTATCCTTAAGTCATAAAAATGTGAAAAAACAAGAGTAAAAATAATTAGATAAAAAGAAATGTGAAAAAAGACATTCATTTGTGTTGTCATTTCATATTTTCAATTTTGCATTGCACAGTTATGGCTTTAAAGACCCTGCAAAGTGGAAATAAATCTGTGTTTAGGTTTGTTGTATGACGGGTCACTATGTTATGAACCTCTAGGCCAAATTTCAGTCAGATAAAACATCTGTGGGGTTTTAAAATTAAGCTTCAACATCATGAAAACGAGGTAGTAAAATCTGGATCCAGGATGGTGTGGGCGTGTCTGTTGAATGAGCTGAAGCCACGCCTACTAGGGAGAAATATGTGACCAAAGCTGGTTTAAACTCCTGCAAGTTGTCCGAGGTCATTTTTGAGTTTTTAACACAGTATGAAAGTGTAGATTAACTTCTAGTTTCTGTTTGTTTTGAGAGAACCAGGCTCAAAGTTTCAGGACTTTTCCTTCAGGCAGGCCAGGTAATGGGCGTGAACAACAGGGCCACATTTACATAAAGTCCACCCAAACCAAGCTTCTGAACCGGACTGGTGACGCTCATCAAAATATTCCCATAGGAAACCCGCCTTCATCAAACTTTCACTGTTGAGTGATCCTGAAGTTGTCCCAAGTCTGTTGATAATTCTTGCCGCTTCTTCATCGTCTCTTCTACTTTTCTTCGCTGCAGGGTGCATCTTGAAGCTTGCCGATAAAGGTGATAACTAGAAACAGCTGTATTTACGTGCCGGGGGAGGGGTGGCATTTGAGCCATGCGGTGTTTGTTATTGTCCATCTCAATGGGCAAAACTGGGAACAATGGCAGGCTCAGTGGCCATTTATCACCCAGCAGTTTCGCTTTCCCCTCCCCTAAATCTCCCTGCAGAAACTCCGAAAACAGGGCATTTCAAAACATAAAATGAACGCTTTTAAATATCATATTTTTGTGACTTTTTTGTGTTACTTGCATAAAATGATAAAAAACAAAAAATGATCATTTTGAAGAAAACAACTTTGTATCCATTTTTCTCAACCATCGGAATGCCGACTTGCAGAAACTTTATCTGGCTTCGGTCACATGTGATCCTCTCACATTTAGGAAATGTTGAAATCTGAATTGAGGAAAGCACTCATGCTATTACCCTGCCTCTTGACCTTTTGTTGACCTTAGAAGAAGAGACGAAGTCCATTTTCTGGCTCAAATCTCTGTTATGAAACTTTAAATGATCCATAGACCAGTGTGGCTGATAGATTTACCTCACAATGAACAAAAAACAGCATTTAATTGACTGTTAACTTTTAATAAAAGCAATGACATCAGCTAACAGCAGACTGGACTGAGATGAACTGCTCTGTGATTTTATATTTTAGTGTTAGAGGAGCGGGGCCATGACATCATGAGCCCACATATTGGCCACGCCCACATGAAACCAGGCCAAGAAAGAGATGAAAAACTCTCTAACAGTCTAAATCCTGGATTCAGTCACATGTAGATCTCAGTGTTTTCACATGTTTACAGCGACCATACCTAGAGTGTTAAGGCAAAAACTTTAGATTTCACTTAACAGGGTCTGTAATCTATTATTTTGACATTTTGTCACATATTTTAAACTTCTCATCTCATGTTTTGATCCTTAAAAATCATGATTTAAATTTCTCTCTTAAATATTTGCCTTTTAATAACATGATTTTGACTCTAAATGCCTTTGGGCTAGTAAGTCTGAATTTTTATCTCATATTTTGAGCCTTTAAACTTACCATTTTTACTTTTTTTAAATTTCAAAATCATCTATCATTATTTCTCATGCCCCCATAATTCATTGCTGGTGAAAATGAGGTTGACAGATTATGGTTAAATGTTGGCCTTGTTTGGCCCTCAGGTTGGACCCAAATTCAGAATTCGGCCCCTGCTGTTATTAAGTTTGACATCTTTGTTCTAGAAACTCCATCTGTGGGTTTTCTGAATAATTTTCCTGCTCAGAAGAGTCTGAATGAGGCCCATTGTTCAGATGCTCTATCTGATTCTTCCCTCAAATGAAATATAATCATTCTCTGTTGCTGCAGGTCGCCTGCATCTTTATTCAAACTGTAATCTTTGACAGTATTTTCTCGTTCTGTTTATGCTGTCAGCTCCAGCTCCCTTCTATCTGCCGCTGACATGAAAGCGAAGAAAAGTTTCCAGCGGATGAAGTTAAAAGGTCGACTTTTCAACTCCGCAGCTTCTCTCCCTGTCTCTCTTTCTGGCTCTCGACAGGCAGCATTGTGGCTTTTTGTAAAGAAGCTGTCAAAGTTACATTTCATGTTTTGACTGCTTCAGAAATGATTTCTATTCAGAGCTGCGAGGACTCGTGCTTTAACCCTCAAGAATGAGATTCATGTGTAGACAATCCAATTTGCTCACGCTCTCCAAGAACCTGGAGGAGAGGCTCTTACCTTCTCTTTGATCGATATGGGGTGGATTTCACTATCATCGTGGGAGTATCAGAGTCAGAGCAAACGTTTCCTTCACGACACTTAGAGGCAAACAGAAAACATAATGCAAAGGGAGATGTCCTTTCATTTCGCATGCTTTGGCATTGCTGATAAAGAATCTTGTTCTTCTTCCAAGGTCGAATGAAATCTGACGTAAAAACATCTAGATTTAATGATTCTCTGACCAAAGAGATGCAGAACATTTTATAGAGAATTATAGCTCTTAAATCCTCGTATTAAAAGCATTAAGACAAAAAAATGAAATCTAATCTGCGGTGAAAGCCTTTCCTCCATTATAGACCATTACAGCAGCATCCCTTTATGAGTAATGGGAGCTAAACTGTGCTCAGAGAGCTCTCTGACTTGATTGCAGTGATGGATGTGATTTGATTGCAGAGGAAATCAAAGGGCAAATGATTGTCCTCAAAATTAAAGCTCCATTTATGTCACACGTACTCTGCAAGAGCGTAAGAGCATGCATTTTTTCAAGTATGTGGAAAAACTTTTCATGGATTAAAAATGAAAAATGTCTATGATGATGTAAATGTAGAAGAAAGGTAACAGAGGGACTGAGTTATAAAAGGATTGTGCAGCTTTGGCTCCTGCTAAAATCTGCATAACTGAATCCAGTGACACATTTTCCTCCAAAACTCATGCATGGGTTATATGCAGCCTTATCTGTGATGTAGACCAAACTCTGTTTCCCAGTAAATGAGCCAGTATGAAACCATCTGGGCAAAAACTCACCCTGGTATGCAAATCAGCCCTTGTAATAACTGGTTGATTCAAAACCATTAGCTCTACCAGTCAACACAGTTAGATAGGAGCACTTATACTACATTGCCAAAAGTATTCGCTCACCTGCCTTGACTCGCATATGAACTTAAATGACATCCAGTTCTTAATCCATAGGGTTTAATATGACGTCGGTCCACCCTTTGCCGCTATAACAGCTTCATCTCTTCTGGGAAGGCTTTCCACAAGATTTAGGTTGCTATTTAGATGCTTTTTTGGTCAGCAGGGCCTTAGAATTCTCCCATGATGCCATTTTTGCCCAGACTCTTTCTTATTGTTGAATCATGACCTCTGACCTTAACTGAGTCAAGTGAGGCCTGCAGATTCTTTTGTGACCTCCAGGATGTGTCGCTGATTTGCTCTTGGAGTCATATTGGTGGGCCGGCGACTCCTGGGAAGGTTCACCACTGCTTCAAGTTTTCTCTATTTGTGGATAATGGCTCTCACTGTGGTTTACCCTTAGAAATGTCTTTGTAACCCTTTCCAGACTGAGTGATGTCATTGACTCTGTTTTTCATCTGTTCTTGAATTTCTTTAGATGGCGCCATGATGTGTTGCTTTTTGAGATCTTTTAGCCTGCTTCACTTTGACGGGTTCTATTTAAAGGGTTTCTGGATTCAAAAAGACAATGTCTGCTCACAAAGCATATGCAAAGAGGAAACTGGAACAAACTGTTCAGCCAAGCCAACAGTCTGGGTTCAGCTGTACCGTCTGCATGCATGTAAAAAAGGGGAATATTCAGTAGCAACTCTTTGGTGTTTGTTTCATTCTCATTCTCCATCAACATGAGAGTAAAACCAACAGCTCCTCTCTGCAGTAAGACCCTAAATAAGAACAAACCCAAGGACAGCTGTATGTGTTTCTCTCTGATTGTCATAATGTCTACATCAGTGTTACTCAACCCTACTCAACCAAAGAGCCAAATTGTTGAAAAATACCTTTGCAAGAGCCACAATCTAAGTGGTGACAAGTGGCAAAAAAAAGCTTGAAATACAATAACAATAAGTTGAAGGAGGCAAAAATGGTCAGAAAGCAACAAAAATTGGTGAAAAAGGGGTGAAAATGGAGAGGAAAACGTGGAGAAAGGGTCAGAAAGTAGCAAAAATGGGTGAGAAGTGACAAAAAATGAGTTACAGGTGGCAAGAAAAGTGGCAAAAACTTGGCAAAAAATGAATAGAAAGTGATTAAAATGGGGAACAAGCAGTCAAGACTGGCAAAAACAGGCAATAAAAGAGGGAACAAGTAGTATTTAATGCTAAAAGGCAGCTTAATTGGTTGAAAAGTGGCAAAAAAATGGTGATAAAGGGAAAAATGGTATAAAATTGCCACAAAAGAAGTGGCTAAAATGGGCACAAACAAAGAAGACATGTACAAAAGGTACCTAAAATAGGTGAAAATGGGGAGAAAAAATGATGGACAGGGTCAAACATGGGAGAAAGGTGGCAAAAAATGGGCAAAAATTTGCAAAAGATGTGTCAAAAAGTGGAACAAAAGTGGTAGTTAATGGCAAAAGTTAGCTTAAATTGGCAAAAAAATGGGATAAAATTAGCAAAAATTAGAAGAAAGTGGTAAAAATGGGCAAAAGGGTGGGAACAAGTGGTATTTAATGGCAAAAGGTAGGTTAAATGGGCAAAAATGGGATGAAAGTAGCAAAAATGGTGAAAAAGAGCAGAACAGTTACCCTCTTGTAAGATTTTCTGGGGGAATAATATTTAAAATTAAGACATTTAAGAGCCACAAATAAGCACAGAAGAGCCACATGTGGCTCCAGAGCCACATGTTGAGTATCACTGGTCTATGCGCTTTGTGAATTAGACCTTTACAAGGTGAAGATAGGAGCAAACAATGCAACATTTTTGGAGCTGCTACTGGTCTCAGGTAACTCAAACCCCAACGCTTCAGTTTTTCTATTGCTTACCAAACTATGGATCCTAAAGCTACAATTCTATGGTGCTTTTTAGTCCTACGCATTTGATCAACAGCCCTACCTGCATCTGCATTTTAGCACAGGCCACTGAAGAGCAGTCATTCTTCTGTTACTAGAGAGGCTTGTGAGAGAAATTAGGGATACAGGGAAAGTTTTGTAGTTTCAAAAGTTTCCCATCCTCCTGACTCTGTCCTTCACTGCAGCATTCATTCATCCATTTTCTTTAAAACCGCTTATCTGGTGCAGAGTGGCAGCGGGCTGGAGAATATCCAAAATTGCCAGCTTGCAGTAGGCAAGAAGAGGAAAGGTGCAACCCGGAAAGAGGGCCAGTTTATCACAAAGTGCTGCAGCAACCACTGCAGCAGAGTGTAAACTTTTTTATGAGAGTAGCTTCGCTCCGGTCATTTTGTCTGATGAATTAAAAACTCGGTCTGAAGGGGTCAACTGGACTTGATTTAGCTTCTCAGTCTGAGATGAACTGCAGGGCACAGCCAAGTTTACAACTTAACAAAATAACCTGAACAAAGAGACTAATCTGGACTGGTGAGCTCAACCTCTTCCTCTCTCTCTTCCCTCTCCACAGAGCACCTAAAGGTGGCGCTAGAAGAGTACATGACGCGCATGCCCAAGGTTCGTATCCTGAGGACTAAGAAGAGGGAGGGTCTGATCAGGACTCGTCTTCTGGGAGCTGCGGCTGCTAAAGGAGAAGTCATCACCTTCCTGGACTCCCACTGTGAGGCCAATGTCAACTGGCTGCCTCCACTGCTGGGTGAGAGACACGGACAAACACTGATTCACCAGAATCAATCATTCACACACTAAACACACACTTCTGTGTGTCTGCACTCAGAGAGTTTTTTTTGGAGGATCAGGCAGAGACGGATTTGAGGCCCTCACCAATTCAGCTAAAGCAGTCATAATAAGTGAAGATAATCGATTTTCTTTTCACCAAGCTAGAGGCCCCTTAAATAGGATGCCCCAGGCTGCTACTTACTTTTGACAAATGGTTAAGTAACTTCTGTTATAGAGGGGGTCCTTAGGAACATTTTTAACCCCTGTCCCGATCTTCAATCCTAAGACTGTGTTTCAACCGTCAGCTCTGCTACAGTTACTTCTGAGCAAGTTATCTGATTGAACAGTGTGCATTCTGTGTGCTGAAAACGTGCCTAGACTTTTGTTCCACCCAAAGGATGTCATTTATTACATTTTAGAGCTCTTCAGCTATGGAATCAGGAGAGCGTTGGCGACTTTACTCGCCATGCACCTTAGCAGCCCTTGCTCTGTGATTTTAGTGGTCTTCCACATCATGGCAGAGTTGCTGTTGTTCCTTAACTCTTCCACTTTCCAATAATATCCCTTGCAGTTGACTGTGGAATATTCAGCAGGGATGAAATTTCACCAACCTTTTCAATACAAAGATGGCATCCATCACAGCTAACACAATAACTGCATCTCAACTCAAAGGCTACAGCCATCATTAAAGGGATGTTTCAGGATTTTTGAAGTTGGGTCGTATGAGGTGCTTGGCTACAGTAGTGGCATTAGCCTCCAGTGATTTCCGTGTAATTTGATCCTGTTGTTTTTACGAGCTCAAAGAGAGCTGGCGCATAGCGGCTGTAGATGGGAACATTTTGCCCGTGTAAATTAACGAGTTTTACGGATAAATGGGCCAAGAAAATATGTTGAATCACGAAAACGTACACAGCACTTCATCTCTCCCAAAAAGTCCCTCTGTGTCAGGCACTAATTTACGATGCAGCTTTTGCCATTTTGTATCCTTCCGCCTCTGCACACTGTTTATGGTTCACACATCTGCTGGTCAGCTGTGTGGGTCGCAGTGTAGCGGGGTTAAGCATCGGTTACTACAACGCAATGCGCCAGCTCTCTCCGAGCTCGTAATAACAACAGGATCAAATTACACAGAAATCACTGGAGGCTAATGCCACTACTATAGCCAAGCACCTCATATGACCCAACTTCAAAAATCCTAAATATCCCTTTAAGGTCAAAAATGTCCACTTCCAAAAACTGTAATAAAAACAGTATACATTAATATTTATCAGGATTTTAACCCTTTAAATGCCAGTCATTGGGACGTTTTTGTCCAAAAGTAACTTGAGAGGATAGTAAATTTTAAATTGGATGCTACACAAAAACTAATAATGCATCACAGTCAATATTTCGGCTAATGATTGACATGTCCAAGCTGGATTTAGAAATAATGCCCCAGCCATCCAACATTTGGTTTAAGGAAGCTATCACATTTTTTGCATTTTTTTTCATAAAAAAAACAACATTGACTTGAAGTTATCAAACTGGCATTTAAAGGGTTAAAATTCTAGAAATCATTGAATGTTTAATAGGTTTAAGCACAGCTGGAGTTGTTTAAGAGCTTTATCCAAAAAAAGCAGAAAAAATATTAATTTGTTAAATTTTTATAGCAGTTTTTTGGAAGTGGACATTTTTGTCCTTAATGACTCTAAAGGGTAAATTAAAGTGATGCCTGACGGTTAATGTGTTTTAACACAGGTCCAAATGAGTCATAACCTTGCAAAGCAGATGGATACGCCCGTTTGCATGTTTCTCAATGGCGAATCCATCTTGCAAAGCTCCCATCTGAACTGTTTGGGCCCGGTTAGAAAGTGACAGGACCAATCAGCAACGAGGGGCAGTACTTTCAGGCGAAGCAGTGTCGTGACATAAACAAGCAGCAGCAAGAGCTGGTGCAGTTATGGAGGAAGAGATTAGTGTGGACGCTGCTAAAGCGCCAGTTTTATCAGAACTTGACAACATTTCTTTGTTAAAAGAAGAAACAAGAACAGCAGTGAGTTGTTTTCTTTTCAAAAACAACAAAAGTTGAGTATTTACATGTCTACAGTCGCCATGTTTCGCGTTATTCTTCATTAGCTGCGCACGCGCAGCTCGACATCATGTGTTTTATTGCTCTTATTGGCCATTAGAGATGTAACAGACAGAATGTTCATCCAATCACACTCTGAGTGTTTTTTCAAAGGCCCTGCCTTTTCTCAAACGTTTCCTATTGAAGCTTTCCCAGATGGATGTGTGAAACAAATCCATCTGGTGTGTCAAGTTACATGAGTCATGGATAGAGGTATCATTGATGCACTGATGTCTTTTTTCTTTTAAAAAGCCATATTGCAAGCTTGGTACATAAGAAAATGAAAAACAATGAGGACAATCTTCTTGTCAGACACTCCTGGTCCCTTGTCATCTTCCTTTTTCATTGTTCTTAGCCCATCTCAATGCAAGGGAGAAAAATAGAGATAAACAGGACTGGGTTGATGGGCAAAAAACATCCTGCTAAGATGTAGGAATTCATGTAATCAAGCAGATTTTATTGCTGATGCCCTGCGTTCATTGCTGCAGTTAGGGAATGCTGTACATGCTGCCCTTGCCCCATGCAAACTCAAACCCTGCGCTTTACCTGATACACATATCCTGATTATTATCGCCAGACAAATCCTCTGCACATGCAGTTCTTTCACAAAAGGCCAAACTGAACAGAACAGGGCAACGTTAGAGGCATTTCTGAGTCTGAGTATATTTGACTCTTTAATCTATTAGACTTTAAGACAGAGCAGATTGTTGGAGTGAGTGATGCAAACCTTTGGAGATATGTTGGCTGCTATCCAATCATAGCGAATCAGGTTATAACATCTGCATCTGCTTTACTGTACCCTTAAAAAGGCTTTATTTAATGAGGTTATTTTACTGTTGTTCTCAACTTTCCAGTCTGTTAATAAAAAAGAATTGAAGCATAAAACCATGCTTTTGTTTAAAAAGTGCACTGCACAAACTCATCTTCCTTCCTTTGTGTTCCACAGATCGAATCGCACAGAACAGGAAGACCATTGTGTGTCCAATGATCGATGTCATCGACCACGACAACTTCGGCTACGACACACAGGCAGGGGACGCCATGAGAGGAGCCTTTGACTGGGAAATGTACTACAAGCGGATCCCCATCCCTCCAGAGCTGCAGAGGGATGACCCCAGTGAACCCTTTGAGTGAGTAACACCACTTTTCTGAGACTGAGTCGTCTTTTACATCGCTATTCTACTGCTGATGCAAGTATTAACAATGATCTGCACTTTGAACAGCTCAAAGGCTTTTTTATGAGGGGACTTTTTCCATAAACTCAAGATTACCATTCATTCTATTGATTTCAAGTGTTTTCATGGAGACCAACAGATGATAGATGCATCTTGATAAAATTACCATCTTGGCATTATTGTCAAAGGACAAGCCAAACTACATGGAATCATGGTCTATAGGGCCATATAATCCTCATACAGGCATCACTTTTGATTGGCCCTGATCATCTATTCAAAACCTTTCCTGATAGAGCCACCAAATAATTTAAGTTTCTGTTTTTCTCTGTAGCAAAGCTCCTAACTATATTTTTTGTGAACCAGCAACTGCTACTAGAAGTGATGCAAGTGAGTGCAAAACCCAAGTGTTGCAACATATTTCATTACAAAACATATCAGTTGCCATCTTGAGCAGACACGCCCAACAAGCAGAAGTAGCTCTAACAGCGTTTTTACAACTTATCCGTCTGATTTGGTTAGAAAAAGCCTGGTCGTGCTAGTTTGGCTTGGTAGGTGGAGCAGACGCCCTTGCGTGAAGGTTGTAGTCCCTGAGAGTTTGAAAACTGATCTTGACGCAATTTAGTGCATGCCTTACCCCACTCTCTGTTTTCAGATTCCCATTCCATTTGCAAAGTTAGGGCAAAGTCAAAGCTGCTATTAAAACCATAATGAAGCAACCGTACAGACATGGATGGAATATGTTGGTCACAGGAGTTTAGATCAGGCCACATTCTTTTGCAGGCCATCCAATCACTGGCCCAAGCCTGATTAACCCTGAGGAATCTGTTTTTTGTTATTAACAAAGCAGTTAGGATGACAAGCAGATGCACAAACATGACTACCCAATGGATGAGCAAAGCTTTTGGAGATCCTCAGAGTCTAAAGTCTGCACTAGGGATGCATGATATTGGATTTTTGCCGATATCAGATATGCTGACATAGATTCATTTTAGCTGATACTGATATTTAAATATCCTTTACAGACAAGAAATTTCAGTCCTTTTGGACACACTTTAAGGTTTAAGAATGACCAAGGAAACAAACTTTGGTCCTTAAAAAACACTTTAAAGTTTAAAGAATAAGGATAAATAAAGAAAAATACCTCAACTGACATTGGTCTGTTGGTTCAGCCTAAAACTCCAACAATTTATTATTATACTTGGAAAAAATTTACAGTCCCTATATGCAGAAATACACAGGCAAAATATCAGATGTAATCGGCTGAAATTTTGATATATGAAAGAAAGATTGTTGAACTTTGCTGAAAGATTTTTAACACTGACTTGAAGTAAGGGTCACTTGAGGGCAAAGCCCTCTTCATGGAGAATTTAATCAGCTACACTATATTGCCAAAAGTATTTGCTCACCTGCCTTGACCCACATATGAACTTAAGTGACATCCCATTCTTAATCCATAGGGTTTAATATGACATCAGTCCACCCTTTGCAGCTACAACAGCTTTAACTCTTCCGGGAAGGCTTTCCACAAGGTTAGGAGTGTGTTTATAGGAATTTTTGAGCATTCTTCCAGAAGCCTATTTGTGAGGTCACACACTGATGTTGGATGAGAAGGCCTGGCCCTCAGTCTCCGCTCTAATTCATCCCAAAGGTGTTCTGTCGGGTTGAGGTCCGGACTCTGTGCAGGCCAGTCAAGTTCATCCACACCAAATGTCTTTATGGACCTTGCTTTGTGCACTGGTGCACAGTCATGTTGGGACAGGGAGGGGCCATCCCCAAACTGTTCCCACAAAGTTTGGAGCATGTAATTGTCCCAAATCTCTTGGTATGCTGAAGCATTCAGAGTTCCTTTCACTGGAACTAAGAGGCCAAGCCCAGCTCTTGAAAAACAAACCCACACCATAATGCCCCCTCCACCAAACTTTACACTTAGCACAATGCAGTCAGACAAGTAGTGTTCTCCTGGCAACCGCCAAACCCAGTCTCGTCCATCAGATTGCCAGATGGAGAAGCGCGATTCTTCACTCCAAAGAAGGCGTCTCCACTGCTCTAGAGTCCTCAGTGGTGGCGTGCTTTACACCACTGCATCTGACGCTTTGCATTGCACTTGGTGATGTATGGCTTGGATGCCGCTGCTCAGCCATGAAAACCCATTCCATGAAGCTCTCTACGCACTGTTCTTGAGCTAATCTGAAGGCCACATGAAGTTTGGAGGTCTGTAGCCATTGACTCTGCAGAAAGTTTGCGACCTCTTTGCACTATGTGCCTCAGCATCCACTGACCCATTTTACATGGCCTACCACTTGGTGGCTGAGTTGCTGTCGTTCCCAATCACTTCCACTTTTTTATAAAACCACTGACAGTTGACTTTGGAATATTTAGGAGCCAGGACATTTCACCACTGGACTTGTTACACAGATGGCATCCTATCACAGTAACACGCTGGAATTCACTGAGCTCCTGAGAGCGAGCCATTCTTTGACAAATGTTTGTAGAAACAGTCTGCATGCCTAGGTGCTTGATTTCATACACCTGCAGCCGTGGAAGTGATTGGAACACCTGATTTCAATTATTTGGATGGGTGAGTGAATACTTTTGGCAATATAGTGTATTGAGAAAATAATGTGGCCAATCACAGCTAATTTATGATTTAACACGGGGGGTAATGACCTATTCACATAGGGCCAGGAAAGTTTGGATGGCTTTTTTCCCTTAATAAATGAAATCAACATTTACGAAACTGCATTTTGTGTTTACTCATGTTATTTTCGTCTAACATTAAAATTTGTTTCACAATCAGAAACACTAAAATGTGGCAGCAGTTTTGACATGCATCTTAATGCATGTCTTTCAGGTTGACACCTATGGGCTTTAACATACTTCCAAATATCTTTGTGCAGTTTTTATGACCTGTAAAGAGAGTGTGGACTTCTGTGGTGAACCAACTTTCCCCTTGGGGGAAATAAAAGTGTTGCAGTCCAATCTGTTACTGCAACAGTTTCCTTGAGACAGATATCCTGAGGATGAACCAATTTAACACACTGAAAAAAAAATATATTTTAGAGGAAGATAAAGAGGATTTTTGTCGTCACAGCTAGATTCACTCCAACCTTTTCACCTGTGCAGAAGAAAACTGCAGAAACCCGGCGGCTATCACCACGGGACTGGTACGTGTGCTCACTGCTCAGGAGGCGTGGGAAGCCCCCGAGTGTTTCTCTCTGCTGACTGTACAGGAGCTGCCCTGTTTGCCTCTAATTGATCCTCCTCGGGGACGACTTTGGCGAGAGCAGACTACCTGCTGGCTGCCTGCCTTCGACTTCTTACCTGATGAAAAAGCTTGTAGCTATGACAACCTGTTAGTGTGTGTTGTGGTGTTTCTGCGCTGAAGAGGGTTGTGTTTCTTTTTGGGGGAAAAGATGAGAAAAATCCAATTGTGTTTGATTGATTGCTGAGATCAGTGTTCCATTAATCGGGTTAAAGGAAGGCATGTGGCGAAGAATGAAGGGTTCCTCAAAAGAAATCAAATATATATTTGTGTGTGTCTGCACCTGCTGCCCCAGTTCCTCCGCCTCAGGTGTGCCGCGGCTTAAATCGAGTGCAGCAGTGATAGAGCAGCTAACAAGGCGTGCACTCAGCAGCACAGAGCTTGTCACAGCAGACACAAGCCACATTGCTCTGTAGTGGGTTAATTGGCTCGGCACCGTTCAGAGCATTTTCATTATCTGCAGAGAAATAGAGCCACGGTAAATGCATGAACTCTGACTCGTTGTCTGCGGCTCTGTAGATTGTTTTCTTGCTCTTGTTCTGACTTTGGCTTCCTGTCATTTCAATTTCTTTATCCTGTAGGCTCTGAAAACTTACAGTAGAATCAATCCAAGACCCAGAGTCACAGCAGAGAACATGCATATGCAAAACCCGCAGTCAAACCCTACAGCAGGTCCATCAACTGCTTATATGTGGAGTTCATTCCACACAATAGTCGCTTCAACAATGCAGAAATCTGGAAAACAGTGGAGACAGTATATATTGATTATATCAGACTTAAAAATGTTTAAAATAGATTTTGCTGCAGGAAAGATTAGAGAAGTTTTGTCTCATATTTTTGCTTCCTTATAGTGAGAAAGTGGATATGTATGTTTTAAATCAGCGGTTCTAAACCTGCAGTCTGGGCACCCCTAAAGATTTCAGGGTGGCGTGGGACCCTGTCTCCTCTGATTTTGTCAGGATTATATATTTTTAAAATCATGATTAGAATCACAACCTCCTAAGATCCTGCGTGCACATATGAGGACATTTCATCCTGGCCCTCTGACAACATAAAAGCAATTTCTACCATTAGAATTTTTTGAGAAAAATGTCTGTACTGTCCATTGAAGTTTAAGTTATTCATTTAAAATATTGTGAGAATTTGCTATCAAATTTTCAGAAATTTTCATTGTGAATTTTGGGGATATATCCTGGAACATTTCCAGAATTTTCATGAAAAATTTGGAAGATTTTTGTATATTTTTGACAGCCTTATTGGAAGTGTTTTTGCATTGAAATTTTGAAATAATTGCATGAAAAACTTTTATTGTTTTTCCAGGGATATGCAGAGGTTTGTTTGAGGATTGTCATTTTGTGTTAATTCAGGAGATGTATTTGTAATTTTTGGGAAATTTTATTTATCTGGGGAAACTTTGCTTCAAAATTTTTAGGTACAGCGCTTAACAAATTTATTAGACCACCTGTCATAAAAATGAGAAAACATAAATATTTTAGAAATCTTTCAAAAACTTGTTTTAAACTTAAAATGTTATTGTTTTTTATTTATCAAATAACACTGAAACTGTTATGTTTCAATCTTTGATTTGTTGTTCTGCCTTAATTTAGAGATGTGGTTAAGGTGAGTCTAAACAGCCACTTTATCGATCCCTCCATTCTCTATACCACTTATCACATTGAGGGTCGCAGCGGTAGGAGCCTATCCCAACTGTCATTGGGCGAGAGGTGGAACACCCTGGACTGGCAGGGCTGACATATAGAGACAGACAACCAGGCACGCTCTCAACTACGGGCAATTTAGAGTCATCAATTCAATGTTTCTGACAGTTGATGAACTTATTTCCATTTAAATATTCTTTTTCAAAAGCAACAATGGAGCAGTTGCATGTTGCATGTTTTTTTTTTTTTCAAATCTAGGCTTAATTTGCACAGTTATCATTTTCTATTTGATCTGTGAAAAGATTCTTATACAACAAATACAGGAAGATTCAAGGACATATTTCAGAGAGTGCTTCACAGGAGAATATGGCTGTTATCTGATTTGGATTCTCTTGTAGACAAAGAAGAATTATTCATACTGCTGCTGTTGCTTTCTCTAACATTGTTCTGTGACTAAGTAATAAGCTGATGGATCCCCCTGTAATGGTCGTGATCGTCTGTGTTGTATTTTGTGTCCTGCAGGTCTCCTGTTATGGCAGGAGGACTGTTTGCTGTGGACAGGAAGTGGTTCTGGGAGCTGGGAGGATACGACACAGGTCTGGAGATCTGGGGAGGAGAGCAGTACGAGATCTCCTTCAAGGTAAAAAGTTAAATCTTTGGATAATAAGACAGTTACATGAACTTCCATCGAAGCCATCTGTCACTACATCTTGGTTAAAGACTGTACTCTGGTATAAATATGAGCTTTAGGATGTTAAATCTCTTCCTAAGCAAAGGATTTTATCATTTTCTGTCATTGAGAACCTTGCTTTTTTATAATGGTGGAGAGTTTCTGCACGAATTTCTATGTAGGATGTCAGAATATCCTCCCAGAGCTGCTGTTTTGATGTGAACTAACTCCCACCCTCATAGATCTCAACAGGGTTGAGGTCAGGGGAGGATGGGGGCCACACCATGAGTTTCTCTCCTTTTATGCTCATAGCAGCCAATGACACAGAGGGATTCTTTCAGCATGAGCTGGTGCATTGTCATGCATGAAGATCATTTTGCTACAGAAGGCACGGTTCTTCTTTTTGTAACATGGAAGAAAGTGGTCAGTCAGAAACTCTACTTTGCCGAGGTCATTTTCACGCCTTCAGGGACCCTAAAGGGGCCTACCAGCTCTATCCTCATGAATCTGGCCCCAAACATGACTCCAACCGTTTCAGCTTGTGAGCATTTGTTAGGGGTGGCTGAATAGTAGGTTTATGCACGACTGCAAGCCTCTGGAGGATCCTACATCTTGAGGTTGGTGGGACTCCAGAGGCACCAGCAGCTTCAAATACCTGGTTGCTGTTTTACAATGGCATTTTAGCAGCTGCTCTCTTAATCCAATGTATTTGTCTGTTAGAAACCTTCCTCGTTATGCCTTTATCTGCATGAACATGTCTGTGCTCTGAATCAGCCACAGATGTCTTCTATGTTAACATGTAACTTTGCCTGTTAAGATGTTTTTGATTGAAATAGCTTTGATTTCAGTAAATATGACCTGAATGACCATTTTCAGTTCTTTAAAACCTATAAGATCTTTTAAAACTCTGTTTTGCATAATAATGTGGAACAGTACATTTGAAAGTTTTTATAAAAAAAAAAAAAACAGTTAACATTATAAAGTCTGTTCAAAAACATTTGAATTATGCTCTAACGGTGGATGACTTGAAAAATATTCTGACTGTCATTTGCATGAATATTTAGGAAAATAAGAGAAACATGTCATTTGTATAATAATGTGGAACGTGATGTAAGTATTAATTTGTGTTTTTTGTTTTTCTATTCTGATGAATGCATTATCTCTAGAACGCTTTGAGGGATTTTCTTCAACCTTTACACAAATGTTCTCTTAGATTGAACTGAACACATTTAGAGTTAAAGGTCAGAGTTGCTGTGACCCCAAGTCTCCTCAGCATATCTAAAACAGGCATTGAGTGGTTTTAGTCAAATTTGGCACAAACCTACTCTAGGACTTGAGGGTGAACTGATTGGATTTTGGAGGCCAAAGGTCACTAGTAATTGAAGTTTACCATTTGCTCCATGCATGAAAATGCAGCCACTCAGGTGTAAACACTTGCAGCAGAGTTGATGCAAACAGTTGCATTTTGGTCTGGACAGTCTTGACCTTCTGTGATTTCAAGCTTAATTTAATTTTTACCCTAAATATAAAAGACAACTCTGCACTTGTTTAAAATACCCTGAGCTATAGGTGAAGATTTCATTAATATGACGCTGCAGGGGACTGATAACCCTGACAGCTGTGACCTTGTCATTGAGTGGGGTTCAAAAACCTCTCATGATTTATTTCTTTTTTGAAGCTTTTCTGCTTATATCAGTAATTTACTGAGATAATATCTTGTGCCAGGGCTATTATTTTGGCAAAGATTATCCTGCTATCAGCACATGCCTAGCTGTGCCTCCTAAGTCTCCTTATTGCCCTCCGATATTCAATTTGGTTTCCATTTTATTAAGATCCCCATTAGCTGATACGGCGCAGACATCCAATCTCCTGAGGTGAGAAGATTAACAAGCTCTCATACTAATCCTTACAGTGCTGCTCCCACGGACAGCCAGACCCTGCTGGCATGTGAAACACAATCATGGCTTCCACTGGTACACTTAATCAAAAGCTCCATCCTGGCCACACTGGTATGGGAACACTGGACAATTCCTGCTCCCACAGTGAAATCATCTCAGTACATACGAGCACAAAGAGCAGAGAGGCAATCTGACCTCACGGGCCGAGCAGGAGGAAAATACGAGCCATAAAACTGGCGGTGGATCTTCTTTTTATTTCGCAGCGGAAGATCGGACTTTCTGTTATGCAAACATTTCTCAGATACAGAGCCGCTCTGGAGGCAAAAATAATTAAACCTCCATGGATGGAGCCAGAAGAATGAGTTATTCAGAGCAAAAGTTGGCTGGGAACAAACTTTTTATAAAAGCTCACATTAAAATATTCATTACATAATGTTTTTTTTCACTCATGACTGTAGGAGTCAGAAAAAAGGAAAATGTTGCCTCAAAAGTTCATCACCTCTCAGAGTCAGGATTTCATGACATCACTACTGAACAATGCAAGGACGAACAAAAGGAAGGGTTGATGAGGTGGACTTAGGTGTTGCTTACTACCAGATTTCCATGTGCCAAATAAAGCTCATAATGTTCAAACCTAACCTTGGAAAGCCGATGGATTTTACAGCCTCCATGTCATGTCTGTCTCCACTGGTTCCCATCTCTCTGGGATAAAATAGTGAAAAAATGAACATTCTGCAACTAACAGTTTTAAAAAATACACATATATACAAAAAAGTCCATGCGCTTTTTTGCAGTTTGATTCATTTGTGCCATTCCTCAAAGCAGTAGAGCTTGCCATTGGTCGACAGCCACTCCCAGAGCACATTGCAGGTAAACAATACGGTGATGCCCATGGCAGAAAGCTGAAGTATGTAACACATCTATTGTTTTTCTCTCTGTGACTTTTATGGCTCTAAAAATGCAAATTGAATGTAATTATTGACTAAAATGCAAAGAAGCCTAATGTCAACAGCAGAATTTCCACCATCTACTGACGCCAAACCAGTCAAACGACTGTCAAAGGTCGTTGTTTATACTTTCTTGTTTGCAGCAATTTAAGAATCAGTGCCTGCAACATCTATTTTTCCTCAAGTACATTGTATTTTGAAGATGCATAGATTTATTTTTCCTTATATATGAGTCGGTAAAGTAGTCTATGCTGCCCTTTCTAAAGCCCCTTTGTTCTTCATCTATGTACGATGATGCACCAAGCACCAAGTCAAATTTCTTGTCTTACTTGGCAAAAACACTAGATTCTGATAAACTGTAATGTATATGCATACTGTTTTCTCTTTTTAAACATTTATAGCATCCAAATGGTTTGGGGCTGAACACCACAGCCAGAGTAGATGACATGAGGGAGGTAGCGCAGTAAGATGCAGACCATAACGAAAATATACTCGCTGCAAAGGCTATTAAACCAGAGAAGCATATCCAGCCCTTACACCCTGTGTTGCCATAATTTTTACTGCAGCACAGCCTTGGTCTCCCCAGTCTGCTGCAGATGAAGCTCCAACGCCAGCAAAAAGACTCAGATCACACAAAAGAACAAAACTATGGAACAACAGAATTCACTCCAGCTGCATGAATAAAACATGTTGCTTGAAGACAAAAAAATCCAACCAAGACTAAAAGTGCAACTAGAACCTGGATTGTCTCCTCCGGTGTCGCTGGATAAATAAAACATACATGCATACAGTTCAGTTCATACAATATTTCAACTCTGTTTGGTTCTTCCACATCAATAATGACTCAACCAAAGGCTGGCAGTATTAATCATAGGGGTTCTTTGATGGTCCAAAGTTAGTACTGGATGTTTCTCTAAGACTATTTTTGTTTTCAGCCTGGTGTTGACACCTGGACTATAGAGCTCAAGTGACTGCCCTTGTTTTCAACAGCTCTTAATCTCAACGCGTGGCTCCAGAGCCACATGTGGCTCTTCAGTGATTATTTGTGGCTTCTTTATGTATTAATTTTAAATATTATTCCCCCAGAACTCCTTGAAAAAGGGGATTTTTTTTGCCCTTTTCACCATTTTTCCCACTTGTCACCAATTTAAGCTACCTTGTGCCATTGAATACCACTTTTTTTCTACTTTTTTGCCATTTTTGCCACTGTTTTTGCAACATTTTACCAATTTTTCACCACTGTTATCCCTTTTTTGCCCTTTTTCACACATTTTTCTCCTTATCTTCACCCATTTAAGCAACCCTTTTTTAATTAAATACAACTTTTTCCTAGTTTTTGCCCATTTTAGCCACTTCTTTTTGCTACTTTAATGCCATTTTTGCCCTTTTTCACCTCTTTTCAACCATTTCATCTATCTTATGCCACTAAATACCACGTTTCCTTTTTTTTTTGCCCATTTTTGCCATTCTTGACTGCTTTTGCCCATTACAGTCACTGTTCACTCATTTTTTTGTCACTTGTCACCAATTTTTGCTACTTTCTGACCCTTTTCTACTTTTCCTCCCCATTTTCACCCATTTTTGTTGCTTTTTGACCATTTTTGCCACCTTTAACTTTTTTTCATTGCTACTTCAAGCTGTTTTTGCCACTTTTCACGACTTAGATTGTGGCTCTTGCAAGGGTATTTTCAACAATTTTGCTCTTTGTTTGAGCAGAGTTGAGTAACACAGCCCACAGCCAAAATTGAAGTTAAAAAATAATGTTTTTTAAAGGCAAATATATTAGAAAGAAGTCAAAATCATGAGTTTTAAAGGTCAAAATATGACATAAAATTTCAATTCATGAAATTAATAGTCAAAATAAGATTCAAATTATTCAATTGTGAGTCTGAAAGCGCAAACTATTGGATTATGAGGTCAAAGTTTGGAGTTGAAAATTTGAGATAAATACAAAATAAGTGGTTTAAAAGGTCAAAATATTTTATGAGAAGTCAAAATTATGAGTTGAAATGCTCAGAGTATGAAATAAAAAGTCAAAATCCTAATTTTGAGTCCTAAATGCTAGATGCTAAATTGAAAATATGAGATTAAAACACAAATTGATTTCTTTTCCCACACTCCTGACTTCTTATTTAAATGTTTTAGCTCCTTACTTTTTCTGATTTTGTGACTTCACAAGGATATCTTAAATCATCAAGGATATGTTCACATTTTTATACTTGAGGAAATCTGCAGACCTCAGACTGATGGGCCAGTTATAACAGAAATATGAGATCATCTCCTAGGCCGGATTTGGCCCCCTGGCCTTGAGTTTGACACCTGTGCTCCACGTTTATAAGTGTCTGCCTAAGTTCTTAAAACAACTTCCTTCCGTGTCTAATCTTCAAGCAGCAAAATTGTCTTTCCATTTAATTCCAATAAAGAGAAAAAGTCTCTAAACCTTGAACCTCTTCCTCCATTCTTGTTTGTTTTCATGTTTAAATCCAGCGTTTCTTTTCCCCACTTTTCATTCCGCCATTGTCTCCTAAACAAAACCCATTTTCCATCTCGCCCGCTGCCTCTAAGTCCTTCTTTCTCCTTCATCCTCTTTGTGGCCTCACTTCCTTTCTCAGGGTTTATTTTCAACAGTGGAAGCCAAAAAAGTGAATCGCTGCTTTTGTGCTCGTTATAGTTTGTGGATTTAAATGAGGAACGACTGCTGGATGTCTGTATTATGTGCGATAAGGAAGGGGAAGTCATAAAAACAGCACAGAAGTGCTTTTAAAGGTGGGTTATCATGGACCAAAGCAAGTCCATTAGGGGGCTTAGAACATATTGGAATCTTGCTGTATCATTTAATCTTTTTAGAGAGATGGTGGAGGGTCATGTAGTTGTCTTGCCATTAGAAATAAAGTTAAGCACTGTGATAAATGCTGTGACTTTACCCAGGGGCTCTGTGCTTCTTGACTCCAATGCTGCAGGCCAGGTGAGGTCTCCTGTTCTTCCTCTTCTATCCTGTAACTTCATCGTGTCTGATTCATTTCCCTCTCCTCTGTCTCAGGGGATTTAAAGCCTGTAAGAACCACAGCACTTCATACTGTTTTCTTCTTCTTAGCCATCTGTCGATGACTCATCTCATCAAGCTTGAGCATATTCCTCCTTCCCCTTTCTTTAACTTTTCACAACTTTCTATTCAAACGTAGAGTTGGATGTGTGATAAAAGAGCGTTCTCTCCTCCTCCTGTGTTTCTCTGCAGGTGTGGATGTGCGGTGGTCGGATGGAGGACATCCCTTGCTCCAGGGTAGGGCACATCTACAGGAAGTACGTCCCCTACAAAGTCCCTGGTGGGATCAGCTTGGCAAAGGTAATCCTTCATCTCATTCGCCTGCTTGGCTCGTGACGATACACACAATACAGCAGATTAGTCACAGGGTTTTGTGTTCTACATCTCCCTCATACAGGGGTTTAAGTTGGCGTAATGCTGTCACATCACTTCTCCAACAGCTGAGCCACGACAATGGATTACATGATATCAGAAGTCAAAATCACTGCAGAAGATTAATAGGCGGAAGAATCGGAAGAAAAGAATATGCGCTGGTTAGCATAGATTGTTTTCTATGCAAACCCCAATTCCAAAAAAGTTGGGTCATTGTGTAAAATGTGAATGAAAAACAGAATCAGTGATTTGCTAAATATTTTCAAACTAAATTCAATTGAATACAGCAAAAAGATAACGTAATCAAGGTTCAAACTGGTGAAATGTATTGTTCTTTGGATAATATACACATTCTAAACTGAATGCATGTAGCAACTTCCAAAAAAGCCGGGACAGGGGCATGTTTTCCACTGTGTTGCATCACCTTCTCCTCCAACTATACTCTGAGCGTCTGGGGACTGAAGACGCCACTCAAGGATTGAAAGTGGTATATCTAAAGTTGCTTAACAGTGTGGGGTTTCTTTTGTCATATTTTACCCTCCCTTGATAATGCAGCATACAGTCTTAATGGTAGACTTGTGTTGGTTGCATACAGACTAGTCTAGACCCTGTCTACATCCGGGACCTGGAAGAGAGGTCATCAGGTGGTCCCCAACCTTTATGGGGTGTTTTGACCCTTAACCACAACACCCTCTGGTTAGCGGGTCCGCAGTGACTGGCCAGGTCTCCTCCAGGCGTCCAACTTGTGTCCTCCCTTTTATTCCAGAGCCAGCAGGAGGCTCTCTCTGCTGCTTCCCCCAGCCTACAAATGGCAGCTTTCCTCTCATGGCCTCTCAGTCATGAGGTTCCACACAGATTGTGCTGGGAATCCCTGGCATCCTACCTCCACAGTCTTCAGCAAAGTTACCCAACCCTTGTCCTGACAGTCCTGAACAAGCTGTTGGTACTTTGCTTTCTTCCTCACAGCCATCCTCCCAGAGTACCGTTAACTCCACCAACAGAATCTTCTTTCCTTCTGGTGACCATATGACCATGTCCGGTCTCAGGGATGTGGATAGTACCACCTCAGGGAAGTGGAGTTCAAGGTCCAAGCACCTTGACTTGTGAGCGCGATGAATTTGGCTCTCCTTGGCATTGTGTCGATGAAATAATCAGAGCCCTCACTTTAAAAGACAAGATGTACGCATATCCATCCATCCATCTACTTCCGCATATCCGTGGTCGGGTCGCGGTTGCAGAAGGCGAAGAAGGTCAACCCAGATGTTCCACTCCTTCTCAACATTTTCCAGTTCCTTCTGAGGGATTCCAAGGCGCACCTATGCCAGATGGGATATATAATCCCTCCAGTTTTCTGGGTCTGCCTCAGGATCTGGATGTGCCTGGAAGACCTCCACAGGAAGTCCCCCAGGAGGCATCCTGATCAGTTGCCCGAACCAACTCAGCTGGCTCCTTGCAATGTGAAGGAGCAGGGGCTTTACTTTAAGATCCTCCTGGATGTCTGAGCTCCTCACCCTATCCCTGAGGCTGAGCCCTGCCGATCTCCTCATTTATTCGGTCATTACCCAGAGTTCATGACCATAGGTGAGGGTTGGGACATAGATTGACCGGTAAATTGAGAGCTTTGCCTTTCGGCTTAGCGGCCTCTTCACCACAACGATCAGGCAGCACCTGCAAAACAGCTGATGCTGCACCAATCACCAAAAACCTGTCACAGTGAAAACAGCTTTCTACTAAGTCATTTCTGTTAAAAAATATGTAATTTAAAATAAGTGATTGCATAAATATTTACCCCCTTCAATTTTAGTAGAGTCACCTTTGGCTGCAATCACAGCTCTGGGTCTGTGTGGATCAGTGTCAGTCAGGCTCACACATCTGGACACTGCAATTTCACTCCATTCTTCTTTGCAAAACTGCTTAAGCTCTGTCAGGTTGCAGGGATGAGGCGTGAACAGCCCTCATCAAGTCAAGCCACAAATTCTCTATTGGACCGAGGGCTGGTCGTTGACCCAACCATTCCAGAACATTCAACTATTTCTGTGTGGCTTTTGCTGTATGCTTTGGGTGATTGTCTTGTTGGACAATAAATCTCCTCCAAGCTGTAGCTCTCTCGCAGACTGAATAAGAATGTCAGCCAGGATTTTACCATATTTTGCCAAATTTATTTTACCCTCTAACTGTACAAGCCTTCCAGGGCCGGCTTCTGAGAAGCACCCCCACAGCATGATGCTGCCACCACAGTGCTTCACAGTGGGGATCGTTTGTTTGTGGTGATGTGCAGCATTTGGTGCCATCAGACCGAAGAACTTTCTTCCACTTGCCTATGGACCTCTGTGGAATTAGGTCAGTCTCTTTAAAGCAGGAGAATATTTATGCAGTCACCTTATTCTTGAACACATTTTTATTCTATTGAATGACACGTTTTTTTTAATGCAGTGTTGCCTGATGGTTTAGAGGCATGGGAATTCCATGTTGATTATTCAGCCTTGCCCCCTGTGTACTCCTTTTATATTCAATCATGTTACTAACTTACCTGTGAAGTGTTACAGGTGCTTATTTTTAACACTCAACAACTTCCTTGGCCTTTTCTTGCCTCTGTACCAAATTTTTTGGGACATGCAGAAGACATTTAAACCAGAATGTGCTTATACTTCCAAAAATCAGTAACATGACTGACTGTCATGTCTTTGTGCTGTATTTAATTGGACAAAGCTTGACAAGGATTTGAAAGTTACTGTCCTGTTTTCTTTCACATTTTGCATAATGTCCCAAGATTTTTGGGAATTGGGCTCCTCGAGTATGGAAGGGCAGGTACATGCAAATTTCTATCTTGTTAAAGCAAGAGTGCAAGTGGGGCAAGACCAATAAAATGGCAGCATTTTGTTCCCTACACCCTGGACTAAGTGCCCTCTTCTTTCTCCTCTGAATGCATTAGAGAGCACTTCACAGTCGGCTCAGCTCCCCCTAACAAAAGACCACCTGATGAGAGGCAGCAGTTTGCAGTCTATCCTCTATCTACAACTCCTAGCCTTTGCAGGTGTTACTGTGAAGAATGAGCTTAACTTTCTTTGTTCTCTATACTCTTTTAAAGTACCTCCACTGAATGAGAAATTGTCTAAAAGAGCTAAATCATCGGGGTTGTAGCTGAGCACCATTCATTATGTATGCCTCCACCGCAGCAGCCAAGAACTGGGCTCTGGTTGGCTCAGTATGCAACTCAGAGGCACTGGCCTTTGTTTAGATTTTTTTATTCCGGCCCACAGTCTTTAAACGGGACATCAGGCGAATGCTGATGGCTCTGAGTTAACCTTTCTCTTCTGCGCACAAAACTCACATTGCTGTTTCACAATCATTGTTTTATTTCAGTTTAAATGCTTTTGTGTTCTACATTCAAGCAGAGCAACAGAAAAGGTCGCCTGGAGTTTGGATTGCTTTCTACTGGGGGAAGTTAGTACCAGCTGCAGCAAAGTTAAGTTTTGCTGGATGTTTGGTTTTAAGAAAAGAAATTGATGCCTCTGTCAGGCAAACTCTGCAAGAAGTTTTAAAACGACTTACAGCAGACGAGGTCAATATTTATATTCATATAACAGTGCTTCTAGTAGATTATCTCCAGTGCCAGGGGACTGTGGGCTTTTCTATAGGAGGCTCATAGAAAGTTTGGATTCCTGCTTAGAAAAATAAAAAGGAAATTACAGTCATTGAAACATTCCTGCATATCAAATGAATGAGTGACCCAAGTTTTGCTTATTCTGTATACATTATATCAGGAGTGTCAAACTTTAATGCTATTAACTTGGATTAACAACCAAGTGGTGCTCAACCTTGCAATCAGAGGATCAATTTTTTCTGCTGTGAAGATAGGTGAGTTGATCCACAACTGCAGACTTGGACTTGCACATTGATCGATGGTTTTGCTGAGCAAGACAGTGTGGTGCTCCTTGTAACTGTCAGTCTTTCAGTCCTTGGTCCTCCCGGTCTCACTATACTCCTGGACATTAACCAGCTGGACTCCTGTGGGACAACTTCTCCTCAGTGGGTTTTTTTAATATGGTTGGCAAGACCGTGTGTCTAATGCTGATGTGCTCAGGAGAGTGGGGATGGTGAAGGGTCGGCTGTCTGATATGGAAGCTGCAGCTGCACTTCTACAGGCACCTGGTGCACTTTCCTGGCCTGACCCAGCTCACCACATACTGGGTCCCAAGGACTTGGTTGGCTGGTCCAAACCTTGGGGATGGCTACGTGTGTTGTGGAGGGGTCAGCTAAAAGAATATCCAGATAGATGAGGCATGGGACTGGTGAAGGCCTGGACAATGGCCACCATGAAGTCAGAGCAGTGCGGATCCAAGGTTGACGCCGCTCTAACCTGAAACTAAGACTTAAGAGAAAGCTAAAATGTTTAGTCAATGCTTTTTTAACCTCTCTAGTTTTCATTTTGGGTGACTGTGGCTCTGTAGGCAGAGTCGGTCCTCTCTATGCAGAAAGGTCTTGAGTTCAATCCCAGTCTCCTGAAGTCACATGTTAATGTGCCCTTGACCAAGACTCTTAACCCGTATTTGCTCCCACTGCTGCATCAGTTGCATGTGAATGTGTTTAAATGCGATTAGTTAATACTGAGGAACACTCTATAGTGGCCTTCCACATCAGTGTATGGATGTGGAGTGAATGTGTAAGAGTGACCTGCATTTGCAGAATTCGCTTTGAGTCAGAAGATTAGAAAGCACTCTACAAGCTCAAATCCATCCACCATTTCTATTTTGATTTCAGAACCTGAAACGTGTGGCGGAGGTCTGGATGGATGAGTACGCTGAGTACGTCTACCAGCGCCGGCCCGAGTATCGCCACCTCTCTGCAGGAGACATGACGGCCCAGAAGGAGCTGAGGAGCCGACTGAACTGCAAAAATTTTAAGTGGTTCATGAGCGAGGTGGCCTGGGATCTGCCCAAACACTACCCACCTGTGGAGCCTCCTGCTGCAGCCTGGGGATGGGTAAGGATCTGTTTTTGGTGTTGCTTGGACTAAGGGAGGAAATATACTGTAGCAAAGGCCTCTGTGCTATGAATTCTTATTCTTTAATTCACTGCCCTGAAAAAAATGATCTCTCTCTGATTACCTCATCTAAAGTAGTTCTTAACTGGAATAATAATCCACACTTGAAGGACTCTTGAGTGGATTAGACGTTGAAAAATTCCACCACTACTTATTAAACTTGGTACAAAGCTAATATGTATTTGCAGAGCACACCTAATATTTCCATGTATTTTTTTAGTCTTATGCAGACCTGACTGACAGGTGGTTGTGAATAAGGTGTAATGATCTCCAACCACCAGCACTTACATTTAATACCCCAGAGTTAATAATAATATATTATTATTCTACATGGAAAAGTAAGTTTGATAATGACTGATGAAGATCCTCTACCTTCTTAAGATCCAAGAATAGAAAGAAAAGTTCAGAAAGTAAATAAGAAGGGTATACATACTAAAGAAGTTATGAAATATAATGAAAAAGAAGGCAGCAACCACCTTTCATGTGGACTGATGGCAGTTTCCCTATATTCACATCAAAATCATCAACTGAACGCATCATTTAAAGCTTACTTTAAGTACTGTGTAGCTACTGAAGAGCTGTAAAGTCAAATAGCATCTTTGCTGAATTAAACAGGCTATAGCTGCATATATGGTGCCTAATGTTGTTACCACTTTACACCAGGAAATGGCGGACATCAGTAACTTTAATCCCAGCAGCATTTGTGGGTGTGTTTCTATTCATAGTTTTGGAGTTTATAGAGTTTTAAAGGCACACCCATTCAAGGAGATGTGGACATGGTAGTAGTTGTAGTTGTTGTAGTCGGAGCATAACAGAGAGAAAGAGAGCAAATTGTAGCGAGAATACTCACAATGCTGGGAGGAATAGAGGAATATTCACCCTCTGACATGAAACCGTGGGTGAGACTGACGTTGCGTCTGTGAGCAGCGACAGAGAGTCCGTGCGCCATGACAGTTCACAAACAGCACATACCGAAGCCAATGCTTTGCCTCACCGTGGCTGGGGTGGGAGTAATCAACAAAGGAGGGGATATGGTGGGGGTATTATGGGTCAAAACACCGTGAGTAGTGACGGAGGTAGCGGGAATTAAATAAACACGGAGGAAGGGGCAGACGTAGTAGAATCCGTGGGAGAAAACGTACAGCCAATGGCGGTGGAGGCCGCCTGGTGAAATCAGAATATGCAAATTAGATGAGTTAATGTACTCCCTTCACAAACTTTGGGTCATACTGAAAATTTTTCTCATTTACAGTATGCCTTTTTCTCTAACCAATTTTTAGCTAGAGCCTTTTGAAATCTAAAATGTTGAAATCTTTGAAATCAAAATTGAATATTTTCTTGAAAAAACTCTGGCGAACAAAGGGTTAAACATTTTAAAAGTGTTTATACACTCAAAATTTTAAGACCAGTTGAAAAATTGCAAGAATTTGTTTTTTGCACTGTTGGAGCTGTTAGAGCTTCAACAGTTCAAAATCCAAGAAGAAGAAGTGGAAGTGAGACAAAAAAACATTTGAGAGAGCAATTTATTGAAAACAACAATTAAACCAGGGGTGTCAAACTCAATCACAGCAGGGGCCGGATTCTGGATTCAGGTCCAACCTGAGGGCCAAACAGGGTCACCTTTTTAACCAGAAACTCTCAACCTCATTTCACCAGTAAGAACATATGAAAAAAACTTATTACTGATAAATGATTTTGACATTTAAAAAGTTAAAAAGATAAGTTTAAAGGCTCACAATCTGAGAAAAGTAAATTTATTAGTTCAAAAAGGTCAAAACATGAAATTGAAAAATGTTTTTTAAAGGCAAATATATCAGAAAGCAGTCAAACTCGAGTTTAAAAGGTCAAAATGTTAAAAAAATATATATAATCATGAAATTAAAAGTGAAATTAGGATTCAGATTTTAAATTGTGAGTCTATAAGGTCAAACTATGGGATTATGAAGTCAAAGTTTGAAGTAAAAAATTTGAGGTAAAATACAAAATAATTGCTTAAAAGGTCAAAATATCACTTAAAAAGTCCAATTTGCAAAGGTTTCTTCAGCCTTCATTCTTGTACTCTGGTTCAGTACACACAACCATAATCATGAGGAAGACTGCTAATGAAGGTCTGGAAGAAGATCTGAGAGGCACAGAATCCAAGGTGCTTGAAGGCCAGTATTTTCAGTCTCCACAGTCAGTGATGGTTTGGGGTACCATCATCTGCTGCTGGTGGTCCGGAGTTTGCATGTTCTACCCGTGTGCACGCATGGGTTCTCTCCGGGTACTCCGGCTTCCTCCCACCACCAAAAACACACTTGTTAGGTTAATTGGTGACTCTAATTTGGCTGTAAGTGTGAATGTGAGCGTGCCTGGTTGTTTCAAGTACTGAATGCATGAATGAACAGAATTTTTCACAAGGTCAACATCTCTGTATCATACATCCTTCTTTTTTTTTAATGGTATGAGATGATGGATTTTGATATTTGTGAGCTTTACGTTGTCATCGTCAACATAAAAACAAAAAAAAATATTGAAATATTTCAGTTAGGTTTTATGAATCTAGAATATAAGGGTGTTCCTCTTTTTGGATAAAATCACAGGAAAAAAATAACTTGTTTGAAGTATTCCTTTTGTCTAAGTTTCACCTGTGTATGCAGGATCCCAGGAGTAATTTATCAGAAAGAAAAAGGTGAAAAGCAGTACAGGCCTGGATTCCCACTAGTGAATGTAGGTTGTCAATATTAGATTTGCACATAAAATCAATATAACACAATTACTAAATGGTTCATGAAAGTTGTTTCAGTAGCAGAGAGTAGTTGAGGCCTATTCTATTCAATCAACAGCGATCCACCTTTTTTCATATCGATCCTTTGGAGGCTCCTAATTTTTAAAGTGATTATGCTGTAAATAAACATCCCATACAAAGCTGACCATCACAAGGCTCATAACAAAAAAACCAGTGTTACCATTTTAAAATGAAACTCAAGTGGGATTGTGCATCAGCGAAAGAAACTGATTGCAAAATTCCCAGTGAAACAACAGACAAAAAAAAAAACACAATGATGAAACCGGTTTGCAATAACACAGGTCGCTGCCCCCTCCTCCATCATGCTGCTACTATTGACAGGTCATTCTTGCCTCAGACCCAGGGGCCAAAGTGGAAAAAAAAACATTGGACTGCTGAGTGCACGTTGACAGCCCAGGATACTCTGGATCACAGCTTTATGTTCAGTCATACTCTGAAAAAATAGTGATTAATTAAAAAACAGGTAAGAATAAATATTTTTTTACACAGACATATGAAGGAGAGTCAGGGTGGGGAACACAAGTCATTCTGTTAAATTCCAGGTCATTTGTCAAATAAACATCAAGATTCAGAACTGTATTGTTTTCCCTGATTTAAGAGAAAGTGACAACAGTGGATGCTGCAAATCCTGAGCAATTTTGGACCATATATTAAAAAAAGATGTTCTTTAACCCACTATTTTCCATCAGATCAATGCTAAAGTTAGCTTTTACCCCGTTCCTGGTTGTCATTCATGGTCGATTATCCCAGCTTGTATAAATAACACATATTAATGTTCATTTTTAACATATTTATTCCAGCCTGAGGTAAAAGTCAATGTATTTACATTTACAAAGGAACTGTATTACTTTGTACTGTATCATTCATGCAACTAGTCATACAAATAAATTATGCTTTTAGCATTTGCATTAAGTTCAATTATTTTATTTAGCAGCACTTTATGATGCATCTGTTTACACTGTCTCCTAACTAACTCTTAACATGACACAAGCGAGCATCAGGGACAAAATAAACTCGATTTTACTGATTCCTATTGTAGCATCCTGACAGCACACAATACTGCACAACACAATATGACTTGGTGCAACATTTTTTGCCCCGCTCCTATTTTACTTTTTGTTTTTCATGTTGAGATGGTTGACGAACAAGGGAAGAGAGGGATGACAAGGCATCAGGAGTGTTGAACAGGAATATTTCCTTGATTTTCTTTCACTTCTCACATTCACAGAGCTTGTTAGCCTGCTTTACCATGTGGATAGGCAATTGCATGTTAATTATGCCCAGATCCAATACAAAGGGCCACACTGTTGTTCATCCCTATTCAGAATGAAAGCGCCAGAAGGGAGAGAATTAAATAATTTTTGATATTTAAAGGATCTAATGGAGAAATCAAGCATGCAATGTTGAGCAATGCAATGCAATGCAACCAAATACAACCAAAAGCAACACAATGCAACACAGCACAATGTAATGCAATGCTGGTGCTTAACATTAGCTCACCAAAAATACAATGTTTGAAGTCCTGCACTAGATCGGGTAACCAAGAGGTGATATGCAAAAATGTTCAGCTACATGGGTAGAAATTATATTTATATGATTTTACACACTTACACTGCTTAACAAATTTATTAGACCACCACCCAAAGTAAGGTTTATGCCACAGCTGCCCTAAATTAACAGCATTGGTAATTACCAAAATAATTTTTATGTTTCTGTAATGGTTAATACACCAATATGTAGAAGCTCTTTAACCAAAATGATATTTTTAATGCTAAAATATAATTATTATTTTTATCCATGAATTTCTAAATTTACTGATTTACAAAAAAACTGAAATAATAGTAAAGCACATAATTATTTCTTGATTAATATGTCAAATTATAGTTATTTACTTGCATTCCTGAAGAGAAAAATGAGTTTTAGTGGTTGAATGTTATGCTTGATTCATTTCTGACTTGTCAGAGAAGTCCAGTGAGCCAGCTCAAATTTGGGTGAATTCAGTTTGAAATTCCTCATTCCTGTTCAAAATGGTAAAACGTGGTCCGCATTAAAGCACTTCATGATGCTGGATGGTCACTGAGACAAATAGAGAAAGACATAAAGTGTTCTCACAGTGTGATCAATTATGCTTTGGAGTCAGTTGCTGAGACTGGTACTTGGAAAATGTGCCAAGGAAGAGGCAGGAAACCAAAGTTAACTGAAGCAGATGTCAGACACCTCAAGATTTGAAGTACTAGAGACAGATCTTCAGGCAGAGATGAATGCTTCTAGATCAGAGTCTGAGAAAGTCTCCAGAATGACCATAAGCAGACGACTGACGGAACAAGGCTTAAAGGGAAGAATAGCTGCTAAGAAGCCATTATTGAAGCCTGCAAACATCCAGAAACACCTCAGATTTGCCAGGGAGCACAAACACTGGACTGTTGATGACTGGAAGAAGGTACTCTGAACGGACGAGTCCAAGTTTGAACTCTTGGGTCAGCATGGTAGAATTTATTTCTGCAGAAAAGCTGGAGAACGTTTTGATGCCAGATGCATTGCACCCACAGTGAAACAGTGGAGATTCCATTATGGTATGGGGTTCCATTTGTGGATATGGCATGGGCAAATGAGTGAAAATGGACGGTATCATGAACAAGAACGTCTACCACAACATCTTACTGCATCATGGAATCCCTTCTGGACTGAATCTGATTGGTCGTGGGTTCATATACCAACAAGAGAATGACCCCTAAGCCTCTGCTTTTCTCCCAAAAGACTTGAGCAGGAGTTTGATTCACTTCCAATCTCCACCACTAATCAACAACAACTTCGGCTGCCTGCTGAGCTAATTTTAAGTCGTTAAGTCCGTGCATACTGTACCTACTAAATCACATGTTTTATTGCTGTGATTGGCCCGTGATGAATGAGACAATCACCAGTGAGATGTCTCTGAAATGATCCAATTATGGCTTTTCAATCAAACCTGACTCTATCAAATAAAAATAACTCAGTGGCTGATTGCTAACACTTGCTTTGATCTGATGCAAGCTCATGTGCTAAGTTTTTTTTTTCTAAATCCAGCCACAGATAAATTTATATCTGATGGTTTTGGTTGTTTACATTAACAATAAACAGAGGTTGTATTTGAGCCACAAATGATATATTGTGCATTAGTGTTTTCTTTTAAGAGCACTCCATGCCTTAGTGACTCCATTAGGACTATACTGGGTGTTTTTGTGTGTGTGTTTTTTTGTAGATAAGAAACGTGGGAAGTGGGATGTGTATGGAGATCAAACGGTTCGTGTCAGGGAGTCCAATCCGCCTGGAGAGCTGCGTGAAACCACGAGGCGAGGTGGGCTGGAGTCATGGACAGGTGAGGGTCGTTCGCTACACTCTCTTAAAAATTTCTCCTGAGGCTCAGATGTACTCCTTTATGGTGAAAAGAGCAAGCTGCACTTCATGTGCTGCATATGAAAGGACCTTTGTAAGTGAGCTCACGCACTGGAGGTCAATGTTTAGATCAGTGATTCTCAACGTGTGGCTCTTTTGTGAGTATTTGTGGCTCTTTTATGTCTTAATCTTAAATATTATTCCCCTAGAAAACCTTAAAAAGGGGAAACGTTTTGCCATTTGACCACTTTCCACCCATTTAAGCTATTTTTGCCATTAAACACCCCCTTTCTTTTGCTATTTTTTAGCCAATTTACAACTTCTTTTTGCCTTTTCCCTATTTTTTCCACTTTTATCCCATTTTTGCCCTTTTTCACAATTTTTTTGCCACTTTTTGCCCATTTAAGCTACCTTGTGCCATTAAATACCACTTGTTTCCTTTTTTCCAAAATTTTTGCCTCTTCTTTTTGCCAATTTTTTGCCCAATTTTGCCCTTTTTCACCAGTTTTTGTCACATTTTGCCCATTTAAGCTACCTTGTGCCATTAAATACCCCTATTTTTGTGTTTTTTGCCGATTTTTGCAACTTTTTTTGACACTTTCCCCATTTTTGCCACTTTTATCCCATTTTTGCCCTTGTTTAACCATTTTTTGCCACTCTTCATCAAAATAAGCTACTTTTCCCCATTAAATACCACTTGCTTCCTTTTTTTTTACAAATTTTTGCCAATTTCTTGCCCATTTTTGCCCTTTTTCACCAGTTTTTGTCACATTTTACCTTTTTCCATTACATACCACTTGTTTCCTATTTTTTTTTTTGCCCATTTTTGCCAATGTTGACTGATTTTTGCCCATTTTAGTTACTTTTCACTAATTTTTTTGCTATGTTTTTGCCACTTGTAATTTATTTTTTTGTCACCTCTCACCCGTTTTTTGCTACATTCTGACCATTTTTCAAATTTTCTCCCCATTTTTGCCACTTTTCACCCAGTTTTGCGACTTTTCGACAATTTTTGCTACCTTTAACTTATTTTTATTGCTACTTGAAGCTGTTTTTGCCACTTTTCACCACTTGGTTGAGCTGGGTTGAGTAACACTGGGTTGGGTCATGATGCAATGGAGGGGAGGCAGATTTTGACATTTGCAGTGAGGGACGGAAAGCATGAGCATCTTTTAGAAAAATATGTTTTCATTGAAGACAGTTTGACCAGTCATTTCCTACCAATGAATATAATTATCCCACTTCATATTCAAAGCAAACCCACTGTGACGAACAGAATATGTTAAGAGTTGTGCCTAAAACTTAACATTAGACTGTTTATCTTTTTGCCCAACAGATAACGTACCTTCCTTAAGAAAACCTCTACTATTGCTCCCTTTAAATAAAAGTTTCTCATCTCTTCCTGCAGGTGCTGACATTTGGTTGGAGGGAGGACATCCGGGTGGGCGACCCAATGCACACAAGGAAAGTCTGCTTTGACGCCGTCTCCCACAGCAGCCCTGTCACCCTGTATGACTGTCACGGCATGAAGGGGAACCAGCTGTGGAGATACAGAAAGGTACGAGAGATGATGGAAGGTGCCTGGGGTAAAAGGGGGTTCTTACTAATGCCTGTCCTCTTTCTTACACCTGGTTTATATCTTATGCAATCACACTATACAACCATGACAGCTTATTAGATTTATCTGTGTTTGCATTGCTCTGCAGTACTCTGCAATAGTCCACTCTGCTTGTTTTGCTTATTTCTGATAATTTGATTTAGAGATAAACCACAAACCAGCAAGGAGAGGTTTGAAACCTACCTATTCAGGACACTAAACTACACAACTATCCTTGACCACTGTCCTCTCCACTCCCTCTCCTTTCCTCCAGGATAAGAGTCTCTATCACCCCGTCAGCAACAGCTGCATCGACTGTAGCCCGAGTGAGCGGCGAGTCTTCATGAACACGTGTGACCCATCCTCTCTGAGTCAGCAGTGGCTGTTTGAGAAAACCAACGCAACCGTACTGGAGCACTTCAACCGGGGCGCCAACTGAGGCTGCTAAAAGGTGAATGACCAACATTATGATAACTCCCCTGTTCTATAGTGTCTATTAAAAGTAATCACCCCCTTGAATGCTCTAAATAATGCGTAATGATTTTGTAAATCAATCATAGTTTATATAATTTGGAATTTTTTAACTATTCCTATTTGACAGATTTGTGAAATGTTGATTGTCTGAGTGCAGTGAATGTGTCTTACGTGACTATAGTGTAATGATATAGTGCATATGTATGCAGTCACTCACAGATTTTTATCACTGAAATAACTTTGAAGAAATCTGATTTCATTTTGACACTGAAGAGTTTTTTGGGGTAAAAAAGCTGATTTCCTTTGGCCATGATTGATTAAAATCAATGAAAGTTTAAAATATTTTTAGGTAATGTACATCATTTCATGTCAACTCTTAAGATACAATTTTTTCGAACAATAATTCTTCAGCTGTAAGATATCTCATTATCTTTTTGTTTTTTGCTTTTGACCAGAACAGAAGTAGATAATGAGCTGCCTCAGCAACATTAAATGTGGATCGGCAGGGACTTTGTGCACTGGCTGAGCTGAAGAGACAGTCGGACCACATGCAACAACATCCAGATTACAATCATACAGCACGAGCTTGTGATGAGGAAAGGGGTAAAAGAAAAGACTTGATTACAGTCCACTTAAAGGAAGATTGAAATATGTAATTGTAGGGCATTTACTTTCTGTCTTGTGTTGTTCCACAGGATGGGAGCGCCACGGTGAAACCTGATCGTCCTGCAGAAAACAGATCCCACAAAGACTGATTTTTGGACATCAAGTGTTTCCAAAGAGTTGATTTTATTTTGTGAAGATGCTCCTGTCTTTCATTGCAAGTTTGAATCCATCGAACACTGCTGGACTCAATAGATTGTCTATTACAATGCCTCTTTCATCATGCCTTTTTCAATGGTTGCCTTATGCCTTATACATGTCCAACTTTGGGAAATACCAGCCCCTTTTGTGCAAAAATATACCAAAAGAGCATTTGGTAGCATATGTGGTCTCTTGTTTTTGTAAGCTGTAACTCTGTGAGAGCTGGAGGAAAATCTCTGAAAACTTAAGACGTATTCCTGCACAGATACGCTGCAAGAAAATGCCTGTAAGTGACGAAGCAGTCTTGTACAATCATGTATTCTAAGTGCAAATTTATATTTTTATACAGAGCAATAAAGTTGTACAAAAACAAACATTATACCCTTTATTTGTTCTTTTACCGGTGATGTACTGTCTTACAGTGGATTCCCACAGCAGCCGTGTTCCTGTGACATCACGTTCATAGTGGAGAGCTCTTATGTTGTCATATCTTACTGTAGCATAGAGGTAGCACACCACATATCCATTTTGAAACAACATACTTCAACGTTGTTCTCCAGTCATTTGGAAGCAGACGCTTGGTGGGCTGCAATAAGACTTACTTAGACTGTTAAAGGTTTTTAAAAAGTTCTTTTTGAGCACATAATTGAGGACATTTTCCTCTATAGACCCTTTAAGTGGTAGTAAACAGTATGACTCCAATGTCAAGAACTGTGATATCTGAATGTGTCTGAAATGAGAATTTTACTCAAAAAAGTTAACATTCACAAACGGGCAGATTGGCCGACCTGTAAACTCTTACTCACCTGGGTACAAAAAGAAATAGGGCAGCAAGCAGCACTAAATGGGCCCTCACACCTTCAGGCACATTGGGGCTTGGCGCATGTCGGATTGTGGCGTGGTCGAATGGGCCTGCTACAGTTTTTTCTTAACCTGACACGCCAGATGGATGTGTTTCACACATCAATCTGGGAAAGCTTCAATAGGAAATGTTTGGGAAAAGGCAGAGGCTTTGAAAAAAGCTTGGAGTGTGGTTGGATGAACGTTCTGTCTCACATCTCTATGGGCCAATCAGAGCAACAAAACACGTGACGTAGCCACTATCGAGCTGCGCATGCGCAGCTGCCGAGGAATAACGCAAAACATGGCCACTATAGACATGTAAGTACTCGACTTTCGTCATTTTTGAAAAGAAAACAACTCACCGCTGTCTTTGTTCTTCTTTTAACGAAGAAATGTTGTCAAGTTCTGATAAAACTGGCGCTTTAGCGGCATCCACGCTAAGCTCTTCCTCCACCGGGACCGGCCTCTTGCTGCTGCTTGTTTGCGTCATGACTCCACCGCGCCTGAAAGTACTGCCCCTCCTTGCTGATTGGTCCTGTCAGTTTCTAACCGGGCCCAAACGGTTCAGACGAGAGCTTTGCAAGATGGATTCGCCAGCGAAAAACATGGAAACGGGCGTATCCATCTGCTTTGCAAGGTTAGTTTTTTCTTTCAAACAGCCATCACCTCATGTCTTTTAGAGACAGTATACCTAATGCTGTCCAGTGGGCGAGGTCGCTTGCCTTCCATCGGAGTAAACCCGTAGCGCTTCAGTGAGAGGTGCAGTCCTCATATGTGGAGATTGCGGGTGAGGTGTGATTTTCCACCTCAAAAACAAACGTTGTCACTGGTGTCTTATTACCCTTGAGATTCCCTGACCGACTGATGACTTGTGGCTTGTGCAACAATGAGAGATGAGATTTATTATTGGGACTCAGACCAGATGCTTTGCACATTTGTCCTCCTGTTGGGGTCAATATGCTCAATACGGATTGATGCATTCAGCACTGACCACTGAGCAGCTCTGAGCGGTGCTTCTGGACTACATGAGTGACAGACAAGTGTGCATGCTGTGGATTTGCAAAGGTTGACTAGAAAGAGAATGATTTGCCCCAGATAGTGCTTTGAAAGTGGATCATTGTGTTGACAGAGTATGTGGAAAATTTGGTTTAGGCCATCTGCTTCGCTTACGTTTGTGCAGATATAACCACTAATACCCTTGTTTTTGAAGACTTTATAAGTTCAGTCGTCAAAAAGAAGTACAAGATAAAATTGGGATTAAAAGAAGCTCAACTACATTCACATGATAACAAAAAAAAGAAAAATAATTAGAAATATTTTCTAAAATACAGTATATTGCCAAAAGTATTCAGTCACCCATCCAAATAATTGAAATCAGGTGTTCCAATCACTTCCATGGCCACAGATGTATAAAATCAAGCACCTAGGCATGCAGACTGTTTCTACAAATTTTTGTGAAAGAATGGGTCGCTCTCAGGAGCTCAGTGAATTCCAGCGTGGTACTGTGATAGGATGCCACCTGTGCAACAAGTCCAGTGGTGAAACTTCCTGGCTCCTAAATATTCCACAGTCAACTGTCAGTGGTATTATAATAAAGTGGAAGAAATTGGGAACAACGCAACTCAGCAATGAAGTGGTAGGCCATGGAGTCAGCGGATGCTGAGGCGCATAGTGCACAGAGGTCGCAAACTTTCTGCAGAGTCGATCGCTACAGACCTCCAAACATCATGTGGCCTTCAGATTAGCTCTAGAACAGTGTGTAGACAGCTTCATGGAATGGGTTTCCATGGCCGAGCAGCTGCATCCAAGCCATACATCACCAAGTGCAATGCAAAGCGTCACATGCAGTGGTGTAAAGCACGCCGCCACTGGACTCTAGAGCAGTGGAGATGCGTTCTCTCTGGTGGTGGATCGCGCTGTCTGGGTTTGGCGGTTGCCAGGAGAACAGTACTTGTCTGCCTGCATTGTGTCAAGTGTAATGTTTGGTGGAGGGGGGGATTAAAGTGTGTGGTTGTTTTTCAGGAGCTGGGCTTGGCCTCTTAGTTCCAGTGAAAGGAACTCTGAATGCTTCAGCATACCAAGAGATTTGGGACAATTCCATGCTCCTAACTTTGTGGGAACACTTTGGGGATGGCCCCTTCCTGTTCCAACATGACTGTGCACCAGTGCACAAAGCAAGGTCCATGAAGACATGGATGAGAGTTTGGTGTAGATTAACTTGACTGGCCTGCACAGTCTTGACCTCAACCCGATAAAACACCTTGGGGATGAATTAGAGTGGAGACTGAGAGCCAGGCCTTCTCATCCAACATCAGTGTGTGACCTCACAAATGTGCTTCTGGAAGAATGGTCAAAAATTCCCATAATACACACTCCTAAACCTTGTGGAAAGCCTTCCCAGAAGAGCTGAAGCTGTTATGGCTACAAAGGGTGGACCGACGTCATGATAAACCCTATAAATTAAGAATGGGATGCCACTTAGGTTCATATGCGAATCTAAGCAGGTGAGCGAATACTTTTGGCAATATAGTGTTTCACTCGTGCTTTGCAAACAGTGAGCCTTCTTCAGCTCTGTGTGATTGGCCGCTCAGGTCTGTGACTCAGCCCCTATACAGTATATGGGAGAAGACATCTTATTGGAAATGTGATAAAGCCGGGGTCAAACAAACTCATCATCTGGGCTCAGTCTGGAGAAGCAACCTGCACAGCCGGCCAACATTTCCCCACAAAGGACAGCAGCTGCCGGGGACCAAAGATCATTTGCCACTTTCACTTTTTCTTATTGATAGAGTGAGTCATCAACCTGAGTGGCAAATCCAATACTGCCAGTATGAGTCTGCAGATATTGGCTCTCTAATGTCATCTAGGTCAGACAAACAAACTACTGATGCCAAAGCAGAACCAGCTCAAACCTTTGTCTTTCTTCAGACCGGAGTTTGTTTTTTCCTGGATGACATTTTGTCACCTGGGAGGCGTCAAGGAGGCATCTGGACCAGATGCCCAGGCCACCTCATCTGGCTCCTCTCAACATGGAGGAGCAGCAACTCTACTCTGAGTCTCTCCCGGAAGGCCGAGCTTCTCACCCTATCTCTAAGGGAGAGCCCAGACACCCTGCGGAGGAAACTAATTTCAGCTGCCTGTATCCGTGATTTCATTCTTACACTCACTACCCACAGCTTTTGAACATAGGTGAGGGTAGGAACATAGATAGACCGGTAAAACAAGAGCTTCACCTTTTGACTCAGCTCTTTCTTCACCATGACAGACCGATGCAGAGACCGTATCACTGCCGGTGCCACTGGGATTCGCCTGTCGATCTCCCGCTCCATTCTTCCCTCACTCGTGAACAAAACCCTCAGATATTTGAACTCCTCAACTTGGGGCAGGATCTCATTCCCAACCTGGAGAGGGCATTCCACCCTTTTCAACTGAGGACCTTGGCCTCAGATATGGAGACGCTGATTCTCATCCCAGCCGCTTCACACTCGGTTGCGAAGGCCAGTGAGAGCTGTAGGTCACAGGCTGATGAAGCCAACAGAACCACATCATCCGCAAAAAGCAGAGACCTATTCCTGAGGCCACCAAACCGGACGCCCTCAATGCCCTGGCTGTGCCTAGAAATTCTGTCCATGAAAGTTATGAACAGAACCGGTGATAAAGGGCAGCCCTGGCAGAGTCCAACCTGCACCAGAAATGAGTGCGACTTACCTCCGGCAATGCGGACCAAGCTCTGACAATGGTCGTACAGAATTTAAATCATGAATCCAAATGATCAAAATATGATATAAAAAGTCAAAACCATAAATTTAAGTCATAATTGTGAGATGCAAATTAGAAAATAGGAAATGAAAACACAAATTTCTAAATGTAATACATTTACTCTTAAATTTAACTCTTGACTCTTTCTAATTCTTATGACTTAACGAGGACTTTTCAATCATCAAGGTTAAGTTTACATTGTTACACTGGAGGAAATCTGCAGACCTCCCGCTGGTGGGCCAGTTATGATAAAAATATGATATGATGTGGTGGGCCGGGTATAACTGTGCCACAGGCTGGATTTGGCCCCCCGGCCTTGAGTTTGACACCCCGGAATTATGGGTGAATAATTTGGCTTTGCTGACAATTACAAGATCCACATAGCACTGGATTTCAGTTATTGCTGCCAAGGGTGGCACAACCAGTTATTAGGTTCAGGGGGCAATTACTTTTCCACCTAGGGCCAGAAAGGCTTGGATTTTTTCTTCCTTAATAAATAAAATCATTATTTAGAAAGTGTACTTTCTATTTATTTGGACTGTCTTTGTAAAATATAAAATTGGGTTGATGATCTGAAATATTTGAGTGTGATAAATATGCAAAAACACCAGGGATCAGAAAGGGGGCACTTTAAATCACTGCCCCAGCTGGGCCACTCCAGTCCCAATGCAGCTAAAGAGAGACGGTTTATCCACTTGATAAATAAAGGGTTAATTTTAGCTGTTGAAATCTTGCAGTGTTGGAACAGTCCTCACTCATATTCTGTGATTTGTTTGTTCCATAATATTATATTTATATAATTCTCATAATTCTATCTTAATTCTCATAAATCTTAATGACTGCTAACCAAAAGGTCACTTCAGTTTTCTTTTCAAAGGCCATGAAAGTAAATTGTTCCAAGCAGCTATCGTGTAATGTTGAACATAAACGAACGCTGAACGCTGCTGCTGCCCTGCAGTCAGTGATAAACATTCATCACATTAAGACCTTTCATTACCGGGGTGAACAGTCAAAACTCAATTAGGTGTGTAATAGGGGATTTCAATCAGGGAAGACTTAATTAAAAAGGGGCTTAAAAGTAATTAAATTAATTTATATGAAACAGTGCACAAAAGGAAAGTTGTGGAAATGAGCTTTGACTTGATTAAACTGTCCTCATGAAGTCGGCGCTAAAAGCAGCTCTGATGTGAGGACGTTACAGGGGAACAAACTAAACAGGTCTCAGAACAGCTCTTTACACCTTTGGATCTCCTTTGTATGGTAAGGTTGACCCTGTGCATGAGGTGGTTTTAAAATCTTAACTGATTTTAAAATTGTGGTAGACCACAGACATGAGGAAAACAAAGTAATTCTCCATATGCCACACTACACAGACATGAGATCCTTCAGAAGCTCATGCGATTAATACTACTACTACTACTACTACTACTACTACCACTAATAATAATAATAATAATAATAATAATAATAATAATGACAATAATACCTTGGATTTATCTAGTACCTTCCAAGGAACCAAAGGATGCTTTACAAGAACACATAAGAGATAGACAGACTATATTAGGATCTAGAAAAGCACTCGGAGAGCGCAGACCTCCGCCAGTGGCCCTATCTCCCAATAGTACAGAATCCTTTAAAAAAATTCCTGGATCCAGACGGTGATCTGGATCACTCCAAAAATCTAATCAGTTCTTCCTTATGCCATTTCTGACATTTCCTGAAAATTTCACCAAAATCCGTCCATTACTTTTTGAGTTATGTTGCTAACAAACAAACTAACAAACAAACTAACTAACAAACCCTGCCGATCACATAACCTCCTCAGCGGAGGTAATAAGATGAGTGTATGGGGTAGTTTAGTGATGGCTGTAGGCTGTGGTGAACAGGTGGTGCTTGAGATGTTTTTTGAAAACCTCCAAAGATGGAGCGCTATGGATGTCTGCAGGCAGAGTGTTCCAGAGGGTGAGGGCTGCAGCGCTGAAGGCTGTCTCCATAGGTTCAGAGTTTGGTTTTGGGCATGGAAAACAGGCCAGTGTCTGAAGACCAAAGGTTCCCAGATGGTGTATATGGATGGATGAGATCAGAGAGGTATTGAGGAGCCAGGGCATGGACAGATTTGTATGTGAGGAGGAGGACTTTGCTTTAGAGAAAAAAACAAAAAATGGACAACTACCTTATCTGGCAGAAAGTTGGGCTCGCCAATTACAAGACCGCCTTCATTCACCTTTGCAACATTGCTAAAATCAAAATTATTATAATAATTATTATTGTTGTTGTTGTTGTTGTTGTTATAATAATAATAATAATAATAATAATAATAATAATGATAATAATAATATTTATTATCATTATTATCATAATTTTATTATTATCATATCATCATTATTATTATAATTAGTAGTTTTGTTATTATTTAAGAACAACTCCACTTCCCTGCATTTTACTACTTGTTTTTCTCTCTATTTCATCATCATCGTCCTAGCTTCAATGCTAATGCTGCACTGATCTGTTTTCTATCAGTCATGGTTGTTCTTGTTAATTCTTCACACACTGCTTCCATCATGACTGATGTTATGGCCATATTCTATTAAATGGGAGATTCATTCATAGCCATGACAGACATAAATTTGTCTTTCATTTGTTGTTTTGTTGGTTCTCTTGTTCTGCTTTCTGCATCTCCCTCTTCTCTCCTTCTGCTCCTCCACCACCCCCTACCCTCCTCTTTCTAACCCCAGCGTGGCTTCGGCAGAGTGCTGATAGCATGTGTCTAGTTCTGCTCCAGGTTCCTGCCCGTTAAGGGGAAGGTTTTTCTTGCTGCTGTAATGAGGCTTGATACTGCTGAGATCATGGTGATTAATGTAGGTCTTTATAATAACAGGCCACATCAGAGAGAATGGTCCAGACCCATCCTCTTTGTAAAGTGTCTTGAGACAACTTTGGTTATACATTGGCACTGAACAGACAAAGACTGACTGATTTTTTAAAAATTAATTTCATGGTGAACTAACGGTTCTTCTTTGTTCCCGGCTCACTATTTCCCTGGTTATCAATCAGATGCTTACTCAGTTCCCTGATTAATTGGGAGCAACTTAGGTTTTTCCTGGTTAACCATCTGGTGGTGCTAAGTTATTCCCTGGTTGACAAGCAGTTATTCACTAATTTATTCCTTGGTTAATCAGCAGTCAGTTATTCATTCATATCATGGCAAACTAGCAGTGAGATACTAACGCTGATGCAGACTCTGCATGCAGAATTCTGTGAATCCATCCTCCGTGTCCGACAGAAAACACCAAAGCACCAAGCATGCAGAGCAGAACTAGGATGACATCCTTTACTCATCAAAATACAACATAGAGCTTTTCAATTGTATTTTCACCTAAAAGAAAGTGAGCCTGACACGTTTGTCATGGTTCTGACGAATATTTTGATATTTCATTGATTTCCTGTTGTGTTTCCTTGCTCCCCTCCTAGTGTTTCTGATATCTTCCCTCTTGTCCAGTGTGAAGTTTCCTGTTTTAATTTGTAGTTTTATTCCCTTGTATTTGATTCCAGTTTTCTCCCTGCCTGAGTTTCCCTCCACTGTGATTACCCTCACCAGTTTCACCTGTGTGTCATTAGTCACACCTGTCTCTCTGTCAGCAATCACTCCCTGTGTATTTAGGCTTTGTGTTTCTCCATTCTGCTTTCTTATTTTTTTGTGGTCTGAAGTAAGTTTTGTTATAGATTCTCTTGGATTTCTGCTCATTAAGTAGTTTGTTCTGTCTGCACTTGAGTCCTCGTTTTGAGTTTTTTACCACACCATGACAACGCTGATAACAAAGCCCTGACCCTCAGAGAGCTGGTACAGAGTCCCCAGACACAAAACCAACCATCTTAAACCACATTATTCATCAACAAAAACAAAATTATTCAACTCATTCGACCAAAAAGAAAGCAAACTGGAATGCTATTTTTCCCTTAATAAGGAGTATGCAGTTACAGAATATTCAAGCACTGCTGAGGAAATGCTTGACCATGAAGAGTCAGTTAGCACAACCTCCCCATCGAGACAGGAGCCATAGACCAGTGTCACTCAACCCTGCTCAACCAAATAGGCAAAGCGTTGAAAAATACAATTGGGAGAGCCACAATCTTAGTGGTGAAAAATGGGTTAAAGGAGCGATAAATTAAGTTTAAGCAGACAAAAAAGGTCTAAATGTAGCAAAATAGTACATGTGGTAAAATGGGAAAAAAGTGACAAAAATTGGGATAATGAGTGGCAGAAATGGGTGAGAAATGACAAAAGACTAAGTAACAGGTGGCAAAAATGGTCAAAAAGCAGCAAAAATGAGTGTAAATATGCAAAAAGCAGCATAGAGTGCAAAAATGTGGCAACAAAATGTGGGAACATGGGTAAAAAGTGACAAAAATGGGGAAAATAAGTGGCAGAAATGTGGGAGAAGTGAAAAAAAAAACTAAGTTACAGGTGGCAAAAACGGTCAAAAAGTGTCAAAAACATAGCCAAAAAATGAGTGGAAAGTGCCTTTAATGGGCAAAAAGCACCATAAATGTGGGAAATGGGCGGAAGGCAAAAATGAGAGAGCAAGAATGAGAGTGGCAAAAATGGGACAAAAAGTTGGAAAATGGGTGAAAAGTGACAAAAATGGAAATAATAAGTGGCAGATTATGGGTGAGAAGTGACAAAAAACTAAGTTACAGGTGGCAAAAATGGTCAAAAAGTGGCAGAAATAGGTGCAAATGGGCAAAAGCAGCAAAGACTGGCAACAATGTGGCAAAAAAAATGTGGGAAAACGGGTAGAAAGTGACAAAAATGGGGATAATAAGTGGCAGAAATAGGTGAGGAGTGAAACAAAAACAACTAAGTTACAGGTGGCAAAAATGGGCAAAAATGTAGCCAAAAAATGACTGGAAAGTGCCTTAAATGGGCAAAAAACAGCAAAATGGGTGTAAATGGGCAAAAAGCAGCAAAGAGTGACAAAAATGGGCAAAAAAGTGACATTTAATGGCAAAAGACAGCTAGATTGGGCAAAAAATGTTTAAAAAAAGATAAGGGGAAAGAATGCAAATAGCAAAAAACAGAATAAAAAAGGCAAAAACTGGTTAAAAAGCAAGAAAAAAATGATAAAGTGGTAAAAAGAAGCAGCAAAAATGGGCTAAAAGCAGCAAAAATTATTTAAAGTGGCAAAAAAAAAACCCATTAAATAAGGGCAATGGAAATATACAGACAAAAAATAAAGGTTGAAGATGAAGTTTGACAATTAAAGCCTTCTGTATAAGTGTGGAAAATAAACTGATCAATGTTGCATTGGATAATTTCTGAGGTCAAAGCTTCTCTGTTTTCAGGTTTTCTGGGGTGTAATATTTTTAATTAAGACCTAAAAGAGCCACAAATCATCAATAAAGAGCCACATGTGGTTCAAGAGCCACAAGTTGAGTATCACTGCCATAGACAAAGATGGATCACCAAAGAGGAAAGTGTGCACCCTCTGCAGCCAACAGGAGGTGGAAATAGAGCTGCACACACTTCATCTAGTTGCTATTGTAAGTTTGTGTACCTCATTGTGAAGTGTTACCCTCATTATAATAATATTCCTCTCTCTTATTCTGGCTGTGAAACATCGTTGTGTCCTCTGATAATGAAGTTTAATGATTTCAGAGATTATTCAGGGAAAAATCAAAGGACAGGCATCAATTAAACTGTCATAGGCCGTTGTTTTATTTCTTGCTGTATAAATGTGACTGTCAGTGTGTGTTTTGGTGATGAATGAATGTATATCACAGGCTGCTCCTCAGTCTTTGTGAATTAATAGGCGACACGCTGATTGCTCGTCGCTCCACTCTGAGGAGAAATCAGTCTGAAGTGAAGGGCTGGCACATGTTTTGATTAAAGAGAATATTTTCATTCTCTTTGCCCTCTTTATTTTGAGTGCTGTTGGAAAAGATGTGTGATTGAAACTTTGACATCTCCGGCTCTAAACAAATGCAGAGACAATCAGGAGTAAATGGGGGGTAATCTTCACCATTACTGAGCCTCCAGAGCGCTATTTTTGACACATTGTCGGGTCAATTTTACAAAGAAGGAGCGATTCACTGTCATTTTAATTCCATTTCAGCTCTGCAATCTCCTCCATCATGATATGACCCTGAAAATTGCACTCTCTCCTTTTGATGATGGCTGATGTGAACATCTGAAAGCTTGAAATGGGAAGACAGATGCAAGCCGGGGACAAAAGGAGAACATGATAAGTGAATTCAGCTCCATCTTAGAAAAAATTACACTGCTTTTATTCTTTAGCCCTCATTCATGGCTCTCACATCTTGAAAATATGATTGCAAAAATCCAAGCTCTAAAAGTGTTAGCTGCAGCTTTGATTTAAGACCTAAAGTGCCCTTTTAAATAAACATGACGTCACTTTTCTCTGTTCTGTTTCTTTCACAAAAAAAAGTGACCAAATGCATGACTGTTAGCCAAAGCTTTCCTTTATCACACACGTTTTTATTTACTTTATTGTTTTACTTTCATACTTTTGACTTGAATATGGAGTGTTTTATGCTCTGATTCCCTCGAGTCAACATTAGACATGTCTGATTTTTATGATTCCAGGTTGGGCCATCTCGAACGGATCTCAAGTTTTTGTGAGATTTCATCAGGGCCGTTTCTAGCTTTGTGGGGGCCCTATGCAAAATGCTGTTTGGGGGCCCCTAGTTTGCCAAACTTTGATGGAGAGATTCCTAATCCGGTAGATAAGGCGTGTCAAACTGAAGGCCCAGGGGCCAAATCCAGCCCGTGGTGCAGTTATACCCGGCCCACCAGATCATATGATATTTTTATTATAACTGGCCCACCAGCATGACATCTGCAGATTCCCTCCAGTATAAAAATGTAAACTTAACCTTGATGATTTAAAATATCCCCGATGAGTCATAATAAAGATAATAAATAGCAGAGTAGGAATTATTTCATTAAAATTCAGGAACGTGGAAAATAAATTTGTTTTCATGTCATACTTTTAATGTCGTATCTCACAATTATGAATCAAAGGTATGGTTTTGACAATTTTGAATTATATTTTGACCTTTTAGAATCACAATTTTAAATTTTAAGTAAAAGTTTGATCTTTTAGACTCATAATTTTTTTTATTTTATCTCACATTTTGACCATTAAAACTCATGATTTAGAATTTTCTCATATTTTGACCATTTGATCTCATAATTTTGACTTTTTCTCTCATATTTTTACCCTTCAGAACAACAATTTTAAATTTTGAGAAATATTTTGACTTTCAAAACTCATGATTTTGAATGTTCTCATTTTTGACCTTTTTTAAAATCACGATTTTGACTTTTTTCTTCACATTTTGACATTTTCAACTCCTATCATTGACTGTAATATCTTATTTAGACCTCTAAACTGATGATTAAGAATTGTATCTTATTTTTTTGACCTTTAAAACTCACAATTATGAATTTCATACCATATTTGACCTTTTCAGCTTGTGATTTTGACTTTAATCTCATATTTTCACCATCAAAAATCATGATTTCAACATCAACTCATATATTTGCCTTTAAATACATTGTTTTGACTTAAAATGTAACGTTTTTACCTTTTGAACCAATAAGTTTGACTTACTCCGTCTCAGATTTTGAGCAGTTAGACCTATCATATTGGCTTTTTTAATATCAACATCATTTATCATCAGTCCCGGTCCGCCCTCAGTTTAGATCTCAATCCAGATTCTGGCCCCCACTGGGATTGAGTTTGACACCCCTGCAGTAAGAGATAAAGACAGGTAATCTTAATTCTCCTCAGATGAGGCTGAAAATTCAGCTTTGGGGCCCCCTATTGGCTTGTGGGGCCCTATGCATTTGCATAGTCCGCATATAGCAAGAAACGGCCCCAAATTGCCTCCAATGACTAATGTGAGGTCTCATGGACTGAAGTGGATCTCAACTAGGTGGTACCCAAATCTAAATCATCCATCTATCCATTTTCTTTACCACTTATCCCTTAGCTCTCTTAAAAATGTAAATCTTTTTGTTTAAAACAGAATTAAAATACTTTAAAAACAGCTAAAATGGGTAATGATGGCAAAAATCTGCAAAAATGGGTGAATTTGGAGTTTAAAGTAACAGAAATAGGTTACAAGTGCCAAAAAATGAAAAAAGATTTCAAATAAACAACCAAAAATGTCAAAAATTGGTTGAAGTGGCAAAAACAGGCATATGAAGTGGTAAAAGGGGATCAAAAAAGTGGCTGAAATGGTGTTAGAGTAGCAAAAAATAGGTGGAAATTTGTTGAAATGGGATGAAAATGTGGTGTTTTCTAGTTTTCTTGGTTTTATTTTGTATCACTTCCGCTTTCCAGTTTCTGGTCACCGTGTTTAGTTTCGGGTAACCTGACATGCTTTCTTTCGAGGCTGCACCATCCCCCACAGCACTGAGGAGAGGATCGCACCTGCAGCAAGTTTGGCTCATTAGGACTCCTTCAACAGGCTGCAATTTACTCTCCTTGGTGCCAGAGTCTTGTTGATCACTCCTGTGGTAAACTCCAGTGCTTGGCCTCTACTCACACGAGTAATTTTGTATATTCTTCCAGTGATTTGTTTGATGACTTTGACTAACGTGTCCTCCTCTTCCTTTTCAGTGCCTCCCTCACCGCTCACCTGCAAAACTGTATACAACACTCTCTTACCCACGAAGACTCTCACTCCCAGGACCTCTGGATTTTCCCCTGTACCTGCACAATAAAACTGTTAAACCTTTATCCACCTCTGGGTTCAACACCTCATCACACATCACAGAAAAAATGATATAAATTGGCAAAAAAGGGGTTAGCTGAGGCAGAAATAAGCGGAAATGGCTTAAATTGGCAAAAAAAGGGCATATTAAATTGTGAAATGTGGCGTAAAAAGTGGTAAAGAGGGGTTAATAGTGGCAATAATGGGTCAATACAGCCAACAATAGGCAGAGAGTGGCAAGATCTGGTGTAGAAGTGGCAAAAACAGGCAGGAAAAAAGTGGTGGAAAGGGTTTACAACTGACAAAAAAAAGGGTTTTAATGGGTAAAAAAATTACGACAAGGGGCTGAAATCTTGCAAAATTGGTGTAATGTGGCAACTATGTAAATCAAAAAATATTCCTAGTTTTTTAAGGCATCTGGAGACCCCCTCTCCGTGTCTCGCGACCCCCAATGGGGTCTCGACCCCAAAGTTTAGAACCACTACTTTAGACCCCTCTCTCTGTCTTCATAAACAGCCATGCATGGTGAAGGATTTGACCCCAATACGTCCAGCGAGCTCCCTTGTGACCTGTGACACTGCAACGGTCGTGATTTTCCATTAGTGTGTGACGGTGTGTTCGTTTATAGCAAAGCCCTGAGAAGAGGCAGGTGAGTGGTAATTACTGGGATGATGGGTTATATGAGCAGAGCAGGCCGGTCACAGCTCCTCTGGATCCTGGACGGAGAGAATCACGTGTCAGGACAAGCATTTTAATATGAGTCAAACAGGCAGACACCATCTTTCCTGCACTTTTACACTGTTTCAAGTGCCTCATATTTAGTCAAATTTTCCATTATGAAGCGCTTCAATTAAATTGATTAGATTAATTTCTAAGCCTCGTTTTAATTAAGTCCCCCCGATTGAAACTGCGTATCACACACCTAATTTGGTTTGGCTGTTCACCCTGGTAATGAAAGGTTGTTTTGTCATAAATGTTTATCGCTAGCTGCAGGGACGTTACGTTCATTTATTACAGTGCTGTGTTAAACACTTGGTTCTGATTGGATGATTATTTGTAGCAACTTCCTGGTATTCCTTGATCAGCAGCTGATATTGAGAAGGATGCAGCTGTTCTCAAATTACTCTGCACAAATAAGACTTGTTATAGACGTCAGGAATGTGACAAAGCAAACAATAGCGATTTGAGAAAGTACAAGGTGCAAGCCCATTTCCAAAAAAGTTGGGGTGCTGTGTAAAATGTGAATAAAAACAGAATGCACTGATTTTCAAATCTAATAAACCCATATTTATTTACAATAGAACAAAAACAACAGTGACATTGAGACATGTAAACATTTCATGAAGCTCATTTTAAATCTGAAGGTACCGACACATCTCAAAAAAGTTTGGATGGGGTAGCAAAAGGCTGGAAAAGTAAATGGTACCAATACAAAACAGCTGGAGGAGCACTTTGCCACTAATAAGGTTAATTAACAACTGGATGTTCAGGATCGTCACGCCCTCTGATAAACTGCTGTCAAAAATGCACAACAATAAAACTGTGTTCATTGTTTAAAGCCAAACAAAGTAGCCTAAAACACAAGTGTTTTTACCAAAGATCTTTGTTTGATCATCCATATGCTTTGATCATGATTTTGAATACATAAAATTAACCAAATTTTAGCAACCTAAGTGCAGAAAGACCCTCACGCCCCACCAATGAAATCTCTGGCGCCCCTCCAAGGGGGTCCTGAATACCTGGACTGGGAGCCAAGGCTATAGGGTACTGTCATTTTATATATAATGAATAACTTGTCAAGAAAATCCCATTAGTATGTTTTATACCTCTGGATGGGTGTATGTCCAAGTACAGTTCCTCCATTTTGTCATACTAAAATTTCTGTAATTCCTCAAAATCCTACAAAACATTTAGCTATCATGATACTTAGCTCTACTGTTCGCCTTTACGATGAGTAGATTTCATCAATATCATGGTTTGTAATGATGTAAGGCACATTTGTTTGGGACAAAGACATGTAAAACTGCATTTTTCGAGTTCTGAAGAAAACAGGAAGTTTGGGCCACTGCTGATTGGTTGGCTCACTTTCACCACTTACTGTGGTGTTGACTGATCTCAACTGTTTGGAGGAAGTCAACCAAAGTGACCATATATGACTTGCCACATGAAGGGTTAATGCTTTATGTGCCAGGTATCAAAGAAACAGAAACAGTTCAATCAGAAGAAACCAGCGACTGATTTAAAGGGGCTCTATGTAAGATTTTTGCTATAAAACTTCCCACTTTTGAGGATATAATGGTGCGCACTTTATCCTGATGTGAGGAATGAGGCTCTTTATGTCTTCCTTGTTTGCCTGTATAAGCCTGTGGAGTCATTTCTCTGTGAAGAATTCGGACTGAATTTTCTGCGAAATCTCAACTGAAGTGACATCGGGTACTACGTAACGCGTGCACCCCTTTGCTCTGCTTATACCTGACAACGACGTGTTGAATGGAGAAGAGAGAGAGAAACGGCAATGGAGAAGGCTGCTTCCACGAGTAAACAACAGGCTAGCTCAGCCCAAACACCCACACAAAATCTGCGAGAACATAAAAAAACTAAGATAATTTAATCTGCTGAAGCCTGTCAAGCTAAAATAGAGTGTGACCGACACAGAGGAAAATTGAGAGCATCAACTGCAGTCAAGATGGCCGACACTGGTGTCGCTATACATCCAATCCATGCAGGAAGTCCCAAGCAGAAGTTTCTTCTTCGTGTTGGACTCAGCTGCCAGTGTTTGTCAGTCTTTTTTGCATCTAAGCCTAACCCTTGGTGCTGGATCTCAAATATATCACCTGCCCCACTGCCTTACCCTGAACCTAACCACTCAGGTTCTAATGCCTAAGCCTAACCTTAGACGTTTGGACTTCCGGTTGAGACTTCTGGTATGGATTGGATGTATGTTGGCCATCTTGTCTGAAGCAAGGTATTCTTGTAAATGAAGGGAGCTTCGCTCGGCACTCGGGATAAATACCGATCCAGAGATGGCCGTCTTTCTGTTGAAAAGGTAAGGCATCACTCTAGACCATGAAATACAATGTAGTGTTTTATGTTGTATAAACCATATGCTACATCATGTTAGCTTGCTTATGAAGATGCTATCCAAACAACGACAATGTCACGTTGCTCATTTAGTGTTTTCCGGATAATATTGCATCTTTTTCTTGCTTTCTGGCACTGGACTCAACTTACTGAGTTTATTTTTTGATAGTTCTTAAAATATCTTCAACACATAATGTCAGCTATCTGATATCCGCGGTCGAGGCACCATTATCAGAGCAATGTTAGCCCTGTTGCTTCTGCTCTAAAAAGCGTCCCATTTAATAGACATTACACATTACACACATAAAAAGACAATAAAATTGGTCAATGCTGCACTAAGTAGTGAAGTTCTTCATTCATATAAGTGGTTGTGAAAATATCGTCCTTTTTTAATCGCTTCATATGAACCAATATTTAGTTTTGTGTTGTGTCCGCACTAGAGGTTCAAATATACTTTATTCATTTTCATTTTTAGTTTGTGGAACTTTGAAGTGTTACTTCACTTACCTCCTCTGTATACATGATGCCGGTAAATCGCCTTGGTCTGCGTATGTATCAGCTGATAAACCAGAGGCTCATTCATGAGCAAGGAGCACACCGTCATGGACGAGCAACACAATGTTGTTGTAGTTCTTCTAATGGCTGGCGGTGTCGCTACACTGGTATTTTTCTAAATCTTGCATAGAGTCCCTTTAAAGATAACGTTTTATTTATATGATAATTTTATTTATATGATAATGAATTATATTGATGAACATAGCTGTGATATTGGATTATTGTCAGAGTCTCTTTGGCGCTTGTACTCCACAAGAACATAGCGTGATCAAAGGGTTTCTGCGGTACACAGGTGATGGCTGAAGATGTCATCTAAGTTGAAGGACTTGTAGACTTGGTGGTGATAGGAAGGTGGAGGGGTTGCTTGGAACCATGCCATGAATTAACGGATGGAGGAGAAAGCCACATAGCCACATTTAAAAGGGCTAGCAGTGACATGATAGGTGAGGTCAGGTGAGGTCAGGTGATGTAGACAGCTGATTATGAGTATGAGTATGAAGGCATGAAAACCAGCGTGGAGAATATAGTCTTCCTGACTGAACTTGTGATACGCTTCATTTTGCAAGCTTTATACCTAACTAGCATATTAAGCATCTAAAATGCATGCAGGTGTCATCAAAGGTCACTTCAGATGTGATATATTGTGCTCTTTCTTCTTTTAAACTCTCTTCTTGTAACCCTGCCTGTTTCATATTGTGCTAGACACTTTAACCAGTGTAAGTTCAGTCTTACTCATAGCAAACACAGACCCCAGCCCACCCACTCACAGGCTGGAAGGCAAAAGAAATGATATATCTCCAAAGACCCCTCTGTTTCCTTCCTTTATATAATAAGAAAATGTTAACACTGAATTTTCAGAGCACTCTGATGCTTATTCCCAAACGCAAAGACAGATCACTCTACCGAATTTCTAAGAAAGTGTTTTTTGATGGGGCTGTGAACTCGTCTTATACTCAGAAATGTGATTTCACGAATCTCATTATTTTTTAAACGGCAGAATTGGATCCATCAGTTTACCCTCAGAGGCCACATAAACACACAAACACATGCTTATTTAGAAACATGCTTTATAATGATGGCATCAGCGTTAAAAAGTCAAGGCTCCATATTTTATTCATGTCCTGTTTTTAATTATTCACTATCTGGTAAAGCTTTTATTTTGCCTTGCAAAGAAGCATATGTTTAAAGCCAAAATGATATTTGAAGGTTTTTCTTCCAATGTGACCTGATGCAATTAAGTAAACATGAACCTGAAACTCTAGTTTAATGAGTATCCTCGTGAAGGCCACTTCCTCTGTAAATGTTCATACTGCAAAAAATAAACATGAGCATTATGAATAATGCTGTAAAATGACTACATTTTGGTTATATATCTGCACAGGTTTAACAGAGAAGATTATGCAACTGGTGGACTCGAGAACTGGGGTGCCTAATTGAAAAATGCTGCAAACTTGATAAAGGGCCCTGTAGTGTGCTACTGAGAGTATTTTTAGACAGACAGGGTTCTGGTTCCATTCTTGAGTCTCAGAACCTTGGTGCTTTCTGGTGAACCAGCCCTTGTTCACACCAGTTTAAGCAGAACCAAAGTGGGAGGACGATGGACATGTATTACCACGTCCCGCTCCACTTTTGCCCAAGTCTTTCAAGCAGTCCCGGTATTACTTCTTCAGTTTCTTGAGTAAATCAATTACTGTTCTTGGTCTGGAGTTCAGGTAAACCCAGCCTTTGCCATCTCAGCATATAACATGCTCTTCCTTGTACGACTCTCCAGCTTCACCTGGAATTCTGTCAATACCCAGATCACAACCAAACATTTAGTCTCCCCTGCAGAACACTTTTTTTTTTTCTGCTCATCTTCACGATCTAGAATGTGATATGCCCACTGATGAAGTCATGGTTCCCAAGAAAGAACCAGCTATTTTTGGTTCCAGCTGAGAACCAACTTTTCAGGTTCAGAACCAAGAAGACTATAAACCTATACGTTAACATGAACAGTCATCTGATAGAAAGCTTAAGTTTTAGCAGACCAGCTGTTTGAATAAACAGAATAATTTCCCCTTCTGCACTACGAGGTCACAGACGTGAAACGGAGTCGTCCACACTCTGCAGGTGCTGATTGTCTGTCAGACATGTCGATATTTATCTGATACTATCATGCCGGTTTATCAGAAACGTTTCCTTTGGCTCCACAAAAAAGTGATGGCTTATTTTCATTAGTGTATGTTATTTGAATCTTCTGACAGTTTATAGCAGTTAGAACAGGAGGGAAGTGAGTTTTTTGTGACACTCACCTCTCAGAGTTAAGGTGAGCCTGGAAACAAGACGTACATCGGATATAGAAGATAAGACTGTCTTACGTTAATGGTCTTAAACCTGGACTCTGTCATTTTATTTATGTCAGATAAGTGATGGTTGATGCCGGTCCGCAGGCTCCTTAGGCTGGCAGCGCTGTACTCCCTACTCAGAAAGTATGACTGTCTCAGGTTGCTATAGTTACTCCTAATGGAGTAACGGCTAACAGCTGCTGTGCATTAATGTGGAACAATGTAATGACTTTTTGACCGGAACTACTTGTGAAGTTCGAACGGTGTCCATAAATCAGAAGTTAATGGACACCAATGAAATTTCCAGAGCCAATCAGAATCGAATATTTGCCAAGATCATGGTATAAAACATGGTATATGGCCAACTAGTGTGCAAATTACACATGAATTGAAACTATTTGTTGTTTTAGCAAGTGCCTCTCCTTATCATCACAGTAATGAAGTCGAAGAATAGCAGATCAGTGCTGGTCTCCACTGGTCTTGATGGAAAATCCTGAGTTCATCCAGTCCAAGACCAAGACAAGGCTGAGTAAAAATGGGGGGGTCAACAGGGATGAGCCCAGCCTTCAGAGGATTTTCAAAGAAAGCAGATTGAAGAACTTAGGGGAGCTTCACAAAGAGCGGGCCCAGGAAATGGACTACAAGTGTCATATTCTTATTGTGAAATCCTGAACCACAGATGTCATAAGCATCTCACCTGGGCTAAAGAGAAACAGAACCGGACCATTCCTCAGTGGTCTAAATCCTGTTTTTAGATGTAAATTGTTAGTTTATTTGTAAATCAGAGGTCCCAGAGTCTGGAGGAAGATCAGAGAGGTACAGAGGTCCATGGTTCTTAAGTCCAGTGTTTTCAGTTTCCACAGTCAGTGATGGTTTGGGGTCCCATGTCATCTGCTGCTGTTGGTCCATTGGTCTTTATCAAGTCTAGAATCAACACTGTCTATCAGGAGGTTTTAGAGACCTTCATGATTCCATCTGCTGAGAAGCTTTATGGAGATACTGATTTCTTTTTCACCTGCACACAGTGAAGTCAAAACTACCAGAAACTGGTTTGGTGACCATCTGTTTGATTGGCCAACCAGCTGGTCTGACCTGAAGCCTGCAGAGGATCTCTGGGGAAATGTCAAGAGGAAGATGATTTGGCCTGTTTGGAATTAAAGAAACAGAGGGTCTCAACTAAAAGGAATGACTAAAATTAAACAACTCTTACTGACTTGAACTGGACTAAATGTTCTTGTTTTTATTTTTACAAAGATACAGGAAGAGAAACTAGACAGCTGTGCATCAGGTCTTTAGTTCATCCTGTTGATTTCCACAGAACACCTGGTCCCTCACTCTACATATCTTCATCCTGAAGGCTGTGTAGCCGTCTCTTTGAGCTCATTGACTTTGTTAAATGCTTAACATTTTATTTACATAAGCCCATCCACCAGATGAGTAAATCATAGACAGTAGCTGCAGAAAAAGAGCAGCGCGGAGCAGAAGCTGCGCCTCATTGTACTGCAGTCAGTAACTCGCCGGCTGTTGGCGACACACATGCTGCTGCTACTGCTGTCTCTGAACAGATTTATACAGCGTGCTATATATTCTGTTCAGGTTCCCTCCACCAGGCGCACATCCAACAGCAGCTTGTGTGCCAGAGCCAAGCTGCTCTTCAAAGACTCGTCAGCTGAGAGAAAGCTATAAAGAATGTCAGCCGTAAAGGAGAGTTTACATTACATAACAAGTCTGAAGTGGTGTTTTAGCATTTTCTATCCATTTACCATAAATCCACTTTTTACTGCTGTAATTTTGCTTGGATGGTTTAGTCACCTTCCAGCTTATCTCCTGTTTTTATTTGGCAACACCATAAAATCAAACCTGCAAAGACGTTTTTTTGTTTTCTGTGAACATCATGTCTGCAAGAGCAACAACCATGACACTGGCTCAGACGCAGGCTCATCAGGGGGCTCAGGAGCTATTTTAGTTACATACTGTTTGTTTTTGGAGGGTGGAACTGAAAATCCCTGCAGAGCATGTCATTTTTTAGGCATTTTCCTTACTAAAGTAAACTTTAAGTTATGAGATCATATGAAGGAGGGGGCCACTTTCACTTAAAGATTATGTCAAAGTAATCCCGCCATGTGTTGACTGGAAGCAGTAACAAAAAAGAGGAAATTCAATCACAGTGACCTTAAACTTTGAGACTGTTACAACATTTTCTAATTTTTTTCTAAATTCTTCTATTTCTGTCCTGACATCTAATTCTCCTGTTCATAGTTCAAACATGTAATATTTTATGATTAGGTTAAATAGGGTGCACGGCGGTGCAGGGGTTAGCACTGTTGCCTCATAGCAAAGGGGTCCTGTTTCGCATCCCGATCAGGGCCTTTCTGTGCGAAGTTTGCATGTTCTCCCTGTGCATGTGTGGGTTCTTTCTGGGTACGCTGGCTTCCTCCCACCACAAAATACATGTAAAGACATGCTTATTAGATTAACTTGTGGCTCTAAATTGTCCGTAGGTGTGAATGTGCCTGGTGGTCTGTATATGTCAGCCCTGTGACTGACCAGTCCAGGGAACCAATGGAGGGAAAACCACCTTCACCAACAGACTGATCAAAAACCTGCCCAACTGTTGTGTGGTCCATCAGGACGACTTCTTCAAGCCCCACAAACAGATTGTAGTTGGTGAAGATGGCTTGAAGCAGTATGATGTCATCACTGCTCTGGAGTACGATGGTTGGAGAACCCGGTGAAGTTTGAGAAATCTCATGGCGTTAATAACACGCTGGACACTGAGATCGTCCCAAAGTCTGACACTAAGGAGGAGGAGACTCACATCCTTATTGTGGAAGGCTTTCTGCTTTACACCTAAGAAACTTTGATCGACGTGCTTAACCAACGTTACTTTATTTCCATCCCGTACAAAGAATGCAAAATGAGGAGGTGCTCTAGGAACTACACGATGGCAGCCGCCTGGCAGCAGTCAATTACATCGAAGGAGGGAGAGAACCCGGGGTGTGATGGACTTGTGGATGTGCTCTGCTGTGACGTTCACCGAAGCACCTCTACGTCATTGCCGCCTCGTACCACAGCAGCAGCCACTTTAAAAACCGCTCAGCATTTGGGGGGACTCCTCCGGCAGGGAGGTGGTTTTCAGGGTAGTTACTGCATGGCGGTGTGTGACCGGCTTTAGATGGGCGGGGTCAGGATCAGGCAGTGCAAACACAAAACAGAGGAGCCAGAGGAAAAGTCTGATCACTGAGAGAGAAAAACAGGAACTGTAAACAAAAAGATGTTCAAAATTCAAAGACTAATAATTTGGTTGCTCTTTGAAATTTGTTCTCTTGATGTGAAGATTTTTCGCTTGGATCACATTTTTTTTCTTCTCAAATGCAAATTTTTGATTGATAATGAAAAAGTTTTGTTTGAATCATTTTGACACAAATCTCATTCCATAGGTCATTCCCCACCGTATTGGCCCCGCCCACAGGAGACCAAGTCAGGAAAGAGGTCAAAAGACTTTCTACCAGTCTCACCCCAAATTCAGTCAAATGATCTCAGTGTTTTCACATGTTTACAGCAACCATAATCCAACATATCTAGAGTGTTAAGACACAAATGTTGGATTTCACTTTACAGGCTCTTTAAGGCCTCATGGCCCTTAAAGAGCCCACGTATGAGTGACAGACCAAACTTCATACCACTCCCTGAATCTCATCTACACTAAACCTTTCATAAATCATTGTACTCTTTGCTCAAGCAGTCTTTTACAAACTGGAGAACCTCACGGCATCATGGATTCTGAATGACTGAGCCTTTCATGAGTGCACCTTTTATACCCAAGCATTGATTTACTATCGACCGTCTTACCTATTGAATGTTCCAGGTTCACAACTTTCCCACTCTTTCCCGATCTTGTATATTTCTAAATAAACACCAAAGATTATCAGTTTGAACATTAAATGGAGCTCAGCGAAAATTCAAGCTGTTTAAGCTACTCATTCATTAGTTTCCCCTCGTTCATATCTCTCTCTTCTTCCATTCTTTCTCTCTTCCTGCTGTGCTGATCCGCTGATAATGGGCTTTCACTCTCTTAAGTACTCAACTTATCAGATCCTGCAACGATCTCATTTAGTTATCATGTACTTGACCGATTTAACATCTGTCACTCTCAGTCTCTCCCTCCTCCACCCCAGCCACCTCTATTCATTTCATTAGCATCTAGTCCAGGTCCTTAGAGGCTTTCTTCTCATCTCATCCTGCATACCTCAGTCTCTCCTCCAAGCCTCCTCACTGGTATCCCAGTCCAGCTTCTCAGAATTCTGATCCTGCATCCTCACCACCACCACCACCAGTGTCTAGACTCCACAGGGGGTATCCTAGACCAAAGGCAAAGAGCCAAGTGATCTGCACATTTCTCTTTCATTTAGATTTATAAAATAAAATACTGTTAAACATGCATAAAGTCTTTGTGCTTAGTCTATTTAACAAATGTGGAAAATGATTGCAACTTCATAATTAACATTTATGTTACACAGTGTCCCAACTTTTTTGGAACTTTCTTATCCAATGATTGATCTCTTAGACATATCTGCATGTCTTTTAAGAAAGCAATCAAAGATATTTCATCCTGATAGACAGCAAACCCATGAAACATGATGCAAATGTGAAAATGTAGTGAGAACAGCAGCATGAATTAACAAAGCCTATTAAACATGCATAAACAGCAGCACCATTCTTCACCAGACTAACAGATTTGTACCGTCGGGGGTGGAGCTGAGATGGATGCGACGCCTTGAAGTGCCCCTAGAAACCTGAAAAGGCTGAAAAGGAAACATTTCTCTCTGCTCTCCTGAGATAGTTTATCATTTTAATTCAGTTTCATCTTGTTTAAAACCTTGTCTCATGGCATGTGGTTAGCTCAGTTCTGAATGTGAAGCATTTATCTGAGTGCTCCAGGGCTTTTCTCTGAAAGGACGATGACAACTAAAGAAAAATCCACCGTCTAAGCTCTGTATACATCATCTCTGTGATGTTCACCGCACTTCAGAATTTATTTTTGTGATCAAGTGGTGTAATTTACTCTCAATGCACCCATTTAAACTGAAATGGCTTCGCCTACTTCCACTTCAGTTAGTCATTTTCATACATTTCCCAGAGTGCTTTTCAACAGTAACAAAACAATTGGCTCTGCAAAGCCTCTGGGACACAGACGCCCTTAAAAAAGTCATGATAGAAAGAAAAGAAACTTAAGGTTCTTCTTTCCTCATGTCATTTTGTCTCCATAAAGGCATAGTACGTAGAATTGTTGTGATGAAATGTCTACATTACTTAGAAGAGGCCTACAATGTTTACGTACTTTTTTGTCTCATTGTCAACCTCAATTCCAAAAAAAGTTAGAATTATAAATCAGAACATAACAAATCAGACACAGGTTACGATATCATGAAAAAATATTTTATAATAAATTTGATGGCAGCAACACATCTCAAAAAAGTAGGGGCGAGGTAACCTGACATGCCAGATGAATTTGTTTTACACATCCATCAGGGAAAGCTATGGGGAATAACAGGAAACATGGTGACTATAGACATGTAAGTACTCGACTTTTGTTGTTTTTGAAAAGAAAACAACTCACTGCTGTTCTTTGTCCTTCTTTTGACGAAGAATTGTTGTCAAGTTCTGATAAAACTTATGTTTTAGCAGCATCCACGCTAAGCTCTTCTGCCATAATTGTACCGGCCTCTTGCTGCTGCTTGTTTACGTCATGTCTCTGCTGTGCCCAAAAGTACTGCCCCTCGTCGCTGATGGGTCCTGTCACTTTCTAACTGGGCCCAAACAGTTCAGATGGGAGCTTAACAAGATGGATTCACCAGTGAAAAACAAGGAAATGAGTGTATCCATCTGCTTTGCAAGGTTAGGGGCAAGGCATCAAAAGGCTGGAAAAGTAAGTGATACAAATGAAAACAGCTGGAGGAGAATTTTGCAACCAATTAAGTTAATTGGCAACAGATTAGTAAGAGGACTGGGTATAAAAGGAGCACTTTACAGATTCAGAGCCTCTCCAAAGTATAAGATGGCAGAGGTCAGTAATCTGTCAAAAAAAAAAAAAAAAGAGTCTAAAAGTTGTTGAACAATTTCAGAAAAATGTTCCTCAACATAAAATTGTGAAGACTTTGGATACTCCACCATCTACAGTCCATAATATCATCAAAAGTCAGATAATCTGGAGACATCCCTGTGTACAAGGGGCAAGGCTGATGGTCAGTACTGGATGCTCATGACCTTCAAAACCTTAGGCAGAATTGCATTAAAAACAGGAATCATTCCATTTTTTAAATCACTGCATGGTCTCAGGAACACTTACAGAAATCACTGTCTTCAACACAGTTGGCTATGCCATCCACAGATGACTGGATCATAGAGAGAAGAAGCCATATTTAAACAGGATCCAGAAACACTGCCTCCTCTCTGGGCCAAGGCTTATTTGAAATGGATTCATGCAAAATAGAAAACTGTTCTGCGGTCAGATAAATCAAATTTGAAATCATTTTTTGGAGACCATAGAAGCCGTGTCCTGTGTTCTTAAAAGGTTAGGGGCAATGCTTCGTATACCCAGTGTTAATTTTGGCAACTGTTTCTAATTTTAGTTTTAGTCTTCAAATGCAATGCATTTTAGTTTTAGTCCCATTTTAGTCATTTCTACCCTTTTTAGTTTAAGTCTAGTTTTACTCAACGGCAACTCAAAACATTTTAGTCGAGTTTTAGTCCATAAAAATCCTCACATTTCAGTCTTTACTTTGAGTCCAAGCATTTATTTTCTTGCCTAAATTTGGTTCCAAACCATGGTAGTGTGTTCTTTGCACCCTGCCAAACCTGGGGTCCCTGCTTTCTACAGCTGAGAGGCAGAAGAGATACAGATGCATTGCATTTTGACGGATTTACCAACAGTGGAGAAATACCACGATTTTGAATGTCAGACGAAAACTACATTACATTTCAGATTAGTTTTAGTCATTTTGACAGAACTAAACTTAGTTTTTGTCCGTTTTTGTCGTCACAGATCTATATTTGTTAGTCTTAGTCTAGTTTTTGTCATGGAAAAAAGGCTGTCGACGAATAGTTTTAGTCATAGTTTTAGTTGACGAAATTAACACTGCATATACCACACCCCTCACGACAGCATGGCTTCACAGTAGAGGAGTCCTGGTGCTGAACTGGTCAGACTTTCCACCAATTGAAACCATTTGGAACGTCACAAAAGGAAAAATCCAGCAAAGAAGACAAGGACTGTAGACTGTGCTCTACAGAAAGGATAAGCTGAAGCCAACAATTTTCTAAGGTTGTCAAGTGGGAGCTCCTCTTTGCCAGCATTTAGTCCAATTAGTCCCACAGGGCTGAATAGTGGTCTTCAGTGTCCTAGAGCTGGCCTCCTCTATGCTGGGTCTCACCACCTACTATACCAACATGGAGACAATCTTCTTCTTCCCTACCACATGGCAAAATGGCATCACCACCTTCAACAGACCCAGGTTTAGCATGAACAGCTAACGTGAGGTGTCCTGACTGGGGCTAGCACCCACCCCTGCCATACCAGGCTGAGGGTCTACCTCCCCCTTACCCTACCACAACGCCAACTATACAAGACTACTAGAACACATGACACATGAAACTAAAAGAGGTACACAAAAAATATTGAGGAGAGGGAGAGGGCTTAGCAAGTGGCTGGGGGAGACAGAGCCAGGGTGGGGTGGCAGACAAGAATGGGACAGCGTTCCTCTTCCAAAACTCCATCAACATCTGATATCTCATTTTTGTTCTATAATTATATGCGTTTATGAATCATTGCTTCTTCTCTTTATTTCAATTTACACAGTGCCCCAACTTTTTTGGAATTGCATTCATAAGTAAACTTCCAAGGCAACCAAACTGAACATTTAGTTACTTTCAAATGTTTTTTTAAGATCCTAAAAGTCAAAGCATGTTTCTTTCTTCATTCAGGGAAATGTTTTAGTGATGTCGTTCAAAAAGGCGACGCTGTAGGACGGCTAAAGAGCCCTGCAGGGGTCACCTGGATCACCTGTCTGAAATGAAAAAGGTTAATTGCCTGAAAAACATGAATACAGCCAGTGCATTCACTTGTGGGTCTTTTCATTAGGCTCTATTCTTCTGTGCAATTACGTTAAGGTCAGAGAAAATGACATTAAATGGACGATGGCCGTGATTATGCAAAGCAAGATCCATGAGATTCAGTTTTAAAGACCTCTGCAGGACATGAAGATGACCCCTGGTTCACACATTTTGATTCAGTGCAGTTCTTAGTGGCAGTAAACAAGAATGAGTGCATGTCCTCTTATTCTACTCACCTCTGCTGGTGTTAAAATCCTGGTTCTGGAAAGACTTTGATCCATGTAGTAATGACTTAAAAGTCAGGGGTAATCAAAATCCAAAATTATGTCAGAACAAAGATCTCAGATAATAAGACATAAAAAGCATGCTACTTATGTCAGAGCTCAACCATAATCCTGTGAAAAAACAGTCATATTCTACCACCCCATATGGACTTTGGCATTAATGGATTTGATATCTCCACTTCCAAAAGCTTCCAGTTATTGTTTTCCCTCTGAATTAAACACAGCTGTTGGATATATAACTAGAAAAGCACAGAGCGTGGAAACATGGTGAGGTAAAGCATTTACTTTTTCATGTGTGGACTGTCACGGCGGACAAATCGCCTGCAGGTGCAAACAGATGCACTGACAGTCTCACACATGGTCTTACTGGACAACTGAAACTCACAGCAGAGGGTGAATATTCTCTCTCTGAGTGCTTTTCTAATTGCCATTTTTTTGTTGTTGTTGTTGTTATTTTTGCCACTTTTATCTAATTTTTGGCACTTCTAACCAATTTCTGCTACTTTTAAACTCCAGTCCATCCTCTCTGCTATTTATTCCATTATTAACCCATTTTAGCCATTTTAATGTATTTTGATCTGTTTATATGAAAAGGATTTACATTTTTAAGAGGGTTACTTACTACAAGACTGAATTGCAAAGATATTTGTTTCTTTAATAAGAATATATCACAGCTTAGCTTTACAATGGACCATGATTTTGCTGGCCCCCAGTTTGGCTGGGCCCCAGGAAGCTCTCCCATTTTTCCTCCTTTATGGGCAGCCTTGTCTCCACGTGACTATTCTTGAATGTGCATGGCTGTGTTCAACCACCTTCAGGTACAGTGGTGGTGGTGGTGGTGGTGGTGGGGGGGGGGGGGTCCCCTGTCCCCTGTCCCTGGCACCTTTATTTTGGGGGTCGCGGGCTGAAAAGGTTTAGAACCACTGCTCTACAGAGTGTTGGCGTTTCCCAGTTGATCCCCATTTATGCCACTGAATGCAAGACTCTTGCTGGCTGCGTCTTCATCCTCAGACTTCATACTGTAAACATGGCCTACTTAGTAGAGTTTCATACAGCTCATAAAATTCATTAATCCTTCATGGAGGAATTCATAGCACACATTAAATCAAAACTCAAACACTCATAGTGACGGCAAGCAACCTTCAGAAACTCATTTCATGTTCGGCAGCATGAATCTGTCACATAAAGAAGCGTGGAGAGTGGAGGGCCTCTCTAATGCGCCTACATTCAGTGTCCCCAAAACCCTCCGCCTTGTCAGAGTAATTTTCATCACTGGAAATTAGCTGCTTCTAATAAAATTTTAATTCCGTTATTACAAGCACAGTAACGCCTCGAGTGTGCAGCCTCTGAGCCCCGCCCGGCTTATGGAAATGTATCCGCCAAATGCACTCAAGACTCATGCAAATGAATTTAAATTTGGGTGGATATTGATTCTGTTCATTAATGCCACATTACACCAGCTATGGATGGAATTAGTCCATTTGACGACGGGTTACTCAGCCTGATAACGCTCCAAGGCCCCCTTCAAGAAGGAGGTTAAACAAGCCGAGTCTAACCCTGAGCTCTGAGTTGATGCTTGTTTTCAGTAAAGCTGATTTGACTTGGTTCAGTAAACTCTGAGTAGGTTCATTCAGAGTACAGCGTGTGCAACATGACCATAAAAAAGACAACATTAATGGAGCTCTGATACCATGATTGGCCATGCCAACAGGTGAAACAACAGGTCCACTCACTCTACTTTACCCTCTCAGACCAGAAATCCTCATACAGACAAATGCATGAACAAGTTTCAACATATCTTCAGAGGAAAAAGTTGCATTTCTTCAGCAGCAAAGAGGGGTATTTGGGCCACAAATAGGGAAAAAAGATTTCAAGATTAAAGACCCTGTAAAGCAGGAGTGTCAACTTAATCACAGCAGGGACCGGATTCTGGATTCAGGACTAACCTGAGGGCCTAACAGGGTTACTTTTAAAACCATAAACTGTCAACCTTGTTTCACCGGTAATGAAATATGAAAAAAACAATTACACTGATGATAAACAATTTTGACATTTATAAAGTTAAAAAGATAAGTTTAAAGGCTCACAATCTGTGAAAAGTAAATGTATTAGTTCAAAACGGTCAAAATGTGAAATTGTAATTGAATAATAATGTTATTTTAATGGCAAATATATTAAAAAGAAGTCAAATCTTCAAAACTTTTAGACTCAAAATTTTAAATCGTGAGTCTAAAAAGTCAAACTATGGGATTATGAAGTCAAAGTTTTGAGCTGAAAATATGAGATTAATACAAAATAATTGGTTATAAAGGTCAAAATATCACTTAAAATTTAGAATTATGAATCTTAAAGCTCAAAATATTGCATGAGAATTCAAAATTATGAGTTGAAATGTTCAAAGTATGAAATACAAAGTCAGAATCCTAAGTTTGAGCACAGTGGCCTGGCTTATGATGCTTTACATCAGTGTTAACCCTGCTCAACCCAAAAGCCAAACTGTTGAAAAATACCTTTGCAAGAGCCACAATCTAAGTAGTGAAAAGTGGAAAAACAGCTTTTTAGAAAATAAGTTAAAAGTGGCAAACAATGGTAAAAAAGTGGCAAAATCCTGGCAAAAAGATTAGTTAAAAGTGACTAAAATGGGCAAAAAGCAGTCAAGAGTGGTAAAAAGGGGCAGAAAAAGTAGGAAAAAAGTGGTATGTAATGGCAAAAGGTAGCTTAAATGGGCAAAAAATGGCAAAAAAATGGAGGGAAAGGGAAAAATGGGATAAAAGTGTCAAAAAGAAAAGGCCAAAATTTGGGGAAAAAAGAAAACAAATGGCGTTAATGGTAGAAGCTAGCTTATTTGGATGACAATTGGCAAAAAAAAGGTAAATAAAGGGCAAAAATGGGGGAAAAGTGGCAAAAAGAAGTTGCAAAATGGCCAAAAAAAAAAAAAAAAAAAAAGGAAAAAAGGGGTGTGAATTGAATCCGACTATATTCAAAGACACAAAGCTTTTTTGCCTTTGCCATCAGGAGGTCATGACGGTGTGAATACCTGAGAGAAAATGACATTCAATCCACATTTTTAAGCATATTTTAAAGGCTGAGGTCTTAAACTTCTAATCAGCTGATGAACAGCCTATTTCAGTTTAATTGCTGTTTTCAACAAATTGCTTATTGTCTTTCTCTCTCCCATTTCTTCCTTTTAGCATTTTCAAGCTCTACTTAGAACCTTCTTCCAGATCCAACAGTAAAAAATGCAAATTCTTGCAATTTTTCAACTGGTCTTAAAATTTTGATCATGAGTGAACAGGAAAATAGATGTCAAGATTAACATTGCAGTATCAAAGCATTGAACTCATACAATTCTGAGCATAAAATCTTAAATTCCTCACACCAGTTTCAGACTAGATGCATGTTTTGTTGCGTGCAGTCGTCTTGCATGTCCTTTCCAGCAGCAACCGTCATGGCCGTCATACCAGGCACAGATGTGCTGTATGTTGACTCTATCTCCCTGCCGTCACATACCTGTCTTTCTTCATAAGTTTTAACTGGTGCTTTATTAGAGCTTGGCAACCAATGTCAATTCACAGTGCATCATGGGCTTTGTTTGGGTTGAAAACTGGTTGGAACAGCCATATTGGAGTGCTCAAACTGTGTGACTGTGGCTCAGTTGATAGAGTTGGTTGTCGACACTGGAAGGTTGTGGGTTCAATCCCCAGCTACTGCAGTCACGTGTTTGATGTGTCCTTCAGAACTTAACCTCATTCTGCTTCTTCAGTGGCGTGTTAATGGGGATGAAGTATCAGGAGTCTGTGCATTGTGTTTTATTCTGAAGTTGGCTGAAAGCTTTGCATGTTTGTCCCACTGATCAGGTCAATCTGCTCTACGTGGGTTGACATGTTTTGGCAGCAGCCGGTGCTGAAAACAGACGTGGTGCGACTCTAAAGTGGAGCAGGATGGAGTGGCGCTTCTGGGACACACAGAGGACTGAATGTAACGCGTGCATTGGACTTGCAAGGATTGACTAGAAAGGGAGCGATTTGCTCTGCAGCACGCTTCGCCTGCAGGCTTTCTTCACTCCTCTTTCCCAAGTTTGAGTCACCTCCCTTTCCATCACGGAGAAACTCAGAGTTTCCCTCATTTCAGGGTAAACAGACTCACTAAGCCTACTTTCTGAAGAAGGCCTCTGGGGTTCAGTAGTTGCTTTTACACTGAAATGACTTTCTGCAAAAACTTGGTGCAATTTCTTCTGTTCCAGCTGCTCCAGTAATGGCCTGAAGTCTATTCAGGGAAGGAAGGAAACTGTGACGGATGAAAGTTAGATTTCCCAGGAGAAACAACGACGACTCATGAACTTGTACCAGGTTGCATTAGAGAAACCGTCATGGAGAAAATGATGCATTTAGGAGTCCTGAGTGATCATATCTGCAGAGAAAAATAGAGGCCTGAATACAGCTGGTGCAAGAAGACACGTCTACATCACCAGTCTGACAGCTTTTTCATAATCCGTCACACTGAAGCATTTCTCTCCATAAATTCAGTGTTTACAAATATACAAACAGCTCGCAGCACAAACTGTCTTCTGTTTTTACCCTTTGAAATATTAAATATTAGCACTAGTCCTCATGAATTTAAGATGGTTTCTCACATCAGCGTTGCCTTTCTAGTGAGCTTTCTGCATGTTTAGACAGGAAGGGACTCATCTGCACAGTGGGAGATCATTATTATAACCTGGTTCAGTCGATGTGTGTGTCCTGTTCGAGGGTACTTGAGCGAGCCACTCAGCCCGTGAAATTATTCATTGTCACCATGGAAATCAAAGAGTAGCAGGAGGTTTTGTACATTTACGAGACTCATCTTTGTGCCACGATTTGTCACACATTTCAGCTTCACTTCTAGAAATCCTTGAAACATACTTAATGTCTTACTGCACATATGCAGGTTTCAAAAGTGCAAATGAAGAGCTTTCAGAGAGTAGTTGATCACTGTTTCATGACAGTCATAAGGTAAAATTAATGACACATAACATCACTTATTAGTTTCAGCATGCATGGACAGTCAAAAGGCAGAAATCAGTGACTGCTGGAGCAAATGAAAGGCATAAAGGTGATTACATTTTCATTTTAGTGAGGAGTAAAATCCCATCAGAATCATGTCTAAGTGAGGCGTGGTTGCTCTGTTTTAATGTAATGTCCCTCTACCTGACGTTCCACGTCCCTAGAGCCAGCTTTTGAAGCCGAGGATTGGACCGGCAAGGTCCCTGCTTTGGGCTGCCACCCAGCTCACAATTTACCCGACCGCTATGGCCCCTCCCACAGGTGGTGAGCCCATGGGAGGGGGGGCCCATGTTGCCTCTTCGGAATGTGCTTGGCTGGGCCCCATGGGTGTAGGCCTGGTCACCAGGCGCTCGCCATCAAGCCCCACTCCCAGGAGGGGGCCCCGGTGACCCACGTCCGGGTGAGGGAAATCTGAATCGACGTTGTTCTTCCATGTGAGATTTAGAGCCGCACCTTGTCTGGTCACTCACCTAGAACCTGTTTGCCTTGGGAGACCCTATCAGGGGCATAAAGCCCTGGACAACTTAGCTCCTAGGATCATCAGGACACACAAACCCCTCCGCCACGATAAGGTGGCAGCTCAAGGAGGGGCTCTCCCTTAGAGATAGGGTGAGAAGCTCGGCCATGTGGGAGGGACTCGGAGTAGAGCCACTGCTCCTCTGCGTCGAGAGGAGCCAGATGAGATGGCTCGGGCATCTGGTCCGGATGCCTCCTGGACGCCTCCCTGGTGAGGTGTACCGGGCAGGTCCCACCGGGCGGAGGCCCCAGGACATGCTGGAGAGACTATGGGGGTGCGACAGAGTCGTTAGGTAAGCAAGCAGCAACAAGGGGCCAATGCTGTTATGGTGGAAGACATTAGCGTGGATGCTGCTAAAGCGTCAGTTTTATCAGAACTTGATGACATTTCTTCATCAAAAAGAACAAAGAACAGCAGTGAGTTGTTTTTTTCTTTTTTTCAAAAATGACAAAAGTTGTGTACTGAGATGTCTACAGTTGCCATGGTTTGCTTTATGCAGTTCTGTATGGAGTTTAGTCCTCGGTAGCGGCGACAACGTCATGTGTTTTGTTGCTCTGATTGGCCCATAAAGATGTGACAGACAGAACATTCCTCCAATCATTTCAAAGCCTCTGCCCTTCCCCAAATGCTGTACATCGAAGGTTTTTCCAGATGGATGTGTGAAAAAAAAATCCATCTGGTGTGTCAGATTAATGTCTTACCTACTGAGTTGCAAAAGCTCATCCAGCTGTTTTGTATTAGTACCACTTACTTTGCAGTGCCCCTACTTTTTTGATACATGTTGCTGCCATTAAAAATTCAACTGGAATACTATTTTTATTTGAAATGGTAAAATGTCTTAGTTTCAATTATTGCATCCTGCTTTATTTACATTTTATACAGTGTCCCAACATTTTTGGAATTAGGTTAACAAATCCTCTGTGTTGCAGTACCTTTAATGATCTTTATAAACCCAAACCTGCAGTAAAACATGCTTTCCACACTCTTCGGGTGGCCTTTATGAAGCATTTTAAAGAATCTCTCTGGTCCTGAAACATACAGAGCCAGATCGAAATGTTATGATGTATTGCACCCTTTTTTCTGAGCAGCCTTGATCAAAAAGAATCGGTTACACTTCGGCAAACAAATCTGTTCTCAGTGTGATCTATGGTCCTGTAACAAACAAATGTTCCAAATCCTTTCAGAAACTTTATTATATAATAGATTGTTTTCTCACAAGTTTCTTTTTCTTTTTTTTTTTTTTGCAACTTTTAGTTTTGATGGCGGTGAAGTCAGCTGAATTAATTAATGTCACTTGGTGAGTGAGTGTGGCATAGAATCTGTGAGGACATGCGTTGGTGGATGACCAACGGGGGTGGAGGAGTGAATTGGCTTAAAACTCTAACTCGCCTCTCATATTCTCACTGTCTCATATTTGGAGTGCGGTATCCAGGTCCTCTGAACAAGCGGATTGTGGGAACATATGCTGTTTGCAACGAAGAACATGCACACAAGGAAAAAAAAAAAAAAAACATATGCAACAAATAAACAAGTCCCATCTGCTCACTCCACATCTTCTTTATAAACTTAAACAATCCCACACGGTGAAGAATTCACAGTCAAGGTTGCACAGTCATCAGCTGCAGAGATAGATGAGATCCAATTTACCTGCTTGTGTGCCTTTTTACGCCTTCTCTTTTGGCTTACTCAGTTTTAAACACTGATGTTTAAAGATGCTAAATAAAGACTCCACTCTACTTGTGCAACAAGTTTACCACAAAGTGTTATTTTTTTTACTTATTTCTCACACTTAAATGTTTTGGATTATCAAGCACATTTTAATATAAGACAAAGATAACCTGATTAAATAGAAAATGCAGTATTTAAATGATGATTTTGTTTAAATATGGGGAAAAAAGCCATCCAAACTACCTATTGCCATTAGCCTAATAACTGGTTGTCCCATCCGGTTTAACCCTTAGAGCTCACAGCTATTTATTTACTATCATGTCCCATCTGGACTTTTTTTCTTAAAATGCTTGTAAAACATCAACCCTGTGATGCACAGTCAAGCTGTAAACATCTTTTGTTTGAGGACAACCTGGGCTTAAAGAATGTATCTACTACAGTAATGTCACTTTATTTTTTAAAAAAGTTATAGGACTCTAAAGACAAAAGAAAAAACAACTAACGGGAGTTTGAAACTCACAGATTTTTATTGATAACAGAGTAAATAATAGTGACTAAGCCTTTTCCTTGCACAGACTCGTTCTCCCATCTCTTTTGAAAAAAACAGTGAAAAAATAAATATTCAGTGACTAACAGTTTTCAAAACAACTACATACATACAAAAAAAGGTCCATGCACTTTTTTTGCAGTTAGATTCATTTTTCCCACTCCTTTCAGCAGTAGAGATGCAACAGCTTGCTATTGGAGGACAGCCACTCCCACAATGCATTGCATGTAAACATTGCCTTCAACAAATATGCCGCTACCAACGGAAGAAAGCCAAAGTAAGTGGATGGAAAATGGATTAAAAATGGACAAAAAATGAACAAAAAGACGATAATGTACAGGAAGCACATTATAAACAGCTAAAGATCAAATATCTGCATCTTCGCTGCAGAACAGCTTGCACATTTTAACAAACTAGTCAAAGGGATTTCATGTGATTAATGCCAGAATTTTTTTAATTATTCTAGACAAGATTGAGATCTAAATACATGAAAAACTTGAGTTTTTCTTTTAGGATGGGGCTGTAAACGGGGTCACAATGTGAGCAATTTTTTCTACTTTTTTTGCGGTGTTTTCTGCACTAAAACTCCATGCAACTCTACACTGCTTATTTCAATCATCACCAAACTTTGCAGAGATTATCATACATTGATCCTGAATATATTCATCAAGTGGCAACCTCTGGTCCTGAAAACTGAGGCCAATGCGAAGTGCAAAAATTTGCAATACAGCGAGTGTCCACTTGAGGCTGGCTGCAGAAACTCTGGAAGTTCCATCTGAACTCATATGAAAAAGCCAGTTTTTACACTAGAAATAAACTGGTTTACAGCCTGGTACAAAAAACTAAACATGTCTCACTGGCTAATGTCTTCATATGCTGTCACTGTACGAGGGTGAATTTTTTCGTACCAAAATGGTTTCGGGCAGGGGTTAGCGCTGTTGCCTCACAGCAAGAAATTCCCTGGTTCACTTCCCAGTCAGAGTGTGGATTTTGCATGTTCTCCCCGTGAATGCGTGGGTTCTCTCCGGCTTCCTCCCACCACTAAAAAACCTGCTCATCAGGTTAACTGGTGACTCCGAAATTGACCATATTTGTGAATGTGAGCATGCCTGGTTGTCCGTCTCTATACGTCAGCCCTGCAACTAGTCCAGTGGCAAAAATGGTAAAAGACAGTAAAGAAGGATCAAAAATGGGTTAAAAGTGTCAAAAAAGTGGAAAATAGCAATGAAATTGGTTTAAAACACCCCAAAATACAAGAAAAATTGCAAAAATGGATAAAAGAGTGGCACAAAGGGGTTAAATTATGCAGGAAAAGTTATTTGAAAGGGGTTAAAGAATGGCAAAATTTTGGTTGAAGTATCAAAAAGTGGCAAATATATAGCAAAAATAGCCTGGCAAAGTAGTGAAAAGGGGTTAAAGTGTGGAAACCAGGGGCAATACTTAGCAAGAAAGTTTCACAAAAGGGTTCAAAGAGTGGCAAAATGGGTGACAAGTGGCAAAAATACAAGAAAAGTGGCAAAAAAGGAATAACAGAGTGGCACAAAGGGGATAAAACATTCAGGAAAAATGGTTGAAAAGAAATTAAAGAATGTCAAAAAATGGGTTGAAGAGTGGCAAAGATTGGTTAACAAGTGGCAAAAATATAAGTGGAAAAAAAAAGATGCCATGGGGATAAAATATGCAGAAAAAGTGGTTTAAAAGGATTAAAGAATGTCAAAAACGGTTTGAAGAGAGGCAAAATGGGTGAAAAGTGGCAAAAATATAAGAAAGTGGCAAGAAAAGGATAAAAGATGATGCCAAGGGGATAAAACATGCAGAAAAAGTGGTTTAAAAGGGGTTAAAGAATGTCAACAAATGAGTCCAAGAGGGAAAAAGCACAAAAAGTATCAAATAGGGGTTAAAAGTGTCAGAAATGAGTTAAAACTGGTGCTAAATCACAATCGAGGAGGGCCCATGCCAATTCTGTGGGCAGGCCTGTCTTCTTGTGGCCTGCTGCACAATAATATGTTAATCAGACCAAAATATTTCTCTAATTTTTGTTTATTTGAAAGTCCGGCCCCCAGAGTTCCTGCTGAGACTAAATCTAGCCCTTGTGCGAATGTACCTGATGACCCCGTCATACATAAAACACCCAGACTTCTTTGAATCATACATGATGACTATCAGCCTTGACACTAGTCCATCTACATATTAGCATCTTGCTTTGTCATATTGCTGTGTACTGCTGACGGCCAGTATAAAAAGAGTAATGTGCTCATTATTTTGCGTTTAACGACAGTCCTGGGAGGATCCACATGGCCTCTCTGCCGTGCTGTGGCACACTGCATAGGTTTCTAACACACAACTATTGTTACACACCTGTGGTTGGGAAAAACCCTGGCATGCACAGGGGTGCAAGGGCCCTTCAGTACAAGTCAACAACTTTCAAACATCATGTTGCATTCATCTGACTCCCAAATCCTGACTCAAAAGAACTGGGTCTTTTAAACATGAACTTCTAATATTATTGACCTACAGTGATTAATAACAATTTAAAGAAACAGCAGGAGAGCTGCAGCCATACCAACTCAGATACTGATTTTACAACTCACAGGTTCCTTCGTCTCTCTCCGCTCTTCTCACATAAACTCTGTTATATCACCCCGTCTGTCGGCTTTCTGTGTTCTGTCAAGCTTCACAGGAGGAGGAGAAACTGCTAAGTTTCACCAAAAGAAAAGCTTGAAAGAGACGCAGTACTTTTTACTAGAGGAGTATTCTTTATAACAGAAACATTCATGAGTTTCTCATGCAGAGAAGTGAGTCAGAATAAAATCTAGCAGGAGAATATCTAAAGGATTATTCCACTGTCTGAATTCAGTCATGTTGACAACTTTCAATCTAAGTGCCAGTTCAGGACTTTAAATTTAAAAGCTAAGTCAGTCGTTTTCATGCCTATGTTTTGTGAAAGTGTTTCCTATTCGGTTCTGCAAAATATCAAACTTTATGCAGAAATTCCAGCAATGGTTGGGATTTTTTTCCATATCAGTTTGAACAAAATTTAGAGACACAATGATAGGAATCTTGACATGATGATTTAGAATTGAAAGGCAAGGAAGCAAGAGAAAGAGTGCAGAGCTGGAGCCTTTGCATTTCAAAACATCAAGGAACTAAAGGCTCTGAGTGAAGTTTGGGAAGAAAAGGCCAAAAAAAAAAGTGGAAAACTAAAGAAGGAAACAAGCCCAGCAGGCAAAAGTTTGAGTCCAAAAAAGGCAAGGATAAATCAAAGAAGGCAAGGATCCAAAAACCCGCTGGAGCTCAACTCTGCAAATGGACGTAAGACTTGAAACATGAATATACAAAAACCAACTGGCCAAGATTGTAGGAAACTCACAGAATAAAATAAATCAGCAAGTGAAAAAGGGAAAGGTTAGTCTGCCAAAGGCATGCAAAGGTTTTACTGAGAAGATTAGTGGGTGATCTTATAATGGAATGAAGTTAACCTGACTAGATCACCATAACTAACTCTAACCTCATCACCTGGTTAATCAGTATTCCTGGCTACCATGACACTGTGAAGACAAAGGAACACTCCAAGCAACTCAGAAAAAAAGTTATTGAAAAAAAATCTCCAAGGATCTGAACATCCCCCATAGTTAAATCCATCATCGAGAAATTAAGGAATTTGTCATGTGTAAATCTGCCTAGATCAGGCCGTCCTCACAAACTTAGTGAGCGTGCAAGAAGGAGACTAGTGACAGAAGCCACCAAGACACCTATGACTACTCTGAAGGAGTTCCAAGCTTCAGCAGCTGAGCTAGGAGAGACTCTGCAGACATGAACTGTTGGCCGGGTTCTTCACCAGTCAAAGCTTTGTGGGAGTTTGGCAAAGAGAAAGACACTGTTGAAGAAAAGTTCACGGTCAAGTGGAAGAAAGTTCTTTGGTCTGATGAGACCAAAATGGTGCTTTTTGGCCGTCAAACAAGATGGCATGTTTGGTGAACACCTACACTGCACATTACCACAAACACACCATCCCCACTGTGAAGCACAGTGGTGGCAGCATCATGCTTTGGGGATGCTTCTCAGCAGCCAGCCCTGGTAGGCTTGTAAAGGTCAGTGTTAATTTTGGCAGCTGTTTTTCATTTTAGTCTTTGATTAGGTCTTTAAATGAAATGCATTTTAGTTTTAGTCCCATTTTAATCATTTCTATCCTTTTTAGTTTTAGTCTAGTTTTAGTCAATGAAAACTCAAAACATTTTAGTCTAGTTTTAGTCCAAAAGAAGTCCTCACATTTTAGTCTTTACTTTTAGTCCAAGCATTTATGTTCTTGCATAAATCTGGTACCAAATCATGGTAGTGTGTTCTCTGCTCTCTGCCAAACCTGGGGTCCCTGCTTTCTACAGCTGAGAGGCAGAATAGATAGATGCATTGCATTTTGACGGATTCACCCATAGTGGAGAAATATCACAGATTTTGAATGTCCGATGAAAATTAAATTACATTTTAGTCTAGTTTTAGTCATCTTGACAAAAACTAAACTTAGTTTTTGTCGGTTTTAGTCATCACTGATCTATTTTTTTTAGTTTTAGTCTAGTTTTTGTCATGGACAAAAAGGCTGTTTACGAATAGTTTTAGTCATAGTTTTAGTCAACAAAATTAATGCTGGTAAAAGTAAAGGGTAAAATAAATGCAGCAAAAATATAGGGAATCCTTGAGGACAGTGCAATAGAACTACTGCTTGGAGAAGATTTTCTAGCAAGACAATGTCCTGAAGTATACTGTAAAAGCTACACATAAATGATTTAAAGACAACAAAGTGAATGTTCTAGTCAAAGCCCAGACCTCAATCCAATAGACCCCCGTTCCTTGTGTAACCTGACAGAGCTTGAGCAGTTTTGCAAAGAAGGAGTAAAATTACAGAGTCCAGATGTGTAAGCCTGATAGAGACCTATCCACACAGACTCAGAGCTGTGATTTCTGCCTAAGGTGCTTCTACTAAATACTGACTGAAGGGAGAGGATATTCACTTATGTGTAGTTTGTAAGAAATCTGTTTTCACCTTTTTAATGTCAAAAAAGCCAAATTATATTGACCATGGTTGATGTATAAATCAATAAAATTTAAAATATCTAGTCGGGGGAATAACCAAACCAAAGGGGGTATTTTCCAGACTGTTGCCTTCACAAACCATACTGCAGTACATGTATTCAGCAATGCCTCGACAGTACCCACCTACTCACACCCTCTCACTCATACACACGATTATCTTGCATAAATAATAGACTGGAGCTGAACGTAAACACCCTGCCAGTTTTGCTAAACTTGTAAAGAAGCTGCGAGGAAGGAGAGAGTCACTGAATAATAGATGAGGAGAAGCTTCTTGTTTTTCAGCCAGAGATTCATGGATGCCTCATCTCCACGCTGAGACACTGAGTTCAGAGGAATGATATAAGGGCTGGGAAAGACTTAAAGGGCAACACTTCCAAAAACGAATATGGAAACTGGTTAAGTTAAAGGGAATGAGTGTGTAACAGACTGCAGGTACACAAAATGCTGGTTAATCTACAGAAAATCTGTGTGCTCTCAAGATAAAAAATACTTTTCAGTCAGGAACACTTTCATCATACAAGTACCAAAAACTGCAAAATGGTGCACAGTCTAACTTGGCAGTTAAAGTTCTTAAAAGATGCTTCCTGAATGAAATGTATTTTATCAACAATTTACTCCATAGTTGCATAAAACAGCTTTAGGTTATAAAGGAGGTGGCTGGGGTGGTGGAGGTAAGCTTTGCCAGCAGCAGTGTGGTGTTATCAGCATTGATGCAACAGGAATTAGTGTGAAAGACATCATATGTACATGGAGAACGAGCTTTAAGAGCTGGGGTATGATCATTGAAATCAGCTGGCCATCAGCTGACTGCTGCTGGGCGGGGGACTTCTGTGTCCTTCATCAGCTAAGCTAAGCTTCAAATCTAAGTGCTAGTCATCCAGGGAAAAATGAATAACTGCTACTTCATCATGCAGGAGGTAGCAAATGAGTAACTCATGCTGTGGATTCAAGCAGCCGAATTGAGTTTACTCTGGAGGGGAGCTGGACTCAGCCTTAGAGGTAGGGTAAGGAGTTAAGATAGGAGTAGAGCCTACTCAAGAATGGTCTTGATTTTCCATCAAGACCTTGGTGCCCCTGGCCTGTCCACAATCTCCTCAAGTACCAGAAAAATCTACTCCCCGCCTCCCTTTCTCCACCTTTCAGGAAATGTGTGCTGAAACAAGCAGTTTTCAGATTTTCCCCTTATGATGTCATGTAGGAAGTTAGCCCCGCCCCCAGGTTCAGTTGTCCCTCCCTGCTTGGAAGAAAGTTCAGCCCTCCTCTCTAGATCCTCCTTTTAACTGCCAACAGAGAGGAGGCTCAGGAGAGCCACATCCATTTCCTGAGAGGGGCAGAGTCAGGGGGCGGAGTCAGACAGCTCATTAACATTTAAAGACACAGAAACAGCTCGTTCTGAGCAGGGCTGAAACAAAGGGGTTTTAGACATGCAAAAATCCAATACTGGAGTGTTTTTTCAGCAGAAGATTTCACGGGCATTTTTGGGGGACCTCTGAGAGCAATATACACTTGTCTTAAAGGGATACTTCAACATTTTGGCAAATTTGCCCATTGCCATAATCCCTATAGCCTTACTAATAGGTTTGTTACCTTTAGTTGTTGGTGCAAGCTATTTTTAGATCAGCGCTGCTGATTTAGGAGCTGCTCTGCCAACGCAATGGAGTCTTACAGTATTCCGGCTTTAATTCAATGAATTAATTAATTCAAGTGCCATATGTGTCGGACACCCAGATCTTAACAAACCAGACCATCCTACTCTGTCAGAACACAAATGTACGTTTTAACCAAGTTAGATGAAGAACGAGTAGGCTTAACTGTCTGTAAGTGAATCTACGCTAAAATTGGCATAGTTATGAGCTAACAATTATGTAACTATTTCACCACTTTGAAACACCCTGAAATTAAACCACTGTTGGCACAAGTGGATGACTCCACATGCGTGACTACCCTGTCTGCATCTATGATCCAGTGGTACAAACAGTGCAGTGAGGCTGTGAATTCATGTTATCCAAGGAAAAAAAACAACAGTACTTTATTCTCTATAGCCATGTTCTACTCCTGTAAACAGATATCTCAGCAGTGCCTGGAGGGATATCTTCAAATTTGGCTCTAAAGTCCACTTGGACTCGGAGAGGATGAAGTGGTAAATGTCATAGGTCAAAGTCAAACCCTGAAGGAAACTTATAATATCTAATTTATTTTTTATCTGTCTGAGTGAATGCCATCCACTTCCCCCGCAGTAACACTGTCCTTCTGTTGAACTACGGCAGCTTGGCTGGTTGACGGATTCACACGAGAATTTTTTTTTAATTTCAAATGCAGGAGAATGGTTTGAGAGCCAAGACTAGAAATGCCCAACAGTCCTAAATCCCAATGTTTGAATCTGGATGGAGTCTGAATGTTCCTCTAACTGAAAAGGACTGTAAGACTGTCGTACAGTTTGATACAGTCAGTGGAGTGGACTGGAAAAGGATGCTTTAAGCTCTCATTGGCTATTGCAGGCATCTAACAGCCTGATCTGTTGATCTGGGAGGCTCTTACTTAATCAGGAAAGCAGTAAAAAATTGTCCTGACACCAATTCTTGATAATTAAATCAGTTTGACAAGCCTCATATTGGCCTCCCAGATCTGGGATTAAATCATCTACTGAGTAGCCTCAGCTCTTTTAACAAATTTATCTGAATCACCCCCAGTTAGCAGTGTTGCTAAGTGGACTAATATGTCTTGCATGTGTTAAATTAACCTAAGGATTATTATAATGTGGCCAAGGTTTTATGTGACGGTAAAGAGGTGTGAGTTTTCATATAAAACCTGTTCAAGAGCAAAAGGTTGCTGCTGTGCTTTCCTGAGTAAGGAGGATGGCAGAGAAGAAAGTAAGTACTCTTTAAATACATGACAGTAAGTAAGCAAGCCTTGCAGCAGCATCAGCAGATTATGACCCCCCAAAATAACCCAAAGGCTCTGCAGCGAAATGTGCCTTCAGGGATAATTATGCAGCTTCATATCATCTCGCTGCCTGCTCTGCATTGCACACAGTATGCCATACTAAAACAGCTCCTCTATGTGTGTGTGAGAGAGAGTGTGTGTTCCTGCCTCCAGGCAAGGCCAGGCAAAAAGAGGGAGGTCAGACATCTCACAGGAGTCACATGTGAGTGTGTGTGGGTGGGATATGGTTGGGATTATATGTGTGGTTTCAGTAATCATAGAAGAAAATATGGAAGGGAATAATAATTGCATGAGCCATCTGCAGCAAATTAACACAATTATTATCAAACATTCTTCATGGCAATGACTGAGATTACACCAGTCATACAAATTTTATATTTTCCTGCTTTTATTTGAATTTATTGGTTCCACAGCAGCAGTAGAGCTCATGTTAATTGGCTTTTTCAGTTTATTATTTATACTGCACCAAAAACCCAAAGAAAAAAAAAATCCTCAGATGTGTAAACCCCCTTGAGAAAGACCATCCATTCATGTCTACCTTTATATTGTACAGCAAGGACCATTCAAATCTGGTTTATGAGGACTGTAACTGTTTGAAAATGTCTCCAGCTCCTTCAGTAAATGTTTATGTGAATCTCTTTAATCACTCTATGCTGCCATTTGACCTGGACTCGCTTGTAAAAAGATTATGTGTCTCAAGGGCCTTTCAGGGGACATAAAGGTTAAAAAAATTACACAACCAACCTGTCAGACTGTGACAAATACCACATGTTAGGTCACTTTATTCCATTTGAATGTACTCCAAGACCATAAGGCATCTCAACATGCAAGATGAGATAGTGCATAGTCTTTGCTTCTGCAAGGCAGGTCAGTAGGCTGTGAGTTAAAGCAGAATATTCAAATTTACAACTTTAAATGGTAGTTTCAAAGTCAATTTAAGGTGCCAAACTTTCAACAGGAAGTACTGTGTCTACCTCATTGACCTCCAATTTCCATATACAGTGTGTGCACCATGCACTAAAGCACCACGGGTTTGCTCCAACCGAAGGTGAGTGACCTTGCCCACTGGAAGCGGGTCTAGAGCGCAGCACCGCAGCACGCAGCCCTGATCAGCAGGAAGAGATCATGGGAGAACTGCGAGTTCACGCAGGAATAGTATGTCAGCAGCAGACTATTTTACCTTTTGTGGTTAATTTATCATCCTTTCCGGTATAAGTCCATAATATTATAGATTCCGCCATAGAGTGGTGCAGTAATGAGTCCTAAAACGCAGAATTAAGTTAGCATTTTAGCCCCTCCGGTTCCCTCGTCTGAAAGTCTGTGGGAATTTTGAATGCGGTTTCAGTTAAATGCCTGAAATAAGGTCTGTGGTGAACACAAGTTCAGGAGAGTTTAACGTTTTATCCTATGACATAAAATACATCTGAAACGTGCCCCACCTTTGAATTGTGTATCTTTTCACGTCTTAATAAAGACTTTTGCTAAAAGATAGCTAACAAAGACTACATACGTCATCATCCCAAGCGCGACAACTGAGCCGTCCAGTTGTATCCGTGTGTGATGACGTACATTCAGTTGACCGTGTTGTAGTTCAATATAGCATGACGTTAGCTTTTTTACTTTTGACAGTTAGATTAACGAACCAGATACAAATCTTATATTATCATTTTATGAAGATTATCTTTATGAACAAAATGTGTGTCATAAACTTTTATTGAACACAGAGCTTATTTTCAGCAATAAACCAAAAACCCATTGAAAAATCTCATAGGCTCGAAGACGAGGGAACCCATGCTTCGCGAACTTCCGGGTTTGCCTACAAAATCACATCATGATTGCACCACTCTATTGAGTGAGTACATTAGGAAGTTAAAAGGTTAATGTTTGCTTAAAGGATCTGTGGTTGTATGCAAAATTCTTAGGCTAATTATCCCCAAAAGTTAACTTTTCCTCATAATGGTGCTGATGTAGCTCTGTGACCCACTGACCTCTTGGTGACCCTTTGCTCTCGCTGCAGGATGAGACGTAACGTTGATATAGTGATGATTTCAATTGGGATTCTGTGCATTGTGTTTTATTTTTAAAAGAATTGGATGTTCTACGCTTGTGACTTCCATGGTTTGTGCTTTCTGAACGACAGTGAATTTACGAGGTTTGGCGGCAGCCGGCGCTGAAAATAGACCTGCGGTGTATTGGAAAGAAGAGGAGCGAAGTGTCGGTCCAGGCATGCACCACTGCCGGTCTGAAACGCCGGCTATGGAAATGCTCTGATAGACTAGAGAGGGAGCGAAGTGCTCCGCAGTAGGATTCGCCAGCATTCCGCGGCACGCATGCTGTGTATGGAAATTGGGGGTAAGGGTTCTTTCACATTGGTGACTTGGGCCTAGATCTGAGTGCATTTGAACCTAAAGTCTTCCGTGCTTGGACACTGGGCTTGAGTCCACTTGAGGAGGAAGTTACAGCCATGTGGTCTCTAGCTATATAACAACAACATTTCTTGAACTGTTCACTAGCCTATCTTACTGAAGATGTTGCAGTCATCAAGAAGAGTTGCAACAGCATCTCTAAATGTCTCCCGTCTCATCAAAAACCACTAAATCCATGCTGCATTTTCCCATTTTATCCTCTCAGCTGTATAGTACATGATAAGGTATTAAAGATCACATATTTCACCCCTTTAGGATGAGTTTATATTGGTCTCAAAGGTCATTAAAACATGCCTGTGAAGTTTGTTGCTGAAAAAACACTCCAGTTCTATTTCTGCATCTCTTAAAGCAGAACTATGTAGTTTTTCCACCTTAATATAATATTTCAAGAGTCATTGTGATGGTACATCACCTTACAACAGGTTGAATGACACCTCTGTCATGGTCTGAGGGGGTCTGTATCGCCTTCACTGGCACAATGTAACTTCAAGGTGGATGGTAGGAATCCTTCCACACTAAAAAACTACAAATTTCTACTGCTTTGACTGCTTTTCGGCATACGTCACTTTCCCCTCCTTCCCGATTCATTTAAAAGACGGAAGTTGAGGCGAAAGCTAAACCTAGAGTTATTATCATGGCGGAAGCAGTGAAAACCCCAAAGAAAAGAAAAGTTTTATCAGAGGAGACAAAAAAAGAAAGCGGGAGAGTAACAAGCTGAATGCCTGGACAAGAATAAACATTAGCCTGGCGTTCACTCGCTGGCGTGAGCTGAAAGATGAGGAGGGATGTCCAACCAATGCTGATTTGGCCCTGTTATTGTTGGACTTGTAAGTATATGTTGATTGCTTACCATTTATATACAGTACTCTTGAGTTTGTAATGTATCTTTTCCTATCACTAAGGGCCATCTCATCATCAGTTTATTCACTATCTGGCTGAAACAGGACGGGGGGCAGGGGTGACTTCACGGTACCAAGTTGAACTTAGTGATTTTCAACATCGTCATTTAGCCAAAAATAAATACATTACATCCTCACTATCCATCTTGCAACAGCCGCTGAAGACAGAAGAGTAGTTTTGAAAGTAAGTCCGTCTTCTTTCATTCGCTTCCAAAACAAATGCACGCGACCGGGAGATCAGGATCTTTAGGGCAGTACGCGCTGGGCTCATGGGTAATTGAGTATTCCTTCTGGCAAAGCACTACCGCTTTTGTCCACCGGCGCCGCAAAACTAAAAAAAAGGTGAAAGTTCCATTGTGCTGCTTTAAAAAAAAGAAAAAAAAAAGAACAAAAGAAAAAAAAACTGTTCCAGCCCTGCTCATAACTTGCTGTTTCTGTGGCTTTAAATGTTAATGAACTGTCTGACTCCACCCCCTGACCCCACCCCTTTTAGGAAATGGATAGCTTAATGGTTGTGGCTCTCCTGCTCCTCCTTTCAGCTAAAAGGAGGATCAGGAGGGTGGAACTTTCTTCCAAACAGGAAGGGCCAACCAAACCTGGGGGCGGGGCTAACTCCCCACATGACATCATGAGGGGAGAATCTGAGAACAGCTTGTTTCAGCACACATTTTCTGAAAGGTGGAGAAAGAGAGGGGGTGAGGGAATGGATTTTTCTGATTCTTTGGGGGATTGTGGACAGGCCAGGGGCACATATTTTTTGTTAGAATAGCCTGAAAAATTTATTTTTGCATAATATGTGACTTTTATGTGAGTCGTTCATGTCTCAAGTATGAAACAATAATCCATAGTTGCAGGATGGACTCTTGCCCACATGAAACAAAGGCAATTGTAGCTCTGATGAAGATGCAAGAGGTTGCCATAGTTACTCTTCTTCCTCTTTCTTCTTGGTTGATTCGCAAACGAGCTGTGTGCATACTGCCATCTACTGTTTCAGACTGTGCACAAACAAAAGTTTGCTTTGGCTTGTTACTAATGTGAAAACAGATGATGAGGAATACTTAGGAGGACATGACAAATGCAAAGGAATCCTTTCCTGGGAATTTTCAGCAGCTGTAGGCCAGGAAATTACACCCTGGTCTTCTCTACACATAGAGGAACAGGTAGTTTAGTCATCAGTTAATCTAACCAGCGTGTCTTTGGACTGCAGAAAGAAGCTGGAGTACTTGGAGAGAACACACAACACACCGAAACATCCTGTTAGACTGGGATTCAAACCAGGGACCTTGCTGTGAGGCAGCAGCACTAACCACAGCACCACCTTGCGGCCCTTATTTTCTCAAAAAGAGTTTTTCATGCCATGTTTCAGGGTTAGGTCCATGAAGGTCACCAGGTAACCTGTTGCAGACAGAGATTGATGCAAGATTCCTCCTCATGACTTCTCCTCTGTCGCTGCTTTTCTGGCTCATTACACCACCCCTGCGCTCCTCCCGCACACCATCACAGCTCACAGGCTGTCTGACAGATGGCAGACGTGATGACTCCATTAGAGCTGGACAACTGTGAGATCCTGGCGTAAGGTCAGTAAGCAACAGGAGAGAGCAGTGCTGCCTTTGTGCTGTCTACAATCAAGATTTCTTTAGGCATGTATGTCCAAATGACAGCGGGCCACCTTACTGATGTTATACTCCAGGGAATGACAACCTAAAATACATAAACACAAAAGAAGAAACCGAGAGGAAAGAGCTGAATGCTTCCCCTCCTCTGTGCAGGAACTTGGTGACATTTACTGGCATGGTTTGGATTCACTTTGGAGGAAGGGTTATTAAAAATCAATACAAAGTTGTTCTGAGTGATCACCTTTATCCTATAGGATGACATGTGTCTCTGCTGATAGCATTTGTATCAGTCAGGATTACATTCCCCTAGCAGAAGTACACAAGCGGTCAATGACAGGTCTAAGGCCCAGTTTACACAACAACACTTTTGAGTGAAAACGCAAAAGTTATGTAGCATTTTGGCTGTCCGTTTACACAGCAACGGCGTTTTGTCTGAAAATGGAACTTTTTGGAAACGGGACATTTTAAAGTTCAATATTTATCCAGCCACTTATTTTACCTGACATCTTTTTAGTTCATTGGCATTACTTTTTAGAAATCTGTTTTCAGTTTGACATCAAAGAGGGGATTTTGTCTAAAAGCCAAATAGAATAATAATAATAATAATAATAATAATAATAAAAATAATACATTTTATTTGTGGGCGCCTTTCTGACACTCAAGGTCACCTTACAGACAACAATCAAGCAAAACAGTAATATAATAAAAATTGCATAAGAGTCTAAAAACAAACAACTACACATGATATAGAAAGAAAGACACATTAAGAACACATAAAAGACATGGATCAGGTGGGGTAGGCAAGGTGAAAGAGGTGAGTTTTGAGCCGGGTTTTGAAAATGGAGAGGGACTCAATGGAGCGGAGGTCAGGAGGGAGGGAGTTCCAGAGGCTGGGGGCAGAGCGACTGAAAGCTTTAGCCCCCATGGAGGACAGGCGGGCGTGGGAGTTGACAGGAGGTTGGCAGATGAAGAACGCAGAACTCGTGTGGGTGTGTACGGTTGGAGGAGGTCGGAGAGATGTGGGGGTGCCAGGTTATGGAGGGCTTTGAATGTGAGGAGGAGGATTTTGTAGTTAATGCGGAAAGGGACCGGTAACCAGTGGAGCTGTCTGAGGATGGGGGTGATGTGGTCAGCAGAGGGGGTTCTGATGAGGATACGTGCAGCTGAGTTCTGGACCAGTTGGAGTTTATGGATGGATTTCTGAGGGAGGCCATACAGAAGGGTCCAACCGGGATGTAATAAGGGCATGCATAAGGGTAGCTGTGCTTTGGGGAGTGAGTGAAGGGCGGAGACAGTTAATATTATGAAGGTGGAATATTAGGTAGGCTGACCGAGTGGTGTTGGAGATATGGGCAGAGTAGGAGAGGTGACCATGATTGATTTATAAAATCAATAAAAGGGTAAAACATCAGTATCCCAGTATTAGTTTTAGGACATGTCGCCCAGCTCTACTCCAGAGTGCACTTCGTTTGCAAACTGCTATGCATATGGAGTATGTGTAATGTGAGGGTTATGGTGTTTATGGGATGGACTGTCCATGAAAAAAAACTGTCTGCCCTGGCTTTCTATGAGAAATGGGCACAGTCAAGCAAACTATGGCAGGAATGGACACTGCTATCAACCTCTATTTTTAGACTTTTTTCCCAGGGTTTAACCAAAACACAAAACTTTAAGAACCTTTAAATCATACATTGACTAAAGCCTTGATGGTTAAGTCATGAATCCATTTGTTTCAGAAGTCTGCATAAATAATGTTTTTCATTTTCCCGTGGAGAAATCTATTGAGAACATGATGGAAAACTAGTTTGCCCCCATTAAAGCAGGGAGCCTGTCATTGTATTTAAAATGTCCCATTAGCACACCTCATTTCACCGCTCTGATGAGGGGAACAGGGAATTGAAACTGGTCCAGTTCTCAATATCTATTTGTTCTGATTCAGAAACCAGCAGCCATTTATAACCGTTTTCCCAAGGTGCACGGGGAACTTTTATTAAAGTCTGATCAATTTACTTTGCTTAATTGAAAAACAAAATTAATGACTGAGCAGATTTAATTGGGCGAGAATCTATAAACACATGCACAGACACCCGCACACAGCATCACCTCTGTTTTAGGTTTGTGTTCCTCGCTCTGTCACTGCTCTTTATGATCTTTCTCTTTTTGATAACCTCTCTTTGATTTTTACCTCCTCTTTGGTCTCATGGGGCCTGATCTTTCATGCTAGTTCTTTTATAGAGGAGATCTAGATGTTCCTAGAGATGAGACTTTGATCCAAGGATATGTATCAGAGGTTTTGGTTGAAACATAGCTTTGTTCTGACTTCATATGTTCTCATGAAAAAGTAACTAAACTGCAGAGTTTCAGCTGAGCTGCAACTACTGAAATTTAAAATAACTGTCTTTAGAACAGGGGTGTCAAACTCAGTCCTGGTGGGGGCCAGAATCTGGACTGAGATCTAACCCGAGGGCCGACCAGGGTCAACATTTAACCAAAAACTATCAACATCATTTTCACCAGTGATGAATTATGGGAAGTAAAGAACAACTTAGCTCTGATGATAGATGATTTTTGGATTTAAAAAAGTCAAATGATAAATTTAAAGGCTCTAAATCTGAATTAGAAGGCAGACTTATAAGTTCAAAAAGTCAAAACTGAAAAATATAAGAAAAATAGAATAAAAAAAATAATGTGTAAGGCAGAAATATGAGACTGAAAGTCCTAACCATGAATTTAAAAGAACAAAAAATGAGACAAAATCACAACTGTGAATTTAAAAGGTGAAATATGAGGATATGAAATAAAAAGTTGTGAGTTTTAAAGATCCAAATATGAGATAATATAAAAAAATCATGAGTTTTTTTTACAGACAAAGTGTGAGGTAAAATTTAAAATCATGACTTTAAAGGCTAAATATGATATAAAAATTGAGAATCATGGGTTTAAAAGGTTAAAATATGAGGTAAAAAATAATTGTAAAGTGAAAATGTGAAATATAAGATGAAATTAAAAAAAAAAAAAAAACTGTGAGTTTAAAGGGCCAAAATATGAGGGAAAGAAATCAATATCATGTCTTAAAAGGTCACAGTATGAGATAAAAGGCCAAAAATATTTATGAAAATGCCAAAATATGAAATAAAAATTTAAATCCTAAGTTTAAGTTGTAATTGACTGATGCAAAATCGAAAACTGGATATGAAAACACAAATTAATTTTATCTAATTGTTTTTACTCTTGGCTCTAAATTGGATGACTTCAGGATATTTTTAGTCATCAAGGTTTAGTTCACATTTTTGTGCTGGAGTATCGGTGGGCCAGTTCTAGTTAAAATGTGATATGATCTTGTGGGTATAATTGTACCACGGGCCGGATTTGGGCCCCGGGCCTTGAGTTGACACCCCTGCTTTAGAACATCATGGACAGGGTTTGGAAGGAGAGGGGATAAGACAATCCTACTCTGCCCTTCCTACTGTCCCTCATCAGCCACAGCATCACTCAGTATATGCTGATTTGTAGGTGTGGGCTACCTATATGTGAAATTATATTAACAATATCTCTGATCATTAAGAAGACAAAACCTAGAATATTATCTACAACCCCAATTCCAAAAAAGTTGGAACACATATAAAAAAAGTACATACTGAAGAATGCAATGATTGTCCAATCTCATAAACCCATATTTTATTCACAATAGAACTAAAACAACATGTCAGATGTTGAAACTGAGACATTTTACCATTTCATGAAAAATATTTGCTCATCAAATTGACGGCAGCAACACGAAAAAGTAGGGACAGGGCAACAAAAGAATGGAAAAGTAAGTTGTAATAATGAAAAAGCAGGTGAAGCATTTTGCAAGCAGTTGAGATGATTACCCTGTTGTCAATTTCTAACATGACTAAGAATAAAAGGAGAACTTTGGAAAAGCAGAGTCTCTCAGAAGTAAAGAAGTAAGAACAATGCATCTAAAGGTTGTGGAACATTTTCAGAAAAATGCTCCTCAGTGTAAAATTGCAGAGACTTGATATATCCCACCATCTACAGTCCATTATATTTTAAAAGATTCAGAGTGAAATGTCTGCACTAGAGACAAGGCTGAATGCCAATATTGGATGCCCATGATCTTGGGGCACTCATGTGGCACTGCATTAAAAACAGGCTTGATTCTGCACTAGAAATCACTGCATGGACTCAGGAACATTTCCAGAAAAGAGGGGCCACCATTGTTGTTAACTCTTTGGGTGCCGGAGTTTTTTCAGAAAAATATTCAATTTTGATATAGTCAGTTTTTTGCACTGTTCTTTTATTGGCAGAAGGACAACGAGAGGATTAGTTCAGCTTAAATGGTCATTGACCCAAAGTTTATTAAAGATTACATATAAGGTTACAAAATGTCACAAATATCACCCATCTGTGTGTCTTCACCCTCGCTCTGCACAGAGATAGGAAAAGTGAGCCCCCAGAGAAGAAAAGCTCCCGAGCACAGACTAGAGAAGTGTCTCTCTTTTAATCCTCAGGGGAGGACTCTGCTACTCTTCCTGGTGAGGAGGAGTCCTGAGAATTACGACACTTCCCAGTCCAGCGTGGCCTCCTCAGTGTGTAACAAAGAGTGGTCTCACTAACGTTAACCTCAGCTGTTCCCCTCACTGTATACAAAAAGAGCCACTCACTTATAATTCTAACCCTAGCAGAGGAAAATGTTAATGGAAAATACAATGTACTGTCTTGTAAGCCTGCAACCCTTCTGTGTTCAATGCCTATCTCAATTGTAAAATCAGTTCACCAAGCTGACCTAAACCTTCACATCTTAGTCATAACACTATCTCTTACTGTGCATTTGTGTTTTAGCCTTAGAAATATTTTACAATACCAAGATTTCAAAAGGCTGTAGCTTGAAAGTGGTTAGAGATAAAGGCATACTGTAAATGAGAAAAATCTTCAGTATGACCCAAAGTTTGTAATGGGAGTAAATTCACTCATCTAATTTGCATATTCTGGATGTAGGTCTGTAGCGATTGACTCTGCAGAAGGTTGGTGGCTGCGCACTATGTGCCTCAGCATCCGCTGACCCCGCTCCGTCATTTTATGTGGCCTACTACTGAGTTGCTGTTGTTCCCAATGGCTTCCACCTTGTTAAAATACTGCTGACAGTTGATGGTGGAATATTTAGGAGTGAGGAAATTTCCCCACTGGACTTGTTGCACAGGTGGCATCCTATCACAGTACCACGCTGGAATTCACTGAGCTCCTGAGAGCGAGCCATTCTTTCACAAATGTTTGTAGAAACAGTCTGCATGCCTAGGTGCTTGATTTTATACACCTGTGGACATGGAAGTGATTGGAACACCTGATTTCAATTATTTGAATGGGTGAATGAATACTTTTGGCAATATAGTGCAAATCTGTTGGACGGAAACCCCACTAATGATCTGATTTCCAAAAGCTCATGAAAAGACATGAGACATCTGGGTTGCATGCAAACCAATTAACCCACAAGCATTCCCGCTGATTAATCCTCTCTCTGTCATTAAAGGTGTGCTTATCGGTGAAATCACAGCTGAAGATCCGTCTCCTGCCAGCTGTTGCTCCCTAGGCTGGCGGTGTTTCAGTGTAGGGACACAGCTGGCTGCAGTGATAAAAAATGTTTTCTTTCCACTTGTAAATTCCTTAATCTCTCTCAAATAAACACATAACATCTGATAGTGCTACTCATTTTCTCCCTGTAGGTTTCAAAAAAGCTGTTTTTGTTTGTTCCAGTGAGCAAACAGACAGAAATAAGTGACTGCAGTCTGACCAACAAACATTTGATTCTGTGGTTTTCAGAGACTCAGGCTGAGCTCTTACTTGTCAACAGGGATTCTTGGTTTGATATTTTACACTCATAATTGAATTAGATTATACCGGAGTGAATCTTGTTCTCTGCAGGCAGCATGTTATAAGTTTAATGGATGTGGTGGATGCTGCCATGTCAAATAACAGCCCAGCAGGTTGAAAACACTGTGATTTAAAGCAAAGTACTACTACCTCCCCCCAAGCCTGCGTATCAGAGTGTACAGTAATATATACAGACACCCTGTCATTTCTCTCACAGACCATACATCATCTGTCACAATGTGCAGGAGGTTGCGTTCGCCACTTCAGGTGTTGACTGTCTTGGTTTTTCGTGGCTTCGCTTATAAAATTTTCGTGGCTGGGCTTTGTTTTGTGGGGAGTTGGTGCCAGTGCAGTTCAGCCAGTTCAGCCAGATGACTGGGGACAATCCACTGCCATCCACTTGAAGCACAGGACGGGCAATGCTGTGAGTGTTTTGTATTTTTGTAGAGATGTTGGACATTGTATTTTATAGGATATTGTTGAAGTATGAGCATCCACACTATTGATATTTGTGTCGGCCATTTTGTTTATTATTATTCTTTTTCCACACCGGCTATCTCCTCCTTTATACTTTGTCGTATCAACACTGTTTAAACTTCAAAAAATTCTGTTTCTTCATCAATTTTCAGCTACTTTTGGGCAGAATTTAGCTATTTTTATGCTATTTTCAGCTATTATAAGGCTACTTTTAGCTTTTTTGTGGCTACTTTCAGCAGTTTTTATCCTTTTTTGAGCTATTGAATGCCATTTTCAGCTACTTTTATGTCATGTTATGCTTTTTTTTTTTGCTATTTTTATGCTGTTTTCAGCTGTTCTTCCACAATTCAACTCTCAGCATCCCCACGCAATTTCTGCTGAAATTTTAATTTTGATCAAGTTTTATTTTATATGAATGTGAGATGCAGTTCTTTTGTATCATAGTAGAGATTGAATGTTCTTGTATCTCTTTCTTTTTTTCTTTTTTTCTTTTTCTTGTTTTTTTATTCATTTATTTATTTTTTTTTAGCAGTTTTCAGCAAATGTTTATGTGGACAAAGTTAAGTAAATGACAGAAACCTTACCACAACTCCATCTTTATTGCAACAGTTTAGCTTGGTGTTACATCGAGGTGTTGCACACTGGACAATAACACTACAGTAAAAAAGCAGCATTGTATGTTTTCAAATGGTCAAAATGTCAACAAGTGGAAAGTCAACTGCGTCTTGCTCAAGGAGGAGCAAATCATCATCAGCAAGTGTGGCCCGAGCTCGGGCTAAAGCAGAGGCTGCAACAGTAAGAACATCATATGCTATGCTAAAATGTGCCGGGGGGTGGATGAGGAAAATGTGTCTGTTTATTTGTGTCAATATGTGATCCAAACCTCACTCTGATAATAAATAAAAACATTTGATCACAAAAAAAAAACATCATATGCTAGCCAAGAGGCTAAACTGAAAATGGAATAGGCTGCCAGGGGAGCAGAAAGGCTTACAAGAGATGCTCAGAATCAACTGGGATCAGAATTCTGAGATTAAAGTCAGAAATCTCTTTTCTCAGAATTCTGATTTAAACTCAGGACTCTGACTTATTTTCTCACAAGTAAAAAACAGTGTCTCAATGTTTTTTTCCAGTGACCTTAAAAGGAACCCTGCATGATCAGACAAGCTCATCTTGTCGGATAGATATTTGTATCTCCCAAATGTATATTCAACTAAAAAGCTCACTAAATATCCCACCTATCTGCATTTTGAGTTCATTTCAGCTCATACACTCACCAGGAGACCGCCATGTTTTGATCCGCGTCACGTTAGTGTGACGTCACGGCTCCACAGCGCTCCTCTCCGTTGCTAAGCAGTAACCATTTTTCAGACGGTTTTGTTGCTTGCAGCTGTTGCTGCCATGAGTTTGCTGAGTGTTGGTTTTGTCTCCCTGCTGTCAAAGCTCTGTCATTCTTCTAAGTTTTACTTCAATAAAGCTCCTACAAGTGACTGATTTCAGTAAGTAGTGGAAGTGTGCCAGGAGCTTTTCAAAATAAAATAAAATTATGTACATACAAATGGAGCTTCTCCAAAGAAATGCTACAGTGGACTTTAACTTTGAAAGGCGCAATCCGGAAGTCCTTTCGTTCTGTGTTTATCTTTACCTGAACCATGTGGAAACAGAAAGCTTCAGAAAGAGTAGATGTACACTACATGAGGTCATGAGGGTAAAATCTGAGAACAGCTTGTTTCAGCACACATTTTCTGAAAGGTGGAGAAAGAGAGGGTGGAAGGGAATGGATTTTTCTGGTATTGTATGGGACTGTGGACAAGCCAGGGGCACATATCTTTTTTAGAAAAGCCTGAAAAAGTGATTTTTGCATTATGTGTCCCCTTTAAAGTGCAATCTTACTTGAAGAAAAAAGAGATAGGAAGAAAGAAGACCATCCAGTTTGGGGATTGTTTTCAGAAAATGGATTTTCCAGATAAAGACAGAATCATGGCATGTGAAATAAAGAGCCAACCTTGAGTTAATTCAACTTCCACACTTTTCCAAACTTGACTAGCCTAGTTTTTGCCTCCACAGCTGCAGAGAGAGAGCATCTCTATTTTTGATCTTTTAAGAGAAGAAGAAAAGGCACCTCAGGGAGCCTTGAAACAGAAAGGTCACCTCTAAAGAGACTCTTGGGGCACTGGTGGACTAGCGGTGAGGTCGTGACTCTGAAGGCTGGAGTATCCTGTGGTTCATTTTATGCATGTCACTCCCTCTCTTTCCCCTCTTCCTCTCTTATTCTGCTTCATCTGAAACTGCTGTTTTCTACCAGGTTTATGCCTCCATATTCTATCATACTTGTAGAAGAGATGAGCTTGCAAAACTCCAATGATCTTATTACAACTTGATCTCTAATGTATTCAATTTTCTCAGGCTGCAGAATGCAATCAATCATTAAAACAATGGGCCTACTAGAAGTGCATTTATTCATTGTGCTGTAGCAATAATTTCACAGTGGAAATCTGATTGTCTCATCAGAATTCTTGGTGAATAACCAATCTGTAATGAGGGACCACATTAATCAAGCAGCAGATCCTAAATGAGATGTATGAAGCCCTCTGCTCTCAGCCCCTCTCGTCTCTCCTCACAGATCTGCCTCATTCAGCCTCTCTTTCAGCGTAAATCTGAATAAAGGGAGCGTGAACGTTGTTCACTTTAAATAGAAGTGACCAGTTCAACGGGGCATGGAGAGTCATCCTTCATTTCATCCATTTATTGAGGATCAAACTCATAAGAATGAATCAGAGCAGGCTCACTGGTCTCAGCTGCAGTCCTTTTCCTATCATGGAGCTCTTCCTAAGGGATCACATGCTTCCCAAGGTCTGCTGGGAAATAAAACATCTCCACTATGTTTGGGTGTCTTTCATGTTTCCCCATCGTCAGTATTATACCTTTTGATAGCAGAACTATGGCTCTAGGTCTTAATGAAACTTAAATGAATTTACTATAAATGGGCTGTTGCTAAAATATCGGTTCAACAAAAGCTTTTGAACAAAAGAGATGGCCTGAAGTTGTAGAAGTATAGCTCGTTTTACCCGGGTGTCTTCTCTACCTGTAGGGGTTAAAATGAAGCTTTGGTCTGAGATTTTTCAAACATCTTTAGAAGTTAAAGTGCTACCTAGAGCCATAAAGATATTCTTTCCTCTTAGACTTACACTTTCAAGGCAGCCCAGGGGTCCACGATCACACCGGCGTGATTTCATCATGTGCTACCTTTGTCACATGCCAGCATAAAAACAAAGCACATTTTGCATTGCATGTGGAAAGCATGACCTTTAAACTTTCTTTCAGTTTTTTTTTGGATGCCATTAGGCCAAGTGAAACAGGATATATGATCATTTTAATTTGATATAAAAATGGATGTTACATATAGGGGACAGTGGACCATGCTGGAGCCTATCCCAGCTGTCATTGGGCGAGAGGCGGTGCACTCCCAGGACTGGTTGCCTGTCAGTCTTGGTGGTGATCCTCATGACAATAATAACTATAGACCTATCTATGTAATCAGTTGTGTAGCCAAAATATTTGAGAAATTAGAAATTACAGAATTAGAAAAACAAGCCTCTCTTACACTGAATTATCATGGTTACAATTTTTAAAGTGTGCAGGGAGAAAGCGAGCAGATGGACGTACAGCCAAATCAACAATTTCTTATTGGACTGTGAGAGTGTGAATGAGGACAGTGCTGACAGGAAGATTATCATCTCACAATAACTGCTTCAGTACTAGTTTATCTTCTTTATCACTCAGTAGCTTTAAAAACAAACACACACAGTCACTCATGGTCTGACTAGGATACATCTGTGAGTCCATCTGTCCATCAGTAGAGAGAGAAAGAATGATTGGTTTCAAATTAGTTAAAAGTCTTCAAATATCACAAAGAATCACAAAGGAGATTGTAACAGAGAACCCATCAGCCTTTGAGTAGTTTTGGTTTCTCTTTCTATGCAGCGACTGTTTTACAGTTGTCCTGTTAAGACAAGTGTGAGGATGTCTGGGCCATTAAAAAGGTATATGGAGATGCTCTGGCTAATAAAAGACTACACACCAGTGCCACTGAGTCTTGGCTGTTATTTTGCCTCATATTGCTTGTTCATCCAGTCCCCTGACCCCCTGGTGACCTAGCCTTCCAGTGCCCAAAAGCCTCAGCCTTCTAGTGCCCAAAAGCCTCAGCCTTCTAGTGCCCAAAAGCCTCAGCCTTCCAGTGCCCCAAAGCCTCAGCCTTCCAGTGCCCCAAAGCCTCAGCCCTCTAGTACCCCAAAGCCTCAGCCTTCCAGTGCCCCAAAGCCTCAGCCTTCCAGTACCCCAAAGCCTCAGCCTTCCAGTACCCCAAAGCCTCAGCCTTCCAGTACCCCAAAGCCTCAGCCTTCTAGTACCTCAAAGCCTCAGCCTTCCAGTACCCCAAAGCCTCAGCCTTCTAATACCCCAAAGCCCCAGCCTTCTAGTGCCCCCAAGCCTCAGCCTTCCAGTACTTGAAAGCCTCAACCTTCCAGTGCCCCAAACCCTCAGCCTTCCGGTACCACAAATCCTCAGCCTTCAAGTGCCCCAAAGCCTCAGCCTTCCAGTGCCCCAAAGCCTCAGCCTTCAAGTGCCCCAAAGCCTCAGCCTTCCAGTGCCCCAAAGCCTCAGCCGTCTGGTGCCCCAAAGCCTCTGGCTTCCGGTTTCCCAAAGCCTCAGGCTTTCAGCACCCCAAAGCGTTAACCTTCTGGTGCCCCAAAGCCTCAGACTCCCAGAACCTCAAAGCCTCAGCCTTCCAGTACCCCAAAGCCCCAGCCTTCTAGTGCTCCAAAGCCTCAGCCTTCCAGTACCCCAAAGCCCCAGCCTTCCAGTGCTCCAAAGCCCAAGCCTTCCAGTGCCCCAAAGCATCAGTTTTTCAGCACCTCAAAGCCTCAACCTTCTGGTACCCCAAAGCCTCAGACTCCCAGAACCTCAAAGCCTTAGCCTTCCCATACCCCAAAGCCTCAGGGTTCTTTAGCCATAGAACCTTAAGCCAAAAACACACCAGCGCCATCCAATGCTTTTTTAGACACCTGTCGGCTCTTTTTTTTTCTATGTACAAACTCACACTGGTGGAAGCCAGATGCACCAGGACGCACTACTCCCTGGCAACTAACACCATTATCCTATTTCTTGCGTGGTCAGCCCAGGTGAGAGAAGATTTTTCAGAGAGGAGTGCTGTTTTGTATTTTTCAGCAGTCATAGTAGCAGCTCTGGTTGAGAGCACAGAAGAAGAAACATCACACCTTCTTCCTTTCTAGGTGAAGAGTGAGTGTGAGGCCTTGGCCATTGGTGAAAACCACTTCTTGAGAGCATGACTGTTGATGCACCGGTGTGTTATGGGGTGATCCAGCTCCACCAAGTGCCTTTAGCCCCTTGTTTTTGCTGAGTGACGCAGAGAACCTGTTGCAGAGTTTGGGGTCCATACTTGTTTTTAGATCTTCTTCTGCAATCTGACCCATTCCAGCTTCTTCCTATTTGCAGTCCTATGATTCCTGTGTCTTGTTCAGTGGTCTTGCAGGCTCCTGGGTCCCCTTGCATATTGGCGACCTGGCCAACTCAAGAGTTTCCTGGAACTCCTAAGTTTCTGTTAATGGTCCAGTACACTGCAGGTTCTCCCTTGGTGGTTCTGCCACCTTCTGGTTCCCTGTCAGTGGTCCAGCAAACACCCTCTTTCTCACAAAAATCCTGGTTCTCCTTTGGTAGTTCACTGACTTTGGCCCAACCAATACCAGCCCCCTGTTTCCCCAGTGGTAGCCTTGTCGACACCTTTATCTTCCTTTGCAGTCAGGCTGATATCGGTCCTCCTTTTGATTCTGCCCAACACCTGTTACTTAGGCCCTGTCTATGGTCTGCCAACCTGAATAGCCACTGGACTTGCTTTTTCCTTTATCCTTTATCCTCCCCCCAAGCTGTCAGCCTGAGTTCTTCTAAGCTGCTTCCTGCTACATAGTTTCTTTTTGCAGAATTGTCTCCATCAACCATTTATCATGATATTAGTGCCATTAGAGCTTATTACATTGAGCATCTAATTTTAAATGACTCAATACAGATGATATAACTTTTCTCATTTTAATAAATAAAACAAAACCTCAAGAAATGTGTTTGGAGAAGTGAGAGGAGAGCACAAGTCCCAGTAGAAAAAGGGAGATAAAAGGAATACAAGTACAAATAAATAAAGACAGGCTGTGTCCAGCAGAGCTGCCCAGAGACCACCAGCAGCATGTAGTTGTGCTGTCACTGGTCTGCTCCATGTTGTGACCAGATCAATGTGAAGCATTGCTCTGCTCAAAGAGGGAACAGCATGCTCAGCAAACTCCCTGTGAGTGGGTCCTTCTCCTCCAGCCGACTGAAAAATTCTGATGAATTCTGTTGTGACTGAGAGCGTCTCAGCGGGGAGTAGAGGCAGAGACAGAGCAGGAGTCTCACTGATGGAGGTTTGTGAAGAATGCAGAATGTAAGAGCCACTACTGCTGTTATTTTCCGGGCAATGAAGGGAAAATTCAGATCTCAGCTGAGCTGCAAAAACTATTGGCTTTAAATACTTATCTACCAGTTTCTCATTGAATCTGTTTGTTGGCATAATAAAGCAGTCAATATGTCTGGCAGCCTAAAAAGTCTTAATGTTAAATATTTTTTGGGAGAGAGAGAATATGACTGGTGACACTTCACCCTGAGTTTGTGAGACTTTTAACCCTCGGGCATCACTTTAATTTACTACCCTTTAAAGCCATTAAGGACAACAATGTCCACTTCCGAAAAACTGCTATATTGACTATTTTTCTCAAAAATTAAGCCATAACATTACAGAATGCATGATAATATCATGCAATGGCTATGAGATCAAAAAAAAAAAAAAAGTGGTTTGAATGGGAGTCAATGGGACGTTTTTGTCCACAAGTGTCTCGCAAGGGTCGTAAATTTTAAATCGGATGCTACACAAAAACTAATAACGCATAAAAGTCAATATTTTGGCTAATGTTTGACAAACCCAGGACTAATTTTAAAAAACACCCCCCACCCCCCCAACATTAGTTATATGGAAAATAATTACTGTTTTGTGTGCTTTTTAGAAAAAATATTACCATCCTTTTATGAAACTGGCCTATAAAGAGTTAAACTACTGAAAATTATTCAATAATTGATTGTTTTGATTAGAACTAAAGTTGAATAAAAGGTTTGACCAAAAAAAAAAGCTGAAAAAATATTAATGTATACTATTTTTATTGCTGTTTTTGGAAGTGGATGTTTTTGTCCTTAATGACTTGAAACGACAGTAAATTTTAAATCGGATGCTACACAAAAACTAATAACGCATAAAAGTCAATATTTTGGCTAATGTTTGACAAACCCAGGACTAATTTTAAAAAACACCCCCCACCCCCCCAACATTAGTTATATGGAAAATAATTACTGTTTTGTGTGCTTTTTAGAAAAAATATTACCATCCTTTTATGAAACTGGCCTATAAAGAGTTAAACTACTGAAAATTATTCAATAATTGATTGTTTTGATTAGAACTAAAGTTGAATAAAAGGTTTGACCAAAAAAAAAGCTGAAAAAATATTAATGTATACTATTTTTATTGCTGTTTTTGGAAGTGGATGTTTTTGTCCTTAATGACTTGAAACGACAGTAAATTTTAAATCTAAATGCTACACAAAAACTAATAATGCATCAAAGTCAATATTTTGGCTAATCATGGACAAATCCAAGCTGGATTTAGAAATAAAGCCACGGCCATCCAACATTTGGTTTAAGGAAGATATCGCATTTTTATTTCGCTTTTTTTCCTCATAAAAAACAATATTGACTCTGGTAATCAAACTGGCATTTAAGGGGTTAAAATCCTCAAAATGATTGATTGATTGGTAGTTTTGTGCACAGCTGAAGTTGTTTAAGAGATTTATGCAAATAAAAGCAGAAAAAATCATTTATCTGTTAAGTTTTTATAGCAGGTTTTTTGAAAGTGGACATTTTTGTCCTTAATGGCTTTAAAGGGTAGTTTCACAGTGTTCCCCTGACCTATTAGAGCAATTGAAATTTGAATTCAACAATTTGCCTTGAAAGAAACTTTGTTGCAAAAAGTGGTGAGCAGAGAAAAAGGAAAAATGTGCTCAAATAGATAAAAATGTCCCTAGTGATCCCTGAGGGTTAAAAAGGAAACTCCGCGGGTTTCTGTCACAGTCTGTCCCGACTTCAGTCGCACAGTGTGAGCACTCAGGTCGTGCACGACCGTCGGATCGTATAGTGTGAGCACAAAACTAGTGCACGATGGTGGTGCGTCATAGATGATTCAGTCGCACAGTATGAGATGACATTATGCCACGACTCTCGTATGGTCGGCTTGAAATCACACAGTGTATACCCAGCTTTAGAACAGTACAGACGATAAGTTGTTAAACATTTCCCTCTTATAATCATACAGCCCCTTTCTCCTGGTGAACACCTTTTGAATTCTACATTACTTTTTACCTTATGTTTGGTGACATTGCTGTATTTGGGGGGTTAACTAGCATTTAATACAGTCCTAGTAAAATCAGACGAATAAAAGCCTCTAGCTGTAACGACGTGCACATCATTATAACACTCCATCTCTTGCCTTGCTTTGACTATTGATTCATACATCAGCAGCGCTCATGCTCCCATAAGTGATGCAAAGGGAATGAGTGGAAGTATCTTCAAAGGCCTTGTGAGTGTCTCCAGAGGTTCCCCACCTGAATTCACTCCAATTGAACCTGCTCATCACCAACATCTGACACACTTGTGAACATACACGCAATGAATGTTTATTAAGACCCAGTGGAACAAGTGTTGTGAAATATCATTTTGAATTCCACTTATAGGACAGGGCCCCTGCTCTACAGGGAGATCCTCCATCTGTTTCTGAAGCTTCAGACTCTGGTTTAATTTCATTTACATTGTCTGCTGCTTGGTATTACCTCTCGTTATTACAACAGACAGTGCGTGAGAAAGTATCGGTCCCCTTCCTGTTCAGTTTTGCATATTTTTCACACAGTTTCACAATGCTAAACCACATACCATACAGTAGTCCAGGTGCAGAACTGGCCCACCGCCTGCATTTCGGACCTTTAACCAACAGAGAAAATCTGGAGCATCACAGATAGATAGTTTATTGTCATTGCCTGGTAAAACACAACAAAACTGTGTTTGGCAGTCTCCTAGCAGCAAATAATATTAATAAATAGGCTAATTTCTGGACAGGGGAGTTAGGAGTTGAGCAGGGTGTCTGCAGCTCTTGGGTAAAAGCTGTTCTTGAGCCTTTGAGTTGTTGCCCGGATGGTTCTCAGCCTCCCTGATGGGAGCCTGCTGAAAGACAGAGCCCAGGGTGTAAGGCAGGGGTGTCAAACTCAAGGCCCGGGGGCCAAATCTGGCCCATGGTACAGTTACACCTGGCCCACCAAATCATAAATTTTTATTATAACTGGCCCACTGGTTTGAGGTGTGCAGATTTCCTCCAGCTTAAAAATGTAAACGTAACAATGATGATCTAAAATATCAAAGTCATAAAAATTAGAAAAAGTAAAAAGTTGAAATGGTGAGATAAAAAGCCAGGAATGTGGTCAAATACATTTATGTTTTCATTTCATATTCTTAATTTTGCACCTCATGGCTATGATGCAAAGTCATTGTTTTGACTTTTTATTTCATATTTTCACCCTTTCAATTCACAATTTTGACTTTTTATCTTGTTTTTTTTTTTACCTTTTAGATCCTCAATTTAAAAATTTTTATTAATATTTTGACCTTAAAAGCTCATGATTATGAATTTTTTCTCACATTTTGACCTTTTAAGCTCCTTATTTTGACTTTTATCTCAAAATCTAACCTTTTAGATCCTCAATCTTAAATTTTAGATAAATTTTTTTACCTTAAAATTGAAAATCTTAAATGTTTTTCTCACACTTTGGTGTTTTAAACCAACTATTTTGAATTTATCTCATATTTTGACTCTTAAGAGTAATGGTTTCAACTTTCTATCTCATATATTTGCCTTTTAAAGACATAATTTTAACTTTAAATACCATGTTTTGAACGTTTTGAGCTAATATGTTTGAATTTTTATCGCAGATTTTGAGCCTTTAATTTTTTCATTTTGACCTTTTTCAATGTCAAAACCATTTATCATCAGTGCTAAGGTTTTTTCCCTCCATAATTCATTACTGGTGAAAATTTGGTTGATAGTTTATGGTAAATGTGGACCCTGCTAAGCCCTCAGGTTGGACCCCAATTCAGAATTCAGCCCCTGCTTTGATTGAGTTTGACATCCCTGGTGTAAGATGTCCATCAGAATCCTGGAGGCCAGCTTGTGGAGACGACTGTGGTAGAATTCTTTCAGGGGAAGGAGGGGAGACCCAACAATTAGGGCTGAACGATTTGCAAAAATAATCTAATTGCTTTTTTTTTTTTCCAAATATTGCCATTCTGATTTATATGCGATTATTCTTGGGCTAATCATGTGTATTTTTTGACAAATTTAAGCAATAAATAATTCCATAAATGAAACCATGTGTATTGAAAACAAAGAAATTATTTTCGAAGCAGTTAATCCATAATAGCATGAATCTGAACATGGGGTGCAACAAGCTTTAAGCTATAAAGGAGGTGGCTGGGGTGGAGGAGGTGAGGCTGGCTACCAGCTGATCACAGCTTTAGTAAAGTAACGCTAGGCTTCATCAGTTTTAGATAGAATGAGTCAACTATTTTTGCTGTTATTGCAAATGTGGGCATTATCACTTATTTTGATTAAGAAAAACAACCATAAAACACAAAAAGGAGGATTTTTTAAAAACCATAATAAAAGAATTGACACTTGAATGTTGGCATAATGTGCATAAAATCTCTGCTGCTGCTGCAAAAAATGATTCATTAAACTGGTATTTAGACACATATCAAGTTGAGAAATATTGCAACTTCTGCAATTTGAAAATTGCAGCAGGCCATATCGCGATTAATTTCCCAGCCCTATTAACAATCCACTAAGCAGTTTTTTTTATAACTTTTTGTAGAATTGTCCTTTCAGGTTTATGGGTGCATCTGGTGGGAGCTGGTTCCTTTCATTTTTCCTTTATTCATCATTAAAGGAAAAATCCGGCAAAGAAGAGCTAGGACTGTTGAGCAGCTGGAATCCAACATCAGACATGAATGGGACAACATTCCTCTCTGGTCTTCTCACGTCACAGATATTTACAGATTGTTGTTAAAGGAAGCGGGGATGCTACACAATGGTAAACATGGCCCTGTCCCTACTTTTTTGGGATGTGTTGCCATCAAACTCAAAATGAGCTGCATGAACTATTAAAATGTCTCAGTTTCTACACGTGTTGTTGTTTACAGATTACACAGTGTCCCATTTTTGTTGGAATTAGGGTTGTATCATTTGTATGGCTGTTTCTAAATGTTCTCTAGATGTTTCTTTTTCTATTATCATTTTAATTATTGCCAACAGTGTTACACGAAGGTTTGATCTCTCTATGACAGTCATTATTAAATGCCTCTGTTGAAGTGTTTCCTAAGGACCACAGTGTGTACATATTTTAAATTCTGTCCTTATTTTCCTCTAGGGTTACTGCAGTGGCTGCACACAATCATGTAAAAATTAAAATCCCAAATCAACCATCATTTGTGTCAGTCTGTATCTCAGGGGCTGCTGGTTTGCTGCAGGGTCTCTGCAGACGTGCCGGTGAGCACGTGAGACTCTGCCGTCCTCTGGCTGTCTTTTTAAATGAGTTGAATGTGAAATGATTCCTTAAGCGATGCTGACTCTTGCTCCTTTGCTCATATCTTATCCATGGAAACAGATGCTCGTAAGCCAAGGGGGGATTTCGTCTCAACAAAAACAACATGATGACATGCAGCGTGAGGTGCAAGCTGGGAGAATTAGAACATATAAACCATAGGAAACCTGCATAGATTAAACAAAAACCCAATAATGCTGTGTGTGTGTGTTGTGTTCAGCATTTAAGGGAAGGTGGTAGGTGTTAGCTAGGTGGCTAGTTACTGCCCACAGACATCAAGACACATGGACTTAAAACGGCAGGAGGAAAACTTTGCAAATATCTGCCTGTCTGTACACTTTGGTGGAAAGTAAATAAGTGCAACAGCAGCACAAGAAGTACATCTTCTATATATTCTAGGCTCGTAGCACACATGTGAATCATTTGAAAGGTTTTTCTTTTAGTTTAATCTTGATAATTACAGCTTACAGCTCACAAAACTTTTCACAAAAAAATCAGGCAACAGTGGAAAAGGTTTTCTAAGCCTTCATTCAGGTTCAGTTCACACAACAGCAATCATGGGGAAGACTGCTGACTTGACTTTTGTTCAGAAGACAACCAACACTATTGAGAGGAGGGTAAGCCACAGAAGGTCACTGCTGAAAGGGCCAGCTCTTCTTAGAGGCCATATTAAGGATTCAAGGAAAGATGACTGGAGGTGAAAAGTGTGATAAAAAAGGAGCACAAGCAACAGAGATGAGCTCAGCCTTCAGAGGATTGTCAAACAAAGCAGATTCAAGAACTTAGGGGAGCTTCACAAAGAGTGGACTGAGACTGGGGTCAGTGGATCCACACTGGAGTTGGACTACAAGTGTTGTGATCCTAGTGTCAAAACAAATCTGCACCACAGGCAGCATTATGAGCTATTTACCTGGGTTAAAGAGAAAAAGATCTGGACCGTTGCTCAGTGGTCCAAAGTCCTGTTTCCAGATGAAAGTACAGTTTGAATTTCAATTGTAAATAAACTAAAATTTCCCCCAGCTTGCAGACTGAATAAGATTGTTCTCCAGGACTTTCCTATATTATGCTGCATTTGCTTCACATTCTACCATATAAGCCACAACAGGCTGGCTATCGAGACGCATCCCTACAGCATGATGCAGCCATAAGCATGCTTCAAAGTAAGGGGAGTGTGTTTGTGGTGATGTGCATTGTTTGGGGTCTTGTCTGATGGCCAGAAAGCACCATGGAGTCTCCCACATGCCTTTTGGTGGACTCTAGTCCAGATTGAATCTAAGTTTTCTTCAACAGTGGCTTTCTCTTTGCCACTCTCCCATAAAGCTTTGACTGAAGAACCCGGCCAATGCAGAGTCTCTCCCATCTCATCTGCTGAAGCTTGGAACTCTTTCAGAGTCGTAGTCATGAAGGTCGTTTCCACCAAGCAGTCCGGCTCAGTTTGGTGCGGTACGGCATGCATTTTTTTGCGTTTCCATAGAGCAAAAGTTTGAAAGGGTCCCAAATAACCAACCAGTACCGTCCCACTTTACGGCACCCTTCCGTAGGGGTACCAATCTTACCTATCCGTACCAAAAAGGTGGAGCTACACACACAACAATAGGGGCTGCACTGATGTTACATTAGCGTGCGAATCAGTTGCTTGCCCCCAGGCTTCAAAACATGGAAGTCTGCGCTATGAGAAGCAGGTGAAAACGGGAGAAAAACTGACTACTATCTACCTAAATGGGAAATATTTGGACTCGATGGAGATCCAAACTGTTTCCTGGTCCATGGATATTGGTATCTGGCCACAAATCAAGTTTCCTGACGTTTATTCGGACCTGATTTTAAGCACACAAAGCAGAGCCCAAAGGCTCACATCAGCCTGATCGAAGAGAAACTAAATTATTGCTTAAGTTTTGTGAATACGAAGCCTTAGAACAGTTCATTCTCATCTGTAACTAGTCATTAATCTACTCCTGACATTAGGTAACCTGTGAAAACATCGCTCTGTGGTTGTTGAGCATGCTTGTAAAACTTCAGGCTGCAGACTATTTTACAACAAGATCAGCAGATTTCTGACTTAATCTAGCCTGATTTTAACACCAGCTGAACTTTAACTTTATTTTTAATGTGGCGAATTCTCACAGTACAGCCCTAAACTTTCATATTTTTTCATATAAACTGTTCTAGACTAGATATATTCATATATTAATGTAGTGTTACGACACAAACTGTTTCTATACATGTATTCTATCAGCTGAGGATCTGAACTGACAGCGGTTAACATCATTAAAATGTAGTTATTTTTAAAAAGCACTTTAAGCTAAAATAAAGCTGTTTACTGCTTATTCCCTACTAATTTCTGTCACTCATCCTTTCTATAACTCTGCTGCTGGAACAGCAGAGTCACGCTGTCTGTGACTTCACATTCATCGCCTTTATAGCCCGCCCACCAAGTGAGAGCACGGGTGTCTGTGGAAATGCAAACTATTTTGGGGTTTAGCGTACACTGTAAAAAATGTCCGTAGAAAATACGGCAAAAGACTGTCAAATAGCAACAGTAAAAGACCGTAAAATAAATAAACATATATTACTGTATAAAATACACAGAATTGCTGTAAATCAAGCAACGGTATGAAACATAAATTTTTACAATTAAAGTACGTAATAATTACAAAATTGTACCGTTTAAACGAAAGAAGATTGTGAAAATAAAGGAAAAATACTGTAATCTTCAAGACGGGCAATTACTCTAAAAATTACAGTAGTATTTTGTTAAAATTACAGACTTTTCTCTCATGTACATTTAAATTCACAGTAAAAATCTGTGAAAAAAATTGCAATCACATACCGTAATTTTAGCAGGGACAAGAGGTTCAAAAACTGTATGATCAGGAAAGTTCTGTAGAAAATACAGTAAAACCTGTCAACCTGCAAAACCTGTGAACAAGCACCAATTTGTTGTTATGTCCACATTTGTTTCTCAGTGCTACACCACATGATGCTGCCTTGTGAAATAAACGGACAGTTACAGTTAATATGAAAACCTTATTGAAACAAGAATGGTACCAAAAATCATTTTGTTTGTTCTTAATTTGATGGATGAAAGTGGTCAATTATTTTAGTTTAACTGATTTATTGGAAAAGAATGATGTTAATTGCTCTCACAAAGAATGCCATTGCATTTGTAAAGCCATTCCACTTCCTTTAATGCATCTAACACAAAATACATTGATGTACTTTAATGTTTCAGTCAATCTTTCAGAACTGAAATTGGATGACACATATTACCGATAGGAAATATAACAAGGTAATTGGAAAGAACTATTTTATATATACATAAAGAGAGAGAGAGAGAGAGAGATACATACTGTATATATAATATGTATATAATACAGTTGAATATATAGTATATACATTATATAAATACAATAGTTATTTTTACTGGTTAAATAACTTAAACATGAATGCAAATAGAATGACAAGAAACCCTCCATAATCAGTTTTAAAAATGAATGTGAACTGTACATATAGTCTATCAAATTGATTTCTAAGGGAAAAAAAAATTCTTAAAAAAAAACAATATGAAACCATGGTTTAGTTTCTGAAATTTTAATTTACTTCTCATACCTTATGTAATTTAATCTAAACTTCTCTTTACCTGTATGTGGTGTTATTTATGTCTAGTAAATACGTTTTGTTTCATGTGCCTATGCTGTATTAACTCTTGGAATCTGTTCAATAAAGTTGTATCAATATAAAAAATAAATATATAAAAATAATTTTGAAAAACTGTTTCCCGTCGCCATTCAACCCTGTCTACACAGGAACGTCTTCTATTCTGTCTGTACTAGAACAGCGATTTGGGTGTTTAAAAATGGAACAATTTGGAAACGAGCTCCAGAGTGAACAGTTTTCATTCACCTCCCTCCATGCACACAAACAGTGCTGCTTTCTCGAAATGCGTTTGCGCATTGTGGTTGCAGTCAATTGCCATGCGCGAATACGGTTTCGCGCAGGCGCGGGGAAAGAAGGACCTAATACGCATGCGTGTGTGGTTCGTTGGAAACTCAAACCGCCAACGGCTGCCTGGTAAACTATAGCTTTTTCGTGTCTTCTGTGGTCTCGTGTGCGCGGAAATATTTCATAAAGTTGCTGTCTGCTCGTAGAACGAGCTGCAAACGAAGATGGAATACAAAGCAGGACATTGGCGTGTATTAATTCGACGTCACCCGGAGCATCAGCCTACGAGCTATTGGTAAGGTATGTAGAACTTCTTTTGTCGTAGTGTCAAATATTTCTTGAGTTCTTTTCATTCAGTAACACCACGTGTTTATAGGTAGAAGTTAAATGGGTCAGGAGGCTTTTTGTTTCAATTCTAGACCAGCCAACATTGCTGTCTGATTTGTATTTTTTGCTGTCATTTTAGCGTGGAGAACGTTTAACACTTGCTGTGTTGGGGACCATAAGTGAACCCCAAGCTCAGAGCTAACTCCGCCCACTTCAGACTTTTGAAAAATGTACAAAAAATGGGCGGTTGGGTGCTGGGAACACTGGGAAGAGGGAGAGAAAAAGGACGGAGTTTTCCAGATGAGGTGGGAGTGACCGTGAGGACCGTGATGTCCCCTAGCCAAAAAGTGAGAGTCCCGCCGCAGCACTGATGCTTCAGAGCGACCTAAGGTGAAGGATTTTTCCCCTTCAGAGTCACATTCATATCTGTGTTCAGAGTCATATTCATATCTGTGTTCAGAGTCACATTCATATCTGTGTTCAGAGTCCCCTGAGGCAGGCTTTCCAGCTTATTCCTACCCTTCCATGAATATGGGCGCAACTTCCGCTCCGTTCTATCTAAACGGGACTTTGCATAGAAACGAGATGCTAAACGTGACTATTAAAGCAATTTTGATACCAAACTACATAAACTTAGACTGCTTAACCTCAAACGGGATAATATTATTATTATTTCTCTAGCCTCTACTGGAGAGTTCAAATTGATGACATTACTTTAGATAACCTACACGGGCATATTTAGCTAACTTTAGTAGCTTTATATCAGTATGAAAAGATACATTTCTAGTTTGTGGAGTTGCTGAAATTCTCATTTTACAAACTAATCCCTCTTAAATATGGGAATTATATTTATAAAATTATCCATGACTCAAGTTGCCAGCTCTTCAGTTTGGTAAATGTCAAGTTTTGTATTAAGAATTAATGATAAATTAATACTAAAAGAATCACATCCCCGATGCACTTAGACAGTGGACAGCATGTTGTGAGAGACATATTTAACTTTGTCATAATATTAGTACCATGAACATAGCAACAGGTACTGAGCATTGCAGAAAATATGATTAAAAAATTTCAGCTCATTGATTTAACAAAAATGAAGCAGTATTTATTACAGCAAATATTTATTTATTTCAGAACAACCACTGTTGACACTAAATCACTTTAGTAAGCCTTTGGAAGAATCATGTTTTTGCTATTATTGTTACTGTACTGGAAGTTCCACTTCCATTCATAGCTACAGTAGACCCCCAGGAATAATGTGGTATCCACCTTATTTACTTATCTACAGCTTATAATACAAACAATGTGAACATGTGATAACAAAAATATAAATATTTACAAATTCCAGAAGAATTCCTATTGAAACAACTGTCGTTCATTGTTAGCGTCTATAGTTAGGTGCTGTACTAGAATACATGTATTTAATGTAGCCTACTTCCGTTTTGGCACCGGAAGTTTCACCCATATTCACATTTACAGTAGCGGCCCCAGGAATAAGGTGGATAGTGTGGTGGTGGACTGTGGTGGTCCTGGGCACTACCTGTTGGCTCCAGCACCTCCTAAATGCATAATGGGGATATGTGCACGTCAGTGTCATGGCACTAAAGATTTAATAGCTCACTTGATTTTTGCAGGATGCCACAAAGCTCAAGATTCAGAGAGGACAGTTGGAGGGCTGCTCAGAGGACATAAAGGGCTTCTCTCCTGTTTCGACAAAAAAGAAGACAACCTCTTTTGCCTTGTTGAAACATTCTTGCCAGATGGGGTACCAGTGGAAAGCCTGCCCCATGTATTGTTTTTTGTAGTAAGTGGATCTCAGAAACACTTTAAAGACTCATTTGGATGGTAATGGATGATTTGCTTGTAATTCTTTTCTACTTTTATCATCCTCCCAGGAGCCTCTTGCTAGGCTTCAAGGCAGCTCATGCTATGCATTGACCAGCATTGGGATCCACTCAGGAGTTCCTACAGAGGTAATAATTTTTCCTCTTTAGAGGTAGTTATATGGTATAGTGTAATGCTGGCAAAATGTTTTATTTCCTTCCAGCCGTGTGCATCATATGATACAATATCAGTTATTTTTATAACTGTGTTATCACCTGTAACAACTGCTATCCTGAGGAAGACGGTTCAGGACAATAAGAGCCAAAACTAACAGACTGAAAAACAGCACATATCCCAGAGCAGTTGCAATAATAAACTAGAAAAACACTCAGAGAGCGCAGACCTCCGCCATTAGCCCTATCTCCCAATAGTGAAGAGTCCTTTAAAAATTCCTAGATCCAGACGATGATCTGAATCAGTCCCAAAATCAAATCAGTTCTTCCTTTTGCCATTTCTGACATTCCTGGAAATTTCATCAGAATCTATCCATAACTTTTTGGGCTATGTTGCCAACAAACAAACTAACAAACCCTGCCAATCACATAACCTCCTTGGCAGAGGTAATAATAATTGCACTGAATGGAACTGTGCAAAATTTCGTTGTACTTGTGTACAATGACAATAAAGATTCTGGTTCAGATTTTTAGGTTTGATAGTGTCCAAATTTTCAAATTTAAAAAACAAAAAAAAAATAGATGTGCAGCATTTTTTCTAAACCAAATCTTTTGTGAGTAGAAAAATCGAAATTTCATGCTAGATTTCATTCAGAGCTTTGGGATCAACACACACTCTAAGTGGAGGTTGTAGCACCAGTCACAGCTTAGCGTTGATTTTAGAAGAACATATAAACACAGCAACACCCGTCTGATAACTGCTTGACAGCTGGATCACTCTACATGTATGTCTGCATTTTTGTGTCTGCTGTAGCTTCTGCCACAAAACACAAGGGATGTGACAAGACATTCAGCTCACGGGACAAGAAGAGATTGGGTCCACTCCTTTTTTGAGTGAATTCAAAATTGGATAGTACTTTGCAATCAGTGCATACATAAGTGTTCAAAACTTCTAAGTTGACATGATTTGGTGCTTTACCTTGTCTTTCTATTTTTCCTTACTCTTTTTTAAGGTCCTGTTTCTTCTGCTAGTAGTGACTAGGACTCCATTACTTTATACTGTCTCCGGTATTCCACTCTTCTAAAAAGACGCCAGTTATCAAGGATTAATAATGGTAAGCCTTGCACAGCATTTGTACATACCTCAATAGATTCTTTAGATTAATCTGGTCATGTAGAAATACCCAGAATACTGCCATGCCACTGCTTTGTCCAGCTTGTTCTCAGTGTTCTGATGATCACACCATATGGGGCCAATACAGTTTTCTGTGTGAGTCATATGTTTTCATTATGATTGATTTAAAATTCAGTGCCCATCATCTTTGTTACAGCAAAATCCTTTTGCACCCCAAAGCATTTAGGTAAGTGTACCCATTAGGCCCACCAAAATCTAAGTTCACGTATTTTCATAGATACTAATATTGTTTATTAACATGAGCATTTGTTAGAATGAAGGATTAATCCCTCATTTGAAGGTATATTTATTTACTTATGCATATTTTAAAGAACAAATTAAAGAAATGTTATGAATAAAGTCAAAAGTCTGGCATGGCCTTAATTGGTACCTAAGAACCATTTAAGCCCACGTGTGTTCCAAATAAGCCCACAACCACGTTTATTGACAGAAATTTAAAAAATTATTACATTTTTCAAGTAGTAAACATACATTAATTCAGTAACATGTTATACATGTTAAACACAATTTATTTTTTGAACTTGGCTTTAATGTTTGGCTTGTAACAATGGACCACCACAAACATGACTAAGTAGGCCTAAAACTAATTTTCATTGGCTTCAGTATTTAACATTTCATTGAACATTTTATTTAATATTGACAAAATTTGATTCAATATTGACAAAATAAAAAAAAGTGTTTGTTTTTAAAAGTATTAAATGACATTACAGTGCATCAACAATATCTTATTGAACTTAGATTTAATGTTTGGCTGTCACAATGATGATTTTAGGACAGTTGCTGTAATTCCTCTTTTTTGTTGGCATTTTTCTCACTATAAACAAATAATTATGCAAAATTAACTGACATAACAATTCTTCTGGGCAGTGTGTGATCTGTGATGTACTCGTGTTAATGAAGTTAGTATAACAACATCCAACACAGGATTACAGCGAAAAGCTATCAAACCTCAAAATTTCATTTTTTTATATTGAAACACATAAGATGGGCTTAAATGGTACTACAGTGACTACCAGGGAAATGAAGATAATATGTTCTCACCAAAATTAAACAAATGTTTAAAGAAATGCCTGTAGCCTAAATATGCTGTAAAACTTGCCATCAGTGTTATTCCTCTTCTGCCAAACTTTCTGAATTATCAAGGAATTCTTGTTCAAAGTTTTATGTAAGATTTATGTAAAATGAATCAGAAAACAGTTTTTGTCTACTTATCATTTGTAATCATTAAGCAGTGTATCTGTCAGTAGGGCTACATGTATTGACTAGTGATTAGCTCGCTACGCTAGCTAGCATGACTCATCTTTTCACATAAAACTAAATAGTAAGAAATTACAAAAAACTACCTGTTTATACACAAAAAACAAATCAATAATTACAAATTACATAATATGAATGTACTTAACAAGTCAGTGGCTGAAAATGGTTGAAAAGAGGTTCCTTCTGAGGGGTCCCAAAACACCAAAGTTTTTAGGCGACTTTATCTGAGCCTCTTTGAGACTGCACAAATGTAGGCGGGCCTTTTTCAATATCTACAAATGTGATTGGTGTCAAACAAAAACTGACATATAATTAAGAAATTGTGTGATTGGACCAAATAATGTATAGCATAAGACAGGCCCCTCTTTTTTTTTTTTTTTTTAAATTGACTTCAAAGTCGCCAGTGGGCTTAAATGGTGCCTGGGCTTAATGGGTAGGCTTACCCTAATACAATACAATAATAACTTTATTCATCCCCGAAGGGAAATTATATAGAAATTATATATAAAATTATATATTATATTTACATGTAAAAGCAAATTCTATATTTATTTGGGTGGTCTTACAAGTAAATATATATATAAAGAGCATAGTTTGCAAATATTTATCTTGTGGTTCAACTACCTAAAATCACAATATAACCCTTATGAATGGTTCATACCAAGGTCTTTTGCTAACACTTGTGGTTTGGGCTATTGTGTGTAGCTTTAAATCAGTGTTAATTTCGTCGACTAAAACTATGACTAAAAATGTTCATCGACAGCCTTGTTTTCCATGACAAAAACTAGACGAACAAAAATAGATCTGTGATGACTAAAACTGACAAAAACTAAGTTTAGTTTTTGAATAGAATGTAATGTAGTTTTTGTCGGACATTCAAAATCCATGATATCTCTCCACTGTGGGTAATTCTGTCAAAAAACAACGCAGCTGTAGCTCTTCTGTCTCTCAGCTGTAGAAAGCAGGGACCCCAGGTTTGGCAGGGTGCAGAGAACATCCCACTATGACTTGGTACCAGATTAAGCAAGACAATAAATGCTTGGACTAAAAGTAAAACCTAAAATGTGAGGACTTTTTATGGACTAAAACTAAATGGACAGAAATGACTAAAATGTGACTGAAACTAAAATTCATTTCACTTAAAGACTAAAACTAAGACTAAAATTAAAAATATCTGCCAAAATTAAAACTGCTTTAAATAATGACATCAATTCAAATTTATGTTTAGTTTTTACAGCAATAGCTATGTCACTTGTTTGTGTGGGTCCATATCTTCTTGGATATGTGAAGGAGGGGGGAGCTCAGTGGATACAAGCCTGGGCACCACAGCTTTAAACTATAGACGAAAAGCAAATTGCAATTAATATGTCATAACTGTCTCATTATAATCAATAACGGAAAAAGTAATTGGCTGTTGTTAGGTGATTGCTGACTTAATAGCTGGCACTTGTGGGTACATTTGCGTTTCTTCACCATATTCTATTATAGAAATGATCTGTATGTACTGTACACACTGTTTATTTTATTCTGTTGTGCTGATTGTAAGCATGGCTTATTAGAGCCTAGTTTTCTCAAATTTACATCTGTGTAGGCATTAAACTGAAGCACTGAATCACTCTAACTTTGCTTTGTATATGTACTTCCTGCAGAGAGGATGGAGCCAGTCCAAAGTAGAACACCTGATGAACTGTGCTCGAGTCTTCAAGAAGATAAAGTTTCTTGGCCACGTGAAGCTTCCCAAGTGGAAGGCCTTCTTCAGTCAAGACTGGACTCATTACTCTTGAATCATTTAGGGGCAAGTGACTTTGTTTCATCTTCATGCATTACACCAAGGACTACCTGTCATACATATGGACACAAGCTTTTTCTTCCAAGATCTAAACTGCTTTGTGAGTATACAGAAAAGTTATCAGATGTGTTGAAAGGTTTTTTATTTCAAACATATAACTGCAGAGTTTCTTGTTGTTTATTCAGCTTGAATCTTTTGTTAAAAGTAGGAGTATTAGGGCACTACTGCAAAAATCTAGCAAATTAACTGAAATTTCACATGTTTTGTACTGTATTTTTTTACAGTAAATTTCTGGCAACCACAGCTGCTGGTAATTTACCGTAAAAATTTAAAGTAAGGCAGTATTAAGCTACTACTGTAAATTCTGCAAACATCAGCTGTAATTTCTCATGTTTTGTCCTGTATTTTTTACGGTAAATTTCTGGTAACCGCAGCTGCCAGTAATTTACTGTAAAATTTAAAGTTGGGCAGTATTTTGCTACTACCGTAAAATCTGCAAATATCAGCTGTAATTTCTCATGTTTTGTCCTGTATTTTTTACGGTAAATTTCTGGTAACCACAGCTGCCAGTAATTTACTGTAAAATTTAAGTAGTTATAATAAAATACCGTTAAACATTATATGGGTCTACTGTTTTTATTACTGAGATAGACTGTATTTAGGTTTACAGGATTTCTGGTGTTTTTAAAGTAATTTACCGTAAACAGGTTTGTTTCATTATCGTTATTTTTACAGCCAATCCCTGTAGAAAATATTGTAATAGAGCTGTAATTTCTACATCAAATTACAGTAAGTTGTACAGCAAATTACCGTAAATATGGTTACAGTATAACTGTTATTTTTACAGCAAATCCTTGTATAAACGGTTACAATATTGTATTTTTTTAACAGAAATTTACAGTTAAAAAAAAACAGGTTTGAACTGTAATATTTACAGTTGTAGAATGTAAACACCGTTTTTTCTCATACATTCTCACCGTAATTTTTACAGTAAATCTCTGGTAACCACAGCTGCCAGCGTTTTACCGTAAATTTAACGGAATTTTTTTTACAGTGTACCAAACCATACCAAACCGAACTGAATCAAACCGGACCCCCTGATGGAAACACGGCTTTGGTGGTCTCTCTCACTAGTCTCCTTCTTGCACACTCAGTTTGTGAGGACGGCCTGATCTAGCCAGATTTACACATGTGACATATTCTTTCCGTTTCTTGATGATGGATTTGACTGAACTCTGGGGAGGTTCAGAGCGTTGGGTTTTGTTTGTATCCATCCTATGACTTTTATCTTTCATTACCCTTTTTTCTGAGTTGTTTGGAGTGTACGGTGTAATGGTAGCCATGAATACTGATTAATCAGTGACTGGACCTTCCAGACACAGGTGTCTTTATACTTCAATCACTGCACTCAGGTGATCCCCATTTAACTAACTGTGTGAATATTAGCACCGATATTTTGTAATTATTTTGTCAAAGAAGCAAGATTATATCGGCCATGATTGATTCATAAAATCAATAGAGAGGGCGAATTCTTCTTGTAGGCACTGCTGCATTTAAATAGTATGCATTTTGAACACACAGGCTTTAACCTTCAAATTGCCGAGGGCTTTCACGTTACCACACAGCTCTGTGATATGTAACATGAAGTGTATTGGACAGAGGAAGAGTAATGCCTTTTCCTCTCTTCAGCTCTGTTTCATATGGAGCTTTCACATTTTCAGGCAGAGTGTGTCTCAGTGGACAGGAGCGCCGTTTGAGAATCCATGATGCATAATCCCTTTAGCGACATTTTCAGGTAAAATTGGATTGTTTCCTCCTGGCATGTGCTGTCTGGGAATGTCTCTAAAAAGGAACAAAAACACCAAGCTTGCCTTCTTTTAAACATTTCAAAACAGGAAACATGTGGAACCTTCAGTGGAAGTAGTCTCAAGTGCTTTTCTTCTCTGTGCAGCAGAGATTATTTCCCATACCACAATGGCTGACTTTAAAATGGCTTTTCAGATACTGATGCTATTCTCAGAGCAGGAAAACACTCTGGCTCAACCAAGCAGATCCCAGGTGTGCATGTAGCATCGCCGTGCTGCAGAATAGCATCCATAATACCCTTCTTATACATTCTTGTGTAGATAAAGGTTAAAGAGCTGTGTTGCCAGCAGCTGCTGCCCCATAGATCTTGCACATGTCCAACGTGCCCCGAGCTAATAGAACAAGCTCTCAGAAATCCCCGGACTGTGAAATTACCATCAGTGAAAATGACTTAGCTGTTTAATTCTGCCATCTCCACTCAGTCAAGAGAAGCACATCTGCTTTTTGCAATACTACTGATTCTCTTTACACCCAGATTGGGAGCAAATGTTCTTCAATCTCCACATTTCAGTGCGGTGTTAAACTTTTTATCGAGCAAAAAATGACACCCAGGAAGCATGAACAGCTGCCTCGTCCATTTAGTGAAAGCCACAAAAGCTGATAGAGGAGGAGAGAAAGAACCTAATTTGGCTGTATTTACAATCAGAAGCAGTTGATTCCTTGGTGAAGCAGAATAGGTTTCTATCTAGCAGTAATAATGGCTCTCATTAGATGGTTATTGTGAGGATGACTTGCTCTGTCCTCCCTCAGCTAACAACAATCTCATACCAACATTCAAACCAGCTCTAAAGAGGTTAGTTTCTACACCACTTTCCACATTATTATGCAAAACAGAGCTTTAAAAGATTTTACATGCTGTAAAGAACTGAAAATGGTCATTTGTTGAATTTGCAGCATTAGGAGGTCACATTTACTGAAATTAAAGCTATTTCAATCAAAAACATTTTAACAGGCAAAGTTCCATGTTAACATAGGAGCCCTTCTTTGATATCACCTTCACAATTCTTGCATCCATTGAACTTGGGAGTTTTTGGAGAGTTTCTGCTTGAATTTCATTGCAAGATGTCAGAATATCCTCCCAGAGCTGCTGTTTTGATGTGAACTGCCTCCCACCCTCATAGATCTTTAGCTTGAGGATGCTCCAAAGGTTCTCAGTAGGATTGAGGTCAGGGGAGGATGTGGTCCACACCATGAGTTTCTCTCCTTGTGTGCCCATAGCAGCCAATGACACAGAGGGATTCTTTGCAGCATGAGATGGTGCATTGTCATGCATGAAGATAATTTTGCTGCAGAAAGCACGGTTCTTGTTTTTGTACCATAGAAAGAAAAGGGTCAGTCAGAAACTATATATACTTTGCCGAGGTCATTTTCACACCTTCAGGGACCCTAAAGGGGCCTACCAGCTCTATCCTCATGAATCCAGCCCAGAACATGACTCCTCCACTTCCTTGCTGACGTCACAGCCTTGTTGGGACATGGTGGCCATCCACCAACCATCCACTACTCCTCCATCTGGACCATCCAGGGTTGCACAGCACTCATCAGTAAACAAGACTGTTTGAAAATGAGTCTTCTTTTTTCTTATTTGCATTTTTCAAGATTGTGACATATTACAATGTATCTTGACAGATACACAAAGAAGAAACAAATAAGACCGTTGAAAAAAGCAATATGCCACAACCAATAAAAAGGAAGAAAGAACAGAAAAGAAATAATATGTTTATATGTATATATACAAATATGTACACATACATAAATAATAATAATAATAATAATAATAACTGAGTTTTAATAAAATAGCAGATTACATTTGAGTCACATAGTACATTCTTTGATTGACTTCTTACACTTCTAAGTATGGGAATTAATTATCATTATTATAATTAGTATGGGGGACATCCAAGGAACTTAATTCATATGCTTAAAGCAGCGAGTGGGTAGATGCTTGCAGGTAGTCAAACAATGGGATTCATGTTTAAAATGAGTCTTCATGTATTTCTGGGCCCACTGCAACCGTTTCTGCTTGTGAGTATTAGTTGGGGGGGCTGAATAGTAGGTTTATGCATGACTGCAAGCCTCTGGAGGATCCTACACCTTGAGGTTGGTGGGACTCCAGAGGCACCAGCAGCTTTAAATACCTGTTTGCTGCTTTGTAATGACATTTTAGCAGCTGCTCTCTTAATCTGATGAATTTGTCTGCCAGAAACCTTCCTCATTATGCCTTTATCTGCATGAACCCGTCTGTGCTCTGAATCAGCCACAAATGTCTTCACAGTACGATGATCATGATTAAGTTTTCCCGAAATATATCATGTTTTCAGTCCTTGTTCAAGGCATCACACTATTTGACACTATTCAGCAGCAGAGATCCTTTTTTTTCCCCATATTGCTAAAACCTGTGGCCTGCTTAATAATGTGGAACAGTGCATTTTTGAGGTTTGTATTTTTTTTTAAATAGTGGTTATCATTTTAAAGTTTGTTCAAAAATTTGCATAAATATTTAGGAAAATACGAGAAAAATGTCATTTGCATAGCAATGTGGAAAGCGATGTATTTCTATCTAAAGATGCATGAGAACAGAGAGAGACAGCATGTAGCTGTGGCCGATCAAACGGGAGCATGGTGTCCTGCTACTGGCATCAGGTCTCAGGAAAACCCTTGTCACATGATCGTCTTCAAACAACAAGATCTCAGAACAATAGGGATCAGATGGCTTGGTATAAAGGCTTCATAAAGGCTTGAAATATTTCCCTCTATGTGTCATGAGTAACATATGGGTTTCACTTTCTGAAATGAGTGACAAAAAATATTGAGCTTTTTCATGATATTCTAATGTTTTGAGATGTACCTGTAGCAGGTCTGTTGGACTAAAAATGTAAGAATGGAAGCAAGAAGCTCCTCATGCTGAAAATCTAAACACCACTGTACATTTGTTTCATAGATTCAGTAAGTGCAGGTTAAACCATGCAGAACTCGATTTTCACTTAATTGAATAAATGTAATTCTGTCCAATCATTGTTGAATATAACCGCTCTGAGCCACCTCGACAGGTGGGGAAATTACACTCATTGTTTGCTTATCTACTGCATGCACTACTTGAAGTGAAGGTCAAGAGTTGGCAGGTTGTAATTTCAATCAGTAGTGTAAAGCACTTGGAGAATTGCACTAATTACATCCCCGCTCTCTGAAAGAATTCAAACTAATCACTGAGAGAAACTAGTTTGTGTTGGTTTGAAGGTAAAAGCTGCATACTTGAGATAACACATTTCATTATGTTAGCCTTAAAGTCATTTTTATTCTAAAAGCATTTTGCAATTTAAATGCAGGGCATATTTCCTGACAATTACACCACTTCTTAAGTGTAATCACAGCTCAGCAGTAGGTATGAATCACTTTCCATTCTTTGGTCACGGTTAAAAGGGTAAAACTGCAGGGTCGTGACCTGCAGAGAACCCCTTTAGCTATGATAAGGGCTAATCGGAGAGCTCACCAAATGTGCCCGTTTGAAGGCCTGACCCTCTGGGATGATACATCAGTTTGCCTCGCTGCTCTCTGCCTGACATGTCCAAAATAGATGTCTGTAGCTCCAAGCATGAGCTAGAATTAACTAAAATCAGAGACCTGCAGGCACAGCGTTGTCTCAACTCATAGTGCAGCTCAGAAGCTCTGAGAAGGATCAGAAAGACTGCTGCTTATTGTATGACTTCAACTTTCTTAGAGATGGTTTCAACCAAGAAATGTATGTTGGCTGCCATGTTTGTGAGCTATAGAAAAACTCAACATCCAGTTGACGATGAGCAGCCAGGTCTGGAGTTGTCATACATGTTTGCGGTGTAAAGCACGCCGCCACTGGACTCTAGAGCAGTGGAGATGCGTTCTCTGGATTGACAAATCGCACTTCTTCATCTGGCAGTCTGATGGACGAGTCTGGGTTTGGCGGTTGCCAGCAGAATGGCACTTGTCTGACTGCATTGTGCCAAGTGTAAAGTTTGGTGGAGGGTGGATTATGAAGTGGGCTTGTTTTTCAGGAGCTGGGCTTGGCCCCTTAGTTCCAGTGAAAGGAACTCTGAATGCTTCAGCATACCAAGAGATTTTGGACAATTCCATGCTCCCAACTTTGTGGGAACACTTTGGGGATGGCCCCTTCCTGTTCCAACATGACTGTGCACCAGTGCACAAAGCAAGGTGCATAAAGACATGGATGAGAGAGTTTGGTGTGGATGAACTTGACTGGCCTGCACAGAGTCCTGACCTCAACCTGATAGAACACCTTTGGGATGAATTAGAGTGGAGACTGAGAGCCAGGCCTTCTGATCCAACATCAGTGTGTGACCTCACAAATGTGCTTCTGGAAGAATGGTCAAAAATTCCCATAAACACACTCCTAAACCTTGTGGAAAGCCTTCCCAGAAGAGTTGAAGCTGTTATAGCTGCAAAGGGTGGACCGATGTCATATTAAACCCCATGGATTAAGAATGGGATGTCACTAAGTTACATACTAGTAAATACTTTTGGCAATATAGTGTATGTTCTGTATGAGTGGGGTGTAAAAAAGAAGCTCCAGCAGAGAAAAAGCTGAGATTTAGGTCAAGTACACCTGCGAGCCTCTCCTCGCTGAGAGCTGTTAAAGGACATTACACCAAACGACATAATGAGCAGCCTCATTAGGCAGATATGACAAGTAATGAAGACATAATGAAGACGTAAAGTTAACAAAAACAGTCATTTACATTGAATTAACAAGATGCTTGATTATACAGAATGAGCAGCACACAGTTTAGCCAAACACATATGCTAATTGAATGAATGCTTGAAGCGGCAAATTGTTCTGCAGAATCACCTAGCAGAGCAAACAGCAGCATAAAAAAATATTTTAAATACATGCTGTTAGTGTCATCAGAACAATGCATGCATTTAGCCTTCATTAAAATGTCAGAGCTTGCTCCCTGCATGGAAATAAAATCATCATGTAAGACCCGTTTTGGCCTGCGTAAGTATTTGTCTGTATTACTAATGCAGCACATATGCATGAAAGGGCATGTTTACCACCGCTGTAAGATGGAGCACCAGATTAAAAGATCGCTGTACCGTGAGCAGCTGACAAATGTCTCTGCAGCCGGGCAGGTGTTTGCTTTAAGTGAAATATAGTTTTAATATGGGTGCACCAAATTTTTCAGGCTCAGACCTTGGGAAAATGCAGCAAAGCTCAGAAAAGGGTAGTGCAGTATGAGGATGTTAGTGGTGGTAAAAGTATCTCTGGAGGGATGACATGGGTAGGCATCATGGAGCCATTGTCATTAACAGAAATGTTACTGGTTAATGTTACTGAGACTTTTTACCATTTCATTAAAAACAGTACATCATTTTAAATTTGATGGCAGCAACACACCTCAAAAACGTAGGGACAGGGCCATGTTTACCTTTGAGTAGCATCCACTCTTCTTTTAACAACAGTCTGTAAATGTCTGGGAAGTGAGGAGATGAGTTTCTGAAGTTTTGGGAGAGGAATGTTGTATCATTCTTGTCTGATGTATACATCTAGCTGCTCAACAGTCCTGGGTCCTCTATGTTTATGTAGGAAAGGTCTGTACTGCAGGCAGGCCAGTTCAGCACCTGGACTCTTCTCCTGTGAAGCCATGCTGTTGTGTGCTCTACTTGTCAGTATTGATAGTTCCTTTCTAGATGTTTAAGCTGGCCACGCCACTAATGCAACCATACCATCAGAGATGCAGGCTTTAGAACTGAGCCAGGATAACAAGCGGGATGGTCCCTCTCCTTTTTGGTCCACAGAACATGGCATCAGTGGTTTCCAAAAGAAATTCACATTTTTTTTTATTCATCTGACCACAGAACAGTTTTCCATTTTTGCCTGAGTAGGTTTCATGGCTTCGTCTTTGCATGATCCAGCTTTGCATTTCTGGACAGCAAGAGGAATTGTTGAAAGAAAATTATTTCTGGAAATATTCCTGAGCCCATGCAGTTCTGACATACAATGTTTGGGAGGAGGTGGCTAATTTGAGCTAAGTATCTATTTGAGAATAAAGCCTTGCAGCCTATAGTTCCTCTTCTCCCTAGTAGCTGTTTTACTTTTCAGTGTCTAGTTTACAGTCCTGCTGCAACCAGGTGTGCAGTGGGAGAGGAGCTGTTGGAGAATAAAGGAAGAGTGTGAGGTGTTGAAAGGATTTTGATGGTCTTCCTGGAGAAAAGCAGGAGAATTCTGCAAGAAAGTGGTTTTTCTGGGGACCCCCCTTTTTTTGAGGTTTAGCCTCCTCTACGCAAGAAGACCAAGATCAGCGAGAAGGAGGGCGGAGAACATTAGGGCAATTCAATCTTGTAGAGCTGGTTTGAGAAATGCTGAGTCTGATTTCTTTAGATTACCCTTTTTGTATTTTTTCAGTGCATGGTTCTCACTTTTTAGGGCTGGATTTTTTTTTTTTTCTTTGAGTTACTTCTTTGGACCTTGGGGGAATTACCAGGATTGTCTCTATTGCCTGAACTGAAACATTAAAGGGGTACAGAGTAATTAACATGATTATTTTAAAATATTTATTTTTGGGGGATGATCAGGTTTCCAGGGCATGATCTACAAGCAGAGGTGTCAAACTCAATCACAGCAGGGGCCGGATTCTGAATTTGGGTCTAACCTGAGGGCCTAACAGGGTCAATATTTAACCATAGACTGTCAGCCTAAATGATTTTGTTATTAAATACATGATAAGTTAAAAACTCAAAATCTGAGATAAAAAGTAAAACTTAAAAGTTTTGAAGGTAAAAACATGACATTTAAAGTCAAAATAATGTTTATAAAAGGCAAAAAAGGAAATGGAATACTGAAACCATGATTTTTAAAAGTCCAAAAATTAGATAAAAGTCAAAATCATGAGTTTCAAAAGTCAAAATATGAAAAAAAAAAAAATGAGTTTAACAGGTAAAAATGTGATAAAAGCCAACATAAGAAGTTGTAAAAAAGTCAAATGTGAAAAAAAATTAAATCATGACCTTTTGAGGTCAAATAGGGTTTACAATTTAAAAAAAGAGATAATAAGTCAACATTATGAGGTAAAGGTTAAAATATAAAATAATTGGTCAAAACCATGACTGTTAGTCAGATGCAAAAATGAAAATATAGAGAAAACTCAAATTTCTCCTATGTTCCTTACTTTAAATCAAATTATTACCTCCGCCAAGGAGGTTATGTGATCGGGTGGGTTTGTTCTTTTGCAAGTTTGTACGTTTGTTTGTTTGTCAGGAAATGTCAGAAATGGCATAAGGAAGAACTGATTAGATTTTGGGAGTGATCTTGATCACCGTCTGAATCCAGGACTGTTTTTTAAGGATTCTGTACTATTGTGAGATAGGGCTAATGGTGGAGGTCTGCACTGTTACCACTTTACACCAGGAAGATGATGGACATGAGTAACTTCAATCCCAGCAGCATTTTGGGTTTCTATTCAAAGTTTTGGAATTTATAGTGCTTGAAAGATGCATGCTCAGTCGAGGAGACGAGTTGGAGCATAACAGAGAGAAAGACAGAGAATTGTAGCGAGAATACTCACAATGCTGGGAGGAATAGAGGAATATTCACCCTCTGCCATGACTTTCAGTCGTCCAGTGAGACCATGGGCGAGACTGTCAGTGCATCTGTTGGCACCAGCAGGCAACGCATCCACCATGACAGTCCACACGTAACGAAGCCATTGCTTTGCCTCACCGTGTCTCAACTGGGGAGGGAGTAATCTGGGAATGCCGTGGTAAGGAGCACATGGGGACGGATCCAGGAATTTTTAAAAGGATTCTTCCCTATTGGGAGACAGGACTGATGGCAGAAGTCTGCGTTCTCCGAGTGCTTTTCTAGTTTTTACTGTTTACATTTTCTAAATTTTATGACACAACAAGGATATTATAAATGATCAAGATTAAGTTGACATTTTGGCACAGGAGGAAATCTGCTGACCTCATACTGCTGGGCCAGTTATAATAAAAACACCCTACGATCCTGTGGGCCAGTCATAACTGCACCACGAGCTGGATTTGGCCCCCGGGCCTTGAGTTTGACACCCCTGATCTACAGCATTAAAGGAGTATTATTTAAAATTAATTTTCTTTAATTGATTTTTGTCATTAAATTGGCATTAAAGCGTGCATCTGAGTTTCTCTGTGGTGATTTTTATGTGTAATTTGTACTTTATCTGAGTTTTCAGGGATACTCTCAGGGATACTCTATTCCACTCTCCCTACATTATTAAGCACCTAACCAAAACTAAATAATAATTTACAGTATTTTGAACTCATGAATTTAACTAAGCTTTAAAAAATAAGCTGATTATTATACGGTGATTTCCAGTACAGAAAGAATCATGCCTGTATTTAATGCAGCGACCTCTGAGAGCCTAAGGATCACAAGCATGCAACACCGACCTTTAGCCTTGTCCTTTCACACAGAGATTTCTCCAGATTCTGTGAATCTCTTGATGATATTATGGACTGTAGAAGATGGGAGATTCAAAGTCTTCACAATTTTATGTTGAGGTCAGGGGTGTAGCTAGGGATTTTGGGCCCCCAGAAAGAATAATACACAGGCCCCCCCTTAACCGGCTAGCCAAGCAACAAATGTTGCATAATTTTTACAAATATCTATGCATTTAAATGTATATCTGAACCATAATTTCCCAATTTAAGAGCATTTTTTTTACTATGGTTAAATAAAATTTATTTGCATCATTTGGCATTGCTGGACTATACCATTTGGACATTTTTAAAGGAGGACCAGGGCCCCCCAGTATTTCATTTCAATCTTTTTTAAATAAATTTCAGTCTGTTGACCAATTCATTTAGATCAGCGTTACTCAACCAAAGAGCCAAATTGTTAAAAATGCCTTTGCAAGAGCCACAATGTAAGTGGTGAAAAGTGTCAAAAACTGATTAAGTGGCAAAAAAAAAATAAGTTAAAGGTGGCAAATAATGGTAAAACAGCGGCAAAAAAGGGGCGAAGTCTGCATAATATGGCAAAAAGTGGAAAAACGGGGAGAAAAAGTAGAAATATAGGGCAGAAAGTGGCAAAAATTGGTGAGAAGTTACCCCATTATGAGTTACAGGTGACAAAAAAAGGCCTAAAAATCAGCAAAAACATGGCAAAAAATGAGTGTAAAAGTGACTTAAATGGGCAAGAATGCTGAAAACAGTAGCATTTAATGGCAAAAAGTAGCTCAAATGGGCAAAAAGTGACAAAAAAGGAAAACAATGCAAATGGCAAAAAGCAGGATAAAAGAGGCAAAAAACTGGTGGCAACTGAGGTCGTAGTTTCCCTTTTTAAAGATTTTCTGGGGAATAATATTTCAAATTAAGACATAAAAGAGCCACACATTGAGTATCGCTGATTTAGATGCTTTTGATTCAATAATAACACTAACTACAAAGACAAAATAAATAAAAACACACTTTAGGGCCCCTCCCGACAGTGGGCCCAGGTAATCAGTACACTTCCCCCCTGTGCTACGCCCATGGTTGAGGTACTTTTGTCTGAAATGGTTTTAGGTGTAGTTGTTCACAGACTGGTGAACTTCTGCCAATCTTCTGAGAGCTTCTAGCTTTCTTTTTATTAAAGAATTATTTTGGGGCTTTTATGTGTCTTTATCTGATAGAGGAGGACAACGGACAGAGAGACATGCGGGAAAGGGCCACAGGCCGCCCACGTACATGGGGTGCACCTTAAACCACTAGGCCAGCGGTTCTCAATGTTGGGGTCGGGACCCAATTGGGGGTTGCAAGACACTTGGATCTTGGATCATGAGTTTGCTGACTCAATGGGCCCTCAGTTTGGCTGGGCCTCAGAAAGCTCTCCCTTTTATCCCCCCTTATATGCAGCCTTGTCTGCACACGATTATTCCTCAGTGTGCATGGCTGTGTTCAACCACCTTCAAGTACGGTGGGGGTCCCCAGTCCCTGGCACCTTTATTTTGGAGGTTGTTGGCTGAAAAGGTTGAGAACCCCTGCTAGGCCATCCATACCCTGAGAGCTTCTAGCTTTCTAAAGTGCTCCTTTCATACCCAGTCCTGTCGCCAATTCACCTGCAAAATGCTCCTCCTGCTGTTTATCAGTAGTACCAATTTTATAGCCTTTGTCGCCCTGTCCCTACTTTTTTTAGATGTGTCGCTGCCATCAAATTCAAAATGAGCTAATATATTTTAAAAAATAATAAAATGTCTCAGTTTCCAAAACGGATATTTTGTGAATAAACTGTGGGTTTACAAGATTTACAAATCATCGCCATCTGTTTTTATTTACATTTTACACAGCGCCCCAGCTTTTCTGGAATTGGGGTTGTATTTGAATCTTCTTGTATGTCAAACAGTTGGTAAATCTGGCATCATTCGTTATAATTTCCTTTGTTTTGTCTGAGAAAACTGTAGGAAATACTGTAAAAGTCCTCTCCCTCTTCCTCCAGTGAAAACTGGGGTATTTGTGTCATTTAGATTCCATTTTCCTGTGTGCAGATAGCTCATTGAACCCACGCATGCAGCTCGGATTCAAGCAGAAACTGCTGACAGAGGACGACTAAAAGCTTGCTGAGTTTCCTCCCACATCAGCCTGAACTGCAAACTTTTCTCTGTCTGTGTTCAAGCGTCATTTCCAGACGGCACTGTAAACTTCTGCCTAAACTTTACCACAGGAGAGGAAAAGTTTCACCCTGGGGTTTTTGCCACTAGTTAGGAGTTTTGTGAGCAAAAAGATGCCAAAAAACAATGCTGTTTCCTGCAGTGGTGACCGTGGACAGACCGAGGATGAACGCTGCACCGCACAGCCGTAGTGTGTCTGTTTGAGTCACTGCTAATGAGGAGGATCGCCTGACAGGCCCCGCTGCTGCAGCATGGTGTTCACATGCCGCCCTACATACATACATATTCATCAGCCTAATCTGTGGAGCATTAACCCCACTCTCAGCTTTTACCTGACAACTGTGAGAGAAACACGCTCTGTGTCTGAAGCAAAGGTTAAAGCCTCAGTTTGTTTGTATTTCACTGCTGTCTGCCTGAAGGCAGACAAGGTGGGAGTGAACACGCTGTTTGTTAGCAACTCCAAAATAAAAAGAAACATCAGTTTGAATGCTGCCAGTCTAGATTGTATTCACTCTTTATGTCTAAAATCAGTGCATGTTAAGGGAATAAAATGGCAAACCCTTTAAGTTTAACTACACTAGTTGGCTGCTACCTTTAATTTTTAAATAATGATGCACTAAAAAGATGTTGTGCCACCAGGATTACATTTCATAGCGTGTACAAGAACCCTGCCGGTGCATGCATGAGCGTCTTTATCCTCTAGGGTCTATTGTGCATGTGATCACAGCGGCTGGACTTGCAAAAGCGAGAGAGGGGGAAAAAGCTGGTGTTACGTTGTAAAGAGTGACCATGTTAAGTGGTGCCTTCCAGTCAAACACATCTGTGGCAGATGTCCCATGTTAAGACGGAAAGTGTCCTTCCTTAAGGGTCCATGTTTGTTATTACCTCCGCCAAAGAGGTTATGTGATCGGGTGGGTTTGTTTGTTTGTTAGCAACATAACTCAAAAATCATGGACGGATTTTCATGAAATTTTCAGGAAATGTCAGAAATGGCATAAGGAAGAGCTGATTAGATTTTGGGACTGATCCGGATCACTGTCTGGATCCAGGAATTTTTCAAAGGATTCTTTACTACTGGGAGATAGGGCTAATGGCAGAGGTCTGCGCTGTTACCACTTTACACCAGGAGATGGCGGACATGAATAACCTCAATCCCAGCAGCATTTTTAGGTTGTGTTTCTATTCATACAGGCCCGGTCCACGGGCCCGGTCGAGGAGACGAGTCAGAGCATAACAGAGAGAAAGACAGCGAATTGTGGCGAGAATACTCACAATGCTGGGAGGAATAGAGGAATATTCACCCTCTGCCATGACTTTCAGTCATCCGGTGAAACCATGGGTGTTTCCGCCATGACAGTCCACACGTAGCAAAGCAAATGCTTTGCCTCACCGTGTCTCCACCCCACCGGGGAGGGAGTAATTGGCGAATTGGATTTTGGGGGTGATCCGGATCCAGATTTTTAAAGGATTCTTTACTATTGGGAGATAGGGCTAATGGCAGAGGTCTGCGCTCTCTGAGTGCTATTACTGGTTCTTTACAGATACCATCACATAACTCCAGATGGGGGCAAGAAGTGGTTTCATATAGAGAAAGGCTGCGAAAATAACCAAAGTGCACAAATAATAATAAAAAAAAAAACAATCTTAAGTTAGTTTTGTTTCCTGAAAAGTAGACCTGTAGTCAATCAAAGAAAAGCATGGTTGACAAAAATTACACCCACATGTGAATCAATCAAGTGGTTTTTAATGTTTTTTTTTTGGGGTCAGTCCGTCTGTGTTGATTTTCACACCACACTGTTGCTCCAGTTGTCCTAGAATCCTCTTAAAAGACCTTTGGGGTGTACCAGTTCAAAAAGGTGTCATATAAAAAAGAAAATGTACATTTTCAACAAAATCTTTAAATACCTTAATCCGAGGACTTCTCCTGTGTTATGAAGTGACTGTGGAATGTTATTGCATCTTCGTGCCAACAGAGGGCACCAGAGTAATATGCAAAGTGTGGGTGATTATGTGTCAGAACTGAGAAAGCTGGTGCAGGACTGTAACTTTGGTGATTTGTTGCTAGTGATGTTGAGAGATAGTTTGAGCTGAAATGAGAGGACGGAGGCTGATGTCGTAGGACAGACTGACTTTTGAAAAGGCACTCGAGTTTGTATAAGCAATGGAGGCAGCAAACAGACATTGTGGATTTACATGGTATATGACAACCTGGTAATTGGAACACAGCGGTGGGGTCGGTGAACAAAGTCAGCAACATGCAGCCAAAGCCCCAGCCGGTCATTAGAAAACACTACAAGTACCCGACATTCTTCATCACAGTAGCAGCAAACACTGATCAGCCATTGCACTTATGGCAGTCTCTGCAGAAATCAGCGCCCACACATCAGCCATCAGACTTCTCTATAAACACAACAAAAGCAAGCCAAATCATTTCTTTGTATTTCTATCATATCAGAGTGCAAACCATGCACAGACTGCAGATCAATTGGAGGTCTATTATAAAGAACTATAAACCTCTATTTTCCGATGAAGGATCCAGGTATTCAGGTTCAGCTCAGGGACACTGTTTGAGACAGAAGTTGTTGTTGTTTGGAGCTCTTGAACGCTGAACCAATGATGGGGAAGCTTTCAGGGCAGCAGACAAAAAGTAATAAAGAGAGGGCTGATATTTTCTCCTGTGTTGTCTGCCCACAGGTAAACCCTGGAGACCTGCATGGACTCACTGCTGTGATGTCTGTCCAGCTGACGGTATGCCAAATGACCAACCATCTCCAGGTCCAAGCTGAAGAGGTGAATTTAGACACACACCACTTAAAGAACCCCACTTTTCCTCCTTTTTGTCCCCTATTGAAACATCTGCATGTTGTCTTATAAAGATAATTACAGCCATGGTGTGTTGAAGAGCCCTGAAGAGTTTTATTATAACTGTCCGCTTCATAATGATAAACAAAAAGGCTGCACATCAATATGTAATCATCTGTCAAGTAAAGAGCACAATGAAACATGGTAATTGTTGAAACTAAGGGTCTGTCAATCCAATTAAAACACTCTTCAGTGACTCAAAGCCTGAAATCACTCTCTAGTTGATGTGTTTGCTGTTGTTTAAATTCTCACATCTCTCCCTCATACTCCTCTGTCCTTCATCTTGTGTTTCTCTGTCGCTCACCTTTGTTTTGCTCTCCTAAAGAGAGTGTTAAGTTTTGTAATTCATTTCTATTTCTCTCTGTAACTTCTCTCGGGATCAATATCCAATTCTGCCTCTCTTTTCTGAAATATACCTGAACCCTGCTCCTCCTATTCTTCACATTTGATGTGATGGTTGTTGTTTGTTGCTGCTTCATTCTTGGGTCTAGTGTTTTTAAAATCTGGCTCGTTGTGGCTGAAAAATCATCAGAGTGTCCGTGTAATGTCAGGCTCTATAAGAGAAACCCATCAGAGAAGGGATGTGTACCAAATTTCTTTCCCTCTTCTTGGCAGTGAAAGGGAAGTAGTTTAGGCTTGGTTGAAAGTTTTTGGCACTACAAGTTTCCAGTAAGACTGCATGATTTCTAGATGTCAGTAATAGTTTGTAATCTGTAGTTACACACCTGCAACTCTCCTCTCACAGCATCTTATCACAGCCCTACAGTTTCAAGACATCCAAGTAAGATTCCCGTAAGATTGAAAGTTGGCAAAAATGGAGAGAATGGTGGCAAAATTTAATTTATAAAGTTACAGGTGGCAAAAATGGTCAAAAAACAGTAAAATGTCGCAAAAATGAGCAACTAAAATGGGCAAAAGTGGCAAAAATAAAGAAATGTGGTGTGCAATGGCAAAAGGGAGCTTAAGTGTGCAAGAAGAGGCAAAATTTGTGAAAGGGAAAAAAATTGTAAATAGCAAAAAGCAGAATCAACAAGGCTAAAACTGGTGAAAAACGTGGAAAAATGATCAACAAGTTGCAAAGAAATGGCAAAAAAATGGATGAAAATTGGCAAAAATGGGGAGAAAAAGTTGAAAATTTGATTTTAAAAAAGTTACAGGTGGCAAAAATGGTCAAAAACAAAACAAAAAAAAGTGGCAAAAATAAAGAAACGTGGTGTTCAATGGCAAAAGGCAGCTTAAGTGTGCAAGAAGGGGCAAAAAATTGCGAAGGGGAAAAAATTGAAAATAGAAAAAAGTAAAATAAACAAGGAAAAAACTTGTGAAAAATGACAAAGATTGATAACAAAAAATGAGTTGCAGGTGGCAAAACTGGTCAAAAATGTGGCAAAAAATTGAGTGAAAAGAGACTTGAATGGAAAAAATGGGATAAAATGGTCAACAACTGGCAAAGATGTGGCAAAAAATGGGGGAAAATTGGCAAAAATGGGGAAGAAAAGTGGCAAAATTGATTAAAAAATAGAGTTACAGGAGGCAAAAATGGTCAAAAAACTAACAATGTGACAACAAATAAGTGAAAAGAGACTAAAATGGATAAATGGAGCAAAAATGGGAACAAAAAATGCAAATAGCAGGACAAAACAATTAAACTGGTGAAAAGGGGCAAAAAAGTGGCAAACTTGGGCTTAAAAAGCTATAAAAATAGATTTAAAGTAGAAAAAAATTGCAAATAAGGGCAATGGAAATATACAAACAAATAAAGGTTGACAATTTAAGCCGACTGTACAACAGTGGGAAACAAACTGATTAATGTGACTTGCAATGTATATTTGCTGAAGTTAAAGTTTCTGAGGGAAAAAAAAATTAAAATAAAGACATAAAAGCCACGCATTGAGCATCACTGCACAAGAGGAATTTAAGACTTTAAAAAGACGGACATCTGATCTACACTCACGTTCATGTTTTGAAATTTTAACTGATTTAACATGATTATGCACAACACTGGTTGTTGATGAAGGTCGCTTTTTTGAAAAGGACCTGACTGAAGACTTATGACATTATAAAACATGTTTGCTACTGTTGGGAAGCCAAGACTGAAGAAAGACAGCCGTAAAACTGCTTGGATTGAGCTTTATAACCACCTTACACCTTAAGACTGAGATCAATAATTGGGGGAAATAACTGGGGTTATGCTTACTAAGACTGTAAACACGACTGGTCATTTTAAAACAACTGAGATATTTCAATATAAAAATTCTACTTTAAATGTCCCTTGAAAGCTTTGTACTTTACAGAAGACATTAGCTGATAATCACATCATGCTAATACACTCTTGTCCAAAAGCGTACTTTACAACCTTATCATAAACCTGCAACACACCTCAGGCTGTCAGCTTTTTCTGACTTAATTAATCAGGCATTCTCTGCCATAAGACTCCAATGTTAATGGAGTGATGAGCATTCATTTTTCCCCCTCTTAATGACAGTGTAATCACTCTGCAAGCGTGCATCCCTGTGTGGACTCCAGCTTCTTTCAGACAGGATTGTCAGGTTAAAAGGTGAATCTAAATTGTCTGCAGGTGTGGGTGAAGCTGGGATCAGCTGCTGAAGAGAGATGCAGGCTACGTTCACACTGTACTTTAAAGTGACCTGAATCTGATTTTTTTTTTGCTCACGTGTCTCGTATCAGATTTTTTCTGACAGTGCGAACAGCACAAGTCACATTGAATCTGACCTTTTCGAATCAGATAAGGGGCACTTTGGTATGTGGTTCTGAATCAGATATGTATCTGATCTTTTGGAAATTGACTACAGTGTGAACAGGCAAGCATAAAAAATCAGATCTGAGAAAAGATCAGAAGTGAGCATTAATGCTTGGAGTGTGAACAGAGACATAGATAAATGGAAAAGTTTCAAGGAGCTTTAAAGCATTTGTGCTTGTTATCAATTGAAGTTTAGGATTTTTAGAGTTTAAATCAATTTATGTTAGTTGAGACACTAAAAGTGTAGACCTGTAAAACTGCACTGTGAATGCTTTTTTGAAGCATTCCTTGTCGTAATATTGCTTTAGCACTCATGCATATTCCTCACATCAGCGTAAGAGGGCGTTAAAGATGACTCCTCCATGAAAGGTGAATATCAGGTCAACCACGACACCAGGCTCGCTTACCTCCCACTAAACTCTGAAAAAACTCATCACTTATTCATGAATTCCTTCCATGCATATTTCCATTCTCTCTGGTGGTTTATTTCATGAAGGAAGCAAAGAGCAGCAGAGCAGCTCATGGGATTTTCTTTGCTACCAGCTGAATGCAGAGGCATTATAGTTGTTAGCAGCAGTTGTCTGCTGGCCTTTTTATTGAGACCAGGAAGTGCGAGCAGGACTCTGGGGAGGGGGGTTGGTTTCCATGACTGCAACATCCAGGAAGGTGAACAGATTTTTATAAATCTTGGGTTTCATTAGTGGAATCCTTTAAATGAGATAAGAATTTTTTTTTTTTTTTTTTTTAAAGGGGGGGGGGGGGGTGTAACTATTCCTTAAACACCTTGCACTGCTCTAATGGGTGTAACATTATAATTTAAAAGTTGTCTTTATCAGTAAGATACAGAGTAATGGAAACCATCAACAATAATTGTCGGTCATTGTCTGATAGATGCTTTATGCTTGGCGAATTTCCCAACACTTCCAGTAAAGGCATCAGTCAGAACATCTGCAATTTCAATGTCACAAGAGGACTGTATTGAAAACAAGGCGTTAGCATTATTCGGCTGAAAGGATCGAAGTGTTGGGGCTTGAAAACTCTCCAAAATATAGAGGGACCTGGATGCATCGGAGGGCCTCCAGTTCACACCGGAAGTCGGATGAGCGCCGCCATATCTCGCCTTCTAATACCCAAAGTCACTTAAACTGAACGGCTTCTTCGTTGTTTTCTTCGTGCATCGCCGCCATATTAATAGAGGCAAGGTCGTCACATAAGGAAATATAAGTAGACGAAAAATATGTGACTTTTCAGACTAACAAGCAAAGCGATTACGTAACATTAATTTTACTAAATTGATTTATGATTCAAGTATCACTTTGCACAGACATAATATGCGACGAGAGATTGGCTGGCTGGCTGGCGGGATGTGGATGTCGCCACCATGTTGCCAGAGGCAAGTCCGCTACGTCATTCAATACAGTCGACAAGGATTGTGCATGTTTTCAAAATAAATAAGCTCAAACGACAAGATTATATGGATTTTATTGAATCATTTAATAAATGATCCATATAAAAATAATTACTGATGGGGAAATCTAAGTATATATATATTAGTTGTAAATTGTTTTTCATGCAGACGGTCCATTTTGATAGAAGTGGTCCGGCGCAATAAACGCTGAATCGGAAGTACTTTGTATGCACGTGAAAAAGGTCTTGTCGTGCAAGTTATCTGAATATAAAGCTCAAACGATCAGATTAATATGTAAAAAAAAATATAGAGAGAGATTCAAAATAAAAAATGTAATACAAGATACAAGAAAGGGGATTCTGCTTTTATGTTTCACTGTCAGTTATTGTTTTAACATGGATCATTTATAAAACGACTTATTAAAATCTGTGTAATCTTGTCATTTGAGCTTTTATTCCAAAAACTCGCACAATCCTCGTCTACGGTATTGAAAGATGTAGCGACTTGCCTCTGAAAACATGGCGCCGGTGCCGACATCCAGCAGAGGAGGATCAGGGGAGCCACATCCATCTCTTGAGAGGGGCGGAGTCAGACAACTCAGGCCCAGTCCATACGGAGACGAATTCAGGCGTATACCCAAAAGTTTTTTGTTGTATCGACGTTTCATCCACACGGAAAGGGCGTTTTGGGTGACTGTAAACAATACTTTTTAAAAACGTTCCCCAGAGTGCACAAATCTGTAAACGACTACCGTTTCATCTCCGTGTGGACCGCTAGCCGCGTCTTTCTTGAAATGTTTATGTCACACACAGCGTAGCTCCCTTAAGGCGCCTGCGCGGGTCCGGCCAAAACAATAATAGTGGACTACACGGTCGTGTTCGTGCTGCAGGAGCTTCTGAGCTTGTTATGGCTTTTATAGAAAAATCTGAAATGCACACACCATATGTTCTTAAATCCAACGCGGAAAACAATCAGAAGGGCAACTAAAAGAAAGTTTGTGTCAGTTTTCTGTGATCTTCTTCTCTTTTGGTGCATTTCCGTGGCACCATCACAGTGCCACATATAGGCTTGGCATATGCACTACAGCGTTTTCAGTCGTTTCCAGTGGTTTCATCCTTACACGGATATTTCCTTAAACGATCCTGTCTTTATGGAAAACTTTTTCAAAACATAACGGCAATATATCGTTTCTGTCTCCATGTGGACAGGGCCTCAGTAACATTTAAAGCCACAGACACAGAAACAGCTCGTTCTGAGCTGGGCTGAAACAGAGGGGTTTTTAAGTGTGCAAAAATACTATACTGGAGTGTTTTTTTCAGCAACAAACTTCACAGGCATGTTTTAGGAGCCTCTGAGACCAATATAAACTTGTCCTAAAAGGGTAAAATATGTGACCTATGACTTTAAGTGTTTTTCAGTGAGCTTTGGATCAAGTGCTGCAAAGAGAATAATGAAATCAGAAAGTGAAAGTGCCCAACTTGCACTGAATTATCCTTTAATGGCTTCCTAGAAAGTGCTCAAGCTTGTATATTTTGATTTCTTAGAATTTGCATGCAGAGAAGCTAACATGAAGAAGTCTGAAAAGGAGACAGTGCTCTCTGAAGCCTTTTGTTCACTTTTTTCATCACTTCCTTTTTTCATCTTGCTTGGTGTCAATGAAAATTTCTTCTCCATACAAAGATGTGCGTTTGTGCTCACACCTCCACACAAACATATACACCGTCGGAGCATTTGGCCCTGCAGGCATCCAGACTGGTGAATGTGCATCTACTTCCCTGGGCTTTGATGAATAAAAGATGATAGCTCAGTTTATACGGCTCCTATTTGACTTGAAATATTTATACCTTTTCCTATTGTAAAGACAAGCAGGTAGCAGCGGAGAGCCGGGTCAAGGAGACTCCAGAGTCTAATCTATATGATCTCCTCCTTCCCCTTTCATTTCCTCCTGCCCTCTCTCACTATCTTTCTGCCCAGCATAATTAATCACCTCAGACTGATGTTTACACAGGCTGATAGCCGGAGGAAAAGTCTCGGAGGGAAATCTGAAATTCCCTGCCTCAGCACAAACAGAAACAGAGCATGAAAGATGAGAAGTCAGAATTTAAATCGCAGCTGTAAAGGGAGGGGGCTCATTCTTAAATGATTATTAAAACCATTCAGAAATCTGAAAGCAGCCAACAGGTGGAAACAGGTTGAATCTGAAGGACAACCACAACAAGAAGCTAAGCAGCAAGCAGCACTCAACAGGTACGCACACCTCGATTCATGTCGGGGTGTGTCACAACTGCAGCTGCATGGCAATAGTTGGGTGTTAGCAACCCAAGCAGTGTGCCGCAGCACAGCAGAGACCATTTAGATCCTCTCAGGACTGTTATTAATGCCAAAATAATGAGCATGTTGTACTTTGTATATGAAATAGTACTGGCTGTCAACAGTAGGAGGCAGTATGACAAAGCAAGAAGCTAACCTGTAATAGTTTATGTAATAGGTTTTCTGGCCTCTACAGTAGGTGTTGCCACAACAACGCCACTAAATAAACATTTAAATGTGTAGAGGAGCAGACCCTGATTATACATGCGAAGTTTGAAGCCAATCAGATGTGTCATTTGTGAGTTGTGGCCACTTCCTTTTAAATGGCGAGAAATGGAAATTACCCCCAGCGCCAGTGAGGCGTCCTTCAATGAAACATACTAATGTTGTGGAGAAATATAGAGGCCTTTATTTCAAAATCTATACTCAATAGATCCAGCATAGTTAATGGAAAACACAAATGGCCCAATGGTATGACTTCCTGTTTCCAGTAGAGGGGGCGCTTTGGCAAGATGTTTGCATCTTGGCAAGTTAAGCGTCATACTGATGTCCTGACAACACAATAATAATGGTAATAATAATACTACTACTAATAATACCAATAATAATAATAACAATAGCAATAGTAATAATAACAACAATAACAACAACAACTACAGCAATATTAATAACTAGAAATGCACTCAGAGAGCACAGACTTCTCCCTAGCCCTATCTCCCAATAGTGAAGAATCCTTTAAAAAATTCCTGGATCCATCCCCATGTGCCCCCCACCACGGCATTCACCAATTACACCCTCCCTTGGCGGAGGTAATAATAATAATAATAATAATAATAATAATAATAACAATTGTTATTATTATTATTATTATTAATATTATTGTTGTTGTTGTTGTATTTATTATTATAATAACTAAATAATAATAATAAGAAGAAGAAGAAGAAGAATTATAACAACAACAATAATAGCAATAGTAATAATAATAATAATAATAATAATAAACAGCTCTGTCCTCAACCCTTGGCACATTTTCACAAATAGCGCATCAAATAAAGATATAAAAATAAATAGAAATAATAAAGCACAATTAAATTAAATCCAACAAATAATAAATAAATAAATAAATTGATAAAAATAATTTAAAAAAATAATAATTGTTTTCACATCAGACAACTATGTACACTTGAGTAGCTTAACAAAAAATTAGAGGGGAGAGTGACATAAATTCCATCATACGTGATTGGTTAAAGTAGAATTCAATGTGTAGATGTACCTAGCACAGGTGTCCTGCCAGAATTTTGAAGAAGAACACAAAATAATCAATGCGAAAGTTATTACAGGTTAGGGTTAGGGTAAGTCATGTAGCACGATAGAAATAGCCTCATTTTGACATGGACGTGAAGCTTGTAGACTTCCTGTTGGGATTCTGGTATGGGTCCTAGAGGCTTTTTTGCAGATCTAGTAATGATGCATATGCAGACCAAGAATCATCAGCAAAGGCTGAATGGTCTGCAGGGGCTAATGGTTTGAAGTGATGTAGGAGGAAAAATTCATTAATCCAACATTGGGGCCAGATTGTGCCCAGAATTAAACAAAAAGAGTTAATCAGGTAAAATCTCTCAGACTAGTTTGTTAAAATGTGACACCTGTGAAAAAGACGAAATTTGAAATCTACCCTTGCTGATCACTCTTCCCTTTTGACAGACAGTAAATGAGGTTATGGCATGTCCAGATATGATACATATGTGTATTGATTTTTATGCAGGCAGCTCAAACTTTGTTGAGGTGCCCTTGAAAAGGGTCATTTTTGGCACCTGAGGAGCCATTTATTTTTCAATAAAACATCCATGAAAGCACTAGAATACGTCAATTTAGACCAGGATTGTTTCACCAGGAAGTAGCTGTGAATTTTGGCGATTTTTGAGGCCCCCACATTAGCAGTTAATTTTGCAAGAAAAATATTATAAAGTATGCCTTCAGTTTCAATAGCTCAGAGGTTGGAGCTCAGGCCCTAATAAAAATTCTGACATCGAAAACTTGCTGCACCTCATCAGCACATCATTAACAACACGTCACATCCTTTAACTTCTACTGGAGGCTGCAGTGTTCATTACAGCAGATAATTGAAGGTGTTGGACCGAATATACTGATCATGTTGCTATTCACAGCATAAAGATGAGTTCAAGTCAAAAGTTTGAACCTTTTTATGCTGAGACGTATCAAAAAGGGCCACGAAGAAATGTTAAATGAAGTGACAACTGTGAGATACTTCAGGCAGACGACTCAAGCTGTGCTGAACTCACACCTGACATGCGTCATTATCCAGTTACCTGACAAACATCCTCTTAACTGGCAGTCATTTTAAACTGGCAGATTTATGGTCTCTCCCCTTACTCAGCCATTACCAGCTCTGCCTTACATCAGTACTGCACTCTTGCTTTTAACCTTACCACCACCTCTCTAGCATCCACCTGCAGGATTATCTCTTCATTCATTAAATTCTGCACGAAAAATAAATCTGCAGTGAGGTCAGATGAACAGAGTATTCTAATATTTTGAGATAGTGGATTTTTGTAAGCTGTTATCATCAAGTTTAAAACAAAAAAGTGTTTAAATATTTCACTTTGCTTGAGATGGAACTAGAATATATGGGAAGATCTTCAAGAGCTCTGTGCAAATGCAAATTTCTCAACAGTTTGAACAGCAACAATGGGTCAGTAATTCAGAAATCTATCATTAAATGATGGCATATTATTCTCTAAGTTATACACCTCAATGACAACATCCTTTAGAAATATTGCTCTAAACAAAAGTACGATGCAGTGAATAATCTGAGAGTGAGACGCTCAGACAGTCATGGTGTCTGCTAGAGCTGTTAAGGCTGTCTGGAGGCTGATGATGGCATTAACGTGGCGATGGAGAGGAAATAAGTAAGAAAATGAGAGAGAAGCTGAATGGACCGATGTGTTAAAGGAGAGAGGTGTGAATGTAGGGGTTTTTGAGGAAAATGAGCCTCATCTTAGAGATCTGAAAAGGAGGAAAAGAAGAGAGGAATGGAATGCATTCTGACACTTTCTCACCAACTCACTTTCACTGTCTGCTGTTGGTATGTTGGAAAGGTTTGATGGGATCCTTAACAAACCACTGAGGTCCCTGATCTGTCGTTAAAACTTGACCTCATGAGATTCAAAGGGTTTTGAACATTGCCTGAATTAAACTTGGACACAGTCTCTGTGAGAGTGACGGCTGCTTTATTCAAAATGCTGTCTCCTTCCAGCTTTTAATTCATCTAGAAACAGGTACATGAAGAGTTCAGATGGGGCTTAAGCATCTTGGCAAACTGCTACAATGTGCCAGCCTGTCAGCCACCTCCACCTTCATGATTAGTATTGTTACAAGTATTAATATAAATTAAAAATAAATAAATAAAAAATGCTTGACACTAAAATCCAATTTGCATTCTATTTTGGAACACGATGTATATCAATGTGATATTTCAGTGTTTTTTTTTGTTTTTGTTTTTTTTAATGAATTTGGAGATTTTTCTAAAAATCTGTTTTTGCTTTGTCATGGTGGGGTACTGAGTGTAGAATGACGAATATATATATATTTATTTTTTCACCAGCAGCATCAGGCTGCAACATAAAAAGAGAGAGGGGTCTGAAAACTTTCTAAATGCACAGTACATCCCAGTCCACCTGAGGAATAATAAAGTAGCCCCCAGTATATACTGAGTAATGTTAAGTCATGTCACATTTGAGTAAAGTAAAACTGATTCAACACCCAATAAAGATCATTTATGGTTGGAAAAATCACAAAATGTAAGACCTTTAAACATCATGGATGAGCTGTCAAATATATGAAGTAACAAAGTCAGAGATGTTTTTTTTTTCCCCTCTCCTGTTAGATCAGTAATCAGTGAAGTATTAATGATGAATGAATTCAATTTTAAACATCACAGTGAGTAAATGAAACTTCATTTGTCTCAGAGCGTGGTTAATTTTTCACATACTTAGTCTTCTTTCTCTTTGATTTTCATGGACAGCCCCCATCACTTACCCTGTCACCGAGTAGCTACAGTATAAAAGACATGAACACAAGAGACTTGATGAGGAATTGTTTGCTCTGACAGCAATTTTACACATACTTACAAATGGCAAGAAGCACTTTAAATCTTCCTCTTTTGAAAATGAAATGATTTGTTGTTGTGACATTTTAATTATGCATATTCATTCTCTGATTTTTATAAACATATTTATGTGGAAGTAGATATCAACAGGAATATAGAATATTTAAAGACCCTGTATAAAAATAAATCTGCATTTAGGTTTGTTGTATGACAGGTCACTGTGTTTTGGACCCCTAAAACCTCCTTAATCTTCAAATCATGAAAAATGAGGCAGTAAAAATGTGCTTCAGGATGGTGTGGGCGTGTCTGTTGAATGAGCTGAAGCCACACCCACTCAGGAGAATAAACTATCTTGACCTTTTATTGACCTTAGAAGAAGAGACAGTCCGTTTTCTGGCTCAAATCTCTGTTTTGATGCTTTAAATGATCCATAGACCACTGTGGCTGATAGATTTACCTCACAATGAACAAAAAAACAGCATTTAACTGACCGTTAACTTTCAATAAAGGCAGTGACATCAGCTAACAACAGACTGGACTGAGATGAACTGCTCTGTGATTTTAGATTGTAGTGTTAGAGGGGCGGGGTCATTCTCCACTGTGGGCTCTTGACATCATGAGTCCACATATTGGCCCCGCCCACATGAAACCCAGCCAGGAAAAAGGTGAGAAACTTTTCAACAGTCTGAATCCAGAATTCAGTTAGATGTAGATCTCAGTGTTTTCACGTTTACAGCAACCATATTCCAACATTAGAGTGTGTTAAGACAAAAACTTTGGATATCACTTCACATGGTCTCTAGGTCCTTAGGATGCCTGCTTAAAAACAGACTTCTGAACAGCTCTGAATGTCTGTCTGCAGAATCAAGGAAAAGTTGGTTCATCATCATTCAGTCAGTAGGGAATGGTGTTAGTAATGGTAATAGTTAATAAGTGATGTATGGTCTTTTTCTTCTTATTTTGATGTTGCAACAAAATGAATTGTTAGAGACAAGAGAACAAAATTCCTTGAAGATATTCTAAATAAAATCATGGACAATGTCCTGGAAAACAGTGTTAATTTCATCAACTAAAACTATAATTAAAATGTCTCTTTTCAAAGAGAATGACTAGACTAGGACCAGTTCAAAATAGATCTTTGATGACTAAAGCTGATGATAAGTAAGTTTAGTTTACATCCAGATGACTATAAGAAGACTAAAATGACATTTAGTTTTCGTCTGACATTCAAACTCTATGATATTTCTCCACTGTGGGTAAATCATTTTTCTGTATGTTATTGTTCATAAAGTCTGCCTTCTGCATTGTTTGCATGTGGACAGTTGAACTGATGGTTGGTGCTAGCTTGGATAACATTAATTCCAGACTCAATCTGGTACTGACCTGAGGTTTTCTGTTTTACAAGCCAGGAAGAAGCCCTGTCATAAATTCTTAAAAATGTGGACTTTTAATTTGCTAAAACTAGAATAAAATCTTTAGAGTTTCAGTCGACCAAAACTAGGCTAATGCTATAAAGGGTTAACCTTGCAAAGCAGATGGATTCACCCATTTTTGTGTTTCTCACTGGCAAATCCATCTTGAAAGGCTCCCATCTGAACAGTTTGGGCCTGATTAGAAAGTGACAGGACCACTCAGCAATGAGGGGCAGTACTTTCGGGCGTGGCGGAGTCGTGACGTAAGAAAGCAGCGACAAGAGGCCTGTGCAATTATGCTGGAAGATAATAGCATGGATGCTGCTAAAGCGCCAGTTTTATCTGAAAATGACGACATTTCTTCGTTAAAAGAAGAACAAAGAACAGCAGTAAGTTGTTTTCTTTTCGAAAACAAAAAAAGTCGTGTACTGACAGTCGCCATGGTTCACATAATGCAGTTCTTTATGGAGTTACTTCTCAGTAGCTGCTACGTTGTGTTCAAAGCATGGTGGTGGCAGCATCACGCTGTGGGGATGCTTCTCAGCAGCTGGCCCTGGAAGGCCCGTAAAGGTAAAGGTCTGCAAGAGAATTATGACTTGAGAGGAGATTTATTCTACAGCAAGACAATGAACTGAAGCATACAGGGTCAGCTTCACAGAAACGGTTTAAAGATAACAAGGTGTATGTCCTGGAGTGGCCGAGTCAAAGCCCAGGACAATGACAAAACTGAGTAGATTTTGGAAATAAAGGCCAAGGTAATTGGGTTCCTTGTGAATAAGACATCCTAAGAGTATGCTGAAGGAATTTTCCTTAAACTTCTTCTTGGTCCACCACTCTCATTTAACCACCTGGCTGTCATTTGAGTTAATTTTAATGGCAGTTAAAAGGATGGTTTTAGTTATTATGCTCCTCTCCTGTTGTCATTAAATGTACCGTCTTCTGTATGTAATGTCCTGTGATGTCCATTTTTCTCTTGTTTTAACCAATCTGCAAAACAAACTTTCCTCAGGGACTAAAAACGTGAAGTCTGAGCTGTCTTAATTTGAAGTTTTTGGCCCCAGAGGGAGTTGTGTTTGGCTAACATGAACAGAAAATGTGATGAAACTACATTTTCTGTCATTTCTGGTAAAAAATCTCTTGCTGAACAGTCAGTAACAAGGTGATAGGATGTGTTGTTTCCAGCTGATGTGTGTGAGCAAACCACAGGTAAGAGCTTGTGTTCATTTCAACACATTTTAATGAGATCAATTTTGGAGCCTGAGGGGGGTGTCGAAGCCTAATAAGAGCCAGGAAAAAAGCAAACAGTAGGGAGTCTTCTGGCTGAACCCCCTTTGTTTCTGATTGCTAATATAGAGCGATGCTGCCAGAGGATCACAGGCCCAGCGAGGGTCTGCTCGCTCTCTGCTGCCAAAGGTGCCACTTACCTGCTCCTATCTGACCGGCTTCCTGTCAGCCTCAAGAGCACTCTGACTTTTAGAGTGTCAAAGTGAAAAAAAAGCTCTCCTCAGGCAGGCTTCACCTGTACGTTGAAGAGATAAGAGGAGTGAGTGATGGATGGATGTGTGGTTGGCTGGACAGAGATTAGACTGAGGAATGGATGAGTCGGTGGGTGAGGAAGGTGGTGGATGTTTACCTGTGTGGATGTCAGGATGAAGTCTAGACTGGCTGCTCCAGTGATTGGAAAAGAGATGGGTAGAGGATTGGATGAACCAGCAGAACAACAAACAAACAAGAAAACAGCTTTTTTTTCCTATTGTTTTTGGGTTGACTCTTTGGACCTGTCCTAACAGCATACGAGCATCAGGCATCACTTGCAGACATCACTCACTGTTAAATATTTCACTCCCTTCCCAATGAATTTCAGCAATCTCTGCTTTGTAAAAGAATCTCTGTAGAGTGGGAAAAGTGGATGAAAATCAAGGAAATGTGCAATCCAACCGTCCTTGTGCCTTGTCATCTAAACATGAGTGAAAATAGGGATGGGACAAGGGGGGAATGTTGCGCTGCGCTGTGCCAATTACTGCAGATATTTGTATGAGTTAGAGTACACAGAGGAACTTCTAATGGTGGAGACTTAACAGCAATTTCCACATAGGACGACTGCACCGTGCACCGAAGCGCCACAGGTTTGGTCCGACCGAAGGCGAGCGACCTCGCCCACTGGAAGCAGGTTTAGAGCGCTGCGCCCCGGCGTGCAGCCCTCATCAGCAGGAAGAGATCTCAGGAGAACTGCGAGTTCACACAGGAATAGTATGTCAACAGCGGACTAGTTTACCTTTTGGGGTTAATTTATCATCCTTTCCAGTATAAGTCCATGATGTTATTGCTTCCTCCATTGGGTGAGTACATTAGGAAGTTGAAAAGTCAATGTTTGTGTAAAGGGGTAGGTTGGGATTTTTTAAAATGAATTAAAATAAGAAAATTATTTTAAAGGTGCTAGGTTCTTAAAATCAAGGATTGAGCAACTTGTTAAAACCAACGAGGAAGCTGAAATAAGGTGCAACCAGGTACAATTTATTTAGAATAATCTAGACAACAGGAGCGGCGACTGGTAATAATCTGGTCTTCTAAAAATGTTCCTTTGGGATCCGTAAAAACTATAAAAACCAGTCTTAAGAGCAGCTAAAATCCAAATGTGCAAATAGGCAGAAACTTCTGAGCTGGCGGGCTTGCTCCTCTCAGGACTCGGCCGAGGTTGTCCGCGCTCTCTTCCCTGGCCTCACAGTCAGCACCAAAACGCTCATGGTTATCTCTCTCTCTTGCCAAAGTGTTACTAGATGCCAAGATACTTGTGTGCCAGGCAGAGCTTCTCAGTCTGCCACAGTTGTAAGGTCGCGTCGTAACACCTGGACTTCTAGGATCCGTGGAATGCTTTCTCCCCCTGCACGCTCCGCTCTGCTGTGCTGGATGTCGCTCTGTGTTGTTGCTCTCCCCTGTTGCTCGCTCCTCACTTCCTGAAAAAGGGCAGCCCTGAGTTGCCAGTGGCTGCAGTAGTCCCGCTCCTCCCTGCCATAGGTTCCTCAGACTGTCAATCAAGAGTGGCATGCATCTCTACAGGTGTGGGCAATAACGCAAAATAGTCCAGTTACTGCAGCCAGAAGTAGATCAAAAAACAATTTCAACATAAATCGTGCATCTAAAATATAAATAAATGAATTAAAATATAAAAACTGATAAAACACTAGAAATGCACTCATAAAAGCATGCATTTTAAAACAACACTTAAAAGTCTATTTCTGCCGTGTGAGATCTGCTTAAAGGATCTGTGGTTTTATGTAAAATTCTTTACTAAATATACAGTGACAGAGAATGATCCCTATCACATGCAAAATATGATCTAGCTCACATTCTTGATTATTGTTAAACATATTGTTCATTATCCGTCTCTTAAATATGTATTATTTATTATGATGTCTGCTGCTGACCTCTTGGCCAGGAAACCCTTGTGAAAGAGGTGTTGATCTCAATGGGTCTTTATCTGGTTGAATAAAGGTCAAATGAAAATTGTAAGCAGCACAAAATGTGAATTAGGTGATTCTGGTGTTAGGATGGAGAGAAATAAAAGTACAGGTCTTAGAGTAAGTTTAACCCTGACATTATTATCACACACAGTTTAACTCTTTCTCCAGGGTGTTGAACTTCTTTTTCTGAACTTACCATGTAACTCAAGCCTCAGCATCTTTACTTTCTCTGGTTCTAGTCTGCTCCCGAGATGCACAAGATGTTACAAAAACACAACTCTACAAGAACGTGATTTAGAGGATGTATTGTTCAAGGAAGATTGTTAAATAGCAGTTTAAAAGGAGAATGAGCCTTCAAGCTCAAGCCCAATGTTTTTTACAGTGTTTATAATAATTAATGCATTTTTATGTAATCAGTTGAGGACTTATGATAGATTGATTCAATTTTGGGTTCCAGTGTAAGTAATTTTAACTGATGATTTGACACAGAGCATGGTTCAGTTTTCACATATTTAATTTTCTCACTCCAACACCCTCACTCATAACACCCATCGCTTATTTTGGCTCCACTTTGTCTCTCTGCTCCTTCTTTAAGTGCATAATAAGATGTTTGGTGTTACTGATATCCAGACTGAAACAAGCGGGTTTGCTTTAGTTTTGCATCTAAATATGGAGAATCTGTCTGAATTCCTGTATTACTGGATAATTTGACATATATAGAGATAACTCGCACTAACCTGAAGCCTGACATAGTGCTATAGCCTGCAATTCAGCAGATAGTTCCATTTAAAACAGCGGTGTCCAGACTATGGCCTGGGGGCCAAATTAGGTCCACGATCTAATTCTAATTGGCCGACACAAATTATAATGAAATGAAATATGGCCCATATTGGAACAAAACGTGTGTTTGACTGTATTGTACATCAATTCTGTAAACAAACATTTTGACTACAAGAATTTATTTTTGTTTTGTAGTGACTGAGACAAAACTGTAAATGTTAGACACTGGGAACCAAAATAATAGGGATATATTACACTGATGGATTACAGCTGCAAGGGGTGGAGCCAGGGTCTCCTGAAATCTGATTGGCCTCAAAACCCTTAAAATCATTTGCTGTTTACTTTAACTTGCCATTTAGATATACTCAATCAATAAGTATATTTTTACCTACCTTAGATTGATTTATACGAACTGTAACATGCTCAAGGTGAGGTCTACGAAAGTGGCCACACTATCCTTATATATTTATGTATGTGGCCCCCAGTGGAAAAAGTTTGGACATCCCTGATTTAATGGAAGTGACAGTTCCCTGGGAGGAACCTGTGGAGGAGGCGCTTGAAAGGATAAAGTTTAGATGTACAGTTTCATACAATGCATGTATGCAAACTATTTAAATTCTAGATTTTGTGTAAAAAATATATCTATATATCCAAAGTGACTGCTCCCTACATGTTGAAACCGTCTACGGCAACTGTTACATGGCGAATTGTGTGGGGCCGTGTTTCGACACCCAGAGCTCAGCAGTTACGGTCCACTCTCCCATGACCATTAACATTACAACATTTTTTTTCCGGCTGCTACAACACTCATGAACACTGCTCCTGATCCACCCCTACCTCCACCTGACACTAACTTCATGCAGCCCCTCAGTCACTGACATCCCAGTGATGCACAAACTTCGCCCAGCTCAAGTTAAGTTAGATTAACCCATAGTGTGTAAATTACTGTATATGTCTTATTTTATTTTATGACTATGTAAATAACTGTATATATTTTATTTTATTTTATTTTATGTTTTAGTTTTTTGAGCCAGAACTATATCTCACAGAACCAGTTTGGATTATCTGGTGCTAATATGGAGTTAAAATGCACTAGAATACAGGAATGGCATCTACTTAATTGAAAATGTTCTAGGGGAAGACCCCCAGACCCCCTAGGGATTTATTTATTTATTTCTGTGTGTTCTTCACAGTCCAACATTGAATCTACACAGTTCTCGTGGATGCTGATCCTAACTACAAACTAACTTGAGTAGTCTGTCTAGTTAGTCTGTATTAAGGCTATATAATGTGCCATTTGTGTAACATATAAACATGTCTAAAGGGTCCTCGAAAACACGCGAAACTCCGTGCCCTCTTCAGTGGCGAGAACGCACTGTATGTGCCCTTTTATTTCTCCTGTCTCCTCCCCTTGAAAAAGTCTGTGCACGCCACTTGTGCTGACCATCATCAGGATCTTTGCACTCAGCTGCAAATGTCCCAGAGCCTGCTGGAGGTTCCCAGCTGAGGAAGCCAACAGAACCACATGGTGATGGGATTCTAAGGTCCCCAGACTAGCAGCCTTCCGCCCCCCAACTGCGCCTGAGATCCTGCTCATGAAAATCACAAACAGAATCGGTGATAAGGGACAGCCTGGCGGAGGCAAACACGAACCGGGAAGGTCTGACTTTGTGCTGGTATTACAGGGACCTGGTGACTCTCCTGCAGTAGCACTTACAGACCTTCTCTAAGTCCACAAAACACATGTAGACTGGATGAGCAAATTACCAAGCTCCCTCAACAAGACCTGCAAGGGTAAAAAGCTTGTCCACTGTTCTCCTGTATCCAAGGTTTCACAACTAACCTGAGTATCCTTTCCTTCCTGGCACCTTTGAGTAAACTTTCCCTGGGAGGCTAAGTAGAGTGATACCATGAAAATTTTGTTAAAGAATAGGAACCACTGCTCCAGTCTGCCAGACAGGCACTGCCCCCAACCTCCACGCCACACTGAAAAGGCAAACCAACATCCAAAACCTTCAGGGCAAATCACATCCACACCTGGTGCCACTGGGGGAACTTTTTGACTACCTCAGTGACTTCTACCAAGGATATAGATGAGTATTCCCCCAGAGTACCATACCTTGTATGGTTTTGAATGGTACCTTATGGCTTAGTCAAATCTGAAAAGCAGAATAGACTGCGATGTAGCTGATGAGGGACAGTAGGAAGTGGGGGGGTGGTCATTTCCCCTCTCCCTCCTAGCTCTGTCCATGGCATCCCAATGGCATTTTTGAAAGTCTACTTTTTGCCTTTATTTTCATAGAACCACTGAAAAGAGACAGGAATTATGGGGAAAACATGCATCAAAAAGTGCCAGGACTGGGAATCAATCCTGCAGCCTTTCCCAAGTTGGCTAAACCAGCACCCACTCTTGGGTTTAGCAAGTATTGAAGCCTTGCTTGCTTTACATGGCGCACTCAGGAACAAAATTATCAAGTCATGTCTCAGCTTTTTTTTTTTAATCATATTTCTGCAGCTGTAGCCAATGGAGCTTCAGGACTCTAGGAGCCCATCATCAATAAATTCAAGGATTTCTACGGTTGGAAAAGAGTGTTTGGGACCCAAAAGGATTAAGAATGGAGCACCAAGGAAAATCTGATATTAAGACAGCAAAAAAAAAATGCATTTTCCTCATGTTAATGTGAGAAGCCAGGGTCAGACATAGTTTGAAAATCTTTAAAGAAGGATCAGAGTTGCTGAAGGTCATGCATTAATCCCTTAAATACCTCAAGTATTGATGTCCAGGGACACAACTCTGAAAAGCCAACAGAAAAAGCTGACAGAGCTTGCAGAGATACAACTCTATGCTATACAGCGAAGTGTTTTTACGGTGCAGAACGTCTTTGTGCATTCACTAAAGGGAGCTGTAGTCTTTTGTACTTTTTGACTTTTGCTCAGAAGGTTGGCTCTCTTGATAAGGGCAAAACAAAAACGCCTACGGGTGGCAACAATACTACATTTAAAGTGAAAGTACATGTAAAACTAATATGAAAGGGAAAAAGGTCAGAAGAAACAGTCAGGGGAAACTGCAAAGGGCCAGTAACCCTATAAGCAGGCTGCTGCTCCACTGACAACAAGGTTACTGTAAACTCCTCTTAACGCTGAACGCCCACGCCCAGACTGACAGCTGCAATTCAAATTATTAAATTTTTTCCTAACTATAAATAAAACAATTACATGATTGCAGGAGTAGAAGATACAGTGCTTATAAAAAAGTATTTCCAACCTTGGATGTGTTGCACTTTTATTGATTTTATTAATCAATCAACATAATTGGATTTTTTTTCACACACAAAAAAAGAACCTCTGATGTCAAAGTGAACTGAGTAAACTGTAATGTTAATTGAATAGAATATGTAATGTGAAATAAGTGACTGCATACATGTCCGCCCCCTTCATGTCAGTATTTAGGAGAGCGCTGTAACTCATGGGGATGTGTGGATAAGGCGCTAACAGTGATTAGCAGCAGCCACCTAAAATGAAGCTGTGATGAACGCTAGAGGACTGGTTAATTTAAATATGACCCCTGATATGAGCTGTACTTCACCAAAAACAATTAAAATGGCTGACTTCCTGTTTAATATTCAACATGGGTCCCAGAGTCTTTTTGTTTGCACATTTTGACATGACACATTTGCCCACAAATGTTCAAAATCCTAGGCTGAACCTGCTGCAGGAGCTAAATTTCTGAAATATTGAAGAGGCAATAGGCTTTGCCCACCTGCAAAAATCATCCCAATCATCTCAGCATGCTACCAAGAATTTTTGTGCTAAGTTGCAGGGCTCTACACGTCACAAGAGCCAGAACATTGTACTTCCTCGTTCATGGCAACAAAAACTTGCCATGGCCACACCTGTGCACATATACCTTTTACCTTTAAATATGTGTAAGGTCAATGTCTTGGGAACTGCCTAGGCATATTTCAGCATTATAGAGAGGGGACGCGGACTTCAGCTTAATACTGGAAGTCATACCTCATCTTCAAATACTGGAAGTGAACTGAAAATCTTTGTTTGATCCTCTTTATTGGCAAAGTGAGACATTATAGACATTCTATACATACATACAGACATTGCCCTACCACCATTACATCAAAAATTCATGTCTATATGCAATAAAATACAATATAATAATATCTACATAGTGTACAACAATTTAATGTGTTTGTTTGTGCATTTAATTCCCAGAAACTCAAACATTTCTCGTTTACTTCCAGTATGAGAAGATGAGGTATGGCAGCGCTCATCTGACTCCGGTATGAAGTTGAGGTCCTTGTCTACATCTGGGTCCACTTAGGAGCATTATGTTACCAACCCATCAGGATCTGTGGGGCAAAATTCAGGAGATGATTGATTGACTGAACCGTACATGCAAATGCACATCAAGCCCCCTCGGTGGTGAGGGACATCATGGTAGTCAAGGTTCGATTTTTTAAAAGTCAGAATTCTAAAAATAAAGTCAAAATCTTAAAAAAGTCAGAACTCTGAAAAAAGGGTCAGCTTTCTGAGGAAGAAAAAAGTCTTAATTTTGAGATAAAAACTTAGAATTGTAAGAAAAAAATTAGAATCCTGAGATGGAGGTCAGAATTTTTGGATAAAATCAAAACTCTGCAGGGGGGAAAAAAATCACAATTCTCAGGATTCTGAGACAAAAACAGATTTCTGAGAATACTTCTGGGCAGGAATTCTGAGGATAAAGTCACTTTTCATGGATTCTCTAAAGTCAGGATTCTATGATTAAAATCAGAATGTTGAGATTAAAGTCAGAATTCCAAGAAAAAGTCTAAATCTTGAGTTTAAAGAAATATTCTGGGAATAAAACACACACACACACAAAAAAAAAAACAAAACAAACAAACAAAAAAAAAACATGAAATTAATGTTAAATTCTTTCAGAAAATTTAAAAGTATGAGATTTAAATTTGAGCTTTGGGAAAAATGTTTGCAATTTTTGACAAAGGTGAAAATTGACTTCAAATTCAGAATTCTGAAAAGAAAGTGTCAACTATGAGACCAAAGTCAGAATTCTAGGATTAATTCAGAATTATGAGTCACCATAGTCAGATTAAAGTTGGAATTCTGAGACGAAAAATACTAGAAAGTTTGATTTTTTAAAAGTCAGATTTCTGAGAATAAAGCCAAAATCTGATAAAGAAGTCATACTGAGATAAAAGTCAGAAAGATAAGGAAGAAAAATGTCAGAATTTTGAGATTTATTTTTGAATTCTGAGGATAAAGTCACAATTCTGAGATTAAAGCCAGAATACTTAGAAAAACATGAACATCTAAAATATAAACCATCCAAGTGTTTGTCATTAAATAACTCTTACACCAAATAGAAGTTATGTTCCAAGTAAACGTGTTAAATGAAATCAGGAAGAGCTGTGATTGGTGACTGATGGGTGTAGCCATCTCTATGTCATACATCTCCTACTATAGAAAAGCCATCTAAACTGTTCTTCAGATAAAGTTGTTTTGGATGCTCTATGATTGCATTTAGTGCTCTGTACATATGCATGCACAGTCTATGTTTCAGTAATGCTTCCTTCCTGATTGCTGCAACAAGAAGAGATAATAAAGAACTGACCGATATCTGCACACAGAACAAGTAAGTGAATAGCATACTTCTGACCCCTTCTGCATGTGCACACAGCGATTAAACAGGGTTACATGATGAGTGCAGGGTGGAGAACTTTCTTTCTCATGTGAGCTACACAGGGTTTAATCCTTTCAACTGAACTTTGCTCGTCATAATCTAATAACTGTAATTTCTAAAACCCTTCCCAGATTTACTTTGCTCCAGTGCAAGTGTGTAATTGGAAAGAAAACTCCGGCTTTGCATTCAAATGAGATGATTTAAGAGAATCACTGTGAAGCTGTGTAGTTAGCAGTGTGCTATGTGTAAGTGTGTTGGAAGAATCCATGCTTGAGTTATCAAACGACAGCGTTTCCACTTATTAAATGAACATATATTAAAGTGCACTGGCTTGGTTTCTATCCCCTTTCCTCTTAGAAGAATTCATGGCTCTTCAGATGAGTGTTCCACTTTTTACACCAGCTTTACGAAATAAACGCAGGCTTAAAATTGATGCTAAGTAAGACTTTTACAAGGTTATACTTCCAATACAGTCCATATTCATAGTTTCCATCATCATTCCTTTCTTGAGTATTTTAATGTGGCTCTTATTGCCTTGGTTAGGGCTATTTTTATTCATGAAAAGGAGGTACGCTTTTAGGTGAGCACAGATACAGACATTTTTAGAGTGTTAATGCTTAGAAATACAGTGTGTTGTGCCACAAAAATACAGTGCCTTTAAAAGCATTTTTTAAAATTATTTTTTTGACAAAAAGAACAGACAAAAAAAACTCTTTAAACTCTTCAAGCTCTGTCAGGCTGCACAGTGATCAGGCATCAACAGCCCTTTCAAGTCCAGCTCCAAATTCTCTAGTGGATTGAGGTCTGGGCTTTGACTCGGCCACTCCAGAACATTCCCCCGCATCTTTAAACCATTCCTGTGTAGCTTTCTCTTTATGCTTTGGCCCATCGTTTTGCTGGAGAATAAATCTCCCAAAATGTAGTTCGCTTGTGAGCTAGATAAGATTTTCCTCCATAATTTTCCTTTATTATGCAAGATTCATTTTACCCTCTACCTTTACAAGCCTTCCAGGGTCGATTGCTGAGAAGCATCTGCACAGCATGATGCTGCCACCACTGTGCTTCACAGTGGGGATGGTGCGTTTGTGGTAATGTGCAGTGTTTCATCAGACCAAAGAACTTTCTCCCTCTTCTCCCACATGCCTTTCAGTGAACTCTAGTCTAGACTGAATCTGAGTTTTCTTCAACAGTTTCTTTCTCTTTGCCACTCTCCCATAAAGCTCTGACTGGTGAAGAACCCGGCCAACAGTTGTCTCTCCATCTCAGCTGCTGAAGCTTGGAACTCCTTCAGAGTAGTCATAGGCGTCTTGGTGGCCTCTCTCACTAGTCTCCTTCTTGCACGCTCACTCAGTTTGTGAGGATGGCCTGATCTAGGCAGATCTACACATGTGCCATATTCCGTCCATTTCTTGATGGTGGATTTAACTGAACTCTGGGGGATGTTCAGAGCCTTGGAAATGTTTTTGTATTCATCCCCTGACTTATACTTTTCAATAACCTTTTGTCTGAGTTGCTTGGAGTGTTCTTTTGTCTTCACAGTGTAATGGTAGCCAGGAATACTGATCAACCAGTGAATAGACCTTACACACAGAGGTGTCTTTATACTACAGTCACTTGAGATGCATTCACTGCACTGATCCCCATTTCACTAATTGTGAGACTGCTAATAAGCTAAGCCAATAAAAGGGTAAAACGTCCAAGGCGGTGAATACTTTTTATCAGCACTGTACATTCAATTTTTAGGTTGAAACGGAAACCGATGTTGCATGGAAGCTTGTATCCTTTCTAGAAAATATAAACCTTGTGTAACCACCACTGGTAGAAGCAAAAATCCCAGCAAATTATCTCCCGTGATCTTGTGACCTCACGTCTGCAGCTGCTCAGGGCTCCAGGAACAGATCCAGTGGGCGAGGGTTTGCGCTGTATGTTGGTTAAAGGTTGTCTAGGTGGAGTATGTGGAATTTGTGGATTCATTTTTGAAGACATGCACAGCCAATGAGTCAAACTGATTAAAAATAAGATATTATGATTTAGAATTTTGTCTTTCTTTTCTATCTGTGCTGAGAGGCAAAGCTTTAAAAAAGCTGAAAAAGAAAATTGTACATGCATGAAATTTGATGAATACCAGGAGTTCACTTAAATCACTCCCACACTCCACAACAGATGTGTTCCTGTGAGTGCGTCTTGCATGAGGCCCAATGTGTTTGAATAATTTTCAAGCTCCAGATGGCCATGAAAGTTACTCTACAAATAAATAACAATATCAACTCCAAACTCAAGGCAGAAAGAAAAAAAAAAAAGCAGCAGCATTCAAAAGCAGAAAGCAACGATTCATCCCAGCGAGTCGCTGCAATTTCTTCCGTGTCACTTTAATGGCGCTTCAAGACGCTGACCAGCTTTGTGCCTGACGCCAATTTCACCCTGTCTGCTTCCTGCAGTCACCTCCTACCTCTGCACACATTCATGCCATTTCGTAGATTCACATTCATCAAAAAGCCGTTCACACAAACACAGGAAGCATCTGCAGAAACGTACAGCGAGCAGCTTTGACTTTTAAATGAGATGCAGGTCTTCGTATAAATCCTCATCCTTACTCTTCCTGTGATCATAACAGCCATCTTTAATGGATGCTTCTATGCTTTTACTTTTGTGAAGTTTTACAGTGCACATCATCTTCACCAGGAGTTATGAGGATTCACTTTTGCTTCTCAAGAGACCGCCTTTTTCTTCTGATCATTTTAATCACATTGACTATTAGATATCACTTTAATGATTTCCTCCATTGTTGGTAGGAACATTAAATTCAACAGCTCTGTGTTCATGGGCATATGTGCTGCTTTATAGCCCCTCAGGCTCATTAAAAGATGAATCACTTGACTGTTGCTGGAAGGCTTTTTTCCTCGTCTCTCACAGTGAGCATGGCATGCTTTCAGATTTCACTGAGGCTTGATTGTGTTGCTTGTTAGTTTGTTTTGAAGTCAGGGTTGATGGACGATCTATTCTGTCTCAAACTGGGTCTCTGACATCCTCCGCTGACCAAAGACGGAGATAACAAGACTCTGGAGGAGATGAGAGACGGACAGACAGGGAGAGGAAGAAAGAGAGACGAGGTTTGAAGAAGCAGAACATTCACTCTTTTTAACACGAGTCTGACATTGATATTGACACCTTTGGCTGTTTGCATGTGAATATTTTGTATGCGATGGCAGAAACTCAGACAAATAATTCTTAGAAGTATTGCAAACCAAAACTCAAGAGCTTAGATGCCTTTCAGTGTATAATACAAACTAATGAAGGTTCTCTTAAAAGGGTCTGTATTTTTAAAAATAACCAAAGAGAGGAGTTGTAGAGACAGGATGTTTGAAAACTGGATGGATGGAGATAGAGAGCTCATGTTGTATAAAGCTACCTGAGGTGTGGGATGTAAACTACCAAAATGGAAAAACTTGATTGACAAACAATGATTGTCAAACTTTGGTTTTGATGGCAGCAACAAAAAAAAAAATAGAGACAGGGCAACAAAAGGCTGGAAAGGTAGCGTTAACTGGGGCTGTCAGGATGTATGTAAATACTTGGGTGTTGGCAACCCATACAGTGTGACCCGCAATTTCCACATAGGACGACTGTGCGGTGCACCAAAGCGGTGCGGGTTTGGTTCGACCACTGGAGAGCGACCTCGCCCACAGGAAGCAAGTCTAGAGCGCTGCGCCATGGTGCACAGCCTTAATCAGCAGGCAGAGATCACGGGAGAACTGTGAGTTCACACAGGAATAGTATGTCAGCAGTGGACTAATTTACCTTTGGGGTTAATTTATCATCCCTTCCGGTACAAGTCCATGATAGTTTTCAAGCAGCAACCTCCGGTCCTGAAAAATGAAGCCAATGCGGAAGTGCAAAAAATTGCCCTACTGCGAGTGTTTACTTAAGGCTGGCTGCAGGAACAGAAATCCCGTCTGGACACATTTTAAACAGCCAGTTTTGACACACAAAATAAACTGGTTTACAACTGGTTCAAAATCCTAAACGTGTCTCATTAGCTAGTGTCTTATTGTGCTCCCACTGTACGGGGGGGGTGAATGTTTTTGTACCACGATCGTTTGGATTATATTTAGGATGAAAGCTGATTGGCGCGTCTCATCTGATTGACAGATAGCTTGGCAGGCAGAGGCTCCGTTTCTGTCAACCAGAATGCTAGCCAGCAGGCTGAGAGCAAGTGGCGCTTAGTGGGTGGGCCGTTAGATTGATCCAAAGTTCAGTCAAGACTGCGATTTCAATATGGAAGCCTCCACGGATTGGCTTCAAGAGACGTTTGAGTCCGCCTATTGTAAGCAGACGACTGACGTCACATGGGTTTTGTCCAATTCTTTCTACAGTCTATGATATTATTGCTTCCGCCATTGGATGAGTACATCAGGATATTAAAATGCTAATGTTACCTTAAAGGATCTGTAGTTTTATGCAAAATTCTGAGAACATCTAGAAGTGGGTTCTAGGTTGCATTTCTCTGCTGGAAACTGTGGCAACCAGTTGAATTTAATGTGTATCTGTAATGTAAATACAATACAATACAATAACTTTATTTATCCTTTTTTCTTCTATGTTACAATGGAAACATGTAAAAACCCAAGATGGCGGCATCCATGGAGGGGACCCTCCCCATGTACGAATTAAAGGTTTATTCTGTGTTGTTTTTTTCCAAAGTAGCTATTCTTGAATTTAGATGACTAAACACTTATTTAGACAGACCTTCTTAGAAATGTTTTGCTTTATTTTACCAAGATTGTTCAGCTAAATGCTACTAGGCTAAATATTACACACTGCACCTTTAAATAAGAAAACTATATGGAAAAAAACGTTACGGCATAACACTGACAGCAAATGACAACACTTAAAAGCAATGTCTTTTTTGGTTGGCTGGTAAAATATCTGCCTGGCTGGCACAAAAATTTCACTTTTTTGGACCCTGGTTACGCCCGTGGCTGCCATCAAATTCAAAATGAGCTAGTATTTTTCTTGAAATGGTAAAATGTCTCACTTTTAACATATGATGTGTTGTTTATGTTTTACTGTCAATAAAATATAGTTTTTAAGGTTTGACAGAAAAGGCATTCTGTTTTTATTTATGTTTTACACAGTGCCCCAACTTTTTTGGAATTGAAACATGCTAGCTGACACATCGAACTGTCGCTGATGACATATGGCAGCCATGATACTCCTGCATTATATGTCCAGGCTTAAAGGGGCTCTATGCAAGATTTAGAAAAATATCAGTGTAGCGACACCGCAGGCCATTAGGAGAACTACAACAATATTGTGTTGCTTGTCCACGACGGCGCGCTCCTTGCTCATGAACGAGCCTCTGGTTTATCAGCTGAGAGACACGCAGACCAAGGTGATTTACTGGCATCATGTATACAGAGGAGGTAAGTGAAGTAACACTTTAGAGTTCCACGAACTAAAAATTAAAATGAATAAAGTATATTTGAACCTCTAGTGTGGACATGGCACAAAATTAAATATTGGTTCATATGAGGCAATTACAAAAGGACGATATTTTCGCGACCATTTCTATAAATGAACGACTTCGCTACTTAGTGCAGCATTGACCAATTTTATTGTCTTGTGTGTAAGGTGTATTAAATGGGACACGTTTTAGAGCAGAAGCATCAGGGCTAACATTGCTCTGATAATGGTGCCTTGACCACGGACATCAGATAGCTGACATTATGTGTTGAAGATATTTTACGAACTAAGTATCAAAAAATAAACAGTAAGTTGAGTCCAGTGCCAGGGAGCAAGAAAACGATACAGTATTATCCGGAAAACACTAAATGAGCAACGTGACATTTTCATTGTTTGGATAGCATCTTCGTAAGCAAGCTAACATGATGTAGCATATGGTTTATACAACATAAAACACTACATTGTATTTCATGGTCCGGAGTGATGCCTTACCTTTTCAACAGAAAGACGGCCACACGCTCTTTAAGCTTGACGGGCTTCAGCAGATAAAACTACCTTAGTTTTTTATGTTTTCACGAAGTTTGTGTGGGTGTTTGGGCTGAGCTAGCCGGTCGTTACTCGCGGAAGCAGCCTTCTCCATTCAACGCGCCCTTGTCAGGTATAAACAGAGCAAGGGGGTGCGCACATTACGTAGTACCCAACATCACTTCTGTTAAGATTTCGCAGAAAATTCGGCCTGAATTCGTCACAGATAGATGACTCCACCGGCTAAAACAGGTAAACAAGGAAGACATAAATAGCCTCATTCTTCACATCAGGATAAAGTGTGCACCATTACATACTCAAAAGTGGTAAGTTTTTTGGCGCGCCGGTAGTCGAGTGGTTAAGGCACATGCCATATACGCAGGCGACCCGGGTTCAAATCCGGCCCGTGGCACTATTTCCTGCATGTCTCTCCCCGCTCTCTCCCCTGTTTCCGACTCTATCCCCTGTCCTATACTATCAAATAAAGGCAAAAAGGCCAAAAATAAATCTTTAAAAAAAAAAAAAGTGGTAAGTTTTAAAGAAAAAAATTTACATAGAGCCCCTTTAAAAGTTGATGTGCATTAAAAAGTCCAATTCAGTTAAACTAGTATAATAAATTGACTTAAACATGAAGACAAGTGATGCAAATATGACCACCAAATAACAGTCCTGTACTTCTGTTATCCATGGCCCACCAGAGGCTGATTGATATTACAACAGGGCCCTGCAGCTGTAGTTCAATTTAGGATAGCATTTTGGGATGTTTCCTGTCAGCTCTGCCATTAATACAAAGACTGCAGACACGCTGACTCAGCACACAGAGAGACTGTAGTCATGTATTAAATATATGACGATCCCTTGACCCTCAAATAAAAAATACCAAAACATAATAGTAACACATTTCTAGGATTAGTATTTCTTTGCAAATGCTACTTTAAATATTAAATGTGAGGTTATGATAGCACAGTATTGTTTTCCTTTTTCTGCATGTTCAACATGATCTAAAAACATCCCTCTTTAAGGAGAGGGTATATGCAAACTTTCCTGTTCCAGCTGTTCCCATCATGCAAACTTTTTGACACAAACTTACTTTTTTAAAATGTTTCCAGGCTCCTGACATCCCATTTTCTGTAAACCCACAGTGAAAATGTGGAGCCAGGGATGACAGGACAGCTTATCTGTCAGGCTGGACTCCAGCTGTGACGGGACAGTAAGCTGCTGTTTGAGCTGGCAGAACTTTGCCTCAGCATTTCCAGAACCATCACATCTCATAGTCATTACTCTGCTGTTTTTTTTTTTTTTCTATACCTGCAGCTCTAACAGAAGGTAGGCATACGTTCAGGAGCCGTATCTTTGTGAAACTCATACATTAGGAGGCCCAGAAATAGTTAGAAATAACAATAGAAATAGTTAAAAACTGTTCATTAGGAAGGCTGTACAAGTCACTGCATGGATGTCCCTTATCATTATCAATGAGTCTGGTGTCTCTCATTTTCTTCTTGACATTTCCCCAGAGATTCTCCATGGCAGTGTTGCCCAACCATTTTTTCTTGGAGCTGCCCTGCAAGGCCTGATTTTCATTTTTTCACTGATAACAACTTAAAAAAGATTCATGCATGCTTTTCTTAACAAAAGAAAAATATAAACTACCTAATAACAGTTTCTCATGGTCAATATGTGCAGTTCTTATTTTGGCAGCCTCAGTGCAGACAAATCTTTGCGGCCCCTGAGATCTTTTGGGGCTCCCCTTAGAAATCCCGGGCCCAAAGTTGGGAAGCAGTCCTGTATGGGGTTTGGGTCACAATCAAACACAGTAACACCATGGTCAGCAACATAGTTTATAGTAGATTTAGCTTCTCTGTGGGCAGGTTAATAGGAAATCAGTATCTCCATAAAGCTTCTCAGCAGATGGAAGCATGAAGGTCTCTAAGATCTCCTGATAGACGGCTGACAGCGTTGACTCTGGACTTGATGAAGACCAGTGGACCAACACCAGCAGATGGCATGCCACCCAAAACCATCACTGCCCATGGGAACTGAAAACACTGGACCTCAAGCGCTTTGGATCTTCCTCCAGACTCGTGATTTTCAAATGAAATGCAAAATTGACTTTAAAACAGAACTTTGGACCACTGAGGAACAGTCCAGTTGCCCAGGTGAGAAGCTTATGATGTTACTTGTGGTTATGGATTTGCACAATACATAGAGCACAACATTTTTAGCCGATTTCCTGGACCCATCTGTGTGTGGTTTCTCTTGATCCACTGACTCCAGTCTCATACCGCTCCATGTGAAGCTCCTCTAAGTTCTTGAAACTACTTCCTCTACAAACCCTCTGGAGGCTGAGCTCATCCCTGTTGGTTGCATTCCTTTTTTTATCACACTTTCCCTACAGTCAGCTTTCAATGGATCTGCTCCAATACAGCCTCTAAGAACAGCCTGCTCTTTCAGCAGTGACCTTCTGTGGCTTACCGTCATAGTCTTCTGGACATTAGTCAAGTCAGCAGTTTTCTCCATGATCGTGGTTGTGTGAACTGAACCGGAGTGAGAGAGTGAAGGCTCAGGAAACCTTTACAAATTTGAATTTTCCACAATATTCTAATATTTTCAGAAGGTGGATTTTTGATTTTTGTGAGATGTAAGTCTTAATCATCAAGATTAAAACAACAATGTGGTGAAACATTTCAATTTTATTAGATGGATCTTGAAAATATGGAAGGTTTACTGTTTTAATAAAATCACAGTAATAAAATTAACGTTTTCATGATGATGACCAAGACATTCCAAATGTGGTCTCAAGACCAACACTGTTGTTGGGTACTACAACACTACTGCCACCTATAGGAGATCCCAGTACACTACAAAGCTAGGTAGACTGACCAACTGCTAAACCAGCTGCACTATCATAACTATGAGTGGTACTCATAGCTGATCCCTACTGGCAGCCAAAAATCATGATGGGGGCATCCCTACACATCTCTCTGTGAATATGTGACTGACATTTGAGGAGTGATTATGTTTTGTTCCATGTTTAATTGGTTTAAGCGTTATCTACTCATGCCTGAACTGAGATTGTGTAATTAAAATTGCAAACTATTCATGTTGTAACAATCAAATATTTCATTATGGAACAGAAAGGCTCAGTCTATGATGATTCCATTGTGTCTGCTCAATAAAAAAGAAATCATCTCTGAGGTATAAAAACACTAAAACACTGCAGGATAACAAGCTAAAAACAAACTGAAGGTTTAAGTCTCCTCCATTCTCACAAAGTAGGCTGGAAAATGAGCTGTAATTCACAGTATGGCACATAACATCCTGCACAGACTAAATTATGCAGTAATAAAAGCAAGCAGAATGGCAAAAAGATGAATGGGGGAAAAGAACAAGCCGTTAGTTTTAGTTGTTTTTTTTTTTTTTAACTTGCTGCCAGTGATACATTTTAGCCTCAATGAGTGCAGATAGCAGAACATTTCTCAGTGATCTACATAAAAACAGCCTAGGTAAATGCCAGCTTTTGTTGCCTGAACCTAACAATCAGAGAAAATAAAACACTTTTTCAATAGCTGCAATTTTACGCCGATGTTGAACAGTCATTCAGTGAGGAATTCATCAGAGAAGGGGCACAGAGTTCAGTAATAACTCTCACAGGAGCTGGTAATAGACAATCAGGCTACAAAATATATTATGACAGGCAGGGACCGAAAGAGAAGGGAGGAAAAGCAAAGTTGTTTTCAGTTAAATGCTCCAAAATAGACACCTTGGGTTGGCTTCTTTTTTTTAACTGACACAGACGATGACACACAGGGTTTGATTGGACTTTTTTAAACACAGAGAAGATTAAGTGGCTGATCATCTTTAGTGAGTTTTTAGCTGTGCAAATGGCAACAAAAACTTGTGTCTGATCCACAGAGCACAGGCAAAGGAGGAAAAACACGCTAACCGCACCCCACTCAACAGTCAGAGTAGAGGTCTAAACACACTGGGTCCGTTATTTTCAGATCCATCACCCGAAAAAACATCACGCACTTGGACCTTGCACACTGGGTCTGATGCGTTTATATTTGCCTTGACTGCGAAAATTCATAGAATGTGGGAAATTGTTTCATACTGTGAGCCTGTGGCTCTGTCACTCCTTTAAAATCCCGCTGGATCCATCCTGACAGAGACCATACAGCACCCGCTCATGCGTCATAGGGCTGAGCCAAGTTGGAGATGAAGAGTAACTTTATAATTCAGCCTCTGTTATGACCTGTGAGTAGGCTACAAACCTCTGCCTTTTTCTGTCATATTTCCATCTCTGTTACCCACATAATACACCGGCAAACTACAGTGTTTGCAGTGAGGTTTTTGTACGAGAAAGGGAGAGAAAATAAGAGAGGGAGAGGTTGGGCAGGGGTGAGCGAGCAACAGGCACTGATCTGAATCATCAATCACCCATCTATCTGTTGTATTTCCATGGTTGATATCCACATACTAAATGAGCAAACTTTGGTGTTTAAAGTGAGGTTTGGTGAGAGAGAGGAGGGGTCCAGCGGGGGTGAGCAAGTGAGGAGGAAGCAGTGGGCACTGTTTTGAATCATCAATCACCTATTTAAATGACTTGGACTGATGCGAAATTTTATCATATAATCGAGCCTGTTCCGAAAAAAAATTAGACAAATGAACATTTCAGCGTCAGTGTGCGAACATGATTACAACATGAGCTCGATTTTCTTTTTGTATGTAAAAAAAATTTGTACGAAATAAACGGACCCAGTGTGCAAAGGCCTTTACTGTGATGACCACTCAACAGTCACAGAGTCACACTGATGAGCACTCAACAGTCACAGAGTCACACTGATGAGCACTCAACAGTCTCAGAGTCATTCTGATGACCACTCCATGCTGTTTTGTTGTTGAAATACTTCTGTTTTGTTGTTATTTAATAATATTATTTATCTTCAAATATTTCTTTCTGCTATAACTGACAGAGAAATAATTTCTATACTTTGAGTTTCTGCGATTATAATAGGGTTTATGCGGTATCATAAAATCCGCTGTGGCATCAGAGCATTTCTTTTCTTCTTCCCTGTCTTTGAGTCACACATAACAGTAGTATTCCTCCAAGCACATGTGTGCGTTATGTCTGCCTGAAGGAATCTGCTCTGAAAATGTTCTTCATTTTCAGTCTCTCTCTGTCATTTCGGTGTTGGTGAGCAAAGTGCAACACCACTGATGAGCCACCTGGCCTGAAATTCTGGGTTCAAAAGAGGACACGAAACTGAAAGGAACTGCAATGGCCAGCAGTAGCAAGGGACAAGTGCTAACAAACAAGGTTTTTATTTTAGTTTTCCTCTTAACACTTACTGCAGAACCCCTGCAGCCTGGAAATCACACCCTGGTATATTTAGACAAAATCACATCCATGGTCTGGTGCTCCTGTAGAGCCCCAGGCACTGCGCTGGCACAAAATCATTCCCCTCTGGGCTCTTTGCCATCCTCTTATTATTTAAGAAACAGCACAAACACTTCAGCCAGGCATTCAAGCAGGAGCTATTCAATGAGCCACACAGTCTATTTGGTCTCTGTCAACAGAAACTGAGCTCTGGTGACTTTATATATTCCTTAGTGGCAACTAAGGAATCTTAAATGAATCAATAAGTCAAATAAAACTACAGCAGATTAGAAATACTCTGAGGCCTTGTTAAGACTGCCAGCTCAAATCCAGTGTTTCACATTTAGACTTCTTCTGGATTGATTTTTGGAAAGTGTTGATGACAGCACGGTCTCTGGCTGCAGGAAAATAACATCAAATCCAGAGTGAAGGAAATGTAATGAAGCTGAGCAGATCTGTATTTGTTAGAAGAGTGGTAGCTGGAGATGTAACCCGATTGTTCCAGGAAGCTTCTCAATGTCATCGTGGACATGTGATGGTTTCAAATGATAGGGCAGAATAATTTTATTCCACTGTGTAGGAAGACAAAACAAACTACTTTAATTATTTAATTTCCTTATCTTTCACAGTCGTAAAGGTCACAAGGCTGCCCATAAGGGGGGGTGAAAGGGACAGCTTTCTGGGGCCCATGGAGGTCTGGAAAATCATGGTCAATTGTACATTTAAGCTGTTTTAATTCTTAAAATTTTTGTCTCTTTTTTAACACATATTGAAATGAGCTAAAAGTGTCAAAAAATTGACAAAAAGATGGTGAAAATGGATTTTAAAGATCTAGGAATGGGGAAAAAGTGGCAATATGTGCTTGAAGTAGTCAAATTGGTTGACAAAAAAAAAAAAAAAAACACACAACATAAGGAGAAAGTGGCAAAAATTAGTTTTAAGTTGCCAAAACCAATAGAAAAATTGTGAAAGGGGTTACAAGTGGCAAGTGCATGTGTGGCTAAAGTGTAAAAATAGTAAAATGTGGTTGAAATTGGCAACAAAATGGGCCTTTAAATTGTAAAAAGGGGTTAATAGTTGCAGTAATGGGTCAGCAACAAGCAACAACAAAAAAATGGGGCAAAACCAAAAAGAAAAAGTGGTTGAAATGGTTTTGAGGTGTCAAAATGGCTTAAAAATGGCAGAAATGGACAGAAAAGGTGGTGAAATACTTAAGACTGGTATAAATGGGTCACAAGAGGCAAATGTGAAATGTGGTTGAAAATGGCAAAAAAAAAAAAAAAAATGGCAAAAATGACTTTGAAGTGGCAGAAGTAAGCAGAAAAGTTGGTGAAATTTGATAAAGAGTGGTTACAAGAGGCAAAACTGGGTTTAAATAGGCAAGGATGGGTTAAAACTTGGTAAAATGGGCATAACTAAGAGTAAAATGGTTAACACTTTATGTGAAGTTTTATTCATAAGATTGACATTATCCTGTCATAATCATGACATGACACCTGTCATTAACATGAATAGGGCTTCATGAATGTTGCCACTAAGTGTCATTCGCTAAATTATGACACTTTTACCCCAAAGTTGACATTTTTGTGGAAGGCATGAAAACTTGACATTTGCAAAAAAGGTGTCATAATTTAGCGAATGACACTTATTGGCACTTAATGGCAACATTCATGAAGCCCTATTCATGTTAATGACAGGTGTCATGTCATGATTATGACAGGATAATGTCAATCTTATGAATGAAACTTCAAATAAAGCGTCACCATAAAATGCAGTTAAAATGTCTGTTAAAAATTGTGAAAAGGGGTTACACCACTTTCAAAAATTATTATGCAAATGACATTTTTCTCTTGTTTTCCTAAACATTAATGCAAATGACAATATTTTTCAAGTCATCAGCAGTTAGAACATAATTCAAATGATCTTGAACAAACTTCATATTGAGAATCATTTTTTTAAATAAAAACCTCAAAATGCTCTGTTCCACATTATAATGCACAACAGAGTTTTAAAACATTTTATAGGTTGTAAAGAACTGAAAATGGTCTTTTGTTGAATTTGCAGCATTATGAAGTGCATTTTGAGGTGTTTATTTTTAGAAAAATAATGGTTATCATTATGAAGTAATGTGGAAAGTAGTGTATTAGTGTCAAAAATGGCACAACATAGGCAACAATAAACAGAAAGAGGTCAAAATGGGCAGAAATGGTGGTGAAAGGGATTTAAAAAGGTTAAAATGGCAGTAAAGTGGCAAAAATTGGCAAAATAAACAGTGAATTGCATCAAAATTGGCAAAATGGGGGTAAAATGGTGAAAAGTGGGTTAATAGTGGCTAAATTGGGTCAGCAGAAAACTCAGTAGGTGGAGAGATGAAAAATGGACAAAAAAGTGGTGGAATGGGTATAAAATGACAAAAGAGGCAAAGATGTGTTAAAAAAGTGATGAAACTGAATTTTAAAAATAACAAAAACAGATTAAAAGTGTCAAAAATGTGCAGAAACTAAGTGACAGAAAAGAAGTTGAAATGTGGGAAGAACTGGTTGGCTAAAATGCGCAACAATGGTGAAGAATGACAAATATATTTGTAGCAAAATAGGGCAACAAAGGTGGTGAGAGCGAATTTTTAAAGTAGTGGAAATCGGTTTAAAATCACAAAAAAATGAGAAATAGGTTAACCGAGGCAAAAATAGTCAGAATGCGACATAAATGGATGTAAAACTTGCAAAAACTAACAGAAAAAAATTATGAAATTCAGTTAAAAATGGAAGAAACAGGTGTTAAAAAAATGTGAAAAGGGATTAATGATGGCAACAATGGGTCAGCAGCGACCACAGTAAGTGAAACGTAGTAAAAATGGGCATAAAAGGGGTTAAAACTGGCAGAATGGGCAAATAAAGTACTGTAATGGGATTTTCCATCATCCATTTTCTGTAGCGCTTATCCTGACTGGGAAGCAAACCAACGACCTTCTTGCTGTGAGGCAACAGCGCCAACTCCTGCGCCGCCTGTACAATGGGATTTTGAAAGCGAAAATGGATGAAAAGTGGGAAAATGGGCGGGAAAAAAATGAGATGAAAAGGGGTTAGAATTGGGAAAAAAATGGTTGAAATGAGAAAAGGTTAGGAAAAGGTGGTTTAAAGGGGAAATAATTAAGTAAATGAATTTCAATATCAGAGCCCAATAACAGTATGACACTGCAGCTCAAAAATGAAGTAACTGTTAGCCATGTAGCATGCTAGCACCAATGCTACCTATCCAATACACATGCAGTGACACTAACATAAAACACGACTGGGGAGGACCCATTCTCTGGTTTTTCAGGAGCCAAACCTGCAGGCAGGCCTGAAGGTACATCCAGAAAAATGTATACAAAAAAGATGTGAAAAAATGTAAATGTGCTCTTCATTTGTTTCTCCATGAGTCTTTGTTTTCTACTGTCGTATTACACAGGGTTTAATGAGTGTATGTATTCTGGTTCATGCAGGTGTGTTAACGAGGTGTTCAGTAATTGGACTCTTTACATGACATGAACCTGTCACTTGACTGTATTTATATCAGAGGATTTTTATCATCATATCAGATGTGTCAGCATTGATTAAAAATTCATGGACTCAGTGTAATTAGCCTCTCCATTTGTATTTATATAGTTCCACTTGTAGAGATTAAGAGTTTAAGCGGATTTCAATCTCTTCGATTCCTCTAATTACATCCTCGCTCATGTGAGGTAATTATTACCGGCTTGTGTCGAGCTACAGTAGATCTGCTGAAAGCTGCAGAGTAAAACAAGTTATTGGAGTAAACGCCTATATCTCTGCTTTCCTGTTTAGTAGCTTAAAACAAAGATAACACAGGCGGAGAGCGAGCATCAGCAAAGAATTGATATTCACCTCACAGGGCCGCCAAGCATGAAATAGGTGAACGCATTTCCTTTGTGCAAACTTGCAGTCCTCAGCAGCGCACGTTTACCCATTCGAGATGGAAAATCAGTGAGAAAGAGCTCCGCTGAAATGGGAAATGAGTTGAATTGAATTTTAAATCCATCTCATTCTTTTAATGTGGAATTTATGAATAGACAAAGAGCTACAGGACAATTCTCAGGGTGTGTAATAACTGTCAATCACTTCAAGAGGTTTTTATCAGGTTTGGACAACATTCAGGGACATTTAGAGGAAGAGGCTTTGATGCTTGATAAGGATTGTGCTAAAGATGTCTTGTGCCATTGCAAGAAGTTTTATGATTTCAGGAACATAGTGGCATTAAAGAGTATGTTTCCTTCCTCCTGATTTGTAACTTTTTGCACATTTGGCACACTTAAATGTTTGAGGAAAAAGCATACCTGGCCCTATCCAAAAAATGTTTGCCCCTCTTGTTAAATCATGAATTAACTGTAGCTGACCATGTTTTTTGGAAGTCTGAGTTCAGTTTGACTGTCAACACCCAGGCCTGATTAACGGCCAGACCTGCTGAATCCAGAAATCCTTTTAGAGTCTGTCTGATAAAGTGAAGTGGCTAAAAGATCTCCAACACATCGTGGAGCCATCTGAAGAAATTCAAGAACAGATGAGAAACAAAGTCATTGACATCTATCAGTCTGGAAAGGGTTACAAAGACTTTGTTAAGGCTGTGGGAATCCAGTGAACCATGGTGAGAGCCATTACCCACAAATGAGGAATACTTGGAACAGTAGTTAACCTTCTCAGGAGTGGCTGGCCTACCAAAATGACTCCAAGAGTGCATGGCTAACTTATCCAGGATGTCCCAAAAGAACCCAGGACAACATCTAAAGACCTGTGGGCTTCACTTGACCAAGGTAAGAGCCATTCTCCACAAACACAGAAAACTTGGAACAGTTGTGAACCTTCCCATGAGTGGCCGGCCTACCAAAATGACTCCAAGTGTGCATCGAGGACTCATCCAGGATGTCCCAAAAGAACCCAGAACAACATCTAAAGACCTGCGGGCTTCACTTGACCAAGGTGAGAGCCATTTTCCACAAGTGGGGAAAACCTGGAATAGTAGTGAACCTTCTCAGGAGTGGCCGGCCTACCAAAATGACTCCAAGAGCGCATGGCTAACTCATCCAGGATGTCCCAGAAGAACCCAGAGCAACATCTAAAGACCTGCGGGCTTCACTTGACCAAGGTGAGAGCCATTTTCCACAAGTGGGGAAAACCTGGAACAGTGGTGAACCTTCCCATGAGTGGCCGGCCTACCAAAATGACTCCAAATGTGCATCGAGGACTCATCCAGGAGTCACAAAAGAACCCAGAACATCTAAAGACCTGCAGGACTCACTTGACTCAGTTCCTGATTCAACAATCAGAAAGAGACTGGACAACAAAGGAATCCATTAGAGAGTTCTGACCAAAAAGGACACAAATGCTCATCTCAAATTTGACTAAAAACATCCTGATGATCCTGAGACTTGGAGAAAGTCAAACTTGCCATGGAAGTGTGATGGTTTGGGGCTGCCTAGTACTTTATTTCTCATGCTCAGGCTAATCCCTGGTCTACCTATCTGTTAGTCTGGTGTTCTTCCTTACAGATAAATCAGAGCTGCCATGTTCTAACCATCCTTCCACACAGAATTTGAACAAAAATCCCTCTTATACCTTGCTCTGTCTCCAGTGGCTGTGTCCTGCATTTGGGCCCAATTTGCAACCCTCGGTGTCACAGAGTGTTTGAATTAAACATCTTGCAATGTGTGCCTCATAAACAGGCAACCAAATTAACCAGACAGGAGGGAATCATCCTGCAGCTTGGTCTCATTAAGGGGGGGAGAGGTGAAAATATAGAGCTATTTCTGCAGATTTATTTGACAGTTACAGTGTTATGAAACTGAATCCTGTCCTTGCATTTTTAATGTACAGTGTCACACAGAGCCTTCTTATCCTCAGCTGTCCTATGCATCTATTAATGAAGCACAGACTGAAACTACAGATACTGTTTGGTAGAAGCTCTTCCTCGTGTTTTCACATCAAATCCCTGATTGTATCCAATGGTAGGACTTGAAGCAAGAGTCGAAACTCATTAACATCAGTGGGAATTATATCTGACATTGCATTAAAGTTCCCACACCAGCGTTAATTTATTACTTAAGGTCATTTCGCACTGCCACTTTGGAACTGCATCCTATTGGACGAAGAAGTTTCTCATTAGAATTGGCCATTAAAAAATCTCCACTCATTAGACCTTCAGGTGGTTCTTTTCTTATTTCATTGACACATAATAAATGAAGCTTGTGGGCTGATTTGGTGGTCCATGCGCAGTACTCAACCTGATAATGAGTCCTGATGTGCTGAGTGACGATAATGAGGTTAAGGTGCTGCCATAAAATTCCTTTTGCAATAAGGGTGTCAATCTGTATCCAGGACAACAAATATCCCAATTATTATTGGATGCAGAGTTTCTGTGAACCTGCTTTTACCCATCTGAGGCTGGTTTAACAGGTGGATGTCCAGCAGATAAAAACATTAACAGCCAAAATTTCTGGCTGAAAAATATGCCAATTACCATATAAGTAAATAGTGAAAAAGTACACCTTATATATTTTCTTACCAAGAAGATATGTTGTGAGGAATATTTCAGTATAAACTCAAAATGATGTAAACTCAATGATATTGTATTACAGCCTACTTCCTGTTCAATGCTGGGGTTGATTATCTGGCTAATTAAGCAGTGGATATTCATGTGGCCAACATGGACGATGTCAAACTAAGCTTATCTTAAGAGCTGCTGAAAGCAAAGCAGAGCAATCAACGGTATGGAAAGATTTTGAATTTTTGTTGATGCAGATAAGAGCTAACCTTGCAAAGCAGATGGATTCGCCCGTTTCCGTGTTTCTCACTGGTGAATCCATCTTGCAAAGCTCCCATCTGAACCATTTTGGCCTGGTTAGAAAGTGACAGGACCAATCAGCGTGGAGGGGCAGTACTTTTGGGCGCGGCAGAGTTGTGACATATGCAAGCAGTGACAAGAGGACAGTGCAATTATGGCAGAATAAATTAGCATGGATGCTGCTAAAGCGCCAGTTTTATCAAAACTTCATATTTCTTCATTAAAAGAAGAACACAGAACAGCAATGAGTTGTTTTCTTTTCAAAAATGACAAAAGTTGCGTACTGACATGTCTACAGTCGCCATGGTTCGCGTTATGCAGCTCTCTATGGAGTTTACCCCTGAGTAGTGGCTATGTCATGTGTTTTGTTGCTCTGATTGGCCTGTAAAGATGGGACAGACACAACTTTCATCCAATCACCCCCTAAGTTTTTTTAAAAAGCTGTGCCCTTTCCCAAATGCTGTCTATGGGGGGTTTACTAGATTGATGTGTGAAACAAATCCATCTGGCTTTTTTAGGTTAGATGTCAGGCTGGGATGAGGACGAGTAGAGTCGCAGTGAACTTGGATGAGTGAGTGACTCACCCAGTGATCAATTCTCAAAAGAAATCGAACTGAATTTGACGGAATCATAGCATGCAGAAAGGAGTGAGTCATTTATGGTGATTCAAGCACTATCTCACTTCTCTATAGCTGGGCGATCATGCTCAGGGGCGCCATGGCTAATCATCAGCAGCAGCAATTGTAACTACAGCTGCAGGAAGAGCCATCAGTGGGAGGAGGACTAAAGTGAACCATCCACAGTGGACACTTTTGTCTTTCTTCAGGACTTTTCAAAATGAACCATGGTGGTTAGATTTGACTGTTTTATTGGAGGTTACAGTTGAGATCATCAGTTCATGAGGACTAATATGGGAGAAGTGACATCAAGACTCAATTTTCATTTGTAATGCAGAGTTTTAAGGTGTTGTTAAGTCAGCAGAGGAAGGAACAGTTTTGGACAACAGGTTGGTGTTATCAGTGGAGGATGGTATTTTGCCGTTGTAGGCTGCAAAGTTTTGGTAACAGCTAATGTGTTAATGTAGCTAATGGTGAAGCTGAGTGCTTCACGTAGACATTTTTCATGCAACAGACTAAATGTGAGTCAGGAAAAGCCTGCAACTTTAATTGTGTTTGTTTAGACATCTAACACAAAGACAAATTTGTGTCATCGTTAAGGTTTGGTTGTGTGTGTACAGCAACCTTTAAAGGTCACATATTTGACCCCTTCTGACTAAATTTGACCAAGATTATATTGGTCTCAGAGGTCCCCAAAACATGCCCGGGAAGTTTGTTGCTGAAAAAAACACTCCAGTAGTGGATTCTTGCATGTAAAAAAAACAAAAACAAAAACAAAAAAAACTCTGTTTAAGCCCTGCTCAGAACAAGCTGTCTCTGTGCCTGTGTCTCTAAAGGTTAATGAGCTGTCTAACTCCGCCCCTCTCTGGACATGGATGTGACTCTCCTGATTGTCCTCTCAGCTGCTAGCTGAGAGGAGGATCAGGAAAAGAGGGCGGAACTTTCATCCAAGCGGGGAGGGCCAACCGAACCTGAGGGCGGGGCTAACTCCCCACATGACATCATGAGGGAAAATCAGAGAACGGCTTGTTTCAGCACACATTTTCTGAAAGGTGGAGATAGAGAGGGGGTCAGGGAATGGGTTTTTCTGGTCCTTGAGGGGATTGTGAACAGGCCAGGGGCACATATTTTTATTAGAAAAGCCTGAAAAAGTGATTTTTACATAATATGTGACCTTTAATAACAGGGTGACATGGTTTGGAAACAAAAATGTGTTCCCAGTCCTTTTTTTTTTAGCATAGACAGACATGAATCTGTATCACAGTGTTTCTCTTTTAGTATTTTTTTTCTGTTAAATGCAGGTTATTGGCCACATATGGCTATTAAAAGCAAAGTCAGGTAGCCCTTTCGGCTGCAAACAATTAAAAGTCTAGCGGAAACTCTGGTCCGAGGACTGCACCCTGTGGTATGCCTTTACTAACTTCATGATGTTAAAGGTAAAGCCTTCAGCCTGCATATTTTACACCCTTTTCAGAAATGTTTCAAAATCTTAACTGTGTTACAGGACGTAAGATGATTTAAGTTTATTCTAAAGAAATCTGCTGGTCTAACACAGATGCATCTTAGATGTCCAGTTTTAGTTGGACTAACACAATAAATAATTTATTTTCTAGCAGTATGAAAACATACAACTGAATACTGACTGAATACTGTCAACATGGATAGAGGAGTTATAATGGAAAGTCATTAAATCCTCAAAACATCTAGAAAAATGATTCCAAAATGTCTTCATTTCGACTTCACAGGGCTTCATACTCCAGTGAGTCACAGCAGAGGCTGTGAAACCCTCTCAGTCTGATTTCTCTCCTTTCTGAAATCCTTAGAACTACCAATGTCTTGAGAAAGTTTCTGTATTCCTTTCAACTGAGATGTTCGATCTCCTCTGGGATATCTGAGGACAGCGATATGATGTCCTTGGGCCTGGAGAGATGGTACATTCAGCAGAAAACAGCTGGTAGAAGCCAACACCAATGAAGATCATCCTCTGACCCATAATCACAGTCTGTCTGGCAGCAGTTCAGCAGTGTTTACTGAACCACAGGGAGCTCAGGTTGACTTTCTATAACTTTCTCCTGGATTTAATACCTGCCTTAATCAAAAGTTATGGGTGTAGACTCGGCTGCAGGCTGTACATCGGCCCCTTGTGTTTTCTTACATTATTGATTTCCTTTAAGTCTCTTATTGCTCAGCTCCTTGTTATATTTTCTCACAATTTAATCCTTTATGTGAGCTACTACGGAGTTTCTCTCTCCCCTGGGGTTTCTCCTTTATTTCATTTTGATGTCTTTATTTATTTTACAAGAGTTTGGTTTGTTTTATTCCACAAATGAATGTTGCACTCATAAATCATGCTAGGGATTGTAATTCTAATCAGATTAACACTTTGTCCCAGCAACTATTAAAGGGTCAGTGATGATAAAGGTAACTGAAGGTAAGGGTGACTTCATTACTGCTTTTTTCCTCCTTCAGATTGGCCAACAGTGATCAGGTTGCAGCCTGAATAGCAATGATCATCAACTGGTGGCCCAGGGGCCATATCAGGCCCTCCAAAGCTTTCTGTCCAGCTCCATCATTAAATTCAGAAAAGGAGAAAAAGAAGATGTTGTTGACTTTAAATGTCTGCAGCTTTTGAATGCATCCCCCAAAAAATTAATATCGAAATCGTTTTAAACTGACTTAACATTTATTTTTTTATAGAATTTACTTGGCAGCCATTATAAGTAAAAAAGTAAAACCAAATATAGGTCAAAGTTGGCAGAAATGTTGCAAAAATGGACAGATAAAGTGGTGAAAAGGGGTAAGAGAGTGGAAAAACATGGGTGATAAGTGGCAAGTGGTTGCAGAGTGGCACAAAGGGAAAAAAATTGACAGGAAAAGTGGTGAAAAGAGGTTAAAATGGGGCAAAACAATGTAAAAGGAAGGTATAGAAATATCAAAAATGGGTTGAAAGTGGCAAAAAAGTGGAAAATAGTAACTCCCCCTAACTCCCAACATGACATCATGAGGGGAAAATCTGAGAACAGCTTGTTTTTGCACACATTTTCTGAAGGGTGGAGAAAGAGAGGGGGCCAGGGAATGGATTTTTCTGTAACTTGAGAGGATTTTAGACAGGCCAGGGTCAGATATTTTTGTTAGAAAAGCCTGAAAAAGTGATTTTTACATAATATGCCCAATTTAACCAGCAGGCCTGTGCAGAAACCTGTACAGGGGCGGGGCCAAAAGTTAAAAAGGGGCACATGGGACAAAAAAAGTGAGTCAAATAATTATGAAGCCAATCAAGAAACAATAACAGGAAAATGCATTGATGAAATATTGATTTAAGTCTAAGCAGTCAATTATTTCAGCCTCTTAAATGTAACAGATTGCTGTTTTCTTTATCAATTATTCTGGTACATACAATAGAACAAAATAAATCTCCCTCTTAGGTTGTGTTCAGCTTCTACAAGGAGAAAGATGAGTAGGTTGAAAATTGAAAAGGCCAAGAAAGCAGAGGCTAACATATTCCAATAAATTGAAGAACAAAAGGATGATGCAGATAAAGCGTTGCCAACATGAATTTTTATTGAACATTATGTTGTTCCTCTGCACCAAGGTTAGAAGACAATCGCTCCGATCTTTGGTGAGTTTCCGAAGAATAAATCAACATTTTCTGTGCTTGAGAGACATCAGTGTTGAAAGTTAGGAGTTCAGACAGAGTTCAGGGAAAGGTTTAACTACTGGATTATTGAAGTTTATAAAATGTTGTTCATGTAATGATCAGTGAAGTATTAGGACACTTCCTGACACCAAGAAGTACCTAACCAACTCACTCAGAGATGTTTGGCCTCGTTGATGTTTTGGTTAGAGGATGCTTTTATTCTCTTACTGATTTGGTAAGAATACACTTTAACTTTTCCCCTTTTTATTGAAGTACGTGTTGAGCAAGAGCCACTTCATTCAAACTGATAAAGCTCTGAAGGACATCTGATGCTGGAGGCTGATTGTTTCACCAGCATCACTGAAAACCAGCTCCTTTAGCGACTGGTATTCTAAATCAGCCAGTTTAATCGGTTTGAACTATGGAGGTGCTGCACAACTTAAGACTGTTACATAATAAATCAGGGGACAAGTGCAGTATTATTGCTGGGTTTAAGAGCAGGGAGAGGGGAGATTTATCATTAAGTGTGCCTCTGTGTGATGCATAATTTCCTGCTCACATTTCCATTTCCTGAGCTGTTTAATAATGCACTAAAAGTATATGAAGAGAGGAGGAAAAGAAATGAAGTTATATACTGTGAGTGTATATTTCAGTGCCCAGAGGCTACAGTAGCATCGCTTAGCTGCAGACGACTTTTATTTTTTATATGTGCGAATGCACGCTCAAATATCAGATCTCTTCATCTATTGCAGTAGAGATCAACATTTGCCTTCATTATTATTGGAGAGACTGAGATTAATGTTTTGATCAGGGCTGTCCAATGGGATTTTAATTCCAGAATTCTGACAGTTAATTGATTAATCATAGTTTTAATCCCAAGGTTAAAATGTCATTTCTCATGTAAAAATCTTTTAAATTCCCATGATTAAAAATGTGCAGAAATTCCTACCAGTGTCTCTATTGGTGCATCAGATGATGTCAAAGACATGCATTTGCTGATCTTCACTTTTAGATTGATTATTTTAATGAGTGCTGCACAAGCATGACCAAAGTCATTTTCACACCTGATAGTCTGGGGACTCGGTCTGTTTTGGAACAGAAATTACAACATTGTTGCACTTTCCTTTGGTTTGGGTCACATTCACACTGCTCTCTTGGTCAAGCGGACCAAACTGTCTGAACACCTACAACCTCTGCCCACCAGGGGCGCTGTCACCACCAACAAACAGCGACTAAGAAGAACAGAAGGTGCAGAAGAAGACCAAATTCCTTCCGCCGGTCTTTTCTTCCGAATAAACAATGAAAAAACACAGAATTTACGCTGTCTTGTGGTTTCTGCTCTTGCATTGCAGCATTATGGGCAGCCAGCAAGGTGGTGAGCTGTCCAACATGTTGTCCTTTACATGAGACGAATAAATCAGCATGGACTATGATTTGTTGCCATGGCTACACAGACGCCAAGCGAGGTACCCACATGTATTAAATCACATATAAATCCGTATATCATTACGCTTAATGCCACTTCCTGCCTTTGGTTCACAAGTTGGTCCACTTTGCTTTCACACCTCTAACGAACCACACCAGGATTCGTTTGGAAGCGGACCGAGACCCCCTGCTTTCAAGCAAACCAGAGTCCGCTTGTTTGGTCCGCACCAGAGTTCGTGTGGGTTTTCACACCACTCCAAATGAACCGGACTATCCTGGAAAATGGACCAGAGTTTGTTTAAAGTGGACCAAACAGCTCTGGTGTGAATGCGCCCTCAAAGGCACACCAGATGCATTTGTTGTAGGGCAAATTTTTACATATTTGTTTATTCATTCATCATTGTTAAAATGTTTTGAAGCCATAAGCAGCATATTTTTTTTCTGTGCAAAATTTTGCTGATATTTTCAGGGAACATGGGGTAAAAAACCAAAGTTTCCAAATACCCTCTTTGGGGTGGGGGGCATGATGGTCAGTTTGCTCTGAAGTTCATATCATGAAAAACCCCATATGAATGATTCATACAAAGGTCTTTTGCTAATAGCACTTGTGGTTTAAGCTACTGTGTTTGGCTTTAAAATATGAAATCGATTAAAATGTAGGTGTTTCAGGAGATTTAAAGTAAGTGGCACAACTTCACCAACTTCCAAGCTGCATGGAGGATGAAGAGAGTCTTGAAGAGAACAGAAATCTCCAGCAACACTTGTAGTTTAACCCTTTACCTACTGACCCGGCGCTGGCGCTGTGTTTTATATGTCCGGAGAATAATTACCGTAACTCTGTCAAAGTTTGTCTGATCAGAAAAATTCCAACGGTGTTGAAACTGCTACAGATTCTCAACACTTTAACTCCTCGAAAGTTTGCTCAATCTAAAAAATTCCAATGCTGACAGACAGCTGAGAATCTGTGCTTTCTGACAATATATGATGTGTGGTAAATATATTACGGTAATGTTGAACAGCACCGCAAAAACGGCAGCTTTGGCAGAAGACGAGTGAGAAAGGAGAGTGATGGAAGAGAGTAAGGGAGAGTGAGAGTGGTGTTTTGTTTTTTAAAAAATGGCATTAGATAGTGGCATTTGTACGTGTCTGTCATGTGCAATAACAAAATGTTACCTGAGAATGTTTTTCCACCTTTATTTGCACTAATTGTCTCCTATGTATATAGTTGTCTTTTGGACTGTGTTTTGCACACCCAGAGACCTAGACTCAAAAAATGACTGGTGATTGTTCTAAACATGTATAGGTTTACATTTTTAATGTCAAATCAAAACTTCATGAGCAATAACAAAATTTCTTCTCATAAAAGCCATGAAAAACAAATCCGATTTTGTGTTTTTTTGTGGTGATTCTCAGTTTTTAGTTTTATTGTGTTGACTTCCTGTGTAACCGCTTCCGGTATGGAAGCTCTCCTTCTCACTTCACAGAGATTGGGCGTCTCCGTGGGCTCTGGCTCTTTCGGCTCTGGCACACCTGCTGCGCATCAGCCTAATCACCGCGCTGCACTTAAGCTCTGCTCTGAGTCTTCTCCGACGCCAGATGATTCCGCTCTCTCCGTGAAATCGGCCGACTCTCGAAGCTCTAAGTTTCCACTGAGTAATTCTGAGTAACTCTACGTGTGTACTTACCTGTGACTAACCCTGCCTGTTCTCTGTTCCTTCCAGTGCCTCCACGAGCCTCCTGCAAAGCCCAATCTCTGCCACGCTGCCGCACTCTCTCTCCGGAAATCTCACTGCGTTACTCAGCCTCACAGAAACACTCACCTCTCGTCTGGAGCCACTCACAGTCTCTCGCAGCACGCATCACTGGCACCTCTCGTCTGGAGTCCTCTCACCTGTGGACATTCCCCCTCATACTCCCCACTGCCTGTACCTTCCCCAATAAACCTGTTAAACTGTTGCTACCTTGTCCGGTTCTGCATTCTGGGTCCAAAACTCAACACAACGATCATCAGATCACCACATTTTTCTTCTTTTAAACTGCTGACAGTTCCATATAATGTGCAATAATCATTAACCAGATGATGAAAAGTCAAGTTCAAGTACCCCTGGGAAAAGGGACCAAAGCTCTCAGACTTAGGGCATTTCCTGTCTATTTTACAGCCATAATAACAAAATGTGTCCAAATCACCATTTTTAGACTCAGTAGGTAAAGGGTTAAAGAATGGATGATGTAGTGGTTTGAGGCACGCACCAAGTACGCGGGCAGCTCGGGTTGGAATCCGGCCTGTGACCCTTAACCACATGTCCATCCCCACTCTCTTCCCTTTTTCTGAGTCTGTCCACTGTCCTGCAATATCTAATAAAGGCACGAAAAGGCCCAAAAATAGCTCTTAAAAAAAAACAAACATCCGGTGCATTTCGGCATGTAGCCTTCATCGGCGTCGTCGATGAGCCTGATGAATGCTGCATGCCGAAACGCGTTGGTCTAAGAAAGTTCTTTAAACTCCTAGTGTTGCACGAGATATCTTTTCTCTTCAATTCGTGTTTTAGACAGCAATATGAAATTTTTTTCTGTGTGGGTCCTGGGGGGTCAGATCTTCTTAGAAATGTGAAGGGGGGGGGGGGGGCTCAGTGGAAAGAAGGTTGGAAACCAATGCACTAGCTACCTTTTAAACAGGAGCTTTGCTGTGTCAGGTGGTCCTTATGTAACCAAATGTGCAGCTTCTTCTTGTGGTGTGCCCAAAGTTTCTGTCTTGAGGCTTATTTTATTCTCACTTCAGTGATACTCAAACTGTGGCTCTCGTGCCACATGCGGCCAGATGTGAATCTTTTAAGGCTTACTTTTGAAAAATAATCCTCCTAAAAGATTTTCTAAAGGTATACGCCATCATCAATAAAGATTCACTGGAAATCACATCAATACATCTATTTCCCACACAAAGAATACGACTTTAAAGGTCACATATTACACAAAATACACTTTTTCAGGCATTTCAAGCAAAAATGTGTGCCCACAGCCTGTCCACAATTCCCCCAAGAACCAGAAAAATCTATTCCCTCCCCCTCTCTTTTTATTTATCTTTCAGAAAATGTGTGCTGAAACAAGCCGTTCTCAGAGTTTTCCCTCATGACATCATGTGGGGAGTTAGCCCCGCCCCCAGGTTCGGTTGGCCCTCCCTGCTTGGAGGAAAGTTCTGCCCTCCTCTTCAGATCCTCCAGCTGAGCGCAGGATCAAGAGAGCCACATCCATTTCCTGAGAGGGGATGAGTCAGGGTGGGGAAGAGGGGACAATCATGCTTGGGAACAGTACCGAACAGTTCTCTCTGATGTAAAAGACACTCCGGTTATCTCCACTAAATCTCAGCCTTACTAACAGCACAGAAACAAGGGTACAATCCCTGACCGGCTTCCATCTATAACCACCGTCTGTTTTATTATACCCAAGCTGGAGCTCACAGATCACATGAGGGATCAGACTTCATAAAGCCAAGCAGGAGTTCAAAAGGGTGTGTTGAAAATATTATTTCATAACTCTTAGCTTCTTGGCTTTGGTTGGAAACCCCAGAGGCTTTTTTTCCTTTCTCAACCATAAGCAGTGCTTCAGTTTAACCAGACTCCCATGTGTTTGACGGGTTTGACGGAGGAGATGATCTGACATTTAACCATGGCAGAGTCTCTGTGGAAGAATGTGAGCTCTTTTATCTTCATAGTAAACAGTCTAAAAGTATAAAACTAATCAATGTTTTAATGACTCACTCACTCCACTCTCCAACCATGGCATCGCTGCCCTGATAACATCCTCTTAAATTCATTAACCCCAAACCACAGAGGATCTCCTAAAGCATCCTAAGCCGGTCTGTCCAAAGGGATAACTGAAGCCTCAAATGCTTTGGCCCAGCACCAAAGACTGAAGCTGCTAATTTGTTCTTTGTACAAAATATTCACTGCCCTCATGAACTCCATCATATCCTCCCGATCTCCCAGTGCTCGGCGAGGAAGATTTGAAGCTGCTTTTATGCTGTACGGGCATTAAAAACGACTGATGAAGGTTGTGCTGAAAGTGATGATTAAGAGGGATTCTGTCTCCATAAAGGGTGTTTTAGACCTCACCTGTCCTTTTATGCCTGAATGACGAGTTCTCAATTAATGCAGAAAATGTCAATCCTGCCACCAAGGAGCTTCCACTTAAAACAATAACAGATATGTCATTTCTCCATGAGAAATGACATACCCCCCCCCCCCCGCACTCAAAAATCCTAAATCCACCACTGAGGCTTAGGAAAAGCAGAGTTCAATTTGACCTTCCACACTCAGGCCTGATCACTGCAGGACCTGCTGAATGAATCCAGATACCTCTTAAATAGAAACCTGTCTGAAAAAGTGAAATAGGCTAGAATAGGGGTGTCAAACTCAAGGCCCGGGGGCCAAATCCGAACCTTGGTACAATTACACCTGGCCTGCAGGATCATATCCTATTCTAATAATAACTGGTCAAAAATGTGAAAAAAAAAAAAATAGATAAAAAGAAATGTGGGAAAAGAAATTAATTTGTGTTTGCAATTCATATTTTCAATTGTGCGGTGCACAATTATAACTTCAATCTATTTTTGGAAATTTTTTTATATATATTGACCTTTTACATTTTTTCTTTTGACTTTATCTTGTATTTAAACCATTTTTAATTTATTACTTTGACTTTTTATCTCATATTTTGACTTTGTCAGTTTTTTATATTGACTTTTTATCTCATATTTAAACCATTTTAATTTATTATTTTGACTTTTTAATCTCATATTTTGACCCTTTACATTCATAATTTTGACATCTAAAAATTTCAGCTTTTTCAACTTATAATTTTGACTTTTTATCTTATATTTTGACTTTGTCAATTTATTATATTGACTTTTTATCTCATATTTTGATCTTCTCAATTTATATTTTTGACTTTTTATCTCATATTTTGACAATTAGATGCACCATTTTAAATTTTATGTCATATTTGCCTTTTAAAAGCATTAATTTAACATCTTATTTTGTGTTTTGACATTTTGAACAGATAAGTTTGACTTTTTTTTATCTCAGATTTTAAGCCTTTTAACTAATCATTAGGGCAAAGCATTGGTTTCGCCCCGTGTGGACTGTCATGGCAGTGTGCCGGTGCCAACAGACACACTGGCAGTCTCACCCAAGGTTTCACCAGATCACTGAAAGTCATGGCAGAGGCCGAATATTCCTCTACTCCTCCCAGCATTGTGAGTATTCTCGCTACAACTCGCTGTCTTTCTCTCTGCTATGCTCCGACTCGTCTCCTTGACTGGGCGTGCATCTTTCAAACTCTTAAAAACCCCAAAACTTTGAATAGAAACACACCAAAAAATGCTGCTGGGATTGAAGTTACTCATGGCCGCCATCTTCTGGTGTAAAGTAGTAACAACAGAAGAAAAGCATTCATTAGCCCTATCTCCCAGTAGTGAAGAATCCTTTCAAAAATTTCTGGATCCAGACGATGATCCGGATCACTCCCAAAATCGAATCAGTTCTTCCTTATGCCATTTCTGCCATTTCCTGAAAATTTCATCAAAATCCGTCCATAAGTTTTTGAGTTATGTTGCTAACAAACAAACAAACTAACAAACCTTCCCAATCAGATAACCTCCTTGGCAGAGGTAAAAATAAAAAGTCAGGAACAGTGGTAAACTTTATTCCAGTGCTGAAACTATGATTTGATGTTAAGTGGAGCCTTTTGTGCACTGAGGAACAATCTGTTTTAAAATTGAAGGGAGAATGTCAGGATATGAACTTGATTCTCTTGATGATCCGTATTCAGAGAATGATTTTGGTCGATTTTAAAAATGCTCAATTCAAGCCAACATCCCAAAACTGTAACGTCTGACCTTGCCTGAAGCGGGGTGCTCAACCATCCACACTCACAAAGTTTACAGTTTGTTCATCCTCTCGTAAACCTTTAAAACCAGAAACCTGCCCAAAAGACTGCCTGAAGCCTTCCCATCATGCTCATTTCCTCTTTAAGTGTTCAGCTAACAATGTTTGCAGGAGCACTCACACTGATCAAATTAAAGAGCTGCTCTGTGGAGCTCAATGCGGTTCAGATAATCAAATCCCTGTTGTTTGCTCATTTCTGAAATATAATTTCTTACTAACAGATGGGGAAAAAAAAGGCTATGAATTATGCATGAGCTTAAAAGTGAGATAAGACGGCGAGTTAGGAGGGGAATGAGTCTATGGAGGGTAAGATATTTATTGCCCTCCAGAATTATTGGCACCCTCGGTGAAGATGAGCCAAAAAGCTGTAAATGTAATGAGCTAATCTTTACCAAGGCCACCAATAATTCTGGAGGGCACCCGTAAAAAAAGTGCAATAATACTCTGGATTGAAGCTGTGCTGTCATGGATATTATTCATTCGATCAGTAGGGATCGTTTGCAGCCCTGGCAGGCTGAAGGAGAAGGAGAGAGAAGGGTGAGAGGATGAATGTGAGAGAAAGACAGAGCATGTGTGCTTTTTCATTATTCCCACTGTTTCAATCATTGTAGCTCTCTGTGCTAACATGTTCCCTGTCAGGCCAGTGAAAATCGCTCGACTGAAGTGAATCAATGAGCAGAGCGAGAGGGCTGTGGTGAAAGGTAGTGAATGAAATATAGAGGAGTGTTTTGCTGAGGGCAGTTCCAGCTGTTCTCCGAGCTTTGAGATGATCTTGAGCCTTGAAGCATTGCAAACGAAGCTGAGAGCAGATTTTCACGAGCTCAGAGATGTAACAGTGCACCTCTCAAGTATACAGGGAGCCAAAAAAAAGTGAAAGGGAAGACAGTTCCAGTCAACATTTACAAGGTTATACAAAGCGAGGTATGCCTCTGATACATTATTGAGTTATGACGAGACATTTCAAACTTTTCCTGAACATCCTGCATCGTCAGTAAAAATCCTCTGGAATCAAACTCTTTACCGGGCACAAAACTTTTATGTCTGATGGACAGACTCAACTGAAATATCCCAGAGCCCTGCACAAATCGACATGCTGCTCAAGCTAGCCTTAATGGTTTCCGTGCAACCCGGATTTCCAATTGTCAAAAACCAAAGATAGTGAGCCAGGACTTCCACTAGGCCCTTCTTAGGTCCGTCACGGCTGTGCTGTGGTTTGACTGCGTGCCCTGCTGTCCGCCAACACAACAATGTTGATGGGCTGTTCGACCGAGGAGTTCAGAGGAATTACAATCGCACCCACCCCTTTCGAGAAGACAGAGAAGACACGTAAGAGTTAGAGAAGGGACTCGCTTGGATTTGTCTCTTTGTTGTTCTTTAATTTGTGATGATTTGAAATAATCAGTTGTAGATATTGGACCCAGGAGCAGAGCCGGAGACAGGAAGCAAGGTTTTATTGGGGAACACAGGAGTGAGGGAGGGGGAATCCGAGGTCCCGAGAGTGAGCGGGGGGGGGGGGTGTACTGGCGCCGGTGTTGTCTCTGAGCGAGGCTTAAGTGAGTGCGGTGATTGCAGTGGTTACGTGCGGGTGCGAGGGTGCCGGTGACAGTCAGTGCGTGTGTGTGCCCTACCTCTGTGAAGAGAACAGAAAAAAAACTTGCGGCAGGAAATGGCTTCACAGGAACTTTCCAAAAACATGCAATCACCACATAATTCAGATTTTTGTGCTTCTACCAAAGGAAAGTAACCTATTCATAAACATTGTAGCGACTCACCATTTCCTCCCATGACTCCAGCAATAATGTTCAACGCCACATCCGTTTTATGGTCATCCTTTTAAAGAGGATGGGTGGTGTCATGAATACCAAGACAAGTTTTCCCCATCCCTGTCACCATAGTTGTGACCTCTGACCTGTTGACTCCGGGCTTGGCTATTATGACATTTTGTCTATGAAGAAAAGTGAAAGACAATCTGAGATTTGTCTGATTTCAACTCAGAGTTTTTGATTCTGATTCTTGTCATTTCTGAGGCCGGTTTTTGCTAACCTTGCAAAGCAGATGGATTCGCCTGTTTCCGTGTTTCTCACTGGCAAATCCATCTTGCAATGCTCTGAATGTCTGAATTTTACATTTTAAGTAACATTGCATAGGGAGGATAGGAACTTAGTGAAAAGGTTTACAATTGAAGCTCTGCATTATCAAACAAAGTACATACAAAGCAACAATTGGGGTTAGAGATATTAATGTAATCACAGAAATGCTGAAAATCGTATTTTTTAGAACAATATTAAAAGTAGTTTTTCCACTGCTGTGAGTGTAAAGATACGAAAGAGTATAAGGGCCATTAAAAAATGGCATGTATTTTTTTATTTTGAAGAAAAAGTCAAAACTCTGCGACAAAGTCAAAATTCTGTCATTTTTCTTAGACTAAAACAAAGCATACCAAATGTTTTTTTTTTTAATCCTCCTCTGTAAATACGTTCTTAAAATCTGATTTTATAAAATTTGCTGTGATCAGCAACGCCATAAGCATCACACTTTAAACCAACCTGAAAGATTCGGGGCTTTTAAGAAAACATTCTGGGCTGAAGCCCCATAAGCCACCCCCTCGCTCCGCCCATGGTCACAGCTGAAAAGGTTGAGAACCCCTGCCCTAACTAACCTCACCGTAGACATACGCCCCTCCCATTATCCTCTACAGTGGATAAATGATGAGTCTGGTGGTGTGATCTTTGGTAATGACAGTGTTAACACAGACCGTTTTAAGGATTTGTAAAGCTTCAGTAGTTATTTAAACTTCAGGTGAAGAGCTCTTAAGTGTAGTTTTTAATGCATCAATTATAACCGCCCCTACTTTGTGCGTAAAGAAGTGAACAACGAAAACAGCAAATTTCTCCAAGGCATTTGAGTACATCATTAAAAGCCAAGTAGCCATTTGTGATGACAGGCCTTTCTTAAAGAGTAATTATAACAGGAGCACTGTGAGAGCAGCTCTATTTTTCCCCTCTCTGCTGCAGTGGATACAGATGGTGTGTCTGCATATGTAAACAGCACCTTCGCACCCCGAGGCCCCATAAACACATAAACACAGCTCTGCTAAGAAACACGAAAGGTAATGAGTTAGCAGACAGAGGACGGAGCTGCTGCAGACAAATCAAGGTGGAGGTAATGATGCTTGAGGCTCAGGCTGCATCCACACCCTGCAGAGATTAATCAAGTCATGTAGATGTGAATATGATCATGATGCAGGAGTGAAAGCATATAGAGGGAGGTGCACAGCAGTCAGGAAGGAGGTGATAACCCTTTCTGAAGCAGTACGCACATTTTACCTTAAAACACATCAGCTCTCAAATATGCATGAAGTTTCTCAAGTCTAAAAATATTTTGTTCAAAGCTAAGAAGAAGACACAAATAAGAAAGCTTTGGTTTAAGTCAGAATGTGAGATTGGTTGGTAAATCTTCCCAATAGGGGAGACTGGGGTAAGATGAGCCATTTTTCATATTTCGGATCACTACTTAAAGGCAACCATAGTTTTGTCTCTAACTAGTATATCTGCATATATTTCAGGATGTTGTGCATCCCTGCAAACCGACAGAATGAGTGTAAACGTAACTGTCTTGATAATATAGCATGTCTAAAAAAAGTGGTCTCATGGCTCAACTTACCCCTTGTATGGGGTAAGTTGAGCATAGGAGCGGGGTAAGTTGAGCCGTATCCCTTCTCCCCCCAACTCTCCTCCCAGCCTCCACCCCAGCCCTCACCTTCTCCCTCCCTAAATAACAGTCAATTCTTCACATTTATGTGTATTTTTATTTATTATACACAATTCAACAGGTACAATAACTTTTGTACCTGTTGAAACAGCTATACAGCTGTTTTATAAAAAAAAAGAAAGAAAAAAAACATTTTAACATGAGAATGCCTTAATGTGTGCTTAGGAAGATTCAGAACATTCACAGCTGTATTTTTGGAAAGAAAAAGTAACACATTTCAACAATCTGAACTGAAACTCTGATCCTCTCATCATACTTGCTTCCTTCCTCCCTCCTCTCTTAAACTCTCTTTAAACTCCCCCGTCTATCTTCCTCTCGTTCCATCTACCCCCATCCCTTCCTCGATCTATCCATCTCCCACCTCTGCTTTTACTCAATATTACACCTGTCGACGTTGCAGGGGAATACAAACTGCTGGGACCTCCTTGCTGTGCCACCAACTCTGTGAGGTTTGGGGAGTTTTGCGATTATATTGCATCTTGGGAAGAATCCTTCATCCTTCTCTTTGAAGGTAAAGGTGGGCTTACCATAACCAGCTTTGCCTCTTCTCAAGAACTTACACTCTAGATCATCGCCTTCAATCTTCTCCAGCAAGCCAATGTAGCGGTAATTTCTTGATTTGCCCTTGAAGTTTACAACCACAAAGTCGTCCACTGCAAGCTCAGTATTTTCTTCAGCACTCGTGTCAGACTCGGATCTCTCACAGTCCGTGTCGAGTGGAATCATGGTGTCACTCTGTGAGCTGCTTTCCATGATGTGCTGTTGTTTTTTTGTTTTTTTGCACCCTGTTTCTGGAGAAGTTCTCTAGCCTTCTTCTTTTCTTTTTCTTTGTGACCTGTTTCCAACAACAACTTGAGTTGAGCCGGTGGCTCAACTTACCCCAGAGCTACCATTATGACTTTATTAGTCCCCTAAGCTAAAATGGTGGACTTTTATGCTAGGTTTTTGACCTCATGTTGTAGATACCACAATTGATGTATAAAACAAATCAAGGATCAAATCAAGGATCTTTTTTGGTCTAAACATAATTCTAATAAAACTTATGATAGACTAAATTCACTTTCAAGAGTGAAAAATGTTTTTTTGGAAATAAATGTCTAAACCCTTTACCCATGTGCTTCTTACCTTCACATACTCCATGAAATGATGCCCACCTCCTAAAAATTTGGTCACATGATCAATTTTTTTTACCCTTTCCTAGCAACAGGGGGTGGCTCAACTTACCCTTTGGCTCAACTTACCCCAGTTTCCCCTACCCTCTCCTGGTGTACCCTCTAAAGGTGTCCTCCAATAACACGCACCACATATAGGCAAGTAGAAGGCTGAACCCCCATTCCTCAATCTTACCCTCAAGCTCAACCCTCAGTCTTAAAGGGATACTTTGACATTTTGTCATATTCAACCATTTCCATAATTCCTATAGTCTCAGTAATAGGTTTGTTTCCTTTAGTGGTCAGTGCAAGCTGTTTCTGATATACCAGTTGCACAGCTAACGCTATGGAAGCAGCCGATATTTTTTGCTTACCCTCATCAAACTCATCAAATACACAATCCAACAACTGGCAATGGGCAAATTTGCCAAAATGTTGAAGTATCCCTTTAACTCGCCCCTCAAAACCAAGTGTAAGGGCCATCTCGTGACTTAGAAATGGGACAACCCTTAATAGCAGTTGCGATTTCAGACTGTAGAGGGCAGTAATGTACCAAAACTGCATAGTCTGTTGATTCAGAGACAGAAGAAGAAGAGCAAGACGGGGCAGTTTCCAGCTTACGATCGTAAAAATAAAAGTAAATGTTACACTACAAGAAGGCAAATAATCCATAAAATAACACTAAACTAAGATACTGGAGTGGTTTTCGTAATACTTAGATCTCTATTAACAAAGAAATTTACATTTGTAGCTTGATTTCATCCCCGCATTCGCCACCATCTTTCTCTGAGTGATTACCCTCAATACCAAGGGGGCTCCAGGAACATCTCAAAAGCCCTCAAACTCGCCCCTGAACTCAACTCTCAGGAGATTTGGGACAGCCCTCGCACTTCGTTGGAGCGCGCATTTTGAGACTGAGGGTTAAGATTGAGGGTTAAGGGGAGAATGGGATTCAGCCTAAGCATGAGTACATACTGCGCAGCCAGATACATATGCAAACATAAGGTGAAGTAGCCTGTATATCTCCATCCTAGGTGACCAACCCCAGTCGGTTCAAGATGAGACTGAAGGCAGCTTTTTCTTCCAGCCCTCCCCTTCCTCTCGCTTACCTAACTAATCATTAGCTTTAGGCATCTAGAAAACAGAAAAGGCAGGTTTCATTAAGACTGCTGTGTGCTCCCCTCCCCTTCATTCCCTCCCAAACACACCTCATCCCCACTCTACCCCCCCTTTGTCTCCCTCCTCACCTAACTAAGCCTCATCATTAGCTCCAGCCTGCAAGACATCAGACGGACCCGGCTTCGTTACGACTGGAGATTGGCGTTGGCTGTCCACGGGGCATCTCTCCTTTTCTCTTTCTCTTTCTCATTCCATTTGATTTTTTGAACTGTGGGAGGCTAAACCTCGGCTCACAGCTCTCACTGATGAATGGATTCAGCCCAAAACATGGCAGCGTACAGATGTAGCCATTATAATCAAAGTTTTCAGGGCTCTGCTTACTCGCTGAACTGTTGCTGCAGCTTGCCTCTAAAAGGCATTGTTAAAGAAGACGTTCTTTTTTTGTTTTGTTTTGTTTTGTTTTTTTCTTTTTGCTGTCATAGGTTAAAAAATAACAAGTCAAAGAAATGTGCTCTGAAAAGTTCACCTCAAGTGTTTCACTTTTGCACTTGTTTATACACAATCATTCTTCAGACATTTGACATGAGGACAATTAAACCTCTCTGAACCTGAAGGTTTGACTGTTAGAACATTTTACAGTCTGAAGCCTCATTAAGTCTCGCCCTCTGTGCACAAGTCCTCCAACTCTTATCATTAAGGTTTTTGTCCCTTTTCTGTCATAGCAACATTTCCTAAATGAGCTGGTAGAACTGAAGGAGTTCTCACACCAACAAGGTTGTGTTATCAGATTTCTGACATGCTTTATTTCTCCCAGTGATGTATGATAAACAGATCAGTGAGAGCAGAAGATAATTAGTCTAGATCTGTCTGTCCAGTCTGTTAGCATCCACATGGCAGCAAAGATGGTGATTGCAACAGCAAAATGACAGGACATATTGGGCATTTTGCTGCAGATGCTAAAGGACCTGAGCCTGCAGGAAGAACACTATATTGCCAAACGTATTCACTCACCCATCCAAATAATTGCAATCAGGTGTTCCAATCACTTCCATGGCCACAGGTGTATAAAATCAAGCACCTAGGCATGCAGACTGTTTCTACAAACAGTTGTGAAAGAATGGGTCGCTCTCAGGAGCTCAGTGAATCCCAGCGTGGTACCGTGATAAAAGTCCAGTGGTGAAATTTCCTGGCTCCTAAATATACCACGGTCAACTGTCAGTGGTATTATAACAAATTGGAAGTGATTGGGAACGACAGCAATTCAGCCATGAAGAAGTAGGCCACGTAAAATGATGGAGCGGGGTCAGTGGATGCTGAGGCGCATAGTGCGCAGAGGTCGCCAACTTTCTGCAGAGTCAATGGCTGCAGACCTCTAAACTTCATGTGGCCTTCAGATTAGCTCAAGAACAGTGCGTAGAGAGCTTCATGGAATGGGTTTCCATGGCCGAGCAGCTGCATCCAAGCCATACATCACCAAGTGCAATGCAAAACGTTGGATGCAGTGGTGTAAAGCACGCCGCCACTGGACTCTAGAGCAGTGGAGATGCATTCTTTGGAGTGACGAATCCTGCTTCTCCATCTGGCAATCTGATGGATGAGTCTGGGTTTGGCGGTTGCCAGCAGAATGGCACTTGTCTGACTGCATTGTGCCAAGTGTAAAGTTTGGTGGAGGGGGAATTATGGTGTGGGGTTGTTTTTCAGGAGCTGGGCTTGGCCTCTTAGTTCAAGTGAAAGGAACTCTGAATGCTTCAGCATACCAAGAGATTTTGGACAATTCCATGCTCCCAACTTTGTGGGAACAGTTTGGGGATGGCCCCTTCCTATTCCAACATGACTGTGCACCAGTGCACAAAGCAAGGTCCATGAAGACATGGATGAGAGAGTTTGGTGTGGATGAACTTGACTGGCCTGCACAGAGTCCTGACCTCAACCCCAAAGAACACCTTTGGGATGAATTAGAGTGGAGACTGAGAGCCAGGCCTTCTCATCCAACATCAGTGTGTGACCTCACAAATGCGCTTCTGGAAGAATGGTCAAATATTCCCATAAACACACTTGTGGAAAGCCTTCCCAGAAGAGCTGAAGCTGTTATAGCTGCAAAGAGGGGATCGACGTCATATTAAACCCTATGGATTAAGAATGGGATGTCACTTAAGTTCACATGTGAGTCAAGGCAGGTGAGCGAATGCTTTTGGCAATATAGTGTAGCACTGGCTCAGGCCATCCACCAACCGACAATGCAGAATCTTTGTCAAATGCCAAAGTTGCTTTTATCATGAGCATTCTGGTGTCTGTTTGTAGCTGTAGTATAAAAATGTGGAGAGCAAGAAAGGTAGAACACATACAGTTCATTCAAGTATTCAAACCCCTTTCACGTTTTCAGTTTATTTATGTTGTAGCCTGATGCTTCAGTAAAAAAAAAAAAAAAAGAGTTATTCTCATTAGTCTAAACTCCATCCATCAATCTATTTTCTATACTGCTTATCCTGCTGCGCGTCGCCGGGCTGGAGCCCATCCCAGCTGTCAGTGGGCGAGAGGCGGGGTACGCCCTGAACAAGGCTACTCTAAACTCACCCGTGGTCAAATTAAATTGATCGGACATGAATTGAAAAGGCACACACCACTCTCTAGAAGGCCACAGCTGACAAAAAATAGAGCAAAAACTAAGCTATGAGTTCAAAAGAACTGCCTCCAGAGCTCAGAGACAGGATTGTTGACAGGCACAGATCTGGGGGAAGCTACAAAAAAAAAGGTTCTTCTGCACTGAGGGCTCCCAAGAGCACAGTGGCCTCAATGATTGTCAAATGATAGAAGTTTGGAACAACCAAGACTCTTACAAGAGCTGGCCAAACTATGCCTGGGTTATAGTAAGAGAGGAGACCAAGAACCTGACGGTCACTCTGAGCTCCAGAGATCCTGTGTGGAGATGGGACAAAATTACAGAAGGACAAACATCACAGTAGCGACTCAACTGATCTGGGGAGCGAGTTTGCAAAAAAGTAAAAATAAAAAATAAAAGCAACTCAAGGATAGAGGTTTCTGGCCTCAGTTCTAAACATGATATCTGGAGTAACCAGGCGTTGCTCATCAACTGTCAAACACTGTCCCAACAGTGAAGCATGGTGGTGGCCGCATCATGCTGTGGGGGGATTTCTCAGCTGCAGGGACAAGGAGACTGTCAGGGTTGAGGGAAAGCTGAATGGACCAAAATACAGAGATATCCTCAATGAAAACCTGCTGCTTACAGGACCTCAGACTGGGCTGAAGGTTCACCTTCCAACATTACAATGGCCCTATGAACACAGCCAAGACACCACAGGAGTGGCTTAGGAACAACTCTTTGAATGTGTGAGAATGAGCCCAGCTAGAGCTTTGACTCAAACTCTATCAAACATCTCCGGAGAGACCTGGCTGTTAGGTTTTCCATACCAAACTCATTAAACCATGTATCTATAGTCCTTGCTTTATGCACTGGGGCAAAGTCATGTTGGAATAGAAAAGGGCCTTCCCTAAATTGTTGCTATAAAGTTAGACGCATAGCCAGAATGTCTTGGTATGCTGAAGCATTAAGTCTGGTCTTCACTGGCCCTAGAGACAGGGTGAGGAGATCAGACATCCAGAGGGAAGTGGGAGTAGTGCCACTGCTCTTTTGCATTGAAAGGAGGCAGTTGATGTGGTTTAGGCATCTGATCAGGATGCCTCCCTTTGGGGGTTTTCCAGGCATGTCCAGCTGGGAGGAGACCTCAGGGTAGACCCAGAGTGCACTGGAGGGATGACATATCCTGTCTGATGGAACACCTTGCTATCCCCCAGGAAGAGAAGGAAAGTGTCACTGTAACCTGCTACCACTGCGACCAGGCCCCAGATAAGCGGAAGCAGATGTTTTTATTAGCAGTTAGCAGTTAGCAGATTAATTTTTCTGCCATTGCTGTTATTTATATTTGACATTGTGGCTGTTCTGGGATCCCCATGCTCTTCCACAAGCCAATGTGGAAAGCATAAAGCTGGAACTGCATACGTTTCTGCTTTTCCCGTGCCTACAAGGAAAGCCTGAGGCAGGAAGAGAAGCATTAATAAACCCAGTGCAGACCATGCATCAATGACAACAGAATGACAAGTAAGATGTAGGATAAAGGAGGAGCTGGGGTGGAGGAGGGTTGCAAGAGCAGCTTGCAGAGGGAGCGGCAAATAGCCAATGTCATGCTTAGAGCGGTTTAGCTGTTGAGGGTTGTTTGAGATCAGCTAATCTTGATTATATGGCTGCACTCGACACCATGGCCTGAACCAAGGCTATGTGCTTAATTTTTATGCTTGTAGCATCTGTGCAAAGTGTGGAGAAAATCCATCTAAGCATTGATGAAGAAAGGGCACGGTCCTGAGGGACTGCCAACCTGAAAATGTAATGCCTCTGGTCTCGGCTATTGTTGGCGTTGGGGGACTGAATCTTAGACGAGTTGTTGATTGCAGTGATAACCAGAATCACACCAAAGTCTTTGAATTAAACCCTTGCACATTCGCTTGAGAGAGAGACACACAGAGAAGTCTCCCAGAAAACCTCAGCAACACACATTTGCTGTTTTGATAGTTGTTAGCAGCTCTGATCACTGGTTCTTCAAATGGAAAAAATGGAAAAAGAAGCCGCAGATGTGCTTTAATAGCCATATTTATGAAGGTTATTTCAGAGCTCTGTAGATTGAATTCTACCTTGAAGTTCAGAGCTAACCAACTCAGAGTTTTTCCTCCTGTACCGATGATCACTTTGAGACAAATCTGTAACGAGATGAAGATTCTACCAAGGCGGCAGCTGTTCAGATGGTATGCATTCTATCCATCTCTTGCTGATTTGCTCCTACGCCTTTTCTTCCCCTCTGATCCTTCCTACAGTCTTATGGCTCGTCATTACATCTTCCGTCTCTTCAGATGTGGTTTCATCTTTCTGCTCTTTTCTCTCCGTCCATCCCTGCCTTCCCAACAAATTGTTTCCTATCTTCTCATCGCTGCCTGTCCCATTTCTTCCCTCCACTCCCCCACCTCGCCTCGCCTCCATCTCTGTCATGCAGATGGTGAGGCTGCGGCGAGTGATAAGACTCTGCTGACAGTGACTGTAAAAAAAAGAAGGAAGCAAAGGCATTAATAAAACTGTCCTGAAACCAAAGCTTTAGTGCAGTTTTCTATAATACTTTTCAGTTAAATTAGATCTGAAGGATATTGGGTTATGACGCTGTGGTATTCTGCATCCATGGGTTCATAATAGTCTACTGACATTTAATGGGCTTTAAATGATGAACAGGACACTTAAAAAACAGTGCAAAACACCCTCTAGTACCCTGGATTTCAACAATTTCTACCAACTGGTGTTTGGACTTTATTTGGAAGACTCCGGTCTAGGAAAGTAATGGAGGAAAAAGACAAACAATTGTAAGCTTGATTTATGTTTTAAATGGAAAAAGTTTGGACCGTCGGAGATGCTAGCTCAGTTTCAGGCCTGGATTATTTACAGAGGCTGTCAGGATGACTTACAATTACAATAGGGGGCAATATCACTTCAAGGGAGAGTTGTCTACTGTAGCATCCTCTGGGTTAATTTACTTCAAGCAAACTTCCATATTTTCTACATTCATCTCATACAACGTGAAATATTTGAAGATGTTTTTGTTTAATTCCTGGACATTAATAACCTGGCACATCAGATGGATATCCTTCACACATCCATCTGGAAAACCATTCATAGACAGCATTTGGAAAAGGGGAGAACCTTTGAAAAAAAAAATCTCAGAGGGTGATTGGATGAACGTTCTGTTTGTCACACCTTTACGGGCCAATCAGAGCAACAGAACACGTGACTTTGCCGCTACTGAGGAGTAAACTCCATAAAGATGGCGACTCAGACATGTCAGTACACGACTTTATCGTTTTTGAAAAGAAAACAACTCACTGCTGTCCTTTGTTATTCTTTTAATGAAGAAACCTCGTCAAGTTCTGATAAAACTTACGCTTTTGGAGGAGCAGGTGGCCAAGTGGTTAAAGGCGCTCCCCATGTTTGCGGGCAGCCCGGGTTTGAATCCAGCCTGAGGCCCTTTACTGCATGTCTCTCCCCCACTCTTGACCCTGTTTCCAACTCTATCCACTGTCCTCCTCTATCTAATAAAGGCACAAAAATGCCCAAAAATAAATCTTGAAAAAAAAAAAATTATGCTCTTGTAGCATTCACGCTAATCTCTTCCGCCATAATTGCACCGGCCCCTTGTCGCTGCTTGTTTACGTCATGACTTCACCACGCCCGAAAATACTGCCCCTCATCGCTGATTGGTCCTGTCACTTTCTAACCGGGCCCAAACTGTTCAGGCAGTAGCTTTGCAAAATGGATTCGCCAGTGAGAAACACAGAAACGGGCGTATCCATCTGCTTTGCAAGGTTAGATAATTAAGGCTAACAGCTCATGAAAATAAAAAATCCTCTTTGATATCATAGGTTTTCTGAGCCTTCATTCTCTCACTCTGGTTCAGTTCACACAACCACAATCATGGGGAAAACTGCTGATTTGACCAATGTCCAGAAGATAGTCACTGACTTCCTCCACATGGAGGGTAAGCCACAGAAGGTCACTGCTTAAAGGCCAGGCTGTTCTCAGAGGCTGTATCAGAGCGCATTCATGGAAAGTTGACCGGAAAAAACTAAACAAGGCACTGCAAATAGTGACGGAGATTCGGAAATGACAAACACTGTGGAGGTAGAGACGTGGTAAAAGCCATGGGACAAAAACACACAACCAATGGTGGTGGAGGCCACCTGGTGATATCAGAATATGCAAATTAGGTGAGTGAATTTACTCCCACCAAAAAGTTTGGGTCATACTGAAGATTTTTCTCATTTACAGTTTGCCTTTATCTCTAACCACTTTCAAACTACAGCCTTTTAAATCTTGATATCAAAATTGAATATTTCCTTGAAAAAACTCTGCCACCCAAAGGGTTAAGCTAACAAGGAATAACATTTTGTTTTTAGAATTGAAATAAAGATTCCCCGGTTGTGTTCGGTTCCATATTAGAAAGTTCAGGAAGTTTCTTGGTAGAACTGGGTCAGGAATCCAGTCTTATTTTAATGTGTTGTATCATGATGCCTGTATGCATCAGTGTCGTCTGAAAAGCTGCAAACCCAAAACACAACTGAGTTAAATCTCCTTTAAACATAAAATTCCTAGAATTAAAAATGCTATTATTATGATTAACATTGGCAGAGAGTGTCAGTGATCCAATGAGCAAATGTGCTTTTATTAATGACATGTTTGACTATAATTTAGTTGACATGAAGTGAAAATACGCTGGATGTATTCATCAGAACAGAGCAGATGATGGGGAGGCTGACAGACAGTGGGGGTGATTGTTTACACAATTAAACCCTGACAGGGAGCGTTCACACAAAAAGAGGCTGGTCGATTTAGCACAAAGTGTGTGATTTTCTGCAGGGTGAAAATAAGCAGCTTAAAAGCATGTGAAGTCACACACTGTCGGATGGTTCTGTGTTATTTGTCAGCAGGCTGTAATTACTCTGTCTGGACTTTATTGCACCAAGCGTTCACGCACAAACACAGGGGTGAAGGTGGAGAGAGCACGGAGTCAAAGGACGAATGGAGCATGAGTGTAAGAAACAGGATGTTATTTACCAAACCAGGAACAGGTCCACTTTTAATGAGGCGAGTTTTGTGTTCTTGGTATTATTAAAACAGTAAACAGCAGCTTGAAAAGGGCTCAGAATTCTCATAAGTATTTTTATGGATGGTCTGAGAGGAGACACAACAACATGAAAATTACACAGACAGTAAAGTGACCCTAGGTCAGTGATACTCAACTGATACTCTGGAGCCACATGTGGCTCTTTTATATCTTGATTTGAAATACTATTCCCCCAGAAAACCTTAAAAAAGGGAACTTTTACCTCATAAATTAATCACAATATTCAGTTTCTTTCCCAGACTTATACAGAAGGTTTAATTGTCGGACTCAATTGTCCCATTTATCCCATTTTTGCCACATTTATCCCATTTCCTCCCCTTGTCACCATTTTTGCCACTTTTCACCCAATTAAGCTACCTTTGCCATTAAATATTACCTTTTTTCCTATTGTTCTGTCAACTTTTGCCACTTCTTTCTTTTTGACACTTTTTTATCCCATTTTGCCACATTTATCCCATTTAACCCTTTACCTACTGACCCAGCATCAGCGCTGTGTTTTATATGTCCGGAGTATTATTACCGTAACTCTGTCAAAGTTCAGAAAAATTCCAACGGTGTTGGAAAGCTGAGAATTGTGGGCATGTGCACACATATGGTTCATTATAGTACTCACAACCATATGACGTGGGCATTCATAGGAAAACACCAGAAGTATCATGAGCCCGCTACACGGATTCTCAACGCTCGAAAGTTTGCTCACCCAAAAAATTCCAACACTGACAGAGAGCTGAGAATCTGTGCTTTCCGGCAATATATGATGTGTGGTATATACAGTGCTAAACAAATGTATTAGACCACCCTAACCCTAACCAAAGTAAGGTTTATGCCACAGCTGCCCTAAATTAACAGCACTGGTAATTATCAAAATCATTTTTTATGTTTCTGCAATGGTTAATTCACCAATATGTAGAAGCTCTTTAACACAAATGATATTTTTAATGCTAAAATATAATTATTATTTTTATCCATGAATTTTTAAATTTACTGATTTACAAAAAAGTGAAAAAATAGTAGGCACATTATTATTTCTTGATTAATATGTCAAATTATAGTTATTTACTTGCATTCCTGAACAGAAAAATGAGTTTTAGTGGTTGAATGTTATGCTTGATTCATTTCTGACTTCTCAGAGAAGCCCTATATTTGCCCTATTTTACCACTCTTGACTGCATCTTTTAAAGGTGTATCACACTATAAAGTAGCTTAGCCTGCACATAAACACAAACAAGTTCAACACGAGCATAAAAACTTGGATAAAAAGCAGCCTATCATCACAGGCTTTTGTTGTTGGATGTCCTGAAATTCTCATTTTTAATGTCAGAAATATGCTCATTGCTCTTCACTGTTTAAAGATGTGCTTTTACGGACATCCATGATTCATAGTGGTCACCTCTTAGTGTTGGAAAATCTGCAGTTCTACGTTTATCCAGAAGAATCCCATCCCTGACAACTGAAACCAGCTATTAAAATTCCATAACAGTAGATGTATTTCATGGATCCACTAGCTGAGATAATTATACATGCAAACATGTTACTCAGAGTAATTACATCAAAATCATAAATAATAGCTTTGATGGAGCAGGAGACCTGAGCAGTCAGACGACTACACGGTTGTAAACAAGTCTGAAGGTTAGTCGTCTTTGTTTGAAGGGGGAAACAAAGTCGAACTGTCAAACTAATATCCAGATTGTTTGTTGAAATCATCCTTCACATCAGACCCACCAGACCATCATTACGGTGTTCCTGTGCAGACAGGAAGTATGAAACATCTAGATTTGACCTAGAAATCGTGAATGGATTATTAAAGACCCTGTAAAGTCAAAACCAAAATGTGTGTCTTGACACACTAGATATGTTGGAATATGGTTGCTGTAAACATGTGAAAACACAGATCTCTATGTGACTAAATTCTGGATTTAGACTGTTAGAAAGTTTTTCCCACTTTCCTGTCTGGGTTTAATGTGGGCTGGTGATGTCACTGGCCCACAGTGGGGAATGACCCCGCCCCTCTAACACTACAATCTAAAATCACAGAGCAGTTCATCTCAGTCCAGTCTGTTGTTAGCTGATGTCACTGCCTTTATTGAAAGCTAACAGTCAGTTAAATGATGTTTTTTTGTTCAGTGTGAGGTAAATTTGCCAAATCTATCAGCCACAGTGGCCACAGTTTTTCTCCTGAGTGGGCGTGGCTTCAGCTCATTCAACAGACACGCCCACACCATCCTGGAGGATCCCGGATTTTACTGCCTCATTTTATTTGAATGCAATTTGACCTGGGGGTTCATAACACAGTGATCTATCACACGACTAACCTAAATACAGATTTATTTTCACTTTACAGGGTCTTTAAGGTCCGCTTTTGGTTTCTTTGGAAGTTGTCCGATCAGCTGACTGCTCATGTGATGTTGTCATGATCTCTGTTCTGTTTCTAGTGTTTTTCCTGGGTTTATTTAGTATAGTTAAGTTTAGTTCTTGAGTCCTCATGTTTTCCTTGTTCTGTGATTTCCATGTTTAGTAATTCCCTGTGTTCCATGTTTAGTTTATTCCCTGTGTTCCATGTTTAGTTTATTCCCTGTGTTTCATGTTTAGTAATTCCCTGCTTCATGTTAGTTTTACATTCTCTGTGTCTCATGTTTAGTTTTACTCCCTGTGTTTCTTGTGTAGTTTATTCCCTGTGCTTCTTGTTTAGTTATTCCATGTTTTAGATTTACTCCCTGTGTTTCCTGTTCAGTTTTCCTCCCTGTGTTTTAGTTTCCCTCCTTGTGTTTGGTTCTTTGTATCCTCCTGTGTTTCCTTTGTTCAGCTTCTAGTGTTTAGTTTTGTCATTCGGTCCTCGTGTGCTTCTTGTGTTAGGTTCCATGTTTCCTGTTTTACTTTGTAGTTGCCTTCCCTTGTGTGTGATTCCAGTTTTGCTTCCTGCCTTAGTTTCCCTCCACTTTGATGATCCTCACCAGTTTCACCTGTGTCTCGTTATCCACACCTGTCTCCCATAGTGCAATCACTCCCAGTGTATTTAGTCTCTGTGTCTTCCTGTGTCTCCCTTGCAAAGCTCCCATCTGAACCGTTTGGGCCCAGTTAGAAAGTGACAGGACCAATCAGCAAAGAGGGACAGTACTTTCAGGTGTGGCAGAGACGTGACGTAGCCAAGCAGCGGAAGATCTCAGCATGGATGCTGCTAAAGCGCCAGTTTTATCAGAACTTGACCACATTTCTTTGTTAAAAGAAGAACAAAGAACAGCAGTGAGTTTTTTTTCTTTTCAAAAACAACAAAAGTCGAGTACTTAATGTCTATAGTTGCCATATTTTCGCCTTATTCCTCAGTTGCTAGCGGCTACGTCACATGCTTTGTTGCTCTGATTGGCCCGTAGAGATGTGACAGACAGAGCGTTCACCCAATCATACTCCAAGGATTTTTCAAAGCCTCTGCCTTTTCTCAATGTTTCCTATTGAAGCTTTGCCAGATAGACGTGTGAAACAAATCCATCTGGCATGTCAGGTTAGCTGTGGGGCTTCTTTTCAGCAGCAGGACTGAGAGACTGGTACTGGTTGAGGGAAAGCTGAATAGAGCAAAGAACAGAGACAAAACCTGTTCAGCACCACTCATGAACTCAGACTGGGTTAAAGATTCACCTTCCAACATGTCAATGACCCTGAGCACACAGCCAAGACAACACGGGAGTGTCTTACAGAAAACTCTGTGAATGTCCTAGCCCAGCCAGAGCCCTGACTCGAACCCTATCAAACACTCTGAATAGACCTGAACATGGCTACCCACCAATGGTTCCCATCTAACCTGACTGATCTTGAGCAGTTCTGCCCATTCCTGTAAACAATGGGAATGGGCACAGCTTTTATTTTGAAAATCTTCCTGTTAACTTTTCTCAGTCCTAGACTTGACAAAAAACAAAAGCAGTATTTTTTTTTTTTTTTTTCCTGGAAGTAGTTCCATTTGTACAGCTTGTTATGCTTCTGCTTTTATCTTTACTCTCAGCAGATATTATGAGCTGCTCTGACCTCTAAATACTGAAGATATTTACCAAAGAGCTAAATGTATAATATTTGTTCAGCTTCAACAAAGCACCACTCTTCTGCTTGACCTCAGGAGCAAAACATGAACACAGAAAAGAAAGCCCCATTCACATGATGTTATGTTCTGCTATCTGGTCAAAGTGTTCTTAGTATTCCAGGAGAAATCTTCATGAGTGTTTTAACTGGAACTCTTTCAGAAAGGTTCATCATTTTTGGTCTAATATGAAATGCAATAATATGCTGTTTTGAGCTTACAGTGCCTATAACAAGGTATTCAAATGCTTGAATGTTAAACCCTTGTATTGATTTGATAAATCAACCATGCAATTTGGCATTTTTGACAAAAACAGACAAACAGCGATGCCACAGGAAAAAAAACAGATTCCTGCAAAGAAATGTCATTTAAAAACATGTAATGTAACCTGTGTCTGGAAGGTCCAGTCACTGCTTAATCAGTATTTCTGGCTACCATTACACCGTGAGGACAAAGGGACACTCCAAGCAACTCAGAGAAAATATGATTTAAAGTATAAGTCAGGGGATGGGAAAAAATATATCTCCAAGACACTTAACATCCCCCAGAGCTCAATTAAATCCATCATCAAGAAATGAAGGAATATGTCAAGCATGTAAATCTGCCTAGATGTGACCGTCCTCACAAACTGAGTAAGCGTGCAAGAAAAAGAAACCACTAAGACACCTATGACTACTCTGAAGGAGTTCCAAGCTACAGCAGCTGAGATGGAGAGAGTCTGCAGACAACAACTGTTGGTCGGGTTCTCACCAGTCAAAGCTTTATGGGAGAGTGGCAAAGAGAAACACACTGTTGAAGAAAACACAGATTCAGTCTGGACTAGAGTTCACTAAAAGGCATGTGGGAACGACGTCGGGGTCAAGAGGAAGAAAGTTCTTTGGTTCGCACATCATCGCAAACACACCATCCCCACTGTGGAGCGTGTTGGTAGCAGCATCATGCCGTGGGGATGCTTTTCAGCAGCCAGAAAATGAATGTGGTAAAATACAGGAAAATCCTGAAGGACAATCGTATTCAGTCTGCAAGAGAACTTCACCTTGGGAGAAGATTTATTTTCCTGAAAAGACAATGACCTGAATCATACAGAGAAAGATACACAGAAATTGTTTGAAGATAACAACATGAATCATGTGAAGTGGCCGAGTCAGAGTCTAAGGGGACATGCATATTTTTCTGTTAAAATGAATGTTTTCCGCTTGTATTACAGTTTTAGTAGCACTCTTATTTCTACCACAAATATTAACCGTCTTTAAACCTCACCACAACAAACATTCCCTTCCTCCTCAGTCACCACACTCCATTCCTTTAAAATCTGCAAGCATGGAATGCCGGGATTCCTCCCCCTCCTTTATCTCCTGCAGTCATTCTTTGTGAGCCAACATCTAAAATCAATCCAGCAGGCGTGCAGTGAAAAGTGGGTCTCAGATAATGGCTCCGTCATCACCTGTTGTCACATTGTCCTCCACACTCTGCAGCAGCGTCCCCGGCGTCCTGGGCGCTTCACTTTGTTTCATTCAGCTGAACTACAGGGAGGAGCTCCCAGTGCTCCCTGAGCTGACGACCATTATGTCGCTTGGCACCACAGAGCATGTCACAGCAGTCAGAGCCCTCAGTGGTGAGCATGGGTTAATTGGTTCCTGGCCTGACAAAGCACCTTCAGGCAAGAGTACAGAAAAAGGAGACTGAAGCAGAAATACTCTTCATCATGTTCTTGCTCTCTAACATACAAACACCTCAGGAGAGGCTCACCAAAACGATCGTTTCCTTAAATTATAGTCAAACTCAATCCACACAAGGTATGCTGTTGGATATTCTCAATTTAATGCAGAAATAAGTAAACATTTGCGCAGTCCAGTTAGTTCTTTACACAAAAACATGGATTACTAATGCAAATGATGGAATAAAGGCTAAGCCGCACAAGTCTGCAGAGGCTCTAGCAGAGGGGACGCGTGTTACTTAGAGTACTAGTTCCAGGGGAATCTCATCTGTCTTATATTATGAACCAGTGATACTTAACGTATGGCTCTGCAGCCACATGTGGCTCTTTTGTGATTATTTGTGACTCTTTTATGTCCTAATTTTAAGAATTATTCACCCAAAAAACCTTAAAAAAGCCATTTTTTTAGCCATTTTTTCACAATTTTTTGCCACTTTTCACCCATTTAAGCTACCTTTTGCCATTAAATACCACTTTTTCCTACTTTTTTTACCCATTTTTGCCACTTATATCCAGTTTTTGCCCCTTTTCATCATGTTTATCTCCCAATTTTCACCCATTTAAGCTAATTTTTGTCATTAAATACCACTTTTTCATAGATTTTGCCAATTTTAGCCAGTTCTTTTTGCCACTTTTATCACATTTTTGCCCCTTTTTCACCACTTTTCTCCCATTTCAGCTACCTTTTGCCACTCAGTACCACTTGTTTCCTATTTTTTGCCCATTTTTGCCACTCTTGACTGCTTTCTGCCCAATTTAGTCATTTTTCACTCATTTTTTGCCACATTTGGACCACTTATAACACATTTTTGTCACTTTTCACCCATCAGAGCTAAGTTGTTTTTCACTTCCCATAATTCATCACTGGTGAAAATGAGGCTGACAGTTTTTGGTTAAATGTTGACCCTGGTCGGCCCTCAGGTTTGATCTCAGTTCAGATTCTGGCCCCACTTGGACCAAGTTTTACATCCCTGCCTTACACACAGAGACATGCTGGCATGCTGGGAGTGTAAGGTGAGGAATCAATCTACTGAGGAAAAAACCTCGACCTGTTGGATGATAAACACAGACCTGAACAGCAGGGAAAATGCAGACTAAGTTCAATTGACAAGATGACTACAGCATCTGCAGAGAGAAATGTAATACCCTCTATAAAAGGGATTCGTTGGGTCTGATCATCATTATCTTACTCTGAAGTTTATCTCAGTAATTACACCATCTTAAAGCTAACTTTGGCTGACCTGATTTAGCTACTTTAGCTTTCTTTTTTGTTTGCAAACACAAGTAAACTTATTCTCTTTATTCCAATACTCCTTTTCCAAGTATACCGCTTTTTCAAGGGCACAATTCTGCTTCAACAGTGCAGAAAGAAGTTCCTTTTCCAAATCAGATAACCCAAACATAACCTCCAGTCACCTAAACAAAGGCATTTTGCAATGCAAGGGCAGCATCTCACTCTGTTTTGCAGTTGAATGACCCAGCTGAGGTTTCACACTCGATATGAACGACTGAAATGCTTCCAGGACAATCCCTGTGGCACAGAGCTCAAACTTCAGACTTTACAAACAGACGCTGTATGCAGTTAGTGAGCTCAAACGGTGTAGCTGTGAGGATGAAGGCCGTGAAATGTTTGGCATGCCGAAGGGACAATGCAGGGTTTTGGCGTCACACCTAGAAGAGAGCTAAAGGATGGAGTTTGACACGCAGACAGAGGAGGAGGTGTCACTGAGAGGACAGGGGATTGTTTTGTTGTGACGAGGGGGAAAAAGTGAGTTTTAAGTCTTCATTCTTGAGCGACAGACGAGCTGGTGCAAACTTTGTGAATATCCCCTTAAAGAAGAGTTTTTAACCAGCTGTGTGTCCCTGTAATATTGGCATTGTATATTGTATCATGTTAGACTCCCCTCTGTGTTAACTTCACAGAAAGCTCACTGCTCATGTGCCAGTTAAACTCCAACTACAACCAGTAAAATCAAACCATAAGTTACACAAAAGCTGGTATTTTAAAAGGTGATGAGAGATGAAACCTAAATGATAACTACAGAGTAACAGGCCCTACTGTGAGGGAAATCCAACGGCTCATTTATGTTTTACATTTAAAAATGATACAGGCAAAGCTTTTTGTCCTTCCTCTTTGTTCATTTAATCTGAAGTTGCACATATTCTCTTGAAGATGCAGACTAAATGTTAAAATGCCATTGATAATTTTAAGTAACCTGGTTTAGACCCAAACAATTTGGATAACTGTCATCCTATTTCCAAGCTCCTTTTTCTCTTCAAAGTCCTTAAAAAAGTGTTGCATTATAGGTCTATGTTTACTTATCTTATAAAGTGACTGACCTAATCCAACAGAGGTCCAGTCACTTCGTGCTAGCACTCCAACAACTAGAGAAATGGGGATCACCAGCAATGAATGTATCTCAAGTGATTGTAGTATAAAGACACCTGTGTCTGGAAGGTCCAGTCACTGACTAATCAGTAATCCTGGCTACCATTACACCATGAAGACAAAAGAACAATGAAAGTAACTCAGAGAAAAGCTTATTGAAAAGTATAAGTCAGGGGATGGACTCAGAAAACTTTCCAAGGCTCTCAACATCCCATATGATACAAGTAAATGTAAATCTGCCTAGATCAGGCCATCCTCAAGAACTGAGAGAGCGTGCAAGTAGAAGACTAGTGAGAGTCCACCAAGACACCTATGACTACTCTGAAGGAGTTCCAAGCTTCAGCAGCTGAGATGGAGAGAGTCTGCAGACAACAACTGTTGGCCGGGTTCTTCACCAGTCAAAGCTTTATGGGAGAGTGGCAAAGAGAAAGACACTGTTGAAGAAAACTTAGATTCGATCTGGACTAGAGTTCACCAAAAGGCATGTGGGAGACTCCATGGTGAAGTGGAAGAAAGTTCTTTGGTCTGATGAGACCAAAAGGGAGCTTTGTGGCCATCAGACGAGATACCAAAAACTACACATCACCACAAACACATCATCCCCACTGTGAAACACTACAGTGGCAACATCATGCTGTGGGGACACTTCTCGGCAGCCGGAACCCTGGAGGGCTTATTAAGGCAGAGGGTAAAAACAAATATAGGACAAATCCGGAGACCAATCTTATTCAGTCTGCAAGAGAACTACGGCTTGGGAGAAGATTAAATTTCCAGCAAGACAATGATCCAAAGCCTTCAACTAAAGCTACCCAGAAATGGTTTAAAGACGAATGAATGTTCTAGAGTGGCCGAGTCAAAGCCCAGACCTCAATGCAATAGAAAATTTGTAGCAGGACCTGATAAGGCTGTTTACACCCAAACTCTGTGCAACCTGGCAGAGCTTGAGCAGTTTTGCAAAGAGAAATGGAATAAAATATCATTGTCCGAGCCTTATCGAGACCAATCCACACAGACTCAGTGCTGTGATTGCAGCCAAAGATGTTTGTAACTGACTTGAAGAGGGCGCATATTAATGCAGTCATTTATTTTCGCTTCATTTCAATTCAATTGACATTACAGAAATCAGTTTTTATTTTGACATTAAAGACTTTCTTTTTGTCAAAAAATAAAATAAAATAAAAAAGAATTAAATTTATTGATTTTTTTAGCCCTCAGGCATCACTTTAATTTACTACCCTTTTAAGCCATTAAGGACAAAAATGTCCACTTCCAAATAACTACTATATTGACTATTTTTCTCAAAAATGAAACCATAACACTATAGAATGTTTGATTATATTATGCAATGGCTATGAGATCAAAAAATGTGGTTTTAATGGGAGTCAATGGGATGTTTTTGTCCACAAGTGACTCGAAAGGGTTGTACATTTTAAATCGGATGCTACACAAAAACTAATAATGCATCAAAGTCAACATTTTGGCTAATGTTGCTAATTACTGTTTTGTGTGTTTTTTCAGAAAAAAAAATATGACTATACTGTAATCAAACTGGCCTACAAAGGGATAAAATCCTGAAAATTATTAATAATTGATTGTTTAGATTGGAACTGAAGTTGATCAAAAGATTGTCAATTTTAAATCGGATGCTATACAAAAAATAATAATGCATCTAAGTCAATATTTTGGCTCATCATTGACATATCCAAGCTGGATTTAGAAATAAAGTCCCAGCCATCCAACATTTGGTTTAAGGAAGATATCACATTTTTTCACTTTTTTCATAAAAAAACAACATTGACTTTAAGTAATCAAACTTGCATTTAAAGGGTTAAAATCCTCAAAATGATTGAATGTTTGGTAGTTGTCAGCACAGCTGAAGTTGTTTAAGAGATTCATGCAAAAAAAGTAGAAAAACATATTAATCTGTTGACTTTTAAAGCAGTTTTTTTGGAAGCGGACATTTTTGTCCTAAATGGCTTTAAACAGTAGTAAATTTGTTTCACAGTGTTCCCCTTGTGGTGATTGCACATTTACTGGTTTTATTTTGGTGAATTCCTGTGGACTGCTTCCTGTGTGGAGTGTTTTGTGTTCTCTTCACAGAAGCTGGGTTTCCATTACACTTGGAAATGCGCCGAATCGAAATAGCGCGATAAAAAACTGATAATGGAGAAACCTGAATTTCAAAAACCCTAAAATACCACAAAAAAGTGTTTACGCTTTAATGAAGAGGTTTTTCAGGCGTTTAGATATAGAAATATATCGCAAAAGTGCAATGGAAACACTTTTACAAGTCACAGGACGTGACGTACGGTGTAACATGACCAGTCACTCCGAGACAACATGGTGTGGTACGTGTAGACAGAAGACGAGATGAGACTTTTCAACATCATACTTCTACCCTTATACGTGACTTTTGCCATACATACAGACTTTACTTCTGAACTAACATCCGTTGCCTTCATCTTTTGTTCAAAATTTACAAGGCAACCACCGTAGATGTAACCAACACCATACTAACACACAACAGGTTTTGAGCGTCAAGCTTCCCTGCAGCGGATTCACCTAAGATGAGATTTTACTAGAATTGCAAGGCCTATGCCCAAGACTCCCTTCAATGGAAACGCATTCAAAGTGCAATTGTTCTTAATTGAAATTTAAGAAATATCGCTTTTATTTTGCGAAAAACTGTCATGGAAACCCAGCTACTGATTGGGCGTTTCCCCTGCACTGGCTCCCCTGGCACCTACGTACCTGCACCTGCACCTAATCACTGCAATCACTGCGCACTCTTAAGCTCTGCTCAGAGCTCTCTCCAGCGCCAGAGTATTCCTGCTCAGACATGGTATCTTGGCTCTCTAGTGACTCTGAAAACTTACCTTAAGATATTTTGAGATTTTCTCTGTGTTCTTGTGACCCGCGTCTAACCCTGCTCCGTCTTCGCCTCTTCCAGTGCCTCCACGTGCTGCCGGTGCTTTGCCTAATCTCTGCCACACTGCCACACTCTTGCTCACCAGATCGCCTCCATCACCTACCCTCACGCCTGCAGCCCTCACATCTCTCTGGATTCCTTGTGCACCCCTTGGACCTTGGATTCCCCCTCCCCTACTCCTGTGTTTCCCCGTAATAAAAACCTTTTAACTGCTTCCTCTGTCTCCAGCTCTGCTGCTGGGTTCAAACTAAACTTCAGATTACACCTAATCATGTTAGAGCAATTGAAATTTGAATTTAAATTTAAAAAATTATCAAGAAAGAACCTTTGTTGCAAAAAATTGGACCATATGCACTAACACAGCCAAAAAGGTGAGCAGACATAGAGGAAAAATTTGCCCAGATGGACAAAAATGTCCCCAGTGATGCCTGAGGGTTAAAGCAGTAAAATGGTAAAACATCTACTTTTTATAGGGATTAGGTATTATTTAACTGTGTTATTATAATTACCACTGTATAAGCAGTTAGCCAGTGGTCCCCCATTTTCTTTTTCCTAAATGATTAACATGTCTCTCCCCTTATTTCTCTTCTTATCACAAATACACCCATGGGTGTTTGGTGGCAGCATAGACTTCCTTTTATGTGTAATAGCATAGGTAGCACCTTTGATTGTGTAAAACTAATGTATCTCTGATGGTTCATATGGGGATAGAGCACTTAAAGTGATTAGAATATTTGGTTATTTCCACATAGGTACTGCAGAGGAGGGCCTCAAAGCAGTCACATTTTTCCTCATGTATCTGTTTGCTGAGCAGCAACAAAGCTACCGAAGACTGTTTGCACCATTCTCAGCTTCGCCTCCTTTTTACAGCAATCAAGAGAAGAAATGAATAATGAACATAAAAGGGAAGACAAAGAGGAAAGACAAAGAGGCTTTTAACGAAAGAGGATTAGAACAAAAAGGTGGAGGCGCTGGCGGGGGGGCCCAGCCTAAGACATGAAACATACGGAGAGGGTGATAACAGGACAGAGAGGGAGAGGTAGTCGCTCCGACTAGATTTGGCTGAGCCGGGTCCCTTGATATGTAAATGTGCTTCTGCTTTATAAATGTTTGATGGCTGCTGCCTCTCGACGTGCAGCAAGGGCCAACAAAGCATGAAATATACATTACAACTCCAGGCATTGTGTTGGCAAAGAAAGGTGTGAGGCACGCAGCCACATTCCTGCAGACTGCTACGAACAGAGTGGACGCAGAGGCACACTGACTCAAGGACGTCGGCTCAGTCTGGGGTCAGGATGGCTGAGGATATCAACGTGTGAGCAACATCAACTCAGACCTGGTTTAAACAAACATTTGGATGTCTTTGCTATAGAAAACAAACATGTAGACATACAGCTGCATAATCTATGCAAATCAATGGTCAAAGATTGTACTGCTCTGTTAAGATGCTTTAATGCTAATCATCACCATGATTAGATTTCAGATCTTTGGCCATAAACACTGAGAGGATATCCACTTTGCATCACGTCTGAAGGAACCAGGTAGAGAAAGAGTGATGCAGATTTTATTCTAAAACATTTACAGTATATCAACCAAAAAAAGAAACAGTGAATTTTCACTCATGCACCGCTGATCATTTCCAGGACAGGCTTCCCCTGAAAGACTTCCCCTAAAGCCTGACGCCATCAGCTGATCCTGACACTGAAGAAGTGTGAAATCTTAACCAGTCTTTTTATATGACTCCTAATAAAGACAAATCTCACTGTTAAGTCCTGAGGCCAGAGATGAACTTGTTCACCACAAGAATGTGGATGCATTTTGGCTGCTGAGCATCTCCATAATGCACGTCTTCAAATATTAATGCAACAAAGATGTTAACTCTTTGGGCACCACAGGTTTTTCAAGAAAATATTCAATTGTGATAGCAAGATTTCAAAAGGCAGTAGCTTGAAAGTGGTTAGAGATAAAGGCATACTGTAAATGAGAAAACTCTTCAGTATTACCCAAAGTTTGTGCTGAGAGTAAATTCACTCATCTAATTTGCATATTCTGACGTCACCAGGCGGCCTCCACCGCCACTGGTTCTACCACGTCTGCCCCTACCTCCACTGTGTTTTTTTTTATTCCCATCAATATTCCTACCTCCGTCAATATTCGTGTTTTGACCACCCCAGCAACCCCCACCATGTCCCCACCTTGGCCACCATGAGGAAAAGCATCGGCTTCGGTATGTGCTGCTTTGTGGACTTTCATGCCGCACAGACTTGGGTTGGCTGCTCACAGATGCACGGCAGTTTCGGTCTCACCGAACAACTGAACGTCGTGTATTGGAGAGGCACCTGGCTGCAGGCCCCAAGCAAACCTCTGTGCTGGGGCGTGACGTATATTGCCCGAGCTGGCGGACCTCTATGCTGGGGCATGACGTATATTACCCGCGATGAAATTTCAGCTCTATCCGCTTGCCGACAGGCTGACCCTAAATCTAACCAGTCGGATTTAAACGCCTAAACTGAACCAGTCAGGTTTTAATTGCGGCGTCTGCTTCCTCACGCCCAAATATAGCCCCCAGCGTACGGGCTACGCTAATGTGTCATAAGCACAGCGGTGTAGTCATGCTAACAACAGCTAACACGCTGCACACCCCAGCGTAGGCGTGGGCAATGTACGTCACGCCCCAGCGAAGAGGTTTCGCCCCATCATAGAGGTCTCCAGCCGAACTTCCCAGCGTAGAGGTTTGCTCAAGGGCTCTTGGTTTATTGACCACCCATGAAACCCCCACCACATCCCCTCATCATTATTCACCGATTACTCCCACCCCGGTCCCGGTGAAGAAAAGCATCAGCTTTGGTATGTGCTGATGGTGGACTCTCATGGCGCATGGAGTCACTGTGGCTCTGACGCCCTGCTATTACCGGATGAGTAAGGAGTAGATTTGCTCTAAAGCAGTGGTTCTCAACCTTGGGGTTGGGACCCCCTTTGGGATCACGAGACACTGAGAGGGGGGCTCCAAATGCCTTAAAAAAAACAAAAAATATCTTTTAAATTACACTGTTGCCACCTTACACCAATTTTGTCTCATTTTTGCCATTTAAAACCTATTTTGGTCAATTTTAAACCCGTTCCACCACTTTCTTTCTGCCTGTTTGTGCCACTTCTAAACCACTTCTTGCCACTTGAGTTCAACATTGCCTGTGTTGACCCATTATTGCTGCTATTAACCCTTTTACACCCATTTTGTCCCATTTTAACCACATTTCACCATTTGATATGCTCAATTTTGGTAGTTAACCAATTTCTGCCTATTTTTTCTTTCTCAGTCAACCCATTTTTTGCCAGTTTATATCATTTTCCATCCAATTTCAACAAATTTCCATCTATTTTTGCCAATTTAAGGCCATTTCAGCCACATTTTACCTCCCCTTTACTACAATTTATGCCCATTTTTGCCACATTAACCCATTTTTTCCCGTTTTTTTCCATTTTTATCTAACTTTTGCCACTTTTGACTAATTTCTGCTACTTTTGAAATACAACTTCACCACCTTTTTTACATTTTTGTTGGCCATTATTAACTCATTTTAGCAATTTTAAATTATTTTCATTATCTTTTGACAAAAAGGATTTATATTTTTAAGGCTTTCTACTTCATATATGAATAAAGAGATTTGTTTTTTTGATAAGAGTGGTTATTATTTGGGTTAGATATAAAATAAGGATATCACAGCTTAACTTTACAATGGACCATGGTTTTGCTGACCTCCATGTACCCCCAGTTTGGCTGGATACCAGAAAGCTCTCCCATTTATCTCCCTTCGTAGACGGCCTTGTCTGCACATGACTATTCTGAATTGTACATGGCTCTTCAACCACCTTCAGGTACAGTAGGTGTCCCTGGTCTCTGGCGCCTTTATTTTGGGGGTCGCGGGCTGAAAAGGTTGAGAACCAATGCTCTAAAGGATTTAGCTAAGGTGTGGAGGTCTTCCAGGCATGTCCAACTGGGGGGAGACCTTGTGGTAGACCCAGGACTTACTCCATGGCACTAAATACTACATCTAGACTGAAAGTGCCTTGAAATTGATGGAAAAAAATTCTAGGGAGAGGGATGCCTGAGTTGACTTGCTCAGCCTGTTGCATCTGTAACATGACTCTGAAATAGCAGATGAACATGGATGGATCTTTTCTAAACCATTTCAGAGTCCATCATCTCATTATTTCAGTTAGAGCAGCCATGACTGTGCAGTTTCACTCTAGCAGCTTTTATAATGATGTTTTCAGCTAATACTATACTATTATATGCAGTCAAAGCACCCATAACCAGTTTTATCAGTTTATTTTAGAAGGAAACTCCAAGTGTGTATGTTGCATTAAACATTTTGTTGTAGTCAGTGTTTCCCCCTGAAGGATTCCACCTTTCTGCAGCTGCTTGTCTTTCCCTTACTCCCTCCCGCACGACTTCCATTCATCCCTCTTTTTCTCCCACATTTTTATTCTATCTCTGTCCAAACTACTCTTCATCTTGTGTCCTTCCTCTCTCCCATGGTGCCTCTGCATGTCTCTCCTTTTATCTGCAGGCCCGACCTCCATGTTTATTGTATCGTCTCCTCCTCCCGTTTCTCCACATTCCCTCTCTGAACTTCCTGCTCATGTTTGTATTTTTGTTTTCCATGCCATACTTGTTTTTATCTCTGCTTCTGTGTCCCACCACTTTCCTGCCTCTGCCAGCAGTGTTTCATTAAAACTGCAGGCACTTACACATGAAAGATGGTCTGTCCTAAGCACATCTGTCCGTGGTAAAGCACATCTTTCTCTGCAGGTGTGATGATCGCGTGTTTGCAGGTTACATGGAGGACATCCATGGTTTCAGGGAGGGATGCATCATCAGGAAGTGCACTCTCTACATGCTCCCTGGTGGTATCAGGCTGTGGAGGACGACTTATTACAATCTACTGTAAAAACTCAGCCTGTTTACAACCAACCATAGTCAACATTATCTCATATAGTTACCTGCAAATGTGTTTGTCTTCTTCAGGCAGGAGAAATGTAATGCAGACAAAATAAACTACATTCACCCTGGCCTCATTTCAAGATATACAACATGTTCCAAATTACCATGCAAATGATATTTCTCTGATTTTCCTAAAAGTTCAATGCAAACGACAGTAAGTATAATTTTCAAGTCATCAGAGATAATTACAGCATAATTCAGATTTTATTAAACAAACCTGCACTGATACATGTTATTAGGCACAACAGAGTTTCACAACATTTTGTGAAGAACTGCAAATGGTCATTTGTTGAATCTGCAGCATTATGAGGTCATATTTACTGAAATCAAAGCAAATCTTAACAGGCCAAGTTCCATGTTAACATAGGAGCCCTATCACCTTCACTATTCTTGCATCCATTGAACTTGTGAGATTTTGGAGACTTTCTGCTTACATTTTTTTTTTTTTGCAAGATGTCAGAATATCCTCCCAGAGCTGCTGTTTTGATGTGAACTGCCTCCCACCCCCATAGATCTTTAGCTTGAGGATGCTCCAAAGGTTCTCAATAGTGTTGAGGTCAGGGGAGGGTGGGGGCCACACCATGAGTTTCTCTCCTTGTATGCCCATAGCAGCCAATGACACAGAGAGATTCTTTGCAGCATGAGATGGTGCATTGTCATGCATGAAGATCATTTTGCTACAGAAGGCATGGTTCTTCTTTTTGTACCATGGAAGGAAGTGGTTAGTCAGAAACTCATTATCACACCTTCAGGGACCCTAAAGGGGCCTACCTGCTCTCTCCCCATGATTCCATCCCAAAACATGACCCCGCCCCCTCCTTGCTGACATCACAGCCTTGTTGGGACATGGTGGCCATCCACCAATCATCCACTACTCCTCCATCTGGACCATCCAGGGTTGTACGGCACTCATCAGTAAACACGACTGTTTGAAAATGAGTCTTCATGTATTTCTGGGCCCACTGCAACCATTTCTGCTTGTGAGCATTGGTTGGGGTGGCTGAATAGTAGGTCTATGCATGACTGCAAGCCTCTAGAGGATCCTACACCTTGAGGTTGGTGGGACTCCAGAGGCACCAGCAGCTTCAAATACCTGTTAGCTGTTTTGTAATGGCATTGTAGTAGCAGCTGTCTTAATCCCACGGATTTGTATGTCAGAAACCTTCCTCATTATGCCTCTATCTGTACGAACCCGTCTATGCTCTGAATCAGCCACAAGTTTCATTTCAGTATGATGATCATGCTTAAGTTTTCCTGAAATATCTTATGTTTTCATTCCTTGTCCAAGGCATTGCACGATCTGAGGCTTTTCAGCAGCAGAGATCCTTTTTCTTTCCCATATTGCTGAAACCTTTGGCCTGTTAAATAATGTGGAATGTGCTTCTAGTTTTCCTTGAATTGGGCTCACCTGGCAAACTAATGATCACAGGTGTCTGAGATTGATTTCAGTGATCCAAAGAGCCCTGAGACACAATACCATCCATGAGGTTCATCGAAAAACAAAAAGTTGTATGTTTTTGACACTAAAATCCAACTTGCATCATAATGTGCAGTGGTGTAGTAACTTGCAAATTCTAGAAGTGTATTCGTCTTCTTCAGGCAGAAAAACATGATGCACACAACATATGTCACATTCACCAGACTAGTCTCATTTTAAGACATAAAGGCAAAAAAATAAAGTCTGCTTTGCACATATTAAGTTGGCTGCAAATGTGTGTCTAAATGAGTGATGTTCCTTGGTGAATAATTTTAAATCTGTTTGAACCTTTTCAAACTTCAGAGACTAAACTGATCTTAAATACCTTATGATGCTGGCTCACTCTGACCCATAGCAAAGTGGTGTGATATTATCTTTAACAAATTGATTTCCATGATCGTATATGTTAGTAAATCACTAACATGCATATTTCTTTAGACCTGGTTCCATTTTTTTGTGTAAAACAGTACAACTCCAAGATTTCATCGGGAGGTCAGTGGGTCACAGAGCTGCAATTGGGCCATTGATGGGAAGGAGTAAATGTGTGAGTTAAAAAGCCAGATAATTTTAACTTTATAATGGTCTTACCCATGGCAGAAGCAATAAAATCACTGAATCATGTCAAATCAACCCTGAAAAGGTAAAATTATCTGCTGCTGACATACTATTACTGCATAAACTCGAAGTCCTCCCTGATCTTTGTCCTCTTGTCTCTTGCACAGCGCTCTAGACACACCTCCATTCCCAAATGAGATTGCCCTGCTCCTTAGAAGACAACTGGACCTCTACTTCCATCTTCCAATGCTACTCTGGGCATCTCTTTGCCATGCCAAGCATGCCAGACCACATTTTCAACCCTACTAAACACCTTAGTCAGCACAGATGAAGCATGCTGCACCTTAGGTGGCTAACTTAATCCAGCTTGCTGTTGAAGATGCTTTTTTGGGGTGAAGTGTGGAAGGAGCCCTTCTGCAGAAAGTTTAACACATATACAAAGAGACTGCAACTTTTATAGAAGACAGGGAAGGATTTAGCTGTTTCTAATGATCTTTAAATGGTATAATACAGGGATGTAAGACTCAGTTACAGCAGGGGCCAAATTCTGAATTTGGGTCTAACCTAAGGGCCTAACTGGGTCAAAATTTCCCATAGACTGTCAATCTCATCTTCACTGGTAACAAATTATAGCAGGGAAAAAAAGTAACACTGAAGCTAAATTATTTTGAAATTAAAAACAAGACAAAAGTTAAAATCATGATTTTTAACAGTTATTAAATAAAATTCAAAATCACGACTTAAAAGGTCAAAATGTCAAAATATAAGATAAAATTTCAATATGTTGTGTTTTAAATGGCAAAATATAAGATAAAATGGTAAAATCATAAGTTTTAAAGTTCAAAATATGAGATAGAATTCATATAAAATCCAAAATTTTGACTTTAAAAGGTCAAAATATGAGATAAAATTTAAAACGAGGAGTTTAAAAGGTCCCAAGATGAGACAAAAAAGAAATTTGACTCAAAAAGGTCAATATTTGGGATTAAAAGTTAAATTAACCCCTTAAGCCCTAGTGGGACCAAATTTGGTCCTGCTCACCTTGATCCAAACAAACTTGCTCTGTGCGCTCTATTTTTGTACAAAAATAGTCATGTTACATACCATCAAATTAAACAAAAGAAGCTCAGCTACAAGCCCAAATAATCCATTTTTACCTACACCACATCCAACACAAAAAGGACTCAAATCAATGACCACATATCAAAGTGGCCGTGGTGCTATGTAGCCAGACACTTCTGCCCCCTACGGGATGGCGCCTGGTACTACAGACACAAACATGGTCTCATTTGAAAGCCCAGCCTCTGCTGAAAATTCTAGTCATGTTTGTGCAGTTTTCATTTGTTTCAACAGTTTCTTTTAGTTTTCTGCACTTGATTGATTGATTTATTTTTTTTGTGCCATTGAAAATAAATCTGCTCCTCTTGGTGTCAGACTTTATTTCCTTTGTAAGACTTCCTTTGAAAAGGAACTATATGGAGGTCTGGGTGATTTGATTGGGTAAAAATAGAATTCCATGATGGCAGAGATAGTGCCAAATTGTGCCCAATTTGACACAAGAGGGGATTTTGCCTGGATATTTTTTTACTAAAATCTCTTATTTTGTCCTGATAACCCTCTAGTTGCGTGAAATTTGAAAGAGGTAATGTAAAAATGTGGTGCTTTGGCCTACTAGAGATTTTTGGACTTCAACTCTATCATTTCTATGAGATATAAACTAAAACTGAAAAAAAAAGGCGAAAATGAAAATTTTCATTTGCCAACTTGATTCTCTCTGATCCAGTAACATATATACACATATTTACCCTTCTGAATACATTTGACAAGTGTCCTCTTCATAATGGTACCTTGATCATTCAAATAGACCTTGTAGTTACAGAGTTATACACATTTAAAGATGGGCTGTAAATTTCGAGCAGTAGCCTAATAAAAGAGGCTCGGGCTTAACAGGTTAAGGAGTAGAAAAGGTCAAGATATGAGAAAAAAAAATCTAAATCAAGAGATTAGAAAGGTGAAAATATGACGAAAAATTAAAAATCAAGAGTTTTACTGGTCAAAATATAAGATAAAATTCTAAATCATGATTTTTTTTTTTTTTTTTTTGTCAAAATATGAGACAAGATTAAAAATACTATATCCTAAATGTCCAAAGATGAGATACAAATTTAAGATTTTAAATAAAAAAAGAATAATATTGGGGATTCAAATCAAAGTTAAAAGTTAAAAATGTCAAAAGGTAAGGTAAAGGTAAATTCTTTAATTTAAAATATCAAAATATGACTTGAAAATTAAAAGCGTGAATTAAATGGTCCCAATATGATGGAAAAAGTCTAAACCATAACTTTGAGTTATAACTGTGAGATGCAAATCAGAAAATACAAAATTAAAGCACAAATTTCTTCCACCATATTCCTGACCTTTTATGAAATTATTTTAACTCTTTACTCATTCTAATTCCTATGACTTAACAAGGATGTTTTCAATCATCAAGGTTAAATTTATATTGTTATACTGAAGGAAATCTGCAGACCTCATACTATTGGGCCAGTTCTAATAAAAATAGGATATGATCTGGTGGGCCGGGTATAACTGTGCCACGGGCTGGATTTGGCCCCCGGGCCTTAAGTTTGACACCCATGGTGTAATATGTTGGATACTGGTATGAGAAGTTGTTTTGCATAAACAGGTTTTATCTTTTATCTTTATGTTTTATCTTTTTTATTGTCCCCTCTCCCCTCTCTGATTGTTGTAACAGGCCTGTGTGTTGGGGTGCTGTCCAAGGTGCTGAAAGGCACAAAGGATTCATTTTGCCCCAATGGCTGCAACATAAACACCGGGTGGACGCAGCAGGAAGTTGTTTTAAGTGAGGGTGTAGAATCCAATTATTCTGACTCTGAGCCTCCTTTAGATCATGATTGACGATACATAGATGACAAAATCTTATGAAAAAGACAACTGAAATGAGTTTCATGACACATTTCTTTATTTCAGTTTCCCTGTGTAAATGTAAAACGGTGAGACCTGGCTTCCTGTTGTAAAAAATCTCAGGTGACCCTCTCCAGCACATCTCTGACCCTCTCATAATCAACCTGCAGTGAGTTTCTCTGTGGGTTTAAAGCTACCCATGTCTCGAACACCACATCTATTCTGCCACAGATCAGCCACTGGCCAACAAGCTAAAAACAAGTGTAACGGTCTTGTGTGAGGTGAGCACAGAGGTCCTGACAAACAGCGGCGAGCTGAATTACCAGCAGAGAGAGTGACATGTTATGTACTACAGGGGCACTCACTCAGCAGTGTGGAGCTGCAGGGTCCCACTCCCTAACTGTCAAGGCCAAATAGAGGTGAAAATGGAATTATTCAGTGTTGCGTCTCGAGACAGCTGGTGGCGAGGAGTGTGCCGAGGCTGAAAGGAAGAACAGAAGAAGGTAGATTTGAGCTGTGGGCATGACTGTGATGGAAAGAAATAATGTAGCAAAGCAGGACTGATTACTTTCTGGGGTATCAATTACAATTTTTAATTAGTAGGAAAAAGGCACACTGGTAAACATGGCCTTATAGATGTGGTAAATGTGAACAGGATGGATAAAACTAATGTGATTTTCCTACAACTGAAGGGAAGAGATCTTATCTAATGTATGCACGAATTTATACCTGATCTGCATGTTTATCTTATTCAGTTTTTATACAACGACCCATCAAATGCAAATTCTTAATATATGAAGACAATGGCCTCTGCTTCTACAAGAATCTTATTGCACAAATTTACTTTCCATGGCCTTTTACCAATTTTTTTCCTTATTCTTCTTTGAATTGTTTTATAAATGGCAACTAGAGATTGTGCAAAAGACAATAAAGGACCTAATTTTTATTCTCCTAATCTTACCACACAGAATCAACTTCATCCCTCATCTTCCTCTTTGCTATTTGGTTTATTTACGTTTGTGATCGGGTGGACTCTTGCATCTTAATCTAACTGTCTGCCAACTCAAGTCTGCTGATTGACTTTTATTCTGTCAGTTTCATCCTGGATTTCAACATTAGATTAATACTTTTAACTAACATGATTTACTGCAAACTCTGGGAGCACTTTTCAGCTCTGAGCAGATGTTAAAGAAAACAGTATTGCAGAATCTGAAGCAAGTGAGTACAGTTGCAAGAAAAAATCCAAAGGTTCACATACATTTTCCACCCTGCACTGTGAATGTTTACATGGTTTGTTCAATAAAGACATGAACACATATCATTTTTGTGCGGTATTAGTTTAAGCAGACTGTGTTTGTCTATTGTTGTGACTTAGATGAAGATCAGAACACATTTTCTGACCAATTTATGCAGAAATCCAAGAAATCCCAAAGGGCTCACATACTTTTTCTTGCAACTGTACATGCTACTCCCAGGGCATGGTGGAGTCTTTTTTCTTCAAGCTGACAGTTTAAGTTCCTACATTTTTGTTAAATTTAGCAATAAGGGTGCACTTAGTGGTTATTAACCCCTAAATCAAATTTTGGTCACCTTAAACATCTCTAAGTTTATGATATTAAGCCTCAAAGTTATGAAAAATGAGGTGGTAAAATCTGCCCTAGGATGGTGTGGGTGTGTCTGTTGAATAAACTGAAGCCACGCCCACTCAGGAGATCCTATCAGATTTAGAAAATGTAACAATCTAAATGCTGACCTTGTCATCTGGCTTTGTGCCAGGGAAGAGACAAAGTCTGTTTTCTGGCTCTAATCTCTGTTATGATGCTTTAAATCATTGGTTTCCAACCTGGGTCCAGACCCCCCCAGAGGGGGAGCCAGTGATCCGAGGGGGGGTCTGAGGCTTCATCTGCTCTGAGGTTGCCAAAAATAGATTTGTAAATAATGACCTAAATCATGTTAAAACAGTTATTAAGTAGTTTATACGATAGTCTTGTTATGATCTCAGCTGTTTCGCCTCCTTAATCCTTTAGTTTCAACTGTGTTCCCATCCCTAGTGTGTGTTGTCTGTCTGTGTGTGTGTGTATGGCAATCACGCACACCTGCCGCCACTCCTGCTACCAATCCTGCTGCACACCTGAGACCCATCCACTAATCAAGCTCCTGCAGTGTATATATACCCGGCTCTTCCCTCCAGTCTGTGCCTGATTGTTCAGTTTCACCTTGTGGTAATTTTGCTCCTGGGCTCACACACCTTGAATATTTTTGAAAAGCTTGAACTGTGGATTTTTGTGTAACCTTGGACCCTTTTACTAATCTCTGCTCTCCTCGTCCTAGGATCACCTCTCGCCTGGATCAAGCCTGTTCACCTCGCCCTGCCAAGCTCTCTGTTCCAGCTGACCTCTGCAATCCCCCCCTCTACCACCATTCATTTATCAACTGTTAAAATAAACCTCTTGGAATCTTTATCTGTTTCTGTTTTTTGGATCCTAGATTTCAAAAAACAGAAACAGATCTTTGATAAGAAAAGCATGCATAGGCCTGTCTTAGAGTTTTTGTCAGTGAAACTGTTCAAATCTATGCTGATTTTTGGCAGCACTGTGTCACTTTTTCTTCTCTCTTGGGTTCTGGGGGGTCTCCACTTTTCTTAGGTATATGTAGGGGGGCTTCAAGGAAAAGTAGTTGGGAAACACTGCTTTAAATGATCCATAGACCACTGTGGCTGATAGATTTACCTCACAATGAACAAAAAAAACAGCATTTAACTGACTGTTAACTTTCAATAAAGGTAGTGACATCAGCTAACAACAGACTGGACTGAGATGAACTGCTCTGTGATTTTAGATTGTAGTGTTAGAGGGGTGGGGCCATTCCCCACTGTGGGCTTGTGACATCATGAGTCCACATATTGGCCCCGCCCACATGAAACCCAGCCAGGAAAGAGGTGAAAAACTTTCTAATGGTCTAAATCCAGGATTCAGTCACATGTAGACCTCAGTGTTTTCACATGTTTACAGCGATCATATTCCAACATATCTAGAGTGTTAAGACACAAATTTTGGATTTAATTTTTTAAAGTGTCTTTAACATTGGAAAATACCCCTAATTCCCTATATTTTCTACTGACTTTGAGCGAGTAATTCATGCTTTTATTTCTACACAGTTCGACTACTGTAATGCTCTTTACATTGGTGTTAGTCAGGCTTCCTGCGCACGCTTTCAGTTAGTCCAAAATGCTGCTGCTGGTGGCTTCCTGTTCATTTTGGAATTCATTTTAAAATTGTATTGTTTGTTTTTAAATCTTTAAATGGATCAGCACCCCAGTACATCCCTGACCTTTTAAATGTCTACACTCCCTCGTGGTCCTTGAGGTCTGCTGATCGGCTTCACCTCGTCGTCCCGAAAACCCGATTAAAAACATGAGGTGAGCGAGCCTTCTCTGCGGTCACTCCCAAATTGCGGAACGAACTGCCACTCGATATTAAAGCATCCCCCTACTGACTTTTAAATCGTGTCTTAAAACTCATTTTAATTCTTTGGCTTTTAATCCAGCATGAGAGTTGTGTGATCTCTGTCCTTTTATGTCTTTTATGGTCCGAATCCATGCATTTTTTTTATGTCTTTTATTTGTTTTTATTTCTTTTTAATTGTTTTATTGATGTTCTTGCCTGCTTTTATGTCTTTCCTTTTAATGCTTTTACTTCTACAGTCTTTGTGACTTCTTTGATTTTACTGTGCAGCACTTTGGTAAACTTGAATGTTTTTAAAATGTGCTATATAAATAAAATGGATTGGATTGGATATATTTTCTAAGACACTACCAAAACATTCTGTGAAAATGCAAAAATCCCTTAGAAAATACCCCAAAATGTCCTCAAATATTATACTCAAATGCTCCAGTAAAGTTTTCTGGGAAAGCCTAAAAATGTTCATAAAATTGTCATCAAAAGTTTGATGAAAAGTCCTGAGAATTTTCAAAAATTATTCCAAATTTCAAATAAAATTCTACAAAATGTTTCCAACAAATTTCCAATAATTTACAAACAAAAATATCCCCAATATTTCACACAATATTATGTAAAATCTCCAGCAGACACCCCCCATAGATTCAAACCATTCCTTTCATAACTCATTGAAAAGTCGGGAATGTTTCAAATGAAACCCCCAACTAAATTTCTAATCAAATTCCCCAAAATTACAAATAAATTCCCCCCCAAAAATTTAAGAAATTCTTTAAATCAGACTCTCCTAAATTTGAATATTTCTTCAGACCTTCCAAGCAAATGACAAAGGACAATTATCTCCAAAACTCTAATGGACAGATTAATGTTATGTTACAGTGTCATCATATGTGCACGCAGGGTCTCAGGATTTTGTTAGACATGTAATCTTCAAATTACAAGGTCAAAATTTTAACCTAGAACATTTTAAGTTTGCCACACAAATTTAAGACTTTAAAACAAAGAAACTGTGTAAACGTTCCTGTTAATTTACAACCCTATAATATGAAACATTTTGAGGGATTTTGTTGTCAAATTTTGACTTTTCACCCCTGAGACTCTAAAGCAGTATGATTAAGATCCCTAAATTTAAGAAAATACAAAACTGGGTGTTTACATCCCCAGGTTTTGATCTCCATCCCTTGCTGATGGGTCCCTTAACCCTACAACTGCTGGATAGAGATAACTATGATTAAAACATGTATTTTGACCTCAGCTTAAGTCCGCTTTGGTGTAGGCTTCTGTTGGAGGGTTTACCAGCCCACTCCACACTCCATGGTTTTGGATGGCACTCAATGTGGCGAACCCTCCATGAGAGCACGCTAAAAAGGATGGAAGTGTTGAGGGAGAGCATTTGAGAGAGGCTCTGAGAGTATGGGAGCTATTTCTGTGATGTAACTGCATGCTTTTATGTGTTTCTGTTGATAAAGGCAGGTATTTCTGCTGTTAAAATAATGTGATTTTCCTTTTCAGGTTTAGTGATGAAGATTAGGATGAGTTCTGAAATTATACAAAAATGCAGATGTTGATCTTCTAAAATGGTCTTTTATATTTTAGTCAGAGCATGTGCGTTTTTGCTGGTGTGTCTCTTGGTTTTTTAGCTCTGCTGCTCAAACAGGCCTGCATGCAATCAGCTCATCACTGCTATGTCTGCTCACCTGCCTCTCATCAGTCATCCTCCTGCTGCTGATGCAGCATGATTCTTCATTCACTCTTCACCAGATCGCTGCTGCAGGATCACCTCCAGCCTGTTTGTGTCCTGCTTTACTTTCCTGTCTGCCTGCCAGCTGACTCCTGTGTTTCAAGGAAGCCCCTCGTCCCTCCACTCACAACAGTTTATTCATTACCATCACATCTTTCCTGCTGTGTTTCACAGTGTGTATGAAAATAAAATCTCTTTGGATGTGTTGCCCTTTTATCGATTGTATAGTAGTGCTAGTAGTCTCACTATTAGTGAAAAAGGATCACCTAAGTGCAGTGAATGTGTCCCAAGTGATTGTAGTATAAAGACACCTGTGTCTTGAAGTCCCATTCGCTAGTTAATCAGTATTCCTGGCTACCATTACACCATGTCAACAAAGGAACACTCCAAGCAACTCAGAGAAAAGGATATTGAAAAGTATAAGTCAGGGGATTTCCAAGTCACTGAACATCCCCCAGAGTTAAGTTAAATCCATCATGAAGACGTGAAAGGAATATAGCACATCTGCCTAGATCAGGCCGTCCTCACAAACTGGGTGAGCGCACAAGGAGACTAGTGAGAGAGGCCGTCAAGACACCTGTGACTACTCTGAAGGAGTTCCAAGCTTCAGCAGCTGAAAGAGAAAGCCGCTCTTGAAGAAAACTCAGATTCTATCTGGACTAAAGTTCACCAAAATGCATGTGGGAGACTCCACAGTGAAGTAGAAGAAAGTTCTTTGGTCTGATGAGACCAAAGTGGAGCTTTTTTCTATCTGCAAAGTTGCTATCCCCACTGTGAAGCATGGTGGTGGCAGCATCATGCTGTGGGGATGCTCCCTGGCAGCCTGCACCCAAAGGCTTGTAAACATAAAGGGTAAAATGAATGTACCATAATATAGGATAATCCTGGAGGACAATATTACTCAGTCTGCAAGAGAACAATTGCTTAAGAAATTTATTTTCCAGCAAGACAATGACCTGAAACACACAGAGAAAGCTGCACAGAAATAGTTTAAAGACAGCAATTTGAATAATCTGGAGCTGTGATTCAAAGCCCATATTTCAATCCAATAGAGAATTTGTGGCTGGACTTGAAAAGTGCTGTTCACACCTGATCCTTGTGCAACCTGACAGAGCTCGAGCAGTTTTGCAAAGAGGAATGGAGTAAAATTACAATGTCCCGATGTGCAAGCTTGATTGAGACCTATCCACTCAGACTCAGCGTTGTGATTGCAGCTAAAGGTGACTCTACTAAATACTGACTTGATAGGGTGAATATTTATGCAGTCACTTATCTTACATGACATATTTTTTATCCAATTGACATTACTTTGTAGAAATGTGTTTTCACTTTGACATTAAAGAGGGTTTTTGATCATTTTTGTTTTGAAAAAAAGCCCAATCATGTTTTATAAAATCAACAAAAGGGTAAAACATCCAAGGGGAGTACTTTTTATAGGCACTGTATTTCCCTCCATCAGCTCAAACATCCTGTATCTTCAGAATAAACCCTCTATATGTATTTATTATGCATTTGGTCCTATCTGAAAAAATGTTTGTTTTCATTTCACTGTGCCACCACCCCACATAGAGAGCTCACAATACAGGAAAAATAATTTTAACCCTGAAAACTTTTTGTAAGTTGAGACAACTTTAAAATATTGAGCAGGTGGCATATTCCCTCAAGTGTCAGTCACAGAAAATCAGTCTTCTTTCTGCTCCGTTCCCCAGCTACTCTACAACTTCTGGCACATCTTTCCACCTACTCCTCACATCTCTCCCTCCTTCTGTATATTAATCCCTCCCACCAACACTGAAGGCAGTGTGGATGTGTTCATGTGTCAGAATCGATACATGACCCACTGTTGGCTCTCTGAGGAGGACTCCAGCTGAATGTTGAATGTGTGCCTTCTAACGCCAAAGGAGGGATGAAAAAGTCTTTACTTTGTGATTCATTTTAACCTCGGGGAATCAGGAAATCTCAAAGGCATGCTCATCTTCTCGAGTCGTTTCTCTCTGACATCTGACATCTCCTTTTTCCTCTTATGGTGCAACTTAATACAGACTCAAGACCTAAGTTTAAACCAAGAAAAGGATGGAAAATATTAACTCAAACCTGAACATGACCTTCAGGAACGACATACAATCTTGCAGCGTGACATAATCAACAAACCCAATTTGACAAGACCAGTATGGCAAATTTTTCTTCTATCTTTGATCTAGTTCCCTTGGTCTCACATCAACATGAATCTGGTGCAAACCAAAAGGAGGCCTTTGCTCAGTAAACAGCAAAAAGCATATCTTTGTATCTGTCAGGTTTGCCCTTAATGAGTCAGAGCAGCATTTTCTAAAGATCTATACAAGTGTATTAAAAGGATGGTCAGCCAGGTTAAATGAGGGGCAGCTTGGATCAAAACAGTTAGAGGTAGAGGAGTATGTAAACATGACTCACTTGAATACAGGGATGAATAGGGAATTAGCCTTAGACGTTAGGCTACCAAGGTGGAATGAAGTCATAGTTAGGCAAGCAAGGGCTTCCTCAGTCCCAGGGCCAAATGGAGCTCCATACCTTGTGTATGAAAGTGTGCCTGATTACTTGGATTCTTGCTTAGGCTGCTGGGAATAGTATGAGTGAAACAAGTTTTACAGAGAGGTTGGTGCACGACATGTGAGTCCTGATTCCTAAGGAGAAGGAGTCCTCAGAGTCAGGGCGGTTTAGCGTGATTTCTCTCCCGAATACATGAGGGAATGTTTTCTCTAGTATTGTGAAGCAGAGCTAACCAGATATTTAGAGGAGCCAGTCAGTGGTAAAGCACCATCTAAGGGCGCTTCCACATTAGGCCCAGTTGTTTCGAACCGCACCACGGCGCAATTCCGTGGAGTGATAAGGAGGACAGTTTTTATTAGCTTCTATTTTTGAGGATGTCGTATTTTAAATTGTTTGTGTAATGGTTCAGAATGTCCACGGCTAAAGAAATCTGCTTTGAATGTTGGAGAAATTAGCTTTGAATTTTCAGGAGTTTTGCTATAATACTTTGGGAATAAGTTTGTTGTAAATCGAGTCTTTGAAGGGGTTTGTTCGGAAAGTTCCATCATTTTCCACAGATTTTTGATGTGACTTATCCGTATACCTTTTCGGATTTGATTGGAAAACTTCTATGAATTTTCCCTTAACATTTTTGGGCATTTAAATTTGTAGGAAGCTTTCCCACAGTCTGGAGGGAAATGTCTGCAAATATGGGAGGGTTTGGTTTGAGGTTTTGGGGAAGATTTAATTTTCAAGTTTCTTTTTGGAAATTGATTAATTTGTAATTTTTTGGAAAATTGGAATTCTGTGGGCAATTTTCTCAAAATTTGCTTGAGTGTCGAGGGCAATTTTCCATAATTTTTCATGGAATTTTGGAGGAAATTATACAGATTTTTTTTGTGGAATTTGACTAGGAATTTGGATGGAATTTTCTTTTAGATTTTGAGGAATTTGCTAGACATTTTTAGAATTTTCTCTGAAAGTCTTTCGAGATGTTTTTGTCAATATTGGAGTGATTGGTTTGAGGTTTTGAAGGAGATTTTAATTTTAAAGCTACTTTTTGGAAATTAATTTATTTGTAATTTTTTGGAAAATTGAAAATTTTTGGGGGAATTTTCTCAGAATTTGCTTGAATGTTTGGGGGATTTTATTTGGGAATTTTCCATAATTTTTCATGGAATTTTGGAAGAATTTAAACATAATTTTTATGGAATTTGACTAGGAATTTGGATGGAATTTTCTTTTAGATTTTGGGAAACTTTGCTTTGATTTTTTAGAGTTTTCTCTGAAAGTCTTTGGAGATATTTTTGTCAATATTGGAGCGATTGGTTTGAAGGTTTGGAGGGGATTTGCTTTAAAACTTCTACGTTATAACACAATTTATATTACATTATTATTATTATTATTATTATTATTATTATTATTATTATTATTATTGGAATTGCTTGGAATTTTTAGGTAGTAAGTTTAAAATGTTCAGGGGCATTTGATGGGAACTGTGCTATTATTTTTCCATGGAATTTTTAGGGCATGTATATGTAAATATTGGGAAATTTGATTGGAAATTTTGGGTGGATTTTACTTTAACATATTAGGGAAGTTGCCTAACATATCAAGAATTGTCATGGAAATCTAGGGCCAATTTTAATTAAATCTGCGTGTTTATTTTAGAATTTTTTACTGAAACATTTGAGAAATGTTTGAGGACATAGGAATTTTCACTGAAATGTTAGGTTAAGTCTCATAAATTTCAGACACTTAGATTGTTTTTGTGTTTTGGAAATCTGTAATAATTTTAAGGGAAATGTCATTCTAATCAAAAGCTCAGGTCCCAGGATGTTAGTTTAGTTTAGTTTAGTTTAGTTTAGTTTAGTTTAGTTTAGTTTAGTAAGATCCGCAGCTATTCTTCCTGGGGTCCAACAGAAATTATACATACAAAAACTGCAGGAAGAAAATTATACAAAAATACAAAAATAGAGAAAAATATTATAAGGCAACTAAAAATAAAACAAACAACAACTCAGCTGTTACCGTGATCATACATCTGACATCATACACATAAACATTTCATGTCTTAACTGCTAATTTAAATGTAGCCTCCAAAAACAGTCTGTGTCATTACTTTGAAGATACATACATAACATACGTATACGACATCATACATCTGATATCATATATATATATATAGTTTTTCTGATCTTAATGCCCTTTTTCACAATACAAGAAACAACAGTCTGTGGCCTTCATTAAGAGATACACACAAAGCATAAATATATATGACATCATACATCTAATATCACATACATACATAGCATTTCATATATTAATTTCTTCTTTCAAAAATACAACAAACAACAGTCTGTGTCATTGATCTGGATATACATACAAAGCATACATATATATATATATATATATATATATATATATATATATATATACACAACATCACACATCTGATATCATATACACACACAGTATTTCATATCTCAATTTCTAATTTTGAAATACAACAAACAGCAGTACATTTCATTCCTTTCCAGTGTGATATGTTTAGGCAGAGAATTCCATTCTTTCATACCTCTATAAGCAACAGTATTTTTGATGGCATTAGTTCTTGCTCTTGGCATTGTAAAGTTTCCCACAGCTGCATGTCTGGTGATGTATTTATGATTTTCTGTGCTGAAAGACAGATTCTTGAACAGAATAAAAGGTGATTTCGAGATAGAAACATTTCTGGTGAATATGATCAGAGAGTATAATAATCTGTCTTTGACCAAAAGCCAGATCAGATGTTTATGCATTGAAATGATATTTATTGTACGTGCTGCTCTGTTTTGTATAATTTGTAGTTTGTTAAGCATTTCTCCAGAGGCATTCGACCACACTGCTGGGCAGTAGTCAAGATATGTTAGTAAAAGTGCTTGTATTGCCTTACTCATGATATTTTGAGTCAGAAATGTACCGTGTCATCTCAAAATAGATATACCTCTACCCATTTTTGCAATTATATTATTGATATGAGTTTTCCATGGTAATTTGTTATCCACCATTACACCCAGAAGTTTGGTCTCTAATACTTTATTTACAGTGATGTCATCAATTTTAATGTTAAACACTGTATTATTGTCAATAATGTGATTTGACCCAAGAATCATGCAGTTGGTTTTTGATATATTCAGCACTAGCTTATTGGTCTTCACCCATTGAACTACAGCTTGCAATTCCTTGTTTAAAACAATTTGTAAGTCATTGTGTGTTGCTGCTGATGTGTAAATGGTGGAATCATCAGCGTACATTACTACGTTAGCTTCATCCAAGACACACGGTAAATCATTTGTGAAAATGGTGAATAGTAATGGACCAAGACAACTGCCTTGTGGTACTCCACATGTTATAGCTTTGATTTCCGAGAAACTGCCATTAAAAACACTGTCTGTGTTCTGTTTGATGGATAACTGTAAAACCAGGTGAGCGCTGATTGCTCAAAGCCGTAACAGGCAAGTTTTTTAAAATAATATATCTTGGTCAATAATGTCAAACGCTGCAGAGAAGTCAAGAAATACAGCACCAACTCTGTTTTTCTTTTAATTTCTCTGAGCCAGTCATCAGACATATGAGTCAGCACCGTGGAAGTGGACGGACTCTTTCTGTATGCATGTTGTTAGAGGAGGATCAAGAAGAAATTTCATAGATAAGGAAAAAGTCAGCAAAGTGCTAACATGACTGACAATGCAGAGAAATAAAAGCACATTAAATCAAAGTTAAAATAATTAAAACTGGATATGGTGAGGATTTTTGACAGTCTCTATACTGTCTCTTAAAGTCATGCTTTTATAAAGTCACTCTGATTTCCAGCTCATTATAACAGCCATCCTTCATTCTTGTCATTTTCTTTCTCTTTATTCTTTACTCATCTATCCGCCGCTCTACTGGAGCTCATCTCTCCCTCTACTCTTGAAGATGAAGCTAATACGGCTGAGATGAGATGAAATACTGCAGGTCTGGTACTGATTCCTCAGCCGCTGTAAATCGAAGGAGTCCCACAGCTTAATCTCATGGTTATCATTTGCATTCACAGCTGAGAGAACTACTCGACTACAGAAACTGCTCCCTGGTGGCCGTCGGCGTCAAAGAGCTTTTGATTTAATAGCAGTGGAGATTTTGAACAACTCCTTTGCTTCTGAGGGCTCAGTGAGAAGCTCTTGAAGGGTCTGGTGTTAAGTGATCTGTAACCGCTCTGATTTCCTCTCCTCTTCTATCAAGCATGGACCTGGAATATAAAATATGCTAAAGTGTCCTGTGGGACAAAATCAGGCTTTCATTACAGTCCAGGGAATGGTTAAACACTGGTTTGCTTTGTCTTTTCTTCCTGTGTTCATTTTGTCAGTGCAATCAAACGATGACATGTGAAACACAGTAATGTTCGAATTAGTCAAAATTTCTGCTCCGGTGTTTAATTATTAAAAAGTGTATGTAGAAGTGATGTATCCTGTCTGATGGAAATGGATCCAAACACAACAAAGCTTTAACTCCAGCCAAAGAATAAACTTTCAAAGAGGCTTTTCAACAGAAAATCAGATGCATCACATTCAGAATGAACTCCAAAATGAACTCCTGAAGAGCTAAATTCCTCTGACATAGATACACAACTGAACCAAAGACATGGGGGTTGAGATAAATTATAGACTTTCATCTAATTTATTTTGGACTTATGTGCACTTTTTTTTCAAATGGAATAATGGGGAGGCAGAACCTGGGGGGAGAGAGTGGGGAATGATGAAATCCAAATCGGTCCCATTTCAAATTAGGGCCTTTCTGTGTGGAGTTTGCATGCTTGCACGTGCAGATTCTCTCCTGGCTTGCTTGGTAAAGTGGCTCTAAATTGCATGTATCACCTGTGCATGTCTTTAAAAACATTTACGGTGCAGTATACACATGTGACAAGGAAGCCATGGCAATACAACAGCACTGGGCTGCAGGTCTTAAAGACAAACTGGAAAACCAAGTCTACAGTTCTCCACAACTTTATGATGTGTTATCATCATTGCATAAGCATCTCTGTTTAGCCAGATAGGACTGATAATCTGATTGTTTAAACCTGTTGAAATGATGAGAGGATCAGTGCTTCAGTTTAGTCTGTTACCGTGTTAACTGGTGATTTTAAGCTGAGATGACTGTTTTTGTAACCACCTCATCTACAAAAGCATTTCCAAACAAGTCACCAGTCATTTTTTCAATCTATTCAAATCTAAAACAAATGTGGTTGAGTTTTCATGTAAAAAGTAGCAGATAACATATTCAGTGTGAGGCTCAAAGAAGAAGATGAGAGCTGCAGTGATAGCTCAGAACAGTCTGTCTCCATTACTCGCTGGAAGGCCTGACTCATTTGTTACATTAACCTCACTCACCTTTTGGTAATGAGTCACGTCTGTGAGGAAAATGTCCATTTAGCTGGGTTTACACCTGAGGAGGGACTCCAAAGCAACTAAATATTCACATCATTAATGTAATCTCCCAAAGAGATATTTTCAACAGCAGTTTTTTACATCATGCTATTTAAGGTGTTTGACAAAATATGGCATTTACCATTTAAGAATAAGATAACTATAGACAAACCCCAGGTTTTATGTTTGGATGATATTCTTTTTAGATTCAGTAACTGCCTGACACCTGGAGACCAAATCCTTTGTTTCATCTCTGGAAATGCTTTTCCGCGCTTTCACTGTTGCTCCCTTCAGTTGCTGCTTGTTTGTGGGTCTTTGTGTCTTTGGTTGCTGCTTGTTTGTGGGTCTTTGTGTCCTTGGTTGCTGCTTGTTTGTGGGTCTTTGTGCCTTTGGTTGCTGCAATACGGTTCCAGCGCAGAAATAACTCCTTGCCGGTCCATGGCAAAGAGCTGAGTAATGCAGAGTGAGTATGCTTACACCTGTGGCTGGATTGAAGGCCAGGTCCATGCATCATCTCTCCAGGTACTGTAGCAGCTGATCCTTCCAATCCCTGCTTGTCTGAGCATGTTAGCATTGGTCTAACAATGACACCCAAAATTACACCAAAGAGAAGTCATAAAGGAGTCCTGCTGGTGTCTCTGGCCATCAGTCAGGCCTCACAAGAGTGTAGTAAGACCTAGAGGACCAAAAATCGAAAGAATCTGACTTTTGCAAACCCACAGATTCGATGGCAGCATACAAGGCATCCCTGAATCCCTGGATCTCTGTTTTGGCACAGGAGCAGGAGGTGAGCAGTCCCAATGCTAAGCCTCTTCATTCAGCAATTCAAGAGCCCTCACAAGGATATCTATGGTCTCTGCAAGTATCACACAATTATCAGCAAAGATAAGTGATCTAGACATTACCAAACAAAACTTAAATCACCTTTCTTCTCCATTCTGATGCTGGGGTTTGACCTCAGCAGATCCTCTTGACCGGTGTTACTTAACCCTGCTAACCAAAGAGCAAAATTGTTGAAAAATACATTTGCAAGAGCCACAATCTAAGTGTTGAAAAGTGGCAATTAAAGATGGTTAAGTGGCTTAAGGCGCTACCCATGAACGCAGGCCCTTTACCACATATCTCTACCTACTCTCTTCCCTGTTTCTGAGTCTGTCCACTGTCCTTCCTCTATCAAATTAAGGCATGAAAAGGCCCAAAGAAGAAATCTAAAAAAAAAAAAAAAAAAATCTAAAAAATCTAAAAAAATTCTGAAAAAGAAGGGAAAAATGGGCAAAACCAGAAAAAAAGGTGGGAAAATCTGCCAAAAGTGGCATTTAATTGCAAAAGGCTGCTTAAACTGAGGGTAAAGTGGCAAAAATGGGTGAGAAGTGGCAAAAAAATGAGTTACGGGGACAAAAGTAGTCCAAAAGTGGCAACAACATGGCAAAAAATTGAGTGAAAAGTGACTAGATGGGCAAAAATTAGACAAAAAGAAAAATGGAAAAATGGGATTTAAGTGGAATCTAACTGCAAAAGGCAGCTGAAATTGGTGAGAAGTGGCAAAAATAGCCAAAAAGGGGCAAAAAAAAAAATGCAAAAAGCAGGATGAAAGTGTCAAAAATGGGTGAAAAGTGACCAAAAAACGTGGCAAAATCTGGGAGAAAAAAGTGGCAAAAAAGCACAGGAAGTAGAAAAAATGGATAAGATATGGTAAAAAAAAAAGAGTTACTGGTGGCAAAAATTGACTTAAAGTGGCAAAACTGTACGAAAAAAGTGAAAATCAGCAAAAAAGGTGGGAAAAAGAAGAGTGGCAAAATGGGAAATAAGTGGCATTTAATTTCAAAAGGCAGCTTAAATGGGTGAAAAGTGGCAGAAAAGGCAAAAAAAGGGGGCAAAAAATTTGCAAAAAGCAGGATAATAGTGTCAAAAAAATGGCAAAAATTGGGAAAAATGTTTCAAATGAAGACGTTGAAGAGCCACAAATCATTAAAAAAGAGCCACACGTTGAGTATCACTGTTCTTGACCTTGTCTGCATGCCTAGATGCATTGGTTATTTGTATTAATGAGCAGTCCAGCAGGTTCACCCTAATGACGTGACTGGTGATTGTAATTTGCAGGCCTTTTATTCCTGCTTCACTAAGCCGAAAGTTTTATGAACATCATGTTCGGTTCAGTGAAATTGTTTAGATTTCTGCTTCTAGTCTCAGTCAGTCACCGTCTCTCCTGCTGCTCTTCTCTGAGAAAGTTTGACTTGTGTTTGGCAGCTCTGCAGACTCTCCTTACCGGCCTGTCATTCACGCTGAACACTGTCACTCTGATACATCTTTCTTAAAAAATGTGGAGCTCCTGACAGATGTTGACAGTCTTTGACAAAGGCGCTGAGACTTGAAGCACCTTTTAGAAATTAATCTCTGAAGCACACGTGGGACAGTCGGAGCTGATCGCTGTGGAGCCAAACTTTGTTCAAACTAACATAACTTTTTCACATCTTGGTGGAGATCCTATGGGGTTAAAGATATCAGATATGCAGAGCTGAGTTTGGAGAAAGTATTTTCATTTAACTGAACATAGCCATAAAAAAATGGTCAAAGAAGGAAAAGCGACAGGCTCCATTTGAAGTGGTTGATTATGGTGATCTAGAAGCACAAGGGTTCAGGTCTGGTTGATGGTGTGGTTTGCTTTTACATTGTGTAGCAATTTGTACTCTCTCCAGTGTTATGTATATGTAACTCAGCTGAAACTCTGCAGTTTAGTTGCTTTTAGTCACATGCAGGTTAATCCACACTCCATAACACATTGACTATCCAAAGATTTTACAGTAAAACCTATCCTGAGCATCTGAAAATGAGTCTTTTTCCGTACAAAAACAGTCTTCCTCTTCAAAGCTTTTCTAAAACCGTGACAAATGTCAGTGCTTTTGTTGTAAATTTGTCTCGTAGCATATTCATCTTCAGAGTTCGGGGGAATTATTTAAGTCTGACATTGTTCTCATATTACATTCCCTTTTGAAAAACCACAAAGGTCCCTGCCTCAAATATTTCATAGGTCTGCGGATTCAAACGCAACTCTACTTGACATTTGTGTGGAATTATTCAGACGACATAAATTTGAATGACATAGCAAAGAGTAAAATTAGTGTAAGGCAATGAGAGTGTAAAAATGAACCATAATAGGCATATTGTGTGAATAAAAAGAATGTAGTTTTCTGTCAAATTGTTGAATCTGTCAGATGCCTGACAAAAACCTTGAGACACCGGCTGTGTCTGAATGCTTCGCCTGGTGACAAACATGGAATCTGGCCAGTTAATCAGCTCTGCAGATGTACACTAGATAGGCCGTTTTTAGCATGAAACGACGCACACTGGGGAATCTGTAGCTCAGTAGAAGGTCAAAGGCTTCGACCTCCAACTCCTGCAATCATGTGTGGATATGTCCTTGGGCAAGATGCTTAACTCCAAATTGCTTCAGCTGCTGTGTCAGTGTCTTTTGAGTGTATATAAACGGGTTGTAGCAAGGTCAGAGATGCAGTTGCTGTTAACTACACGGATGTGTTATGGCTTCCACTTCTTCCCACTGTTGGTTAGACGTGTCAGCTGTGCACATTTCCAAAAATTAATGTAATGTGAGATGGGGTATACCCAGGTGTATGGCAGGAGGAGGAGGAGGTATGACAGTCAGCACCATAGACGCCGATTTATGTTTATGCTGGTGGGTGCTCAAAACCTGCATGACTGCTACTGTCATAAAGCAGCAAAAAACTGGTGTTTAAGCACTTTATGTAATTAAAAAGCAGCACAAGCATACAGATACGTATTCACTATGGCAGCAACCAGCATAAATGCACACATGCACACACCCAGACATGCACACAGACCCTACAGCAGCGACCAGCATACATGCATACACGCACAGACAGACACGCAAACTCACTAATTGTACACATGACACCAACAACCTTTTGAACAATGCCATTTCATCAATGCAACAGGCTCTAGTGGACAAAAAGAATACAGTATAGTCCTGTAACAAATCTACAGCCGGATTCCCCAGAGATTAGATAGCGGAACAATGCACTGCACTTTATAGCAAAGGTTCTCAACCTTTTCAGCCCACGACCCCCAAAATAAAGGTGCCAGAGACTGAGGACCCCCGCTTTACCTGGATGTTGATGAACCTATAATGGGGGGATAAAAGGGAGAATTTTCTCGGACCAAGCCAAACTGGGGGCCAGCAAAATGCCACACTGTCATTTAGCAGATGCTTTTACCCAAAAGCAACGTACATTTAAGAGCAAGAACAAAAAATTCATGGTCCATATATATATATATATATAATTGAAATAGGTTAAAATAGCTAAAAGGAGTTAATATTGGCTAAAAATGGTGGAAAGGTGGTGAAATTGGATTTTAAAAGTAGCACAAATGGGTTAGAAGTTGCAACAACTAGATAAATGGCAAAAATGGGCTAAAAATGGGCATAAATAGTGGTAAAAGGGAGTTAAGAGTGGCTGAAATGGCTTGAAATTGGCAAAAGTGGGTGGAAATTTGGTGAAATGGGATGAAAAATTGATATAAACTGGCAAAAACGGGTTAACTGAGAAACAAAACATTGGCAGCTAGTGGCAGAAATTTGTTAAACTAGCAAAGATGGGCATATCAGATAGGTGAATGTTAAAATGAGAAAATAGGGTGTAAAAAGTGGTATGAAGGGGTTAAAAGTGGCAATAAGGGGTCAACAGAGACAACCTTAAGCTTAAATGTCAAGAACTGGTTTAGAAGTGGCAAAAACAGGCAGAAAAAAAGTAGTGGAAAGGGTTTACAATGGACAAAAATTTAAAAAATGGTAAATATTGTTTGGGAAAAATGATGGAAAAGAGTTACAATTTGGCAGAATTTGAACAAAATGGCAGCAGTGTAATTCAAACATTCTTTTATTTTTGGGGGGCATTTGGAGACCCCTCTCAGTCTCTCTTGACCCCCAAGGGGGTCCCGACCCCAAGGTTGAGAACCACTGCTTTATAGGCCATCAAGAATGGAGCTGTCCGTGGGGCTGAAAGTTAGTGCCCTAAATTAAGGCATGCCAATCAGCTACTTATCAGCTTCTGCAACAGTGTTCATTAATTAGTGAGATCAATTCTGCTCTTGCTGCTCACCCCAGAGACTTTAGGAGAGTGATATCCTTACAAAACTAAAGTTTATAGCTGCACACGCTGGAAAGAAATGGTCACAACCAAAATGATATAAAGGCTTGAAAAAAGAGGGCACCCCCCCCCCCCAATATATATATATATATCGTGATAGTAACTCTGTGAATGTTGCGTGCTCATCAGCATTACTGCGTGACTGTTAAGCATTGATCAGAGTGACAGCCTGGAGGAAGAAATTGTCTCTGTGTGTTTTTGATAAATTCCATTGAGAGACCAACAGTCACACTGCTAGCTAGTCTGACTGCTAGCTTAGTCCCTGGAGTGCAGAATCACCTAAACAATCAGCTTGTGTGAAGCTGGAGGAATGGTTTAAGCACTGTGAGCCTAGTTTGCAGTATCCAGTATGTCTCACTCTGTAAATGTAGTCTGCAGTCTCAGACACAGCCACTGGTTGTTAATTAACATTATCCAGTGTGGTTATCCAATGTCAGTGAGGCTAACCCATCTTCCCTGTTTCTCTCTGGTGGTGTGCTCACTGTGACTGATATCCATGGTGGGAAAATCTCCTCCTGGCTTGTTATTGGCTCAGTCAGGGGAGTGAGTAGAGGTGTGACAGGCCTGTTCTGCTCGTAACCCATCAGCTGAATAATTACAGCTAACCTGCTTTTCCACAGGGCTTTGCTGCTATAAACGGCCTGCTGTCTCACACTAATGGAAAATTACAGCCGTGGCAGTGTTGCAGCAGCAGGCCTGGGTCGCCGGGGACCTTGGTGGACGTATTCAGGTCAGTAACAGTCGGAGAGGAAGAGTGAGGCCCTCGAGTAAAGAACCACAAGAGCAAATAGACTGAGACTTGGCTTGTTGTTCTTTAAATGCCCTGGAAATAAGCTACATCCGGATGGAAAATCTATGACTCAATTATATAAGACTTTGTGTTGGACTTTAAAAACAGTTTCATCAGCAATGGTCATTTAATGATCCACCATCTCAAAATATATAAACATCGCAAAACATCAAGGATAAGTTTACATTTTTAGTTGTGGGGAAATTTGCATTCTGACGGGCCAGTTATAACAGAAATATGAGATCATCTTGTGGGCCGGATTTAACTATTCCACGGGCCGGATTTGGCCCCCGGGCCTTGAGTTTGACACCTGTGCTATATAGGATAAATATTTGATCATTCACCATCAAGCCCTGCACACTTTCAGGCCTCCATGCCCTGATGCAACAAATTCACAAACTTTACCTCATATATTTTTCATAAATTGCTTAAAATTTAATTTAACTTCTACTTAAACTCCTAGTTCTGCACTTCTCAGAAAGTTGGACGCCTGGTGATTTCTTTTCAACTGTGTAAAATCCATCAAAGGGTAATTTACTGAGTAATTGCGCTGATATGCTCTGGTTGTTATCTGTTGTACATAGTATCTTGTGATGTTCTCAAAGGCAAATTTCACAGCCTAGTAGATAAGCTAACAAGATTCAGCCTTTGTTGTTGTTTCACTCGCGGCCACAGCTGTCTAATCCCCACTTGGGGACACGGAGAGCTGGCAGCATTGCTCCCTTCCCACATGTTCCATGTTTTAGCTGTGAGGTGTGACACAGATTCATCCTGAAATTTGTCTTTTGCGTCTGAGCACACATCCCCCTGTGGGCTTGAAAAGTGGCTGTAGAGTTTTCTAGAGAATGGAGGCTGTGTTCAGCTTTGATTTCTGTTGTTGACAACGTTTTAACACTGTTCGAGCATCAAAACACTCAAAAACTTCTCCAAACACTCAGGTAACTGCTGTACTTCTCACTCCCTCTGATAGAAAATGTTTCAAAATTTACAGGGGGACACAAACTCCATCTTTTTTTTCATGCAATATCCTGTTGCTCTGATTCAAAGCAAGCATCCTGAATCAGGCAACTGATTTACTAAAACAAAAAAATCAATGGTTAAACATACAGTTCACTTTCCCACACTAGAGTAATAAATTGTAATGACACTATTTCACGCAGTAAATGCCGTAAGGATACATGAGTGATGTCAACACAAGAAGTGATGTTACATGACTGGACTGAGTGCAGGGGTCTGCAACCTGTGGCTTTTATTCCCCTCATTTGGACCCTTTAAAGTGAAAACAGATCTTTTTTTAGGTTTGTTGTATGCAGGTCATCACTGTGTTATGAACTCCTAGGTCAAATTTCAGTCGGATAAACATCGCTAAGCTTCAAAATCATGAAAAATGAGGCAACCTGTAAAATCTGTAAAATCTGCTCCAGGATGGTGTGGGCGTGTCTGTTGAATGAGGTGAAGCCACGCCCACTCAGGAGAAATACGATCCTCTCAAATAAAAAAAAAAAAACGTTACAATCTGAATTGAGGAAAGCACTCAAGCCATTAGCCTGCCCCTTGACCTTTTGTTGACCTTAGAAGAAGAGACAAAGTCTGTTTTCTGGCTCAAATCTCTGTTATGAAACCTTAAATTATCTATAGACCAGTGTGGCTGATAGATTTACCTCACAATGAACAAAAAAACAGCATTTAACTGAGTCCACATATTGGCCCCGCCCACATGAAACCCAGCCAGGAAAGAGGTGAAAAACTTTCTAACAGTCTGAATCCAGGATTCAGTCACAAGCAGATCTCAGTGTTTTCACATGTTTGAAGCAACCATATTCCAACATATCTAGAGTGTTAAGACACAAATCTGGGATTTCGGGGTCTTTAAGTGTCTCTCTGCAGCTATGATGGAGAAATGAAATAAACTTTTTTAAACATGACATTTTTTCTAATGCAATATTGACATAGTTTTGCATATTTTATCTGTAAAATGTGCACCTTTTTTATTCACTTTTAACTTTCAAAAAAATATTTCTTTCATCATCTTAAATGTGTGTATTGCGGCGTCTACAATGCAGCACATATTGGAGCTTTTCTGTCTTGGAAACAAAGGTTGGGATACAAGAGGCACCTGAAGCAAGAGTTTTGTTCACATCACACAAGTTAAGTTTTTAATATCTGTAATCTGGCTAAGACAGCAAGAGAGACGGAGGAAATGTGAAAAAGATGATCAACTTTGATAAGTTTCATATAAAACTGGTGTGTCCATCAGACTAAAGTAGTGTCAGCGGAGAATATAATAACATGACCAACAGCATGAAAACCAAAGACAAGAATGCACTTTACAGCAGGGATGTCACACTTAATCACAGCAGGGGCCCAATTCTAAATTTGGGTCCAACCTGAGGGCCAAACAAGGCCAACATTTAACTCATTGAGTGCCACTGACGTATACATATGTCATTTAAAAGCCAACGCTTGAGTGAGATTGGCGTATATATACATCAGCCAGGCGGCTGGCACAAGGGGGTGCTCTCATGCTCCCTGTGAGTAATTTTGGGGCTTCTGGGATACGTAGTCAGAACACAGAAGAGATGGTGGATTAAAGCCACTGAGATCAGAGCAGGAAGTGGGATGAGGTAATCTAAGGTAAAAGTTCTAAAATATTCAGTATCGGCACAAAATGCCCCCCGAAAAACTGAGGGAGTCAAGTGGCCAGTTTCACCAGCGGACACTGGAAGAAACTCTAAACTTTTGCGTGAGAAATTGGTTACTCACTAAAACCGACAGCGAATCCAGCGATCTGATTATAAAGGATTTTGAGATTAAATAAAAGTAAAAATGGTCATTTTAAATGGTCAAAATCTGAGATGAAAATTGAAACTTATTAGCTCAAAAGGCGTTTAAAGTCAAAATCATGTTTTTAAAAGGCAAATACATAAGAAAGAAAGTTTAAATCATGTTTTTTAAGGTGAGAGAAAAAATTGAAATCACGAGTTTTAAAGGTCAAAGTATGAGATAAATTTTGAAATCATTGGTAAAAAAAATAATAATAATACTAATTCGTGAGTTATAAGGTCACGAATTTCCTAAAATTTAAAAGTTGAGGATCAAAAAAAGGTAAAATAATAATAATAATAATAAGATAAAAAATCAAAAATGTGAATTGAAATGATCAAAATATATAAATAAAGAAAATAAAAAGTCAAAACCTTGCTTTTCCTGATTACTGTGAGATGCAAAATCAAGAAGAAGAAATGAAAACAATAGTTTTTATCAAATTATTTGAACTTTGTCTTATTTTTATGACAGAACAAGGATATTTTAAATCATCAAGGTAAGATTTTTACATTTTTAAACTGTAGGAAATCTGTAGATCAGTGGGCCAGTTATAATAAAAATATATTATGATCTGGCGGGCCAGGTATAACTGTACCACAGGCCAGATTTGGCCCCTGGGCCTTGAGTTTGACACCCCTGCTTTACAGCATCAGTCAGATAAAGAAAGAGAGAAAGGAGGCTAAGGGAGTAGAGGACTGTCTGAGCCAAATAAACAGGTAAGCTCATGTGTTTTTTTTCGTTATTCTCCACTCTGCTGCTGTAAGGTTGTCATTATTATTCAGAGGACTGTTGAATTTGATGATGATTAAATTATTTTGGCGTGTAATGAATGTAAGGTACAGTGTAGGAGTGAACATTTGTGCTGTAAAAGATGAGATTGTTGATGTTTGTCTGAGTAGGTTCTCAGTCATCCAGGTCATGGTTATCCAACGCTGATTGAATGCCAACTGGACTGGTTCCAAGTTCTCTAAAATATTTTGTCTCTTCTCTAAAAGGATTTCTTCAGTTCTGAGAGTGACTGGGGAGAATCAGGCCTTGTCCACACGGAGGAGAAAACGTTATATTTCCGTTTCCTTTTGAAAAAGTTTTTCGTAAATATGGGATAATTTCAGGAAATGTCCACATAAGCAAGGAACCACTAAAAATGACTGAAAACACTGTAGTATATATGCCAAGCCTGTACGTGGCGCTGTAACGCCGCCACGGAAATGCACCAAAAGAGAGAAGATGATTTGGGAAAACTGCCACAAACTTTCTCTTGGTTGCCCTTCTGCTTGTTCTCCACGGTGGATTTAAGAAAATGGTGGTAAAGGAGCATCAGATTTTGCTGCAAAAGCGATAATAAGCTCAGTAGCTCCTGCAGCACGAACACAACCCTGTAATTCGCCATTGTTGTTTTAGTTCAACAGCACATGTGGCGTAAGTGGGCTATGCCATGTGTGACGTAACTGTTTCAAGAAAGATGCGGCTGGCTGTCCAAACGGAGACGAAACGGTAAGTGTTTACAGATTTGTTCACTCTAGGAACCCTTAAACCCCAAAACACCGTTTCCATGTGGATGAAACGCTGATACGACAAAAAGCTTTGTGTATACTCCTGAATTTGTCTCCGTGTGGACGGGGCCTCAGACTATACGGCCTATGCTGACCATTGCTATGCAAATGAGCTGTGTGGTCACCAGAAAGCCATTAGCAGACTTGTTTCCTCTGGGGGTGTGGCTAAGTGGGCATTTCCTGGGATGATAGGGTCATGTGTTCTTTGTTCTCTGGTGGAGGTGTGGTTTGGATCATTTATGGAAGGAATCCAGCACTGCATTGCATGTAGGTGATAGGAAGTGTCTTAGACCCCCTCCTCAGTTCAGGGATGGTTTCTCCATCTTGACAAAAGTGGCTTCCTTGACACCTCTCTGGAACCAACGGTCTTCTTTGGATAGGATGGAGACGTTGTCATCAAAAAAAATGTCCTGAATCCTTAAGATAAAGGTGAACAGCAGAGTCCTGTCGAGAGGAGGTGGCCCTCCTGTGTTGTGCTTTGCGTTTATGTAGAGGTTGTTTGGTTTCTCTGATGCACAAACTGTTGCATCCTTTATTGCATCGAGTCACATATACCACATTGCGCTGCTTGGGTCTGGGTATGTTGTCCTTGGGATGAACAAGCTTCTGTCTCAGGGTGTTGTGCTTGTGGAAGATCCTCTTGAGCTTTTCAGATACTCCAGATAAGTAGGGAATTACAATGCTGACCTCTGAGACCAATATAAACTTGTCTTAAAGGGGTAAAATATGTGACCTTTAAGCATAATGTGTGCTACAACAGTGGAGCTTCAGTCAAAGACCTCCAGTGGGCACCAAATCCCACCAAACCAAGTTCCTACACAGTGCTGTTTTAATTCTAGCCCTCTATCATCAGTCAGAAACTCACTGCTGAGTTTATTGCTTTCCTTCCATGCAGGCAGCCTTTAGTTTCATGAAGTGTCATGATAAAATGAAAGAAAAATGACAGACATATTAATTCTTCATGAAACTAAACATTAAGCTTAGTCACTGCTATTATTTTGTCACTGTCAAAGAGTGTTTTTTTGTCACTGTGCAGCTGTAAAAACAAACCATTATGAAAATTGTTGCTGCATTCAAGGACACTTAGACAGCGATGAAAAATGCACGCCTACTAAGATGCCACACTTCACAAACAGTACAGTCATTCTTTCGTCTGAACTTCAGAATGTGATTACTGTGAAAAGAAATGGATGATTCTGAATGACTTCATTAGAAACTGTCGTTCAGACAGAGAAGAGGGAAGTTTTTCACTTCATACTGGGGTGATGATTCAACTGCTCGTGACGTAACTCCAAAGCAGAAAGCCATAATTGGGTCACGTCAGCAACATAAAACCCTGCAGGGGCCATTATGCATAAAAGTCTCAGTAAGCCAAAATACGAAAATATGCATATGTGCAATTTTGTCACTTTAAAAAGTTTTGGTGTTTTGGAACTCGCCTTTCAAGAATTGTGCCTCTGTTTGGAAAATGAGCATCATTTTCCCTCCTCATAATGCAGATGCCAGATGGTGTCTCAAGCTACTGAAATAATATCTTAACCCTCAGAGGTTCCTGGGACCGTTTCCTGAACATTCTGTTTTTCATTTTCATGCCATTTTGGCTGTGTTGAATGAATAAAGCTCAAATTTTCTAGTTTCAAAACATTGCAAATAGTGACGGAGGTTGGGAATGATAAACACCGTACCGGTAGAGAAGTGGTAGAAGCCTAGAGTAGAAGCCATGGGAGAAAATGCACAGCCAATGGTGGTGGAGGCTGCCTGGTGATGTCAGAATATGCAAATTTCATGAGTAAATTTACTGCCAGAGACGTGGTAGAAGCCGTAGGAGAAAACGAACAGCCAATGGCAGTGGAGACCGTCTGGTGATGTCAGAATATGCATATTAGATGAGTGAATTTACTTCCATCACAAACTTTGGGTCATACTGAAGATTTTTCTCATTTACAGTATGCCTTTATCTCTCACCACTTTCAAGCTACAGCCTTTTGAAATCTTTATATCAAAATTAAATATTTTCTTGAAAAAACTCTGGCGCCCAAAGGGTTAAGCTGTGATCGCATATTCACCTCTGCCATGGAGGTTATGTGATCGCCAGGGTTCTTAGTTTGTTAGCAGCATAACTCAAAAAGTTATGGACGGATTTTGATGAAATTTTCAGGAAATATCAGAAATGGCATAAGGAAGAACTGATTCGATTTTGGGAGTGATCCAGATCACCGTCTGGATCCAGGAATTTTTTAAAGCCTTCTTTACTAATGGGAGATAGGGCTAATAGTGGAGGTCTGTGCTCTCCAAGTGCTTTTCTAGTTCACTAATAAAAAAAACAAGTTACAGCAGTATAAGATTTTTTCAATGAAAAAACAGTGGGGTTATGGAACCACACTAGCCCTTAAAGGGTTAAAATTTCCAAAATATAATTATTATTTGACATGTATATTTCAGGCTGAAGTAGTTTTACAAGACTGACTTGTTTAAATTGGAGCCACCATCACTGTGTAACTGGCCAATCAGGATCACACAGCCATGTAATGTTTCCTAACATCAATGAATTCAGTCCTCAGATTGATCTGACCAAGGGAAAAACTGGTAGCATTTTAATAAGTGTTTCATTAACGAAACCTGAGACAAGGCTAGCTCCGTCCATCCTCCAGAGAGCGTGGAAGCTGTCTTAGCAGTGTAATCCACCAACTGTGGGGCTGAGATTCACTCACACATGAGACAGTGGGTTCACTAGGCAGGGTGGTGTGACGCTCACGGCATCCAAGCATGTAGGCGAAAGACAAGGTCTTTCAGTCCTTGGTCCTCCTGATCTTGCTTTACTCTTTTGAGGCCTAGACATTTACTGACCACCTGGACTCTTGTGACGACTTCTCTTGGCTTATTTTGGGATGCCATTGGCTAGAGCATAACCTTGCAAAGCAGATGGATACGCCTGTTTCCTTGTTTCTCATTGGTGAATCTATCTTGCAAAGCTCCCATCTGAACAGTTTAGAAAGTGATAGGACCAATCAGCGACGAGGGGCAGTACTTTCAGTCGCAGCAGAGTCGTGACGTAAACAAGCAGCAGCAAGAGTTGGTGCAGTTATGGAAGAAGAGATTAGCGTGGATGCTGCTAAAGCGCCAGTTTTATCAGAACTTGACAACATTTCTTTGTTAAAAGAAGAACAAAGAACAGCAGTGAGTTGTTTTCTTTTCAAAAACAACAAAAGTCAAGTACTTACATGTCTATAGTCGTTATGTTTCGCGTTATTCCTCAATAGCTGCGCATGCGCAGCTCAATAGCGGCTACGTCATGTGTTTCGTTGCTCTTATTGGCCTGTAGAGATGTGACAGAACGTTCATCCAATCACACTCCGATTTTTTCTCAAATCCTCTGCCTTTTCTCAAACGTTTCCTGTTGAAGCTTTCCCAGATGGATGTGTGGGCGGGTCAGGTTAGCAAGAGCATGCATCTAATGCTGATGTGTTCAAGTGATTGGTGATGGGAAGGGTCAGCTACTTGGTACAGGAGCCGCAGCTGTGCTTCTACAAGCACCTATCACCAGTTCTGATCTAGCTCACTGAATACTGGGTGTCCAGGAGCCTGTTGGTTGGACCAGACCTCTTTGGCAGCCCTATGCATCACGGAGAGTGCAGCTAGGGAGACACCTGGAGAAATGTGCCATGGACTCGGCCCTCTTCCTGGCCACTTGAATTGCCCATGGGATAAAGCACATCCATCCTACCCTGCCTTTAATCCATTCTTTACCTTAGACCTGCAAAGAGATTTTTTCCACTTTGGGATCTTGTAGGTTTTTTCCACTGAGCGGTCTGGTTCAGTCTGGTACAGCACGGTATTCATTGATTTGAGTTTCCATTATCAAAAGCTGGAGAGGGCCCCAACAAACCAACCTGTACCATCCTACTTTTTTGGCACCCTTCCTTAGGGTGCCAAGCTTACCTACACACACAATAGGGGGTTTGTGCTGATATCAATTTCAGTGTGACATGACTGATCAGTCTGACAAACTCTGCTCTGTGTGGAGTGGGTGAAAACAGGAGGAAAACAGACTCTGCTTGAATTATGGATATTTGGACAGTGATATTTGTATCCATTCTGTTCCCTGGTATTGATATGTGGCCAAAAATTAAGTTTCCTGACGTTTATGTGAACCTGATTTAAAGTAAATGAAGCAGAGTTTGAAGGCTGACATCAGCCTGGTTCATCAGTGATGGACGTGAAGCTGAATTAACGTGGAAGTTTTGTCTTTTTGTGAAAAGATTGCTCTGTGCTTATTAAATCTGTTTGCAAAACTTCAGGCTGTAGCCTATTTTAAAACCAGATCAAAATGCCCAATTTCTTACTTAATCTCGTTTCAGTTAAACCTTTAGTTATATTTGATATGAAAATTGCCACAGTACAGCTCTAAGCTTCTATCCTTTTTCTTCCTACGGAAAAACAAAGAACTGGTGCTGACTTCACCGGCTCAAACCAGCCCTGGAACTGATTTGTTGTAAAGTGGTGACAGAGACGTCCTGTAGGACCAAAAGATTGGGCCTGGGCCTGGGGCAGGCCTGGATGATGGCCATCAGGAGGACCAAGGTTGCCAAACCGGCATATGCGCCCATACCTGACCTGAAACCCCAGAATTTTGTCAGAGGTGCGCTTACCCTGGAATTTCAACAAAATAAGTCAGTGTAAAACATGGACAGGGCTGAATCAAGTCACCTGTATGGAGATTTATTGCAGTGACACTTCTGTAGGAGGTCTAGGCCACAGGTGTCAAACTCAAGGCCTGGGGGCCAAATCCGGCCTGTGAAACAGCTAAAACCGGCCCGCAAGATGATCTCATATTTTTGATATAACTGGCCCATCAGTATGAGATCTGCAGATTTCCTCAAGTATAAAAATGTGAACTTATCCTTGATGATTTAAGATATCCTTCTAATAAAATCTAAGAAGAAGTCAGGAGTAAAAATATTTAGATAAGAAGTCAGGAATGTGGGATAAGAAATCTTTTTTTTTAATTTCACATTTTCAATTTTGCATCTCACGATTAGGACTCAAACTTAGGATTTTGACATTTAATTTCATACTCTGAGCAATTCAACTCCTAATTTTGACTTCTCATATAATATTTTGAACTTTAAGATTTATAATTCAAATTTTAAAGTGATATTTTGACTCTTTAAACCAGTTATTTTGTATTTTACCTCATATTTTCAACAACACAACTATAAACTTTGACTGCATAATCCCATAGTTTGACCTTTTAGACTCACTATTTAAAATTTTGAATCATATTTGGACTTTTAATTCCCTGAATACAAATTTTATTTCATAATAGGACCTTTTAAGCTCATGATTTTGACTTCTTTTTATATGTTTGCCGTTAAAAAAAACCTTATTTTTCAATTTCAATTTAATGTTTTGACCTTTTTGAACTAATAATTGTGCTTTTCTCAGATTGTGAGCCTTTAAACATATCTTTAACTTGTTAAATGTCAAAATCATTTGTCATCAGTGCTAAGTTGTTTTATTTTTTCGTATTTTATTACCAGTGAAACAAGGTTGATAGTTTCTGGTTAAAAAGGTGACCATGTTAGGCCCTCAGGTTAGTCCTGAATCCAGTATCCACCCCCTGCTGTGGTTGAGTTTCACACCCCTGGTCTAGGAAACACTGCAAAAAAAACAGTACACATCTACCAGAAAGCCAGGACTGTGCAAGCCAGTGTGGATGCGTGGTAGTCCCTTGCAGCAAACACACTCCCATTCTGAAACTGGCGAAAGTAGGTAGGCTCAGAAATAGCCAAAGTGGATTAATAATCCCTCCAGCAAGTTCTGGTCTACCTTGGGGTCTCATAGTCAGACATGTCTGGAAGACCTCCAAAAGGAGGCCTCTGTTCAGACACTCAAACTACCTCACCTGACTCCTTTTGACTCAAAGGAGCAGCAGCTTGACTCTGAGCTTCCTCCTGAAGTCTGAACTCCTCCAACCTATCTCTAAACCTGAACCCGGCCACACTTAGATCAGCTAGGTGTGTCTGCGATCTCTTTCTTTTGGTCATTACCCAAAGTTCATGGCTCTAGGAGAGGGCTGGAACATAGCTTGAACTATAAATTGAACATTTACAGCATGCAGATTTTTTTTCCCCTTGCAGGTATGAATGCTAGCCAGTAAAGCTCAGAAGAAAAGTTTTTTTTTTTTTAAGTTGATTGTTTGTTGATGCAAAAATGTAATCCAGCCATCCATGTGAGAATAAACCCATCGTCTGTTTGAAACTTTTATCCAGCTGACAGATGTTTCGGCTGACAGCATCCACATGACAGCTGCATTGTTACACTGGGACACTGAATAATTTTCAGGGTACAACATTCAAAGCTAACATGTAACAAATCCCTTGTTGTAAATCTCTTGTCAAATCAAATGCAGAGTGAAAAACATCAGACAGGACCAAACTGTCACTGTGGATAGTTTGGGCTTTCACTGATTTGTATTCCACGTAAATCTCTCATTCCTTCACATTTATTTTTGTACTTTTTTCCTCCTTTCAAACTTCCTCCTTTGTTCCTTCGTCGTACATTTCCTCCCTCCTGTCTCCCGTCTTCTCCTCTGTGTCCCTCGTTTTTTCTCCCCCGTCCTCTCCCTTTTTTGTTCCTCCCTCTTCTACGCTCACATCACTTCTCGTCTCCTCTCCTAAGCGACAACAGGCGCCCCTCTGCACCACAGCTCCTGTCTGAGCTGAAAGATGAGGAGCAGTGTGCCGTTCGTCATCTCAGCAGGGTTCACATGAGGTGTTTGTAATATTCTGCATTTCAGTGCCAGTGACCAGAGACAGCAGGGTTTAGCTCTGTTCAGCTTATGGTGGTACGCTTTGTTTTCTTTGGCACCTCTAAATGAAAACCAATTATATCCAACTGTGTTAATTATGTGCGGCATAATAGGAAAGATAAGCGGCCAATCAGAAGCAAAAATATGCTGTGAAAAGTGTTTGACCCCTTCCTGATTTCTTATTTTGTTGCACATTTGTCACACTTGAATGTTTGTGATCACCAACATATTTTAGACAAAGATAACATGGGTGAATACAAAAGGCAGTCTTTAGATGATTATTTTATTCATTAACAGAAAAAGCCTTCCAAACCTACCTGGCCTGTCTGAAAAAGTAATTTGCCACCTTCTTAAATCATGAATTGACTGTAATTAACCACATATTTTTGAAAGCTGAGTTTCACTATCCTCACCAAGACCTGATTACTGCCAGACCTTAACAAAGTGAAGTAAGCTAAAAGATCTCAAAAACAACACAGCAACAGATGAGAAGCAAAGTCGCTAACATCCATGAGTCTAGACAGGGTCCCAAAGCCAATTCTAAGGCTTTGGAATGCCATTCAACCACAGGGAGAGCCATTAACCACAAATAGAGAAAACTTGAAACAATGGTGAACCTCCCCAGGAGTGGTCAGCCTGCCAAAATGTCTCCAAGACCGCATCGACGACTCATCCAGGAGGTCATAAAACAACCCAGAACATCTAAAGACCTGCAGGCCTCGCTTGACTCAGTTAAGGTCCGAGTTCATGATTCAACAATAAGAAAGAGAATGGGCAAAAATGGCATCCATGGCAGAGTTCAGAGGCCAAAACCACTGCTGAACAAAAAGAACACAAAGGCTTATATTTGCAGATAACATCCTGATGATCCCCATGACTTGTATGGGTAGCATCTGTCTACCTCCTTCATGTCTAACTCCAAAAGCAACTTCTGGAACACTGAGCAATGCTGCCCTCTGGTAGTCCAGCCCCTTTCAGTGGGGATCACTTTCCCTCGTTCACACTTATCTAGTGTGAAACAGCTGCATAGCACTGTTTAAAAGAGAATAAATATGATTTGAATATGGACCAAACAAACATTTAAGAACTTTGTCGCTGGTTTTTAACCTAAAATTGCACAGTGTATACCAGGCTTAACACAGCATTTCATCAAAAGAACATCATACCGGATGTCAAACATGGTGGTAGCAGTGTTGCCATAATTGATGGAACCATGAATTCTGATTTCTACCTGAAAATTCTGAAGGTGAATATGACCTCAAACCAAAGAGCACTTGGGTTATGCAGCGGGACAATGATCCAAAACACAACAGTAAGTCCACCTCTGAATTGCTGAAGTTTTTGGAGCGGCCTAGTCCAAGTCTGGACTTAAATCGGATTGAAATGCTGTGGAATGACTTTAAACAGGCCGTTCATGCTGGAAATTCCCCCAATGTGGCTGAATTATATCAATTCTGCAAAGAAGAGAGGGCCAAATTCCTCTATGCAAGACTCATTTCCAGTTATCAAGAATGTTTGATTGCAGTTTTTGCCATCAAGGGTGGAACGGTGGGTTATTAGTTTTAGAAGGCAATCATGTTTACACATAGAGCAAGGTAGGTTTGGATGGCTTTTCCCTTAATGAATGAAACCATCATTTAAAATCTTTTTTGTTGTATTACTTAAGCTATCTTTGTCTAATATTAATTTTTTTTTTAATGATCTGAAACGGTTAAGTTTTGATTGATCTGCTCCATGTGGATTGATAAAGTTTGGCAGCATCTGTTGATGAAAACAGACCTGGCGTGAACCTCTGGTGTAGCGGAACAGAGTGGCGCTTCAGTGATGAGCTGAAGGGCGTGGGTGGTGGAAATGCTCAGATTAGAGAGGGAGCTGTTTGATTTGCAGTGCGCTTTGCGGCTGGATCACAGTGCAGCCGCTGTATGGGGAAATTAGAGTGGAGTTGTAGTTCTAGGTTATTATATTTGCAGTCTTAATACATTATAGAAATGCCTTGTTGGAAGTCAACAGTTTAAATTTTAATTTTTTCTTCGATAATTTAGATCATTAACTGTAATGGTAAAAATTGAAAAACTGTAATTAAAATAATGTGTAATGAGCATTCCCACTAGTAAGAAATTAATTGGTATCGAGAATTTACACAGTCAAAAATAAAAACGACTTGCTTATCTTTAATTAAATTGAATTCAAGTTAAAATGACATTATGGTAAAAGCAATTACAAGGACAAATTGCTTCTATCTGGAGTTACTAAAGCCACTTCTGATTAAAGTACAAGGGCCACATTATTCCAGCTGTGCATCAGTTTAATGCATGAGGACTGTTCCTGAATTTAAGTTAGATAAGAGGAGGCATGAGAGGATGTATATGAAGGCAAACTGTGTCTTCATAGGGCTCATAGAAGACGTGTGTCTCACATAACTCCAGTGCAAGTCTTAATGAGCTCATGTGATAAGATATTAAAATATACAGGATACCAGAACATGATGTTCCTTAATTAATGTGTACCAGTGAATGCAGACACACTGTGCTGGTCATGACTGACCCAACAAAACAGTTCATCAAATTCAGATGAGAGCGTGCTGGGTGGAGGCCAGCTTTGGGCTGCTTACTCTCAAAATCAAATCACTGTTTATCATCAGAATGCACAAGAACACAGATGAACAGCAAATAAGCTAGCCTGCCATTTATTAAACAGGAAATCAATTAGAAAGCCAGCACGCAGACTTCCTCTTTTCGTCCTAAACCTTTGTACTTGCAGAGACAGATCTGGTCATGTGGATTGGATTGTTTTTGAGATGAGGGAAGTTGGAGGGAGTCTACACATAAGTACCCACCGAGCTAAAGCTATTATTGCCTGCACTATTAAATATGGAAAAAACAGCATCAACAGGGAAAATTCCTTTTGTAAATATCTTCTACTTGTTTTTTTTCTCAGGTTGATCATTAGTTTAAGAGCAGCCAGGGCTTTTTTTATTTAGGATGCCAAAAAATATTATGTCCTCAGCATAAAGACTTATATTTCTGAAGAGCCACAGGCACATCCCTTTGTAAATCACTTGGTAATGTTTGAACCGTAGGTCAAAGGCAGCAACTTGTTTTTTTCCTATGAAAGCTCTCTGTTGTGCCTTTCTAATCATGTCTTCCATGCATTTGTAGCTCTTACAGAACATTTTCCAGTGAGCCTGGAACTTGGCTGGCTATTCAGAGTCTCTGAGGACAGTGTTGTCGTAAACAACAATACATGACACAGTTTATAAAAATGTTGATAACTTTTGAACCATAAGTAATAGAAACTTACCCTTTCTTTCTCTGAAAGCTGCCCATTTTGCCCTCTGTCTGCTATCATCAATGTATCTGTAGCCATAAAGGACGCCGTTGTAGCAAGCATTGAACTTTGGTGACTTTTCGGGGTCTTTAAAGATTTTAGATTAATAAGCGTCTTTAGATCCATCTTTAATCCATTTTCTTTTTTGTTGACATGCAATGCATTTTGGGAGCTGTAATTGACCAGTTGCATCTGTACCGGTTAGAGGAGTGGCACAAATGAATGTAACTGCAAAAAAGCGCATGGACTTTTTCTTTGTATATATGTAGATATTTTGAAAACCGTTAGTCACAGAATATTTATTTTTTCACTTTTTTGTCCCCATGAAATGGGGGAACAAGTCTGTGCAAAGAAAAGGCTTAGTCACTGATGTAAACTGTGTTATCAATAAGAATCTGTGAGTTTCAGATTCTGATTTGTTTTTTTCTTTTGTCTTCAGAGTCCTATACATTTTTTAACATTCAAGTGACATTACTGTAGTAGATATATTCTTAAAGCCCAGGTTGTCCTAAAAAAAAAGGATGTATGGAGCTCGACTGTGCACCACAGGGTTGATGTTTTATATTCTTTTTAAGACAAAAAGTCCAGACGAGCTATGATGATGAAAAAAATAGCTTTTACCATTTCATAAAAAATATGAGCTTATTTTGAATTTAATGGCAGCAACAAATCTCAAAAAAGTAGGGACAGCACCATGTTTTATTGCACACCCTCTTCTTTAACACCACCGTCTGGAAAGTAAGGAGACCAGTTGCTGGAGTTTTGAAAGAGGGATGTTGTCCTATCCTTGTCTGATGCATGACTCTAGCTGCTCAACAGGTCTTTTTCTACAGTCCAGACCTTATCATGCCATGACTTTCCTCCAATTCACGCTTCAAAACACAATCACAAGTCCATCCCAGACCCATTCTCTCTTCCATCTGTCTGTCTCTTCGTCTCGCTCTTCCTGCTAGAGAGCCCCCCTGGAGGCTGGGAGCCTTTTGAAATTTGGATGGATTTGAAGCAAATTTTGTAGAAGGATCGTTTTGAGTGTGGAATCATTTCTGTATTAGAAGCATGTTTGCCATTCATTAATTTGTTTTTGAATCTTGGAGAGTGTTTTGTTAGTTGCACCGCGTTTCCCCTTTTGAAGTTGGTTCAGACTTTTGATGCATCTCTAAAGTTGAAGCATTCCTCTTATTGGAGCTGTTTTGTTTCATTTGGGATATGTCTGGCTTTTGCAGGCCGTTTGCCCTTCCTGGCCACTGTAGGTTTCTTTTGGTGAAAGATCTGGACTGCAGGCAGGCCAGTTCAGCTCCAGGACTTTTCTCCCGTGAAGCCATGCTGTTGTGATGGATGTGGTATGTGATTAAGCATTGTCTTGCTGAAATATTCAAGGCCTTCCCTGACAGAGATGTTGTCTGGATGGAAGCATATGTTGCTCTAAAACCTCTCTCTACCATTCAGCATTGATAGTTCCTTTCCAGATGTGTAAGCTGCCCACACCATAGGCACTAATGTAACCCAGACCATCAGAGATGCAGGAGTTAGAACTGTGCACAGATAACAAGCTGGATGTTCCTTCTCCTTTTGAGCGCACAGGACATGATGTGGGATTTCCAAAAATAATATCAAGTTTTGATTTGTCTGACCACAGAACAGTTTTCCATTTTTGCCTCAGTCTAGTTTAAATGAAATTTGGCCCAAAGAAGATGGTGGCATTTCTGGATCGTGTTTACATATGGCTTCTCCTTTGCATGATGCAGTTTAACTTGAATTTGTGGATGCCTCTGCAAACTGTGTTGACATTGATTTCTGGAAGCGTTCCCAAGCCCGTGCAGTGACATCCAGATCAGAATCATGCGTGTTTTAATGCAGTGGTCCCTAAGGGCCCAACAATCACAGGCAAAATCATTAAGGTTTTAGGCCATCCTGTTGAAGTTAGCTGTGAAGACCAGTATTGTTGGAAAATTTGTCCATGCCAGGACATGCAACAAACTTTTTCATTCAGCAGCTGCTGATTGCACCAGGACCAGGAGGCCAGGGTGCTAATGCCACTGATCCAACATTAACAAGGTTCTGTTTTAGCAGTTTTCAAACTTTTGTGCAAAAGGCACACCTATGAAGCTAAAATGTCACGGCACACCATCAAATCTATGCAAAATAGCCACAGTAACACATGTAATGCTATCTTTGGTTCTTGTATAGCTGTAGCAATAACATTTGGTTGTACAATCTCCCAAGGCTAATTTACATTTGACTCAAGGCACACCAGTGTACCTTGCCACACCAGTTGAGAACTACTGGTCTATTTTGTGGTGACTGGCACCCATACCTGCACGCTGCCCTGCGTGATGAATACACCCCCAGAAACCTGAAGAAATATGCCACGACCTTACCAGGGAGCCTGCATCCCGGAAGTGCCTCAGTGTGTTCAGCGTCTGTCTCCACGGCCAGCCCTTGGCAGCTCGTGTGATTAAGTCTGTTAAACCTGTTTTCTCCCGTCAATACTCTGGTTTATTCTGGATTCCTTCCACCTGGTTTCTCTCTCATGTCCCATTCGCCTGGAAGGCTACCACGTCTCCTCATGGTGGTGTTTCCCCGGAGAAATGAGGGAGAGAGGTAACGCTGGTTAGCCGGCTTTGATAGGGAGTGAGACAGGAGGTCTCACTCCGAGGGAAAACTGTTGCAGAAAGTGACTTGTAAAGAGGCGATCGGTGATAGTGACTCTGGGGTTTTGGGGATTGTTTGGGTTTGGTGTTGGGTTGAACTGTAGGTTTTTCATCGAACTGTTGAGTACACTTTGGGATTGATTGAAACTGCTTTTGTGTTGCGTGTTTTTTTATGCCTGCTGTTTTTTGTTGTTGTGCTTGGTTTGGGTAAGAGTGGGGTTTGTGTGTATACCACAAACCCTTTGTGGTGGAGCATTTGGGTGACAGAAAAGATTATTTTGTCAAAGTTCACACTGGCTGGCACCCCGACTTAACCCTGACTGCATCCGCTACAATTTACAGTTCCTTTTAGGGGTCAGACTATGAACATGTCCACTTAAATGTTGCATTGGTTTGAAAGCAGAAATCCTCATTATAGCATCGGATCCTCTGAAATTTTATGCAGTCAGGCGGCTTAAACCAATGTGGGAAGATTTGAGGGCAACCTGTTGGGAGATTATAAGGAATACATGAGTGAAAAAAGCTTTTATTTAGGGGAATGAGCAGTAAATAGAGACATTATTAATACTGGATCTGTTTTTCATCAGGGTGATGATGGAATTTCAAACACTTTAACACTTCTGATTTAAAAATTGCAACAATAATCATTAAATTCTCCTCTAAAATCTTATAATAAAGTCTTTAGTTTGAGGAAAAACCATGTCTGCTTCTTGGGAAGTTTTAACAGAGTGCATAGAGGGGGTTTGCACCCAGTCCCAGCTTTGGTCTGTTTACTGTTTGCTAATTATTTGTTAGAACAAGAGGAGACGACAGTACATCAGCACATATCCAGTGTTGATCTTCTATATAAACTCTGTATGAGATCATATCACAGACGGGGGATTATTGATTTAATTATTTCTCGCATTAGAGCTGATAAAATCCTGGTTGGCTGAGCTGGGAGGAATGGCAGCATCGCTCTGTTTGTTTAGAACAAACAAAGTGTTATTTGATTTGGAGGAAAACAGCTCAAAGAAACACTCTGCTCTGCTTCAGAGGACAGAGTCAGTACAGCGGAGTAGATGATATCAGACAGCAGTGATGAAGGACAGGAGTGGATTTACAATGTCAAAGCAATTTGGCATCTCATTATTATTTTAATGAAGAAACTAGACGAGTGCAGTCTATGAAATGAACAGAGGTTCAGCTCAAAATAATTTATCAAAACTGATTATCATGTGCAATGATTTTCTGTGTCTTTCTCAGCAGCTCTGGATGAAAATGCACATTCCTCCTCTGACATTCCACAAAATCTTTATATACAAAATTTAATTTTACAACAACCTGAGTACTTGTGACCATAGAGGCCCATTTATACTCCCTTTACATACGAAAATGTATACGTCCTTTTCAAACAACGTTACCGCCACTGCTCACATACTTCCATGCGTCCTTTACACTGGCATGGATGTTAACCAATACATCCTCCATGGGGGGGGGGCAGGTCCAGCCCAGAATCAAAAGTTTATGACAACAACAAACTCAATAACAAACATGGCGACTGTGGAGGAGGTATTGATAATGTACCTCTTGCATAAAAGACAAAAAGGGCAGCGTTTCTAACCAACTCACACAACTTTTCCTCAAAATGTTCCGCCATTGTTATTCCTTCTTCATGTCTCACTAGAGCGACATATCGGGTAGTGACAGCAACACTGCCCCAACAGTTTCCAGTGGTACTGCTTCATTTGGCCGGTATCCGTAAGCTTTATGGAAACGTGCAGAAATACAGATGAAATGAAAGCGGAGCATGGGCAGAAGGCTCCGTCCGTATCCAGATCCGTATTTAACGTTGCGCATAAATGGGCCTTAAAACGCTCTGTGCTAAAACTGGACTGGAAATGGACAACAAGGCAAACCTATCAAACTGACATCTTTTTTCACAGAAGTGAAAGAACCACACAGCCCATAATCTACTGTGATTTACTGTGAATTTCCAACAAGACTCAAAATAAAACACAGACTTTCACTTTCCATTTCTAAGTTCTTGGCCAAGTGATTTTTTTTTTTTTTTAATTTTGGGGATTCAAGTGCAAAACCCCTGAAATTTGTAACATTAAAAACACAAAAAACAATGTGTTTTTATATAATACACCACTGCAATTGGATTTCCTGAAAGGGGGCTATAACAGCCTTGAATGTGTTACCCCTTAACTACTGAGTCTAAAAATGGTAATTTGGACATATTTTGTTATTATGGCTGTAGAATAGACAGGAAATGCCCTAAGTCTGAGAGCTTTGGTCCCTTTTCCCAGGAGTACTTGAACTTGACTTTTCAACATCTGGTTAATGATTATTGAACATTTTATGGAATTGTCAGCAGTTTAAAAGAAGAAAAACAGAAAACAGATTTGTTCTTCATGGCTTTAATGAGAAGAAATTTTGTTATTGCTCATGAAGTTTTGATTTGACATTTGAAATGTGAACCTATACATGTTTAGAACAATCACCAGACATTTTTTGAGTCTAGGACTCTGAGTGTGCAAAACACAGTGCAAAAGATAACTATATACATAGGCGACAATTAGTGCAAATAAAGGTGGAAAAATGCATTCTCAACATTCTCAAGTAACATTTTGTTATTGCACATGACAGACACGCACAAATGCCACTATCTAACGCTATTTTTTTTAAAACAAAACACCACTCTCACTCACTCTCCTTTTACTCTCTTCCTTCACTCTCCTTTCTCACTTGTCTTCTGCCAAAGCTGCCACTGTTCGAAATTACTGTAATATATATGCCACACATCATATATTGCTGGAAAGCACAGATCCTCAGCTCTCTGTCAGCATTTGAATTTTTGAGCTTGAGCAAACTTTCGAGGAGTTACAGTGTTGAGAATCCGTGTAGCAGTCTCATGTTACTTCTGGTGTTTAACTATGGTGTTTTGCTATGAATGCCCACGTCATATGGTTGCAAGTACTATAATGAACCATATATGTGCGCATGCCCTAAATTCTCAGCTTTCCAACGCCGTTGGAATTTTTCTGATCGGACAAACTTTGACAGAGTTACAGTACTAATACTCCGGACATATAAAACACAGCGCTGGCACCGGCTCAGTAGGTAAAGGGTTAATAAGCAACATTTTTGGGGCAGATCTACAACAGATAGCAAGCTTTTGGCATGTTTTTTTGCAATGAAAATGGCTAAATAAATTGCCTTAAATCCACACAGCACGTGTGGAGGAGAAATCCATGCTAACTGCACACAGACTGCTCAGAAATATTCTAAATTCTGCACAAAATTCCTCTCCTCATATGCAACTCAGCCTCATCACAAATAGCACCTAATCGGCAAAAAGGCCAGCACTATGCCACAGCACTAAACCCGGTGCAATTTAACGCCAAATGAAACCAGGTATTAAACTGGCACTGATTCTCTCTAGGCTCTTGTTTCTCTTCTTTCCACCTCAGTCAGTTGTTGCTGTGTAAATAAACCTTTATGAACAGTAATGTGCTGTGGAACCAGCAGGCACTCAGCACAGCCACACGTGCTCAGGAGAGCTGATATGGGAAGGGTCAGCTGCCTGTTAAGGGACCTGATCTGACCTTTGACCCTAATCAGTTAAAACTTCACAGAAAGGTCCTGCAGTGTTTTATTGTACCATGGTAGGATAAACCTTCAGGAAATTCATTCTTGGCTGAGAAACAAAGCTCCTCATGCCCAGTAAAGCCCCATTTTTCTTTGATGAAGACCACATTCGCTTGTCTCTGTTTTACCAGATTTGAATGTCTAACATTGTTCTGCAGGAGCTTCATGCCAGCACTTGGAATCACCTTGGCGTAGTTTCCAGACACAGATTTGAATCCAACTGTGATTAAGTCGGCTCTGATGTCTGCTGTGTAAAGAAACAGGCTGTATCACTACCAGGATGTCAAACGGATTAAATAAGACACAGACAAGTAATAAGACAAGATTCCCAGCCTGGTATGTCTGTGATCATGAGTAAATAAAAAGAAGTGTCAGATGCGTAATCCCAAAATCAAATTAGAAATAATTTCTGTCTCTTAAAATTAATGAGCTCTCATTTAAGAGACTCTTTATTTGATCTTTTCAAGCACAATTACGGCCTGCAGAGAGGATCAAAAGTTCCCTTGACTTCTGCAAATCCACTTGCAAAGTGCACTCAAGCTGCATGCAAATATATTCAGAGTCAGTGTGAGGGGAATTATCCATTAATGTGGTGTTGGCATGGGGGTCTGTCTTGCAGGTTTGGGAAAGTGGACCCTGACCGTCCCTTTAATCGCTCCATCATTTCAGAGCAAAACTAATGGAAGGCGTTGTCACATGGCAGAAGGTGCATTCTGTGATAAAACAGGGTAATTCCACTCCAAAATAATCACAGGGGTCCTATCAAGTCGATAACTGCATTTACAGCAAATGTCTCTCAGCGCAGACTGGGCAATTTTCTCGCCTGCAATCGCCGGAAACCCATTTAACTCCAGGAGAGGAGGGAATTGGTGGGTGCTGAAAGTGAAATTTCCCAGGAGGGCCGGGACATATTGTGAAAATCAGCCGTATTGGAATGTTTCCAACAGATTGTCACAAAGAGGAGGGTGAATTTGGGGACAATATTGTGAGCACTCACAGGAACAAATGTGCTCCAGGGTTAAGAGGGGCAGCCATTTCTGCTCGCTGGAGCTTTTTGGAACAAAATATTCGCCAAGAGATAAAATTGGTTTACAAATGGTTTTGTGTTCTAACTGTGCAGTAATGAAATGTCTGAATGCTCTGATTTGGTTATCTAATATCGACACTGTAACTATTCTGTGAGGGAACTGTTTGAGTGCTTCAGGGAAAACACATTAACTACATGAGCAAAAAGCACTGAGTGTTCACTTTTTGATAAAAGCCATAAACAGGCACATCAGAGCATCAGAGGGTGTTGATATGAATTACTGCTGCCAGTGGTGCACACTACAGCACTGTGCGTACATTTTATTTTTGTTATTTCCTCTGTACTTCAGTTTCAGTCTTTAGCTCAGTGTAACTCAACCCTGCTCAACCAAAGAGCCAAATGGTTGGAAAATACCTTTGAGAGAGCTACGATTTAAGAGCTGAAAAGTGGCAAAAATGGCTTGAAGTAGCAATAAAAATAAGTAAATGGTGGCAAAAATGGTCAAAAAACAGCAAAAATGGGTGAAAAGGGGTGAAAATGGGGAGAAAAAATGAATCAACAGTCAGAAAGTAGCAAAATGGATGAGGAGTGACAAAAATAACTTACAGGTGGCAAAAAATGGTCCAAATGGGGAAATACATGGGAAAAAAACTGTAGAAAGTGACTAAAATGGGCAAAAAGCAGTCAAAATGGCAAAAAAAGGGAAAAATGGCAACAATGGGATAAAAGTGTCAGCAAGAAGTGACAAAAATGGGCAAGAAATTAGGAAACGACTGGTATTTGATGGGTAAAAGTGACAAGAAATGGAAAAAGTGGCAGAACGAAAGCAAAAATTGGAAATAAGTAGGAAAAAAGTGGTATTTAATGGCAAAGGTAGCTTAAATGGGTGAAAGGTGGCAAAAGAAAAATGGCTGAAAGTATTCTGTGCCTCTCCACTCTTCCTCCAGACTCTGGGACCATGAATCCACGTTGCTTGAAGTCCAGTGTGAAGTTTCCACAGTCAGTGATGATTTGGGCTGCCATGGCATCTGCTGGTGTTGGTCCACTGTGTTTTCTGAAGTCCACAGTCAACGCAGCCGTCTACCAGGACATTTTAGAGACCTTCATGCCTCTTGCTGCTGACAAGCTTCATGGAGATGCTGATTTCATTTTCCAGCAGGACTTGGCACCTGCCCACACTGCCAAAGGTACCAAAAGCTGCTTCAATGACCATCATGTTACTGTGCTTGATGAGAGACACCAGACCCAACAATGCAGATGACATGAAGGCTGCTATCAAAGCAACCTGGGCTTCCATTACACCTGAGCAGTGCCACAGGCTGATCGCCTCCATGCCACGCCGCATTGTTGCAGTAATTCATGCAGAAGGAGGCCCAACCAAGTATTGAAGGCATAGAAATGAACAGACTTTTCAGAAGCCTGAAATTTCTGTTTAAAACATCCTTTTTTTATTGGTCTTGTGTGATATTCTAATTTTTTTGAGACACTGAATTTTGGTTTTCTTATCTGTAAGCCATAATCATCAACATTTCAAGAAATAAAGGCTTGAAATATTTCACTCTATGTGTAACAAGTCTATATAATATATGGGTTTCACTTTCAGAAAAGAGTGACCAAAAATGTTGAACTTCTTCATGATGTTCTAATTTTTTGAGATGCACCTGTACAGTACTCTATATAGTTTTGTTTTTTTGTTCTCCACACCCTTCCAACAAAGGGTGCCTTGGGCAGAGTACTTCCCACATTGGCAGGGTGTAATGAAGTACCTCATGCTCACCTTCCATGCAAATTCTCTCCAATATTAAGAAAAAGTTATCCCTGAATTTCCATGCAGGAGCATTTTCCACTCTTCTGCCTGAATATTAATGTCAATTCTTTTGCCCATTTTTCTCTTACCTTATTTTCTCTAAAGCTTTGCTTTTGCTTCTATAAATAATGGAGAAATTTCCTTTAGCTTTATTTCTATTTTTGACTAAATACTCTGTTAATTCATTTGTTGTTTAATTCTCCTGTAGATGTTGCACGAGGTAACTTCTTAACTGTAAAAACTTAAAGAAATGATTTCGGTCTGTTTCATTTGTTGCAGCTATTGTTTCAAAAGAATCTACTGTAATGTTTGTAATTAACTGTGAGTATGTTTTTAGTCCTTTGCTGGCCTACAAATCTAATATTTTGTCAGTCTTATTTGGTATAAAGTCAGGGTTGTGTGCCATTTCCCTGAGGAGGACACTCTCACTCCTTATATTAAGTATTCTACAAACTTGCTTCCAGTTTTTAATGGTGTTTAAAAGACAGATTCTGTCCACCAAGCCTGTCCAAAGCTTTTTTACTTAAAAATGGTGATGTCCCTATTGATAACTTGGCCATTTCTTGGGCTAAATCAATGGTTCTCAACTGGTGGGTCGGGACCCAAAAGTGAGTCACAAAGCAGTTTTCAGTGGGTCGCGAATAGGTGTCTGTGGAAAAAAATGGTGGCAAAAAGTCCTGAAGTTTTTAGAAGACATGCATACTTTTCATTTTACCCTGTGCCAGCTGGAAATCTCCATTTTTATAATTCTGCCTTTGTCTGTACAGCAGGTATTTCTTCTTTAACCCTATTATACATGATGTTCTAATAACTGAGAAGGTAAAAGAGTCAGAGACAAAAAATTCTGAACCACTGAAGAAGACTGCTATATTACTTTTGAACCATCAACTGGATTCAAAATGTAAATGTTCACAGCACTTTCACATGGCATAAGCTTCATGCCCCCCAGTTCTCAGACTTTTTGGGACAAGGGACCCCTTACAGGGCAGAAAATTTTCCAAGGACCCCCACATAACCCTCACGCTGATTTCTCATCCATTCGTCCAAAAGAAATCTTTAGTTTTGTCCTTAAACTTTGCATGCTTTTTTTTATCAGATGACACTTTAGCTTGGTGGGCTTGCTTCACATGAAAATACACAACGCATTTTGATCTTCCGTTGCTGTTCTCAGTAAAACCAAACTCCAGATAGCTTTCGTCATATTTTCTCAGTTTAACTGGTTTGGGCCGGGCATCACTTGATGAATATTTATCCATTTTTGCTAGCTTGACCTGCGCATCAAATTCGTTCTGAGCAAAGGGACTGATGCGTGATGAAAGATGGGATGACTTATGTCACAATCATATCTGAGTTTTTATTGGCCCAAAGCGGACTTATGTTGGAAACATCGATTTAGTAAGGTTGATTTATGTGTGTGTATTTTATATGTATTTATTTGATTTTGAATGATATGGCATTACTTTGATAATTAATTTTAAATTATTTCGCGGACACCAAGGGGTCCCCGGACCCCAGTTTGAGAACCACAGCCCTAAAGGACATTATAATCAAGGACATACTCTCATTCAAATGTATGACAAAACTGACCTCTCTTTCTGTAAAAACAATCAATATGTAATCAATACCAGCATACTGGTCACCTTTTCTCCCTCACTGGCCACCTCACTGTTGTCCCACATCAGCCAGTTTACAGTTTGACTAAAAATGCCGTTTTCTCACTCTGCACATCTTTAATGTGACAAATGAGCACTTTGACAGGCAGGGTAATTTAAATGATAAGCATTTCTCTCTCCAGCAAAATTAATTTAGATATGTATCTGGCAAGCGTAGCCATGCTATCGCAGCCAGGCAGCTGGCCTCCAGCCAAAGTAAAACACTCATTATTTTCCAATTAAACTCTGAGGTTTCTGTCAAATTCAAACTAACTTCGCTGATATAGTTTGTGTGTGGATTTAGGTACGCTTTAATTAAAATCTCGTTCTGTTGTAATGGAGATTTTTGGAGCCAACTAAGGATGCCACTTTACTGCAGAGATTTCCCTACAAGTATCTGTCATTTCTAGATGAGCTATGAGGATTTAGTCTTTGGTGTTAAATCAGCATTTTGGAGATTACAATCAGAGGTCAGAGACACATTTTTGTTGGGTAGATTGAAAATGCAGCTTTTTTCATTTTTAGTTTCATCTTAAGCCTTAAACCTGTCAGGATTTTTTTAAATGTTGGTTTAACCACAGTCGCTTCCTCAGATTAGCCCTTATCTTAATCTCATGTTATGCACTGGACTTTAATTCTAGAGGGCTGGCTGTGTGAAGACCAGTGTTGCTTTGACGGATTCATCAGTGCAGCTGGCAATACCAGAAAGCGTAGAAACAAATGTACACATGTGTTTTTCCTGGTTAAGGGGTAATGCTTTGGGGAAAGAAGTGTTTTAAGGATAAATCTAGCAGGTTTCTGTCTCTTAAAGTCAGCTGCAATTTCTGAACACTGTATATAGCATGCAGACCTAGACCAACTGACTCATAATACAAACAGCAACAAAACTTTCGGTTTGAATCTGCAGACTGTAGCATGCAGTTTATTTTCAGTGGTGCAGCTTCACTTGTTACAGCAACTAACAGCATGATAGCTGAGCTCTCTTCCTGTTGAGCTGCCTGAGCTTTCCTTGTAGTCTGTGTTATTTCATGACATTGGTGAGCTGATACAGCTGAAGACTCCAACCCAGGAACAGAAAAGAGGAAAGAGAAGAGTCAAACATAAGTAAAATAGTTGTGAAGTACAGACTTACAGCCTGCAAGTTGCTCTTGACACCCACCGCATGTCTGTCACTGTAGACTATTTTCAATCAAACCAGCTCTCCACAAGGTTTATTTAAACACTACACCACAGTTGTATTTCAGTGCATGATTGCATTGTAAGCCTTGTTGTAGATATACAGTAACATGCATACGTTTTAAGGCTGCAAGGACGCATCACAGGGCCCCATGTGCCACAACCAAGAGCTGCAGAGGAGAAGGAAGGACGGCCAGAGTCAAACGTGATGCTTGGCAGCAAAAGTCAAGCTTGCCAGTGGGTTTCAGGCCCTGGTGCCATCCACAACACAACTAGGGGCTTATGGCAACCCTTCTACCCGCTTGGACGATATCCTAGGCCATACTTACTCACCACATCCACCTTTGTCAGCCCTTAAGGTGTGGACTCTGTTTGCTTTTCAACTGATATTTTTTCCATGATTCTGGTAATAAATAATAATTATAAAAGGACATCCAGAGCACTACAGGGTTGTGTTATCCTCCTTCCCACCCAACATACCTGGATGCTCTGTACAGTACTGCATATCCATACCCTTAGAGCAGTGAAGCAGCCATGTTCAGGTTGCATGCAGTGATGCTGTTAGCTGTGCCTACTGAAGTCACTGCAGAACTCAGTGTTCTCATACTGGTATATGTTTAGAATTAATGTAAAAAGTGCAATTCACACAGGACTAGGGCTGGGCAATTAATCACAAATGAGATTGATGAGATTAGTACGACATTCTGCAATTTACACATCGCAGACATTGCAGTATTGCTTAAACTTGAAATAGTCAAAATAGCAATTTAATACATACATTTTTTGCAATTCATTCTATCTAATAATGATTCAGCTTAGCATTAGTTCATGTAAGTCATATTCCTCAGCCGCGATTGGCTGGTAGCCAGCTGGCACCAATTATTTCCTCCCAGCTCCTACAGCCAATCACAGCTCTTTATCTCAACAGAGCGGCCCATTTAAAGGTGACATACTGCTCACTAATTCCTGCTTGCATCAGTACTGCTGCTGGCAAAGCTTCACCTCCTCCACCCCAGCCTCCTCCTTCATAGCTTAAAGCTTGTTGCTCCCTCCTATTCAGATTCATGCTACTATGGATTAATTGCTTCTGAATAATTTCATTGCTTTCAATGCACATTGTCATAAATGTATCTGTCCATATGGGGGTTTCTAGCCATAAACTCCCTGGAAAGTCATGCTGCATGACTAACCCAGGGAGCATATTAGAGTTTCTGTGAAACGCAGCACTGACAGTTGCAGTGAGAGCGCCGTAAATTACAGAGGCAGCAAAAAGAGCCTAATAAATATGTACCACATCTCCCCTTATTCATGGAAATTACTACAAGTGTTTGCTAATCTGTGTAAATGTGCCTCTTATTGTAGAAAGGGGAGACATATGCATGAATTAAACATCTTACACACAAACATCTGACATGTCAACCATCCTGGAAACATGCCGAGCTAGAACACAGATAACGCACATAGACTGTCACACTGTCAGCTATTTAACAGACCCCAACTCCAAAAAAGTTGGGACAAAGTTGGCATAAAAAAAAAGTCTAAAATGTGAATACAAACAGAACACAATGGTTTGTGAATCCCTTTTAACATATATTCAACTAAATGCAGCACAAGAATGAGGGGTTGAATGTCCATGCAGTTTGTCTTGTGGAAATAAACATACATGCTGAATTTGATGCTGCCAAATTATTCCAAAAAAAGTTGGGACAGTGGCTTGTTTACCGTTGTGTTGCATTCCCTGTTCTTCTAACGCTCTGTAAGCATCTGGAGTGATGGCAGTAACTGTTGAAGTATCAAAAGTGGAATTCTGTCCCATTCTGGCTTGATGTACATCTAAAATAGCTCAACAATAAGGGGTTTGTGTTGCAATATTTTGTGCTTCAAAATTTGCCATACCTTTTGAATAAAAGACAGGTCTAGTTGCAATCCTCTTTATAATATTTTACACTGCGTCTAGGCAAATTAGATTTTATTGTAAACATTTTTTTTTTTTTTTTGCTTGTTTTTCAAAGAAACTCATGGATGTTATTGTGTCTCAGGGCTCTGTGGATCACCGAAATCAATGTCACACACCTGTGATCATTAGTTTTTCAGGTGAGCCCAGTTAAAGGAAAACTACTTAAGAAGGACGTTGCACATTATTGCTGCTGGTGCCTCTTGAGTCCCACCAACCTCAAGGTGTAGGATCCTCCAGAGGCTTGCAGTTGTGCATAAACCTACTATTCAGCCCCCCCTAACCAATGTGCACAAGCAGAAATGGTTGCAGTGGGCCCAGAAATACACGAAGACTCATTTTCAAACAGTCGTGTTTACTGATGAGTGCCGTGCAGCCCTGGATGGTCCAGATGGAGGAGTAGTGGATGATTGGTGGATGGCCATGTCCCAACAAGGCTGCAATGTCAGCAAGGAGGGGGCGGAGTCATGTTCTGGGCCAGATTCATGAGGTTAGAGCTAGTAGGCCCCTTTAGGGTCCCTGAAGGTGTGAAAATTACCTCTGCGATGTGTATAGATTTTCTGACTGACCCTTTTCTTTCTATGGTACAAAAAGAAGAACCATGCCTTTCGTAACAAATTTATTTTCATGCGTGACAACGCACCATCTCATGCTACAAAGAATCCCTCTGCGTCATTGGCTGCTATGGGCATAAAAGGAGAGAAACTCATGGTGTGGCCCCCATCCTCCCCTGACCTCAACCCTGTTGAGAACCTTTGGAGCATCCTCAAGCTAAAGATCTATGAGGGTGGGAGGCAGTTCACATCAAAACAGCAGCTCTGGGAGGATATTTTGAAATCTTGCAACGAAATTCAAGCAGAAACTCTCCAAAATCTCACAAGTTCAATGGATGCAAAAATTGTGAAGGTGATAACAAAGAAGGGCTACTATGTTAACATGGAACTTCGTCTGTTAAAATGTTTTTGATTGAAATAGCTTTGATTTCAGTAAATGTGACCTCCTAATGCTTATTTTTGAAAACAATTGTTATCATTGGGAGGTTTGGTCAGTAAAATCTGAATTATGCTCTAACGACTGATGACTTAAAGATTGTAAGACTGTCATTTACATAAACTATTTCTGAAAATCTGAGAAAAATATCATTTGCATAATAATTTGGAACACGGTGTATACCATTGAAGCTAACAAGCTGACAGGGAAGGCACACAAGAAAGACCAGCTCTTAACAACCAGCTCTGCTCTGCTTCCATGTCCCCTGTTTTTATAAATATTTAAATATTTGAGTCTTTCTGATTCTTCTAGAGTGACCACGATTTCACAGATGTTCTGATTTATTTGTTTTCCACGGTCCAAGCCCTGCTGCAATATTTCTGTTATTTAGAAAGCATCCACCAAATTCTCCCTATTTTTCTGTTGTTTATGCAGAGGTTTGATATAAAAGCAGCCAGGGTGGAGAGGCTACCATATATCATAGTTGTGCTGCTGTCATATGATGCTGCTGTGTGCTCTCTGGGTGAAACTGTAATAACTGTAGCTGTGGCAGCGTGCAGGTAATGATGTCATTTATATAAATTATGATGAGGGACAAGATAAGGTGCTGCTTGCAGTCAGGTGACAGAGGCAGCCTGTCAAATGCATTTCATCAGTCAGTGTACACAGTTTGATTCAGAGGAGGCTGAATGAAGAAGCTCTGATGCACAGAATGATGGAAAAAAAAAACTCAATTTACGGCTGTTTTCTCTGCAGAGCAGGGCCAGCTCTGATTGGTGTGTGGAGAAATTACCTCCCATGAGTTAGGGAGGAATCTGTGCGCTGTCACCATCCAGACTGAGTAATTACTGTGGAGCAACAGATTCAAAGCCTGGACTAACTTCCTCTTCTGTCACAGCCAAAGATCAGACATATTCATCAGCTCCAAAACAATTGGGCTTGCATTAATAACATTGATGATATCATTCATTAACCTGAGCCCTCTGCAGCACATCTTTGAAATGAATACTGATGGGTTTGAAGGGACTGAGCTTTAGAGGAGCAGCAAATCAATGTGAATCTTCTAACAGTGACAGATGGGTGTCTGTGTTATGGATTAAAAGTCTATAAAACGCTTTTCTGCCAAGACCATCTAAAACCTCGTCATCATGTTTATAACAAGCATCGATGTTTCACTCAGAATGTGTCCAGAACTTTGTATGATTATTGCAGTGCACTGGCTGTGTTGGTTCACTGAATCAGCCATGTTTAACTGTGTTTATTTTTCAAGCAAAGGGTTAATAACTACAGTATTGACCCTGAAAGAGGATTCTGGAACACCTAGGAAGATTGCGATCTTCTATTATTATCTGTAATTCCCACATAGTTCCTGTCTGCAGCCATGTGCTGCAGTTTGCCTTCGCACTGACCTTCTGTATCAGTTTCAGAAGCACAGTGCAAATCAGAGTAGTTGAAGTCGTACACAAGAAAAACATAAAAACAACTGAATTCAATTTGAATTTGGAATATTTTTATTTCATAGATCCAATGCAGTCCTGGTGCATCTGCGATTGGTTTAATTTTAATTGGTTTGAGTTAGTTGTTCTAAAGTTGACATGCTGTTCACTTCAATTTTGTAATGTTTTGCTTTTAGCCTTAGTGAATATATCTCTCTACAGAACCAATTCATAATCTCGATCTCAACTTAACAAAAATTGGAGCTCAGCATTTCCATCATCGTGGAAATTTATACTATAGCTGTGCCACTATCTCCATTTTGTAAGACAAACTGGTACATCCTAACCATGCACAGCAGATGGATACTGTAATGGGGTTTTAGCTTCTTTGTCTAAACACCCCCCCCCATGGAGCCTATGCAACAGACATGGGGAAATGATAGGGCTAGGAAGGTGTCGACTTTACTGTATTTGTAAATACGAAGCAACAAAAGGTGACTGTGCTACTTCCTGAATAGGTGTTAAACCTGGAGCACATGACTGAATCAAAAGGTCCTTTTGTATTTTAAATTGTGATGTCCAGACCGCCTGGAAACAAAGCCTGTGCTGGTGTGGATTCTTCCCAGGCAGAGGGGTGTCAAGCATACCTTGGGGGGGGCGTTTCCTCAGGCATAAATGTTCTAGTCTCCCCAGGTTCTGGGTCTCTCTTCATTCTGACCGCTCGTGTGTGATGATTGACCATTCCCTGCAAGGAAATAAAACCTTTTTGTCGGCCGGCAGATGTCTAATATTTCATTTGTTCACCAGCAACAGAGAAAAATTGCCACAACAATACGCCCATTTCCTTGTTTCTCACTGGTGAATCCATCTTGCAAAGCTCCCATCTGAACCGTTGAACAAGTTTTATTATTATTTTTTGTTCAAAGGCTCTACCCTTTCCCAAATGCCGTCTATGGCACAGGTGTCAAACTCAAGGCCCAGGCCCCAATTTGGCCCGTGGAACAGTTAAATCAGGCCCGCAAGATGAGCCCATATTTCTGTTATAACTGGCCCATCAGTCTGAGGTCTGCAGATTTCCTCCAGTATAAAAATGTGAACTTATCCTTGATGATTTAAGATATCCTTGTTGAGTCAGAAAATCTGAAAAAGGATTAAAGCCACTGGCTACCTGTTAGTTTCAGGATAGAGTTCAAAATGTTGCTTGTCTTTAAAGCATTGCATGGATTGGCACCTCTATATTTGTCTGAGTTGTTGCACCAACACACTCTGGTCAGAGTGCTGAGGTCAACACACCAGATGCTTCTTAATGTTCCTAGATGCAGTTTTAAAACCAGAGGTGACAGCTGTGGCTGCTCCTAGACTGTGGAACAGTTTACCTCTGAACATTAGAACTGCTCAGTCTATAGATAATTTTAAATATTTGCTGAAAACTCATCTATTTGCACTGGCTTTTAATACATGTTAAACTTGACATTTTGATATGTGTTCTCTTTGACATTGCTAGATCATTAGGTGTTTTTGTGTGTAATTTATTGTGCTTTTACTGGTTCATCAAAGCGTGTAAAGCACTTTGGTCAACTAAGGCTGTTTTTTAAATATGCTATATAAATAAACTTTGAATTGACTTGACTTGAAAAATAATTAGATGAGTAGTCAGGAATGTGGGAAAATAAATGAATTTGTGTTTTAATTTCACATTTTCAATTTTGCATCTCACATTTAGGACTCAAACTTAGGATTTTGATGTTTAATTTCATATTTTGAGCATTTGAAATCATAATTTTGATTTCTCATATAATATTTTGAGCTTTAAGATTCATAATCAAAATTTTTAAGTGATATTTTTACCTTTTTTTTTACAGATTTTTTGTATTTTACCTCATATTTTCAACTCCAATCTTTGTCTTCATAATCCCGTAGTTTGACCTTTCAGACTAACAATTTAAAATTTTGAATCATATGTAGACTTTTAATTTCATGATTACAAATTTTATTTCATCTTTTGACCTGTTAAACTCATGATTTTGACTTCTTTCTGATATTTGCCATCAAAAACACCCATAATTTTTCAATTTCAATTTCATATTTTGACCTTTTTGAACTAGTAAATTTTTTTTTTCTCAGATTGTGAGCATTTAAACTTTTCTTTTTTAACTTTTCAAATGTCAAAATCATTTATCATCAGTGCTACGATTTTTTTTTTTTTTTTTTTTTTTTTTTAATATTTTACCACCGGTGAAACAAGTTTGACAGTTTTTGGAAAAAAAAATGGTGACCCTGTTCTGCCCTCAGGTTAGTCCTGAATCCAGAATCTGGCCTCTGCTGTGATTGAGTTTAACACCCCTGATCTATGGAATATTTTCCATCTGGCATGTCAGCTTAGGCAAGCTCTATTGTGTGATAGAAGTCAAAGTTTGATCCATTCAGCACAAGGGTTAGTTCTCTCATTCCTTGCCCATACCGCTGCATAAAACAGAAGAGGAAATTAAAAATACCGCCTTGCACTACCCCACTTATGGGCTGTTTAACAGGAAACAGCGAAACCAACCTGGCTGTTATGCTGAAGCGTGCTCGGGTTGTGAAAACTGTAAGTTAACATTACTGCAATCACTGTTTGCCTTCATTAATAAATCTGATGCATCTGAACAACTGAGAGATTAAAGCATTGAGTCATTCATGATACAGATAATCTGAGCCATGGTTTTCATAGAAACAGCAGAGAACATCTGGGTTGTTCTGCTCCGGTCATGATTTACTACAGTAGTGGAAATATTTCAGCTGCTGGAGCAGCAACAGTCATCTAATGTTGATTTGTAGTGTGTACTTCTATTTGCTGCTTGTTAAATGTCCAAAAAAACAGTCAAGGTTGAGATTTATTTTAGATCAGCACTGCTGATTTTTTCTTCATCACCCAACCTGCAGCCTCATCCTCACTACTAGTGCTAATATTCATCATATCACAACCTTCAGTGTGATACTGCCAAAATATCATAGAGGCCTTAATACCACTGAGCTTCTTATCAGCTGCATTTAATCAAACAGGGTTGTTGGTTTATAAACTGACTCTAAAAGGTCAAATGAAAGTGCACTTTTTTTAGAAACGAGGTCCTGGAGCAGCAGTGGCCATCTGGCTACCAGACCCGTCCACGGGCTATTGTCTGGATGAGAACCATGACTCAGCAGGACGGAGTCAAGCAGAGGTCATCCGAGCTCCAGGCAAGGTCGCCTGCAGGATGGGACGAGCTGGCAGCAGAACACAGACGCAGACCCACACAGAGACGCAGATGGCTAAACGCTTCCCTGAAGCTTCTGTCCATCTATCTGAGGATTATTCTTATCATTTCCAAAAAGGTGATGCTATTGATTTTCTGGGGTTTGGCTGAGAGTGTTTGACTGATACTTATCTCAGTATGCAGCTCATCAGCTGTCTGTCAGTGTCAGGCTGAGGGCCGACCAGCGGCAGGTACAAACCTGGATCAGAAGGTAAATAAAATATTTTAAATTCATTTTTAATTTCAGACCTTCCTAACGTGACAGAAGTTTTGCTCTTTTCACAGTCAACAGCCAGAAAAAATCAAAACTTGATTTAAAAAAAACCTTCAAAACCATTGCAACAATAGTAGGTCATCTTTTTTTTTTCTGCAAGCCACATTTTTTAGCCAAAATTGACAGGAAATGATGATTAGAGAACCATATTTACCATGTTTTAGCAGATATTTCCACGTTGGTAGAATATATTTGCAATGTGTTTTTGATGACCCTGATAAAGGCCACAAGCTGAAACATGAAGGTCTAATAAAGTTATCTAAACTTAAACTGTAGCTGAAGTTTTAGTGTCTAAAAATACTACATAGGTGCTAGAAATTATAGAGAAAGTGAAGTTGGGACTGGTTTTCATATGGGAATTGAACAATGACTTTAAAGGGATATTCCAGCATTTTTAAAGTTGAGTCAAATGAGGTATGTAGCAATAGTAGTGTCAATAGCCTCTATAGAAGGTTATACCAGCGAGGAGGCTGGTATAAACAGACGGGTACAATTTCCCCCCTGAATTTAGCGAGTTTTTGGTAAAAATGGTCGACATAGCTACTGTCAAAAAAATTGGGAGCATTTTATTTTGTACCCAGAAAGCCTCTGGGTTCTTGTCTCTATTTTTTTTGCAACGCAAAAGCACATAACCAGTAGCCAAATCCTGCATTGCAACACAGTGAACAATGCTCGCTGAAATCACTGGAGGCTAATGACACTTCTACTGCTAGGTACCTCATACAGCCCAGCTTCAAAAATAATGAACTGTCCCTTTAAGCTGTTAGTCTTAAAGGCATCATGCCATCATGCTGCTCTGTTAACTGTAAGTGAAATTCAAATTTTTTTGTCTTCACACACTAGATACACTATATTGCCAAAAGTATTCACTCACCCATCCAAATAATTGAAATCAGGTGTTCGAATCCCTTTCATGGCCACAGGTGTATAAAATCAATCACCTAGGCATGCAGACTGTTTCTACAAACGTGTGAAAGAATGGCTCGCTCTCAGGAGCTCAGTGAATTCCAGCATGGTACTGTGATAGGATGCCACCTGTGCAACAAGTGCAGTGGTGAAATTTCCTCACTCCTAAATATTCCACAGTCAACTGTCAGTGGTATTATAACAAAGTCGAAGCGATTGGGAAAAACAGCAACTCAGCGACCAAGTGGTAGGCCACATAAACTGACGGAGCGGGGACAGTGGATGCTGAGGCGCATAGTGTGCAGAGGTCGCCAACTTTCTGCAGAGCGCCTTCAGATTAGCTCAAGAACAGTGCGTAGAGAGCTTCATGGAATGGGTTTCCATGGCTGAGCAACTGCATCCAAACCACACATCACCAAGTGCAATGCAAAGCGTCAGATGCAGTGGTGTAAAGCACGCCGCCACTGGACTCTAGAGGAGTGGAGATGCATTCTCTGGAGTGACCAATCGCACTTCTCCATCTGGCAATCTGATGGACAAGTCTGGGTTTGGCGGTTGCCAGGAGAACAGTACTTGTCTGACTGCATTGTGCCAAATGTAAAATTTGGTGGAGGTGGGATTATAGTGTGGGCTTGTTTTCAGGGAGCTGGGCTTGGCCCCTTACTTCCAGTGAAAGGAACTCTGAATGCTTCAGCATACCAAGAGATTTTGGTCAATTCCATGCTCCCAACCTTGTGGGAACAGTTTGGGGATGGCCCCTTCCTGTTCCAACATGACTGTGCACCAGTGCACAAAGCAAGGTCCATAAAGACATGGATGAGAGAGTTTGGTGTGGATGAACTTGACTGGCTTGCACAGAGTCCTGACCTCAACCCCATAGAACACCTTTGGGATGAATTAGAGTGGAGACTGTGAGCCAGGCCTTCTCGTCCAACATCAGTGTGTGACCTCAGAAATGCACTTCTGGAAGAATGGTCAAAAATTCCAAAACACACTCCTAAACCTTGTGGAAAGCCTTCCCAGAAGAGTTGAAGCTGTTATAGCTGCAAAGGGTGGACCGACGTCATGATAAACCCTATGGATTAAAAATGGGATGTCACTTTAGTTCATATACGAGTCAAGGCAGGTGAGCGAATACTTTTGTCAATATTTTGTATGTTGGAATACGGTTAGTGTAAACATGTGAAAACACTAAGGCCGCTCTTCAGATGAGTGAATCTGGGTTTGGAGGATGTTACCTGTCTGACTGTAAAGTTTGGTGGAGGAGGGATAACGGTATGGGGCTGTTTTTGAGTTTGGGATGGCCCCTTATCTCAAGTGAAGGCCAGTCTTAATGTTTCAGCATATCAAGACATTCTGGACAATGCTATGCTTCCAACTTTGTGGCAATAGTTTGGGGAAAGCCTCTTTCTGTTCCAACATGACTGTCTCCCAGTGCACAAAGCAAGGACATTGTTGTGTGCAGTAAAGCCCAGACAATACTGAGCAGATGTGGTTTGATGCTGTCCAACTACTGTGGTTGATCATCTGTCTTTAAATGTTGGATTTATAGTTAAAATGACCCCAGACATAACCCAGTTTGCTTATATACATAGTTCTATTTTGACTTGTGTTATCTTTGTTTACCTGGATAGGGCTGTTGTGATATGCACAAGGTTGCAGTGATTCACTAGGTGTTGATTTTCATTCGTCCTGCATCCTTCACAATGGGAGAAAATCTAATTTCCTGGCAAAGGTGTTCAACAATCAGTTTGTCTGTGCTGTAAAAAAACAGACTTAATTACATTTGCCCTGCAGGAAAGCACATGAACACTTGGCCTAAAAGATTTATTTACTTTTTTTGCTCTTCAAAGTGTCTTTGTAACCAAATATCTCCATTTTTCCTCCAGCTCTTTTTTAAAATTCTTTCTCTGTGTCTTGTGCTGATCTCTGCTTTCTTCTGTTGCTGTCTGCATGGTGCCGACATTTCCCCCCGCTGCAGGCTGTGTGCCTGGTGGTTTTCCAATGAAAAGATGCTTTATTTTTCTGAATTGGTCTGCAGTGAAAAGACAGAATTACACTGGGAGTCAGAGGCTCCTTTAAATCACCAACAGTGTTCCACAGAGACAAGCAGGGACATCTGTGTCTTATATTTTGACATCCAGCTGGAAAAACTAAAATAGAATGACCATTTGGGCCTTGTTAAGGTCTCATATTTCATATTACTGACAATTTAAACCTAAATGTTGTCCTTTCCTCTTGCAGACAAACCTTAACAATCTTGACTTTTAACTTTTTACAAATCTGCATCATGATGTTCTTATTTCAGAAGACTGGTTCCTCTAAAAAAAAAAAGGGGTGTAAACACACTCAATTTAGTGCTACTGATCGAGTTGGAGCCCCACCTGCTGGAACCATAAACACTAGTAACACCAGCACAACCATCTCAGACTTTCCTGAGTTCACCAGGGTGAGCAGCAAGCAAAAAGTAGAGATTTTCACCCTGACTTTACCCTGAAATTTTCCTGCTATGGCCTTCCTATATAATTCTCCTCGACATTCCCTACATTCACTATCAGGCAAAATGAAGGACAACTTCATTCAGTCAGGGGCAAGTGTGAAAGAACAAGTCAGGAAATCTGCCTCAGCATATCGCTGTCTCCTGATCAGCTGTTTGGGACTGAAGGCCTCAAAAAGAGACAACAATACCATGCCAACTGTAGTGTCGCCAAATATCAGACATGACAATTATAAAATCACAGCCATAAACTTACGTGGATGAAAAATTTCTATTCAGCTCTTCTGGTTGGGGTCAATTCCTGCAATTTGTCCTCAGAAATGTACAGAAGGTCCTTTGAACACTAGTGTTCAGTAAGGCAGGGAACTCTAGACGGGCAGTGATGCAGGCCGCAGACGTCTGTGAATCACTATCATCCTGAGGAAACTTAATCCCACTCCTGAAAGCAGTAGCTCTCAGGTTCTAGGCTCACACTTTCCACACCTAAACCATCAGTCCTGGTCACCAGTCTCCACTGAAGTTTCTCCTCCCTCTCTTCCCGCTGAGTCTCCTAGGAAGTTGTCCCTCTCTGTACTGGTCATAGAAGTATCCCCTCGTATCCACAGTAAATGGCAAATTAAAGACCCTGTAAAGTGAAATCCATAATTGTGTCTTAACACACTAGATATATTGGAATATGGTCGCTGTAAACATGTGAAACACTGGGATCTACATGTGACTGAATTTTGGATTTAGACCTTTAGAAAGTTTTTCTCCTCTTTCCTGATTTGGTTCAATTTGGACAGAGTCATGAGCCCACAGTGAGGAATAATTCGCCCCTCTAACGCTACAATATAAAATCACAGAGCAGTATGGATTATTTGAAGTATCATAAAAGAGATTTGAGCCAAACAACAGACTTTGTCCCTTCTTCTAAGGTTAAAAAAAGGTCAAGAAGCAGGCTAATGGTGTGAGTGCTTTCCTCTTTTCAGATTTTAGCATTTTTTTCAATATAAGAGGATCATATTTCTCCTGAGTGGATGTGGCTTGAGCTCATTCAACAGACATGCCCACACCATTCTGGAACAGGTTTTACTGCCTCATTTTTCATGATTTTGAAGCTTAATTTTATAAACTTAGAAATGTTGTATTTGATGAAAATTTATACTGGGAGTTCATAACACAGTGACCTGTCATACAACAAACCTAAAAAAAGATCTGCTTTCACTTTACAGGGCACGCAGGCTGAAACCACTGATCAGACACCAGTGTTAATTTTGGCAGTTATTTTTAATTTAAGTCTTAGTTTTACTCTTTATATGAAATGCATTTTAGTTTTAGTCACATTTTAGTCATATCTTTCCTTTTTAGTTTTAGTCTAGTTTTAGTCAGGTTTTGGTCTAGTTTTAGTCGACTAAAACTCAAAACACTCTAGTCTAGTTTCAGTTTAGTTTTAGTCGACGAAAACTCAAAACATTTTAGTAAAGGTTTAGTTAAGTTTTAGTCTGGTTTTAGTCGACAAAAACTCAAAACTTTTTAGTTTAATGTTAGTCTAGTTTTAGTCAAGGAAAACTCAAAACACTTTAGTTTTAGTCGATGAAAACTCAAAATATTTTAGTCTAGTTTTAGTCAAGTTTTAGTCAAGTTTTAGTCAAGGAAAACTCAAAACACTTTGGTCTAGTTTTAGTTGACGAAAACTCAAAACACTTCAGTTTTAGTTGACGAAAATGCAAAACATTTTAGTTTAATTTTAGTCTAGTTTTAGTTTGGTTTCAGTCAAGGAAAACTCAAAACAGTTTAGTCCAGTTTTAGTCCCCGGAAACTAAAAACATTTTAGTCTAGTTTTAGTTGGTGAAAACTAGAAACATGTTAGTCAAGTTTTAGTTGACGAAAACTCATAACATTTAGTTTAATTTTTGTCTAGTTTAAGTCTAGTTTATGTCTGGTTTTAGTCGATGAAAACTCAACACAATTAAGTCTAGTTTTAGTCTAGTTTTAGTCTAGTTTTAGTCTAGTTTTAGTTGTTGAAAACTCAAAACATTTATGTCTAGTTTTAGTCTAGTTTTAGTCGACGAAAACTCAAAATATTTTTGTTGTTTTAGTCCATAAAAAGTCCTCACATTTTAGTCTTTACTTTTAGTCCAACCATTTATTTTCTTACTACATTTAGTACCAAATCACAGTAGTGTGTTCTCTGCACCTTGCCAAACCTGGATCCCTGCTTCCTACAGCTGAGAGACATTGTTTTTTGGCCTATTTTACCTTTAACTCTCAACTCGATGCCCCTAGCGCCCTCTCTTTAAAGGGAAAATGTCACCAAAATTTCTGGAAACTAGTGCCTCTATTACAGCCAAATACCTCTTACAAGTCAACATAAAAAATACTGAAATACTCTCCTAACTTTATCATAATATGACTCTCTTTTACTAACATTACCATGCCAGATTAATGACTTACCTCCAATTTCCACATACAACGGCTGCACCTGCAATCTGCCAGCAAAACGCACTGCAAAGCAAATTGCTCCCTCTGTAGTTTATTTTGTAGACCTTTATCCTTGCAGTGGTGGAAGAAGGATTCTCCACTTTTACAGTACATGAATATCACCAAAGGAAAGTCCTGGCTGAGGCTTTTCTGGGTCCAAAGTGAAAAATACTTCCTGTTAGGTAATGCAAACATGCATCTTTTAGAGGAATGGAGAATATGGTGCTTGGTGCTGAAGCATCACATAGTATTCAAAGGTTGCTGCTGCTGTTCAATGCCTTTTTTCCCCTCCAGGCCTCTGCACTGTCATGTGACTTAAAGCTATGACTTAATCAGCACTGGTGACGTCTGTCTTGATCAGCAGTATCGATAATTTGATTTATATAAAGACTTGGGACCCACTTACACCACAGTCAGACTCAGAGCACATATACCAAACTAAAATGAGTCATAAGGTCCACGTAGACCCGTGAAGAACTCTAGTTTGCAGCCCTGTTAATAAGAAAATGTGCTCCTTTGTTGGAGAAGCTGCCTCTCGTCTATTCATTTCACATGGAATTTGCAGTCTCTCCAGCCTAAATCACTTCACACATTTGCCTGCCAGTGAAATCAATTTGAACCAACATTTCCTGCAAGTCCCTCACACCCTCAGCACATCCTGCATGGCTGAATAAGACATTAATGCATTTCAGAGCGAAGCCTTTCTGATGGAGTGTGGAAAGAGTTTCACAGAAGACCAGATATCCACTGAACCGGGCCAGTACTCTGTGGAACTTAAAGTAAAAAAGGGAGCTACAAAATGGGACTGGGAGTCTGGAAAAGCAAGATAGTGAGGCACTGAACAGTTGTAACATAAAAATTCAGCATATCACTTGTTCCATGTGGCATTTCTCCATCTGCTCATGCATGTTTTTTAATAATTTCTATCTAATTTACTCAGCGTTCTTACATAAAATACAATAAATCCTGCCTCCATCCTAGATGCTCCTCCTATAAACACCCAGTTGGACAGCTAAGACTTAAAGCTGCTGTCTGCTTTAGTGCTGAGATGTATTTGCTGCAGCTGCAAAGTATTGAACTGTGTGAAGTTGGTGTCACAGTGAGACGGGAGATGCTAGTTAACCTGCCGTGATGAACTGCCTCAATGCCATTTGTCCGGCAGCAGACTGTGAAGCTCGGCTCCTGGAGGGAGAAAGAAAAAAAAAAGAAACTGGTTCAGACAGCACTAAATAGTGTAGAAGGTCAGATTTATTTCAATCATACATCACTATTACAAGCAGCCAACAAGAAAGTGGGGCTCAAACAGCCCTCAGCACTTTCTACGCAAAAATTACAGCACATAGTTCAATGTGTACCCAATAAAGCGGTAATTTATGGATAACAGAATTAACATAATGAACAAGAGGGTCTGGGGGCCTTAAAACAATAAAATGCATGAAGTACAAAGAGGTACTGAATATATTAGAAAAACTAGGGCGTTTGAGAGCCAAAACAGCATTCACCATGTGCTTATAAAATAATGCTAAATGAAGGTTGGACAAGCTTTTTAGATGTAGCTCAGGCAGATCAAGCATCAAGGGTCGGGACCCCCTTTGAGGTTGCAAGACACTGAGAGGGGGTCACCAGATGTCTTAAAAAACTAAGAATGTACTGTCTCTCTCAATTCAATGCTAAATTAGAGCGCTGGCAGCAAGTGTCAACATCTTCTTCACATTACAACTCTGAAGACATGAGTGTTGTCCACAGGTTTAACTAGAAAAGCACTCAGAGAGCACAGACCTTGGCCATTAGCCCTATTAGGAGATAGGGCTAATGGCGGAGGTCTGCCATTAGCCCTATCTCCTAATAATGAAGAATCCTTTAAAAATTCCTGGATCTGTCCCCACATGCCCCCCACCATGGCACTCACTGATTACTTCCTCCCTGGTGGGGTAGAAGCATGGTCAGGCAAAGCACTAGTTTGCAACGGGTGGACTGTCATGGGGGAAGCATTGCCTGCCGGTGCCAACAGATGCACTAACAGTCTCACCCATGGTCTCACTGGACGACTGGAAGTCATGGCAGAGGGTGAATATTCCTCTATTCCTCCCAGCATTGTGAGCATTCTCACAATTCGCTGTTTTTCTCTCTGTTATGCTCCGACTCATCTCCTTGACCGGGCGTGCATCTTTCAAACTCTATAAACTCCAAAACTATGAATAGAAACACACCTAAAAATTCTGCTGGGACTGAAGTTACATATGTCCGCCATCTCCTGGTGTGAAGTGGTAACAACGCAGACCTCAGCCATTAGCCCTATCTCCCAATAGCACAGAATCCTGAAAAAAAATTCCTGAATCCAGAAAGTGATCCGGATCACTGCCAAAATCTAATCAGTTCTTCCTTATGCCATTTCTGACATTTCCTGAAAATTTCATCAAAATCCGTCCACAACATTTTTGAGTAACAAACAAACGAACAAACAAACAAACAAACCCACCTGATCACATATCGTTTCAGATTCGTCACGTCATTGGTGACGTCTGAAGCCTCACTGCCCGGCTGTACCATGTGACTGGTTCGGCAAGTGGTTCGGATCTTTGCGCAAGGTTTGATCATAGATATTATCATGTCTATCGGTTTGACAGCAGTATAAACCCCGGTTGTTCCATCCAAAATGTGTGGTTATGATAGAGGAGATTTTTGGTTAGTTTTGAGTTTTTATATTTTGGATAGTTTGGAGAGTAAGACGGTTAAACCAATGCCATTTTCCAAAAGTGACACAGAACACGAATATTACCCCTACTGCCTTCAATATATTATATGAAGCTACTCATGTTTATGATACATACATATGATATAGCAGTCATTTTAAACACAATAGAAAATACACTTTATTTATACAAACAAATTATAGTCATACATTTTTTGTCACTCAAAGTCATTCCCAAACAGCTGATACTGACACAAAATACAGTGTATCACAGAACACATGGTAAAGATCACAGCTGCCTGTTTTACACACTTTGGCCTGCAGGTGGTTTCATGTGCACATGAATCCTAGAGAAATGAATCATTTTCTGAACTGATTTCCTGGAAAGCTTCCATGCTTCATGAAGCTTCATCTCACCATCACTAAAAAAGCTACTTCCTGTCACAAGTCAAACGGAAACCTAACTCAAAGTCAGCCACTAGGGGCAGATGAACACTAGGTTAGTGGTAACAGGACAAGGAATAGTCTTGAAATGACACTGTTGCCACTAAACTCTTTTTCATCACTTTGTAACATCAATTTTGCCCATTTTTGCCACATGAAACCCATTTTATTCTGCTGATTGTTGCCTTTATTAATCCATTATTGCCTCTATCAACCACTTTTTACACCTCTTTTTGCCCATTTTAACTACAATTAACCATTTTTTTCCAGTTTAAATCAACTTTTTATCCTGTTCCACCTAATTTCCACCTATTTTTTCACTCTAAAGCCATTTCAGCCACTTTTTAATCCCTTTTACCACTTTTTGTGCCTAGTTTTGCCACTTTTATCTAATTTTTGCCATTTTTAACCTATTTATGTTCCTTACAAATCCAATTTTGCCACCTTTTCCACCATTTTGCCATTGTTAAACAATTTTAGCAAGTTTTAACCCCTTAAAGCCTGTTCTATCATTTGATACATACTTTTATGATACCTCTATCTAATCAATATGATCGATAAATTACTAAAAAAAAAAAAAAAAAAAAAAAAAAAAATATTCTGAATACAATCTGATAAATGATAAAAATGCCCTCAGGTGGATTATCAGCTACTAAAAAGACCTAATGTACCAAATCAGATACAAATATATATATATATATATATATGTGTGTGTGTGTGTGTGTGGGTGTGTGTGTGTGTGTGTGTTAAATTTTATGGAAAATTTGATTTTTTTGGATTTCAGTAGAAAGTAAACATTTCAGTCCCAACAAATGAGAATTTTCTGGCTATAATTTGTGTTTTCAGGCTTCAATGGGTTAACCAATTTTAATTATGTTTTTAACAAAAGTTATTTTCATTTAAAGTAGGCTAAATTAATAAATAAAGATATTTGTACTGTTAAACCCCTAATTTATGATCCTAAATGGGTCAATCCAAAGAGCTCATTGACTTTAAGTGTGTTACTCTGATGGATTTTTTTATCCTTTCTGGATATTCTACAGTCAACAGTAAGGGTATTATGAGAAAGTAGAAGCATTTAGGAACAACAGAATTTCACTGGAAGACCATGTAAAATCTCAGAGCGGGGTCAAGTTAATGTGTAATTCCCAACACAGAGTGCTGAACTTCCACAGGCATTAATGCGACACGAAAACTTCAGACAGAAGTGTCAGATGCAGCTGGATGCATTTACAAAAGTATGGTGGAACAGTGAGTGTATCTCCGGCATAAGATGTTAAAAGAATGATGCTCAATCAAAATAGATGTGGTAGCATATGTGGAGAGTAGCATATGTGCAATATTTTAATGGAGCCAAGGGCCATCGTGTGCTGCTGCTGCTAAACACTCAGTTTTATGTCTATAAAGTGAATTTAAAGGGATTTCTATGACTAATGGAAAAGCATCCCTGCTGTGACTCACTGCAGCTCAGACGAGCTCGCCTCAGGGGCGAGCAAGTGTGCAGGTGCAGCTAATAAACCATGTGGAAACCAATCTCTTCACCTGCAGTACCACTACAGCACAGCTGGTTTCATTTGACCTCCTTCATCACTGTGATTGATTTGCCCTGCAAAGTCTGCTACTTTAGGCAGAGAGGCTAAATCCACAAATTCTGCTTTAGTGTTCACTTAAGCTCTCAAAACTTCACAGCCAACAAAAAAATGTTGATACAGAGAAATTTGGCTCTGTCACTGGCTATTTTGTAATTGTCTTTGATAGTGAGCAGAGCAACCAGATTTATATTCTGAATGCACAGAAGAGTGATACTTATGAAATGTTACAGAGACTTAAAAAGGTTAATAAAGAACTGTATTATTTCACAAGACAAGGGACTGACTTCTTTAAGGGAAGTCTAAAAAAAATATGTAGTTTGGATTCTTTTCTCCAAGACACTGAGTCTGTAAAGCAGAAAGACATCTTCAAAGTCAGGCGCATTGATTAAATAATCATAATAATCATAATCTAAGAGGTGAAAAGTGGCAAAACACCTTTAGCAATAACAATAAGTTAAAGGTGGCAAGAATGATCAAAAAGCAACAAAAAAGTGAAAATGGGGAGAAAATGGTGGAAAAAGGGTCAGAAAGTAGCAAAAATGGTTGAGAATTGACAAAAAAAAAGGAGTTACAGGTGGCAAAAAAGGTCTTAATGTGGCAAAAAAAAAAAAAAGAATTTGAAAAGTAACTAAAATGTGCAAAAAGCAGTGAACAGTGGCAAAAATGGACAACAAATAGGAAACAAGTGGTATTCAATGGCAAAAGGTAGCTTAAATGGGTGAAAAGTGACAATGGCAAAAAGAAGTGGCTAAAATGGGCAAAAACTAGAGAAAAGTGGAATTAATTGACAAAAGGTAAATTAAGTGGGTGAAAATGGGGAGAAAAAACTGAAAAAGGGCAAAAATTATATAAAAGTGGTTAAAAAATGGGTTACATGGGCAAAAACTAGGAAAAACAGGTGTTAGATGACAAAAGGTAGCCTAAATGGGTGAAAATGGGGAGAAAAAACTGTGAAAAAGGGCAAAAATGGGATAAAAGTGGTAAAAAAAATGGATAAAAAGATGCAAAAATGTCAAAAATAGATAAAAAGTAGGGAAAAAGAGGTATTTAATGGCAAAAGGTACCTTAAATGGATGAAAAGGGCCAAAAAGTTTCCCTTTAGTAAAGTTTTCTGGGGAATAATATTTAAAATGAAGACATAAAAGAGCCACAGACAATCACAAAACAGCCTCACATTGAGAATCACTGCTTTAGATGACTGCATTATACTTTGAGCCCTGAATTGATCAAATTTACCCACAGAGAAATGATTTCCAGTTTTATTTCGAGGTTTTCTTCTTTGCAAGGTTATGACGGTTGATTAATTTAACACCAATATTTTTGCTGTTTTTATAAGTTTGCTCTATGAAACCCACTGTCAAACTTAATATTCCAGGCACCCAAAATGTCACCTTGAAAAGCAGAAGGATTTGCCTGTTTCTGTGTTTTTTAATGGTGACTCCATCTTGCAAAGCTCCCATCTGAACAGACTGGGCCCGGTTAGAAATTGACAGGACCAATCAGCGTCGAGGGGCAGTGCGTTTGGGTGTGGTGGAGTCATGACGTTAGCAAGCAGCAACAAGAGGCTGGTGCAACTATGACTGAAGACATTAGCGTGGATACTGCTAAAATGCCAATTTTATCAGAACTTGACGACATTCCTTCATTCAAAGAAGAACAAAGAACAGCAGTGAGTTGTTTTCTTTGCAGGAACAATGTTTTTGCCCTTCTGGATTTGGCAAGAGTCTAATTGTCACGTGTTTTGTTGCTCTGATTTGCTGGTAAAGATGCGACAGAACGTTCATCCAATCACTCTGGACTAGACATGTAAACCTTCTCACTGCAAGAGAATCTTGCCTTACACAGTGCAGAAAGCAGTCAACCAGGGCGCTCTTTGGTAAAGCACAATAAAGGTACAATTAGACTGAATTAGAAGTCTACTTTACTAGGAAAAGCTATTTGTCGTCACATAATGTACAAGGTCAAATACATGTATTCAAAAGACATAGGATCCATAAATATGTCGGTCTTCAATTTACGCACAGACAAACATTCATCAGAAAAAAATTAAACAAAGAAAGACCTGGAAATGCCAGGGATAGATACGCATTTCCTGGGTGACAATTTGTCATTTAATTAGCGAGCACACAATACCAGCAGGAGTCACCCGCCTTGGTAGTGCCATCCATCATGAAAATATGCCACCAGAACTGCATATCCATAATCATTCTCTGCAGACAGACAATAGGAACACAATAAGCCACCTTGCGTGTCTCTCTCTCTCCACGCCGTCTCCACACCCGAGACGAGGTAAAGGTTGTCCCGCTGCTTCCTGTTGCCATTTAGGAGACATCTATTATGGATATGTCACAGCGCTGAGGGTTGGGCCCCCACCAGGGCCCTCCAGCAGGCAGACAGAAATGAACTTTTGTTGCAGTGTCTTTTTTTCCATCTGTGCTGTCACACTTCTCATCTAATAAAGTAGAACTGACGTGAAAAACAACCTTTAATAACACCGGTGACCTTTTAGTGCGGAAAGTGTTTGAGAGTGTGTGTGGGTGTACAGTCGGTGATGGTGGCTGAGAGTCGTCAGGATCATGAGCTCAAGTGGCTCTTTCATTTTCCCGCAGAATGCTCGGCTCTGCATACAGGCAGGTCTGCTGAAGGTGGAGAGAGGAGTTTGAAATATGATTTTTATGCTGCTAACCCACACTGAGCTTTTCAGAGTAGAAATAATATACTAGGAAAAGGAGTTGGTCACCTTTTATCAAGCCTTGCCCTCCTTGGTTAGGCTTTTACCTAAAAAATACCTCACAATTTGACCAGCGTTTATTTGTATTTCATTATTCTGATTCTTTTTAAACTAAGTCTCAGTGAAAGAAGAAAGACAAAGATATGGTAGGGTGTACAAGGATAACTCAAAGTCTCTCAAGAAAAATTGCCTTGAGAACACTTTGCACAGTGTGGGAGGGAGGGGTGATAAGACACGCCCTCTCTTTTCTACTGTCCCTAATCAGCCACATCATTCAGTCTATGATACATTTCAGTTTTGATTATTAGCCATAATGTCATAACAATCCAAGGCAGCCTCCCAATGACTTACCATAATTGTGAAACAGTCATATACAGTGCCTATAAAAAGTATTCACCCCAGTAGATGCTTTACCCTTTAATTTACTTTATTATTCAGTTTTGGTTAATATAACTTGGCTTTGGCTCCAATCACAGCTCTGAGTCTGTGCGAATTTACATCATTCTTTCAGTCAGGTTGCACAGGGATCAGCCATGAACAACTTTTTCCATGTCCAGCCACAAATTCTCTATTAGATTGGGGTCTAGGCACTCCAGAACACCCCCCTTGTTGCCTTTAAACCATTTCTGTGCAGCTTTCTCCATATGCTTCAGGTCTTTGTCTTGCTTGACATTAAATCTTCTCCCAAGCTGTAATTCTTTTGCAGGATTTTTCTATTTTTCCCACATTCATCTTACACTCTACCTTAACAAGCCTCCCAGGACAGGCTGCTGAGAAGCATCCCAACATCATGATGCTGCCACCACTGAGCTTCACAGTGGGGATGATGTGTTTGTGGTTATGTGCAGCATTTGGCGTCTTGTCTGATGGCTTAAAAGCTCCCTTTTGGTCTCATCAGACCAAAGAGCTTTCCTCCACTTGACCATGGAGTCTCCCACATGCCGTTTGGTGAACTCTAGTCCAGATTGAATCTGAGTTTTCTTCAACAGTGTCTTTCTCTTTGCCACTCTACCATAAAGCTTTGACTGGTGAAGAACCCGGCCAACAGTTGTTGTCTGCAGAGTCTTTCCCATCTCAGCTGCTGAAGCCTGGAACTCCTTTAGAGTAGTCATCAGGGTCTTGGTGAACTCTCTCACTAGTCTCTTTCTTACATGCTCACACACTGATCCAGGCAGGTTGACACATGTGCCATATTCCTTCCATTTCTTAAAGATTAATTCAATTGACCTCTCGGGAAGAACCTTGGATTTTTTTGTAATCATACTCTGACTCAAACCTTAAACCTTTTAGCTGAGTTACTTGGAGTGTTCTTTTGTCTCCATGGTGTAATGGTAGCCAGGAATACTGATTAACCAGTGACCCGACCATCCAGACCAGTGTTAATTTCGTCGACTGAAACTATTTGTTGACAACCTTGATTTCCTTGACAAAAAAATGACAAAAATGTTTAGTTTATGCCAAATATCTAAAATTAGACTAAAACTAGGTTAAACTAGACTAAAATGCTTCGAGTTTTCCTTAACAAAAACTAGACTAAAACTAGACTAAAACTAAAAAGGGTAGAAATGGCTAAAACCAGACTAAAACTAAAATGTATTTCATTTAAAGACAAACTAAAACTGAAATTAAAAATAGCTGCCAAACAGGGAGTCTTTTGTATGTCTGGACTATTATTACCATAACTCTGTCAAAGTTTGTCCAATTTGAAAAATTCAAATGGTGTTGGAAAGCTGAGAATTGTGGGCATGTGCACATATATGGTTCATTACGGTACTCACAACCATATAACGTGGGCATTCATAACAATACACCAGAAGTTTGGAGAGACCGCTACACAGATTCTCAACACCATAACCCCTCGAAAGTTTGCTCAATTTAAAAAATTCCAATGCTGACAGAGAGCTAAGATCTGTGCTTTCCGGCAATATATGATGTGTGGTATATATGTTACACTAATGTCAAACAGCACCGCGAAAATGGCAGCTTTGGCAAAAGACAAGTGAGAAAGGAGAGTGAAGGAAGAGAGTAAAAGGAGAGCGAGTGAGAGTGGTGTTTTGTTTTCAAAAAATAGCGTTAGATAGTGGCATTTGTGAGTGTCTGTCTTTTATTACACACATTTATAATGTCAGGAAGACCATCAAGAATGGTAAAACAGCCACTATGGTTCACAGAGGAGGACAGGGATTTGGAGGATGCATCTTCTGAACTGAGGTATATGAAGAGCAAATATAGTTATCTTTTGCACACCCAAAGTCCTAGATTCAAAAAATGACTGGTGATTGTCCTAAACATGTATAAGTTCACATTTCAAATTTCAAAACCTCATGAGCAATAACAAAATTTCTTCTCATGAAAGCCATGAAAAACAAATCAGTTTTTCTTGTTTTTCTTCTTTTAAACTGCTGACAATTCCATATAATGTGCAATAATCATTAACCAGATGTTGAAAAGTCAAGTTCAAGTACTCCTGGGAAAAGGGACCAAAGCTCTCAGACTTAGGGCATTTCCTGACTATTTTACAGCCATAATAACAAAATATGTCCAAATCACCATTTTTAGACTCAGTAGGTAAAGGGCTGATACACATTCACTGTACTCAGGTGATTGTGAGACTACTCGCACCAATTGGCTGGACCTCTGTTGAATTGGGTCTGTCACTTTAAAGAAAAAAATATTGAACCCTATTTATTTATAAAATCAATGAAAGGGTTAAAACACCTTGCTGTTGATCCAAATACTCTTCAGAAAATATCCCTGTCTCATTAGACATCAGATGTTCCATCTACATCCCCGGCTAGAGGCTAATCTGTGGGCAGTTTGTTGACAGAAGCTTGCTGAAGCATTAGCAGAGTTTGGTTGCAAAGAGCAGCTGTTTATCGCTGCTGTAAACAAGGCGTATGAAAGAGTAACACATACAGCCAATGTGCTGAAAACAAAACCATTAAAGTGAGCCTGTAGGCTAAAAAGCTCTTTCCAAACACATTCACTTGATTTGGTGTATGAAAACTAATGCGTTTTTTCAGCTTTACCTCATGGAGCAGCACTTTGTGGTAATAATATGGTTAGAATTGAACAATTGTCAAAGACAGAAAAAATAACAGCATGGAGTGAAAACAACAAAAATTTGTAGTAATAGGGAGAGAAAATTGGAGGGGAATAAACAAATTTCCCCTGTCTCTCTTTAGCAGCATGTGCCTTCACCTTGCTTGTTTACTGAATAAATCTAACTTTGTTATTGCCCTCCCTGCAGGAAGATGTTACATGCATCTCTGGCTTTGATGAAGTGATTAGCAGCGTGCTGTTACCTCCAATGACCAGCCTCAAGGAGAAGAGGAATAAACATTATAAAGCTACAGCAGAGTGGAGAAAGAACCAGAAAATATTCATCACATTTATTCATTTGCTGTGCACCATCGGCATAGAAAAGGAGTTAAAGAAACAGAATAATCTTGACCTCTAAATGAGAAATTATGACACTGCTGTAATGAGACAAAACACAAACTAATTAGATTTTTTTACTTACTACAAACGGTCAATGCCATCAAGGACTTAGAGATTAGCAGCATGCTGACAGTACAAAGGCAATGCAAACACTCCCTTTACTTTTGATGTATGTATTCAATAAAAAGTTTATTTAATGTTTGAGCGTGGGAACTGGTGGCCTCTTCAGTGCCGACCAGAATTTTTTTTTTTTTTTTTCGAAAATGTAATCAACGGGCGGCATGAATGCACTGTCATCATTTGTCCTTGAAGACAAGCTATGAAATCAGGGGTCAACTGTTCACTGTTTCCTTTTAAGGATTGTGTAGGAAAATGTGTAACCCAAAAGCCTAATAAACACAGATGCAAGTACGCTAAATTGCCAGAAGTATTCACTCACCCATCCAAATGATTGAAATCAGGTGTCCCAATCACTTCCATGGCCACAGGTGTATAAAATCAATCACCTAGGCATGCAGACTGTTTCTACAAACATTTGTGAAAGAATGGCTCGCTCTCAGGAGCTCAGTGAATTCCAGCGTGGTACTGTGATAGGACGTCACCTGTGCAACAAGTGCAGTGGTGAAATTTCCTCACTCCTAAATATTCCACAGTCAACTGTCAGTGGTACTATAACAAAGTGGAAGCGATTGGGAAAAACAGCGGCTCAGTCACCAAGTGGTTAAGTTAGTGGTAAAATGATGGAGTGAGCTTGGCAGATGCTGAGGTGCATAGTGTGCAGAGGTCGCCAACTTTCTGCAGTCGCTACAGACCTCCAAACTTCATGCGGCAAGAACAGTGCGTAGAGAGCTTCATGGAATGGGTTTCCATGGCCGAGCAGCTGCATCCAAGCCATACATCACCGAGTGCAATGCAAAGTGTCGGTTGCAGTGGTGTAAAGCACGCCACCACTGGACTCTAGAGCAGTGGAGATGCCTTCTCTGGAGTGACCAATTGTGCTTCTCTATCTGGCAATCTGATGGATGAGTCTGGGTTTGGCGGTTGCCAGAAGAATGCTACTTGTCTGACTGCATTGTGCCAAGTGTGGAGGTGGATTATGGTGTAGGCTTGTTTTTCAGGAGCTGGGCTTGGCCCCTTTGTTCCAGTGAAAGGAACTCTGAATGCTTCAGCATACCAAGAGATTTTGGACAATTCCATGCCCCAACTTTGTGGGAACAGTTTGGGGATGGCCCCTTCCTGTTCCAACATGACTGTGCACCAGTGCACAAAGCAAGGTCCATAAAGACATGGATGAGAGAGTTTGGTGTGGATGAACTTGACTGGCCTGCACAGAGTCCTGACCTCAACCCCATAGAACACCTTTGGGATGCATTAGAGTGGAGACTGAGAGCCAGGCCTTCTCATCCAACATCAGTGAGTGACCTAACAAATGCACTTCTGGAAGAATGGTCAAAAATTCCCATAAATACACTCCTAAACCTTGTGGAAAGCCTTCCCAGAAGAGTTGAAGCTGTTATAGCTGCAAAGGGTGGACCGACATCATCAAAAAACCCTATGGATTAAGAATGGGATGTCAGTTAAGTTCATATGACAGTCAAGGCAGGTGAGCGAATATTTTCGGCAATTTAGTATATATTTGAGTGAGTCACAATGCAGTCATTAAGGGAAAAATGGCCACTTTTAATGCAAATCATCCTCCCTGTAAAAGGCATTAAGTTCCAGACTGATGTAAAAGAAAGCCATTCCTGTTGTTGATATCTGTGCTGCAGGGTTTATATGCCCTGCACAAACTTTCTGGTGATCAGGAAAAAAATCAATATGCCAATTTTATAAATATTGCTATAGGTTATTGGCAATCACATGACCATGCTGATTGGTGTGTGATCAGAAAATTTCTACACTTATTGGGTTTGACTCCTACACTTTACAAAAAAGTTATTTTTGCCATAGGTTAACTGATTTTTCTGTCATTGAGGCATCTGATATCACAATAACTTAGTCCTGCAGACCTCCTATGACACAACAAGCCAAATAAGTAGTCTTACTGAGCTAAGGTTCACCCCTTTCTACAGCCAGCTCTTTTGCATGAACCACCATTTAAATGCCAGTTTCTTTCTTATATTAAATACACATTTAAAAACCAAAGTGGTACCAAATAGGGATGTAATGGTTTTGTTAATTTTATGGCATCATGGTGGCAGAAGTGTCTCTGGTCATGGACATGTGATGATTTCAGGAGTTAGGGAAAAAGTGTATTTTTTTGTTTAGTGGAGCTGAGCAAAGGGAAGTGGGAACGACTGTTACCATGGGCCCTTGTGTACCCATCAATTTTTGAACTCACTTTTTACTCAGTGGCTTGGTCTAGCAGTGTGGAAATGATGGATGCTAAGAGCGGCATTGGAAAACTGAGTGGGAGGCTCCAGCAACTTTTAAACGTTACGTGTGGAAGTGTGTTTGTTTCCTGGTGTCAAAAATTGAGGAGAGAAGGTGACGGACTAACAAAAACAATATGCAGACACTGCACACTTAATGTGATCAGGCCAAAAGACTCCAAAGCATTATTACTCTTTTCAAACTTTTTTTTCTTTTCAAGTTTCTATTTTTTGCAATCCGAATCCAGGAAGAGCAACAAATAGCACAGCACATTGACACTTTGATAGATCCTCACTGTGCAGATATCCCTTCTGGCCTTCATTTGGAGTTCTTTACTTTGACATGATGCAATCTGCAAACAACCTATACAACCATTATATAACCAGGGTTCTAATCAGTCCAAGACTCTGAGCAACATCATACTTCATCCACATGTGTGGAGACATTCTGGAACAGTCCTTATCCTTAGAGCTCACAGCTATTTTTTCCACCATCATGTCTCACCTGGACTGTTTTCTTAAAAAGCTTGTAAAACATCAACCCTGTGATGCACGGTCAAGCTCTTAACATCTTTTTTTTTTTTTTTTCAGGACAACCTGGGCTTTAAGAATATATCTACCACAGTAATGTCACTTAAGTATGAAAAAGTTATAAGACTCTATAGACAAAATTAAAAAAAAAAACAAATCGAAATGTGAAACTCAAAAATTTTCATTGATAACACACACTAAACAATAGTAACAAAGCATTTTCTTTACACAGACTTGTTCTCCATCTCATGGAGACAAAACAGAGAAAAAAATAAACATTCTGTGACTAACGGTTTTCAAAATATATACATATATACAAAGAAAGTCCATGTGCTTTTTGGCAGTTAGATTTATTTGTGCCGTTCCTTTAAGCAGTAGAGAAGCAACTGGTCATCTACAACTCCCACAATGCTTTGCATCTAAACATTGCCCACAACAATATGGCGCTGCCCACTGAAGAAAGCCAAAGTACATGATCGAAAATAGATCAAAAATGGACAAAAAGACACTTATTATCGGATCTAACACCATGGATTTCATATTTAAAGACCCTGAAAAGTCACAGAAGTTCCGGGCTTGAACGGTGTTCCTAAGGGCTACGAAGACATCAAACCAACGGCAAAATTATCAGCTTTCAGAGCGACATACGGTGCAAAAGTTATTAACATTTTTCTAAACTGTGTCGCTTCTTTTTGTATACAACAACCCTGTCTTCAGAGACCCCAGGAAGTAGGCCAAGTTCAGGGCTCACTAGAAAATGTTCTATAAGAGCTAGGAATGCATGATGAACATATTTAGAAAGGCACAACACAGAGCTTTCACAAGAAAAAACAAGTTAGTGCCTATGACTTACGGTTCAAAAGTTACTAAGCAATTTACAAAGGGGTGTGCCTCCAGCACGGATCCGTGCCGCTGGAGCTCTAAGGGTTAAAAAATGACAAAGGTGTCAAGTCAAATAATACATGCAGATGTTAAAGGTACTCATCTACACAGTCCAAACATGTCACTGCTTCATTTTCATGATGTTTAAACTTTATTTTACAAACTTTATTTTTTTTTCATCAGTCAAATATTGCCTTGAAACAGCCTTCTTCTTCTTCTTCTTCTTCCCAAGGTAAGTGTGTGCTTCTTATAAAACTGTCTGTTGGCTGAAACACAAAGCCTTACAAGAAAGTCACAATCAGATCTGAAGGATCTGTTCTTTCATCAGGATATTTTTTGTAAAGGTTCATCTGAGTTGATTATTTTCAGCTAATGCCGACAGTACTTGTCAGAGAGTATCAGTGAGTCCACCTCTGCAGTCTTTTCATGGCATTCAATGTTGAGTCTGTACTCATTGTGGTAAAAGGCGATCAACATTGTTCTTGACTGCTTTTATTAACTTTTTTCAAGTGGCTTGTCAGTACAAAGAAAGCTGTTTGTTTCTGTTTGGAGTGTGTGGATTATTGTTGCATTGCTTCTTTGTATGTATTCAACAGAGCTTATAGGACTAACTGAGTGTATGGGCTTCTAAAGAGGGCACAGTGGCAATAAAAAGTCCACACAGTACTGTTAAAAGTCTCATTTTAATAATGAAGCCAAGATATATGCAGAACTTTTTCCACCTTTGATGCAGCCTCTAACATATGCAATTTGTTTGAAATCAACCAAAATCTTTTGGGAGGCGCTGATACAAGCACCACAAGGAGTTTACCAGCAAAAGCCCATCTTAACATGGGTCCACTCTTCCTTTCAAAAGGGCAAATCTGTCAGATTATGAGGGTGTTTATGTGCACAACCTAAAGATTTTCAGCAGGGTTCATGTCTATCTTCTGATGAAGCCATATCTGTCGCATGTGCAATAGTTAGAAACCCTGCATCAGATTAAATACTTCTATTATGATTATTCCGTCTTTATCTCTGTAATAAAACAGATGTTAAATTATGAACTATTTACCAGTTTATTTCACTAAGATACACGAGAGAGAATTTCAGAGAAAATGAACCTTTAAAGCCAGGAGCTAATGGCATTTATTCCATTTCTCATTTGATCTCCAGGGCACTTTACCAGGCCTTAACCGCAGTAAAGGGCAATTAGGCATGTATTGTCCACTGAAAGGGCAACCTTGAGGCAAATTTATCACATTTTGTTCACTTAGAAGAGACCAAACAGGACTTTTGTCCAAATTTGATCCACCTAGAGGAAGCAAAGTGGATTAGATTTTTACACAAACAGGGCACTTTATCATCTTTTACATTTAGAGGGCACTTTATCAAAAACTGAAAGGGCACCAAGGCAGGCACGTTGTCAAATTTAGTCCACGAAGAGGAACCCAAAAATGGTGCATTCAACATTTTATCCAGTTGGACGGCACCAACGAGGAAACTGTCAAAAATTTGGTCTACTTAGAGGGCACCAAAGAGGGGACTTTGTCAATTTTTTTCCTCTTTGGTAGCATCTGTGGGGCCAGATTGTTGGATTTTAACTTAGAGGGTATGAAAGAGGCCGTTTTGTCACATTTTCTTCACTTTGATAAAACCAAATATGGCACATAGTCAATTTTTGTCCACTTAGATGACACCAAAGAGGGAACTTCATTAAGTTTTGTCACTTCATTGACAGCAAGGGTTTCCTTTTTCAACTTTTGTCCACTTAGAGGATGCTACAGGGGGTAACTTAGCAAAGTTTGTCCACTAAGGGGTCAACCTATTGGGCATTTTGTGAAATTTGGCAACACAAATGGGACATTCTTTCAAATGTGTCCACTCCTAGGGCATGAAAATTGAACTTTTTGTCACTTAGTGGGCACCTTTAAAGAAGCCATTATCATGTGCATATATCTAAATAAATGGCCACTCTTCTGGTGTTTTTCAAATATTAGTCCGCCAGTGTTTGGGGCAATGTTCTGGTCATTGTCCCACTGAAAGGTGAAACCCATTTATCTCTAGCTTTCCAGCTGCAGCTGTCAAAATGGACTGGTATTCTAGCTGAACAAAAACAGCTCCAAAGTATGATGTTGGCCTCAATATGCTTCACTGTGGGAATGGGGTTCTGCAAGATTTAGACCTGAGTCCTGCTGAAAATCAGTATGGAACATGAAGATTTCCCTACGTCCTGGCACTCTGACAGATTGTGGGCACTTTACTGTTTGTTTTTATCTTGTGTAAAGCACATTGAGTCTACATTTGTATGAAATGTGCTATACAAATAAATTAGAATTGAATTGAATTGAATTGAATTGAATTTAAAAGGAAGACTGGGCAACCTGACAAAGTCAAGACAGGTGACGCTGGTAGACTCCTGACCTAAAAAAGACTTCTTTATTTCCTCTTGAAAGATTTTGGCTGTTTTCTCTCTCTCTCTCTCTCTTTTTTTTTTTTTTTTTAATGCTGGACCTCATTATTTTACATCACAAAAATTGTGTCATTTTAAAAGGGCTGTATAGACGTTTTAGCACCACTGTTTTGAGGTATATGCATCAAAATTCAGAATGCATCACCCTTGGTAGAATGCTAGATAAAAATAAACACATACATGCATGGGAGAAGAAATGCATTTAAAGGCATATCCTGCAAAATTTATTCTGCACATTGTGACCTCTTGCTAATCTCGTTTTCTACCTTTGGCCTCTCCATCAATAGTCCTCTCCACCTCTGCCATGATATCCATCCATACATTTACCAACCCAAGACCTGAGCAGCTGAAGTTTGCCCGCAGGGTTTTCTGTTAGTGCTATGCTTTTTCTCAGGAAATCATACCCACTCAACCTGACACAATATAAGAACAAAGTTGAGAAATGGAGAGATGGAGAGAAAGAAGAAATCTTATACAACTCCAGCAGCATGATTTAGAGCAAAAACTTGACTATTTCTACAAATTTTCATTGTTTGTCTGTTTGAAATAAAGGCTGGTTGTTTGAGGCAACATTTGGCACAAATGTGGTTTAATGCGCTTTGACAGCCACTAAAGCTCTCTGTGTAGTCACACAACATGAACAGTGATGTTACTTCCTCCAGAACTGACAAGGTCCAGAAATATTTCCAGAGTTTGAACAAATGTGACTCAGCTCTTGTCTACAGCCCTTTTTTACAAACTCCTTGCATGTTGAGTATAATTTAGGGATGTACTTTGGTGTCGATTTCCCCATTCGGCTAAATTCCAAGTTAACCAACTAGTCTAAATAATTCTTAGAAAACAGTCAAATTCATCACAGGGTCACTGTGTTAGCAGGCGTGATGTGAGCCTGATGCACTCTGTACAGTGTGACTAACAATAACAGCTAGCTATGCCAGCCTGTGCTGTGCTTCTTAAAGTGGCCTCTTTAAGTGTTGTAGTGCTCTAGAATGGTCTTGGTCTTGAGACCAGTCTCGAGACCACATTTTGAATGTCTTGGTCTTGTCTCTGACTTGAGAGCATTTTTTTCACTCTTATCTCGGTATCGGAATGGCCAGACTCGGGACTTTCCATCAAGATCAGTCATGGTTCGGTTGGCTTGGAAAAAAGTCCCGCCCTCCTGAGCCACATCCATTAAGCCACATCCATTTCCTGAGAGGGGCGGGGTCAGGGATGGAGTCAGACACAGAAACAACTCATTCTGAGCAGGGCTGAAACAGAGGAGGTTTTAGATCCAATACTGGTGGGTTTTTTTTTCATCAACAAACTTCACAGGCTAGGTTTTGGGGACTTCTGAGACCAATAAAAACTTGTCTAAAAGGGGTCAAATATGTCACCTTTAATGTCACTTCTTAGGCTAAAAAATAACAAGTGACTAATTTTCTGTTACTTCTCTGACCTGAAGACTGAAACCAGGATGGAAGGAGAAGGTAGCCTCAAGCCTCAACCTCTGGTCCTGAAAATGAAGCCAATGCAGAAGTGCAAAAAAATGCAACATGGCAAGTGTCTACTTGTGGCTGGCTGCAGGAAGACTGGAAGTCACAAACACAACACATTTTGAGAGAGCGCACACCTCTGCCATTAGCCTTATCTCCCAATAGTGAAGAATCCTTTAAAAAATTCCTGGATCCATCCCCATGTGCCCCCCACCACGGCATTCGGCATTTGGGTGGAAACATGGCGAGGCAAAGCATCGGCTTTGCTACAGGTGGACTGTCATGGTGGAAGCATTGCCTGCCGGTGCCAACAGATGCACTGACAGTCTCACCCATGGTCTCACTGGACGACTGGAAGTCATGGCAGAGGGTGAATATTCCTCTATTCCTCCCAGCATTGTGAGCATTCTCGCTACAATTCGCTGTCTTTCTCTCTGTTATGCTCCAACTTGTCTCCTCGACCGGGCATGCATCTTTCAAACTCTATAAACTCCAAAACTATGAATAGTAACACACCCACAAATTCTGCTGGGATTGAAGTTACTCATGTATGCCATCTCCTGGTGTAAAGTGGTAACAGCGCAGAGCTCCGCCATTAGCCCTATCTCCCAATAGTAAAGAATCCTTTCAAACATTCCTGGATCCAGACGGTGATCCATATCACTCCGAAAATCTTATCAGTTTTTCCTTATGCCATTTCTGACATTTCCTGAAAATGTTATCAAAATCTGTCCATAACTTTTTGAGTTATGTTGATAACAAACAAACAAACAAACTCACTAACTACCAAACCCTGCCGATCACAACCACCTTGGCGGAGGTAACAAACTGGTGCACAGGCTGGTTAAAAAAAAAAAAAAAAACATGGCTCATGTGTCTCATTAGCTAATGTCTTCAGGCGTAGACACTGAAAAACTCACTGCACACTGATTGGCTCGTCTCATTTGATTGGCAGATAGCTTGACAGGCAGGCGCTACCTATCTGTCAACCTCAATGCTAGTTTAGTGATAGCTTAGCTGACAGGAAGTGAAGCTACGTGGGCGGGCTCTTGTCTGCCGTTAGACTAATTCAAAGTTGAGACAACGATTTCAGTATGAAAGCCACCATGAAGTGGCTTCAGAAACTGTTTAAGTCTGCCTATTGTAATCAAACAGCTGACATCACATGAGCTTTGTCCAATTCTTTTTACAGTCTATGGTCGTACACTATGATTTGCCAAATATGCATATTTCATAAATAACTCACAGACTCTGTCAAAAGTTGATATTTTACACCCAAATCTGAGCTGGTTTCTATGCAGCTTTGATAAACGATGGCCAAGAAGTGTTTGGGAAGGGCAGAACCTTCATACAAAAGGTTTGAATAGTAATTGGATGTACTGTCTCTCATATTCCTCATGAGCCAATCAGAGTGTCAAGCTATCTATAACAGTGTATTTTATACAGGTTTATTAGTTGCGCTAGTACAGGGGTGTTAAACTCAGTCACAGCGGGGGCCAGATTCTGGATTCAGGACTAACCTGAGGACCTAAAAGGGGTCACCTTTTTAACCATAAACCGTCAACTTCATTTCACCAGACAAAAAACCTTAGCACCAATGATAAATGATTTTGAGGTTTAAAAAAGTAAAAAAGATAAGTTTAAAGGCTCAGAATCTGAGAAAAGTTAATTTATTATTTCAAAAAGGTCAAAACATCACAATGAAATTGAAAAATAATGTATTTTTAAGCAAATATATTAGAAAGAAAGACAAAATCATGAGTTTAAAAGTTCAAAATATGAAATAGAATTTGTAATCATCAAATTAAAAGTCAAAATATGATTTACAATTTTAAATTGTAAGTGTTAAAGGTCAAACTATGGGATTATGAAGTCAAAGTAAGGAGCTGAAAATATGAGATAAAAAAAAAAAATTTAATAAAAAGGTCAAAGCAGGAGTGTGTGTGGAAACGGACGTCTGTGAGTGCAAATAAGTCATGGTATGTCGAAGTTTGCAACTTATTCGACAGTCTTTGAAGTGCCGCAACGTGCCGCACAAAACAATTGGGGGGGGGTCACGTCTCCGTCACCTTGAAAAAAAATGTTGTTTGGACCCCCCACATTGGGGTTTTTTTTTTTTTTTTTTTGAAGAAAAGGACAGTTATTTAGAGTTGCCCAAGTTTTACCTTGAGTGACCAAACAGCTAAATCGCGTTCTTCCATGGCCAAACACAGCCAGCTTTTCTGATAAGACTGTTAGCAGGCTAGCATGTCAGTCTCATCAGGCACCTTGTGCAGGAGCAGTTTTGCCAACCTAGGGACTTTGTTGCTATATTTAACAAGTATTCAGACCCCTCTAGCGATTCTTTTTTAAAAAAGCGACCAGTGACAAATCTAGCGACTTTTTCTGGTGTTACTGGAAACTTTAGGAGACTCTGATGTGAAAGCACGTATTGTTGCTGCTTCTCTCAGTGAGCAGCGGGGGGCTGCTGTGAGCCCCTCCCTGTCTCAAAGCTCTTACAGGTGGCCCAGTCTTCCCACAGCAGTCCCCCTCAGCTGCAGCCAGAGCAGGAGAAGTTCACCCCTCCACGTTGCTTTGGCAGTTTTTCTATAGTCTCTTTGGTTCATTTAGAACCAAAAAAAGAAAAAACATATGAATCAAATGGTTAAAAATGTTCATGTCTCACTGTGATTTGTGGTAGGCTCTTAAATGGACCATAAGTTTCAAAACTAAACCAAAGTTAAGAAAACTAAACTTCTGAAAAATAGAATTAAAAAAACAACTAAAAATACAATTTGAAGTAACTGCCAGAGTATCTCTTGAGTCATTTTTGCCGGTCCTAAGCCCAGATAAAGGATGAGGGTTGGAATTGTGACATTATAAAAATAAGAAGCGACAGAAGGAAGTTCATTTGTAGTTCTAAACATATTTAGGGTCTTTTTTACTCACTTTTTTCTCTCTCATGATGTTATTCCTCTCTCTGACAGCGTCCATTAAAAAAGACTCCAGGTCTGAATACACATTTGACAGTTTCTGAACTCTCAAACTGCTCAGTCATGTTTTAGGGAGGTGGCCCATTTCTAATGTAGCATACATAATTATTAGGCTGCTATACTACCTGTGTATTTGATATGCTGATAACATGACTGAGCTACATCACAGAAATTGTGGTGTTTTCTACTTATTCATGATTTTATTTTGATATGACTTCCGGTTTCCGGTAACCGTGTTTAGTTTCGGGTTTATTGACATGCTTTCTCTCGAGGCGACACCATCCCCCCACAGCACTGAGGAGAGGATCACACCTGCAGCGAGTTTGGCTCATTAGGACTCCTACTAGAGGCAGCAGTTGGCTCTCCTCGGTGTCAGAGTCTCGTTGATCACTCCTGTGTGCCTCACTCCAGCTCACCTGCAATTTGTATATAGCACTCTCTTACCCTCACAAAGATTCACACTACCTGGACCTCTGGTTTTTCCCTGTACCTGCACAATATAATTGTTAAAACTTCTTCCGCCTCTGCATCTGGGTTCTACACCACATCTCACCTCACAGAAATCTTCATATGAACAATCTACATTAAGCTTATTTCAATTATCAATATGAAAGAATGCTCAATGCATCTCCATGTCTCCTGATATAGGTGGTTGAGATTGAGAGTGAGTCAGAGGCAGGGTCAGGGGTCATGCAGGGGCGGTGGAGACAGCTCTGTTGCTGAGGTGACAGGTTTTTCTGCAAGAGTACATTAGTGCTTGCTACATAGCCCGAAATAAGTTTAATTTCTAAAAATCGGATGCAAATATAGAATAAAAATTTAATCAAAATAAATAGAGAATAAAGTGTCAAAAGTTGTCAGTGTCAGTCCTCTGTGTTTTAAACTAGAACATAATAGTAGTCAGTAATTGCAGACCATGCCGGCTCCAAGGAAAACAATGGCAGAGGGAGATAATTTTCAATCTCAAAACATAATAAAATGCACCAGAATGCGGGAAATTGCATGGGGAGGACCCCCAGACCCCCCGCCAAAATATGCCCCCCCACACACACACACACTCAAAATGCTGCTGACGCCCTTGGCCGCACCTGACATATTTTGCCTGCGAAGATGCCAGTAGTTTATCAGACTGCCCGCTTTAATTTCTACTGTGTGAGTGTGCAGAATATTTTCAGTGTGAGTGTGAATGACAGAGGATATGGACATTTATTAGCAGCATGTGTCAGTGAGCGGGTAAGTGTACATGTTGTTCAGTAGACCGAGATGCCCGCTGGTATGATGCCACGCTAAGCTGACGTGCTTGTGTTCTTGTATTTACAGAGGAAAAGTTTATTTAACAAACCCATGCACACCTGGAAGTCCCTGTTTTTGTCCACTGTCTTAATGTATTTTTTTTCTGATAAATAATCAGCTTATTTAATCAATGCGTAGTTTAATTGTTATCATAAAAATAGTAAAGTTTCCATGAAAATTCCATGAAGTTGCACAAGCTAGCTCTGAGCAGATGGCTCAGGGTCTACAGGGGCCCATAACTTTTCTAGTGATGGGTGACTGTTCTGGGCCCGGTACAAAAAAGTTGATTTGTTGAAGGCAGAGTGGGTGTCGTTAGAGAGAGCCAGCCCGAGAAAAGCTGCCGGAGAGGGACTTTAAATCTACAGTAAATCTCCATTTCTGGCAGCACCTGCCTCTGATGGAGTAAATATTAGACAGTGAATGAATCACCGTGGAAGCAGAAACTGTGGGGAGAGTCTTGTTGAATCAGAGCCCCAGGAGAGCCCGTGCAGCCTGCAATCTTCCAGAACAATGGGAAGTGAATGTAAATCACATGAAGAGGTAAACATATGACAGGACAGATAACAGCGAGGCAGCAAGGAGGAGGAGGAGGAGGAGGGCTGCTTGGAAATGTCACCGCAGTGGAGGCGATGGCTGAGCTCCCCTGCTTGGTTAAGTGTCACATCTAGGAGAGAAAGTGACAGCAGAGGCCGGCCCGCTGGAGGAGAGGGACTGCACACTCTGCTGCAAACTGCAGACATAATGCAAACGTAATGGCTCGGCTGCTACGTGCTGTTCCCCGCAGCCTAATGGCTCGGCATAATGACCGAGACGTAGAGAAACTGCAGACCACCCACCAAAAGTAATGAGTCAAATGTGAGGCCTCCCATCGAAGTTCATTCACTTCAAATGAGGGAATCCATTACTGCTGCATCGTAGCATTGCTAATGCATCACAAGGAAAATGCAACTGCATGCAAATGAGCTGCTGTACTGTTGGAGTCACAAACTGAATAGTTTGCCTCAGGTTTAAATATTCTGATCAAGAAAACCTTCAGTGCTGACTCAATAAGGCTATCTTTGTATTTTTAGATCAGGGGCTCATTTGGCAGCTTGTAGAACTTTTCTAACAGCTTGAGGAAAGTTGTGATTTAATTATGCAGGGCTTTCATGCTGACTGTGAGAGCGCTGTTTCTCACACAGCTAATGCACACATGCTGGGAATCCACAGCAGTAGATTTCAAACTTACTGCTGCACAAGACCAGGTCTGTGCAGAGACCTTCATAGGGGTAGGTGCTCAGAGTTAAAAAGGGGCAATTGGGACAACAAGTAAGTAAATCACTGAGACTTACAAAAACAGTTCATTGCAAAAAGTGCTGTTACTCGATTAAAAAAGTGAAAATATAATTATGTAAGAATAGAATTATGACATTTTACAAGAACAAAGAGAAGTTCTGACTTAATCTCATAAATTTAACCCTAAAGTTTTTCTCTAATATCCTAACCCATTTGTCTTTAAAGACAAAAATGTCAGCTTCCCAAAAACTGCTCTAAAAATTTTAAATATTAACTTCTTTTACTTTAAACAAGTCAGTCTTTAAAACTGCTTCAGCCTGAAATATACAAACCAATGTGGGGATTTTAACCCTTCATAGGCCAGTTTGTTTACATATCCCCACAGTTTTTTTTTTCATTAAAAAAAAAAAAACTAGGGCTGCAAGCAGCACTGAAGGGCCCTGTAGCACCACATTATGTAATAACGCCACATTATGTAATAATGTAATAAATTTTCAATTCATTATGTAATAATGCTGCATTTTGTAAGCCACTAAGCAGTTAGGGTTAGGGCAAGGTTGTTGGGTAGGGCATACCTTGGAGCCCACACTAAGTCCGATGGTTAGGGTTATTACATGATGTAGCGCTACAGGCCCTCTCACCCCGGTGCAGATCGGGGTGTGGCGCAACCAATCCAATCCAACTTTATTTATATAGCACATTTTACCAACACAAAGTCTCCAAAGTGCTGCACTGAAACAAGGAGAACAGAATAAAGCACACATGGAAAAAAAACATATTTAGGGTCTTTTTTTTTATTTGTCTCTGAGACAAATAGGAAAAGACATAAAGTGTTCTCACAGTGTGGTCAAGTATGTTTTGGAGTCAACTGCCCAGACTGGTATTTACAAAATTCGCCAAGGAAGAGGTAAGAAACCAAAGTTAACTGAAGCAGATGTCAGACACCTCAAGATTTGAAGTACTAGAGACAGAAGGAAGACCACTGCTGATCTTCAGGCAGAGATGAATGCTTCTAGATCAGAGTCTGAGAAAGTCTCCAGAATGACCAAAAGTAGATGACTGACAGAACAAGGCTTAAAGGGAAGAATAGCTGCTAAGAAGCCATTATTGAGGCCTGCAAACATCCAGAAACGCCTCAGATTTGCCAGGGAGCACAAACACTGGACTGCTGACGACTGGAAGAAGGTACTCTGGACAGACGAGTCCAAGTTTGAACTCTTAGGTCGGCATCGTTTATGTCCGCAGAAAAGCTGGAGAACGTTTTGATGCCAGATGCATGTCACCCACAGTGAAACACAGTGGAGATTCCATTATGGTATGGGGTTCCATTTGTGGATACGGCGTGGGCAAATGAGTGAAAATGGACGGTATCATGAACAAGAACGTCTACAACAATACTTAGTGTATCATGGAATCCCTTCTGGACTGAATCTGATTGGTCGTGGGTTCATATACCAACAAGACAATGACCCCAAGCATACTTCAAAGCTGTGCAGAGACTATTTGAGCAAGAAAAAGGAATCTGGAGTACTGGAACTGATGGACTGGCCAAGACAAAGTCTGGATTTGAATCCTATTGGACAGATTTGGGATTTAGTAGATTCAAATATTGATCGCACAAAAGTATCATCTAAAGCAAGTCTGTGAGAACAGCTAGAAGAACAGCTATCTGGAGCTCAATAACAAAAGAGACTGTGAAAAAGTCCATAAAAACAATGGCAGCACGAATGCAAGCTGTTATCAAGGCCAAAGGAGGCCATACAAGATATGAAGTTTTTGGGTTATTATGTGTGAAAAAGGACTTTTTAGTTGTTTCAGTTTTTTATTTGCCAAATAAATAACAATAACATTTTCAGTTTTAAACAAGTTTTTGAAAGATTTCTAAAATATTTATGTTTTCTCGTTTTTATGACAGGTGGTCTAATAAATTTGTCAAGCACTGTATGTGTACTAAGTTTCATGCATGTCACTCAAAAATGTGGACGGGGCTCCTGAATACCAGCGAAAACCATGTTTTGTGGCCCCTCAGGGTCCATCTTTTGAGCGAGATGAATGGAACCATCAGAATACGAAATTTTTCACCAGGATCTAACAAGCCACCAAATTTCGTTAGTTTTGGAGCATGTTAAGGGCCCCAAAAATGCAAAAGTTGTGACAGAAAAAAAAGATTCCTACAGACAATAGGGCTCTCGCTCTGGTCAGTGCTCGGGCCCTAATAATTTCCATCAGAAACATTTCAAGCAGCATTTGCTTATAACCTTTATCAGGGCTTGAGACGGGTCATTAATTAGCAGCAACATTGTTTTTGATGCATCATTATATTTTTTCTACAGAAAAAATATACAACTAACAACTAAATTAATCATCTGTGATTAATCATGATTAATCACAGCATTTTTTAAAATAGTTTTAGTATTTTTATGTTTTTAGATTTTTAAAGTTTGTTATTGTCATGTATTTTATTTTTATTCTTTTAACTCTATGTACAGCACATTGAAAGTGCTCCTCTGGATACCACTATCAGTACTTCCTGAATTTTTTTGGAAAGACAAAATAAGGGGAAAAATTTATACTACAAGTTAAAAAGCTCTGATTCAGTCTGTCACATCTATTGTACCTCCATCAAATATAAACTCGTTAACAGCTGTATTTACTGAAGTTTCTCGTTAAAAAACTAATTTTCCCATTTTTATGTGACATTTGAACACATAATATCATATAGAATACAGTCCTCTAATTTACTGAGGTTACCTGAAGGCATCATATTTTCCGTCTTCAGCTCGTAAAGTTTGCTAATTAACTTCAATTTTGCCAATTCCACCTCCGATTTCTACACTGGATTAATACTGTTAACAAACAGGACTGTCTCAAAGTTTTGGAGCACTTTTCAGCATTTATCTGAGCAGCTGAAGAAGAAAACTGTCCTGAAGCAGCTGAAGGGAGTGGCATGACCATGGCTTGATCTCCTGTTGTTGTTAGCATCTTTGCTGACATTAGCAAAGATGTGTTCTTGCCTGAAGGTGGAACTTCAGACTCATTGTGCTTCAGTTTAAAGACAGTTCATCACTGCAGCATGTACCCACAGTTTTGGTTTTATCTTAACTAACATTCGATCACAAACTCTTATTCTAATAAGGAGGACAGGCATAAGAGCTCTCCTTTCCTCCACAATAGATAGAGAAATACTTTATTAATCCTTTTAATACGCTGCCAGAAGCTTATTTATATCAGCTTTTGTGGTTACCTGTCGCTGTTTTTGAAAATCGAGCTTTGGCTGCTTGGTATCCCATCTTTAGCCTCACTCAGGCTCTGGGGGTCTTTAGCTTCTAGCTTTGTGTTGCTGCCTTTGCAGCTGTTTGGAAAGATTTGATGTGGAGTTCCAGGCAGTGAGGAGCTGTTTCAGGTCTGGTCACAGTTCACATTACACCGTCACATTATTTTCCTCTTGTGCAAAATGAAGTTCATATCTCGACACATCTAAAATGTCCTTATTGGAACCACTTCACTGTTTCTCTCTCCTTCCTTCATGGACTCGAGATGACAAGTCAGTCACCTGAATCAATGCACATTAAAAGGCGATGCGTCCTATGGCGAAATTTCGTGTTAGTCTAGTTATAGTCCATAAAAAGTCCTCAAATTTTAGCCTTTACTTTTAGTAGCCAGAACACATGACAGATGCCTGACTGCTGACTAACTTCTGATGGAGCACAAGGTCCTGTCTTGTAATGTCATTATTTTGTTGACATCACTCACATATCCCTATGCCTTTTACTGCAGGAAGTAGTGCCATTATTAGAGTAACTAATAATGGGTTTTGAGTAATGCAGATAATTCAGTTAGTCCTAAAATGACCTGATGTGTCTTCCTGGATAAAAAATATCCAACAGCTTCACTCAAGTGTTGGAGCTGTGAACCACATAAGTCATCTTTCTGATGGGTTTGATCTTTTTAATGAAACTTTAATTTGAATTCTCTTTGAGGGCTGGAAACTTTCTTGTTGTTATTTCCAATACAGGGTGTTAACTTGATTTTCCATCCCATTCAGACTAAAACAGAGAACAAAGCAGTTAGATCTGTTTGAAGCTCAATTTCTGCCATTGTATCTCTATCTCTTTGTCCATGAATGTCTTTGACTCCCTCTAACTAAATGTACCTGGGCGTGTAGCTCTTAGAGCTTTTACAGGAGATCACATTAACCTATTCTCCCTACGTTCACCCACTGACGGCTGAGGCTGCTGTCTTAGCTGTCTAACACTGCTAAATAATCACGGTCATATTTACAGGTGAATCCCAAAATATTAGAATATTATGGAAAAATTATTTTTTTAAGAGGTGAAACTTCTACATTCATCTTTACAATGTAAAACAATTCATGAGCTAACAGCTTATGAATGTCAAAATCAACTATTTCTGAGTATCACAAACATCAGTCAAAAAAAAAAAAAAAGTATGATGCACACATGTTGGCCTTCTGGATTCTAGATTCTCTACAGGGTTTGGGACAGACCAGTTGGCTGGCCAGTCAAGTACAGTAACACCATGGTCAGTAAATCAGTCTCTGGTATTTTTGGCTTCACTGTGTGCAGATGAAAAGGAAATCAGCATCTTCATAAAGCCTCTCAGCAGATTCTGGACTTGATAAAGACCAGTGGACCAACAGCAGCAGATGACATGGCACCCCAAACTATCACTGACTGTGGAGACTGGAAACTCGACCCTTCAACCACCTTGGGTTGGGTTAGGGTTAGATTCTGTGCATCTCTGATCTACCTCCAGACTCTGGGACCTTGGTTACTTTCATCTGAAAGCAGGACTTTGGACTACTGAGTAACGGTCTAGTCCTTTTTCCCCTGGTGAGACGCTGATGACATTCAGGATTGGCTTGACACTTAAAACAACATGTAGTCCATTTCCTGGACCTGTCTGTGTGGTGGCTCTCGATCCACTGACTCTCAGTCCACTCCTTGTGAAGTTCCCCTGAGTGCTTTCTTTGTGTGACAGTCCTCTAAAGCAGGGGTGTCAAGCTCAACCTCAGCAGGGGCCAAAATCTGAACTTAGGTTTAACCTGAGGGGCTAACAAGGTCAAGATTTAACCAAAAACTGTCAACCGGGTTTTCACAGGTAATGAATTACAGGGAAAATTAAACAATGACGATAAAGGATTGTAAGATTTCTAAGAAAAAAAAAAAAAAGTCAAAATGATTAAATACCACAGCATCAATTTTACTGCGTGTCCATGTCAAATGAATGCTAAATAAATAAGTGAGTTTAAAGACTCAGAATCTGAAATTAAGAGTCAACTTTATAATCCTAAAGGTCAAAATACAAACTAAAAGTCAAAAAAAGGTTTTTAAAAGGCAACTAGATCAAAATTGAAATTTCAGCTGAAATTGTGTGGGGATGCTGAGAGCTGAATTGTGGAAGAACTGCTGAAAATAGCCAAAAGCACAATAATAGCTGAAAACAGCATAAAAATAGCATAAAATGGCATTAAAGTATCTGAAAATGGCATTCAATAGTTCAAAAAAGGACAAAAATAGCTGAAAGTAGCCTAAATAGGCTGAAAATAGCCTTAAAATAGCTGAAAACAGCATAAAAGTAGCCATATTTTAAAATTACAAAAGGTAGAAATGAGAAAAGTCATAGCAGTCGAATGATGAAGAAACTCAATTTTTTTTTAAGTTTAAACGCCCTCGATATGACAAAGTATGAAGGAGGAGATAGCCGGCACGGAAGAATAATAATAAACAAAATGGCCGACACAAATATCAATAGTGTGGATGCTCAGCATCCCCACTAAATGTGTAAGAGGGAGTGTTAAAATCATGAGTTTAAAGGTCAAAATAGAACATAAAAATCAAAATTGTGACTCTGAAAGATCAAAAGATGAGATAAAATTCTCAATCAAAAGTGAAAAAATGGGATTAAAAGTCAAAGTTAGGAGTTTAAAACATCAAGGTATGATTTAAAATGAAAAACTGTGAATCTGAAAGGTCGCAATATGAGAGAAAAGGTCAAAATTATGAATCTAAAAGGTCAAAATATGAAATAAAAAGTCAAAATCCTAAGTTTAGGTCCTAATCTTGGGATGCAAGATGAAAATATACAATGAAAACACATACTAATTTCTCTCCCTCATTCCTGACTTTTTTATCTAATTATTTCTACTCTCTAATTTTTCAGATTTTTATAACTTAACAAGGACTTTTTTTAATCTTCAAGGTTAAATTTACATTTTTATACTGGAGAAAATCTGCAGTCCTCATCTGCTGAGCCAGTTCTAATAAAGACATGATATGATCTTGTGGGTCACGGGCCTTGAGTTTGACCCCTGTGCTCTAAAGGCTGAACTCATCCCTGTTGCTTGCTCTCCTTTTCTTACCACACGTTTCCCTTCAGTCAACCTTCCATGAATCTGCTTTGATACAGCTTTTGAGAACATCCTGTCCTTTCAGCGGTGATCCTCTGTGGCTTACCCTCCATGTGAAGGACGTCAGTGATTGTCTTCTGGACATTTGTCTAGTCAGCAGTCTTCCCCATGATTGTGGTTGTGTGAACTGAACCAAAGTGGGACAATTAAGGGTCAGGAAACCTTTGCAAATCTGACTTTTCCTCAATATTCTTATATTAAATCAAGATTAAACAAGAGGAAAGAGGAAAAAATAAACTTTTCCACGATATTCAAATTTTTGAAAGCAATTTGGAGTTTTTATTCGAGGACATTGAAATGTTCCTGCAAGACCTGGGGATCAAAATCCTGACCTTTATATTTATAGTAGCCTTGTATAAAGATAACTACTATTTTCAAGACTTGTGATCTTTGCTGTAACCGTAGCAGCTGAGCCTAAATATTAGAAATATTTCCCTCAGTGTGTCCTACATTATCATTTTTGTATTTTCTACCTTTAGAGTTTTATTGGCTGTTTTATGATATTTTCTCTCTTATTTATTTTTTTCCCTTTTTCATGAAGTTTTGATGACCTATGAAAAGCTCACTGGCTGAGATTTGCTGCACAAACACATTTATTTTTCCTTATTTACTGACTTGTAAAAGCTTTTTCAGTATCACCATGCCTTGTTTATTTTGGGGTTGAAACCAGAATGAACTCTCAGAACATTTTCTCAATCTTCATTTCGATTTACTCTATCAACTCAATCCAACATAAGAAATTATTTTGTTTCTTTAGAAAAAAATTACACCAGTCCCACTGCGTTTGTCCAATTATTAGTAGCCACAAGATGCACAGTAAACCCAGCAGTGAGTCGCGTCTCAGCTCTGAGAAGAGGAAGAAATAAAGGAAAAAATCCAGCAGGAGGTTGATCTGAAAGAGTATTAAGTTCTCATGAATAACCGCCTGTGCCAGCGGGCAGAGATTACCAGATAATGTTTCCGTGTACCGACGGGGAGACGCACGCTTTCTCTGAGCACAGGACTCTGCTTCGACAAAGTGCCTCCACCGTAGCTTTGAGGCAGAAATTCAACCTGCTCTGCAGAGAAACTGTGTTTATCTGCTCCACTGTGATAAGACTAGTAACCCTGTGCTTATTTTTTCTGTTCCTGTTGCTGAGAAACGGAGACTGAGGAGAACAGGGAGCAAAACATGATGCATGCTGACAGTAGACGCAAACACAAGTTATTATTAGAGGCTTTATTAACCAGAACGCCATTTGACTAAGACGTTGAGTTCTAGGTGTGATAAGCTCCACTCACTGGAGCTCAGACACGTGTAGATTTAGATCCAGATTAGTCTGTTTATTTCATCTCAGCATTAGAAAAAAAAGATTTTCATTGCATGGTGTTTTTTACATACTTCACTATAAAGAATTATACCTTTTTCCATGTTTGGATTTGATTCCAGAAAGGATTTCTTTTTCAGCCTTTAGGACCAGGTTAGGATCTGGAGAAGCAGGAAGACTCCAGGTGGGTTTAGGGGCAGCGCCAGCCGGTATACAGTAACAGTATAAAGATCATACATGCTGCATCTGCTAAGGATGGGTGCAGCAATCATCATCCAAACAGCCTTTCATTATTGATAGTGATGATTCCTGACAGCCATCTGGCTCGATCAGAGAGGTTCGTCCCATCTGTGTCAGACTGAAAACATGCTTCAAGTAGGAAAGGCTTCTTCCTATTGGTCGTAGCTGACGCTGCCAGGCAGCAGAGGTAGAGATTATGGATTTTGGGGCTTAGAATACACCTATGTTTAATCCGCCTTTAAAGTGACTGACCTAATTCAACAAAGGTCCAGCCAACTGGTGCTACTAGTCCCACAGTTAGTGGAAAAGGGATCACCTGAGTGCCATAAATGTGTCTCAGGTGATTGCAGTATAAAGCAATGGTTCTCAACCTTGGGGTCGGGACCCCCTTTGGGGTCGCGAGTCACTGAGAGAGGGTCTCCAGATTCCCTAAAAAAAAATAAGAATATTTTTGTTAACTACATTATTGCCACTTTATGCAAATTTAGCCAAATTTCAACCCATTTTCACACCAATTTTTACACATTTTTGCCAGGTAAAAACTTATTTTTGCCCACTTTTTTCTTCCTGTCCTTTGCACCTTCTAAACCAATTCTTGCGACCTAAGCCTAATGTTTCCTCTACTTGCCCATTATTGTCACTTTTATCCCCATTTTACCACTTTTTACACCCATTTTTCTCCTATTTTAACACATTTCAATATCTAATAGGGGAGAGTGGGGTGAGTTGTGCCAGTTTTTACTCAAAGTGACTCTAAAGTGAGGCCATGACAGGAATGCCTTCAACTTTAGTACGTACATATGTTTCAGGATGTGGTGCATCCCTGAGAACAATAACCTTGGATCTGAAATAAACTGTTTAAGAAATACAGCTGTCAGAAGAAAAGTGGTCTGTTGGCACAACTTGCCCCCGGTGCGGGGTGAGTTGTGCCTTTGGGGAGAATATGTTGGGGTAAATTGTACCAGTGATTACTGAAGATTATTGAAGTAAAACAGAACATTTTAATCTCATAAACTGTAATGCTATATAAAAGCAAGACAAATTCAATACAAAATTACTCATTTAAGTTTTATTTAGATATCATCACCCTATTAAACTAATGGCATAAGTCATATTTTCTAGATTTTGGGAAAATACAAAAAACTTAAATACACAATATATGATATTTGTGATTCATTCAATACAGTGATTTAGACCAATTTCTGATCATCTCATTGTGACTTAAGCCACTTAACTGAATAAAACTGCTCTTTAATAACAGTGCAAACTCAAACTGAAATCAGTGATAGCTAAATTAAACAAATGGCAGGTAAATCAAACACTGATGAGGCATGCCTATCTCCTCACTTCTCCAGCTGTTTTTGGCCCTTCTTTGTTGGGTTCTAGGTGTGTAGGTCTCTGTGTGTGGTTGTGTGGATTTGTTAGGGTGGGTGTTTCGGTGTGTGTGGGTTAGGGTCTAGGTCTGTTGGTGTGGGATTTCTGTCTCTGGGTGTGTGGGTCTGCATGTGTGGGTCTGGATTTGTGGGTATTTGGGTCTGGTTGTGTGGGTGTCAGGGTTTGGATGTGTCTTTGGGTCTGGGTTTATGGATGTGCTACTGGCACAACTTAACCCAGGCCCTTTGGCACAAATCATCCCAGCCCCACTATTTTGGAAAAACTAGCATGATCCATCAGTTTAGAGCTAACATCATGCTAACTGTTTAGACTCACTGTGTAGCCTACTGAAGCACTAAAACATGTGTGAAATGTTTTCAAACTTGTCTATAATTGTCCAGACACAACAATCAAAAAACCTTGACCATAGAAATTTTACTTTGAAAGGCAAAAAACAGTTTTTGAGCTAAAATGTGCTTACCTCTCATGCCATGTGTCTCCTTTTTATGCAGGATGAGTAAAATGGATGGCTTTTCAAAAATATGTGGTCACATGACCTTCTGTAGTTTTCTATAAACAAGGGGTGGCACAACTTCCCCTGTGGCACAAATCCCCCCACTCTCCCCTATGTCCTTTTTTCCATTTTAAAAAATTTCTGCCAATATCTGTCTTTTTTTTTTTTCAGTTAACACTGTTTTCAAGTTTATATCAATTTTTCATCCCCTTTCAACAAATTTAAACCTATTTTTGCTCATTTGAAGCCCTTTCGGCCAATTTTGACTCCTTTTTATTGCTGTTTTTGCCATTTTTGCCTTTTTTTGTTGCAATTTTAATCTCATTTTGACCACTTTTAACCCATTTCTTCTACTTTTAAAATCCAATTTCACCTCCCTTACGACCATTTTTTTTTGCCATTATTAACCAATTTGTGCAATCTTTAACCCATTTTAATTTTTTTTGACAAAGCGGATTTTTTTTTTTTAAGAAGGCTATTTACTACATAAATGATTAAAAAAGCTATTCCTTTCTTTGATAGGAGTGGTTATTTTTCAGGTTAATTATAACATATAGATATAGCAGCTTAGGACCATGATTTTGCTGACATCCTCCCCCAGTTTGGCTGGGCCCCAGAAAGCTCTCCCATTTATCCCCCTTGTCTGAACATGACTATTTTTGAATGTTCATGGCTGTGTTCAACCACCTTCAGGTACAGTGGGGGTCCCCGATCTCTGGCACCTTTATTTTGGGGGTCACGGGCTGAAAAGGTTGAGAACCCCTGGTATAAAGACACCTGTGTCTGGAAGGTCTAGTCACTGTTTCATCAGTATTCCTGGCTACCATTACACCATGAAGACAAAAGAACACTCCAAGTAACTCAGAGAAAAGGTTCTTGAAAGGTCTGATTCGGGGAATGGATACCCAAAAAAAAAACAATTCCAAGACTCTGAACATCCCCCAGAGTTCAGTTAAATCCATCAACAAGAACTGGAAGGAATATGTCACATGTGTAAATCTGCCTAAATCAGGCCGTCCTCACAAACTTACCATTGCCCCTTTTTCACCATTTTTGCCAATTTAGGCTACCTTTTGCAGTTAAGTACCACTATTTTCCTCCCTTTTTGCCCATTTAAGCTGCCTTTTGCCATTAAATACCACTTGTTACCTATTTTTATGCCCTTTTTGCCTCTATTGACTGCTTTCCCCCATTTTAGTCTCTTTTCTCTCCTTTTTTACCACAGTTTTGCTGCTTTTGGACCATTTTTTGCCAACTGTAACTCATTTTTTACACTTTTCCCCCATTTTCACTCATTTTTGCTGCTCTTTGACCAATTTTGCCACCTTTGACTTTTTTTTTTTTTTTTTTTTTTGCTACCTCAAGCCGTTTTTGCCACTTTTCACCCCTTAGATTGTGGCTCTTGCAAAGGTATTTTTCAACAATTTGGCTCTTTGGTTCATCAGGGTTGAGTAACACTGCTGTAAAGTGTCTTCACTGACTAATAAGCACAGGAACCAGGTGGGACACTTCAGGTTTTCTCGCTCATTAAGGGAAAGTCGTCCACGACAGGGAAACGTTGGTCATGTTAGATCTTCTATACTTCATAGACTTTTGGCCCCATGTTTTTTTTTCTGTCACACATTCACAACCCAATAAAAACAGCTCAGTAACCCACTTCTGAGTCCTGATCCACCCGTTGAGAACCAGTGATGTAAAGGGTTCACTTAATGACCCTTCTGGAAAGGTCGTTGTTTCTGTCAGGTGGAGTTAGTATGGAAGGTAATTGTGGTAGAGAGCGGGGGGCTGTGGGTTAAAGTTCTTACATGGAATCACTTAACCTTGTGTATGCTAATGTGTCAGTGTGGATCTGTGACACATGAACCAATTATACAGTACATGCTAACCTCATGTGGTTAAAGACAACTGCCGTTAAACATTACCGACTGACGGACAAATTGAACAAATCACTCTTTCCATGTCCGCCTCCCCTTTTTTCTCTCCATCAATGACTCAGCCTTTATCCTAATCACATCTTTTATCTTCAGCTGAGCCCAAAATACCCTGAAAACTCCTCTCTTTTGATGCGCCGCGGTGTACTTTCTGTGTTTTTGCTGATAACGCCGCTGTGCTGTGTTCACTTGGTCTTGTGCTTTTAATCAGATGTAGCTTCCAGCGATTGCAGCTCCCTCATTAGCATTCAGAGCATTCACCCTGCTGCACTGCTGGCCGCTCCTCGTTCCCACTCGCAGCGCTGTCTTCTTCACTGTAGGGTATGATACATAATGCATGTAGTCCAATGACTCCCCGCTCGCCCCCCCTTTTCTCCTATTCTATCGCTCCATCCGGTGGTCCAGTGAGAATAAAGGGGTAAAGCACACGATATTAACAGAAAGAGAGAGACTTACGCTCTGAAATCCAGTCTGCGTCACTGACCTCAAGCTCCATGAGAAACCACATCTCTGCAAATATAAATTACCTTTATGCAAATGATGTTTATGTCAACATAAGTTGATCTGTGATAACCTGAGGAGGATGAAGAGATAAACATAAAGCTTTGTGCAAGAAGGATGCAAATAAACTTAAAGGAATAAAACAAAGAGGATAGAATTTACAATAGGAGAGAAAGAAACACGCTGCTGTTGGATTGTTTGGGTGTTTGTCAGATGTTAGTTTTTGCCACTACATGAAAGAACAAAATTAAACTCAGGACCTTCTGCTTAACCTTTGACCTCCTGTTTTCACCTATATATGTTCACACATATCTTCCCTTAGCTTTTTACCTTGGCTTTAAATATTTACATCTAAAACACATGGTTTAACTTTTAATGCTCTACTCCAGTGATAGTCTTCAATGGAGTATTAGGGCCACACGAAGAAAAAAAAACAACAAAGATTTTTTTTTTTGACATTACGAGAATAAAGTCCTAATATTATGAGAATAAAGTCGAAGTATTACAAAAAAAAAAACACTGTAATTTTATGCAAATAAAGTCATAATATTACAAGAAAAAAGTTGTTATATTACAAGAATAAAATATTACAAGAAAGAAAGTCTGCCGGGGCACCAACTCCATTAAAATGAGCAATGCTGAGCATCTTGTGAAGCTATACTTTAGTATCGGTTTCACAAATAAGGAAATACTTCATCTTTTGGCACATCAGCATCAAATTATCATCAGAATCAGGAGAATACTCCGTCATAGATCTGCGGCACCGCGGCACACTGTCTTTCTTGAAATATTTTATTCTCATAATATAACGACTTTTTTCACTTAATATTACGACTCTATTCTCATTACATTACGTTTTTTTTCTCATAATATTACAACTTTTTTTAGTAATATTACGCTTTTTTTCTTGTAATATTATGACTTTATTCTCGTAATATTATGACTTTTTTCTCATATTTTAGAACTTTTGTCTCGTAATATTACAAGTTTTTTTCTTGTAATATTACGAGTTTTTTTTTTCTCATAATGTTATGACTTTATTCTCATAATATCAAAAATTTTTTTTTTTGTTCTTTTATTTTTTTTTTCTCTTCGTGATGCCCTAATACTCCGTCGTAATACTCAGCTTGTGGCTCTGGAGCCAACCTTATATAAACTGACTTATACTGACTATAATCATAAAAGTGTGACAGAGAATTTGGTGTCCGATCATTTCAATGCTCAGATCAGCACGCAACTAAACTTAGCACAAAAATTTAGGAAATTTGTGCTTGGAAGGATCCTTCCTTGTTGTAACAATGCGTCTTGGCAATAAATCATATACCTTTGGAACGCCTGGTTATTTCTCTTTTAACCCATAAGGACCCACCATAACACAGGTGTCACATGACCTTTAAATGTCCTGTAAGACAAGGGTTCTCAACGTTGGGGTTGGGACCCCATTGGGGGTCACGAGACACTGAGAAGGGGTCTACAGATGACTTAGAAAAACTAAAAACATTTTCGAATTACACTGTTTTTGCCAAATTTGACCCTTTTTCATCACTTTTCCCAACAAAATTTAAAACATTTTTGCAACTTAAAACTCATTTTGTGTCCATTTTAAACCCTCTCATTACTTTTTTCCTTCCTGTTTTTGCCATTTCTAAACCAAATCTTGCAATTGTCTGCCTTGTTGGCTCATTTTTGTCACTATTAACCCTTTACCACTTTTTACGCCACATTTCACAATTTGAAATGCCCATTTTTTTCCAGTTTCTGACTATTTCTGCCTCAGCTAACCCTTTTTTGCCAGTTTATAACATTTTTCATCCCATTTCACAAAATTACCACCTATTTTGCAACTTTAACCCCATTTCAGCCACCTTTGAATCCCCTTTTACCACTTAATATGCCAATTTTGGCCAATTTTGGTTATTTTTTTGCCACTTTGATGTAATTTTTGGCATTTCTAACCCATTTCTTCTACTTTTAAAATCTATTTTCACCATTTTTTGCCATTATTGGACATTTTAGCTATTTTTGAAATATTTAAATTCTGTTTTTAACAAAAGGATTTACATTTTTAAGAGGGCTACTTACTACACAAATGAATTAAAATTTGCTTCTTTCATAAGAGTGGTTATTATTCAGGTAAAATATAAAATACCACAGTTTAACTTTACAATGGACCATGATTTTGCTGGGCCCCAGAGAGCGTTCCCATTTTTCCCCTCTTTATGGACAGTCTTCCCTGCATATGACTTTTCTTGAATGTTCATGTTGATCAACCAGCTTCAGGTACAGCGGGGGTCCCTGGTCTCTGGCACCTTTATTTTGGAGGTCTCGGGCAGAAAAGGTTGAGAACCCCTGGTATAAGAGACCTTGCATAGCTTTTTTCTTGACTAAATTCCCTGATTCAAACACAGTGAACATTCTGATGTGGCCATGTGATTGGTTGATTTTGGAGGTCTCGGGCAGAAAAGGTTGAGAACCCCTGGTATAAGAGACCTTGCATAGCTTTTTTCTTGACTAAATTCCCTGATTCAAACACAGTGAACATTCTGATGTGGCCATGTGATTGGTTGAATAATTTAAAAGGGAGAAAATGAAATAGGTGTAGAAAAAAGTGGCATAACTTGTGAATGCAATGGTGAAAAAGATTAAAAAGAGGCAACAATGGGATTAAATTAGCAAAAAGTTTTTTTTTCATAGAAATGCAGCAAGAGAAAAAATGTGAAGAAAATTGTGAAAAGTGATTAAAAGCAACAAAAATGGGTTGAAGAGGCAAAAACAGGTTAAAAAAAAAGCCAGATAAACTTTTAAAAACAGGTCACAAAGTGACAAAAATGAGTTCAAATTGGGAAAAAATGTCTAAACATAAAATACGGTTGCAGAATGTTTTTTCAAAATAGGCAAAAATGGGGAAAAGTGGGTAAAAATGAGTTGCAGAAATGCATAAAGGGTGCCAAAACGGGTGGAAAATGGTGAAAAGCTGTTAAAGAGTGACAAAAAGAGTATAAAGTGGGAAAAAAAAGTTGCAAAAATTGGCTAAATTAAGTAGGAAAATGGGGTTCAAAAGTGAATTAAAATAGGAAAAAATTTGCAGTGAGTGGGAAAAAGTGGCATAAATGAACAGAAACAGTGGTGAAAAGGTGTTAAAAAGCCTCTATATCGCCGATCCAGCACACATGCATTGATGTCATCAATAAATCATAACTGTGAAGGGCCCATTCACTGGGTTTTTGTGTTTAAGAAAGCCCCTGAAAATGATTTTTGTTGTTAAATCTAATTGATTTTGACTTATGTTGTATTATTTTCCAATAATAGATGATAATAAATTAACACAAAAGCCCAACGTGACATATAAGTAACATTTCCTATCCTTGACATTAGAGATAGGTTTATTTAAGTCAGAAATGTGTTGTATATGGTCTGTGAAACACATCCATCTGGCATATCAGGTTACACATACTCAGCTCTGCTGCTCATCCCACAAATGCATGTTCCTTACAAATGTGGCACTGTTTAAAAGGGAAATAAACAGGCTTTCCAACAGAGTTATTACCAAGAAGCATTGTTACAACAAAGAAATAATCTACCAAACACTTATTTCCTTATTTTTTGTGCTAAGTTTATAATGCATGCCAGGACAGGAAGCTGGGGATTTCTGCTGTCCTCCGTGTTCAGTTTCCTTCTGAAGTCATTTTTGATGATGTGAGTTTCTGTGAGATCTTACGTACATGGGATCTTCATCGTGACATCAGACGGCAGGTGTGTGGTCTCACAGTCAGACCAAGTTGGCTGGTGCAATTTTAAAAACAAGTCCTGAGCCACTGACAGATTTAAAACACATACAAATAGTTACATGCAGTATATAACACAGAAGCATGCAGCAAGAACGTCTTTGTGTCACGTGATTCTTTTGGGCGATTTTATTGGTTTGTGACCTTCCTGGGTGCAGAAACCCCCTTCATAAAAATTTAAAAAGCTGCACCATTTGGAGTAGACCAGCATTAAACCATCACAAACTGTGCTGTTAAAATTAGAAGTTCATTAGAATAAACCTGCGTCCACATGGGACAGCATCTGGGTCTGGATTCAGACTGCAGTCCACTATTTGGTGACCAAACTGGGAGATATCGCAGCGGCTCACATGTGTTAGTTTGAAGAATTCTGGGCACAAAATCATCTTCTTTTTGTTTATTTTTTTGGATGTACAGACGGCAGTAGCATCTTGTGGCTTAGGCTGAAAAAACTCTTATGTATATTGAAGTCTTAAAGTTATCCAGCCTTTATTTTCCACAGGGGAACATTTTCAATAAAAACGTCTGGCCTTGATTGTTTTCTGTGCAACAGTTGCTGCATGTTAGCTTTAAGACGGAGACTGACAGAAGCCAATGCCAATAAAATGAGTTGTTTCCTAACTGTAAAATGACTCTTCCAGAGCTTTGGCCTTTGAAAACTCCAGAAAAAAGCTGAATAAAAGTCACCTGTAGAAAAAATGGGAAGAACATAAAGGAATATGAGAGAAAGGAGAGACACAGGGCATCTAATTCCCCTCAGATCGGAAAATCCATTCCAATCCTCTCCTCCTTCTCCCTCGTTCTCTGCCTCAGTGTTTCTCTCTGTGTTTCCCGGCCTTCACAGTACTTCTTTTTAAATAAACCTCATCAATCTACTGCAACAACCAAGTGTCCACAGTCTTCAGAGACACTCCGGCTCATGCTCGGCTGCGCTTAGACACCGCTGGGCTCAGGCCTGAGGTGAGGAATCAGCCCGGCAAAACGTTTCTCTGACATATGACTGAGAGCGTGTTTCAGGCCAGGACACTTGGATTCAAAGCCGTAACCTGAGCGGGATAACAGCTAATCTTCTGCCTGAGGATGTGACTCAGAGTTACTGTTCTCACAATTGGACGGCGTTTTAAAACCAAGAAACCAAGACAGAATAACAGCCGGGACGCTTGTTTGTGGAGGCTCTTATAAAGAACCTCGCTATACTGTTTCAGAGATAAAAGATCAAAAAGACACTTTCAAACCTGTCAGCTGTTTTAGACATGATTTGTAGCTTAATAAGCCAAGAGGTAACATGATTACATATAACAACACACTCACATTGAAGTGGAATAAGTGAGTTCAAAATTACCGTTGCAGTATGGTCAATAAAAACATGAACTTAAAACCTCCTAACAATGCATTACAGGATGTAGGGGTGTGATTTTTTTAAATTTCTTGCCAGCAATAATGAAATACACCCCATAGTTGCACCACAGTAGTCTGTGACGTTGTTTTGTCGGAACAGAAAATGACCTTCCCAAGTGTTTTACACATCCATCTGGAAAACCTTTCATACACAGCGTTTGGGAAACATAATAGGCCCACATACGCTTGTTCTTGCCAAAATTATTGTATAAACTATCAATTATTATGAGTGTATTGTGGCCACTCTTGAAAACACCAATAAAGAGGTCTTTTTTTTAATAATCTGTAAATTCTCAAGTTCAAAAAGTCAATAATTTGCAAGAAAAAGTAGACATATTTTGCTTTAAAAGATGTAAATGTAAGTGAACCATAACGTAGTGTTTTTAGGATTATGAAGTCAAAAATCCGTCCACTATTTTCAGTTTGGTTTCTTGGCCTAACACTGTTGTAAAATGTAGGGTTTTTAAAATGTTGTCTTTTTTGAGTTTCTATTGTCAAAAGTTAAGACTTTATAAACTCGTTAATTGCAAGTTTTTCTTGTGACTATCCTACATTTCAAACTCTGAGATTCTGAGTTTTTTTTCTTGTAAATAAACAACTTTATAATCTAATTTTCCCCTTAAAAATGTTGGCTTTTTTAGCTTAAAAATTAACAGATTCTCTTCATGTAAAACTAGAAAAGCTCTTAGCCCTATCTCCCAAAAGTGAAGAATCCTTTAAAAATTTCTGGATCTGTCCCCAAGTGCCCCCCACCATGGCATTTGCCGATTATTCCCTCCCCGGTGGGGTGGAAACATGGCGAGGCAAAGCATGAGCTTCGCTATGGGTGGACTGTCATGGTGGAAGCATTGCTTGCTGGTGCCAACAGATGCACTGACAGTCTCACCCATGGTCTCACTGGACGACTGGAAGTCATGGCAGAGGGTGAATATTCCTCTATTCCTCCCAGCATTGTGAGCATTCTCGCCACAATTCACTGTCTTTCTCTCTGTTACACTCCAACTGGGCGTGCGTCTTTCAAACTCTATAAACTCCAAACCTTTGAATAGTAACACACCCAAAAATGCTGCTGGGATTGAAGTTACTCATGTATGCCATCTTCTGGTGTAAAGTGGTAGCAGTGCAGACCTCCGCCATTAGCCCTATCTCCCAATAGTAAAGAATCCTTTAAAAGATTCCTGGATCCAGACGATGATCCAGATCACCCCCAAAATCTTATCAGTTCTTCCTTATGCCATTTCTGACATTTCCTGAAAATTTCATCAAAATCCGTTCACAACTTTTTGAGTTATGTTGCTAACAAACTAACAAACAGACAAACCAACAAACAAACCCACCCGATTACATAACCTCCTTGGTGGAGGTGGACATTTTTAAGGTTGGCCTTAATACATTATGTTGCTAATCATGATTCAATTAAAAAAACGAAATTTGTACATCTAATTTTGACAACCTTAGAGCAGACAGGGTCCTGCACCCCCCTAGGGCTGCCCAGACCCCAGGTTGGGAACCAATGGTCTAAACCACTGATCATCAATTGGCGGCCCGGGGGCCACTTCAGGCCCCCCAAAGCTTCCTGTCCAGCCCCCGAAAGATGATTAAATTCAGAAAAGGAGGAAAAGAAGATTTTAAGAGTATCATTTTGCTTTAAATGTGTGCCTCCCACACACAATTAACCTTGGAATACTTCTAGAATGACAAACCATTTGATCTGTTTTTATAGAAATTCACAGTCAAAATTAGTCGAGATTTAAAAAAATGATTAAGGTTGGCAGAAAAAAGTTGTCAAATGAGAAAACTGGTTACAAATGACAAAAAATAGTGCAAGATAGTAAAGAAAAGGGGTAAAAAGTGGCAAAAATTGAAGAAAGTGGGATAACTTGATAATAGAGTGGCATAAGGGGATAAAACATGCAGGAAAAAGTGGTTTAAAGGGGGTTTGAATCTTTCAAAAATTGATTTAATGAGGCAAAAAGGTGATGAAAGTATCAACAATGGGTTAAAAGTGGGAAAAATGTTTTTAAAGTTGCAAAAATTGTTGAAAAAAATGTAATAAAAGGGGTTAAAACGTGGCAAAAATGGATAAAAAAGTGGCAGAAAGGGGATAAAACATGCAGGAAAAGTGGTTTAAAAGGGGATAAAATAATACAAAATTAGGTGAAAGAGGCAAAAAGTATCGAAAAGGGTTTAAAAGTGTCAGAATGGGTTAATATTGGTACTAAATGATAATTAGGGAGGGCCAATTCTCTTGGATTTTCAGGGGTCCGTCCAATCCTGTTGTCAGGCCTGTCTCCTTGTGGCTTACCGCGTTATTGATAACGGGGATAGATCTCACTAGTAATGACTCAAAATGTCCTGTAGTTTAAGGAAAATATGAATACAACTGCAATAATATTTCAATCAGACCAAAATGTTAATTTAATTTTTGTGTATTTGAAAGGTCAGAGCACCACCCTGCAGTCTTGTTTCTGCTGACTGCATTGGTATCCAAATGCAGTTTTAGTTCATTAGACGTTGGCATTGTCTCCTTCTAATGCTGTCCATCATAAGTCTTATTATATGAGGGTTACCAAGAGTCACGCAGTCACAAATCCTCATATTTGATCAGGATTTTAATACTAACATGACCTTATAGCATTCTGTTGTTCTCACTGTGCATAAAATAAACATTAACAAGCTGATATTGCAGGGAAAAGCTGCTTCATGTGGAGTTTTTTTAATGAGTGATTTAATGAGTTTGTGAACTATTATTTACAGTTGAAACTACAGCTGAGAACGCTCTGGAAACCAAACATCAAATCCCTCTGATAACTGAGAGGCAATTATTCTGTAAAATAAAATGATAGCTCTTTATTTCTGAATGCCACAGTGGCTCTTTGTAGCATTCACAGAGTCACTGTGGCACTAATGGAAGCTGCATGGCCCACTCACGGACCCTCACCATTTGAAAATGGCTTGTGTAACTCTCATTAGCATTCATTTCATGCGGGAAGGAAAGAGAGATAAAGAGAGCGAGGGAGAGGCAGGGAACATAAACAAAGACCGAGTGAACGGGCAAATTGGAGGCAGAATGGTTTAGCAAATGAGCTGACAATGAGAGTTTCACCCATCAGCTGAACCAGGCCACTGAGGGATCCTGCTGTCTGTGTGAAGCTGCTACTAGTGAAAACATGCCGTAAAAACATGCCGCACTCATAACGAGCAGCGCTGAAATAAAGAAAGAACTATAAAACTATTAACAGCTCTTGTCTGCTGTTTTCTTACAACCATAAAAGACTTGTATATCGGCTACAGATAACCAAAGGCCACTGTTTAGTCTGTGGGAGCATTTTTGATTTCTGCTTCTTTATGAGGACATGGTATTGTTGGGCTGACAAAGACTTCTGTCAGAGAGACAGAGTCTCTTAGAAGTTAAGGTGGGCAGATGTTCACCAATCTGTGAAAAGCTGCATCTAATAATTCTGCCCTAATTCCAGAAAAATAGTCCTCAGGCCATAATATCATCAAAAGATTCAGAGAATCTGGAGAAATCTCTGTAAGCAACGCTGATGGACAACATTGGATGCTGGTTATCGTTGGACCCTCAGGTGGCGCCGCAGACATGATTCTGTTATGGAAATCTCTGCATAGAATCAGGAATACTTCCAGAAATCAAACAATCAATCCAAACCAAACTGTGCTGTTTTAGTTTTCCATCACCAGTTTGACTGTGCCGGGCTACTTCAAGCTTCACCTTGGTGGTGGTTCTGCTTTGGAGCAGGGTCCCAGCATGCCCTCCCCATCAAAGCAGTTCACAACCTGCAAGCCCCCTTCTGCTTCTGATACCCAGACTGGGTGAGAATGACCCTCCCAGTTTTGATTTATGGCTGATATCAGCGTGTGTTGGATCAGTAGCGTTGTTATTAGCATCCCGGCTAACAGTTGTCTCATTTTGGAGCCGAAAAGTGTGTCAAGCCTTATTTGGGTTCTGATGTTGGAATGATTTATGTGTGGTATCCTGACACTATTCTCATCATGGCTTAGCTATAAAGTCTGACATCTATCCTAACAGTTCAGTGTGTGTCCATCCACATTGTTAACATTACTAATAAAAAAGTAATACCGTGTTAAGAAAAGTGGTTTACATTTTGAAAAAAAACTAAATTTCTACTTGAGCCTAAATAAATGAAATTCTTGTTTTGTTGCTTTGGTAAGAGTGGTTATTATTCAGGTTAAAAATACAGTATGGCAATCAAAGCTTAACTTTATGAAGGAGCATGATTCTGCTGACCTCCATGAGCCCCGGGTTTGGCTGGGCCCCAGAGAGTTCTCCCCTTTACCCCCCCCCCCGTATGGGCTGCCTTGGATATAGTTCACATCCATCTGAAGAACCACTCATAGTCCGTGTTTGGGATGGGCAGAACCTCTTAAAAAAATCCCTAGATAGTGATTGGATGTATGTTCACCTGCAGCCATTGTTTACCAGCTTGTAGTACAGCTAAACCCTACCCCTACAGCTACTGCCTCCTCATCCAAAAAGACCAGGCGCAAATGTTTCTGACTGAAGCGTTGCAAGATTGTTCCACCTGTTGACAGACATGGAATCTAGCAGTCAGTTGGCTTTTCCAGGTTACCCGTCCTAGCCGTCTTCATGTTTTGTATGACATATGTAGCCCTCAAACAGTAAGTGCTGTCATGATCGCCATCCTCCAGTCTGAGCTGAAATATCTTGGGGAAAAGACAGCTAAAACAGGGCAGTAGTCATTGGTTTTTCCGTCGTTTTTCTGTGACCCACGGCTTTTGTATGATTATATTTCCCAACCCACCATCAAACTCTTCATCTTGTATTGTGATTGCTGTGTGCATGTTTGAGGAGTATTCTCAGGCTCAGGGGAAAAGATTAAAACAAAACAGAAAGAATGGATCATCAAACATCGTCTTTGGGCTGCAGAGTTTATGTTTGAATCAGGTATTAACTGCATATTCATCGGTACCACTTCGAAGCTTTTCTCAGTATATTTCCACAGACAGACACACGGCCCACACAGTCCTGTCTGTATAAGATAAGTTGAAGTGCTGGTCATCATCTCTCTGCAGCCAGCAGAGACTCTTCTGAGGTCAAGATGGCGACTGCTTTAGGCGACTTCAATCTGCCCCAGTGCTGTTTGAGCACAGAAGGCCTCTCCTCTGCCCAATCTAATCTTCAGTGTTATCCACAGCCCAGCCGCTATCCCTGCACCACAATCTGTGTCCTCCACACAACCATTTGGCTGTAGAAAAAAGGCAAAGGATGGGTCAAAGAAGCAAGATTTTGTCACTTAAGGCCCAGAGAGGCAGAGCCTTTAAGCCCAGGCTGGCTGACACTTAAATGGATTTGTTTCACTTGTTTCCAAATCTGACTGGAGAGGGAGGCTTTAAACTTGTGTTTGAAGAAGTAGGGGGTTTAATGAACTCAGGATACTTTTTTAGAAATAGGCAGCCATTTCTAAAACAAGAAACTGTCTCCAGGAGTCTGCTTCCTGTAGGCTTTAGTCTGTAATGCTAATGCAGTCTGATAGATGGCAGTTTGACTGTGAACCGCGTGGTTTTATCCTCATGGGATATAGTCAGGCCCACACACAGAATCGGCTGGGCCCCTGAAAAACCCAGAGAATGGACCCTCCCCAGTTTTGATTTATTGCTGATATCAACCTGTGTTGGATCAGTAGCATTGATGCTAGCATACGGGCTAACAGTTACCTCATTATGGAGCTGAAAAGCGTGTCGAGCTATCATTGGGTTCTGATGTTGGAATGATTTATGCGTGGTTATTTTCACCTTTTTTACCATCCATGCATCATCTTTTTGACAATTTTAACCAATTTCTTGTCATTTTTTTCTTTTATTTGCCACAGTTAGTCCCATTTTGCCCTTTTCATCCATTTCTGCAACATTTTTAACCACTTTTTGCCAATATTGGCAAATTTTTGTTGCCAATTTTTTCCACTTTTTGCTTATACTTTATCTGCCTTTTGCCATTTTTTCCTACTCCCTACTTTTGAATTAACTTTCTTTCCACTTTAATCCCATTCTTACCCTTTTCACCTAACCTTACACGCCAGATGGATTTGTTTCTCACAACCATCTGGAAAATCACTCATACACAGCGTTTGGGAAAGGGCAGAGGCTTTGAAAAAATCCTTGGAGGGTGATTGGATGAACATTCTGTCCTTCACATCTTTAACAAAACACGTGACGCAGCCGCTACCGAGGTGCGCGTGCGAAACTACCAAGGAATAACGCAAACTATGGTGACTGTAGACATGTCAGTACATGACTTTTGTCTTCTTTGAAAAGAAAACAACTCACTGCTGTTCTTTGTTCTTCGTTTCATGAAGAAATGTCGTCAAGTTCTGATCAAGCTGGCGCTTTAGCAGCATCCACGCTAGTCTCTTCCGCCATAATTGCACTGGCTATCACGCTATTGTTGCTGCTTGCTAACCTACTGAAATCTTTGCTAACATACTTTTCTCATTCCTGAAAGTACTGCCCCTCATTGCTGATTGGTCCTGTCACTTTCTAACCGGGCCCAAGCGGTTCAGACAGGAGCTTTGCAAGATGGATTTGCCAGTGAGAAACACGGAGACAGGCGAAACCATCTGCTATGCAAGGTTACTTTTCACCCATTTCTGCAGCATCTTTTGTTTTCTTTCTTCTTAAGCTGTCTTTTGCCATTTGATTGTGTTGTGAAACTCTTGAAAAGATGAGCTGTCAATAGTGAGTGCTTGGACAATCCCCATTTAACATAACGGACACTTCTACTCCTCGGGTAGCGTAAAGCAGCTACCATTAGCCCACCCTGTCCAGGCTGCTGGTCAATTTCGGTAGCGTGAGATTGTTGTGGGCTCTTCCCCGGCTCATTTTGTTTGGGTGATGGATTTACTTTGCCGGTAGTCATGCCATAATTTCCTGGAATTGATACGAAGGTCAAAATAATGCTGTCACACTGGGCATGAACCAGCCCGTGGTTCTGTTTGGTCCGGACCAAGACTACCTCTTTTGGTCGGACCAAGGTCCGGCTGTTTGTTCCGGACCACGGCTCAGGGGAGGTTTCACACCTTTCATTTTGGTTCAGACCAAACAGGGAAGTCCGGACCAAACGACGTAAGTGTGAAAGCCCCCTAAAACTAAAATGCATTTCATTTAAAGACTGAAACTAAGACTAAAATTAAAAACAGCCAAAATTAACACTGACGCTTACTCAGTTTGCGAGGACGGCCTGATCTAGGCAGATTTACACATGTGCCATATTTCTTCCATTTCTTGATGATGGATTTGGCTGAACTCTGGGGGATGTTCAGAGCCTTGGAAATGTTTTTGTATCCCTCCCATGACTCACACTGTTCAATTACCTTTTCTCTGAGTTGCTTGGAGTGTTCCCTTGTCCTCATGGTGTAATGGTAGCCGGGAATTTGGATTTACCAGTGACTTGACCTTCCAGACACAGGTGTCTTTATCTAACAATCACCTGAGACACATTCACTGCACTGCTGCACTAAGGTGACCCTTGGCCTGTGCAAATAATATTTAGTCATCAAGCCCAAATGGGCCTTTATTGAAAGATTTTCTAAATGCGTTTCTTTTCCATCATTGCTTTTATGAAAAAGGGACCAATGTGAGTTCACAGTGACCTTTACCACTGAAAATCAGAGTCTAATAAGATCACCTTGAGTCAAAATAAAAGCTTGTGCCAAATTTGAAGATATTTCATCTTGGCATTGGGACAAATGGACTGACAGATGGAAGGAAAACCTTGACAATTCTCGCTAGCTGGAAGAAAGTTATCATAAAGAATACGAATCAGTGAGAGTTTTATTTTCATTGAATGAATGTGTTGAAGTTTAAAAAGATATCAAACCAACGAGTGAAAGTCAGACTCTTACAGCACAATGGATTAAAGTTGGAAAGGCCTTACACATCCAAAATATTCATTAGGAAAACATAGCCCAAGGTTCAACAGCATGCAGCGTGTTTTTAAATGGAAACACCTTGAAACTTAAAAGGATTAGTTGCACTCATTACTGTCTGCGTGCTCCACTTACCAAGATACATGTTTATCTTTGAAAAGGAACGAAGGTTATCCAGCTCAGGCTAAATTGTTTTACCGCTAGCTCCGGGGCTTTATGATGATATTCAAGGTGAGGCAAAATTGAAATTTTAATGAATTAGTTCTACATGCTGCATTATGGTGGTTTGTGCACACAGATGGGTCAGGTGTGGGTTATCAGGATGATAAATCACATGGTAGGAAAGCATTCAAGGTGAGGACAGAAATGCCGTCCTCTGGGTGAAAAGTAAGACTGAAACTTTGCTTTTAAAACCCTCACACCATCCTATCTGATGCGCTGTGAACACACTTCCAGTGAAACACGCCACACCTCCGTTCCCAGAGGAGCCGGAGACACAAAGTGATTGAATAAATGGATGAAACAGCGTAGGAGAAGAGACAGCCTGCAGCAGTTTAACTCGTGTTTGCCGTTGTTGGGATCGCAGCTCTTCCCTCGTAAGCAGAAAGCTCTTAAAAGCAAAGACAGAACCAGAAATGTAATCAAGAACAATGTTGGAGTGATTTTTAAATCCATCACTGGTTTACAAACACGGCAGAGCGAGGCGGCGACGGCTCCTCGGGGAGTTCTGGGCTGAAAGTAAACAGCAGTGAGTTGTAGCTGTCAGGAAGCTGAAGGTCAGCCACACTTTGCTTTTATGTGTCCATCACCTTAATGCGCAATTTTATACAACAGTTAACGTCAGTCAAAATACTGTGCAGGCAGTTTCTTACAGGTTCATTCCATTAGCTATAGCTGTGAGCAGAGCAGAGTCGTATATCTCTTAAAACAATGGCATTAGTGTGCTGCAGGGAACTGTTTAACACACTTGATCTGAGATAAGGTGAATAATAAACTCAGAGCTCCTTTCATCACCTCTTGGACACTGAGGTGAAAAACAACACAGTCAGAACAAATCAAAGCAGCATATTTATAGAGCCCTCTTTGGGAAACATTCTTATTTAAGCACACTCAACACAGCAACAGCTCATCAAACTAGGATCTGATGTTTGGTGATGGTAACTAGGCATTGATGGAGAAGCAGGGTAGGCTGTAATGTGCAGAATCACACTTATAATGAGCTATAGCTCAAAGTTCAACTCACACATTTTCAAACTGTTTGCTCATATTATATTTAAAATCATGAACTAAATTCACAGACAAAAATATGAACTAGTTCATAAATATGATAAGGATACATTTCATAAAGGGCATAGAGCCATAACTAAAAACTGATAAATGCCAGTGAAGTTACAAACTGTGACAAAAAAGGAGAAAGTGCCCTCTAAGGAGTCCTGCCATTAGCCAAAATGGGACCAAGTGCCATCAAGGATGTTCTTCCATCAGTCAAAATGGGACAAAGTGCCCTGCAGGATGCTCTTCCATCAGTCAAAATGGGACAAAGTGCCCTCAAGGATGTTCTTCCATCAGTCAAAATGGGACAAAGTGCCCTCCAGGATGCTCCTCCTTTGGTACATGTGGGGGGGCTTCAAGGAAAAATGGTTGTGAAACACAGCTCTAGGGTGCATTTCAAGTAATCAAAATGGAAAAAAGTCCAATCCAGGGTGCTCCTCCATTTGCCAAAGTAGGACAAAGGGCTCTCTAGGGTGCCTTTTGAATAGTGAAAGTGGGACAGGGTGTCCTCTAAGATGCTCTTCCATTGGTCAAAATGGGACATATTGCCCTCTTTGATGATCTTCCAGTGGACACAGGGAAAAAGTGTCTTCTGGGGAAGAAAGTGGGAAAAGGTGCCTTCTATGGTGCTCTTACAGACGACCAAAAGGGAGAAAGTGCTATCTAGGGCGCCCCTTCAGTAATCAAAGTTGGACAAAGGAACCATGGGTCACTAAACTAAAATTTCACGCTCTGTTCCTTAAATAACCTTTGGTTACTTTACAATCAGTTGTTCACGGATTTTGAAGTATTGATAAGCAGCACAGCACAGAAAATGCAGTAGTCACCAACAAGCCCATGTCCAATGTGGTTTTGATGGTAAAATATATAATAAGCAAGTCCTTGGTCACCTCAAAGGTCAACATCAAGCGTGTCTAAACTAGAGTCCAGGTGCCTGTGGTACATTTATAATGGGCCTGCAGCAAAATAGACACTGGGCAGTGATGTGTTAGTCCTGTAAACAAACATTTTGACAATAAGAATTCATGTTAATGATAATACAATGGAGGTTAACATATATGTTCAAGAGAACAGTCTACATCACAGCCTAGTCGCTTTACCACCTTTAATACAATAAAGCTGAGATATATCAAGGCAGCCCTCTGACCGTGATCGTCATCTGTATGCAGACCTCAGGGAATAAAGTTTAGACAACAAGTGAATATGTTTCTCTTGCAGCAAATGTCCAGCAGAACGTTTTTAATCAGAGTGAGCTGAGCTGTTTCTGGACTTATATTTGCTCCAGCCTAGTTTTTCTTGCATTGTCTCGCTATTGATTTCTTCTTAAGAGAGCAAGTGCTCTCAAATCAGGGACAGCAGCACAATCTTCTCCACAGTAGCACTTACATGGAGCTCATACAGAAGCTCAGTGGAGCCTTTTTTAAAAACAATTAAGATTACATGCTTTTTTTTATCAGTGCAGTGCTGGAGCAAGTTTTCAATACCAAAACCAACAAAAAGACCAATTCTTCTAAAACTGTCAAATCCCTGGAGGTCCATGCTGCATCAGTCCTCCTCTGTCTTTTCTCCTAACTGCTATTTTTACCCCACGTTTTCTCACTCTGCTGGTAAAGTGGGCTGCTGTGTTTCTCCCTCTGGCTCACAGTTATCAGTCATGTATTCTCTAATCTCACAGTCCAGGAGAAGCCTTGGTTTGGATCCATATGGCACAGCGCTGAGGTGGCAGCTGGCCCTCGAACACAACACAGACCCTCAGCCAGGTTACACAACAGTACACATAGTGAAAGATCAGCAGGGTGGAGGACAAACAAAGAGGGAGACACATGAATAAAGGCATGTTTCGTGAAGTTTTGGCAACTCAAACTATGACAAATGAAAAAGGTACCAGCGCACACCAACACAGTAGATGAAAGATGAATAAAACCTGGTGAAGGAGGCCCTTAAAGACCCTGTAAAGTGAAAATAAATCTGTTTTTAGATTTGTTGTTTGACAGATCACTGTGTTATGAACCCCCAGGACAAATTTCAGTCAAATAACACATCTCTAACTTTATAAATTAAGCTCCAAATTTAAGAAAATGACGCAGTAAAATCTGCTCCAGGATGGTGTGGGCGTGTCTGTGGACTGAGCTGAAGCCACGCCCAATTTAAACACAAATTTAAACTCAAATTTAAACAATGCTACATGATGACATGTCCAAACAACGACACGTGACATCACAAGCCCACATATTTGCCGGCCCAAATTAAACCTTTCCAAGAAAGAGGTGAAAAACTTTCCAACAGTCTAAATCCAGAATTCAGTCACTTGTAGATCTCAGTGTTTTCACATGTTTACAGCAACCATTTTCCAACATATTTAGGGTGGTAAGACACAAATTTGGGATTTCACTTTGCAGGTGGTCTATGGATCATTGAAAGTATCATAACAGAGATTTGAGCCAAAAAACAGACTTTGTCTCTTCTTCTAAGGTCAGCAAAAGGTCAATGGGCAGGCTAATGGTGTGAGTGCTCTCCTCATTTCAGTGACCTGTCATACATAAAACCTAAATAAAGATCTATATCACTTTACAGGGTCTTTAAGTGGGAGCTCAACATCAGCTACCTCATCACAAAGCCAAACAGAGGATGTACTTCCAAGGACGATGATGCTGCACGTCTACACAGTCTGGTACGCTGCAGCCACAGCGAGGGACAGAAACAGGCTGCAGCGTATCATTCACTCTGCAGGGAGGGTGACTGGCTGCAATCTACTATCTCTCCATGACCTGTACAGATCCAGGTCTCTGAGGCTTGCAGGTAAATTTGCCGTTGGCATGGACTTTTTGAGGCCCTCCCCTCTGGCAGGAGGCTGAAGTCCATCAGGACCAAAACCTCCCAGTTTCCTCCACTCTGCTGTCAGCCTCATGAACAGTGCTCATGAAAATATAACATTATGTCCCAGTCTGTTTTGGGTAAAATTTACTCTGCTTGCAGAGTAAAGTTTTCAGAGTTATTTTGAGCCTAAACAGTGTTTTTATTTACCTCTAAATGATGATTATGTACTCCATGATGCACAAAATAAAAACTCTACAGCAACTGCACTCAATACAGAGTAATACAGAGCAACGTTTACTTATCATAGAGCTTTTTTACTCAATACAGTGTTGCATGTAGTCCTTTCAGAGATGTTTTTCAGTCCTAATACTCATTATGGAACTATTTCTTCTCCATGTTGAACTGGGTAATGCTTATGCAGAGCTGTCCTCTAAATGGATTCGATGTTCCTATTGATGTAGAACTACATTTTCCTCTTCATAGACAATTCTGCTGCCTTTCCATCTATAAATGGCGTACCAAAAAAAGAGGCCTATATTCTAATTTTCTGAGACACTAAAGTTTGGGTTTTCATTATCTGTAAGCCATAATGATCATCATTTAAAGAACTAAAGGCTTGAATTAATTCACTCTATGTGTAATGAGTCTATATAGTATATGGGTTTCACTTTCCGAAATGAGTGACACAAAATATTGGACTTTTTCATGATTTTCTAATTTTTTGAGATGTACCTGTATAGAAGTATCAGACATAATGTTGTGATTAACATCTGACAAGAACACAGGAGCAGAGCATGAGATGAGGCAGCACAACAGTGCAAATGATGGTGAGTGTTCTAGCTAGTGGTTGGGAGAATCACTGGTAGAGAGACAGAGACACTGCAATTTAAAAAAAAGGATCAAATTGAGTTAGATAAGGCAAAAAAACTCACTGAAAATCCCTAAATTTAGAGGCTGACTTGCAGCTGTAGCACACTGGTGTCTGATTGTCAACACCAGGTCAGGAGATCTTAATTACCAAAGATTATCTACAGCTGGGACGCCTGACAAGCTGCAGCCGTGACCGTCAATGAGTGATGGCAGCTGAATAAGCAGCTGAGTGTCTGATCACTCTAGATATGCTGGAATATGGTTGCTGAAAACATGGGAAAACACTGAGATCTACATGTGACTGAATTCTGGATTTAGACTGTTGGAATGCCTCTTTCCTGGCTGGGTTTAATTTGGGCGGGGCCAATATGTGGGCTTGTGATGTCACCAGCCCACAGTAGGGAATGACCCCGCCCCTCTAACGCTACAATACAAAATCACAGAGCAGTTCATCTCAGTCCAGTCTGTTGTTAACTTTTCACTGCCTCTGTTGAAAGTTAACAGTCAGTTAAATGCTGTGTTTTTTGTTCATTGTGAGGTAAATTTACCAAATCTATCAGCCACAGTGGTCTATGGGTCATTGAAAGTTTCATAACAGAGATTTGAGCCAGAAGACAAAAGGTCAAGGGGCATGCTAATGATGTGAGTGCTTTCCTCAATTCAGATTGTAGCTTGTTTTTTTTTGTTTTTTTTGGGAGGATCATATTTTTCTTGAGTGGGCGTGGCTTCAGCTCATTCAACAGACACGCCCACACCATTCTGAAGCAGATTCTACTGCCTCATTTTTAATGATTTTGAAGCCTAATTTTGATAAAATTAGAGGTTTGTTTTGCCTGAAATTTTAATTAGGGGTTCATAGTACAGTGCCTGTCATAAAACAAACTTATTTTAGGTCTATAAGTGTTGTGTAGCCCCCCCCCCAGTAGACAAAAGGGAGCCCTCTTTGTTACTTTCTGGTCACCAAAATGTGGAAAAGTGGCTTCTAGTGTGACTTTTTAATGGACAAAACATGGTAAAGAGCGTTCTATAATGCCATTAAAGAGTACACATTAGGTAACGTGCCCTCTAGGGTGCACTTGTAATGGACAAAAGAAATGATAATGATGCATCACGTTTTGAGTGGCAGTGTCTATAACTAAAGCCTCAAAACTCTTACCTCTACATCCCCTGTTAGTATCCAGAAGGAGGATTAAACTAGAAAAGCATTCAGAGACCGCAGACCTCCGCCATCAGCCCTATCTCCCAAAAGTGAAGAATCCTTTAAAAACACTCCTGGATCCAGACGGTGATCCAGATGACTCCCAAACCTTAATCTGCTGATTACTCCCTCCCCGGTGGGGCGGAGACACGGTGAGGCAAAGCATTGGCTTCGCTACGTGGGGACTGTCATGGCGGAAGCACCCATGGTCTCACTGGACGACTGACAGTCATGGCAGAGGGTGAATATTCCTCAAGTGGCAACCTCCAGTCCTGAAAAATGAAGCCAATGGGGAAGTGCAAAAAATTGTAATACCGCGAGTTTCCACTTGAGGCTGGCTGCAGGATCACTGGAAGTCCCATCTGCACACATGTTAAACATTCAGTTTTGACACATAAAATAAACTGGTTTAAAGCCTGGCTCAAAACACCAAACGTGTCTCATTAGCTAGTGTCTTATTGTGCTCCCACTGTACGGGGGGTGAATTTTTTTGTACCACGATCATTTGGATTATATTCAGGATGAAAGCTGATTGGCGCGTCTCATTTGATTGACAGATAGCTTGTCAGGCAGAGGCTCCATTTCTGTCAACCGGAATGCTAGCTAGCAGGCTGACAGGAAGTCATGCTTAGTGGGCGGACCATTAGGTTGATCCAAAGTTCAGTTGAGACTGCGATTTCAATATGGAAGCCTACAGGGATTGGCTTCAAAAGCCATTTAAGTCCGCTTTTTGTAAGCAGACGCCTGACATCACACGGGGTTTTTCCAGTTCTTTCTACAGTGTATGATACTCCTCTGTTCCTCCCAGCATTGTGAGTATTCTCGCTACAATTCGCTGTCTTTCTCTCTGTTACGCTCCGACTCGTCTCCTCGACCGGGCATGTGTCTTTCAAACTCTATAAACTCCAAAACTTTGAATAAGTTACTCATGTCCACCATCTCCTGGTGTAAAGTGGTAACAGCGCAGACCTCTGCCATTAGCCCTATCTCCCAATAGTACAGAATACTTAAAAAAATTCCTGGATCTAGACAGTGATCCAGATCAATCCCAAAATCTAATGTTCTTCCTTATGCCATTTCTGACATTTCCTGAAAATTTCATGAAAATTCGTCCATGACTTTTTGAGTTATGTTGCTAACAAACTAATGAACAAACCCACCCGATCACTTAACCTCCTTGGCGGAGGTAAAAAATAAAAGCTTGTTTCTTTATTCAAGGAAATATCAGAGAAAACATGAAAATGGCGTTTAAAGATCCTGTCAAGTGTTAGCAGCAGCAGCTGGAAATTTAAACATGTCAGATCAGTTTCTTCCTTCCAGCATTGTTGTTGACAAAGCTGGTATCAGATGTCCCGCCCCTTCTACATTTTGATTGGTCAATGAGGGAAAAGAGGTAAAGACTTTACCCATTGAGAATTCCTCAAGCTGAGAAAGGTGTGAAAACACTGAAGGTGTTTTTGCACTGAAACACAGAAAACTTTGGACTCTATTGGTTTCTATTTAAAATGAGCAATTTTCAAACAGCAGCTGTGGACACAGGAAAGATCCACAGACGTTCTCGCAGCTCTGACTGTACCCACCTTACAAAAAAAGTTATTGCACACATAGTCTAAGTTCACCTCTTCTCCAATTTAAAGTGAACATGGAGACTTCCAGAGGAGCCAAAAATAACCGTAGTTAAGAGAAAGTTTGGGTTTTTCATCACCAAAGTCTTCACTTCCATTTAGGAGGAAACCCGCTGCTGAAGACTTCGTCGTTGAGCTCAGAGGAGTGAATCCTTGAAAATGTTTCTACTTTGTGACTAAAGCGTCCCACTCTGCAAATCACTTCAATCCCCCTGCCAGAGAGAGTTTCATTTTCATGCCAACAATCATTTTGTTGGAACAGGCATCCCATTTTCAAACGGTGGATATCTCCCTGTGAAATGAAGCTTTTCAGGGCAAGAATTCGCTATTTGCTGTGATTACACTTGAATATCAAACAGTCTGCTGCAGCTTTCTGATTACTGTTTCAAGATTTCCCGGCTGGAGAGGAGCTTATTTCCCCTCAGCACTTTACACCTGGCTGATAAAATAAAAGCAGAAAAAATACAGACACTGGAAAAAATAGCTTTTTCCCTGATCTCATTTTATTTATTCCAAATAGTTTTTGATGCTAAATACATGTCAGAAATAAGGAGCTATAGGGGAAAACAAAGAATGACAGAGTGAGAAATCTGATTGGACTTAAATTCAACAAAGTTAGAGACATTACTGCAGGTGTGTTTTTTTATGCTTTAAAAGAGACTGCAGGAAATGTCTGCAGACTTTAATGGGATTCATTCCTACTTCAGCGCTCTGTCACAGGAAGATAAGAGATATGACCAGTTATGACCCTGTGAAGTGAAATCCAAATATTATGTCTTAACACTCTAGATATGTTGGAATCTGGTTGCTGTAAACATGTGAAATTACTGAGTTCATGTGACTGAATTCTGGATTTAGACTGTTAGAAAGTTTATCACCTCTTTCCTGGCTTGGTTTCATGTGGGTGGGGCCAATATGTGGGCTCATGATGTCACACACAGTGGGGTATGACCCCGCCCCTCTAACACTACAATCTAAAATCACAGAGCAGTTCATCTCAGTCCAGTCTGTTGTTAGCTGATGTCACTGCCTTTATTGAAAGTTAACAGTCAGTTAAATGCTGTTTTGTTGTTCATTGTGAGGTAAATCTATCAGCCATCAGCCTGAGTGGGCGTGGCTTCAGGTCAATCAACAGACACGCCCACACCACCCTGGAGCAGATTTTACTGATTTTGAATCATTTTTCATGATTTTGAAGCTTAATTTTATAAACTTAGAGATGTTTTAGTTGACTGAAATTTGAGTTAGGGGTTCATAAGACAGTGAGCTGTCATGCAACAAACCTAAATAAAGACCTGCTTTCACTTTACAGGGACATAAACCCTTGTGCCCTCCTCAAATTTACTACCCCTTGGACTCTTTCAAGGCAAAAATGTACATGTACAGATGATTGCCATTAAATCACCATACATTAATATTTCTTCTATTCTTTTCATAAATCTCTTTAACAACTTCAGACCTGCTCAAATCTACCAAACATTAAATCATTTTCAAATCTTAACACTTTAAATGCCAGTTTATTTGAAATTTTTCATTTAACACTAAAAAAAAAAATAAATAAATAAAAAAAAAAGTGATTTTTTTTTTTTTTTTTTTCATTTTAAAAAAGGAAGAAAGATGGGGCTTTGGTGCTGATAAGAGTCTTGGATTGGCCAAAGATTAGCAACAAAATTTATTTGAATGCATTTGCATTTTTTATGTAGTGCTGGAAATACCCTCTGGACACATTTTAGGTAAAAACGTACACATACAAAAAAAAAAAAAAAAATACTATTAAATCTTCATACATGAATATTTTTTTCTACTTTTTTTCCCCAAAAAATCTCTTAAACAACTTCAGACTTGCTCAAAACTACCAAACATTCAATAATTTTCAGAATTTAAACCCTCTTAATGCCAGTTTGATTATTTGAAATATTTCATTTTTTACTATAAAATAGCACAAAAAATGAATTATTTTCCATATAATAAATAGTAGAAAGATGGGGCTTTGGTGCTAATAAGAGTCTTTGATGGGTCAAAGATTAGCAACAAAATTGATTTGATTGCATTAGTATTTCTTACGTAGTGCCAGATAAACCCTCTGGACACCTTCGAGGCAAAAATGCTCCCATTAACTTCCATTAAAACTACGTTTTTTTTTTAATCTCACTGTCATTGCAGTATAAAATCATGCATTCTTTAATGTCAGCAGTCCAGTGTGAAGAAATCTAGTGAAATTTGACATTTTTACCGTATTCAACCAGATTCAACCATTTACCCACTGTCAGCCCATGCAAAAATTCTTGTATTTTTGCCTGTTGTATTATGGAGAGTTTTTATGTGTGTGAGTAAGGGTGTGTGTGTGAGAGAGAGAGTGTGTGTGAATCTGTAAGCATGCACTGATCATTTCAGGGATGAAAACGGGGCATCTTTTAAAGGATGTGTTTCATGTGTCTGTGAAGAGTTGAGTGTGTAAAAACATGGCCTCCTGCCTTTGCTGTACTCAAAACAAAAACAGTTGTTGGTGAGTCTATGCACCTGGCTGCTTCCTTAGTGGTGAGTGGAGATGAGACATGGGATGGAGACCAGACTTGTCAGACTGTCCACTCACTGTGAGAATGAACAGGATCCTTAGGCCTTGACTACACAGAGACAAAAAAAATTCAGTTTCCTTTTGAAACTTTTTTTGTAAACACAGGATTGTTTCAGGAGACGTCCACGTAAAACAACTGAAAATGCTGTGAAATATATACCAAGCCTGTAAGTGGCGTTGTAACATTGCCATGGAAATGCACAAAAAAGGAGAGAAGAAGATTATGAAGCATGCGAATAAAGACTTAGTAGGTGGGGAAAGTTGCAGCTCTCATCAATGTAGACCATCAGTGGACTGCCAGGCCCAAGCTTATGTACAGAATTCATTGAGAGAGTATAAATGACATGTAAGAGTAAAATATGTTGGATTTCAAAAATTTAACTAGAAAGAAAAGTTCCCTTAAAAAATCATGCCACAAGCTGTAAAACTGACAAAATGATCATGAATTAAAAAAAAAAAGTTTCAGAAAATGGCCAAAAATGCCCGAGGAGGGCACAAGGGTTAAAGAAAGTGGATCTCCTGATCCTCTTCTCTGCTGGCAGCTGAGAGGAAAATCAGGAGATGAGGGTGGAACTTTCTTCCAAGCAGGGATGGGCAACTGAACCTGGGGGCGGGGCTAACTCCCCACATGACATCATGGGGGCAAAATCTAAGAATGGCTTATTTTAGCACATATTTTCTGAAAGGTGGAGAAAGAGAGGGGGTAGGAAATGGATTTTTCTACTTAAAGGGGATTGTGGACAGGACAGGGGCACATGTTTTTGTTAGAAAATCCTGAAAAGTGATTTTTGCACATGTTCCCTTTAAAGTCTGTGCACATACTCTGTTCAGCAAAGATCGACATGACAATGGAACAGCCTGCCATTGGTTGACACAGCCCAGTCACAATGCATTCTGGGATACAAACACACAACATGGTGGCGGGCTAAAAGGCTACTTCCCAGACTGATTGAATTATAAATGGATTAAAAGATGTCCAGTATCGGGGTTACTGGTGTGGATTTAATCTTTAAAGACCCCGGAAAGTCAGCCAAGATCTAGAGTTGCTTCTGCAAGAGCTACAAGTGTGGATAGCGTCATTAGAATGGCACAACAGAGAGCTTTCAGAGGGAAAACAATATTGAATAACACGTCTCGCTTTGCTGTATGCAACAACATCCTCAGATTAAAAAATATATATATATTTAGTATAAAATTAATCATAACTTTGACTCAACAACACAAAAGAAGACAGAAAAACAAATTTTGTAAAGCCTAAAGATGTGACCTATAAACACGTCACCAGGATGTCCATATAAGGAGTTGTGTGTTATTGCCATGGCAATTTACCATGGGTGCGCCGGTAGTGTGAGCTCTAAACACATGGGAAATCATGAACCAATGCATGAATTTCTGATGAAGCATCTGTGAAAGACAGGTGGAAACAAACAAAAATCTAATGTGGCTTCTCTCTTTTAGAAAGTGAAGCCAACAACCAATCAAAAACTTTCATGTTGTTGTGAGTCAAACAGTAATATAAATGACAAATCCAGAAAGAGGAGCTAAACTTTCCCGCTCCAGGACTTATCAGGAGATAAACTCTTGCCTCTTCTTATCAGAGACTGCTGTGTTTCTGCTGAGACAGGCAGTTTGACTTTTGCCTTTGAGACTCTTCCTTCTGTTCAAACCATCAGACTGTGTAAACAGCCGTCTGTGGGCGAATAATCACGCCTGCTGCAGACGCAGACACACAGAGGCAGAAAGAAAAGGGGGCAGAGATGGAGGGAAGATTGTGCCGGGGTTAAAGAAAGTCTAAATTATCATTTGAAAAGTGTGAAACATGTTTGAAAAAGACGAGGGTGAGCGGAAAGTTACAGTCAAACACATACTTACCCTCTCAGCTGCATCTGCTCGCCTTTACAGCAACTTTAGAATAGTCAGAATGGTTCAATGCCTGTGGTAAGTGTTTTAAAAGGAGGAAAGTGAGGCCATTACATTTATATCAAAGAAAATTAATAATAGACAGCTCTGAAAAAGGCTGAATTTAACAGTGGGAGCAGGGGCTTCCTCACTAAATTCACCAGGATCAGAGAAGATAACGGAGGATGTATGCTCAGAGAGACCATTATGGAAACATCAGACAGCAGTATGAGATAAAACATGAGATTAGGATCTCTCAGTCTGACCCGGGTCCTGATCAAAAACAAGACTTCAACCTCAGTTTAGTCACATTTGGACTGAAAAAGAGCAGGAAATCTAGCCAATAGGAAAGTCATGGTGTTTAACCCTTACGTATATAGGCACATTCTTTGCGTTCTGTTTTGGTATTCTAGAACCGACTTGTGTTCTGTCGATGCGACTGGCATGAAACGGCACAAAGATGTGGATGTTAAAGAGCTTCTACATATTGGTGTATTAACCATCGCAGAAACATAAAAAATGATTTTGGTAATTACCAGTGCTGTTAATTTAGGGCAGCTGTGGCATAAACCTTACTTTGGGTGGTGGTCAAATAAATTTGTTAAGCACTGTATGTTTGCACATTTTTTTCTTTCTTTACCCATTTTTGTATCTTTTAAACCATTTTTTTTGCCACTGTTCACCAGTTTCCCATCCATTTTTTTGCCCCCTGTTGCCTTTATTGATCCATTTTTCTTTTTTATCCAGTTTTTGCCAGTTCTTAATCAGTTATTACCATTTTCCTTTTCAAATTTTTGCGCCTTTATTGCCTTATTTGATCCATTTTTGGATCCTTAAACCAATTATTGTCACTGTTCACCTTTTTTTCCATCCATTGTTTGCCCAATTTGCCTTTCTTGCCCAATTTTATGACCTATTTTTGCAGTTTTAACAATTTTAATCTATTTTTGCCAGTTCTTAACCAGTAATCCCTATTTTCCTTTTCCTTTTATTGCCTTATTTGATCCATGCTTGCATCTTTTACCTAATTTTAATAACTGCTTAACAACTTTTCACCTTTTCCCACCTATTTGTGACCCTTTTAAGCCTTTCTTTAGCCATTTTTGTATCTTTTAAACAATTTTTGCCACTGTTCACATATTTGCCTCCCATTTTTGCTCATGTTTGCTGTTCCTGACCCATTTTTCAACTTTTATTCCATCTTAGTCACTTTTTTAACACTTTCTAAAATTTTCCTCCCACATTTTTGCTCCTACTTACATTTCTTGACCCATTCTTGCCTCTTTTCAACCATTTTGCCACTTTATTCCCTAATTATTTCATTATTTTTCCCTTACAGTTATTTCAATTCCCTTCACTTTATTCTCTGGCATCCTGAAATTTGTGCACATCATGGCTTAGCTCTGAAGTCTGACATTGATTTCCAAATATTTTAGTCAATTTGCACATACACATTGTTAACATTATAAAAAAATGGCCTGATGCCTGATGAGAGATCACCCAAACCTGTTTTGCTTTCTTCACACTGAAACAGCCCTAACAGCAACATTTTAGAGACACTTTCAGAACTTCAGAGCACACAGATACACTGAAAAAATTATTTAAAAATAATTATTCCAATGAAACTGCATCATTCACATCCTCACCGACTTGAAAAAATGACCCTGGCCTGTTCTTCTAAAGTTTCCTTCACATTCTGCTAGAAAACAGGAATTTATTCCATGTTGTTTGTGCTCTGTTAGTTCTGCTTCCCTGGATGCTGTTTGCATGTTTTATAGATCAACGAACGCGCTGTACTTATTATGAGGACATAATGTTGTTTACTCATCATTGAAACTTTTCACATTTTATTTTGTTAATAGAAAATATACAAAAATAAGATCTTCTCAATTGGATGAATTACTCTTAAATTTTCAAACTAGACTTTAAAAAAAAAAAAACTCCTGGCTGGAAGCCACTGTCCTTAGAGCTCTTTAAAGGTTTTACATCTTTTATACATCCTGTCAAAGGAAAAGAGAAATATCTTCCTTGGTAAATGTTTGGTTTATTTGGCTTTTAGAAAATGAAAAATCTTCCCCTGGCTTCAAATATTCATTTTAGCTAGAGCTGTTTCTGCTTGGAAATAAACACTTTTTTTTTTTGTTTTTAACAGACCTGAAATAAGAACTTAAACACAGTTTTAATGTGTTTTCTCTCTGCAATGCACACATGACTAATTTATGACTTCCTCGGTGCACTTCCCCTTTTACAGAAACCAAGGCAGAGCATTAATATGCTAAGTGTTTACATGTTTGCTCTCTCTGGCTGACTTGGTGTTGAAATCTCCCAGCATGAGAAGGAATTATTAATCAGATAGCAGTTTGTACGGCTGCTTCCCACTGTTTTACATTAACTGTTGCATCACAGCTGTTTGTGCAGCTGAAGAGAGGAGCGTCTCCTCTGGGGTTTACTTCTACTAAACAGCCTGCAATTTTTCACTGGTAAAAATAAAAACACTCCTCATAACCCAGGAGGAACTATCTTTTTTGTAACATTGGCATTTTGTAAACAAAAAGAAGTTACATTTATTTTGGCATGGATTTTTTTGTGTGTGGGTTAAAAGCTGCAGGCACTTTAGTGTCAGTCATTGCAACCACACCGTCAAATATACTTAAAGGCCGATATTGTACTTAGCTGCAGGATCAACGCTACAAAGACGGATGGTGCATAAAAGTTGCCAAGGTTCTGCTCATTCCATAGCCAAAAAGTTCTGAACGTCACCTGAGGTTAATGTAAACACTAAAGCTGTGCAGCAGGCGTGTCATGAATGTGTTACAATGACTGAGCAGCTGCATGCAAGCCTCATATCACCAGATCCAATGCCAAGCATTAGATGGAGCGGTGTAAAGCAAACAGACACTGCACTGTGGAGCAGTGGAAACGTGGTCCGTGGATGGACCAGTCGTCTCTGTTTGGCAGTCAGATGGGTGGGTCTGGGTTTGGCGGATGCCAGAAGATGTTACCTGTCTAGCTGCATTGTGCCCGGTGTTAATTTTGGCAGCTATTTTTAGTTTTAGTCTTAGTTTTAGTCTTTAAATGAAATTTCTTTTAGTTTTAGTCAAATTTTAGTCATTTCTGTCCTTTTTAGATTTAGTCTAGTTTTAGTTGACGAAAACTCAAAACATTTAAGTCTCGTTGAAGTCCATGAAAAGTCCTCTCATTTTAGTCTTTACTTTCAGTCCAAGCATTTAATTTCTTGCCTAAACCTGGTACCAAGTCATGGTAGTGTGTTCTCTGCACTCTGCCAAACCTGGGGTCCCTGCTTCCTACAGCTGAGAGACAGAATAGCTATGGATGCATTGTTTTTTGACAGATTTACCCACAGTGGAGAAATAAATAGGATTTTGAATGTCTGATGAAGACTAAATGACATTTTAGTCTAGTATGAGTCATCTTGATGAAAACTAAACTTAGTTTTTGTCAGTTTTAGTCATCACAGATCTATTTTTGTTACTCTTAGTCTAGTTTTGTCATGGAAAAAAAGACAAAACTTTTAGTCATAGTTTTAGTCGACCAAATCAACACTGATTGTGCTAACTGTTTGGCAAGGTTGGTGGAAGAGGGATGAGGTTTTCAGGGTTTGAGCTAGACCCCTTATCTCCAGTGAAGGCCAGTCTTAATGCTTCAGCATACTTTTGGACAATGCTACACTTACAACTCTGTGGCAACTTTAAACAGTTTTACTCCAACATGACCATTCCCTAGTGCACAAAACAAGGACTATAAAGACTAAGGGTCAGGTGGTCATATAGTTTCGTCCATTTAGTGTACCTGGGCTAAAAATGATTTTGTGTCCAAGTTTTAAGTGGTTAAATTCTGATGCACAGTGCTTAACAAATGTATTAGACCACCTGTCATATTTGTCTCAGAGACCATCCAGCATCATGAAGTGCTTTAATGCGGACTCTTTCATTTTCAGTGAGCTCTCCACATTTTACCATTTTGAACAGGAATGAGGAATTTCAAACTGAATTCACCTTTTTAGACCCAAATTTGAGCCGGCTCACTGGGCTTCTCTGAGAAGTCAGAAATGAATCAAGCATAACATTCGACCACTAAAACTATTTTTTTGTGGGTTAGGGTTAAAAAAAAAGGGGTAATAAATGGATGGGAAATTGGTGAACAGTGGCAAAAATTGTTTAAAATTTACAAAAAACAGGTATATAAGGGCAGGTAAGGCAAATAAATGCGTAAAAATATGATGGAAAATGGTGAAAAGTGGTTAAAAAGTTGCAAAAACAAAAACCATATGCATGTCAGCCTTGAATGAATGGACAGCCAGGACACACATGGTAGTGCAGAGATCTGACAGCAGCTCTCAGTGCAGACATCCTTCTGAATCTCTCGTTTTATGAACAGTCATGTTTTTGTTCATGTTTTAAAACATCAACTGATCAGTTCAGAGTTCATGAGTGTGTTTATCGAACCGCTCATGCACAACACTGGTTACAGCAGGCATCAGATAGAGAATGTGTGCATATTTCCATCAGCTTGAAGATTAAATGTTTTGCTTTTAGTGCTCTCTTCCTTTGTGTCTTGGCTAAAATGATTTGTAAACTAATGTATTTTCTTTGAAATTCACATTTTACATAGTGTTCCAACTTTTTGGAAGTTTGCATTTGTAAATTGTCTTTAAAGTTGTAAATCCAGTCAATAGATGTGAAGGCTGAAAAGCCTGTGAGGATGATGAGTGTGACAGTGGGGACAATGCTGACTTCTTTAACATTTTGATTATTGACTTCCAGTCTGCTGTCGGTTTCTTCAACCTCAGCAGCTTTGTGGAGTCAGACAAAGCCCCGGGTTTAAAATCTTTTGTAAAGAATTAAATCTATCGACGTAAAAGTCATTGATTCCCCATCAGACTGCCTCGGTCCCTCCGGTTGATCCGCTCACGTTTGCAGAGCCGGGTTGACGTCAGAGCTGTCAGTGCTGTGGTGTCCTCCTGCAGTGAGATCAATTTCTCCTCCGGGAGATTAAAGGCATCACGGAAACGTGTCCGTCTGTTAGGAGATGAATATGATAGAGATTGTGTCAACGTTTTCTATACTCCAGGAATTCTGCTCTCTACCAGAAAGTTCTGAAGAATGTCTGGCCATCAGTAACCCGGCCCCTTTCATGTGAATGGAGTTACAGAATTTGTGTTGAGTTTTCAAGTTGATAACCAGATTTTTGTCAAGAGCTCAGGATCTCCTTTGTCAGGATTAAACAGGTTTTGTAGTGCAGGCCAGGGCAGGCTGTTTTCATTTCTATGAATGGCAACTCACAGCCAGAGGTCAGAAATGTGAAACAGCAGTGACACCTTTTACTGCATGCAGGTTTGAAACTGCTCCTTCATAAATGTCTGCTGTAGTCAGATAGCACTCGCAGTAGCTGAAACATTATCTCATTAAAGTCCAGTTATCCTGTAGGTCCATGGTGTTCTTATCATGTTACCTTGTCCTTCACAACACTGTCCTTCCACCTTGTATTGTACTCTGGTCCTGTCTATAGCAATGACCAGGAGCATGATGAATGTTGTTGTCATTTCTCCACAGCGCTGCACTTCTAGCAGGAGGAGGATCAATGTGAAGCCTCCAGAGACTCCTTCTATCCCACTGCAGCACAAACATACACACTGACCACGGCAGGAGAATTCAAAGCACACCTCATTCATCATGCAGTCTGTCTATGTTAAGACTTAGAGAGAGGACGGGAGAAAAACTGCTTTTTTTTAGCTTGATTTACCAAGAAGAACAGGTCTGGGGCATGACATGTGCTAAGTCCTCTTCTGTCCTAAGAGTCTGAAAGGATTCAATCATGGAAAATATACAACAAATTATCAGCTTTTTTTGCAGGTGTTTAATAGAATTCATCTTCATGCTGCAGGTTGAACACCTTGGCCCCTTCCACACCCAGACAGAACTCATGAGAGTTTACTAAATTTGCCCTAGCGAATAAATTTGTGCTTTTGAAGTCCAGAGTCAGTGCTTGATTGGTCAGCCAATTTGCCGGACCTGAATCCCAAAATCTCTGGGGTGTTGTCAAGAGTAAGATAAGAGACACCAGACTCAACAATCCAGGAGAGCCAAAGGCTGCTGTCAGAGCAACCTGGACTTCATAACACCCTTGCAGGACCTCGGACTGATTGGCCCCCTGGCACGTCGCATGGATGCGGTAATTTGAGTGGAAGGAGCTCCGACCCAGATAAAAGGATAGGCAAAATTTTTCACAAGGTCAACATTTCTGTATTGCACACACCTGGGCAAAATTGTTGGTAGCCTCCCATTTAAGAAAGAAAAATCCACAATTGTCAAATAAATAACTTAAAACTGACAAAAGTAATAATAAACTAGAAAAGCAGTCAGAGATCGCAGACCTCCGCCATTAGCCCTATCTCCCAATAGTAAAGAATCCGTTAAAAAAGTATGAGTATGACTCAAACTTTGTGATGGGAGTAAATTCAGTCATCTAATTTGCATATTCTGACATCACCGGGCAGCCTCCACCACCATTGGCTGTGCCTTTTCTCCCATGGCTTCCACTCTAGGCTTCTACAACGTGTCTACCTCTGCGGTGTTTGTCATTCCCGATCTCCATCACTATTCGTGGTGTTTTGAACCCCCCCAAGATACCCCCACCACATGCCCATGTGCCCCCCGCCATGGCATTCACTGGTTAATCCCTCCCCGGTGGGGTGGAAGCAGGGTGAGGTAAAGCATTGGTTTCGCTACGGGTGGACTGTCATGGTGGAAGCATTGCCTGCCGGTACCAACAGATGCACTGACAGTCTCACCCATGGTCTCACCGGATGACTGGAAGTCATGTCAGAGGGTGAATATTCCCCTATTCCTCCCAGCATTGTGAGTGTTCTCGCTACAATTCTCTGTCTTTCTCTCTGTTACGCTCCGACTCGTCTCCTCGACAGGGCATGCATCTTTCAAACTCTATAAACTCCAAAACTTTAAATAGAAACACACCCAAAAGTGCTGATGGGATTGAAGTTACTCATGTCTGCCATCTCCTGGTGTAAAGTAGGAACAACAGTAGAAAAGCACTCAGAGAGCGCAGACCTCCACCATTAGCCCTATCTCCTAATAGTAAAGAATCTTTTCAAAAATTCCTGGATCCAGACGGTGATCCAGATCATTCCCAAAATCTAATCAGTTCTTCCTTATGCCATTCCTGACATTTCCTGAAAATTTCCTGAAAATCCATCCATATCATTTTGAGTTATGTTGCTAACAAACTAACAAACCCTCCTGATCACATAAGCCCCTTGGCAGAGGTAATAAAAATTACTAAAAAAAAGATATCAAATGAAAATTAGACATTGCTTTTGAATTGTGGTTTACCAGAATCATTAAAAATGTTTTAAAAATTTAAAAATGAAACTGGCCTGGACTGAATTGATGAAAAGATAGAGAAGATGTAAAATAATGTGGCTATAGTAACATGATAAACTAAGGTGCATCCTGCAATTAGTGTCATGGGTGTCTCCAAACTTGTCATCAGTCCTTCTGCCTGTTTAAAGGGTGAAGTAGTCCACACTGAACGTGGAGCACAGAAAGCTAAGGAGACAGTCGTCCCAGGAGGTTAGACAGAAAATTATAGACAAGCATGTTAAAGGTAAAGGCTATAAGACCATGTTCATGTGACTGCAGCTGACAATATTATTCAAAGTTTAAGGTCCACAGGACTGTAGTCAACCTCCCCAGACATGGCATCAAGAGGAAAAATGAGGACAGATTGAAGAGACGGATAATATGAATGGTAACCAAGGAGCCCAGAGCAACTTCCAAGGAGATTAGAGGTGAACTGCAAGGTCAAGGTACATCAGAGTCAGAATGCACCATACATCACTTCCTGAGCCAAAGTTGACTTAATGGAAGATGACCAAAGAAGACTCCACTGTTGAAAGCAAATCATAAAAAAGCTAGACTGGAATATGCATTCCACCTTATTCCCAGCAGAGAAAATGGCTTTGGTTCTCTGCCAGAAAAAAGTGGAATATTCCCTCTGTGTGGGGATGGAGTCTGCCTCAGGTGAGGGAGTTCAAGTATCATAGGGTCTTGTTCACAAGTGAGGGTTAAAAGGAAGCGTGAGATTGACAGGTGAATTGGTGCAGTGTCAGCAGTAATCTGCAGGACTGCTGTGGTGAAGAGGGAGCTGAGCTGAAAGGCAAACCTCTCAATTTATCGGTCGATCCTTCTCCCAACCCTCACCTGTAGTCATGAACTCTGGGTAATGACCATAAGAATGAGATAGCGGATACCACCAGAATGAGTTTCCTCTGCAGGGCTCAGCCTTAGAGATAGGGTGAGGAGTTCAAACATCCGGAGGGAACTAAGAGTAAAACCGCTGCATCAAAAGAAGCCAGTTGAGGTGGTTTGGGCATCCTATCAGGAGGCCTCCTGTGTGCCTTCCTGTGCAGGTATTCCAGGCATGTCTGGCTGAGAGGAGACTTCGAGGAAGACCCAGAATGTGCTGGAGGGATTATATATTCTGTCCGGTCTGTGAAGACCTCAGGATCCACAAGAAGGAGTTGGAAAGTGTTGCTGGGGAGAGGGATGTCTGGGTTGACTTGCTTAACCTGCAACCCAGCTCCAGAAACGATGGATGGATGGACCTAAATACAGATTTATTGTCACTTAACGAGGTCTGTGAATGATTCTGTTGAACCACAATTCAAAAGTAATGTCAGATTTTCATTTGTTAATTTGCAGTAAATTTGTATTTATTATAACTTTAGTCAGTTTCACTGACCTTTGTGGGTTTTTCTTTCTTTAGCGGAAGGGTATTTTGGTTTGTGGATTTCTTTTGAGCTGTAATTATCAACATTAAAAAAGTATTGAAATCACTTTCTTTGAGATTACTCCAGTATAAATCAAAGTTCATGTTCTTAAATCAAATCACAAGGGGAAAAATTTAAGATGCACCCGCCGATACGATAGCAACAGAAAATGATGTGAAATCTCTGAAGTTGAAATCAATGATTTGTGATTCAGGCTTTCTGTGTTTGTCTCAATGTTCTTTCATGAGTGCTACATCTCCTCTACTGAAATATTTACCCAGCTTTAACTTTTCCTCTTTGATTGAGCAATCCTCTAACCCTGTTTACATTTTCATCTTCTGTCTAAGGAGAAAATTCTGAACCAGTGTAACTCAATCCTCCTCAACCAAAGAGCCAAATTGTTAAAAATACATTTGCAAGAGCCACAGTTTAAGTGGTGAAAGGCGGAAAAAAGGTAAAAGTGACATTAAGACTAACTTAAAGGTGGCAAAAATGTTAAAAAGTGGCAAAAATGAGTGAAAAGGGGCAAAATGGGCATAAAGTGGCAACAAAAAGGCAAAAAAGTGGCAAAATGGGTGAAAAGTGACAAAAAAATGAGATAAAGGTGACAAAAAATGATCAAAAACAGGCAAAAACATGGTAAAAATGAGTGAAAGGATTTAGGCAAAAAGCGGCATAAAAGATGGGGAAAACAAGCAAAAAAAATTGCAAAAATGGGTGAGAAGTGAAAAAAATTGAGATAAAGGTGGCAAAAGTGATCAAAAAGGGGCAAAAACATGGTAAACGGGAGGGAAAAATGAACTAAACAGGTGAAATGCAGCAGAAAAGGTGGGAAAAATAAGCAAAAAAGTGGCAAAAATGAGTGAGAAGTGACCAAAAAATGACATAAAGGTGAAAAGTGAAAAACTGGTGAAAAGTGCAAAAATGGGATAAAGGTGGCAAACATGGGAAAAAAGAAGTTGCTTAAGTGGGCTTTAAGCTGTAAAAATGGATTTCATTTCACATTATTGGTTGACTATTAAAGCCAACTCTATAATTATGGGTAACAAACTGATTCATGTGACTTGCAATGGATAATTTCTGAAATCAAAATGTCCCTTTTTAATGGTTTTTCAGGGTGAATAATAAATTAAGAAAAGAGCCACAAACCATCACAAAAGAGCCACATGTGGCTCAAGAGCCCCGCGTTGAGTATCATTGTTCTAAACGTTCCTTTGTTTCTATGTCGTGTCCGTTTTAACGTTTTATGACAAACTCAAAGGATCGGTTCGACATTATTGGAAACGCTGTATGCAACATCCCTGCCAGGAATCAAATAATAAGATCAATAGCACTCTCCTGTCTCTGAGCTATCTTTGAAGACAGAGCCAGCAGGCAATTATCTGAGTCCAACATCCAGAGCAGAACCAGGGGAAAAGAGCTGTGACACCTCTGAGGCTCAGTAATGGCATGTTTCTGTGTCTTGTTTATTTTCCAGTTCTATCGTCAGAATGTCAAAACTCAGATAAACAGCTCAGCTGGCTTCCTATACAGCAAAGGCATATGAGAAAGTTTACATGGGGAGAAACGTGGATGAAAACAGTATCGTGAGATTACTCCAATTTTCAGCACTCTTTCAGCCCATTCTGCCACTTGTTGACCAATTTTCACCACTGTTTTTCCCCATTTTGCCACTTGTTGACCAATTTTCACCACTGTTTTTCCCCATTTTGCCACTTGTTGACCAATCTTCACCACTATTTCTGCCCATTTCTGCCACTTTCAGCCCATTTTGCCGCTCGTTGACCAATTTTCACCACTATTTCTCTCAATTTTTTACACTTTCAGCTCATTTTTAATGCTTTGCACCACATTATCCACACTAATAAAGTATGACTTTACTTTTACTTTACATTTTTACCAGTCTTAACCCTTTTCCACAACTTTTTATGGCAATTTCTGCCATTATAAATTGTTTTTCACCACTTGTTACATCCAGTTTTGCTTCTTTAAACACATTCATGCCACTTGTAACCCTTTTCACCACACTTTGAGCCCAACTTTGCCTCTTTTGTTGTAACTCTTAACCCAGCTTTGCCATTTCTGCCCATTTTTGCCTTTTTCTCTCAGTTATTTTTTTATTTATTTATTTATTTTCCACTGAATCTGAGTTCCAAGTTCTCTCGATTTAGCCCCTTTATTTCCTGGCATCCTGGCATTTGTGCACACCATGGCCTAGCTATGAAGTCTTACTTTCCAAATTGTTTGAGACAATTTTTTTTTTCAATTGTGAGAAAAAAGTCAGAATTCTGAGTTTAAAGTCAGAATTCTGAGATTAAAGTCAGAATTCTGAGAAAAAAAAGTCAGAATTCTGACTTTATTCTTCAAATGAAAAAAAAGTCTCCAATGTTTTTTTCTCAGAATTCTGAGATTAAACTCAGAATTCTGACTTTAATCTCAGAATTTTGACTTTTTTCTCACGATTGAAAAAAAAAAAAAATTTATCTCAATTTTTTTTTTTTCAGTGGCCCTAATACTCTTCCGTAACATGTTTACATGACCAAAGACAGGTTATTCTGTGTGGGTTTTTCTGGTTTGTTTTTTTTTTGTTTGTTTGTTTTTTGAGTTTTTGTTTGTTTGTTTGTTTGTTTGTTTTTTGTTGTTGTTTTTAAATAGTGGGTTTTCTTCTTGAAAAAGGCTTTATACTACAGTGAATAGAAATGTTACAAAATTATTTGTTGCTTTAAAGAGTGGTTATTATCCAGGTAAAACAAAAATATGGTTACCAAAGCTTATCTGTTCAATGGACCCTAATTTCGCTGAACTCCATTGAATTTCAAAGCTTATTTTCAGCTGAAAACAGAACTTTGGACGACTGAGCAACAATCCAGTTCTTTTTCTCCTTAGCCAGGAGAGACATTTGAAAAACTGAATGTTTAGATGATATAAATGTTTGAGCTGCACCTGTAGATATAATGAATAAATGGATGCCCCAGTGGGTGAAAAACCATAGAGTTTAGCTCCTTTTTGTCCAAAATCCTCTTGTCTTTTCATGTCTTTCATATCAGAGGATCCTCCCTCAGGTGTCTCCCCTCCTGCCTGCTCCCCTCAGACATTTAAGAAAAGAAAGCAAACACTGACAGGCCCTGTCTCCTCTGATGAATAAAAGAAAACTCTTCTTGTAACCTGGGCTGATAGATGTTGACAGAAACCAGCGGGATATCAGAGAGCACAACAGGTGGATCCTCTTTTATCCAAGCAGTGGTGCTCTCGTGTTTGTGAAACCTGCAGTTTGGCTCTCACCTCTGCTCTCATTAAAGCAGATTCTCCTGTGATGCTGCTGGTTTTATTTTGGCACGCTGTGTGTGAGATGTGGGATGGAATTTATCCACATCCGGCTGTGCTGCTGGTCTGAAACGCAGTGAGGGATGGTGGGTAGTCATTTCTATCTGATGGAGCTTCAGGAGTCAGAGGATGATGGTGTTTCCAGACTGCATGGAGAGATTTCTGTGAGGCATGCTTGAACTCTAATGACCTGAGATCCTGCAGCATCTCCTGTGTAAACTGCCACAGCATGCTCATGTTTACTCGGTCAGCTTTAGCAGAGCTGTGATTGACCAAAGAGACCAGGGAGAGGAAAGATCTAATGATGTTCAGGGCTGCTTTCTCTCAGCGGGGGACTCACTTGCTGCTGATTGAGATGCCATTTCGATTTTGATCTTAGTGGAAGGAGATGTGTGAGGGTTTTTTTGCTAAGTTTACAGGCGTATGCGTGTTTGTAGAAGCAGCAATACATGGTGGTTTTATTCTTCTTTGCTTTAGTAGGAATGTCTTGAACCAAATTGCAATACCGATCATACATCATTATAACAACAAGATTTCTGTGCAGCTTGGTCCCATTTCATCGCATGACCTGCATGTAGAAATGTAAGTTTGAAGAGTGTTGTTGCTGTATATACAGTGCCGTGAAAAACTATTTGCCCCCTTTCTGATTCCTGCAGTTTTTGCATATTTATCACACTTAAATGTTTTGGATCATCAAACCAATTTTAATACCTCACAAGGACAACCCAAGTAAATAGAAAATGCAGTTTTTAAATGATGATTTTATTTATTAAGGGGAAAAAAATCCAAACCTATCTGGCCCTGTGTGAAAAAGTAATTGCCCCCCTTGTTAAATCATGAGTTAACTTTGATTAACCACAGTACCTGGAAAGCTGAGCTCAGTTTCACTGGCCACACCCAGGCCTGAGTACCACCAGATTTGTTGAATAAATAAATCACTTAAATAGAAGCTGTCAGACAAAGTGAAGTAGGCTACAAGATCAGAAAGAAACGCATCATGCCATGATCCAAAGAAATTCAGGAACAAATGAGAAACAAAGTCTGGAAAAGGTTACAAAGACATTTCCAAGGCTTTGGGACTCCAACAGACCACAGTCAGAGCCATTATCCACAAATGGAGAAAACTTGGAACAGTGGTGAACCGTCCCAGGAGTGGTCAGCCACCCAACATGACTCCAAGAGTGCAACGACGACTCATCCAGGAGGTCACAAAAGAACCCAGAACCACATCCAAAGACCTGCAGGCCTCACTGGCCTCAGTTGAGGTCAGAGTTCATGTCTCAACCATCAGAAAGACACTGGGTTACAACTGGATCATGGGAGAGTTCCAAGGCTGAAACCACTGCTGACAATAAGAACACAAAGGCTCGTCTCTCATTTGCCAAGAAACATCTTGATGATCCCCAAGACTTTTGGAGAAATATTCTGTGGACTGGCGAGACAAAAGTAGAACTTCTGGAAGGTGTGCGGCCCGTTACATCTGGAGTAGAAATAACACAGCATTTGATAAAAAGAACATCATGCTGAGAGTCTAACATGGTGGTGGCAGTGTGATGGTCTGGGCCTGCTTTGCTGCTTCAGGACCTGGACCACTTGCTGTGATTGATGGAAGCATGAATTCTGCTGTCTACCAGAAAATCCTGAAGGCCAACATCTGGCCATCAGTTTGTGCCTTCAAGCTCAAGCGCTCTTGGGTTATACAGCAGGACAACGACCTGAAACATACCAGCAAGTCCACTTCTGAATGGCTCAAAATAAACAAAATTAAGTTTCTGGAGTGGCCAAGTCAGGGTCTGGACTTAGATCCAGTTGTGATGCTGTGGTGTGACCCTAAACAGGCAGTTCATGCTGGAAAATCCTCCAATATGGCTGAATTAAAACATTCCTGTAAAGAAGAGTGGACCTAAACAGAGAACACCAGGTAAGTCTCAGAAATGATGAATTCTTGTTCTTAATCCAAAATGAATTATCAAAAATTTACTAAACATCAGTTTCTTAAAGAAAGTCCTTTTTACCTCGTTTTTGACCGGACATTTTCTTGTATTTTGTGACCTGCTGTGTTGAACATGTACGTCCGAAATGTAAATAAGTGAAAGCACAACTCAAAAGATCCAAAGCTGAATCAGTGTTATCGCAGAGTTGATTAAAATTAAACCTGGTTCAAATCTGATCTTCTGCAGAGTAAAATAGCTGTTATTTTTATGGTGAAAAATGGGTCAAAAATGTTGATTTTTGATTTGAAACAGAGACTCAGAGAAAATATACACAATATTGCCAAAAGTATTCGCTGACCTGTCTTGACTCGCATATGAATTTAAGTTACATCCTATTCTTAATCCATAGGGTTTAATATGACGTTGGTCCACCCTTTGCAGCTATAACAGCTTCAACTCTTCTGGGAAGGCTTTCCACAAGGTTTAGGAGTGTGTTTATGGGAATTTTTGACCATTCTTCCAGAAGTGCATTTGTGAGGTCACACACTGATGTTGGACGAGAAGGCCTGGCTCTCAGTCTCCGCTCTAATTCATCCCAAAGGTGTTTTATCGAGTTGAAGTCAGGACTCTGTGCAGGCCAGTCAAGTTTATCCACACCAAACTCTCTCATCCATGTCTTTATGGACCTTGCTTTGTGCACTGGTGCACAGTCATGTTGGAACAGGAAGGGGCCATCCCCAAACTGTTCCCACAAAGTTGGGAGCATGGAATTGTCCAAAATCTCTTGGTATGCTGGAGCACTCAGAGTTCCTTTCACTGGAAGTAAGGGGCCAAGCCCAGCTCCTGAAAAACAAGCCCACACCATAATCCTCTCTCCACCAAACTTTACACTTGGCACAATGCAGTCAGACAAGTGGCAACCGCCAAACCCAGACTCGTCCATCAGATTGCCAGATGGTGAAGGGCGATCGGTCACTCCAGAGAATGCATCTCCACTGCTCTAGAGTCCAGTGGCGGCGTGCTTTACACCACTGCATCTGATGCTTTGCATTGCACTTGGTGATGTATGGCTTGGATGCAGCTGCTCGGTCATGGAAACCCATTCCATGAAGCTCTCTACGCACTGTTCTTGAGCTAATCTGAAGGCCACATGAAGTTTGAAGGTCTGTAGCCACTGACTCTGCAGAAAGTTGGCGTCCTCTGCACACCATGCACCTCAGCATCCGCTGACCCCACTCTGTCATTTTGCGTGGCCTACCACTTTGTGACTGAGTTGCTGTCGTTTCCAATCACTGCGACTTTGTTATAATACCACAGACAGTTGACTGTGGAATATTTAGGAGCTAGGATATTTCACCACTGGACTTTTTGCACAGGTGGCATCCTATCACAGCACCACGCTGGAATTCACTGAGCTCCTGAGAGCGAGCCATTCTTTCACAAATGTTTGTAGAAACAGTCTGCATGCCTAGGTGCTTGATTTTATACACCTGTGGCCACGAAAGTGATTGGAACAGCTGATTACAATTATTTGGATGGGCGAGTGAATACTTTTGGCAATATAGTGTATATCCAAACTGCATGGCTTTTTTGACCGTTAGATATCTTGGGCCTTTCAGAGCAACATTACCACTATGAACACACATCCAAAGTTTTATCAGGTCATAGACTTCACATTTCACTTGTAAACGAGATTTTCTAACAGCAAAGGAGATAAATGACTCTTTGCTTCTCTTTCTTTTGAGTTTAGAAAGGAAGAGAAATCCAAATCCCATCTCCACTCTAGACTTCAAATCCTTGAGGACACATGTCCAGGCTCCAAAACCATCTTGAATATAATACAGTCTCTTAATATATCCACTCCCCTCTCCTTATCAGAGCTGCTGCGACAAGTTGAGCATTATATGTCATCCCATGAGAGTCAAGAAAATGGGCCACACTGCAAAAGCAATATCACTTCAGCTATGAAGCCATCAGTGATAGTGGCGACTATCAGAGCTCGCAGGAAGCCCAGGGAAATGATTATGGGATTAATATTTAGGGGAAGTGTGTTTTAGCTGCATCAGTGAGGGAGACGATTAAAGTTAGAGAAAACCTACAATAAGGAGTGACAGGAGAGGAGAAATCCCCACAGAAATGGTTTCAGGACGGCGATCATGGTGGGAAAGAAGAGGACTATTAATGAACTCAACATTTACATACAAATACTGGCTGAGCTCCCTGGAGACTTCGAGAATATTCCAACTCCAGGAAGGTTTTAGTTAAAGTGTGCTTGGTTTAATATTTAAGGGTAAAAAATCCCTTCAGTAGAACCTGTCTGACAAAGTAAAGCAGGATACAAGATCTCTAAAAGCAACACATCATGTCGGCATCCAAAAGAATTTACGAGCAGATGAGAAAAAAAGTCATTACTATTTATCAGCCTGGAAAGGGTTGCAAAGCCATGTCCAAGGCTATGAGACTCTACAGTGGGAACCATTATCCACAAATAGAGAAAACTTGGAACAGAGGTAAACCTTCCCAGGAGTTGGCCAACCAAAATGACTCCAAGAGCACATCGACGACTCATCTAAGAGGTCCCGAAAGAACCCAGAACATCTAAAGACCTTGAGGCCTTGCTTGACTCAGTTAAGGTCAGAGTTCATGACTCAACAATAAGAAAGAGACTGGGGTAAAATGGCATCATGGGAGAGTTCTGAGGCCAAAACCAATTCTGACCAAAAAGAACACAAAAGCTCGTCTCACATTTGACTAAAAACATCCGGATGATCCCCAAGACTTTTGGGAAATTATTCTCCTGACCGTTGAGATAAAAGTTGAACTTTCTGAATCCGGAGGGAGAATGTTCGGCCATCAGTTCAGGATCTCAAGTTCAAGCACACTTCGGTTATATAGCAGGACAATCACCCAAACACCTTAGCAAGTCCACCTCTGAATGGCTTAACCTCCTGAGACATGAGCTTTTGCTTGGAACGCACCTTTAGTTTCTCCCACTTATTTGGATAATTTTGACCAATATCAATACAAATTCCCTTCAATTTCAAAGAAACTAACTTAAAATGGCTTCAAAATTCATAAACTCATTCATAAAGTTTCCCATAAAAGACATCCTAAAATGTCTTAAAATATAAACTTTATCATAATGCTTGAATTCTTAATAAAAAAAATGGCTTCAAAAAAATTAACTTGAATTACTGAAGATAAAAAGAAATCCTCAAAAATGTCAATGCAAATTTTCCAAGATGGACAAATATATTTCCCATGATTCCAAGCAAAATGATGGGAAATTTTCCCAAGCATGCCAACAAGTACCATGAAAATTCCATTATATTCTAGAAATTTTAAAGGATTACACACATCTCAATCCTCAACCAAATTCCCAAAATAAAAAAATGAGCATACATAAAAATTAAGAAGCAAATATTTCCCAAAATTACAAATACATTTCCAAAGTTAACACAAAAATGACTTAAATTTTCAAAAACAATCCTCCAAAGATAGAAAAAAATCGATTTTTAATGCAAATACTCACTCAACTTCTTTGCAAACACACTTCCAGTGAAGCTCTCAAAAATGCAAAAAAAAAAAAAAAAAAAAAAATCACATATTTTCCAACAACATTCTTGAAAATTTTCAAGATATATTGCTAAAAACATGAAAATTCCTGATATTTCCATAGTAAATTCTCCCAGTCCTTCAAGAAAATTTCTCAAACTTGAATGGACAATCCAGACAACTTTCTCCACAATTCTAAAAGTGGAACTTTTGTTGTTGGCAAGCCAGAATGTAATGTCCTCATATGTGCATGCAAGGTCTTAGGAGGTTAAAACAGAAAGCTTTGGAGTGACCTAGTCAGAGTCTGGACTTTAACCTGACTGAGATGCTGTTGGATAACCTTAAACAGGCCGTTCATGCTGGAAAGCCCTCCAATGTAGCTGAAATAAAAGAATTCTGCAAAGAAGAGTGGGCCAAAATTCCTCCACAGCGATGTCATGACTCATTAATAATAATAGTAATTGACAAAAGATTTTAAAAAATGAAGAAAAAGTTGTAAAAAAAAAAAAAGACAAAAAAGAAGGTGTTGCAGAGAATGGCTGTTTCAGTCAAGAATAGCTGATTCATATGTGTTAATCATAAATCATAACATAACGGCTGATTATCTAATGGATTAGGAATCTCTCCATCATAGTTTGGCAATAGGGGCCTGTAGCGCCCCATTATGTAATAACCCTAACCGTAGGACTTAGTGTGGGCTCCAAGGTATGCCCTACCCAACTCCCTTGCCCTAACTCTAACTGCTTAGTGACCTATGCCTAAACCTAACCCCCCTTCAGGGCTCTAGACTAAACCCCTAACCTTAACCCTAGGACTTAAGGTGGGCTCCAGGGTATACCCTACTACCTTGCCCTAACCCTAACCGCTTGGTGGCTTACAAAATGCGACGTTATTACATAATGAATTGAAAATTTATTAAATTATTACATAATGCAGCGTTATTACATAATGTGGCGCTACAGGGCCCCCAAACAGCATCTTGCACAGGGCCCCCACAAAGCTAGAAACTGCCCTAACGGTTCTAAGTACTTTGACTTGGTTATTTTGTCAGGCAGTTTGCAGTAGAGTGCAAAGCGGCTGGGATGACCATCAACCTCTCAAAATCCAAGACCATGGATCATGGTTCTGGAAAATGGTGGATTACTGCCTCCTGATGGGGGAGAAAGTCCTTCTTCCTTAATTGGGGTACACACATAAAGATAATCAGGCTGTTTTTGTCCCAATTTTCCCCCTTCCCGGCCAAGGGCGGTAAAAACCCGATTATCTTAGGTCTTATAAGATTATCCTATCAGATTATCCTGTGGTCTGAGGTGTGTTAAGAGTGAATTTGTACCGATAATCGGCTCCGAAAACGGCCGGGGCCGACAATCATAAATGTTAAACTTGTTCAATATTTATGACCAAAAATCTATAATAATGTCTATGACAACAACTCACCTCTAGCTCGCCCAGTAGACTATAAAGTCCATGTTCACACTGTCTCCAGGATTTTCTCCAGTTTTCTCTTGTCTTTTTTTTTAGTTCGTGATTTTTCCGTTAAAAATAGTCCCAAGAACACCTTCATTCCCTCTTCTTGTATATCTTCTTCCATGTTGCGTGCTGTGTTTTACGGTTGTTGCTATCGATTGTTGATATGTTTCTTCTTCGTCATTTTTGTTAGATCACGTGTGATCACGCGAGAGTTCTGGCTTGGAGGACGAGATTCTAGATCGGTGGTGGGACAGAATCATGATGTGTGTGGTGTGCTGTGTTGAGATTATCGGAGCACACCACACACAGTATGATCAAAGCTGTTCAATGCCTGATTTTTTATCTTCATGTGTGGGGTCTCTAACAGATAAAAAATCTCTAAAGATTTAGAAAACCCTTATGTGTGTACCCCGCTTTAGGGTCTTGTTTATGGGTGAGGGTAGAGTCTTAGATTGACAGGCAGATGGGTGCAGCATCAGCAGTACTGCAGGTGTTTTACTGACCGTCGTAGTGAAGAGGGAGCTGAGCCAGAAGGCAAAGTTTTCGATTTACTGGTCGATGTATGTTCCAGCCCTTACCTTTGGTCATGAGCTCTGGGTCGTAACTGACAGACTGAGATTGCAGAGAAGCACTAGCTGTTGGACCACGTCTCATATAGACAGCTTGACGATTTTACTCTATAAATACAGGCACAGTCAGAGTGGAAAATCAGAGCTAATTCAAACTTATGAAATGTAGCATTTCTGTCTTTATTTCTGACTCATATTTCCAAAAGAAGCACACAGAGACTTCTTAGGCTTAAGGCTGAAATCTCCTTTTATTACCTCTGCAACTCTTCAGTTTAATAAAGGCACACAGGACCCGTCATAAGATGAAGAAAAACTAAAAAACCTCAAAGGTTAGGTAAAATGAAATGTGAATTTAGATAAAATTGCAAAGCAGTGCTGCTGGAACAAGTTATTCCGTTGTGTCCAGATGGAATAATAGGTTAAATCTAGGTGCATTAATGTGCTTTATTTCTATCCATTAAGGGTGAAACAGGATGTTCCCTCCATGTAGTCTTAACTAGATTTTGTGTTCTGCTGCCAGCCCCTGTCAGGACACACGTGACAGATTGATCTCAACAGGACTCTCTCCTGGTTTAATAAATGTTTTAATAGTATTTCGGGAAATTCAATATACTGTTTTTCAGGCTTCTTGACCTTTATTACAGAGAGGGACAGTGGAGTCAGTAGAATCAGTAACAGGGAGGAGGAGGCAAGAATTGACATGCAGGAAAAGAGTCACAGATCAGACATGATCTCTAGCTGTACTTGGGTACCATTAGTACAGGGGTGTCCAAACTATGGACAATTCTGATTGGCTCAGAGGAAATTGTAATTAAATTTGAACATAAAGCTTGTGCTGACTGTATTGCTCTTTATGGTTTCAGCACAAGGTGGCGCTACCATGCTAATTCTGTAAACAAACATCTTGACAAGAAGAATTTATTGGTGTGTTCTTTGTGTGATTTTGTACATTTTTAACATATTGGCAACCAAAATAACTTCCTGATGGGTTATTACAGCAAATATCAGGACCAATAATATTCCAGCTGCAGAGCCAGTGGTCAGGGCCCCCCTTAGATCTGGTTTTCCACCATTAAAACCAAGAACTGATTGTCTGTGTCTCTTGTCAGGCATTTACTGATTACCCAGGCCCACAATAGCAAGGGGCCCTTTGGAAGCCTGCAATGAAAAGTGTTTGACTTATTTTATTCTTATTATTAATTAGTGTCATTATCGAATCAAAAGCAACAGACTGAAATTTGTATCAAACAAAGTGAACTAAAATGCTGGGGGGTCCTGCATCTCCCTGAAAAATGTTCACATGGTATGGCCCAGTGATGTGAAATAATGCAAGTAAATTAATTTAACCATTGTAAAAATATTGCTCATACATCCAGAAATTATGGTTCAAAAATACATTTAAATGCAAAGATATTTGTTAAAATGACGCAACAGTTTTTACCTGGCTAGCCAGTTAAGAGGGCCCTGTGTAATATTCTTTCTGGGGGTCCAAAATCCCTAGCTACGCCCCTGCCTGCTCTGCTCTGGAGTTTTTGCTGCTTCTCTCCCTGCCTTAAGCTTTCTTTATCAGCACAGGAAGTGCAGGAATGTGTGCTGTTCCTGCTTGATGCTTTTCACTTAGGCCCGTGGGGGGGCAGGGGATCCTAGAGCAACCACAGAACAGCAGCAAAAAGTCAACAACTGCTAAGAAAGAAGTTTTTATAGCCAGAAATAATGTGTGCTTTACAATCCCTCATATACTGTACCTCACTAAAAGCTGACGGAAAGGAAAAAGCCCACAAATACATGTTGAATTAAAACACTTAAAATTGTCACTGCGGCTGTAAAAAGTTGAATTACATCAAAATAACTATCCATGGCTGTAAAGTAAGATCAGATCTTGTTCAGACTGTAGCATCCCCGCCTCTCTTTCTCTGCAGTATCAGATAAGAATACATTACCAGTGATGTCTTCAGTTTGATCTTTAGGAGAAAAAAGAAGGGAAAATCTCACAGCAGTGCTAATTGGCTCTCAGAGGTCTCGACCCTGGAAAGATTCTATCGATCACCATGACAACTTCACTGACGACAGGATAAGGATCTGCCACTCCAACATCTCAGCCTTGAAGACCTGCTGGTCCTCTTACAGGCCTTTGTTCTCATTTTTCCTCAAATAAATGAAATGAATGTGAATTTACAGGCAATATTACAGCTGCAATTGATGCAGATATTATTGTCTTTTGTTGTGCTATTTAAAAGGCCAGTGCGTCTTTGCAGTGAAGCTGACCTTCAGCTGGTGCAGCCCATTCACCTCTGTACATTACAGTCTTTCCTCTGATGCTTGTTGCTGTATAAATGATGAAGGTAAGCCCAACTGAACCCTGAGTACCACCAGATTTATTAAAATCATAGTATTTCTTTAAATCTTAATATCATTTGAAACGTTTATTTTGTTTAAAATGTATTAAAGATGAATACATTTGGGGAATTTGATTGTGAATTTTCAAGTATTTTCATGAAAATGTGGTGGATATATTTCGATGCTTTGGAGAGTAGAAGAAAAGTTTCAAAAATGGTAGAAAGAGTAGCACAAAGGGGATAGAACATGCAGGAAAAGTGTTTCAAAATTGTGTAATATCTTGCAAACATTGAGTTAAAGTGGTGAAAAGGGACAAAATTGACAAAAAAGGTGGTGATAAGGGGTTAAAATGGGGCAAAAAAAATGGTGAAGGAGGAAAAAAAAGGGGAAAAAGTATCAAAACTTGTTATAAATGACAAAAAATACTCAAAAAAGTAATGAAAAACGGTTAAAAAGTGGCAAAAAATTAATAAAAGAGTGGCACAAAGGGGATAAAACATGAAGGAAAGTGGTTTAAATGGGTTAAAGAATGGCAGAGATTGGTTTAAAGGCGCAAAAAGTATCAAAAATGGGTTAAAAGTGGAAAAAATGGTTTTAAAGTTGCAAAAATTGTAGAAAAAGTAACATGAAAAAGAGATCAAAAGTGGCAAAAATAGAAGAAAAGTGTCAAAAATGGTAGAAAGTGTGGCACAAAGGGGATAAAACATGCAGGACAAGTGTTTCACAATGGTGATATCTTGCAAACATTGGGTTAAAGGGGCAAAAAAGGGGCTAAAAGTGTCAAAAGTTAGTTAATAGTGGTACTAAATCACAATTCTTTTTTTTCAGGTGCCAAGCCAATTCTGTTGACTTCTTGTGGTCTGCAGCATTATAGATAATAGGGATAGATCTCACTGGTAATGCCTAATCATGTCCTGTGCTTTGACAGAAACTACAAATACTACTACAATAATATTTCAATCAAACCAAATTATTATTAGTTTTTTGTACTTGAAAGTCTGGCCCTCAGAGTTTCTGTCGAGAATAAATCCAGCCCTTGTGCAAATGTACTTGATGACCCCTGGATTAAGGGCAGAAATGCTGATTTAAGAGAAATTTAGAGTGTCCTCTTATTTTCCTCCAGACCTCTCAGAATAATACTCATCCATAGAGTCATAAATTACTGTTGGATCTTGACAGAGGTTTACCTTTAATCTACATGGTTTATTAAACTGCTTTTCATGTCTTAAACAGTCTGAATATGGTGAAAAGAGTCACAGGAGTGCCTGAATTTAATGATTCAGTGGGAAGTGATCATGCCTTTACCAGCTGCACCACAGAGCTCTATCACTCAAGGAGAAACGTCGGCCTTGTATGGATTTATATATGAACCACAATACAGCCAGCATTGATATTATGTCTAGAACCCGCCTGCATGCAGCTGAGCTTTCTGCAGCTCGAACGGCGTGCATTAAAATGTCATCGGGGAGCCAAAGTGCAGCGAGAACGCAGGCTGTTAAATCAAACAGCTGAGCTGCAGAGAGGAAACAGCAAACGATTCTGTTTGCATTTCATTTAACATCATTTCTGTCTTTAAGTGTTTGTATAAGTGTCTGATTATCACATCTACATGCTCTCAATTATTTGATGACATTTCCCAGTCTGGCCCAAGGCCAATTATGTTTTGTTTTGAATCATTGCTTTCGTTTAGCGTTATAGGATGGAGGCCCAGGAGACTAAAAACCAATAATGCTGCTAATGTGTGCTGATAATTACGTACATTAAAACTGTTTTTTCATCTTTTTCTCTATGAAGCTATGTAGGTTAAGCTTTTATGCAGGCGTGTCTATGAACACTACAGCTCAGTTAATGAACATGTCTTTTATATAAATGAATCAGTCTGCTGTGTTTGGAGAAGAAGATCCCTTACAGTGATGCAGCAGCAGTGAAAAAGCCCCATTAGCCTCTTTTATTTCATTGTTTATGGTTTTATAGCACATTTTTCATATGGCTTTCATCATCCTCATTTCCTGAAGCCCAACAACAGTTTGTTTGTTGAAGGCTTTGCACATAGCATGACCCCACCTACCCTACAGAGCAGGAGTTCTTACTGTCTGCACAGTGTGCAGAACCACCAGGACCAGTGTTTCATCAGGCTTCACCTAGATCCTCTGGGGTCTTGTCCTGCAGCACCGTGTAATGATTATTATGGAGGAGTGGTGGGGGAGAACCGATGAAACAACGGTTTGATGTCAATAAATTATCTATGGATCTAGATAAAACGTACTGTATGATTTTCAGTAACAGAGAGATAAGCATAAATGATTCAATTTACCTGGAGGGTACTGAAATTCCTCGAGTGAAGAAAACAACATTTTTAGGTCTTATGACTGATGAAAAGCTGAACTGGAAATCACATATAGACTACTTAAAAGGGAAAATATCTAAAACTATTGCTCTGTTACACAAAGTAGAAGAATTATTAGATAAAAAAGCATTGTACCTTTTATATAATTCATTAATTTTTCCATATCTGACCTACTGTGTTGAAGTTTGGGGTAGTGCATGTAAAACATTTATTCTGTCATTTTTTATTTTACAAAAAAAGAGCTATAAGAACTGTCTGTGGAAGTCAACATAGGGATCCATCAAACCCATTATTTATTCAGTTAAAACTGTTAATTTGTTAACAGACTAACTAGACAGACTACTCAAGTTAGTTTGTAGTTAGGATCAGCATCCACAAGAACTGTGTAGATTCAATGTTGGACTGTGAGGAACACACAGAAATTGATAAATAAATAAATAAATAGGGGGTCCGGGGGTCTTCCCCCAGAACATTTTCAATTAAGTAGATGCCATTCCTGTATTCTAGTGCATTTTAACACCATATTAGCACCAGATAATCCAAACTGGTTCTGTGACCAAAAGTTCTGGCTCAATATACATCAAAAAAGGGCCCAAAATAAAAGTCGTTGAAGCAGTAGTGTTTTGCCAGCCGGGAGGGCACTTAAGCACACGTTTTTACCCACAAGAGGGCAGTTTATCATGTTTTAACCAGCCAAGAAGGCAATTACGTGTTTTTTTTTCCACCCAAGAGGGCAGTTTAGTGTGTTTTGCCAATGAAGAGGGTACTTAAACACGCCTTTTTGCCACCCAAGTGGGCAGTTTATCATGTTTTAACCAGCCAAGGGGGCAGTTAAGTGTGTTTTTTCCACCCAAGAGGGCAGTTTAGTGTGTTTTGCCAATGAGGAGGGTACTTAAACACATCTTTTTTGCCACCCAAGTGGGCAGTTTATCATGTTTTAACCAGCCAAGAGGGCAGTTTAGTGTGTTTTACCAACCAGGGAGGCACTTTAGCATGCATTTTGGCTCCCAAGAGGGCACTGTAGCACGTGTTTTTCAACAGTTGGGCCACGAGGGGCGGCGACCCCCCCCCCCGCACACTACTGATCAGACAGGCCACGTGAAGCTCTGCCATTATTGAGATCAGCTGACCTCACACAAACAGTCATCAGCTGACTGCTCTAGCCTGGCTACGATCTTCTGCTCTTTCTGCAAGTTGCTCTTGCAACCTTCCTCCACCCCAGCTCCTCCTTTATTCTGCTTCTGATTTAATCTGTGTTGTTTTGCTGTCGTTGATGCCTGCTCTGCTGGGTTTTGCTGATGTGCTTTTCCTGCTTGAAGCTTTCCGTGTCGGCTCGTTGAAGGTAGGGGGATTCCACACCGCCAAATACAAAAAAAACGTAAGTGCTCATTAATAACTACTGATGAAAAAATAATTATTGCTGCAAATCATGGGTTTCTTGACAAAGTGGTCCTGACTCACATGCAAGTTAAAGCTGTGTCATGCAAACCATATGTGGAAACACCACCATCTTCTCTGGGCCAAAGCTCCTTTAAAATGGACTGAGGCATAATGGAAAACTGTTATATGGCCAGATGAAGGGAAATTTGAAATTCTTTTTTGGAAACCACAAACGCCTTTTACTCCTGACTAAAGAGGAGAGGGACCATCCAGCTTGTTATCAGCTCAAGTTCTAAAACTACATCTCATGATGTGGGCAGCTTGCATGTCTGGAAATGACTGTATGTAGGTTGTTATTCTTATGCTATGCATTCTGGGTAGAATCCTCTTGAGAGTCCTCTCTGCGGCCTTTTTAGTTTAACAGTCATAGTGCATTATTCTAGTGAATTATAGATATTTGCAGTTATAGTGAGGACAAAAAGGACAGGCATATAGTGATGTAGATCAGGGTAAAACAATCAAAACAATGGAAGCTCATTATCGGAAAATGTTCAATAAAAAGCTGCGACAGTGGACAAACCAGTCCTGTAATGTTCGACTGGGTCTTTAAATGTCAGAGTTTGTGCACCAGATCAATGAATCAATATGACATAACATATTGAAATCTGGATGGATTCATTCTCTGTAGCTGCATCAGTAATTTCATCAGAATGGCTGCAGCGTTTCCTCAGCCCATAAACCTCGACACAGATTAGAGTGAATCAAAAGCATCAAATAATAAGAAGTCCAGATGCCAGCGGTAAATCTGAACTGCCACCTTCAGTGGAGACCGCTGTGTTGCATTGTGACGGTGATTCTGGAGGACGGCGTTCATGCCAAAGCGGCCATATGGAACAGATGTTCCCATCTAATCAGCCACTTCTACTGTGGCCTTTTTATTGCATCAATATCCAGCAGATTATGTGGTTTTAATGGACAGGTGGCTGTATGGTTCAGCATCGGGGAGGTTTAAATGCCTCACAGAGCGCCTCGGGTGGTTTTTGTCACTGGGTGTAAAGGAGACAGTGTCTTTGAGCTTCCTGTTGTGGTCTGATAGGACTTATTTCGTACAAATCTTCAACTGTAAAAGCTGGAACCCCTTGTTATTTCTCTTATGTGTAAAAGCTCTTCAGTAGTTTACATTAATGTCTTAGATATCAGGGATTAAACCTCAAGCCATAGTTACCCCAACACTTCAGACTTGTCCTCACTTGCAGAGACATTTTGGAACAAATTAAAAGAAACCCTTTTACCGACCGGTAAATCGAGAGCTTCGCCTTTCAACTCAGCTCTTTCTTCACCACGACAGACCGATGCAGAGACTGCATCACTGCCGACGCCGCTCCCGCTCCATTCTTTCCTCAATTGTAAACAAGACCCCGAGATACTTGAACTCCTCCACTTGGGGCAGGATCTTATTCCCTACCTGGAGAGGGCATTCCACTCTTTTTTGACTGAGGACCATGGCCTCAGACTTGGAGGTGCTGATTCTCATCCCAGCTTCTTTAAAGTTTCTGATTTTTCTCATTAGTTTCTTTTTGTTTCTCCTAAAATTCACTAGGAGCAATGGTCGACACTATAGCCAAAGGAATCTTATTTGAGACCTAAAGCAGATACATTGGTAATGTTCCATTGTCATCTCCAAAGGAGAAAATAATGAGACATAGAGAGACTGTGAGGAGCCTATAAACCGCTAATAAAAACTCACAACTTGACATCCATCCATTTTCTATAGCGCTTATCACCTTGGGGGTCGCGGGGGAGTCTGGAGCCTATTCACCAGGCATTGGGCGAGAGGCAGAGACCCGGAGAGAACCCATGCATGCACAGGGAGAATATGCTGGTCATCACAGAAAGGCCCTGACCAGGAAGCAAACCAAGAACCTTCTTGCTGTGAGGTAACAGTGCTAACCCCTGTCACAACAAAAACTTCCTTTGTTAAACCAGCAGATTAGAAAGCATCATTTTTGCTCTCTAATATCATTACATAAACTGACATTGAATTTTGACAAGTAGACTTTATTCTTTCATTTTAATTTGTATAAAGGCTGCAGTGTTTTCATTTTTAGCATATTTTAAAACAATGCTGCAGAAATCATGTTTAATATTTCATTGCAGTAGAACTATCAATCATGGAGATATTCCTGATTGATTTCCTGGGAGGTATGTCCTTGTCCCTCATCAGGAAACAAACATGAAACACATGTTGATTGGCTCATACTGAGCAGAGCTTCCATTAGCAGATTGGCATCTCATGTGCATCAGTGTTTATAGGATCATATGAGCCTAATGGGCAGATTAAAGCAGGTACAGGCTCCAGGGATAATGAAGGTTAACACAAACACACCAACACAGAAAATCACTGCTCAAACTAAGCGCATTCCTTTGGGAAAGCTGCAGGAGTATAATGGGATTAGGAACAGATGCAAAAGTCATGTGCAAAACAACAGTGCTGCACAACAGACGGGAAGTCCTTTTCCTTCATTTGATGAATGAAAAATGATGGAAGAACTCTCTCTCTCGCTCTTAACAGTTCCTGACTGTAATTCCTCCTTAGACAACATCAGCATCAGAAATCCACTGGCTGGACTTCTATTAAAGAAGTCATACTGGTTTTTGTTTGGGAGAAGGAACCGTACTGGATATAAATGGTCACAGCAAAGTAAATCAGCAACACGTAAGCTGAGACAACAAGACAAGAAATGCAGATTTCAATGAATGCAAATGGAACGCTTCCTTCAGCAATACCTGTCCAGATCAAAGCCTCTTACTTGTGATCACAGTGTGTGATTAGAGTCTGGTGTCATGAGGAAGCAGAGGTCAGTCCATTAATGATTCTTCCACAGTAAAAGTATTACCCGAATAATAACCACTCTTACCAATGCAACAAAAGTTGAATTTTATTTTTCTTGAGGTATAATATAGCCTTATTAAAATGTAAACCCTTAAACTAAAATCATCTTAATGACAACAATGTGTACAGGCAAATTGACAAATATATTTGGATAATGTCAGACTTCATAGCTAAGCCATGATGTACACAAAGGTCAGGACGCCAGAGAATAAAGTAGAGGAAACCAAATGAACTTTAAAGAATGGTGGAAAGTGGTTACAAAGCCACAAAAATGGGTGGGAAAATAGTTAACATGGTTATAAATTGTCAAAAGGGCAGAAAATGGGAGGGAAAATAGTGAAAAGTGGTTACAAAATGACTAGAAGTAAAAGAAAATGGCTCAAGAAAGGCAAAAAGGGACAATAATGTGTGGGGGAATGGTAGTAAGTGGTAGCAAAGTGGCAAAAACTGGTTAAAAAGAGGAAAAATGGGTCAAGAGAGGCAAAAGAGGGCAAAATATTGATGGAAAAATTAAGAAAAGTGGTTAAAATGGGATAAAAGAAAAAATTGTGTAAGAAAGGCAACATGGGGAAGACTGGTGAAAAATAGTGGCAAAAAATGGTGAAAAGTGGAATATGTGGGGAAAAATTGAAAAAAAACAAGCAGAAAATTTGATGAAAAGGGGTTAAAGAGTGGTATAAATAAGTAATTTTAACATCTGAATTTAATAACAGCCTGACACAATTACAGCTCCAAAATTAAGTAACTGTTAGCCAGGTCGCTAGCACAAATGCAAATGATCCTAGACACATGCATTGATTTATCAATAACTCAGAACGAGGCCCATTCTCTGGGTTTTTCAGGGGTCCAGGCTCTTCTGTGGGTGAGCACTGACTATAAATGATTAATAAAATCAATAAAAGAATAAACATTCTTGGGGTTGAACACCTTTTTAATAAAAAGGATAAAGTCGTGGCCTCGCTGCTTCATGTTGGAGTCCTTCACCACTCTGTCAGGGTTTCTGAAAGCTAGAACATGCTGCTTACTTTCAGGTTGCAAAGATGAGAAATTCGGCCCATTCCCCTGTGCACAGACTTCTGTAGAAACGTCTCCTTTTTTAGGAAAATGGTTGGTTTGTGTTGTCTTGTCCAGTGTCGAAGTTTTGACTCTAAAAACAGGCATGATTCTGTTTTCACATGTTTTTAGTGCTAATATAACCAGGCTCTCATGCAGCTCTTGTGTTGTTTGGTAACTGCACTTGGCTGTGCATGAAAACATCTTTCCACCAATCGATGGCTTTTATTTACCCGACCCCGGCTGCCCTGTCAGAACATTGTCTGCTGGAGTGGACTGATGCTTACTAATTGTTATCAGCCATGACTCGATGCCAGAATGAACACAGCTAATGGCTTTCAGCTCACAACAGTCAATCATTGGTGTGTCAGCGGGTGAATAAAGGCTAACAGGATGCCGTGCTTTGATGCTCTGCAAATTACCTTGATTTTTTCCACAACCTCTTTCAAATCCACGCTGAGCCGGTGACACGAGCAGGCGCGGTTAGAGAGCGGAGGGGCCGCTCCATCAACGACAATCCCCACAACATTCAGAGGGTTGCCGGGTTCATCCATAATTCATGCTCCAAGACTCTGAACAGATTGAATTGTCACTACTCAGACGAGGAGAACGAGGGTGGAATGAGCTGATCTCGGTCTCGGTGAGTCCTGAGCGTGAATAGAGAGAGCAGGATTAGTCCAGAACACATCCTGAGTTCATGTCCACTCCCATAATATGACTAATCCTTGGCCTCAGTGACCCAGAACACGTCTGTACGTCAAACGCTGGGAATAATACTGGCTAAGAGCTTCAACAGGCGGGTGTATGAGACACAGAATGAAGAGGAAGTCCATTACAACTGTGAGATGTGATGAAATAAACAGATTTAGATAAAGAAATTAAAACACATCAAATTGCATCACAGAAACACATGCTGCATGAATGTCTCAATGCTTGGTTTGAATTGTTGCTTGTTAATAGGATGAGCATTTTTACCCAAAGCCAGAAAACGACCAAATGCCAACTTTCTTTTTGCCTTTGCCAAGTTTTTCAAGTTTTACTAGATTATTCTTCTTTCCTCTCCAGTTCTGATGTCTGTAATAACAGCAACATACAGCTGCTCATTATTTAAATCTATTTAAGCAGGAAAAACATGTTCCTCAGTTGGAAAGGGTGGAATGCCCCTCTCCAGGTTGGGAATGAGATCCTGCCCCCAAACGTTCCTACCCTCACCTATGGTCACGAGCTGTGGGTAGTGACCAAAAGTACAAGATCACGGATACAGGCAGCCGAAATTGAATTTCCTCCGCAAGGTGTCTGGGCCCTTAGCGATAGGGTGAGAAGCTCAACGATCCGGGAGGAACTCGGAGTAGAGCCACTGCGCCTCCGTATTGAGAGGAGCCAGATGAGGTGGCTGGGGCATCTGTTCCAGATGCCTCCTGCATGCCTACCTGGTGAGGTGTTTCAGGCAGGTCCCACTGGGAGGAGGCCCCTGGGAAGACCCAGGACACGCTGGAGACACTGTGTCTCTCAGCTGGCCAAGGAACGCCTTGGGATCCCCTGGGAAGAGCTGGACAAAGTTAAATGTAAAATGCAAAATGTCGTAATTTTATTCTTATATAATTATTGGTAACTTTAATTTAAAATCTAATATTTTTTCTGTAACATATCCTTCTACTTCCCCTTAATGACCAAGATGACTTAATTCTTTTCCCAAAATACTGCATTCAGTCAGATGTTAATTGGAATTCTGTCCCCAGCTTATGAATCCAATTTCACCAGCGCACCAGTGTAGACTGAACTTTAAAATCCAATTATTATTATTATAATTCAGTAACTTTAAATCAAGAGTTAAATTAATTAAGCTAAATTAAGTTTTAAATGTAGTTGCTCTCTTGAGGAATTAAATCCCTGAAAGCTGCTAGAAGGAACTTTTGGATTTGAGTCAGCTTTTCCGCCCTGATTCATCCTTAAATGAGCTGTTTTACTTCAAAAATGTCATCCTGCTTTCTTTAATGATCAGACATATATCTACTGTGACTTTATTGATGGAAAATGTCAAAATAAAAGCCTTTCTGGTCTGTTGTTAATACTTCCTCCAAACCCAAGCTCTAAAAATAGCTGCATTCTTCACACTAACCATCCTGTTTCCTTTCATAGGTCAGAAAGATACATTAGTGTTCATTTTCTTTCACAACCAAATCAAATCTCCTCATAAGAGCTTCAATGAAACTCTGTTTTTATGACGACGAAGTAAAAGCCAAACTGAGGACATCCCTGTTATCCTAAGCTGAACTTTGTGTTTCAGGCTAATTTACAAACATATGCATGCTAACATCCTAAACTAGGGTGTGTGTTACTTTTAGCTTACAGCTCCAGTGGCCTAACAGCTGTCCAAAAATAAAATCAAGTCATGTTCGCATCATCCACTCAGTGGATGACATTTTCCTTAAAGCAAAAAAGAGAAAAAACATTGTTAATGATACCCTTGATGCTCACTCATTTATACTGCAGTGCGGTCTTTATTAAAGTGACACATGGCAGATAGAAAACATCCACTATCAGTTCCATTACAGCTGAAAATAGCTTTTTTAAGAATCACAGGAGCCTACATAGTGCCTTACACGACTGAAGCTACAGACAGTAAGGCTGCTGATCACATCATGGACTGGAAAAATGGCAAGGTCATTTAATCAAAGAGGAACAAGTACTATTGATGGATCACGGAGGCCACTGAGATGGGCCCATAGGACTATGGACTAGGACAAGGGGCCTAAATGTTGTCCTTTCACTAGACAGTACAACCAAACCTGTAAAAATCAACTGATAAGACACGCCACAGCAGCATCACGTGACTCTTCTGAGGAAGACTGGAGGACGCCGAAGCATGTCCAGGTAACATATTACTCTACTTATCTGTCAGAAAGAAAAAATAAGGAGAACTAGGGCTGCAAGCACCATTAACTGGGCCTCAGTGTCACAAACACAAGTTTGTTGTCATTATTGGGTGTTAACAAGCTGTACAATTTCCTGCTGCACAGCAGAAAGGCCATGTAGATCCTCCAAAGACTGTCATTATAAAAAAGAGAGAATAGAGAACTTTGTATATGATGTAGTACTGGTTGTCAACACTAGGTGGCATTATGATGAAGCAAGACACTAATATGTGATCGGGGCAGGACTGATACATTGGACGTTTTATGTTAGGTGTGTAACAGGCTTCTTACAGTAGGTGGCACTAGATCAAAACCATTAAACTAACATTTAAATGCTTTGCGGAACAGATCTTTATCATGCATGTATCGCCACTAAAGTCCTTTAAGGAAACATGTCAGTGTTGTGCAGGACATTGAGGCCTTTGTTTCAAAATTTGTGCTTATATTAAATAAACAAATGAGCCAATTGTGTCACTTCCTGTTGCCAATAGGGGGCGTTATGATGAGATGTTTGCATTGGGTGTGTTCAGTGTGTTACTGTTGTGTTGCTGGAAACAGTAGAAAAACGCAGAATAATGTGTATACTAGTATTAGCTACAAGATGTTAAAGCCATTTGACACCATCAAAAATAGCTTATTTTGAAACTGAGATGAAGCTGGTGGACTCCCTGTGATTTAGAAAACCATCAGCCTAGGCTTATTGGTGGGTGAATGTTTTTAATGAGAAGGATATATGGCATTATTTGTGTACTTACACTGCAAGTGAGTAGGAAAAAATGAGGAAAACTAGCCGGGCACAACCCTGCTTATGGTCAAAAAAATGTTTTTTTCTTTTGTTTTGATCTTCATATTGTCTAGATTGAGCAAATTTCTGAAGTCATTCAACAAGCTATAACCTTATTTTAGCTTAACTGAGTTGATAATTGTACAGAGAGACTGCTATAGATGGGGCACCCTTAGGGGTGTTTCCTACTGTCATTGCAAAATTTGCACATCATTAAATCATCATCATTAAACCACTGCTGCTAAAAGCTTGTCAACCCAGAGGGCCCTTCCTGGCTTGGGGCCTCAAGCAGATGTCTGGCTGTCTTTGCTTCCTGTTAAGCAGTGATTCTGAACCTGATCATCATGGAAAACTCACGCACTCACATGCAAAAAAAAAAACAGACAACTTTATGACACAACCACTAACTATACCAACTCCAGTGGGCTGACAGCAGCCAAATAACCCCAGAATCAGAGAAACAAGCTGCATACAAACTGTTGATCTTCATCTTGTTTAAAATGAGCTAACATTTCTGGAGTTAATCAGCAAGCTATAACCTTATTGTAGCTTAAGTGGGTTGACATGCACGGAGTGACTACTATAGATGGGGCTCCCTTAGTAAGGGAACCCCATCTATAGTAATGAGGCCCAATCTATAATAGTCTCTCCATACATTTACAAACTCAGCTAAGCTAAAATAAGGTTATAGTTTGTTTGACTCCAGAAATTTTTCCTCCTGCCCTTGCAAAATTTGCACATCTTAAACCACTGCTGCTGCTAAAGGCTTGCTAACCTGAGGGTCCCAGGCAGATGCCTGGCTGTAGTTGTTTCTTGATAAGCACTGACTCTAAACCCGGATAATCATACAAGAGACACACAAAACAGACAACTTTATGACACAATCACTAACTATACCTATGACAGCAGCCAAATAACCCATGAAACAGGAACACATGCTCCTTTTAAACACACATATTCACTCTGATAGTGTATGTTTCAAGGACAAAATGTAAAAACTTTACTGATGATCTTACTCCAGGTTTTACTGGACTGAAAGGAGAGGGATATCAGTGCAGTTTGTTATAAAGGATGACCCTGCCCTGTAAGGCACCATTCATCTTAGGAAATACATCTCTGGGGCTTGACTTTATGTTCAGCTCTACAAGTGATGGAGAAGCTACTGAGAAATTGGGCAAAATGCGATATACACTCCAGGAGAAGCTTATAGAGGCTTCAACAGCCAGAGTCAGAAAAGTTAAGTAGGGATTTTGAAAGTTGGAGTCATAAAGTGTCAGGGTTATCTATGTTCCCCTCTTCTTATCACCCTTTCTTGTTTAGAAGCATGCAAGATAAATCCAAGTTTTTTGTTTTCCTCACAGAATCATTGCATCACAGAACAAGAACAGTACAAGCTTTGTTTTTTCGTTATATAAGCTTGATACTTTAGGGCTGGCCTCAAGGATTTTCAAATCTGAACCTATTTTAAAAACATGGAAGGCTATAGGTATAAGGACGGATTTAACTGATTTTCAAACTGTCTTTATAATCCTCTGAATGCACACCAGACTAGTGGTTTTCAACGTGTGGGGCAGATGTAGCCCATGAGGCACCAGAGGGTTCCAGAGGAAGAGCAGCTTCCACTCCTAAAAAAAATAAGATCATAAACAAGTGGTCTGCTAACATCTGCAATGTGTGGGGCAGAAAGGATCCATCCATCCATTATCCCGTTGGGGGTCGTGGGGAAGGGGGGGGGCTGGAGCCTACCCCAGCTGTCGCCAGTCAATCGTAGGGCTGAAGAGTCACCATTTAACCAAACAAGCATGTTTTTGGTGGTGGGAGGAAGCCGGAGTACCCAGAGAGAACCCACACATGCACAGGAAGAGCATGCAAACTCCACACAGAAAGGCCCCGCCATGTAGCCCCAGCAGAAAGGGCAGACTTAGTAATAGAGATGTAACGGTATTGTTAAATCCGTGGGATTGTGGTGACATAAGTACCTAGGTGTTGTTGTGGACATGTGATGGATTCAGACTATAGGTCTTCAGGGCAAAAAGTGGGATGTTTTTAGTGAAGCAGAGCAAAGGTAAGTGGGAACTACCATTGGCCCTTGTGTGCCCATCATCTTTTGCTCTCCACTCACTGGCTTGACCTACTGTGAAAATGGTGGATGCTATGAGTGGAGAGGAAGAACTGAGAGGCAAAGTTTTATAGATTGTGGAGACTGCAGCAACTTTCAACACCGACATGTGGAAGCATTATGGTTTCCAGGGGTCGAGAAATGAAATAGGAGAAAAGAGAAACTGCTCTGACATGCTCAGCATCGTCAAACATGCATGGTCAAATTAACCCACAATTTGCAGTAGAAGAAGAAATTCTTCACCTTTGTTGTATATAAACCAACAGCACCTGCTCGTTTTTTTCCAACTCCTCCTTGCACAAAATATCGGAATGTTCTACTATTTTGTGTCCGTACTTTATATTATCTCATCAATTATTCTGAGCTCTTTTAAAGTTTCAAGCAAAAGACTTGTCTCGGTAACAGATCAAGTTTATTTTGCTGCTGCCATGTCTCTGTCTATTCAGTCTGTAGGGCAGACATGCACAGTAAGACAAAATCACCCCAAACAGGGAGAGACGAAGTGTTTTCACAGGTGCTGATCCAAACAACAATCGGCATAAAGCACCCCTCTCAACTGGAATGACATTTCTTTCAGGAGGATTTCATTCTGTGTTTTTATGAAGCACTTTTATTCAGATCAAGCATTTAGTCTGATTACAAGTGGATCATGTAGTGATGGAAATTACAGCTCTTTTCAGTGATCTGGATCATTTGGCTTGATTCAGCAAAAAGAGCCGACTCTATTGGCTCCCAAACTGCTTTTCATTTGGGCACCAGTTTGGCTTCATTTGACCTGCCAATTTTAGCAATATCATAACACATCAATGATATTTGGGCAGGTATTTTATTCCAACTATGCTCAGTTTTTAAAATTGATGAAAATATCATGTAATTATTTTTCAAAATGTACCATCTCCCCAAAACACCTAGTGGATCAGATGGAATCTGCTCATTGGCTGGGCTGCATGACACACCTGAAATAAAACGTTAAAGTCACACCATCAAACACAAGTCTTAATGCATGGTGTGCCTGTGGTAGAGGACGAAAAATCATCCCTACTAATAATCAAATAAGACACAGACACACATCATCTATATAAAAAAAAAAACTGGCACTAGTAATAATGATATGAAACGGCTCTCAAACAGGATCCAGCTCTTATCTTTCACGTAAAAGAGCTGGCTGTTTGAACTGGCTCGTTCATGGACGACCCATCATGGTTTCATGTGAACACAGCTACTGTCAGACTGTGGTGACATGCTTGATGGGGAATACATGTAACATGAGGAGACACTAGGCAACTTATAACCCTGAAGATTTCAGAAGCTGCAAGGAGCAGAATCCGTCCAGGGCAAAAGATTTTTAAGGAAGCGTTCACAATCCCCACAACAGTGCGAGGGCTTAACAGATCACAAGGTGTATCAGTGAAAATATCACCAAAGACCTACAGCTGTTTTCATAGGTGGACAGCGAAAGCCAAAGTATAAGTTCATATTTTCAAGTCTAATGCACAACAACAACACTTTTTTCACATACTGTAATATTAAAAGTGCAATTGTTGTTTAATGAACCCCAACATCTACAGTTTCTAAGTTATCATTTGTTGTTTGGATTTTGATAACTTCTCTTTCCTTCTCATTTCATCAAGTCTTTCAGCTGATTTTCCACACATCTGTCTTGCCCTTTGGGTTGTGCCCCCATGCATGTTTGGATTGCTTGGTTCTGTTATTTTAATTTGTGCTCTGGTTGCCTGTAGTCCTATTTTCACATTGTTTTAATTTCCCACAGGATAGCAAAGTGTTATCACCAGCAGAGAACCACAACCACATCAGCTCCATCATGGAAGGTGGAGGGGGCAAATTAGGCCAAGAAAAACACCTAGGTCGTTTTCCTCCAACCAGGAGTGGGACATGAGAGTCAACCTCGACAGGCAGCTCCGTTTCCCGGTAGAGATCACCGCTACATCTCACCACTGACATAGTGGTGTGGTCCACCAAGGCAAAATCCGTGCTCCTCATTGAGCTCACGATACCAGCGGAGAAGGGGATTGAGGCCACCTGGAGGCTGGCCTGGAAGACTCCTGGATCCATCCATTGGAAGCTGGATGCCGTGGGGCTGTCAACTACACGCCTTATGAGTGACCTGAAGGAGGCAACCAAAGAGCTAGCAGAGGAGGCCGAGAAGGGGAGCTTGTGGCTCTGGTTGAGGAGGAAAGACAAGTGCTGGGAAAAGAACAACTAACCCCGACAACAGCCGCAGGGGGTAACACCTATCAGCTGCAGGGGTGACAGGGAGATGTACCTGCCACCTCGCCACCACCAGGAGACATTCCAGTATTAAAGGAGTGATCCTGGAGTTTGGTAGCCTTATCTTATCTTATCTTTAACTCTATTTATTCATTCATTGTAGGGGGAAGTGATCTAGTGTTTTGCCAATAGTACTGAAAATTTGACATACAGTTGCAAGAGAAAGGATTTTTCCACCCTGCGCTGTCAATGTTTAAATGTTTTGATCAATAAAAACGTGAAAACATATAATTTTTTTGTGTGGTATTAGTTTGAGCAGACTGTGTTTGTCTATTGTTGTGACTTAGATGAAGACCAGAACACATTTTATGACAAATTTATGCAGAAATCCAAGAAATCCCAAGAGTTCACATACTTTTTCTTACAACTGTAGATTTACACCATATCCTAACCACACGTAACCCAAATGAGCATCAGGGACAAAAACAGTTTGATTGCATCTATTCTTCTAGCAGTGTGAAGTAGTGCAACCTTTTTCCCAAGTCGTCCGTTTCTGTTTTCCAAATGTGCAGGAACAAGGAAAGAGGGAGATAACAGGGCATCAGGAGTTGCAGACAGAAATATTTCCTTGATTTTCTTTCACATTCTTCATTAACAAAACTTGTTTGCTTGCTTTATCATGTATTGATTTCATTTTCTTTAACAAGGAAAAACTGAAATTTACAGGCAAGAGAATTGATTTTTTAATGGATGCACAGCAGGCAGTACCACACCATGCAATGTGATGTCTCTTTGCAGTGAGTGGTGATGCAAAGATATTGACAGATGAGCTGCTGACGGCTGCATCCAATCACACTTAAGTATAACCAAGTATTATAGAAGCCAAAGAATAAGTGCTTCATGTTTTAGCTTGTATATAATCTTGGGAAATAAAAAAAGGATTTACTTGTGGGTTTATTTATGACCGTGAGAGTGCTGCCAATCAAATAGTCCAAGCAGATTGATTTGTTCAGTGCTCTCAAATGTGAATGTAAAGTGGTTCATTCATTTAATCATCATTATCCGACATTTCTTTATGCACGCAGGCAAAACCAGATGGTCCAATCTATGTATGAATGTAATTTTCACATAAGTACCCACACAGCGTATGTCCACAGTATGATTCTGTGTTTGCTCTGTTTTTTTATTTTTTCTTCCAGCACTCTCTCCAGCCGGAGTGATTTTCTCCACAAAAAGCCCCCTGAAAAGGTTTTTACATTTTCGTTTCTGCTCATGTACTTGATGCCTCTTTGTGTGTCAGCCAGACTCCTCTGTCTGGACTCGCATCGATTTTTGTGGAGCACTTTTTAAATCTATAACTCTGCAGGTTGCATGCACAGACATAGAAGCAGCTGTGGTGTGGTGCTCGCAGACAGCAGGTATTACTCTGATGCAACAAAGAAAGTCAGCGGGCAAAGACCGAGGCGTCATGGTAAATACAATGAAAAGACCTTCTTTCACCCTTTACTTGTTCTAGGCTAGTTTTCTCCTGCAAGAAATACCACTTGTGGTACCCATAAAACAATCAGAATTTATAGAAGGGTATATCATACACTATACTACGCTTTAGTGGAAAATCGACCATAACAGTTGTATTATTTATTTTTCCACACTCTAAGTCCATGGGCATTCGTACGGACCTTCTGTTGAGGAAAAGGATATCTGCTTTTCACAACATGTTTTACTTTGTGGACACTCATGCTGATTCAGTGGGATGATCTGGGGACTGAAACAGGCAAAACAATGGAAGTGAAGGGACAACAAAAATGTGCAGACTTGGGCTGAATGCTGAGTTTAAAGCACATATTTGGTACTGATAAGATAATAGTAAACACCATTTTAAAAAATGTTTATACTGCACCTTACATGTGAACCTCAAAGTGCTACAATTTCACATTTAATGTACGTCGCCCTCAAGTGGTTGGGAAGGCATTTCAGAGACATGGAGCCACAGATTATGGCTACCATAGCACAGATTAGTCTTTGGCAGGGTCAGAGATGGGTTTCCTTTGGAGGTGAGAAGTTCCTCAAGATAGGTATGGACATTTCTGTTAATGCATTGGTGATGTCAGCAACCTCATCACTTCGATGAGTTGCAAAATTGTCCAAAATCTCTTGGTATGCTGAAGCATTCAGAGTTTCTTTCACTGGAACTAAGGGGTCAAGCCCAGCTCCTGAAAAACAAGCCCACACCATAATCCCCCCTCCACCAAACTTTACACTTGGCACACTGCAGTCAGACAAGTAGTGTTCTCCTGGCAAGCACCAAACCCAGACTCATCCATCAGATTGCCAGATGGAGAAGCGCGACTGGTCACTCCAGAAAACGCGTCTCCACTGCTCTAGAGTCCAGTGGCGTTGTGCTTTACACCACTGCATCCATCCAGTTGGTGACATATGGCTTGGATGCAGCTGCTCAGCCATGGAAACCCATTCCATGAAGCTCTCTACGCACTGTTCTTGAGCTAATCTGAAGGCCACATGAAGTTTGGAGGTCTGTAGCCATTGACTCTGCAGAAAGTTGGCAACCTCTGCGCACTATGTGCCTCTGAATCCACTGACCCCGCTCTGTCATTTTACGTGGCCTACCAGTTGGTGGCTGAGTTGCTGTCGTTCCCAATCGCGTCATTACTGGACTTGTTGCACAGGTGGCATCCTATCACAGTACCACGCTGGAATTCACTGAGCTCCTGAGAGCGACCCATTCTTTCACAAATATTAGTAGAAACAGTCTGCATGCCTAGGTGCTTGATTTTATACACCTGTGGCCATGGAAATAATTGGAACACCTGATTGCAATTATTTGGATTGGTGAGTGAATACTTTTGGCAATATAGTGTGCATGCAGAGAGTTTAGAGTTTGACAACATCAAAATTCATCATAAATCTTAGATACACTCCTGGTAAAGGTTTCTATAATATGAAACCAATGGTAAACTAAAGAGGTTGACCTTAAATGTAATGTTAAATGTGTAGCTTGTAAAAGAAGTCATGACATTTAGATGCCACTCTTTCAACTTCTCATTTTGATGTAAAAACAATGAATCATTCAGCCTCGCTATCATCCAAAATCTGTTTTTCTTCCAAAACAAGAGGCTGCACTCACAAAAGCTTCCAACCAGTTCAGAAGACAGACTTTGTTTCCTAACAGAATAGATGTGATGGCGGCTTGGATTTCCATCAGAGACACATCCAAACTTTATCTTCCTCGTCTGCTGGCTCAGGCTCAGCTGCAGGAACCTGAAGGAACAGATGGTTGTTGTTTGGATTTCACTGGATCAGTAAATTCCTCCTTCGAAATCTGTTGTTTGATGACATTTTCAGCCGACTTGACTTCACTGAGATTTTATTTGAGATGAGTGAAATATTTGAGCAGTGCTGTGTCATGCCAGAGTCTGGTTCATGGCCACAGAAATGCCAAGTGGATTTAAATGACTTAGCAGGTTAACATAAACTAAATGTTTCAAGACGATAGTTTATTTTAATTTATTGTATCACTTAGAACAATTAGGAGTTAACTGTGCAGTCTAAAGGCTTAAAGTGCTTCACAATTAAACAGATGTGTAGACAAAATCAGCACCATCTCATTTACTTTTCTCACATTTTGCAAAACACAGATGCTGTGAGATCCAAGATTTCATGCTCATCAGCTGTTTAGTAAGCCCTGCCTTATGTATAAAGGGATTGTTATCCTGAAGAAAGAAACCCCAACAGGACAGAAAATCTTCATTCGAGGATAAAGGTGATCACTCAGAGCAACCTAGTATTGATTAGCAGTGACCCCGCCCTCTGAGGCAGGGGTGTCAGACTCAATCACAGCAGGAGCTGAAATCTGAATTTTAGGTTTAACCTGAGGGCCTAACTGGGTCAGGATTTAACCGGAAACTATCAACCATGTTATCACAGGTAATGAATTATGGGGAAAATTAAACAGTGATGATTAAGGATTTGAAAAAAGTCAAAATGATTAAATACCACAGCATCAATGTTACTGTGTGTCCATGTCAAATAAACGCCAAATAAATAAATAAATAAATGATTTAAAGGCTCAAAATCTGAGATAAAAAGTCAACTTTACAAGTCCCAAAGGTCAAAATACAAAATTGAAAGTTAAAAAAAAAAGTTTTTAAAAGGTAAACATATGAGATAGAGTTAAAATCATGAGTTTAAAGGTCAAGATACGAGATAAAATACAAAATCAAGAGTTTAAAAGGTCAAAATAAAAGATAAAATTCTAGATCAGGAGTTTAAAAGGTAAACATATGAGATAGAGTTAAAATCATGAGTTTAAAGGTCAAGATACGAGATAAAATACAAAATCATGAATTTAAAAGGTCAAAATCTGAAATAAAAAGCCAAAATCCAAAAGTTTAGGTCATAATCTTGGGATGCAAAATGAAAATATGAAATTAAAACACAAATTGATTTCTTTCCCTGATTCCTGACTATTTCTACTCTCTACTTTTTCAGATTTGTGTGACATAACAAGGATTTTGTTTTAAATCTTTACATTTTTACGCTAGAGGAAATCTGCAGACCTCGTTCGGGTGAGCCACTTCTAATTAAGATATGAGATGATCTTGTGGGCCAGGTAAAACTGCACCGGGGGCCGCATTTGACCCCCAGGCCTTGAAGTTGACACCCGTGCTCTAAGGGGAGATGTGAGCCAGCAAAGAAACACTGTAGGGGTCCACCATCCATGTTTGGCTTGAATCCCTTCAGCAGGGGTCACGTGTAAAAGGACCAGATAATCAAACTAGAAAAGCACTCGGAGAGTGCAGACCTCCGCCATTAGCCCTATCTCCCAATAGTACAGAATCCTTTAAAAAATTCCTGGATCCAGACGCTGATCTGGATCACTCCCAAAATCTAATCAGTTCTTCCTGATGCCATTTCTGACATTTCCTGAAAATTTCATCAAAATCTGTCCTTAACTTTTTGAGTTATCTTGCTAACAAACTAACAAACAAACAAACAATTAACAAACGAACAAACGGACGGACTGACTGACTGACTGATCACATAACCTCCTGGGGGGAGGTAATAAACTATAGGAAAATACGACCCTAATTCCAAAAAAGCTTGGACTCTGTGTAAAACATACATGAAAACAGAATGCAATGATTGTCAAACTTGTAAACCCACATTTTATTCACAACAGAACATAAACAACATATCAGATGTTGAATCTGAGACATTTTAACATTTCATGAAAAGTTTCAGCTCATTTTGAATATCATGTTAGCAAAACATTTCAAAAAAGTAGGGACAAGGCAACAAAAGACTAAAAAGTAGTATGAATGAAAAAACAGCTGGAGGAGCATTTTATAACTAATTAGGTAAATTGGCCACAGGTCAGTAATATGACTGGGTATAAAAGGAGTATTTTAGAGAGGCAGAGTCTCTCAGAAGTAAAGACAGGCAGATGTTCACCAGCCTGTGAAAAACTGCATCTAAAACTGTTCCTCAACGTAAAATTGCAAAGACACAAGGGCTGAACGATTAGCAAAAATAATCTAATTGCATATTTACTGATATTGTGATTTAATGTGATTTTTTATTACATTGCTCAACGTATGCATTTTTCAACAAATTCAAGCAATAAAATTATAATAACGTACATTCAGTCAGGAACACTCATCATACATTTTACCATTTCATTGCAAAATGGATATAGTCTACAGTTTTACTTGGCAGAGAAGGCTCTGCTCTAAACATGCCACCTGGGTTAGTCAAACAGCTGCTTTGACTTTAGGGAGGTCATGGCTAGAAACCCCCACATGGATGAACACATAAATGACAATGTGTATTAAAAACTATAAATTATTTCAGAAGCAATTAAAGAATATGAGGTTGCAACAAGGTTTAAGCCATAAAGGAGGTGGCTGGGTTGGAGGAGGTTAAGCTTGTAAAGCTGCTGCAAAAAAATTAACGTATTAAGCTGCTATTTTGACATATTTCAAGTTAAAGAAATATTGCAACTTCTGTGATTTGTAAATTGCAGCAAGCCATATTGTAATTTAATCTAATTTGATTAATTGCTCAGCCCTAAATGAAATTGAATACCGTTGCCATCTACAGTCCATAATATCATCAAATGATTCAGAGAACCTGGGGCAAAGACTAAGGTCAAAGGTCAATATTGGATGTTTGTTTGAATCTTGGTGTCCGCAGGTGTGATTCTGTGATGGAAATCACTACATGTGTGCATAGCTTTTACATCTGTAAAGGAACTTTAACTTTCAATGTATTTCTTCCTCTAATATTCTGTGGGCTGGATATGCGTGGTCGTGGTCCTTGGACTAGCTGGACCAGCTGATTATCACAGCTCTACAGTTCAGCAGCAAATCAAAAGTGCACACTTAAGCTGTGGCTTCAGAATCTGAAGGCTTCAGTCTGCTATGTTGAATATAGTTGCAGATCCCTGAAGGACATGTAGCTTAATTTCTTTTTCCATTTGTGTTCAAGAAATTCAATTTGCATTATAGATGAGAAATATTAATGCTGGTGTAATGGATCTTAATAAAAGCTATGGGGCTATTGGGGTGGGGGGTGTACACCTAACTTTTGGTTTTAACTTTAAAGTGACACACTAATGCAACAAAAGGAGTTTAAAATGTATGTTATCTATTATTATCAAATACGGTTGCATTTACACTGTCCTGTGAAAGCATTTTTTGGGTGGTTGAGACAGGACTAAAAAGGCTTTTAATATAAGAAAATAATCAACCTTATGATTAAAAGCAGATTTTTGTATGATGATTAGCTCCCTAACTTTTTTCTTTGCCCCTCATATCAAAGAAAACCTGAGTCCCTCCAGGTCCCACTTGGAAAAAATTTAAATTCAATTAATCCTTTTAATTATTTTCATTGACAACATCCCAACAGGCCTTCTTACTTCATAGATTATTACCAGAAGATCTACAGTGTGTATAAACTATACATTATGGTGACATATTAGGGCCACTAGGAAAAAAGAAATAAATAATAATAAAAAGGTAGTGTTTTTTTCTTAACATTGTTTTTATTAACATATTAATGATAACAAAACATTAATCATGATAACCCCCACCCAAATGGCATGGCATGATTTTATAATCACAAAAATTTTGATTTTTTTTTTCCTCAAAATTTCTGGATCCTCTTTGTCTTTTATTTAATCTTTAAGGGTGGCCATAATACACAGCCGCACATTATGTTTCTAATCATGATTTAAAACAGTGGTTACCAACCAATTTTCCTTGTTGCCCCCCACCACTCATTTTAAAGACAAGCTAAGCCTCCCCAAGACCCCCCCAAAAATATATCATCATATTGTTGCCAAAAATAAACATCGATTTAAGTGTCATTGATAAAAGTGGCTCTTCACAGGTTTTTATTACCTAAATACCATTCTATAAAATGTTTAAGTGCTTTATCATGGTTTTACTTAATATTTGCAACTCTAATTTTACAACCTCAGAGCAGACAATGCCTTGCGCCCCCCCTGAGAACAGTCATGTGCAGACTTAGCCAACATATTAAGGATTTTTTTTTTTTACTTTACTTTGATTTCAACATGAATCTCACTTAATGTATAGTACATGCTTTTGTTGATCATACTGATGTCCTTTTCAACTATGGCAGTGTAAGTTGGTGTGCATGTGGTATGCCCATATGCACATGCATACTTATGGCCATGCACACTGTTAATTTTCTATGTCTTAAATGCTGTTACTATGTCACAGTGTTGTAATTGGTGTTTTTAGATGCCTTCTGTTTAAACTGTTGCTGTACAGCACTTTGGTAGTAACTGTTTGTTTTGAAAGTTCTTTATAAATAATACAATCATGTAAATTTATGCATTTTTCAAACAAAAGTTGTTTAAAAAAATATAAATAACCATATAAAATAATTCTAGGTTTTTTTTAAAGGCATCTCACAACCCCCTTCCAGTTTCTCACAACCCTCAGAACTACTGCCCTAAACAACCATAACAATATAGATAAATGATATTGGTTTTTCCTCGCTACTAGCAGGTAAAAAATACTTGGTACAATCGTCCTGTCTAATTTAACTGTAGGAACTTGGCCTTTTCTAAATAACATAAATTGAATAACATACATTAAAAAAAAATAATTCCAAGCACTTAGAACTTTCATTAAGAAAATAAAATGCTAACAGTAGCTATAATTAACCATCAAATGTCATGTTGAGAGTTTTTGCTGGACCAGTTTCTATAAAAGTGTTGGCCATTCCTCCAAGTAACATTTTTTCTTTATTTATTTATTAATGAATGTGTTTATCTTTTATTTATTTATTTACTTTTTCCTCTTAGGAACATTATAAAAGAGGTCAGTGTTACAGAAGTGCGTCATGTGTGGGGGTTTATCTTTAAATTCATAGCAATAAACATTTTAGAACAGGAAATCAAAACTGTCCCAACCTGTATTCTGCATATTTTTCCTTTTTGTTTCTTATTATTCACAATTGTCTTATAACAATGCGGAATGGGAATAAAGTTGTCCATCCTTTCCTTAAACTCTGATCTTTAAAATCCTCCATGACTTGTGGCTCATTGGAAGTAGCGCGTCTTGTTTCCGAGGTGCACTTGAACGCAGCACAAGTATTCAGCAGGTCATTCAACTTTTTTCCTGATAGTCCAGTTTACTTCCGGGCGTTTGTTTTTAATCTAACGATGTAACTTGCGGGTTTGAGCCCCATAAAAAGGAGGAGGGGTGCTTTTAAAGCGTCATAACATGAGATTAAAAACATTCTGTTGTCTTCTGTTGGATAACCCCCACCTCCTCACCCCCAGCTCCGGCGGAAGCTCAGCGGCTCTCTCCCCCTAGCGGCGGAGCTCTCAGCCGTTGAGCGTCACAGCGCCGGCGTCCCTCCGTCCGTCCCCCAGTCAGAGTGAAAGTTATCTCCGCCTGGAAAAGCGGGGGTTCGGGACTCGCTAGTTTCTACCAGCGCTGCTTCTCACGCTTTCTCCCGGAGAGATGAGGCGGAAAGAAAAGAGGCTCCTGCAGTTCGCAGGGCTGCTCATAGCGGCTCTTCTTTTCCTCCCTAACGTCGGACTGTGGAATTTATACCGGGACAACTCGCCCGAATTAGTGGACGGTCCGGGCGGCATCCCCCAGATTCAGGTAGGGGCTCAGCCACGGGTGGCTTCTCACAGCTACACGGCTCTTTATCTGCTGTCTCGCCGTTGTTATACCCGCTAAAAAGCCCTTTAAATGTGAGTTTGTTGGCCTGAGATGAGGCAGAGATTGCTGCTCGTCTGCCCACTCGTCTCAACCGTTTACTCTCACAACCGCCAACCTTTACATTCCCATACTGGCTGTGTGAATGAGATGCTAAATGGACCTTGTTTTAGCACCGTGTCAGCATGGTTGGTGGTTAGTTACGGAGCAGGATGAAGACACGGCCACGTAGCTAACCCGGAGCTGGGCGTCGCAGTAAAGTTACAATAACACGGACTTCAGGAAGTTGTCAAAATACGAGAGGCTGGCTGCGTTCACAGGTTGACAGGCAGACGTCAGCACACGTTTATCAAGGGGGAATGGAGGGTCATTTTCCTGCTTGGGGATTCACATGGTCATCATTTGGGTTAAAGGAGCAATTCTTCTCTTTTTTTGTCACCCCCTATAAATCACGTGTTATACATATGATGCTTAAAGACCTATGTGCAGAACCAGTAGCCTTTATAAGCACGTCAGACTGAAAGTATTGCTTGTTTTCATTGTGGATCAATCTTTAATACTCTTATATAGAAGGATTTTTTCACTAAAATGAACCGAACAATGATTAAACCTATGCTATTTATGTTTTGTTAAGTGCTTAGGCAGCATCACCTCAAATATTTCCAATATTTTTTAAGAAGAAAGGATTATTTTTGTATTTGTCATCTGCAATGACATGTTTGTGGTTGCTGTTATATGTCAAGGATTCTTACCTGAACAGAAGGACTTTCTACTGGTAGGTGCCGCTCTGTTGCTGTACCTCATTCACGTTTGTTGTTGCTCACTTACATTATCAGCAGAGAATCACTCCCATAATTCCCTGCTACCTTTGATGCTATCATCTTTAATTATTTTGATTAGCAGCAGAATTTACATTGTAACAGAGTTACTGCAGATCTTTGAAAGTATTAAATGGGACTTTTTAAATTTACTTTTTATAAGCTATAAGAGGACCCTTTGACTTAGACATGTCTTTATCAGATTTTTGTCTTCTACCTACATTTTATTTTAATCAGTCTTTTTAGAGTATGTGCTTGTTGTGTATCTTGTAATAAGTATGACCATTTTGTATATTTATTGAAAGGTGGCATTCAATATGCCAAAAATCATCATATTTGGGTGTTTATTAGGGCTGGGCATTGATTGAAAATTAGATTAAATTGCAATATAGCCTGCTGCCCAGAATCATCACATTGTCATTAGAATCTGGATTCAGAAGAAACATTGCAGTAAACATGAACTATTCAGAACAAAACCCACTTGACAGCATTGGGAGACGATTTAAATTTTGCCTTTTTTTCATAAATGTACTGCTTTATGAAGTTTTAAATATATGGCTTTATTAACTTGAGATTTTGAGTTTATAAAGTCAAAATCAATGACTTTGAACTCCTAAATAGTTATTTTTTTTCTTAGAAATTTACTCTGTTATTTGACCAAACCCCCTCATACCAGTACAACGCATTCAGGTTTAAAAACTGCCGTTTAAATTACATTGGTAGTAGGGGTGTGACTCTTTCATATCTCATGATTCAGATGTGTAATATTTGGTGTTTAATCACACTCTTGATAGTTTTTTTTGCATCTAAAAAGCTGTCTGCAAATTGTATAAAATCAAGCACCTAGGCACGCAGACTGTTTCTACAAACATTTGTGAAAGAATGGCTCGCTCTCAGGAGCTCAGTGAATTCCAGCGTGGTACTGTGATAGGATGCTACCTGTGCAACAAGTCCAGTGGTGAAATTTCCTCTCTCCTAAATATTCCACAGTCAACCGTGAGTGGTATTATAACAAAGTGGAAGCGACTGGGAATGACAGCAACTCAGCCACCAAGTGGTAGGCCACGTAAAATGATGGAGCGGGGTCAGTGGATGCTGAGGTGCATAGTGCGCAGAGGTCACCAACTTTCTGCAGAGTCAGTGGCTACAGACCTTCAAACTTCATGTGGCCTTCAGATTAGCTCAAGAACAGTGCGTAGAGAGCTTCATGGAATGGGTTTCCATGGCCGAGCAGCTGCATCCAAGCCATACATCGCCAAGTGCAATGCAAAGCGTGGGATGCAGTGGTGTAAAGCACGCCGCCACTGGACTCTAGAGCAGTTGATACGCGTTTTCTGGAGAGATGAATCACGCTTCTCCATCTGGCAATCTGATGGACGAGTCTGGGTTTGGTGGTTGCCAGGAGAACGGTACTTGTTTGACTGCATTGTGCCAAGTGTAAAGTTTGGTGGAGGGGGGACTATGGTGTGGGTTTGTTTTTCAGGAGCTGGGCTTGGCCCCTTACTTCCAGTGAAAGGAAGTCTGAATGCTTTAGCATACCAAGAGATTTTGGACAATTCCATGCTCCCAACTTTGTGGGAACAGTTTGGGGATGGCCCCTTCCTGTTCCAACATGACTGTGCACCAGTGCACAAAGCAAGGTCCATAAAGACATGGATGAGAGAGTTTGGTGTGGATGAACTTGACTGGCCTGCACAGAGTCCTGACCTCAACCCCATAGAACACCTTTGGGATGAATTAGAGCGGAGACTGAGAGCCAGGCCTTCTCGTCCAACATCAGTGTGTGACCTCACAAATGCGCTTCTGGAAGAATGGTCAAAAATTCCCATAAACACACTCCTAAACCTTGTGGAAAGCCTTCCCAGAAGAGTTGAAGCTGTTATAGCTGCAAAGGGTGGACCAACGTCATATTAAACCCTATGGATTAAGAATAGGATGTCAATTAAAACACTTCACATAAATCTAAAGCCTTTAGAGAAACACATGATGGATCTGTTATTTCTATAACCCGTTCAGATTCCAGTCAGTATAATCATCAGACTGTAAAAATCTGGACAGATGCAGAGACCAGAAAGTAAAATAACAATTTAGCCGATGGCTGATGCTGGTGCTTGTGTTTAATTCATAACTTATTTTGGTGTAACCCTTCGGCAGAGCCAACATTTTTTCTCATGTTTGACTTTAAAAAAGATCAGAGTTTGTGCAACAGATCACATTTCCAACTTAATAATAACTCTTTTCTCTAAATTAGCACTTAGATGTGTGGATTTCTAGCTTTAAACTGATTGGACACACCAGATAAACACAAGTATTTGGTAAATCAGGACTTTATTTGGCTGAATTAAACCGAAACATCAGAGCGAATGTTTCTAAAACCAGAGAAGAGATGATTTATTGAACAGCTCTCGCTGGAGCTGGGTGTGTTTGGTTTTGCTGGTCCTCATGAGAGTTCAGAAAGCTCACCAGAACGGACCCTATTAAGCAAACAATACTGGCTCCTCTAATTCAAATGAGGCAGATCAGCTGAATGGAAGCTTTCACTGATGGTATGCATGTCTCTGTGTGCATTTGTGAGCTTTAGAAGCTGTTGATGTTAGTCCAAATCCTGCAAACTTGCTTTACTGGACTCACTGATTGTAGAATTTTAGTGAAAACACCAAAAGCATGTGTTCATAAATGCCTGTTACAAGCATTTCAAAGCTCTCCAAACAATTTCCCCTGTTATCATTTCATCATTCAGTCTGGGAATGTTGACAAATCCCCATCAGAAGTCCTCAGTCATGTTTCCTGTGCCTGCTTGTTATCAGCTAATTTACAGGCTGAATTATGGGAATAATAAAGCCAGCTTATTCTGCACGCATCTCCTCCAAGGATTACTTCTCCTCAGCTCAAGTTTGACGTCTTAAATGACAGGAGTTGTTATGAACGGGATTAAAGGACGCGTACGAGGTTGGGAAAAGCCTGTTACATATTAGCAATGTGTGTGATAACAGCTGTCAAACTCCACAGCAGTCTGATAACAGACAGAAAGGCTGATTAAAGAGAAGATGCCGACACTCTGCAATAACAGAGGAGCTTTTAAAGAAAGACTGCACCAAAAATCAGCAAAAGAAACACTGAAACTAGTTCCTCTAAATTGCTTTTGCCAAAAATAACAGATCAAGTAAGTGGGGCGTGAAGCTTTGGTTCTTCCTATCCGTCAGCTGTCAGTCATCTGATGTGAGACTAACACATTCTGACACATCGTGTCTCATTATCGATACAGATACCAAATCAAAGCTTAATTGCCTCAGTCATTAGATATGTGGCTATATCAGAGCGTTACAGAGCCTCTGCAGCTGTTATGTTTTCTACCACCATCATTATTTTTAGGCCTAGCTCATCCCAACAGCATGTCCTAACAACATGCAATGCAAGAAAATCAAAACTGATTTGTGTTCACTGTAATCGTGTCCTAACAAGCTGCAAAGCAGCAGGGCATGCTGCACCAGTTTTACCTTAGAGGGATACTTTAACATTTTGGCAAACTCGCCCATTGCCATAATCCCTATAGTCTTAGGAGTAGGTTTGTTACCTTTAGTTGTCGGTGCAAGCTGTTTTTAGATCGGCGAGGCTGAGATGCGAGCTGCTCAGCTAACGTTACGGAGACATATGATATTTCCGGCTTTCTCTCGTCAAACTCATCAAATACACGATTCAACAACTCCAAAACGCTCTCGTGGTCAAGTTGTGACCTGCACATTCACCACACTATGAAACAATCATAACATTACGAGACCGAGTTGTTTTAGTAGCAAATGCAAAGCCGGAACTACACTCCAGACATGGCTGCTGGGCAGAGTGATTTCAAAAACGCATGCCCAGTGGTTTACTCAAGAAAGTATTTCCGAGTATTTGCTTCATGTGTCGGAATGTTACATACTTATACGTTATTATAAGGGGTCTTGGGAGGATCATGGACAGGCCAGGGGCACATATTTTTGCTGGAAAAGCCTGAAAAAGTCTATCTTGCCTAACATGTGACCTTTAATAATATTCACATTCATGTTTCATGCTTGTGTGAACACAGAGACAAAACTTTATTCAGCTCAAAGGCTTGTCAATTCAAAGCACCACAATCCTGTATCTCCAGCTTCAAAATAAAAACACTAGATATTAGACTGTTGGAGAGGCTTAAATTCACAGAGTAGAGAAGTAAATATTTAATGGACGCTTGGAGGACAGAGAGGGTGATCTCTGCTGCTATCTCTGCATGCTGTAAGACCCACTGTGCTTCAGCATTGTCAGAAGACTAATGCTTCAGAATATGACCATTTAAGCATCCTTCTGGGATCATTTCTGGACTATATTCTGTTACTTATTGTTTTGTAGCCTCAATTCATTTTTTAATTAATTTTTACACCACAATAAAAAAACATACCATGGGCTTATTACCGAGGTGTTATCATGCCTTTACATCCCTACAAATTAATGTTACTTGTTTCTCAGACTGGGTAATTCCCACAGTCTCATGATTTCAAACATACCATGCTGATGTTCATGTTGGAAAATAATCATGTCCTATGCAGAATTCACTGTAGTTAGCAGATGATTGTTGTAGATGATTACAGCAAAGACTCCTACAGTGTAAAACACTGATCTGATCCTGTTTAGAAGTTGAGGGAAATCTTGACTTCACAGCTTCATTCAGTGCCAGATGTGACTGCAGAAACTGGTCCTGTGTAGCGAGGCTAGCTGTTGACGCTATCATCTGATTATTGTCTTATCATGGTGTAGATGAAGGCTGATGTTGCTGCAGTGTTTTACCTTGTTTTTGCACAGCTTGCATTTTGCATGACTCGTATCTGATTCCCAATTTTCATGTGTTTGAAACATGAAATAATACTGGATCTCTGCTTTCAGTCTTGCTGGCTGTAGACAGACTTCCTCGTCACTATCACAGTTCATTTGTTTTGATCTGAGGCATACACTGTGTCATCTAGTTAAGCGTCTGCTGCCACCCTAACAGCCCTAACTGTTTCTTTGATGGCTCTCTTTGTAACGTGTATATAAATGTGTTGTATTTTTTTTTATATCATTGTTTATTTTGAGAATCTAACTGGGCTTTGCCACAACTCTTTTGTAAATTTATTCTCTGATAGTTGTGTACTTCTCTGATTTAAATTTCAAAGATTCTGACTGATCAGAACAGCTGACCTCTCACACAGATTTACACACAAACAGAGGAGCGTCTTTCTCTGGACTCTGTTGGCTCAAACAGCTGAAATCATGTGCCTGTTCATGTTGTCCCTGAATGAGTTTTTCTCTCCGCTCTGGCAACCATGGTGTACCTCAGAGCTCCCCCACGGTGACGGTGACAGAACTATAATTTACACATTTCCTCCCTCTTATTAAGGAAACGTGTCAAAGCAGAGGTGAGTCAGCTTCCAGCTGTTTGCTCCAGCAGCTCGGGTTAAGTGAAGGTGAGAGATGAAGAGAGCAGTGTGTAGAATTAAAAAAGGTGATGAAGATTAACCTGTTAGCTGTAGTGTCTCACTGACTGGCGAGTCTGTTTTCATTGACATAAATGTGTAGTATAGTGTGGATAGCGCACATGTATAGGTATACAGTCGTCCAGATTAGCAGCAAATTCACAACATCCTGATGTTGTACCAAAAAAGAAGGACTTTTAGCAGGTTAACAATGCAATAAGTGGATTTTATGATTTTTAGCTTCCTTTTTTGTGTTTTAAGGATGACAACGAGTGAAAACACGTCATTCATCCATTTGGTTTCTCTCCTTCACGACACTTGAAGCAGTTCAAATCTCAAGATAAAGAGTAGGGTTAAGAGTGAAGTGTCACTCTTATAATATTAACTTTGGTCTTAGCTTTAAGTACTGAGCTATGTTGGGATTTTTGAGAAGTCTATTGACTGATCTCACCATGGCTTTTCCTCTTCAGCAGACTGATTGGTGTCCTTAGCACTTGAATAGAAACCTTGCACTTTTTCATCAGTAATGAAAAGAAAGGTATTGAAATGTTTTTGCAGGAAAAAAACTGAATGTTATTGAGGTTTACAAAGGAGTTCAGCGTTTCAGAGACACGAAAACAGCTGCAGCTACTAAAGCATTAAGACTCTCTGCACTACTTCACATCAATAAAATGTTTTAATGTTACTGTTAGAAGTACCTGACATTACCAAGTTCTACAAATGCATTAGCCTAACAACTTAAAGGTGTATTTCTCCTACCCTCAAAGCTTAGAATGTAGGCATAGTAATGACATTTTTATCATGTCTTGTTAGTTAAAAATATCCAACGTTGAAATGCATGTTAAAATCCAGAAGATGAAAGCTGCGCGAGCTGACATACGGTTGCATTTTGCAGTGTTCAAGGTCAATCAGTAAAACGGCAGTTCTGACTCTCTTCTCTTAGATTTAATCATGCATTGCAAAACTGATCTGCAGTTTTGACACATACATCTTGTCACCCTAAAGATGCTCCCTGGGTTAAGCAGCATCCTTTGACCAGAGCCAACTACAGGACATACTGGAACATAAATATGTACATTTTATCAGCTGGTCAGCACTAGGGCTGAACGATTTGGGAAAATAATCTAATAGCAATTTTTTCCCCCACTATTGCAATTTGGATTTGATATGCTATTATTCCTAAAGTACCTTGTATTATTATTTTTTTTTTACCAACAAACACAAGCAATAAATAATTCTATATTATAACAACATAATTAGGGATGGGTACCTTTCGCATTTGAACCGGTACACAACGGTACCCATTTCTGTACTTTTGAGTGTGAATAATATGCAATAATTAATCTAATATAACCTCAAAAGTTCTGATTTTTTAATATCAAAACACTATGAAATATCAGTGTTTTTTTTTAAGTGTTTTTAAAAAATCACTCCAACATGGAAAGCCTAAACTACTTTAACTACCCAGTGTTTTTTCTTTATATTGCACAAATGAAAACCCAGCCCACTACCTCCTATTCCTCTAATTTCCCCTCTTGGAAAAATGTGCGTTGGGGTCCCTGGAGGGAGAATAAGTTTAAAACAAATGAACAATAGAGTATGGAGTCAAAATAACTAACTAAATAAATCAAGGTATAACATTTTACCGATTAAAGTTTTACAAATGAAAATAAACGAACTACTTCCTCTGCCATGAACTACGTGTACTGCACATCTTTCCTCATGCAGTTCTTTTTCCAACAAAAGATGTCATCTTTCCCTGGTAAGAGCAGAGTCTGCTCCTCACTCATCAATCAATCATGTGACCGTCCATGCAGAAGCATATAACAGTATATAACGTAACGTCACGCACAGGGTCCGTTACGTTCTATTTGTATTTACTGCAAAAAGTTAACAAAGTGGCATATTGATTCATTCTGTGATGAAATAAGCAGCGAGGATGAGCCTGTGGCTCTGTCACTCCTTCAAAATCACTCTGAATCCATCCTGACAGAGCGCTTTATACGGCGCCAGCTGCGCCAAGCTAGAGAGACGGAGAGCAACTTTTAGGAAGCGGTCACACAAGGCAGTCCACACCAGGCCTTAATCCAGTGTCTGTTAGGTGACTGAGAGAACAAACGTATCCCTTTATCTACTATATTTCTATGGTTGATATCCACATGATAAACGGACAAATCACGGTGTTTAAAGTGAGGATTCGCTACGAGAGAGCGAGAGGGAGGGAGGCGAACAAGCAGGAAACAACTGGAGCTGATCAGCCATGCTTTTTTTTTTTTTTTTTTTTTTTTAAATAAATGCTTTATTTAGCAAAAAAAATGTAAGTATACAAAGCAACAACTTGTATCTAAAATAGAACACATGCCAGGGGGTATAATATTAAAGTATTACATACAATCAAACAGTTTGTAAATAGTACAGATAGTAATTGTTTTTGCAGCCTTTTTGTTAAGTGAGCCACTAATCATATGAGAGTATCATTATAGAAATGCAGGTTTTTGGTTACTGTACTTGCATTTGCAGAGATAGTATTTTACTAGTATAATTAACAAACTTATGATAAAAAATACATCTTCTTTTCTTTGCCTTCTGAAAAAACAAAACACAATATTTTCCCATTTTAAAGTGAAGTCCTTGTAGACTGTCCAATAATAAATCTGCTTAAGTCCTTCCAAAATGTCGTGGCGTGTGAGCAGATCCAGAAAAGGTGCTGAATGGTCTCCAGGTGGCTTCCACAAAAAGAACAGTTCACGTCAATGTCCCTCTGAAACTTTGTCATGTAATGGTTTGCAGGATAATATTTATGAATAATTTTAAATGAGACTTCTTGTACCTTGTTTGTTACAAGAAATTTGTTGGGAATTGTCCATACTCTTTTCCAATTAATATCACAAAAGATTTCCAATAAGAAACACATATGGAAAAGATAAATATTCTCTCTGAAATAAAGCACGAATATTCCTATTATTGTTTTTGCAGTTTGTCAGATTTTCCCTATTTCTGTATCTACAGGATTGGGGAGAGAAACAGATTGTAAGTTTGGTTGAATAGCTTTGAATAGCATTATGACACCCGTAGGTATTGCGTCGAAGAGTGTATTGAATTCTTTGGGTGTGGCAGGGAATTTATAAGCCATGCTTGTTTTGTTGATTCAGTTAGCTGCTACTGACGTCATTACTCAAGTGCGTGCAATGCTGCGTTCGTGTCCGGCATGGAAAATTGACTACTCTCCCACTCCCTTGCAGTCAAAAGGATGCGTTTAGGTACCGAAACATGGTACTGTTTGATTTTATGTAAATCGGTACTCAGTAGTACCGACGGTATTCAGTCGGTGCCTATAAAAGTACCGAATTCGGTACCCAACTCTAAACATAATATTAGATAAAACTGGAGCTGAATAGTTTTGAAAATATATAATTGTGATGATTTTGACTCATATTGCAAATTGAATAGAAATTGATGTATTGAAGGAGTTATAATTTTTGTCATTCTCATATTTAATAAGAAAAATATACAAAAAAGCAAGATGATTGTAGACAATTCTAAAGAATTATCTGTGGATGATTGCATGATATGTTATGCATAACATCTCTGCTGCAAAAAAATGTCTTAATCTGGTATTTTGACACAAATTTCAGGTTAAAGAAATATTGCACCTTCTGCTATTTGTAAATTGCGGCAGGCCATATTGCGATATCAAATTTGCGATTAATTGCTCAGCCCTACTTAGGAAAAGTTTTTACTCCTTTGCCGTCAGCATTTCTCCTCCCTCATGCTGGAAGTTGTTTCATATTTCTTGGGCGATAAATACTGCAGCCATGTCTGATGTTCCTCAAAGCATCCTGGGATGCTTTTGCAACCACAGAGGGCAGACTTTATTTAATCCTGATCAAAACAGACATGTAGAAAACATAGACTTGACTATATTTAGTGTCTGATGCATTTCCAGGTCAGGGTCTGTGTTTTTTTTTTTTTTTTTTTTTTTTGGGCCAACTTTCTCCCTGGTTTTTCCTCTAACTGGATGAAATCAGCTCTGGTAAAAGTCCAGAAGATGAAGTGTGCTTCTGAAAGCAAAGTTGGCTCCGATTCACGGCTCTGTCACAGAGAAATGAGAATCATACGGGCTTCTGCACACTGGAGGCTACATTTATGAGGCACACACTGAAGGCTGCACTGTTCATTCATCACTGCAGGACCTTGTGCTTTTTGCCTGTGACACATGGACAGGACGCTGCCTAGCCACCTCACCGACTTCTGTATAGTACTTTTAGAGCCAGTAGAAGGTCAGTGAGGCGGCCTGGTCTTATTAATGAACAGAGCTCAGTGTAAACAAGGACATCCATGTAGAACAAGGAGAAATCTCTGCTGACAAATATTCAAAGAACATCTCTCCAGTTCTTATTTCTGCCTCAGAAGTCACAGATTGTCAAACCACAGCTTGCCAGGCAAATGATTATTCAAGAACAAACTGCTTTTTTTCTTTTTTGTGAATAAACACCCTGAGAGCTTCAGACTGATTTGAAATTCCCCGGCTGTCTGCTCGTGATGTATTCCTGCCCCACAGTCACAATGCAAATCAGATATTTGTCTGACCCCTCTGTCCTCCAGGGCTCCCACAGGACTTAAAAAACATTGAAAGTCTGACATTTGTCCATTGGAGGGAAAAATAAAGAGCCCCTTGATTTTGCATTCATTCACTTAAATTTTCACGTCCTTTTGAAGAACACATATTGGTTCTTGGCCGCTTTAATGAGGCTGCAAGTATTCTAAGACGTGATAAGACCCCATAAGTCATTTAATGGAATCATTTGCTTTGTAGCATGCCCTGCTTTAAGAAGAAAAGCTAATATTTATATAGCTGCACAAGGAGGACTCTTCCTGTATATTATTGTAATGCTGTTCATTATTAAGAGCCTGCAGTTAACATTTTCTCTGTTTTCACTACAAAGTTTGAATAATTTGCAGAAGTCTCCTCAAAAGCTTGGCAGACATCACACTTTTCCATCAAATCAAATACGGATAATAATTTTTGACAGAAAATTGCTGCAATAGTGTTTTCTTTGTGCTGGTTTTGGCACTGATGTGTCTTTTATTTCTGTGATAACAGAAGCAGGTCTCTCACAGACATTCCTATTATAATAGATTCCAAAAATGCACTAACTAGGGATGTTTTCAGGTGTATATTTCCACTTCTGATCAGCTGATTAAATTGCAATATGGCCTGCTGCAATTTTCAAATCAATATTTGAATGCAATATTTCTTTGACCTGAAATTTGTGTCAAAATACCAGTTTTTAACTTTATTTTTGCAGCAGAGATGTTATGCATGACATATGCAAACATTCAGTTGCCATTTTTTATAATTGTCTACAAAAAATCCTACCTTTCCTCATATTTGTCCTTTTTTTTTTAATTAAATATGAGAATAACAAAAAACCCTTGATGCAACAATTCAGAATCATCAGAATTAGACATTTTTAAAGAATTGTTCAGCCCTGGTTTAGGAATAAAAGAAAGTTAAGGAATAATCGTATATCAAAGTGCAATTGCAATAATGGGGGAAAAAAACACAGTTAGATTATTTTCCAAAATCGTTCAGCCCCACTTCAAATCCCGTTCGCATGAAGTTGACTAGTCTGAAGTCAAGAAAACACTCAAGAAACTGTGAAAATTGAGCTCCATTTATGGTTAATGCCAGCGTGGAGTTTGTTAGCTAACGTTAGCAGTAGGGGTGTTTGAGCCGCAGCCATAGTTTGATGGCGAATATGTCTAACCTTGCAAAGCAGATGGGTTCAATTGTTTCCGTGTTTCTCACTGGCGAATCCATCTTGCAAAGCTCCCATCTTAAGCTTGGGCCCGGTTAGAAAGTGACAGGATCAATTGGGAGTAAGAGGCCGTACATTCAGGTAAGCAAGCAGTGACAAGTGGCTGGTGCATTTATGGCACGGATGCTGCTAAAGCGTAACCTTGCAAAGCAGATGGATACGCCCATTTCCTTGTTTTGTACTGGCGAATCCATCTTGCAAAGCTCCCATCTGAACCGTTTGGGCCCGGTTAGAAAGTGACAGGACCAATCAGCTACGAGGGGCAGTACTTTCAGGCAAAGCCAAGTCGTGACGTAAACAAGCAGCAGCAAAAGCTGGTGCAGTTATGGAGGAAGAGATTAGCGTGGATGCTGCTAAAGCGCCAGTTTTATCAGAACTTGACATTTCTTCGTTAAAAGAAGAACAAAGAACAGCAGTGAGTTGTTTTCTTTTCAAAAACGACAAAAGTTGAGTATTTACATGTCTATAGTCACCATTATTCCTCAGTAGCTGCGCACGCACAGCTTGCTAGCGGCTAAGTCATGTGCTTTGTTGCTCTGATTGGTCCATAGAGATGTGACAGACAGAACGTTTACCCAATCATACTAAGAGGATTTTTCAAAGCCTCTGCCTTTTCTCAAACATTTCCTTATGAAGCTTTACCAGATGGATGTGTTTCACACATCCATCTGGCATGTCAGGTTGTGCTATTTCTCCACTGTGGGTAAATATGTCAAAAAACAATGCATCCATAGCTATTCTGTCTCTCAGCTGTAGAAAGCAGGAACCCCAGGTTTGGCAGAGTGCAGAGAACACACTACCATGACTTGGTACCAGATTGAGGCAAGAAATTAAATGCTTGGACTAAAAGTAAAGACTAAAATGAGAGGACTTTTTATGGACTTTAACGAGACTTAAATGTTTTGAGTTTGTGTCCACTAAAACTAGACTAAAACTAAAAAGGATAGAAATGACTAAAATGTGACTAAAACTAAAATGCATTTCATTTAAAGACTAAAACTAAGACTAAAATTAAAAATAGCTCCCAAAGTAACACTGGGCCCAATGCAGCTAGACAGGTAACATCTTCCGGCATCCGCCAAACCCAGACCCACCCATCTGCCAAACAGAGACGATTGGTCCATCCATCTGGCGTGTCAGGTAAGCTAAAGCGCCAGTTTTATCAGAACTTGAAGGCATTTCTTCATTAACCCTCTTGGGACTGAGCCATTTTTGACAAATTTCTCTCACCTTGACTTATTGTCCTTAAAAGCTCGTCCTTAAAACACCAACCCTATGGTGCACAGTCAAAGTTTAAACATCCTGTTTTTAGGACAACCTGAGCTTTAAGAATGTGAGGGCTGTAACAATGTCATTTTAATTATAAAAAAGTTATAGGACTCTAAATACAAAAGAAAAAACAAAGCAGAATTTGAAACTGAAGGATTTTTATTTTAAACACATAGTGAACATTAGTGACTAAGCCTTTTCTTTACATACTCATTCTTCCATGTCTTGGGGACAAAAAAGTGAAAAAAGTAACATCTATGACCAAAGGTTTTCAAGATATATACAAAAAAAGTCCATGCGTTTTTTCCTCCAGATACTCCAGGGCTTGCTCCCTGTTCATATTTCTTCGGTTTGCCATCATTGAATGCCTTCTTCTTTCTCTGTATTGCTCCATCTGCTCCCTAGTCCTTCTCCAAAACTAGGCTAAGTCTCAGTCTGGGCAGGCGCAGTTATAGACAGCATGATGTGACAGACTCACCACCTTCTGATTGGTTGAATATCCTCCCAAGATGGATTGCATGACTTATGACCTCAATGCCCAAAACAAAGATGGCAGCACCTGCAGACGATTATCAAAACACGATCGAAAAATTGATTAAAAATTGATTAAACTGCATGTATAATCAGCTCCAACGCAGTGGAGTTAATCTTTAAAGACCCTGAAAAGTCACTGAAGTTCCAGGCTCGCTAAAACGGAATCCTTTAGGGCTACAAGGACGTCCAAGGTAGCAAATGAACAACGAAACTGTCAGCTTTCACAGGAAAAACTGTAAAAGTCTATCACTTATGGTTCAAAATGTATAAATGTTTTAAAAAAACCTTGCATTTTGGTGTTGTATATGACACTGGCGTCCCTTAAGGGTTAAAAGAAGAACAAAGAACAGCAGTGAGTTGTTTTCTTTTCAAGAACGACAAAAGTCGTGTACTGACATGTCTGCAGTCACCATGGTTAGCATTATACAGTTCTTTATGGAGTTTACTCCCCGCTAGCAGCGCACCTCGTTAGCAGCTACGACACGTGCTTTGTTCCCTGATTGGCCCGTAAAGATGTGAAAGACAGAACATTCATCCAATCACCCACCAAGTTTTTTTTCTCCAAGGCTCTGCCCTTTTCCCAAACAATGTCTATGAGAGGTTTACCAGATGGATGTATGAAACAGGTTATATAATTCATTTTAAAAGCACAATTGGCAAATCACACTCATGCTGCCGTATTTAAACTGCTCTTGCCTGGCTGCGCTTTGCTGCTCCCTCTGCAAGCCTCTTTTTACAGCCCTCCTCCACCCCAGCTCCTCCTTTATTCTTTCTCTGACTTTGTTAGTGTCATAACTGCTAATAAAGAAAAACTATTTATAGCCACGCATCAAGTGTGTTTCTTGACAAAGTGGTAATGACTGATATTGAGTTGTTGTGTAGTTGTAGTGATTACTTTTGGTTGTACATATTCCAACAACACCCCACGACTTGGCGCTGCCTTGCCACACTGATTGGTCCGTCTGTTCTCAAATTGGCCACAGCTGTTTTAGATTCGAGCTTTGAAAGACGGAGCTGCATGATGACAGACGTGGAATCTGGACAGCCCATCGGCTTTGCAAGGTTAAGTGTTAGAAACAGAATAAAATATGTGAACACATTGGCAACATTATGAAATACAACAGCAGGTTTTGTCATAATAAAAGTCTCAGGCTGTAAATGTTTTAATATGCTGCTCACAGCCGAGGCTTATGGAAAACTCTGATTACAACTTCTGAAAGGTAAAACATCAAATGACTCATTAATTAGACTAGAAGTGTGCTAAGACATGATAAGACCCCATGAAGGCACTGAATGGATGAACTTACTTTGTAGGCAGCAGTTGTTATAAAAATGCTAATATTTTCTGGGGGAAACCTTTTAATTTTTCCTGTTTTCATTTAATTTTGCTGTTAAATATGCAGCGACTTCACATATAATGCACCATAAGTCAGTGAATGCAGGTTACTCTGTGCTAGATTTCAGTGGACGGGTTATTTCCTTCATCTCTGTGAATATGGCCAAACTCCTAAGATTCTGATATCTCTGTGCGATCCTCTGGTCCCTGCTCTTCTTCATGGCTTCTTTGGCCTGCAGCTGCCTGTCTGTTTCCTCTATGTTCCTTTCCTGATAAACATTAAATCTGAATAAGAGTTTAGCCTGTGGTTCTGTGAACAATCTCTCCCTTCTGCTCTATCGACATCATGTAGGAGAGAGGCGATGATGCTTTCTGCCAATTGTGCGGAGTGATTTCAGAGCGCTCGGGAAACCTCAGGGCTGCACCTCCAGGAAGCGTGAATCCAAAGTGCACGGAAACCAAATTGAAATTGAATGGATTCAGCATGCCCTCACAGAAAACAGCTCAGTGTTGGATTGCAGCGCACATGCTTGTAGGAAAAATGAGCCTCCTTGAGGCACATTTTGGATTCAGGAGTCATTTCAGGCTGCAGTGAATTTTCTGCAAACAAGTGGGAAATGGGAGCTCTCTGCAATTAAGGAAATCACATCAACTCTATGAATCCTGGGAGGTTAAGAGCAATTAGAAAGGCTGTGAGAGCAGGATTAAGACAATTTAACATGGTTTATGATAACAGTTGTGAGAGTTTATTAGGGTCCATTACACTGCATATTGCTCTATATTACCTTTATGTAAAAAGGTATCTGAACACTCAAAGAATTACCTCTTAGTATTGATTTCTCTTTAAGGATATGCTACACCTCTCCAAGAGCCTGGTGCAACAACACATCCTGAGTGTTAAATCTGGAGCCTTGGGTCTTAAATCATCACACATCCATGCCTGGGTGACCCAGCTAGGGGGATCAGTCCTTGGCTCGTGTCCTTGTAGCTCACTGTGCCATGGTCCGCCCCTCCTTATCCACAGCCAGCTTGAAACTTTTCTTTGTCTTCTAAGATGTTCTCATGTTAGTGAAATGGGGATCACCTGAGTGCAGTGAATTTTTCCTAAGTGATTGTAGTAGAACCACCTGTGTAAAAGGTCCAGTCACTGGTTAATCAGTATCCCTGGCTACCATTGCACCATGTAGATAAAAGAACACTCCAAGCAACTCAGAGAAAAGGTTATTGAAAAGTTTAAGTTAGGGGTTGAATACAAAAGCGTGTCCAAGACTCTGGAAATCGCAGAGAGTTCAGTGAAAATCCATCATCAGGAAATGGAAGGAATATGGCACATGTGTAAATCTGCCTAGATCAGACCGTCCCCACAAACTGAGTAAGCGTGCAAGAAGGAGACTAGTGAGAGAGGCCACCACGACACCTATGGGTGCATTCACACCAGAGCTGTTTGGTCCTCTTAAATGATCTCTGGTCCGTTTTCCCAGATGGTCCGGTTCGTTTGGAGTGGTGTGAAGCTCACGTGAACTCTGGTGCAAGTGGATTCTGGTCTGCTTGAAAACAGGGGGTCTCGGTCTGCTCCCAAACGAACACTGGTGCGGTTCTTTTGAGGTGTGAAAGCGAAGTGGACCGACTTGTAACCCAAAGGTGGGAAGTGGCATAAAGCGTAACAATATATGGATTCATATGTGATTTAATGCATTCAAATACATGTCAGTACCTTGCTTGGTATGTGTGTAGCCATAGCAACATGTCGTAGTCGGTGCTGATTTATTCGTCTCATGTAAAGAACAACATGCTGGACAGCTCACCGCCTGGTTGCTCATAACGCCCCAATGCAAAAGCAGAAATCCCAAGACAGTGTAAATTCGGTGTTTTTCATTATGTGGAAAAAAGACTGTCGGAAGGAGATGGATTTCCGGTTTCGTCTTCTTCTACGCCTTCTTTTCTTCTTGGTTGCTGCTTGTTTGTGATGACAGAGATTGTAGGTGTTCAGACGGTTTGGTCAGTTTGACCAAGAGCAGTGTGAATGCAAACCAAACCAAAGGAAAGTCCCCCGGTCTATCAGGTGTGAAAATGACCTTTGACTACTCTGAGGGAGTTCCAAGCCTCAGCATCTGAGATGGAAGAGACTCTGCATACAGGAACTCTTGGCTGGGTTCTTCACCAGTCAAAGCTTTATGAAAGAGTGGCAAAGAGAAAGACACTATTGAACAAAACTCAGATTGAAGCTGGACTAGAGTTCACCAAAAAGCATGTGGGAGACTCCATGGTCAAGTGGAGGAGAGTTTTTTGGTCTGATGAGACCAAAATGGAGCTTTTTGGCCATCATACAAGACCCAAAACACAGCATATCACCACACAGCATCATGCTGTGGGGATGCTTCTTGGCAGGCAACCTTGGAAGGCTTGTAGAGGGTAAAATGAATGTGGCAAAATAAAGGAAAATCCTGGAGGACAATCGTATTCAGTCTGACAAAGATCTACAGCTTGAGAGAAAATTTATTTTCCAGCAAGACAATTAGCCGAAGCACACAGAGAAAGCTTCAGAGAAATGGTTTAAAGACAACAAGATGAATGTTATGGAGTGGCTGAGTCAAAGCATGGACCTCAGTCCAAAAGGGAATTTATACTGAATTACTTTGACAGGTATATGGACTAAGACACAGGTGTCAAACTCAAGGCCAGGGGGCCAAATGCGGCCCACGGTGCAGTTTTACTCGGCCCACAAGATCATATCTTAATTAGAACTGGCCTGCTGCTATGAGGTCTGCAGTTTTCCTCCAGTATAAAAATGCAAATTTAACCTCGAAGATAAAAAAAAGCCTTGTTAGATTATATAAATCTGAAAAAGTAGAGGGTAGAAATAATTAGGCTTAGATTAAAAGTCAGGAATAAAGGAAAGAAATTAACGTGTGTTTTCATTTCATATTTTCATTTTGCATCCCAAAATTATGACTGAAATTTAGGACTTTTATTTTGTATTTTGACCTTTTAAATTCATAATTTTGACTTTTTTTTCTCATATTGTGACCTTTTAGATTCACAAATTTTCATTTTAAATAAAAAAACTTGACCTTTTAAACTCCTAACTTGCACTCTTAATCCCATGTTTTCACTTTTTAAACACCTGATGGAGATTTTTAACTCTTTTTTTTTTTTACTTTTTAGAGTAACAATTTTGAATTTTATCTTCTATTTTGACTTTTTAAACTCTTGATTTTGTAAGTTATCTCATATATTTATCTTTTAAAAACCTTATTTTGACTTTTAATTTTGTATTTTGACCTTTAGGACTTATAAAGTTGACTTTTTATCTCAGCTTTTGAACCTTTAAACTCATTTATTTATTTATTTAGCATTTATTTGACATGGACACAGTGATATTGATGCTGTGATTTTTTTTTTTTTTAAGAAATCTTAAAATCCTTTATCATCACTGTTTAATTTCCCCCAAAATTCATTACCTGTGAAAACACAGTTGACAGTTTCCAGTTAAATCTTGACCCTGTTAGGCCCTCAGGTTAAACCTAAATTCAGATTTCAGCCCCTGCTGTGATTGAGTTTGACACCCCTGGACTAAGAGGTCAGTGAAAGATTTGCTGATATTGATTGAAATCATTCGTTAAAGCTCAACATTTAGTTTGAGTATTCTTCTGTCAGTCAGAGAAGATACTGGATGTAAGAACCACAAATGTTCCTGAGATTTAAAGCTTAGTGTGACTTCTGATGTTCAATTCACCAATATGACTTGTCCTTCTAATCCCAACAAGTCACATTTCTTTGTTTTACTTTAAACAAGATTATCAAGGAGAATAAACTTGTATTGACATGCGGTTTCATCACAGCAGGGACTTGAAGTCAGTCAGCTCCAGGATTTAGCAGCGATCAGCAGACAAGCTGTTAACGTCAGTACCTGCTGCAGTCTCACTGAGCTGTGGGCTAGCTGCGCTGCTAGACTGGGAAATGAGATTTCACCTTTAATGTGTAAAGCCTCTGGAAACGAGGGAGACTGAGGGATGAAAGTCATTTGCAAAGACAAGTGGAGTTACTGGCTGCAGACTTAAGTCGTTGCACTCTATCAGTCAGAGCTGAGAGAGATAGAGAGGATGAAACAGCTCGGGAGAAAAAGGCAGAGCGAGGGGGTGAAAGACGTGTTTGTTCACAGGCTGACTTTGTTGGAGTGCGTTTCCTCCCCAGGTTCCCTGCACAAGGCAGACGTTGACTCGCTGCTGGCTGCGGCAGCCACTGAGCGTGTGCAGAAGCTGCTCTGTATGCCTGTCAGGGATGTGCTGCCCCAGATCAGTGCGAGGAGCCAAATGAGGGGCAGGTGCAGGAGACAGCCTGTGGATGCGGAGCGAGGAGTCAGGCTTTTAATTACAGCCACATGGGTTATGGAGCTGCTCTTTTTTTATGTCCTGATGATTAGGCTAATCCCAGGATGCCAATTTAAGGCCAGGTCTGTGCGGCATATCACAGAGAACAAGACACTGTAGCGCTTTCTGTTAAGTAGACTTGGATGAAGTTTGCAGCTTAAATCTGCTTCACAGTGAACAAACATTGGACCAGATATGGACACATGTAAAGCCCCACATAGACTATTCAAAAACTGTCTGATGAGTATGGAGTAGTGCTGCAAAAGAGGTGTTTTTATGCACTGTGAATTCTCATTTCTGGCTTTATTTTCAAATTTATACCCCTAATATAACTCAAAACAGAAACCCAGCAGTCGCCTGGATGAATCAGCTCTGCTTGTGTTTTATGATCAGTTTTAAATCCACCCTCCACAGATTTAACACCTGAAGATGGATTTACTTGTCACGGAGAGAGCTACTAAAGCTGTGGAAACAGTTGTATTGTGTATTGTATAACAATGAAATGAGCTCTTTAAAGTCTGGAGAAATAACACCTGGGAGATTTCTCCTCAGATTTCAGACCTTTAACAAAGTCTTAAAGCAAACTTTGGATGGGGATTTGAAGGGAGACACAGATGGTCTGAAGATGAAGCAAACTCGGAGGAAACGTCTGCCTTTGCTGCTTATTTTTCTACCTTTGTCCCTCTGAAAGGTTCAAAATCCTTCTTGAGAATCTGATTTTTAGTTTTTGATGTTGGGTGGCATAAGGGCTTAGCAAAAGCTTCAACATGTTTATTATCTTTTACTACGTTTATAATCCAAGAGCTATAGAGGCTATACTCTAAGGGGGTTTCCAGACGATGCATTTTCAGGGATAAACGATGCATTCAGATACCAAATAGGTAGAGACAAGCATCTCTAAAACAAAGCAGTCATGAGTTAAAAAGCAACTTTAAGCAGGTGAAATATAAACTGCTGCAGCAGTAAGAACAGAATCATGTCATGCAGAAAGGCAAGGGTCGTTTGGGCTAATGGCGAGAGCACCATTTCACTTCCCTGTAGCTTGGAGTACTAGTTCTGGGCCTTCAGGCTAATCTAGTAGCAGCAAACTTGACTTCAGCTGTGGGAAGAGCCATAGATGAAAAGAGGACTGAACTATCTACAGTGGATGCATTTGCCTTTCTTCAGGATTACTCCACAGAAACCACAGTGATTTGAGTTTACCGTTTTATCAGGGGTTACAGTTGAGATCATCAGTTTATGACGACTACTATTAAACATAACTCAATTTTCATTTGTTATGCAGAGTTTGCAGGTGGTGTGTAGTTAACAGAGTGGAGGATAGTATTTGGCCATTGTAAGCTGCTAAGTTATGGTTGCAGCTAATGTGCTTATGCTGCTAATGTTAAGCTAAATGCTGCCGTTGTGTGTTAATGTAGTTGTATATTGTGCAACTGGCTTCATGTGTGTAAGATAGCTTTCAACTTTCATTTAGCTTGATAAACAACATTAATAAAGACAAATAAAATAATGTCTTTTGTGGTCATTTTCAAGGTCTGGTCATGTGAAATATGTGTCAAGCAGGCTGTACTAACAGGGTAACAAGAGCTCAGGTTCAGGGGGATTATAATACCAGGATGTGCATGTAAATGGGCTATCTTCTATTTAGTTGAACACTGATACAATGCTGTTACCATAGAGGACAAGAAAATAGCATGACGTAAATTGTAGCCCATATTGCCCTTTCTACTGAGCTGCAAAAGTTTATTTCATGTTAGAAATTTTACCAGTTAACCGCCCACTATTGGCCTGTAAACGTGTTTATTTCCAGTGAAAAAATCTGCACTTTAACACTGACTGTGGATGCAGCTTCTTGCACTCAAAGAACTGTTTTTTTGTATTTCCACACTGACTTCATTCTTCACCATGGATCGCTGCTGCTCGGTGCACATGCATGTCTAAGTGTGGGCATTGAGCTCCTGCTGTGCGTTCACATGCCGTGTCTTTTGCCCTTCTGCAGTGCTGCAACACAATGTGAAACCACACAGAGGGACACTGATGGTGCACTGCTGCAGATGTGATGTCTAAGTGGCGTGGCGTTATGACAGCAGAGCTTCTTTATGGAATAGCTTTTGTTTTGTTAGTTGCTATGTGAAGTTTGTAAGTTTGTCTGCCTGAACACTCTCTGACCTTTGTTTTCTTTATTATTGCCTGCTGGTAATCTTCATGCTGGAGGAGTTAAAGGTTACTTCATGCTAACTGCTGCTATCATTAGTGTTCCTCATCAGATTAATGCCTGAACTGTTAAATGCTCCTTATTTACTCTGACTAACATGTTACTGGCTGCTTTATTATTGTTAACTCGTGTTTCCTTTTCCCTGGTCTGTGTGTTTGACCACAGCATCTGACCTGTGATGAGTGTATCTTTCAGAGGGGAGATGCACGGCTCTAGTTTGCTTTGGAGAGATTACTCTGTTTTTCTTCTTCCAGCAGAACACTTTGATGCGAGCGGCATGTTTCTGTTTGTAGCTCGAACTCTTGGCGTCCGCAGCGTTTAAAGGCAGTCTGCTGAGGGCTGTGCGCATACGAGATAAAAGCAGGGTTTTTGTGTGTATGTGTGCAGAAAGCTAAGCAGGGTGTTTTCCTCTTCACCCGCCCGGCTGCATGGCATTAACTGATCAGGTGATGAGGAAACAGCAGTCCTGGAACAAATGTCAAATTTAGCCGAGCATCATGGGAAAGGAGGAGCAGTTTGGTTGTCTACAGCTACAAGACACTCAACCTATGACGGCTTCTGCCACTTCATGTGCAGCCGTGTCTATGAATAACCTTCAGACATTGTGGTGTGTTCAAATGATCTGTAGGAATGTGGTTTTTCTGCCTGTCCTAATTTTAACTAAAGAAACAATCTATTAACCATAACAGTGCTTAGTAGAATAGATAACTACTGATCATTACATGAAAATCTTAAAGAGCAACTAAACCTGGGCTACCCTAGAATGTCAGGGACATTGGCTGGGATGGAGGTAAGAGGGGTTAAGACATGTCCACTCCCTCCTTCCTACCGTCCCTCATCAGACACAACATCAATCAGACTATGCTGCTCGTTTGATGGATCTGTTTCACACATCCATCTGGGAAAGCTTCAATAGGAAACGTTTGAGAAAAGGCAGAGGCTTTGAAAAAAAACTCGGAGTGTGATTGGATGAACATTCTGTCTGTCACATCTCTACGGGCCAATCAGAGCAACAAAACACGTGACGTAGCAGCTATCGAGCTGCGTGTGTGCAGCTCCTGAGGAATAACGCAAAACATGGCGTCTATAGACATGTAAGTACTCAACTTTTGTGGTTTTTGAAAAGAAAACAACTCACTGCTGTTCTTTGTTCTTCTTTTAACAAGGAAATGTTGTCAGGTTCTGATAAAACTGGCGCTTTAGCAGCATCCTCGCTAATGTCTTCTGCCATAATTGCACCGGCCTCTTGCTGCTGCTTGTTTACATCATGACTCTGCTGTGCTTTAAAGTACTGCCCCTCATTGCTGATTGGTCCTGTCACTCTCTAACCGGGCACAAACGGTTCAGATGGGAGCTTTGCAAGATGGATTCGCCAGTGAAAAACAAGGAAACAGACATATCCATCTGCTTTGCAAGGTTAACTCAACTCTGCTCAAGCAAAGAGCCAAGCTGTTCAAAAAATACCTCAGCAAGAGCCACAATCTAAGTGGTGAAAAGTGGCAAAAAACAAGTTTAGGGGCAATAGAAATAAAATAAAGGTGGCAAAAATGGCCAAAAGTGGCAGAAATGGGTGAGAAGGGGCAAAATAGGCATAGAGTGGCAAAAACTGGGTAATAAGTGGCAAAAATAGGGAGAAGAAGTGGCAAAACAAAGGCAGAAAGTGGCAAAAATGATCGAAAAGCGTCAAAAATCACACTAGAAATTAGTGGAGAGTGACTAAAATGGTCAAAAAGCAGCAAAAAATTAAGCCAGAGATTTGTAAAAAATGACTACAATAGGCTAAAGGCAGCAAAGAGGGGTGAACAGCATTTAATGGCAAAAGGCAGCTTAAATGGATGAAAAGTGGTAAAAAAATGGCAAGAAAGGGGAAAAATTGCTAAAAGTAGGATAAAAGTGGCAAAAATCATCAGAAAGTGGCAAATTGAAGTGGCAAAATGAGTTAATAGCAGTAAAAATGTAACAAGAGTAGCAAACACACGGAAAAAAAGGGGCAAGAATGTGCAAGGGCAATGAAAATATACAGAGCAAAAAAAAAAGGTTGACAATAAAAGCCTACAGTACTGATAATTTCTGAAGTCAAAGTTTCTCTTTTCAGAAGTTTTCTTGGGGAATATTGTTTCAAATTAAGACAATAAAGAGCCACAAATCCTTACAAAAGAGCCATATGCAGCTCAAGAGCCACGCGTTATCACCTGTTTGGCGGATGCCTGGAAGAATGTTACCTGCCTGACTGCATTGTTCCAACTGTGTTTTGAGGAGAAGGGATAACGGTATGGGGATGTTTTTCAGGATCTGGGCTAGGCCCCTTATCTCCAGTGAAGGCCAATCTTGATGCTTGAAAATACCAGGATATTTTGTACAATGCTATGGTTCCAACTGTGTGGCAACGGTTTGGTGACAGCCCTTACCTATTCCAGCATGACTGTGCCCCAGTACACAAACCAAGGACTATAAAGACATGGTTTGATGAGGTCAGTATGGAAGAACTTGACTGCCATGTGCAGAGCCCTGAGCTCAACCCCATCAAGCGCCTTTGGGATGAACTGGAATGGAGATAGCAAGCCAGGCCTTCTGGTCCAACAACAGTGCCTGATGTCATACATGTCCTACAGAATGAATGGGCACAAATTCCCATACAAACTCTCCAAGATCTTGTGGAAAACCTTCTAAGAAGAATGGAGAGTGTTATGTCTGCAAAAGGGGGTCCAACTGGACACAAAAGTACATTAAACCAGTGATACTCAATGTGTGGCTTTAAAGCCACATGTGACTCATTTGAGATGATCTGTGGCTCTTTTATGCCTTAATTTGAAATATTATCCCCCCAGAAAACCTTAAAAAGGAAAATTTTACCTCAGAAATTTTTTAATTTCAAGTAACATTGGTTAGTTTGTTTCCCACCCTTACACAGTAGGCTTTAACTGTAATCCTCTATTCTTGTCTGCATTATTCCATTGCCCTTAATTGCAAAGTTTTCACTACTTTAATGCCTTTTGCCACTTTTTGACCATTTGTGCCATTTATTCATGCTTTTTGCCCATTTCCCACCTTCTTTCTGGTTTTTGCCCATTTTAGTCAGTTTTCACTCATTTTTCTCCACCTTTTTGCCACTTTTGGACCATTTTTACCACCTTTCACCAATTTTTGCCACTTTCTGCCCTTTTATGCCACTTTTCTCTCAGTGTTTGCCGCTTTAAGCTCATTTTTGCCACTTCTGTTTGTCACTTTACTCCCCTTTTGGACACTTTTGTCCTGCTTTTTGCAATTTTTTGCCCCTTTTTTGCCACTTCTCGCCCTTTAAAGCTGCATGTTGCATTAAATGCCACTTTGTGCCCATTTTTCCCTCCTCTTTTCTGACTTTTGCCCATGTTAGTCACTTCTCACTCATTTTTTGCAACGTTTTTGTCACTTTTCACTCATTATTTGGTCACTTACCACCCATTTTTGCCACTTTTCTCCCTTTGTTTGCTGCTTTTTGACCATTTTTGCCACCTTTAACTTATTTTAGTTGCTGCTTTTTACCACTTAGATTGTAGCTCTTGCAGATGTATTAACAACTTGGCGCATTGGTTGCGCAAGGTTGAGTGACACTGATTTAAACAGTCCCTGTTGGTATAATGGTCAGACAGCCAAATACTTTTGTCCATATAGTTTAGTTGTAATCATACCCATAGATGTTTTCGACCATGGCAGCGGTAAGCTTTGTCATTCTTCTCTCACACATTCTCCCTCCATTGTGACTCAGACTATTTCTAACCATTAGGCTTTTGCTGCGCCCCTTCCCAGTGATGTCTTACAACTTTCTTTCTTTCTGACAGATCCTGATGCCTTAAAAAAAGGTTTCCTTGAGTTCAGACAGCTTCAGAGGGAGGGTTTGAGCAGAGGCAGAAGGTCTAAAAAGTCTCGGAGCACTTTTGTAGAAATCAGACTTCAGCCTCACCACAACTCCTCAACAGCTGTTTGAAGGCTGACGTGCTGTCCCCTGAAGAAATTGCAGCATTTTGTGCTCCGTTAGACCGTGGCCTTCCTTACTGAGCCACCCGCAGGAGCAGCAGGTGATGTCACCGTTAGCGTTTTTATGAGGCTTTGATGGTTTCAGACACAAACACGCCAACTCCCCCACCTGTCTTTATCTGGATGGTAGTCAAGGAAAATTTCCTTTTTTACCCTGGCCTTGTAAAATATTTTCATTGGCGTTGATCAGGGTTGTAAAATGATGCATGAAGAGACGAGCTGTGTGGGTGAGAAGAAGGTAAATGAAACAAGCTATAAACACTGGGATTTTGTCCAGGCTCGGGAAATGGATGAGGTGGCAGCTGATACAAAGCAGGAACAGTCGTGTTTAATGTCAACATTCACACGGCTGTCACTCTGCTGCTACTCGGCTGGAAGCCTTGGATTGGTTACAGCTCTGCAGAGTCACGCTGAATAACAGTCAGTCCTTTAATGATTTAAATATAATTGAATCATATGAACATGAAGGATGCCCTGATCATGATACTATGATCTCTGAGTGAGATCTGATAGCATAACGATCATAATAGTGTTGGTATAAGAGCTGCTTTAGTGGTCAGTCAGTGTACTTAGCTTTGTAGTAAACTGCTCCATCCTACAGGTGGCAGCGTAACCACGTAAAAGGAGCACAAATGTCATTCTTATTCAGTCTACAGCATGCTTTTACTTCCATTGTCCAACAGAGCAACAAAACCTCACAAGGTGAAAGAGTTATTATCATTTAACAGTTACTAAATGGTGTGTTCAAGGTCGGCTGGGGAATTTGACAGTTAGAAGAATGTGGATCAATAAAAATGAATAACCCCATCCCTTTTTTTTTTTTTTGTATATATTACAGTATCTTTATTTATTGAATGTTTTTTGGTAGGAGGTTGCGGCATTGTTCTTAATTTAAAAGTAATTTATTAATTCTATTTTTTTCATAGAAGTGGGAGGGAGTGGATATTTTTATATCGTTCTCATATTCAATTCGAAAAATGTAAAAAAAAAAAGGGGGAAGGTAGGATTTTTTGCAGACTATTGCACGATGATTGCACGATATCTAATGCACTTCTCTGCTGCAAAAAAAGAGGTGTAAACGGGTATTTTGGCACAAATTTCAGGTTAAATAATTATTGCACCTTCTATGATTAGAAAATTGCAGCAGGCCATATTGCGATTTAATCTAATTTTCAATTAATTTCCCAGCCCGACTGTAATGCCAAAGTGAAAACAGATTTCTGCACTATATTAACAAATAAAAATAATTCAGGTAAAATGAGTGACTGCATAAATATTCACCTCCTTCAAGCTGGTATTTAGAAGATGCACCTTCAGTCACAGGCTTCAGTCACAGCACTGAGTCCGGATAGTTCTCAATCAGGCTCTAGACGATGCTATTGGACCCCATTCTTCTCTGCTAAACTGCTCAAGCTCTGTCAGGTTGGACAAGGATCCAGAGTGAACAGCCCTTTTCATGTCCAGCCACAAATTCTGTATTGGATTGTGGTTCAGGTTTTGACTCAGGCACTCCAGAACATTCATCTTGTTTTCTTGTCTGTGTAGTTTTCTCTGAATACTTCAGCTCGTTGTGTTGCCGAAAAATAAATCTTCACCCAAGCAGTAGTTCACTTGCAGACTGAATAGGATATCCTCAGGATTTTGCTATATGTTGCAGCATTCATTTCTGTTACCCTCTATCTTTTCAAGCCTTCTATGGCCTGGCTGCTGAGAAGCATCCCCACAGCATGATGCTGCCACCACCCTGCTTCACAATGTGGATATTGTGTTTTTTGGTGATGTTTTGTGTCCAGCAAACATAGCGTCTTGTCTGATGGCCAAAAGCACCATTTTGGTCTCATTAGACTGTGTAACATTATGCCATCTTTATTCTTTAGACACACTTTGGTTAAGCCATGTCAGCTTAACGTCTCATTTTACAAGGCAAAAGTCATCTCTACCTTGTGTTGTCAAACATGTACTTTTTTACTGTTCCATTATTTCCTTTCAGTCCATAACTACTTCCTTTTTCTGTGATTTCTTTTATGTCACAATCTCAATCCCGATCTACCTGTAAAAGCAGGTCTTTCTGAACAGGACAACACCCTCTGGAAGTGTTTTTTTCTTTGCCTAAGGCACACCTAAGATCAGGCCAAAATCAACCACACCTTGGACGTGCACCTCAGCACACCTTTGTGGAACCACTGTATTAGACTGTGCTGTCCCTTCATTACTTAAAGTGAGCACGTTCAGAGCTTTGCAGGCTTTACAACCAGACACGCCTGAAATAAAACCACCAGTTTATTGCAACACTTTTGCTAAACGTGTAATTAAAAGCTTGATGGTGTTGAAACAAAGTCTGGGTGGTGCAGTAGCTAATGCTCAGTGTTGCAAGCTTTGTGTGGCTAAAAGCCTTGATTTTTTTTCTTACCGTTTAGGATTATGCATGCATGCTTGGCTTCTACAGGTTGTTTATCATCTGCCACTTCATTGAAATTCATTCAAAATAGATAACTGCCCACAGGTTCTCAGTTTTGGTGATTGATGACTCAGTAGTAGGGCTGAAGGATTAGCTAAAATAGTTGAATCGCTATTTTGTCCCACATTATTGCGATTTAATATGCGATTATTGTTAGGATCCTCATTTATGTATTTTTCTACAAATCCAAGCAATAAATCCTTCTATATTATAACCTACATTCCATCAGGAACACATCATACATTTAACCATTTTACTGAAATATGGATGTACAGTTTTACTTTGCAGAGAAGGCTCTGCTTTAAAGATGCTTCCTGGGTTATTCAAGCAGTGTGCTATGACTTTCCAGAGACTGCATAGCTAAATACCCCCGTATGGTTATATACGGTTATGACAATGCATATTTAAAGTAATGAAATTATTTCAGAAGCAATTAATCAATAGAAAAATGAATCTGAATATGAGGGTACAACCAGATTTAAGCTATAAAGGAGGAGGCTGGGGTGGAGGAGGTGACGCTTACTAGCAGCAAGGTGTTGCATCAACATTAATGCAAGCAGGGATTAGAGAGAGGTACGTCATACTTCAATGGACCGCTGTGTTGACACTTGAATGTTGACATAATGTGCAAAAAATCTTTGCTGCTGCAAAGAATGAATATGTCAAACTGGTATTTCGACACATTTCAAGCAAAAGAAATATTGCAACTTCTGCAGTTTGTAAATTGCAGCATGCCATATTGCAATTTAATCTAATTTGCAATTAGTTGCCCAGCCCTACTCAATAGTAGAGGTGGGAATCTTTAAGCATCTCACGATTGGATTTAATCACGATTCTTAGGGCTACGATTCAATTCTGAATTGATTATTGATGCATTTTGATGCACTTTTTTTTTTACGTCTTTTGTTCTCAGTGTCCAACATAATAAAAACGTTATATTTCTGTTTAGAAAAAAGAGACATATTAAATGTCCACTGTCCTCTAATGGGAGATGTGTGTAAACTGGAAAATTACATTTGCACTGAACCAAAGGTAGCAGCATAATTTCCTTGTAAGATATCTGAAATTACAAACAAAAAATGCCCTTTTTTCACAAATGAACAACTGGTAATCTAAATCTTGCTGTTACACGCTGAATGTCAGAGTTCCTTCATTTCATTCTGGTTAGTCCACATTATTGAAAATTTTAAATAATCAATTATTGGACATGTATGAATTGATTCAGAATCTTCCACCTCAAAATCATGATGCTTCAAGGAATCGTTTTTTTTTCTCCCACCTCTTCTCACTAGACACATTAATGGAGGTTAACTGGTAGGGCTGGGAAATTAATCACAAATTAGATTAAATTGCAATATGAACCACTGCAATTTTCAATTCGCAAATGGTGCAATATTTCCTTTAACCTGAAAATACCAGTTTAAAATTTTTCATTTTTGCAGCAGAGACGTTATGCATTACATATCATGCAATCATTTAAGTGACTTCTTTTAGAATATTTTTCTTATTGAATATGACAGTGACAATTATTTCTCCCTTTAATACAAGAATTCATATCCGATTTGAAATATGAGCCAAAATCATCACAATAAGTTATTTATTTTAATCTGTTGGTTTTATTATAGAATGATTTAATGCTTGTGTTTGTTGGAAAAGGTGAGGAACTTCAGGAAAAATCACATATCAAATTGCGATCCAAACATTAAAAAATCACAATTAGATTATACACCACGTTACAAATTATTATGCAAATTATATATTTTTTTCCAATTTTCTTAAATAGTCGATGCGAATGAGTCAGTCTAATTTTCAAGTCATCAACTGTTAGAGCATAATTCAAATTTTATTAAACAAACCTCCCAATGATAATGATTTTTTGTTCAAAAATAAAAATCTCAAAATGAACTGTTTCAAATTGTTACGCACAAGAGTTTCAAACATTTTCTAGGTTCTAAAGAACTGAAAATGGTCATTTGTTGAATTTGCAGCATTAGGAGGTCATATTTACTGAAATCAAAGCTATTTCAATCAAAAACATCTTAACAGGCCAAGTTCCATGTTAACATAGGAGCCCTTCTTTGATATCACCTTCACAATTCTTGCATCCATTGAACTTGTGAGTTTTTGGAGAGTTTCTGCTTGAATTTCTTTACAAGATGTCAGAATATCCTCCCAGAGCTGCTGTTTTGATGTGAACTGCCTCCACCCTCATAGATCTTTAGCTTGAGGATGCTCCAAGGTTCTCAATAGGGTTAAGGTCAGGGGAGGATGGGGGCCACACCATGAGTTTCTCTCCTTTTATGCCCATAGCAGCCAATGACACAGAGGGATTCTCTGCAGCATGAGATGGTGCATTGTCATGCATGAAGATCATTTTGCTGCATAAGGCACGGTTCTTCTTTTTGTACCATGAAAGAAAGTGGTCAGTCAGAAACTCTATATACTTTGCCAAGGTCATTTTCACACCTTCAGGGACCCTAAAGGGGTCTACCAGCTCTCTACCCATGATTCTGACCCTAAACATGACTCCGCCCCCTCCTTGCAGACGTCACAGCCTTGTTGGGACATGGTGGCCATCCACTACTTCATCCATCTGGACCATCCAGGGTTGCACAGCACTCATTAGTAAACAAGGCTGTTTTAAAATGAGTCTTCATGTATTTCTGGGCCCTCTTCAACTGTTTCTGCTTGTGAGCATTGGTTAGGGGTGGCTGAATAGTAGGTTTATGCACGACTGCAAGCCTCTGGAGGATCCTACACCTTGAGGTTGGCAGGACTCCAGAGGCAGCAGCAGCTTCAAATACCTGTTTTGAATATTTATGACACTAAAATCCAGTTTGCATAATAACTTTAACGCGGTGTAGATTTCATATAGGGCAAATCCTTCAGCCCTAATTTTTACCCAGTAATGATTGGACGCTGATCAATCAATGTCCAGGAATTTCCTCTGATTTGGCAGATATTTTCCATGCTGTGCACCACTTCTGTCTCAGTTTGTTTGTGTTTCTCTGCACTTTTCCAGCCGAGTCACCATAGAGAGAACTAAACTCTCAGCATTTTCAGATAAATATGTTTCATGTTTGGGAGTGGAGCTTTTATTGTCTGAACACTTTGTCGTTGCTTTTCTTCATTTTTTTTTTTTTTCTTTCACTTTGATATAATTTTGGCGTTCAGCTTCAAGGACAGACACAAAGTCAATCCAGAGACGTTTCTTCTTGTTTCTAGCATCAAAATGTTTTGTGAACAAATGCAGACAAGTACAGAAAAATAACCAAAACAACTCAGAGTCAACATTTAAAGCTTTGATATTTTGTTGTCAATCAAATCCCTCAACTCAGCAGCTTGTACTCCTCTCACATCTCAATCATTTTTAGAGTTTGTGAATGTTAGTGGAGTTGTGCAGAGAGTGCCTTATCTGGTGTCTTTATACTGCCATGAAATGTCACATTAAACTTTAAGAAGTCATTTATGGAGAAAGGCTGGATGTCATCCTTCGAGAAAAAGTGACACGCTGCTTATTTGTGACTCACAGTTGTGGCTGCCTGTAGAAATGTGATTTTCAGAAGATGCTTTGAAGCGCTGATGTGTGACTGACGTGAATTAAGCTCATGATGAACACGTCACGGCGAGGAGAAAATAACTCAATCCTTCACTGCTGCACGGGTCGACGAGACGCCACCAGCGTCAGCAACTTTCTAAAATAGTCAAAATTCATCACAAGATAACCTGATGAAATGAGCTTTACCCTTTCTCTGCAGAGGTTTCGGTGTTTTAGACCCGTGTGCTGTTGAAATCATCTCGATATTTGAGAGGATGAAGAATTTGCTCTGTTTTAAAGCTGTTGAGTTTCTGATTGAAACCGTTACTGAAACCCTGAGGGTGTGAAACTGTCCTGCCATTCTTTGTCAGTTTGGGTTAGGCCTCTGTGAAAGTGGAAAAACTGTTTTTGTGATGTTTTTCTTTCTCCCATTTACAGTGGTTGGAAAAATGTCATTTTAATATTAGACAGAGATAACATGAATAAATACAACAGTTAGTTTTAAATGTGGATTTCATTTATAAAGGAAAAATGCCACCCAAACCTACCTGGCCCTACATGAAAAAGTCATTAATCCTCAACCTTATTGTTCCACTTTTGGCAGCAACAACAAGAGGGGTCTGGCTGCAGACCGTCGATCTCAAACGGACCCAGCAGACTGCTTATGTGAGACACGTCTACACATCTCAGACGATAGCTAAGTACTGGTGATAGAAGAAGAAGGAAGCGAATGCCTGCCGCATATAAACACCAACGAAGAAAAAGAGGAAGTGAGGTCATTAGTCGTAGACTTCACATGTAACGGTTCTAACAAAAATATAATAAATATAAACCACGTTTTGCCCATAAATGACATTCTTTTCAGCATTCTTGCCCATTTAAGTTACTGTTACACTCATTTTTTGCAATGTTTTTGCTGTTTTTAGGCATTTTTTAACTAATTTAGGGGTAACTTCTCACCAATTTTTGCCACTTTTTTGCCACTTTATCTCCCTGTTTTTCCACTTTCCACCCATTTTTTTTTTTTTTTTTGGCCATTTTAGGACTAATTCGCCCTTTTTTGCCACTGTTTGGCCATTATTTGCCACCTTCAACTTATTTTTATCACAACTTTATTCAGCTTTTGCCACTACTTACATTGTGGCTCTTGCAAAGGCATTTTTCAACAATTTGGCTCTTTGGTTGAGCAGGGTTGAGTAACGCTGATCTAAATGAACTGGTCAACTGACTGAAATTTATATCACATAGATCTAAATAAAATATGGGGGGGGGGGGCTGCTCCTCCTTTAAAAATGTCCGAATGGTATAGACCAGCAGTAAATTTAATTTAACTATTGTAAAAAAATGCTCTTATATTGGGAAATTATGGTTCAGAAATACATTTAAATGCATAGATATTTGTAAAAATGACACAACTTACTACTTGCTAGCCGGTTGGGGGGGTCGGGTGGGGGGCTGTGCAATATTCTTTCTGGGGGCCCAAAATCTCTAGCTACACCCCTGCTCTTGTCTGTTCTGTGACAAATGTGCAAAAAATTCAGAAATCCAAAAGCAGTGCATCTCATAACATCTCTGAAAAAATAAATTAAAAAAACCCTCTGTTCTGCACACGTGGAGAGAATTAGCTCATAAAATGCAGAATCTGAGCAACTAACACAGAGAGCAGATATAGAAAACAAAGAGATGAAATCAAACCTGACTGTGTGATACTATCGCTGATATGTGAGCTGTTACAGGCTGCTACTTCCTTTAGTGTCTGATTCTTGAATCTGATGAGTCATCTCTTGTTCTATTGTTAGATCTCTGTGCTCCTCAGGTGAACTGCTACCTATTATTAGCAACACTGATGTTAAAACAGCTTTAACATGTTACTCCAGTATGAAGCAGACATCATCATGCCACTGACTCTATTCCACATTAGCCCCTTATATCAGACTGCTGTCTTTCTAACACTGAGTGATCGTCCTGTGGCCTGATTGTCCTCTCACTGACAAATGTTGATAATTGCCTTCCAGTGGAGCTGTAAAAGCTCTCCCAGCTGCGCTCATTGATTCCCTCTTTCTAACGGGCGGTGTGAAGGAACAATGGGCCTCCAGCTCGCCGGCTCACCACGGCACAGCGAAGCTTGGCTCGACAGCACGGACGATGCGGCCGCAGGGAGAAGTGCGGCGGGATGCTAGCAGGATTAGGGCCGCTGAGAGAGCTGATTTGCTGATCATTATGTAAGCCACATCTGTCCTCTGTCCCCTCGGTGGCACCAGGCCTCCCACGCATGCCGCTGCCAAGCCCAGCAGCAACATGAAGAGACAAGGCTCTGAATTCTGCTTACAGAGAGGAAGCCAGGGGAGAGAGGGGGGAGGTGAGCGCACTCCTGGCTGCTAGTAGCAAAAACACTGAGCTTATGATGGAGAGGTAACTGGGGAAATAGTGCTCATATAATGACAGAATGGGTGACCAGCCAAGCGCCTTCAATTCCAGAACAAATGCCTTCAGACAGAAGCAGTAAATCACATTTTCTTTGGACAAAAGGCTTCAAGATATTGGTTTTCTACATTGTTCCATCCATCTTTTGGAGGGATTGCTTAGCTTGTAAATCGACTTAAATATGTCCTAAATGTCCATCAAGCAATGCCGAAACTTTAAACCTTCAAATAACAATGAAACAAAACACTGCAAAGAAGCAAATCTCCACAAATGACATCCTCAAATGTTTGGCTTATAGACTTATGGACTTATAGATTGTCAAGAACTGATATATGCTTTCAAAAGAGCAGAAACTGTCAAATATTTATCACCAATCCTTCAGGATTTCTCTCCATCAGAACAAGCTAGACTGTACAGCATTCATCCAGGACATTTTCATGCTGTTAATCAAGGTGGTTTATTGGGTAGGTCTAACTGAACCTGGGATCTAAAGAACGTATGTTGGTCCCAAAAAGAAAGAGGACCAATCGTAGCTTTATCTTTGGCTGTGGCTCTGAAACGGTGGTTGCGCTGAGAGACAGGTTGACAGATGGCCATTGTCATGGTCTCACGACCAAAGATAGCCTGGGATAGAATTCTGACAGTATTAGAAATCTAAGATGATCGTCTCACAATGTGACTGCTGCTCTACGTTGACCAACCAACCAATGGGAATGCAGCAAGAATTGACATAACGATAGACGCGACACTGGTGCCAACAAACAAACAAGCTAGCACTAAATGGAGACAATGCCAACAGCAGAAGTTTGTGAAATTCCAACTGGGAAGAAAATTTGATATCAGATGTTTTTCTAAGTATATGAATGCTACAATGACTACGGCATTGTTGTTGCTTTGCTTCATTATTTAACGCGGCACTGGCGTCGTTGATGGAGGGCGCACACTGATGACGTTTTTTGCATTTCGTCCAAGTGGCATAACCTGGCACGCCAGACGGATGTGTGAAACACCTTCCATAGACAGCGTTTGGAAAAGGGCAGAGCCTTTGAAAAAATCCTTGGAGGGTGATTGGATGAATGTTCTGTCTGTCACATCTTTACGGGCCAATCAGAACAACAAAGCACGTGACATAGCCACTACCGAAGAGTAAACTCCATAGAGAATTGCATCCATGGCGACTGTAGACATGTCAGTACACAACCTTTGTCGATTTTGAAAAGAAAACAACTCACTGCTGTTCTTTGTTCTTCTTTTAACAAAGAAATGTCGTCAAGTTCTGATAAAACTGGCGCTCTAGCAGCATCCACGCTAATGTCTTCCGCCATAATTGCACCAGCCTCTTGTTGCTGCTTGCTTGCGTCACGACTCTGCGGCGCTTGAAAGTACTGCCCCTTGACGCTGATTGGTCCTGTCACTTTCTAGCCGGGCCCAAACTGTTCAGATAGGCGATTCCATCTACTTTGCAAGGTTAGTAGTGTGCCAGAAATGTATAAGATGGCTAAAAACGCACAGTTGGTTGGAGGCATAACACACCTGGACACAGTGTGAATTTTGTTGACTAAAACTGGGGCTAAAGGCCAATTTATGCTCAACGTCAAATACGAATCCGGTTACGGACGGAGCCTTCTGTCCATGCTCCGCATTCATTTAGTCCATATTTCTGCAAGTTTCCATAAAGCTTACGGATACGGGCCAAATGGAGCAGTACCACCAGAAACCATGGGGGCAGTGTTGCTGTCACTGCCCAATACGTAGCTCTAGTGAGACACGAAGAAGAAATGTCAGTTTTGAGGAAAAGTTGTGCGAGTGGGCCTCCTACAACGCTGCCTCCATTTTCGTCTTTTATGCAAGAGGTACATTATCAATACCTCCTCCACGGTCGCCATGTTTGTTTTTGAGTTTGTTGTTGTCATAAACTTTTGACTCCGGGCTGCCCCCCCCGTGGATGTATTGGTTAACATCCATGCCAACGTAAAGGACGCATGGAAGTATGTGAGCAGTGATGGTATCATCGTTTGAAAAGGACGTATATATTTTCGTACTTAAAAGGAGTATAAATGGGCCTTAAAACTGACTCAAGATTTAGGTGTCGACTAAAGAGATCCAACTTTTATCCGGCTAATTACACACATTCCTACTTTTGACCTTTCTGAGGGCAGAGGTGTGTAAAGTGACAGAGCAGTGTTCCCACAAGGATGCTACAGCAGGACAGGTTGTTTCTTTCACAGCACCTTGCCCTCCCTAATCCCAAAGGCCACCCTCCCATTCTGCATTAGATCCAAGGACCACAAGCCTACAGCAAAGATTTGCACAGGAAAGAGGCTGCACATTTCAGCACTTACTGTCCACTGTACAGCATTTCCCTGCTTCCTCTCTGTCAGACATGATAATAAGGAGCTTATTTGAGCGGCACTTTGCTCAGATGGCTTTGGATGAGAGCCAGTGGAAGCTGTGACCATGGTAGCAGCACATCAGCTTTAAATTACTACTGAAGCGCCCCTCACACATCCATCACACTTTGTCTCCTGTTAAAAATCCATTTTTAACTTAAACACCAGGCTGTAATTTCTCCTGCATAATGTTGTCTGAGATGCTGGCTCTGCTCTGTTAAACCCAAAGTGCAGTGTTCCTCCAGTCTGATGTGTTAGCATTTTTCATCTCCACTTTTTAGAGAGCAAGAGCTGGACTAAAAGATGGTTTCAACACAGTATCACATGGTATGGTTTAAATAAAAATTCAGTTTTCTTCATCAACTACAACCCCAATTCCAAAAAAGTTGGGATGCGGTGCAAAATGTGAATTAAAAAAGAATGCAATGGTTGTTAAATCTCATAACTCCGTAACATAAACAACATATCAAATGCTGAGACTGAGATATTTTCCATTTCATGAAAAATACCAGCTTATTCGAAAATTGATGGCTGCAATACATCTCAAAAAAGTTGGGACTGTGCAACAAAAGGCTAAAAAAGTAGGTGGTACTAATGAAAAACAAGATCTTGCAACTAATTGGAAACTGGCAACAGGTTATTAACATGAATGGGTGTAAAAGTAGCATTTTAGAGAGGCAGAGTCTCAGAGGAGAGATGGGCAGAGGTTCACTTATCTAATAATTGTGTAACAATTAAAAAATGTTCCTCATCATTAAAAATAGCAGACTTTGAATACCCCAACATCTACAGACTCTCATATCATCACAGTATTCAGAGAATCTGGAGAAATCTCTGTGCATAGTACAAGGCCAAAGGTCAAAAGTGAATGCTGATGATCTTACAGCCCTCTGGTGGCACTGCAATAAAAACAGGCCTGATTCTATACTGGAAATCACTGCATGAATTATCATTGCCATCCACAAATGCAAGCTTAAGCTCTATCAAGCCAGATTTGAAATTCAAAAGCAGTCCTGCACACTGAAGAAAAGTGGGACCATCCAGCTGGATGTCAGCGAATAGTTCAAAGGCCTGCATCTCTGATGGTAAGGGGTTGCATTACTGCCTGTGGTGTGGGTAGCTTATACCAGTGGTTCTCAACCTTGGGGTCGGGACCACCTTGGGGGCCACCAGATGCCTTAAAAAAAAACTTTACACCAATTTTACCAAATGTTAACCCTTTTTCATTTCTATTTAACACCAGTTTTGCCAATTTTAAGTCATTTTTGCCACTTAAAACCCTTTTTTGGCCATTTCTGCCTGTTGTTACCTTTGTCGACCCGTTATTGCCACTGTTAACCACTTTTAACACCCCCTTTTGCCCATTTTAACCACGGCTAAACCACTTTTGCCAGTTTATATCAATTTTTTACCCCATTCCATCTAATTTCCACCCATTTTTTTGCACTTTAAAGCCATTTCAGCCACATTTTAATCCTATTTTATTACTTTTACTGCCTGTTTCTTGCTGCTTCAAGCATTTTTTTGGTTATTTTTAGCCACTGTTAACCCATTTATGTTGTTTAAATATCCAAATTCACTAACTTCCCCCCATTTTTTCCATTATTAACCTTTTTTTTTTTTTTTTTACCATTTTTAACCCATTTTAATTAGGTTTTTAAACAAAAGTTTACATTTTTAAGATGGATATTTACTACACTAATGAATAAATACAGATATTTGTTTCTTTAATAAGTGTGGTTATTATTCAGGTCAAATATAAATACGGTTTTCACAGCTTAACTTTACAACTGACCATGGTTTTGCTGACCTCCATGGGCCCCCAGTTTGGCTGGGTCCCAGAGACCTCCCTCTTTATCCCTCCTGATGAGCGGCCTTGTCTGCACTATTCTTGAATGTTCATGGCTGTTCAACCACCTTCCGGTACAGTGGGGGCCCCCTGTCTCTGGCACCTTTATTTTGGGGGTTGTGGGCTGAAAAGGTTGAGAACCACTTGCTTACACAATGCTGAAAAGTATGTGTTTATATATGTGCTGACCTGGCCTGCCTGTAGTCCAGACCTTTCAGCAATAGAAACATTTGAAGCATCATAAAACAAAAAATCTGGCCAAAAAAAAAAAAATAATAAAAAACATCCAGGACAACTAAGGAGCTAGAATCCTACATCAGGCAAGAATGGGACAACATTCCTCCCCAAAAGCCCTGGCAACATATCTCCTCTCTTCCTGAATGTTTACAGACTGTTGTTAAAAGAAGAGGGGATGCAACACAAGAGTTAACATGGCCCTGTTTTTTAACTTTTTTGAGATGTGTTGCTGCCATTAAATTATAAATTAGCTGATGTTTTTCATGTAAAGGTAAAATATCTCAGTTTCAACATCTGATATGTTAATTGTGTTCCATGGTGAATCAAATATGGGTTGTCAATCGTTGACTTTGTCCCTACTTTTTTGGAACAGTGGCTGTATCTCAAACCAGGTTGTGGGATCATTGTGTTATTCATGTGATTTGACACATTTAGAATCTAGAAAATAATGCAAAATAGCAGGATAAAACATGATAATCATGAAAAGGGAGTCTTATCTCCATTAAAGTTGCGTTTCTAATCATAAAAACGCCATTCTGTCTCAGCTCTATTAAACAGATGCTTTACTGTATCCATCTTGTTTTATTGTTTTTAAAGTGTTTGATAAAGTGCAGCATAAATGTGCTGAATGCAAGTCTCATAAATATTGTAAAGCCATAGGCAGAGAGAAAATGGGTGCCTAGCCATTTGTTTTGCAGCACGCTGGTGAATGTTTGGCAGGGCCCTGTTGTTGGCATTAATGACGACGGAGATAAACACTGACTCAGTTTGTCTGCAGAATAAACATCCTGCAAGGGGTGAAACTGTTCACACAACATGAAAGTCTTAAAACTGCCAGTTATTTTTTTTTGTGTCTGTATGTCATGCATCCAAGAATTAAACACAGTTCTGCGCCTGCAGGAGCCAGAGAAGCAGCCATCTGTCGTGGCCTTTGTCCAGTCCTCTGCCTGGTATCTCTGGTCGCAGCAGAGCTGTGGATAATGACTCCTGTAGGGAGATGAGACACAGTGTGGCAGCCCTGTGAGGCTCCTCTTCCAGGGAGGTCTCAGCGCCTCAGCCTTGGCTCCAAGAACCTCAAACTTCAGCAGCAGAGAGCCGAGGAGATGGAGCCAAGGGAGCAGGCAAAGATTTGGAATTGATCTAAAGTCAAAACTCCCAACTGGCTTTTCCATAACTCAATATTTCTTTAAGGCTTAGAAAAAATACAGCTCTGCTTTCTGCTGCTCTCAATCAGTATTCTTACTTTTACCCACAGAAATGAATGTATGCAGACATTTTTTGCTGCCAATTCTAATGTTGCAGCAGCTGGATTAGCCAATGGTTAGTCCACTTAGCCTTGTAGTGGACTGGGACTTCCTGCAGGTGGCAGCATAACCTGATAAACAGAGCACAAACTATCCTTATTCAGTCAACAAAACATGTCTACTTCCTTTTATCAACAAAGCAGAACAAAAACCCTCCAAGATCATAATGTGATGATTCATTCATGACATGTGTTTATCCATATGGATCGATGGAGATTAAGTTTGTAAGGGGATCCTCGAGATGCACAGAAAGAGAGATGAGGGAGATGCAGAAAAAAAGAGAGGATAAAGATAAAGAAATAAAGAAGGAGATGCATGAAGAAAGCAGAGTGAGATGTTGAAAAATGAAAAGATACAGAAAGAGAAGGAGCAGATGCAGGAAGAGGGTGAAGGGAGAGGCAGAACAAAGAGAAGAGGGAAAAGCAGATAAAGAGAAGAAGCGAGGAGAAAGTAGGGAGATGCAGGAAGAAAGAGGAGGGGTTGTAGAAATAAGAGAAGAGAAAGAGAGGAGAGAGATGCAGGGAGAGGGAAATGTAGATAGAGAAGAAACATGCAGAACAAAAGGGGAGAAAGGAGATGCAAAGAGATAGAAGGGGTGCAGAGAAAAGAAGAGGGAGATGCAGAGAGAGAGAGAGAGAGAGAGCAAGAAAATAAGAAGAGCTACCACGGTGAATACGAAAAATGTATTGCTTTCATGTCCATGAATTAATCTGAAGCCATATCAACAAACAGAAAAATTATCAAGCTTTTTCAACAGGGTGAACAATACAAATTCTCTGATAAACAGAAGACTAAAAAAACATTAACTCAGTTTGGTTATGTAACTGATGCATTTGATGTTGCTTAAAAACAAGTTTAACCTCCAAACAGCTGATTTTTTTCCCAAAACCTACATTTCCTTTCCTTGAAGTTACATTTGAACACATAGATGTTTTATTCACCTCCACAGACCTGACACATCATAGTGTACCATTGATCAGTGAGTATAGAAGCATTGATTCCCATGTACTGATCACATTTATAAAAATCAGCTGAAAAAGATCAGTTGGATTAGTAAAGGCATCTCTATGGAGAAGACATGGATGTTAAGATAGAGAACCCATGGCTGAGCAAACCGACCTGACATTTTTTGCCTGCACAAACTGATTTTTGATTCTTTTTCTGAATTAGGGCTGAATGATTTGGGAAAATAATCTAATTGCAATTTTTTAACCCAATATTGCAATTGTGTTTTAATATGTGATTTTTATTTATTTATTTATTTATTTTTAAGATTTATTTTGGGCATTTAGTGCCTTTATTGATAGATGAGGACAGTGGATAGAGTCGGAAACAGGGCCACAGGCCAGAATCAATCCCGGGCCGCCCACATACATGGGTCATGCCTTAAACCACTAGGCTTTCTGCACCCCCATATATGTGATTATTTCTTAAGTTCCTCATCTCATGTATCTCCAACAAAAACAAGCAATAATTCATTCTATACTATAAAGCTAACACAATATTAGATTAAACTCTGGCTGGACAATTTTGTAAAATATCTAATTGTGATGATTTTGACTTATTTTACAAATTGGATGTCAACTGTTGTATTAAAGCAGTGTAACTCAACCCTGCTCAACCAAAGAGCCAATTTTTTGGAAATTACTTTTGCAAGAGCCAGAACCTAAGTGGTGAAAAGTGGCAAAAAAGGGTTGAAATGGCAATAAAAATCAGTTAAAGGTGGCAAAAATGACCTAAAAGTGAACAAATTGATGAAAAGGGGCAAAATTGGCATAAAATGGCTAAAACTGGGTATAAAGTGGCAAAATTGGGTGAGAAGTGACAACAGAAGCGAGGTAAAGGTGGCAAAAATGGTCAAAAACCAGGAAAAAATTAATGAAAAGTGACTAAAATGGGCAAAAAGCTGCAAGAAGTTGGGAAAATCAGCAAAGAGGGGCATTTAATGGCAAAAGGAAGCTTTAAATGGGTGAAAGAGGCAGAAAATGGCAAAAGGGAAAAAAAATGCAAATAAAAATATGGGCAAAAAGCAGCAAAAAAAAAAAACAGATTAGAAGTGGCGGAAATTGATTAAAAGTGGGAAAAAATTGCAAGAAAAGGGCCACAAATCGCAAATAAGGGCAATCGAAATATACTGACAAAAAATAAATGTTGAAAACAAGCCCACTGTTAAAAATTATATATTATATATTAAAATGAAGAAAACAGGATTGTTTTGTGAGGTCTGAGGTCTGAGGTCAAGGTTTTCTGGGGGAATAATATTTCAAATTAAGACAAAAGAGCCACAAATCATTACAGAAGAGCCACTTGTGGCTCAAGAGCCACGCGCTAAATAGCACTGTATTAAAGGGAGTGGTAATTTTAATATAGTTCTAATATTTAACAAGAAAAAAACATATTAAAATGAAGAAAACAGGATTGTTTTGTACACTATTCTAAAAATATGCCACAAATTTCAGGTTAAAGAAATACTGTGCCATCTGCGATTTGAAAATTGCAGCAGGCCATATTGCGATTTAATCTTATTTGCGATTAATTGCCCAGCCCTAGTCTGAATTCAAATTCATGTTTACTCAAGTGTCAAATGAGTCACCTGGAGCATCCTTATGTGTCTTACCATCACTGATACGTGGATCAACAGTTTGTTGGCACTCTAACAGATGTTATGTTGTTGGTAATGATGGTTTAGGATGCTGGCTGGGTCTGTGGTACAGTCAACTATTTTTAGAAAGTGAGAACTGGTAGCTTATGCCTCTGTGTGATGAGCCGGGCCAGCCGGGGCAAATTGACTTGTCTGTGAAGTGGTTGAGGAGAGGAAGAGGGGCACAGGCTGAGGTGGAACAGGAAAGACAGGTAATTGTGTCTCCAGGGGGGTAGAAGTAGATCTCTCTCTGATCTGACAAAACAGGAAGGGGAGAGAGAGAAAAAAAAAAAAAAGCTTCCTCTGCTCTCTCCCAGCTACTGTCAACCCTCAGCAGGAGGAGAGGAAACAGAAAAGGGGAGTATTGACCCAAGGTGATCTGATTCGTCCTCCTCGGAGAATGAATGGGAGGCTCTGTTCTTATCAGACACACTGACTCTCTGCTAATACCAGCCCTTCAACTTTGCCCAAGGCGGCCCACACTCCAGAGTTCTCACTGAGAGAATATGGGTCATTTCTCTGCCATGTATGAAAATGCACTACTCCATGAAATTCAAGCAGCTACAGCTAAAGGTCCAATGGATTTCTTTCACTACTGGAAATTTTCCACGAATCCCCAAGATCTTTTCACACACTGTGGATATTTTCCTGCCTTTTGACTGTTGCAAACATACCTTAGCCTCAGTTGAAGGCTCTTAACTCTTCATACTTGCTCTTTAAAACGTCATGTACTGCATAAAACATCTCGTGACTGTTGTATACGGAAGATCTATTCAGTATAGCAGTGAGCACTGGTCAGACTTGGGATATGAATTGTTCCGTAACACTTTAAATGTGATTATATGCTCAAGTGAGCAGAAAATCTGAAAAAAATTATTTAGTGTTGCTAATTTAGAAGCAGGCTTGCATTCTCTTGGTGTTGTTAGTGTTTTTCTTAAACCAAAGCTGAGATATAATATGGAAGAATCAAGAACCTGCTGACATACCTATATAAATATTGGCCTAAATCATTTGTTAATGTCGGCCTTTATAGGCTTTAGATACATGACTATATTGGCTGTTAATATTGGTCTAAACTGGCTGTAGATATCACCTAACATTAACCTCAAATATTGGCCTATATTGACTGAAATTATTTGCCTATTTAGGATGTATATATTGGCTTATATAGGCTTTAAATACTGGCCTATATTAGCTGTAAATAATGGCTTACACTGGCTGTTGGTATCTGCTTACATCCGGCTTAAGTATTGGCCTAAATTAGCTTTAAATATAAACTTTAAGTGTCTGATGTTGAGATATATTGGCTGTAAATATTGGGCTACACTGGCTGTTAACATCAGCCTATAGGCTTGAAATAGTAGCTTTAGATATTAGCAAACACTGGTTGTAAATTTCATCTTGCATTAGCCTTAAATATTGACCTATATCGGATGTAAATATTGGTAGAAATTGGCAGTAAATAGGACCTTTATCAGCTGTAAATATTGGTATAGTGGCCTATATAACTGTATTATTGGTCAATATTAGCTGTAAATAATAGTCCATATTGGTTGTAAATATTGGTCTATATCAGCTGTCATTTTTAGTCAAAATCAGCAGTAAGTATTGGCCTTTATCAACTGTATTATTGATCTACATAAGTTGTAAACATTGGTCTATATTGGTTGTTAATATTCGTTTTAATCAGCTATAAGTATTGGCCTATATCAACTGTATTATAGATCTACATTAGCTGTAAATATTGGCCCATATTGGCTGTTTATATTGGTAAATACCAGCTGTAAGTATTGGCCTATATCAACTGTATTATAGATCTACATTAGCTGTGAATATTGGTCCATATTGGCTGTTAATATTGGTAAAAACCAGCTGTAAGTATTGGTCTAAATCAGGTGTGAATATTGGCCTGTATCAGCTGTTAATTGTCTTAGTTTGCTGTAAAAATTGTCTGACTTGGTTGTAAGTATTCTATATTAGCTGTTAATATCAGCTGTATTTATTAGCCAATACCAGCTGTTGATATCAAATGTTATCACTGTAAAAATCTACTTTTATTGGATGTAGATATTATCCTTTATTGGCCGTCAATGTTGGCCTATATTGGGTGTAAATCCCGGCTGTATTTATGAACACATTTCTATAGTTTTTGGCAAGACCAATGATCCCACAAGTTGTGTCTGTCATGGTGTTTTAACACTTATTTTGTGGGCTTTCTACATATTTGTTGACAGAGGAGGACAGTGGATAGAATCAGAAACAGGGATAAGAGAGCTGGAGAGACATGTGGGAAAGTGCCACATGCCAGATTCAAACCCAGGCCGACTGTACACATGGGGTGCACCTTAAACCACTAGGCCCCCTGCGCCGCTGTCATTTTTACATACGACCCTTAGCTATATAGAAGTTTTTGTTTTTTAATAAATACAGACATTTCAGTGAAATAATTCTTTATATTGTAGCTTTAAAGCCAGATTGAAAACATCTTAGCAATTAGTCACCATGGAAAGATTAGGTACTCATTTCTATAAATCAGTATTTGATTTGCTCTCCTGTGCTTCCTTCATAGTGTTGAACCAGATTCTAGAGAAAGCGTTGTAAACTGGGCCTTCAGTCTCCGTGTTGCAGGTTTCCGTTTCACACCTCAAGGCTTCATTCAAACATAAATGCTGAAGGTGTCAAGCAGCAGGAATGAAAATGAATTTGTGAACAAGAAGGAGTGAAAAAGACCTTGTATTACTCTACAGAAAATGTATTTTACACTCTCCTTTCACCAGCACCTTGAAAGTGATCATTCATGGGTGACAGCGATATTACCAGAGCTACTGTAGCTCTAGGAATGGCAGACCTGTCTAAAAAAAAACACTCATAGCAGACATTTGTAACCTGATTTCAACATGGAGAATCATTTCAGCAATACAAATGCAGCTAAAGCAGAGACAATAAGAGCATCTGATGATAGCAAACACCTCAAATTTAATGACTCTTTAATCAGCGCAGGTAATTAAGACTGTGAAAACAAAGCCGAGTAATGACAAAGAGGTGATGGAGTGGGAACAAAAATCTAATTTGACTGGTAACGTGACTGTGAAACTGCTTCAAGCGCCACCTGTGAGACGCTCTCCACTTCACAATCACAGAAAGCAGTCCCATCCCAGACAGCGACCCTGTCCATGTCTTCTCTGGCACGTCAGCGCTGAATAATCGCGTCATGTCCTGCAACAGCTGCCAGGAGCCTAAACCCGCAGCAGCAGCACCAATCGCGGCCCATCTGACCCACTAGCAAACATAATCTGCTGTTGGGCAGATTAGCAGAAGACCACAGCAGCATGGAAATGAGGTTAGGCAGCCAGCGTTTCAGAGAAGCTCGCCGTAATCTGCAAATCCTTCCATCGAGGTCACCCAGAGGAAAACCGCTGGACCAGACACTGGCTGCAATTTTCATTACACTCTACAATGTCCTAGTTCAGGTGTAGATCACATAAAAGACTGAATGTGTTTAAATGAATCAGTAATGCTCTTCTGCTCTATCAGTCATATGATGTCTGTGATATCCATCTTTCTTTTCATCCTTAACTAGAAGTCTAAATCCCTATGCTTTGACCAGTATTCAAATAATTGTTTATCTATTTTGGTAGCTTTCAAACAGCCTGAATACCTCTCAGAGTTGATATATGTAACACTGTTTTCTGATTAGAATGTCTCGTTAGATTAAAAGTCACAAACATTTATCAGACCCAGACTTTTAGGTGATATCACATCTAGTCTGGTTATATTTTATTTTTATTTTTTTTTTTGTTCCTGTTACCAGAAAAAAAATCCAGTCTTTCTCAATCAGTCTTTATTCATAGCATCAATTCACTACAAGACCCTTTACAAAAAGAGAAGGTATAGACTGGACTTATTGTTATGATTTATAAAGACTGAACATTAATCCACAGGGCTAGGTATCACCATTGATGGCCTGATTGGTTTCAATCCATGATCTATCCATCCATCCATTATCTATACCGCTTATCCCTTTTAGGGTCGCGGGGCTGCTGGAGCCTATCCCAGCTGTCATTGGGTGAGAGGCGTGGTACCCCCTGTACTGGTCGCTGATCAATCATAGGGCTGACCTATAGAGACAAACAACAAAGCACGCTCACATTCACACCTACGGCAAATTTAGAGTCACCAATTAACCTAACGAGCATGTGTTTGGTGGTGGAAGGAAGCCGGGGAGAACATGCAAACTCCACACTGAAAGCAAACCAGGAACCTTTTTGACTTTAAATGTTAATGAGCTGTCTGACTCCGCCCACTCAGGAAATGGATGTGGCTTACTGGATGTGACTTGCCTCAGCTGCTGGCTGAAAAAAGGATCAGAAGAGGAGTGCGGAACTTTCTTCCAAGTGGGGAGGGCCAACTGAACCTGGGGGCGGGGCTAACTCCCCACATGACATCATGAGGGGAAGAACTGAGATCAGCACACATTTTCTGAAAGGTGGTGGGGGGGGTATCTGATTCTTGGGGGGATTGTGGACAGGCCAGGGGCCATATTTTAAATAGAAAAGCCTGAAAAGGTGTATTTTGCAGAATATGTGACCTTTAATACCAAGACAATTCTCAGAGAACTAATGCTGGAAATTGTACAAGGTACTTTCCAAAAGAGGACATTATTAAAAATATTCAGAATTATATTTTTAAAAATTGAGCATTTCCCTGTTACTTCACCTCTGCATGGATAAGCTACAGCAGATGCTGATTTATTACTCTCCCTTTTCTAAATATTTAAAAAGCGTTGTTATTTCTGTACTGTTGCACATAAACTTACAGATATTTTATTGTTCAGAGCAGTGAGTTTCAACCTTTTTTGCCCAAGGCACACCATATCTATAGCCGTATGAATGAGCCTATTTAAAGCAGGTTACAGTAACTTATGTTTTGTAATATAGTACAAATTACAACAGCATACCAAGATTTGACTCAAGGCACTCAAAATAACATTTGAGGAGCTCAAAAATGTTGACGACTTTCAGCAAACCTGCCAACAGTTATCGCCTCTACTACCACAGCTAATGTAGCAGAACTCTTATCATAACTAGAAACTTTCCTTTAATACGAAAAGAGCAAAGAACAGAAAAGTGACCTGTTGGACAAAGTCTGATCTGATTTCATGGTCTAAGGTGAGAGAAAATGTTGCCTTACACCAGAAGAACAGCATCAGCAACTGCTAAACTCTTATGTTAAAGAACTAGTGAACACTTTAACATTTTTGTCAGCTGAACACTGAGGTATCTGACTGAACTGTGACAAAACACATCGGTGCTTGTGTTAATGACACATTTGACCCAAACTGATAAAAATCTGCATTTTAAAGCTTTTAATTAGCTCAAATGGACATCTGCTTTGACAAATCTTTCTGAAAAGGTGGGACCTATATGACGTAGAATCCTAGCATCAGCAGTGCAGGCTGCAACTGCACTGCCTCGGCTCTGAGAGCTCTAGCTTTAGTAACGCCGGTGCTGGAGCCAACAACCAAAACAGGTAGTGCTCAGGACCACCACGGTCCACCACTACACCACAGCCTGCTACAGGGGACTCTGGAGGGGAAAAATCCTCCACCCCTAAAGATCACTATGAGGCAGCACTGCTGCCGGACTAGGGCTGAACAATTCACAAAAATAATCGAATTGCGATTTTCTTTCACAATTATTCGATTGCGATTTAATATATGATTACAATTAGATTTCTCATTTTACGAAGATTTGAAAAATATATCTAATTGCAATTGATGTTGCTCATTTTGCAAATTTGATATCAGTTGCTTTATTGAAGGGTATTATCATTTTTATGTCATCCTCGTTTTGATCTAGAAAAACGTGCATAAAAACCCAAAAGGATGATTTTTTTGTACACCATTCTAAAAGAATTGAAACTTGAATGTTTGCATAATGTGCACTGAAGTTCTGCTCCTGCAAAAAAATGAATGCATTAAACTGGTATTCTCACATATTTTGAGTTAAAGAAATATTGCACCTTCTGTGATTTGTAAATTGCACTCGGCCATATTGTGATTTAATCAAACTTGCGATTAATTGCCCAGCCCTATGCTGGACTCTCTGTCACTGACTAGCAAGGGTACTCCCCCCTCACTCCTGCTTCATCTGGAAAACCCCTGTCCTTTTCCTCTCCCTCCTCTCAGTACCAAACTGCTCACTTTTTGTGCCTTTTTTGAATTACTGAAGTTGTTGGAGTTAGCTCTGAGCTGGGCGTTTACTTACACTTTAAACACTGGTATCAGCCCTAATTCTCACAATCAGTAATAACCTTTGACCTGGTCCAATCTGGCTAGTCAATGAGGAGAGGCATATCAGCTCACAACCACTTTGGGAGAAAAGCTGTAGTGGCTAAGGTAAAGCAAGATCTGATCTTACCCTCATAATAAATCCCACTCCTATATGAGTTAGATAGAATGTAGTTTGTTTTATTTCAAACATCACCCAGGTATGTGCATATTTTTAATATTGAGCCAATATCTGCAGGCAAAACAAATCTATTAATGAATTCAAGCAGGGGATTTGAAAGTCTGCGTGCTACCATGCCAGTCATTTAGCTGATGGCTACATCTGGAGCCTGGTTTTTAAGCCAATTTGTTGACATTTTAGGATCATTAGAAGTCTGCCAGATTAGCTCTTAGCAGTTCCTGTTTGTGATCTGAGCCTGGATGTGCAAAAAAACGGAAGTGTGGAGAAAAGGGGCTTTTTTTCTCTGTTTCATAAGAAGATTTATGTTATTTTTGATTGACACCAGAGATGATGGTATCCTCAGGAGGTATAAGTCACATACACTTTTCAACATTTTTATGTATCATGATTTTATTTTAAGATTTGACAGCGATATGAGTCAGAGATGAAGTCAGGGATTGGACTGAATGCCTGCTCGAACTTTGCCTTGATTTTTTCTTTCACTCCATATACTACTCATTTTTACACCCTGCGTAGGAGTTCATTACAATGTTTCCTGTTGTCTCTATGTACAACACCATTTGGTTTTCTTATTTTACTACTAGACGTTACTTTTACTGCACCGGAGGAGAAGACTTGATGATATGAAAATAAAACAAGCCTCTCTAACTGTGTGGATATCCAGGTCATTAGTGCAGGTTCAGCTGTAAGAATTTACTACCCCATTTTGAAACAATGCAGTCCCAATTTTTTTGATTGCATTGAGTAAAACAACAAAATCAAAGTGATTATTGAAATCTGATATTTTTTTTCATCACCTATTACATGGTTCTGGCAACAACAGACATCATCTAGATCAGCGGTTGAGCTCCAGGACCCACCATCAGCTTCTCAATGATGGATTGCAACACAGATTTCTGATAGTTCTTTAACCTGTCAGTTTGATTTAACATACATAAAAAGTGACAAATCAATGAGACAGGACAACATAAACAAGTTTGAAAGAGTTTCAGACTTTCTGACATATTCATAAACCCACTGAAAAGGGTTCCCTGACCCACTTTAAGCTCCAGACCCATCAGTTGAGACCCACTGGTCTAATATGTTTGCAGCATTTTAGTACTGAAACACTGGCAACATATTTGTGATATTAAGAAAATCTGCATGAATTTTATTTTATATATATATTTTATATATTTTTGATAATGCAAAACCCCATCATTTACCCAATATTAGGTGAATTAGACTTTTTACTCGTGTTACATTTATGTTTAATGATCTGGAACTGGTACAGGCCACGTCTGCAGGCTGCTTCATTAAAGACCCTGTAAAGTGAAATCCACAATTTATGTCTTAACACTCTAGATATGTTGGGAAATGGTTGCTGTCAACGTGAAAACACTTAGATCTACATATGACTGAACCCTGGCTGGGTTTCATGTGGGTGGGGCCAGTATGTGGGCTCATGATGTCACGAGCCCACAGTTGGGAATGACCCCGCCCCTCTAACGCTGCAATCTAAAATCACAGAGCAGTTCATCTCAGTCCAGTCTGTTGTTAGCTGATGTCACTGCCTTTTATTGAAAGTTAACAGTCAGTTAAATGCTGTTTTTTTGTTCATTGTGAGGTAAATCTATCAGCCACAGTGGTCTATGGATCAGTTAGAGCAGTGTTACTCAACCCTGCACAACCAAAGAGCCAAATTGTTAAAAAATACCTTTGCAAGAACCACAATCAAAGAGGTGAAAAGTGGCAAAAACAGCTTGAAGTATAAATGACAATAAGTTAAAGGTGGCAAAAATGGTCAAAAGCAGCTAAAATGGATGAACAGGGGTGAAAATCGGGAGAAAAAGTGGAAAAGAGTCAGAAAGTAGCAAGAAATGGGTGAGAAGTTTCAAAAAATGAGTTAGTGGTGGCAAAAAATGGTCCAAAAGTGGCAAAAACATCAAAAAAATCAGTTAAAAGTGACCAAAATGGGCAAAGAGCAGTCAAGACTGGCAAAACATGGGCAAAAAATAGGAAACAAGTGCTATTCAATAGCAAAAGGATGCTTAAATGGGCAAAATATGGTGAAAAGGGCAAAAATGGGATAAAAGTGGCTAAAAGAAGTGACAAGAATAGGCAAAAAAAAAAAAGGAAACTAGTGGTACTTAATGGTAAAAGGCAGCTTAAATGGGTGAAAAAATGGCAAAAAATGGTGTAAAAGGGCAAAAATGGGGAAAAAATTAAACAAGTGGTATTTAATGGCAAAAGGTAGCTGAAATGGGTCAAAAGTGGCAAATAATAGGCAAAAAAGTTTACCTTTTTCAAGGATTTCTGGGGGAATAATACTCAAAATTAAGACATAAAAAAGCCACAAATCATCACTAAAGAGTTAAATGTGGAGGATCACTGGTTTACAGCATCATAACAGAGATTTGAGCCAGAAAAAGGACTTTTTATCTGAGAGGATCATATTTTTCCTGAGTGGGCGTGGCTTCAGCTCCACACCATCCTGGAGCAGATTTTACTGACTTAATTTTCATGCTTTTAAAGCGTAATTTTATTAACCTGGAGATGTTTTATCTGACTGAAATTTAATTTAGGGGTTCATATCACAGTGGCACATTGTCATACCCAACAAACCTAGATACAGATTCATTTTCACTTTACAGGGTCTTCAACCCTTCATGACCTACCATACAAGAAATCTGCCAGAGCATATCTTTACATTTTTACATACTGTAGTGCCATTTTTTGGAGTATTTGAATTGACTTTACATCAGTACAACCCTTCGAACCAAAATTTTAATGATATGTATGTGATAAGTCCATGGTGAGAAATTAAATTGCTTAAACATGCAAGAAAACCACAAGATAAACGAGAAGCGTTCTTATTTTTTTTGTACACATTTTCGTAAATACAGAGATGTCATAGCTGTATCACTCAAAATTGTGATTTCAAAAAAGTTGGACAAGATCATTTAAACCAACAAAAAATTATTATAGGTATGGTCACAACTCCATTTTTGAAATACACTCATCTTTATGAACTGTGTCAAAAATAAAAAAATGACCATGACCTGCAAGAGAACAACATATTTAAAGCCCAGATTATATTATATATATTTTTAATTGTGCATTTTATACTACATTTCTGCAAAATAAGGAAGGATATTTGTAGAAGGAAGCAGTACTCTGGAACTAACTGGAACTAACACATGTGACGTGTTAGTGTTACTTCTCTGGTTTTATATGCAAAAAGAATTATTGCTTTATCTCATTTGGTTACAATTCTACCTGCGGTTAAAAATAGATATGCAATAGATGGATAGGTTTTAAAGGGTTGACACAAAAAAATAACAGCTCTGTACTTTCTGTGACAGCTAAATTTGTCTAATTGCTCTGTTATTTACTCAACTTTGATATTTCTCAAATAAAGCAGGCCTACCTGGTGTCTTATTCCTGGGAAATATGGATTTATGATGTGAAAAGATCCACATGCTTGCACCAGTTAAATGTGCCTGAACAGCCATAGAGAGCCTGACAGATATCCAAACTGTAAAAGCTGTAAAGATAAGGGGCGGCTTTGTTTAAGCACTTTTTTAAACAAAGGTGTTCATAAGATAAGAAACGGCTGGGAGGTTTATTTTTTAGAATCTGTATTACCATAAAGTCAAACACATGACAACGTACCATCATGTCTCCTGTCTTCTATGTCTTAAACACAGAATTTAACTTTGAATTTTATTTTTTTGCTAACAGGCTGTGCTACATAGTTGGGGTTATTTTACCATGGTTTTAAGGAATGGAGGAGGATAACTGACAAACAACAGCAGCAATAGAGGTGACAGTTTTTCAAGCTGAAGTCAAAAAAGCTGCATTTTGATAAAACTGACTGACAGCATTGACTTCAGTCAGCAGCTTCTATTACACCATGCAGTATTTCTCTGAGCTGCAGCTACCAGATTATAAACCACAGGTGATCAAGTCTAGTGATTAATTCTGATCTACCAATCTCATATTTTTAAAGAAAACTGTCTGATAATAATCGGTACTTGATCAAATATGGCATCCCTTCCTAAATCATGATAGATTTGTACATCAAATTCCCCCAAGAAGATGCGTTGGTAGCCTACAATCTTAAAACTGGTCATGCATTGATGATTTTCTGTGCACTCTCTTACTTTGGGAGGAGACACGGAGATGTTCGGTTACAGGAGAAAGAGTTAATATCTCACAGCGGTTAGATGACGCACCACATTTGTGTTTTATGCTAATACACCCACATTTTTGGTAAGTGACACACTCCGTCTGTCTTCTGTGGATCCTTGCGCAAACACTGACTGACATGTGGCCTTTTGTCATCAGTTAAATAGAGCACTAAAAGGCAACATTAAATTTAATGAGGGAACACAGTGCCAGGTGACAGAGTTACAGCCCCGTCCTCTCACATCTTTTTCCATCATTTCAGCTTCATATGCATTATGCTTATGTCACTCTTCAGACATTTCTGGCCTGTTATTTTCATGTTGGATGGAGTCCATATAGCCTGAATCCTGATTCTGCTCTTACAGTGTCCTATCAGCATGTTTGCTCACTGTCTTGAATATTAATAGAGCGTAAAAAGTGCCCAGAGTAGAATGAGTTTGTGGAGCTTTCTGATGATGATGATGAGCAGAGAAGAGGAAGGCAGCACTTAGCTGTGTAGTACAGCAGAGAAACAGATGACTGTGTTGGGTGTGGACTTATTTTCAGCTCAGTTTTAGTGTCTCATGGTCGTTCTGTGGGATTTGGCTCTGAATGTGAAGTCTTATGAGCTGGCTGAGGCAGAGCAGGATTATTATTCTGAATAATTCTTATAAATTTGAGCTCATGCAAAGATATCATGCAGGATTTGTGTTTAAGTTCTTGTACCTGCAGTTCTCCCACAGTCCATCTGTGCAGCATTTCGTCTATGCCACACACTTGGAAGCAAATTGCATCCTTTCTTTTCAAGCTTTGGGTTTCCACAGCATGGACCCTGATCTGTCTCTGGCTGTTCTCCTAGCTCCACTCCACTCTGCTCTATTTCAGGTCAGAGTCCCCATCCACACACCCACGCTGAGGGACGGGGTTGACACAGATGGACAGGTTAATGACTGTGGTGAGGCGAGAGGCTTTAAAATGTACAGAAATAGTGAGTTACAACTAAACTTAAAACAAAAAGTAAGGCAATTTGTGTTTGGTACATTATTTCTTTGTTGTAACAGTGCTTCTGGGTAATAAATCTTATACAGTTGGAAAGCCTGTTTATTACCCTTTTAAATGATGCCACTTTTGTAAAGATCATGCATTTGTGGGATGATCAGCAGAGCTGAGTATGTGGGTTGTGCCCATGAAAATGTGCCAGATCTTCTCTGCCAATGCCAAACAGCTTATTCTGCTATTGACTCTTGTTTGTTTGGTGGATTGGATTATTGAAGTTTGAAGAAACAAAACATATTGGCAACTCAACAGTTTATTCATTTAACAAACAGGAGCCTCAGTAGCATGTGGAAGAACCATACATAGCCACAACAGCCTGGCTCCTCCTCCTCATGATGGTCACCAGCCTGGTCACACACTGCTGTGGGATGGCATCCCATTCTTCAACCAGCATTTGTCGCAAGTCAGCCAGCGTGGTTGTGTTGGTCACTCTGGCACGAACAGCACACCCAAGTTGATCCCACAAGTGTTCAATGGGGTTAAGGTCAGGACTGCTGACAGGCCATTCCATCCTCTCCACCCCCAAATACTGGAGATAATCTCTGATCAACCCCGCTCTGTGGGGGCGATTGTTGTCATCTTGGAGGATAGAGTTCTTGCTGACAGGGTGAAAAACAGTATTCTCGGGGTGTTGTCTTCTTGGGACGCCCACTTCACGGCCTGTCTCTGACATTCCCCTTTATATGGAACTTGGCCTTCAGTTTGGAGATGGTACTAGGGTTCACTCCAAACAATGCCGCAACTTTGTTTTGCGGAACACCAGCTTGAAGTTGCCTAACTGACGGGCCCTATCCAGATCAGTCAAACGTGGCATGCTGATTCTTGAAGCAGACATCTACTGACCACTGTAGCAGGGCCCATGCTCACAGGTGCTGCCAATCCGGCACCTGATTGTCAGCACCTGTGGGTACCAGAAGCTCAAAACAAGAGTCAGTAGCAACAGCAAAATAAGCTGTTTGGCATTGGCAGAGAAAATTTGGCACATTTTTCATGGGCGCAACCCACATACTTAGCTCTGCTGCTCATCCCACAAATGCATGATCCTTACAAATGTGGCATCATTTAAAAGGGTAAAAAACAGGCTTTCCAACAGTATAACATTTATTACCCAGAAGCATTGTTACAACAAAGAAATAATGTACCAAACACAAATTGCCTTACTTTTTGTTTTAAGTTTAGTTAGCAGAGCTGAATGATTTGCAAATATAATTTTTTTTTTTTTTTTTTTTTTTTTTGTGATAAAGATTATTAGGTTCCTTGGGGTTATTTTTCAAATAACTTAAGATCCTCAGGTTACTCTTAGTTCTTCAGTGTTACTCAACCCATGGCTCTGGAGCCTTTTGTGGCTCTTTTGTGATGATTTGCGTCTCTTTTGGGTCTTAATTTGAAATATTATTCCCCCAGAAAACCTTAACAAAAGGGAAACTTTGACCTCAGAAGTATCCATTTCAAGTCACATAAATCAGTTTGTTTCCCACACTTATACAGTTGGCTTTATTTTTATTTTCTGTCTGTATATTTCCATTGCCATTATCTGCAATTTTGACACTTTCCACAATTTTTTTGCCACTTTTAACCCATTTTGCTGTTTATAGCCTATTTTGCCACTTTTTTGCCACTTTTATCCCATTTTTGCCACATTTATCCTGCTTTTTGCTATATACTTTTCCCCATTTTTGCCACTCTTTGCCCATTCTAGTCACTTTTCACAAATTTTTTGCAACAAAAAAGCTGCTTTTTGACAATTTTGCCACCTTTGACTCATTTTTTTGTCACTTCTCGCTAGAGCCCAACTGATTGATCGGCGGGCCGATTAATCAGGCCGATTATAGCGTATCACAGATTAATCAACATCTGCCAATATGTAGCCAATATATTAACTTTTTGCTGCGCGGGGATTCTGTCACTCTGCTCCTGTGTGTCCCTGCTGCACTCTGCCCGAATGCCTGGCCCCTCCCCCTTACACACTAAGTCACTCGACTGCAGCAGAGGACTAAGACTTAGACCAGAGAAACTGTATTTTCTTTACTCCATGGTAAGCTGTGACTTTTTAAAATAATGTAACACTACACTTAGGTGCCCCATGATGATAACATCATTGCGGAAACACGCTGTTAGGGCACGTGAAGGAGAGCATGCTAGTTTTTTCACGTAAGTTTTAGAGAGCGTATTACAGTGTTTTAACGTCGTCTAAGTTGCATCTTTGTGAAATAAACAATGATAAATGCAACTGTTAATTCCCATGTCCACCATTATCTAATGTAAGACTATTATACAGCTTTTTAATATATCGTATCATATATCGGCCGATATATTGGTTATTGGCCGATATAGCAGATATTTTTTAGCCCCCAGTATCGGTATCAGCATCGGCCCCGAAAATCCTGTATCAGTCGGGCTCTACTTCTCATCCAATTATGCCACTTTCTGCCCTTTTTTGCCACTGTTTCTTCCAATTTTTGCCAATTTTTACTCAGTTTTTGGCACCTTATGCCTATTTTGCCACTTTAATGTTGCTTTTGGATCATTTTTGCCAAATTTGACTGTTTTTTTTTTTTTATAGCCCCTGTAACCCTTTTTTACCACTTAAGCCCTTTTCACACTGCCGCGCAGTAACTACCCTGAAAACCGTCTCCCTGCTGTCCCCCCAAAATGCCGAGTGTTTTTTAAAGCGGCTGCTGCCGCCGTGGTATGAGGCAGCAATGACGTAGATGTGCTTCGGTGAATGTCACAGCAGAGCCCACCCACAAGTCCATCACACATCCCTCCCCAAAAACACGTAGAGTACCTCACAATCTCTGTGTATTAACATGTATAATGTACAATAAAACGAGGGAAAAATATGGTTCCGTCATCAAAAAAAATCCCCCTAGAAAATACGTTTCAATGGTTGGTTCCACAATTTTTCTTCTAGTTGTCTTTGTACGATGGTTGCCATGTTGTAGAGCTCAGGATATTCATGATACACCAGCATTATGAGCTCCTCCAGTGTTTGCTTAGACCCATGAAGCCTGCTATTTCCGGGTTCTCTCCCTCCTTCGAAGTGATTGGCTGCTGCCAGAAAGTTCAACACGCCGAACTCCGAACGGCAGGGCAAAATCTGTGCGCGTTCACGTGGGCGGCAACTGCTTCTGTGTCCTACCGCCACAGTTAAAACCGCTTCCCGTCGGCCGCCCGTGCCTCATTAAAATGACTGGAGGCGGCAAGTTGCCGCGCGGCGGTGTGAAAAGGGCTTTAGATTGTGGCCCTTGCAAAGATATTTTTTTCAAAAATTTGCCTCTGTGGTTGAGCAGGGTTGAGTAACACTGGTCTAAAAATTAGTTCCCAAAAACAGCCATTCCCATAACTCTTCATCTGAGAACATTTTCAGCTTCTCCTGCAGCCTTCAGTCACAGCATGCTGCAGTTGTTAGCAGTGTTAAAAAGCCTTTAGCTTCCTCCAGGAGCTTTAAGAAATGGAGGTTAGGATAAGAAAGAACTCTAGTTTGCTACCAGGTCTGACTGTGTGCATAAATCATCTCTGTGTCAGTCCTGTGATTGACTGAAAATGTCCATTTCATACCTGCCTGTTGCCATTGTTATCTGGATTCATGCTAAGACCCTGAAAGGATAAATGTTTATGGATAATGGACAGTTGGAGGACAGTCATTTAGCCAGGGAGCATTAAAAATGTGTGCATGTCAAGTGGCTATTACAGGGAAATGGTTTTGAATTAAAGCCTTTCACTGGCAGCCTCCTTTTACTTGCCTTTCTCCACTTTCACATGTGATCGCACCCCCATCTGTTCCTCCAGATTACTCTGTCTTCTTCTTACTCATCTTCTTTTACTGTCTGTCTCAATTACTTTCAGCCGCCCACGTTCTGCTTCCACAAAACTAAACATGTGCACGCATTAGCTGAAAAAGTTTTCCTCTCTCCTTGTCTTGTTTTTCAAGGTCTTGTTGAGCGGCAAGAAAAGCCCCCAAGGAATATCATGGCGACGTGCACTGAAATTTTAATCAGGGGGAAATGGGGCGGCACAATCTCGCTTCTTTTTGGTATAAATTTGCACAGATGGACTCTTGCTGCTTGTCAGGTCCTCGTGTGACACACTGAGGGCGTCTGCCTGTGACAGAACGAGGGGAAGAAGAAAAGACGGTGGAGGAGAGAGGTGAGGAGGAGAAAGGGGAGGGAGGCAGGAGAAAAGCAGAGCTGAATGGATTTTATTTTATGCTCCCACACAGCATCTCAGTGTCTGTGCCGAGGCTGGTGAGGGGATGGTATAATAGTTTATACATTCATCACACAAACGGGCTGAAGGATTTCAGGGTTTTCTGTGAGTTGGACTAGAAAGGCGGATAAAGAATCTTTGCACTTATAGGTTTCATAACAGAGGAAGAAGAGTTCAAAACAGAATTAAATGACGCTCCGTTATCTGAGAACATTGAGCCTGGACTAGGTGCATGTGTGCTGCATGTTGGCTGTGCCTCCCTGCTGCCAGACCCCTGCCTTCTTTAGGCTTGGAGATCATTGATTTTTATCAGTAAGGATATTATTTGGTAGCATATGCTTGTTTGGCACTTTGACGCGTCAACCTTGGGCATGAACTGCTCTGGCCTCCTGATGGCCATCGTCCAGGCTTGCACCAGCCCATCTCTGAAGGTGTCCTCCCACCAGCCTCCTTCATAATGCACACAACTGCCTTGGGGTCTGGACCAGCCCATAAGGGGCACCCACTGTCCAGTAAGTTGACCCTTCCCATCCACGCTCTCCTGAGTGCAGATGAATTGATCTTATTTATGACATCTCTAATGATCACTTCTTTCTTGCAATGAAACTCTCAGATCTTACCCTTTATTTGCTTGTTCTGCACCTGAGCTTGCTTAACAAGAAACCAACCCATTAGTGAGCGAGCAATCAAGCTTTGATCGCATATCCTCTGCACTGATTTGACAGTATGAATATGTATTTTTCTATTTATGCACTCTGTACTCTTCAAATATGCTAAAAACCAACTGGCTACCATGAGAACTTGGCTACCATCCTGATTTATGTACTTTTTCCCTCAAGTTTCTTACAGTAAAACACTGACAGCATCCCAATCAGTGTTTCTAAAACACAGATACAAAAGTTACTCACTCTCAGACCTAATTAGTTGCTTTGGGAGAAAAAAAAATAGTGCCAAAAGTAGTTAATGTTAAAAGATGCTGTTGCTACACCATCTGGCAAAAACATGCTCTGCTGACATTTAAACGGCTGATTTTATCCTCTATTTGGCTGCTTGTTATTTTTAAAAAGCACATGCTGAGGATGTCGCCCCTAGATGGAATCATAAATACCTGCCCTAAAGTTATCACAGGACACACTTTACTCTCTGTGGGAATGGGATTACTGACTTTAAACCTGCCTAGTGCCTACACAGCGTTCCAATTTCCATCCATCCATTTATTATACCGCTTATTCAGTTCCGGGTCACGGGGGGGTTGGAGCCTATCCCAGCTGTCATCGGGCAAGAGGTGGGGTACACCTTGGACTGGTCGCCAGTCAAATGCAGGGCTGACATATAGAGACAGACAACCAGGCACGCTCACATTCACACCTACGGGCAATTTAGAGTCACCAATTAACCTAATGAGCATGTTTTTGGTGGTGGGAGGAAGCCGGAGTACCCGGTGAGAACCCACGCGTGCACAGGGAGAACATTTAAACTCCACAGGGAGAACATTTAAACTCCACACAGAAAGGCCCTGGCCCTGACCTGAGCGAATCAGCGACCTTCTTGCTGTGAGGCAACAGTGCTAACCCCTGCACCGCTGTGCCGCCCAGCGTTCCAATTTATTATTGAATTTTCCTTAAAAAATCAATGCAAATGACAGTCAGTATAATTTTCAAGTCATCATCCGTTAGATCATAATTCAGATTTTGACCAAACTTACCAATGATAACTATTTTATTTCAGAAATTAAAAAAACTCAAAATGCACTTTTCCAAATTATTATGCGCAACAGAGTTTCAGAACATTTTATAGGTTCTAAAGGACTGAAAATGGTCATTAGCTAAATTTGCAGCATTAGGAGGTCATATTTACTGAAATCAAAGCTATTTGAGTCTAAAACATCTTTGATATCGCCTTTATAGTTCTTGCAATTCTTTGCCTGAGGATGCTCCAAAGATTCTCAACAGGGTTGAGGTCAGGGGAGGATGGGGGCCACACCATGAGTTTCTCTCCTTTTATGGCCATAGCAGCCAATGACACAGAGGTATTCTTTGCAGCATGAGATGGTGCATTGTCATGCTACAGAAGGCACGGTTCTTCTTTTTGTACCATGGAGGAAAGAGGTCAGTCAGAAACTCTTTATACTTTGCTGAGGTCATTTTCACACCTTCAGGGACCCTAAAGGGGTCTACCACAATCAGCCCACAATCAGCCCTGCTGTGAGTTGTATCATTAACTCCTCTCTGTCCACAGGTGTTTTCCCAGCTGCTTTCAAGCAAGCGCGGGTTACACCACTGCTCAAAAAACCCACTCTCAACCCAGCCCTGGTTGAAAATTACAGGCCGGTCTCACTTCTCCCATTCCTATCAAAAATACTGGAGCGCACAGTCTTCAACCAGCTCTCAGAACACTTGCAGAACAATGATCTACTCGATCAGAATCAGTCTGGCTTTAGGCGGGGCCACTCTACTGAAACTGCACTTTTGTCGGTAACGGAATCACTTCGCTTGGCCAGAGCAGCTGGTCAGTCCTCAGTTCTCTTACTGCTGGATCTGTCTGCTGCCTTTGACACAGTAAACCACCAAATCCTCCTCTCCACACTCTCTTCACTTGGTATCTCAGGATCTGCCCTACAGTGGTTTAAGTCCTACCTCACAGGGAGATCTTTTAGAGTATCATGGAAGGGAGGAGTGTCTAAACTGCATGGCTTATCAACAGGGGTGCCTCAAGGGTCTGTGCTTGGTCCCCTACTTTTCTCAATATACACCACCTCACTTGGTGCAATCATCCGCTCCCATGGCTTTTCTTATCACTGCTATGCAGACGACACACAGCTATTCCTGTCCTTTCCACCAGATGACACAACTGTCTCAGCTCGGATCTCATCCTGCCTTGCTGATATTTCTAAATGGATGAGGGAACGTCACCTTCAGCTCAACCTGCCCAAAACGGAGCTCATTATCATCCCAGCCAGTCCCACTGTGGAACCGCAGATCAGTATCCAGCTTGGATCAAATAATCTCTTGCCCACTAAGTCAGCCCGGAATCTGGGTGTCATGATTGATGACCAGCTAACCTTCAAGCTCCATGTGGCCTCGACTGCTCGGTCCTGCCGTTTCGCCCTCTACAACATCAAGAGGATCAGACCCTACTTGACAGAGCATGCTACACAACTCCTAGTACAGGCTCTTATAATATCACGTATTGACTACTGTAACTCATTACTGGCAGGCCTACCTGCATGCACAGTTATACCTCTGCAGTTGATCCAGAACGCAGCAGCACGTCTGGTCTTCAACCAACCCAAGAGAGCTCATGTCACGCCTCTTTTAATCTCTCTACACTGGCTTCCAGTTGCAGCTCGCATTAAATTCAAAACTCTAATCATTGCTTACAAAGCAGTAACTAAAACTGCTCCTGTTTACCTGGAGTCCCTCATCCAGGTCTACACCCCTTCTCGCCCACTACGCTCAGCCAGCGAAAGGCGCCTGGTACTTCCAGCACATCATGCTCCTAAGTCACTAGCTCGACTCTTCTCCTCTGTTGTCCCTAAATGGTGGAATGAATTACCCAACTCCATTCGATCTACAGACTCCCTGTCTACTTTCAAGAGAAGGCTAAAGACCCAGCTCTTCAGAGAACACTTTGCACTTAGCTAGGCAATTCTCTACTGTTGTCCCCAGTAGTAGATTGAGTCTCAGCCAGACTATTCTCCACTGCTGTCCCCAGTGGTTGAATGAGTTTCCCAACTATAGTTAGCTCGCACTGTCCTGCTCTACTTCTGGGATTTCTTTGCCCAGCTCTTTGGGAATGATCCAGCACTTGGTACTTGGTAAATAGTTGTTGTGAAGCCTAATGAATGGCAATTAGTGATCCCACATTTTCCTTGATTCATTGTTGCTGTCTAAAAAAAAAAAAAAAAAAACATAAAAACAAACAAAAAAAAAAAACAAACAAAAAAAAACAAACAAAAAAAAAACCTAAATAAACAACGTATATTTTAGGTACTCTGCCTTAAACTCTACACGGCAGCACTTGCGTCCAATTGAACCTGAAGTACTTGATGGCACTTACTGATATTGTTTCTTCTTGTCTAGATCATTGCTTGTGTTGTTCTTGCTCTCAAATGTACGTCGCTTTGGAGAAAAGCGTCTGCTAAATGACATTGTAACATTGTAACATTGTACCAGCTCTCTCCCCATGATTCCGTCCCAAATTATGACTCTGCCCTCTCCTTGCTGGTGTTGCAGCCTTGTTGGGACATGGTGGCCATCCACCAACCATCCACTACTCCTCCATCTGGACCATCCAGGGTTGCACGGCACTCATCAGTAAACAAAACTGTTTGAAAATGAGTCTTCATGTATTTCTGGGCCCACTGAAACCGTTTCTGCTTGTGAGCATTGGATAGGGGAGGCTGAATAGTAGGTTTATGCATGACTGCAAGTCTCTGGAAGATCCTACACCTTGTGGTTCGTGGGACTCCAGAGGCACCAGCAGCTTCAAATACCTTCTTGCTGCTTTGTATTGGCATTTTAGCAGCTGCTCTCTTAATCCGATGTATTTGTCTGTCAGAAACCTTCCTCATGATGCCTTTATCTGCACAAACCCATCTGTGCTCTGAATCAGACACAGATTTCTTCACAGTACAATGATCACGCTGAAGTTTTCCTGAAATATCTAATGTTTTCATACCTTGTCCAAAGGATTGCACTATTTGAGGCTTTTCAGCAGCAGAGAGATCCTTTTTCTTTCCAATACTGCTGAAACCTGTGGATTTCACTTTACAGGGTCTTTAAGGCCTCCTCAGTTGGAAACAGTGAGTGTCGTCTTTCTCTTCTCCTCTAGGTTTCTGACTGAGGCTTCTAGTCATGTCTGCCACCATTTTTCTTTGAGCTTTTTAAACGTTTTGCCTGTATATGTCCCTGCTTTCAGAACTCAAAAGTAGCTGAAATAGTTTTAACAGTTGGCACAGCTGCAGACAGTGTAAAACTTTGGCATTTTGATAGCAGTTCTGTATGCATAACACACTTCCGAATTCTTCTCTGTGACCTGACATCATCGTGGTTTCTGGGGATGCACACATGTCAGAAAAGCCACGCCCTCTGATATGAACAGCTCTTGGCTTTAGCACAATCAAAACAGATGAGCTGTAAAAACCAATAGACATGATAAATTCCGACCATGAGTGTTGATTGAACCCGGCTGTAAAGATGTTTATTTCTGCTGGGATTTCAAGGCTTCTGCAGCCTTAAGTGAGTGACACATGAGAAACTACGCTTTTCTGCACTTCCACAATGTTTTAATGTGTGACACCACAAGGCTACCACTTTGTCTCAACATCAGTCCTCAGAATGAGCTTGAGAGAGCAGAAACACTCAGACATACTGACGTCCTTAACCCGTCTCTGTGTATGTATTAAATGAACATCAGTTTACTATTCAGTGTCATATTCTTCACAGTTAGCCCCCTGCTAAATTATTCACAGTGTTCATGCAGGCAGTGATGCCATTTGTATTTAAAGTGTTTCTCTAATTAGCCGTCACCCATCGAGCTAATTATTTCTCCATTGTGCTGTGATGCTGTAATTCAGGTTGCACAGTCACTGAAAGTCAGTGTATGTGTAGAATGAGTAAGTGGAAACAGGAGCAGCCTCTTCCTCTGTATGCCGGGACGCAGCCTGCGTGTCTGCATGCGTGTGGTTGTGTATATATAAGGCCTCCACGGAGCTGTGCGTCGCTGCATTGATATTCTCCTCACAGGGTCGTCAAGCATGAAATAGAAGAGCACACTTTTCTGTGGATAAACTCTCCAGAACGCTGCTGGATGCTGAGAGTCTGATGCTCTGGAGAAATCTCTGTGCTGACTCTGATACTAGCAGAGAACTGGGAGGAAAAAAACATACATTGTGGTGTAGCTGTGCAAGTTTTTTAAGGTTCTAAACTGGTCTAGCCTGAGGACCAGCACTACCTCCTTCATGAGCCAAATTTATGAAAAAAGCTCAACCTAAAACATATTCAGTGAAAGTGTTGATGATTAAATGAAGACAAACCTCAGGGAGGACATGCAAAAGAAAATCTGTTTTACCAGGATAATATGTACATTTTGGTAGTTTTTAAGTTCTTGAGAAATTAAGACACTATCATGGGAAAATCAGTGCCCTTCTTCCTGGATCCAGGTTTAATAGGTCAAGAAAACAAGAAATCACTCATCATAACGAGACACAGTACAGAGTATAGATTCTATAGATTGTTTCGCTACCTTTTAAGCAGAACCATGTGCATTCTTCATATCACTGGTATCAGTCTCTCACTGCATCCTAAAAGTTCAGAATACATCAGTGTCATGCAAATCTTTGCAGCTGCATTTTTGGAGGTTTAGGGCAGGTGGGAAAGTCAGACACATCCGGGGCTCAAAACAGAGTCACATTCAAAGGCTATTTTAGCTAATATACAGATAACAATATATATATACGTCCAGCCTTGATCAGCTGACGGCCAGCTGATACCAATTATCACCTCCCGGCTTCCACAGCCAATCACTGCTTTTCCTTTCAACACAGTGGCCTATTAAATATGACACTTCTCACTAATCCCTGCATGCTTCAATGCTGATGCACCATGCCACGGCTTCCTGCAAAGCTTAACCTCCTCCACCCCAGCCTCCTCCTTTATAGCTTAAAGCTTGTTGCACCCTCATATTCAGAATCATGCTTCTATGGGTTAATTGCTTTTGAACTAAATTTATTGTATTCATTATCATTTATGTATCCATGTGTATGGGGGTTTCTATAGCTGTGGACTCCCTGGAAAATCAAGGCATGCAACTTGACTAGCCCATGAAGCATCTTTTGAGCAGAGCCATCATTTAACCACGATGATCATGTTTTATGATTGTGAGACGCTGTAATTGTGATTTAAAGTTGATTAATGTCCCAGATTTTGAACGTCACATCAGGTTTTTTTTTTATCATTTAGCCTTTGAAGTTAAGCTCTCTTTGTGCCTCAAACTTGCGAGTACTATTTATTTAACTGATGATCTATCTAAAAAAAAAAAAAATACAATACATATATACAGCATACAAGTATGTTTTAGGGCTGAAATGATTCCTTGAATTATCCAGGTAATTCGATTAAAAAAATTCCTCGAGGCAAGTTATTTGCCTCGAGGCTTCGCTATTTATCAGCCCTGCTGTAGCCTGGACATCGTGTGCTTTGTTTTGCATGGACGGCGCACGATGGTGTATTTTTTTCAGTACACATTATCATTAATGTATCCATCCATATGGAGGTTTCTAGCCATGCATGCCCTGCTGCCTGACTATCCCAGGGAGTGTCTTTTGAGCAGCGCCTTCTCTACCAAGTAAAACAGTATATCCATTTTACAGTAACATGGTAAAACATATGACCAGGGTGTTCCTGACTGAAATGAACCACTGCGATATACTTCATGTGCAATCTGTTGTTAAATTTCTGTGACAAGCATCTTGAAACTTCAAGTTGTGCTTCTATGTGTACAGATGTTAAACAGATGTTTTATTTGCTTGTGTTTTTTTTTTCTTTTTTGTTTCCAGGGGCTAAACAGGATGGGAAAGGACCCTCAGGTGGGACATGATGGCATGCGGAGAAAAGACTGGCACGACTATGAAGCAATCAGAAGAGATGCCTCACGATCTGGTAGGTTTTGTCCTTACAGATATTCTCTCGTATAAAGCTGCGTGACGTTTTCATTGTGTTCACAGTGCTCCAGATATGCAAAAATCTCATATATAAAGACATATTTCCTCACACGGCATCTTATTCCCTGTCTGGGAGTTATGGCTCCCCAGCTCTGCAGCAGCGTGTAAATCAGTCCTCTGAATGCAGTTCTACTGCCATAAATATAGTTTATATCTGCTTAAATAATCACCAACTCACTTTTATTTTCTGCTCAGGGAAATCAGCTTCTTTACAAACAGTGTAAATTAGACCAAATAGGTTTGTTCTTGAAGTGAGCTGTTAAAGGATGGAATTTATTTTCTTTACTTTAACAGAGAGAGAGGTTATTTCTGCTCAATGAAACGTCAAGGATAAGGGCTGGGTTTGTTTTTAATGTTATAAATCTGCACAGTCTGAAAATATGAAACTGAATTTAGTAGTTGATTTTTCCTTCATCTGGGGTCATTGGCTGGTTCCTTCTTTGATTTGTCTCTTTTCACCAAAGATGAAAACAAATGTTTTATGTTTATGCTTCATCTCAAACTTTTTGTACTTCTTTGCAGTGAAATATTGTGATGCAGTGTTAACAGTTGAAGAAATGTTTTATAACCAAAAAGGTGCTGTTTGCCAAATTTATCCCAGGGATAAATCAAAAAACATCACACAGTGGTACAAAAAGTACACAACTTTAGCACTTACATAAAAGTAAAGTTACCCTGGTTAAAACTGACTTAAGTAAAAGTAGAGTTACCCTGGTTTAAACTGACTTAAGAAAATGGACAGTTACCCTGGTTAAAACTGACATCAGTAAAAGTACAGTTACCCTGGTTAAAACTGACTTAAGTAAATGTAGAATTACCCTGGTTAAAACTGACATCAGTAAAAGTACAGTTACCCTGGTTTAAACTGACTTAAGTAAGAGTAGAGTTACCCTGGTTAAAACTGACATCAGTAAAAGTACAGTTACCCTGGTTTAAACTGACTTAAGAAAATGGACAGTTACCCTGGTTAAAACTGACTTAAGTAAAAATAAAGTTACCCTGGTTAAAACTGACTTAAGTAAAAGTAAAGTTACCCTGGTTAAAACTGACTTAAGTAAAAGTACAGTTACCCTGGATAAAGCGGACTTAAGTAAAAGTACAGTTACCCTGGATAAAGCGGACTTAAGTAAAAGTACAGTTACCCTGGTTAAAACGGACTGAAGTAAAAGTAAAGTTACCCTGGTTAAAACGGACTGAAGGAAAAGTAGAGTTACCCTGGTGAAAACGGACTTAAGGTAAAGAAGAGTTACCCTGGTTAAAACGGACTGAAGGAAAAGTAGAGTTACCCTGGTTAAAACGGACTTAAGGTAAAGAAGAGTTACCCTGGTTTAAACGGACTCAAGGTAAAGTAGAGTTACCCTGGTTAAAACTGACTTAAGTAAAAGTAGTGTTACCCTGGTTAAACGGACTTAAGTAAAAGTAGAATTACCCTGGTTAAAACTGACTTAAGTAAAAGTAGAGTTACCCTGGTTAAAACGGACTTAAGTAAAAGTAAAGTTACCCTGGTTAAAATGGACTTAAGTAAAAGTACAGTTACCCTGGTTAAAACGGACTTAAGTAAAAGTAAAGTTACCCTGGTTAAACGGACTTAGGTAAAAGTAGAATTACCCTGGTTAAAACTGACTTAAGTAAAAGTAGAATTACCCTGGTTAAAACTGACTTAAGTAAAAGTAAAGTTACCCTGGTTAAAACTGACTTAAGTAAAAGTAGAATTACCCTGGTTAAAACTGACTTAAGTAAAAGTACAGTTACCCTGGTTAAAACTGACTTAAGTAAAAGTACAGTTTCCCTGGTTAAAACTGACTTACGATGAGGTCTTGTGTGTTTGATGCTTTTAGGTAACGGTGAGCAGGGGAAGCCGTTCCCTCTGACAGATGCTGACCGGGTCGATCAGGCCTACAGGGAGAACGGGTTCAACATCTACGTAAGCGACAGGATCTCCCTAAACCGCTCCGTCCCTGACATCAGACATCCAAAGTAAGTCCTCTGTTTGTCAAAGTGAAGACACAATGGAGGGAAAGAAAATACATAAACAATAAGGCAAATATGATGATAATGAAAAACACCATCAAATCTGTTCCCATATTGGCTGTTGGATAAGGCTGTTGTTTTCCAATTTTTTTCAAACATGTTTTTGCTCAAATGACAGCATCCACTGTTTATGCCATCTCATGTCTATTTATTTATGTTTAAAAAAATGGTAAACAAAAAAAAAAAAAAAAACAATGCAGAAGCAGGGGTGTAATATCTAAAGCATCATTTACAGAACTTACATATTCTGAAAGTTAGGTTTAAAATACTTAAGGATATAAATTAGGCCAGTGATGAACTGTCTTTACACGACGCACAAGAAATCTGAAGTACAACCTCAGCGAAAACGCATCTTTGCTAATGTTAGCAACAACACTAACAACAACACGGGATCAAGCCATGATAGCTAGTGTTGCTAATGTTTGCAGAGATGCTAACAACGACGCAGGATCAAGCCATGAAAGCTAATGTTGCTGATGTTAGCAACGACGCAAACAACACAGGATCAAGCCATGATAGCTAAGGTTGCTAATGCTAGCAAAGACGCTAACAACAACACAGGATCAAGGCATACCGTCAAGCTATAACGATGCAGTCCAGCAGACCTGGATTTGTTCCCCAAACGACAACATCTAAACTAACTAATATGATCACTGCTGGGTCACCAGAGACTGCAGACCACCGACATTGTTGACGACAAAGGGTTTCAAGACATCACCTGGGTCGCCTCGGATGCCCCGTACCACAGAACACCTACGAGAACTATTGTCACAAGAATCCGTGAACTGTATGACAGCTAAAAAGGCAACTAAAGTGGAGCAGCTACATTTATTACACTGACGAGAGACCACTGGACATCAGTCAGCAACTTCAGCTACCTCGGGGTAACAGCACACCTGATCATTCACTTCACAGCACAAGTTATTTTGTACCTGATGTGTTTGTCTTCAGGGCTCGTTTGCAGTTTATAAATATTATTGCTCCGTGAATTATGAAAATATATGTTATATTTGTTATAAAAACTCTAGATTGTTTAACATTTCTTCATTTAAACACCATACTTGTACTAATTTATCTCAAACAAAAATGCATGTAAATGGTAGTATTTTAAATGTAATTTTATATAATAATAATAATAATAATAACTTAATTTTTTTCATAAAAAGCACTTTCAAAGTGCTGTATATAAAGTTAAAATAATGAAAATAAACACTTGATAATAAGAACGTTTAAAAATCTCATGTGATTAACTTGATTAATTTTTTTAATCATTTGACAGCACTAATATAAATACATTGATTATACCATAAAAACAACCTTGCACTAATCAAACCAGACCATGTAGATGAGTTTCATCAGGAGGCTTTATTTGTACAGATTTTACAACGCTGACTAGCTGATAAAAACAATTTCCAGGTAGTTCCCAGTAACCTCATAAAAATATTTCTGTGTAAAAATGAACAAATTATCCCATGTTTACTCGCCTGTTTCATCTGATGAAGAGCGGGCTGAAGTCTCAGAGGGACAAAGAGTGTGCAGGTTGTGATTCCAGCCAAAGACTGCAGCAGGTTATTTCACAGATTGGCACTCCATCAAGCACCGGGCAGAAATGAATCACCTGCTGCACTCTCTGGCTGCACTGAAAAAGACTCCCAGCCCTTTGTAGCAGATGGTTGTTTTTACCCCAAAAGGAAGGTCGACTATTGGATGAAAGGCTGGCCTGGGAGCACGACCGACCTGGGGAGTCTTTGTTTTCTTTTTTTTACAGAGAGAGACACAGTGAGAGTTTGGATTTCTCTAAAGGGTGGTTTGACTTCTGATGTGGATTGTGGGAATGATTACTTTAATTCCTCTGTTAATGGTCATACTTTATTTTTTCTAGCTGTATGTCATTTGCTTTTTAGAAAGCCTGTTTAGAATCGTCTTTGGAGCCGTAAATTCTAATCTGAACCGAACACGGTTACTGCAACCAAATTATTTCTAAATGTTCCGTTGCAGGGGTGTTCAAACTTTTCCACCGAGGGCCACATACAGAAATAAATGAGGACGGTGGAGTCATTTTCATATTCCTCGACTTGAGGACATTTTCACCTTGTTTGCAGATGATGTAGTGATGTTAGTTTGTAAATCACAATGTGAAAACAAAGAATGGAAGCTTGAGCTTTTTGGTAAAAAAGAGAAAGTTCTCTAGCTGTTGTCATTTTTATAGCAGTGTTTTTCAAAGCTGTTTTTGCACTGGGTTGGGAATGTGTGCAGGGAAAAAAGGGGCAAAAGTTTATGATGTAAGGAAGCCCTTAGTGGACATTAAGTGCAGCCCAGTGGCGTGCACAGACTTTTTCAAAGGCAGGGCAAAAAGAAAAACATCCCCCAGAACATTTTCAATTAAGTAGATGCCATTTCCTGTATTCTAGTGCATTTTAACACCATATTAGCACCAATCCCACCTTGTTATGAGAGATATAGTTCTGGCTCAATATAGATCAAAAAAGTTCGCAACATAAAAGTCATTGCAACAGTAATGTTTCATAGTGTTTCTTGGTCCTAATGGTCTCCTGGAGTTTAGTGTGTTTTCTTCACCCAAGAGGACAGTTTACTGTGTTTTGCCAATGAGGAGGGTACTTAAACACGCCTTTATGCCACCCAAGTGGGCAGTGTATCATGTTTTAACCAGCCAAGGGGGCAGTTTAGTGTGTTTTTTCCACCCAAGAGGGCACTTTAGCATGCGTTTTGGCTCCCAAGAAGGCACTTTAGCACGCGTTTTGGCTCTCGAGGGCACTTTAGTATGTGTTTTGGCTCCAAAGAGGGCACTTTAGCGTGTGTTTTGCCTCCCAAGAGGGCACTTCAGCATGCATTTTTAAACAATTGGGTAGTGAGTTGGGGCGACCCCCCCCCCCGCACACCACTGGTGCAACCATACATTTATTTTTTAGGTTTTCCAGTAAATTTCAGTCTTTTTCTGAAGATTTCTACTCGTTCATCACCATTCTTCTGGAGAACAAAGCTGGTAGTAAGGACATTCATTCAGAAAAAAAAAAAAAAAACACATTTCTATCCTGTCTGAGAAAAATGAAGTACACAGCGATCTCTTTAGTGGTATTGTTTTATACCGGATGTAATAGACTGCAATAACTCAAACATCAAAGATAATCATAATGATGCAACAAAACAATCTTAAATTTGTCGTGCAAAATGTAGAAAATCTCTGGATCCAGTTGTCAAGCTTTTGCTTTAGATCAAATTAAACAGAATCATGCTCATACCTGCATATGCATGAAGAAAACCATGAAAGAGTGTCTAAAAAACACAATTATCCCAACTGCATTCAGCACCATCTACCTCCTGTACTGCCTCTGAAGACATCAAAACTAAATGTGTACTTAAAGAACCTTTCACATCTTTCCTTTTCCATGCTGGCTTTTTTCCAGCTCATTATGACAAGCACAGTTTGGAACAATTGCTCCAATTATCAAGCTGCCCAGTCCGTTCACCAGGGAGATGTAGCCTCACACTGACAGAGGCTGATAACACACAACACAGCAGACATGCTCTTATAAACTGGGTTCTTGACAGCAATTATCAGTGTCATTGACGATCCCTTCGGTGTGGAAGGTGTGAAGAACTGATGATAGATCTGGGCTCTGGTGCACTAAAGCAGCTTTCATTTGGACTGCAGTGGGACTGGGGATATTTTCTGAGGGTGGGGGCTCTGGTGACAAGAATAGAAAAGGCAGCAAGTCCGGTTTTACCTCATTGTAAAAGTAGGACAGATATAAAGTCTCTCCAGTCAGGCCTTTGAAAATTCCCTGTTAATGTTGGGTGCACCAGGTACAAAGGTTGTCAAGACTCCTGATACTCTAGCATGATCTTTAAAAACACACGTTTAAATATTTAAATGACTGATGATGTTCAAAGAAAAGTAAAGTCTAGATCAGTGGTTCCCAACCTTTTCCAACTCAGGGCCAACTTTTAAATCTCAAAAATTTTCACGGCCCACCTCCAACCCCATAAATACGGAGGCCATATAATGCCTTCTCAGAGCACTTTTTTTTAAATTGAAGATTGAACATAAAGGACTGAGCTGAATACAGGAGAAACATGTTGGAAGCTCCACAGTCGCTAACACCTTCTGTATTACAGTTTCCAAGGAGCTGTCCACACAATAACCTCTAAATAACAACAAAAGTTCCTCTTCGTTTGCTTGTCATATGTCTGATATGTGAAGGAAAAACAAAACAAAATAATGAAAAGAATATTTGAAAATTTTTAATATCCTTTTAAATGTAACTGAGTTTTAACATTTAAAACACTATTCTGTATATTTTTATTTTTATATAATTACGCCACCCCACACACCCACACAAAAATCATACTACCATCCATCCATCCATCCATCCATCCATCTATCCATCCATCATCCATCCATCCATCCATCCATCCATCCATCCATCCATCCTTCCATCCATCCATCCACCCTTCCATCATCCATCCACCCTTCCATCCATCCATCCATCCACCCTTCCATCATCCATCCACCCTTCCATCCATCCATCCATCTATCCATCCATCATCCATCCATCCATCCACCCTTCCATCCATCCATCCATCCATCCACCCTTCCATCATCCATCCACCCTTCCATCCATCCATCCATCCACCCGTCTATCATCCCTCTATCCCTCCATCCATCCGTCCATCCCTCCCTCCCTTCATCCATCCATCCATCCATCCAAAAATGTGGCAAGCAGGTAAAGAATGTCACAAAAAAGTTGCTTAAATGGGGACAATGCGAACAAGAGTTGCAAAAATAAGTGAATAACATGAAGACATGGCTAAAATGGGCATATAGACGCAAAACAGTGGAAAGATGGTAACAGTGTGACTTGAATTAGTTTAAAAGTGGCCAAAAAGAGGCAAAAATGGCCAAAATGCAGCAAAAATTGGTCAAAACTGGCAAAAGAAGTAGCAAACAGGAGATGAATATCACAAAAAAAGTTACTTAAATGGGGACAACGTTAACAAGAGTGACAAAAATGATTACACAGCAACTAAAATGGGCAGAAAGCAAAATAAATGGGATTTGAATATCAAAATGTGTGGTTATAATGGATATAACATGGCATAAGAGTGGAAAAAAATGTGCAAATAAGTGGCCAAAATGGGTGGCAAAATGTCAGTTTTTCTATCAAACCCAACATTAGGTACACTAAATTAAAGCAGGAGAGATCAGCATTGGCCTGTTCAGACCTTAAGTGTATGTTTATATTTCTCACAGAGAAAAGAGGAGCTGACTGTCTAAACTCTCAGTGTACAGACATTTTATGTTTGTATTTGTGCAGAATGACAGCATAAAGGAGCTTGCTCTCATTTTGTTCTGCAAATCACCAGAATTCTTGGTGCCCAGGGCTCCTTTTATTGTTACTATGGTAATGAAACAGGTGCTGACATGGTTTGAATGTTGCTGGTATCATATCAAAATTTAAAAACCTTTTATTGTGACAACACTGATGTGTCTGCTGAGGTCCTTCCTTTTGATAAAAAGACGCACAACCTTGTGTGTTCATCAAAAGGGGAACTAGCAAAAGCTTTAAATGTGAATATTTGCTGGAATAGGTGCATGGCAAATATTCTGCATTTCTTTTCAGAAGTCACCATTCATCCTCAGCACAAGGATGCCTGGGATTGAATAGTGATTTTTAGACTGGCAGAGTGTTGAAGAGCACATGTAGAAGCATGGTGTGCTCTGTGGACCTGTACACACTGACTCATAACAAAACACACTACAAACAAACACACCAGCAACACTCCAACTATCGTCTGCTAAACAGCCTCAGACCTGCTGACCTGATATTCACAGATCAGCCTTCAGCGTTTTTCTTTCACCTGGATCAGACCTTTCGCTGACCCTGTCACTTCCATGTGGAGAGCAGGTTTAACCACTTTTTCTCTCAAGGTCTGGAGAGTTTTTCTTGTTTTCTTCCATTGTTCTCCGATTAAATCGTGTGATTCTTTGACCTTATAAAGTGTTCGCTACCAGACATGTTTACTGTAGAGTCCTACAGGTATCTTTCCTCCATCCATGATGCTACAAACTCTGAGGAAAAGTATTTGAAGGTTATAAGAGCGCAGAGTTGAATTTGTTCAACTTTAAGGCAGAGTTCAACAAGTCACAATTTTTGATAATCATTTTGAGGGTGGGCAAAATAAACAAAATATCCCTTTAAAGAGACCATTCATAAGAGCTGAGATGTGAGAATAATCCAGTCAAATAGGTTAAAGTCTGTTGAGCTGCTGAGTGTAAAATAATTTACAGTAGAGGTTGGGCTCAATCTAACCACAGAAATACAGACAGATTTACATCTGACTGTGGATCCCTCACCTCCATTTGTCAGGGCTTTGTTTTTGATTGCAGTTGTGGGATCATGTGCCACCAAGGCTGCCTATACACTAGACATTTAAGGCCTGATTTACGGCCCGATTTAAGGCCCTTTACCTCCTCAAATGATAGTAGCATCATGGCCTCTTTTGAGGCATGTCACAACCGATTTTTTTGTCCAGATAATTCTTAAGTGCATGGTATCATTGTGGTTATTTTTCTGCTCTGGATTGAGCCAGACCATCCAAAGTAATAAATTGCAAATATCAGACATGTTTGGTATTTACAATTCCAGATTGCACTGCCTCCAACAGAATATCTATGATCAGAGATGCACCGATTCTTTCTTTATAGAATATTTACAGCAAAATAATCATTTTCTACTTATTTTTAAAGAGATATTTCAGCATTTTTGAAGTTGGGTTGAATAAGGTAGTTGGCAAGAGGCCTGAGCGACATGGCCTGCATATCATAACAATTATTATTAGGTTCCTCATCTTTTGCATTTTTCAACAAATTCAAACAATTAATTATTCTATATTATGACTTACATTCAGTCAGGAACACACTCATCATACATTAACCATTTTAATTTACAATGGAGATGAGTTTTTACTTGGCAGAGAAGGCTCTGCTGTAAAGATGCTCCCTGGTTTAGTCGAGCAGCATGCTTTGACTTTCCAGGGAGGGCATAGCTAGAAATATAGATGGATAAATGCATGACAGTGTGTATTGAAAACAATTCAATTACTTTAGATGTAATAAATAAATCCATAGTTGCATGAATCAGGCTATGAGAGTGAAACAAGCTTTAAAGTATAAAGGAGGAGGCTGGGGTGGAGGAGGTTCATCTTTGCTGTTTCAGCAGCAGCATGGTGCACCAGCGTTGGTGCAAGCAGGGACTACTGAGAAATACGTCATATTTCAACGTACTGCTGTGCTGACAATTGAACATTTGCATTATGTGCATAAAATTTCTGCTGCTGAAAAAAAATGAATATATCAAACAGGTATTCTGAGAAATTTCAAGTTAAAGAAATGTGGCAACTTCTTCAATTTGTAAATTGTAGCAGGCCATATTGCAATCTTATTTGTGATTAATTGTCCAGCCTTGTCAGAAATGTCCTGAAGAAATGTTGATAAGTTTCACAGTGACAGCAGTAGCTCTTTGTGTTTGTGGGCTCACAGTTTCCACACCCACAGCACCAGGTTACTGAAATCACTGAAATTTTACCTAGAGGCTGGAGCACGTCTCAGCTCCAGCGCTTTGCCTGCTATTGTAAATAGAGGTTTCCAGCTTTTTGCAGAACATTCATATGATGGAAATTAAATTATTAAAGCAGAACTGGGCTTCATTATGGATTCACCAATGAAAGACAGTCAACGTCTGACATAACAGGAGGATATCCATGGTGTCCAACACTGAAATCCTCTCGCCAAATTACTTGTCAGTGCCGCTCACCCAACAGAACTGACATGAAGCTCCCACACCAGCACCCATCCTCTCTCCGGGATATGGGTGCCACACTGGATGGTGCTGAGGAGCAGGTGTGTCGGTTTGATTGGTCAAAGTGACAGCCGAGTGACAGCTGTCTGACAACCAGGTGCCACGTCAGTCCTCTCCAGGCCTGGTCCTCCCTGCAGCTTTCATTCATTTGTTTCTCTCTCCCTCCATGACTGACTGACACAATGAGAGACGGAGAGGAGGAGAGAGGCATCCAGACAGGCCTGAGAGACACAGAGATAATTACTGTCTCTACGCATCCCTTCCTGACTCCTCAGACACCCACAGAGAGACAAAGACAGGAATGGAAGGGCAAGGTAGAAAGCTGCATGCTTCATTATGTCTTATTAAAAGAGCAGCACAATGTTCAGGTTGTGTAATGTGAGTGCACCGGAGTACAATGAAGAAAAGGGCATCAGGGCTGATTACACAAGATCCTTCACTGCTGATATCACTGGGTTAGACATTCAAATATTAGCTTTATAAAATAATATCAGTATGTTATGGACCACAGGAAAAGTGACTGTCAGTGGTTGTTTGATGACAGATACAGGTGGGAAGTTTTGGCAAATGTTAAGTATTTTTTAGCTGGGGAAGTTTAGTAGTGGCGGTAGGTGATCTGTAAAATCAGGTGTTTAGGATGCTAGATTTATGTTTGTGATTTATTTCATACGGAGATGGTTGTCTCCATTAGAGAGACAGGACGGAGACTGGGGGAATGGAGCTACAGGCCAGACTTTAACCTGGGCTACCCAACACTCCAGTGGTGTGTAGACATAACCTCAAGTCCAGTAGTCTCTATGGCGGGCTCAGGACCACATTAATGTGTCTAAGACAACAGAGATTACAGTACATTAGAGTCCTGTGTGGGACTCTTAGTCCCACTCCTGATGGATTTGTTACCATTAGCGCCTGCTCCACCCGTACCACAACAGGTGTGTCAATGAATAATTGTTTAATTGCCAATATGTCTTGTTTCTTCAAAGTTCAATCATCCAATCCACCTAACACCAAACAAGAGTCAATGACAGAATCAGCTGTTTGGCATTGGCAGAGAAGATTGGGAAATTTTTCATGGGTGCAACCCACATACTCAGCTCTGCTGCTCATCCCACAAATGCATGTTCCTTACAAATGTGGCGCCATTTAAAAGGGAACTAAACAAGCTTTCCAAAGGTGTTAGATTTATTACCCAGAAGCATTGTTACAACAAAGAATAATCTACCAAACACAAATTTCCTCACTGTTAGTGCAAGGTTTAAAAACTGAATGCAGAAGGTGTAATCTGACCACTGATAACAGTCTGAGGTGATTTACTGGACTTTTCAGCAGGTAGTTGTCTCCAGCCTGAGCGCCATGATGTTCCCTTTAGAGGAACTCTCTATTAAAATACATCACGTTTCAGCAAGTATATCAAAAAAGAGCGCTCGTGACCACTGATGGGCAGTAACGCGTTAGAAGTAACGCCCTACTGTAATCTAATTACTTTTTTCAAGTAACAAGTAAAGTAAGGGATTACAACTGCAAAAATAGTAATTAGATTACTGTTACTTTCCCGCAAGCAGGCTGCGTTACTGCGTTACTAAACCGTGATTTCGTTTTGTGAGACTGTCTCGTGAGTTGCGTGACAATGACGTATGAGCGGCGTGACATCAGTGGTAAACAACAGAAACGTGTAGTGATCAACAAGAGACAACATGGAGCGCGGGAGAGAGCAGGACCATGCAGCGTTTAATGCTTGGAATTACCGACATCACTTTGAGTTTGACTCTGTAAAAGATGACAAAAACATTAGCGTACACTGTACACTCTGCGTGGGAAGAAAACTTTCATCTACAGCGAAAAATTCTACCTCAAATCTGAGCAAAGCACCTAGCAAGCCGGCACAGGAATGTGAAACTCACTGAAAAACCCCCTCACTGAAGAAGCTCGTCACTGGCTATATTGTCGAAGACATGTTGCCCATTTCCACTGTAGACTCTAAATCATTCCGACGCATCGTAGAAAACATACCGACCAAAAGCGGTGTCAAGCTGCCGCAGAGAAAGTCATTTGCAGCATACCTTGAGAGAGAATACAACATAATGGACGCTAATTTTAAGGCTGCACTAGGAGATGTAGACTTTGTTTCCACCTCTGCTGACATCTGGACGGTAAATAATAAAAGTTTTATGGGTGTAACAGTTCACTGGATTAATCCCACTTTACAGCGCAACAAGGCCGCCCTAGAATGTAAGAGAATTAGAGGCAGGCATTGCTTTATAATGTATTCAGGTTGTGCATCATGTTTTTGAAAAGTAACTAAGTAAAGTAATTAGTAAAGTAATTAATTACTTTTCAAAATAAGTAATTAGTAAAGTAACTGGATTACTTTCTAGGAGAAGTAATCACTAATAGTAACTAATTACTATTTCCAAGTAACTTGACCAACGCTGCTCGTGACTCAGCCAGACATGTACGCTACATGAGGTAACAAAGCAATATTTCCAGCCTTATAGAGAACAATGCTTGGAATCAAGCTGATTTTAACCATTTTTACACAGAGATTCCGCAATAAAGGCAAAAAGAAATGCCCGTGAGAACATTCATTTTGATCAATTAGATCCAGTAGACTTTTTTTCCTCCATCTTTCTGAGTTGGAGGTCCAGCTTTAAGCAGTGTCACAGCGCACGTATTTACTTCGGAGTACCGAGCTCACTTGAACACATCATGGAACTTTTCAGACGCTGCTGTGAGCAGAGATGTGTCTGCTCTCTCCTCTTCTGTACAGAATGTGATCAGCCCTCTAACCTCACAGTCTCTCCAGTTAACCCACATTATTCTTTGTTTTATCCCCCTGTTGTTTTCTTCGATGAAATGCCACTTGATTAAACCATGCTGGTTTTTAAATCTCCCATTTATGGAGACAGCAGCGCACACTCGCTGTTGCAGAATGCCGTGACGTCCTTTCACACTGGTTGCGGAAAAGTCTGTTATGGCTCTGATACTACCTCTCGATCCGGATCAGAGGTGGAGCGAGATCGACCCCCATTTTGTAATGGTCGGTTTTATACAGAACGGCGTTGCGGAATGAAGGCGTAAGAGACACGGAAAAGAGAGGCAGTGTGAAAGTAGCTTTTGTTTTGTGGAAACACTTTTAGGCCTGGGAGAGTAATCACGGCATAAAGTGCTTATTTTTTTGAGAAACACCACTAGAACTGCCAATGGGTAAAATTTACCCAAGGCTGTTCTTTAATTGTGTCTTACTTGATGTGTTTATAATTTTACAGGCTGTCAGTCTTTGACTTTTAAGTTTGTTTTATAGCACCTGACATCATTAAAAAAAAATCTTTGCCAAAACCCAAATTTTGTTAATGTACATTTATATCTAGAACCACAATGCAGGTCAAATTTACCCCAGTAAAAAGCCTTGATTTTCCCACTGTATTATGTTTTTTAACACCAGCAATAAATACAATGGCACAATGGAAATACCTTCTCTCTATTGCAGCAATGCCTAAACAGAAATCAATAGATCGACCTTCAACATGGATACAACAGGGAAAAAAAGACATTTACCATTGTTAAATGTCTAAAGGTAATCTCAGTGCTTTTGATAAAGAAGGATCTGGTGATGAGGAAGTTTTGGGATAAGCAATCATCCGAAGATGATTTTCTAGGTGACAGATTGTCTTCCAACAGTGATCTAGTTTGCTATCTGAGGTTAATAAGCTGTGCAATGTCAGTGGTTGACTAACAGTCCTAACCTGAAACGCCGGATGGATTTGTTTCACACATCCATCTGGGAAAGCTTCAATAGGAAACGTTTGAGAAAAGGCAGAGGCTTTAAACAAACCTCGGAGTGTGATTGGATGAACGTTCTGTCTGTCACATCTCTACGGGCCAATCAGAGCAACAAAACAACAAGACATAGCAGCTATTGAGCTATTGAGCTGCTGCACAGCTACAAGGAATAACGCAAAACATGGTGACTAAAGACATGTAAGTACTCAACTTTTGTCGTTTTTGAAAAGAAAACAACTCACTGCTGTTCTTTGTTCTTCATTTAACAAAGAATTGTTGTCAAGTTCTGATAAAACTAATGCTTTAGCAGCATCCACGCTAACCTCCTCCGCCATAATTGCAACGGCCTCTTCCTGCTGCTCGTTTACGTCACGACTCTGCCGTGCCTGAAAGTACTGCCCCTCGTCGTTGATTGGTCCTGTCACTTTCTAGCCAGGCCCAAACAGTTCAGATGGGAGCTTAACAAGATGGATTTGCCAGTGAAAAACAAGGAAATGGGTGTATCCTCTGCTTTGCAAGGTTATAACAGTCCTTGATCAGTGCTAATTATGAAAATCAAGACACTTTAATGACTGGTAAATTTGACCCATTGGCTGTTTTAGGTATATAGAGATCCACAGTGGATCAAGTCCAGCAAACACATGTCACCTTCCCTGGAGCTATTCTGTGAAAAATATGCTGACTATTATTTAATACAGATGACTTAGTGCTCCCTGCCTTCCTCCCTAAATTCCTAATACGGTTTCTTGTGTTTGTAGCTGTAAACAGAAGCTGTATGCAGAGAAGCTGCCCAACACCAGCATCATCATCCCGTTCCATAATGAGGGCTGGTCGTCTCTGCTTAGGACGGTTCACAGCGTGCTCAACCGCTCCCCTCCACAGCTCATCGCAGAGGTCATCCTGGTGGACGACTTCAGCGACAAAGGTAAGGAGAGAGGACGGACGCTGGTCCGACTGCAAACACAGACACACTGGCTCAGAACCTTAATAAGTGTTGCTTTTTCATTCGCTCAGCTACTTTCATGCCAACACACACAGCATTGAGTTGGCTGCTGCACAAATAATGAGCCTTTCAGAAACAAAAGCAAGAGCATGCTTCAGCAGGCGTCCATGTTTTCTTAAAACACTTTTGCTTTTGTACAATTAAAAAAGGCACAGAAGAAGAGAGAAAAACACCTGAAACAACCACGCACACACATGGAAGCCAGTGTGAGAGGAATTCATCTTACTGTATTTTTTCATTTTTGTAGTTTAAAATCATCCATCATCCATACAGGTATAATCCAAATTTTGCATCGCATGCCAACAAAGGGTTAAAAGTAGAAATGGTTCTTTCTCCTTAAACCTCTTCATCCATTCAATAGTTTTCTAATTGTGTACAATTTAACTTTCCATCCAAATATTAACCTTTTCAAATTTCATGCAGACTAGTTGGTTTGTTTTGCATCTTTAATTCAAATATGCAGTGAAACTGCTCCCAAGTTCCATTGCCTCGCTCCGCCTCCGAGAATAGATTCATATCATAATGATTGTGTTGTTAGCTGAAGACTTCAGTGACCTCCGAGCAGATGGCGATGATGAGGGCATAGCTTGATCCTGCCCGTGTTAGCGAGGTTAGCGAGAGCCGCCTTGGATTGGTATTCTCACAGGCGGCTTAATCAGTATGAACTCAGGAGTTAATGTACAGCTTTGAACCCTTACATAATAAATAGGGAGGGCAAGTGCAATATTATCACCGAGGTCTGAGTGGAGGAGAGAACAAGATATTCATCATTAAGGCGGCTGCATGGCCACTGTGTGACGCATAATTTCCTGCTCACTTTCCCATTTCCTAAGATATTAAATTATGCAGAAATATAGACAAAAGAAGAGGGAAAAAGCAGATAAGAAGAGATTTATTTTTTGGATATTCTCCTAAAAGCATGTGCATAACTGAGCCTATAGGTGCATATTTTGTATGAAGTATTTAAAGTTTAGAGGGGGGCACATTTGGCCATACTCTTTCTACAGCCAACATCTAGTTGTCTCTAACCTCCCTGGTTCACAGGTACTGCAGGTGTGTTGTCTTGTGCTGTTAGCATTAGCAGCACTAGCTCTCAGATTCTAGCTAAGTCGTCTTTCCTGGATTTTCCAATTTATGATTTTCCAAATGTTTTTTTCTTGGTGAAAGGTCTGGACTGGAGGCAGACCAGTTCAGAACCAGGACTCTTCTCCTGTGAAGCCATGCTGTTGTGATGGATGTGGTATGTGGTTTAGCATTGTTGAGTGGAAAAATACAAGGCCTTCCCTGACAGAGACATTGTCTGGATGGGAGCATATGTTACTCTAAAACCTCTCTCTACTTTTCAGCATTGATAGTTCCCTTACAGATGTGTAGGCTGGCCACGCCATAGGCACTAATGCAACCCCATACCATCAGAGACACAGGCTTTAGAACTGTGAGCTGATAAAAAACTGGATGGTCCCTCTCCTCTTTAGTCCACAGGACTGTGGCATCTGTGGTTTCCAAATAATTTCATTTTTGGATTTATCTGACCACAGAACAGTTTTCCAGTGCATATTGAATGAGCGTTAGCTCATAAAAGGCGGCGGTGTTTCTGGATCCTGTTCACCTATGGCTCCTTCTCTCCATGATCCAGCTTTAACTGTCATTTGTGGATGGCATGGCCCACTGTGACAGACAATGATTTCTGGAAGTGTTTCTGATCCCATTCAGTGATTTCAGTACAGAGTCATGCCTGATTTTAACCCGCTAAGACCCTGTATGCACATATGAGGACATTACGTTCTGGCTTCTCACAACATAGTAATAATTTCTACTACAAGCATTTTTTGGTTAACTGTCTGGAATGTCAAAGTTAAAGAAATTCAGTTAAAATAATGGGAGAATTTGAAATGAAATTTTCAAGAAGATTTTTGAGAATATATCTTGGAGGTATTTTCATTAAAATATTGGGATTTTTTAAAAATATTTTTGAGAGTGTCATTTGATTCTTTTGTTGTTGTATTTTCATTGGAATTTGGGATTTTTTTGAGGATGTTTGGGGCAGTTTGACAATTTCCACATGTTCCTGTATAGATTGTTGGGAAGATTTTGCTTCCAAAGTTTTTAGGTTTTCTCAGGGAAACTTGGGATTTTTTTTTTTTTAATCTGATTGGAAATTTGCATTTTTTTTCACTTGTGAGAAAAAGTTAGAATTCTGAGGAAAAAGTCAGAATTCTGAGAAAAAAGTCAGAATTCTGAGAAAACAGTCAGAATTATGACATTTTCTATCAGAATTCAGAATTCTGAAAAAAAAAAAAATTTTCACTTGTGAGATTAAAGTCAGAATTCTGACTTTCTTCTCACACACACACACACACAAAAAATCGTCTCAATTTCTTTCTTTTTTTCTTTTAGTGGCCCTTATACTCTTCTATAGAATCAGAATCATTTTCATGGACTCTTGGGGATTTGCCTTCAGACTTTGGGGAATGTTTTGAAAATGTTCAGGATTTTTAAAGGAATTTTAGAATTTTTAAAATTTAAACTTAGACTTTAATTTTCTCTTAAACAATTGAGGGATATTTGAATACATTTCGGGGTTCTTCTTATAAAATGTGTTATTTCCCTGAAATATTAAGTAATTTCTTTGAAATTTGATAAAATGTGTGTTAATATTGGACATGATTTGTGATAAAAATTAACTCCTGTTCCAAGACAAGGGTGAGGTCTCAGGAGGTTAATGCAGAGAATCTCTGAATCTTTTGATGATTTTGTATTCTGTAGTTGGTTGGATTTTCAAAGACTGCAATTTCACTCATAGAAACATTTTTCTGAAATTGTTCCACAATTTTGAGATCCAGTGTTTTTCACAGACTGGTGAACCCCCATCTGTACTTCTTAGAGACTCTGCCTTTCTCAAATGCTCCTTTTATACCCAGTCATGTTACTGCCTTGTTGCCAGTTAACCTAAGGAGATGCAAAAGGCTCCTCCAGCTGTTTTTCATCAGTAGCACTTACTTTTCCAGCCTCTTGTCACCTTGTCTCTACTTTTTTAGATGTTTTGCTGCCATCACCTTCAAAATGACCTTATATTTTTATGGAATAATAAAGTATCTCAGTTTCAATATCTGAAATGTTGTTTTGTGTAATTGTGAATTAAATATGGATTTATGAGATTTGACAATGATTACATTTTGATTTTCGTTACATTTTACTCAGCGCCCCAACTTTTTTGGAATTGGGGTTGTAGACTGTGTCTATTGTCATACACTTAACTTAGTGGCGTAGTGATGCTAGCAGAGAGCACGGGCTAACAACTGCTGCTTTGAGAGAGACACAGCCACAGTTTTCTTCTTTTCACATTTTAATGCAACTTCATTCTGTCATATCGTTTGTGTTTGGAGACTAGTTTCTGATTTTGCTTTACATGGACTTAAATATAAGTTTTCTATTTACATCTAAAGGATTACTGCCTCATTTTGTGCATTTTCTCTTTCTTTTATGTTGCTGCTGTCTTCTAAATCACCATATTGCCTGCTGAGCAGAATTGTTCCACAAAAAAAAGTTGTTTTCTGCTCTTTGTCAAAAACAAACACATCTGACACACTTTTACACCAAAATACCAACAACCTGCTTTCCATCCCCATCTGTCTCTGCCTCTTTTTACGTGTGAGCTCTGTGCTGAAACCAAAATACCATGTAGATTTACAAAGCTGGCTCCATGTGATAAAGAACCTGGAACAACAGTTGTGCTGTTGGTGACAGTTGTGCTGTAACGCTGTGAGCCACACACTCATCGGTCTCTTCTTTAGGAGCTGATGAACTCTCTGATATTGTCAGACTGTTACGTTAATTAATGCCGCTTCCTTTGGTAGCTCACAGCCAACATGAGGAAGATAAACTATTGATGAGATGCTTTCAGACTGCAGTTATATTTTCTGAGGTGCTAATTAGCACCAAGTCTCTATGTTGTTTAATTATAGCCTCACTGCAGAGGAACAGCCTGTTCGCTCCTTTTAAAAATCATAATTAATACAACGTTTCATATTTGACTCAAAGGATACCTGATGCTTTCTGTTTCTCCGTGTGCTCTGCTGAAGTTTACTTTGTGATCTATTTATGCAGAAAACTTTCCTCTTTGGGTTCAGGCGAGTCTCTGGTGGACTATTTTACCTTCTCATAATAACAGCAGCAGTGCAGCGTGCTCAGGCTGTGAAATAACACTTAATATGTGTTTTTAGGTAAACATGATGTCTAAGAAACACAAAGAAGAGAGGAGCAGAGAGAGGAGTCAGCTGGGGATGGTTGCCGTCGAGGATCATCAGATTCGAGGCGGGGGTCAGATAGCTTTCATCAGAAGTCTCTATAGATGTTTATTTCCTACTGTGCGTTTATTTCCTCTGTTTCTTTTCACCTCAGAAACTTCTCTACTCTCCTGCTCTCTGCAACTTTAGAAAGAAGAAGTTTGTCTTAAAGCGCTAGGTTGGAGACCCTGGTGAATAAATTAGAGGGAAGATAACGTCTTCAACTGAGCCTACCAATTAATCCTCTAATGTGATTCCTGGAGTCACTTTTGTATATTTGCTTTTGTTTTCACATTACAAACAAACAACTAGATGCATGGGCGTAGCACGGGGGGGGGGGGGGTACAGATCCCCTGGGTCTACAGTACGGAGGGGCCCTTGAGATGCCTGTATGGAAGCCCATTTGGGTCAAATAGAAAAAGAAAAGAATGTGAAAGTACAGCAATTCTTGAATAAAATTCTAAGTCATTATTATGAAATAAAAGGTCATAATTCTAAGATTAAAAAGTCATGATTATCAGATAAAAGTTTTGATTATGAGATAAAAAGTCATGATTATGAGATAAAAAGTCATGATAATGAGCTAAAAACTTATGAATATGAAATAAAAAGTCATGATTATGAGATTAAAAAGTCATAATTATTAGATAAAAAGTCATAATTATTATAAAAAAGCATGATTATGAGATAAAAAGTCATGATTATGAGATTAAAAAGTCAAGATTATGAGATTAAAATGTCATGATTATGAGATAAAAAGTCATGATTATGAGATAAAAAGTCATAATTCTGAGATAAAAAGTCATAATTATGATATAAAAAGTCATGATTATGAGATAAAAAGTCATGATTACAGGGAAAAAGTGATTATAATGAGATAAAAAGTCGAGATTATGGATTAAAACGTCAAAATTAAGACATAAATAGTTATAATTGACTAAATGACATTTTATCTCATAATTTCCACTTTGTATCTTTTAATTATGATTTTAAATCTCATAATTTTACATTTTAACCTTATATATATATGACTTTGGATTTCTTTTTTTTTTTTTCCTTCTACATTTTTCTTTTTATTAAGTGGCAGAAATGGGCCTCCATATGCCTACAATGGAAAGTGTTTTTATTTAATTTTTCTTAATTATTAGTGCCATTATTGTATCAAAAGTCACTAAATGAATCAGTCAACAGACTGAAATTTGTATCAAATAGAGTTAAAAACAATTCTGGGGTCCCTCTCTCAAAAATGTCCAAATAGTGTGGTCCAGCACTACAGAATAATGCAAGTAAATTTAATTTAGCCATAGTAAAAAAAAAAAAAAAAAAAAAGTTCATAAATTGGGAAAATATGGTTAAAAATACATCAAAATGCACTCATATTGTATAAATGATGCAACATTTATTGCTTCGCTAGCCGACTAAGGGGAGCCCTGTGAAATATTCTTTGTAGGGGCCCTAAATCCCTAGCTACGCCTCTGACTAGATGTGGCCTAACTAACCCTCAGCTTCCACATACTCTACCTGTGCTGTGTTTGTAAGTGTGTTTATTGGAATTATTTAACCTTTCTTGGGTTATTTGCTTCTCATTTCAACATCATTCCTTGTTTAGTTTTCTCCTACCTTGAGTTACTATCTTATTTAAACTACCTTCTGCTGCTCTCTCTGCAGCAGCAGGGGGCTGCATGGCAGTGGAGAGGTTAGCGCTGTTGTCTCAGCAAGAAGATTTCTGGTTTGCTTCCCGGTCAGGGCCTTTCAGTGCAGAGTTTGCATGTTCTCCTCGTGCATGCGTGGGTTCTCTCCTGGTACTCCGGCTTCCTCCCACCACCAGAAACATGCTCATTAGGTTAATTGGTGATTCTGAGTTGCCGTAGATGTAGGGCTGGGAAATTAATCAAAAATTAGATTAAATCGCAATATGGCCTGCTGCAATTTTCAAATCGCAAAAGGTGCAATATTTCTTAAATTTTTGTCAAAATACCAGTTTTAAACTTTTTTTTTTTTTCTTTTTTTGTCCAGCAGAGACGTTATGCATGACATGTCATGTAATCATTCAGGTGCCATTTATTTTATTTTAGAATAGTCTACAAAAAATCCTACCTTCCTCATTTTTGTACTTTTTTCTTGTTAAATATAAAAATGACAAAAACCCATAAATGCGACAATTCATAGTCAGTTTGCGATATGAGTCAAGATCATCAGAATTAGACACAAAGAATTTTTCAGCCCTTGTTTAGGAATAAAAGAAAGTTAAGCAATAATTGTATGTCAAATCCCAATTGCAATATTGGGGAAAAAAATCGCACTTAGATTATTTTCCAAAATTGTTCAGCCCTCTGTAGATGTGAGTGTGAGTGTGCCTGGTTGTCTGTCTCTATTTGTCAGCCCTGGGATTGACTGGCAACCAACGGGATAGGTGGTGTAGAAGATGGATGGAAAGAAAGAGATGGATAGCCCCATATCACGTGTTTCTTGACAAAGTGGTCATGACTGAACTGATTTTTTTGTGTTTTTCTGGGGTTGATTTGTTATTTATTTCCACATGATTCCATGATTTTATTGCTTTGTTCATGAATGAGTGCATCAGGAAGTTAAAAGGTTTATGTTTGCTACAAAGGATGTGAGGTTTCATGTAAGTTCTGTGGTTTTCCAACTCTTCTTCATCAAGAGGCGCCGTAGCAGCTCTATGACCACCGACAGACTGGTGACCTGTTGCTTGTGCCACAGAATGAGACCTAATGTTGATACAGTGATGACTTACTCTCAGGAGTCCATGCATTGTGTTGTATTTGAAGTTGCCTGGATGCTTTAACGCTCTTCCTTTTGTTTGGATCAATCTGCTCTACGTAGACTGACGTGGTTTGTCTGTGGACGGTGCCGAAAATAGACCTGGTGCATATCTGAATGACATGACGCTTCTGGAGCTCATGCAATAAATGCACACAGGAGGAACAGGAATGAAACATCTGGAAGGCTGGATGTTTGCAACTATTGTTAAGTCAATACTACAGTTAATACCAGCCTGTATGTTCAGCTTATATGCAGAAAAAAGTTTATCAAACAAAGTAAAGAAATTGTGTTTTCAGGCAGATGTCCTCATCACAACTACATATGGCATGGCAACAACTAAGCGACACGTTCAGAAGTTTTAATTCTGAATAGCACCATTACTGTTACTGCCAAATAATACAACCTGTTCGAAGGAAGTGGCTTCTCACTTTTCTGCACAATCTGTTGTTTAGCACAGCAACATTTGGAGAAAATCTCACCTGTGATCTAAAAGTGATGATTGGAATTTTCCTTTTCCACCCAAGTTTGCCTGTTTTAAACTGAAAAAAAAGCCCAGAAATATCTAAAATAACTACATTCATTAGATCTAAATGGGTATCGCTGCATCTGTTCTCACTATGTTCATACCGTACCTCTCTTTCTCTCGCTTTCTCTCTCCCATGCTCACCTCGGCTCATTGAGGCAGAACTCTGACTCATGCAAACCCTGAAACCTGCTGCTTTTATTTCCTTTTTTCTCCTTGTCTTGTTTCTTTTCTTCCCTCTTCCTGCGGATACACTTTTTTTTTTCCTTTTCCACTTCTAATTATGTCTTTCATCATTCATAATGCCTGTGTATTTTGTGACACCTTCACATTTCGTGTTTCATTTCTTCAAATCTCTCTGTTTTTCCTTCTTGTTTGTCCTTTAAGAGCAGACTCTGAATCCTGATGGTTTTGTCTTAAAATTCCAACAGAAAAGCGTGTTGTTTTTATTGGAAATAGCATGATTAGTGGATAAGCAGAATTTTGACTGCCAGCTTTGAAAAAAAGGTCAACCCACCAGCTTCGACTTCTTCAGATCAGTCATCCACTCAAAGCAGCTGTGAGAAAATCTGCTCAACTCTGCAGTGAGTTGATGTTTAAATCGGTGTTGGAACTGGTTCAATACAAGCTAGTTAGCTAATGAAACAGGGTGGTTTGTCATTCTAATATGATGTGTTTTAAAGGAACCTCGCATTTTGAGACAAACTGCCCTGAATCTAAGTTATGAAGTGTTGTTTTACTGATTATCAACATCTTTCTTAGATTAACAGATAAATTGTTTCAGTGTTGCATAAATAAAATGGCAGCTGATATAAATGCCTCTTCAACTTGTGTGCGATCGTTTCCCTTGAGCTTATGTTTATCACATTGCCTCATAATGCCTCATAATTTCCAGCCAAAATTGTCCTCTTCTGGACTCCATCTCTCATTCCCTCCTCATTCTGCCTCCTCTTTTGCTCTCTGTCCCACTTGAACATACTGTATGTGGGCGTGATATCCACCTGCTGCAGGGAGGAGATCAACAAAGCTCTTAAATCTGGCTCTGACAGACCCGTCAGCTGCACTGACTGCTGGGATTGTTGGCTGTCATGTTACTGACCTAACTTCTGCTCTCTCTGCTAATCTCTGCCACTATTGACTTTACTCAGCGGAAGATTGTTGGCAACAGTAAATGTCACTGTCAGTCTCTCAATCAAAGAGCCAGGGTTGGACCTTTTTATTCTGTCCCCACTGACATTCAGAAAGGTAGAAATCCATCATCGCAGAGGAAGAGGGAGCAGCGTTTCTTCCCAAAGTCACCTCCATAAGAAATGATGCGAAGCTCCAACCTGTGCTGAGTTTGACTTTGAGTCATGTTGCTTACATGTGTCGCCTTTTCTCAATTAAAATAAATATCAGGTGAGTCTGCATGAAGTTCATGTAGGAGGAAAACAACATGTTTGATAGGAACAGAATAGAATTTAAGAATATGAACTCCTAGATTGAGATTGTCAGAAGTTCTCAGCAGACGTCAGCTTGGTTTGTCAGGTGTGGCTAAAACTGCAGCCGTCCACAATGTGGATATTCTAAAACATAAAAAGTCCTCCTATTTTAGTCTTTACTTTTAGTCCAAGCATTTATTCACTTTCCTGAATCTGGTACTAAGTCATGGTAGTGTGTTCTGTGCACCTGGGGTCCCTGCTTTCTACAGCTGAGAGGAATAGCTATAGATGCATTGTTTTTTTGACAGATCAACACACAGTGGAGAAATGTCACGGATTTTGAATGTCCGACGAAAACTAAATTACATTTTAGTCTAGTTTTAGTCATCTAGACCAGGGTTTTTCAAAGTGTGTAAGATAGGGCCTCCCCAAGAAGAACTGATCCATTCAGTGGACCCCCACCCACATAAATGATTCAAAGTAAAAAAAAATTAAAAATGGAACAACATTTCAAACATTTATGTCTAATCTTTGAACATTTTTAACATTAATATATTTTGGATATTTTGGTTTGCAAATGTCCTTAAACATCTGCCTTTCCCTCTTATTCAGTTATAATGCCATTAAATACTCTTTTTCATATTTTTTGGGCTAATTTAAAACTTCTTTTTGCTTCTTTTCCCCCATTTTTTCCACTTTTATCCCATTTTTGCCCTTCTTAACCGTTTTGCCCTTTTAAGCTACGGTTCATCATTAAATATCCCTTTTTTCCAGTTTTTTGCAATGTCTTTTTGCCATTTTTTCTCAAGTTTTGCCACTTTTATCCCATTTTTTGCCACTTTTTGTCCATTAAAGCGATCTTTTGTCATTAAATACCACTTGTTTCCTTTTTTTCCCAATTTTTGCCTCTTCTTTTTGCCATTTTTGCCCTTTTTCACAATTTTTTTGCCACTTTTGCCACTCTTGACTGCTTTTTTGCCAATTTAAGTCACTTCACACTCATTTTTTTGTCACTTCTCACAAATTTTAGCTACTTTCTGACCATTTTTCCACTTCTTCTCCCCATTTTCACCCCTTTTTTGCTGCTTTTTGACTATTTTTGCCACCTTTAACCTATTTTTATTGCTACTTCAAGCTGTTTTTGCCTCTTTTTACCTCTCAGATTGTGGCTCTTGCAAAGGTATTTTCAATAATTTGTCTCTTTTGGTTGAGTAATACTGCTCTATAAGTAACTATAAGTCTATCCATTTTGCTCCATGCACAGTAGAGGTAAGCAAAGCAAATCACCTTTTTTCTGGTTTATGGTTCCGCGCCTCCCCTGGAGCTCTGTGGCGCCCCCCAGGTGCAGCTAAACTTAGTTTTTGTCAGTTTTCGTCATCACAGATCTATTTTTGTTAGTCTTAGTCTAGTTTTTGTCATGGAAAAAAAGGCTGTCAACGAACATTTTTAGTCATAGTTTTAGTCGACTAAATTAACACTGATGCTATTCAAGCTAAAGAATGACAAATTCAAAACTCAATCCAAACTCTTTGTTTTTTCCAACGATCAAAAATATCTGCATGAGTGAAAAAGGCCTGCAAAGAGTGCATGAATGGTCTTAAATAGCTTGAACATGCTAATGTCTATCATTCAGGTTAAAAGCTGGTGTGCTGCTGCAGCCTGGCTCCAGCTGTCGATCAAGCACAGACCTGGACAGGACCCTTCAGCCAGGAGCCTTTCGGATATTTCCCCAAAGACTCTTTTCCTCCTTGTTGTCATAAAAAAAATGGTGCATTTCAAGCACCTTGAGATTGATTCTGACACCTAATTCTGACTCATGACTACCATCATTTTTTCAGGCTGCTTTTTTTCGACAGACAAACTTTGGAGGAAGATTAGGTGAATAAGAAGACGAGCTGAGCTTCTAACTAAAAACCAGATGTGTGTCAAACTGGCTCAGTTTTAGTCAGTTATAGTCCAGCTGTTCTGGCTCTTGCTGGTTTAAGCCACCTGCTGTATGATCTACAATGGGGGTGTTAAACTCAATCACAGCAGGAGCAGGATTCTGGATTCAGGACTAACCTGAGGGCCTGACAGGGTCACCTTTTAATCATAAATCATATCAACCTTGTTTCACCGGTGATAAAATATGAAAAAAAACAAAACAAAACAAAAAAAAAAACAAACTTAGCACTGATGAAAAACAATTTTGACATTTAAAAAGTTCAAAAGATAAGTTTAAAGGCTCGCAATCTGAGAAAAGTACATTTTTTAGTTCAAAAAGGTCAAAAAATGAATCTGAAATTGAAAAATAATGTGTTTTTTAATGGCAAATATATTAGAAAGAAAGTCAAAATTATGAGTTTAAAAGGTGAAAATATGAAATAAAACATGTAATTAATTAAAAAGTCCAAATATGATTCAAAATTTAAATTGTGAGTCTAAAAAGTCAAACTATGGGATTATGAAGTCAAAGTCTGGAGTTGAAAATATGAGATAAAGTTCAAAATAATTGGTTAAAAGGTCAAAATATCACTTAAAAATCAGAATTATGAATCTTAAAGCTCAAAATATTTTATGAGAAGTCAAAATTATGAGTTGAAATGCTCAAGATATGAAATTAAAAGTCAAAATCCTAAGTTTGAGTCCTAACTGTGAGAATCTGAATTCAAAACACAAATTATTTTCTTTTCCCACATTCCTGACTTCTTATCTAAATATTTTTACTCCTTTTTCAGATTTTGTGACTGAACAAGGATATCTTAAATCATCAAGGATACATTTTTATATTGGAGGAAATCTGCAGACCTCATACTGATGGGCCAGTAACAACAGAAATACGAGATCATCTTAAGGGCCGGATTTAGCCCCCGGGCTTTTAGTTTGACACTCGTGATCTACAATCTCAACACAGCATCTGTAGAAACATATTTTAAATATTCCTCATTGTCATTTATGTTGAAATATTGTCAAATTAGAAATCCACATCATTAATGTTTCATGCAAAATTCATCAACGTCGTAGGAGCCAGTTGGACGGGAAAAGATTTTGTCTCCCAGACAGCTTCATATTTCCCTCCTCTCTGGCATGTTATTGGGCTCAGACATCTTCATCGCAGAGTTTCATTAAACCAGGGACAGCGTGGGCCCGGATGTATCCATCATGGTTAACTGTGGAGTGTGACAGAGACAATCCCTCTCAGCAGGACCGCTGAGCAGCTCTGCAGTCTCACCTCCTGCCATGGAAACCTGTCAGCGTCTGCAGATTGATCGTCCAATTACTCACTCACTGTCCGGTCTCTGATGGGGTCAATTAGACCAGAGTCTGACAGAAATAGGCACATTTTAGAAATGGACTGTTAAACCATGCGCTGGTTCTGCCTTCAAATATTCGGGTTAAACGGTTGAATTTTCCCAGCATGTTTTTTGTTCTCTGTGCTTGGTTGCCCACTTGTAGTGAGTAATTTATGCAGACATGGTTTTTAGAGGCTATTATCATGTTTATTCAGAGAAAATGAAAGTGCAGTTCAGTGTGGAGGCGGTCGGTTTAAAGGCAGGAGAAATAGATTCAGAAAGAGAGCGAGAAAATAGAGCAATGATGATGTGAAAACAACATTCAGAGAGTAGATACAGCAGAGGAACATGACCCCAGCTGAATCATTTTCTTTGTTTAAGAGTTCAAAGCCGGAAAAGGAGCACATCAGAAGCTGGCAAAGAATTAACAACACATTAACCAGGTAATCTCACTTATTCTGTATGCTGAGTAAGCCACGGAATATTTGGCAACAGGAAAAGTGAGGATTTTGGTGATGATACTATCATGAAAATGTAAACAAGGTGATTGTGTTTGATTGCCTGCATTATACATTAGGGATACAACAATTTGTCGGCATTGTCGAAAACAATTGATGATGACCCCCGTCGCTGACAAATTTTATTGTCTTTATTCAATTGTTATACCTGCACACCTTTTTCCATGCAGTGTTGCTAATATGTTTGCAGAACTTCGTTTTTGTCAAGCTGAGATGCTCGTGAGTGAGCCATCTGTCATTCATACTATCTCTGTCGAGAGGTGCGCATGCTCAACAGTGATCCACAGGAGAAGAAAAACAGAGAAATGGCGGCACCTGATGCAACATCTGCACTTCCTAAAACTCGGAAAGTCTGGGAATATTTCACTGTAGACGGTTCAAAAGGAAAGATAAAGCAGACCTTACATATCATGGGAGCGCATCGGCAATGCGTTTTTACTTTCTATGCTAGCGAACGTCGCTCATCCACTGGTGATGTCGCCCTGGTTTTTAACATTAATGTGACACTACAGTCACAGAACAGACAGAACCCAACTCCCTTCCCTTTTTACTTCTAACTCAATAGTATAACTAGGGATGGGGATCGAAACCCGGGTCCGTTCTTGCAAGGGGAACAAAAGCACATCAATATTGTGCATCACATTAAACCAGAATGTCGTACCTTCAACTGTCGGCTTGAGGGAAAAAAGACCCCGCCTGCGAGTCGCATGCAATCACATCCGCCTGCACTGGAAGTAATAGGGACTCATGTCATTGTCTTCAGCTGCTTCAGGACAGTTTTCTGCTTCAGCTACTCAGATAAATGCTGAAAAGTGCCCCCAAACTTTGCAGCAAGTAGGACTGGGCAATTAATTGCAAATTAAAGCCCAAGTGGAACCAAATTGGGACCAAATTTGGTCCTGCTCGCCTTGATCCAAACAACCTTGCTCTGTGCACTCTAGTTCTGCACAAAAATAGTCATGTTACCCATCAAATTAAACAGAAGAAGTTAAACTACAAGCCAAAATATACCATTTTACCTACACCACATCCAACTCAAAAAGGACTCAAATCAATGACCACATATTAAAGTGGCCACAGTGCTACATATTCAGACACTTCTGCCCCCTACGGGATGGTGCCTGCTACTACAGACACAAACATGGTCTCATTTGAAAGCACAGCCTCTACTGAAAATTCTAGTCATGTTTGTGCAGTTTCCATTTGTTTTAATGGTTTCTTTTAGTTTTCTGCACTTTATTTTGTGTTGTGTTTGGGCCATTGAAAATAAATCTGCTTCTCTTGGTGTCAGACTTTAGTTCCTTTGTTAGACTTCCTTTGAAAAGGAACTATATGGAGGTCTGGGTGATTTGAGAGGGGTAAAAATAGAATTCCATGGTGCAGTGACCACTTGTAATGGCATATGAGTAAAAAAAAAAAAATTGATTGTGCCCAATTTGGCACAAGAGGGGATTTCGCCTGGATATTTTTTTTCCAAAAATCTCTCTTATTTCGTCCTGATAACCCTCTAGTGGTATGAAATTTGAAAGAGGTAAAGTAAAAATGTGGTGCTTTGGCCTGCTGGAGATTTATGTACTTCAACTGCATTATTTCTATGAGATATATATGCTAAAATTGCAACAAAATTAGTTGGCCAGCTTGATTCTCTCTGATCCAGTAACTTATGTACTTACTTACTTATGTACATATTTACACTTTTGAATCAATTTCACAAGCGTCCTCTTCATAATGGTACTTTGATCATTCAAATAGACCTTGTAGTTACAGAGTTTTATTCATCTAAAGATGGTCTGTAAATTTCGAGCAGTAGTCTAATGAAAGAGGCTCGGGCTTAAAAGGTTAAATCACAATTTGGCCAGCTGCAATTTACAAATCACTGAAGTTGTCATATATAAATCTTTTTTATTTTATTATTATTTTTCTTTCAGCAGCAGCAGCAGAGATTTTATGCACATTATGCAAACATTTAAGTGCCATTTTATTTATAATGGTTTACAAAAATCCTCCTTTCTGTGTTTTATGTGTGTTTTTCCTAATCAAACTGAGTGACCTAAAATAGTGACATCCTTTTTTGGGGGGCCCCCTACACAAACCTTTAGCGCTGTGCATGAAAATTGATACACATATGTATCAAGTCTAGATGAACAACAAACTAATATGCTCACTTTTAAATATATGTATAGGAAGTGAGATCATAAAGGAAAAGCATTCAAATTTACATACAGCCCTCGCATCTGATCGAACTCGTTCGAGGGGACTTCTCTTTTTCACTCAACAATGGGTTTGCCTCAAACTACACAATATGTATACCTAAAGTTATCAAAAGCAGGATTTTTTTTTACCACAGGGCATAGTGGTTATTAGCCGCCAAGGTTGGACAGCAGTTCTTGGCACTGTGCCAAAAATCATTTTCTTAATAACTCAGTAGGGATGATGTCAATCTTCATGAAACTTCCCAGGCATGAGCCGTCAAAGCCATCAAGGTGTCCCAACAGCGTGCTAGCCAACTAGTCAACTAATGGTTTCAGTGGTTACTTGCATCCCTATTATACATCACTAGAACATCTTCACACCATATCCCTATGGAAGCCCATTTCTGCCACTTAAAAATAAATGAGAGTAAGGCATTTCTAATTAAAAAAAGGCTCCCAAGCCATAATTATGGGTAAAAAAGGTGAAATTGTGGGATAAAAAGTAATGATTATGAGTTAAACAGTCAAAATTACAAGATAAAAAATCAAATTGATTGAATTGATGATTAGTCATGTGTAGCTGGGGTTTGTCTGTGTTACTGCAGTATTTTACCTTGTTTTTGCACAGCTAGAAAACTGCATAACCAGTGTCCAACCCCTGACTTTCTGGTGTTTGAATAAACCCAAAATAATCCAGTGTCTTTGCTCTCCGTCATAGACTTTCTCATCCATATTTGTTTGTTTTGATCTGAGGCATATGATGCATCATATAGTGAAGCTCCTGCTGCCACCTGTTGGCTTCATTGTTAAATGCACCATATGTGACATAAGTCACATTAGTCACTGTGACACAGCATTTGTGGCCATATTGATTACTAAAAATCTATAACAGCGTACCTATTGGCAAAGAGTATGTGACTTTTAATGGCAGTATGAACCTTTTCAGCACAGGCATTATTTTCCATTGGGGGACATTCATGCTCCTCCATGTCCTCAGCACCCCAGACAAACTGACTGAAAATGTTTCAGAGCTCATTGTTAACCAAAAGAGAGAGACGGAGACATCTGACTCTAAGAGGGATGGAGAGAGAACAGTGAGAGAGGAATGCAGTTTAGTTATTACAGCATTCGTGTCAGTAGAACCAGTTCTTCCTGCTAACCTGCCCAGCTACAGTCCATGATGAGCTTCAGCCGTGTGGAGGGAGGAGGAGGAGGCGTGAGCAGAGTAGTGATGGTGAGGGGAGGTCAGCTCACTCTTCATTAGACTGTAATTGAATTTCCTCAGCTCGCGCGCGGAGGATGTTGAGCCCCGGCTCTCCCTGCAGGGGAGCGTTGGCTCGCTCAGACTTCACAACCTCCCCGACACTTTCAAGGTTAGCTCAACTAATGGGGCTGCTCCCTCCACGGATTTCTCTGCTCACCATCTGTCAATCTGCATGTCTGAGCATGTAGGTCTGCAGGTGCACGCTGCCCCGTGTGAGGCTGCTGAAGAGGAGTTGAGCTGAATTGAGTTGAGCTGAATTGAAAAGTGACCCTGATCAGTACTGCATTAGACAAACCCTGAACCTGAGGACTGCTGACATGTGTTCCCAGCGCAGAAAAAACATTCAGATTTCCTTAATGTGAGCTTTCGGACTTAACACACTAATCATGAAAAGATGAAGGTCTTAAATTAACACTGCTTCTTTGAAGGGAATCTTTGGTTCCTTTCAAAATAAAACCATTCCAAACAGGAAGTAGAATACACTTAGCTTAAGACAGTACAAATTACAAAGTAAAATCATAACAAAGACTAGTTTCCTGACAACAATCTCTTAGTTTAATTGCTTATGTAATTAGGATTTCTTACACAGGGAAAGCAGTTAAATGTAAAATTCTTGAAAGTGTAAACTCAGTCCAATTAGCATGGGATGATTGGACGTCATTTTGAACATGCACTTCATGCACATGAGCAAAATGATCATAAAACCAACCAGCAAATTTAAAAGTCACATATTTTACCCTTTTAAGACAAGTTTATATCGGTCTCAGAGGTCCCCAAAACATGCCTGTATTGGATTTTTGCATGTCTAAAAAACCCCTCTGTTTCAGCCCTGCTCGGAGTGAACTGCAACAAAAGGCTTCAGATTCAGATGAAAAGGTTTAAGGACAGAAGGCATCAGACTTTTTTCTGGGACCTTTTCATCCAAAGTCTGACACCTTTTCTTCTGAGTACCTTCTTTATGAGTCTGACAAATAACGTTTTTTCTGAGACCTGATGCTTTTTCATCTGACTTCTGACACCTGACTCTGAGACCTTAAGATGTCCTAAAACTGACACCGTACCACTGACTGACCTCTGGATTGATCAATGGGTAATCTCTAATAGTGCCAACAGCATCTACAATTCGCCACTAAAGATAAGACGTTCAAGAACATTAGTAGGTGCAAACCCTGACCCAGACGTTAGATACACTATATTGCCAAAAGTATTCACTCACCCATCCAAATAATTGAAATCAGATGTTCCAATCATTTCCATGGCCACAGGTGTATAAAATCAAGCACCTAGACATGCAGACTGTTTCTACAAACTTTTGTGAAAGAATGGGTCGCTCTCAGGAGCTCAGTGAATTCCAGCGTGGTACTTTGATAGGATGCCACCTGTGCAACAAGTCCAGTGGTGAAATTTCCTCACTCCTAAATATTCCACAGTCAACTGTCAGTGGTATTATAACAAAGTGGAAGTGATTGGTAACAACAGCGCATAGTGCGCAGAGGTCACCAACTTTCTGCAGTCAATGGCTACAGACCTCCAAACATCATGTGGCCTTTAGATTAGCTCAAGAACAGTGTGTAGAGAGCTTCATGGAATGGGTTTCCATGGCCGAGCAGCTGCATCCAAGCCATACATCACCAAGTGCAGTTCAAAGCGTTGGATGCAGTGGTGTAATACACGCCACCACTGGATCCTAGAGCAGTGAAGACGCGTTCGCTGGAGTGACAAATCGCACTTCTCCATCTAGCAATCTGATGGGCAAGTCTGGGTTTGGCGGTTGCCAGGAGAACAGTACTTGTCTGACTGCATTGTGCCAAGTGTAAAGTTTGGTGGAGGGGGATTATGGTGCGGGCTTGTTTTTCAGGAGCTGCGCTTGGCCCCTTAGTTCCAGTGAAAGGAACTCTGAATGCTTCAGCATACCAAGAGATTTTGGACAGTTTGGGGATGGTCCCTTCCTGTTCCAACATGACTGTGCACCAGTGCACAAAGCAAGGTCCATAAAGACATGGATGAGCGAGTTTGGTGTGGATGAACTTGACTGGCCTGCACAGAGTCCTGACCTCAACCTGATAGAACACCTTTGGGATGAATTAGAGCGGAGACTGAGAGCCAGGCCTTCTTGTCCAGCATCAGTGTGTGACTTCACAAATGTGCATATTAAGGATTAAGAATGGGATGTCACTTAAGTTTATATGCAAGTCAAGGCAGGTGTGTGAATACTTTTGGCAATATAGTGTATATGCTAAATGATTTCACAAGAATTTAAAAAATTTAAAGTGATCTTCATCCATCCTACTGTATGTTTTTCTTTATTCTTTTGCTGCAGCTGAATCTTAAAACATCCTGTTAATTTCTTGAAAATGAACACAGTCAATTCAGAGGATATGTTTGGTTGTTTTGAATGTGAAAGAACCCTGTAACTATGACAGCAACAGTAACCCAGTCGGGTAAGGCTTGACAGTGGTTGTAGTGTGAGAGGCTCTCTGATTGGCAGGTCTACAGAGGAGTCAGAGGGTCAACATCCTTTCAGTGCATCCTTTTTTAAAAACCATGTCCTTCTATTTGTTTGAGCAGAAATGAGTGATCCTTAATTGCACAGACGTCAGACCTAAGAGTTTTTTGTTCATTTGCAAAGCCCGGGCTGTTACTGAATCGCCGTGCTCCATGTTCATGACATGGGTAATTTTAAAGGTCGCCTGCTCTCATTCAAGGGTCACAGTCCATTCAAAGCAACCATTTTCGACATTTTCCATCATTTTCCTCCTCTGCTCTTCACTTTGCACCGTGTTGTGAGTGAATTTCCTCTGCTACTTCATTTTCCTGGAATAAAGCTGTTTGGAGGCCCGGGGGGGTAAAATGCTGTGGTGCTTTTACACACAGGAGGCAACACGAAGCAGTCGAGCACGTTATCGTGTTGAAGCAAGTGTTTATTTTTTCCCATCCTTTTTAATTGGAGTGTACTTTGGAGATGAGAGCTGTTCTCCTGGGAGTCTGACTTCATTAGCACCTGTAAGTGTCCAGGCGTGTTAGCGGGGAACGGGAGATGGAGGGAGAAAGGCATTCTGGGAGAGATGTCTTTCATAAATGCTTGTTAAAGGATATTTGGTTGTGATATCATTATGATATCCCCTCCTTCTCTTTCAGACTCATTAAACATAGCGCTCTAAAGTCATTTTCTGTCTGTTGTTGTAATTTCCCTCCCTCTTTTATCACAACACTACTTCACATGTGTCTTTTGTTGCCATAATGCTGTTTTTATTATTCCTATTCTCTCTGTTTCAGTGAGGTTTGAATTGAGAATTAGAGCTGCTCCCTGAGGAGTGTCATTAGCACCCGTAATAGTGGATGTAACTGGCATTCTGCCAGCTTAATGTGGGCAGTCTTAGTACCAAAACAATCAGAGATGCAAGTTAACCATTAGGCACCAAAGACAAGGGGAGAGAAATGAAATGAGCGATGATAATAGGAACGGCCAATAAGAGCCAGGGCGCTGTGTTTGCTAAAGACTTGTTATTATGTTTTAATAGCTCTCCCTGGAGAGCAGAGAGGACGTTTTGGCTGGAAGAAGAGGCACTAAAAGATGGAGAAATAGTGGATCAGGAAATAGAGAATCAAGACCACTGGTGTTTTATTTATCATTATGAATGTTTTGTCACATTTGCTGCTCAGATGGCGACCGATCTGCAGAAATAAGACTCCTATGATGAATTATGGGTTTGGAAATTAGATTTATGGATCCAAGGCAGCCGTGTAAATCAGCTTTGTGGACTGTTATTCTCAGTGCCTTTATTCCCTCTTAATTTGCTTTTTACCTTTTTTATCATCCTTTTTGTCAGAAAAGGTTTTTATTCTGGTCTAGAAATGACTCATTTTTCTGTTCAGCTTTGAAATGAAACACAATCAGGGGCGTTCTGGTTTGTTCTATTCAGTCACAACACTTATCAGTCGTTTAAGTCAGTGGTTCTCAACCTTGGGGTTGGGACCCCATTGGGGCTCGCAAGATACTGAGAGGGGGTCACCAGATGCCTTAAAAAAAATTAAGAATATTTTTTTAATTACACTGCTGCCACTTTACACCAATTTTACCAAATTTTATCCCTTCGTCGTCACTTTTTAACTCCAATTTAAGCGCAATTTTGCCACTTAAAACCCATCTGTGTCAATTTTATACCCTTTCCACCACTTACTTCTGCTTGTTTTTGTCACTTCTAAACCAATTCTTGCCACTTCCTGCCTATTGTTGCCTCATCATTGCCCCATTAACCACTTTTTGCACTCCTTTTGCTCATTTTAATCACGGTTATCCCATTTTTGCCAGTTTATATCAATTTTCCTAATTTTCCCCAATTTTTTGCACCTTAAAGCCATTTTGGCCACTTTTTAACCCCCTTTTACCACTTTTTGTGCCCGTTTTTGCCAATTGAATCCATTTTTTGTTTGTTTGTTTGTTTTGCCACTTTTATCTAATTTCTGCCACCTCTTCAAAAATCCAATTTCAACACCTTTTTCACATTTTTTGTCATTATTAACTAATTTAAGCTTTTTTTTTCACCCATTTTAAAAATATTTTTAACAAAAGTTATTTTCATTTTAAGAAGGTTATTCACTACACAATTGAATAGATAGAGATATTTGTTTCTAAGATAAGAGTGGTTATTGTTTAGGTCAAATATGCAAGTTTAACCCACCTTTTCCCACTTTTAAATCCCATTTCACCAAATTTTCCACCAATTTCTGCCACTTAAATTCCCTTTGAACACTTCTTATGCCTGTTTTTGTCATTTATTGATGCCTCTCTTATCTATTTTTGGCATCCTAACCCTTTTCTTCTACTTTTAAAATTCAGTATCACCACCTTATCCACCAATATTTGCCATTTTAACCCATTTTCAATCCATATTCAATCCCATCTTCAAATTATTTTCAATCCACTCTAATTATGTTTTTAAGAAAAACTGCAGATTTTTAAGAAGGCTATCTATCTTATACAAATGAATAAAAAAGATATTTGTTGCTTTGTTAAGAATTGTTTTTTTCAGGTTTAATATAAAATAAGGTTATTGCAACTTCAGTGTAGAGTGGACCATGGCTTTGCTGACCTCTATGGGCCCCCAGTTTGGCTGGGTCCCAGAAAGCTCCCCCCTTCGTCCCCCCTTATGTGCGACCTTGTCTGTACATGACCATTCTAGAATGTTCATGGCTGTGTTCGACCACTTCCAGGTACAGGGGGGTCCCCGGTCCCCGGTCTCCGGCACCTTCATTTTGGTGGTCGCGGGCTGAGGAGGTTGAGACCCCCTGGCCTACTAGACACTGATGAAATCTTTGTCAATAGTTGGAGTACAAACTGTATGTCTATAAAACCCATTCGCCACTGTTGCATGCTCCTGACAGTACTAAAAGACTTCCCATGTGATTGACACGACTGTAGATTTGAAAACCTAAAAATAGGATCATGGTTTGGAAAAGCTGTTAAAGAGCTCTTGCTCTTTTCCTTCGCCCTCTGATGTTTGAAGTCAGTGAAGTGACAGTGTCTGTGCGGAAACTTGAACTCTCAGGTCTGAGCCGGCAGGCTGCTATTCAGTCTCTGACAATGACTCTCTGAAGGACTAACAATCCCCACAGGGATATTTTTACAGCAGCAGACAGCAGCAGCACGAGAGCCGCTCGACAGGATGAGCTTCAGAGATTTAGAGGGAACACAACAACAGCGCTGCCGTGTTAACAGTGACTAACTGTGACTCTATATCTGTCACTGTTCCTCCTCTGTCTTTATGGATTCTCTTTGACTCTGCTTTCTTTGGTTGATGCTGCTGCTTTATCTTCTTTTTCTGTCATTGCTACATTCAGCACATGACTGGGTTTTACATACATCCCAACATTTCCTCTCCGAGTTAGTTTTAGGGGCACGCTCACATGTCCAAACTTGTTAGGCCCCCAAAGCCCAGTTTGGTTGACCAGTACATTTCCATGGAGTGAAGAGGTGGGCTTCAACATGGTTGCTCATGCACGTCCATGTGCACGCAAGTGAGTAAAGCTGCTGTCATGTTTGTGAATGTCTCCAGTGTGCTGACTTGTGTCATATTAGGGCGTGATGACATATCTGTACTCAGGCCTGGTTGGGCTTGGAGCAGAGTGAGTGTGGGCCAGCAGGGGACTGGGGAGGGGGACAGGCGTGCTTCAAGGCAGCTGGTCTTATAATGCAGGGGTTCTCAACCTTTTCAGCCCGCGAACCCTAAAATAAAGGTGCCAGAGACTGGGGACCCCCACTGTATCTGAAGGTGGTTGAACATAGCCATGGACATTCAAGAATAGTCATGTGCAGACAAGGCCGTCTGTAAGGGGGATAAAGGGGAGAACTTTCTGAAGCCCAGCTAGACTGGGGGCCCATAGAATCAGCAAAATCATGGTCCTAGTAAAGTTTTATATTTAACCTGAATGATAGCCACTCTTATCGAAACAACAAATATCTTTTTTCAATAATTTGTGCTGTAGTATAGGGCCATCTTGAAAATGTAAATCTCTTAAAAACAGAATTAAAATGGGTGAAAATGGGAAAAAGAAAAAAAAAAAGCTTGTGAAATGGGATTTTAAAAGTAGCGGAAATGGGTTGAAGTGGCTAAAATTTGATGAAAGTGGCAAAAACTGGCCTGAAACGTGATAAAAGGGGATTTAAAAGTGGCAAAAATGGGTGGAAATTTGATTAAATTAGATTTAAAAGTGGTTTAAACTAGCACAAATTGGTTAACTGACACAGGAAAATAGGCAAGACTGGCAAAAATGTGCATAACAAGTAGTCAAATGGGGGTAAAACGAGCAAAAACTGGGTGTAAAAAGTTGGAAAAAGGGGTGAATAGTGGCAATGATGGGTCAACAGAGGCAACAATAGGTGGACAGTGGCAAGAATTTGTTTAGAAGTCGCATAAAAGGGGCGGGAAAAAGTGGTGGAAAGGGTTTAGTATCGACAAAAATGGGTTTAGAGTGGCAAAAAATGTGTTAAACTTGGCAAAAATTGGAGGGGAGAGGCAAAAAATGTTTAATAAAGGGGCAAAAATGGGTCAAAATTGTGCAAAATTGATGAAAAGTGGCAAATTATAATAATTAACTACTAATAACTATTTTTTAAGGCATCTAGTGACCCTCTCTAAGGGGGTCCTGACCCCCACGTTGAGAACCACTGCTATAGTGTACCCTTAAATTTAGCTAGGCTTAGACTGCATGTTATTTTGGCCATTAAGATGATCATAGTGTTTGAATATACAGTGCATCCAGAAAGTATTCAGACACCCTTCACTTGTTTCAGTTTTGTTATGTTGCATCCTGATGCTACAGTAAAAAAACAAAAACAAAAACAAAAAAAACAACATTTTATTCTCATAAATCTACACCCATTATTGCATTTTTTTGCAAGTTAATGAAAGATAAAAACAGAAAGGTCACACTGACATAAGTATTCAGACCCTTTATGAATAAGATAAGATACTCCTTTATTATTCCCACAAGGGGAAATTCCATATTTACAGCAGCAAGAGTGGAGTAAACAAAGCATGCATAGAGTATAAAGAACATGCAATTAGTGCAGTGAATAAATAAGAAATAGGAAATCTAAAAATGTAACTTACAAATTTGAATAAAAGTATTTTAATAAATGTATGTAAAATCATGAATTAAAAGCTACATGTGCAGATAAACCATTTATAGTTTATTAAAACAATTGAAATCAAAACACACATCAGATGAAATATTTTTTTTTTTTTAAGTCAAATTTTCGAAGAAAAGTAGAAAATAACTTGTATTTCTTCCTAATGAAATACATTATTTTCATTCTTTTGTATAAAAATCAGAAAAAACTTTGCTGCTCATGTTGCACAGTCGGCTCCGTGTCTGAGTTTTAGCAGATGGGATCTTGTCACAGGACTAAAACTTCTTCTCTTGGCTTTCCAGCAAGCTGCTTGCCTTGTGACACCGGGGTTTTTATCATGTGACTACACAGCCAGTAGTTTGTTTTTACGAGGCTGGTGCATTAGTAGAGACAGGATTATAAGGGGTACGTCGGTAACTGTCGGTTTTGATTATTTTTCGGTTGATTGCCCAGCTCTACCAGGAAGCATTGGAACAACAGAGAAATAACCAAACACAGATTTCCACACTTGTGCGATGTTTATATGAGCAATTGTGTCGTGCAGAAGCCCACCTCTTCCACTCATGCCAGGACCAAGGAAGAGTGATATGGAGAAACCACACCCGTCAAATACTGGACTCTGAGAAGCCTTCAGGGCAGGGGTGTCAAACTCAATCACAGCAGGGGCCGGATTCTGAATTAAGGTCCAACCTAAGGGCCGACCAAGGTCAACATTAAACCAGAAACTGTCAAAATAATTTTCACCACTAATGAAATATGCTAAAAAGAACCGATGATATATGATTTTGACTTTAAAAAAGTCCAAATTATACATTTAAAGTATCATAATCTAAAATAAAAAGACAAACATATGATTTTTAAAGGTCGAGCATGAAATTAAAATTTGGAATAAAGTTATTAAAAGGCAAATATATAAAATAGAAATTTGAAATCACAAGTTTTATTGGGTCAAAATATGAAATAAAATTTGAAATCAGGATTTTAAAAGGTAAAAAGGAGATATGGAAGTCAAAATAAAAAGTTTAAAAGATCAAATTATGATATAAAAACAAAATTCAGAGTTGAAAGGTAAACATATAAGATAAAAAGATAAAAAGATGAAATCATGAGTTTAAAATAATTAAAAAAAGAGATTAAAGCCTAAACAATACGTTTTAAAGGTCAAATATGAGATACAATTTTAAATCATGAGTTTTCAATTTTTAACTGAGTTTTTAAAGGGCAAAATACAGGATTAAAAGTCTAGGTTAGGAGTTGAAAAGGCCAACATGTGGGATAAAATTCAAAATCACGAGTTGAAAAGGTCACTTTAAATTTTAGACAGTCATTCTAAAAGGTCAAAATATGAAATTGAAAGCCAAAATTAGAAGTTTAAAAGGAACCCTGCATGATCAGACAAGTTCATCTTGTTAAATAGATATTTGTATGTCTCATATACATACTGAACTAAAAAAACTCACTAGATATCTGCATTTTAAGTAATTTGAGCGCCATGCGCTGTGACGTCACAGTTTCGCAGAGCTCACCGTCCCTATGCAGTAACCGCTGTTGCAGACTGGCAGAGTTACGGCTGCACCTCAGAGATGCAGCACGTCTCACGCACAGAGAATTCTAAAATTTGAGGTCTCCTCTGTTTTTTTATTTGTGCCACGAGCCGTTATCTGTCCATCTAGACAAGAAAATGATAAATACAGAGCCATATTTACCTTGTTGTAGCAAATATTTACGTCCACATCTGCAGAATCTGTTTGAAATCTGTTCCTTGATGAACCAGATGAAGGCCGTGAGCTAAACGCGTCTGTTTAATAAAATTGTTCCCCGAACTTCTACTCTTTATGAAGCTTTCTGTTTCCACACGGTTCAGGTAAAGATAAACACAGAACCAAAGCACTTCCGGTTTGTGCTTTTCAAAGTAAAAGTCTACTTTAGCATTTCTATAAAAAAAACCTCTGTTTGTATGTACCTACTGCTTTTTTTTGAAAAGCTCCCGACACGCTTCTGCTATACACTGTATCTCACTTGTAGGGAGCTTTATTGAGGTAAAACGTAGGAGGAATGACAGAGCTTTGACAACAGGGAAGACTAAACCAACATGCAGTAAACTCGTGTCTAGTATGAAAACTGTTATGGCAGCAACAGCTGCAAGCAGAAAAACGTCTGAAAAACGGTTAATAACAACGGCGAAGATCGCTGCAGCACTATGATGTCAAAACATGGCAACCTCCTGGTGAGTTTGTGAGCTCAAATTTACTCAAACTGCAGATATCTGGGATATTTAGTGAGTTTTTTTAGTTCAATATACATTTGACAGATGCAAAAATCTATCCAGCAAGATAAACTTGTCTGATCATGCATGGTTCCTTTTAAGTTCTAATTTTGAGATGCAGAATTGAAAATTTTACATGAAAACAAAAATGTATTTTATTTTCCCACCTTCTTGGCCTTTTTAACTAATTATTTCTCCCTTTGTTTTTTCATATTTGGATGACGTGACAAGGATATTTCAAACCAACAAGGTAAAATTTACATTTTTATACAGGAGGGAAACTGCAGACCTCATACTGATGGGCCAGTTATAATAGAAATATGATATGATCTTGTGGGCTGGGTTTAGCTGGACCATGGGCCGGATTTTGCCCCCGGGTCTTAAGTTTTACACCCCCACTTTAGGGTCCCTGAAGGTGTGACGGTGACCTTTGTAAAGTATAGAGTTTCTGACTGACCACTTTCTTCCATGGTACAAAAAGAAGAACAGTTACTCCCATAGCGAAATGATCTTCATGCATGACAATGCACCATCTCATGCTGCAAAGTGTGCTTTGAGTTTGTTCAGATCTCCAGATATGAGCACACCCTAAACAAAAATGCATCTGAAAACATCCCACAAATGTTAAATTGACCGAGTGCATGAACTACCGTGGTCCAGTAAATAATCAGCTGATTTTGTCACAGATGCAACCATTACAGGTCAACTGTTAACGTTCTTCTTTGCGTCGTTTATTGGCGTGTGCCCCTCAGTTTATAAGACACATGTTTACATTGACCTGAGACTAGCAGCCTTATAATTTGATATGATTCAGGCTGATTTGATTTGGGTCTCTGTTCCTGGAAACAGAGCAGACCCGTGATGACCTTCACTCTGGATCCAGCTTTGTTATTCTGAACTTTAATGGCACAGATACAGAGGATAATGTTTGTCAGTCCTGCCTTTAAAATCTCATATACTATTATGATAAATACATACAAATTGACTTCAGCACAATGTCAGACCTTCAAATTGAGAAACATCAGCCTTGACAGAGCTGTAGCATGTGTGCGTCAGCATCAAAACACCACTTTCATCACTAAACACTTTGATGGCTATGTGCACATCTGTATTACATCTCTTATCACTTCCCCAGAAGCTTTTTAAGCTCTGTGTATTTTATGGAGGAAGAGAAGGGGGGAGTATGCCTTTAAAAATCCCCCCTCTCCTCCCTGCAGACTGGCTTATATCATCACAGACTTTCCCTTTTTTTTAATGACTGTTGCAAAAAAGCAGCTTCAAATGTTTCCCAGCACTGGCAGCCGGCAAAGAAGGGATGATGTGTGATGGAGTTCACAGGAGCCGCTGAATATTCTGCAGGAATAAATTAGCAGCTTGGCTCTTTGGTGCTGTGCCAAGACTTCTGGGAAGTAATCCAGCACCTTGGAAAGACAAAGATTTGGATGCCGTATTGGATCCAATGTAATTTGAGGTTAATTGAATTGAGAATCCCCCCCCCCCCCCAAAAAAAAAAAAAATCTGTAGCATGGAATGATTAACTAGTTGGACTAGTCTGATTAACAGGAAATGTACCATTCAGTTGGTCACAGTTCCCACCCTAAACTGGAAAACTGATCCAAACAAGGCAAAACAGTGATCATAGTTATAATTGGTAGCCTGCTGCTGCACTTTGTGAAACTGCTAACCCACCTTCACCCCTGATGTTAGTGGTGTGGGGACATTTTGCCCACCTACAGAGGTTTACAGATCTTCCAGGTAGAATATAAGCAACACAAAACAACTTTAATTATTCATACTGCCTTGCATCCATGGCTGATGGAGGGGACAGCAGTGTTTAAAAAAAAAAACATAGACATTATAGTTTCCAAAATTCAAAGTGTTTGACATCTAACCAAATATACTGCTCTGAACAATATTTGTTGGTGTTTGTAGCCTAGCAAAACAAGATTTACATTTAACATTTATCTGCTTGCAAAATCCAAAAAAAGCTAATTGCAATATTTCAAACTGAATTGCAAGCACTGACTCGGTTCACACACCTGCAACCCTTACCAGCAACTTTCTAAAATAGCCTCATAGTGTCAGGAATCTTTGGTCTGAGCTGGACTTTACAGAGCTTTCTCAATAAGTTTTTGTAATACCACTTCCTTTCCAGCTATTCTAAGGGGCCGTCCACATGAGGATGAGTTTAGGCATTGGAGTGAACCAGTATCAATTTGGTCGACTAAAACTATGACTAAAACTATTCGTCGACAGCCTTTTTTCCATGACAAGAACTAGACTAAGACTAACAAAAATAGATCTGTGATGATTAAAACTGACAAAAACGAAGTTTAGTTTTCATCAAGATGACTAAAACTAGACTAAAATGTAATGTAGTTTTTGTCTGACTTTCAAAATCTGTTATTTCTCCACTGTGGGTAAATCTGTCAAAAAACAACACAGCTGTAGCTATTCTGCCTCTCAGCTGTAGAAAGCAGGGACCCAGGGTTAGCAGGGCTCAGAGAACACACTACCGTGATTTAGTACCAGATTTAGGCAAGAAAATAAATTATTGGACTAAAAGTAAAGACTAAAATGTGAGGACTTTTTATGGACTAAAACTAGACTAAAACTAAAAGGATAGAAATGACTAAAATGTGACTAAAACTAAAATGCATTTCATCTAAAGACTTAAACTAAGACTAAAATCAAAAATAGCATCCAAAATTAACACTGGAGTGAACAAATCTTCCATAGCCCCCTTATCCTGCTTATGCAAGCACGGCTAATGACAACAACAAGGCAGATTACATGATTTTATTCGTTTCTCTTCTTCTACCGCCTTGAGCGACGAATGGTCATGGAGAACAGCACGCCACATGTTCTTAGATCCATTGTGGCACACAACCAGAAGGGCAGTCTGGAGAAAGCAACCAGTCAGAAACTCATGTGGAGTTATCAACCGTGGCAAGAGCTGGTAGGCCCCGAAGATGTGACAACAACCTCAGCAGAGTATATAGAGTTTCAAACTGACCACTTCCTTCCATGGTACAAAAAGAAGAACCATGCCTTCTGTAGCAAAATTATCCTCATCCATGACAATACACCATCTCATGCTGCAAATAATACATCTGTGTCATTGGCTGCTATGGCCATAAAAGGAGAGAAACTCATGGTGTGGCCCCCATCCTCCCCTGACCTCAACCCTGTTGAGAACCTTTGGAGCATCCTCAAGCTAAAGATCTATGAGGGTGGGAGGCAGATCACATCAAAACAGCAGCTCTGGGAGGATATTCTGACATCCTGCAAAGAATTTCAAGCAGAAACTCTCCAAAAACTCACAAGTTCAATGGATGCAAGAATAGTGAAGGTGATATCAAAGAAGGGCTCCTATGTTAACATGGAACTTGGCCTGTTAAGATGTTTTTGATTGAAATAGCTTTGATTTCAGTAAATATGACCTCCTAATGCTGCAAATTCAACAAATGACCATTTTCAGTTCTTTACCACCTATAAAATTTTTAAACTCTGTTGTGCTTAATTATGTGGAACAGTGCATTTTGAGTTTCTTATTTTGAAAAATAGTTATCATTGGGGGGTGTGTTCAATAAAATTTAAATTATTATTTAACAGTGTATGACTTGAAACATATTCTGACTGTCATTTGCATTGAAAATGTAGGAAAATCAGAGAAAAATATCATCTGCGTGGTAATTTGGAACGTGGTGTAAATGGACTAGACCCACCCAATGACCTCCTGAGCCCTTACGTAACCAACGAACCCCTCAGATCTTCAGATTTTTGGCCTCAAGGCAGTATCTCACTCCTTATTCCTTAGAGCAGATATATGTTAAATAAGCCCTCTGCATATTTGAACTGAGGATTATATAATGTTATGTCCTTTACAGATTGAATAAGAGAGAATGTTTAAATTCGTAACATTTTAAATGATGCTACTGATGGTCTATACTTTAAAATTATGAGAACAAATGCATGTTTCCTTTATGGATATTTGCTTTCCACATCTTGTTTTTCATTAAGTTTTAGTGTTGGTGATTGAATTCCAATTAGCGCCTCAGATTGAGGATGCTGGGCCTTCCAGCATCAGAAACAGATGGAGGGCAGCAAATGTTCGTCTGTTTGCTAAAATGGGGGTCCAAGGAAATGACCCAGGCATCGATGCTGCCTTAGCCCCCATCATGTCCCGGACTTAACAATCTAATAATGACTAATGTGTTTGCAGACATCAGCCTGCTCTCGTTAGGGTGATTTATTGCCTCGACAATTTTCGGTAAACCAGAGGAACCCTATTCCAATTTATTCAGGTCAAATTAACCATTCATAATTAGACGGCGTAACCTTTCCTGCTCCCACTTTCCGTCACTGGATGTGCCGCACATGCAATGCAAATGTTCACTGTTTAATCCGGCTGGCTGTCATTAGCAAGGTTGTGTAAGAATCGTCTCACGCAGGGTAAAAGCTTAGCAAGAATCAATCTCCTAATGGTTAATAGCTAATGGGCTGATTAATGGCTGCACTATGAAGGTGACGGCTCGCCCTTTCCTGGAAATGTGGCACGGACCCTATGGAGCCCCTCAGCCTGCTTCAGTGTCAGAGCCATGTAGCACACAATCTGTCTGTGATGAGGCTGTTTAATAAGGAAAAACTCATGTCAGACTGTCATTGGTGAATGACTCTTTTCCAGACTTAATGATGTAGAAAAAGTGACATCATTATGGAGGAAAGGTGCCAGATTTAGACTAATGGTCATCAGCCCTCACGCTGCATGTTCACGATGTAGTTAAGGAGAACTTTAGCCAAACAAAATGGAAATGAGCTTCAGTTTAGCAGGATGCAGAACAAATAAAGATAAGCATAGCATTAAAAATGTAATATGGAAGCATCCAATGCTATGCATACTCATGCATAAGGGTGCAGTTTTTACGCCAGTTCCTGGTGTCATCATCGTGTTTCCTACAGTTGCAAGAAAAAGTATGTGAACCCTTTGGGATTTCTTGGATTTCTGCATAAATTGGTCAGAAAATGTGTTCTGATATTCATCTAAGTCACAACAATAGTCAAACACAGTCTGACATTTTCATGTTTTTATTGAACAAACCTTGGAAACATTCAGAGTGCAGGGTGGAAAAAGTATGTGAACCCCTAGGCTAATGACTTCTCCAAGAGCTAATTGGAGCCAGGAGTAAGCCAACCTGGAGTCCAAGCAATGTGATGAGGTCGGATGTGTTGGCTGAAGCTGCCCTGCCCTATTAAAAAACACACCAATTTGGAGTTTGCTGTTCTCAAGAAGCATTGCCTGATGTGAACCATGCCTGGCACAAAAGAGCTCTCAGAAGACCTACGATCAAGAATTGTTGACTTGCATGAAGCTGCAAAGGCTTACAAAAGTATCTCTAAAAGCCTTGATGTTCATGTGTCTCAACGGTAAGACAGACTGCCTACAAATGGAGAAAGTTCAGCACTGTTGCTACTCCCCCTAGGCGTGGTCGTCCTGTAAATGATGATAATGACTGCGAGAGCACAGTGCAGAATGCTCAATGAGGTGAAGAAGAATCCTAGAGTGTCAGCTAAAGACTTACAGAAATCTCTGGCACATGCTAACATTTGTGTTGACAAATCTACAATAAGTAAAACATTAAACAAGGACACCAACATCAAAACCTCATCCCAACTGTGAAATATGGTGGAGGGGCCATCATGGTTTGGGGCTGCTTTCCTGCCTCAAGGTCTGGACGGATTGCTGTCATGACGGAAAAATGAATTCCCAGTTTTATCGAGACATTTTACAGGAAAACTTAAGACCATCTGTCCGCCAACTGAAGCTCAACAGAGGATGGGTGATGCAACAGGACAACGACCCAGAGCATAGAAGTAAATCAACAACAGAATGGCTTCAACAGAAAAAAAAATGCCTTCTGGAGTGGCCCAGTCAGAGTCCTGACCTCAACCCGATTGAGACACTTTGGCATGACCTCAAGAAAGCGATTCACACCAGACATCCCAAGAATATTGCTGCACTGAAACAGTTTTGTAAAGAGGAATGGTCCAAAATTCCCCTTGACCATTGTGCAGGTCTGATCTGCAACTGCAGGAAACATTTGGTTGAGGTTATTGCTGCCAAAGGAGGGTCAACCAGTTATTACATCCAAAGGTTCACATACTTTTTCCATCCCGCACTGTGAATTTTTACATGGTTTGTTCAATAAAAACATGAAAATGTATCATTTTTTGTGCAGTATTAGTTTAAGCAGGTTGTGTTTGTCTATTGTTGTGACTTAGATGAAGATCAGAACACATTTTCTGACCAATTTATGCAGAAATCCAAGAAATCCCAAAGGGTTTGCATACTTTTTCTTGCAACTGTATTTCTTCTGTGTGCAGTAAACCAAGGCAGATGAAACAAGCATATTATGTTGAAGTTTTGGCTGATAAATATTGAGCAGAAGTCTATCATGCTGCAATGAAGAAAAGAGGGGAGATGTCAGAGGTTATGTAGAGCACAGCAGCTGTATCAGCTGAGGCATAATGCAGGAATTGTTTGCAATTGTTCTGCCACTAATTCCCTATTCACATGGGATACATATTACCTAGGGATCTCATAATGTCATGGGACGTCTGTGTTTTTAATCCTGTGCAAATGTCTGTGGATCCATAACAATCCAAAATTAATAGAGCACAGAATATTATCCACAGCATACAGATACAGGTGACTTACATGACCTCAATGCATAATGAAAGAGTTATGGGGAAAATGTTCAGTTGTTTATTAGTCATGGACAGCTGGCTACAGATCACACAAAGGCAAATAACACTAGCACATGCTGACTACTGGAAACTCTGGTTACTCTTCATAAGGTGTCACCTGCACAACATTGCATTTTATTACATGGGCACAAATGAAAAACTCACTGTGCATTTTCAGCGCTGCAGCCATGCAGATATGCGTATGTGCTCCTTAAGAATTGTCTGTAAATTTCAGTACATCACAGCCTTCACTTATCTCGTGTCAGTGGAAAATTTACAAATCATCAGCAGTCCACAGGTGTTGCTAGTTCTAGTGTGAAAAGTACTTACAGACCCTGTAAAGTGAAATCCAACATTTGTGTCTTAACACTCTAGATATGTTGGAATATGGTAAACATGTGAAAACACCGAGATCTACATGTGACTGAATTGTGGATTTAGACTGTTAGACAGTTGTTCACCTCTTTCCTGGTTGGGCTTAATTTGGGTGGGGCCAATATGTGGGCTCATGATGTCATCAGTCCACAGTGGGGAATGACCCCGCCCCTCTAACGTTACAATATAAAATCACAGAGCAGTTCATCTCAGTACAGCTAGAAAACAGACTTAGTCTCTTCTTCTTAGGTAAACAAAAGGTCAAGAGGCATGAGTGCTTTCCTCACTTCAGATTGTAACATTTGAGAGGATCGTATTTCTCCTGAGTGGGCGTGGCTTCAGCTCATTCAACAGACATGCCCACACCATCCTGAAGCAGATTTTACTGTCTCATTTTTTATGATTTGAAGCTTAATTTTCTAAACTTAGAGATGTTTTATACGACTAAAATTTGGACTGGGGTGAATAACACAGTGGCTTATCATACAACAAACCAAAATACAGTTCTGTTTTCACTTTACAGGGTTTTTAAGAGAGGGACAGGGATGAGGAAAAAGCTTATGTGGAAAGCTCATGGTGTAGCTATTTGCTTTTGTATTAAAGAAATGTGCCACTGTTCTTGTTAAACTGCTGCCTTTCTTTGGGCGCAGATGGTGTTTTAAGGCGCACCCCATATACATGGGCGACTGGGGTACCAGTCTGGCCTGTGGCACCATTTCCCACATGTGTCTCCCCCACTCTCTCATCCCTATTTCAGATTCCTATCCACTGTCCTCCTCTATCAATCAAGGCAAAAAAAAAAACTTTAAATATATCTTTAAAAAAAAATGGCGCCTTTCTACTGCTAATTTCCTTCAGCGGTTTCGCTATTGTTTTTGTTAACCCTTCTCTTGGTGTGGCTCTGTGCCACTGTGGCTACATCCGAGCTAATCGCTCACCAGCAGCCATGAAAGGCTCTCAGTGTGGTTCTTTGTTCTTTAATTCAGTTCTGATAAATGTGCCGCTACAGCCAAGCTAGTTGCTACTCACTAGCGGCAGCCATTGCTATCGGCTTTCACTACAACTAAACCCTGCCTCCAGCTTTCACCTCGTTCTCATCAAATTATGCTGATTGGCCCCAAACTGGTGTACAAACAGTGTGGCTTTTCAAGATGGATTTGCCTGATGACAGATTGTCTGATATCAGCACAAATCCCAAATCATGCATCCCTAGTACTCGCCAACAGGACTGACCCAATACTGGGTTGAGAGGAAAGGTTTATAATTTTTTTATGTAAGTTTAAATGCATTTTATTAACAACAGAGCAGTGGTGTTTTCACTCTGTAAGTTTATAAATCAATATTTGTTTGAAAGAAATACTGGTCATAGTTTTAAAACATGGAAGTTTTTTCTTGCAGCCATTCACAGATAAGGCGCCACCTTTACACTGTCAATATAAACCTGCAGAGAGAGAGGGATTTTTTAGTATTTCCTGTTTTCACACAGCTTGACCCAAAGATCAGATATTTTTGTGTAAATACGAGAACCAGATTTGGAGATACGAGATCCAGGCCAGTGGGATACCCTATCCTCCATCCTCTCTCCTGCTGAAGCTACGAGTGGATACTCCCACACATGAGCGTGCATATGTGCATCCACAGGCACACAATTCGTGTTACAGCAGGTAGGATGTTGTAAATAAGATTGGAGGAAGCATATTTTAACTCACATATTAATACTAAAACAGTGAACAAGGGTCAAGAGTGTGTAAGATAGCATCAAGGTAGAGGTTTTTATTTGAAAAATGAAAATAAAAAAGAAAGATTCACCAGGTCTGTGCCAATATTTCTGTCATTACTGTGTCTTCATGTATGAACTATTCCAAGTGTCTTTTTTAGTTTTAAAGGCAGTGGTTCTCAACCTTTTCATCCCACGACCCCCAAAATAAAGGTGCCAGAGACTGGGGACCCCCACTGTACCTGAAGGTGGTTGAATACAGCCACGCACATTCAAGAATAGTCATGTGGAGACATGGCCACCATGGAGGCCCATGGAGATCAGCAAAATCAGGCCCATTGTGAAGTTAAGCTTTGAAAACCATATTTTATATTTGACCTAAATAATAACCACTCTTATCAAAGAAACAATTATCTTTATTCAGTTGTGTAGTAAATAGCCTTCTTAAAATGAAAATGACTTAATAAAAACACGTTTAAATGGGTAAAAAATTGCATAAGTTGGTTAATAATGGCAAAAAAATTATGAAATTGGATTTTTAAAGAACATTAATGGGTTACAAGTGGCAAAAATTAGGTAAAAGTGGCAAAAAAATATCCAAAAATGGATTCAATTGGCAAAAAACGGGCACAAATGGGGCAAATGGGGACTGGGATGAAAAATTGATATAAACTGGCAAAAGTAGGATTACGGTGGTTAAAATGGGCAAAAGGGGTGCAAGAAGTGGTTAATAGTGGCAATAATGAGGCAACGATAGGCAGAAAGTGGCAAGAATTGTTTTAGAATTGACACAACAGGAAGAAACAAGTGGTGGAAAGGATATAAAATTGGCAAAATTGGAGTTAAAAAGTGATGAAAAATGGTTTAAATTTGGTAAAATTGGTGTAAAGTGGCAAAAGTGTAATTTAAAAATTATTCTTGATTTTTTTAAGGCATCTGGAGACCCCCTCTCAGTGCTTTGCGACCCCCAATGGGGTCCCGACCCCAAGGTTGAGAGCCACTGCTTAAAGGGACCTCAGAAGCACATCTATTACTTTTGCAAGTGCCTAATCTTTTGTGTTAAAAGCAGTGATTTTAGTATGAAACTCAGCACATCTCTGAGGGATTGATTTGAGTCAGACCACTTCAGTCAGGCTGCATCCCAAATAGAGGGCTCTTTTGGATTAAACAGCAGGGGTCCGTGTGACTCTTTCACAGGCAGATTTTCTCACTCTCCTGTTGATTACAGCTCTTGTGTAATTCAGATCGCTCTACTTGAATAATGACTGGTCTTTGACTGAACACTCTGACTTGTCCGGGGGCATAATGGTGACTTTGGATACTGCCTGACACGAGGTGATGGGTTGTCATTTACTCAGACTCATTAAAAAGTTAACTAAAGAGGAGGGAGAGGACTGAAGGATGGAAGGTGGGTAGGGAGACAGATCTGAGGACCTGCTGACTTCAGGTTTGTTGAAGTCGGTGTGTCCTGTCTTCAATGTCCCAGCTGTCCGTTGGGATCAGGATTTCTTCCCCATGAGGCAGCTGCTGCCAAACAGCATCAAAACAGAGGCATGAGCTGAATGAAGAGATGGCACAAAGAAGGGACAGAGAAAAAATAAAGCATGAGGGAAACAAGAGAGTGAAAAGATAAAGACATGTTGTCTGCCATTGTAGTAGCTGCAGTTTATCCTGTTTGAATGGAGCGTTGCTTTTCCTCCATCCTGTCCTCTCATATTCAGAGTCCAATTAGAGCGTGTGTTGTAAAGGGTCTCCTAAGTGACAGTGGGCCATTTAAGAGTTGCTTCAATGAGGAACATTAAACACATTTTGCACTGAAAAAGTTTTTTTTTCAGATTCAGAAAGCTCTTCTCACCTTCATCTTGATTCAAAGTAAATTATAGTGCCTCAGTTTTGAAACAGAGTTAGAGGGAGTGATGGCAAAATCTTCCCAAGACATGTGATGACCTAACCTGACACACCAGATAGACTGTTTCATATCTCTTCTGCGTGGATGTTTCACAATTATCTGGGAATGCTCCCATAGAAAGCATTTGGGAAGGGAAGGACTTTTCAAAAATTATTTTAAGGTGATTGGAGGAAAAGTCCGAATGTCCAAAAAGAAGCAACTGCAGCAAAAACCATCTTGATAACACTGATTCCTAATGTAGTATCCCAACAGCATTTAAGCAGCGTAGCACAGAGCAGAGCAATGTCCAGACAGGAACATTTTGGTTTTTCTTTCACTTTCTTCATTTAGCAGAGCTTGTTTGCTTGCTTTACAAAGTAGAGATAGATTAATAATATCTATATCCATGTCTGTTTGATCATCAGTGCTTTACTGACTCAATAACCCTCAAGCAAAGAATGTCAACATTCAAGGAATAAGAAACAAAGTAATCAGAGAACCAACACCAAAGAAAGCAAATATCATCCCCTATACCGGATAATTTCTCCTGCAGGGTTTAAAGAGCCTCTCCTCTCTCAGTATTGATTAACTGAGTGAAAAGGCTCATACAACTTCAATAGTCAGAGATGATCTGTTCAGTGGTACTTCTCAGTGAGTGTATATGGTGAGAGAAGAAGGAAAATGAATGAAACATGGCCTTGAATCTGGCTTCACTTTTTTTATTGACCTGTCAGAAGTGACTTGATGCCGGAGCAGGAAGATTTACAAGCTCCATTTAGGTCAAGATTGATTTCTGTCAGAGGCTGCTCTCAGGGCAGACTGAAGAAAAATGTGTATGTTTAGCCTTCTCTTTGATTGATTAATGCTTTCTTTCTGGTCTGGCTTTGCCTCTCCTTTTTTGTATCTTCATGTTTTTTCACCATAACTCCGGGGCCATCCATTTTTCTCAAGTCTGACACTTGAAATTACTGCTGTTTTACTCCAACAACTCCAATTTATGAAATAATTTTGAAGAAACATTTAAATATCTCTTCATTTCTTGAACCTTTTTTTCCCAAAATTAAACGTCCTCCATGATTCATCTCATGATTATCTTGGAATTTTGTCAAACATGTGAAAACATTTTTTATTTATTTATTTATTTGTTATTTTTTCTTTTGCAACTTCGCCAAAAGTCTTGCAAGTGCACATGCTATTTCTGGGGCAGATTTACTGCTTTTGTCAATCTTCACAGCTGTATTGTCTCTCTTTAGGGAGACGTTATGACTTATGTCCGCAACAAACTTGTAAAAAACTCTGTGAGTGCAGAAAGTTACCAAAGAGATCTAGTTTTCAGCAGAAAAGGAGGGGACTGTGATTGGATGTATCAGTCTGAAGGGGGACATTTCCATGCAGAGCATGTGGACAGGCAGATGTCTTGGTTGCTTTTGAAGGCTAATGTTTTTGTTTCAATTTAGACTTTTTGTAAGAAAATAAAAGCAACATTTGCCTGACATGTGCATGCACAAGCAGAGATTTGAACCTTAAGTGCAGTTTTGTTGCTGCAGTTCTGATTCTAACCACTGCTGTCTCCATATCCATCTCTGCAGAGCACCTGAAGGCGGCGCTGGAGGAGTACATGAAGCGGCTGCCCAAGGTTCGTATCCTGAGGACTAAGAAGAGGGAGGGTCTGATCAGGACTCGCCTGCTGGGAGCTTCAGCTGCTAAAGGAGAAGTCATCACCTACCTGGACTCGCACTGTGAGGCCAACGTCAACTGGCTGCCTCCACTGCTGGGTGAGACACCAACAAAATCAGTATTTAACTGTCATGTCCTTAAAAATTACCATCCCGTTTGAGATGAAAAATGCTGAGTTGGTTTGCCATTTAGCAGACAATAGAGGGTATGCATGTGATATCACAGGAGGAGGAGTCGCTGCATTTTCAACAAGTTAGTGGTAGGAAGCAGATACAGTCACGGACGAAACTATTAGCACCCCTGGAGTTTTCCCATAAAATACACTATTTCTCCCAGAAATTGTTGCAATTACAAATGTTTTTGGTATACACATGTTTATTTCCTTTATGTGCATTGGAACAACACAAAAAATCAGAAGAAAAAAGCCAGAATTGACATAATTTTACACAAAACTCAATAATGGGCTAGACAAAATTATTGGCACCCTTTTAAAACTGTGGGTAAATCATTTTATTTCAAGCATGTGATGCTCATTTAAACTCACCTGTGGCAGTAACAGGTGCTGGCAATCTAAAAATCACACCTTATGCCAGTTAGAATGTCTAAAAGTTGACTCACCCTTTGTGTTGTGTGCCTGTGTGTGTCACACCAAGCATGGAGAAGAGAAAGAAGAGCCCAGAATTGTCTGAGGACTTAAGAAGCAAAATTGTAAAAAATGCAAAATATTACTGTGCGTAATATAATCAAGAAGTTTATAACCCATGGAACTGTGGCTAATCTCCCTGGACATGGACAGAAGAAAAAAAATGGACAAAAGAATGCAACACAGGATGGTTGGAATGGTGGATAAACATCCTCAGTCAACTTCCACACAAATTCAGGCTGTCCTGCAGACTCAGGGTGCATGACGCATGAGGTTTGCAGGAAGTGCTACATGAAAATAAAATGCTGTGGAAATATGACAAACACGAGGGCAAGACTAATGCTAAATCTGCGAAACAGTTGAAAAAAATGGTACAGATCGCGATGTATAGCGATATATTATATCGCAATACTCACTGTATTGCAAAATGTAAATAAAATAAAATAGCAATAATATCGAATCATAACCCAAGTATCGTGGTAATATCGTATCATGGGGCCACTAGTGATTCCCACTCCTATAACGTAATGGTGTGTATTTAGGTCATAATTGAAATATTATACCTTGACCTGTCCATTTTTCCTGACCTCCATGAGCCCCTCAAAGAGGCCTGGCCTCAGAAAGCTCTCTACCTTTCCTCAGGCTTATGGGCAGTCTTTCTCAGAGTAGCTGATCTGACCTATGATCTCTTAACTGGTACTGGGATTGAAAATAAATTGTAAACAGTTTATTTTTCAGCCCCGTTGTTAGTGCTGTAAATCCTGATATGTTTCTCTTGAGGAAAGAACAACCCACTGCCAAAGTTGCATTGTGCTAAAAGCAGGTAAAGGGGCACTCTGTGGACATGGGACAGACATCATTCTCTGTGTTGAAAAGTACAAGTAGATCAGCTGTGAGAAGACATTTCAAAGTGTTGCTTTGAAAGGAATAAAACTGTTGCTTTGAACAGCTCCCTGGTGCCAGTCATCTGCACATTTCCTTAGTGTTCCTCCACGTCTGACTGTCAGTAACCCGATCTTGTCTCTCCGTCTCCCAGACCGAATCGCCCAGAACAGAAAAACCATCGTATGCCCGATGATCGATGTCATCGACCACGACAACTTTGGCTATGAAACACAAGCAGGGGACGCCATGAGAGGAGCGTTTGACTGGGAAATGTACTACAAACGGATCCCCATCCCACCGGAGCTGCAGAAGGATGACCCCAGTGAACCCTTTGAGTGAGTGTAGATATTTTTGGTACTTTTGACATTTTCTAGACAGTTTTCATCCTCAGCATGTTGTTGTGCCATGAGGGCATACATCTGTGAGACAAGTGGGCTCACTGTGAGTCAAAACCCTTCAGATTTCTATGTCGCGCTATTTTGAGTGAGCTACAAAGGACCTTGTACGCCACAGAAAGTCAATGGTAGGAGAGCAGCTTGGCAGAAGATGTCTGTTTCTCTTGGAAAATGGAAAATGCAGTTTTTCAGACATTCTCTCTGCAGGCGGGTTAATGTAATAGTATTTTGGGTATAAAGACTGCAAATTGTGTGCAAGAATACAGTGATATCTTGCTGAAAAATGCATGAAAAGATAGTCTTAATCATTCCACGATGTCAGAGTTGTCATAAGACTGCAAAGCCTCCCTGCTGATCTAGAGATATAATCTGACATGCAGCTAATTTTCCTCCAGTGCAAACAGGTCTGATGTTTTTGACTACAGCATCCTTCATGCAGAGCAGGCAGGTAACCTTTAAGTAATGGCAGCCTGAATAAATAAACTAAACCAGGAGAAACACTTTGCAGGGCCAAATAACTCTGCATGTGATGCCAGACACTCCATTTGTAAAGCCAGAGGGATTAGCCCCGCAGCATTTTTCTGTGTGTGGGTGCCAGAGCCTATTTGGGTGTCCTGGGGAAATACAGTAGGTATCATCAGGCAGGGTGGCTGTGGTGCAGAGAGATAAGAGGCTAAAGAAGAAAAAATGAGCTGCAGTACAATCACAATCAATCCTCATTTCGAGAATTAGTCTGCTCTTCTTGCCCAACGAAATGACCTTCATCAGTGCAAATCCAATTTGAGTCGCAAAGATTTTCATTTTCATTCTGATTGACATTGCTGCATTGGAGAATGAGGCACCGTGTGATGGCAAAATCCATCTTGGAGGTGTGTGTATGTGTGCGGGAGTATGATTTGATCCCTGTTCTCATGCCTCTGTCACTGTCCCTTTTGTCAATACAGTCACCTCTCTCTCCTCTGTGTCTCCCTCTCATCCCTCCTTCAGGCGTCAGTGTTTGATTCGGCCATGAGCTCAGGCTCACGCTCTGTCTTTTCTCAAGGTCAACACACTGAAATGAAGAATATCAACTTGAGCATTTCTAATTAAATCTAAATTGTGGGTTGGAATATTCATGGATCATTGAGTTAAATCAGTTCTTTTCTCCAGTGGACTGACACCTAAAACAGCAGAGTAGAAAAGACTAGCAGGGATTCTTTGAAGCTGAACAAAAGGATTTATACTCATGGAGAGCAAATGTACATCTTCTGCAGAGTGAGAATGTTTCAAATTAGCTTGATTATAATTTCAAACAGAAACAGTAAATGAGGAAATAATTGAAGGAGTATAGACCATGCACTGCAGTGATTCCCACATTTAGGCTAAGTCAAATTAACATTTACCATTTTGCATTGTGGGCTGCACGGCGGCACAGGGGTTAGTGCTGTTGCCTCACAGCAAGAAGATTCCTGGTTCGCTTCCCGGTTTGCATGTTCTCCCTGTGCATGCGTGGGTTCCCTCCGGGTGCTCCGGCTTCCTCCCACCACCAAAAACATGCTCACTAGGTTAATTGGTGACTGTAAATTGGCTGTAGGTGTGAATGGTTGTCTGTCTCTATATGTCAGTCCAGGGTGTACCCCGCCTCTCGCCCAATGACTGGTGGGATAGGCTCCAGCTCCCTGCAACCCCCAACGGGACAAGCAGTATAGAAATGGATAGAGCACAACAAATTTTGCAAGACAACTTGGTAAAATCATCAGTTTTTCTCACACAGTAATGAAACTTGAGCTTGGCCCACCCAAGTACAGTTAAAGCCACCAGTGTGAGTTAAGACCATTAAACAAGACTAATGCTGTAACACATTCTTATTAAAAATTAATATTTTTCAAGCCTTTCCAGCACCACTGCATCCATGTCTTCACGTATCAAGTCAGTGCAGTAGGTCTTGTGTCTCAGAACTTCTGTGGTTCTTTTCTTAAAGACCCTGTAAAGTGAAAATATATCTTTATTCAGGTTTGTTGAATGACAGGTCACTGTGTTATGAACATGTAGACCATATTTCAGTCAAATCAGGGTATCCCCGGGGTCTTAAAAAGTCTTAAACGTCTAAAATCCAATAATTTGAATTTAAGGCCTTAAAATGTCTAAAATTCTCTAAAAATCTCATAAAATGTCTTAAATACGATTTTTAAAGGTCTTAAAAATGTTTTATTAATGTATTATTATAACGGAATCACGGACGGAATCGCAGAATTGGCCAACAAAGCGGAAATCGTGGAAATTGAATAAATTTGACTGAAATGCTGTGTTTTTTTAAAAGAGGAATGTATATCTGAGGAATATGTCCCCAGGGGGAACACTAAAGCGGGGCACAACTTGTCCCTCACTCACCCCGCCCCCTCCTAAACAATAACAAAACGTCAAAGCGGCTACATGAAACACCGGCGAACATCACGTAGCCCCATACGGGGCTGTACTGTGGGACATAATTTTGCACCTTCAAGAAAACTCATCCGTGCTTCGAGTTATTTTACCTCATCACTGCACCTGAGCGATGTGCCTCACCTCATGCGAGGAACACCGCTCAACCCTCGGAGGCCCGAAATCAAGTCGGACGGACTCGAGATTTTATGAAGTCTAAATTATGTTAAATTCGAGTAACAGCTTAATAATTTCTCCCGTAGATACTGTAGTTCCCTTTGGTTGCTTAACGAGCCAACATGTGTCTGGGTTAACACAGCGGATGAGGCAGACGGACAGACAGCAAGGGAGATGAGGAGAGAACTGTTACAGTAAGGAGTAGAACAATGCAGCATCAAACTGCATGGACTGTTACAGATTTTGAGAGTAAATACAAGTTTAGGTAACAGGTTTACTATTAACCATTTAACTTTAATGTGACCTTATTAAGTTACTATCACTATCTGTGATGAGAGAATAGAAGGATTTCTTCATTTGCATTATAAACAGCAGTTAGGATGTGATTATACTCGGGAGAGTGTCTTATAATGTTGGAACTATCTGACTGGTTATAATTATTTTATATCAGGGTTATCCAAACAATGGCTCCTGGGCCAACTCTGGCCCTTATTCAATAAAATTAAGGTTATTTCTATTTAATTAATGAACATTTGATTTATTTACATAAACAAGACACTTTTTAATGGTAAAATTAGTGGAAAGGTTAAAAAACGGAATACCATAAAACCATAGAAAATAAGAAAAAAATAGAAAATACCATAGAAAAATAGATTTGTCTCACAATGAACAAAAAAACAGCATTTAACTGACTGTTAACTTTCAATAAAGGCAGTGACATCAGCTAACAACAGACTGGACTGAGATGAACTGCTCTGGGATTTTATATTGTAGCGTTAGAGAGGCGGGGTCATTCCCACTTGGGCTCGTGACATCATGAGCACATTTGCCCCGCCCACATGAAACCAAGCCAGGAAAGAGGTAAAAAACTTTCTAACAGTCTAAACATATCACAGTCTAGATTCAGTCACATGTAGATCTCAGTGTTTTCATATGTTTACAGCAACCATATTCCAACATATCTAGAGTGTTGAGACACAAACTTTGGATTTCACTTTACAGGTTCTTTAACTTCTAAAACAGACTCTAAACACAACTTTAAATACCGCCTGACAGATTTTGGCACAATAAGATAGAAAAATGATGCCACCTGAAGTCTTTCAGTGTCATATAAGAAACATTTTCAGAGCAGAATCAGCTGCAGAATTTAGACAGTACCTGTGTGAGGAGTGACTTTAATCAAGAGTCAGAGCAGGCAAACATTTTAGTGAGAAAATCCTCCAAGTCTAAAGGTTAAATACACACAGCCCGTATTTGACTTCTGCATTATTGAATTTTCTGGTTGATTTTCAAACTGTTGAGGTTGTTCAGTCAATGCACGTCCATATTTATTCAGTGGAGCTCCGCACTGGCTGGAAGCAAAAGTTGCACCAAGCAAATCCATTTTTCCTCTGTGTTTCTAAAGTGATTTAGTCCTTTAAAACATCGACTGTAACATCAATATGTTACAGAGAAAGTTAATAACATTTGCTTCTACCAACGTTCAGACCAATATAGAGCTTATACTTCACAGTGTGTGTGAACAGGTTGTCAAAAGGAGTGTGTATGGGGCCTGATGGGTAGCGTGGCATTTTCATAGTGTTACCACATTAGCAGCTCCTACAGGCTAAATGGAGGTTTGGGATCTCACCAGGGCCAGCATGCTAACAGTGACAGTAGATACAGTAAGTGGACAAAAGTATTTGGCCACACTTGTTAACTTGATGAAGGCCCTTAATAGAAAGTCACAGGATCATTAAAATGATTATAAATTACCCTGGTAACTTTCATTTAAAGCGCTCCTTTTATTTTAAGGCATTTGAAATGAAACTTTATTGAACGTTAGAGTTGAACTTCATGGGCTAAATACCCCGGAGCATGAAAAAGCAATCCTTTACTAAAATGATTCCTGAACAACAGCTAAACAGAAGCGTTTCTAAGCAACACAGCAGCAGCAGCAGCATTGTGCTTGGGGACTTTAGGTCAGCTCATTAGTGGTTTAAATGAAGTGCTTTGTAGCTACAGGTATATTTTTCTGCCTTTGAATACCGACTCACCCTTTGACTAAAAAACAACACAGACACTTTTCATGTTTTTGTTGTGATTTGTTCTGAATTTTCACATCTTTTCCTGAGCATTTTCTGAAAGAAAAATGACTGGGTGAACAAAAGAAAAAAGTCATTTTAAGCAATAATCGCATTGCTTCTTGGGCATAGCAGGAAATGTTTTTAGATACCTGCATTAACAAGGTATTAAAAGGAACACACAAAGCATTGGAATGTGTACAGAGCTGTCCTCCTAGGCTTTATAACCACATTTCCACCTTTAATGTCATCAAAACTATACAGCTACAAAAGTCCTTTGTTGCTGCACAGTCAACAGGACTGTTTCTCTAAGTTAGTGCATCTACTGATGAAAGGCTAAGAGGTTTCATCAGACTGTAAAAAGCTCTTTGTGTAGACTACAGTTCCCAGCATGCTTTGTTAAAAGGAACCCTGCATGATCAAACAAGTTAATCTTGTTGGATAGATATGTGTATCTCATATGTATATTGAGCTAAAAAACTCACTAGATGTCTGCATTCTGAGTAATTTGAGTTCATAAACTCACCAGGAGGCTGCCATGTTTTGGTCCGCACTGGTACTGTGACGTCACTTAAGCCATAGCGCTCCTCGCCGTTCCTCTGCACTAACCCGTTTCAAACTGGCAGCCAGTGTTAGGGCTGCATCTCAGAGACGCTGCATGTCTCACACACAGAGAATTTTGAGATTTGAGGTCTTGTCTATCTTTTCCTGCACCACCAGTGGTTATCAGAAAATGATAAGATTCACAGAATAAATTTACTGACTGTGGACTGACTGTGCGGACTAACAAATTATTTTAGAGCTATATTTTCACTCAGAACATGGCTCAACAAAAGGACTCATAATGTACAGCATCTCTGTGACCCTAAAGTTGTTTTTTTTCTGAGTTTTACTGTTAAATATATAAAAAAAACAATAATACAATGGGCTACATCACAGGCCCTCTCTTTCTCTATTATGCTCGATTCAAGCAGCGTGAGGTGATTAAAGTGGTAGTGAACACTTGAAACATGAAAAGGCGTGGCTTATGTGAGTCATAAACTTTATATTAAAGGTAGAACGTTACCGCCTCTGACCAACTTTACCATTCAGAGACCCCTCCCATCCTCTCCTGCACCTGCACCTGCACTGCCTTTGCTATGAGAGCTCCGGCTTTAGTAACGCCGGTGCTGGAGCCAACGTCCCAAACAGGTAGTGCTCAGGACCACCACAGTCCGCCAACACTTCTACAGCCTGCTTCAGGAACTCTGGAGGGGAAAATCCTCCACCTCTAAAGAGTGCTCTGAGGCAGCAGTGCAGCGAGACTTTGAGTCACTGTCACTCTCACCTCTAAGGAAAACCCTGTCCGTTTCCCCTCCATCCTCTCGATACCAAACTGCCCATTTTTTGTGCATTTTTCAAAAGTCTGAAGTGGGAGGAGTTAGCTCTGAGCTGGGGGTTTACTTACACCTTAGGGAGTAGCCTGCCATTGGCTGACAGACCCTCACAAACATAAACATTACCTTTTAAGCTAGCAGTAATAAATGATCGTAATTGGGTTAAAAATGGATAAAAAGATAAAAAGACATCCAATATTAGGTTTGCTGGTGTGGATTTGATCATTAAAGTCCTGAAAAGTCACAAGAAAATGAAAATGCTGCCTACAGGATTCAAAGGCATTAATAGCACCAGTGGGAAGGCAGAATGGCTAGCTTTAACCCTTTGGGTTTCAGAGTTTTTTCAAGAAAATATTCAATTTTGATATCAAGATTTCAAAAGGCGGTAGCTTGAAAGAGGTTTGCGATAAAGGCATACTGTAAAGGAGAAAAATCTTCAGTATGACCTAAAGTTTGTGATGGGAGTAAATTCACTCATCTAATTTGCATATTCTGACGTCACCAGGTGGCCTCTACACCATTGGCTCTGCGTTTTCTCCCACGGCTATGCTTCTACCACGCCTCTCCCTCCACGGTCTGTTTGATTCGCAATCTCCATCAATATTTGTGGTGTTTTGACGGTGTTTTGACCCCCCCCCAGATACCCCCACCACGTCCCCATGTCCCCCCTCCACGGCATTCGCCGCTTACTCCATCCCCAGTGGGGCAAAGCATCAGCTTCGCTGCGCGTGGACTGTCATGATGCAGTCATGACAGTCTGCAGTCTACAGTCTGAGTGCCTGTTGGTGCCAACAGATGAACCATCAGTCTCCCTCACGGTCACACCGGATGACTGAAAGTCATATCAGAGCGTGAATATTCCTCTATTCCTTCCAGCATTGTGAGTATTCTCGCTACAATTCGCTCTCTTTCTGTTACACTCTGTCTCGTCTCATTGAGCGGGCTTGCATCTTTCAAACTCTATAAACTCCAAAACTTTGAATAGAAACACACCCAAAAATGCTGCTGGGATTGAAGTTACTCATGTCTGCCATCTCCTGGTGTAAAGTAGTTACAATATTAGGCACCATATTTTCAGCTGGAGCCTGTTTAATTCAGCAATGTTGCTTGTCGCAATTTTGCGACTTTGGCGCTTACAGGGTTAAGAGGAAGAACAAGTAAGAGGCAATGATTTATGGTTCAAAAGTTATTCAACTTTTGATAAACTATGTCATTCCTTGTTGTGTACGACAGCGCCGGTCTGGACGGCATTTTAATGATCACATTCTGAGAAAAACTGTCACGCAGCCGCCATTCTTTGCTGCTGCAGTGGGTCCTTTGGTTCTTCTTCGCTGCTCTAAAAATGGTGGCTTGTGCATGCAGTGCTTTTCGGCAGCATAGAAGAATTGATCTCCGGTTTATAGTGGACCAACAGTATCAGTGCATACACTTGTGTACTCACTGTAACAATTCTAAGCAGTATCGGACGTATTTCCGGCACAGGTATCAGAATCGGAACAACTCTAGTTTATTCAAAAGTACTATCTTACCCATAATCCTCTGGTGTCACTGCAGCGGCTCTGATTGGTGGAGTCAATCATTCATGTTCTCTGCCTTTGAATGTCATCATAACCCGGTGGTATGTGTGTCATTTGTAGCAAAATTAAACCCACCTGTGAGTATGAAATGTCCAGAGCTGTAAAGTTTGTCATGTTCTTACCCCTCAGCATACAAGGGGTAATTAATGCTGTCTTTAAATAAGGTCAACACCAGCCATTTAGTAGCAGAGGTGGACATGCTCCAGTCGATAAATTGATTCACCCCCAAGGACACCAGTCCAGTAAACTGTCCAGTAAAGCTTTAATTGTGCTTTGGCTTTAATGTTCATGTAAATGAGCGTTTAATGGTGAACTTCAGCAGCCAAACTCTCTGCTGGGTGTTTGTTTCCTACTTGAGTTTTCTATTCCAAAGCCAGTGTGTTTCTTCCACGGTGAGGTGAAGTGTGTTTGTGTTTTCCCCCCGTGGCGACCAAGAGCTAACAATCTCCACACCACAAATCAGAGCCCACACAGTGTGTGTGTGTGCTCTCTGCACAGCTCACACACTCAGTGACCATCCAAGCATTCACAATTTGTGCAGCCTGTTGTTTATCCTTTGTCTCCCGTTGAAACTCTGCCCACTGCATTTCATTCAGCGCCGCTCCACGGAGGAAAAGTGTGTGCGCGTTTATGTGTACGTCAGCTCTGTGTTTCCTTCAGTTTTCCCCCTCAGGCGTACACCAGTTACCAGTCATGGACAATAAACTGCTCAGACACATGGTCACCCAGCCAGGCAAATCAAGTCAGCCAGTGTGACAAACATATTTTAAGAGTTTGAGGGCAATGGTTGTGCTTCCTGTGTCTCCGCTCAGTCATGCAACTTTGTCAAGCAGGGATTGCTGTTTTTAGCATTGTACTGTTCAGGCTATTTTAAAATTGTTATAGAAATAAGTAAATAAGGGTGTATACAGTTCCCTGCTCATCATATCATCTCCATATGCATACAAAGGGAGTCAGACAAGGAAGACTGATGCCTCTGATACTACCTCTTGTGTAATACTCCTGTTAGAAGCTCCTGAGCAGTTTGCAACCTTTTCTCCACAAAATTAAATTAGTTATTGTTTAACCTTAGAGATTGTTTTAATATTACTCACACTCAAGCTGCTAAGGGCAGAAAATGTGCCTACAACTGACCTAATAATTGATGTCAAATCGTCCTAAATTTGTCAAGATTTTCATCCTTTGAGTGCCAGTTTTTGGTGATTTTTTTTTTTTTTTTTTTTAATAAAAAATAAAACAAAAAAATTAATTATTAAGCCTGGAATATGCCGATGATTAGCAACAGCATTGATTTTTATGCATTATTGTTTTTTTGCACGTTTAGCATGTCTATTTCTCCAAATATGCCAGATATGATCAAAATGATGCCATCTGGTGAAGAGTACCAAAAGTCATTAATTTTAAGGCAAAACCCCAGATTTACACCCAGATATAATAGAATGCATGTTTTAAGCTTTAATGGAATCAGGTTAAAACATGCAGTTTAAATGTGTTTCAATGGTGCATTTTTTGTCCTTAACAGCTTGAGTGTAACTTTTGCTTGTACACTGTGTATTTTAAACGTATTGTTGGAGCTGAGTTGGAAATAACAAGATCAAATTCAAAAGAAAAAATAATGAAAAGTGTGCAACCTCCCCTAAGGTTTGAGGACATCTTGCAACTATTAAAAGAGGAAAACCCAAGAGATGACAACAATTACTTACCAATCTCCACACCTTCCTGTCTGGATAAAGAATCCCTTATACTTCAGAAAATATGCAATTTCCTATCCCCAAATAACATTTTAGCCCCTCATCAATCAGGACCTAGACCCTGGCATATTACAAAAGGCAAAAATGGATGTAAACAGTAGTAAAAAGGAGTTAAAATGTGTCTGAAATTGCTTTGAATTGGCAAAAATGGGTTAACTAAGAAAGAAAAAATAGGCAGATACTGGCAGAAATTGGTTAAACTAGCAAAAACAGGCATATCAAATGGCGAAATGGGGTTGAAATTGGAAAAATTGGGTGTAAAAAGTGGTTAAAAGGGGTTAATAGTAGCAATAATGGGTCAACAGAGGCATCATTGAGCTTAAGTGGCAAGAATTGGTTTAGATGTGGCAAAATCCTGCAGAAGATAAAGTGATGAAAAGACTTTCAAACTGACAAAAATAGTTGTCAAATGGTAAAATGTATTAAAATATGGTTGGAAAAAACCATGGTTGAAAATGGGTAAAAATTTTGACAAAATTGGTTTAAAGTGGAAATTTAAGAAATATTTTTAGTTTTTTAGGGCAACTAAAGACTCCCTCTCAGTGTTTCACGACCCCCAAGGGGGTCCCAACCCAAAGGTTGAGAACCACTGGTTTACATGACTGGCATCAATCTCAGACAGGTTTGGTCTTTAGTTTTCCTGCTGAGCCTAATTAAATGGAAACTGCTTAAGGATGCTCCACATTATTAAGAAAGTCAACGGTTTCATGGGATATGGGGAAAAGAATAGGGCTGACAATCTCAAGTCGATTGGTCGATTAATTGGTTGATGACCTCATGATCAACCAAAATCCAATTGGTCGAACAATCACACGTGCTACTTTAATCGGAAGAATCCATTTTTTGCAGGGGTGAGAAGGGAGACGTGTTTTTTATTTTTTCAGTTATCTAGTGGTACAAAATTTACAAAAAAAAAAAACAAACAAAACTATGAATGTAACTATTCAAATATAATTTACTCATGCCTTTAAGGGTAATTGATTACAGGTTAAATACCCAGAAAGTCAAAACAACGTCACGAGGACCCTCCTACCTTAGAGGAGAGCAAAGCCCTTGAAGCACGTTTATACTCCTGTTAATTGACAACATGTCGAAAAATCAGCCATGTGGCATCATTTTGTTAAAAATTATGATTTTGGTCCGTCCCACGACCAATCGATTAATTGATGATCTGGTGAGATTTTAGTTGACCAAGTTTTTCATTGGTTGACTACAGCCCTAGAAAAGAATGTACAAGTCATATGACAATTAAAATTTTATTAATGCTGATATAATCTACAATGTATCTGTTGGATAGGAAGGCATATCAGATAGCAGCTCAAATCCAAAATCCCGCTTCACAATATGTGGGTATCTGTTTGGATCAAGACTTGTCCTATATTTATTTTGGGGCTTTTTTGCTTTTATCTGAAGTGGACATGATAGTGGATAGTGTTGGAAATCAGGAAGCTCCAGGTTGGATTCTAACTAGACTAGCGTCTGTACATGGGGCATGGTCTAACCGCTTGGTCATCTGCACGACAGGACTTATTTTAAGTTTAATTGACAAATATAGGCTGTTGATGACAACAGGGTTTCCTTTTTTGAAAATAAAAGCTCCAACACTGAATGTTTTGGGTTCTGGAGACACTCTTGAACCCACCGGATATCACTTCTCCCTTAACCCTAGCTGACAGGTTTCATAGCTGTGACCTATACCACTGTAGGCTGGCCCTCATTAGGTCAGGGGAAAGAATGTGTTTAGTGTTGCTGCGCTGATTTTTGAAACAATTTTCAATTGTTGGGTTTTCAAGAAAGATTTTATGGGCAATTTTGGGGTTCAGGAATTGAATAGTCTTCTGGTACCCAACTCAAGTCCCTATGAGCTGAGCTACTACCAGCCCAAATAGCATTCGTAGCTTCAAATGGCTAAACGGTGTAGCTCAGTGGTTTATGTATGAATGTTAAGTGGTAACAAGCTGCCATTTCTCATCCAAGAAGTTTGCCTTAACATGTAATCCATCTGCTCTGTGATTCTATATTGTAGCGTTAGAGGGGCGGGGTCATTCCCGCTGTGGGCTCATGACATCGAGAGCCCACATATTGGCCCCGCCCACATTAAACCCAGCCTGGAAAGAGGTGAAAAACCTTCAGTCTAAATCCAGAATTCAGTCACAGTGTTCTCACATGTTTTCGGTAACCACATTTAAACCTATCTAGAGTGTTCAGACACAAACTATGGATTTCACTTCACAGGGTCTTTAAATGACTGTGGTTCTTAGATATAATGTTATTACACTTAAAGTAAATCTGTTAGGAGTGATGACATTGGAGCCTAAAAGCTAAACTCATAACAAAATCATTAGAAACATGAGCTGTCTGACTGAATTCTTTCTTTTGTGTCTTCCAGTTCCCCGGTGATGGCAGGTGGGCTGTTTGCTGTGGACAGGAAGTGGTTCTGGGAGCTGGGAGGATATGACACGGGTCTGGAGATCTGGGGAGGAGAGCAGTATGAGATCTCCTTTAAGGTGAGGATAACAAAAATGACCCACAGACAGAGCTACAGTATAGTTTAGATGATTATTAACAGAGTCACTCTGAGTGATATGAACCATAATTAATTAGTTCCAGACCCTGTTAACCCTAAGAGCTCCTAAATTGCTTGGTAACTTTTGAACTGTAAGTCATAGGTACTAACTTGTTTTTTCCTGTGAAAGCTCTCTGTTGTGCCTTTCTATTAAGGGTGCAACAATACATGTATCTGTACTGAACCGTTCAATACAGTGGTCTCGGTTCGGTCTGTCCTATGAATCGAACAATACGCAAAATTTTATCAACTTCTGACAAGGCGCTCTGTGCTACAAGCTCAGTGGATATGTTCTGCACAGCAGAACATGTGCCAGGTATAGCTGCACCAGATACATTTAATTTTCAATAAACAAGTAAAAAAAGGGAGGCATGGAAATTTCTCTATTTTGTATCAAAAAAGTTTTGAACCGTGACAAAAACGTATTGAACCGAACCATGAATTTTGTGTATCCCTACCCCTACTTTCCATATATGTTCTCCATGCATTCGTAGCTCTTACAGAACATTTTCTAGTGAGGCCAGATCTTGGCTGACTTCCCAGGGTCTCTGAAGACAGGGTTGTCGTATACAACAAGAAGCAACACAGTTTAGAAAAATGTTAATAACTTTTGAACCATACATCTTAAAAACTTACTCTGTTTTTCCTCTGAAAGCTGACCATTCTGCCATTTGTTTGCTACCCTCGATGTCTCTGTAGCCCTTAAGAGCACTGTTCTAGCAAGCCCGGAACTTCAGTGACTTTTCTGGGTCTTTAAATATGAAATCCACAGCGTTAGAACCGATAAGAAGTGTCTTTTTGTCCATTTTTGATCTATTTTCGTTCATGTTCTTTTTGTACTTTCAATGTGCTTTCTTTGGTGGGCATCACCATATTTGTTGAGGGCAACGTTTAGATGCAAAGCATTGTGGGAGTTGTAGTTGACCAGTTGCTTCTATACTGCTTAAAGGAATGGCACAAATGAATCTAACTGCAAAAACGCGCATGGACTTTTTTTGTATATATGTATATATTTTGAAAACCATTAGTCACAGAATGTTTATTTTTTTTCCCTGTTTTGTCCCCAAGAGATGGGAGAATATGTCTGTGCAATGAAAATGCCTTCTCACTATTGTCTACTGTGTGTTATCAATGAAAATCTTTATAAGTTTCAAACTGATTTGTTTTATATTTTGTCTTTAGAGTCTTATAACTTTTTCATAATTCAAGTGACATTACTGTAACTTAAAGCCCAGGTTGTCCTAAAAAAAAAAGGATGTATAGAGCTTGACTGTGCACCACAGGGTTGATGTTTTACAAGCTTTTTAAGAAATAGTCCAGACGAGACATGATGATGAAAAAAATAGCTGTGAGCTGTAAGGGTTAATAAGAATGTATTTCTATATCAAATGTGTTCTATAGCTTGAGTGAATGTGTAAATATTCCTCCTAATGCTGTCTTTGTTTATCCATGGCTCTCTGAGTAGAGTAAACTTGCTGAGCCAATGAGACATTCTTCTTAATGTTTTCGACTCGTGTTCGAGTCGTTTGAGCCAAACACACATGGAAGATCCTCAACATTAATCATACTCCGAGCACACTATTAGATTATGCTTTTGTCTGCTCCTTCAGCATGAATTATTCTGTAGTGTAGCCATAAATGCTTTCTACTTGGCCAGCACGTATAGAACTCATCTCCTGCTCCTTCTTGCTGCCTCAGTGAGCTCTGGACAGACAGGCCGGCCGGTCACAATAATTGAATTCTGGTTTGAATGAGTAAGGACTTTTGTCGTCTCACTCAATTAAGCACAAAGGCTGCTGCTGGTTAGGTTGATTTGATTGGACATATGCTGCAGCGTGATAGTAAATGTTGTTCTTTAGGCTGGAATTTCCAGTACAGCAGCTTTGTTGTTCATGTAAATTGAACATCCAATCGAATTAACTGTCAAAATTGTTTTACCTTCCACTTCTTCTTCATAGAGAGACTCTTTCTGTTACTCTTTTTTTACTAATTGATCCTGAAATAATATTGATTTAACACATGTATTAACAGGCATGGAGGCTTTTACATCTCCCATCAGGGAGCCAAATTATTCTCCGTGGAGAATTTGTGTTTTCACTGAAGCAAAAAGGAGTGTACACAAGAAGATAGCGAGCAGAGAAACAGTAGAAACTGTTTCCATCTCTTGCAGAGGGGAATTATGTATGCAGATGAACCCGTCCAAACATTTTTGGGTGTAGCCATTATGCAGTGGACACTAATGATAAGCTAATACAGATGACTTAAAAGAGCAGCCTCCACCCTTAGTGTGCCATTGTATAAGAATAGGATGACTTAATACAGATGTGCACTCTCAGGTGAGTTCACAATCATTGTGTGAATGTATATGAATTCAGTTAGCTACTTCTGATGGACATTGGGGGTTGCTAACCTGATTCATACACATTCAGACGCTGATAGTGAAGGCTGTGATTTCAAATGTCCCTCAGTAATAGCTAATTTCATTCATACACATTCAAACATGATGTTGGAGGCTGCTCTATGAAGTTACCATCACTTTTAGATAATCTCATTCAAACACATTCACACCTGTTAGTGAAGGCCACTATTCAAAGTGTCTATCAGTATTAGCTTTTCCAATTCAAACACATTCATGGACTGTTGGTGAAGACTTCTATATGAAGTGTCCAGCAGTATTTACTGATCCCATCCACACCCTGATGGTGAAGTATGCTATTTCAAGTCACCCTCAGTATAAACTAATCACATTCATACACATGATTGTGGTGGCTGCCATATGGGTGTCCATCAGTCTGGTAGTACTCGAGTCTTGATTTGGAGGACTCGTGACTCGAGCACTGATGACCTCGACTTGGATTCGGACTCGAGTTTCAACTGCGTCAGGACTCAAGGATGAAAATGAGGACTCTAACCTTTTTTTGGTGAAGACTATTTTATTCTTTTATATTGGTGTTTTTGTGTGAGAAGACCCCTGGTAACTGATCAGTGCTTACGCAGCACCCGCTGTGTGTTCACCTGCATGCATGTTCACATGAGTCTAACCTGCTCTCTGTTAAAACAACCAGAGGAGAGAGAGAGAGGAGGAGCAGGGGAGCCTGGGTGACAGAGAGAGGAGCTGATAGTATAGTTTAGCTCTTCTCTGTATTCCAGCGGTAATCTTTACAAAAAATCAAACTCAAATGCAGCCAGCCTACCTTTGAATCGTAGAAAATCTCCATCAGCTGCTCAGACTCGTCATATTAACTGCAGTTGCTGTACATTAACCCTCCTCAGTCTTGGACAGAGTGATAAAAACTCTTGTAGTGAGTCCCCTTAGTTAAAAATATCAATCAAACGTTGGAATCTGCGTTAACATCGGCGAGATAATGCTGATTAGTGAGCTAAACAAGGTGACATACAGTAAAATTATGATGTGTTTAAGGACAACTCAGACTTTACAGTATTAAAGGGGGAAAAGTTAAGACCTTCTTATGATGTGTTCAAATGTCACACAGAGAAAGTTGGAATTTTAGTTTTTAGTGAGAAATCTGAATAAATCCAGTCATTTTAAAGGAGGAATATTTACTATAAAACAGAGGTAAAGCATGAATGCAGGTAAAAACATGTCTCATTTTTCTAACCTAAATACACAAATAATCCTGTTAATATAATTAATATTAAGATGAAGAGTGTGATCCTTAAGAAGTATTAATAAGAGTATCAATAAAAATCTATGATCCTCATCCTGGACCGGAATGCTTTTGACTTTTCATCAACTAAAACTAGAGTTAAACTAGGAAGGGTGATCAGGACTAAAATTTGACAAAAACTAAAAGTATCTTTGTCGAAAGACGTAAACTAAAAATGGTTGCCAAAATTAACACGGTTCGTCTCCACCACTGTGTCGTAGCTGTTTGGTCTTGTTCCTGCGCAGCTGCTGTTAACAGCTCCTCTAGTCCTTTAAAACAAAAAGTTGAATATATTCCTGCATTAATGAAACACATCAACGTAGCCCACCTGGAAAGTTGGAATGGCTTAAAAATGATGATTAGATTTAATTTGGCTCCAGGTTTTAGGTACTGGGAAGTTGTCTAGGACTCAAACACAGGTAATGGGGACTCGACTCAGACTTGACACGGATCTTTCTTTGGTGACTTGTACTCAACTCAAACTTGAACAATAGGGACTCAGGACTCGACTCGGTCTCGAGGTTTGGTGACTTGACCACAACACGGCCATCAGTATAAGCTAATTTTGTTCATACATATTAACACACTGATGGTGAACTCACCTGTATAAATTAGATGACCTCATTCACACATATTGCCCACATGGATAGTGGAGGCTGGTATTCAAATTGTTCACCAGTATCAGCATATCCCATTCATACACATCACACCCCAATGCTGCAAACTGAAGTGTCTGTGAGAAACTGCTGTACCTGGGTTGACTTTTCATCCAGCTGAGTTACACCAGTGCCCCGGTCTCACTGCTGTTTGTAGCTGCCTCATTCCATTAATCATTGCCTTTGAGAGAGGGTTTAATGTAGTCTTGTGCCATAGTGGTTTCTCTCTGGTTTGTGGTGAGCACCAGCAGACAGCTGTGTGTTGGAGGTGAGTGATAAGACTTTTAATTTAATCTTACGGGCGCTGAAGTCAAGCTCTTGATCCCTCCTGCAGCAGGGCGCTCCTGTTATTAAGCTCAAGTGTTTCAGTCAGGGATGAAGACGGCGGAGCAGGAACAGGTCAGACCTTCCCTACAGCAAGATGTGGAGAGAGGGGATTAAATCTGTTATTTCCCCCCAGATTCAGTGTGTCTAAAGCCAGGATAGGACAACAAACCTGACAAAGAGTAATTGAATTGAAATAGCAACCAGCTGATGTCCACTCCGGAGGATCGAGGATGGGAACACTGGAGAGTATCAACAGACAGCACAAAGGGTCATTATATCCACTCATTATTGACTCAGGCTGCTCCCTCTGTGACCAGTCCATGTCCATCATCATTTTTGTCCTTGAGAAAGACACCAAACTTCAATCTGTTCAGGAGTTTGAATTGAAAATTGTTTGTTATGCTAAAGCGTTTTAGGCCAGAACTAATATATTCTTGTCACGACACTGTAGGAGTTGATTGCAAGACTTGGGAGCGTGTGGAGGATGGAGTGGTGAAAGGTGGAAAGAGAGGTCAAGCAGGGTATCAACAAACCAGCAGGGTCATGATCACAGTGTCACAAGTCGCCTCCAGCATCATGTTTCCAAAAGTTTTCTGTTAGATATGACTGATTTGAAGTTTTGGAGTTGGTACATAATTTTTAAGAAAAAAAGAGATCATGTGTGATTTTATTCAAAAATACTATGTGCCTCATTTTCAACAGATTGTGTTGAAGGCAGTTATTGAATTGGTGGGAGAGGGAAGGATAAGACTCCTTCATGCTTTCCCCATCAGATACTTCTGCAGCAGAAATGTCATCTGAAGCAGAGGACACCAGAGTATGCTGCAAGCCAGGATCATGACGTTGCAGAGCCATACTGATCCTATAGGAGAGATACTATCAATATTTCTAGCACAAAACGTGTAGAATTAAGGTATTTTCTTTTTTCAGATGTCAAAATTAAGGCCCATTTGTTATGTTGCAGCCTGATGCTGCTGTTGAAAAAAAAATCATTTTTATTCTCATTAATCCACAACCACTACTCTGTCATGACAAAGTGAAAAGGGTATTTTAGAAATTCTTGCAAAATTATTGAAAATTAAGAACTCAAATATCACATTTGCAAGTAATCAGACCCTTTGCAAAAACACTGTAAATTTAGCTCAGGTAGTGTTATAGTCAAGACTACACTGTTCAAAGCCAAGACAAGCATGAGACCAGGGTGTATCGAGACCGAGACAAGACCAAGAGTTTGGGGGTCAACACTGAGACAAGACCAAGACCTTAAAAATCAGTTTTTAAAAAAATCATTGCAAGGTTGAACAGCAAAAAGGCACCCTCATTCATTTCTTTTTGCATTTAGATAAATATGACAGCAATAAACAAGATGTCTGCTGCTCTGTATTTGAAGCTGCTGCTGCCTCTGGAGTCCCATGAGCCTCAAGGTGTAGGATCCTCCAGAGGCTTGCAGTTGTGCATAAACCTACTATTCAGCCCCCCCTAACCAATGTGCACAAGCAGAAATGGTTGCAGTGGGCCCAGACATACATGAAGACTCATTTTCAGTCTTGTTGACAGATGAGTGCCGCGCAACCCTGGATGGTCCAGATGAAGGTGTAGTGGATGGATGGTGGATGGCCACCATGTCCCACCAAGGCTGTGATGTCAGCAAGGAGGGGGTGGAGTCATGTTTAGGGCCAGAATCATGGGGAGAGAGCTGGTAGGCCCCTTTAGGGTCCCTGGAGGTGTGAAAATGACTTCGGCAATGTATATAGAGTTTCTGACCGACCACTGTCTTCCATGGCACAAAAAGAAGAATCGTGCCTTCTGTAGCAAAATGATCTTCATGCATGACAATGCACCATCTCATGCTGCAAAGAATACCTCTGTGTCATTAGCTGGGTTTCCATTACACTTGGAAATGCGCAAAAATCGAAATAGCGCAATAAAAAACTGGTAATGGAAACACCTGAATTTCGAAAAAATCTAAAATATCGCTAAAAAGTTTTTGGGGAGGTTTTTCAGTCATTTCGATGTACAAATATATCGCAACAGTGTAATGGAAACACTTTTTCCGCATTTACAAGTCACAGGACGTGACGTATGGTGTCACATGACCAGTCACTCCGAGACAACATGGCGCTGTAAATGTAGACAGAAGACAAGACGATACTTTTCTTAACATCATACTTCTACCCTTAAACATAGCTTTTGCCATACATACGGACTTTACCTCTGAACTATCATCCGTTGCCTTCGTCTTTTGTTCAACATTATCAAGGCAACCGTCATAGATGTAACCAAAACCGTACCAACACGCAACAGGTTTTGAGCGTCAAGCTTCCCTGCAGCAGATTCATGCGAGATGAGATTTTACAAGAATTGCAAGGCCTATGCCCAAAACTCTTTTCAATGGAAACGCATTCAAAGCGCAATTGTACTTAATCGAAATTTAAGAAATATTGCTTTTATTTTGCGAAAAAATGTGAAGAAAACCCAGCTATTGGCTGCTATGGGCATAAAAGGAGAGAAACTCATGTGACCCCCATCCTCCCCTGACCTCAACCCTACTGAGAACCTTTGGAGCATCCTCAAGCTAAAGATCTATGAGGGTGGGAGGCAGTTCACATCAAAACAGCAGCTCTGGGAGGATATTCTGACATCCTGCAAAGAAACTCGCAAAAACTCCAAAAACTCACAAGTTCAATGGATGCAAGAATAGTGAAGGTGATATCAAAGAAGGGCTCCTATGTTAACATGGAACTTGGCCTGTTAAGATGTTTTTGATTGAAATAGCTTTGATTTAAGTAAATATGACCTCCTAATGCTGCAAATTCAACAAATGACCATTTTAGTTCTTTACCACCTATAAAATGTTGTGATACTCTGCTGTGCATTATAATGTGGAAAAGTGCATTTTGAGTTTTTTTTTTAATTTTTGAAAAAGAATTTGACATTGTGAGGTTTGTTCAATAAAATTTGAATCATGCTGTACGGCTGATGACTTTAAAATTATAGTGACTGACATTTGCATCGACTATTTAGGAAAATCAGAGAGAAATGGCATTTGCATAATAATTTGGAATGTGGAGTTTATGTACAGCCTAAACAAAACTCAGTAAGTAAATACTCACAAATCCAAGCTCACCACCATGATTAACGGAGGTGTGGTTGCTAAAGACCACAAAACGTGTCCTCAAAAGTCTCATTTCTTCTTTTCATGGGATATAAAGATTTAAAGAAAAGCTTGGTTGCATTTAAGAAACGTAAGAGACTGCAGCATCTTGTGATCTAAACATGCACGGTGGGGTCTGGTGCAGAGGCGGTGGGAACTGGCAGCGTTTTTAGTGCCAAGTTGTGAAGTATCATGGTGGTGGTCTCGACCAGTCTTGATGGAAAATCCCGACCAACTAGTCTGTTCTCAAGTATACAGCAGCTCAGTTGTCTCCAATTTCTCCCGATCTTTCTACACCTTGATTGGAGACCTGTGGTAAATTAAACTGATTGGACATAAAGTGGAAAGGTGCACACCTCTCTATAGAAGGCCTCACAGCTGACAATGATATCAGAGCAAAAACCAAGCCATGAGGTCAAAGGAGCTGCAGAGCTCAGAGACAGGATTGTTGCAAGGCCTACTTGGCCTCACATGGATTTTTTTGCAAACTGCAACTGAGCTTTACTGTGCTTTACACTGAGGACAGTCTCATCTATCCACTCTGCCATAAAGCTCAGATCAGTGGAGGGCTGCAGATGTGGTTGTCCTTCTGGGGCTTTGTCCCGTCTCCACACAGAATCTCTGGAGCTCAGAGTGACCATCAGGTACTTGGTCACCTCTCTAGTTTTTTGCTTTCGGAGATTATTGTTTTTTGAGTTCAGGAGTTCACTAGAGGGTTTCTGTGTGGATAAAGAAATTGATATACTCCCTATGTAGCATTAAAAAAATGCATCTTTTAAAGCAGTCTCACATTTTCACTGTCTGACCTTCTGACCCCAGTCTGCACTGCTGAAATTTAAAGTAATGTGTCTGTCACCCTTAATCATTCTTTAAAATTCAAATCCTCCCACCCTGTAGACTTGAGAGGTGCCTCTGCTTCCCATAAGCAGCAGAACAAATCCAATTTGAGTCTTTGTCATTTAGCTAAGCATGATTGACTCGTCTTTTCTCTCTTTGATGTCATTTACTCTCTCTGGTGTCTGCAGTCTAGAAACACAGAAACAAATTAACCTTACCTGCATTTTTGAGGCTTTTACTTCTCCTGAAACAACGCAATCCTATCTGATGTAAATGGGCAAATTGAGCTGAAAATGAGCTGGACTTCTTACAACTCTTTGAAGTGTGCTTGAGCTCGTCTCCACTTATCCTCACATTTCCTTAAAAAAAAACTTCTTTAGCTGCTTGTTTTGTCTTCATCATGCTTTTCCCATGCTTTGTCTCTCTCTGTTTGTCTCATCGGTCATGTGATGACCTTGTCAGCTCGTTCACACTCCAGTAACACCAGGATAGCAGCGCTGACAGAAACCCTCCCTCATACCCTTGTTATCACTACCGAATCTCTCTGTTTCTCTGCAGGTGTGGATGTGCGGTGGTCGGATGGAGGACATCCCTTGCTCCAGGGTAGGACACATCTACAGGAAGTACGTCCCCTACAAAGTTCCTGGTGGGGTCAGCTTGGCCAGGGTGAGTCTCACAGCATTTTACAGCAGGTTCATGTGAATGCCACTTTTCTTTTTGCAGAAACATGACCAAAATCATGTGTTCATTTTCAATGTGGAACTTTTGGAGGTTAGTAATCAAATGCACACTAATATATGTGACTCTTGTGTTCCTAACCCTTAGAGCTCATGCAGCAGGTCTCCCTGCCACAGGCACACCCCTTTGTAAATTGCTTGGTAACTTTTGAACCATAAGTCAGAGACACAAACTTGTTTTTTTCCTGTGAAAGATGTGTGTTGTGCCTTTCTTAATATGTTCTCCATGCATTTGTAGCTCTTGCAGAACATTTTATAGTGAGCCTGGAACTTGGCTGACTTCTTGGGGTCTCTGAGGACAGTGTTGTTGTTTACAACAAGAAGTTACACAGTTTAGAAAAAACGTTCTAACTTTTGAACCATAAGTCGTAGACCACTGATCATCAACTGGCAGCCAAAGCTTCCTGTCCGGCCCCCAGAAGATCATTAGATTCAGAAAAGGAGGAAAAGAAAATTTTGTGGTTTTAAGAGTATCCCTTGGCTTTAAATGTCTGAAGCTATTAAATTAATCTCACAAACAATTAATATTGAAATAACGTTAAAATGACTTAACATTTGATCTGTTTTTTTCTGAAATTTACTGTCAAAATTAGATATTTTAAAAGGGATTAAAGTTAGCAGAGGTGTTGCAAAAATGACCAGACAAAATGGAGAAAAGGGGTTAGAGAGTAGCAAAATAGGTGATAAGTGGCAAAAAGGGACAAAAATTGGCAGAAAAAGTGAGGAAAAGAGGTTCAAATGTGGCAAAAATTGGTAAAAGAGAAAAAAGGGGCAAGGAGTATCAAAAAAATGACAAAAAATAGTGCAAAAAAGTAATGAAAAGGGGTAAAAAGTGGAAAAAAATAGACGAAATGTGGCAAAAATGGATTAAAAAAGAAAGTGGCACAGAGGGGATAAAACATGAAAGAAAAATGGTTTCAGAAGGGGTTTAAATCTTGCAAAAATTTTGGTAAAAGAGGCAAAAAGGGGTTAAAAATATCAAAAATTACTTAATACTAGTACTTAATTACAATTGTGGAGGGCCCATTCTCTGGGATTTTAAGGGGCCCAGCCAAATCAAACCCAAAATATTGATAGGATTTTTGTGTATTTGAAAGTCCGGCCCCAAGAGTTTCTGCCGGGACTAAATCTGGCCCTTGTGTGAATTCTCTTGATGACCCCTGTCATAGACACTTTTTTGTACCCTAAAAAAGCTGACCATTCTGTCGTTCATTTGCTAGCATTGATGTCTCTGTAGCCCTAAAGGACATTGTTCTACCAAGCCCGGAACTTCAGCAACTTTTCGGGGTATTTAAAGATTAAATCCACGGCGTTCGATCCAATAATAAGTGTCTTTTTGTCCATTTTTTTTTTAAGATTTATTTTTTGGGCATTTTTGTGCCTTTATTAGATGGAGGAGGACAGTGGATAGAGTCGGAAACAGGGTCAAGAATGGGGGAGAGACAGAGGCCAGATTCGAACCCCGGGCCGCCCGCATACATGAGGAGCACCTTTAACCACTAGGCCACCTGCACCCCCATTTTGTCCATTTTTAATCCACTTTCAATCATTTTTCACTTTCAACTTTGGCTTTCTTGGTGGGTAGGGCCATATTTTTTGAGGGCAATGTTTACATACAATGCATTGTAGGAGGGGCTGTCCTCCAATAGCAAGATGATGCATCTCTACTGCTTAAAGGAATGGCACAAATGAATCAAACTGCAAAAAAACGCATGGACTTTTTCGTATATATGTAGATATTTTGAAAATCTTTACTCACAGAATATTTATTTTTTCACTGCTTTGTCGCCAAAGAGATGGGAGAACAAGTCTGTGCAAAGAAAAGGCTTTTTCACTAATGTTCACTGTGTGTTTTCACTAAAAATCTGTGAGTTTCAAATTCCAATTTGTTTTTTCTTTTGTCTTTAGAGTCCTATAACTTTTTCAAAATTGAAGTGACATTATTGTAGTAGATATATTCTTAAAGCCCAAGTTGTCCTGAAAAAATGATGTATAGAGCTTGACTGTGCATGACAGGGTTAATGTTTTACAAGATTTTTAATTAAAAAAAGTCCAGACGAGACGTGATGGTGAAAAAAAATAGCTGGAGCTCTAAGGGTTAAGCATGTCACACATACATTTTGTGAGTCACATTTTATTGTTGTGAGTTAGATTCACTCTGCCTGTAGAGTAAAGTTTTCAGAGTTGTTTTTCCTCTGAATCAGGGCGATTCAATTACAAATTTAACTGGGCCAAATTTTGAAATAAGGAAGTACAGCCAGGCCAGACATGTGCAGCACCCAGTAAACAGCCGGTAATGTCAAATTTCAGACCAATGCAGATCAATTTGATGAAAAATAACACTTTTTATTCATAGTCTCCCTTCTGAATTTGGCAACATGACAAAAGCACATCAACAAGTGCATAAAAACACAACAACAGGGCTGTATTTGGACATAACCTGAGGTAGTAGAAATGTTTTTTTCACTTGAATAAAAATAATATAAATAGAATGAAAAAATAAAAGGAAATTCTGTGAATAATAATTTTGGTCACATCTTACCCAGGTGCATCTTAAATTAAATTTGCATAGTTATAGCTACAGTTGAAAAGGACGTGCCACGCTTCAAAGCAATGCAGTGCATTGTAGGTAGACAGTTAGGCTACATAGAGTGTTGCATTCACGGCCTGAAATACTGTGGGAATTTATGAAAACTTGTGAAACAGGTTGCCAGAGATGCAGAGGGCAACCTGTTTTGCAAGTTTTCATAAATTCCCTCTTAACTTTGGTTGAAGTGATCTTTTCTAACTGTAACTAAGCTTTAATTGATGGCCTTAGTTATCTTTTGCAGATTTTGAACACTTGGAAGCTATTTTAAAATCTAACAACCTGTTTATCTGTTCTCTAGCTGAATATTGTTCATCATGCATGAGTCAGTCTGATTCCTGGCCTGTTTTGCTCTGATGAACCTGTTATTATTCGCCTTTTTTCTTCTTTGTCCTGATGCTAAAGAGGCAGCAGGTTCAACAAATCAGAGGTACTTACCTCAGACCTTTGGCAGCTTTTAATTCTGCCTTTCCATTGGTGGAAATGGAGGACTGGTTGGACTGGTTTGGATGTTGGCTGGTGTTGGGGATAGCTGGGATAACTCTGTGTGTATTGGCTTCAAATACAAGCGGTATAATTTAGCTTTTATCATCAACACCGTTTCAACAAAAGACAGTGAATGAGGGGTTATTTCCTCCAACACAATGCAGGGCTGAACTCACTGTCATACTGTTATTTTTCCACGGTGGGGATATTTCAACAGAACATGAGAGGAGACAAACAAAGCCATGCCTTCCTGGAACAAAAGCTAAAACAGTCTGGGGTGTGAAGATGCTTCATTAAAGTCTGTTTTCACAAAGATGTGGACAGAAAACTGTTTGCCATTCTTTCAGAACACTTTGAAAACATTCAGACAAAAGCAGCTACACAACAGAGTTGACATTGTGTACAGAATAGAAGAAATCACTACATAAATACAGAGAGCTGTTGTAGCATTTAGACCCAAACTACACTACTTTAAAAAAGTAAGAGTGGTTTAGTCGGCTCTGGTATGTGGCTTCAGGTATTACCAAGGACAGAGAAGTTTCCAGAGAGACTGCTGTGAATACATTTTTTCAGATATCAGAACTCTTAGTGGTAGCTGTATTGCTACAAGACAGATTTGAAGAGTTTTTGCAGCTACAGTGAAAAGTAAAACAGTGCAATGCAGAGCTACGTTTGGTGACTGCTTTTGGAGCCTGCTTCAATTTGGTCTGTGTGAATGCAAATGTACCAGCTCAGGTGACGGCCCCAGGTCTGCCTGGAGAAGTGGTCTTGGACACGATTCAAGTGGGCTCTAACACAGAACACTCAAGATGTGAACCAACCAGGCCACGATACAGGACAGAGAGTCGTGTCAGCTATATGACATGATTAGTTTGTTCATGCTTGACTGAATGCACACTGGAAATCATCAGAATCGAGTCAACAAAAAGCAAGTCAGTCAGTGAGTTTGCTATTAACTCAAAAACAGTTGTGTCCATGCAGCATGGGTCCATTTCATCCTCTGAGCTGAATATAGATGTGTAAACACAAAGAGGGACGTTGCTGACATCTTAAAAATTATTTTTAAAAGCTGACGTTACGTCACGGCTGTTATGGAGTCGACTTAAAAGTAAAAACACATAACCTCAGTCTCAGGTTTGCAAGAGCAGAGTCGAACAACACTTTATACCTTTATACAGGTGCATCTCAAAAATTAAAATTTTGAAAAAGTAGCAAGTGAAATATTTTTTTTTACTTTTTTTGTTTTAATCTTGATGATTACAGTGTACAGCTCCCAAACAATCTAAAATATAATATCTCAAAATATTAGACTGTTGTGTAAAAGTCCAATTTCCAAAGGTGTCCTGAGCCTTCATTTTCTCACTTTGGTTCAGTTCACACAACCACAATCATGGGGATGACTGCTGACTTAACTAATGTGCAGAAGATGATAGCCAGTACAATTCGCCAGCAGATCGCTGTATGTGTAAATTAGAGGTCAGCCGTCTACCAGATTTTAGAGATCTTCATACTTCCATCTGCTGAGAAGCTTTATGGAGATTTCCTTTTCACCTGCCCACAGTGAAGCCAAAACTACCAGAAACTGATTCATTGACCCTGGTATTACTGGGTTTGATTGGTCTGACCTGAAGCCCATAGAGAATCTCTGAGGAAATGTCAAGATGAAGATGAGAGCCACCATACTCAACAATCCAGATAAGCTGCTATCAGAGCAACCTGGGCTCCATAATGCCCAGCAGGACCACGGACTGATTGGCTCCATGCAGTAATTTGTGCAAAAGGAGCTCCAAGCAATTACTTAGTCTCTAAATTGGTATGACTTTCCAGAAGGTCAGTATTTCTGTTTTATAAATCCATTCTAGAGTCTGGAATATACGGAAGTTTCACTTCTTAAAATAAAACGCTGGAATGAATAAACTTTCATGATATGCTGACTTTTTGAGATGCACCTGTACATGCATGTCTCCTTGCAGCAAACTTTGTTAACACAATAACAGATGTGGACATCCTTGTTGATCTTCTTTACATTGCTGTGTAAATGTGAGCTTAAGGGAACAGGATAAAATCCTTCATCCTCTATCCTCTCTGGAGTCCTCGCATCAGTGTTCATGTTCATTGTTTGACACTTTTCTAAGACATAACTGTGAATTTCAACATAGCTGCAGGAAAATTAAACATTTCTTATGCTTTTCGATGGACATATGATCTGAATGTGTGAGTGCATTGTGCAGCTGGGGGAATATATTTATTGATATTCTTGAACTTGCTGTCTGCAACGCTCTTACAGGAAATAGACAAAAGCATTCATTAGTGCGAGGTGATGGTCAAGAATAGAAGCTCCAGTTATGGTGTGAAAATGCCTGAGGTGAGGATCAGTGTGCATGCTGTTTGAATATTTGAACTAATATAGATAGCACAGTTATCTCTCCTCCATGTAGATAATTTTATTTTATATGCTTAAAGAACAGCCTCAGAACTTAAAGGTAGATGCATAAATGATGTTAGCAGAGGTTGTGTGTTACGGTGAGGGATTTGCATGTGTTTGCAGCATCACTGAAGGCTGTAATGTTATGTGTAATTTAAGAGGAGTTAACTCCCTGTTTGAGGCCGTGCCTTTGCAGCAGAGCATGCCAACGAGCCCTTTCCACATACGGACACACTGAGTCCAGTCTACAAGGAGGGAGACAGCACCGCTGAACTCCACTTTACCTGGTGAACCTGAGTTTTGCTGCAGGCAATGAGCGATGCTAAAGGGAGTCACAGAGTATGTGCTGCTGGAGGCGTTTTTTCCTCCACATCTCTACCTCCAAAGGCCAGAGGAATTGTACTTTTTCTTGGGAGGCTTGCTGAACCTGTATTCCCATTCCTTTGCTGCGTCCGTACCTCCAAGGCTGCTACCATCTTTATTCTCAGACATTCAGCGGAGCCTCAGAGGCTGGGTTCAGTATTTTTTATTTAGTCACAGGGGCTTCGCATGGATAGATTTCCCGACGCTACTTCATGGAAGCAGAGACAAAGTGATCTCCTCTCTGAACCAGCTCCAGAGGTACAGAGGCGTGTATGTGGAGAGACTTTAAACAGATAAGGAAAGCACATATCACACTGTTAAAACATTTTATTTGACTTAGGGTGCATTCACACAGAGCTGTCTGGTCCACTTTAAATGAACTCTGGTCCGTTTTCCCGGATAGTCCGGTTCATTTGGAGTGGTGTGAGAGCTCACACGAACTCTGGTGCGGACCAAACAAGTGGACTCTGGTCCACTTGAAAACAGGGGGTCTCGGCCCGCTTCCAAACGAACCCTGGTGTGGTTCTTTGGAGGTGTGAAAGCAAAGCAGACCAACTTGTGAACCAAAGGCAGAAGTGGCATAAAGTGTAATGATATACGGACTTATATGTGATTTAATACACTCAAATACATGTCGGTACCTCGCTTGGCGTCTGGGTAACCATAGCAACACGTCGTAGTCCATGCTTATTTATTCGTCTCATGTTAAGAACGACATGGTGGACAGCTCACTGCCTCACTGGCTGCTAATAATGGCCCAATGCAAGAGCAGAAACCCCAAGACATCATAAATTTGGTGTTTTTCATTGTTTATGTGGAAAAAAGACCGACTGAAGGAGTTCCATCTTCTTCCATGCCTTCTTTTCCTCTTGGTTGCCATTTGTTGGTGGCGACAAAAAAAAAAAAAAGAACCTCATTGAGATTGGGAGGCAAAATTGACTTCACAACGAACAAAAAAACAGCATTTAACTGACTGTTAATTTTCAATAAAGGCAGTGACATCAGATAACAACGGCCGGACTGAGATGAACTGCTCTGTGATTTTATATTGTAGTGTTAGAGGGGTGGGGTCATTTCCCAGTGTGGACTCGTGATATCATGAGTCCACATATTGGCCCCGCCCACATTAAACCAAGCCAGGACAGAGGTTAAAAACTTTCTAACAGCCTAAACCCAGGAATCAGTCACATGTAGATCTCAGTGTTTTCACATGTTTACAGCAACCATATTCCAACATATCTAGAGTATTAAGACACAAACTTTGTATTTCACTTGACAGGGTCTTTAAGTAAACAGGTACTCCTTACCTGAGCTCTAGTTCTATGTTAAAGAAACAACTCACAATTTCAAGTTGAAATCACCAAAAAAACGTACACTACCACCACTAAAGCACAACACAAGGTTAGATTAATGCAAAATCTGACCTCAATAAACACTTAAATACACATTTTAGAGTAAAGCCTTTCTTTAACTCTCAGACCTCACAGCTATTTTTTTCACCATCATGTCTTGCCTGGACTTTTTTTCTTAAAAAGCTTGTAAAACATCAACCCTGTGGTGCACAGTCAAGCTCTTCACCCCCCTTTTTGTTAGGACAACCTGGGCTTTAAGAAGATATCTACAATGATATAATAATGTCACTTGAATTATGAAAAAGTTATAGGACTCTATAAAAAAAATCGAATTTGAAGCTCAAACACAGTATAACACAGTGAACAATGGTGACAAAGCATTTTCTTTGCATAGACTTCTTCTCCCATCTCTTAGGGACAAAACAGTGCAAAAATAAATATTCTGTGACTAACAGTTTTCAAAATATCTAAATAAATACAGGAGAAAGTCCACGCACTTTTTACCCACGCTGATGATATCGGCAGGGGGTTATGTAAAAGGTTCCATATCTTTGTTTGTTTGTATGTTTGTTTGTATGTGTACAAGATAACTCGAGAACAGAAAGTTGAATCTTCACCAAACTTTCAGGTAATATTGGGATAGTGACAGGGAAGAATCTATTAGATTTTGGTGATGATCCGTGCATCCGTTCGGTTTTTCTCTGACTTCGAAATTTTGAACACCATAGTAATCAATGGGAGCGTAAGTTCCTCGCTGGCGCTGCTTAGGTGTGGGTCTGCCGCCTTAGACGGCCATTCTAGTTTGCAATTAGATTCATTTGTGCCATTCCTTTAAGCAGTAGAGAAGCAACTGGTCGACTACCACTTCCCACAATGCTTTGCATCTAAATGTTGCCCTCAACAAGTATGGCGCTGCTCACTGAAGAAAGCAAACGTACATGATGGAAAATGGATTAAAAATGGACAAAAAGACGCTTTTTAGAACAGCTTCCTTAAACGTTATTAACATTTTTCTAAACTGTGTTGCTTCTTGTTGTATACGACAACCCTGTCTTCAGAGACCCTGGGAAGTCAGCCAAGATCTGGCCTCACTAGAAAATGTTCTGTAAGAGCTACGAATGCATGGAGAACATATACTAGTACAGAAAGGCACAACACAGAGCTTTGACAGGAAAAAACAAGTTAGTGCCTATGACTTACAGTTCAAAAGTTACCAAGCAATTTACAAAGGGGTGTGCCTCCAGCACAGATCCGTACTGCTGGAGCTCTAAGGGTTAATGCTGATGCAGAAATGCAGAGTAAAACCTCCAAACCTCCAACTCTGTACAGATCAGCTTGTTTCTAGCTTTTCTGGCTGTATTCCTTCTGTTCTTTAAATCCCATTCTTAAAGAAGCTAAATCCCTCTGCTCATTGATTCCAATAGAGTAACAGGCTTCATGTGTCACATTGAACATGTCAGAGAGGGAAACAGAGAGGCATTAGGTCTTTCATGAAGCCACTCAGTAAATTTAGTTCATAATTGAGTTGACTAGAGACCAGTTGCTTCTGCGTTTCATCTCTCGCCTTCTGGGACAGGATGAATACATCACAGAGGTCCTGTGTGACAACCAGCCGCCTCTTTACTGAGCCACTTTGATCATTTTGTCATGTCAGATCAGTGGAAACATCAAGGAAGGAAGGATGTACAGATGATGGCTCGGTCTCTCTTTAAATGAAGACATGATGTCCAGAAGCAGCAGTGATCTTCTCAGAGGCAGCTGACGCTCAACTTGAATGCTTTAAACTCTCCGTCACAGTGGAAGGGGAGTCACTGAGCATCAGGATGCATTGGATTTTATAACATTTGACAAAAGATCTACAAATTAGGGTATCTTTGGCTGTCATTATAGCAACTGTCACACAGTTTTTCTCTCTTTAAAGGGGACGCTCTTCTGTGGCTGTCATCTAGGATTCCCTGCATTTTCAAAAACAGCTTAAATATTTCAGAACAGACTTTTTCTGGATCTCTGTTTCCCTACAACATCAGAGAAAAGGTTTCAATAGAAGATCGAATGAAGTATTCACGAATTTCTACTCTTCCTCACTTGTCAATTTACTATTTCACTGTGATCTCATAGACTAGAGCAGGCTGGCAGGGCCACTTTTCAACAGCTTTTCACCCTTAAAACACATTTAAAGAAAACTGTGATATAATGTTGAGTAAATATTAGATATAATCCTCTCAAATTAAAAAAAAAAATTGCAACCTGAATAGAGGAAAGCAGCCATGCCATTAGCCTGCCTCTTGACCAGTCCAAGTGGTCTCCAGGCGTTTTACCAGGGGTGAAAAGGCCCAGACAAAACAAATGAGGTTGAACTTGATCTGCTGAGCGACATGTGTGTGTGTCGCCGTGTGTCTAGCTCGCCTCTGGTTGTTCTCCCTCCTCTCTTCAGCCCTAAGCTGTGGCATGTAGGGGCTGCAACTTATGCACATGACTGTATATCAACCATATGTTGAACTTGGCAGAATAAAATTGAATTAGTGGAATTAACAAGCTGATAGATGGTAAAATCATGATGCATTTAAGGTCAGCTCGGTAAAATGGTTATAAGTTGAATGTAAATAAAATGCCATGTGTTCAAATGCAACAACAAGAAGGGGAAAATTCAGTTTCTGATTAGAAACCTAAATACACAACTGGGTATATGAGGAAATCATGACATTTTTAACCTTCTAATTCAAGCTCTACTGAACAAATGCTTTGGTATTTTGTATCTACCAGTTAATATCAAGTATCAATAATAGTATCGATGAGGACTCGGATTGGAAGGAGTATTTATAAGAACATTAATTTGAATTAAAGTGAACAATCCCCATCCCTGTGACTCTGTGCAGTCCTATGACCAAAGTATCAGACATGAAACCCATCTGACTGGTCAAGTGGTCGACTCTGCTGTGATTGGCCATCATGCCCCTCTGGTATACTTCATGAGAATCTACACATGATAAAACTGAAATTCATCTTCCAAGACTCAAATTTTGGGTCAGAATTGGTGTGAAATCTCACAGTGTCCATCCAGATTTGGTCTGTTCTAGCTCATTGTGTTGAAAATAACACCAACATGTTTGGTGCTATAAAAACTATCCAACATTTTGTGACTCGGACTTCTATTTTTGCTGCTTTGGTATTGAGGCTGGTACTGATAATAGAAGACAAGGCAGTGGAAATGCTGCAGAGTCTTTATGATAATCATAAGGAAGCTGACAGAGAACTTTGGGCTTTCTTTGTGGGGTTGCATGGGTAAAAACTGAATCTGGTCCAAAAATTTAAAAAATGCATGTTTGGATGATGGGTATCTTCTAGGGTTGTGGATTAAAAACACATTTCTTCTCTTTATTCAGAACCTGAAACGCGTAGCAGAGGTCTGGATGGACGAGTACGCCGAGTACATCTACCAGCGTCGGCCCGAGTACCGCCACCTCTCTGCAGGAGACATGGTGGCCCAGAAGGAGCTGAGGAACAATCTTAACTGTAAAAACTTCAAGTGGTTCATGAGCGAGGTGGCCTGGGATCTGCCCAAACACTACCCACCTGTGGAGCCTTCTGCTGCAGCCTGGGGAGAGGTACAGTCCACACAAATGCATCAAAAACCTCATGGAGCGCTACACCAGTTTGAAAACAGTTTAATTATACCAGTGATACTCAACATGAGGCTCTTTTGTGATGATTTGTGGCTTGTTATGACCACAGAAAACCTAAAAACAAAGAATACTTTGACTTCAGAATTATCTATCACATGTTACATTAATCCATTTGTTTCCCACACTTATACAGTCGGCTTAAATTGTCAAACTTATTTGTCAACTTTTTTTGTCTGTATATTTCCATTGCCCTTATTTGCAGATTTTTGTCACTATTATCCAGTTTTTGCCCACTTTTAAACCCGTTTTTTGACACTTTTATCCTGCTGTTTGCTATTTGCAGTCTTTTCCCCCTTTTATGCCATTTTTCCCACTTTCCACCCAATTAGGCTGCCTTTTGCCATTAAGTGCCACTTTTTCTAGTTTTTGCCCATTTTTCCCACCTTTTTTGCTGCTTTTTGCCAATTTTAGTCAAATCTTTGTTTGTCAATCCTCACCATTTTTGTTGGATCTGACTGTATCCAGAGGAAAACACAGGAGAACTACGGGCAGGTAGTAGCGGTCTCCACAGGTGTCATGGCGGCCGCTATTTGGACATAAAAGTTAAGTGGAGAAAAACCCCAAAACACCTCAGATCCCAGTGTTGCGCCGTAATCAGGTGCACAAAACCATAATCTATACTGGTACAGCTAATAATGACCACTAACGGGGCACCGATCAGAGCAAGCACCATGGAGAAATGGAGCATTGAAGATTTGAAGACAGGGACAGCTGCCCGGCAAAAACTTAGACGCACAATATGCACACCACTTCTGTCCTACGATAGAGGAGGAGGAGCTGGAGGTGGACAAGCCTATCAGACTGCTGAGACCACAAAGGAGGATTAGATTAACATCACCTCCGTCCTACAATGGAGGTGGCTACCACTTCACGTTGGAGGAGCCATTAAGCTGAATGAGAGAGGAGGTCTGCAGCTGGACCCCTGTCACTTTTTTGCCCATTCTAGTTGCCTTTTGCCAGTAAATGTCACTATTTTCTCATGTCCATTTTCCTCTTCCCTTTGCAGTTTTTTTTTTTTTTTTTTTTTTTGCCTAATTTGGTAATTTTTCACTAATTTTTGTCACTTCTCACCCATTTTTTGCCACTTTTCAAACATTTTTGCCAATTTTTGCCTATTTTTTCCCCTTCACCCATTGTTTTTTTTTTCATTTTTTGCGTCTTTTTGACCATTTTTGCCACCTTTAACATATTTTTGCCCCTTTAACCCATTTTTGCCACTTTTCACCACTTAGATTGTGGCTCTTTCAAAGATATTTTTCAACAGTTTGGCTCTTTGGTTGAACAGGGTTGAGAAACGCTAAATTATACATTTTAGAGAGATGGTACACTGAAGAGTGAAACTGGACATCTTTGAGCCTGATTTTAGTCCACAGGTTATGTTTCATCTGTTGTTAATGGGCCTGTTGGTTCACTTTCTTTTACAGAACAGTATTTTATTTAGTCTTTAATATGACACAGGGCTGCAGAGATTTGCTGACATCTTTAGAATCATTAATTACGTAAAATTGCTGACTTGTGTAGCATGAATCAGCAAAGTTTGGATTCCCCTGGGGAGCAAGCAGCTTCAATCAGAGACTGAACCAGAAAATCTTACAAAAATCCAAGTGTTAAAGGTTGCTGGGCTAAATCACACTGAGTTTGATTGTTAAAGTCATATCTGCTGCAGAATGTAGTTCTGAAAAGACCTCCACTAACGCTGCCAGACATCAACCTCCTCTTGTGTGAATAATGATAAAGTTTCAGTCTTCTTAAAACTTCGTTTTCTTGTGTTTGTGCTGCAGGTTCGTAACGTCGGCAGCGGCTTGTGTATGGAGAGTAAACACTTTGTGTCTGGGAGTCCCATCCGCCTGGAGAGTTGTTCGAAGGGCAGGGCCGAGGTCAGCTGGGGCCACGGACAGGTGAGGAGAAAAAACTAGAATTATCAGCATGCAGGTGTACACCTCTGCAGTTTACAGGAGATTCCAGAGGAATGACAACGAAGCTGTGGCTGTGACAGAGAATCCAGCACTGTAAAAAAAAAAACAAGGCATTAAATAAGAGGGCACAGATGATTTCCTGGAGGGACTTTATATCAGAGGATGAATGCATTTTTCAGTGGATTATTTGACCGTGTAAGTGACAGCAGAACAAACAGATTTGTGATGAAAGATAACACACTAATCAATCAATCACAGATGGTGTTGTCCCCTTCAACAGATTAAAAATACAAGAATGCTTTGCTGAAATAGTCATCCCAAGAATGCATACTAAAATGATCCAACAGTGACCTTTCTTACCCAAATCTGCTCAGTCTGTTTAATATTTCAATGATGCTAAGTGTTGTCTTACACATACCAAGGCACATTTCTCACTCTGTAAGGCAGGGGTCCTTACAGGGTTTGTTGACTTCTCAAGTTAAAATAAACCACGAAAACCATCAGTACGAGAGTCAACCGTCATTCAGTCAGAAAGGATGCTACAAAGAGAGTGAGAGTAAGATCCTGCTGAGATGTTTCCCTGACTGCTGCTCTAGTACTGCTCAAAGAGCTATAAACTCTCACCTACTGAGGGATTATTTCACCCGACCTAGGATGAGTGCAGAGTCCAGAAAGAGAGTCCTCACCTCACCTACTGAGTGAAAACTTGACTTATGAGTACACATCTGAGCCACAACAGTTGTTCTTCTGCATGTCCGTTCTCTCTGAGTCCCCCTGACATCCCTGCGCGCGTCATGACGTGGCGCATCTCCGTGTTTAATTATATCTGTGAGCGCTGCACAAAGACCAAAAATGCCGATCTCTCATGTCATAGGACAGCCTGTGTCCAGGTTAGGAATAGTTACATTTTCAGTTTAAAACAATTTGTTTTATCGTTATGAGAGTAATGTTTTACAATTTTTTTGACGAAACCTGGAGTCAAATACACATATGATTTATAAACTATGTCCCGTTTAAATGTTAATGATCAAGACCATAATTGCACGTCTTGTTGACATAAAATTAAATTGTATGCAAAGAAATGTAGTTGATACTGGTTTGGTATTACAGATTCTTTATAATGAGGGATTAAATCAGGCTGACGTTGAACTAAATCGCCAAAGCGAGATATATGACTGTGTTTGGAGCCGATGGACAATTATGCAGGGAAAGTGTTTGCTATCCTGAGAGCAGCTGTTTTAATCCCCCACAGGGATAGAAGTTTAGTTTTACAAGGCAAAAACCTCTGATATTTGTTAAGAGATGCAGAGAACCTATCAGAGGTGCGGGCAGGACTGGACTCAATGAGAGTCCATGCAGCTGCACACAGTGGTTAAATTATTCATCTTCAACAAAATAATCAATATTAAATAAGACAATAAATACTACTCATTCAGTCTTAAAAGTCATGCAGTCTGTATCAGCCTCTTTTTGGGCAGCATGTTTGCAGAGTTGAGGTGATGAAGCAGTCTGCCGTGCGTGACGCAGGTGCGTCTTTTTACAATGCTCCTCCCTGCACTAAAGAGAGTTCAATGTATCCAGCCTGACTAATTTATTGCATAGTATTACGACCTTTCCTTGCTATAACTATAGAAAGATCATGATAAATGAATGAAAATTTGTATTTTAAACACCAATGAGGGTAAAAATTAAAAATTAATATATTTTTTAAAATTTAAATCTTTTTCCCAAATGTCTGGCGGGCCAGATGACACCTGCTGGCGGGCCCTAGACAGAGGCTTTAAATGTGTGTTGGCTGCTGTTTCCTTGTGAATCTTTGATTAGATTTTTTTTTCTTTTGCATGAACAAGACTCTAAACCATCTCAATATTGTCTTTTTGTGTTTTTTAGTCACACTTTGAATGGTTGACACAGCCATAAACTGTTCAAAACTTTTGACATTTTGACAGTGCTTTTCTGTGCAGAAATCACTTCCAGCCCCCAGCTCGAGTTCTTCAATGTGACATGGCGTCATCTGCAAACTGCCCATAGGGTATAAAATTGCAAACTTGGAGTTCAGACAGAAACACAGACAATTATTACTAATACATCCGAAAAAGAGAGAAAGGTTGCACCTTGCATACTTTCTGATCTATGCATAGTTTTAAACAAGGCTGTTTGTTCTTGAATAAACCCAAAGCTGAACTGATAACTCAGCCTTAGTGGATCTGATGTTTGCTTCTCTTTCCAGCGCTGAAATACTTCAGTGTGGAGCCGTGACACTCTAATTGCTTTAATTTAAAGATGCATTGTGGTTTAATCTGTGTTCTGAATTCAGTGCCAAAAAGAAATGGATTCAGTGTAAATCACAGGAGGCCGTTTGGCAGCGGTCTTTGTCACAGCTATTTGATTCTGTACAAAACGAGTGAAAGAACTGACTTTGAGTCTTTGTGAGTCTCACGATAACTGAACATTGACAACTAAAATCTATTATCCTAAAAAGTCTTTGACAAATGAATAAGGCCATATGATATGCATTTTTAAAAAGAGCAAGAAAAGTCAGAAATTATCTGCAGTCTTTAAGAAGTTGAATAAAAACTGACTTGAATATTAAACAGAAAAGTGTTCCTCCTTATCCCCTCTTTGCTTTTATTCTTTGAATTATTTCTTCTTAGTCAAAAAGCAAAAAGACATAGAAGCTGATCTTAGAGTTTTTCAATACAAACTTGATGAAAAGAACAGATTCAACCAGAATTGATGCATTATTTTCAATTAACAAAGGTCCATAATTTGTGCTGTAATTTTGAATGCAGTTAGTTGCATGCTTTATTGCCCCTTTAAACAGACGTTGGTTAAGCTATGGCAGCATCTCTCTGCAGCCATAGCAGCTCCATCTCTTTCTCCGCGTTTCAGAAAATGTGTGCTGAAACAAGCCATTCTCAGATTTTCCCCCCATGATGTCATGTGGGGAGTTAGCTCTGCCCCCAGGTTCGGTTGGTCCTCCTTTGGAAGAAAGTACCAGGAGGATCAGGAGAGCCACATCCATTAAGCCACATCCATTTCCTGCGAGGGGCGGAGTCAGACAGCTCAGTAACATTTAAAGCCACAGACACAGAAACAGCTCGTTCTAAGCAGGGCAGAAACAGAGGGGTTTTTATTAGACATGCACAAATCCAATACAGGCATGTTTTGGGAACCTCTGAGACCAATAAAAACTTGTCTTAAAAGGTAAAATATGTGACCTTTAAAAATTCACTGGCAGCTCAGTGGACACATCCAGAGTCATCAGTATCATGTGTTATCAAACATTAACCTCTATCCTGACCCCTTATTTCCTTTTCAATCCATCAGAAGTGGGTAAATTCATGTGATGGTCTTCGGTCCACCCAAAGCTATCATCTACAGACATACTGCTGTCTCTACACTCAAATCCTGGACTCAGTTCATCATTCATCCCTTACATTCATCACCAGAGATCCCTCTAACACTTTAAATGAACATGTGGTCTTTGCATTCCTCTGTCTTTAAACATGCATACAGATTCAATGTTTTATAATAAACACTACAGGGACAAAAGTATTCGGGAACCTGACCATTACACAAACAGGGACTGTAATGACATTGTATTCAACTACATGCATGTTTATAGCCTCCACTCTTCTTGGAAGTCTTTACATAAGACTTTGGAGTGTTTCCTTGGGAATTTATACCCATTTACTGTGTAGAGCATTTATGAGATCAGGCACTGATGTTAAATGGTTTACAAAAATCCTCCTTTTTGTGTTTTATGTATGTTTTTCTCAATCAGAATGAATAACATAAAAATGATAATGCAATTAAACAAAGCAAATGAAATCAAATTTGCAATACGAGCAAAAATAGTTAGCTCATTCTATCTAAAACTGATGAAGCCTAGCGTTACTTCACGAAAGTCATACCCCAGCTGTTAGCAGCTGGTAGCCAGCCTCACCTCCTCCACCCCAGCCGCCTCCTTTATAGCTTAAAGCTTGCTGCACCCCCATATTCAGATTCATGCTACTATGGATTAATTGCTTCGGAAATAATTTCATTGTTTACAATACACATGGTCTTATTTATGGAATTACTTATTGCTTGAATTTGTCAAAAAAAAATAAAAAGATTAACCCAAGAATAATCTTATATTATATTGTAATATTTGGAAAAAAAATCGTAATTAGATTATTTTTGGTAATCATTCAGACCTCCTTCACTTTATTCAGTTTTGTTCTGTTTCAGCCTGATGCTACAGTTGAAAAAAATCATGTTATCTCATAAATCTACATTTATTTTCTCCATGATGGCAAAGTGATGACAGAGTTTTAGAAATTTTTACAAATCTACTAAAAATCAAAAAACTGAAATCTCACATTAACAACATTATTCAGACCCTTTAAAAAAACACTGGAAATTTAGTTCTGGTTCCTTCCATTTCTCTTGGTCGTTGCTGATGTTGGAGGAGAAAGCCTTGCTCGCAGTCTCCGTTCCACTTCATCCCAAAGGTGCTTGATGCAGTTGAGGGTCAGTCAAGTTCTTCCATATCAACCAATGTCTTTATCGTCCTTGCTTGGTGCACTGGGGCACAGGCATGTTGGAATAGAAAAGACCTTCCCCAAACTGTTGCCACAACATTGCATAGCATTGTCCAGAATGTCTTGGTATGCTGAAGCTTTAAGATTGTGATAAGGGGCCTAGCCCAAACTCTGAAAAAGAGCCCCATGTCATTATCCTCTCTTCAAACTTCACAGTTGGCCACTCCACAGAACACATTTCTACTGCTCCACAGTCCGGTGTCACTGTGCTTTGCACCACTCCGTCTGGTGCTTGGCATTTTCTTTGGTGATGTGAGGCTTGCATGCAGCTGCTCCGCTGTTCCTAAATGCTTCCACTTTCTAGTAATATCACCTACAATATTCTGCAGGGGTAGAACTTCACCATCTTCTTACAAAGGAGTCATCCTATCACAGTCACTGGGCTCTTCAGAGCAGCCCATTTAGGATCACAATTTTTACACTGTTGGCAACAGGTGTGGTTGAAACACCTGAATTCAATAATTAACAAGTGTGGCCAAACACTTTTGTTCATATAGTGTGCATTCACTTCATCTGTGAACTGATATATTTAGTTTTACTTGTCTTTTGTCAGCCATACAGACTAGGCATTTGATTTATTGATACTGAAGACATTGGGATTTGATGACCCAAAGGGGGCATTAAGAATACCTCTGCTATCCTTTTTTTAAGAACTCTTTAAGTTTTGATATGAACAGAAAATATGAAATCACATCTGAGATGTGTTCTTCGCAGGTTTTCACGTTCGGTTGGAGAGAGGACATCCGGGTAGGAGACCCCATGCACACAAAGAAAGTGTGCTTTGACGCCATCTCCAACAACAGCCCTGTCACTCTGTACGACTGCCACGGCATGAAGGGCAACCAGCTGTGGCGCTACAGGAAGGTACGGCACAGACAAGTGTGCTGAATCAGTGCTGTTGTCTTTCTCCCTTCACTTCTCTCCAAACAGAAATGCTTAAAAATGAAAGTTTTCTAAGCATTTCTGCCTGAAATAAAAGTTCCCAAGGCTACTCCAATTAGTCTACAAAGTTTTTCATATTTTAATAGAAAATAGCCTGAAGCTTATGATTAGTCATAAGACCTTATTATGTCGGCGTTCTGCTTTGAAGCTTACTTATTACAAAGTGTGCTTGTTACCTGCCAAAAAGAAGGCTGCATTTTTATTTTCTTACATTTCAATTATTTAAAGTACTGCAGTCAGATTTTTGCAGAGCAAAATACAAGAAAGTAAATCTAAAGATGATGGCAATCCATTTTTATCTGTGAATGAGTCCAGTTGAATGTGTATTCATTGTTAATATTGCATACATACCTTGAATTTCCCTCAGGGTTATAAAAGAATCTACACCATATTGCCAAAAGTATTTACTCACCTGCCTTGACTCTCATATAAACTTAAGTGATATCCCATTCTTAATCCATAGGGTTTAATATGACGTCGGTCCACCCTTTGCAGCTATAACAGCTTCAACTCCTCTGGGAAGACTTTCCACAAGGTTTAAGAGTGTGTTTATGGGAATTTTTGACCATTCTTCCAGAAGCACATTTGTGAGGTTACACACTGATGTTGGACAAGAAGGCCTGGCTCTCAGTCTCCGCTCTAATTCATCCCAAAGGTGTTCTATCAGGTTGAGGTCAGGACTCTGTGCAGGCCAGTCAAGTTTGTCCACACCAAACTCTCTCATCCATGTCTTTATGGACCTTGCTTTGTGCACTGGTGCACAGTCATGTTGGAACAGGAGGGGGCCATCCCCAAACTGTTCCCACAAAGTCAGGAGCATGGAATTGTCCAAAATCTCTTGGTATGCTGAAGCATTCAGAGTTCCTTTCACTGGAACTAAGGGGCCAAGCCCAGCTCCTGAAAAACAAGCCCACACCATAATCCCCCCTCCACCAAACTTTACACTTGACACAATGCAGTCAGACAAGTACCGTTTTCCTGGCAACCGCCAAACTCAGACTTGTCCATCAGATTGCCAGATGGAGAAGTGCGATTTGTCACTCCAGAGAAGGTGTCTCCACTGCTCTAGAGTCCAGTGGCGCCGTGCTTTACACCACTGCATCCCACGTTTTGCATTGCACTTGGTGATGTATGGCTTGGATGCAGCTGCTCCGCCATGGAAACCCATTCCATGAAGCTCTGTACGCACTGTTCTTGAGCTAATCTGAGGGCCACATGAAGTTTGAAGGTCTGCAGCCATTGACTCTGCAGAAAGTTGGCAACCTCTGCACACTATGTGCCTCAGCATCCGCTGACCCCGCTCCATCATTACGAGGCCTACCACTTCGCGTCTGAGTTGCTGTCGTTCATAGTCGCTTCCACTTTGTTATAATACCACTGACAGTTGACTGTGGAATATTTAGGAGTGAGGAAATTTCACCACTGGACTTGTTGCACAGGTGGCATCCTATCACAGTACCACGCTGGAATTCACTGAGCTCCTGAGAGCGAGCCATTCTTTCACAAATGTTTGTAGAAACAGTCTACATGCCTAGGTGCTTGATTTTATACACCTGTGGCCATGAAAGTGATTGGAACACCTGATTTCAGTTATTTGGATGAGTGAGTGAATACTTTTGGCAATATAGTGTCAGTATCAGATGTTGCTTTGGATGCTTGCTGTCAACACTTCTTTCTCTACATACAGTGCATTCAGTAAGTAGTCAGACTAGGGCTGGGAAATTAATCGCAAATTTGATTAAATCGCAATATGTTCTGCTGCAATTTTCAAACTGCAGAAGTTGCAATATTTCTTTAACTTGAAATGTGTCTAAATACTAGTTTAATAAATCTTTTTTCCAGCAGCAGAGATTCTATGCACATTATGCAAACATTCAAGTGTCATTTTTTTTTTAATGGTTTACAAAAATCCTCCTTTTTGTGTTTTATGTATGTTTTTCTCAATCAGAATGAATAACATAAAAATGATAATGCAATTAAACAAAGCAAATGAAATCAAATTTGCAATACGAGCAAAAATAGTTAGCTCATTCTATCTAAAACTGATGAAGCCTAGCGTTACTTCACGAAAGTCATACCCCAGCTGTTAGCAGCTGGTAGCCAGCCTCACCTCCTCAACCCCAGCCGCCTCCTTTATAGCTTAAAGCTTGCTGCACCCCCGTATTCAGATTCATGCTACTATGGATTAATTGCTTCGGAAATAATTTCATTGTTTACAATACACATGGTCTTATTTATGGAATTACTTATTGCTTGAATTTGTCAAAAAAATAAAAAGATTAACCCAAGAATAATCTTATATTATATTGTAATATTTGGGAAAAAAAATCGTAATTAGATTATTTTTGGTAATCATACAGACCTCCTTCACTTTATTCAGTTTTGTTCTGTTTCAGCCTGATGCTACAGTTGAAAAAAATCATGTTATCTCATAAATCTACATTTATTTTCTCCATGATGGCAAAGTGATGACAGAGTTTTAGAAATTTTTACAAATCTACTAAAAATCAAAAAACTGAAATCTCACATTAATAACATTATTCAGACCCTTTAAAAAACACTGGAAATTTAGTTCTGGTTCCTTCCATTTCTCTTGGTCATTGCTGTGATGTTTCTACACTTTGATTGGAGTCCACCTGTGCTAAATTGAACTGGTTGGTCATGATTTGGAAAGGCACACGCCTCTCTATAGAAGGTCTCACAGCTGACAATGATATCAGAGCAGAAACCAAACCATGAGGTCAAAGGAGCTGCAGAGCTCAGAGACAGGATTGTTGACATGCACAGATCTGGGGAAGGCTACAGAAATGTTCTGCCACTTTGAGGGTACCCAAGAGCACAGTGGCCTCCAGAATTCTCACATGGAACAACCAGAACTCTTCCAAGGGCTGGTTGCCTGGCCAAGCAGAACAATCATGGGGAAGGTTCTTAGTAAGAGAGGTGACCAAAAACCTGATGGTCACTCTGACTGAGCTCCAGGGATCCTGTGTGGACATGGGACAAAGTTCAAAAGGACAGCCAACACTGTAGCCCTCCACTGATCTGGGTGTATGGCAGATGGCAGGCTTTTAGGGTGTTCTGCACTGAAGAGAGGCTTCCGTCTTGCCACAAGCCCTCCTAGAAGAATTGATTAGGGCACCGGTATCAGAAATACCCTGTTGTTTCCCAACCCTAGTCATGATGGGGTACTGAGTGTAGATTGGTGAGAATAAAAATGAATTTAAAGAAGAGGGTCTAAATGCTCAATGGTGAGCTGTACCATTGGAGATGTTGCTGCGATACTCTAGGATTGAGGGTGAAAAATTTTCATTCTCTGAAATGGAAATCATTTGAGTTTGTATTTTCAAAAAGGAGGTGAAGAACAAACAAATCTGTGTCGTCTAAAGTGAGTTTGTTAGAAGTGTCTGTCTTTAAAATGGGTAATTTGTCAACATTTTGTAGAAATATTCAAAATCCAGTAGAGTTGATCAATGCTTGAGTGGAAAATTTGAAAAAAATGAAAGAAAAACTCTTAATTTGTTCTTTAAACGATTTCTTGTCTCCATCTTTATCTTTCCTCCAGGATAAGAGTCTGTACCACCCCGTCAGTCAAAGCTGCATTGACTGCAGCCCCACGGAGAAGCGAGTCTTCATGAACACGTGTGACCCGTCCTCTCCTACCCAGCAGTGGCTGTTTGAGAAAACCAACGCCACTGTGCTGGAGCGCTTCAACCGAGGCGCAAACTGAGGCCCTGTGGCACCTGCTAAGAGACTCCTGATTTTGATCCTGAAGAAGCGGATCTGCTGCTGCTGCTGCTGGGAAGTGTGGTTTTAGATTGACTCTCTGTTTACCTGACGCTGAGGTGACAGCTGTTTCTCTTTGGGGCACTCACAGCGAAGCAGCATGGGATACCACAGGGGACGGTGGTTGAAAGCATCAGTTAGAGAAGAGTTGAGCTCTGATTGATGGGTTTTTGTTGAAAAGTGGCTCGGTGTGTGGGTCGTATTTGTTCCGTCACTGTGGTGGTGGGTCCGTCTCACTTCCTGATTTTGCTGTTGATTGGTTCTTTGACATTCCTCTCCTTTCTTTACTCCTTAAGTTTGCCTATTTCAGATTTCCTCTGCCTTTATTTATTGCCTTTCTCTCCCTCCACTGTCCTGCCTTTATCCTCGTCCTCTGCCTCTGCCTGCACGTCCGTCTCTATCTACCTGCATGACTGCATCTTTGCCCACCTTCTCCATCCTCCCGCTCAAATCCCCTTATGTCTCTCCAGCTCTGACAACCTCCCTGGGGCTCCTGCTGAGCCAAAGTCATGCTGACACCTGGGTGAAGCCAGGCAGAACCACTCTGAAAATCACCTGCTGAATTGATTCTCCTCCACACTCCTCATCCTGCCTCTGTTCCCTGCCGTAGTTTCTCCTCCGTGGCCGATGTGGGCATTACTGCTTTGAATGTAGCAGGCAGAAGTTGAAGAATAAGCCCCTCAGTCATTCTTTCCTCTGTTCTGTGCTTTCTTTGCTGCATTTATCGATGAGTCGCCCGCAGGGTTTGTCACCGTGCCACATGCTTTATTTATTCTTCGGAGGCGAGCATCGTCAAACACCAGTTTGTGCAGGCCAACTCTGGCTGGCAAAGGGTTTGCTTATTTTTTTTTGTGAGCTGGAGCTGCTTTTCCCAACAAAAGTATGGACTTAAGGGTACTTTAGCCCAGAGGTGCCTAGACTTTTCTGTTGAAGCCCCATCTACCTACTTCTAAGAGAAGCTGATCTATCTAGGAACTTAACTTGAAAAAGTGGTGCATTGCTGTCAAAGATTAAAACTAAATTTAAATGTTTACATTGAGAAAATCCCAACAAATTTGGCCCATGTCTTGTTATAGACAAAATCTTTATGGCTGCAAACCAACCAAAATCCCTGTTAAGAAGCAAGGAACTTTTGAGGGGTAAAATAAGGTTCGTAAGACCCTTTTTATACCCTGGTCACCAATAATTAAACAAAGAAAGTTCCTCAAAAAGCGTGATGTGTCTGGTGGGATGCCCTTGGTGGAAATCTTTCCATGATACCTAGGCACTTCTAAAGGGTCTAAGGGACTTTCAGTGCTCGAGGCCTCCTTAAAGTCACCGTTATTTTAAAAATAATACCCTCCAAAGCAGGAACCCAGACCCCTTTTTAGACCCCTTGGTTCTTAACTGGTAGTTCGGGATACAAAAGTGGGTCACAGGTATTTTCAGTGGGTGGCGGATGTGTGCATGAAGAGTTTATGCGGTGTTTTTATTTTGAAGGAAATGCATCCATTCCTAGACACTCTGAAAAGTTCCTGCAGTGGAAAGGTACTGTTCTCGAGCTATGTTAAGCTGCCTTTACCCCAGTGGGAATGATTCAAAGGTTCCTTCTTGCAGGCTGCTGTTTTTATTTGGGCCCTTGGTGCCAAACTGTATCTGAGTTTCCACCGGAGTCCAAAGACCAGCGAAGAATCTGCCACTAAGCCGGTCCCAAAGACATAGATTTATATTGTAGGTAAGACTAAGTCCCTTTGACTTTTTTGGACCCTGGTTGCAGTGAGTACTTCCAAAGTGTCCTGCCCCTTTGGAAAGTTCCTGTTGTGCCAAAAATGCCCAAGAATATCAGTGCTGATACATGAGTTTTAAAGGGATTAAGGAGGCTTGTCCATTGCTCTCCATCCACCCTTTAGATGCCATGTCAGTCAAAATGCACGCTCTGTTAAACCTCATTTACCCCAATGGGAGTGATTAGAAGGTTTCTTTATGTTCTATATGCAGCCAGCAGTTATTACTTAGACCCTAGTTGCCATACTGTATCTGTGTATTCACTAAGGTAAAAAGACCTGTTAAGAACTGGTAAATAAGAGTCTAATGAAGATGAAAAAGCCAGATGTTTTTCTTAATCAGAAACACTGAGGATTGTCACAGGATCAAGAACTTATTTGTAGGGGTGCACCAACTGCACTTTTCTGGCCAATCACCGATCACCGATCTTTAAAAAGCCTGACCTGCCAATTCCGATTTTGGCCGATACTGATTTTTTTTTATATAACTGACGGCATACACCTTCAATTTTCCAATCTTATTTTATTGAAAAACATTGAACAATACGCGCGAAACAATACAAACTTGTTGTTTTAACTGCACATGAGGTAGTTCTCTCAAATATAAATAAAAAAAGTTTAAAGCATTGCTACCCAAACTACTAAATTATAGCAGTTCCTTTAGTCTTTCATTTTTCACATTTTGGTAGGTAGAGGTACATATGAAACCGATCTTATCCACCAATCTTATTTACAAGGATCAGCCGATCACCAATCTCCTAAAATTAAGGAAATGGGCGCCAATACCGATTTTTGCCGATCGATCGATCGGTGCACCCCTACTTATTTGGGGGTCACGTCAAAGTCCTTTTGACTTTTTTACACCATGATCCGTGCCATGGAAATGCTCTGAGTACTTCTGAAGTCTCTTCTCTTGGAAAGTTCCAGAGGTCTGAATGTTTAGCACTACAAGGCCCATCATTAAGTGGTACCCACGGAGCAGAAACCTTTTGTTGGGGTTAAATACAATCTCCAGCCCCTGTTTTTGCAGTGGAATTGTAACGAAAACTTTCAAAAGTTCCTAAACCCTTTGGAAAGTTCCTGCAGTTGAAATGCATCTGGCTTTATTTTGAGAGTTCCTCCATGAAGCCTGCAGTTATCTAAAGACTTGTACTCAGACAAATTAGTGAAATAATTTGAAAATGCAAATTTTTTTCTCAACCAAACAACTGTCCTGACAAAAGCCCTATGGAAAAGTTCCTGTTTTGCCAAAAGTACCCACTACTCATGGTATTAGAAGCTGTTTTTAAAGGGGTTAAAGGTGTCTCCTGTTGTCTGTTTTCTATGGTTGCAAAAACTTCAGAAATTCTTGGCACTGCAAGGCTCACCCAAAAAGTCCTTGTACTTTTGGAAAAACTTCCTCCAGAGCTGGACCTTTTGCAGATAAAAATAATGCTGCAGGGACTTTATTTCGACCCTGGCTGCCACAGTGGAAACAAACTCAGCTCTTCAAAAAGTCCCTATTCCCCGAGGAAAGTTTCTTCGGTGCAGCTCAGCTTTATTAGAGTCCCTCCGCAGCTCACAGCAAGCCCTTTTTCCTGCCCCCCCCCCACACGACTCACGACTATGCCAATCAGTCGCCGAAACGACCTCGTCACAGAGGGCTGAGCACGGGTCACGTCACGGCTCAGAGCATCGGCGAGGACCGAGAGCTGACGCCGGCCTGCCTGCATGGCTGGATGACTGGCTGTATGAGTGGCAGGCCAGCTGATTCACAGCATGGCCGTCTGATTGGCCCGCTGTGGAGCTGACACATCACTTTAGTGAGAGCGGGAGGAGAGACGGATGAGGGGATTAATGTGGATGTAGCTCTTTGGGTTGGAGGCGAACGTGGGCGCTTTAAATGCATTCAGCACTTGTGTAAGGATAAACTTGAATGAAATCTTAGTGCCTTGTTTGAAGAGGACTAATTGTGGGTGTGGGTGTGTGTTTTTGTGTGTGTTCGGTCCATAATGTCCATATCAGCATTAACAAATCTCACCCAATGCAGGATTAGACCTCTCTTGAAAAAGAAAGAGTTGAACCTTATCTAAAAACTTGAATTGAGCTCCACTTTGCTGCAGGACATTGAAGCTGCCACAGGTTTCTCACACGGCTTTTTCGTGAACATGCTGGCTGTGAATAGAGCTAAACTTTTTTTATTTTCCATCCATATTTTCCTCCTGCCTTGAAAAGTTAGAAACGACCTCTGTTTTATTTGAATCATAAAATATGCTGTTTGTCCCTCCTGTGCAATCCAAAGTACTTTTATGGGAACTGTGGTTGTTTTTACCGACTGTTTGAGTCCCTTTTTTGTTTTTTTTGTTGATGAATATTTCTTTTATCTTTTTGCTTATTTTAATCGTGCAGATGCTCGTGACTTTTGTTGAATTTCTGCTCAAAGATATGTTCTGGGATTTTGTGGTTTGTCTCATGCATCCTCACTCTTTTCCACAATTGTGAATCAGATCAGTGTACAGTGTGTTTTTAATTAAGTCATCACTTCCATTGATTGTAAAGTGTTAGATTTTAAAGGGTTAATTCTGGAACGTTCACATACAGGCTCCCTTTAAACAGACTGTTGAGTCTAGCAGCGTGTCTGAACAGTATGCAATGCAAGCAGCAACTCAAAAGTCCTGAAAGTATCCTACAAGAAGATTTAAATGATTTAATACCATTTTTCTCATTCAGCAGGGCTTTCATGTTTGGTGAATATAAAGTAGAGATTTGAAATGCTATTGTGAGTCTATTTGGGTACTTGGTCCAAACGATGCCAGCCCTTTTCCTTTCTGGGTGAAAACATTCTATGTAAAATGAATGGTGGCAAATGCGAAAGATGGGTTCTTTAGCAATTTAAGAGCCTAATATAAGAAACCCTGACAGTTTAAAGACCCTGTGAAGTGAAATCCAAAGTTTGTGTCTCAACACTCTAGATCTGTTGGAATATGGTTGATTTAAACATGTGAAAACACTGAGATCTACATGTGGCTGAATTCTGGGATTAGACTGTTAGAAAGTTTTTCTTCTCTTTCCTGGCTTGGTTTCATGTGGGCGGGGCCAGTACGTGGGCTCAAAAGCCCACATAGGGGAATGACCCCGCCCCTCTAACACTACAATATGGAATCACAGAGCAGTTCATCTCAGTCCAGTCTGTTGTTAGCTGATGTCACTGCCTTTATTGAAAGTTAACAGTCAGTTCAATGCTGTTTTTTTGTTCATTGTGAGGTAAATTTACCAAATCTATCAGCCACAGTGGTCTATGGATCATTTAAAGTAGTGTTACCCAACCCTGCTTGACCAAAGGGCCAAATTCTTTAGAAAATACCTTTGCAAGAGTAACAATCAAAGTGGTGAAAAGTGGCAAAAATGGGTGACAATGGGCAAAGTAATTAAAAATGGACAAAATTGGGTGAAAAGTGGAAAAAAATGGGTGAAAAGTGACCAAAACAATTAGTTACAGGTGGTAAAAATGGTCAAAAAGCGGCAAAACATGGCCAAAAATAGTGAAAGTGACGAAAATGGGCAAAAAACAGCAAAAAGGTAGGGAAAATGGGCAAAAGGCATCAAAGTGGCCAGAAAATGGGAAAAAAAATGCAGAATGAAAGTGGCGAAAACTTGAGACAAAGGGAATAAATGGAGTAAAAGGAGCATATGTGGGCAAAAAGTTGCAAAAAGAAGTGGCAAAAATTGGCTAAAGCAGTACAAAATTGATTGAAAGTGGCCACAAAAGAAAAAAGGGTCAACAAAATTACAAATAAGGGCAATGGAAATATAAAGACAAAAATAAACGTTGACAGGTTTGATTAATGAAGGCTTCTGTATAAGTGGGGGAAACAAACTGATTGTGACTTGCAACTAATAATTGCTGAGTTCAAATTTTCCCTTTTTTTAAACTTTTCTGGGGAAATAATATTTCAAATTTACACATAGAAGAGCCACGCATTGAGTGCCACTGAGTTAAAGCATCATAACAGATTTGAGCTAGGAAACAGACTTTGTCTCTTCTTCTAAGGTCAAAAAAGGTCAAGGGGCAGGCTAATAGGTGCTTTTCTCAATTCAGATTGTAGCATTTTTTAAATCTGAGTGGATAGTATTCCTCCTGAGTGGGCGTGGCTTCAGCTCATTCGGCAGACACGCCCACACCATCCTGAAGCAGATTTTACTGCCTCGTTTTTCATGGGTTTGAAGCTTAATTTTAAAACCTAGAGATGTTTTATCCGACTTAAATTTGGCCTAGAAGTTTATAACACAGTGACCTGTCTTACAACAAACCTAAATAAAGATCTATTTTCACTTTACAGGGTCTTTAAAGGCACAGGACTTCTGTTTGCACATCAGATTAGCACAGGGAAGATCGAGCTAGGCAGGAAGTTTCGCTGAAACCAAATTGAAATATCCGGCTAAATTTCAAAATGAGATACTCTGCGTTGATGCCAGAGAAATGCCAGACTGTATTTCACTTTACTGCAGCGGCAAAACTTGATATGGGGTGTCGCTGAGCTTGGATTTAACAAGTCAGAGGGGGAAGCCATCTGATGAAATCAATCCTTGCATGGTGGACCTGCCACGTTAGCACTAGCCTCCTTTCGGCATTTGCTTTCTAGGCTTGGCTCAAATCTAAAATGTGTATTATTTGTTGTTTTAATAAGTTATAATGGCAATTTAGGTTTAAAATAAACCTTCATCATTTAGGATGGATCATGTCTTTGCCAACCTTCATGGGCCTCTTCTTTTCTCTGGGTCCTGGAAAGTTTTACTCTTCATGATGTGATACAAAGACACTCTTGCATGCTGTTTGGACACGCTGTAAATCAGAAATAAGTTGGGTTGTTCTAGTAGATCCATACAGTTTAAGCGATATTACCCATATGCTCCTATGCAAATGTTAAAAACTGCATCCTCCAGACAGGGAGGTCTCACATGGACCTCAGTCCACCTGTTCTCTAGAGCTACTCCTCTGCTGAATCAAGACTCACACATATTAATTTAGAATGTTTGAACAGCAGTATTTTATTTAAAAGCACTATAGTTAAGAAAATGTTTAATATGTCACTTCAAATGACATTATTACATTGGGTGATTATAGAGTCAGATGAAGTAATATCAAAGTAGGAACTCACATTCAGATATCAGAAGTTTTAATTAAAGACCAAAGTTGCAGGGTGTATAAAAAAGGAAATTATGAGTATTGAAACTTAACAGCCCATGCATCACTAGGAGTAAAAACCCCTGCTCCAAAATCCATCGGATGTCATTTTTCAAACCATTTTCCAACTGTATGACCACAGATTCCTGACTCAGCACTTCTAATATAAGAGTATAGATTTATTTCAGGGTTTTCTATGTCTTTTTTTCTGACCTGACCTTCTTCTTAAATGCCTGAACAGCTTCTGCAGTGTCACATTGTCAAGAGGTGAGTGGGAATTACTGCTGCAGACCGCGGAGTCACTGCTGTACAGGACCAAACCGAGCAGCCGTCTGACCTTTCCACTCCCTCATTGTTCTCTTTCCTACATTCTTGTTTTCTCTTCAGTATGATGACAGTGTTTTTGAATGGAATAAGTTCTGTTTGGGGCGTGTTGCTGTTGAATCTTCTTGTGAGGGACTGGTAGACTGAAACACTGTACTTGTATGGCACTGTAAGTTCAGCAGAGAGAAGGATACAGGAAGTGACATTTTGGGCTGGATCATGACGCTGGTTCTTAAATATGCTGAATTCTTTCAAACATGACGTCACCATCATTATCAACACCTTTTTAGAGTTTATGTTAGAACAGGGGTGCCAGACTCGATCACAGCAGGGGCCAGATTCTGGATTCAGGACTAAGCTGAGGACCTAACAGGGTTACCTTTTTTAACCATAAATTGTCAACCTTGTTTCACCAGTAATAATATATGAAAAAAAAAAAATTAGCACTGATGATGAATGATTTTGAGGTTAAAAAAGTTAAAAAGATACGTTTAAAGGCTCATAATCTGAGAAAAGCAAATTTATTAGTTCAAAAAGGTCAAAACATGAAATTAAAATTTAAAAAATTATGTTTTTAAAGGCACATTTATTAGAAAGAAAGTAAAAACTATGAGTTTAAAAGGTCAAAATATGAAACAAAATTTGTAATAATGAAATTAAAAGTCAAAATCCTAAATTTGAGTCCTGATTGTGAGATGCAAAACTGAAATCGGAAATTAAAACACAAATTAATTTCTTTTCCCACATTCCTGACTTATCTAAATATTTGTACTCCTTACTTTTTCAGATTTTATGACTTAACAAGGATGTCTTAAATCATCAAGGATAAGTTCACATTTTTGTACTTGAGGAAATCTGCAGACATCATACTGATGGGCCAGTTATAACAGAAATATGGGATCATCTTTAGGGCCGGATTTAATTGTTCCAGGGGCTGGATTGGGCCCCTGGGCCTACAGTTTGACACCCCTGTTTTAGAAGCAGCAGTCATGCAAGGCAGCATATTGTCTACCAATGATGCCGTTACCTGCAAACACCACAGGATCTGTCTACTTTGTTGCATGCTCTGGAGCCGATTGCGCCCCCCGTAGGCCTGAAATATACTTGCTGTTTTATGTTGCATATGCATAAGTCTGCATCATGAGCATTCTAGTAAATATACTTACCTTTAAGCAGCACTTATTACTGGAAGACACCACTACAGGGCACAGGAGAAAACTCAGGATGCATGAAGTTACATGATGTGTGAGATGTAAACTACAAACATGGAAACAGTGAATGTGGTGATCTTTCTCAGCTCATCAGAAATATGAGTAATCAATAGAAACATCAGATCAGCTCCGACTGATGACCAGTGGTCAGATCAGTCTGGTCTGCACTCCGAAACATTACCCAAACATTTTCCTCCGTGCATGGACGCCAACATCCCATGAGCAACTGGTTGTCATGGGAAATGGAGTAGAACTAAATGCATGGATGCATATCCTCTTAATGTGTTTTCAATTTCAAATGAAGTTTAATGCAAGTCCACTGTTGTCTTCAGCAAAACAATTCAAATTTGGAGGGTATTCGCCCAAAATGTTTCCAACTGTATCCTTTAAAAAGTTTGTTAAATGCTTTCAAAAGTATGATATTTTTATTCATCAGAGAACAGTGTACCTTCCTTTGCACATGTAAAAGATGTTTACTTTCTTAAATCTAGAAAAGAGTTTTGGTAAAGAGGATGGCTTTTTCCTTTTATATCCGCTTCATTATCATCTCTTAAAAACATTTAGCTGTCCAAATACACATCTTCCTGTCTCATTCATCACTACGTTTCAGATGTGATATTTTTACCCCACAACTGGTCAGAAAATTGTGAAGTGATGTCTCATTTTCCAGTCTGAGGGTTTTTAACGTCCACAGCCACACAGTGTTGTCCACATGTGTGAGTGAGTTTTGAAGTGTAGGGAAGTGTACATTTTGTATCTCATAAAAATATCCAATATTTTTTTCTACTGACATTGCAACTGTAAAAGTGTATTTAGATATTTAACAAACTGTACAATTAAACTGGAATTGTATGATATTTTTGCTGAAATTGTAAAATAAAAGGTTTCTATATTTGGAGGAAAATCAGGCTGTGTCTCTTGTTGTTAATTAAATATAAAGTTCACAAATGTGGTGTTTCAAAAATGCTGGATCACTCCCTCAAGGTGGGAAATGAAACTGACAGGTGGATTGGTGCAGTATCAGGGGTTCTACGGATGTTTTACAGGACCATCATGGTGAAGACAGAGTTGAGCTTTCCTTTCCAGTCAGTCTTCATTCCAACCTTCACCGACAATCATGAGCTTTGGGTAATGGCCTAAAAAATAAAATCTCGAACAAAGTCCATCTCCAGCGTGCCCCACTCTGCTCTGCTTCACTGGAGATACACACCGGGACTATCTTCAGTGCTGGCTGCTGCCAAACGGGGTCAATCCACAGAGCAGATCAATCCAAACAGACTGAGAAATGTTTTTAACTTTTGCATACTTAAACTATCAGAGTGAATGTTAAACTATAAAAGGACTTTGTCACTTACAAGGCCGTCCATAAGAGGGGATAAAGGGGAGAGCTTTCTGGGTCCCAGCAGAACTGGAGGCCCAAAGAGGTCAGCAAAATCACAGTCCACTTTAGAGTTAGGCTAAGATATCCATATTTTATTTTTAACCAAAAGAATAGCCTCTCTTTTCAAAAAAGTGAAACAAATCTTAGTTTTTTTTGCAGCACAATATAGCATTTTCCAAAATGGAAACACTTTTTCTTAAAACAACATTATCTTTTTATTGGTAGAGTTAAAATTGTGGATGAACAAAACCATTTGGAAAGTAATGTTGGACTTTAAAGCTAGGCCATCATATGCATGAAAATACAGAAATAAAGAGACAAGTGGAAAAGCATGACAGAATTGTAAACAAAAAAAAAATGCTAAACAAAGTGAGTGGTGGCAAAAAAATGGCCTAAAAGCAAAAGAAATGGATAAGACCTGGTCAAAAGAAGTTGCAGGCATAAATAAAACATGGGAAAAAAGCAAAAGGGTCACACATGAAAACAATGTGAGCAAGAGGGAAGAAACAAATAAAATGGACAAAAGAGGCGAAAATGAGTAAAAAGCAAATAAAATGGGCAAAAAGGGGCTCAAAGAACTTGCCAGTATGGACAAAAGGAGGAGAAAATGAGTAAAAAGCAAATAAAATGGGCAAGAGTGGCTTAAAGATCTTGCAAGTATGGACAAAAGTAGGCAAAAATGAACAAAAAGCAAATAAAGGGGCTTAAATGGGTAATAAGCGGCAGAAAGAACTTGCAAGTATGGTCAGAAAACGGCAAAAATGAGTGAAAAGCAAATAAAATGGGCAAAAAGTGGCTTAAATGGGTAAAAAGTGTTAGAAAAAACTTGCAAGTATGGACAAAATGAGACAAAAATGAGTGAAAAGCAAATAAAATGGGCAAAAGGTGGCTTAAATGGGTAATAATCAGCACAAAAAACTTGCAAATGTGGATAAAAGGAGGCAAAAATGAGTAAAAAGCAAATAACGTGAGCAAAAAAGCAGCTTAAATGGGTAATAAGCGGCAGAAAGAACTTGCAGACATGGACAGAAAGTGGCAAGGATCAGTGAAAAGCAATAAAAATTGGCAAAAATTGCTAAAAAGCATCAGAAAGATTGCAAGTCATTATAGCCATTATAGCCATTATAAAGTCCAAAAAGAGGCAAAAATGAGTAAAGCAAGTAAAATGGGCAAAAATGGCTTATATGGGCAAAAGCGTCAGAAAAATTTGCAGATATGGACAAAAAAGAGGCAAAAGTGAGTGAAAACCAAATTAAATGGGCAAAAGGTGGCAAAAATGGAATAAAAATGCCAAGGAGTGTCAAAATGTGTGTAAATTGAAAAACAGTTGAAAAAGTGGCAAAAGAGTGGTAATACAGGGCAAAAATGGGTAAGAACTGTTTTAAAAGAAGTGACAAAATGGAGTTAAGTGTCAGAACAGTGGAAAATGGGTAAAAGTGGCAAAATGAGTGCAAAGCAACTAAAATGGAAAAAGCTGGCAAAAAGAGAATTTAAATGCAAAAAGTAAGGGGCAGAAATGGGCGTTTCAGGGTGTGGCAAAAGAGTTTCAGTGGTAGGAAAGAAAGGCAAAAGTTGGTCAAAAGTGGAATAGCAGGGGCATAAAGTGGTACAAATGGGTTAAAAGTGGCAAAAAGGGCAACGTGGTCCAAATGATTGTAAAAATGGGTGGGAAAAGTGTTGAAAAGGAGTTGAAAAAACTCACTAATACTAACTCCAACATCATAACCCTGTAATAGTTTGAAGCACTTTTCAGGTCCAAAATGAATTAGGCTAACTGTTAGCCAGGATGCTAGAACCAATACTACTGTGATATCAATAAATCTCACTCAGGGACGGCCCATTCAGTGGGTTTTCTGAGGTTCAGACGTGTCTGTGGACAGCCCTGTTCACTGTCGTCACCAAGCTTCATATATCTCAGGAATGCATGCTAACACATGATTATTTTCTCTTCCAGAGCATCATTTTTAGCTTGTATAACCTGTTTCAGTCTGCCACCCATCCTCTGAGGAGATGCTGGAGCAGCAGGTGGACGGAGAAGCCGCTCATTCATCTCTCCTAAATAACTTCAGCGTGGACGTGCAGTGCCCAGAGCTTTCTAATTTCCTCCTCTTGTCACTTCTTGTTGTGGGTTTTGTATTACTTTAATCGCTTCTGTGACTGATGGTGCAAAAACACACTTTCCCCTAACGTTAATCCTATAATCATTTCCCTGCGGCAGCGCGCTAACTCTGATAACTCTGATAGCTTTCAGGTTTGGCTGATTTATTCGTGGCTGGAGTGATATTGCTTTCGCAAGTCGGTCCATTTCTCTGGGTCTCCTGGGACCTCGCACAAGTTTTCACAGCCGCTCTGATGGAGGAGAATATTTTAGCTTGGTATCATTTTATAGCACGAATGCTGCTGGAACTTCCACATAATTAAACAATCAGAGTGAAATGAGAGTGCTTTAGCTGTAAAACGCTGATTAAATCGTATATCTGAGGTTTTTATTTATTCTTCTGTTATATAAGGCTTGGTTTTACATTTCTCACTGTGTGTGACATAAACTGATGTTATCTGCAGAGGTTATTTTTCTCCATAATGGTTCCCACATTCATATTTATTTCCAGTTAATTAGCAAATAATCAGCTTCCCTCAGACACATGAGCTGTAACTGGGACAGAGATCAGCCTATTACATTAGCACAGTGTTCCACTGAAGATATCCATTAAGTTTCTTTATTGGCCTCGGCTCCATTATAAAAAGAAAAAGGCAATCCAATTGTCTCCATAACTCACTAATACCCTCCTCCTCTCTCCCTCGCCCGCTCCCCCCTCCACGCCCACAGCTCCCTCCAATTACACAGCAAAATTGGAGATGTTTCAATGACACTGTGTCACGGTTTTGGTTGCACACATTTTTCTGAGGGCAGGACTACTTGACAGGTTTAACTGCAGGGGTGTGTGGGGAAGCTTGCTTTGAGATTATTTTTTGGCTTTACAGCCGTTTCAGGAGAGGAGGAGTTTAGGGTGAAGGAGGGGAGGGTGTGCAGGAGGTGCTGGCTGGACTTTATCGGTTTTAAAAATCAATCATGGTCAATACAATTTGGCTTTTTTCTTTACAGAAAAAAATGACAAAAATACCCTCTTTAATGTCAAAGTAGAAACAGATTCCTACACAGAAATGTCAATTAAATAAAAATATAGAATGTGATCTTCATCCCCTTTTAAAGTGACTGACCAATCAACAGAGGTCCAGCTCATTGGTTTATCAGTATCCCTGGCTACCATTGCACCATGAAGACAACAGAACACTCCAAGCAACTCAGAGATAAGGTTATGGCACTGAACATCCCCCAGAGTTCAGTTAAATCTATCATGAAGAAATGAAGAAATATGTCAAATGTGTAAATCTGCCTAGATCAGACCGTCCTCACAAACTGAGTGAGCGGACTAGAGTTCATCAAAAGGCATGTGGGAGACTCCATGGTCAAGAAGAAGAAAGTTCTTTGCTCTGATGAGACCAAGATGGAGCTTTTTGGCCATCAGACAACAATGTACATCAACATAAACACACCATCCCCACTGTGGAGCACGGTGGTGGCAGCATCATGCTGTGGGGATGCTTCTCAGCAGCCAGCCCTAAAATGAATGAAGCAAAACACAGGACAATCCCAAATGACCATCATCTGGAGTGGCTGTGTCAAGTAAAGGAGTAAAGTTGCAGAGTCCAGATGTGCAAGCCTGATTGAGACCTATCCACACAGACAGTGCTCTGGTGCTGCTACTAAATACTGTAGTCATGTTGGAACAGGAAGGGGCCATCCCCAAACTGTTCCCACAGAGTTGGGAGCATGGAATTGTCCAAAATCTCTTGGTATGCTGAAGCATTCAGAGTTCCTTTCACTGGAACTAAGGGGCCAAGCCCAGCTCCTGAAAACAAGCCCACACCATAATCCCCTCTACACCAAACTTTACACTTGGCACAATGCAGTCAGACAAGTGGTATTCTCCTGGCAACCGCCAAACCCAGACTCGTCCGTCAGATTGCCAGATGGAGAAGCGTGATTCGTCACTCCACTGCTCTAGAGTCCAGTGGCGACGTGCTTTACACCACTGCATCTGACGCTTTGCATTGCATTTGGTGATGTACGTCTTGGATGCAGCTGCTCGGCCATGGAAACCATTCCATGAAGTTGTCTATGCACTATTCAAGTTTGGAGGTCTGTAGCGATTGAGTCTGCAGAAAGTTGGCGACCTCAATCGACCCCAATTGCTGTCATTCCCAATCGCTTCCACTTTGTTATAATACCACTGACAGGTGACTGTGGAATATTTAGGAGCCAGGAAATTTCACCACTGGACTTGTTGCACAGGTGGCATCCTATCACAGTACCACGCTGAAATTCGCTGAGCTCCTGAGAGCAAGCCATTCTTTCACAAATGTTTGTAGAAACAGTCTACATGCCTAGGTGCTTAATTTTAGACATCTGTGGCCATGGAAGTGATTGGAACTATTATTATATCAACTATTTGGATGGGTGAGTGAATACTTTTGGCAATATAGTGTATCATGTTAACAAGAATGGTCCAGAAATCAAGCAATGAGCATGAGATCCAATGACCTTCAACTCTGCCCTCCAAACTCAAACCATTTCATCCTTGACTCATACAGAACACGTGTGCAAAGTTTAAAGAAAATCCATCAAGCATTCTTGAGATATCAGGTTTATAAGGAAGGCTGCATGCAGACAGACGGATGGACGACAAACCATCAGCAGAATCCCTCTGGCCTTGGCTATCGCCTCCTCAGAGGCATGAAAACAAGAGAAAGAAAGGGCAATATTGTTAAATCTTTGTGTCTTGTGTTTGCTCTCTTCTTCTCCTCTTTCAGCTCTCAGCCTGCTCCTCCACAGTTGTGTTATCTTTGTTTTGAATCAGTGAAAGAAAAGAAAACCCACTCAGAGATGATATCAGTGACCAAGGCTGGCTTCAAAACAAACTAACAAGCTCCACGGCAGACAGACAGAGACACTGAGACCGGCACGTTGATTACTGACATTCAAAACAAAAGCAAGCCTGAACTGAGCTCATTCTTTACTGTTCCTTGCATTGAATGTGCCCCAACCAGGTGCGGCCACTTCTACCACTTATCTCCAGTCTAGCAGGCACCCTGATTCTTATTTCTGTGACATATTTTATACCAGTCTTATTTTTAGCTTGGGAAGTTTGTTAGCTCTCCTTGAATTGTGCTCCTGAAAGCATCATGACTGTGACTGGACAGAAAATGTTTGAGCCCTGAGTGAAATATAAAAGCAGAATAAGGTGCCGTCTTGTCATTCATAAACACAGAGCTGAGAACAACAAACCCAGTGTATTTTCTTAGAACTAGGGCAGTCAAATGATTAATTTCATACTCATTAATCATTTGTGATTTTTTTTTCTTGTTATGATTGATCAAACTTTGATTAAATTATTATTTTTGTTTTGTTTTTGGAATAAAAAAATCAGAGAGGTGTATTTTATGATGTTGACTTTAAAATCCATCATTTAAAGGAATTTGGTGCTGCTGCATCAGTGAGGTCTCTAACTATTTAGAGTCAGGAGACAGCCTCAAAGGGCTTATTCTGTCAAATACACCGCTAATACAGTTTTACATTAAACCTAGAGGTCCCTGACAACACCAGCATGTCATCATCATGCACTATTTTATCACTTAGAGCAGGGGTGTTAAACTCAGTCACAGCAGGGGCCAGATTCTGGGCTCAGGTCTAACCTGAGGGTCTAACAGGGCCACATTTTTAACCATAAACTGTCAACCTTGTTTCACAAGCAATAAAATGTAAAAAAAAATTAAAAAATAGCACTGATGATAAAAGTTTTGACATTTAAAAAGTTAAAAAGAAAAGTTTATAGGCTCACAGTCTGAGAAAAGTAAATTTATTAGTTCAAAAAGGTCAAAACGTGAAATCGAAATTGAAAAATAATGTTTTTTTAAAGGCAAATATATTAGAAAAAAAGTCAAAACCATGAGTTAAAAGGTCAAAATGTGAAATAAAATTTACCATGATGAAATGAAAAGTCAGAATTTGATTCAAATTTTAAATTGTGAGTGTAAAAGGTCAAACTATGGGATTATGAAGTCAAAGCTTGGAGTTGAAAATATGAGATAAAATTAATGTCGTCAAGTTTTGATAAAGCTGGTGCTTTAGCAGCATCCACGCTAATGTCTTCAGGCCATAATTGCACAGGCCTCTTCTTGCTGTTTGCTTACTTATTGTGAACTTTCTTGAAAATATTAAAAATGGATCACAAAAAAAAAGTTGGTGCTGTTTTAACCCCAGAATGAAATGTGGCAGAAGAAAAAGACTGAAGAAAATGAGATATTTGATATAAAGAATTATATTCCGGGTAAGTAAAATAAAATATTTCTGAATGTTTCTGGAAAAATTCCAGATAAGACTAAAACTTTCCAGGAAAATTTTCCTAAATTCAGCAACAGTCCTAAAGTCCCTTTTTTCCTTTTCTAGTGAAATTTTCTCAGATTTAGTGGAGTAGTCCCAGAGCCATGCGCCAAAGTATGTGAGGAAATATTTGTAGAAAGAAAAGAAAGAAAATCTAGGAACATTCCTAAACCATTTCATGAAAATTAAATATTTGAGAAGACTTTTGTGTTTAAATTCGACATCAGATTGCCTTGTTACTGCACCAGATATATGATGGGGTCTACAAGTATCTCTCTAAGGTGGAATGAGTGTGTGGTAACAGGAGATTTCTTAAATATTTCAATTTAAAGTTGGGCAGTTATTTTCTTAATTATTTCATTTTGAAGATAGGCAGTTGCACAATAAATATGGTGTATTTGAGAAGGCTTTTGTGTTGGAATTCCATATCAGATTGCCTTGTTACTGCGCCAGATATATTGTGGGGTCTCCAACTATCATTCTAAGGTGGAATGAGTCTGTGGTAACAGGGGGTTTCTTAATTATGTCATATTAAATTTAGGCAGTTCTTTTCTTAATTATGGCAATTTACATTTAGGCAGTTGCACAATGAATATGGCATATTTGACCTGAAGTCACCGTAAGATTCCTATAGAAAATCTTCTAAATTCACACCGAAAGTTATTGAATAATCCAGGGGAAAATTACGTCTTGCAATATTTTATTTCCTTTCTACTTTCAAGAAGTTGCAGATCACTTTAACTAGTTTCAAAGTGAATTGTGACATTCAAAACCATGTGGTGTCATTGTTTTCCATCACTGTGGGAGCAGGAAACCACTAAGGTGAGTAGCATCCTGCTACAGCAGATTGACTGCTGTGTAGCTTAAAGGACAAATAGCATACAAACGATACAGTCTGAAAAAAATCGGAGTGTTCATTCTGCAGCTTAATCTGGTTGCAATTGATGCATTTAGTATATGATTTAATTCTTTTATATCAAGGTTTAAGTTGACGCATTTCATCTCCATTAGATAGATTAAACTGTAAATGTAAAGCACTAACTATTGGTGGCAGAGCAGAAAAACTGTGTCCTTAAACCTGAAGTATTCACCCTGAAATAAAGGTATGATTTAAGAGCATAGACTGGATAAAGTTTGAGAACAAATTACTGTCTAACTTAAAGAAGATTTCTCAGATTCTCCTCAGATAATCTCTGCTGCTGCATTGTGGGTGTTGAGATTGCAGAGTTCTAAGGTAAGAAAGATGAGAAAGAAGAAAGTTTTATCTATTTGCAATGATTAAGTAAATGTCAGAACATTCATATTTAGAGTCATCACTTTCTTATCTACTAATGCTGCACTGATATCTTTCCCTCACCTCGCTCTGACTGATGAACACTATGATTCATGCTGTGGTCACCGTGTCTGAACTGTGGCAGGATTACAAAGAGCACAATGAGTCTCCTGTGAGTTAGCATTGATTCTCCATCTATGTGTGCAGACTACATTCATCACGGCCCCGTTTAAAACGGCACTTAACGTTTGAGGTGGCAGCACTGTTGCATTCGAGGGTCGATGTAAACACTGAGCAGGCTGAGGAACGGGCGTGCTGTCTACATATGCTAATAACCTGAGGAGAGAGTAATCCTTTTCCCCGGCATGCAAGGATTATGAGGAGACACGACTAGAAACAGAAAGTGGTCTGACATTTAAGTAGTGCCTGGAAAGTAAGAAGATGCAAATTTACTCTAAGAGCAGCTTCAGTTCAAACAACCCAGGTTCAGTCGTCTTATCTCTCCGCTTTTATGCAAAAAAATTTACTGTATCCCAGCTCTCTTTACCCTGTCTATGACTTTTTAAACTCTCTCTGGCCCAGGTGCATTAATAGGCCCAATGTTCTCAGGATATGAGCATTTAAATGTGATTGATGTAATGAGTCAGAGTCTGACACTTCAGTGACTGTTCAGTAAGCATGTTAAGTTGTAAAAAGAATTTTAAGTACCATACTTATCTTCACCATAAGTCCTTCAATAAACCCCCCACAGTCAGTTTATATGCAGGGTTAAGTCAAGGTAGGGTTAAAGCTTTTGGTGTGCAACATGCCTGCATAGTCAGGAAGAGCTGTCTGTCAGGATGAAAACAGGATAGGAACAGGCTGGGGCACCGGTGATGTGAGCTCCAAATGGATGCTGCTGATGCTGTGCATGTGGATCCACCTGGAAAGCACCAGGTGTATGCAGGGATCTAGGCTCAGATGCTGAAGGCTGGTGGCTAAACCTCCCTCCTGTGGCTGCATGCTCATCTGCACCGTGTGTCATTGATGGGTGATATTGAGAGGTACTACACTTCTCTCAGTGCTGGGAAAGGTCCCTGCACTGATACTGCTGAATGGGATCCGCTGCTCTAACACTAGTGGCATGAACAGTCAGACTTTACACCTAAGAGGTCTACACCGCGTTCCACATTATGATGCAAACTGGATTTTAGTGTCATAAATGTTCAGGTTTTTGTTTTTCAGTTAAACTCATGGATGGTTCTGTGTCTCAGGGCTCTTGGGATCACTGAAATTAATCTCAGACACCTGTGATCATTAGTTTGCCAGGGGAGCCCAGTTAAAGGGAAACAATATTAAGAAGGACATTCCACATTATTAAGCAGGCCACAGGTTTCAGCAATATGGGAAAGAAAAAGGATCTCTGCTGCTGAAAAGCCTCAGATCGTGCAATGCCTTGGACAAGGTATGAAAACATGAGATATTTCAGGACAACTTAATTGTGATCATCGTACTGTTGAAGAAACTTGTGGCTGATTCAGAGCACAGACGTATTCGTGCAGATAAAGGCATAATGAGGAAGGTTTCTGACAGACAAATTTATGGGATTAAGAGAGCAGCTGCTAAAATGCCATTACAAAGCAGCAAACAGGTATTTGAAGCTGCTGCTGCCTCTGGAGTCCCACCAACCTCAAGGTGTAGGATCCTCCACAGGCTTGCCGTCGTGCATTAATCTACTATTCAGCCACCCCTAACCAATGCTCACAAGCAGAAACGGTTGCAGTGGGCCCAGAAATACACGAAGACTCATTTTCATACAGTCTTGTTTACTGATGAGTGCCATGCAACCTTGGATGGTCCAGATGGAGGAGTAGTGGATGGTTGGTGGATGGCCACCATGTGCCAACAAGGCTGTGACGTCAGCAAAGAGGTGGAAGAGTAATGTTCTGGGCCGGATTCATGAGGAGAAAGCTGGTAGGCCCCTTCAGGGTCCCTGAAGGTGTGAAAATGACCTCGGCAAAGTATCTAGAATTTCTGACTGACCACTTTCTTTCATGGTACAAAAAGAAGAACCGTGCCTTCTGTAGCAAAATGATCTTCATGCATGACAATGCACCATCTCATGCTGCAAAGAATACCTCTGTGTCATTGGCTGCTATGGGCATAAAAGGAGAGAGACTCATGGTGTGGCCCCCATCCTCCCCTGACCTCAACTCTGTTGAGAACCTTTGGAGCATCCTCAAGCTAAAGATCTATGAGGGTGAGAGGCAGTTCACATCAAAACAGCAGCTCTGGGAGGATATTCTGACATCTTGCGAAGAACTGCAAGCAGAAACTCTCCAAAAACTCACACGCTCAATGGATGCAAGAATTGTGAAGGTGATATCAAAGAGGGGCTCTTATGTTAACATGGAACTTGGCCTATTAAGATGTTTTCTGATTGAAATAGCCTTGATTTCAGTAAATATGACCTCATAATGCTGCAAATTCAACAAATGACCATTTTCAGTTCTTTACCACCTATAAAATTTTTTAAACTCTGTTGTGCTTAATAATGTGGAACGGTGCATTTTGAGTTTATTATTTTTGAAAAAAAGTTGACATTGGGAGGTTTGTAAATAAAGTTGTTATCACACTCTAACAGTTGATGACTTGAAATTATACTGACTGTCATTTGCACTGACAATTTAGGAAAATCAGAGAGAAATATCATGTGCATAATAATTTGGAACATGGTGTACGGTAGACTTCATACTGGCACTCTGGGTCCTCACTGAATGCTTTTGAGAACTCAATAGAGGCATGCTTGCCTATGCTGACTTCCAGAAGGTGTTCAACTCAGTGGGTAGAGATCGTCTGGAGGATTTTGGAGCTTCGTGGGATCCCACACCCACTCTTATTGTAGTACAGAGAATGTTGTGGTGTGTGGTGGCTCCACCTCTGACTTCTTCTTAGTTGACTCTGGGTGAGGCTAGCCCAAAAGTTCTTCAGTACCTGTTTGGACTAGGTAATAGGGCAGGTAAAGGGCAGCAAACTGTGGAGTGTCATTTAGTGATGTCCAGATCACTGAGCTGGACTTTGCTGGTGATGCTGTGGTCCTTACAGGGACTGCAGATGTCTTTGCAGGGACTCCTAACTTGCTGAGTGAGGAGGCTGAAGCTATAGGAATGCATGTCTCCTGGACCAGAACACAGATTCAGGCATTTGCAGACGACTTGCTGCCATTGAATCTGTGTCTGTGGATGTGAGAGCGTGGGTTTTGTAGAGCAGTTCGGCTACCTTGGCAGCATAATCCATCCCAGATTTGGACTCTTGCAAGGGTTGATGGGTTTGCTGAGCAAGACAGTGTGGTGTTCCTCGTATCTGAACGTGCAGATGAAAGTCAGTCTTTGGTCTTTGGTTACTATACTCTTGTGAGGCCTGGATTTTGACTGATGGCCAGAGGCCCCAACTAGACTCCTTTCTGATAACTCCTCTTCATCGTATCTTCAGGTGTCATGGGAAAGACAATGTGTCTAATGCTGATGGGAAGGGTCATCTGCCTGATATGGGAACATCACTCATGCTTTTATGAGCACCTGGCGTGCTTTCCTGGGCCTGATCCAGCTCAGGACCCTGTGGGCTGGTCCAGTTGCCTAGGGTGACTGCATGTGTTGTAGAGGGGACAGCTGGAGCGATGGGGCATTGGCCTGGCACAGGCCAGAGTGAACCTGCATGTGCTCCTATACCTGACTTCCCTTTAGGCAATCCAAAGATTTGTTTCAGCATATTACTTATTTTCCCAAACAGTTTTATAAAGCAAAACAAAGGAATTTGAGTTTCTATTTTCAATACTGAACATTTTACATCTTTGTCATGTCTGTGGGATAATGTCACGCCTTCATTCCTGGATATCAGCATGCTACATCAACCAAGAGAGCTCCATGTTCAAGATTTATTTCTAAATTTTGCACAGCCCACATGCCTTGAATGCACAAGTCCTCTCAGATTATACAAGTGATAGAGATCTCAGAGATTTCTGAGAGGACAAAACTGGAGGGAAGCCACTGAAGGGAGTGAAAATAAGACATTAGATAAGACATTCAAGAGGCAAATCAGAGGGAAGAATGTAGTGATAAAGGGGCAGTTACTGAGTAGAGGTGATGAGAGGAGAGATAATAATGGTCAGCAGAGAAAATGAGATATGGGCAGATGGAGATGAGGAGTGGTGGAAACACGCAGTGATGCACTATAACCATCCTGATCCGTCTATTTCAGGGTCCTAATCTTGTGTTAAGCTTAGCAGTGATTCACTCAGATGACAGGAATAAGCAGAAGTTTTCTAACACAAACACAGAGAAAATCACATTTCTAAATTAAGCTGATGTACGTCTGGGGGAGAAATGCCGCTGCAGAATAGTTCGCTGTTGTTTAGCCCACCCACAAATAAGCAGATGAGTCATTTTTTTACTTGTTTATTGTGGAACTTTGGAAAGCCTAAGGTCTGAAGTCACTGATTATAAAACCTGTTTCTGCATCAGTGCTTAGGGTTTAAGCCAGTAAATGTAACTTTTTATTTAACAATCAGCAGTGTTTGCAAATATGTCTGGAAATACCAGCCAACTATCTACAAAGGGCTTCAAGAGACATTTCTGAAGGCAGAGACTAATCTAAAGGTTTTCTCTTGTGATTTATTTCTCTGATGACACACAAAAAAGTCTTTCTGCACGTATGCCAAGCAGTTACTCATACTGAAATGTTTCATTAAGCATGAATGGCACAAACATTTCAATCAGGAGAGGCTTTGTGGTTAGTGATCAGACTTACGGATGTCTTTGTGCATTCATAAGGGTAGCAAGGCTAAAGCAGGATAGGAAACTCTCTGTTGTAGACCAGACTCTGGTGGTAGTGAATATGAAGTGGGGTGTCCATCTGACACTCTGGACTTAGACACTGAAGATCTGGACAGATGCTTTGAATCAGCTCATCTACTGTAGGTCCAGATCATCAGTGTCTGGGTCGAAATCACTGTCTGTGTCCATTTTTATCAATTTCGGGGTCAAGATCATTTATGTTCAGGTTCAGATCATCAATCCAGGTCAAGATAATCAGTTTCTGGGTCAGGTCTTCAGTGTCTAGGCTCCAGATAATCAGTGGCTGGGTCTAGATCATTAGTGTCTAAATCAAGCTCATCATCATCCTGGTCCAGATCTTTGGTTCTCAGGTCCACAGGTCACAGGTCAGGTCAGGTTAGGTCAGGTCAGGTCAGATACTGGGTTTACACTATCATTGTCCAGGTCCACACCATCAGTGTCTTGGTCCAGATCATCAGTCTCGAGGTCCAGATCAGTGTCTAGGCACCAGAAAAACAGTGTCAAGGTCACATTCATCACTGTCATTCATGCTGTCTAGGTCAAGATAATTAGGGCCCGAGCACCGAGTGGTGCGAGGACCTAATTGTATTTGCTAGGATTATTTTACTTACGCATTTGCCGTCATTGCGTGGACTTTTGAGGCCCTTAACATTTCTGAATTTGTGGGAAACTTTGCACATACATCCAGTCTCATGAAAATTTTGATATTTTTTGGGTCTCCAACATGAAAATTCAGAATTGCAAAAATAGCGCTCCCTAACAGTTGTCAAAGTTAAAGCCCCCTCCTTTGACTTTGTCCTAGATTCATTAAATTTTGTGTGCAGGTGCGGGTTGGGGAGTTCTACGAAAAAGCCTCTTGGGCCTACACTCTATCTCCAACAGGAAATCTGCCATTTTGAATAAACAGGCAAAAAAGGGGCTTTTTTTGGCCTTTTCCAGGGATCATATTTGGATTAACTCCGCCGATGGATTTCATCCGATCAACTTGTACTTCGGCACAGAGCTACATGACACATGGATGATGAAAAGTTATTTGGGGTTTTCTCATTAGTCGAAAGGTGTGGCCATGGCGAGCCCTCAAATTTGCATATTTCTTTGGTAAACAGCAAGTAGTTTATAACTCAGCCGTGCATTGTCCGATTGGACTCATATTGCCCAGGAATATTGATGGTCATGGCCTGCATCCATTCATATGGTCAGATTTTTTACAGATCAAAACGCCACCTAGTGGTGACAGGAAATGTCAAGGTTTATGGTGCAAGCTACAGTTTAAAAAATATCCAAGACATCCACTTCAAATTTGTGTCAGGAAGGACTAAAGAAGTGGATTTAGCTTTGTGAAAAATAAAATTGACTTTTCGTTAGAGGGTGTGGCCTCAGAGGGGTGACAAAGTCACCAAAAATGTTCAAACAGTCATAATGCTAGTATACATGGTCATATCTGAGACAAATTTCATGTCCCTGATAGCAGTCCAGGCCAGAACACATCCATACTTGAAATTTTGAAAAATTGTAGAGCGCCACCCTCTGGCAACAGAAAGTCACTACTCCTGAATTTCACATCACAGTACCTACATGGTTGGACAAATCATTCTGAAATTCACTCAGGCAGTTCCCAAGGAGTTGGCCTTACACATATACAGTGGTCTGTGGTCTGTTAATGTTAAAGGGCGTTGCCATGGCGATTTTTTGTTTGCCATGAAACAGGAAGTAGATTTTTCAAATGGTTATAAGACATATAGAGCAATGAAACTTGACCAAAAAAAAAAAAAAAAAAAATCATTGGCATTCTGAGATGATTGATATTCATTTTGTAGGTGGGCGTGGCCTACTGGCTCAATGGTGCCCTCTAGAACATCTAAAAATGGACCTAAACCCTAGAACTCATCTGAGGGCGTTCATTCAAACTACTTGATCTTTGGTGTAGAGCAAGAAGACATGTCTTAAGTCAAAAGTTATTTGGGAATTTCTCATTAGTCGAAAGGTGTGGCCATGGTGGCCCCTTAAATTGAAATGATTCATGTGATAAAAGTGGCTGGTGCTCAGTAAAAAATTTCCATTTATTACATGATTGGCCAAATCCTGCTGAAATTTTCCCAGGCACATCCCTCAAGGTTGATATTACTCAAATTTCAGGGTCAAGAGTCCTTACCTAAAATGGTGTGGCGGTGACAATTTTTCATTCGCCATGTAACAGGAATTAGAACTATCTAGTGCTTACAAAACTTGTAAAACCATGAAACTTGGCAGAAAAACACCCAGTAGCAAAACGAGATGATTGATAGGATGATTGTTGGTGGACATAGCTTTTTGGCTCAGTAACGCCCCCTACAGTAATTTGAAAATTCAGCCCCTGCAGCAGGATTATCCAAGGATTTTGAAAATTCTTGAGCTTATACATCATTTTAAGTTCTACAAAAAAGCCTTCGGACCCATGCCATAAAACAAACAGGAAGTCTGCCATTTTTATTTTTGTGGTCAAAAAGCAGCACATTTAGCATAATTATCACTACAGCCATTTTTACACAAAAACTTTCCTCTGAGAACAAAATCCCTTTTCTTCTTCTTCCTCTTTTTTTTTTTTTTTTTTTTTAAGGTTTGGTGTTTAAATGTCAATCAGATCCACTAAAGTGCCTGAAACTGCTGTAGTATGCATGCCAGTTCAGTAGATGGCAGTGTGACTGACAATGAAACACATGCATTCCCCTTTCCTTCCTCCTGGTGATGTCAGCAGACAAACATGGCTGACACACAAATGTTTGTGTGGACAGATGAGGTTGGGTTGCTTCCTAGTGACAGTCAACCACAAAATAAATAGGTATTTAAAAAAAATGGGAACATATAAACGTTGGCAGGAAGTGAGCAGCACAAACAAACAGCACATTTTTGTGTCAACTGTGCAGCACCAGGCCAAGATCAAGTCTCTGACAGACCACATGCAGAACATGGAGCAGAAGAAGAGTCAGCTGGAGGAGAGCCAGGACGCTCTGACCAAGGAGCTCGCTAAGCTGCAGGCTCATGGTTCGCACATTTATATTAACCATTAAAATACCTTAGCCCAAGTTAAAGCAGGTTAACTTACTGGAATTTTCCTCTTTGTTTTTCATCAGAGAAAAGACATGAGATGTGAGGAGACGGAGAAGGAGGACATCGGCAGACATGATGGGGATGGGGACATAAAGGTGAGGAGGAAACACGTCACTGAGAGTCTCTGTTACAGAAATGTGAAATAGCTGAAGGTTTTTGTGTCTGTGTGGTACAGAAAACTGGAGGAGCAGCTGGAGAACCACAGAGAGGCTCACCACAAACAGCTGAGCCGACTGAGAGACCAGATCGAAGACGAGCAGAAGATGCTGGACGAGCTCACAGAGTAAGTCTGACTGTTTTAAATCCACCTACATTTTTAAAGACGTTAGAGACCACAGACATAAGAAGAAACACATGGTATGTGGTATTTGAATCAAAGTCTGCAGTAAAATAAGTATACTAATTATTTAGACCAGTGTTACTGAAAACTGCTCAACAAAAGAGCCAAATTGTTGAAAAATACCTTTGCAATAGCCACATTTAAAGTGGTGAAAAGTGGCAAAAATGGACTAAAAGAGGCATAAATGGTCAAAAAGCAGGAAAAAAAATGGTAAAAAGGTTCAAAATTGGAATAAAATGGCAAAAACTGGGTGAATGTGTCAAAAAAGGAGTGACAGATAACAAAAATGGTCAGAAAGAAGCAAAAAATGTGCTAGAAATAGTGAAAAGTGACTAAAATGGCCAAAAAGTGGAAAGAGAATTGGTGAAAAGGCGATAAATAGGCATTAAATGGCAAAAACTAGGTGATAAGTAGCAAAAATGGGGGAAAAGTGATATTAAAAAAGTTGTTATGGATGATAAAAATAGTCAGAAGCTGCAAAAATGTTATAAAAAATAGTAAAAAGTGACTAAAACAGGCAAAAAGCGGCAAAAATGTGGGAAAAATTAATGAAAAGTGACTAACATGATCAAAAAGCTGCAAAAATGTAATATAAATTAGTGAAAAGTGACTAGAATGGGCAAAAAGATGCAAAAAAGTGGTATAAAATAGAGAAAAGTGACTATAATGGCAAAAAGCTGAAAAAAATTTGGTTAAAAATAGTAGATCGTGACTCAAATGGGCAAAAAGATGCAGAAATATGGTAGAAATGAATGAATAGTGATTAAAACGACCAAAATCAGCAAAAAATGGTGAAAAGGTGAAAAAATTGGAATAAAATGGCAAAAAACAGGTGTTAAGTGGCAAAAATGGGTGAGAAGTGACATTAAAAAGGAGTTACAGATGATAAAAATGGTCAGAAAGTGGCAAAAATGTAGTAAAAATGAATGAAAAGTGACTAATTTGGCCAAAAAGCAGCAAAAATGTGGTTAAAAAAAGTGAGAAGTGACTAAAAAGGTCAAAAAGCAGCAAAAAAATTGGTGAGAAGGTGCAAAATTGGTATTAAATGGCAAAAAATGGGTGAGAATCGACATTAGAAAGGAGTTACAGATGTACAAAAACAGTCAGAAAGTGGCAAAAATGTAGTAAAAAATGGTGAAAAGTGACTGAAAACGGCATAAAGTGGCAAAATGGGCTAAAAAATTATGTGAAAAGTGACTCAAATTGTAAAAAGCGACAAAAATGTGGTAAAAAAATGGTGAAAATTGAGTTAAATAGTCAAGAAGTGGCAAAAATGTGGTAAGTTATTGGTGAAAAGTGACTAAATGGGCAAAATGCTGCAAAGAGTGACATAAACATCTAAAGTGTCAATTAATGTCAAAAAGCAGCTTAAATTGGGTGAAAAGTGGCCAAAAAAATTGGCAACAAGGGGAAAGAATTGCAAATAGCAAAAAGCAGGATGAAAGTGGCAAAAACTACAAAACTGGCAAGAAGAAGTGGCACAAATGGTCTAAAAGTAGCAAAAATGGATTAAAAGTGTCAAAAAAAAGGAAAAAAGGGAGAAGAATTAGAAATAAGGGTAATGAAAAAAACTAAGAAAAATAAAGGTTGACAATTAAAGCCTCCTGTAGAAGAGTGGGAACAAACTGATTAATGTGACTTAATATGGATAATTCCTGAGGTGAAAGTTTTTTAAGGTTTTCTGGGGGAAAATATCTGAAATGAAGACATAAAAGAGCCACAAACCATCCCAATGAAGCCACACGTTGAGTTTTACTCATTCAGACTTATAACTGTCTGTGACGACACTTGAACTGGATCTGGAATTTAGTCTAAAATTGTCTAAACCAGGCCTAAAATGTTGACTTCAAGTCCACAGAGATGAATGAAGCAGTAAAAAAATCAACAAACCTATTCATGTTTGATGTTTTTCAGATCTAGGATATTTCCACAGATTTGATTGGTTCTCACTGAACCACTTTATGCTGGTTTAAATGATCCTAAAGTTTGTTCTTTATTGTGTTTTCAAACCAAAGTACAGTCATTACGCCTGTCTACTATGTGTGATCCTCATGAGGAATGATGTAAAATCCTTGTACCGCTCCTCTTTACTGAGCCAGGAACTTTTAGCTGCATACGACTGTAGTCTGGCTTTACACTGGCTCTAAAAGTGATGTGAGTCCATCTGTACGTTTATTTATGTGGAATGTGAGTTCATGTGGTTTTTATTTGCAGGCTGCTGAATGAGCAGAGGAGAGCAGGCCAGAGAGGACCTGAAGGGCCTGGAGGGTCAGGGTACCAAAGTATCATTTATTTTGAAAGGGCATTTGAACGTAGGGAAATCAAGAAAACGGACAACTTCACTCGTTTTTCGATTCTGGACACAAATCGAAAAACGGGTGAAGTTGTTTGTTTTCTTGATTTCCGTATGTTCAAATGCCCTTTCAAAATAAATGAAACTTTGGTACCCTGACCCTGGAGGAGAGCGTGGTAGGTATTTCCTGTTTCTGCAGCGGAGGAGATGAAGTCCCGATGAGGGGCTAAGTGATCATCCATGCATGCAAATAAAGACTCCATCCTGTAAAACTCCAGCTGTGTCTGCGTTTTTGTTGCATAACCCCCTACTTGTGTCTCTGACAGCTCCCCAGGGGGGCGCCGCGCCGCGTCCCCCCTTCTCCATCAGGCATGCCTTGATCCAGGTACCGGCCACAGTGGGGTTTGAACCCCAGCATCCCCTGCAGAACTGGTCTAGTCCAGTCCTCTGTGCTACTGCCGCCATACCTTTCACACTACCGTCTCTTCTCCTGGCGTATTTATCCTCTTTGTTCAGGATGTGGCTTTAAAATTCACCAAGACCAAGATGGGAATCGAACCTGGAACCTCCAGACTGTGAGTCAGTCCACTATCTCTTTAGGCTACAGAGCCAGACATGTAGCAGAGCCTCAGAGGGGCTTTTCCTTCTTTATTTGGACTCAAATCTTGAAAACTTAAAGACATTGGTTAGATTTGAAAGGCCAACTCCTGTCCAGGTCTCCTGAAGTCTAGATTTAGACTCAGACTTTTAAAATAAATGAACCCATGGTAAGATTTGAATCTGTAAACTTCTGATTCACAGTCAGTTGGCTTTTCCACTGATCCACGGAGACACACACCTGTTCATGTTTCTCAGAGGATCTCATCTCTGCCTTTGAGGACTGGACTTAAAAATGCGCCAAGAATCAAACCCACAACGTTCTGACACTAAGGCAGTCCTCTTTACTCCTGAGTCAGCAAACCAAAATCTACAGAAGATTTGAACCAACAACTTCATGATTTCAGGGCAGTTATCTATCCAACTGAGCTAACACACAGGCTAAAGCTAGTTGCAGTTTCTATGAGACTTCACGACTGGAGTAGAACATCTCTGCAATCCACAATCATTGCTGCTGAAGACCATTTTCACATCTTGAGTTGGACATCTCCATGAGTGATAATCTTTGCTGCTGAAGACCATTTTCACATCTTGAGTTGGACATCTCCATGAGTGATAATCTTTGCTGCTGGAGACCGTTTTCACATCTTGAGTTGCACATCTCCATGAGTGATAATCTTCACTCCTGAAGACCATTTTCATACTAGAGAGGAGATATAAATAGATATAAAAGCATTGATGAAAATGATGAAACAAACTTGTCCACATCTTGAGCTCTTTCTGCTCCTCTAGTGATGTGTTCATAATTTGGAGCTGCATTCAAAATTTTGAGGGTTTAATTATGGATTTTATTATTTATTTGATTAGGACAGTGCACACCAATCAACATTTTCGCAAAACACGATAATGTAAATATGCCAGAATTAGCACAATAGCTAAATTTTATCAAAGCTCATGCCTCCTTCCCATAAGTTTTGCTGCCAAAATAATGGAAAGCTCTGGAAATTAATGACGGGTATCACCCTCTGTTTCTGTGACAGTGTGAGTGTTGCAAAGCTCACATAAACCATGGGTGCAATACGCCTTGTTGCTGGCGCTCAATGATTGCTACGTATCCACTTTCGCATAACACCTCCATGTGCAACGGGTTGTGAGGCGGCCGTAATTGCTGCTTGCAGCTTTGATTTGTTTTGACATCCACAATCACAGGTGTTTAGGTCAAGATCATCAGCGTTAAGGTCCAGCTCATCAGTGTTTAGGTCCAGGTCATCAGGGTTAAGGTCCAGATCATCAGTGTTTAGGTCCAGGTCATCAGGGTTAAGGTCCAGATCATCAGTGTTTAGGTAAAGATCATCAGTGTTTAGGTCCAGATCATCAGCGTTAAGGTCCAGATCATCAGTGTTTAGGTCCAGGTCATCAGGGTTAAGGTCCAGATCATCAGTGTTTAGGTCCAGGTCATCAGGGTTAAGGTCCAGATCATCAGTGTTTAGGTAAAGATCATCAGTGTTTAGGTCCAGATCATCAGCGTTAAGGTCCAGATCATCAGTGTTTAGGTCCAGGTCATCAGGGTTAAGGTCCAGATCATCAGTGTTTAGGTCCAGATCATCAGGGTTAAGGTCCAGATAATCAGGGTTTAGGTCCAAATTTAGAAGATTCTAGGTCCAGATAATCAGGGTTTAGCTCCAGATAATCAGTGTTTAGGTCCAGATCATCAGGTTTAAGGTCCAAATCATCAGTGTTCAGGTCCAGATAATCAGGGTTAAGGTCCAAATTTATAAGATTCTAGGTCCAGATAATCAGTGTGTAGGTCCAGATTATCAGTGTTGAGGTCCAGATCATAAGTATCTAGTCTAGAAAATTATCAGTCTCTAGCTCCAGATTCATCAGTGTTTAGGTCAAGATCCTTAGCGTTTAGGTCCAGATTCATCAGTTTCTAGGTCCAGATCATCAGTGTTTAGGTCCAGCTCATTAGTGTTTAGGTCCAGATCATCATGGTCTAGCTCCAGATTCATCAGTGTTTAGGTCCAGAGTCATCAGTGTTTAGGTCAAGATCATTAGTGTTCAGGTCAAGATAAATCAGTTTCTAGGTCCAGATCATCAGTCTGTAGGTCCAGATCATTAGTGTTTAGGTCCTGATCATCAGTGCGTAGGTCCAGATCACCAGTGTTTTGGTCCAGATCATCAGTTCGTAGGTCCAGATCATCAGTCTGTAGGTCCAGATCATTAGTGTTTAGGTCCTGATCATCAGTGTGTAGGTCCAGATCACCAGTGTTTTGGTCCAGATCATCAGTTCGTAGGTCCAGATAATCAGTTTCTTTACCCAGAAGGCTGGATAAAAGGATTTTGCCAGATTGAGTGACTAAAACTATTAAAAGCAATAGCTGAAGTAGTTTCTTTGAACTATCCAAAAAACTCTATGATATATCGTAAAGCTGAAGCATCCCATGGTAGAACTGTAAGAGGGCGCCAAGAAAATATGAGGAATAAGCGACCAAAGGAAATAATGTCAGAGAAAAAGGTGGCAACAAGAAGATCAGAAGGAGAAAAAGAAGCACAAGAACATTTCTGTTTATAAAGAATGAAATAAATAACAGCAGTAGAGATATCTGAAGAATAAAGACACAAACAGCTTTGTTCCCTCTGCAGGCCTTGTGCTAAACTCATATCCAGTTTCTTTGGATGACTCCTCACATCTACATCAGGACGTTTCCAGCCTCAATGTAAAGTGACAGCAACACGTGTGGGCAGAGCTACAATAACACAAGATGTCACATCCGTTTCTGTACCTTCGCCTCCCATGCTGAAACACATTTCTGTTGCGGTATCTTCTTCCAGTTTGTGGCCGGATCAGGGGCGTCTTCTCGAATATGAATCAAACGGGCTCCCTGCTTCTTTCCTGCGCCGTCTCTCATGTTCATGCTGGCTCAGCTCAGCTGCTGCATTTGTAAAACTTCTCCTGCATGTAAATGTGAGGCCTAATTGTGTCAGTGTGGGATACAACCTAAACAGAGGTAGTCAGGGTGATCTAAAGAGTACTCCCAAGACACGGGTGTCAAACTCAAGGCTCGGGGGCCACATCTGGCCCCTGGTACACATATATCGGGCCCGCAGGATCACATCATATTTTTATTATAACTGGCCCATCGGTACGAGGTCTGCAGATTTCCTCCACTTTAAAAATGTAAATTTAACCTTGATGATTTCAAATTTCCTTAAGAGAAAAACTAAAGAGTAAAATTTTGGGGGAAAAAAATCAGGAATGTGTGGGAAAAATAATTTGTGTTTTCATTTCATACTTTCAATATTGCATCTCAAAATAATGACTTAAACCTATGATTTTGAATTTCTATTTAATATCTTAACCTTTTCAATTTATGATTTTTAATTTCATCACACATGTTGACCTTTTGGATCCACAATTTTTCATTTTGAGTCATATTTCACCTTTTAAACTAAATATTTCAAATTTCATCACGTTTTGACCTTCCAATTCCTAACGTTGACTTTAAATCTCATATTTTTACTTGTTAGACTCAAAATATATGATTTGAACTAATATTTTGACCTTTTAAACTCATGGTTTCATCTTTCTATCTCATATATGTGACCGAAGCCAGATAAAGTTCCTGCAAGTCGGCATTCAGGTGGTTGAGAAAAACTGATACAAAGTCGTTACAAAGCGAAACTGCGGGGTGATAATTGGCCACTCAGCCTGCCATTGTTCCCAATTTCGCCCATTGAGATGGACAATAACAAACACTACATGGCTCAAACGCCACCCCTCCCCCGGCACGTAAATACAGCTGTTTCTTGTTATCACCTTTTATTAACAAGCCTCAAGATGCACCCCACAGCGAAGAAAAGTGGAAGAGACGATGAAGAAGCGGCAAGAATTATCAACAGACTTGGGACAACTTCAGGATCACTCGACAGTGAAAGTTTGATGAAGGCGGGTTTCCTATGGGAATATTTGATGAGCGTCACCAGTCTGATTCAGAAGCTTGGTTTGGGTGGACTTTATGTAAATGTTGCCCTAATGTTCACGCCCATTACCTGGCCTGCCTGAAGGTATGAAAAGTCCTGACACTTTGAGCCTGGTTTTCTTAGAACAAACAGGAACTAGAAGTTAATATTCAAATGAGCATATCTTTGTAAAATATGCTCAGATTAAGGTGTGTGATACACCATTTGAAAGCTTGGAATCTACACTTTTATAATGTGTAGAAAACTAGAAATGATATTGAAACATTATTTTGACTTTTAATAATATGTTTTTACCTTTAGAACTCATTCTTTTAATTATTTAATTTCAGAATTTGAGCTCTTAAATGTTTAATTTGGACTTTTTTTCATTTCAAAAGGTTTTTTTTTTTCCCCAAAATGTATCACTGGTGAAAATGAGTAGACAGTCTATGGTTAAATGTTGACCCTGTTAGGCCCTCAGGTTAGACCTAAATTCGGGATCTGGCCCTTGTTGTGATTGAGTTTGACACCCCTGTCCTAAGAGGTAAATAAAATGAATCTGAGGCCTCTTCCACGTGTAGGAATTTTTAAAACATTTTTTTTCGTGCTTTGGCCAAATGATGGCCCTCATTTATCAATCTGGTGTAGAAACCCGTGCAGATTTGAGCTTAACAATCATCTTAAAACAAGGTCCATATGCATTTTATTTAATGTACCTATCTGGCCAATCATAGTCATTTACAACTCCAGTTCCAAAAAAGTTGTGATGCCTTTATAGATCAATTATTGAAAAAAAATGACAAAAATACCTTCTTTAATGTCAAAGTGAAAACAGATTTCTGGGCAGTAATTTAACAAAAATATGTAATGATAGATAAGTGACTGCATAAAAATTCATCCCTTTAATGTGACTGACCTAATTCAACAGAGGTACAGCAAATTGATATCACAATTAGTGAAATGGGGATCACCTGAGTGCAGTGAATGCATCTCAAGTGTTTATAGTATAAAAAAATCTGTGTCTGGAAGGTCCAGTCACTGGTCAATCAGTATTCCTGGCTACCATTACACCATCTAGAAAAAGGAACACCCCAAGTAAACCAGAGAAACGGTTATTGAAAAGTAGAAGTCAGAGTTGTCCAGAAACATTTCCAAGGCTCTGAACATCCCAGAGTTCAGTTAAATCCATCATGAAGAAATGGAAGGATTACGGCTCATGTTTAAATCTGCATAGATCAGGACATCCTCGCAAACTGAGAGAGTGTGCAAAGTTCCAAGCTTCAGCAGCTGAGATGGGAGAGACTCTGCAGACAACTGCTGGCCGGGTTCTTCACCAGTCAAAGCTTTTTTAAGTTTCTGCCCAGTAAAAGAATGTTTTTCTTTGCTACATGTTTTTTAGTACCAAGGTCCGGATGGATTAATGTTGGGTCTTTATAAACAATGTGGTAAAGAGTTTTGAGTAAATATGCCCTCTTTGAAAAAATGAGATTGATTCTTAATCAGACACTTTGTCTGATTTGGTCATGACCTCTAACTCTAATTTTTTAAACAACACTCAGAAGTGAATCACACTGCCTTTGTTATTTTTTGAATGCTTAAGTCAGGGGTGTCAAACTCAGTCCCAGCAGGGGCCGTGTTCTCAATTAAGGTTTAACCTTAGGGCCTAACAGGGTCAACATTTAACCATAACTGTCAACCTCATTTTCACCAGTGATAAAAAATGAAAAAAGCAGCACTGATGATAAATCATTTGGAAATTCACAAAAGTAAAAATGATAAATTTAAAGGCTTAAATCTAAGATAAAAATTCCAGCTTATTAGTTCAAAAGATCAGAACAGGATATTAAAAATAGAAAAATAATGTTTTTAAAGAGCAAATATATGAAGAGAAAGTTAAAATCATAAGTTTGAAAGGTCAAAATATAACAAGAGGGTCTGGCTGCAGACCTCCACAAAACTACGCTAGGGCATTCAGCCCCAGACCTGTATGCTGGGGCGGACCTCTACGCTGGGGCGTGCAGCGTGTTAGCTGTTGTTGGCATGACTAGACCGCTGACTCTTACTAAACCTTAGCGTAGCACCGTACACTGGGGCAAGCAGACCCTGACCCCTACGCTTGGGCATATGGGTCTATGCTGGGGCGTACAGTAGCAGACCCCAACCCCTACGCTTGGGCATATGGGTCTATGCTGGGGCGTGCAGTAGCAGACCCCGACCCCTACGCTTGGGCATATGGGTCTATGCTGGGGCGTGCAGCAGCAGACCCCGACCCCTACGCTGGGGCATATGGGTCTACGCTGGGGCATGCAGCAGCAACCCCACCTATGTTATTAAAACCCGAGTGGTTCAGTTTAGGCATTAAAACACGAGTGGTTAGATTTAGGGTAAGCCAGTGGGCAAGGGGCTAGAGCAGAAAATTCGGCTTGGGTAATATACGTCATCGCCCTAGTGTAGAGGTCCACAGCTCGGGCCATGTACGTCACGCCCCAGCATAGAGGTACGCCCCAGCGTACAGGTCTGCGGCATAGAGGGTTGCTCGAGGTCTGCAGCCAGATGCCTCTCAAATATAAGATCAAATTTGAAATCATGAGTTGTGAAGTCAAAATATGACTTGAAATTTTACATTGTGAGTTTGATAGGTCAAAATATTGGATTATAAAGCCAAAAATAGGAGTTAAAAATGTCAAAATATGAGCTAGAGTTCAAAATGATGACTTAAAAAGTTAAAAATCTGACTTCAATTTAAAAATTAAAAATGATTTAAGATTTGAAATTGGTAATCTACAAGGGAGTTTATTGTTGCTTCACTGACAAAGAGCATTGCAAAGAAGAAATGGATTAAAATACTTTATTGTTAATAATGATAAGTCACATTTGAATGAGGGGAAGGGTCATGGGATGAATACTAGATAAAAAAAAAACCAAGTTCAATAAATCAGGAAAAACTGCAGATAAACTCTCACAAACAGTTGCACAAATACTTCGCCTGCACATTCATGCATTTTAGACCGAGTTCTGTGTCTAACTTGACAAAGCATCAAGATCAGTTTAAGTTCTTTGTGATTCTAATGCTCGTTAGAATAAGAGAGACTGCATCACTTGTTTAATAAAAAGTACTGACAACCTCTGTGATCACAGTCTGGTGCAGCTCCCAGAGAAACTACAGCTTCAAACACTTCTGCATGGACTTCAACATACAGCTGTCGCTCTACTCCTGCTCGATCACAGCCGGGTAGAGATGGAGAGATGTGGGGAGTCTGATGGAGACTGAAATGGCTCTGTGTCTGATTGCCTCTGCTGTGGGATCCTGCAGGATGATTACAGGCACAGCGTGGGGCTGCTCGCTCTCCGATGGCTGTCATGAACAAACTGTCGGATGGCTGTCAGCCTTCACAGCCCTTTGTTTATTGGACTGTCTGACTGAAAGCTGTGCTGGCAGGACGTTTATGTAAAAATACATCTGTCTTATCGGGGTGAATCATGAGCGATAAAGAGAAGCTTCCTATCATGACTAATTGGGGCAAAGAACACAACGAGATTCTCGTGCTGGCTGGGAACAGGCATCAGAACTCCCTGCCAAGACGCTGCAGATCAGATTTTAGAAGGAAAATACAAGAGAGGCAAACAGCAACAGACAGCTGCTGTTTATCCTGATTTATTCTGACTTCTCTTTTTGGAATCTTTTTCTATAAAATGATACGGAGAAACCCAGATCATCAGCATGACTGTGCCGCCTCCTCACCGATGTCGCATAAGAGGGTAGGATTTTAACTCAGCATGGAGGAGAGTATTGAAAAATAGATGCTCGGATTATTTGGATCAACTCACAATCTTAGAAATTGTGATTTCTGTTGTTTGAGTCTCGGTCTTTTCATGCAGGCTGATGGAACTGATCTCTATGTTCAGTTATTTCTCTCTAAAGGCAGCCCAACACTGGACTCTCAGAGAGACCTCTGTCAGATTTATGACTTGTCCTTAAACTGCTGCATTGTTCTCTCCTGTGCTCTTAAATCAATGCACATTTTTCCTAATTAGTGGCTCTTTTATGTCCATAGAAGGGCAAAAGACTGCAGGGCAGTGTGCAAACACAGTAGGCACAAGGGAATGAGAAGAGAAATAGCACGGTGTCCATCAAATTAAAATAAACCATAAAAACAATCATGCACTGTACTAAGAACAGAACTACTTCAATAGATCTGGCTATTTTTTATGCATGCATCACATCTACTCAGCTCTATTGCTCGTCCCACAAATGCATGTTCCTTACAAATGTGGCACCATTTAACCCTTTACCTACTGAGCCAGCCGGCGCTGTGTTTTATATGTCCGGAGTTTTACTGCCGTAACTCTGTCAAAGTTTGTCCAATCAGAAACATTCCAATGGCGTTGGAAAGCTGAGAATTGTGGGCATGCGCACATGTATGGCTCATTACAGTACTCACAACCATATGACGTGGGCATTCATAGCAAAGCACCATAGCAAAACACCAGAAATATTGCGAGACCGCTACACGGATTATCAACACTGTAACTCCTCGAAAGTTTGCTCAGTCTAAAAAATTCCAATGCTGACAGCGAGCTGAGGATCTGTGCTTTCCAGCAATATATGATGTGTGGTTACGCTCCAACTCGTCTCCTTGACTGGGCATGCATCTTTCAAACTCTATAAATTCCAAAACTTTGAATAGAAACACACCCAAAATGCTGCTGTGATTGAAATTACTCATGTCCGCCATCTCCTGGTGTAAAGTGGTAACAGCGCAGACCTCTGCCATTAGCCCTATCTCCCAATAGAAAAGAATCCTTTAAAAAATTCCTGAATCCAGATCAGTCCCAAAATCTAATCAGCTCTTCCTTATGCCATTTCTGACATTTTCTGAAAATTTCATGAAAATCCGTCCATGACTTTTTGAGTTATGTTGCTAACAAACAAACAAACCAACAAACTAATTAACCCACCCGATCACATAACCTACTTGGCAGATATAAAAAGACAGATAAACTTGTAAAAAAAGGTCAAAAACTGAGTTCAAAGTGGGAACAAATGGCTAAAGGTTAAATACAGTAGCAGATTTCTTTTTAAATAGGTAAAAATGGGTTACAGGAATGCAAAAAGGGTGCCAAAATGGGTGGAAAATGGTGAAAAGCTGTTACAAAGGATCAAAAAGGTAAAAAGAGGTAAAAAAAAAAAAAGTAGCAAAATCCAGCTAGATGAAGCAGGAAAATGGGGTTCAAAAGTGAATTAAATGTTGAAAAAATGGACATATAGTAGGAAAAAGTGGCATAAATGAACAGAAACAGCGGTGAAAAGGGGTTAAAAAGCTGCTATTTCACCAATCAAACAGACATGCATTGATGTCATCAGTAAATCATGACTGTAGAGGGCCCATTCACCAGATTTTTGTGTTGAAAAATGCCCCTGAAAGTGATTTTTGTCGTTAAATCTAATTGATTTTGACTAATGCTGTATAAATACAATCAAAAAGATAAAATTACACCTCTTTGCAATCTAGACTGGAAAGTAAATGTATTTTCCAATAATAGATGATAATAGATTAACCACAAAAGCCCAACGTGACATATAAGTAACATTTTCTATCCTTGACATTGGAGATAGGTGTATTTTTTAAGTCATAAATGTGTTGGACATGGTCTACTGAGTCTGTGTAATGCCATAATTTGCTTTGAGGAGAAATGGGTGTGGTCTCTTATGGGTTAAGAAGGTAGAGCAGTAAATCGTTAAAGAAATAAATGACAGTTTGTGCAGAGGGGCAGGTGAGTCTCATTTCCTTCCTTTCCAACACACAAACAGACTTTTATGGTTCTGAAAATGTTATCGCTGATTATTTCAGACTACATTCCCTTCATGTAGGCAGTGAGGTAATCAGATAAAACATGTGGCTGGGGCGGTGGATGTAATGTGACATGTAGTGGGAGAGAAAGTCAGCATCAGCAGTTCAGCTGATAACTTCAGACACACAGAGGCCATGATATTATTATCCCCGTGAAGAGGAAATGCAGTCAGGATGTTTGTGGTTCTACATCCGACTCGATTATCTGAGAGCAGGTATGAGGTAAATAAAAAATGCCTGGGATCAGGGTTGTTGACAATCAACAGTCTTGTTCTCTATTTGCAGGAAATTCAATCTTTTTCTGTCTTCTCTCTCTCCTGGTGTTGTTTGCTTCAGCCTGCCTTCCTCTCATTTACCATCTTATATCCTCCCACTGTGGCCCTAATACCTTCATCAGCCTCTGAACAAACAGCAGATTTAATGGGTTCAGCAGATGCTGCAGCTGACGCCTGTCTGAGAGAATGGAGCTCTATTTCAAGTGGATTTCTCAGACAGAAGGTCTCACTCACCTGTTTACATAGCTGAGAAGGGGTGATGTGTTTCTGTGCAGCAGAGACATGGAACCATGGACATTTTTCATTGGCATGTTTTATAAATCCAGAATGTCTGGAAATCAATGGAACAGATATGTTGGACAAATATGACCGTGACATACATCAATGGCAAATCAGGGCCAATCAGAATTAAGTAAGGTTAGCTAACTTTATTCATATCTGTCGACAGATGTGGCTTACAGTGAATGAGTCTGCCTCTTCACACAGAATCAAAAGAGTAAAAACATGATAATGTTCCCATAGTGTCCTCTGCACCTGTCCCAGGTTTGAATCCTGATCCTGGTGCATAATGGTGCACGTCTCTCTCCAACTCTCCTGACTAATAAAGCCTCAAAATTCATCTTTTAATAGTTCTTTTTCCCGCATAGAGGCCCCAGAAATTTCTTCTAGACTTTTATTCTAGACTTTATGGCACTAGTACCCTCTTGGATGCTTTCATGGTAGACAAAGATAGTGGAGCGCCGACTATAGTTTGCCTTCTTCAAGGATAACATTTGACAAAGTGCCATTTTCTGAGTGCTCTAGGGCAAATCGTCAAATTTTGACCCCTTAAAGATTGACTTTTAAGAGGACAAAACTGGCAGTACCCCACAGATTGCCTTTTAATGCAGAAAAAATTTTTGGCAAAGTGACCTTTGTGGTGCCTTTTAAAGTGGGCAACGTTTGAGAAAATGCACTTTTGATGCCCCACAGGTGTCAAACTCAAGGCCTGGAACAGTTCAATCCAGCCCACAAGATGATTTCATACTTCTGACTGGCCCATCGGTCTGAGGTCTGCAGATTTCTCAAGTATAAAAATGTGAACTTATCCTTGATGATTTAAGATATCCTTGTTTAGTCATAAAATCTGAAAAAGTCAGGAGTAAAAATATTTAGATAAGAAGTCAGGAATGTGGGAAAAGAAACTAATTTGTGCTTCAATTTCACATTTTCAATTTAGCATCTCACAATAAGGACTCAGACTTTGGATATGACTTTTTTTCGTACTTTGAGCATTTCAACTCATAATTTTGACTTCTCATTTAATATTTTGAGCTTTAAGATTCATAATTCTGATTTTTAAGTCATAGTTTGACCTTTTAAACCAATTATTTTGTATTTTACCTCATATGTTCTCCCAAACTTTAACTTCATAATCCCATAGTTTGATCGTTTAGAATAACAATTTAAAATTTTGAATCATATTTTGACTTTTCATTTCATGATTACAAATTTTATTTCATATTTTCACCTTTTAAACTCATGATTTTCATTTTTTCTAATATATTTGCCATTAAAAATACAGAATTTTTTAATTTCAATTTCATGTTTTTACCTTTTTGGACAAATAAATTAACTTTTCTCAGATTGTGAGCCTCTAACCTTTTCTTTTAAACTTTTTAAATGTCACCATCATTTATCATCAGTACTTTTTTTGAAATATATTTTACTACTGGTGAAACAAGGTTGACAGTTTATGGTTAAATGTTGACCCTGTTAGGCCCTCAGGTCAGACCTGAATCCAGAACCCAGCCCCTGCTGTGATTGAGGTTCACACCCCTCTTCTAGAGGAACAAAATTTGACAAAGTGCCCTGTAAGGGGATAAACTATAACAAATTCCCCTCTTTGGTGCCCAGTGGACAACATTCAACAAAATGCCATACAGATTGCCCTTTAAAGTTGACAGCATTTGACAAATGGACATCTTCTGTGCCCTAATTGGCATCCATCCATCCATCCATCCGTCCGTCTGTCCCTCCGTCCATCCGTCCATCCATTCATCCATCCATCCATCCATCCATCCATCCATACTTCCATCCATCCATCCATCTGCTTATCCAACTGAGTTGCAGGGGTAGCAGGCTTATCAAGTCCACCCGCATGTCCCTTTCCCCAGCGACACTTTCCAACCCCGTCATGGGGATCACAAGGTGCCCCCAGACCAGACAGGATATGTAATCCCTCCAGTGCTTTCCTGCCCTGAAATCTCCTCCCAGCCTGACGTGCCTGGATAACTCCCACATGGAGGCAACCAAGGGGCAACCTGCACCACCTCAAGTTGCGCCATTCGATACGAAGGATCAAGGGCTGTACTCCCTCCGGATGTCGGAACTCCTCACCCTATCTCTAAGGTTGAGCTCAGCTATCCTCTGGAAAAAACTCATTTCGGCTGCTTGTATCCTCAATCTCATTCTTTCGGTCTTTACCCAGAGTTCATGACCACATAGGTGAGGGTTGGGAGGTAGTTCGACCGGTAAATCGAGGGCTTCGCCTGTCGGCTCAGCTCCCTCTCCGGTCCGGTACAACATCTGCAGTAGTGCCAGTGCTGCGCCAGTCTGCCTGTCAATCTCATGTTCCCTTTTACCCTCACTCATGAACAAGCACCCAAAACAACTTGAACTCCCTCACTTGGGGCAACGACTCACTCCCCACTCAGAAGAAGCAATCCACAGTTGACAGTGTAGTGTATATTGTAATGGGAGGATAGCATGGCGTTTCCAGGCCAGTCGAGAGATGTAATGTCTCCAGTGTGTCCTGGGTCTGCCTTGTATTCTCCTCCCAGTTGGACATGCCTGAAATATCTCCCCAGGGAGACGTTCCGGAGGCATCCTTACAAGATGTCCAAACCACCTCAAATTGCTCCTCTCAATGTGGAGGAGCAGCAGCTCTACTTTGAGTCTCTCCTGGATGTCTGAGCTCCTGACACTATCTCTAAGGCTGAGCCCAGACACCCTGCGGAGAAAGCTCATTTCAGCCGCTTGTATTCACGATCTTGTTCTTTCGGTCAGCACCCACAGCTCGTGACCATAGGTGAGGGTTGGAATGTAGATCCACCGGTAAATTGAGAGCTTTGCCTTCTGGCTCGGCTCTCTCTTCACCACAACAGACTGGTATAACGCCTGCATCACTGCAGATGCCGAACCAATCCATCTATCAATCTCTCGCTCCAACTTTCCCTCACTCATGAACAAGACCCCGAGATACTTGAACTCCTCCACTTGGGGCAGAGACTCTCTTCCGACCTGGAGTGGGCAGTCCACCCTTTTCCAGCTGAGAACCATGGCCTCAGACTTAGAGGTGCCAATCCTCATCCCAACTGCTTCACACTTGGCTTCAAACCGTCCCAGAGCGAGCTGGAAGTCAGTGTTCGATGAGGCCAACAGGACCACATCATCTGCAAAAAGCAGAGACGTAATCCTAAAGGAAATGATGTGAAATTTAAACTCCACAAGACTTGTTATTGGTAAGAATGTTCCTGATTCTATCAGCAGTGCAAATAAACGTACCTGACACAGTTTGAATCACAAAACCGAGAGGGAGGAAGAGAGGGAGAAGAAAAGGAAGAGGGAGGATGATGGGAGGATGGATTAGCTATGGATGAGGTGGGAGGACACCAAAGAGAAGAAGAGGACAGCAAAGAAAGGTATGAGAAATGTATCGATCGTGCTGAAATTCATATTTTTTTGTCCAAACAAAGAGAGGTATGTGGTGTGGGAGGACAGAGGCTGAAGAGCAAACAGAAAGTGGTTTATATTGAGTTTGCATCCCTTATTCATCCCAGTCAAGTGATGCAGACCCACATCTGACACTCCCTGTGTGTGTGTGCGTGACCTTGTGAGTCAGAGTCAAAGTGTGATGTTTCTGTTTGGTTCAAAGTCATCTCTCATGGACAAATCCAGCACTGGAGCCTCACTCGAGACGCTCGTCTGCATGAAACCGCGTTAGGCCGAGATATGAACTATCACACAGAGGGAAATCTGAATAAAATGAACTCATGAATAACAAATATTTCATGCTTATTCTTTTTTCCTCCGCTGCTATTTTCCCTGGTGTTTTAAGCATGAAAGCTGGGGAAAGTGTGCAGCGCTCCAGCCTGAAAAGTCTGAAAATGATAATCAGATAGCTGCGGCAACCGCTGTCTGATTGGTTTGATATTCAGCTTTAATCACAGAGAATGCCGAATTCATTATTTATACATTTCATTCTTCCCTTTGTAGTTATGGCCTCAGAAATATTGAACTTTGGGAGCTGTGTAATTAATGGATTGCCATGCTGTGCTCTGGATCCACAATGGCAGTCGCTGCAGCAGTGAGAGGGAGACAGAAAATGAAAGAGGAATACCAACAGATGTCTCAGAATGATATCATGATGGGTTTTGCCTCTAAATGTCAGGGCTTCATAAACACGGAGCAGACACAGAGATAATAAAAAGTAAAAACTGTCAGATGTTTTTAAAACATCACACCATCACTCTCAGCCCTGAAGAGATTTTTAGATTTGGGTCGGTTTTTGTGCGCCTTAATTGGATAAATGAGAACGAGTTTCTGTCAGGATGAATGTAATACATGAGGGTGACTTTTCCCTGTTGTCCTCGGGGACGGACGAGAAATGAAAAATGAGTCAGACCAGCTCACAGAAAACGACCAGATGGTGCTCCACAACCATGAAAACCAAACAGCACAAAATACACAGCCAACATTCAAGACTAAAGCTTCTTTAAAGACCCTGTAAAGTGATCTTTATAGATCTTTATTAGGTTTGTTGTGTGACAGGTCACTGTGTTACGAACTCTCAGGCCAAATTGCAGTCAGATAAAAAATCTCTAGGTTTCTAAAACTGAGCTTCAAAATCATGAAAAATGAGGCTGTAAAATCTGCTCCAGGATGGTGTGGGCGTGTCTGTTGAATGAGCTGAAGCCACGCCCACTCAGGAGAAATACAGTCCTCTCAGACTTAAAAAAATGCTTAAATAGAAGAAAGCACTCACACCATTAGCCTGCCCCTTGACCTTTTGTTGACCTTAGAAGAAGAGACAGTCTGTTGTCTGGCTCAAATCTCAGAAACTTTAAATGATCCATAGACCACTGTGGCTGATAGATTTACCTCACAATGAACAAAAAAACATCATTTAACTGACTGTTAACTTTCAATAAAGGCAGTGACATCAGCTAACAACAGACTGGACTGAGATGAACTGCTCTGTGATTTTATATTGTAGTGTTAGAGGGGCGGGGTCATTCTCTACTGTGCACTCATGACATCATGAGTCCACATATTTGCTCCGCCCACATGAAACCCAGCCAGGAAAAACTTTCTAGCAGTCTAAATTCAGAATTCAGTCACATGTAGAGCTCAGTGTTTTCACATGTTTTCAGCAACCATATTCCAACATTTCTAGAGTGTTAAGACACAAATTTTGGATTTCACTTTACAGGTTCTCTAACAGGCACCTGATGAGTTTTCCTCTGCCTGATAAGCTCACCACATTCTGGATGCCTAGGACCCGGCAGGCTGGACCAAACAGTAGAGGCTGCTACGTGCACCACTGAGGGGCCAGCTGGGAGGATTCCTGGAGAGTTGGACCTGGACCTGATGCAGGCCTGGAAGATGGAGGACCAAGGTTGCTGAATCTGGATATGCTCCCAGATCAGCAGGAGTAAAATGACCGGAAAGAGAATGATGTGTCATTACACCCTGCTCTACACTCTGCAGACCAATCACATACTGGAGCGTTTGAGCTAAAGTGTGGATCATTTACTAGTGCTTCTATATTTGATTAGCAATTATGCTGATTGCAGCAAAAATACACTTTGAAAATATGAAAATGACTGTTACAGTTTCCAAGGGCACTAATCAAAGTCCCTCTTGACTAAAGCCTCTTGAAAGGTGCGATATAATTTTGTTGTTATGATATCAAAGAAGGAAAATCCCTGGAAACCTATTTATGTGACTAACATTCACCAAATACTTAACACGCATCAAATTTAAGCCTGGTAAAGTCATTCTTTCTTGCTAGTGTGTTCCTCCAGTCTTGTCCAGTCTCATAAACAGAGGTTTATTTGGGGGTTGTTCTCCCTGCAGCAGCTAACCCTGGCAGCTGTGACGGCACCCTCATTTCTCTGTTTGTGCGGCTCGGGCCGCTCTGCCAGCCTTTTCCCAAATTGATGCAAAGCTGCTGTCCAGAACAGGGACAGTCATTACGCTTATTATGGATTTTGTGTTGTGCATTGTCTCTGGTCTTTGTAGCTCACAGCTGCTGGTCCAGCCCTGGACACAGCAGGCCGGATGAGCCAGGCTCTCCATTATCCTCCATCCAGCTCCTGTGATTACACACCAACAGTGCTTATTGTCAGTGGTGTCACACGGCTTCCTCTCTCTCTAAACCAGCCTGAAACCAGATTTATTAAACGGACAAACGTATGCTGACTAACCTGGTATTAAACCTGGGAAAACAACAAGTATTCAGTCAAGGTTCTTTCAAGGCTTTTTCTTTGTTTTATCCTTATATTGGGGTTGCAGAAGGTCAAGGTACAGCACTGCACCATAATTGCAAAAAATGCACATTTTTTGACTGCATTCTTTTCACCGGAAAGGCTGGAAAATCTGAGTTCCTAAGCTGCGTGAAGTTTGGCTTATGCAATTCTTATTTATAGTGGTTCTCAACCTTCTCAGCCTGCAACCCCCAAATTAAAGGTGCCAGGGACCGGGGATCCCTACTGTACCTGAAGATGGCTGAACACAGCCATGCACATTCAAGAATAGCTGTGTGCAGGCTGTACATGAGGGCAGAAAAATAGGAACGCTTTCTAGGGCCCAGCAAACTCATGGTCCACTGTAAAGTTAAGCTGTGGTATTTTATATTTTACCTGAATAAAAAACACTCTTAACAAAGAAACACATTTTAATTCATTTGTGTAGTAAGTAGCGCTCTTAAAAATGTAAATCCTTTTGTTAAAAACAGAATTAAAATGTTAAAAATTGCTCAAATGGGTCAATAATGGCAACAAAAAAAATGGTGAAATTAGATTTTAAAAGTAGAAGAAATTGGTTAGAAACGCCAAAAATTAGATCAAAGTGGCGAAAAAATGACCAAAAATGGAAAAAATGGGCATATTAAGTGACAAAAGGGGATTCTAAAGTGGCAAAAATAAGTGGAAATTTGGTGAAATGGGATGAAAAATGATAAAACTGGCAAAAATGGGCATATCAAGTTGTGAATGTGGCTAAAAAGTGGTAAAATGGGGTTAATAGCGGCAATAATGGGACAACAGAGCCAACTATAGGCAGAAAGTGGCAAGATTTGGTTTAGAAGTGGCAAAAACAGGCAGAAAAAAGTGGTGGAAAGGGTTTAAAATGGGCAAAAAAAATGGGTTGTAAGTTGCAAAAATGTGTTAAAGCTGGTGGGAAAAAGTGATGAAAAAGGGTTAAAATTTGACAAAATTGATGTAAAGTGGCAACAGTGTAATTCAAAAATGTTCTTAGTTTTTCTAAGTCATCTGGAGACCCCCTCTCAGTGTCTCGCGACGCCTAATGGGGTCCCAGCCCCAATGATGCGAGCCCCTGCTCTATAGTATGCCTCACAGCTGACAATGCAAAAAGTCAGCTATGAGGTGGCAGAGTTGCTGAAAGGCAAACTCTTCTCCGTGCGAAACACACGAAAGCCTACTTGGAGTTTGCACGAAAAGAACCTGAAGGACTCTTAAGCCTTTTTATATGCAGGATGTTGTGAAAAAAAAAAATGCACACATAGGAAGTCTTACTGTTAAATACACCACGCTGCTCCCTCTTATCAGCCACGTTGGCTGGATGGAGGGACTGACTTTTCATTCAATCTATAAACTAAATAATATTAATAATCACATTAAGGGCTCACTCAAGGTTTGCAACTGGTTGTATTACAAACTGGTCAGAGGAGTTGTATGTTGTATGGTCAGGGCAGTTGTATGTCAGAGGTAAGAGGAGACTTTGTTAAACCTGTTTCTAGAGTTAAGTTACAATTTTACGTCATTTAGCAGATGATTTTGTCCAAAGCAACTCACATCTGGGACAGGTGATCCTGGTGTTAAGGACCTTGCCCAAGGGTCCACACTGGATCCTTGAACTCTGACTGAGATTTGAACCCCCAGTCTCCCATACCACAGTCAACAATGTAAACCCCTGAGCTATCCAGCCACTAACTCCTGTTTGGTTAACAGGTCTGGCTGCAGCCATGGCACATTTAGTTTCACATGGATTTGTGCATGGCTGTCTGCTGCCTGTCTCAATTTGGGCTATATAATATCAACTTAAAAACTAATACAACTTGTCACTGGCTAGAGACAAAAAAAAAAATCATATACAAAGGAGAAAAGAGGAGACTCTTCCACCGCAATGCAGAATCACAGTGCTGGTGCGATACCACGCCCTGACTTGCTGTGTGCTTAAAAAAATTATATTGTGCAATTTATTTGCACAAAAAATAATGTGTGCAAGGGCCTTTGGACTGTGAGAAACAAGATTCTCTGGTCCAGTGAAAACAAGACTGAAATGTTTGGACTCAACTCTAAACATTAAGTCTGAAGGAAAGCAGGCACCGCTTATCACCTGCCTAATATCATCCTTAAGGTGAAGCATGGTGGGGGCAGCATCATGCTGTGGGGGTGTTTCTAGCAGCACAGACTAGGAGACTTGTGAGGGTTGAGGGAAAGCTGACTGAAGCAAAGTACAGAGATATCCTCAATAAAAACCTACTCACAGGACCTCAGACTGGGCTGAAGGTTCACCTTCCAACATGACAATGACTCTAAGCCGACAGCCAGGACAACACAGGAGTGGCCTATGGGGATGACTCTGTGAATGTCCAGCCAGGGTCCTGACTTGAACCCAGATCTCTGGAGAGACCTAAAAAATGTCTGTTCATCAGTGGTCCCCATCCAACCTGACGGAGCTTAAGAAGATTTCAAAACAACCGTTGCATCAGGCTACAACATAACAAAACTGAAAAATGACTTTTCCTTCTTAATTCTGTCATCCTTTAATGTTTCTGTTACATGTGGCAAAATGCAAGAAGCTGCAAAGTTTGCAGAAATCTGTTCATTTAAGTTGAAAAAACCAAAAGGTTCAAATTTGTAAAATTCCAGGTAAGGGTCTTGACGTTGAGGCAGCTTCTCAGCCCCCCCTCACTGAAATGCTCCCCTCACCGAGCGGACATGTTGGTTCTCCACAGACAGAAAAAGAGACAGTGGTGGAAGTTTTCCATTCCCCCATGTGACAGGAAGGATAATTGGCTTTCAGTCACATTCACTCGTCCGGAGAAGAGAGGGCTTCTTAGGGTCCTGGTTTTCATAAAGTGCTGTGTCACGTCAGCTGAAAAAGACCTGACGCTGTGGGGGAGAAACTTGTGTGGAGACGGACCAGGGTGCATGCTGCAGAGTATCTCAAGAGCACCACATCACATTAATGTTACATAAACATTACTGGGAGTGACTAAAAGGTGCAAAAAGATAGAGAAAGAGACATTTTTAACAAGTTTACAGTAAAACCTTTTTAGATAAAACAAACCTCCCCTATGCATGAACTCTAATGCCGCAAAGGATCTAAAAAAGGAGAAACTCCAATAATGATAAACATGCAGGTAAATACTAACAGACAAATAAGGGAGTGAAGAGAAAAGAAACCAATTTTGGCTCTCCAGGTCTGATCCATTACCTCGGTTATTCAAGCGATGATGAAGACAGATCCGCTTGGAGGGAGACAGACAGACCGAGGAACAATAAAATATAAATCTCCTCCCGGCAAAAAACAGCAGACATCCAGGGCACAGATAAAGCTGTCAAAATTAATTTCCAAAACTGAAAAAATGCACATTTGTGAGAGAAGCAGAGTTGAATTATGGTTATGTATTCTGCAGGGATGCCAAATGTGCTGCATAAACCGGCTGAAGCTAAACAAGATTCAAAGTCTTCAAATACATAAATCAGATACAGTTTATTTAAAGAGCACAGCTAAAAATTAAGAGCCTTTAAACTGTCAATAAGTGTTGGAACAGATTATGTAAGAGACACTTTGGATGATTAGGGGAATTTTAAAAATGCCCAAGAAAAGTTAACGGTTCTGCCTGAATTTTAGGGCCAAATGTGTCTCATAAATCAGACAGAAGTGATCATCTATCCATTAAACAGACTGCTCATCCTGTCTGCTGCTACTTCAGCGAGAATTTGGACATTTCTTCACGTCTTCTATCAGAACAGCTCTCAACTTCATGGAATCAATGGGAAAATGTTCACTCTGTGATTAAACCCTCGTCCTGGACCAAGTTTGTTAATCTGGATCGACCTCTACAAACACTTTGGTCATGAATAGGCTGTCTGAAGTCATGTGATCACAATGATGCGCTAATGGCAGATGGATGGCAGGAAGCAAAGAACAGCAGTTAGGGACCATTGGGACTAGGTGTGCACTTTTAACTGCTTTTCTCCATCATTCTGTCATAGAAATGCATTTATAGGGAAAGACGTATGTTCTATTTAGCAAAGCTTTAGCTTGATGCTCTTAAGATTTCCTCTTTTTTATTCTGGTGAAGCAACTCAGTAAATGATTCAGTGTTTACTGTAGAGCAGTGATACTCAACACGTGGCTTTTTTGTGATGATTTGTGGCTCTTTTATGTCTTAAGTTGAAATATCATCCCCCCAGAAAACCGTAAAAAGGAAAACTTTGACCTCAGAAATTTTCCAATGCAAGTCACTTTAGTCAGTTTGCTTCCCACACATATACAGCCGGTCTTGATTGTAAACCTTTATTTTTTCTCTATGTATTTCCATAGCCCTTCAGTGCAATTTTTGCCCCTTTATTTAACATTTTTTGCCTTCTTTCATCCATTTCCACTGCTTTAAGCCCATTTTTACCAATTTTTGTAGCCATGTTTTGCCCATTTTTGCAACTTTTATCCTGTTTTTGCCCCTTTTCATCAGTTTTAGCCACTTTTATCCTGTTCTTTGCAATTTTTCTCTGTTTTTTTCCATTTAAGTTGCCTTTTGCCATTAAAAGCCACTCTTCCCCCATTTCCCCACCTTTTTACGGCATTTTAGTTACTTTTGACTCATTTTTTTGCCACTTGTGGACCACCTGTAACTCATTTTTTTGTGACTTTGCACCCACTTTTTGGCACTTGTCACCCAGTTTTTTCCATTGTATGACTACTTTGCTCACTTATCACCCATTTTTCACCACCGTTTTGCTGCTTTTTGACCATTTTTGCCATGTTTCACTTCTTTTTGCTACTTTTATCTCATTTTGCCCTTTTTCATCAGTTTTAGTGACTTATATCCTGGTTTCTTTGCAGTTTTTTTTGTAGATCTAAGCTTCTTTTTTTCCATTTAATGCCAATCTTCCCCTGTTTTCCCACATTCTTACAGCATTTTGCCCCTTTTAGTCACTTTTCACTCATTTTTTGCCACTTTTGGACCATGTGTAACTCTGTGTTTTGTGACTTTGCACCCACTAATTGACACTTTTCATCCAGTTTTTATTTCCATTGTATGACAATTTTGCTCCTTTATCACCCACTTTTCACCATTTTTTTTTGCCACCTTTCTGTATTTTTGCCACTTTTATCCCATTTTTGCTCTTTTTAATCAGTTTAAGCACCTGTTATCCAGCTTTTTGCAATCTTTTGCACATTTAAGCTTTTTTTTGCCATTTAATGTCACTTTTCCCCATTTTACCACCTTTTTACAGCATTTTGCCCATTTTAGTCCCTTTTCACTCTTTTTTTTTGCTGCTTTTCGACCATTTTTGCTACCTTTCAGTTAATTTCATTGCACCTTCAACCCATTTTTGCCAGTTTTCACCACTGAGACTGTGGCTCTTGCGACGGCATAATTCAACAATTTGGCTCTTTGGGCAGGGTTGAGTAACACTGCTGTAGAGAAATGAACAAAAACTCAAACAGAATAAAGATTCTTTTCTGAAGTTCCCCAAAAAAGAAAAATATAAAAACTATATATTATAACTTACTAGGTTCATCATGAACGAGTATAAAAGGAGTAAAGACAGACAGAGGTTCACCTATCCGTGAATAACTGTGTCTAAAAATTGTGGAACAGTTTCATAAAAATGTCCCTCAACTGGAATTGCAAATACGTTGAATATCCCACCATATACAGCAAATCCATCCATCTATTTTCTATACCACTTATCCCGTTTGGGGGCGCGGGGGCCTGGAGCCTATCCCTGCTGTCATTGGGCGAGAGGCGGGGTCACCGTGGGCTGGTCGCCAGTCAATCACAAGGCTGACATATAAAGACAGACATCCAGGCATGCTCACACTCACACCTATGGGCAATTTAGAGTCCCTAAGTAACCTAATGAGCATGTTTTTGGTGGAGGGAGGAAGCCGGAGAACCCAGAGAGAACCCATGCGTGCACCAGGAGAACATGCAATCTCTGCACAAAAAGGCCCTGACTGGGGAGTGAACCAGGAACTTTCCCCTTGTAGGACTAATAAAGGAATATGTTATCTTATCTTAATGTTTGATTGTAAAAAAAAAAAAAAAAAAATATGGGTTTAGAGATTTTACAATCAATTGGATTCTGTTTTATACATTTTACACAGTGCCCCAACTTTTTAGGAAATGGGGTTGCAATAAGGCTGTGACTGTAAGTAGCCTGTTGAAATCACATTGTGGGTGAAGTTGTACAATCACAGTAATGTTTTAGCATATTAGACCATTCGGGAGCATTCGTTCATTTCATTTAAGCACCAGATGCTTCTGTGTTTGCCAGCAGCAGGCCTTCAGTATGAGTTGTAGTGCATCAAGAGGAAGCGATAATGTCCTGACCGCTCGCTTCATCACTCACAGAGAAACACTGGCTCTGTATTGATTCAAATATAAAAACAAACAGAGTCCATCAATATTTGTCGGTACCCGGCTGAGACCTCTCTGCAGCTCAAAGTGCTCCACATTAAAATGTCGAGGAGCGCAGCAGCTGCTCCGGTCCGGCCTCTTAAATCATAGCAGTGACAAGAAAGCAGCAAACGACTCAATGATTAATTCCAGATCAATTTGTGTGTTATGTTTACTGTTTTCTGCCTAACGCACCAGTGATGCATAAGAAAAAGTGTAAAACGAGGAGTTCTCGCCAGGCACGGTGGCACTTTGACTTATTGCTTTCTGACCTTTCGTGGCATTTGGAAAGGGCAACTGTGCAGACAGATGGTGCAGACACATGCAAATGGATAATGCTAGGTGATGCAGCGGTGTGAAGTATCACCAATTCATATTATTTGTTCTTCAGCCTTACAGTACCTCTCCTGGATATTTGAGTTAAGGGGCCATTTTCACTCTGATCAAAGCATACACTCTTTCAGTTTCTTCACAGCTAACATGAAAAGCAGATCTTTCCATCATCAGCAAAATCCATCTTGAAAAGCTCCAATCCACAACGTATGTGCCAAACAGAACGCTTTAGGACCAATCAGCATCATTTGAGTAGAACGCAGTAGTTATGGGCGGGGTTTAGTTTGCCATTTGCAATGACCCTGCAGTGCAGTATAATTTCTGCTATTAGAATTTTTGAGATAATAGTCTAGAATATCCATTGAAGTTGAAGTTATAGGCTTTGAATGTTAGAATAATTTGCTGTTTGGATATTTAGGATTGAAGTATTTTCATTGAAATTTCAGGGATATGTTCACATATTTTGGAGAGTTTCATTGGGAAATTTTCTTTGAATTTCTTTGACATTTTCTTGGGGATTTGGGAAATTTATTTGTATATTTTTTGGACTGGATTGAGACTGGGTTGGAGGCATTGTCCTTTAAAATTCACAAATTTTCATGGAAATTTCAGGGAATTTGTCTGGATGTATTCTCTTGAAATTTCTGGAATCTATTTGTACATTTTATTAAAAATTTTGCAGAGAAATTTTAGGGGGAAATTCCAAGTTTCTTTGGGAAATTCGCTTAAAATTTTTCATGATTTTAAAGAAAATTTTATGATATTGCTTAACTGAAAGATTTGAGGACCTTTTAAAAAAATTTTGGGGTACTTATCAGGGTATACTTTAATAAAATGTTTAAGAATAATCACAGAAATGTTCACAAGGACATTTCCTTGAAATTTAAAGGAATTTGTTTGGGCTTTGGAAAGAAAAACTACCAAGAAATTCCCTTTCAGAGACAAGGCTGATGTTTTAACCTATCTTTTCCTACTTATCCCAGATAAGTGGGAGAAACTAAAAAAACTCAGGTCTCAGGAGGTTAAAAAGAAACTTTTTGTACACTTTTTCTCATACTTTTTGAGGAAAATGTAAAAATATAGATACAAAACAGGGCTCTGTCAGCCAATTTTTGCAGCTCTTGTTTAGTAATATTTAAAGCTTGTTAAATACATACAGTAATGTTATTTTGTGGGTATTTTAAATGGACTTTGAGCCCCTCGCAGAGCTGTTATGCTGAGAGAGTTGGAGTGCAGAAACAAGACACCACAAGGCAGTTTAAAAGATTTTATCGCCTTCTGCAGGAGAGAGTAAAGGATGGATAAATGTATATTGCTGTCTTTGTGATTTCTGATGTGATCTGGCATTTTTGGCATGTGCAATCAGGAAAAAAAAGCCCTGAAGTTGGGGATTGTTGCTCTGCTTTAGCTTTGTGTGTGAGCAGCCATGTGACCAGAATATCAGACTTGACAGAAATCAATCCAACTGGTCGGTTTAAGAACATGACAACACTTCATCAAGGTGAAATTCAGCGGTGCAAATCTGGGTCTGAAATCTCACTGAGTATTTGGTTTTACCCAAACGTCCTTGTCATTCACATTTTTGTTCTCAGTTTCTGAGTGCAGCGTCTTCCTGCTTTGAAAACTCAAGGTTTAAGATTCAAAGAGGAAGAGGAGCAGCTTGTTCCTCTCCTCTTCTGTCATCTGTATCAGCCAGAGTTGTGACAATTCAATCTGTTCAGCGTCTTCAGGCTTGAATTATGGATGAACCATGCAACCTCTAAATGTGAGGAGGATTTACCTCTATGGGACGGCTCTGTGCCTGAGAACTCTAACACAGTCATTGTAAAAAGGAGATTTTGTCTCGTTATGACTTTGGTCACTTTTAAACCGAATTAAGATTCTAATTGAAAATAATATGTATGTTTTACTCTTGTCAAGCTAAGGCTTGCCTTGTTGACTTCATTCAAATTTCTCTTCTTTTATCATTAAACAGGATTTATTTAAGTTTTCAAATTCAAAATTAAACTTTTGAAAGACCAGAAAAATGACCTCCAGTCAGCAGAGTGAATATTCTCTCCCTTCAGCCGTTACATGAAACCTGAATTGCTTCAACAACTTCGGGAACCCTAAAAATCAATGATCCCACTCTGCTAATCCTCATGTTAAGAAGACAGAGTTTTATCTGGCGTCTCACATGTCTGTCGGCAGACTGATAAGCTATAACCCATCGGGTCTGAATCCTGACCAGGCAGACAGCAGAGGTCACTCAAAGGTTATCGCCGAGTTTGTATGGGAATGAGTTTTTCAGAGCTTTTAACCTCAGCTCCTTCCTTCTCTCCATGCTGTTGATATTAAAATACACAATGAGGTTGAACAGAGTTCAGCCTCCGGTCTGAAAAGTCTCATTGTGACTGGCTGACATTTGTGTAGCAGAGGAGGAACACGGACTCAGGGTTGATGTTTAGCTCGAGGGCCAGTCAAAGCAGTCGCTCCTCCTGCTCTAATTCATGTTCCTCTGACATTAATCACTTTTTATATTTCAAACTTTGGAAGGTGGATAATAACAGACAGAAATCTGAACCAGAAATGTTTTTATTAAGATTTAAGCTCATTCCAATTTCAAATGATCCACAAGAGGATATAAAAGAGGGGCTCTGTGTAAGATTTTTGCTTTAAAACGTCCCACTTTTGAGTATATAACGGTGCGCACTTTATCCCAATGTGAAGAATGAGGCTCTTTATGTCTTCCTTGTTTTCCTGTATAAGCCTGTGGAGTCATCTCTCTGAAGAATTCAGGCCGAATTTTTTCGCGAAATCCCAATGGAAGTGACGTCAGGTACTACATAATGTGCGCACCCCCTTGCTCTGCTTATACCTGACAACGGCGTGTTGAATGGGGAAGAGAGAGAGAGAAACGGTAATGGAGAAGGCTGCTTCTGCAAATAAATGGCTGGCTAGCTCAGCCCAAACACCCACACAGACAAAAACATAAAAAACCAAAATAGTTTTATTTGCTGAAGCCCATCAAGCTAAAAGAGAGTGTGACCGACGCAGGGGGAAATCGAGGATAAATATCGGTGGAGCATTTGAGAAATGGAGGGATCTTCGCTCGGCACTCAGGATAAATACCGATCCAGAGATGGCCGTCTTTCTGATGAAAAGGTAAGGCATCACTCCGGACCATGAAATACAATGTAGTGTTTATGTTGTAAAAACCATATGCTACATCATATTAGCTTGCTTACGAGGATGCTATCCAAACAACGAGAATGTCACGTTGCTCATTTACTGTTTTCCGGATAATACTGCATCTTTTTCTTGCTTCCTGGCACTGGACTCAACTTACTGGGTTTATTTTTTGATACTAAGTTTGTTAAATATCTTCAACACATAATGTCAGCTATCTGATATCCGCGGTCGAGGCACGATTATCAGAGCTAAGCAATGTTTGCCCTGTTGCTTCTGCTCTAAAATGCGTCCCATTCAATATATATTACACAACCCCAAGAGAAAGAGTATGAAACATGTCCTTTTCAACTGGGCAAATTTAGTTTTTATACACTTTGACCCTTAGAGCTCATGCGACACGGATCAATGCAGCAGGCACATCCCTTTATAAATCACTTGGTAACGTTTAAACTGTAAGTCATAGGCACTAACTTGTTTTTTCCTTTGAAAGCTCTCCGTTGTGCCTTTCTAAATATGGCCTTCATTTTTTTGTAGCTCTTACAGAACATTTTCTAGTGAGCCTGGAACTGGGCTGACAGCGTTGTCGTATACAACACTAAGTGACACAGTTTATAAAAATGTTGATAACGTTTGAACCATAAGTCCTAGAAACCTACTCTTTTGTTTCTCTGAAAGTTGACCATTTTGTCGTTTATTTGCTACCATCGATGTCTCCATAGCCCTAAAGGACGCCATTGTAGCAAGCCCAGAACTTCGGTGACTTTTCGGTTTTGGGGTCTTTGGAGATTAAATCCACAGCGTTACATCCGATAACAAGCGTCTTTTTATCCATCTGTAATCCATTTTCGATCATGTACTTTGGCTTTCATCAGTGGGAAGTGCCATTTTTGTTGACATGCAATGCATTGTGGGAGTTGTAGTCAATCAGATTGGGTCTCTACTGCTTAGAGGAGTGGCACAAATGAATCCAACTGCAAAAAAGCACATGGGCTTTTTCAGTGTAGTTATTTTGAAAACCTTTTGTCACAGAACTTTTATTTTTTCACTGTTTTGTCACCAAGAGATGGGAGAACAAGTCTGTGCAAAGAAAATAGTCACTATTGTTAACTGTGTGTTATCAATAAGAATCTGTGAGTTTCAAATTCTGATTTGTTTTTTTTCTTTTGTCTTTAGAGTCGTATAACTTTTTCCAAATTCAAATGCCATTACTGTAGTGGATATATTCTTAAAGCCCAGGTTGTCCTGAAAAAAAGGATGTTTAGAGCTTGACTGTGCTCCACAGGGTTGATGTTTAACAAGCTTTTAAAGACAAAAAGTCCAGACGAGGCATGATAATGAAAAAAATAGCTTTGAGGGTTAAGATACGCCTGTGTAAGATGTGATCAAAATCATTATTTACAGAATTTCACTTAATATTTTCATTCTATATATATTATTTTTATTCAAGTGAAAAAAACATTTCTACTACTTCAGGTTATGTTCAAATACAGCTCTGTTGTTGTGTTTTTATGCACTTTTTGATGTGCTTTTTTCATTTCCCCAAATTTGAAAAGGAGACTATGAATAAAAATTGCATATTTTTCATCAGATTGATCTGTATTGGTCTGAAATTTGACATTACCAGCTGCTTACTGTGCACAAAACATGTCTGGCCTGGCTACATTTCTTCATTTTAAAATTTGGCCCAGTTGAATTTTTAATTGAATAGTCCTGATTTAGAGTGCAAGAAAATACATCTGAATGTCAGATGGCACCAAATGTCTCAATGTTAAAGGTTTTAAGATACTGATTTTGAAAAAAATGAGCATAAAAATTCAGATATAGTGCATGCAAACATCACTGTGTTAAAGTTTTTATTGGATCCCAGCCAAATAAAATCAGACTTGCAAACCAAGCTGACCTATTTCAGCAAAAACCTGAGAGGTCAAAGGGCTAATAAATCCAAAACTAACAAGTCAGTGATGATACTAATATTATGAATTTGTTAAAAGAAGGAATTTCCTTAATTAAAACAAAAAGGTCCTCAAATAGGAGGCCATTCTGACAGGCTTTCTGTTTTGTACTCAGTGCAGCATGTGGATAAATAGAAAGCCAAAAGAAGTGAGAGAGAGTGTGTGCAGCTCTGCTACATCTGCAGAATGGAAAATTAGATTACGTTTCTGGCGGTTTAGCGGGGAAAGTGTGAAAGTCAGTTACAATAAGAAGCTCAGTCAGTCATTTATAAAAGCCAAATATTGCATTTGATCACAGGAGAGAGTAAGGCGAGGATAAAACACCTCAGGAGAGAAAAAAATCACACTTTTTTGGAGTTTTTTTTCCTTCTGTCTTTCAAACACAAGCTGCAGTTCTGCCTAAGAGTCAGCTAGAGATATTCAGTCTGCCTGTCAAAGCTGAGATAGACTGTGAAAGGGTTATTAAAGGTCATATGTCAATGCTCCTTGATTGAGCTGTATGACTGCTCCAGAAACAACCCATAGGCCATGTCTGATCCAGTACTAGGGTTTCCAACATTTTCAGTAGCAACTACGGGTCAAAATGTTTTTGTTTTGTGTGCAGTGATGTGTGTGCAGTGATGAGTGAATGCTGTGTGCATGTAAGACATGTTTATTTGAACTGCACTCTGCATTATTTAAGTTAAAATTATACACCTATTTTCCCCTGAAAACAACTCTTAATTGAGAAATCATACCATAGACATCCATCTCAGAATAATTTAAAAATACTTTTTTTTATTATAAAAGGCAGATAAAACCAGAACCAAAATTTTATGCCTTGCTATTTAAAGATAAAAATGTCAGTGTACAAAAAAGAAACCACTCTTAAGCCCTGTGCTGATAATGACTGAACCTTTAGCTGTACGGTGGCCTTCTGGGGCATCTCTGTGGCAGCACGCTGTGTTAGATCAAGCTCATTTCTGTGGTGGTGTAATTCAGGGTGTACACAGGTAAACCTACCTATTTTTCAGTCTTTATGGACTATACCAATAGGGGAGAGTGGGGTGAGTTGTGCCAGTTTTTACTCAAAGTGACTTTAAAGTGAGGCCATGACAGTAATGCCTCCGACTTAAGTACGTACATATATTTCAGGATGTGGTGCATCCCTGGGAACAATATTTTTGGATCTGAAATGTTTAAGAAAAATAGCTTTTGGAAAAAAAAAAGTGGTCTTGTGGCACAACTTGCCCCCCAATGTGGGGTAAATTGTGCCAGTGATTACTGAAGATTATTGAAGTAAAACAGAACATTTTAATCTCATAAACTGTAATTCACGACAAATCCAATAAATAATTACTAATTTAAGGTTTATTTAGATATCGTCACCCTATCAAACTAATGGCATAAGTCTAATTTTCTAGATTTTGGGAAAACTCAAAAACTTAAATACACAATATATGACGTTTGTGAATCATTTCAGGCAAAAAGGATTTGGCAATAGATGCCTGCTGACATACATAGAACGCTGTCTGTCATTTATGTAACATATAAGAATAAAGTGAATTAGGCCAATATCTGAACATCTCATTGTGACTCAGGCCACTTAACTGAATAAAACTGTTCTTTAATAACAGTGCAAACTCAAACTGAAATCAGTGTTAGCCAAATTAAACAAATGGCAGGTAAATCAAACACTGATGAGGCATGCCTATCTCCTCACTTCTCCAGCTGTTCTTGGCCCTTCTTTGCTGGGTTCTAGGTGTGTAGGTCTCGGTGTGTGGTTGTGTGGATTTGTGAGGGTGGGTGTGTTGGTGTGTGTCTGGGTGTGTGGGTCTGGTTTTGCGGGTATTTGGATCTGGTTGTGTGGGTGTCAGGGTTTGGGTGTGTCTGTGGGTCTGGGTTTGTGGGTGTGCCACTGGCACAACTGAACCCAGGCCCTTTGGCACAAATCACCCCAGCCCCACTATTTTGAAAAACTAGCATGATCCAGCAGGTTAGAGCTAACATCATGCTAACTGTATAGACTCATTGGCTACATTTACATGAGAGCTTTAATTCCCCTTTAACTCAGAATTAAAGTTAAATCCTCTTTAAAAAGTCCTTGTAAACACCTAATTCCGAATGAAAATAACCATTCCGAATTAAACTTAAATCCAAAGTAAGTGGCTGGTTTATTCTGATTTTAAATCCGTCTTGAATAATTCCTCCATCATGTATACATTCATCCCGCTTTAAATTAATTCCGGTCATTCTGCGCATGCTCGTTCCCCTGTCTTCTTCTTCTTCTTAGGTTTTACGGCAGTTGGCGTCCATCACTTTGGTGCATTACCGCCCCTCGTTCCCTTGTCCTGTCATGATGACGCACATATTACGCACTAGCGGGCACATATTCCAGGACGGCCGCCCGAAGCATGCGTTGGACTCCAGCCAAGACAATTTATTTAATAAGAGCCTTAGAAGATATGGATATAATGAAAAGAGTGGATGGAAAGAAGCAGACGGAGTTTATTTTCTTCCGGTAGACGTAAATACGTCACGTCCGCCTCCTGTCCAATCAGAACCCTTCCCAACCCCCAGACCTTAAGCGGAATTGAATAAAGGCGATTAAACATGTTTTCCATGTAAACCTCAATTCGGAATTACTATTTCCATGTAAACACGAAGGAGAATACTTTAATTCCGGATTATTTAATTCTGAATAATTAATTCCATATTAAAAAACATGACAAATTTCTTCTATGGTTTTCTTTAAACAAAGGGTGGCACTACTTCCCCCCTGGCACAAATCACTCCACTCTCTCCTAATGCCTATAAAAAGTATTCACCCCTGTGGATGTTTTACCCTTTCATTGATTTGATAAATCAATCATGGCCAATATAATTTGGGGTTTTTTAAGTTAAAAAATGAAAAAAAACCTCTTTAATGCCAAAGTGAAAACAGATTTCTACACAGAAATGTCAATTTAAATAAAAATATGCAACATAAAAGGAGTGACTGCATAAATATTCCCTGACCTACTTCAGAGGTCTATCCAGTTGGTGCCAGTTGTCTGCTAGTAGAGAGAAGTGAATGTGTCTTAAGGGATTGTTGTATAAAGAATAGGGCTGTCAAAATTGACACGTTAATGCAGATTAATCCATCATCATGATTAATCTGATTAAAAATTTGAATGCAATTAACCCATGTACAGTGCACAATGACTCAAAATCACTGTAACGTCTCTGGCAAAACATTTCAGGGAGTTTGTCCAAGTAGGGTTACCGTTGAGCATGCCGCCGCGCATGTGCAAATGGGCCGTTGATCCAGTAGTGACCAACCAACTCGATATGGAAAACGCTAAACAGCACATTGGCCCTCTCGATGGGAAATTTGAGTACAAAAACACCCCAAGACAGAACAGTCGACCAACACAAGTATTATGCACATTCTCCAGGAAGGAGTTTAAAATCAATAAAAGGGTAAAGGGGGTGAATACTTTTTGTAGGCTCTGTATGCACGCATTTATAGCCTGCAAATTTCATATGTGATAGTCATAGTTTTGCAATTAATTTAGAACTCTGTATGAACTTTGAGCAGCTCAGAGAAGCTCAGTCATGAGCGGCTAGAGACTTGTTGATTCATAAAAGCAGCCATGTTTATGTGAGCTGATGTGTTGGCTGCATCAGACCGCTCTGATGACGCTGATATCGACTCTGCTCCTGTGGTTGGACAGTTTGAGGTCCGAGTCCTCACAGAACGCTCCGTGACCATTAGTACTAATGTGGTAATTTGACAGAGAGAAAGCGAGCGTTCCACTGAGCGCTGGGTTAATGTAGTGTCCACTTTCATTTCCTGGTTGTTAGTGTTGAATGATTACGACAGCTTTTCTGGGAGTTAAATTCCCACTGCTGTTTGTTCTCTGCTGCTCTGAGAAAAGTCCTCCACATGAACAAAGAGAGGGGGTTCTCCCTTTATCCTTTGCGTCATTAAACATTTTCCTCTTAGCTTCTCTTTTCTAATCTTGAATACTTTCATGTCTAACCCAGGAGTATACTCAAAGGATAAGAAAGTGAGGCATACAAGAGGGCAAATTGAGTGCTAGGAGCAATTTCAGGGACGTTGACATTTCACATATTATGTAAAGATTACCATTGAGCCACGCAAGCACATCAGCTCCCATGGATTTTCATTCAATCCTGTTTGCACCCCTTCGTCTCTGATGACCCCCTGACCTTTCCAGCCCCACCATAAATTTGGAATCTTTGACTTTAACTTCAGTTACCATACTTACTATGAGACCATGGGTGTGGAAATGCTGGCAGGATTGTCAATGAAGGCGTTGGGGCTCTGTTCTGCCTGATGTTTGTTGCATCATTCTGTAAAGCCTTTTTCCTCTGATATATTTGGATGTGGCCTTAAAACAGCCATTAAGATGTATGTCTGTTTTATGTTCCATTGGTACCATCTCTGCATACAGTGTCATGTTTTCACAGACACATCTATATGTACGCGAGTGTTATAGAACAGCATCTTAGCACTAACCTGGAATTGCCACATAAGAAACTGTGCTGCACACCAAAGTGCTGCAGGTTTGCTCAGACCAAAGGTGAGCGACCTCGCCCACTGGAAGCATGTCTAGAGCGCTAAGCCATGATCAGCTGGCAGAGATCACGGGAGAACTGCGAGTTCATGCAGGAATAGTATGTAACAGTGGAAAATTTTACCTTTTGGGGTTAATTTGTTATCCATTCTGGTAAAAGTCCATGACATTATAGCTTCTGCCATTGGGTGAGTACATTTGGAAGTTAAAAGGTTAATGTTTGCTTAAAGGATCTGTGGTTTTATGTTATAAACTTTGGCTTAATGCTCTCAAAAGTTAACTTTTCCTCATCAATGGCGCCATTGTAGCTCTGTGACCTGCTGACCTCTCAATGACCCTTTGCTCTCGCTGTAGGATGAGACCTAATGTTGATATAGTGATGATTTTTAAACAGGAGTCTGTGCATTGTGTTGTATTTTGAAAGAACCGGACGTTCAACACCTGTGACTTTCTGTCCGGAGCTTTCTGATCAACAGGAACTGACGCGGTTTAGCAGCGGCCGGCACTGAAAATAGACCTGCAGCGTATCTCAAAGGAAACAGACCGGAGTGGCGCTTCAGGGACGCGCCGCTGATGGGCTGAAGCGCCAGCAGTGGAACTGCTCTGATAGACTAGAGAGGGAGTGATGTGCTCTGCGGTCCCATCACGGCGCGGTTGCTGTATGTGGAAAATGGAGGTAATTCTGCTACATCAAGTACTTATCTTGCACATTTAGAAGTTTACTTTGATTGTCACTGGGCATAATCCTAGAATTTTATTAATTTATAACTTAACTCATCTGGTCATGTGATGGATCCTAGTGGTGTTGGAAATGATCTTCTCTACAATGCATTTTGAAGCCGACGTATGCAATTCTGCATCACTGCAGAGGCAGCTCATTATCCATGCAGATGGACTCTGCTTGTATATTTTACTTGCAGTTGGAGCCACTGTATACAAGCGCATCTCCAAAACTAGATATATCCTAGATTCATCATTACAAAGTGAAACATTTCAGGACTTTTCCTGTTCACAAAAATCCACTATAAGATATTAGAATATCACCAAACATTAGTCCAAAAAATGATTTGTAATGCCGAAATGTTGACCTTCTGGAAGAGCTTTCTGGGCAGGTGAAAAGGAAATCAGTATCTCCATAAAGCTTCTCAGCAGAGGGAAGCACCACATCAACCGTCTGTCCTCCAGTGTGTGGGGCGAAGCGTCTCTCAGAGCCACCAACAATGTCCTCGACATGCAGAGATGTTCAACAGCATTCCTCTGCATAGACCATTTTCTGCTGTCAATGTGTACAAAAGGTCGAAACAGCTCACCTACGTTTGGACCATGCCTTTATGTCAGGGACTGACTGAACATATTTCAGGTTTTGTTGGGAAAATAAAAACATTCACAGAAGTGCTCAGAGTTCTCTGAAACAGGATTTTCAAACACTAAAATGGTGTTTGTATTAACCTGCAGCTCTCAGTAAATAACTAAAGAAGATAAATGAACTTGGGCCAAGCCAGAGGCAAGTCACTGAATCTTTAAACCTTTTAGTTTTCATAAAAATAAACCTGACTCAATCAATACCCGTGATTTACTGTAGTTCACTGATCAGTTCAGCGATCTTTGATGTTTGCTGACTGCTCTGAGTTTGAGGGTTTAGGGGTGAATGAGACAAAACTTAAATAATTTCTATAAAATTGATCCTCTTTAAACAAAAAAGTGATGTCTGAAAGTCTCGAGGCCACATAAATACTCGTTTAGCCTCCTGAGACCTGAACTTTTGTTTGGAAGGAACTTAAGTTTCTCTTACTGAAACAGGATAAGTGGGACTTGTTAGGCTTTGTCTTTGGACAGACATTTCTGGAAATTTTCCTTTCCAAAATACAAACAAATTCCCTACAATTTTGGAGGAATTATCTACAAATTCTGTGAAAATTCTTAAAAAAAAAAAAAAAAAAACCTTTAAATGATTCAACATTTGTTTAGATTGTCCTTGAATGATTCAATGAAACTTCATAACCCTGAACACTCAAATGAAACATTTTCCCCAGAAAGTTATGTGTAAATTCCCTAATCTTTTTTTGGGAAAATCCCCCAAATTTCAAGGGAAATTTCACTGTAAAATGTATAAGCAAATTGTCTAAATTTTACAAATGTATTTTCCCAAATCCCATCAGAAGTGAAGGAAACATCTAAATAAATTCCCTTAAAGTTCTGTGGAAATCATTTTAAATTGAAATAAAAATAAAGTTTATTCCAAAACTTCAAATGAGGCTCTTCAAAATATTCAAAAACATCCCCTAAAACTCAAAGTAAATTCCCCCCAAATTTTTAATTGTAATATTAAAATTGTACAAACATATTCCCTTAATTTACATGAAAACACCCGAAAATTCCCAATCAAATTCCTAAAACAATACATTTGTTTTTCAAAAATTTCCATGAAAATGCCCCATAAATTTCAAAGCAAATTTTCCCAAAATGTTCAATGAAACCCTCCAAAATATACAAACATATCTCCTTAACTTGAAAAACACTGAAAAATTCACAATCTTATTTCAAGAGGATTACAAAAAAAGTCCATTAAATTGCAAATAATGATGATAAATATCATGATAATAACAAAACATCTCAAAGTGAATCTACCCCACATTTTTAATTAAACTCAAAATATACAAACGTATTTCTTTTATTTCCACAAAAACACCTACAATCTCTTTCCAAAATTTCCATGAAAATGTCCCAAAAAGTTCAAAGCAAATTTTCCCAAAATGTTTATTTTCAATGAAACTCTCCAAAATATACAAACATCACCCCTTAATTTCCATGAAACCCTTGAAAAAAAAAGGCCAATGAAAATGCAAACAATAATCATTAGTATAATAATAATGACAATACATCTCAAAGTAAAATTTATTAAGAAAATCAAAATATACAAACATATTCCCTCATTTTACATGAAAACACCGGAAAATTCCCCAAAATGTACAAAATTTTTTTTCAATTTTTTTCAAGAAAACCCTTCAAAATAATCAGACATGTTTCCTTAATGTTCAGGAAAACACAGGAAAATTTCCGAGCAAAATTCCTAAAAATCAGAGCTTTAGAACGCCACTGTTAAAATGTACAAGCAGAGGGAGGAATAAATCACCCATTCACCCCAGAACACCCTGGTTCATCTTACACACTGATTTAATTTCTTTCAGTAAATGTAGCTTATCTAGGGTTTGATCTCTTCACAGCCTTTTCATTCCATTCATTTCTAGTTAACCTTTTCTAAAAAGCTGTGAGTGAGTTTGTCCTGTTTTATCAGGAGCTGGATGCACACACTTCTGTCTTTTAAAAGCTGCTGCGGTCGTCTGGTGAACCAGATCGTTGGGCTTCATCGTGAACAGCTGCTGTCACTTTATTGAATCCATTCAGAGCGTTTGAGCTAGCTGGTCTGCCACCCATCATAAAGCAGAAGAGATGGAGAGCTGGTTGGTCATTCTGGCTTTTATAGGGAGAAATATCCCGTCTGATCTCTTGTCTCTCCTTTTTTTCCATTAAATGTTGCAAAAACTTTATTTTTTTCTTCCTTAGACTGAACAATTAAAGTAAGAGTCTGAGATTTCTGCAGGGGGAACATGCAGACTCGTGTCATATTAGCTCTGTTCCTCCTCTACAGCAGAGTTTCACTAAAACTACGTGCCTTAGAAATACTGAAGTTTAATTTTGCCTTCTCAGTGTCAGAAAGTGGAAACTAATAAAGCAAAATGGTTCTTGAAAGTGGTTTTAGAAAATGAGATTATGGCCAAATACTCCAGCCTCACTGATTAAGTTTCAAAATGTTATGACTTTGATGTAACTGGATATCAAAATGAAAACCTGCAGTATCTAAATCTATTGAGTCACGTATCACTCTCCAGCAGCAGCATAAATCTACACTGTGATTACAGCTCAGCACACTGCGCTAACAGACTGCCATAAACACTTCATCCTCTTTTTTAAATCAAGTAAATCAGCTTCTTCTTGAACCAGTAAATCTACAAAATGAGTCATTAAAAGTGGAACTAAAGATTCTACAGTGATTTCGGTTAGAAAACATCAAGGTTTGACTTGTTAAATTTAAAGCAACACATTTTAACTTTTTCTCTCTAAAATACAAAACCTAAGGAAAGTATTCATCCCCTTGGATGGTGGACCCTTAATGATTTTATAAATCAGTCATGGTCAATATAATTTAGCCTTTTTGACCAAAAAAAATCCCCAAAATATCTACACAACCACAAACACACCATTCCCACAGTGGAGCACTGTGGTGGCAGCATCATGCAGTGGGGACGCTTCTTAGCAAAGTCAGAGGGTACCTGGTAATATTATTGTAATGCAGTGGTTCCCAAACTTTTTCTACCGGGCCCCCCTTTAGTAGAAGAAGATGTTTTCAGCCCCCCTTTAGCTTGAGGATGCTCCAAAGGTTCTCAACAGGGTTGAGGTCAGGGGAGGATGGGGGCCAAACCATGAGTCTCTCTCCTTTTATGCCCATAGCAGCCAATGACACAGGGGTATTCTTTGCAGCATGAGATGGTGCATTGTCATGCATGAAGATCATTTTTCTACAGAAGGCATGGTTCTCTTTTTGTACCTTGGAAGAAAGTGGTCAGTCAGAAACTCTATATACTTTGCCGAAGTCATTTTCACACCTTCAGGGACCCAAAAGAGGCCTACCAGCTTTCTCTTCATAAATCCAGCCCAGAACATGACTCCTCCACCTCTTTGCAGACGTCACAGCCTTGTTGGCACATGGTGGCCATCCACCAACCATCCACTACTCCTCCATCTGGACCATCCAGGATTGCATGGCACTCATCAGTCAACAAGGCTGTATGAAAATGAGTCTTCATGTATTTCTGGGCCCCCTGCAACCATTTCTGCTTGTGAGTATTAGTAAGGGGGGGCTGAATAGTAGGTTTATGCATGACTGCAAGCCTCTGGAGGATCCTTCACCTTGAGGTTGGTGAGACTCCAGAGGCACCAGCAGCTTCAAATACCTGTTTGCTGCTTTGTAATGGCATTTTAGCATCTGCTCTCTTAATCCCATAAATTTGTCTGTCAGAAACCTTCCTCATTATGACTTTATCTGCATGAACCCGTCTGTGCTCTGAATCAGCCACAAATGTCTGTTAACATGTAACTTGGCCTGTTAAGATGTTTTGATTGAAATAGCTTTTTATTTCAGTAAATATGACCTCATAATGCGGAAAATTCAACAAATTACCATTTTCAGTTCTTTACAACCAATAAAATCTTTTAAAACTCTGTTTTGCATAATAATGTGGAACAGTGCGTTTTGAGTTTTTTTTTTTAAATAATGGTTATCATTATGAAGTTTGTTCAAAAACATTTGAATTATGCTCTAACGGCTGATGACTTGAAAAATATTAACTTCCATTTGCATTCATATTTAGGAAAATAAGGGGAAAATGTCATTTGCATAATAATGTGGAAAGTGGTATAGTGGGTGTGTCTATGCTGGAATATAATTGGTGCAAATTCTTTTGTGTATTGTGCGAAAATTGGGCAAATAGATGGCACCATTTCTGCAGAAACCATGGAGCTTTGTACATTTTACATCAGTGCAGTTGTGCTCAGAGGTTTTTGGCAGGCTAGAGCACTGCAAAGTTAATTTCTTCATAGGTTATTTTTTAACTTTACATGCATTTATTGCCTTTTTCTGTTTATTTTATGCCTGAAGAAGGACATATGCAGGATCATTTCAATCATCCCACATCTAAAGGGTTAAACTCTGCAGCTAACTGAGGAAGATACCTGGTATCTATAAGGCCTATTTCAATGGTGTGGGAATCCCAAAGACAATGAAAGTTGAGAATTATTTTCTGAATTGTTTTCTGCCCCTAAAAGCCCATCAGTTGTATCTTTGTGCTGTATTGGTTACCGTCCAGTTTCCGCTGGGTTCAGGTCACTTTGCAGCCCGAGCAGATGGCTGCAGACTGCAGTATCTTGGACAGAAGCAGGGTTGTCAGAGGGCCAAGGCTCCCATAGCCAAAATTTGAGTTTCCATGTCCCCTAGACCCCACTCTAACGTGGGTCAAAATCTGTGGCTGCAGCAGAAAATTTGTATGCTTGCAATTTAATCCATGGGTTAAGCAAGGACACAAGGATGTTTAAAATCAGCAACCAACAGAGGTGTCAAAGCTTCTGCTCATGGAGGATAAATCTGGAGTCTAGATGGGGCTGATTAGTCCCTGAGTTTTATCATTTTCCCCAGGCCAGACTTTCATTCTCATTTACTTATATGTGAATCAAAAAAATCAGCAAGCCCATCCTTATCAACAAAATCCACATAATTATGGGTGTGATCTGAGCGCTGAGATATCCTGAGAGTTCTTTTTCACTAATACCTCTCTCCTGGAGCCTCACTTTTCTCCACAAAAAAACAAAAATGAAGCATAAGAGGCACCACAACATAAAGAAGAGACAATAACATTCAACGAGTTGAAAGGGAAATAAACCTCCAAACAAAATTAAACACTGAAAAATTAAAATGAAATTTGTAGGCATGAAAACCCATTAAATAGCTGTGGGAACTGCTAGATTAGTACTGGATCCAGAGGAGAAAATAGTCTGGCTTACAACCTGTGCTTCTGCTCACCAGAGGCTTGTTTACCTTGACTCTCCTATTTGGCGCAGGGTTAATAGCATTCATTCAGCTCTGGGCTCCTGTGATGAAAGAAGCTGTCCAGTTTGGATGTCGGGCTCTGAGAGCTGGCAAAACTCAATCACAGTCTGGACCAAAACAATCATTTCCTCTCTTGTGTCCATGTTCCCCCTACCAGGAGGAGTGATTTCTGTTCCTCTTTGGTATATTGAACTCAGCAAGCATCTTTTGGCTGTCTTATTTCGCAGCTGCTTGGTGGGTTAGAATTAGTTTGTTCACATCCATCATGTCAAACATACTCATAGTAACTGCTTTCACACACTCTTGCACACTTGCACACTCTTACACAAACATTACACAACATTGTTATCGTTAATATTGATGACATTATTATGACTATTTTGCTGGTTGGTTTATTCATCTCTTCATGTAGGGCACTGATCACCAACTGGTGGCCCGAGGGCCAAATCAGGCCCCCCAAATCTTCCTGTCTGGCCCTTTGAAGATCATTGAATTCAGAAAAGGAGGAAAAGCTGTTTTGATTTGAATTTTGTCTTTTAGCTTTTAATGTCTGCGGCTATTAAATCCACAATTAGTATTGAAATGGTTGTAGAATGACTTAACATGGTTCTTGTCAGCCATTATTAATTTCTTTTTTTTTTTTTTTACCTCCGCCAAGGAGGTTGTGCGATCGAGTGGGTTTGTTCGTTTGTTAGCAACATAACTCAAAAGTTGGGAACGGATTTTCATGAAATTTTCAGGAAATGTCAGAAATGGCATAAGGGAGAACTGATTAGATTTTGGGAGTGGTCCGGATCACCGTCTGGATCCAGGACTTTATTTTAAGGATTCTGCACTACTGGGAGATAGGGCTAATGGCGGAGGTCTGCGCTCTTACCACTCTACACCAGGAGATGGCAGACATGAGTAACTTCAATCCCAGCAGCAGTTTTTGGGTGTGTTTCTATTCAAAGTTTTGGAGTTTATAGAGTTTGAAAGACGCACGCCCAGTTGAAGAGACAAGTCGGAGCGTAACAGAGAGAAAGACAGCTAATTGTAGTGAGAATACTCACAATGCTGGGAGGAATAGAGGAATATTCACCCTCTGCCATGACTTCCAGTCATCTTCAGGGAGACCACGGGTGCATCTGTTGGCACACGTAGCGAAGCCAATGCTTTGCCTCACCGTATTTCCACCCCACTGGGGAGGGAGTATTCGGCGAATGCCGTGGTAGGGGGCACATGGTGACGGATCCAGGAATTTTCTGAAGGGTTCTTCACTATTAGGAGATAGGGCTAATGGCGGAGGTCTCCGCTTTCCAAGTACTTTTCTAGTTTTTATTATTATTTAGGACTGGCAGAAATGTTGCAAAAATGACCAGATTAAGTGATGAAAAGGGGTTCAAGAGTGGCACAGGGGGGGCAAAAATTTGTCTGAAAATTGGTGAAAATAGGTTAAAATGTGTTAAAGTGGAAAAAAAGGTGCAAAAAGTATTAAAAAAATTGGTTAAAAGTGGCAAAAGTGGTGCAAAAAGGTAACCAAAAGGGGTTAAAGAGTGGCAACACATAGATAAAATAGAGTGACACAAAGGAGGAGAAGTGGTTTAAAAAGGACTAAAGAATTGAAAAATTGAGTTAAAGAGGCTAAAAGAATCAAAAGTGGCAAAAAACACAGCACAAATAGCCCAGCAAAGTAGTGGAAAGGGTTAAAGAGTGGCACACAGGGACAATAATTGGCAGGAAAGTTGCAAAAATGATCAAAAATGGGTTAAGAGGGGCCAAAAATTGCTGCAGAGATGGCAGAATGAAAAAAGTGCCAAAAATAAGTTAATACTGGTACTAAATCACAACTGGGGAGGGCCCATTCTCTGAGATTTTCAGGGGCACAGCTAATTCTGTAACCTGACACGCCAGATGGATGTGTGAAACACATCCATCTGGGAAAGCTTCAACAGGAAACGTTTGAGAAAAGGCAGAGGCTTTGAAAAAAACTTGGAGTATGATTGGGTGATCGTTCTGTCACATCTCTACGGGCCAATCAGAGCAACAAAACACGTGACGTAGCCGCTATCGAGGAATAATGTGAAACATGGCGACTAAAGACATGTCAGTACTCGACTTTTGTCGTTTTTGAAAAGAAAACTACTCACTGCTGTTCTTTGTTCTTGTTTTAATGAAGAAATGTCATTAATAAAACTGCTGCTTTAGCAGCATCCACGCTAAGCTCTTCCTCCATAACTGCACCAGCCTCTTGCTGCTGCTTGTTTACGTCACGACTCTGCCGCGTCTGAAAGTACTGCCCCTCGTCACTGATTGGTCCTGTCACTTTCTAACCGACCCCAAAGGGTTCAGATGGGAGCTTTGCAAGATAGATTCGCCGATGAAAAACAAGGAAATGGGCGTATCCATCTGCTTTGCAAGGTTACTAATTTTGTGGACAGGCCTGTCTCTTTAGACTCAGTAGGTAAAGGGTTAATGAAGTTCTCCTCTATAAAAACTTCACTGTCCTTCAAAGCGAATCATCAGGCCGCTAAAGAAACAACAGATAATGAAACTTTGTGAAACAATCAGAGCCTACAGCCGACTTCTAAGTCTCCCCACTGGCTCACCTTCCTCCAGACGAGCAGCATTAGCAGCTGTCAGTCTTCCTCTCTCTCCTGACCTCAGCCATCACTCTTCTCCATTGTTTCCTGACATTAGCTATCGGAGAGTGGCGTGCCCTCTTTGATTCCTCTTCCTCTTCGTCTCCTGCCACCTGTGAGCCGCCCATTTATATTTAAAAGGGCCCCCAGGACTCCCAGCCTGTCTGTGCTGAGCTCTCTGCTGCCCTGACCTGGATAATCTGTGGCTCTCTTAATAACTGCTAATGAAAGTTACCACCTCGGCACTCGGCGCCGACGTCTCCCTCTCTGCCCTCCTCGGTTATTCCTCTTAACTTCCCTCATCTTTAATTCCTTTATCCATTTCAATTATTTCCTGTCTCTTTCTCTTAGTCTGTGTCCGTCTCTCTGAGGACTCTGAAGAGATACTATTGACGGTAATTATCAACCTCTCAGACCGGTGAGGGTGACACCCTCGCTCCGTCGTTTCTGTTCTTCCACTGAATGACAGAGGGGGAATCAGCGGTGCCTGCTGAAGACCGATGTGACTCGGTTAACACCCAGCTGTCAGGAACATGTCACTCTGCTTTCACTTATACCAGTTTTCAGGACGTGGCATCTGCAAAATTCAGTCTGTCTGTAAAGGTTGAACTGGCTGTATGAGAACTCAGGTTTTAAAGGAAAAGGGGCCTCTTTGCCTGCAGGAGCTGCATGCTGATGTGGTTAAGGAGGTGGTGCTTTTGCACATAGACAAAAGAAAAATGTGCATGCATTAGAACAGAAGATGACCAATTAACCACAAACTACTGCTAAAGGGAACTTGAAGTCTATCATTGTCTGTCTACATCACTTTTCTCTGCCTGTTTTGTCACTTCTAAAGCAATTCATGCTACTTTCTGCCTATCGTTGCCTCTGCTGACCCATTAATGCCTCTATCAACCACTTTTACATCCCTTTTTTGCCCGTTTTAACCACAGTTAACCCATTTCTGCCAGTTTATATCAATTTTTATCTCATTCCACCTAATTTCCACCGTTTTTTGCACTTTAAAGCTATTTCAGCTACTTTTTGATCCCCTTTTTCAACTTTTTGTTCCCTTTTTTTCCACTTTTAACCCATTTATGTTCTTTAAATGTCCAATTTCACTACCTTTTCACCATTTTTTGCCATTATTAACCAATTTTGGGAAATTTTAACCCATTTTAATTATGTTTATGGCAAAAATTATTGCATTTAAAAAAGGCTAAATGAACTGATAAAGATAGATGTTTGTTGATAAGAGTGGTTATTATTCAGGTCAAATATTAAATATGGTTTTCACAGCTTAACTTCACAATGGGCCATGGTTTTGCTTACCTCCAGGGGCCCCCAGTTTGGCTGGGTCCCAGAAACCTCCCCCTTTATTCCTCCTTAAGGACAGCCTTGTCTGCACATGACTATTCTTGAATTTTTGTGGCTGTTCAACCACCTTCAGGTACAGGTCCCCGGTCCCTGGCACCTTTATTTTGTGGGTCGCGGGCTGAAAAGGTTGAGAAACTCTGGCATATACGACCTGATTATTATGCTCTAATTTAGTTGAAACTATAAGTTTGCTTCTATGTAGATGATGTAGGATTGCATAACAGTAGCTCATCCTCCACCTGCCTGGTCCTCGCTCTGATTTCCCTCTAATGCTGAGACACAGACATCCAATAGAACTAATAGGTCTGCAGTTAATGTGTCAGTGTTATTAGGGAGCCAGATTAACATCCTTTATACTATTATAGCTAAACTCCTTCTCTCTAAGCCTTTAAGCTCATTCAGTTCCTCCGACTATAAATCTGATTTCAGCACCTTTCATTTCTTATTCTAAATTTGCCACCTTTATCCCTTTGTGCCTTTTCAAACTTTTAATACTCCTTCGGCTGCCCCTTCATACAAAGTTAAGCCAACAGTGCAGTTTGGTTCCCAGCTGTGCATCAAGCTAAATGGGTCAGTGTCAGCTTTCAGCAGCCAGCAATATCCACAGAAATTCCTCATAAGGAAAAGCTTTCTCTGGATTACTTAGACGGTGCACTTTGAGTGCTGTTCTTAAATCTCAGACAATAAATTCCCGTTTTAAAGGAGCATAATGCATGAATTCAGTTGGGAGTGCTTTGGTGGACATTGTCTCTGATTGGAAGGGTAATCCAGTGGTAATTTCTGGTAATTTTTTCATTCTAACCTCCTAACCCTGTTATATGGTATCATTTCTCTGGTAAATAGTTGGTATGTTACACCTACCCTAACCCCCATAATATGGTAGAGATTCTCTTCTAATTCGGTGGTATGTTACCAGAACCCTTACCTCCTAACTTTAACCTTTGTAATATTGCAGGATTCTCTGGTAATTGGGTGTATTTTACATTGACCCTAACCACTATAATATGTATTCTCTGTTATTTAGGAGTCTCTGTTACCAGAAACCTGACCTCCTAAGTCTAACCTTTGTAATATTGCATGATTTTCTGGTTATTAGGCGGTACTTCACATTGACTCTAACCCCCATAGTATGGTTGCAATTCTCTCCTATTTAGGTGGCATGTTACCCCAACCCTAACCTCCTAACTCTAACCTTAGCAATACTGCAGGATTCTCTGGTAATTGGGTGTATTTTACCATAACTCCCTAATCCTTGTAATATTTTGGCAATTCCCTGGTGATGAGGTAATATTTTTCCCTAACTTACTAACCGTATTCTAACTTTAAAGACCCTGTAAAGTGAAAATGAATCTGTATTTAGGTTTGTTGTATGACAGGTCACTGGTTTATGGACCCTTAGTTCAAATTTCAGTCAATTAAAACATCTCCAAGTTTATAAAATTGAGCTTCAAAATAATGAAAAATGAGGCAGTAAAATCTGCTCCAGGATGGTGTGGGCGTGTCTGTTGAATGGGCTGAAGCCACGCCCACTCAGGAGAAATACGATCCACTCAAATAAAAAAAAAATTCTACAATCTGAATGGCAGAAAGCTCTCACATCAGTATCCTGCCCCTTGACACCCAAATTAAACCCAGCCAGGAAAGAGGTGAAAAACTTTCTACCCCAACCTTACCCTCCTAACTCTAACCTTTGTAATTTGGGTGCTCTGGTAATTAGTTGGTATTTAACACTATCTCCAACACCCTAAGCCGATTCCCTGTAATAAAGTAACAATTCTCTCTTAATTAGGTGGTATTTTACCCTAACCTCAACCCCCTAACTCTAACCTTCCTCATACTGCAGGGTTCTTGGGTAATTAGTTGATATTTTCCCTGACACCCTTACCCTCATATTATTACGGCAGCTCTCTGGTAGTTAAATGGTGTTTCACTGTGTAATTTTTTTAGGAATAGGACGAGGCAGGGTGCATCTAAGGTCTTACTATGTGGTAACCCAGTATGGTCTGTTTTACATAATAAAATGGTTTACACACTTCTAAATTAGAATATCCTAATTCTGCAGTTTCCTGGAGGGTTGTTTTCCAGCAGACTGAGAACGGCTGGTGAACAGCAGGGCTACAACATTTCACTTGGTCAAACTGTTAGATAAAAAGGATTCATTTCTGAGCTTTGTCAGTCTGTGCTGGTTTTAAGCCTTTAATTTATTCTATGACTGATGAAGTGTCCAGGTCATTGTTATCATTGTGCTCTTAAATTGTGAATGGCTTTTGGACCATTTTAACATCTGTACACATCAGACTGATTGAACCAGGCCTTCGAGTAAAAACCAGAGAAACTGTCTGAATAGGAAGGAGGGTTTTAAAGCATGACTGGTTCAACAAAGCTTGATCAAACAGTGAAGTTATCCCAGATAAAATTAGATGATTTGCTCTATTAATAAAATATTATTCAGTTTTTAATTTCCAAGGTTATAGATGAAATAAGGAGGGTTGTATCGGCTCTGTTTCTCTACAACACAGATTCTGTGTTTTCTTTGCCTCTTTCTGCTCTTGGAGGAATCATGCATATTTCATGGATATAGGCCCCTTTTAGCCAGGAATTATATTTGGAAAATGAACAAACAAAAGGGATTTGATTATCTAAACTGAACTCTGAAAGTAGAGCTCTAAACTTTTTATAGAGATCACATGCCTGCAGGGAAGTTTGTGCAGAGGTGAACCAGTGTCTGACACGCTGCCCTTGTCATTTCCTAAAAGGAAACAGAGAGAACAGACATTAGTGTATATTTGCCTCTTCAGTTTACTTTTCTAACACTGCCTTAATCTTCTCCGTTCTTCTTCATACATGACTGATATATTCACGGTCATGTGTGGGATTATTTTGTTTCTAATTGATGTTGTGTGTTTTGTTGCTGAAATATGAAGACGACTGTAAAATGTCACGAAACTTTCTTTACACTAGAACTGCCAATGGGTCAAATTTACCCAAGACTGTTCTTTAATTGTATCTTATTTGATGTGTACAGTTTTAAAGACTGGCAGTCTTTGACTTTTCATAAAAGTTTGTTAAATAGCATCTGGTGTCATAAACAAAATCTTTGCCTAAACCAACCAAACAGACATTTATATCTAGAACCACCATGCAGGTCAAATTTACCACATAAGAAAGCCTTGATTTTCCCGCTGTTTTATTTTGCACCTGCAATAAATAGATGCCACAATGGAAATATCTGCCTAATCAGAAGTCGATAGCGGGGAAGAAGACATTGATTAATGTCAAAAGGTAATCTCAGTGCTTTTAATGATGAAGAATACGGTGATGAGGAAGTTTCGGGATTAGCAATCATTCTAAAGACTATTTTTTTTTTATGTGACAGATCATCTTCCAACAGTGATCTAGTTTGCTATCTGTGGTTAATAAGCTGTTCAGTGTCAATGGTTGACTTATAATCTTTGGTCAGTGCTATTTATGAAAATCAAGGCACTTTAATGACAGGTAAATTTGACCCGTTGGCTGTTTTAGGTATATAGAGATCCACGGCAGTTCTAGTGTTAAACAGTGCCAAGAAAAGGTTTTCACCCCCCTTAGATGTTTTAGCCCTTTATTGATTTATAAAATCAATCTTGGTCAATATATTTTTATTAAAAAAAAAAAAAAACTCAAAAACTCTTCAGTGTTGAAGTTAAAATGTACATGGACAAAGTAATGTCAATTACATAAAAATAAGTAATGTGAAATAAGTGACTGCATAAATATCCACCCCCTTTAAAGTGACTGAGCTAGTAGTGTCATATTTAGTGATACCTGAATCTGGTTAATCAGTATTCCTGGCTACCATTACACCATGCAGAAAGAACACTCCAAGCAACTCAAAGAAAAGGTTATTGACAAGTTTAAGTCAGTGGATGGATACCATAAAAAAATCCAATACACCGAACATCACAAAGAAATAGATGGAATACGACACGTGTAAATCTGCCAAGATCAGACCGTCCTCACAAACTGAGTCAGCGTGCAAGAAGGAGACTAGAGAGAGAGGCCACCAAGACACCTATGACTACTCTGAAGGAGTTCCAAGCTTCAGCAGCTGAGATGGAGAGACTCTGCAGACAACAACTGTTGACCAGGTTCTTTACCAGTCAAAGCTTTATGGGAGAGTGGCAGACACTGTTGGAGAAAACTCAGATTCAGAGTTCACCAAAAGGCATGTGGGAGACTCCATGGTCAAGAGGACGAAAGTTCTTTGGTCTGATGAGAATAAACGGTAAAGTTTGGCCATCAGACAAGACGCACATACCCACAAACGCACCATCCCCACTGTGGAGCACGGTGGTGGCAGCATCATGCTGTGGGGATGCTTCTCGGCAACCAGCCCCTGGAAGGCTTGTGAAGGAAGAGGGTTAAATGACTGTGGAAAAATATAGGAATGTCCTTGGGGACGATCTTTACAAGTCTGCAAGAGAATTATGCTTGAGCTTCCAGGAAAATACATCCAGGAAGACAATCTTTGATTTTTGGCTGGCCATGATTGTTTGCTACCGCCAAGAAAACAATAGCAGATGACATTGGAGCATTGTGATTGGCCAACAGGCTAACAGGAAGAAGCATAGCAACACTGCTAAGTTTTTCATTTCCAAATATGTAATGAATTTCCATTTTTTTCATAGATTTAAGGATGTGGATGTTTAGTATCACAGCTCTGAATAAGCACCGCGCTTTTTGTCTGGATAAAAAGTGCAGAGAACCGTCTGTAGATTGGCAGAAAGGTAAGCTATTCATCACAATTTACTCCAAAGAGATCCATCTTATGGTTGCTGAGATATTGTTAACAATGCATTCATGTGCAAATAAGATCAGATGAGCCCTTTCTGAGTGCTTATTTGAAGAAGAACCCCTTTGATTTTGATGATTTTTCCTAAATTGATATCGATCCATCCACTCCTTTTCTCATTAATTTAGTATAAATGGGCCGTTCATGCTTGGAAACCCTCCAATGTGGCTGAATTAAAACAATTCTACAAAAAGGAGATGGTCAAAATCCCTCCACAGTGTTGTGAAAGACTCACAAATGCTTGCAGTTGTTGCTGCCGAGGGTGGAACAACCAGTTATTAGGCTTAGGGGGCGTATGCTTTGTGGTGGGCATAGATTCAGAGGACACACTCTGCATCCTTAGTCAGATATTACTGCTTTTTATCAGTATTTTAAAACTCTCCAGCTGCTATTGTCGGTGAGTAATAAGAGATAAGAATGTCGTTGTTTGTGAAGATTGAAGAAAAGGGCGGTGGAGTGAACAACACTGTAGCTCACCTCCTTTTCTCTTTATTCTTTACTGTCTGCATGCACAGAAGCGTGTTCTGCATTTCACGCCCCAGCAGCTGCACCAAACAACCCAGCTCTATTTCCTCTCCTTCTCCTGTTCTAGTTGTATTTTTACACACCATCCTCTCGTTTTTTTTTATCACCTTCTCATCTACCTTCCTGTATTTCTTTGTCTCTCTCCTATAGCTACTCTCCTCTTTTTTCTACCCTGTATTCCAGTTGTAAAGCCACACGTCTAATGCTGTATTGGTTTCAATCGTGGCTGCAAAGCCCTGAGCAGACCCGTAACATTCCTTATTGCTGCCTCAGTAACTATTTACCCTGTGAGCTGTGTTCTGTTTTTGTGTATTCAGTGCCAGTGCTGGGCTTGGTGAACTAAATCCCACAGGGTGAGAGAGAACGAGAAAGAGAAGGAAGGGAAGTGAGGCCTTTTTTAAAATCCCCCCTGGACCAGCCTGTATCATCCTCCTGGTTGCTCCCAGCGCTGCCCTTTTTTAATGACATTTTTGGGGGAAAGAAAGCAGCTTCGAATCATCACAGGCCAGCCCAGGGGGGAAACAAAAGGGTTTGTAATGGAGTTCATGAGAGCAGAGGGAGGGATTCTTTGAAGAAAGCATTGGCTTACTGAGAAATAGTCGGATGAAGGGATAAAGCATATTAATATACACAATATAAATTCTAAAGTGGAATAATTTCACTTATTTGGTTTTGAAAAAAATGTGCATTTGCAGTTACCAAGGATGGCAGAGGTTTAATCCATGGAACAAATTAGAAAGTTTGTTGAAAACTAACTCTAGGGAAGGAAAAGTTCTGAATTGTGAAAATGAAGTTTAATGGGAAGAACAAACAGCAACGACAAGGACGAACTGTTGTTTTTGTAATCTTCATTAATGAAAGATGACTGCGTGTTTTATAGTGTAACTGGGGAAACAGTGTAGCTGTTCAGTTGGTTTTCTTTTTTGAGGGAGAGAAAAGGAGGCAGATTTTAAAGCAGGCACCATTCAGGGACATTTAAAAGGGGCTATAATGAAAAAGATTTCTTGTTGTGCTACAGGAAATAGTTTAGTCTAACATTCAGCCTTATAGCAACAGGAAGCTCCACCGACACCAGCAGCTCAGAGAACAACTAAAAAGACTGAGGTGTGTCACTTTGTGACCTTCATCCATTTACAGACAATCCTAACTGAACCCTTCTGAAGAGTTCAGGGATGAGCGTGGTGCTGTGATTAATGCCACTCGTCGCTCAGTGGGAGTGGTAGTAGCTCAGTGGGGATGGAAGTAGCTCAGTGAAGGTGGTAGTAGCTCAGTGGGGATGGTAGTAGCTCAGTGGGGTTGGTAGTAGCTCAGTGGGGACTGTAGTAGCTTAGTGGGGGCTGTAGTAGCTCAGTGGGGACGGTAGTAGCTCAGTTGGGGAGGAAAAAGCTCAGTCTGTAGGGACATGGGCTTGGAATCTGAGGGTTGCCAGTTCAAGTCCTGGTCGGACCATACCTGGACTTTTGCCTGGTTGCTGGAGAGGTGCCAGTTCACTTCCTGGGTATTGTTGAAGTGCCCTTGAGCAAGGCACTGAACCCCCAACAACTCACGGCAGTGCTTCAGCAAGAGCAGCTGACATCTCTCCTCCAGTGCATGTCTATGGTGATCCTGACTGTGCATGTTTGCATGTAACTCAGTCTACATGTGTGTTATATGTAAAACAACTGAGTGCAAACTGTGAATTTCCCTTCAGGGATTGATTTATGCATCTTCTTCTTCTAATCTAAGTTTAAAATTGTGGTACCAAGGCAACGCTTATCCAAAAATGTTGAATTATTGGAGAAAATTACTGGAAGTAATACACAACAGTTCCATCTGTCTGGTTATTGTGGAGCAGGAACAAAAGACCGAACAGAAGAAATGAGCTGCAGAACAATCAGAATCAATCCTTATTTTCTGATTCGTCCTCCTCTGTACAATGACCTTCATCAGTGCAAATCCAATTTCAGTCACAAAGATTTTCATTTTATTCTCTCCAAATGGCATTGTTACATTGAGGAGAGGGAGAAAGAAAACAAAATGAGACAGAAAGCCCCCTCAACCTCTTTTTATATGTGCATCCAAACTTATTGCTGAGTATCCCTCAATAAAGCTCTCACTGAAATACTTGGAAATCCAAAATGTCAACCCTAGAGAATTTAGATGATGATGGCCAAGACATGAGGGCCTCGGGACAATGCCAAGTAAATGTTGGTACCACTTTCTTTCTTGTATTTCCAAAATAATCCCCCCAAATACAAACATAAGAGTCCTTCATGGACTTAAGGTGTAGTATGTAGGAATAAAAACTGATTTATTCCATATAAGTATAATAAAACTGCTATAAAACATAAAAACTGACAAAAATAACACATTTCATTATATATACACCATCTATTCTTACTCATATCTCCATCAGAAACCTAAGAAAATATGAATATGTTAAATACTGACTACATTATAGCAGTAGGATAAGATGAGCCGATTTGTATTTATGCCGTCTTCAATGTCAGAAAATTTTAGACAGAATAAAAAGAAGACATGGACCTTTATTTCAGTATCTCTGCTATCAAATTAAATTATCAGCATAAATCTGTAAGAGAGCTGTTAGAACCTGCAGAAAAGAAGCTCCTGTGGATCAGCCTGCCCTAGGTAAGGGGTACGTTGATCCAGTTCAAGATCCAGATCATGGAGCCAATAACAGGAGAGGAGAGGTTAGACTCTGTTTCTGCTTTGAGGTCAACAACTCAAAGAAATCCTTTGCACACAAAACAGAAGACAAGTCAAATATCTCATTTGTTGTTTTTAGTAATGATCTTCCAATAACAATTTCCCCCCCCCAATACCGATTCCAACCACAGCATTAGGTATCAGCCGATACCAAGAACCGATCCAATACTGGTGTAAATTTGGACCAACTGTGCTGTGGAAGACTGGTGAATTATTTTAGCCCTACATTTAGCCTCTCTGTGACACTTTAGGTTGTTTTCCTGCTCATTATTGTGAGTTTTACCAACAAATACTAAAATAACAATAACACAGGGGGCTGCATCCCAGCCTCTCTTTTTCGATCTCTCTATTATGCTTCATTCAGGCAGCGTGAAGTGACAGCAGAACAGCCTGCCATTGGTTGACAGACTCTCAACAAAGAGCAGAATATCACTGTTAGCGTTCAAGTTAGAGGCCAAAAATGGATTAAATGGATACAAAAAGATATTCAATATCAGGTTAACTGGTGTTGGTTTCATCTTTAAAGTCCAGAAAAGTCACCTGAGTTCAAGGATCACAAAGGGGATTGTTTCCACCTAAAGCACTGGAGAGAAAACCTGACACGCCATCTGGAAAACCTTCCATAGACAGCATTTGGGAAAGGGCAGAGCCTTCGAAAAAAATCTCAGAGGGTGATTGGATAAATATTCTGTTTGTCACATCTTTACGGGCCAATCAGAGCAACAAAACACGTGACGTAGCCCCAAATCGAGGTGCACCACTACGGATGAGAGAAACTCTTAGAGAGCTGCATAACGCGAACCATGGTGACTGTAGGCATGTCAGTACATGACTTTTGTCATTTTGAAAAGAAAACAACTCACTGCTGCTCTCTGTTCTTCTTTTAACAAAGAAATGTCATCAAGTTCTGATAAAACTGGTGCTTTAGCAGCATCCACGCTAATCTCTTCCGCCAAAATTGCTGCTTGCTTAAGTCACGACTCCCAAAGTACTGCCCCTGATGGGTTCTGTCCAGTGTTAATTGTGACAGCACTTTTTATTTAGTTTCAGTTATAGTCTTTTGCCAAAAATATCTTTTAGTTTTAGTCTAGTTTTAGTTAATGAAACTTCACATTTTAGTCCACCAAATTTACAGTAAATTTAGTCGACTGATTGGATCCCTCCCCAACTTACCCCGCCACCACTCAGCAAAAGCAGTTGTGATTGGATCTCCCCCGTATTTCATCCAACCTTTCCACACAGCCAAAGTAGCTGTGATTGGATGTATGCCTAACTTGCCCCTACTTTCTACATGACAAAATTAGATCTGATTGGATAAAGTCTCTGTCAAACATTCTTGTTTTTATTTGTTGACTTAAGTGTCGATTAATTTCGTTTTAGTTTTTGTCCATGTGCACTTTTTATAAGTTACTGTCTCATTTTGGTCAGGGAAAAAGAGGCTATTAACAAAAACTATAATGAAAATAATTAGTCAACTAAATGAACACTGGTTCTGTCACTTTCTAACTGAACCCAAACTGTTCAGCTGGGAGCTTTGCCAGATGGATTCGCCAGTGAGAAACACGGAAGCGGTTGAATCCATCTGCTTTGCAAGGTTAAGTGAGAGAAGAAAATTGTAGAAAATCGAAAAGAGAGATACATAGAGGGCTGCACAGCGGTGCACGGGTCAGCACTTTTGCTTGACAGCAAGAAGGTTCCTGGTCCTGGTCAGGGCCTTTCCATGCGGAGTTTGCATGTTCTCTGCATGCATGCATGGGTTCTCTCTTTGCTCCGGCTTCCTCCCACCACCAAAGACATGATCATTAGGTTAACTGGTGACTCTAAATTGCCTGTAAGTATGAGTGTGAGTGTGCCTGGTTGTCTGACTCTATATGTCAGCCCTGCAATTGACTGGCGACCAGTCCAGGGTGTACCCCGCCTGTCGCCCAAAGCCAGCTGGGACAGGCTCCAGCCCCCCGTGACCCCCAAAGGGCTAAGCATTATAGAAAATGGACTGATGGAGATGCAAAGAGAGAAAGGAAGGAGATGCAGAAAACATAAATGAGATGCTGTCCTGGCCATAAATCAGTCTTAAACTTGCATCAGTAATGATGGAAATAATATGTGAAAAGTGGCATTAATATCCATGTTTGGTTAAAGAGTAAACACTTTAGAAACTAAGATGATAATGAAATGGAGAGGGCTGATATTGGTAAATTTAGCAGAGCTGCTCTAAGATTCACTTTAGCATTTAAAAAATCTGACCTTTTGGCTAGAGCTGATATTTCATCACTGAAAATGTTAGCAAATAACTCTATGATTGTTTCCTAAAAGTGCTGCAGAACTATTAGAAAACTGCTGCAGATACACTTTATCTTTTTGCTGCTAGATGTCGTTTCTGGGAGAACGGACTGAGATTTATGGCCTGTTGTGATTATGGCGCTGGTGTAAGTACACCAAGGCCAGTTGTATAAAGAATCTGTTTCTAAATCGGGCCGTTCATCCATCTTTTAGTCAGTAACTCCTCTTCACTGGTTTCTAAGAGCATTACCTGAAAGATCAGAAACTTTACTTAAATGCAGGAAGCTTCTAGTGGGATGCTATCCACAAGTTTTGTCTAAAACACCCAAAAAACACAAAGACGCAGCAACTATCGACTAACTGAACAAACCGTTTTGGATCAGAAAGTTGAGTCTCTAAAATTGTAGCTTATTTGTTTTGTCCTCTGTGGTCCTGATCAGATTTTGGCAGCAAACTAAGACAGCCTGTGTCTGAATCAATCATGGCAGGCAGGAGCAATTCTCTTTGTGCTTAATACAGAGAGATAGAAAGAGAACCACGAGTCCCTAAAACCACAATTTAATTATTCTGAAAGCTTTCCCAACTCCTCAGAGGAAGGAGGAGACGTTGAGCCTTCTATGGGACTCGTCCTCTATGAGCAGGTCCCGTCACCATAATGAATAGCTCATTGAATAATTCATACCAGGGCACGAGTCAAAAACATAAGCTAATATGTTTTTCAGAGTATGATGGATGAGGAGAGGCTTCAGTGCAGGAGATAATATTTAGTCTAAATGGCTGAAACATGAGGTGAAATGTTAATGGACGTTTACTTCAGAGGACGTTGCTTCCTTTGCATTCAGAGAGTCTTTTGTGTTTTAGTAGGACAGCTATTAATGTAAATATTTAGATCCTATTAAGGCTGACAACAGTCACTTTTAGCTGTGTGCGCTCTAAGTTACATGAGAAGTTCAGGGACTCTAGTTTAAACCTCCAGCATTACTCTGGACATTTTTGTCCATGAGGGTGGATTTGTCACTTATAATTTCAAAATCAAATTTGCAAAGTTGCTGAAAATGACATCATGCTTTTTTTTTCTGTGGCAAAGTTTCTTTCTTGAAAAAATTAGAAATTCTAATTTCAGTTTTTAAAGGCCTTTAGTTTTGAGAAAATTTTTGAAAAGCCTTCATGAAAATATTATTTGCAAATATTTTTTCAAAAATTTTTTAATCAATTCTTTTCATCACCTTCAGTCCTGATAAAGACCACCAAATATTTAAATATTCAGGGGATTTAACTCTTTAAAAGCCAGTTTGACTACAAGAAGTCATTTTTGTTAAATAGAAAAAAAAAATCGCTCAAGTTTGGCTATTAAAGGGAACAAATTATGTAAAATTTTACTTTTTCTGGCTTTTCTAACAAAACTATGTGCCCCTGGCCCGTCCACAAAAACGTCACAGGGTCAAGGAAAGGTGGGAGTGAGAGGATAGGAAAGGAGAACTGTGGTGATTAAGGAATCTGACTGCACTTTCCCTTGGCCGATGTTACGGATGTGATGTGTTTTTTGTGTAAAAACTACAATTTAGCGTTGATGGGCTACAAAATTCGCGTCCACCACTCAGTGTGTTCTCTGTGTTGTTATGTGCTGCGAATAAAATGCTAAAATGTCAAAGATATGAGCTCATTAAGGTTTTTATATGCCAAAGTCTCTTCAGGAAGAGGAACTGTCCAGAACAGCATGCCGACTTTATTGCTTTTATTGGTTGTGATTTACAAACTTATCACATTTACTTTAATGTTTCAAAATAGCAAAACAAATACAGTTTAAAATACTGACTGATCAGTTTACTATTTGAATAAAATGGAAATGGGAAGAAATTAAATTGTTATCATAAGTTGAATGACAAAGTTTTCATGTCTGTGATATTTCTCTGTTCATCCTTTCAGATTTTCCCCTCATGACCCCATGTGGGGAGTTAGCCCCACCCCCAGGTTCAGTTGGCCTTCCCCGCTTGGAAGAAAGCTCTGCCCTCCTCTCCTGATCCTCCTCTTAGCTGGCAGCTGAGAGAAGGATCAGGAGAGTCATATCAAGTAAGCCGCATCCATTTCCTGAGAGGGGCGGAGTCAGGGGTGGAGTCAGACAGCTCATTAACATTTAAAGCCACAGACAGAAACGGCTCATTCTAAGCAGGGCTGAATCAGAGGAGTTTTTAGACATGCAAAAAAAATCCAATACTGGAGTGTTTTTTCACGAACAAACTTTAAAGGCATGTTTTGTGGACCTCTGAGAGCAATATACACTTGTCTTTAACTTATTGAGTGCCATTGACATATATATACATCATTTAAAAACCAACGCTTGAGTGCCATTCACGTATATTTACGTCAAAGTGTTTTTTCTGCGGCTGGAACACTACAGTCGGAAGAAATGGTTGATCAAGGCCACAGAGATCAGAGGTGGAGACCCTGGGGTCAAAGAGCAGAGTGATTGTTACGAAGGTAATCTAAGCTAAAAGTTCTAAAAATAGACGCTGGAAGAAACTTTAAACTTTTGCCTGAGAAATCGCTTACTCACTGAAACCGACACTGAACTTAATGTCAACGCTTTCATTCATCTGCCTCGGCCGGTCAAGAGGCTAAAGAATGCCGCGAGGTCTCCCCCGTGTGTCGGAGGAAAAAGGCAGCCTCTCAGCAGCTGGATGCATACAGCGACAACACTTCAGAGACGGACTTTTCTCGACCCAGACTCTGAGGAATGGCTGCTGAGTGAGCGGAGGGAATCTTGTTCTCCGTCCAGGAGCTATGGAGGTAAGTTAACGTAAGGAACCCACTGATTATTCAGCCAAATTTATGGGATGAAACCATCACTCATGCTCCTGTGATTTCAGAAGCAGACTTGAGAGAAGAGCAAGCCCCATGCAGTTCTACAACACCATCTGTTGGCAGAAAAAAAGGTAAGAACAAAAAAAATCTATATTATAGATTATATATTATAGCTATTATATTACTTATATAACTTACAGGCAGTGCCAGGGGACAAGCAAGCAGGAAAGGACATGGGCGTATAGGGGGGTCCTGTGGAGGCCGTCCAGTTCCAGAGTGTGAATGGCATGACAGTGACTGGAAGCACTGTTATTTATTTTACAATAAAATAACATTTGTAATACAATTTTCAGATGTCTTTTATGTCATTGGAGGCAAAATTATTATTTTTATTTATTTTTTTTTTTTACTTTTTGGTGAAACTAGCCTCTTTTCAACTTCAGATAAATCAAGAATGGAACAAGGTGCAAACAAACGTTTTTTTCCATGATGAAATAGAGAGTTCCTTCTTTCATTTGAGCTATTTGGTGTTTTTAGAGTCATAGTACAAAATATTCTGTGGGTCTTAAAAGATGACTCAAAATGGCCAAAAACACTGGCACAAGCCACTTTCCATTTTATAAAAGGGCTGGCACTCAATGAGTTAAAGGGTAAAATATGTGATCTTTAATAGACATACTTCATACATTTTCTAATTATAAGCCTGTGCATGGTATTCACATTATTTGTCAGTACATTACAGTCAAGAAGAAGCAGCATATCCTAATGCAGGCCATATTTAATTTCAATTTTAGAATTTGATGCAGACCAATTTAAGCCCCCAGGCCTAGTTTGGACAGACCTGATCTAGAGTGTAGCCCACCTTAAACTGGAGCCATCTTGAAGAAGCAGTGCTAAGTCTTCAAATTTAAAGAAAGGCAGAGCAGACCTCTGCACCCCCTGATGTTACTTCTCATGAGATAAATAGAAATGGCCACTAAATAAAAAGCACTGCTCCTGCAGATCTAAAGTAATTCAAAATAGAAGCCTGGTTTATTTATGTATGGACCCCTGAGAATGTTTTCCCAGAGCTGCTGAATGTATATGAATGCAAACGACTCACTGCCTGTGTTTGAAAGCGTCCTTCTGCACTTTGATCAGTTCACTGTGAAAATCTCCACATGCAGCATTTTTAAGAGGAAAGCTAAATGATGTAGACGAGGCTGTGATGTTGTGGGTTTAGGCCCATACACTCATCTGCGTTTACTCTAATATGAAGTGAAGCCTTCTCTCATTAAACCCTGCCTGCCTGCTAAATGCCTGCAGCTCCCAGCCTCCACACCTCCAGGCCTGCATCACAGCAGTACATTCATCTCACTCTCTCAGCTTTATGCATATGTTTGGTTTGTGGGAGGATCAGGAGGAGTGTGCTAACCTGACACTTGACCTGCAAAGAAACAATTCCCCGTTAGATCAGAACCAACAAACAGAGAGCTCATGGAGGATATTGATCTGGATTTTTTCTTTTTTCTGCACTATTTGTCTTCCCCCTGTGCAGAAATAATCTAGGCAGTATGTGGCGGAAATTTTTAATGAAAAATTCAGGAGGCCCATTTATCTACACAGCATGGAGTTCCATCTGCACCTGGAGTACACTGACATCAATCAAAACAGCAAAATCATGTTGGATAATTAGATAGAATACTTTTGATTTTTGCTGCTTTTGCCTCAACAGGGGTGGAACAAACTTCCCAAAATGCTTTAAATCTCATTTGTTGCAGTTGTCATTCAGTCTGAGTAGAACTGTCTATTGATGGGAGTGATCTAAAGCACTTCCTGTTATCTGGAGTGACTGTTTCACGTGGCAATACTTCTAATCACTTCAGTGTGATCTCTGCAAATTCACATTTGAATGTGTAGAGGGGCCAGCCCTGATCAAATGTGAAATTTGAAGCCAATCAGACATTTTACACGAGTAATGGCAACTTCCTGTTAATTGGCAAGATACTGAAATGCTTCTCATTGGCAGTAAAGAGTCCTTAAATGAAACATGTCTGAGGCATTTGTTTTTAACATTTCAGCTTGATACGTTAGACAAAGTGAGAAGAATGAACACATTTCTCTGTTTTGTCACCTCCTTTTGACTGGGTTGTGGGAAAATCTGAACATGATCACACTTGGATTTGGACAGATTTCTCAATGTCCTCAATGCCAGTGGAAGAGGGCCCATTGAAAGGAAAAAAAAGAGTATATTCCTATTGAGGTAAAGGAAACAAAGGGCTGTAGGCTCTTTAGAAAATCAAAACTGACATAATGCTAATGCTTTGTTCTTTCTAGGTTCCAGAGCCTCTGGAGCTCATTGGAATGGACCTGGTGGGTAAAGTCACTCAAACTCACTCAGAGGGTGGTAATCAGTACAATATGTCATGGTTGATTATTCCATCAAATGGACCGAGGCCTACCCACTAAAAAGTATAACAGCAGAGAGGGTCACCAGTTGTATCCTTGATTTCTTTTACAAATTTGGTGCACCTAAGAGACTGCTAACAGACCAGGGCTCCGAGTTCTGAAATAAGATGCAGTCATGAAGATTGATTGGCCTTGAATGTATTGCATCTACCATGCTGACAATGATTTTTAGGTAAACTTTAAATTATGCAAGCAGTTGGGAATTAGGCTTGAGTGCCCCCTACCACCTACAAGTAAATGGTATTGTGGAAAAAATTAATTCTGCCATACAAAAGTAAATTTTGCCTAATTTGATATAAACTGTGATGGATCTAAAAAATGTAGTATGTCTTTCTGCCTTTCTTTCTAAGGCTTGATGTTTGCTTGTAGGTTTTAAGGTCCCTCAACAAAATGGTAGCAGAAAACCCCAAGTGTTGGGACAGTTACCTGCAGGCAACCATGTTTGGCATCTGGACCAAAAACAACTAACCACAAAATACTGTCCATACTTTCTGATGTTTGGACAGGAAACATGCTCTCTTTCCCAAATACCAAGCTATTATGAAGTAAGTTGTGAGTCATTTAATTTTAAAATTAACTGGAACCAGTTTTTATTTATTTATTTATTTTTTTGTGTCTGTATCGGTCAGTATATTTTCTGGCAAATCCATTTCCTGGTTGAAGCCAGACTCAAAAAATTCCTTTTTTTACCAAAAAAGGAAAAACAAGCCGAAACATTAAATGATCCATAGACCACTGTGGCTGACAGATTTGGCAAATTTACCTCACAATGAACAAAAAAACATCATTTAACTGACTGTTAACTTTCAATAAAGGCAGTGACATCAGCTAACATCAGACTGGACTGAGATGAACTGCTCTGTGATCTTATATTGTAGTGTTAGAGGGGCGGGGTCATTCCCTACTGTGGGCATGTGACATCACCAGCCCACATATTGGCCACGCCCACATGAAACCCAGCCAGGAAAGAGGTGAAAAACTTTCTAACAGTCTAAATCCAGAATTCAGTCACATGTAGACCTCAGTGTTTTCACATGTTTACAGCAACCATATTCCAACATATCTAGAGTGTTAAGACACACACTTTGGATTTTACTTTACAGGGCCTTTAATGTTATCCTGTTTATGTAATAGCCAAACTGAAACTTTAGTCCCTGCATGTTTAGAGCACTCATGCGCAGGCACATTTTGGCAGGTGGATGTGCACCACTGTTGCACATCCTCTCCAGAGGGATACAACATCATGTGGCAACTTTGTATGCAAGGTAACACTGTTAGGTGTGATTAGAAAAGTATCTCCTAATATTCCCCTTTGTTCATTAAATTATCTGCTTTTTCAGATTGAGTGTACAGGCTGCAAGTGGTGGTACCACACCACCTGTGTCAATAATCCCTCTGCAGAGGGGGACTACTTTTGTGGAGTTTGCATTTAAGCTACAATCAGACAATAATATAGATATGTATACATTCAGTAAGTCATAAATAATAAGATAAAAAGTCAGAATTGTGTGATAAAAAATGAATATATATGATGAAGTCTGGTGTAGCTTTATTTTTGTAGAGTAATAACAGCTTACTTCAGCTTCTCCAACACTGCAGTGAACTTTAAATTATTCTTCAACCAAAAGCTGAATAGTTGATGTAACACCAGGGTATCTTCAATCTGTCAGCACTTTGAATACTGAACCAATTAACCCAACTGTACCAGCGTGCCTTGGCCTGCTGTGCCAGACTGTGCGGTATTGAACCAGATCAGTGGTGAGCTCAGGGTGCAGAGAGAGCTCCAACCTGAGCTGCTTCTCATCAGGACACAAACTCACCGCACCACTGCTGAGCCACAGTGTGAGTGCGTGAACATGATTTGTTGACTCACAGGAAAGTCTTGGAGGTTGCAGAGGTTGTTAGCTGCTGGGTGGCTGCAGAGACATTGGTAGCCGCTGCACGCCCCGAGGCACAAAACTGTGCACAGCTAGATGAACAGTTTGTGTCACTCACAAACGCGAAGCTCTGCTGGAGAGCATTTTAAAGCTCATTGTTGGAGATAAATATCAGCAGGCAGAGACAAAAGAAGTGGCTTTCCCTTTTGATTGCTCATTAAAGTCATGCATTAAGGCACTTATGATCATAGTTTTAACTTCTTTTCACTCTCATTCAGGACGAATTAGTGTGCTAGGTGAGCTGAAGACATGAAATTATGGGAGGGCAGTGCCACTGAAAACTGCAAAAACAAATGACTGTGATTCTGTGTGTTGCTAAACAATCCTTTTCACAGGCCATTGCTGTGACAGTTTTGTAATTGCTTTTCACTTTTATCGTAGGGTTTAATCTGCCAGTCAATCTAGCAAAAAGTTAGGCTCAGGATCAGGTTATTTTATTTCAGTCATTTACTAGTTTTTAGAATTTATTTTACAATTTATTGAAAGATAAATGTGCAAAGTCTTTGGCAATTAGACTTCATTGTGATTACTTAACTTTTATCACATGACAGTTGACTTTAACCCTCGCTCCCTTGTAATTTTAAGCATGGTTGAGACTAGTATGTCCAGAAATCGGACATGCAGATAAGTGTCAATAAAATAATCATTTTTCAACATTTTTTTTTGACTTTCAGTGCTTCAAATCTCTTCAAGAACTTCAACCATGACCACTAAAAAAATAAAAAATAAAAAATAAAAAAATTCAATGTTAAACCCTTTTTATGCCAGTTATTGTACACCATGTCACTGTATTTTTTTTATGGTAAAAAACACAAAAACACCATATTTCCCATATAAAATGATCTAGATGAAAAAGAAAAAAAAACTTTTTAAAATAATTACAGTCGGGGCCATGTCAATGTTGAGTTGTAAAATTGATTTTGATGCATTGAATTTTTTTTTTTTTTATAATGCCAAATTCCTTTCTTTAACTCCATCTGTCCTTGTACGTCCATATTCTGGGCATTTAAAAAAAGATGTTAATAAAATAACCATTTTCCAGTTTTTTTTAAAACTTTCACTGACTCAAATCTCTTCAACCCTGACCACTAAAAAAAAAAAAGAAAAAAAAAAAAAAAAACAATGTTACACCGTTTTTATTCCAGTTATTGTCCACCATGCCCATGACTTGGATTCAGTGAGATAGCGTCCATGCTGAACAGATGAGTCTATTGGAGCCAAAAGCATGCCAGTTTTACCATCCTTTTCTCGAGCCCCCTCCTCTACCAAATCATATGCAAGTGAATGCACTTGTTCATGTTAGGTTTATTTTATGCACAGGCATAAAAAAATCAGAGGAAATATGTAGGATATGAATCACAAACATGTGCATTTTCACCCCTAATGAAAATATGACCGCGATTATGCTCATTACGCGCATATATTCTTTTTTACTGCATATTTGAGATACTATATATCTTCTCTTATTGATTGAAAGGACCCGTGCATCCTCATGCATGTGGATCTACTGGCCTTGATCACTGTGGAATGGTGAAATTTAGGGCCCTGGTGATCGAGTGACTGCATAAAAAAGGCTGCTATATGTTGTTTTGGTGCCATAGACACACAGTCAAAAAAAAAAAAGGTTTTAATGGAAGTCTATCGTCCAGATTTTGGACAAACAGGGATGGATGGAGCTATTTGGTGTAAAAAAGAGTTCTATGGGCAACACATTTTTTTTAATATGAGGAAAAATAATATTTTTGGCCAAATTTGATGCCTCAATCTATAAAAATGTGACAATCAACTCAAAATAGTGATGATAAAAATGATGAATGTCTTCAAAATGGACATACTAGGATGCAAGGGTTAAAAATGTTCAAGTCATGTAACCCCTACTACATACACATCTTACATCACACAAATATACAGCCCACACATTGATGCCATCTGTGATGTAAAACATCATTGTAATTAACCCAGAATTTCATTTTTTGCAGGCACACATTCCACTCAAATTAAATACTTAAGGAATCTTTTTGATGATTGTCATGAAAACTTATTCACTAGGTTACTCAGACAACTGCTGTTGGTCGCGTAAAGAAAGTATGTTCAGTATTTTACATCTTTTATCTCATGGATGGACAGAGAGCCAGTACACGGTCTGATGATGCCCATGTGCCAGTCCTTGCTCTGTTCTTTGATGTGTTCTGTGGAGGCCTTAATGAGGATCCTGCCATCAAAAAACAAACAAGGCTGGTCACATGAGGTGCATGTCCTTAAGACTGTGACTGGCTGGCACATGGCTTATCATACAGTCTGGCATCCTGTGCCTTTCTTGTCCCCAAGTCACGCCAGTGCAAAGTGGAGTGGAGAAAAAAAGCAATCCTTCACCAGGAGGTCATCAGGTTGCCGACTGCTGGTGACCTGGATGAGACTGACCAAGTGTTTGTGCGTCTGGCCAGCAGTCCAGTGTTCTCCACATGTGTAGGCGCCATTGATGACTGCCCTGTCAGCATCAAGACCCCCCCAGGAACTGGCGGCCAGGATTTCCTCAACAGGAAGCTCTTCCCATCCATTTTGATGGGAGGGGCTTCTTTCTAAAGACCTTTGTTGGGTATCCTGGCTCCATCCATGACACCAGAGTCTTGAACAGCAAGATCTACAGGGAGGCTCTGTATCCTCCCTAGGTAGTTATAATAAAATCTCTTCAAACAAGTGCATGAAACAAACATTAACTGCTGAATTTCCCTCCTACAGTGTACTTTATTGTAGGTGATGCTGGCTACCCCTGCATAGAACACCTGTGGCCATCATCACCCCTTACAAGGAACCGCTGCAAGGGAGGGTGCGGAGCCGCTTCAACCACCATCATGCCAAGGCCCTGCTATGTGATAGAGCAGGCCTTAGGCATGCTGAAGGTGCATTGGAGGTCAAACCACCTGTGCAGTGCTGCAAAACATCTGCCTCACAGAGGGAGAAGTCCTCAAGCCTGTGGAGGACGTCGGGGACATTGGTGTTGATCCTACCCGTCCAGTGAGAGGGGGACAAAGTGGACTCCTATATGCTCTACTTGTGCACTCTGTAGCCTGGGACACAGACCACCTCACTGTATGATATGTCCTGTTCCTTAAGCTGTACTTTCATGTTAAATTTTTCCTAAATATGTTTGTTGCAAAAACTGTAGTATGTTGTATATTATCCTCTGGATGATACCATCATTGTCTACATTAAACAGCCTACTGTGCTCATGTGTGCTAATTCAAACCCCTGTTTACTGTGGGCAGTGACATATACTGAGGTAAAAGTTAACCATACTCAAACTCCACATAAAGATATCTACTCATGCAACACTTCCTCGGGTAATTTAATCTTTAATTTTTCTGTCTGTTTCTGGAGAAATTAAAATCTTAAGAGAAGTCAGTCTGTCAGGAATGAAGCAGCTAATCCCCTTGGTAACAGCTCCTGAACGCTTCTTTAAGCACAGAGTAAGAGTCTGATCACAGTGCTAAAACTACTCTAAACTACTACTAAAGACTACTTTACTAGAGTCTGTTAACAAAAGAGTTGAACCAAAGAGTCTGACCCACTTTTCTGCACTGCTACTGTATTACATCCCAGTGCAAGGACCGCTGTTTTGATGAGGAAGTTAAACAAAGCAAAACTGATAGGCATGCTAGCCACAGCAGCTTCTCACATCCTGGTGAGAAGAGAAACAGCCTGAGCTGCAACAAGGCAGAAAGACTAGTCACTGCAGAGAGAAACATGCATTTAACCAAGGAGTAGACTCAGAGGTAGGGTTTGTCACTATATCCACACTTTATCTAACCTGACACACCACAGAAATCTTCAATAGGAAACGCTTGAGAAAAGGCAGAGGATTTGAAAAAAACTCGGAGTGTGATTGGATGAACATTCTGTCTGTCACATCTATACGGGCCAATAAGAGCAACAAAACACATGACGTAGCCGCTATCGAGCTGTGCGTGCGCAGCTACTGAGGATTAACGTGAAACATGGCAAGAGGGCCTGGCTGCAGCCCTCAAGCAAACCTCTTCGCTGGGGCGTGACGTACATTGCCCAAGCCTATGCTGGGGCGTGCAGCGTGTTAGCTGTTGTTAGCATGACCTAGCTGTTGTTAGCATGACTATTATTTTAAACATCAGCATCTGCCCTGATTTTCACAATTGGTGCATCACGAAGAAAACCCAAAACTAAAGCCAAAATCAGAATGCTCCTTTCTTAACCCTCTGGTATCCCTACAGATTGCCACCTCATTTTCCTCCTAGTGAGCCAAAAATGCACCGGAGGGTATTACTGTAAATTAAAAAGTTATACTAATTTATTTTGAAAAGTTTTATTTTTTCCTTGTTTCATCAACTTGTGCCATTAACAAAAATACCAAATACTTAATAATTGTTATATCTTTTAACCCTTTGAATGCCACGTTTGTAATGTAAACAAACACAATTTTTTGATGAAAAAAATAAACTTTTTTTTTTTTTAAGATACTACATGAAAATTAGATAACTTATTTTTTTGATTATAGCAGCCTGGAATATTTCATTGATTAGTAGCAACACTGGTTGAAATGAATTATTATTATTATTATTTTTTTGTGAGGTCAGTTATTCTTAAATACTCACATTTTTCACGCTGCTGTGCAAAAAATGCACACCTTTAAATCATGTTATAAATATCATACATTTCAAAATTGTTTGACTGTTAATGATTATATTTTCCTTATTTAAGGTCAGCCTTAATCATAAATGTCAAATACTCATTCATTTTCATTTTTTTTAACCCTTTAAGTGCCATGTTTTATTAATGATCTCACTTCATTTTTAAATGCAAAATACACAAAAATGATTTTTTTGCAGGTTACTACATGAAAATGAGATAACTTATTTCTTTATTATTGCAGCCTGGTATATGTCACTGATCTGCACATAAACAAAACCTCAGAGAGTTAGTGAGAAGTGGAGCAGAGGGCATTATAACACTGAAATCTGGTGGAAAAAAACATCTATTTCCTGCCCTCGGCCATATATGGTAAAAGTGACATCATAGGGTAAAAGAAAATGATCCAGGTGCAAATGTAAAGCCCCATCTCTCAAATGAAGCCCAGAAACCAGAAAATGCACGATTCATCCCTTAATGGTGTGTGGATCAAAAAAAGTGGTTTGAATGGGTTACAATGGGGACTTTTTGCACACCAGGGATATTAATGTTATAAAAAAGGTTTACTTTATTTATGTTGAGCTGATTGTTGTGGCTTGGAAAGAATTTTGAAAATTGTGCAAAAATGAATAAAAATTACAACGCATGATAATATTAATTGTGAAAGAGGACAAAGCTATTTAAAAAAAAACCCAACAAAGTGTGCATTTTTGGCTCAAGGGGTACCAGAGGGACTGAGAAAGAAGGCAAACTGAACCATCACTGCCATGCAGCTGACTGACAGCCCTAAAGACCTGCAACAGCCACCAGGCTGGTGTTATAAGACAGACTAACAGGCTGGGGAAGGGCTGATATAAGCTCGCCACACCTGGCCCTAATCAGGACCAATCAGCTCTCACACACCTGGCCCTTAACAGGACCAATCAGCTCTCACACACCTGGCCCTAATCAGGACCAGTAAGCTCTCACACACCTGGCCCTAGTCAGGACCAATCAGCTCTCACACACCTGGCCCTAATCAGGACCAATCAGCTCTCACACACCTGGCCCTAATCAGGACCAATCAGCTCTCACACACCTGGTGCTGCACTGATTGACTCTCACTGAGTGACCAGGATGAATTCACTCACACAAAAATGTCTGAAAGCTTTTTTAGTTTTTAAATTTGGACACAAGTCTGACAAAAGGATACGCTGATGAGATTTTTGAGGTAGTAGGTCGAAGGCAGAGATGTCAAACTAAATCACAGCAGGATTCTGAGATTTCTCTAAGCTGAGGGTCTAACAGGGTCAACCTTTAACCATAAACTGTCAACCTCATTTTCACCAGTACTGAATTATGGGGATAAAAAAACAATTCAGCACTGATGAAAATAAATATTTTAAGGTTTAAAAGTCAAAATCATAAGTCTAAAGGCTCAAAATCTGAGATAAAATAGGGTCAAAACATGACATTCAAAGCCAAAATGATTTTATGCTTTAAAAGGTTTTAATGAAAAGAAAGTCAAAATCATGAGGTTCAAAGGTCAAATATAAGATACAACCAAAAATCTGTAATTTTAAAAATGTAATTAAGGTCAAAATATAAGATAAACTATGAGATAAAATTCAAAATTATAGTTTAACAAGCCAAAATATGAGATTAAATTCAAAATTATGACTTTAAAAGGTCAAACTATGAGATTAAATTCAAAATTATGACTTTAAAAGGTCAAACTATGAGATTAAATTCAAAATTATGAGTTTAAAAGGTCAATATGAGATAAAATTCAAAATTATAACTTCAAAGGTCAAACTATGAGATACATTCAAAATTATGAGTTTCAAAAGTTCAATGAGATAAAATTCAAAATCATAAGTTCAAAGGTCAAACTATGAGATACATTCAAAATTATGACTTTAAAAGGTCAAAATCTGAGATAAGATTTAAAATAATGAGTTTAAAAGATCAAATCATGAGAAAAAAAATTATATTTTAGGTTTAAAAGATCAAATTATAATATCAAATTCAAAATCCTGGATTCACAGGGTCAAAATATGAGATTATATTCAAAGTTATAAGTTTAAAAGATCAAAATTTCAGATTAATTTCAAATTCATTAGTTTTGAAATACCAAAACTTTAGATAATATTTAAAACAATGAGTTTAAAAGGTCAAAATATGAGATTACTTCTAAATCAGGAGTTTAAAAGGTTGAAATATAAGATAAAACTCAAAACTTTGTATTGTAAAGGTCAAAATGATGAGATAAAATTAAAAATCATGAGTTTAAAAGGTCAAAATATGAGATAAAATTCAAAATAATGACTTTAAAACATCACAATATGAGATAAAAAGTCAGTTAGGGATTTAAAAAATTACAGAACGTGAGATAAAATTTGAAATTGGTTTCAGTTTAAAAGGTCTAAGTATGAAATAGAAGGCAAAACCATGAGTTTTAAGGTCAAAATATGAGAAAAATTCGAAACAGAGTTTTAAAGGTGAAAATACTAGAGTACCCTGAGTTTGACAGTCCTGGTCTAAGGTCTATGTCAGTAGACTTCATGTTCATGTTGTGAAGGGGCCAGATTAAGAACGCTTTAGAACTTTCCTCATCTTTCACACAAATGTCCGTTCTGATGCAGGGATGAAATGGTTTGGATTTTGTAGGTGAAAAGTGGAGTGTAAAAACCACCGCTGTATTTCCACTACCTGATAACTGTAAACCTGCAAAGGCATAAAACAGGAAGTTTTAGTGTTTAACAAGCGGATAAACAGTAAGTGATATTTTCTAGTAGAGCAGCTCATTTCAAACTCTCTCACTATAAAATATGGATTATATCTCCTTTTAAATGCAGTCCCTCTGAACTGTATTTTTAGCATTATTGCCCCTGTGGATTGTTTGCTTGTACAAAGTTCTTGACTGTTGTGTTTTATTCATGCAGCACCAATGAACTTGCACATACTCTTTCTTTACTTTTATTATTCTACTGTAAACTTTGTAATACGAGCCGTTGAAGGGTCGTATTTGTATTAAAATATTCACTTTTGTAGTAAAACTATTCCTGATAACCTCAAAGCCGGGTCACATTTCTTAGAAAGCAAGTCAGCGAATTCACAAAAGCTCCCTCCCTTACTCATTAACTTACAGTATAGCCACCCACACTCTGGGTTCACACTGCAGAGAGAGTTCTGATGTATATTTGATGTTCTTCTGGCCCTCTCGCTGCACACACAACCTAATCCAAGCCTGAATGAAACATTCATACAGTCAGCCTCATTTACATATCAAGCTATCCTCCACAGCTAAATTTAGTTGTTGGAAATACCTCCGCTCCTCCGTCTCCCTCAGTACCATTCATGTTCCTGTTTTCTTCCTGAGCTCTCACAGTTTGACTCCGTGAGCCCCAAACAGCCACTGTTGTTCTGCAAGGTTACGCTCTGCATCTTAAAGTGCAAAAATACTGACTTTTTTTAACGGCAAAAAAGCTCAAAGTGGAGGATGCTCCAAGGGAAACAAGCCTGAACATTTCTAAGAATAGATGCAACAGCAAGTGAAGCACGAAGGTCTCCTCTGCAAGTCTACAATCAAACCTTAATACTGGACATGTTTGTGAAGACTTAACTCTTAACTATATCTCTCAACCAAAATGAACTGGAAACAAGAAAAAGGAGAGCCATGTTGACATGGTTTTAGTAAATACAGTGCGTTCAGGAAGTATCCAGACCCCCTTCACTTTGATCACATTTATTCTGTTGCAACCTGAAGCTACGGTCATTTAAATGAATTCTTTCTCCCATTAATCAGTGCCCCACGATGGCCATTTCTGCAAACTTATTAAAAATGAAAAACTAAAATGTCACATTGACAAAAGTATTCAGATCCTTGACTCAGTTCTTAAGTCAGCGGTGTCAATCTTAGTCCCAGCGGGGGCCAGAATCTGGATTTAGGTCTAAGCTGAGGGCCGAACAGGGTCAACATTTAAGCAAAAACCTTCAGCCTCATTTTCACCAGTGATGAATTATGGGAAATAAAAAACAGTTTAGCCCTGATGATACACATCAACATATGAAAGTCAAAATAAAAAGTTTAAAGGCTGAAATCTGAAGTAAAAAGGCAAACTTATTAGTTCAAAAGGTCAAAACACAAAATTGAAAAGAAAAAAAGAATAGAAAAAATAATATATAAGGCAGAAAAATGAGACTGAAAGTGAAAATCATGAATTTAAAAGATCAAATTATGAGACAAAATTCACAGCTGTGAATTTAGAAGGTAAAATATGAAAATATGAAATTAAAATTTTTGTGTTTTATAGGTCAAAATAAGAGATAAAATTCAAAATCATGAGTTTTGAAGGCCAAAATATGAGTTAAAATTTAAAATTATGAGTTTAAAAGGCCAAAATATGAGATAAAATTCAAAATCATTGGTTTAAAAGGCCAAAATATGAGGTAAAAATCAAAATCATGAGTTTTAAAGGCCAAAATATGAGATAAAATTCAAAATCACGAGTTTTAAAGGCCAAAATATAAGATAAAATTCAAAATCATTGGTTTTAAAGGCCAAAATCTGAGAGAAAATTAAAAATCATGAGTTTATTAAAGGCCAAAATATGAGATTAAATTGAAAATCACGAGTTTTAAAGGCCAAAATATGGGGTAAAAATCAAAATCATGAATTTTAAAGGCCAAAATCTGAGAGAAAATTAAAAATCATGAGTTTTAAAGGCCAAAATATGAGATTAAATTCAAAATCATTGGTTTTAAAGGCTAAATTATGGGGTAAAAATCAAAATCATGAGTTTTAAAGGCCAAAATATGAGAGAAAGTTAAAAATCATGGATTTCTTTCACACATCCATCAGGGAAAGCTTCAATAGGAAACATCTGAGAAGGGGCAGAGGCTTCGAAAAAACTCGGAGTGTGATTGGGTGAACTTTCTGTCTATCACATCTCTACAAGCCAATCAGAGCAACAAACCACGAGACGTACCCGCTATTGAGCTGCACGTGCGCACCTAGAGAGGAATAACACAAAACATGGCAACTAAAGACATGTAAGTACTCAACTTTTGTCGTTTTTTAAAAGCAAACAACTCACTGCTGTTCTTTGTTCTTCTTCTAATAAAGAAATATCAAGTTCCGATAAAACTTACGCTTTAGCAGCATCCACGCTAATCTCTTCTGCCATAATTGTACCAGCCTCTATCTGCTGCTTGTTTACACCATGACTCTGCCGTTCCTGAAAGTACTGCCCCTCGTCGCTGATTGGTCCTGTCACTTTCTATCTGGGCCCAAACGGTTTAGATGGGAGCTTTGCAAGATGGATTCACCAGTGAAAAACAAGGAAACGGGCGTATCCATCTGCTTCGCAAGGTTATAAAAACTGAATATGAGACAGACTGAGAAAAGTATTACATAAACAGTGTTTCTCTGGTTGTAAGGCCTCTGTCTGTGTCTACCTTACTGTATGCTGACTGTTACTATCTGTGGAAAATTCATGAAAATTAATTTCACCTTTCATAGCCTTTAGGAAAATAACTTCAATGCGGTGAATTAATCACGGCTGTAAAAGTGGACACTTAGCTTTGAATTGCTCTACATGTAGTGCTTTTGTCCTCATGTAACCATCCACATTTCATTCTTTTTTTCCTCTTTTACATAAGCATCTTATTCTACTCCACCAGCTGCCAGGGTCCTGCGGTCTTTACCTCACATGCACTGCAGCAAAGACTAAATTTAGGGCTGTCAGACTCCTGATGCACTCCTCAAATCGTCAACAGTCCAACTGTACTTTAAAGTAGGTAAAATTGGTCAAACCTGCTTTAGCTTTGTGCTTGAGAAATTTAACAAAATGTTGAACAGGTATCATGCAGAGATGCAAGACTATAAAGTGTAATTCAAGGGTGTTATTTGGAAAAATGCAGGATGTACTTGTGCTTTTAAAAGGGTTGTTAGTTGTCCTTGCTGTGGCGAGGCTTCAGCTTTGAATCACAGAGCAGTGAAACTCAGGATACATGAAGGTGACACAGGATGGATCCTCAGCTGGCTGGAGGGCGGAAGATGGCTTTCTGTGAGGAGCCTTTGGAACGGGGCGATCTCTGACAGGATACTGTGACAAAATCAGTCTTCAAGAAGGATGCTAGAACATTAAAGACTCTTTAAGGTGGCTGCAGAAGCCACGAGAGGTCAACAGTGATTGCTAATTTTTTCAGCAGCTCTAGTTCCAGAAGAAAATTTCCCCATTCAAATCCTCCATTAAAGTTCAGAAAAGTCTGTAAATCCATATTTCTAATCTTGAAATCAGACTGGCAAGTAACCCAAATACTTTTGACTACTGAACAGTTTATTGAATACACTTACTGAGGGAAAATGCATGACAGTGGCCATATTTTTTTCAGGATGTGAAGAAAATACATATCCCACAATCCATTGTGAGTCCCTTCTGTCATTAGGAATTGTAGCTTTTCCATTGAGAACCAACAAATAACAGATTAGCACGCTTATTTCAAAATGTGTGCAGGCCTCCTTTCTAAATATAGAGACTATAAAAAAGTATTTACCACCTAAGATGTTTTACCCTTTTTTAGTCTGTTTATTGGCTTTTTGATTGGAATATAACTGTTAAATGTCACAGTGAAAAAAGATTTCTACAAAGTAATGACAACTAATCAAAAATATGTAATATGAAATAACTGCAAACTTATTCAACCCTTTCAAGTCAGTATTCAGTAGAGTGACCTTTATCTGCAATCACAGCATTGTGACTGTGTGGTCTCAATCTTGTACATCTGGACACTGTAATTTTACTCCATTCTTCTTTGCAGAACTGCTCAAGCTCTGTCAGGTTGCACAAGGATGAGGCCTTAACAACCCTCGTCTTGCTAAGCAGATGAATTCGGCCATTTCTGTTTCTTGCTGGTAAATCCATCCTGCAAAGCTCCTGCCTGAACCAATCAGCAACAAGGGGTAGTAGTTTCAGGGCCAACAGAGTCGTGATGTAATCACCCTCCTAGTGGTTTTTCAAAGCCTCTGCCCTTTCCCAAACACCATCTATGGAAGGTTTTACAGATGGATGTGTGAAACACATCCATCTGGCATGTCAGGTTAGCCCGCTTCAAGTCCAGACACAAATTCTCTCTTGGATTGAGGTCTGGCTTTGACTCAGCCACTCCAGAACATTCCCCTTGTTATCTCTAAACCATTTCTGTGTAGCTTTCACGGTATGATTCAGCTCGTTGTTATACCGGAAAATAAATCTTCTCCAAAGCTGTAGTTCTCTTGCATACTGATTGAGATTGCGGCATTCATTTTCCCCTCTACCTTTTCAAGCCTTTCAGGGCTGGCTGCCGAGAAGCATCCCCACAGCATGGTGCTGCCACCATCGTGCTTCACAGTGGGGATGGTGTGTTTGTGGGGATGTGAAGTGTTTGGTGTCAAAGAAAGCGCTTTGTCTGATGGCCAAAAAGCTCCACAAGAAGCCAATCCGGAACCAGATGAAGAGTCATTTGGGAGCCAAAAGACGGTCTTATTACTGAGCTGAGCCAAGGAATCACAAGCAAGATCAGGGTTTAATGACAAACCCTACTTTATGTGTGCATTGTCTGACTCCGCTCCTCCTGGGATTTAATCTGCGGTTGTTGGTTGTGACAAATCTGCTGCTGTTTCTCTGTGAGCTTTTTAAACTTTTTGCCTTGATGTGTGACTACTTAGTTACGAGACTCAAAAGTAGCTCAAGATTGTTGTTTTCTTCTTCACAATTTAACCATTTGGCACAGCCATTAGAAGCTTTAAACCAGTGATACTCACTGTGTGGCTCTAGATCCACATGTGGCTCTTTTGTGATGATGTGTGGCTCTTTTTGTGGTGATTGCACTATCATTCATGTTTATTTTGAAAAGTTCCTGTGAGCCACTTCCTGCCGTGAGTTTCTTTTGTTCTCTTCACAGAGGTTGGGCGCGCACCTGCACTGATTGGCACTGGCACCTCCACACCTGCACGTCATCACTGCAATCACCACACTGTTTTAAGCTCCACGCAGAGATCACTCAGGCGACAGATGATTCCCGCTCTCTAGTGGTATCTAGGCCTTCTCGAGACTCTCACACGAGATCTAAGATTAATCTTTGCAAGTTTGTTCATGCGTTATTATGCCCTGACTAATTCGCCTTCTCCTCGTCTCTTCCAGTGCTTCCACATGCCCTCAGTGCTTCGCTCAACCTCTGCCACGCTGCCACACTCTCACACCGGTCTCACTCACAAGATTCACTCGCTCTCCTCACTCCTCAAGCCTCACGTCTCCCTGGATACCTCGCTCACTCCCCAGACCTGGATTCCCCCCTCCCTCACTCCCATGTTTCCCTCAATAAACCTTTTAAAACTGCTTTAATTGCAGTGTTTTGCAGTAATTAAAAACGGCTCTGCTCCTGGGTCCACATACAACTACTGATTATACAAATCACTACACTTTTATGTCTAAATTTAAAATATTACTCCCTGGAAAACTATTTAAAAAAAAGGAAACTTTGACCTCAGAATTATCCATTGCAATTTGTTTCCCACACTTACACAGCAGGCTTTAATTGTCAAACTTAATTGTCAACCTTTATTTTTTTTGTCTGTATATTTCCATTGCCCTTATTTGCAATTTTTTTTTACCCTTTTTGCCCCTTTATCTTGCTTTTAGCAAATTGCTTTTTTCCCTTGTTTGCCACTTTTTGCCTATTTATGGTGCCTCTTGCATTACATGTCACTTTTTCCCATTTTCTGCCACCTTTTTGCTGCTGTTTGCCAAATTTTAGTTATTTTTCACTCATTTCCCCCTACTTTTTGCTGCTTTTTGCCAATTTTAGTTATTTTTTACTCATTTACCCCCACTTTTTGCTGCTTTTTGACAATTTTAGTTATTTTTCACTCATTTTCCCTCCCCTTTTTGCTGCTTTTTGCCAATGTTAGTCACCCATTTTTGGCCACACCTCTTTGGGGCTCTTGCAAAGGTATTTTTCAACAATTAGGCTCTTTGGTTGAGCAGGGTTGAGCAACACTGTGTTAAACAATGGTGTTTGGTAGGGCTTTTCTTTGCATAAATCTCTTCCTGCCTCCATCTTTAGTTCTTCGCTGTGACATAAAATCAGCTGCAAACACCGTGTAAGTGCAACAATAAAAGTTAATGTCTGGTTCATCACACAGTACAAGAAAAAGTACAAAATCTCCCCTACAGGAGCTTTTATGAGAATGAAAGGATAAAACAAGTGTAAAGAGAAATAGGTAAACTGGCCCACAGCATGAAACTGTAAAGTCAAAAACAAGCTTAGTTAGTTTTCTATCTTATCAGCATTCAGATTTTTACTTTGCATGATTTAGCATTAATGTTGGCTGCTTCTTTTGAATCCTTTGGGGTTTGGAAACCACTGATTCATGCTAAGGATGAGTCAGTGCACCGGCATCCTCGTCCTTAACTCGCCTTTCTACTGTTTTAACACACAAGGGACACACTGCGCTACAGCCACCTTTCAGACAGATGATATCTCTGAACTCTGCTTCACCTGTGCAGCCGTGGGGCTTCAAGTCTGGCTGTAAGAACTAGACTGCTGAGTATGTTTGATTATTGTGTACCTGCCTGTTTCAAATGGCATGCACTAGAAAAAAACCCCATCAGATCTGAATGTTTGTGTGCAGAAAAAGTCCAAAGCAGTGGCCTAAAAACATCAATAAGTAATGTACCTGGTAGCATTGTTTGACAGTATGAATTATTTGTTGATGTGCAGTCTTTGTTCTCTGCAGCACCTGTTTTTAACTCCAACCTTAGGGGAAATGTGTCTGTCTGATTCAAAACACATCACTGTCCTGTTTCTAGCGTCGATGCACGTCAGTGCTGCAGAAAGCAGGACATTTACAGGATCCTGCTGGATTACAGTCATGCAAATGATGCAGCCAAAATGCCAGCATGCACGGCTTGTTTCTCCATTATTGTTGCAGGGATTTTATGTGAGACCTAGAAATAATAAATGATGATTAAGACATAAAAGTTAGGAGGCATGGTTTTAATTTAATCCCTAAATCAGCCTCGACCAGTTAAATGTTTCTTCTCCTTTGTAGCTCGATCGCCTTCAGCAAAAGCACTGAAATCTCAGTGCGAGTGTGTGACTGGAGGCTTATTTTCTCTACATCTGTAGCTCCCAGAGGCTGAAGGATTTGTATTTAGACTTTCCTCTGAGGCTTGTTGAACCTGTATTCTCGCTCATTTCCTCATCCATACCTCCAAGGCTGCTACCATCTATATTCTCAGACATGTGTTTGTGCCTCAGAGGCTGACAGGCTCTGTGTTTTTTTTTTTTTTTTTTTAACTCCTTTACACCTCAAAGGCCTTCAGATGGATGGATTTCCCATCGCTCGGCTGTAAATCTTTCATGTGTGAAATTGTCTGTGCTTAAAGAAGCCATCGGTTGTGCTGAAGAAGCTGTCTGCGCTGCGGTTGTTGGTTGTGACAGCCTGCAGAGTCACAGTATTGGAGATCAGTCACATCAGCTGTTTTCATTCAGCAAACAGATAATGAAAGACGTTACGACTGTGTGTTGACATATCCCCCCCGGCTTTAAACTGACTCACTGAATCCTTAGTAATCTAAAAGATGTCTTTATACAACAATTTAAATCCCTGAAAATTAGTTTTTAATGCACTGTTTTATTCTTTATTTTCTACAGAGACAGAAACAGTCAACTTATGACCAGTAATGGTCGAATTTCTCTTCGTATATATGAATTTGAGGGCTGACAGCAGCTCTTTCATATCTGAAAGCTCATAGTCAGCGCTATAAAATTCTCTACAGGTAAATTTAAATTCTTCCTTTGCCAACGGAAAAAAAGCAGGCCTGTTAATACTAATGCGCTAATGCTCGTGGTTAATCTGGGAAGCTTAATGTGTTAAAAGAAAAATAACACAATTTAATCATATGACTAAGTTTGACCACAGCTTCCTCCTGTAGTCCTCTTAGCGGATGTTCACCTCCCGGGGGTGAAAAGGTTAATGGCGGGTCAAATGCAGCCAGCAGTGATGAGTTAGGAGACAGACCCAGGTCTGCTTCATGGCAAATTTAGATTTAAAAAGCTGCCTAATGGAAGTCTGGAGGAAACAACAGCTGTGTGTACACACTGCAGTGATGAACTGTCTTTACACCGAAGCACGAGTCTGAAGTACCACCTCCAGGCAAAACGCATCTTTGCTAATGTTAGCAAAGACGCTAACAACAACACAGGATCAAGCCATGATAGCTAATGTTGCTAATGTTAGCAAAGACGCTAACAACAACACAGGATCAAGCCATGGTAGCTAATGGTACTAATGTTAGCAAAGACGCTAACAACAACACAGGATCAAGCCATAACATCAAGCAGACCTGAGGCCTGTACGACGAAGCTGGATTTTCTCTTATCCAGATAACTTCAGGATTAACCCTGGATTTTCTGTACGACGAAGCTGGCTCACTTCTTACCGGGATAAATCACCGCAGTGACTTATGCTGAACGGCTAACCTGCTCCGGAGCAGGTTATGTCCTGGATATGAGATCAGCAAGAATAAAAGCCCCGCCTCCTGACCAATCAGTGCTCTTGGAAAATGGCCTGCCCATTCATAGAAGATCCTGGTTGGTGCACGGAAGAAGAGAAGAGCGCTCAGGAGAGAAAGAGCCTTTAGGGATAGATGTTAATTAATTCCTGTGATTTCATCCATACAGCTGAGACAGTGTGAAGAAATAAAGCCTTGTCACCCGCCGCTATGTTTTTATATTTGATCTTCTGTTCCCACGTCTTTTTTGCTCCACTAGGATTGCATCTGAAATAATGGGGTTAATAATAACGGTCACACATTATGTCCTTTGCACACTGGGTCCAAATATTTCATCCAAATTTTTTCGCACATTAAAAAAGAAAATCGAGCTCATGTTGTTCTAATCAAAGTTGCACACTGACGCCGAAATTTTTGCCCGTCCTTTCTTGTCGGAACAGGCTCGATTTTATGTGAAATTTCGCATCAGTCCAAGTCATTAAATGGGTGAGTGATGATTTAAAACAGTGTCCACTGCTTCCTCCTCGCTTGCTCACCCTCACTGGACCCCTCCTCCCTCTCTCTCGCCAGGCTTTCTCCATGTTTGTGATTGGATAGACGCTGCAAACACCACCCCTTTCATGTGAGCGCGCACTGATCCAGATTGGAAAACCCTGGCTGCAATTAGCGAGTTGATAACCAGCTTCGTCGTATAGCTGATCCGGATTGCAAATGTCTTGATAAGTCAATCCAGCTAGTGGAGAGATATCCAGGGCTTGTTAATCCAGCTTCGTCGTACGGGCCTCTGGATTTGTCCCCAAAATGACAACATCTAAGCTAACTAATGTGATCGCCAATGAGTTGCCAGAGACTGCATACCATCAATTTCGTTGACAACAAGGGGCTTCAAGACATCATCCGGGTCGCCTTGGATGACCCGTACTACAGAACACCTACGAGAACTACTGTCACAAGAATCTGTGAACTCTATGACAGCTAAAAAGGCAACTAAAGTGGAGCAGCTACATTTATTACTCTGACGAGAGACCACTGGACATCAGTCAGCAACTTCAGCTACCACGGGGTAACAGCACACCTGATCATTCACTTTACAGCACAAGTTAATTTCTACCTGATGTGTTTGTCTGCTGGGCTCGTTTGCTGTTTATGAATATTATCGCTCAGTGAATTAAGACACAGATTTACAACCTATAAATAAGTCTAAAAACTCTGTTTAAAATTTCTTCATTTAAACACCATACTTGCACTGATTTATCTCAAACAAAAAAGTATATGTAAGTTTATAGATAATAATAATAATAATAATAATATAATAATAATAATGATAATAAAAATACTTTTTTTGTAAAAAGCGCTTTTAAAGTGCTGTGCACAAAGTTAAAATAATGAAAATAAACACTTCATAATAAGAATGTTTAAAATTCTAAAAATTACTGAAAGTAAAAAAAATGCTGCAGTTAATCATGATTAATCACAGCATAGACATGTGATTAACTTGATTAATTTTTTTAATCAGCACTAGAAAAAAGGTAATTTGCTCAAACACTTACAGTGACCTGTCACTGCTTTCCTAATGACTGACCTCCTGCAGGCATGTAAGGCTGCCGTCTTTTATCTATTTCGGTGTTGTTTGACACCTCCTGGCTTGAATCCTGCTCTGACAAAGCCCTTCTCTGTGGAGTTTGCATGTTTTCCCCACGCATGCTTGAGTTCTTTTATGAGAGTATGTGAGGATGTATAGTTCATTATAACTTCTCCGACTCGTGGTTCCCAGCATGGTGATTTTAAGTCTAAAGCAGGCTGCGACTCCTGAGACCAGCAGGCTGGAGATGAAAAAAAAAGGGGCAAAGCAGCAGGGAAGCTGTTAGCACAGAGGCAGAGGAGAGGTAAAAGGGCCAACTTGTTAGCCAGGCTAAGGGCCAAGAACAAACCTGCTTTCAATGCTTTTTCTGGTCAATGTCTGCTCGCTGGACTACAAAATCTTGAACAGATCCTATTCTGCTCTTATTTGTTTTCTTGTATAGCTTAAAGCCACTTAAAGTCTGCTGGACCTAAGCATTAGTTTCATTCTTTTCATAAGTCAACATGTGTAGAACAAAAACAGAAATAACCATAAATGGCTTTATTTACCAGAAGGCCGGTGATTTTAGGTCATTTGCAAGGCAAATGCCAGGTTGAAGTAAGCTAGTAGAGCTTCAGTAGAGGTCCAAACTAACTAAAACATTGTCGCAGATATGATGTTTTCATTTCATTTGATCAATCAGGGAAAAGCATTTTCATTAACCCAGATTTTTGTACAGCGCTGCCACTCATACCTTACTGTTTTTAAACAGGCTAGAGGCTAAAAATAGCGCATGCTAACTGCTCTCAATCCTCAAACAGCATCAAAAGTGGATGCAAAATATGACAATGCATTTTACCTGAGTGATTACCAAAGACTGCCTCCCAAGCCTCGAGCCAGTGGTCCAATTCCAAAAAAGTTGGTGCACTGTGTAAAATGTAAATAAAAACAGAATGCAATGTTTTACAAATCTCATAAACCCACATTTTATTCACATTAGAACATAAACAACATATCAGATGTTGAAACTAAGACATTTCATCATTTCAGGAAAAATATTAGCTCACTTCGAATTTGATGGCAGCAACACATCTCAAAAAAGTAGGGACAGGGCCATGTTTACCATTCTGTAGCATCCCCTCTTCTCTAACAAAATGTCTGGGAAGTGGGGAGACAAGTTGATGGGGTTTTGGGACAGGAATGTTGTCCCATTCTTGTCAGATGTTTTCTAGCTGCTCAACAGACCTGGATCTTCTTTGCTGGATTGTTTTTTCCTTTTCTGATGCTCTTGATGTTTTCTACTGGTAAAAGATCTAGACTGCAAGCAGACCAGGTTCAGGATCCAGACTCTTCTACTGTGAAGCCATGCTGTTGTGATGGATGTGGTATGTGGTTTAGCATTGTCTTGTGAAATAGTCAAGACTTTCCTGAAAGACACGCTGTTTGGATGGAAGCATATGTTGCTCTAAAACAGTTCTCTACTTTCAGCATTGATTGTTCCTTTCCAGATGTTAGGCACTAATGCAACCCCATACCATCAGAGATGCAGGCTTTAGGACTAAGCCAGGAGAACAAGCTGGATGCTCTCTCTTCTCTTCAGTCCTCAGGACACAGCATCTGTGGTTTCCAAAAATAATTTTATTTTTGGATTTATCTGACCACAGAACAGTTTTCCATTTTGCCTCAGTCCATTTTAAATGAGCTTTAGCCCATAGAAGATGGTAACATTTCTGAAGCTTCTTCTTTCCGTGGTCGAAGTTTAACTGTCATTTAAGGATTGCATGACTCCAACTGTGTTGACAGAAAATTATTTATGGAAGTGTTCTTGAGACCATGCAGGGATTTCCAGAACAGAATCACCTGATTTGGCCTTGTCCCTTGCTCACAGAGATTTCTCCAGATTTTCTGAATCTTGTGATGATATTATTGACTGTAGATGGTGGGATATTAAAAGTCTTCACATTTTTTAAATTGAGGGACATTTTTCTGAAATTGCTCCACAAATTTTAGATGCAGTTTTTTGCAGATCTTTACTTCTTTTGCTCCTTTTATACCCAGTCATGTTACTGACCTGTTGCCAGCCAACCTAATTAAAATGCTCCTCCAGCTGTTTTTATTAGTACCACTTACTTTTCCAGCCCCGTTCCTTCTTTTATGAGATATGTTGCAGCCATGAAAATTAAATTGAGCTAACATTTTACATGCAATGGTAAAATATCTCAGTTTCAACATCTGATATGTTGTTTATGTTCTATTGTGAATCAAATGTGGGTTTATTTTTTTGACAATCGTTGCATTCTTTGTTTACATTTTATGAAATGTCCCAAGTTTTTTGGTCTCTGGGTTGTATGTGCACCATCAGTTGATTCATCGGTTGATTGCCTGACTCAGAAGGCTGTAGTCTGTTCTTTAAAGAGTGCCAGAAGTTTCACACTCTCATCTGTATTCCTCTTGGGACAGGCCACCAGGACGACGTGGTGGATGCTGCTCCTGAGTATTTGACCCACCAGCTGCACCCACAGCTGGCTGACTGACATTCAGCTTAATAATTTAGAAGTGGTCTACAGGCAGATGTGTGCCAGCTGCTGCCTCGAGGCTTCTTCTCGCTCTTCTCTATCAACACTGCGACTGCTAGTCGGGCTTTATTTGGATATTGTGATATTTATACTCCAGACATTTGGCTGATGCTGGTCGTTGCAAAGTCATGCAATGAATGAAAACATGTTAGCTCAGATGGATGAGGCATCAATCCTGTAATCCTGCTCTGATTTATTCAACTCAAAGAGCTTGTAGGAGGCTGCAGCCACTAACTCTGAGCATTCACTCCATGTTTATTTCATATAAAGTTTTAATGGAGCCTGTTTTTGTTCCACATGTCACTGCAGAGATGTTTAAAGTAAGCTCATAATGCAGCAGTGAAGGATTGCATGTTTCCTCTGCTGAAATACTGCAGCTGTGAGCTTTGACAGTTTAATTACTGTAATCTTAAGACGAATTGTTGCTTGATCTCTGTCACGGTTCGCCATCTTAATTCACTGCAGAGGGTGAAAATGGCATCGCTGCAAATCACCGGAGGCCCTCTGGTCCACTCACACCAAATCAAAAAGCTCTGACAAGGACAGCTGCCAGAGGTACTCCTTCAAAAAGCCACTAATGGAGAAAAGTGTGCAGCGCCTCTGTGTTACTCATAATTTACAGCAATGTGCATATCCATCTGCAGAGTCACAGAGCTCCATCTGTGAGGCCTCTGAGAGTGGAAGCATGCTCATTTGTCTTAGCTGCACCAGGGTAGAGCTTTGTAGTATGAAGTATAGTCGATGTGTTAGATTTGATACAACAGAAGTAAAGATTTTATTTCAAACCCTAAAGGGACAAAGTAAAAAGGCGACTGCACACTTTATGTTGTACAAACTCGTCTGAGCTCTGGAGCTGTGAAATATCCAAGATAGTGCCACAAAATCTGGCAATTAAAGGATTAGAACAAACAAGGGAGAGAAATGCTTGAGGACTGTAAAGAAAGAAACAAAAACATAACTCACCTGTTAGAGTGTGTTTGCATGTGTTCGTGTTGTTAAAATGAGAATTTTACTATGCTATCATGCATGTTTGGGAGTTGAGAGGTGCTAGTATGGTGTTGTCCCGACCCTGCTGTTCATAACGAGGCTATTATTGTTATTGTGCATATCCTTTATAATACTATTATTTGTACATGCAGCGGCAAAAGGCCCACATATTGACTCATGCAGAATAGCAAATCAAGCAAACCTGTGTTGCAAAACCTGTTTGCATTCTGCTTTTGACATGCTGTCATTGTTACATTGTTCCTTGTGCAGTGCAGCTTACTGTGCATGTCTAAACACTTAAATCAGGTTTGTCCAAACTATGGCCCAGGGGCCAATGCGACCAGCAGCCCATATGATTAGCCCGCAGCAAATTCTTGAAATAAAATGAAATATGGCCCACATTTAAACATGAAGCTTGTGCTTAACTTTATTGTACTATTTAGTACTAGCACAAGGCAGTGCTTCCATGTTTATTCTGTAAACAAACATTTTGACAAGAAGATATTTTGATTAATAATGTCCTGATGGATTATCACAGCAAATAGCAGCACCAGAATCATTTCATGGCCTGACCCAGTGGTAGCCAGGGCCAAACAGGGCCCTTTGAAATGTGACCGGCTCCCCAAAATCCTGAAAATTACTGTCGATTTTCCCTGTCAGCCATTAACTAGCCAATGAGGTGTACTCAGTCACTAAACATATATTAACTTACACTGGATTAGTCTCATTAACTTTTAAAAGGAATATGAAAGTGGCCCCACTACCCTGATATATTTCTTTATGTGGCCCTCCATGGGGAAAAGTTTGGACACCCCTGACTTAGATCTTACAGGAGACGGCCTCATTTGCTCAAAATGGAGAGCAGTAGAGGCTGTGATGTGTCCCTCTGTGCCTCTGCAGACAGGAACTGCTTTGAGTAATGGCACAAATAAAGCCAACACCAAAAAGTGCAAGGACTGCGTTTGTAAATATGTGAATATTTTAAGACTTTTTTTGCCACAGAATGATTATCTTTGCATTTTTTAGTCTCCAAGAGATGGGAGAACAAGTTTGTGCAAAAAAAAAAAAAAAAAAAAAAAAGATTTTAAGAGCTTGACTATGTGCAGACCCGGTGTGGGCAAATGTGCCGCTCTAGGCAAGAGGCAATTTTGCCGCCCCTCAGTTTGCAACTGTAGGTAACAAGAAACAATACCTCAACCCTGAGGTCACGGAAAATAATCATTGTTTTGTTCCGGATGGTCAGAGAAAGACAATAAGTCACGAAATGCATAAAAATGTACAGTGCCTCAAGCACAAATAACACCTTTACATGAACCGCTCGAAATCAGCTGAAGAGAAGCACGTGAAATCATTTGTCATCTTTTTTTCCTCACTCTCTCTGAGTGGCAGCTGTCGATTCAGCACCAAGGACAGCGTCACATCTACACAGGCTCATTCTTGAGCTAAAACATCAACAATGTCACTTTTTACAACACAAATGCTCACTTGTACATTATGTGGTTTAATAAATGTATTATGTCAGTCCCATTGCAGCTTAACAAGAAAAAACACAACAACACCATATGCAAGAACGCAAACAGACTTTTGCAAAGCAAGTCTGCTTAAATTGTCATCAATATTGAGTCAGTGAGTCCCTGCAAAAGTCTGCTCACTACAAGACTTGACTGAGACTTTGATGGCTGGCAAACTTCTGATTTATTAAGCTGCTTGTCTTTTCTTGACTTGGCTGAGTGTTTATCAGTCTGTAAATACAACGATGGACTTGGCGGTTCATGCGGAGGAGAAGTAGCATCTTCTTCGCTGATGCTAGTGGCTAGTCTCTGTCTTGTCGACATGCTAGCAACCACAATGCATTTAATACAGTCTAAGTTTGTTACGCTTTACTGAACTGTCATTTGCTTGTAAGGGTTAGGGGTGGGATGTGCATGGGTAGGATGAATGATTGATTGATGGGTGCAGATTGAGTGACACATGACTCAGCTATTCATTGTGCTTATAGGGTATTTACTAAACTGAGCATAAAAATTGCAATTGGCTGGTTACTCTCTATATTTTCTGATGCTTATTTTTGCTGCCCCTGCTAGAGTGCAGCTCTGGGCAGCTGTACAAGTTTGCCTATATTGACACGCTGGCCCTGACCGTGCACTACAGGGCTGACATTTTACAAGTTTTTTGAGACAGGTGAGACTAAGGGTGCTTTCACACTAGGAGGCCGGTCCCCGATCCAATGCACTTGAGCCCAAAGTCCGGTTCGTCTTGGTAGTGTGAATGCAAACGAACTGCGCCTGGGCACCGGGTCCCGGGCCCAATTGGGGAGGTGGTCTCAGGCGCGATTCAAGTGGACTCTAGCTCAGTTCAAATGAGATGTGAATGCAACCGCGCCCAGATACAGGACAGAGCGCTGTATCAGCTTTATGATGTCATTGTAAAAAATAAAGTTCTTTCCATGGCGCGGCAGTTAGTTCATATTTTTCCTCAAAAATGGGTGGAAATCATCAGAATCTAGTCAATAAACCGTCTGTTGTGACTCACTTACAGATGAGCACAAGTTGGAGTCAGTGAGAGGAGGTGCAAAGGCAAAAAAAGTGTCCTGTCACCTCAAAAACCACTGTGTCTGCGCAGCGTGAGCCCATTTAATCCTCTGAGCTGCACATAGATGTGTAGATACGAAGAGTGAAGTTGCTGGCATCTTAAAAAGTGATTTTAAATCATCCATGGCTGCAGGATGGACTTTTTGCAGGGTCTAAACAAAAACAATCTTCACTCAGGTCATGACCCCAGTAGTTGCCATGGTAGCTTCTTCTTCTTTCTCCTCCTTTGCGGGGTTATAAACCAGCTACGTGCATACCTCCACCTGCTATTTCAGACTGAGTAAATACACAAGTGGGCCCGAGCATGGTTGGATGTTGCAAGTGTGAAAGCAAGCCAGCAGGGGGGAAGGGGGAGGGGGAGGAATGGCGCCGCAGCGTGCTTCGAAGCAACTGGGCCTAATGTGAAAGCGCCCTTAATGGTTACAACACAGCATAGGGCTCAGCGGGTTAATGTGACAGCATTTAAACTTTGCAGGATTTCATGTTTTCTATGAATTAGTAAGCTACTAAGTGCCTTTTCATGGTGTAATTTACAAATTTTTAAAAACTGAGGCATGCAGCAATAAACAAGGGGTAATCTGCATCTAAAACATTGGTTCATATGCAGGTTTACACACATTTTCTACTTCCGGTTAGACTTCTTAGCACATAAATTGACGATCTGTTTTAGTGCAGAGCTGCTGAGATGTACACCTTCATATCAGGAAGCAAGGGTGCAGTTATTCTACCAAAATGAAGATTAAAAAAAGTAAACAGATCAATAAAAGTTTTCCATATTAGGCTTGGAGCAGATCATAAGCATGTACGTTTACTATTTTTAGTGTAAAATTGCTCTAAGGCCTCTGGGTGTTTCTGCCATAACCAGTCAGACTTTTTTCTCCCTCTATACTGTATAAGTGAGTTTGGGGCTGGATTAAAGGCCTATAGAGAGTATGTCATTCCTGAGCCTTAATGCCGCCCTTTCACTCCTTCTCCGGGGAGACACTTCCTGCCAGTGTGACTAAAAGCTCCTCCTGCCTTCTGATTTCTTTAGTCCGGGGAGTCGGGAGAGGTGTGACAGGCCTGCCCTTCCCCTGCTCATAACCCATCAGCTGAATAATTACCACTAACCTGCTTCTCCACAGGGCTTTGCTGCTATAAACGGCCCCGCTGTCACACGCTAATGGAAAATCGCAGCTGCGGAAGTGTCGCAGCATCAGGCTGGGTTCACTGGAGACCAGGGTGGACGTATTCAGGTCAAATCCTTTAGTTCATGCGGAGAATTCCCAGTAGATAGCTTCAATCTTCGCTGTAACACAGGGAGGAGGGTAAAGTTGAGCTACATGGAGCTAAACTAGAGCTAAAGAACTTTTGGTACAAGGTCCATCAACGGTAACAAAATATAACTAGGTGGAGTCTCTGGAAAATTCTTTACACAAGCATCTACCACCATTCACTCCTACATAACTCACTAATTATTTGCCATCTTTGAGACAGAATAAAAAGAAAAATAAGTCTGCACACCAGAGGCTGCCCCCATTATTTGCCCCCTTTCTCATTCCTGATTTTTTTGCAATACCCATAAATTAAACAGATAAGACAATGAAAACATTCAAATATAATTCAGGAGCCTTGTGTTTATTTTCCATGTGACAGAGGTCTCTGAAGTGAGTAGCCAGTGCCAAAATCTGGCCCTTTTTTTCCTTTCCCTGCAAGACATTTCTCCCCATCTTTCTCCCTATGTTCCCACCTCTGCCCTATCTGCATAAAAGCACAGAAAAGCCCAAAAGGTTAAGTATAAACAAAGCCAGCAGACTAAGATATAAAACAAAATTAAAACATATTCTTCAGGGCGGGAACTGAGGTTTTGTAACGTCATGATTAAAGGAAATCTTGGTTTGTGTATTTGTGTCAGAGATCGCTGCAGCAGAGCCAAATAATCTGCATGGACACACGTCACTTGTATTAGTTTAACATTCCCACATGAGGATCCATGCTAACAGCCTGGCACTCTAATATGCTCGCCCTGTTTCCGTTTAATGTCCCAAAACCATCCAACTTGTCAAATAAATTTTCTCCCCTTGAAATTAGTTTCTACTAATGAAATTTTAATTTGTTATTATGAGCAGAGTTGGTGCCTGAAGCGCTGCCTGTGAGCCTGAAATTTCAAAGCCTTGAATGCACTCAACTTGCAAACAAATGGATCTCAGGCTGGGAGGGATTGAAAGAATCCATTAGAGTGACGTTACTGGTGCTGAAAATGGAATCTGACCATTTATCTTCGACCAACGACGTGAGTGCAGTCCAGCATGGAGGACCTAATGGCTGCCGGTGCATCCTGTATCTAGGAAGAGTAATTCCACTTGACAATAACCACAGGATCCTACCAGGTCAATGACTGCATTTACAGAAAATGCCTTTCAAAGATTGGGCAATTTTCAGTCCTGCAGATCCTGCTATAATGGGCCTGAAATTGCTTCTCCAGAGACAACGTGAGAGATGGCAGCAGTTGAAACTTTTGAAGAGAAGCTGTGATAGAATGTCTGCTTGGTATGTTGTTTCTGGCCCTCTGGAGAAAGTAAAGGTTAGACTGCTCCCTTTCCACAAGACCTTAGTGAGTTTCTGTAAAGCCTCAGGGAACTTGGATTGAAATGTGAAAAATTCAAATGTGATATTAAAATTCAATCTAGCATAAAGCAGCAACAAAAACAAAAATTCATAGCATTGAGAAAAAGTTGTCCCAAAACCGCTTTTTTTTGTTTTTTTGCCAGTTTAGACCAGTGGTTCTCAATGGGGTGGTTCGAGACCCAAAAGTGGGTTGCAAAGCTGTTGACAGTGGGTCTCAAATGTGTGCAGGGGAAAAGGAAAACAAGGCTTTTTACAAGAAAAAAGAAAGGTTATTCCAAAAAAAGTTGGTACACTTAAATGTAAACAGAATGCAAAGTTTTACAAATCTCCTAACCCGAATTTTATTCACAATAGAAAACCAATATATCAGTTGTTTAAACTGAGACATTTTACCATTTCATGGCTGCACGGTGGAGCAGGGGTTAGCACTGTTGCCTCACTGCAAGAAGGTCCTTGGTTCGCGTCCCGGTCAGGGCCTTTCTGTGTGGAGTTTGCATGTTCTCCCTGTGCATGCTTGGGTTCTCTGCAGTTATTCCAGCTTCCCCCCACCACCAAAAACATGCAAATTAGGCTAACTGATGACTCTAAATTGGTCACAGGTGTGAATGTGAGCATGCCTGGTTGTCTGTCTCTAACTGTAAGGCCCTGAGATTGACTGGCAACCAGTCAAGGTCAAGGTCAACTTTATTTATAGAGCACCTTAAAAAAACAAACAAAGTTTGTACCAAAGTGCTGTACAGGAAAATTTAAAAAGAGTATATTTAAAAACACCAAATAGAACAGATCATGACATTGCAAGTATGTTTAAGACATAAACATAAACAACATAATAGTGGCATACCCATAAGTATGCAGGTACATTTGGGTATACCACGTGCACACCAATTTATGGTGTTAGGTCAAGGGGACAATAGCAATCTTGGACAGAAAAAAAAAAAAACATGCTTGACACACAAAATGGGTCAAGCATAAAACAGGAAAACAGGGAGGAAACAAGGACACAGAGCCAGGGTGGATTAGCAATCAGAAAAAGCAAGAGAATAAAAGTGAGTCTTTAAGTGTTTTTTGAAGCAGGAAGCAGTCGACAGAATCAGCTGTTCGTATGTGATGGTAGGTTATTCCAGAGTGTTGGAGCGGCTACTGAAAAAGCCCGGTCACCAAGTTTACAGTGTGATCGTGGGATGGTTAAAAGTCCTTGATCTGATGACCTGAGGGGTCTAGCTGTACTGTAGGGTGTTAAGAGTTCTTTGATGTAGCTTGGAGTGAGGTCATGAAGGGCTTTATACCCAGACAGGAGAATTTCGTATGGGATTCTGTACTGAACTGGTAACCAACGTAGGGATGCTAGTATGGGTGTGATATGATCTCTTTTTTTTTTACATCTACAGAGGAGTCGTGCAGCAGCAATCTGGACAAGTTGTAAGCAGTGAATAGAAGACTGATTGATGCCGAAATAAAGTGAATTACAGTAGTCAAGTCTGGAGGATATCAAGGCATGGATGACTTTTTCTAAGTCATTATGTGAAATGAATGTCCGAATCTTGGAAATGATCCTGAGTTGGAAGAAACTGGATTTGATGACTGTACTAATCTGCTAGTCAAATTTCAGGTGACTGTCAAAAACTACTCCTAGGTTTTTAGCGTGAGATGTGATGTTATTTGATAGCTGACCAAGTGATGGTACTGTGGTGTTAGTGGAGCTGGAGGGATAGAACATGATGACCTCTGTTTTATTTTCATGTAACTGTAAGAAATTATCAGCCATCCATGCCCTGATATCCTCCAGACACTTAGTAAGGGAAGTGGGTCTGGTTTGGTCATTTTTTTGAAGGGGGAGATATAACTGGGTATTGTCTGCATAGGAGTGAAGTGAAATAATAATAATAATAATAATAATAATAATAATAATAATACATTTTATTTAAGGGCATCTTTCATGACACTCAAGGTCACCTTACAAAAGTACAAAGAAGTGCATTAAAACAGGCATAAAAACAGGAATAAAAACAAACAGTAATACAATAGACAATGCTAAAGATCAGAGGGAGTAGGAGAGTTTGAACAGATGGGTTTTGAGTCTGGTTTTAAAGAGGGGTAGGGAGTCAGTGTTGCTGAGGTCAGGGGGGAGCGAGTTCCATAACTGGGGAGCCAAGTGGCTGAATGCTCGTCCCCCCATGGTGATGAGGTGAGCAGAGGGGACAGAGAGATGGACAGAGAAAGAGGAAATGTTGTGTTCCTGAAAGATTTTTCCTAAGGGAAGCATGTAGATGGAGAACAGGAGGGGCCCTAAGACTGAACCTTGGGGAACCCCACGTGAAAGAGGGGTGGAGGTGGAGGAGGAGTTGTTGAGTGAAACGGAGAAAGTTCTATTTGTGAGGTACGATTGAAACCAGTTTAGGGCATGTCCTGAAACTCCAACCCAGTGCTGCAGACGGTGGATGAGTATGTTGTGATCTACTCTGTCAAAGGCAGCACTGAGGTCTAAGAGGACAAGAACTGTGGGGAGGCCATTGTCAGCTGCTACAAGCAGATCATTGGTGACCGTCAACAAAGCGGATTCCGTACTGTGGTGAGCCCGAAAACCTGACTGAAATTTTTCAAAGATGTTGTTATTGTTAAAGTATGGAAGGAACTGACTGAGGACGGCTTTCTCTAAGACTTTACTGAGGAACGGAAGTTTTGAAATAGGTCTGTAATTGCTCAGAGATTTTGGCTCAAGGGCCGTTTTTTTTTTTAACAAGGGTTGGACTATGGCATGTTTTAGTGACTGTGGGAGATTTCCAGTGAGCAGGGAGCTGTTAATGATATTGAGAAGGCTGAGATCAGCTACCTGAAGAACCTCTTTCAGCAACTCCAAGTAAGTCCAGGGTGTATGCCTCTCGCCCAATGACAGCTGCTATACACTGGGAGAAAATTGTCAAAAATGGGTGGGAAGTGACCAAATAATGAGTTAAAAGTGGCAATAACATTGCAAAAAATGTGTGAAAAAGGACTCAATTGGGCAAACTGGTGGAAAAAATGGGCAAAAAATGTCATTTAATTGCAAAAGGCAGCTAAAATGGGCAAGAAGGGGCAAAAAGGGGCAAAAAATTCTAAAAAGCAGGACAGAAGTGTTATAAAGGGGAGAAACGTGGCAAAAATGGTCCTAAGTGGCAAAAATCATGGAGGAAAAATTAGTGATAGGTGACTAAAATATCCAAAAATAAGAAAAAAAAAAAGTGGGAAAAATGGGCAAAAGCATCAAAGAGTGGCAAAATGGGAAATTAGTGGCATTTAATTGCAAAAGGCAGCTTAAATGGGCAAAAAGTGGCAAAAAAGCAAAAAAAAAGGGCAAAAAATTGCAGGATAAAAGTGTCAAACAATGGCTAAAAGCAGTAAAAATTGAATTAAAGTAGCAAAAAAATGCAAATAAAGGCAATGGAAATATGCAGACAAACAATAGAGGTTGACAATTAAAGCCTACTGTGTAAGAGTGGGAAACACAGACATAAAAGAGCCACAAATCTTCTCAAAGGAGCCACAGATGGCTCTAGAGCCACACGTTGAGTATCACTGGTCTAGTGAGGGGACCAGTTGCTGGAGTTGTGGAAGAGAAATGTTTTCCCATTCTTGTTTGATGTAGGATTCTAAGTGCTCAACAGTCCTGGCTCTTTCTTTGCTGGATTTCTCATTTTAAGATACCTGACCAAATCTAACTTTTGGTAAAAGGTCCGGACTGCAGGTAGGCCAGTCCAGCACCCAGACTCTGTTACTGTGAGGCCATGCTGCTTTGATGGACGTGGTATGTGGTTAAGCTTTGTCTTGCTGAAATTGTTAATGCCTTCTCCTCTTGGGTTGATTTGTCATCCATTTTGACATGATTCCATTATTTTATTGCTTCTGTCATCATGAAGCTAAAAGGTCCATGTTTTCTACAGAGAATGTGTGCCTTCATGTAAAATTCTGGAGTCCCCTCATTGTGCTGTATTGTGAAACTGACCAGATATTTTGTGTGTTTTTCCAGCTGTTTGGATGGATCTGACCTGCATGGATTGACACGGTTTGGCAGCAGCTGTGCTGAAAATAGACCTGGCTTGTGTCTCCGGTGAAAAGGAGTGGCTTGAGCTGGGGAGGGAGAGATTTGCGCTGTAGTGCACTTGGCGAGCAGATCGCCGTTCTATGTGGAAACTGGAGGTAAGGCTGCAGGATTTTTGTGGGCCACTGCAACGGTTAACAAAGATATGTGCACAGTTCTTTGTGTTTTTTTTTCTCCACTTTTGACTGATGTTTTTGCACCAAGTCGTGTTTAAAAGTGATGAGTACAGGTAGCTTGGTCAGCTTGGTTCATGCATTAGAGGTGTTGATGTAAGGATTTAATGGTGAATTTTACCCCTGGATCCAGAGCCACAGGCACAGTGGAGCTCTATGGAATAAGGAGAATAGAACTTTGTCTCAACACTTCAATCAGAATTGAAGGGCTCCTATGAAATGTCTCGTAAGTCATTCATACAATTATAACATGTCAAAGATTTAGCGCAAGAGTTTATTGACTTCATTCTGCATGCTTTAGTCTGAAAGAAGAAGTATATGATGATATTTGACCCCCAAATTCAACAATGCCTGGTCACAGCGTTCCATGTGCACCATGGTCTTGCTCATGCCTTTGGTTGCTAGGTCTGTTACTACTGAAATAAGTAGAGAAAAACAAAATAAGAACATGGCCTGTGTAAGGTTGATCTGCTGCTCCTCTTCTCTTTTTTGTATATGTTGATTATAAATGACTGGCTATCTGTTGAGGGTGTTATATTTCAAGACTGATGAAATGTTCCAGGCTTCACAGTGACTTTGTAAGTCCCACCTGTTCAGTCTTTAGTTCGTTTTCCTCTTCTCTGCCCCCCTAGTGGTGATAAAATCAACCAGTGCAGCTTCAACTGAAGCTTGTCCTCGTAAATCAAGTATGACACCCATCATGTCTTGCATCAGATTCCCCGTTGATTGAGTCACATGTCTGTGTTGGTGATTGACTCGGCATCTAGCGTCTCAGCATCTTTTTGATCCGTGTGCGTACTTTATCCCTCTCTGAGATCTGTGACACACATCCTGATTGATTTGCAGTTGTGGGGGTGATGAACAGCATGTCTTCCTGCTGCAGAAAGGGACATGTATAAATATGCCTTTCATGTCACAAATTACAGCTCTGACACCCAGGGCCCCTGCAGATGATAAGCATTTACTTCTACAGAACATACTCTGATACATCAGCGGCAGGCTGGCTGTGAAAGCAAATGGCTGCTTGTCTCCTGCTGAGGTGGAGGATCGGATTGATATTCTTTTGTTTAAGAGATACAAGATTTTGTAAGTAATTCGGACCCAGACAGAAGAATCGACATTGTGTCACTGAATTTATATCAGCCTTGAACAGCAGGGTGAGGACATAACTGCTGCTGTTTTCACTTTAACGGACAGTGATGGGATTTGGCTGTGGTCCATTCTAAAGCCTGGGGGTCTATGAATGTTATTCAGTGGTGAGGAAAATCTCCAAAGCTTCTAACCCGACACACAAGATAGACTATTTTTACCCATCCATAGACAGGGATGTACACTATATTGCCAAAAATATTCACTCACCTGCCTTGACTTGCATATGAACTTATGTAACATCCCATTCCTAATCCATAGGGTTTAATATGGGAATTTTTGACCATTCTTCCAGAAGCGTATACGTGAGGTCACACTGATGTTGGACGAGAAGGCCTGGCTCTCAGTCTCCGCTCTAATTCATCCCAAAGGTGTTCTATCTGGTTGAGGTCAGGACTCTGTGCAGCTCAATCAAGTTCATCCACACCAAACTCTCTCATCCATGTCTTTATGGACCTTGCTTTGTGCACTGGTGCACAGTCATGTTGGAACAGGAAGGGGCCATCCTCAAAATGTTCCCACAAAGTTGGGAGCATGGAATTGTCCAAAATCTTATGAAAAACAACCCCACACCATAATCACCCTTCCACCAAACTTTACACTCGGCCCAATGCAGTCAGACAAGTACCGTTCTCCTGGCAACTGCCAAACCCAGACTGTTCCATCAGATTGCCAGATAGAGAAGCGCGATTCGTCACTCTCGAGTTCAGTGGGGGCACATTTTACACTACTGCATCCAACGCTTTGCATTGCACTTGGTGATGTATGGCTTGGATGCAGCTGCTCGTCCATGGAAACCCATTCCATGAAGTTCTCTATGCACTGTTCTTGAGCTAATCTGAAGGCCACATGAAGTTTGGAGGTCTGTAGCGATTGACTCTGCAGAAAGTTGGTGGCCTCTGCAAACTATGTGCCACAGCATCTGCTGATCCCACTCCATCATTTTACATGGCCTACCACTTCATGGCTGAGTTGCTGTCGTTCCCAGTTGCTTCCACTTTGTTATAATACCACTGACAGTTGACTGTGAAATATTTAGGAGCGAGGACATTTCATGACTCGACTTGTTGCAAAGGTAGCATCCTATCACAGTACCACGCTGGAATTCACTGAGCTCCTAAGAGCAACCCATTCTTTCACAAATGTTTGTAGAAACAGTCTGCATGCCTAGGTGCTTGATTTTATACATCTGTGGCCATGGAAGTGATTGGAACACCTGATTTCAATTATTTGGATGGATGAGTGAATACTTTTAGGAATATAGTGTATGTCTTTCTTTACAACCCAGACTGGCTATTCTTTGTTGGGGCTGCTTAGTGTGGTTGATAAATGAAAACTATACCTCCTTATCCATGCACATCTACATAAGGGACTGGGAGTGAGCGGCACAAAGAGACCTCAAGAGCCTTCCATGGTGTTTGTCATCTATGCAGTTATGCATGGCTGAAGTGTGTTAATGCACATGTGCAGAGCCTATAGGCTCGTGCTATAGACTGGAACCATGTATGTACGTGCATAAATTGTCGGTTTTCAATGGGAGCGATGTATTGCCAGTTTAAATAATGATTTTTAAAAACGTGGCATTTTCAGAAGTTTGCACTCTGGAACCTTTCAGGCACCCAAACACTGTTTTTATGGTGTAAACAAACAGCAATAATTCAACAAAAGGTTAGTGTTTTTGGATGAAATCACTGCCGTGTAAACATGGCCCAAGACCTAGACACATTCATGTAATCTCAAAGCCTTTTCATTCCTGTTTCAGGGCAACTTTCACACTGTTAGTGTCAACAATATAATCCTTCTCTAAGAGATTTACAGATGGAGGCTCTGGCCCAGGGCCCGACCTCTGCTGCTGTTTGAGCCTGGTTTGAAACCATCGTGTGGGTTCAGATAAGAGCTCAGGGAACATCACAGGAAGCAGAGGCATGTGTGGTCGAGCTTGCACAAACACAAACATCCAACAGTGTTATTAAAAGCATGAAGTGTTTACCCGTGTAGAGAACTCAGAGGAGATACCACTGCTTCCACTGGATCCCAACTACGTCTGTTTACACAAGCTGAGGCGCCTGCTTTTTTATACCAGCAAACACCTCAAAAGAACAACATGCACAGATTGTATTCTTTATGAAATACACACAACTGCTACCACACTAAACAACCTATCAAACTCAGCATTAATAAGGCACAACAGGCTGGGGAAAGAGGGAATAATTTATCAGAGATAAGTGCTGGGACATGTTTTTTCTTTTTCTTCCAGGAATTGTGTGATTAAACGCTCCCAGACTGTTACTAAGAAGAAAAGAGTAGTAAAGGGCTGCACAGTGATGCAGTGCCAACATTGTCCCCTCAAAGCAATAAGGGTCCTGTTTTGAATCTTCAGCTGTGGGTGCAGGGGGCTGGAGATTGGTCATTTTGTACATGCACTCCTGCATATGATTTCAACTGTGTAGTTGACTGAATGAGCTCTTTAAAGCTGTGTCTTTCTTTAAGTCTGAATTATGAGTGATACCAAATTTGTGTCAAAAGGCTCAAAAGGTCATATCAAAGTTCTAACTGCAGAAAAGATGAGAAATAATGTCTTTTTTAATTTAAAAAGGTCCTTAAAAATGTCATTAAAAATGCATGTTGCATGCATTTTACTCAGGTTGGTTGGTACTAAGGGGCCCAAAGTGTGCCAGAACTGTTGATACAAGGCAGGATAGATCCATGCTTTCATGTTGTTTTACACCAAATTCTGACCCTACCATCTGATTTTTGCATGCACGTAATGTCTGGTCAAACTGGTTTAATGTTGAGAGCTATGCATTACCAGCATGCGCATGTTAAAGCCTGATTTGACGAGATTCAGGGCTTGAAACATGCTGCCCTGAATCTATGCAGAACACAAGCCCTGTTGCGTTAAATGACTGCTAGTACTTGAGTAAATTCTACAGGTATGTAGGTTGTTTGCAATCATGTGATTCCAAATGCATGATGGGGGGCAGGAAATGTTGGACAGCCATTAGGAGTGAATGGGAAAGTTAGTACTGTAAAGCTCTTAAAGGACCTGTACCCTGCAGTTATCAGAAAATTTCTACATACACTCACCAGCCATTTTATTAGGTACACCTGTTCAATTGCTTGTTAAAACAAATAAACTATATTTGTCAAAAGTATTTGCTCACCTGCAATGACTCGCATATGAACTTGAGTGACATCCCATTCTTAATCCATAGGGTTTAATATAATGTCGGTCCACCCTTTGCAGCTATAACAGCTTCAACTCTTCTGGGAAGGCTTTCCACAAGTTTTGACCATTCTTCCAGAAGCACATTTGTGAGGACACACACTGATGTTGGACGTGAAGGCCTGGCTCTCAGTCTCCGCTCTCATTCATCCCAAAGGTGTTCTGTCTGCTCTAGAGTCCAGTGGCGGCGTGCTTTACACAACTGCATCCAAAGCTTTGCACTGCACTTGGTGATGTATGGCTTGGATGCAGCTGCTCAGCCATGGAAACCCATTCCATGAAGCTCTCTATGCACTTTTCTTGAGCTAATCTGAAGGCCACATGAAGTTTGGAAGTCTGTAGAGATTGACTGCAGAAAGTTAGTGACCTCTGCGCACTATGTACATCAGCATCTGCTGACCTCGCTCCTTTGCATGGCCTACCACTTCATGGCTGAGTTGCTGTCGTTCCCAATGGCTTCCACTTTGTTATAATACCACTGACAGTTGACTGTGGAATATTTAGGAGCAGACAATTGCCCAAGTCCCTCCGATCCGAGTCTCAACCGAGTGTTAAGTCATTTGGTCCAAGTCTCAAGCAAGTCCCAAGTTTTTCCTGTTGTGGGCAAGTCAAGTCGAGTCGAGTCACAGCTTATGTCAAGTCAAGTCTCTCACCATTGTTCCCCAGCCCACCCAAAAAGCACTCAGGTTTATATCTTGAGGAGAGAAACCTTATCTTCCCAAGGTCAATATCAAAAAAGAGCATGCAGACTATTCCGACTATTCCAACACACGCACACACACTTTTAATAATGTTAGCTTAGCTAGCTACATATTGGCCACAGGTCGGGTAGTAAAGGTAACGTTAGCTACCTGGCTGACGTTTGCAGGTTTAACTTACTTGGCTTCATGTGTCCTCAAGTGGCAGATAAAGTTGGACATGGTGCCCTCTTTTTCGCTAAGTGTAGCATTGCAAGTCGTGCATTTGGCGTGTCTACGTTTTCCATCAGAATGGAAGTCTTTATAAGCAAAGTGAATAACTTTGGGCACTGAAGTCGAACTAGCAGCAGGCGCAGCAGTTGCCATTGTTACACCCGCGCACACAGTGCCCACTGATCATCACTGTAATGGAAGCAGATGTGTAGTAGGAACGTATGTGTGTACTATGTCAGGTGTGGGAGAATAATAGGTGACGGACCGAGTGTACTGTGAATGGAGCGTCAAAAAGGTGAACCTAAGAGGTAAGAGCTTCATATGTCTCTTGTCTGGCTCTTCATACAATGCCTGAGCACGACATGTTACAATCACAGTGCATGCGTGCTGCCAGCCTGCCAGTGCTTCTCGCTTACATGAAAAAAAAAGGGAGCCTGTCTGAACCTGCTAGAGAGCGCGGCGTGCACACAGAGTTTTTACCTCCCAAGTCCGAGTCAAGTTGCAAGTCATCAAATTAGCGACTTGAGTTGACTCGAGTCCGAATCCCTATGACTCGAGTCCAATTGTCTGTTTAGGAGCGAGGAAATTTCATGACTCGACTTGTTGCACAGGTGACATCCTACGCTGTACCACGCTGGAATTCACTGAGCTCCTGAGAGCGACTCATTCTTTCACAAATGTTTGTAGAAACAGTCTGCATGCCTAGGTGCTTGATTTTATACATCTGTGGCCATGGAAGTGATTGGAACACCTGATTTCAATTATTTGGATGGGTGAATGAATCCTTTTGGCAATATAGTGTAGCTATTCAGCCAGTCAAATGACAGCAACTCAGTGCATTTAGGCATGTAGAGGTGCTTTTGTACTTGCCAAGGTTGTTGGTGTCAGACAGGCTGGTCTGTGTTTTTCAGAAACTGCTGGTCTGCTGGGATTTTCATGCACAACTATCTCTGAAAATGGTCTGAAAAAGGGAAAATATCCAGTGTGAATTCCTTGTTGATGTCAGAGGTTAGAGGAGAATGGGCAGACTGGTTTGAGATGATAGAAAGGCAACAGTAACTCAAATAACCGCTCCTTGCAACTGAGGTAAGCAGAATACCATCTCTGAATGCACAGCATGTGGAACCTTGAGTCGATGGGTTACAGCAGCAGAAGAACACATCACTCCTGTCAGCTAAGAACAGGAAACTGAGGCTACAATTCACATAAACTCACCAAAATTAGACAGAAGAAGATAAGAACATTTTCCTGGTCTAAATAGTCTCAATTTCAGCTGTGACATTCAGATGGTATGGCCAGAATTTGGCGTGAACAACATGGAAGCGTGGACCCATCCTGCCTTGTATCAATGGTTCAGGCTGCTGGTGGTGTAATGATGTGGGGGAGATTTTCTTGACACACGTTGGGCCCCTTAGTACCAACTGAGCATCATTTAAACGTCACAGCCTACGTGAAAATTGTTGCCGACCATGTCCATCCCTTTCTGACCACAGTGTACCCATCTCCTGGTGGCTACTTCCAGCAGGACAATGCACCAAAGCTCAAATCATCTCAAACTGGTTTCTTAAACATGACATTGACTTAACAGTAGTCCAATGGCCTCCACAGGCATCAGATCTCAATCCAATAGAGCGCCTTTGGGATGTGGCGGAACGGGAGATTCTCATCATGAATGTGCACCGACAAATCTGAAACAACTGTGTGATGCAATCATGTCAATATGGAGCAAAATCTCTGATGAATGTTTCCAACACTTTGTTGATACTATGCCATGAAGAATTAAGGCAGAACAGATGGCAAAAGGGGGTTCAACCCAGTACTAGCAAGGTGTACCTAATAAAGTGGCCGGTGAGTACGCTGCATTTTCCACAGTTTAACTGATTTACCTGGCGTATATATTTAAATTACTCCTACAGTCCTCCTAGCATCTAGGGGCATCTAGCCAGACAATGGGACACAAGAGTCTTGAGGCTTTTAAATGAAACTGTGATGTACGATCAACAGAGTAAACCTTGTGGGGTTAGAGACCCAGTAATGATGTGCCGTTCAAGAAATGAGAATTTTCTATGAAAAGCTATATATAAAATCTATAATTCGAGTGCCAGTTTCCTTTCCTTCTTCCGTTTTTTATTCACATTTAAAAAGCCAAACTGTTAAAAAATGAAAAGTGTGCTGGAAGCCAAACCAGCTCTACTGAGCCAAATGATCTGGATCTTTAAAAACAGACAGATTTCCAATAACAATGAGTGAGACTGGACAGACGATTAAGGAAGCGTAGTTTAATGCTCTAAACCACGGGTGTCAAACTCAAGGCCTGGGGGCCAAATCTGGCCAGTGGTGCAGTTATACCCGGCCCACCAGATCATATCAGATTTGTATTATAACTGGCCCACCAGTATGAGGTCTGCAGTTTTCCTCCAGTATAAAAATGTAAACTAAACCCTGATGATTTATAATATTCTTGTTAAGTCATGAAAATTAGAAAAATATAACAGTAAAAATTGTTTGAAAAAAAGTCAGGAAAGTGGGGACGAAATTTGTGTTTTCTCTAAATTTTCAATTTTACACCCCCCAGTTATGACTGAAAGTTATGGTTTTGACTTTTTATATTTTAACCTTTACATCTCATAACTTTAACTTTTTATTTCATATTTTTACCTTTTAGATAAACAATTTTAAATATGAAATCCTACTTAGACATTTTAAAGTCAGGATTTTGACTTTTATCCCATGTTTTGACCTTTTTTAACCATGTCCATGATCCATGTCAACATTCAGAAAATGTGCTTAATATTTAAGTTTTTTTTCTTACCTCTTGGCTATTCCACTAGTCAGAATTTTAAAATCTGTATGATTAACTTTGAAATTAGTAACCGAGGAATGTCCTAGTCTCACCCAAAAGTGGATGCATCTTTTAACATAAAGCACTGCTTTAGTCCATTAGGAGTACTGAATTCTGAAATGCATCTTTTCAATCAAAGTCTTTGAAACTTCTGTCACAGATCAGAACATTTTCCTTGTCTATCTGTTGGTTGTTGTTCAGGATTAAATGCAGAATGAGTGCCGACAGGTGGACTCCTACCACAGCTCTGACTGTAAATCACCAGCAGATGGAGCTTTCCAGGTGAGCAGCTGCAGACGGAGCGTCGGACTGCAGATGGAGGACGCTGTATGTGTCCTTCCTGGGGGTCATTCCACACGACCCCTGCTTCATCACAGTTTTTCTGCCTCATTAGAAAAGCTCTCTCCTGGTCTTCTCCATCATCTTCGGCTCACAGGCTGGTGGACAGATGGCGCCCATGCCAGGTAAGACTGCGATGCATTTACATGCATGAATAGAGCCAGTGGTCAGGGGATTAATGTTTCTGCATCCTTTTTTATTTTCATATCAGGAGACAGTTGACCACATCCTGATGAAGCCACCTAAACATCTGTTGAGTTTCTCAAACAAGAGAGCTGTATCTCAGTATGAATGCACCAGGGAGAAGTTTTACTGCTCACCTAAAAGTTTTTAGAATTAATAATTGGAGGGATTGATTTAGTACTTATTCAGGCATGTAAAAGCAACATGAAGCGTTGCATGTCTTCCACAAGTATCCTCCTACTTAGCTTTAAATTCTGCAATTGCTGAATATTCACCTATTTAAAGTGACTGATTCAACAGAGGTCCAGCCAGTCGGTGCTAGTATTCCCACAAATCGTGAAATGGAGATCACCCCCCGTGATTTTTTATGCTTATCTGCATTTATTTTCCTTAACGTACAGCACTTTTGTCAGCTGCTGCTGTTTTTAAATGTGCTATAAATAAACTTTGACTAAACTAAAGTTTGATTAACGTGTAAATCTGCCTAGATCAGGCCGTCCTCAAAGACTGAGTGAGCGTGCAAGAAGGAGACTAGTGAGAGAGGCCACCAAGACCCCTATGACTACTCTGGAGGAGTTCCAAGCTTCTCTGCAGACAACTGTTGGTCAGGTTCTTCACCAGTCAAAGCTTTATGAGAGAGAGTGGCAGAGAGAAAGCCACTGTTGGAGAAAACTCAGAATCAATCTGGACTAGAGTTCACCAAAAGGCATGTGGGAGACTCCATGGTCAAATGGAAGAAAGTTCTCACATCCACCCCTACAGGCAATTTAGAGTCACCAATTAACCTAACGAGCATGGTGGTGGGAGGAAGCCAGAGGAAGTGCAGAGTTTGCATGTTCTGCACAGGCAGAACATGCAAACTCTGCATAGAAAGGCCCTGACTGGGAAGTGAGCCAGAAACCTTCTTTCTGTGATGCAACAGCACTAACCCCTGCAGCCCTGACACATGCCAGTAATGGTTATTTTAATTCTGAATCAGATAACACCGGATTTAGCTTACTAGATCGAACCTCGTGTTGATGGAAGAAAATAAATAGAATTTTTCTTGCAAATCTGAGGCCACATCTTATCGCTAATAAATGATACTGATAAATGCTGTTGGAAACAAATCATCAATAGTTCCATTCCACTGTCGCTGCTAATGTTGGGGATTAACTTTGACTACATTTTGACTGAAGTCTCCTGCAGCATGACAATGTTTGTATTCTTTTTGGGTTTATTTTAGTTGGAACAGAATATTTATGTTGAGCTTAGAAATCAGATGAAACCGTAAGAGACTTTGTATTTTCTTTATCTATTTTGTCTGCGACTTTGTCTGATAGCAGTGAATTTCCATCTCTTCTCTCTTTGTTCATTTGCCGTGATGTATTGGAGAGAGAGCAGAAGTAATTTACAACCGTTGTCCCACAGTGCAGGTGAACCTGGGATTGGTTAATTGGAAAATGAACAGGGGGAAATGAAACAGGGTGAAAATCAAAGGATCTGTCTGAGCCTGTCAGCAGCCAGACTGAATGATTACCCTGAAGCTACAGATTCAAACCTGCACTCGGCTGCTGAGACCTAAAAATTAAACCTATCCATCCATCTGTGAGAATACAATTGGCGTTTCATAAATACGACTGATGGTGTGAGTCATAAAGTCCAAGCTGATTAAAAACAGTGGTCTGCCTCTGTGGATTCATTGCCAGAGGACTCCACTGTTCCTGTTTGAAGCTTTTGAAAGGAGAAGAATCGCGGATCCTAAAATCTTCAAAAAAAAAAAAAAAAAAAAGACCCCTTTGTTTGATTAAAGAACTGTTTTCAACAGGTCACTGCTGGAGTTACCTGTGGTTTTTGAGCGGAAGCAGAGCAAATTTAATTTAGTCCCTTATTAAAACTCATCAAAGCTGTATCAAAACCTAAACAATCAAAGCTGTTAAAAAAACTCAGCATGCAATATCTGCATATCCCAACTTTTAAAAATGTAGTTTTAATGTTTAACAAACTCTTTGGGCAGCATTTTAAAAAATAGTTCAAGGGTGCAAAATTACATCTTAAGGCACAGAAAACATGTTTTGGGTTCTTGGTACGGCCTCTCTGAATCTGGTACGGAACTCCACCCAACTCTGTTGCTTATTTCAGTCAGGACCACTTTGTCAAGAAACAACCATGATTTGAGGTTATACATTTTTCTCTTTATTAGCAGTTATTTATTTTGCTTTCATTGCTGTTCTTGATATTTGCCAATGTGGCTTCTCTGGGATGCCCCTGCCCTTCCACAAGCCTACATGAAGGCTTCAAGCATGAACAGCGGACCCTCCTGCCTTTCCTATGCCTACAAGAAAAGCCTTAGACAGGGAGAGAAGAACGACCTGGTTGATCCTGCAAGTAGCTTGTCTCAAAGACTAAGCCATGCAAGTCAAAGTACACACAGGCGGTATAATGAAACTGCAAATAGCTCATTAAATCAGATCACTCCAACATTACTTGGGATAGCTGTGGCAATTTTAGAGCTAATACATGCTAAGGTTGCCAACTTTCTGCAGAGTCAATTGCTACAGACCTCCAAACTTCACGTAGCCTTCAGATTAGCTCAAGAACAGTGCGCAGAGAGCTTCATGAATGGATTTCCATGGCCGAGCAGCTGCATCCAAGCCATACATCACCAAGTGCAATGGAAAGCGCCAGATGCAGTGGTGTTAAGCACACCACCACTGGACTCTAGAGCAGTGGAGACGCGTTCTCTGGAGTGACGAATCACGCTTCTCCATCTGGCAATCTGATGGAACAGTCTGGGGATGGCCCCTTCCTGTTCCAACATGACTGTGCATCAGTGCACAAAGCAAGGTCCATAAAGACATGGATGAGAGAGTTTGGTGTGGATGAACTTGACTGGCCTACACAGAGTCCTGACCTCAACATGATAGAACACCTTTGGGATGAATTAAAGCAGAGACTGAGAGCCAGGCCTTCTCATCCAACACCAGTGTGTGACCTCACAAATGTGCTTCTGGAAGAATGGTCAAACATTCACATAAACACACTCCTAAACCTTGTGGAAAGCCTTCCCAGAAGAGTTGAAGCTGTTATAGCTGCAAAGGGTGGACCAACGTCATATTAAACCCTATGGATTAAGAATGGGATGTAACTTAAGTTCATATGCGATTTAATGCAGGTGAGCGAATACTTCTGGCAATATAGTGTACATGCCAATGACCGCTGACCTCCGGGGATGCGTGCATTTATCAGACCACAAACCTATGCAGGGTTGCCCTTCAGGGCGCCCCAGCAGCTTTGGTGACTTTAGATAACTTGGAGCTGGCCACTGGCCCCTGTGGCGGCGACGTCTCATTTAAATGCTTGCTCTATCAACTTTCGATGGTACTTTCTGTGCCTACCATGGCGACCACAGGTAATGGGGAATCAGGGTTCGATTCCGAAAAGGGAGCCTGAGAAACCACTACCACATCCAAAGCAGTAAGCGCGCAAATTACCCACTCCCGACTTGGGGAGGTAGTTTAAAATTAACAATACAAGACTCTTTCGAGGCCCTGTAACTGGAATGAGTACACTTTAAATCCTTTAAAGAGGATCAATTGGAGGGCAAGTCTGATGCCAGGAGCTGTGGTAATTCCAGCTCCAATAGCGTATCATAAAGTTGCTGCAAGTGAAAAAGCTCATAGTTGGATCTCGGGAGCTAGTTGATGGTCCGCTGCGAGGCAAGCTACTGCTTTTCCCAGCCCCTGCATCTTGGCACCCCCTTGATGCTGTTAGCTGAGTGTCTCATGGGGTCTGAAGCATTTACTTAAAAAAAATGGTCTGCCTTATACCAAAATAAACGCAGAGCAGGCATAAATGACAAAAGAATTAAGTTGGAAGCAGAATAAAGGAGGAGCTGGGGTGGAGAAGGGTTGCAAAAAGCAGCTAGCAGAGGGAGCAGCAAAGCTTAGCCAGGCTGGAGCTGTTTCAATCTGACAGCATGAGTGCAAATAGCCAATAGCGTGTTTAGAGTGAATCAGCTGGCCTTCAGCTTGTGTGAGATCAGCCAACCTCAATTATTTGGCAGAGCTTTACTCCATGGCCTGCCTGAATCAAATAGGTTGTTTCCACTGAGCGGTCCAGCTCAGTTCGGTGCGGTATGGCACGATTTTTTTGGCGTTTCCATAGATAAAGGGCCCAAAAAAACTGACCCGTACGTCCCACTTTTCGGCACCCTTCCGTAGGGGTGCCAATCTTACCTAACCGTACAAAAAGGTGGAGCTACACACACAACACTAGGAGCTGCACTGACGTCACGTCAGCGTGCGACTCAGCTGCTTGCCTCCGGGCTTCAAACAAGGAAGTCTGCGCTCTGAGAAGCAGGCAAAAACGAGAGGAAAATGGACTAATATCTGCCTAAACTGAAAATATTTGGACTCGACGGATATCCAAACTGTTTCCTAGTCTATGGATATTGGTATCTGGCCACAAATCAAGTTTCCTGACGTTTATCTGGATGATTTTAAGAACACAAAGCAGAGCCCAAAGGCTCACATCAGCCTGATCCATCCGCAATGGATGAGAAACTAAATTAATGCAGAAGTTTTGTGAATACGAAGCCTTAGATCAGTTCATTCTCATCTGTAACTAGTTATTAATCAACTTCTTACCTTAGATAACCTGTGAAAACATCACTCTGTGGTTGCTGAACGGGCTCGTAAAACTTCAGGCTGAAGACTATTTTACAACGAGATCAGCGCACCCCGGATTTCTGACTTAATCTAGCTTGATTTTAACACCAGCTGAACTTTAACTTTATTTTTAATGCGGCGAGTTCTCACAGCCCTAAACTTTCATATTTTGTCATATAAACTGTTCTAGACTAGATATATTCACATATTAACGTAGTGTTACGACTCAAACCGTCTCTGTACACGTATTCCGTCAGCTGAGGATCTGTACTGACAGCGGTTAACATCATTAAGATGTAGTTATTTTTTTGTAAAAAGCACTTTCAGCTGAAATAAAGCTGTTTACTGCTTATTCCCTACTGATTTCTGTCACTCATCCTTTCTATAACTTTGCTGCTGCAACAGCTGACTCGCGCTGTCTGTGGCTTTACATGCATGCTTTTACAGCCCCGCCCACCCAAGCGAGAGCACGGGTGTCTGTGGAAATGCAAACTATTTGGGGGTTTAGCGTACCAAACCATACCAAACCGAACTGAATCAAACCGGACCCCCCGATGGAAACACGGCTAAAGTTTATGCTCAGTGTGTGTGAAAATTATACATCAATCAATACGATTTATCTTTTTTGAAAAAAAAAAAACCTCTTTAATGTCAGTGAAAATAGATTTCTACAAAGTAAAGCCAATTCAATAATGTCATGTGAACTAACCCAGCATTACTGCATGCTCTAACAAGGTGAAAAGTTCAACCTAACCAGAGTTTTTCAGTTGGCTACAAAGTTCTGACATAGAAAAAAATCTCCATTTAAACTGACCTCATACGGCAAAACATCCTCCAAGCTCAAAAACATCTTCAAGTGGTTGCCTCAGAAAGTCTGAGCCTCACCAGGTCAGCCTCCACCGTCTGCCTCCTCAGTGCTGACCATGACACAACATGAAAAAGGATGTAAGCCACAGGGTTGGTGGCTTTTATCCAAAGAGCTTTACCGCGCTCCTTTTTAGCTTTAGTGGTCACAGTGAAAACCCCTCCAGCAGTCTGAATAGGCATGAGATCCAGGCCATGTCTGAGGAGGGAATTTTCTGCTCCCTTTAGAGTCCAGGATTTGTCTGGAAAGCAGAATTCGATGTCTCGTCTCTGGATAATTCCTCAGACACTGCATAGTGCAATAGCTTCTCTAAAACTCATTTCAACTGTAGATAATTTGTCAAAAATGAGTTACTTTAAATATATCACATTTGTATGCCATACGTGCATTTGAGTAACTTCACATTTTCAGCAGAAGTCTTTTCAGACAGCTTTGATGCCTCATGGTGCCTACATTTCCTCTTCTTTCATCTGTTCTTCATCGATATCAAGAGCAACAGAGTGAAGTTCTTTCAAGGAATCAAACATTTTCCCACTACAGTGCAAGAAATCTATAGGGTTAATAAGCGTCACAGGGTGCTGCTGAGGAAGAGAGGGGGATCGATAACTCAATAGAAGGTGGAAAAGACAAAAGAGGGTGTTGTGCAGCCTCAGTGAAGCTGAGGTGATTGAATCTGATGTGTTTTATTACAAGTCCTGGCATGCAGCTCTGCAGGGGTGCAGAACCTTTCACCCCAAACCCCGGGTGCTAATGAGCACGTTGGTCTATCCATACATCCATCCATCCATCCATCCATCCATCCATCCATCCATCTGTCCGTCTGTCCGCCCATCTATCCCTCCATCCATCTTTCCATCCGTCCATCCATCCGTCCATTCATCCATCCATCCATCTGTCCATCCATCCGTCTGTCCATCCATCCATCTGTCTGTCGCCCATCCATCCATCCGTCCATCCATACATCCATCCATCTATCCGTCTATCCATCCATCCATCCGTCCATCCAACTGTCCGTCCGCCCATCTGTCAGTCCATCCATCCATCCATCCATCTGTCCATCCGTCCGTCCATCCATCCATTCGTCCATCTATTGTATGTCCATCCATCCATCCATCTGTCCGTCCGTCCGCCCATCTATCCCTCCATCCATCTTTCCATCCGTCCATCCATCCGTCCATTCATCCATCCATCCATCTGTCCATCCATCCGTCTATCCATCCATCCATCTGTCTGTCGCCCATCCATCCATCCGTCCATCCATACATCCATCCATCTATCCGTCTATCCATCCATCCATCCGTCCATCCAACTGTCCGTCCGCCCATCTGTCAGTCCATCCATCCATCCATCCGTCCATCCATCCATCTATCTAGTTTTAACTGGGTTTGCTTAGTCCCCCTGTAGAAAAAAGGTAGTTGATGGACATTTTTAGTCATGATTTTAGTAAAAAAAAAAAAAAAAAAAGTAACCCAAGTATTATGCACACCAGCAAAGTGAATTCAAATGTAATAAAAATAAATAATTAAAACAATAACATGAAAAAAAGGTCTGCAGCTGCTGCAAGTCAGTCATCTTTCTTGTAAAGCTCTCATGGTAAGATCCATTTGCTACGAGCTCGTTTGGTTAATTGGAACCATGCCGGTAGTATGACTGGGTATAAAAGGAGCATTTTAGAGAGGCAGAGGTCTAACATCTGCTGATAATTTCAATTTCAGAAAAAATGTTCCTCAATGAAAAATAATCAAGACTTTGAATACTCCACTACCCATCTACCCTACACAATACAGACTGTTGTTAAAAGAAGAAGTGATGCAACTTAATGATAAACCAAAACGTCTCAGTTTCAACATCTGATTTGTTATTTATGTTCTATTGTGAATAAAAAACAGGTTTATGGAATTGCAAATCATTGCATTCTGTTTTTATTTACATTATACAGCGCCCCAGCTTTTTTGGAATTGGGGTTTCATCTTCCAGCCTGAACGGTGTTTCCAACATCTGATGAGAAGTGCATACAGAGCAATAAAAACCTCATGGTTTCAAAGCTAAAAATCAAACTTTGCCATTTGACTATAGAGCTCAGAAACATCAGACACTCCAGACTAAAAGCCTTGTTACCCCCTGCCTGCAGACCATGAAGGCCTTCCTACTGATGAGAGCACACTCCAACGGGGATCTTCAAAGGACCGCCTGAGCCTGAAGAGCCTCCTCTCATAATTTACCTGCACAAACTGAATACTGTTCCTCTGAGTGCTCTGCCTCCCCAAATAGACTTGTTTGCCTCAGTGCAGACCTGCTGCTAATCCTGGATGTGAAATGATACCAGAAACGTTTTGTGCCCCATACAGAATGCACAGTTATTTTTCCTGAAAATTTGAGTGTTTTTAGTCCATTATTATTTTTACCAGAGAACCACGCCTTCACAAAGGGAGACAAATGAATGAGCACTCAAAGACTCTGCTTGTTTGATATGCTCTCTATATTCTTCCTCTCTGGTAATAGGAAGGAGCTGTGGTGTTTTTTTCCAATCTGCTGGGGAAAGCGTTCATGTAGAACAGCTGCTGCAGGCTTTAGATGATCAAATTATTACCTGCCTGATCTGGTCTGCTTGCTGCTTTGTAGTTTACCAGCTACTGCAGGTCCACAAATCCCTGGAAAACAAAATCTATCACTGGAGAACTCTGATGAATTCTAATATGAAGGCTGCTAATATGAGGCCTCTGCACAGGAAAACTGCACACTATCAGTATTATTTACTGAGCAGTAAACCCTTGTCTAAAGACCCTGTACAGTGAAACCCAAAGTTTTTGTATTAACATGCCAGATATGCTGGAATATGGTTGCTGTAAACATGTGACTGAATCCTGGATTTAGACTGTTACAAAGTTTGTCACCTCTTCCTGGCTGGGTTTCATGTGGGCGGGGCCAATATGTGGGCTGGTGATGTCACAAGTCCACAATAGGAAATGGCATTGCCCCTCTAACACTACAATATAAAATCACAGAGCAGTTCACCTCAGTCCAGTCTGTTGTTAGCTGATGTCACTGCCTTTATTAAAAGTTAACAGTCAGTTAAATGCTGTTTTTTTTTGTTCATTGTGAGGTAAATCTATCAGCTACAGTGGTCTATGGATCATTTAAAGCATCATTAAAGAGATATGAGCCAAACAACAGACTTTATCTCTTCTTCTAAGGTCAACAAAAGGTCAAGAGACTGTGAGAGCTTTTCTCAATTCAGATTGTAGCATTTTATTTTTTAGAGGACCGTATTTCTCTTGAGTGGACGTGGCTTCAGCTCATTCAACAGACACGCCCACACCATCCTGGAACAGATTTTATGAGCATGATTTTGAAGCTTAATTTTATAAACTTGGAGATGTTTTATCTGACTGAAATTTGACCTGGGGGTTCATAGCAGTGACCTGTCATGCAACAAACCTAAATACAGATTTATTTTCAGTTATCAGGGTCTTAAACTTCACTGTTTAATTTCACATTATGAGGGAGAAAATCTGTTACAAGTGACCTTCAGATAGTTGTGACTGTGGTTGCAGTGTTTTACATGAGGTTTGGCTCTGAAATAATGTGACTGCTCTCATCAGGATAAAACCACACGGTTCACAGCCACACTGAGTGTTATACAGTGATTAAAAACATAAAGGGAGCACATGATCCTCACAAAGGCTGTGTCCGAAACCACTCACTCATGCCCTACTCCCTATCCACTATATAGTGAGCATATAGTGGACTAAATAGTGGACTCAACTGCAAAAAACAAAAATGATTTCAGACACTACGCCGGCTGCGGGACATGACGTCATTGTCGTCTCACAATTAAAACGTTCAGCAACAACAGCTTGTAGATTTCGACGACAATGGCTGAGGATTCAAATTAATGATAGAATTTCACTGAAAACTGATACTAAATGTGATGTATTTTCCCCAAAAAATAAAAATGATAATAGATTTTAAAAAAAGCTTGTATCTTTGGTGACAAAATTAGTGTACCTTTTTGTGTGTAATGTAATTTATTTTGGCACAAAGATGATGGTCTCATGTCTGGTAATCCTCAGAGTTACTTCATTTTAAATCCTTAACATTTTCTTACAGATTTGGTTAAAACTAACAAACAAAAAAGTATTAAATAAAGTTTTTATATGTGTTCCTGTGCTCCTCTCATTCGTCCGTCATGTTTGAAAGCAGCAACCATAATGCATGATGGTAAATATTGCTGGGCTAGTGAGCATTGGTTGTTCACGGCTTTTCACAATGCATTGTGGGATAGAATAAGTGCACTATATAGTGAATAACAATGCTCACTCAGAACTCGGACACCATTACAAAATGGCGTATTCACTATAAAGTGCACTATAGAGTTAACAGAGAGTGATTTCGGACACAGCCAGTAACTCCAAGGGCGCTTTCACATTAGGCCCAGTTGTTTGGAAATGCACCGCGGCGTGATTCCTCCCCCTCCCCCTTCTGGCTTGCTTTCACTCTAGCAACATCGAACCATGCCCGGGCCCACTTGCGTATTTACTCGGTCTGAAACAGCAGATGGCGGTATGCACGTAGCTGGTTTACAACCCCACCAAGGAAGAGAAAGAAGAACAAGCTATGGCAACCACTGGGGTCATGACCTGAGTGAAGATTGTTTTTGTTTTGACCTGGCAAAAAGTCAATCGTGCAGCCATGGATGATTTAAAATCGCTTTTTAAGATGCCAGCAGCTTTGCTCTTCGTATCTGCACATCTACTACAGCTCAGAGGATTAAATGTGCCCGCGCTGCGCAGATACAGCGGTTTTTGAGGTGACAGGAAACTTTTAATGTCTTTGCACCTCCTCTCACTGACTCCAACTTTTGTTCATCTGTAAGGTGCATCACAACGGACTGTTTATTGACTGGATTCTGATGATTTCTGCCTTTTATTGAGGAAAAATGTGAACTAACTGCCGCGCTGTGGAAAGAAGTCTAGCTTTTACAATGATGTCATGAAGCTGATACTGCGCTCTGTCCCGTATCCAGGCGCGGTTGCATTCACATCTCATCCGAACCAAGCCAAAGTCCACTTGAACCGCGCCCAAGACCACCTCCCCAAGTGGGCCCGGTGCCCAGGCGTCGTTCGTTTGCATTCACACTACCAAAACGAACAGGACTTTGGGCTCAAATGCACTCGGATTCAGGACCGGGCCCCTAGTGTGAAAGCACCCCAAGTCAGTCGCACTTCCAGGATATTAACCTGTCCAGGAAGGAAGCAGCACTGATTGTGATTCAGACAAGAGGCGGAGCGGAGAGGCTGTGAAGCCTTCTTTATAGAGAGGTGTGTGCCTTTCTAAATCATATCCAAACAGTTTAATTTACCGTGAGTGGACTCCAATCAAGGTGTAGAAACATCTCAGCAACAACCAAGAGAAACTGGAGGAAACTGAGCTAAAAGTGTTGTGTTTTATTTTTTTGGTTTGTTTTTTTTTTTTTTTTCTTTTTCACAAAAGGGTCTGAAATTTTATGCCAACGTGATATTTCCATTTTTTGAATTTTAATAAATTTGCAAAAAAATTCTAAAAATGAAGCCCATGCAGGACGCAGCAGTCATACGCCTAGCTGTCATCAGCTGCCACAGCCAATCACAGCTCTTTCCCTCAACACAATGGTGGATTTAAATATAATGTACTTCTCACTTATCCCTGCTTGTATTAATGCTGATGCACCACGCTGCTGCTGCTTGCTTAACCTCCTCCACCCCAGCCTCCTCCTTCATAGCATAAAGCTGGTTGCATCCTCATATTGATTTCATCTCTTCGTCTGTTTTGCAGATATAAAGACGCTGGATTGCATTTCTGCTGCCGTCATTGTTCAGGTGGTTATTGTTACGTGAATCTGTTTCCTTCAGAATTGATTCAATTTAAACCTGAAGAGCTTTGCAGAAATCAAAGGCATGTTTCAGTGCTTTGAATGTTTTGTTGAGAGACAAATTGGATGAAATGACTCGTGGATGAAATTGGGCTATCTTACACATAAAGCACAACACTAATGTCTTTGAAGTAGTCATCAAAAGGACACAAACATTGTAAATCACAGGGCCATTCTCCTGTACAGACATGTTTTCCTCCACAGTACAGTACTGTTAGCTATTTCAGCGGATGTCCAAACAGCTTTTATTCTCTCTTTTGATTTCACCCAGCTCTACTGTACTTTCACCATGAATGGTGCTACGACTCAAATTGAGATGGTTTTTTTTGCACAGCTTGTCACCTGATGCATCTGTGTGTAATTGACAAACACCTGTGTTCAAAGCCATGATAGCACAGGCAGCATAATGTGGAGTAAATAACAATCATTATAGAAAGACAACTGAAAAACCTGTCATCACAAGCTGTGTCTTTGTTCACTCAGGACACAGAGATAGATACCTGACGATAATGTGCTGCTTCTACTTTATCCCTGAAATACATTTGTGCTTCCTCACAGAGGTCTTTGCATCTCTTTCAAGGGAAGCTCACTGTGGCATGATACTGGCATGTTTTGTGCTTGAAAATACACTGTGCTCAGCTGTAATCAATGTTTTTGTAAAGTGCGGATTTAGCTTTTGAAAGAAATGTATATATTATTGCCAGATAGCTGCTGATCTACAGTTTACTTCCCTCACTGGCTGCATGCTCCTCAGAGAAACATCTCTTCATTTTCAGGATTGTTCAGACTGTATTTGGACAGTGACACAAACACCATCACCTCATGCTTCTATTTACCACCACACTGAATTTGAAATAAAACAATAAAGACTGAAGTATTTAAAATTCAGCTTTGATTTAAGGGGTGTCACAAAAAGAGCATTTACTATTTAGGAATTAGAGCCTTTTCTAAGAGTAGCTCCATTTTCAGGAGCTCATATCTAGACGAAAGGAAAATGAAAATGTGACCAAAGTTTTTGATGCTTGAATGAAATATTTCAGTCAAAGCCTACATGAAGTCTGGAGTCAATTGGACATCACCAAACCCCATCTTCATCTGCAGCTTGTTTAAATGTTTTTATGCTTTTCTTTGGAGCTTATTTGTGTTTTCCATTCCTTCAGTTGCTGCTTGTTCTGGGTCCTTTCGCCTTCATGTGCTACTTGTTTGAGGGTCTTTGTGCTTCCAGTTGCTGCATGTTTGTGGGTCTTTGTGCCTCCAATTGCATCTTGTCTGTGGGCCTTTGGGCCTTCAGTCGGTTCTTGTTTGTGGGTCTTTGGGCCTTCAGTCGGTTCTTGTTTTTGGGTCTTTGGGCCTTCAGTCGGTTCTTGTTTTTGGGTCTTTGGGCCTTCAGTCGGTTCTTGTTTTTGGGTCTTTGGGCCTTCAGTCGGTTCTTGTTTTTGGGTCTTTGGGCCTTCAGTCAGTTCTTGTATTTGGGTCTTTGGGCCTCAGTTACTGCACATGTGGGTCTTTGTTCCTTTAGTCGGTTCTTGTTTGTGGGTCTTTGTTGTTTTTCTCTTATTTTGGTTTCTGCATGTTTTTTGGGGTCCTTGGGCCTTTTCTACTACTTGCTTGTGATACTTTTATGCACTTTGTGGCAGCTTATTTGTGAGTCTTTCAGCCATTTGTTGCAATGTGAATGTTGATGTTTGCTCCTTCAATTGCTTCTTGCTTGTGTCTTGTTCTACCTTTAGTTGCTGCTTCCTTATGGGCCTTTCTTACTGCAGTTTTGTCTTCTATAATTGATCTGTTCCTATTTTTGATCACTAATGTTTCTCAAACAGGCATATAGGGGAGTGTGTTTATAATTACACTCATGTCATAGCCAGTGGCCCATGTGAATGCAAGGCAGAACAGCAAATATATCTGGCCTGATGGTTAGAGAAAGAAAGATTCAAGGGGAAAGACATTTTAAAAATCACTAACAAGCTAAAGGAAGTGTTGTTCCTTCAGTGTAAGCACAAAGCTGAGAACAACAAACCCACAGGATGTTTTTACTACTTTCTTTTTAGTAAGTTATTACTCCAGACACATCTTTTATATGATATTTTACTCTTGATGTGTTAATGTTCACACTTTCAGAATGACATATATTAAGCCTTTTAGAAGTTATGCACAGAAGCATCCACAGTTTGAACACCTACCACTGTGGATTTATTTGTTGGCTGCCTGCGTCAAATTAAAGGAATGTCACCTGAGAATCTTCGAATCTCATGGAAATTGCTGTCTTGAATTTAATGATGTTTGGTTGGCAGAAACATTTTCCCAGTCCTCAGATCAGACGTATAAGCTCACATGGAGTGAACACAGCTCACGGCTGTCTCAATGATAGACACCTTGACAGAAGCACGTAAGAATACAGGGTAGAGATTTATTCATTTGCTCCATCCGCCTGGGGGGGTCTGTTGGTTGGAAATGATTGCCTCATGAGCCCAGGTTTCTCATCACGTCCAGAGTAAACACGCCTATGTTTCTCTATGGCTTTTGTGAAATCACCCACGGTTTAATTCTACCTCTGATATCCTTGGGTAATTTCATACCGCTCAGATCAGCATCTGGTGTTTACTGCAATTACTGAAATGTGCACCTGGCATCTCTATCACACAGGCCATATAAACAGTTTGAAACACTGCTGGTTTTTCAGGCAATAGCTTGTGAAGCACAAAGAGCCTATTTTAGCATACTGTTTATGAGCTTTGATGCTCCTGTCATTTTCCCTGGGTTAATAGAGATCACTGTTTCTCTTATTAATTGATAAGTTTAATAAGTGCAGTTGCTTTATGCAAATGGAGTACATGGATTGATTTAGACCCAAAACTTTGCATCACTGACCGATAGCCTTCTGTCTTTCGACAGCCGAACTCCAAGTGCCATGCATTTACTATTGTTGTCTAAATAGGCATTGCATCACATCCATCCATCTATTACCTGCACCGCCCATTCAGTGCAGTGCTAATCCCAACCGCAATTTGGCTAGAGGCCAAACTGGCCACCAGTCAATCACAGGGATGAAACATAGAGACAAACAAGCAGCCATGCTTAAATGTACACTTGCAAGCAATTTAGAGTCGCCGATTAACCTCACAAGAATGTTTTTGGACTGCAGTAGGAAGAGACAACCCATTTTCCGGTGAGGTTATAGAGCTAACCTCTGCACGACCATGCAGCCCCTGCATCACATCCTTGCTTCTTAATTTTTACCCAGTGTCCACTCCTGAAATTGCAGTGGAAAATATTTCTGTGGCCTTTATGCATTTTCAGCTTTGATCACAGTTACAAATAAGCAAATCTGAAGGCTGGAGGTATCACTGGTTTTTAGTCATGCATTTGCAGAAAAGCCCAGCTGAATCATAAGTGAAGTGGCAAATATAAGAGAAAAAGCCTTAAACAACTAAGTTTATGCCGTGTATACTTTTCTTTTAGAATCTGGATGAGTGAAAGTTTAATAGTTCTTTCAACACCGTTAGTGATCCAGCAGATGAAAATGTGTCAGATTTGCTAAGATCAACTTAAATCTTAACCTGACATGCCAGATGGATTTGTTTCACACATCTATCTGGAAAACCTTCAGCAGAGGATTTGAAAAAAACGCGGATTGTGAACATTCTGTTTGTCACATCTTTATGGGCCAGTCAGACTAACAAAACACGTGATGTGGTTGCAACCGAGGTGCACATGTGCAGCTATCGAGGAATAACACAAGCCATGGTGACTGGATACATGTCAGAACATGAAAAAACAACTCACTGCTGTTCTTTGTTCTTCTTTTAATGAAGAAATGTCAAGTTCTGATAAAACTGGCACTTTAGCAGCATCCACGCTAAGCTCTTCCACCATAATTCTGCTTCTTGTTGCTGCTTGCTTACGTCAAGACTCCGCTGCGCCCCTTGTCACTGATTGGTCCTGTCACTAGCTGGGTTTCCATTACCCTTAGAAATGCGCAAAATCTAAATAGCGCAATATGGAGACACCTGAATCTCGAAAAACCTCTCAAATATCGCAACAAAGTTTTTACGCTCTCCTGATGAGGATTTTCAGGCATTTCGTTATAGAAATATATCACAAGTGTAATGGAAACACTTTTTCCATATTTACAAGTCACGGGACGTGACGTACGGGGTCACATGACCAGTCAGTCCGACACAACATGGTGCGGTACATTTGGACAAAAGAGGAGACAGGACTTTTCTTATCATCATACTTATACCCGTATTAGTGGCTTTTGCCATACATACGGACTTTACCTCTGAACTATCATCTGTTTCCTTCGTCTTTTGTTCAAAATTATCAAGGCAACCACCGTAGATGTAACCAAAACCATGTCAACACGCAACAGGTTTCCTGCAGCGGATTCATGCGAGATGAGATTTTATGAGAATTGCAAGGCCTATGCCCAAAACTCACTTCAATTGAAACGCATTCAAAGCGCAATTGTACTGAATCGAAATTTAAGAAATATCGCTTTAATTGTACAAAAAAACTGTAATGGAAGCCCAGCTACTTTCTAACCGGGCCCAAACAGTTCAGACAGGAGCTTTGCAAGATGAAGAACACGGAAACACAGGCATATCCACCTGCTTTTCAAGGTTACTTAAATCTTGTTTAAAGGCACAAAAATGCCCAAAATAAATCTTTAAAAAAATGATGGTAGAGCTGGGGTTATCTGCATTGTAGTGAAAGTTGATGTTGAATTTATGGAAGATATGACCAAGAGGAAGTAAAAAAAAATAATATATAGTAGAGGGCCCAGGACTGAACCTTGGGGAACACTGGTAGAAACTGGAAAAGAGACAGATTTTGATGAAGCAAGTTTTATGAACTGATGTGGCCAGAGAAGTTGTTGTATAGTTGTAGTAATAAATTAAGGGATGATCAATTTCTCAAGGAACAAAATAAGAACATTAAAGTAGCTTGAGCACTATGTCATTAGAAACCCTGTAAAGTGAAATGAAATATTTGTGTCCAAACACTCTGGAAATGTTGGAATATGGTTGCTGTAAACATGTGAAAACACTGAGATCTACATGTGACTGAATTCTGGATTTAGACTATTAGGAGGTTTTTCACCTCTTTCCTGCCTGGGTTTAGTAGAGGAAAGTGTACCTAAAAGGATGATGATGTATGCAATTAATGCAATTTAAGAAAATAAGACTAATTATGGACCTTAATCGTGTTAACACTGACAGCCCTAATTGAAATGCATGCAGACAAATCAGCATTGAAAGCAAGTGTTGAATTTCTACAGCTTTAAACCTAGAGGAACCGTCTGTCCTCCAAATTTTTTTGTTCATTTTTGCTGTATTTTTGCCCCTTTTTCCTAATTTTTGCCACTTTTACCCCATTTTTTGCCCCCCCCCCCTTTTTTTTTACCTTTTTTGCCACTTTTCATCTATTTAAGCTACCCATTGTCATTAAATACTACTTGTTTCCTCTTTTTTTGCCAATTTTTGCCACTCTTGACTGTTTTTTGCCCATTTACATTACTTTCCACTCATTTTTTTGTCACTTCTCACCCATTTCTGCTACTTTCTGACCATTTTGCCACTTTTTCTCCCCATTTTGGCCCATTTTTTGCTGCTTTTTGACCATTTTGCCACCTTTAACCTATTGTTATTACTTCTTCAGGCTGTTTTTGCCACTTTTCACCTCTTAGATTGTGGCTCTTGCAGAGGTATTTTTCAACTATTTGGCTCTTTGGTTGAGGAACACTGCTGTATAGCATAGTCCCTATAGTAACTATAAGTCTATCCATTTTGCTCCATGCACAGCAGAGAGCTACAAAAAATCACCTTTTTTCTGGTTTATGGTCCCATGCCTCCCCTGAAGCTCTGTGATGCCCCCCAGGGGAGACCCTCCTCACACTTTGAAACCACTGATCTAAGGGATATATGTTGGGACATGGAGTTTAAAATGGGATGGTTCCAGTCACAACAGGATGTATTTCCACCCTGACAGTAACGTCTTGGCCATCGTACCTTTAAGCTCACTTACTAGGTACAGTAGTTTATCCACCTGGCAAACAGCTCTCCATCACCAAGCTTCTAAAGGACAAACTATTAAAAACTGCTTTGTTAAACCACTGCTGGTCCACTGTTGATAGGGATGGAGTTCTGTCAAAGGTTTGCCAGTCATGTCTGCATAAAGAAGTCCAGCTCGTTTAACGATGGCACTTTACTGTTAGTAATTAGAGGATTATAATATGAAAGGAGGGAGGACAAAGTTCAGAACAGCAGAGAGAGATTAAAGACAAGTGCCAGACAACAGAAACATCAGAAAGTTGAAGATAACATACAGAAAACATGAACCTAAACTCCACACAGAACAGGCTATGATGGCTCTATGAAAGACAAAATTTGTGATGAATATTCTCCCATGAGGAGAGTCTGCTTTATTAAATCATCTAAAGTCTTTGATGGCTTACTGATATTACAGCATTAAGTGAAATTAAATTAAAGAGCTCCCTTTGATGAAAAAGACCATCTGGAGAGGGCTTTAGGCAGGCTAATCCAGCTGATGAGCCTCTGGTTAGAGAATCTGTAAACCTCCTGCTCTGAAGCATCTGTCTGTGGATCCACAGGAAGCTAAGCCACAACAGCTGTACCTTTTCCTCAAAACTAACAATGCTAAATCCACCGTGGGCTGGCAAAACACCAGCAAATGAATTATTCAAAGACAAAAGAAGAAGAAAAAAAACACCTCACATCATCTTTCTGCGAGTAAAAGAGGGGTTTTGTGTATTTTTGGGGAAACTCGCCTGTGTAGATTTTAGCAGCCTGCAGCATCTTTAGTGGACAGCTGTTGTTGGAAATGTGTGAGTGATGTGTTTAATTCTGTCTGCACTGGAGAAACTAGTTTATGAAGTTCAAACAGAGGGAAATGAGAGTTTTCACATCTTTTTGGGCCATTTTTGACCACTTGCAAGAAATGCGGACTCTGCCAAAGAGTTTTTAAGATATGGAGTCAACAAAGTGCTGTACAAATCATGACAAAAGCATTTTTTAGATCAGCAAACATATTTTGATATTGGACGAAGATAACCTGAGTAAATCCAAAATGCAGTTTTTAAATGAAGATTTCGTTTATTAAGAGAAAAACGCCATCCAGACCTACCAGGCCTTATGTGAAAAAGTCACTGCCCCCATGATAAATAATGAATTAACTGTGATTAACCACTTTTCCTGGAAAGCTGAATTCAGTTTCATTATCCACACCCAGGCCTGATTACTGCCAGACCAGCTGGATGAATAAATCCCCTAAATCAGGGGTGTCAGACTCAGTCACGGCAGGGGCCAGATTCTGAATTTGGGTGTAACCTGAGGGCCCAACAGGGTCAAATTTAACCATTGACTGACAATCTCAATGATTGTGAGATTAAAAAGTCAACATGATGAGTTAAAAACTTAAAATTGGAGATAAAAAGTCAAACTTATAAGTATTAAAATAAAAACATGACATTTAAAGTCAAAATAATGTTTTCAAAAGGCAAAATATGAGATAGAATACTGAAACCATGACTTTTAACTGTCAAAAAATGAGATAAAAGTCAAAATCATGAGTTTTAAAGGTCAAAGCATGAGATAAAAGTCAAAAGTTGAAATAGTTATCAAAACTGAGATAGCATTCAAAATCATGATATTTAACAATCAAAATACGGGATAAACATCGAAATCATGAGTTTAAAATGTCAAAATATGAGATTAAATTTCAAATTCTTGAGTTTTAAAAGTCAAAATATGAAAAATAAATTAAAAATCATGAGTTTCAAAAGTAAAAAATGAGATAAAAGTCAAAGTTAGGAGTTGAAATGGTTAGCAAAACTGAGATAAAATTCAAAATCATGATATTCAACAATCAAAATGTGAAATAAACATCGAAATCATGAGTTTAAAACGTCAAAGTATGAGATTAAATTTCAAATCGTTGAGTTTTAAATGTCAAAATATGAAAAAAAATTTAAAATCATGAGTTTAACAAGTAAAAAATGAGGTAAAAGTCAAAGTTATGAGTTGAAAAGGGTCAAACATGAGACAAAAGTCAAGATTTTGACTTTAAAAGGTCTAAATAGGATTTAAAATTTTAAATTATGAATCTTAAAGGTAAAAATATGAAATAAAAAGTCAAAACCATAATTTTTCAGTCATAACCGTGAAATGCAAAATCAAAAAAAAAATAGAGAAAACACAAGCTTCTTCATTATTGACTTTTTATCAAATTTCTTTTTCTGTTTACTTTTTTTTTATTCAGTAAGGATATTCTAAATCATCAAGTTTAAGTTTATATTATTATACTGGAGGAAATCTGCAGACCTCATACTGATGGGCCAGTTCTTAGAAAATTATCATAAGATCTGGTGGGCCGGGTAAAACAGCCAAATTTGACCCCCTGCCTAAAGTAGAACCTGTCCGACAAAGTGAATCATCATGGCGCCATCTAAAGAAATTCTAGAACAAATGAGAATGTCATCAACATCTTTCAGTCTGGAAAGGGTTACAAAGACATTACTTAGACTCTGGGACTCCAGCGAACCATGGTGAGAGCCATTATCCACTATTGGGGAAAACTGGGAACAGCAGTGAACCTTCCCAGGAGTAGCCAGTCTGCCTCATCCAGGAGGTCCCAAAAGAACCCAGAACAACATCTAAAGACCTGCAGGCTTCAATTGACTCAGTTAAGGTCAGAATTCATGATCCAACAATAAGAAAGAGACTGGGCAAAAATGGCGTCCATGGGAGAGTTCCAAGGCCAAAACCACTGCTGACCGAAAAGAACACAAAAGCTCGTCTCATATTTGACTAAAAACATCCTGATGACTCCTAAGACTTCTGGGAAAATATTCTGTGGACTGACAAGACAGAAGCTGAACTGGTTTAGAAGGAGTGCATCCTGTTCCATCAGGAGTACAACTAGCACAGCATTTCATCAAAATAACCTCTTATCAACAGTCAACCATGGTGGTGGTAGTGTGATGGTCTAGAGCTGCTTCTCTGCTTTGGGACCTTGCCATAATTACAGCAACCATGAATTCCACTCGACAGAAGAATGCCCGACCATCAGTTTAAATAAACCGCATGAAGGTTTTGGAGTGGCCTTGTCAAAGTCTGGACTGAAATCAGACTGAGATGCTGTGGCATGACCTTAAACAGGCTATGCATACTGGAAAAGCCCTCCAATGTGGCTGAATGAAAAGAAATCTGCAGAGATGAGTGGGCCAAAACTCCTCCACAGCAATGTGAAACTCATTTTCAGCTATTGCAGGTGATTGTTTGCAGTTGTTGCTACCAAGGATGGAACAACCAGGTATTAGGTTTGGGTGGCAATGACTTTTTCACAGCACTGTATTTCACATCCATCTGGGCAACACCCCATAGATGGTGCTTTTGAAGAGCAGAACCTTTCAGGAAAAATCTAGAAGGCTGCTGGGATGAATCTGCTGTTTGTCACAATCATTACAGGCAAATCAGAGCAACACAGCATATGAAGTAGTCGGCATGCCCTGCCCAGGGAGTAAACTACATCAGGTAAGCTTGAAAGCAACTGTTATAGCTGTTCACTATCAGTGGAGCCAGAAGAAGAGCAGACAGTTTTATTATACACCAAAAAAGCGTTCATCTTTGCTCTTAAAAAAATGTTTCCAAGTTATAATAAAACTGAGCAGACATTTTCTCAGACTATTCTATAGAGGGTGTTGGGACAACATCCTGAATTTAAAACTCCTATTGAACCAAAAGAAAGCAAATCATACTTCTTTTGCAAAAGTTCTTTTACTTCTGTGCAGTCAAGAGAATCACAGTGCTGCTAACATTAGGCAGATGAGACATGTTGGTTCCACAAAGCAAATATCACAACTTCTTATAATTCCATCAGAAAACCAAAGAAAAAAAACATAAATACTGAATTACTAAATAAATTTTAAGCAGAAATAAGGCTCAAAGTAAAAATACAAAGTGATATAAAGACAAGAAATATAATAAAATTGTTATAAAGCTGTAAAACTGACTAAAAATCCCACCTATTTTTCTATTTTACCTTGAAAATTTCTACAAATTTGTCAGAATTGCCACTGGACCACCAATTATTTTTTACAACCCTGTGGCAACATCTTAATACACTATAAATTACCATCATTATAATAATTATTTATTGAAATGGTCATATGTCTTAACATAGACATAACACCCCTAAATGGGCATATGAAACATGGGGCCTCCATTTTTATGTCCTACACATGTAAAACCTATAATGCCATTTAGCTCGACCTTTCTACTTTATAATGTTTAAGTTTAAACCTGTCATGGTTAGTTGGGGTTTTAGGGCTGTCTAAAAAAAGATGAAAACTGCATTTTTCAAGTTTTGGAGTAAAAAGGAAGTTTGAGATGCTCTGGGCTGCTGCTGATTGGTCAAATACTGTGATGTCACTTTCTGTGACATTGACTGATCTCCACTGGTTGGCTGAGACAAATCTCTTTGGTTCGTTTTTTTTTTTTGTTTGTTTGTTTGTTTGTTTGTTTGTTTTTTTCAATCTCTTTGGTTCTGCAGTATTACAGAGAGCTGGGATGAGGCAATGAAGGAGGTTGGCCGCAGTGACCATATATGGTCATTGGTTTAAACCATTTTTACCTCCGCCAAGGAAGTTATGTGATCGGCTGGGTTTATTAGTTTGTTTGTTTGTTTGTTTGTTTGTTAGCAACATAACTCAAAAATTAATGGACAGATTTTGATGAAATTTTCAGGAAATGTCAGAAAGAGCATAAGGAAGAACTGATTAGATTTTGGGAGTGATCTGGATCACCGTCTGGATCCAGGAATTTTTTAAAGGATTCTGTACTATTGGGAGATAGGGCTAATGGCGAAGGTCTGCGCTCTCCGAGTGCTTTTCTAGTTCTTTATGCAACCTGGTGAAACCAACTGACCAACAGGCACATATGCTGCACGTCTGGAATGAGACTAAACACATGCTCTGCTGTTGGCTGTGAGAGATGATTACTGAGATGTCACGGGTTGTATGTTCACATTTTAAGAATATAAAATCAGCTTTTTTACCTCTGCCAAGGAGGTTATGTGATGGGTTGTGTTTCTATTCAAAGTTTTGGAGTTTATAGAGTTTGAAAGACGCACACCTGGTCGAGGAGACAAGTCGGAACGTAACAGAGAGAAAGACAGCAAATTGTAGCGAGAATACTCACAATGCTGGGAGGAATAGAGGAATATTCACCCTCTGCCATGACTTCTAGTCGTCCAGTGAGACCATGGGTGAGACTATCAGTACATCTGATGGCACCGACAGGCAATGCCACCATGAAAGTCCATACGTAGCGAAGCCAATGCTTTGCCTCACCATGTTTCCACCCCACTGGGTAGGGAGTAAACGGCGAATGCCGTGGTGGGGGGCACATGGGGACGGATCCAGGAATTTTTTTTAAAGGATTCTTCACTGTTTGGAGACAGGGCTAATGGCGGAGGTCTCCGCTCTCAGAGGGCTTTTCTAGTTTTCCTAATGCTTTAATGTTTTTCAGTTATTTGATGTTACTAACCTTGCTGCAAAGAGACTGAGCCACTTTGCAGTTATTTTGGGGCAATTTTTGTCCCTTGTGTGTGCAATTCGACCTCATTGCAACAAGCATTTAAATCACAAGTGGTTAGCTTGAGTCACTCGGGTACCCGCCACAGTTGAAATCCATCCTGATTTGGCAAGTCCATCCTATAGGAGGTGTTTACTGTCAAAATGAGGAACAAAAATCCAGTTCAGCTCTCTGTCACTGGGTTTTAAATAAATTAAAACAAGGTTTTTCTCAAAGCCTTGGCTGCCTCACAGGTTTAACCCTCCTGCATAACTTCTCAAAAGCTGATTTTATGATTCTAAACCACATCTGTGACTTTTTTAATCACACAAAACCTCAGAGGAACCATGAAAAGCATCTGTTTCACAGCACTGCTGCTTTAAAATCCATGAAAATTGATGAGGGAAGCTCGGTGTCTCAGGCCTTGAAGACGAGCTGTGTTTTATGATAACACAAACCACTGATATGCACACTGATATGAGGTCTGCACTGAGAAAGGGAAAAAGATCCATCTTTACTCAGTCATGCAGATAAAGGGATTATTCTGGGTCACGGGTTCAAACAGCTACTGTAGTTCTTGGCTGTTCTGCTGAGCTTTGCCTGGAGCTGTTGGTCTGCTCACTCTCCAAAACTCCTTTTCTCACTGCCTTTATTTTCCCTAACTTTCTGCTTTCATCCGTCTCAGCTCTTATCTGCCTCCTCAGTCTGTGTTTCTGCCTCAAAGGAAGGTGACACAGCCAGGTTTAATGGATATAAACAAGGAGGTTTAATGGATATAAACAGGCTTTTACAAACAGCCTTGGAGGGAAACCATGAGTGAGCACTCGGCGGCCTGAAATTTCTCTCCAAAAAAGGACGTTGTGCTCTGTGGATTAATGGAAGACACGTGGATTTAAGAAACAGCTATGCAGAATAATCACAAAAAAAGTGCATCTTGCAGCCAAAAGTATGAATGATCACTGCCTATCGTGCTCAGAAACAACCTAGGGGAGCTCATATGAACTATTTCAGATTAAAATAACTCGGTAAACAATGTTTGAACATGCTCCTTTGGGCCTGCAGGCCTTCGACTCAAGTATCTAATCAATAGAAAGAAAGCTCAAGAGTTCAAACTCAGGCTCGCTGAATCATAGAAAATGCTTTGACGCTCTCGTTAGACAAAACAGCTCATTTTAAAACACTTCAGCAGCCATGTCTGTGTCCTGCAGCTTTGACAGATCTGACTTCTGTCCCTGAGAATTGTAAGGGATGACATGACTTGCTCCCTGTGTTATGTGGTTTGTTCTTCTGCTCAAGCTTAATTCGACATGTCTTGTTTGGCATTGCACATTCCTCTTTCAGCAAAATTGGTCAAATAAATGTAAAGAAGTAAGTTCGTGCAGTCATATCGAGCCTAATGATTCACGCCTGACATGCATCTTAATCAAATCACATGACTCACTTCCTTCTAACTCAGTGGTCTGTTTAAGTTAAGGTTCTGCTTAAGTTTGTTGCCGGGCAACCAGAGGAGTTGGCAGCAAGAAAGATGCACTCTTGAGTTATATCTTGGACTTGTGTTTTTTTTTTTTTCACAATTAAGTTGACAATATATGTTGAAATCTCTGAAAAAAAATGAAGATGGATGTTTCCAGGACAACTCTGAGAGAAAGAACGGGTAATTTTCATCAAGAAAAACCCAAAAAAGGAGAAAAAGAAGACCTCAGTCTCAACTAGAACTCCTGGCTAGCTTAAAAGCTAACAACAACTGCAAGTAACTGCCATGGAACACTGCCTGATCAACAGGAGACTACCTTAGCTACCTATTGAGATACACTAACACCAGAACTGACAGCGTACCCACAGAGTTTACATCTTTCCCAACGGAGATTATCCAGAGAACGGCGCTCTCGGAGACTGAAAGGAGGAAGACGTGGAGCAGCACAACACCTACAGCCAGGTGGTAAGGAGGCAGAGACGACATTGTGCGCAAAGGCGAAAGCAGGGCAAACAAGCTGGGCTGCAGGCTAGGCTAAGAGCGGCCCCACACAAACCTGCCGTACTGAGCATCTTCCTCCCGGATGCCCGCTCCCTCACCAGCAGGATGGATGACATGAGGTTTTGGATTTCTAAGCACCGTTTGGACCACTATGTTTGCTACTACAGAGGAGACTGCCAAGGGTAATTTCATTGTGTTTTTACAATGCAATGAGAATAAATGTCTACCTATGTAACTATCTGTCTGTCCGTCTGTCCGTCTATCTATCTATCTATCTATCTATCTATCTATCTATGCTGCACCAAAAACGTTTTGTTGCCATTTAAATGCTGGAACGACATTTGATGACTGAAACAACTGATCCCACTGCCCATGTTTGAATTTTTTTTTTTTTTTATTATTTTTTTCCCACTGTCAGCAGTCTAAATTTTTCTTTCAATATTTATCTATTGTTGCACTTCCTCTCCTGACCAGAAATTAACATTGTGTTACATTGGGGGTAGGGTGGCGCTGTTGAGCTCCTGTCAGCTCAGATCTGGAAGCCCATGACCAGAGAGTGAGTCAGTGAGAACATGCTGGGGTCAAGCTGGGGTCATGGCAGAGATGGAGCATGTGAGGCAGTGGCACACTAATAAGAGAAAGTTTAAAAATAGTTGGGAACATGAGTTCTTTTTTACTGAAATTGATTTCAAGGCGGTATGCCCAATTAGTATTTGTGCCATATGGATGCTCGGTAATTTCATGCTGTGAAACACAATAAAGAATAGTGCTATTCATTTTCAAAATTACTTTGTCTGAGTTTTTATTTTGCACAATTATGCTATAGGCATATTTAATTTCATGCACTGCAACATGAATGTTTAGTTTTGGCCCAAGACCCTCCACCCAGATTTATTTTTGGCCCTTCACTGAAAAGAATTTGAACACCCCTGCTCTAGAGGCTTGCAGTTGTGCATAAACCTACTATTTAGCCGCCCCTAAGCAATGCAGGAACAGTTGCAGTGGGCCCAGAAATGCATGAAGACTCATTTTCAAACAGTCTTGTTTACTGAGGAGTGCCGTGCAGCCCTGGATGGTCCAGATGGATGGAATAATGGATGGTTGGTGGATGGCCACCATGTCCCAACAAGGCTGCGACGTCAGCAAGGAGGGGGCGGAGTCATGTTTTGGGCCGGAATCATGGAGAGAGAGCTGGAAGACCACTTTAGGGTCCCTGAAGGTGTGAGTTTCTGACTGACCACTTTCTTCCATGGTACAAAGAGAAGAACAGTGCCTTCCGTAGCAAAATTATCTTCATGCATGATATACACCATCTCATGCTGCAAAGAATCCCTCTGTGTCATTGGCTGCATTGGCATAAAAGGAGACAAACTCATGGTGTGGTCCCCATCCTCTCCCGACCTCAACCCTACTGAGAACCTTTGGAGCATCCTCAAGCTAAAGATCTATGAGGGTGGGAGGCAGTTCAGATCAAAACAGCAGCTCTGGGAGGATATTCTGACATCCTGCAAAGAAATTCAAGCAGAAACTCTCCAAAAACTCACAAGTTCAATGGATGCAAGAATAGTGAAGGAGATATCAGAGAAGGGCTCCTATGTTAACATGGAACTTTGCCTGTTAAGATGTTTTTGATTAAAATAGCTTTGATTTCAGTAAATATGACCTCCTAATGCTGCAAATTCAACAAATCACCATTTTCAGTTCTTAACAACCTATAAAATGTTTTAAAATTCTGCTGTGCATAATAATGTGGAACAGTGCATTTTGAGTTTTTTTTTAATTTTTGAAATAAAAAAATAGTCATCACTGGGAGGTTTGTTCAATAAAACTTGAATTATCCTCTTACAGTTGATGACTTGAAACTTATACTGACTGTCATTTGCATCGACTATTTAGGAAAATCAGAGAAAAATATCATTTAGATAATAATTTGGAATGCGGTGTGATGCAGTGATGGCAGTGGAATAATTATCTACACAATGGGAATTAAGTTGCACTCAATCAGAAGTGCCAGTTTCAGTTTCTAAAGGAGGTTCATTTAACGTTTGAATCTCTCTTATGTCTCTACTTACATCTTCTTCTTTCTTTATTAATATCTTCTCTGCCTCAGGGAAGGTTCATCCCAGGTTTTTACCACCGTTGTACCTCGAACAGACTTCAGCAGTCAGCCGGTGCGGCCTTCAGCCGTGACCTCCAGGGACAGAGCGGAGCAGCAGGTTCACAGAAAGACATTTCACCTCCTCAAGAGAAGTAGAGGAGCTGACATCCAGGCTGCTGTGTGGAGACAGGCAGCGTCTTTGGTATGTGACTGGTATGAAATTAAAGCCCGTGTGGTGGGTGTTTCTGTGCTGGGATGATATGATGGTGGTCACTGTATGAGTATTATAAGATGAGAGTGGTGTGTCTCTCTGCTAGAAATTGGATTCCAAAGAATGCATGTTTCTTTCACATGGCCTTTACTGTATCTATCAGGGAGTGCTGAGTGCTGTTATACCAGGGTGTGAAATCATACTGGAGCTGTAGTTTACCCTTCTTCATGGGAAGGTCTGCATTCCTAACTAAACTAAAGGTTTTAGGTTCAGGGTAGATTTTATCAATGAAAAATGAGACCAAAAATTTCATCAGTTACCATTTATCCATGTCTAGGACAAGATGATAACAAGCTAGAGATAATAATGAAATACAAGACTAAAATGTTAGGTGTAATCTGCTTAACATTAAAAAAGATGGAACTTCCAGCCAGTAAGATCTTCAGCATTGTTACAAGGTCCAAGCCCTTAGGCCTAACACTGCTCTGACTGGATTTGAACCCCCAATCTCTTGTAACAAAGTAATCATTGTGCATCAGTTCAAACAAATACAGAAACAAAATGCCGTTTCTTCAACCATCAACTTCGGCTGCTGCATCAGAACAGACGCCATCTTCATTTGCTCAAAGAAGTGCTGGTAACTTTCAAATCAAGTCCTGTTAGTTGGAAATAGTAATCCTGTCAGGGGATTAAAGCTAATCAGGTAATTAAACAAGGTCAGGCCCCACTGTCAAATGTCACATGAACAGCATACTGTACGTTTCTTCCTTGTTCCCCTTAGTGCACCCTTTCTCACATACGGCCCATCTCAGCTGCTCAGCTGCTCAAATAGAGGAAGAACTTACATTGTTAAACTGGGAGTAATGAATAAAAGTTAAGGTTGGGTCAATGCATGGGCGTAGCACGGGGGGGGGGAAGGGTAGTGAATCCCCAGGCCCACAGTAGGGAGGGGCCTTTGAGATGCCTGTATGGAAGCCCATTTGGGTCAAACAAAAAAGGAAATAATCATAATTATAAGATTAAAAAAGTCATGATTATGAGATACAAAAAAGTCAGAATTATGAGATTAAAAGTCAGAATTATGAGATTAAAAGTCAAAATTATGTGATAAAAAGTCATGATTATGATATAAAACGTAGTAATTATGAGATAAAAAGTCATGAATATGAGATAAAAAGTCAGAATTATGATATATAAAGTCATAATTATGTGATAAAAAGTCCTGATAATGATATAAAATGTAGTAAATATGTGATAAAAAAGTCATAATTATGTGATAAAAAGTCCTGATTATGATACAAAAGTCCGAATTATGATATCAATATTCATACTTATGATTTAAAAAGTCATAATTATGATATAATAAGTCATAATTATGATATAATAAGTCATAATTATGATATAAAAAGTCATAATTATGAGATAAAAAGTCATAGTTATGATAAAAAAGTCATGATTATGATATAAAAAGTCAGAATTATAAAAAGTCAGAATTAGGAGATAAAAAGTCAGGATTACAAGATAAAAGTCATAATTATGATATAAAAAGTCATGATTATGATATGAAAAGTCATAGTTATGTGATAAAAAGTCATGATTATGACATAAGTTATAATTATGATATAAAAAGTTAGGATTGTGAGATAAAAAGTCAGAATTATAATATGAAAACTATTTATTATGATATAAAAAGTCAGGGTTACGAGATTTAAAGTCAGAATTATGATATAAAAAGTTATAATTATGATATAAATAATCATAAAAAGTCATTATGTGATAAAAAGTCAGAATTAGAGGAAAAAGTAATAATAATGAGATACAAAGTCAAGATTATGAACTAAAATGTGAAAATTATGACATAAAAAGTTATACTTGACTAAATGACTTTTTACATCATAATTTTAAATTATGGGAAAAAAAGTAAAATTAAATCAGTTCAAATGGATCTATATTAGCAGTAAAAATAAGCAAGCAAGGATAACATTTTTAGTTAAGTGTTGGAGCATCAGTAATTCCACTGGAATCACTTACAATTATGGCCTATTTTAATTGTTTATTATTGGTCATGAGCAGTGTTATTTCGTCGACTAAAACTATGACTAAAAATGTTCGTTGACAGCCTTTTTTTCATGACAAAAACTAGACTAAGACTAACAAAAATTGATCTGTGATGACTAAAACTGACAAAAACTAAGTTTAGTTTTCATCAAGATGACTAAAACTAGACTAAAATGTAATGAAGTTTTCATCTGACATTCAAAATCTGTGATATTTCTCCACTATTGGTAAATCTGTCAAAATGCAATGCAGCTGTATCTATTCTGCCTCTCAGCTGTAGAAAGCAGGGACCCCGGGTTTGTCAGGGTGCAGAGAACACACTACCATGATTTGGTACCAGATTTAGGCAAGAAAATAAATGTTTGGACTAAAAGTAAAGACTAAAATGTGAGGACTTTTATGGACTTAAACTAGACTAAAATGTTTCGAGTTTTCGTCGACAAAAACTAAAAAGGATATAAATGACTAAAATGCGACTGAAACTTAAATGCATTTCATATAAAGACTAAAACTAAGACTAAAATTAGGAATAGCTGCCAAAATTAACACTTGTCATGAGAAAATAATCTAATAGCCACAACTTAAAATCTCATTCCCGTATTATGTCATGGCCATGTCATAATAGGACGCTGTTGGATGTGAGTATATTGTACTGCAAAATGTCTCCCTACTTTTCAGCATTGATAGTTCCTTTCCAGATGTTAGAGCTGCCCACACCATTGCACTAATGTAACCCCATACCATCAGAGATGCAGGCTTTAGAACTGAGCCAGGAGAACAAGCTGGATGCTCCCTCTCCTCTTTATTTTGAAGGACAATGTGTCTGTTGTTTCCAAAAAGAATTTCAAATTTTGACTCATCTGACCACAGAACAGTTTTCCATTTAGCCCCAGTACATTTTAAATTAACTTTGGACCAGAGAAGATGTCGGATTTCTGGTTCCTGTTCACATATGTTCTTCTTTGGTTGATGCAGTTTAAACTATCATTTGTGGATGGCACGGCTGACAGCTCAAAAGCCCGTGCAGTGATTTCTTGCGCACAATCATGCCTGTTTTTGTGCGCTGCTGTCTAAGTACCTGAAGATAATGACCATACAGTATTCACTTTCTGGCCTTGTCCCTTGCTCACAGAGATTTCTCCAGATTCTCTGAATCTTTTGATATCATGGAATGTAGATGGAAGGATATTCAGTCTTTGCAATTTTATGTTGAGGATCATTTTTCTGAAATTGATCCACAATTTTCAGGTGCAGTTTTTGCAGCCTCTGCCTATCTTAACTTCTGAGAAACTCTGCCTCTCTAACATGTTCTTTTATGCCCAGTCATGTGACTGACCTGTTGCAAGTGGGCCTGATTAGTTGCAAAAAAAAAAAAAACCCTCCTGCAGCCCTTTTTCATTAATAACACTCACTTTTCCAGCTTTATGTTGACCTGTCCCTACTTTTTTGAGATAAGTTGCTGCCATCAAATCCAAAGTGTGCTAATATTTTCCATGAAACATTAAAATGTCTCAGTTTCAACTGTGACAACAGACTTCTCAATTCAAGAAAGTGACCAGAACTTGCCTGTAGTGGGTCTGAATGAGGAAAACTGTAGTTATGCTGCTGTGTCTGACAGGACTTTTCAAGCCCAACATGGTGTTAGGCTGAGGGGAGGGTCAGGGATCCTGGCCTGACCACCGTGGTCCACATCAGACTCAAGGAGACAATCTAACACCTGAATAGCCAATGCAGTAGGCTCACATCGTCCTGAACCTTGGTAGTATCTGCTGTAGTTTCAGAGCAGGAGGCTAGACTAAGACTACATCTAAAGTAGCTGCAAATATCGCTTGCTTACGTTGCTTTCTCAGGTCCCGTCAGTGAAACTCTAGCTACACTTTTGTTTCCATCTACGATTTTTGTCTTCTTTCACTCTGAACTCCATCTCTCCATCTCTGTCTGCCGTTAAAATAAGCATCATCATTAGCCCTGCTGCTCCCGCATGCCATGAATCTGCTGTAATTGAGACCTTGATCATCCCACACAAGACGATACGGGGATGAAAGACAGAGAGAGAAAGACAAGGTCCAATTAGCATCGCTGCAGCAGCCTGACTCCCGGGAGTTCCAGGTGGTCCCAGGGATCTAATTTGGAGAAGAATCTGAGATCTCAAAAGTTATCTCTGACGGATTATAGTCGAAGAACGCTCTCACAGAAGATTATTATTCACGCACCGAATACCTGCATCTGCCAGTCACTGTGGTTATTATAATTCCTCTTTGGTCCTGGTTCAGTCTCTAAGGAACGACAGGATGTATTATTGATTTGTAATGTTCTTTAAAACTACAGCATACTTTTAAAGTTTGTATTTTTCTGCTTAATAAGAAGCGGATTTCTCTATCATACTGACGCTGCCACTTCCACCTGGGTAATCTCTACTCACAGAGTCAGCTTATGAATGCAGGCATGGACCATATTTCAGGTTTCTGGAGGTAGTATGACTATAACTGTGCTTTAAGGAAAAAAAAAAATGTGTGGAAATCTAAAGAGGAACTGCTTCAACCAATCTGGGAACCAATTAGAGGTTATCCGACATTTATACAACTTTAACCCTCAGGCATCACTAGGGACATTTTTGTACATTTGGGCAAATTTTTCCTCTTTCTCTGCTCACCATTTTGGCTGTGTTAGTGCATATAGTCTATTTTTTTGCACAGAGTGGTCATGGCAGAATGTGCCCCAAACCTTTCGTCCAGTGCTCTTTTATATTCCAGTTTAAAACACTCATTTGCATGCCTACGATTCAGGTTACACAGAGATTATAAAATAAGTTGTAAAAACCTGTTCCCCGGTTTAACCCCTCCTGGGCAAATGTAGTATGTGTGTCACAATAACCTGAGTACAATGTGGATATTATAGTAACACAGTAATAGGCCTTGTGGGGGCGGTCTGTTCCTCTTTGCCGGCAGCATGGACGAACCATTAAACAGTCAGGAGATCCTATTGCGATGACCTCATCAGTTTGCTCCATCAAAATCTCGTCTCGGGAGAATCTCAGAGAGATTTTCAACGAACCGTTTTCATCAGTTTACACGCTAATTCCAAGATAACTGCTGCATACATTTATCTTGTGGTTTGAAAATTTGCATACGTGAAGTATGGACACCCAACATTGTGACTTTATATTTATGTTTTAAAAACCGGAAAAGTATAATACCCCCTCTTTAAAAAGTTAGAGCATTCCTCTAATGCTGGCCGTACACCAGGAGACTTTTCAAAAACTCTTAAAAGACTCTAAAAAGACTGACATCTGAGACCCTCTCAAATTTAAAGACAGTTTGTCAGCCCTATGAAAGTCCAGGGTTAGTCTTGCATTCCTCATGGGGAGAACAGGTAGATGACCACAGATACACTGGCATGACTCTCCAGGCAGACACTCAAATAAGAGAGGACAATCTTTCATGTGGAGTGCACTCCTGCTAACAGCAGCATCTCATCTCAGGGGTAAATCATACAATATATATGGTACTTCAGTCTACAAGACAACATTATAAAATACATCCCTTTGTTTGCATTCAGTTCACAAATTCAGACACTGTTAAGATTTACTTTACAACTTGGATGTCAAATGTGTCTAAATCTGCAAAGCAACATCCAAACGGGATTAAAAAACGACTGAAATTTAGTGATTCATTACAGATTTTTCTATTCAATATCCAACAGCCTAAAAAACACAGAGAACTAGCCTGTCAGCTAAGATTTATGTTGCTTTTTGATAATTTAGTCTACTTCATGAATGAATTATATCTCTGCCCATATTTCCAGTTTCCTCTTTGACAAAATCAAGTACAAAGGATTCTCCATTTCCCCATTTGAAACGTCTGTGACTCATTCTGTCTGCAGTTTTGCCAAAATGCGCCGCAGACTGAGAGATCACTTTGATGTTCAACTTCAACAAGTGTCTTTCCACAGATCAAAGCCCAAGGTTGTGCCGTCTCCTTTTTAAGTTGTGCCCAGACCTCTTCTGCATGTCATTTCCTGCTCTTATTATTCTACAGAAAGCATTCTTTGTGACAACAGCTCATATTACTCTCACGAACTTCAAGGTGTCTGAAGTGCCTTTTTTCCCCAATAGCACAAATGAGTCTCAATTTTTCCGTCCACTCTTTAGGTTCCAGGCCTTTTTTCACCTTGCAATAAAAGTCCAAGTAAAGTAAAAGGCCGACCCATTTATAAATGTGATTCAGCTTTGATTTCTCCCCCCTTTCTTCACGGCTTGAATGGCCTTTTTTCCCCTTTTGTCTTCCTGCTTTAAACAGATTTCTCTTTCCAGTAAATGAACACCTTACATTACCAGCCTCCCCGTTCACCTATCACCTCCCTTCCTTTCCAGTCCTTCCAGTCCCTTTTACCCCTCTGTCCTTTATAGCAGGGGTTCTCAACGTTGGGGTCAGGACCCCATTGGGGGTCGCAAGACACCGAGAGGGGGTCTCCAGATGTCTTAAAAAACTTAGAACATTTTCAAATTACACTGTTGCCACTGTACATCAATTTTGCCTAATTTTAACACATTTTTATCACCTTTTCCTACCAATTTTGCTAATTTTAACACATTTTTGCAACTTAAAACCCATTTTTTTGTCAGTTCCACCACCTTTTTCTGCCTGTTTTTGCCACTTCTAAACCAGATCTTGCCACTCTCTGCCTATTGTTGGCTCTGTTGACACATCATTGCCACTATTAACGCATTTTACCACTTTTTTAAACCACATTTCACAATTAAATATGCCAATTTTGTGAGTTTCTGACTATTTCTGCGTCCACTAATCCCTTTTTGCCAGTTTGTATCAATTTTCATCCCATTTCACCAAATTTCCATCTATTTTTGCCAAATTTAACGTCACTCCAGCCACTTTTGAATCCCCTTTTACCACTTTATATACCCATTCTTGCCACTTTAACCTATTTTTGCCATTTTTTGTTATTTGTTGCCATTTTTATCTAACTTGTGGCATTTCTAACCTATTTCTGCTACGTTTAAAGTCTAATTTCACCACCTTTCCAACCATTTTTTGCCATCGTTGACCATTTTAAGCTGTTTTTAACATATTTTAATTCTGTTTTTAACGAAAGGATTTGCGTTTTGAAGAGGGCTACTTACTACATAAATGAAACAAAATGTGTTTCTTTGGTAAAACATAAAATACTACACCAACTTTACATGGACCATGTTATTACCTGCCCCTAGTTTGGCTGGGCCATGTTTCCCCCCTAATGGGCGACCTTGTCTTCATATGACTATTTTTGACTTTGCATGGTTGTGTTCAGCCACCTTCAGGTACAGTGGGGGTCCCCGGTCTTTGGCACCTTTATTTTGGGGTTGTGGGCTGAAAAGGTTGAGAAACCCTGCTTTATAGGATTGGATGAGGATCAAAAGAGAGGCGTTGTTTTTCATCACCCTTGGAGGCTCTGACTTATAAAAATAGCCCCTTTTGAACCAAGCAAAAAAAAACAAAAAAAAAACAAAAACTTTAAAAAAAACTATATATCCTAAGCTAAATCTCTCCTCTTTCTGTGTCTGGAGAAGCTGTAAAGTCCCCAAAGGGAGGAAGGGTGCTTCCTCTTCATCAGCTCTGCTCACGGACATTACTGACTCTGGGTCTTGTTGTGTTGAACTTTAAATCTTTTTGTTGGATGTATAGACCCAGTGTGCATAAAGGGATAGTGTTTGATCATATTAGCAAGTTAGTGAAGATATAATGTTAAAAAAGACCTTCATGACATCAAGTTATCTTAAAAAGTCAGATCATTCCTCTAAGACACTCCAGATGTTAGCAACCACTGTTGATCCCTCTCTGAAAGAAAGTAGAGTCCATTCATGAACTCTAACTACGTTCACGCCATGATTCTGAATTCTGACTTTTTTTACTCAGAGCTGATTTGTTGCACGGTGGAGCAGGGGTTAGCACTGTTGCCTCACAGAAAGAAGGTTCCTGGTTAGGTTCCAGTCAGGGCCTTTCTGTGTGGAGTTTGCATGTTCTCTCCGGGTACTCTTGCTTTCCCCCACCACCAAACATGCTCATCAGGTTAACTGGTTGGCCGTAGGTGTGAGTGTGTGTGTGTGCCTGGTTGTCTGTCTCTATATGTCAGCCCAGTCCAGTCCAGGGTGTACCCCGCCTCTGGATAAGTGGTATAGAAAATGGATGGATGATTTTCCTAGAACCACTGGCAGTCTCTAGGTGTATTAGGGGTGAAAAGGCCTGACAAAAGAGATGCCGTCAGGTTTGACCTTGGCTGATGGCACGTGTGTCATCATTGTTACTCTGGCCAACCTTCAGTCCCCCTCCAGCCTTGGGTTGAGGGGGACTGGACTGCGTTAGAACATGTAGCTTCCGTAGCACCCACCACTTACCAGGGCTGCACATGCCTACTACTAATACTCCTTGTCTTGTCCTTGTGATACTTCACCATAACAAAGTCATCCAAGATGGCACTTTTGCTGTGTTTTTTTTTTTTTTTTTTTTTTTCAAACAGGGAACCAGGAGGGGAAATCGGCCCTTTGTCCCCCTCTGAGTCCAGCTGTGCTTTTGCAAAGTTAAAAGAAATCCATCAATAAAATTTGTGTGATGTCATGTCTAAAATCATGGGATTAAAACAAGGCTTAATGTCTTTGACCTTGACCAATGACCTCTAAAATCTAGTCCGATGATCCTTCAGGCAGAGAAGATATTTTTGCAAACTTTCATGAAAATTCTGTAAAGCAATATTTAGATTTTTAAAACAATGCTGCTAGCCAGCGGCCTGGACTCGGGTTCATTACTTTGTCCTAAAGATACAGGATACCAACAAAATACCATTTCATGCTGCTTCCTGCTGAATTATTTGTTTGTGAGCAGATATTTACACCTGGCTATTGTCCCCATCATCTAGCAGCTCTTTTATAGCATCTACTTTCACAGCAACCTAACATTTACAGAGCCTAATACCTGCAGTTTATCACAGTTCATTTCTCACAGAGAAGTGAAGGATTGTGTTGCTGTATTGGGGTTTGAAAGTGCTGATCATAGCAGCCAGACTTTTCGCTAAATTAAACAGAGAAAAAAAAAAGAAACACTTGTCGGCATCTACAGCGGGAGCTCTTTATTGATTTCCATGGCTCATGTTTCAGCCTCATTACTCTTGGAGCTATAACAAAACCAGAGCAGGAACTTCAGAGAGGGCGCCGCTGCTGCCCACATCAAACTGCCAAAATCACCAGAGAAAGGCACCAAATCCCAGACCTAATTGAAAGCCAATCAGATTCAATTAGCGGGCGTCTCTTTCGGCGTGATATTGCTGGTGAGAGCGCCACTAATGGCAAGAGAGCTGCCCACTCACAATATGTTCTCCTGCCATTTTTACACAGAGCCGTGGGGTGAGAGACAAGACAGGGAGAGAAAATGCCAACAGACACTGAGGTGGACCCCTGCCAAGGGAAATGTTCACACAAGTACACTCTGTCTCTGTGTTTCTTTGGCAAATTCCCATCTTAACAGTTCATTTCAGTTTGTTTGGCTTGTATAAAGTGTGCTGGTTTGTAGCTCTGGGTGGAAAAAGGCAGAGCATTGAGATGAAGATGTAGCAGCAACCATCAAAGCTGAATTTTAGATCATGGCTGCTGTTAGTAGCCACTCCTTGGTGGCATGAATTGGGAAAGATAGAAAGCCTTATACAGGTGGTTTTCATCACTTGGAGGCCCCTGGTGTAGTCCTACAAAATATTTTGCAGCATCTCTTTTCAGTTGCACTTTTATAATTCTCTGATGCCACCAATTGCTTGCACCACTTTGCTAGCACGGCCTCTTTGTGTATCTCTGCAGCATACTCACCTACACGGCTCATGGAAAACTCCTGATGGTAGAGAGCTTTCATCAAGTCATCACTGACTGCTTGCAAAATCTATTCTTTTTGCAGGTTTATCATTTTTCCATCTAATCTGTGCACAAACCAAACAACACTATCCATACTAGAAACTTACTTCAGCTGGATTTGGAGCTTTTGGAGGGGCTGTGATTGGATGACAGGTGTCTCTATGATTTAATGGGCCACTGGCTGTGTCAGATCTGATCACATCAGTGCAGTGATGTCTTGTGATTACAGAAAGATAGTGCCAATTTTAATTTGAAAGGGCATCCCAAACAAATTTAGCTCAAAATCTGTGATGTCCCAGCCAATATTAGGCAGTTGGTAACCCTAGGTGAGAGGGAATTTCTAGACAGAGCAGCAGGCAATCACTGCTGCAGCTCATTCAGGTCAATCCAGATCTCCTTCTTTATGATATGGTATATACTAGTAGCAGGCCCAGTACTGGCTGGGCCCCTGATAAACCAACTGAATGGTCCCTCCCCAGTTGTGCTTTATTGACGATGTATGTGTGTTGAATCAGTAGCATTGGTGCTAACATTCTGGCTAACAGTTACCCTAACCTTAACCCTCATGTTGGAGCTAAAAAGTGGGTCAAGTTATTATTGGTAATTATTAATTACTGTGACTTTTTAATCCTTTTGACAATTTTTTTGCCCCTCTTTCCCATTTTTAGGTACTTTATGCCACTTTTTGCCATTTTATGCCTTTTATCTACCACTTTTTGCCCATTTTTGCGAGATCTTTATGCTACCTTAAACCATTTTTCCCCCTTACCCCATTTTTTCATTTCCTGCAACATTTTGGCCATTTTTGCCACTTTTTTGTTCGACCTTATCCCATGTTTGCCACTTTTTGACAAACCATTTAGCCACCTTTTCCCAATTTTGCATTTTCTGCCACTTTATGCCATTTTTTGCTACCTTACCCTGTTTTTGTCACTTTTTCGCCACTTTTTGCCCATTTATCCCAATTTATGCCACTTATTTATACCCTTTAAACCAATTTTATATCAATTATTTTGGCACCTTAAACCATTTTTACCACCTTACCCCATTTTTTTTCATTTCCTGCTACTTTATGGCCATTTTCGCCAATTTTTGCTCTTTTTTTTTTTTTGCCGCATTTTGACCAATTTTTATTGCCATTTTTTACCCCATTTTTTTCATTTTCTCCTACTTTTTGCCCATTTGTGCCACTTCTTTTTGCAACTTTTGACAGTTTTTGACCAGTTTTCAGTGCCCATATTCTTTGTCCCACCTTACCCCATGTCTTCCACTTTTTGACGCACCATTTTTGCCATATTTCCCCAATTTTGCATTTTCTGCCAATTTTTGCCACCTTACCCTTTTTTTGTTACTTTTTGGACACTTTTTGCCAGTTTTGCCACCTTACCCTGCTTTTGTCATTTTTCTGCCACTTTTTGCCCATTTTCGTCACTTCCTTTTGCCACCTTACCATATTTTTTCATTTTCTGCCACTTTTGGTTTTATTCCACTTTTTTGCCTCCTTACCCCATTTTTGTTGTTTTTCTGTCACTTTTTTTTTTCTTTTTTTTTAATCATTTTTTGAACCTTTTTTTGTGAATTTTTGTGGCTTTATTTTGCCATTTTTAACTCATTTATGCCATTTTTGGCTTTTTTAACCAATTTTTTGTCTTTCTCCACAATTATCCTACTTTTCCCCAGAAGGTTGTCTCAGTCCTTCTACATTTTGTGCGCATCATGGCTTAGCTCTGAAGTAGGAAATTATTTTCCCTAATGGTTTATTTTAGTGTGCCCATTTACAATGTCAACATCTCTGATAACAGGGTAATTATTTTTTAAGAAAATGTGTTTAAATTTAGAAAGAAGTTTTCTTGTACTACAGCATTAATAAATAAGATTCATTTTTGATGTTTTGATAAGAGTGGTTATTAATCAGGTAAAAAATTAAGTATGGTTATCACAGATAAACTTTATAGTTGACCATTATTTTATTTTCCTGACCTCCTTGGGACCCCAGTTTGGCTGGGCTCCAGAAAGCTCTTCCCTTTATCCCTCCTTATTGGGGGCCTTACCTACTACCAGTGTGGTAACCCATCTCTTTACAGCTTGTTTTCTACAGTTTGCCTGTGAATTTTTTGTTTCCTGCCATTTTTACCATCTTCCTGTATGTCTGAAAGCCGGTGGTTCAGCCAGGGAACCAGTCTGGACCTCACCTGCCACTGCCACCATCCCCCCACTTCCCCAACCAAACAACAAACGATGCACATCACAGTCCATGCAAAGCTAATAATAAAGGCCTTGCTTTTACCATCGGCCTTGATCTACGAAGGATGATAAAAGATAAAACTGTTCTGAACTTCTTCTCCATCCTAAAGTCAAGGACAGAAGCCCAAGGACAGAATAAACTCCTCCACCAGGGTCCATGAGACATCCACTAGAGACCCTCCCATAATTAAATGACTTGAACTTTGTCTCTCTTTTAAATTGCACATAATGACCAAAGGTGGCGTGCATGTTCCCTGCCTCCAAGGACAGATTCTGCTCCCTCACAGCAACAGCTGTTCTGTCTGTCATTGAAGAAGTAAAATATCAAGAGTAGCAGGATCCTTCTTTCTAGGGCTCTAAAAAACTGACACAGAGACTCTGAGGTGGCACTTTCATGTGGCTGTAAATGACAGATGGTCCTTATCAAGAGTCAAATAGAGTGAAAGTATCTCAGACTGAGGGTTTGAAGGCTGCAGAGGGAGTCCAGAAACATCTGTGCTTCATTTTTATTGTTTTCATATCCCTGCATTAGCAGTAAAATGTAATGCTCACATCACATCACATCGCATTAGATTCACCTCAGAGAATCTCTGGTTGCAGGTATGATGAAACTGTGACTATGGCAGGAGTTCAGCTCCTAAATGATAATTACTTTGACAGTAAAGTGAATTATAAATGACTGAAAGAGTCATGTTACACGCAATACCACTTCAACTTCAAGCAGAGTTTAAAATGTTTCAGAGTAAATCTGCACAGTAATGTGCAAATATTTAATAAATTAAAGATGAAAGTCAGTGTGCATGCTGGAAAGATGAATTTCTAGAGGTTCCCAGTGTTGTGCATGTTTGTCTAACAAACAAGACTTAGCTGTCGTTAACAGAACTGGTTTCTCATGCTCAACAAATCAAAATGTCTCAGTCAAGAGATGTGGTTTTTCCAAGGAGTCATTACTCGACTGACTTCCACCTGTAAGCTCCAGTGTATCAGAAAGCGAGATTACCCCGGTCTGTAGGGCCTAAAATCAGAGTGACACATGTGAAATCTTAGAATTGTGCACGCTAGTATTGCAAGAGTTAGTACAGATTTAGGCTCACAGAAAAAATACAAACTGATATAAACCACATTAGAATAATAAAACTGTTAAAATGTTATAACATTGTTCAAAAATCACTCCTATGTTGATACTTATAGCTCAAAAATGTCTATAAATTAGTCAAATTTACCACTGGATCACTCCATATTTTCCACAAACCTGTGGCAACATCTAACCACACTATAGAGCAGTGATACTCAACGTGTGGCTCTTCTGTGATTGTTTGTGGCTCTTTTCTTTCTAAATTTGAAATATCATTCCCCCAGAAAACCTAAAAAAAGGTAACTTTTTTGCCCTTTTTCACAATTGCATATTTTTTGCAACTTTTCACTCATTAAAGCTACCTTTTGCCATTAAATACCAATTTTTTCCTATTTTTACCTATTTTTACCACTTTTTTTTGCCAATTTGATCAAATTTTTGCCCTTTTTCCCCATTTCTTGCCCATCTTCGCCACTCTTTACAGCTTTTTGCCTATTTTACTCACTTTTTAACTATTTTTTGCCACGGTTTTGCCCCTTTTGAATTATTTCTTGCCACCTGTAACTCATTTTTTGTCACATCTCCACCATTTAAGCTACCTTTTGCCCTGAAAAAAAAAATCCTATTTTTTTGCCTGACAGTGGCCACTTTTATCCCATTTCTGCCCTTTTTCACAATTGTTTGCCAATTTCCCCATTAAAGCTACCTTTTACCATAAAAAAACACTTCTTTTTCTTTTTTTTTCTTACTTTTTTGCCCTTTTGTGCCACTTTTTTTGCCACTTTTATCCCATTTCTGCCCTTTTCACCATTTTTTGCCCAATTAAGCTACCGTTGGCCATTAAATACCACTTGTTTTCTATTTTTTGCCCATTTTTGCCACTCCTAATTGCTTTTGCCACATTTCAATCTTTTTTTTGCCACATGTAACTCATTTTCTTTCTTTTCTCAACCTTTTTTTGCTACTTTCTGACCCCTTTTCCACTTTTTCTCTCCTTTTTTCACCCCTTTTCACCAATGTTTGCTGCTTTTTTAACCATCTTTGCCAGCTTTGACTCATTCTTATTGCTACTTTAAGCTGTTTTTGCCACTGTTCACCTCTGAGATTGTGACTCTTGCAAAGGTATTTTTCAACAGTTTGGCTCTTTGGTTGAGCAGGGTTGAGTAACACTGCTATAGAGCATTGTTTTTCTTACTTTTTTTGACGACCCTCCTTTTAGCAGGTACCAGCCATCATGGACAAACAACTTGATTTTCTCGACATTACTGCTTATCAAGTCTACCTGCTGTGCCATCCTCGGCTGGTGGCTGGTTCTAGCTAAGATAACATTAATTCTGGACACACTCGAGTCCTGACCCGACACTTTCCAAGCCTTTAAGAGGATGCTTCACCTCTGTAACGAAGGCTTTCTTTGCAGCCCCTCAGGCCTTCAGTAGCTCTCTGGTCTGGAACGATAAGTTTATTTTTTTATTCACCAAGCGTCGGTAACAGTCACTTTAGCTCTTTTGCCTTCCAGTGGCTGGCTTTGTGTTTTATGGTGGAGTCCCCAGTGTGGCTATAATTTGTACTGCAAATATAAATGTGCTGTTAGATACCGTTAGTCTCCTACTGTCACCCCTTTGTTCATAAACTTGGCATCATTTTTAGCAGTTTCTTCAAATTTGGCCAACAGATTGGTTCAGTGGTCAAGAGCAGCTTCTTTCAGCTAAGACTGTTGGGGAGGGTGAAGCCCTACCTTCCTCCAAATGACTCTGAGAGGGAAATCCACATGTTTGCCAAGGTTCATTTAGATTATTGTAATTCTTTGTATGTTGGAGTGGCTCAAACACTTGAAGTTGCAAAACCCAGCTGCACAGCTTCTAACTGGCCAAAACCGCCGAGACCACAGCACACCATTGCTGGCTTCTCTCCACTGTCAGTTTCAGGGTAGAGTTTAAAACTGTGTTACTTGTCTTTAAAGGTAAATTTTACTCTTTTAAGACAAGTTCATTTTGGTCTCAGAGGTCCCCAAAACATGTCTGTGAAGTTTGTTGCTGAAAAAACACTACAGTATTGGAATTTTGCATGTCTAAAAACCCTCTGTGAACAAGCTGTTTCTGTGTCTGTGGCTTTAAATGTTAATAAGGCATTTGACTCCACCACTGACTCCACCCCTCTCAGGAAATGGATGTGGCTTAATGGATGTAGCTCTGCTGATCCCTCCCTCAGCTGCTGAGAGGAGGATCAGGAGAGGTTGAAACTTTGTGGACAGGCCAGGGGCACAAATTTTTCTAGAAAAACATGAAAAAGTGTATTTTGTGTAATATGTGACCATTAAGGCATTGCATGGATTGGCACTGACTTATCGGTCTGAGTTGTTGAACCAACATACTCCAGTCAGAGCACTGAGGTCTGAAAACGAGAGGTGATGAGGCGTTTGCTGTGGCTGCTCCTAGAGGAACAGTTAACAATAGAACTGCTCAGTCTATAGATAATTTTAAATCCTTGCTGAAGACTCACCTACTTGCACCGGCTTTTAATACTAGTTGAGCTTGACAATTTGACATATATTCATTTTAATGCTTCTATGTCATTATGTTTCCATAAGTCATTTATTGCGCATTTACTGTTTATCTTTATTATATCTTTTAATATACTGTTTAAGTCTGTAAAGCACTTTGGTAAACTATGGTTATTTTCTAAAAGTGCTAAATGAATAAACATCGGCTTGATGACTGTATAAAAAAATCTGTAAACTCATTTTGCAACCCTAAAAACATCTCCCACACCCCACCTGTGGGTCCAGACTCTGGGGATGGATATTATAGAGAACTGTCATCCTACATTATACTAAGTTATTTGTCAAGAGAATCCCCCTAGTATGGTTGTTAGATAAAATGGCCATTGGTAATACAGACAACATTTTACACCCCTAAACGGGCCGTATGTCAAAGTATGGGCCCTCCATCTTTCATGCTAAAATTTCAGTAAATGCTAAAAATCCTATGCAAACAATTACCTTTACAATGTGTGAGTTTCATCAACTTACTGTATTATGGTTAGTTTGGATTTTAGGGTCATTAGTTTGGGTCCAAAAAAGACAGAAAACATGTATTTCTCAAGTTCTGAAGGAAACAGAAAGTTTGAGGACACTGCTGATTGGTCAGATGATGTGATTCCATGATGTTGACTGATCTCCACTGATTGGCTGAGAAAAATCATTCTGGTTCAACTCTATTACAGAGAGCTGGAAGTCAACCGAAGTGACCACATTTGGTCCCTTGCCCCATAGAGGGTTAACCGGTACTAAATATTTTTTTATAAGGACAAAGACACATGGAGTGACACGCTAAACTCCCCCTTTAACGTGTGCTTGCACACAGTCTTCAAGAGAAAGTCTGAGTTTTCAGAGGAAGTTCATAACCAGCTTCTTGATGCTCTGACTGTTTGTGGAGCCCACTTACCCAAAGAACGCCCGGGTATGTCAAGCATGAATCACCAAACTATTAGACAGAAAAGCCCCACAAGGTGGTCTGTCGTGCTTTCATTGGAATAAAAAGCAGCAACAATATATGAGCTGTTGTTGCTGTGTTGATTTCCATCAACTTAATAATTCAGGAGATGTGTGGTGGGTGTAAGGACTTTGATAAGTTTGGGTATTGTGTACTTTTTTGCTCTTGTAGGTGGCATTTGTTCTGCGTTATTGTTAATAAGAGAGCTAAACTTTCAGAGTAAGGCAGACTTGTGTCAGTAAAACACTTTGTTCTGTCTACCCACATGGAGAGAACGGCTTGTTTCCATGTTTATGACTGTAAATATGGTAAATAGCCGCATAAATAATGTATACTTCTATTCCAATCACAACTCTTTTTCTATCTCGACTTTGGATGTGGTTGTCACGTTTCTGGTTCTGCTTCCCCTTCTCCACCTCCGGGACCTAGACGTAAAAATACAAATGCATGTGCAGAAATAGACATGGACACAGATCTGAAGCAGAGGCTCATGCAAAACCTTCAAAGAGGTGGAGAATATTTCCATTTGATAGAATGGAGCAGCCAAATAGAAAACAGGCAGCTTGAATATTTACTCGGCATAAACATTGTGAAGCTTCAATCGAGCGCTGGAACAAGATGATACAGAATCTATACGGTGCCTTCAGTGATATAAGATCACTTTGCCAGCACTGAAGCTTCTCTAGGAATTAAAAACAACCTGGAAAAAGCTGCCTTCTGGAGACCACAGTGCTTCCACAGCTTTTAATTTCAGAGTTTTTAATATCAACCTTCTAATCATGAAAAATCTGTTCAACATATTTCATCATCACCTGCGAATGCAGCAGTGTGGTTTGTGGTTCTATTCTTTAAATATGACTATCGAGAAAAATAGCTGCCAGATTTTTGCCTTCTCCAAAAGATATTTACATTTTTACAAAAAAGTCCTTGTGCTTTTGGAATTTGAGTCCTTATTTAAAGTGCTGTGACTCTGAGGGACACGTCACAGCCTCTCTGTGTCTTTTTTTCTCTATTATGAGTCATTCAGGCTCTCTTCTCCTGTGCATATGCACTGTTTGCATAACCTTGCAAAACAGATGGATTCGCTCGTTTCCGTGGTTCTCACTAGCGAATCCATCTTGCAAAGCTCCCATCTGAACCGTTTGGGCCCGGTTAGAAAGTTACAGGACCAATCAGCGACAAGGGGCAGTACTTTCAGGCGCAGCAGAATCGTGACGTAAACGGGCAGCGGCAAGAGGCCGGCGCAGTTGGCAAAAGACATTAGCCTGGATGCTGCTAAAGCACCAGTTTTATCAGAGCTTGACGACATTTCTTCGTTAAAAGAAAAACAGAGAACAGCAGTGAGTTGTTTTCTTTCCAAAAGCAACAAAAGTCGGGCACTTACATGTCATTTGTCGCCATGTTTTGAATTATTCGTTGATAGCTGTGCATGTGCAGCTCGATAGCAGCTACGTCACGTGTTTCGTTGCTCTGATTGGCCCGTAGAAATGTGACAGAAAGAATGTTCATCTAATCACACTCTGAGGTTTTTACAAAGCCTCTGCCTTTTCACAGACGTTTCTTATTGAAGCTTTCCCAGATGGATGGGTGAAACAAATCCATCTGGCATGTCAGGTTACTGTTTGCAAAGTGTGGCATGAAAACAGAACAGCCTGCCATCCCTCAAAGCCTAGTCGCAATGCACTCTGGGATTACAAACAGTAAATATGGCCAACAGCTGACCACACTAGCTGGCAGGATGATCAAAAATGGATTGTAAATGGATTAAAAGACGTCCAATACGAGAGTTACTGGTGTAGATTTAATCTTCAAAGACCCCGGAAAGTCAGCCAAGTTCTAGACTCACTAGAAAACGTTCTGTAAGAGCTACAAAGGCGTGGGTAGCGTCATTAGAATGGCACAACAGAGGGCTTTAAGGAGGAAAAACGAGCAAGAGGCTACAATCAGTGATTCAAAAGTTATTCTCTATCCTCCGAGGGTTAAGGCTGCATGTCCAGCTGGCTTTATAGCACTTGCAGTACATATTTTTAATTCAAAGCCAGTGTAGTCCAGCATTCAGAGCACTTAGCATCCTGACTCCCTTTTGAAACAGCACTGCGCTCATCATTGTTACTTCTCCCTTACTTGCCAATCAAAATCAAGAAGGGGCGTGGCTTCTGGCGATGGTGGAAGAGAATACAATTCTTCGTCTTTTCTCCAGAGTAGTTTTCAGGTCTGCAGCTGCTGCCTGTACCAGGATGAGATTGCTTTGTCTACATGGCTTCTTTGTGATTTTTTGCTGAAATACGTACATATGAAGCACATAGAGCTATGTTAAAACAATGTTGCAGATTCTAAAGAGGAAAGCAAGATCTATATTTTATTTGTAGCACAGCAACCCTAAGTACTGGTGGGGAAAAATGAGGTCCTGAGCTCTGCTAACACAACAAAAAAAAAACAGACTACGGACTCTCAGCCCAAGGAAAACGTGTTTTTTTGTGTCACACGTGCAGCTCATCTGGGATATTTCAGGTAAAATATAGTGTTATTCATTAGTTTGAAAGCAACATAAAGTCCTATGTTTGACTCAAGACCTTCATCTTACTCGGAACAAATCAGTTGTCTTCAGTAGTACATCAGTGACCAAGCTGCTCTTTCTTTAAAGCTGACTGGTGTTTGGTTCAGGAATAAATATGATTTTTACTAATTACAGACTCATCTGACAGTTTGCAGGAAATGTGAAGTAATAAACAGCCTTTGAACCAGAATTTGACTCTTACCTCTCACAGGAAAGTCTAACTGAAGTGCTTAGACTTTAGATAAATCACTAAATGTAAGTGAAGCACTTCAACATTCCTTTAAGAGAACATTTGTGCTGTTTTAATCTCTTCCATTACCCAACCTGCCCTTTAATTACTCACAGAGACAAATATTTGAGAGACTAATTAAGACCCTGAGTCTCGTCCCTCTTCACACTCAGCAGCTATTCAAGACGATGGAGTTTAATGGCTCGTCTACGTGCAGCCCTAGAGCTCAGACATCGTTTTTATCAAGCTGAGGATAAATCACAGCGGCATGAACTCACCCAAGGTGAGCAGAGGTAAGACCTGGGAAGGCTGAAACTTTGCTTTTAAAAACCTCACACCATCCGATCAGATGGAGCGAGCATCATCTGTGAAAACACTCCTACCGAATCACGCAACACAGACTGCAGTCTCACACCTTCGCTTCCTCAGAGTGAAAGAAAACAGATGAAAAAGTAAAGAGGACGAGACGCAGCACCCGAGGAGAAGTTTTGTTTGATATCAGTGAGTCTACGCCTAAGCAGAAAGCTCAACAAAGTGAGAACAGAGCAACAAATGTAATCTGTGAGGATGTGAGAAAGCTTTTAAAGCCAACACTGTCTCTTTGATGCATCAACAAACACTCAAACACCGAACAGTGAGGCAGCGGCAGCTCCTCAGAGATACTGAAGGTCAGACAGTCTCTGCTTTTATGTCCATCAGCCAAAAAAAATCACATCAGCTGACCTGCAGGTACATGCTCGCTCCGTTATGACTGTTTCAACATTCACACCATTAAAGGGCTCTGCTTCGTTAAGTGCCGTGCTGTGATTGTTTTGACCAAATGAATCAGTAAAACTGGAGGGCTCTTGTTCCACACATTTGCAGTGAAATAACCGCCTCATGTCAGATGACTAAAGAACAAATGCAGACCTTTAATCACCCAGCAGTGGAAGAAATGCACAAACTGGGGTTTTCCACAGTCAGCTAAAGTTAAAGGCCCTGTAAAGTGAAAATAAATCTGTATTTAGGGTTGCTGTATGACAGGTCACTGTGTTATGAACAAGCAGTTCAAATTTCAACCAGATAGAACATCTCTAAGTTTAGAAAATGAAGCTTCAAAATCATGAAAAATGAGGCAGTAAAATCTGCTCCAGGATGGTGTGGACCTGGTCAAATTTGTGAAATGCTACAACCTCACTGGAGGAAGGCACACACGACATTAACTTGCCCCTTGACCTTATGTTGACCTTATGATCAGAGCACAGCTGCCTGTTTCGGTGCCAGAGAAGAAACAAAGTCCGTTTTCTGACTCAAATCTCTGATATGGTGCTTTAAATCAGTGGTTCCAACCATTTTCCTTGGAGACCCCCCTACATGTGCCTAAGAAAAGAGGAGCCCCCCCCCAGGACCCAAGAGAGAAGACAAAGTGACACACTGCTGCACTGACAAAACCCTAAAGAAGGCATATGCATGCTTTTTATCAAAAGACCTTTGTACAAACTACTCAAAAGCATGCAAACAATCATGGGTTTTAGTCAAAATTTGCAAATCAAATTTTGGCAGCCTCAGAGCAGACAAAGCCTCACACTTGACCTGATGCATTGCACATTTTTCCAGCTGTTCACATCGATCTGCTCTACAAAGATTGATGCATTTTGGCAGCAGCCAACGCTACAAAACAACATGGTCTACCTCCAGTGAAGTGGTGTTGAGTGGTGCATCTGGAACATGCCAGAGACAGACTGGAGTACGGGCAGTGGAATCGCAAGATTAACTAGACAGAGGGCGATTTGCTCTGCAGTGCACTTCAGGAGAGGATCGCAGTGCAGGCATGGAAATTGGAGATCAGACTTAAAGATACTGTTCCTTACCAGGGGTTGTCAACCTTTTTAGCCCGCAACCCCAAAATAAAGGCGCCAGAGACCGGGGCGCCCCTCTGTACCTGAAGATAGTTGAACACAGCCATGAACATTCAAGAATAGTCATGTGGGGACAAGGCTGCCCATTAGGGGGGAAATGGGAAAGCTTTCTGGGGCCCAGCCAAACTGGGGTCCAGCAGAATCATGGTCCATTGTAAAGTTAAGCTGTGGTATTTTATAATCAACCTGAATAATAACCACTCTTATCAAAGAAACAAATTTTAATTCATTTGTGCAGTAAGTAGCCCTCTTTTAAAAAAATGTAAATCTTTTTTGTTGAAAACAGAATTAAAATATGTCAAAAATAGCTAGAATGGGTTAATAATGGCAAAAATGGTGGGAAAGGTGTTGAAATTGGATTTTATAAGTTGCAGAAATGGGTTAGAAATGACAAAAAATTAGATAAAAGTGGCAAAATAACAAAAAATTGGCAAAAATGGGTTAAAGTGGCAAGAATAGGCATATTAGGCCGTGAAATGGGATGAAAAGTGATATAAACTGGCAAAACGGGCTTAGCTGAGGCAGAAAAAGTCAGAAACGGGCAAAAAATTGGCATATCAACTTGTGAAATGTGGCTTAAAAAGTGGTAAAAGGGGTTAACAGTGGCAATAATGTGCCACAATAGAGCCAACAATAGGCAGACAGTTTCAAGATTTGGTTTAGACGTGGCAAAAACAGGCAAAAAAATGTGCAAAAATGCAAAAATGTGTTAAAATTGATAAAATTGGTGGGAAAAGGTGATGAAAACTGGTTAAAATTTGGCAAAAATCGTTGTAAAGTGGCAACAGTGTAAATTTAAAAAATGTTCTTAGTTTTTTCAAGGCATCTAGAGACCTCCTCTCAGTGTCTCACGACCTCAAATGGGGTCCTGACCCCAACTTTGAGAACCACTGCCTTATACTGGTGTTTCATTGGAAAGAAAATTAGAAACTCAAACTTTGCAATGCAAAGGACCCCCATTATCCTCAGCCCCTTGCAAATTTCCATAAAATCTCTTGTACCGTACTGTGAATAACGTACAGGCATGTTTGGGCCCAAAATTGAGGCTGTAGCAAAGGCCTGCGATGGTAAGTGAGCCACCTGAGGGCACCATCTAAAGAAAAGGTAATTGTCATGAGCTGCACATCATTGCATTTTTCCAGGGGCATGGAAAAATAATCTGTCAAAAAAATACCAGAGTCCATACCTTTAGGTATGCCACATTCACCCCAGAGTCAGGGGTGGATGTGGCAAGTAAGCATGACCCTCAGGTACCACCAGGGTGGGCAGTAGGGTTGCCATGAGCCCCCTGGTTGTGTTGTGGATGTCCAAATGGCCTGGAGTATCACCAGGTGTGAAAAGGCATGGACAGAAGAGATGCCATCAAGCCTGACCCTGACTTTCTTTTTCTTGTTCATATGTGCAATAAAATAAAAGCCTGACTCTGGCTGCCACCCTCAGAGTCAGCCTTGATATGTGTTAGTTAGTCTAACAGCACAGCACCAAAACACTGACTGACAGCTTTGGATAGAGGGCAAGTAAAGTAAAAAAACAAACATCCCCTGTTTCTTTTCTGATATTCTTATTTTTTCCACCTCAAACACTCATATCAGGTGATATTGTGGTGTGAAAAATCCTGCTGTAAAGTCAGATGCAGTTTAAATGCACCTGTGGTGATTTCTGACAGCACCATGGAGCCACACTTCCTCCGGTTAAACCCAGATGGCTTCAGCGTTTTATTCAACAGCTCCAAACTCGGCAGGTGTGAGAGCACCTTCACTCCGCAGTGAAAGGATTAGAGGAGACAGACACACAAAGAAAACATGTCTGTTCATTGAGACAGCCTGCAGATTGTTGCTGTTTCATCTGTTTCGCCTCCAATCCCATTTCCCCTCAACGATTCAGGGACCGGTGCTGCTCCTGCTGGTGAGCATTGTGTCCATCTGAAATAGGGATTTTTGTGCCACAGGAACTATGTGGCTTTGTTTTTCAAAATAGGGATAATTCTTTTCACAAAAACACTCTGAACTAGCTGAGGATGGCTAAAAAAACAATCTGGTGAATTCTGGTAAACGGCGAATAACTGCTATTACATGGCTTTGCACCAGCGACGGATTGGAAATGGCCCTGAAACAAAAAACCCCAAAGCCATCTTTTGTTCACAGTGGGATGTGTCCAGCAGGATTCAGGGCATTCTAAAAATACTAAATCCACTACTGCACACTTACAGACTGGAAAAGCTCACCTGCTCTTTACTCCAGGCAGGTATGCCGGCTCTTCACTGCTGCCTGTTTTGACGTAAGGTTGGTAAAGTGATGGGATAACGATTGTTTTTACATGTAGACCAAATGTTTTGTGCATTTCCATGTCTGCCGTCCTGTTTGGGACAGGACCAATCAGTGATGTAAGCAAGCAGCAACAAGAGGCCGCTGCAATTATGGCAAAAGAGATTAGCATGGATGCTACTAAAGCGCCAGTTTTATCAGAACTTGATGAAATTTCTTCATTAAAGAAGAAACAAGAACAGCGGTGAGTTGTTTTCTTTTCAAAAACGACAAAAGTCGTGTACTGACATGTCTACAGTCACCATGGTTCGTGTTATGCAGCTCTCTGTGGAATTTACTCCTTGGCAGCGGCTACCTCACGTGTTTTGTTGCTCTGACTGGCCCGTAAAGATGTGACAGAAAGATCATCCAATCACCCTTCAAGTTTTTCTTCAAATCTCTGCCCTTTCCCAAACACTGTCTATAAGTGGTTTACAGGTGCCAGGTTACAAAAATCTTGGTTCTGAGGAAAAAATGAGAAATGCAGAGGAATTGTGGAAATGTAGTCCAATGGTTCTGGTCTGGAATACCTGCTCACAGGTGCCAGAAGTTGAAACAGCACTTCTCATGAACAGTGGTTATTCAACTAAATATTAGATCAGTCATTCACAGGAAAGCTAAATCTTCAAGCATGTTTCAGTTTATACAGTAAATGTTTGAGTTTGCTATTTTCTGAACAGCCTTATATTCCTTTTTTTCAACTTTCTGTAAGGTGAAAACAAATTTGACAAGTTTTTCTTCATGTTTTGCTTCTGAATAGAAAGTGCAGTGTTCCCAATATATTTGCATGCATGGATAAAAAGCTATTATAAGGGTTGTGTGCTTAGCTCACTTTCTTAAACACATTGCTATTATTTTGAAAACAATTGTTCAAGAAACCTTTTAGAGAGGCAAAGTCTCTCGGAAGTAAAGCTGGGCAGAGGTTCGCCAATCTGTAAAAAACTGTGTCTACAATTTGTCTAACAATTTCAGAAAACTATGAAGAATTTGAATAACCCTCCATCTGCAGATCATAATGTCATAAAAAGATTCAGAAAACCTCTGTGAGCTATGGACTTTAAAAACAGGCATGATTATTTACTGGTAATCACTGCATGGGTCTCAGAGACACTTCCAGAAATCATCGTCTGCCATCACAGTGGGCCGTGCCATCTGTGAATGACAGTTAGAGCTGGATCATGGAAAGAAGAAGCCATATGTGAATAGGATCAAGAAATGCTGCTGTCTTGGACAAAGCTCGTTTGAAGTGTACTGAGGCAAAATGGAAAACTGTTCTGGGGTCAGATTTATCGAAATTTGACAACCTTTCCTGTGTTCTGAAGAGGACAGGTACGATCCAGCTTGTTCTCCTGGCTCAGTTCTAAAGCCTGCATCTCTGATGGTATGGGGTTGCATTAGTGCCGATGGCATGGACAGCTTACACATCTGGAAAGGAACTATCAATGCTGAAAAGTAGAGACAGGTTTTAGAGCAACATATGCTCCCATCCAGGCAACGTCTCTGTCAGGAGACTTGACTATTTCAGCAGGACAATGCTAAACTACATACAACATCTGTCACAACAGCATGGCTTCACAGGAGAAGAGTCCTGGTTCTGAACTTGTCTGGAGGACACTACACAATGGTAAACATGGCCCTGTCCCTACTTCTTTGACATGTGTTGCTGCCATCAAATTCAAAATGAGCTATCTTTTCATGAAACGGTAAAATATCTCAGTTTCATCATCTGATATGTCATTTATGTTCTAAAGGGAGTAAAGCAAGTGTTAGTTATGGAGAAAAGATGATACTAAAATGTTGGTGCCGGACTGGGAGGAATAAGCAGATCTACTAATGTCTGCTCAGACAGAAACCTTCAGCTCACGCTGTTTGAAATGAATGTGTCTCACATAAATAAATTTGATGTGACTTGCCTGCCTGACTCTTACTGTTCATGTCTGACTCACTCTCAGCTGGCTCCCTGTTTATTATCAGTGAGAACAGCAGGGGGTCTGTCTGGCTATGCCCTATTTATGGTGCCACTGCATGTTACTCTGACCCAAATGCTATTGTTGACAGCACAAGCATGAGAGCATAAAATGCTAATAGGAACGTACTGGTAATCAAATGACAAAAAAAGAATGTATTGTGCTCTTTGAGTTTGAATTTGAGTTATTTTTTTTTTAAGTTTCAATTGACAGTCATTAAAAGTAATAATTAATTAGTCTGCTTTCTCTTCAGGAGTTATTTAAGATTAATCTGATGTGATGTTAGGACAATAAGCAGATTTTATATGAGGCTTTGTCAACTTTCATATTGAACCAGGAAATTAAATTACCAAAAGTGACAAACTTTGTCTATAGCGTCATTAAAAAACAATGGTGGGCTCAGACAGGACACAAGGGCAAAGATTAAGGACTCTAAAAATCCCTCTTTGATGCCCCTATGGTACATATAACATTATTCACACCAGAGTGCCCTCCCCATGGACAATACATGAAAAGGTGCTCTACAGGGGGCCCTCTCATAGGACAATACATGGTGAGTGCCATCAAAGTTACCATTCCACTAGATAAAACTTAATAGTCTTTTCTGCAGTGTCCTTACAGTGGACAAAAGATGATAATGTGTTCTGTAGGGTCCCCTACCAGGGGACAAAACACGATAATTTGCCCTATGGGGTGTCCTACCAGTGAGCAAAGCATGTCTCCTCTGCAGTGTCCTTACAGGAGACAAAACATGATAATGTGTTCTGTAGGGTTCCCTACCAGGGGGGCAAAACACAATAAAGTGCCTTCTGGGGTGCCTTACTGGTGGACAAAACATGATAACTCGCATAGTGTGTCCCACCAGAGGGTAAAGCATGATAAAATGCCGTCTTTGCTGTCCTACTAGTGGATAAAGTACATTAAAGTGTCCTTCAGGATGTCCACCAGTACTGAAAGGTATAATAAAGTGCCATTTTTGCTAAACCTACAAGTTGACAAAACATGATGAGGTACTCTCCAGGGTCTCCTACCAGAAGTCAAAACATGGTAAAGTGCCATCTTTGCTAACCTACTAGTGAATAACACATGATAAAGTGTCATCCAGGGTGTCCACCAGAAGTCAGAATATGATAAAGTGCCATCTTTGCTTCCCTACTAGTCCACTCAATGTATATTAGATTGGACAGAACATGACAAAGAGCCTGCTAGCGTGTCCACTGGTGGACAAAACATGATAAAGTGCCTGCCAGCTTGTCCACTGGTGGACAAAACACGATAAAGTGCCTTCTAGGGAGTCCATCAGTAGAAAAAAATAAATTACACTGCCTTAAGAGTGCTTATCAGTGGAGGAAAGTGCATGCTAAAGTGCCTTCCATGGTGTAATACCAGTGGACAAGACATGATAAAGTGCTTTCTGGAGCACTCTTCCAATAGACAAAAATTAGTGAGTGTCGTCCTCAATGTCCAATCAGTGGACAAAATAATTAAAGTGCCCTCTGTAGTGGCCCAGTGGAGAAAACAACATAAAGTGTCCTCAATGGTTAACTGCTGTGGAAAAAGCATGATCAAGTGCCTTCTAGTTTGCTCTTCCAATAGAAAACAAATGAGTGAGTGTTCTATAGACACCACCACTGGATAAAACAGAAGAAATGTTTTCAGTCTGTAGTGAAAATATGAAAAAGTGCCTTCTAAAGTGATCATCCAATAGACAACAAAAGACTGAGTGTCCTATAAGGTGTCCTATCACTGAATAAAGTGGCGCCTCTGATGTCCTACCAGTGGACAAAGCATGATAAAGTGCCTCTTAGGGTGTACAACAGTAGACAAAATATACAGGGCCTTCTAGAGTGCTTACTAGTGGAGGAAAATGCACGGTAAAGTGCTTTTTATGGTGTATTGCAATGGGCAATACATGTTAAAGTGCCTTCTAGAGCACTCTTCCAATAGACAACCAATGACTGGGTGCCGTCGTTGAAATCTTTCCAGACAAAACATGATAATTTGCTCTCTAGGGTGCCCTGCTAGTGGACGAAATTGCCCCATAGGGTGGAATACCCGTGGGCTATACATGATAAACTGCTGTCCAAAATGTCCTTCCATTGAAAAAACATGGTAAACTGTGGAGTGAAATGTAGAAAATAACATGATAAAGTGCCTTACATGGTTTATTACAGTGGACAAAACATGCCCAAGTGTCATCCAGTGGGTGCATTAGTAGGCAAAGCATGATAAAGTGCCTTCTAGAGAGCTCTCCCAACAGACAAAAATGACTGAGTGTCCTGTAGTGTGTCCTATTCCAGAGGGATTTAAATGATGTGTCACCTTCTCTGTCCTTCCAGTGGACAAAACATAATTAAGTGACCTCTAAGGGTTTAGAGGCCACCGTGATTTAATAGTTCACTTAGTTTTACACTCTGATATCCATGCATCTGTGTGGGCAAAAGTTCAGCACCATGGACAGAGACACTAGCACTGCCAGAGTCAAAATCAGAACCACAGTTATTGTAAATGATTTATTAAAAGTTGTTATAAATGATTTATTAAAATCCATGTAATCCCGTCGTTTGAGCTTTTTATTCCAAAAACGTACACAATCCTTGTCTACAGTATTGACTTGCCTCTGGCAACATGGCGGTGAGGCTGGCGCCCAGCCAGCCAGCCAATATCCCGTCACATATTATGTCTGTGCTCAGTGATATGTGGATTTGGATCATACATCGATTCATTAAAATAAATGTAATGTTATCGCTGTGCTTGTCAAGCCAAATGCTCGCGTATTATGATATGGCGGCGATTTTCCGACTCCCTGCGTGAAGTGGAGGTCCTCGGCTGCATTAGGGTACTCTTGGAAAAATCACTGAGCTTATGATTTGAATCAGCTGGCACAAATGTCTGGAGTTTCAGCACAGAAAAATACCTAATGCACAGCAAATATGAATTTTTAAAAATCTAATGATGCAAAGCTCTAATGTTGTGTTCACACCAGGGACAATTAAAATGATTTCTTGCAAGCTAATTACATGTAAAGTCAATGTAAAGTTTGCCTTGGGAAGCGCAAAAGCCTAAACTGAGTTAGTTAAGGCTTGGTTATGCTTTTCACGTTGTGCCGAAATTGGGAGAACAATGCACGAGTGGAGTGAGTTATTTGGGAGATTAAAAAAACTCCCTGTATTCGCATGTTCAGATACGCGTGAGTAGGTGATCTTTCATGTCTGGTGTGAATACGACATGAAGGCTGTTGAAGCCAATATTGTTACTAAGCCAAGGCCAGGTACATTAAAGAATAACAATAATGAAAAAAAATGAAAATTTACTAAAAAGAAGTGTAGGTACATGTCACTACTTTGTGATTGGTAAATGCAGCTTCTGAGTTATTACGTAAACTATAGTGAGCAGTATACTTTTATATAAAAGATCATTTCCTCAAAAACGTGTGGCAGATAAAGTGTTTTTGTTATTTCTGAAATAGCTATTAGACATCTATCCATTAGAAAACTACCACAAGATGACAGCACCCAAATATCAGCTATAGATTTGTCTTTAAACTAAGGTGCCTTAAAATAAGCCTTCTTATTAAAGGGCAACACTGTCCACGTTGAAGTAGGTCTCAATCTCCCAAAGATGTCCTGTTCAAGCTCAATTTCCAACATATTCAGAACAGTATCTTCATTCTTCTAGTGGAAACTGCACTTCACCCCCCAACACTCACATGCAGAAGATAATGAGAGTAACTTTGTTCTGCTGGGAATTTAATAGGTAGAATAATGTAGCTCACACGTGTCCTTCATTACATTTCTTTTGAAGACTCCTCTATTATTCTGCTTGAGGGGAAAATAAACATCCAGGCAGAAATAACAATATGTTCTCACACAAACAACGCATTAGGGGATAAATAGGATGTGCACTGAAAATAATAATAACATGAATCACTGAGTCTGCTCAAAGACGGCGTCGTGTTCATCAATCAATTTCACTCCCAGTATTCAGTCCTAATTAGCTATTTCACTCCTACAAAGATGTGAGCAGTTTCAAATAATGCTTCTTTTTATAGCACTAACATTTTGTATTTGCAAAGTTTAACAGCCATTTTTAAAGCAGCCTATCTGATTGTGGATGTGTTTTTAATATGACCATTAAAAACATGGGGATTTTTTCAGACATCTACTGCTCCTCTTGTTTGTTTTTTTTTACATTTGTGAAGCAGCGTGATCAGATCACTACTCATAACTGTCACCAAAAATACTCACTTTCAGCATATTTTGGGTTTCTTTCATCCTCCTACCTGTGTGTTTGAGAAGTCTAGGGATCCTCCATTAATGTGCATCCTCTAATCTTCTCGATACATGGAAAATCCTTCTCCCTCCACCATGATGAAGAATCTTTCAGTTCTTGAAATGCACATGGAGGAGAGAGCAGACTTCTTGGGAAGCTCAGAGCAAGGATATGCTAGTGTTTCCTCTGCTGAAGTCTTTAAAGCAAAGATGCAGCATGATTGGTTTGTAGGCACAGGATCTATAGAAATGCCATTCTTATCGAGCTACTGGGTAAAATATTGTGCGGATCATAGAAATGCAAACATAAAAGCTTCAGTTATCATATCTAACTACGGGGATTTGCATATGCATGAATATATTTCAAAGGGAGATTAAAACAACTGACTAATAGTCAACTATGGTTGACCTGTCACGTCACATACTGACCAAGCAAACCGAGCAAGCACACAGCTTTGCACATACTGTATGAATGCTATGGTTTACTTTTGGTAAAGATGAGATGCACATATATCAGTTTGGATCTGGGTTTTTGGTTAATTATGTTTATAAGAGTGATGGAGACAATAAAGTGAGGCAAAAGTGCACAAGCACCTGTGTCCTCTGAATTAGCAGCTTTGAAGCCTTAAATATCAACTCCACTGTACAAGTGCAGTTTCTAATCTGAGCCTGTTTAGAAGCTGGAGGAATTTTGATTTCAGTGTCAGCCGGAGCGGCACAAACCAGCCCAATGTAGCGAGATTGGCTGTTGCTAATTAGGGTGGTGTCTTGTCATGTGTAGCTGGAGGCTGGTTGTGTTGCTGCAGTGTTTTACCTGATTTGAGCACAGCTTGCGCATTATATGACTCATGGCCAGCTAATGACTGTCTAGTCCAATGGTTTTCAAACTTTTTTGCCCAAGGCACACCAAAAAGCAAGCTAATGTCTCAAGGCACACCATATTAATGTCCTTGCAAAATAGCCTCTTTAGCATGTGTAGCAAGTAGCAACATGCCCCAGTCCCAACTGCATGCAATGTGAGCAAGTGCCAGCTACATCAGTTTGATTACAGAGTTCCCTTTTGTAGCATCCTGACACTCTGCAAGTGATGCACTGCAGCTCCCCAGGTTTATCCCCAGTCACCCTGTTCCTATTTTCTCTCTGTCGCTCCTATTAAGATGGACAAGTAACAAGGGAAGAGGTTGCACAAAGGATGACACCAGGAGTTTAATTTTCTTCCACTTTTCTCACTCCCAAAACTTTTTAGCTTGTTTTACAAAGTGGAGTGTAATGCATGGATATTCTCCACACCTATTTATGATTTTTTATGGTCTGACCTGTGCTAACATGGAGATAAAACTATGTGGCTCACAGCTGTTGGAGGCACCATACCTCTGATTTTCTAAGTAAAAGCATGAGATGTCATATTTTTACATGTAAATTTACATTTGCATATTTAACAGATAACAGATGGACAATGAGCATGCAATGCTATATGATGTAATGCAACGTGTAATGCTTGTATGCAGTAAGGGCATTGGTTATAGTCTCTTTAGTTGTTGCATAGTTGTAGTACCTATGTAAATCAGACGAATTTTCAAGGCACACCTAGACTTGTCTCAAGGCACACCAGTGTGCCACGGCACACCATTTAAGAACCACTGGTCTAGTCTATGGAAAAAATACAGAAATAATCACATAAATTCGATTTCAGTCTTGCTGGCAGCCTGCAGACTTTCTCATCAAACTTACAGGCAGAGTGTTTTGATCTGAAGTGTGCACTGCATCATCTTGTTCATGTCGGCTGCCACCTACAGGCTTTTTGTTAACTGCACCATAGTGGATTTTAAAACTGCCATCATAGCATTTGCAGCCATATCGATTAGTAAGTAAGAACATTAGTGCGTTAGTTAGTCAGTCAGTTGGTCGGTTGATTGGTCGGTCAGTCAGTTAGCTGCTTGGTTAGTTGGTTGGTTGGCTGGCTAGAGGGTTGGTTGGTTGGTTGGTTGGTTGGTTGGTTGGTTGGTTGGTTGGTTGGTTGGTTGGTTGGCTGGCCTGCTGGCTGGCTGGTAGGTTGGTTGGTTGGTTGGTTGGTTGTTTGGTTGGTTGGTTGGTCATTGGTTGGTTGGTTGGTTGGCTGGCTGGCTGGCTGGCTGGCTGGCTGGCTGGCAGGTTGGTTGGTTGGTTGGTTGGTTGGTTGGTTGGTTGGTTGATTGGTTAGTTGGTTGGTTGGCTGGCTAGAGGGTTGGTTGATTGATTGGTTGGTTGGTTGGTTGGTTGGTTGGTTGGTTGGTTGGTTAGTTGGTTGGCTGGCGGGCTGGTTGGTTAGTTGAATACTTCTGCAAGAAGTATGAGATGATACATTGCGATATGAAGTTTTTGAATGCAGGCCTAGCACGTATTGCTGGCTTTGGGCCATAACCTCCCATCTCCATTTTTGTCTTTTGCTATTGGCCACCCTTTACATTGTTCAGTAGATTTTTACACATTTTAAACAAAAAAAAGTCATCAAAAAGATGCTGACTAGAACCATTCTATATGAAAATTATTAGAAAAAAAATGTATCTTTTTCATTCACTGAAAAATGGTGATTTTGGAGGTATGAGAGTATGGCTAGCCTTGCAAAGCAGATGGATTGTCCAGACTCTGCGTTTGTCATCAGGTAAATACATTTTGCAAAGCTCCAATCTTAAACATTTGAGCCAGGTCTGAAAATGGATCTAACCAATCAGCATCATTTCAGGAGAATGAGGTGGTAGCTACGGGCGGCAGGGTTGAGTTGTAATGAAAGCTGATAGTAATGGCTGCCATTGGTGTAGCAATGAACTCAGATGTAGCTATAGTATAGCAGCATTTTTATCAGAACTGGACCACATTTCTTTATCAACAGAAGAGTAAAGAACCACAGTGAAAGCTTTTCATGGTGGAAGAGATGTTTTCACTACAAACCTGCTTACTTGCAACTATCGCATGAGTTAGTGCAGTTATGGGCAGGGTTTAATGCACCATATGCCAATGGCTGCTGATATAGCAGTTAGCTCAGGTGTAGCTTTAGTGACAGTTCTTATCAGATTTGGACAGCATTTCTTTATTGAAAGAAGAGCAAAGAACCCCACTGAAAGCCTTTCTTGGCAAGGAAGATGTTTTTGCACTTCTCCTGACTGGCCCCCTGACCAGGCTAGGATTGAGTTTGTGGCTCAACATTCACTCAACACTGCTCCCATGACTTCTGGTATTGCAACATTTGGTTCTGGTTCCATGAACTTTGGGACAATGTGCTCTGTCTTTATTCTTACACATTTAGAATGTAGAGTATATGTAGTTTTATAGCTCCACTCTTACTCTGTAATTCCACCCACACTTATGTGTGGCTTGTAAATGTGGTATATTTGCTAGAGCAGCCATATTTTTAGCCCCTTGGAAAGGACACCAAATCTAGCTTGTGTCATGTTTTCTTGCAGCCTTGGACTGTTCTCTGGTCCAGACACTGTTGATTTAGTGCTGAATGTGCCTGGCAATGTATTCCAAACCCATACTTTTGTTCATTTTGCTCTGCATGGGCACACACAAACGAAGGACTGACTGCTCGTTCGACCTTTTCCTCGAGCCTCCCTGACTTTCTGCTGAGTGTCTCTGTCCAGTAAAGTTAAGTCCACTTAAGTCTAGCATGTAAGAAGTTAAAAAGCTTCTGCACCCACCTTTTCATACACATCTGTTACTTCCACATGAAGAAATGACTGCATACATTCACTGTGAAAGGCCTTTTAAAAGCGTGCTGTAATCCCTCTTTATAAAGAGTCTTCACATCTCCTCCCATGGCAGCCTTTTTTTTTTGTAAAAGCCTTAAAGCATGGCCATTCTGAACAGATACAAAAACACACATAAACCTTTAAACCCGTCCACACAGTCTCTCATTTCTCCCCAGTGTACTTTGAGCATTCACAGTCTTAAGTCTCCGAGCAGCAGTCTCCTCGCTGTGACATTTACAGCTGATAAATCACACAGAAAGCTAAATCCATCATATCAAATCCAAACCATCCTCTCTTTAAAGCAGTTTGACATTTTGACTCCCCTGCTGCTCACAGAATATCAAAAATCACTGCTTCAAGTTTTCATCCATTACATGTACAGAACCCCCTCTTACTTCTAACAGCCTGTTGGTTTCTAAAACAGATAACCTTTTTTTATCTTATCTTTATGTTTCACTTTGACCTTTTGTTGCTTTCTGAAACAGCCTTCAGTTTGTTCTGAATGCCCACACAGCACAGGGCTGTTCTTTAGTTGTGTGTTTTTATATTTTTCACGTTTGTCTTTGTATGCCCTGCTAAAATAGCTCTATGAAGCTCTAAAGTAAAGAAACTTGAGGACATCTGTTGAAACTGTGTGGACCTTTGGCTCTTTAGCTCTCTGGGTCAGCGGTGTTATTAAGACTAGTCCTTCACTTCTATGAAGTATGTGTGAAGTATAAATTTGATAAGTTTAAATAAGACCACAAGGAAGAGCTGCAAATGTTACCGGCACCAGACCTAGGGGAATCTGGGCCGATAGCAAAGGATACACAGGCGAGGATGCACTGTGTAGCCAAGAAAACTATTTCTGTGGATCAATAAGAGAGAGGACAAACGATAGCGTCTTGCTCCAGCCAGTGCTCGTTTATTACTGACTTAAACTTTAACAAATTCACATATGAATCTCATAAACATCAGCTTACTGAAAATATGTTGCGTCAAAGGTAAGTTCACATTCATACCAAAATATAAGTCACATAAATTAAATAAATAATAAATAATAAAAACCAAATCTTACAATACACCATATAAAACAATGTCAAAACAAAAATAAGTTCAAATAAATTAAAATTAATCTAAATCACATTCCACATAAACAAGAATTGGCTTTACTAAAATATCAAATTGTACAGATAATCATTTAACTCCAAACACACATTTACTCAATTCTAATACCTACATCCACTCATATCTTCACACATAAACCATAATGACACTCATCTTACACATGGATCATACATATAACTTTTACAAAACATACACATGACGCTCTCTTAGACTTGTCCTTAACCATTTTACAATATGGCGTGACCGCGCCCTGTGAACTAGCGGCTGAAATAAAAACTAGCATGAGCACGGTGTCTCTATTTACCATTTACTCACAGCTAACAGGATTATACTCTTAAACTCTTAAACACATTTCCTTATGTTACTAGAAGCTTATATCTGTAACTTACACTTCCAAAACTACACTTTAAGAGCAAAAACTCACGGAGGTAAGTGCTTAAAATGACGACGTCTGCTCGGACACACAATAACAAAAACAATCTTTCTGTGCTTAAAATACATCTCAAAACCTTCTTACAACATCACAGAACGATTTACAATGCTCTGACATTAGATATTAAACAAAGCTTATCATAGAAAAGCAAGTTTATACATACCTGTGGATCAATAAGAGAGAGGACAACGTTAGCGTCTTGCTCCAGCCAGTGCTCGTTTATCACTGAGCTGCGCATGAGCAGAGCAGGTTACTAGTCTCCCTAAAGGTATCCACAGTAGTGCTACAGTGCCATCTACTGTCATGTTTGGGTATTGACCTGGCGTCAACACACTGAAAACAGAGTTAGATTAATTCAGATATTTAAAAAAATAGGGGGGTGTCTGTTTCATAAAAAAATAAACGTAGCGTTTCCAACCTACTACACAAAGTATTGTTTGTTAATTTTTGAACCCTGAAGAACCTTGATGCTGAGGAACAGAGGAATCTCATCTATGGTTTCACAATAACCAAGAGGATGGTTTTGGTTGATATCGGGTTCCATTGGTTTGGATATAAACTTATAAGGCCTTGTCCACACGGAGACGAAAACATTATATTTGGTTTTGAAAAAGTTTTCCAAAAATACAGGATCGTTTCAGGAAATGTCTGCGTAAGCACAGAACCACTGAAAACGATTGAAAATGCTGCAGTAGATATACCAGGCCTGTACGTGGAGTGGTATTGCTGCTGCAGAAATGCACCAAAAGAGAGAAGAAGATCACAGAAAACTGCCACAAACTTTCTCCTGGTTGCCCTTCTTGTTGTTCTCCGCGTTGGATTTAAGAACAATTGGTGTCTTCTGTTCTCAGTGGTGGTAAAGGAGCATCAGATTTCGCTGTTAAAGCCATAATAAGCTCAGTGCCTTCTGCAGCAGGAACATTGTTTTGGTCCAACATCCGAATGTGGCGTAAGTGGGCTACGCTGTGTGACGTAATCGTTTCAAGAAAGATGCAGTTGACCATCCACACAGAGACGAAATGGTAAGCGTTTACAGATTTGTTCATTCTGGGACCCCTTTTCAAAAAGTAGTGTTTACAACCTCCCAAAACGCCAATACGACAAAAAACTTTGCGTATACTCCTGAATTCATCTCCGTGTGGACAGGGCCAGCCCTTCTCTTGCTCTAATCTTTGAAAAATGCAGCTGAAGAGCCCTTTTGGCTTTTGACTACATCAGGTCCTCCATGAACCTTGCAAAGCAGATGGATTCGCTTCTCTGTTTCTTTCTGGCAAATCCATCTTGCAAAGCTCCAATCTAAACCATTTGGGTCCGGTTAGAAAGTGACAGGACCAATCAGTGACAAGGGGCAGTACTTTCGGGTGCGGTGGAGTCGGGATGTTAGCAAGCAGCGACAAGAGGCTGGTGCAAATATGTAGGAAGAGATTAGCGTGGATGCTGCTAAAGCGCCAGTTTTATCAGAACTTGATGACATTTCTTCATTAAAAGAAGAACAAAGAACAGCAGTGAGTTGTTTTCTTTTCAAAAACGACAAAAGTTGTGTACTGACATGTCTACAGTCACCATGGTTCATGTTATGCAGTTCTCTGTGGAGTTTACTCCTCAGTAACGGCTACGTCATGTGTTTTGTTGCTCTGGTTGGCCCGTAAAGATCTGACACACAGAACATTCAACCCATCACCCTCCGAGTCAGGGTCTGCCATAGGTTTGCAAAATTTGACAATGTGCCCTTTTGGGTTCTTTTGCCAAACTGCCAATTTGGTGACTTGGAAATGGACAACATGTAACCAGTAGTCCTAGGCCACCATCTAAGTGGACAAAATTTGACGTAGTACCCTCTAGGGCAGGGGTGTCCAAACTATGGCCCACTTTTGATCGGCCTGCAGCAAACTTTTCACATACAGTGAAATTAGTTCATAAAGCTTTTGCTTCACTGTGTTGTACTTCTTAGTTTCAGCACAGGGCAGTGCTACCATGCTAATTCTGTAAACCAGGGGTGTCAAACTCAAGGCCTGGGGGCCAAATCTGGCCCCTGGTACAGTTACACCCGGCCCACAAGACCATATTATATTTTTATTAAAACTAGCCCAGCAGTATGAGGTCTGCAGATTTCCTCCAGGAAAAAAATGTCAACTTAACCCTGATGATTTAATAAATATTTGTTAAGTCATAAAAGTTTTAAAAAGTAAGGAACACAAATAATCAGAAAAAGTCAGAAATGTGGAAAACTAAATCAATTTGTGTTTTAATGTCATGCTTTCAATTTTGCATCTCACAATTATGACCAAAGCTTATGATTGTGACTTTTGATTTAATATTTTGACCTTTCAATTCATATTTTGACTTTTTGTCTCATTTTTGACCTTTAAGATTCAGAAGTTCAAAATTTAGGTGATACATTTTACCTTTTTGCACATTTTATTTCAAATTTTATGTCATGTTTTGACCTTATAAGGCCTAACTTTGACTTCTAAGCCCATATTTTGACCTTTTTGAACTCATGATGTTGTCTTCTTTTTGTATTTTGACCTCTAAAACTTATGATTTCGACTTTCTCTCTCATACAGTTGCCTTTTGAAAACATTTTGACTTTAAATTTTGTGTTTTGACCTTATGGACAAATAATTTTGGCTTTTTATCTCAGATTTTGAGCCTTTAAACATCATTTTGACTTCTTCTTTTATCTCAAAATCATTTATCATCGATGCAAAAAATTTTTCCCCTTGTAATTTATTGCTGGTGAAAATGAGGATGAGGGTTATGGCTCAATGTTGACCCTGTTAGGCCCTCAGGTTTGATCTCAATTCAGAATCCGGCCCCCGCTGTGATTGAGTTTCACACCCCATCTGTAAACAAACATTTTGATGAGACGAATTTATTGATGTTATCTTGATTTATAATGCCCTACTTAATTACCCCACTAAATAGAAGCACAAATAGAGTTCCAGGTGTGTAGCCAGTGGTAACCAGGGCCAGCCAGGTCCCCCTGAAATTTGACTGGCCTTCCCAAAACTCTTAAATTGATATGCCTTTTCAACCACAAACTATGTGAGCACACACAGTCTCTAGGAATATCTAAATCTACATTAGACTGGTTTATAACTTTAATATCCTCAAGGTGCAGTAAATGAAAGTGCCCCACCATTCTTACATATTTCAATGTGTGGCTCTCAGTGAAGAAAGTCTGGACACCCCTGCTCTAGGGTATCATTTAGGTAGTCAAAATTTAGTGAAGTGTCCCTTAGGATCCCCTCTAAGCTGACAAAATATGACAAAGCTCCATCCTTGGTGCCATCAGATTTGATAAGCCCCCCTTGGGGTGCCCAACAAGTGGACAAAATCAGACAAAGTGCCCTCTTTAATTCCCTCCTTTAAATCCCTTCAAGTGATAGTGTTCCTCTGGTGAAGACTGAAAGCTAAAGCATCCAACCTGAGGAACGGGGTCTTTCTGTAAGATCAGACTGAATGTATTAAACACCATTCAAGTCTTAAAATGAATTAGACCAAGATCTTGGTGAATACTCGATTCTGATTGGCTCTGGAAATTCCATTGGTGTCCATTAACTTCTGATATATGGACACTGTTCCAACTTCACAAGTAGTTCCTATCAAAAAGTCATTACACTGTTCCAAATTAATGAGTAACTATAGCAACCTGAGACAGTCACATTTTCTGAGTAGGGAGTACAGCACTGCCAGCCTAAGCAGCCTGCTGACCGGCATCAACCGTCACTTAACTGGCATAAATAAAATGACAGACTCCAGGTTTAAGACCAGTAACGTAAGACGGTCTTATCTTCTATATCTGATGTACGTCTTGTTTCCAGGCTCACTTTAACTCTGAGAGGTGAGTGTCACAAAAAAACTCACTTCCCTCCTGTTCTAACTGCTATAAACTGTTGTCAGAAGATTCCAATAATATACACTAAAGAAAAGAAGCCATTATTTTTTTGTATAGCCAAAGGAAACACTTCTGATAAACCCGCATGACAATATCTGATAAATATTGACGTGTCTGATGGAGAATCAGCACCTGCAGGCATGGACAGCTCCGTTTCACGTCTGTGACCTCGTAGGGGGAATTATTCTGTTTATTCAAACAGCTGGTCTGCTAAAACTAAGCTTTCTATCAGATGACTGTTCATGTTAACGTACAGGTTCATATTCTGATCACAGATGACTCTCAGTCTCACTCGTCTTCATGTCTTTTTATTGATAAATCCGTTCAGAAAGTGCGCTGATTGGACTAGTTTTTTTGTTCCATTGTGACTTCGTATCTGGCCCGCTCTATTTACTGGAGTACTGAATAATGTTTACATTTCCTAAGAACATTATGGGATTGGAATGGCTTTTCCAGTTATTAGTCAAGCCCTCAGGTGTTGCTGGGGGAAATAAAATGTTTTAGTGAAACTTTCTATTTTGATCACAAAACGTATGAAATTATAAATGAGTAGTTTTATTAATTATTTTTGTCAGCAAGTGACCATGGTATAAGCGGGTTAATGCCCTTCCAGGTGTCTATTTATCAGGGATTGCTCGTTGGACGGTTTAGGCCTCCACGTCGTCCATTAATCCCTGATAATTGAATACCTCGTTGGGCATTAATCCTTACTTGTTTGATCGAGAACTTAATTTACAAGAATGTCTGGCTGCACATTTAACAAAGTTACAGGCATAAAACATGAGCCTCTGAATACTTTGGGGGATTTTTTGTGTGTCAGGTCTTTGTTTTTTTGGATCTTGCCTGGCATTCATGTGTTGTAAATAGAGCTGCTGTGATGCGAGAGAAGACTCTGTTGGATATCCGTCTTTGGGAAACATAACTGAGGTAAAATAGCTGAGATGCAGGCTCATTTTCTAAAGGACTACAAATACGTGATCTTTTTTTAAATAAGTTATGTCTCCCCCTGCTGGTAATGAGATAGAATGCAGTTGTAAAGTCTTCTGTTTTAGCTTAGGGCTGTATCCACCTCTATATAGTCTGAAGCATAAGTGCCCCTGTATTTAAAGGAATATTCTTTACTTTTATACCAGGGCTTTTGCAGCACTTAGCAGTTTATTAAGCCTATTAATATGTCTTAAAATGTGCTTTAATGTATGATCAGGCGAGCATGTCATTGAAATACCTCCAATAAAAGCAAATCAGCCTCCAATGCAGTCCTTAATTAAACAGTTCCTTGTCTTGAAAGTGGGTGGATTTGGTTGATAACCTCTCTTATTTTCTTACATAATGTTCTTTGTGTCATTCTTTCTAATCCTTACTTTAAACCTCAGATCACTGGGAGACTGTTCATCCTCTTCAAATAAACCCCTTGGGGGCTTTTCCCTGCCCAGACGTCTCCTCTCATGTGTATACTTTTCCTCCTTTTAATCATCTTTGTGACTAAAACTAAAGCACATGATTTTCCTCAATATTATCTCATAATCACCTCTTATGACTAAACTTAAGCTTCAGACAGCAGCAGTGATTTACTCACAGCTGAGGTAGGATTACTTTTAAGCATGGCCCATTTCCCTGAGTCTTATTGGGTGTCATATAACGCTCAAGTTGCTCTGAAAGATAGCAATCGAGAGAAGGAGATGTGCAGGAACAACTTTGAATACATTCACAGACCACTTTACATGTTATTGCCTCTTCGAGACATTTCCCTGATGATCTAAACCTCTAAATTGCAAAGTGAAAAACCTGTTAATGTTCCTGTGCTCCATCATCCGCCACTTTTAAAGTCAATCACTCGGCACACAATCAGTATTCCCTCCCGCTCAGGAGTCATACATGGGTGAGGAGAGACACCAGGCTATTACGCTCCCTCAGTCTCCTGTCAAAGAGATCCATTAAAGAGTCTTTATTGGGCCTGGGACCATTACCAACAAAGAAGGTAATCCAATCCTCTTTAATATTTTTTTATGCTGTCCTCTCCCTCTCTGCTGTATTACATCCTCGTCCTCTCTGGGCTATTAGGTGAGCATGATGATGCATGGAGTTTGCACATGAGAGCAAATACCACATTAGACAAATGACAACAAACAAAGAGCATCATTAGTAAACCCACATAACACACATGGCTTCACATAAAAGCAGCCTCTCTCTCTCTCTCTTGCTCGCTGGAATTGCTGATTGGGTGCCTCTCTAAATTAACCCTGACAACCCATCCCGTGGTCAGTCCAGTGTGCAAAAACAGCCTCAGCTCTTCTGGTTTCTTACTTTACATAACATTTTCAGATCCTGGCTGCAGGGATTTGCTGCCACACTGCTATAAAAGCAACATCAGCCAGGCAGGATATTTTAACATTTTTTTTTTTTTATTCAGGCTTTAAAAATTGACTCTGCATTGAGTGAGAGCAATGAGCAGGAGGTTTGACTGTATATCTATCTATGCCACTGGTTCCCAACCTGAGTCCCAGGCATCCCTGCTTATCACGATGCATAAACCAACCATGAGTACACTACAAGTGTGGCCAGAGCAGGCTCTGAGCAGCTTCTTCTGCAGCTTCTTCTTGTAGTTTAATGGCAGGTGGCAACCATTGTTAAGGTGCATTCTCTGACAAGCTTCAGTTGAACTAACTGGACTATATTCAAGGATACCTGCACCTCTGTGTTACATAAAATGCTGCATGGGCAACGCCCCCATCACAAGAACAAATCTGCATGCATTCAAACAAAAAGCCTTGAATGAAAAAAGTTGTACAATCCCGATTCCAGAAAAATTGGGGCGCTGTGTAAAATGTCATCAAAAACAAAATGCAATTGCTTGCAAATCTCATAAACCCATATTTTACCTCAGACTCTCTTTTACTCCCTGGCTTTTGCCTCTGCTTGAGAATTTGACTTTTTTTTAATCATTTTTGTTTTTACTGATCCATTTATGTCCTCCAGTTTTTAAGTTGGTCATGCATTTGTGTTTTTTTTTTCTGTTTCTTTCTTTTATTGTTTTTAATGCTTACTGTGCAGCACTTTGGTCAGCTTTTCGTTGTTTTTATTTTTAAAAATGGATTGGATTACATAGACAACATCTAAGATGTTTACAATGAGACATTTAACTATTTCATCAAAAACTAGAAAAGCACTCACAGAGTGCAGACCTCCGTTATTAGTCCTATTTCCCAATAGTGAAGAATCCTTTAAAAACATTCCTGGATCCAGACGGTGATCCGCATCACTCCCAAAATCTAATTTGGGATGGAGGCAAAGCATTGGCTTCGCTACGTGTGGACTGTCATGGCGGAAGCACCCGTGGTCTCACCGGACAACTGGAAGTCATGGCAGAGGGTGAATATTCCACTACTCCTCCCAGCATTGTGAGTATCCTCACTACAATTCCCTGTCTTTCTCTCTGTTACACTCCAACTCTTCTCCTCGACCAGGCGTGCGTCTTTCAAACTCTGCAAACTCCAAAACTTTGAATAGAAACACACCCAAAATGCTGCTGGGATTGAAGTTACTCATGTCCGCCATCTCCTGGTGTAAAGTGGTAACAGCGCAGAGCTCCGCCATTAGCCCTATCTCCCAATAGTAAAGAATCCTTTAAAAAAATTCCTGGATCCAGACGGTGATCCGGATCAGTCCCAAAATCTAATTTCTTCTTCCTTATGCCGTTTCTGACATTTCCTGAACATTTCATGAAAATCCGTCCATAACTTTTTGAGTTATGTTGCTAAGAAACAAACAAGCAAACAAACCCACCCAATCACATAACCTCTTTGGTGGAGATAAAAATTATCTCATTTCGAATTTGATGGCAGCAACACATCTCAAAAAAGTAGGGACAGGGCAACAAATGCTGGTGGTGCTAATGAAAAGCAGCTGGTGGAGCCTTTTGCAGCTAATTAGATTAACTGACAACCGGATATATGGCTTGGTATAAACGGAGCCTTTTAGAGAGGTAGAGTCTCTCAGAAGTAAAGATAGGCAGTGGTTTGCCAATCTGCCAACAACTGTGTCTAAAAATTGTGGAACAATTTCAGAAAAATGTTCTTCAACATAAAAGCATTACGATGTTGAATATCCCATCATCTACAGTCCATAATATTGGCAAAAAGGTCAGAAAATCTGGAAAATCATGCATTAAAGGGACGAGGCTGAGGGTTGATATTGTATGATTGTGATCTTTAGGCCCTCAGGGGCCAATGCATTAAAAACAGGCATAATTTTGTACTGGAAATCACTGCATGGACTCAGGAAAACTTCCAGAGATCATTTTGTGTCAACACAATTTACTGTGGCATCCACAAATGCAAGATAAGGCGGCATCCTGCAGAGAAGAAGCCATCCAGAAATACTGCCATCTTCTCTGGGCCACAGCTCATTTAACCCTCTGGTGCGCAATATGATGCCAGGTGGGAAAAAAAATATTTGTGGTGTTTTTTGGTCATAAAACAGACTAAATAAACATAATCTAAGAATTTTTTTTTTTTTTTTTTTTGAAGGGTCCTTTTTAGGGCGCGTTGCCTCAAGGCAATACTGAACCATTATGGAATGGAATGAACAAGAAAAAACCTGATTTAAAATTAAAGTATATTGGAATTGCAGAGTAGTTGTAACAGGTTGCAATTCATGTTATTTAAACTTTAATGATGAAAATAGTTGTTTTTAATATCTATCTCATTGTATTCTGGTAATATTCGTTGCTGTACATTTACCCTCACTGTCCTCTTCCTGATCAACATCACTTTTCACTTTCCTCATCCTCATTCTCATTGTGATCAATCTCACTATCCTTGTCCTTGTTTTTATTTCAGTAATCACAGATTTATACCGAAATGCACAACACCAAAATGTAATGTATCATTGTGCACTACATAACAGTACAGTATTTGTAGTATTCCATGATGGCAAGGCAACATGTATATTTTAACAATTTTCCACTATTTATTCATCAAAAATGAAAAATTTAACTACTAGAAATTAAACTTTACCCACCAATAATTATGTACACATTTTTTCCAGCCTCAGAAATATCTGGAAAATATATTTTCTTGCAGTTCTTTTGCAGCACAATGGCCGAGCTGTTTTGTGTGAGAATGTCTGCACAAAATGTGTTCAAGATGGCATCCAGAGCGTCATATGACAAGCCAAAACACTTTCATGGGTTACTTAAGGTCCTGTCATTTTTTTAAAGTATTCGCTCATACTTGGGAATGTATTATGTGAGTGCACAAGGCCAAAAAGTGGTATGTTACCTACAGACAACACTGCACCACAGAGGGTTAAAATAGCCTGAGGGAAAATGGAAAACTGTTCTGTGGTCAAATTAATCAAAATTTGATATTGTTTTGGGGAACTCTGGATGCCATGTCCAGTGGACCTAAGAGGAGAGGGACTATCCAGCTTGTTGTCCTCGCTCAGTTCTAAAGCCTGCATCACTGATGGTATGGGGTTGCATTAGTGCCTATGGCATGGGCAGCTTACACATCTGGAAATGCACTGTCAATGCTGAAAAGAAGAGAGAGGTTTAAGAGCAGCATATGATCCGATTAAGACAACGTCTCTTTCTGAGAAGGCCTTGACTATTTCAGCAGGACAATGCTAATATCCATCATAACAGCAATGGCTTCACAGAATAGTCTGGGTGTGGAACTGGTCTGCCTGCAGTCCAGACCTTTTACCAATAGAAAACATTTGGAGGGTCATTAAAGGAAAAGTCCAGCAAAGACCAATGACTGTGAAACTGCTAGAATACATCAGTTAAGAATGGGACAATATTCCTCTCCAAAAACTCCAGGAACTGGTCTACATTTCCCAGATGTTTACAGGCTGCTTTTAAAAGAGGGGACGCTACACAATGGTAAACATGGCCCTGTCCCAAGTTTTTTGAGATGCGTTGCTGCCATCAAATTCAAAGTGAGCTATTTTTCAGGAATTAGTGAAACATCTCAGTTTCAATATCTGATATGTTGTTTATGGTCTTTAGTTATCATTTAGATGTATGAGATTTACAAGTCATTGCATTCTGTGTTTGTTTGTTTTTTTTTACATTTTACACAGCACTCTAACTTTATTGAAATTGGGGTTGTATTAAAAAGCTTTATAATGTCTGATGGGAGAAAGGAGAACAGAGAGATGGCAAATCCCCCGAGTAAAACTGTGTTGGGGCTGAAGAAACACAAAAATAGACTTAAATCTTCTGGTTGTCCTGTTTTGAGTTGGAGGCTTTGGGTATTTCACAGAAAGCGGCCAAATGAACTGGAGATATAAAGACTTTACTGAAAAGCATAGCTCATACTGTATTTCAGTGACATTAAGATGAAAATGGTATTTTATTAGCCATAATGGATTGAAGGTCACTTTACATTACAATAACGGCCTACATGACTAAGTAAGCAGTGAAAATAGTTTATTCCAGGGACTGTGCTGTGTAGAGTAGGGTATTTGAAGGAATTTTAAGGTCATCTTCATGGTTTACATCCATCTATTAACCTCTGTCTCCTCCATGTGGTTGAAAAAGTGAGTCACACTTTGGTGATGTCAACAGATAGGTGCTCACTCACGGAGACCCCTCTTTGTTTGCACCTGGCTGGAAGAGACCCAAGTATTCACTTTAGATGTGTTATGCATTGCTTTTAATTGTTCAATCCACACCTGTGCGTGTTGTTTTAAGAGTCTGGCTCACGGTGTGGAGTTCTTTTGTCGCTTTACGACTAGTTGCATGTCGGTTTCCCGTTCATCCATAGGTTTTTCGGTTTGTTTACATTGTAATCAAGCAGTTATGACTCATTTTGAAGCATTTTCTAAAAAAAGGTCTATGTAGAATCTCGTGTCTACTGTTGGTGCGGATCCATTGTGTCTGTTAAAGCCCTCTCAACTGACGACGAGGCCACCTTCTTCCCTATTCATCGTAGAAAACATGACATTGATACAGGAAGTGTCACAGGAAAATTGATTCGTCTCACCGCCAATGGAAAGACCGTAAAGACACGCTAAGCCCACCTCTAGGCCACATTGGCCAATCACAGCCTGGGACGGCAACTTCCGCCAGAGAGACGGAGCATGTCCATTGTACGAGGTCTTCTGAAAGAGTGCCGCGATTGTCGAGGTACAGTCTGTGAAATACGTGATTTCTACAAAGTTTGTGATCAGCTGAAGCCGGTTGTTGCGTGTTGACAAGGGATCGTTGTAGTTTAAATCGTATGCGGGGACAACCAACGCGTTAAGGTCTGTTTATGTTGCAAACAGCGGAGGTCTCTCCATAGGAATTTGTTCGTTAGCGACGTCGCTGTTAGCAGTGGAAATAGCCTAGATTAGCATCAGCTTTTTAAATGCATATTGGTTTAAAACCCACTGAAAATGTATTCGGCCCTCTGTGTCTTGAAGTAAGTTGGATTATTGAAGTTAAAACAACTCGGAGTGTTAGCCCATGAGCTAGCAAGTTAACTTAGCCTAGCCAGCTAGCTGTAAACACCACTGGCTTGTCTTTCATTACAAGGCAAAGCGTGAACAAGAGACTTGTAGCTAATCCAGCTTCGACTTTTTAGTGATTGTTTTATTTCGAGTCGTCACACAAGGAGAAGCACAATCTCAACAGGATGAATGGGTTCAGCACAGAGGAAGACAGCCACGACGGACCGCCTGCTCCTCCGTTTTATGGACAGAGCTGCTGTCTGATCGAGGACGGGGAGCGATGCGGTCGCTCAGCTGGAAACGCCTCCTTCAGTAAAAGGATCCAGAAAAGCATATCGCAGAAGAAACTCAAGCTGGACATCGACAAGAGTGTAAGTGAAATTATAATCTTCATCATAGGTCAGTGTGAGAAGATAGCGGAAAGTTAGCAGCTGGAGAAAGTTCAGACGTTGAAGCGGTGTTACGGTTTAAAGAGTGACCGTGTTAACTGGCGACTTTCAACGTCTGCGTCAGTGGTTGTCGTAGTCACCGCAGCCATTGAGGACTGAAGTTTTCTTTAGAACACCCTTTATGCAGTTGTAGCATCATAATTACAAAACCGTGCATTAAATGCACTTTCCGCTTTCAACGTTTTTACCCACGACAACCACAGACACAAGCGTTGACAGTCGTCAATTAACGCGGTCACTCTTTAAACCGTAGCACCTGTCAGTTGTGGCGGTTAGCCACTTAGCTGTGCTAACATGAGCCTGTACAACGGCAGAGCCCCATTGTTTTTGCAGGGTTTCTTGTATCGTATCTTTGTTGTACTGTCTGTAGCCAAAGATATTCTTCACTGGTTTAAATTTCCAGCTTTTAGCTTTGTAAGCCACCGTGAAGACGTGCAGGACAACAGGGTGCTTCTCAAATGAATGCTGCGTTCATGTACTTCTCGTAAAGTTTAATTTTTCTAGTTGGAATGTCAAAATATTGAAATCACACGGATGTTAAAATAAAATGTGTGGCATGTTACTTCCCAGAATTCTAAGGTAAATTAAGACCAAACGTACCAAACCAATAATATAAAGCCAACTTCATGTGGTTCAAAAATCGATTTTCGCTTAGTGAATTGATAAAACCAGCACCAAAACAACAACACTAAAAATAAATACATGCTAATAAATAAAACCAACATGAATAAATGAAATACTTAATACTAAACAAACATAAAACATAACTAAATAAAATAGCGGTAAACAAAGTAGCTTAATAAAATGCATCAATACAATTAATTGTTGCTAATAAGAGAAAAAAGAAATTATTGCTAATTAGATAATGATTCTTAATAAATAAAACTTGTATAGAATCAGCATTTTAGTGTGCTAGTTTCAGCCGGTCATAATATTCAACTCATTATTCCAACTTAAATAGAACTTAACCTTTCCTAAACTTGAATCTCTTTTTTTTCTCTATTCCGCCTATTGACGAACACACATAACTCAGCCTTCTCATTTCTACTTGTTCCGTTAACACACCTCAACTATCCCCTTTGAAATGGCTGTTGCCAGTGAAGCCGACTGTATCGTCATGCCTGAATTGAAGGCATCATTACAAACTACCTGGGTTACTAAGATTCAACTCTCTCTACATCTTTCCTTGTTATCTAAAATTATTTATCACCTATTAGGGAAATTTACCATGTTTGCTACAGCAAAGAGCAAGATGGAAATGTGCTCCATAAATACAACCTAATCCCCAAAGAGTCGGGAAACTGTGTAAAATGGAAATTAAACTGGTATGCACTGATTTGCTGATCTGAATAATAGAACATAACCAACATATCAGATGTTGAAACTGAGATTTTTTACCATTTCATGAAAAATATTAGCTCATTTTAGTTTGATGGCAGCAACAATCTCAGAAAAGTACCATTGTGTATCATCCCTTTTAACCAAAGTGTGTAAACGTCTGGGGAATTGAAGAGACCAGTTGTTGGAGTTTTGGGAGAGGAATGTTGTCCCACTCTTGTCTGAAGCAGGATTCTAGCTGTTCAACAGTCTTTAGTCTTCTCTGACAGATTTTCATTTAATGATGCTCCAAATGTTTCCTTTTGGTGAAAGATCTGGACTGTGGGCAGATCTATCTTTATATGTATTGATCACAAAATCAGAGTTAGGAGCATTAAGATATTAGAGTTTAGAAACAAGTGAAATCAAAAAGTTTCAGCTATTTTGACAACCTGTTGGAGCTGCTTCCTTTGTCAGGGTACATTGCATATTAATGAAGTCACTCGCCACAAAGACACTGAAAGCTTGGGGTAGGGGGTAGAGGGATACCCCTGCTGAGTATACCCTGCTGTGTGGCCTGTACCTGCTGGTACTAAAGGTAACTGGATGCAAACACAGCTCACTAAATAGAAGAATAGAATGGAGTTAGAGAATCTGCAGGGGTCTATAAGGGCCTCCTTATCCCCATGGCCCTCATGCACACAGCAGTAAGGTTGTCAGACATGTTGATACTTTCAGTATTAACTGTTTTAAAACCACAGATCTGTAGTCATATTAAACCTGAAACTGCTGTGAAAAATAGAGAGCAATATCTAAGTTGTGCTAAAAAAAAAAAAATGAGAGTAATTGTCAATATTTTTTGCAGGTAGACGGTGTGCATTAGTTTGCTTGCATTTAAGTCCTCCCACATAGCAGTGCCATCTGTGAGAGAAGGAATGTCTAATGAGTTTGCTTTTGCTGCTGTAAATGTACCTTTTCTCCAGAGCCTTTAATCTGCTTTGAGATTCTTAGAATTGATTGTTTGGCTTCTTAATCAAACCGTACAGCTCAGCTGTTTTTCAGTGGCTGTTTTTGGTAACAACTTTTTCCAGGAATGTCAGGACTCCTGGCAGGTCACATGTTGTCACTGTAGCTGAGAAAAAGAAAGGCAAATGGGTTGTAAGGAAGACAGAATGAGTGTTGCATTTAGAGATGAAGATGGCACGTGTGCACTGAAGAAAGCCTCAGTTGTTCATTTATTAACATTACCCTGCAGAGAGGACTTCACATTGAGTCTTAACTCTGTTTTAGTTGATGCTGCACCACATCAATGTCATGTGCACAGTCTTTAAATAGATACCTCCTGTTTAAAGTCACAGTTTCTCTGGTTGCATATCTTGGCAGCAGCTGCTTGTTTGACAACAACATCTAACACTGCTGGGTTTGTTAGACATTTGAGATTAATTTGTCAAAGTTTGGGTTTTCTTAAGCAAAGAAAACAGGTTTAGAGGAAGAGTTTCTTCTCTAGTTTTTCTACAAGTAAAATATGGCATTGGTACTAAATCACATGTGTTACAATGAGAATCTGCAGACTTCTTAGCACTTCAGTGTCCTAGAATTGGTTGGTTTAGTAGCGTCACGTGTAACTGGTGCTTCCATAAAGACAACAGAAGCTGCACAATTTAAAATAGACTCACGTTGAAAGGAATTGAAAGCAGCCTTGTCTGGAAGGGGCAGGTTTGACTATTTAAGGTAGATCTAGTCAAAATGGGAAAATAAATGAGCAGTGTAAAGTCTGTATTGATTGTGAGCTTCCTCTGTCTTAATGTAGAATTGTCCACATTGCATCACGATGCATCATGGAAAAGATGGTTTTCAACACCATTATAGATGTATTAGTTTATTTTCAACGTGTAAAACATTCAGTCAGAAAAAGTCAAATAATTGTCAGCAAACAGCAAAAATGCTGAGTGTATCAGATGTCTAGTTTTCGTCCGTCTTCATGTATCACCATGAACTCAGGGTATAGTGTGCATTGTATTTCTACCAAAAATAAAGCACTGAGCATGTAAGACAGCTGTTAGCTGCTGGCTAACTTGTGAGCAAGGTCAACTAGAGCTAGGTCTTGTACTACCCAGCTAAGAGGGGGCATACTACCACCTAGTTTAACAGAGTCAGACATCTTTAAAGAGATTTTCCCTCAGTGCTTGTATACAAGGTGAAGGACGGTGGTCCAGTTTAATATCCTAATCGATGTATAACTAAAGCTTGAATTTACTGTGCATGTGAACAGAGTAACCGATGCTTTCTGGCTGCTAAACTACACAGATGTTTTGTTCATGTTAAAATTCTCTTTTAATAATAAACGCTATCTTTACAGGTGCGACATCTTTACATCTGTGACTTCCATAAGAACTTCATCCAGAGTGTCCGCAACAAGAGGAAGAGGAAGACCAGCGATGATGGAGGAGAGTCCCCGGATCATGATGTGGAGGTGCCTGAGGTAATGTGGCCTGAAAGGATGCTCATGCTGTTCACCACAGAGGTCATCATAGAGGTGCAGTTTAAGAAGATTGTGCAGAGGAATGAGAAGTGATAAGATGGCACAAGAAACATTACAGCTTTAACTTCTGGGGTATTTATCACAAAGTATTTGCATAACCACTATCACAACTACTCACACAAAAGCAGTTTATTTTTATGTTACTTTCTGAGACGTTTATATTTACCCTGTTCACAGCTGTGCCTGTGGGTATGTATCGCGTTGTTTATTTCTTCAGCGGCCCATTTTCTCAATGGGGATCATTAAAGTTTCATCTCCTCTAAAAGCTCTGGGAGTCTGAAAGTAAATCATTACAATGAATCCAAAATGGATGACAAGTAAGCATTCCTCTGTTCACTTTACTGACTACACTGCTGTCTCTGTTCCTTCAGGTCGACCTTTTCCAGCTGCAGGTGAACACGTTGAGACGCTACAAGCGACATTACAAGCTGCAGACCAGGCCGGGACTTAACAAGGCCCAGCTCGCAGAGGTAAATGCACAAATGAACAACTTGTGTGAGTGTGGCCTATCATGTCAGTGCTGAATTTTGACTAGCGGGAACCATGGTCTACGTTTGTGTCTGGTGGTGTTCATGATCCTTTAAGGCAGTGATACTCAACGTGTGGCTCTTGAGTCACATGTGGCCCTTTTGTGATGATTTGTGGCTCTTTTATGTCTTAATTTGAAATATTATTCCTCCAGAAAACCTTAATTAAAGGGAAACTTTGACTTCAGAAATTATCCATTGCACCCATTTACCTGTACATTTCCATTGCCCCTATTTGCATTTTTTTTGCCACTTTTAATCTATTTTTTACTGCTGTAAGCCCACATTGTCATTTCTATTTGTCATTTTTTGCCCCTTTTATCCTGCTTTTTTACTATTTGCAATTTTTTTCCCTATTTTTGCCACTTTTCACCCATTTAAGCTTCATTTTGCCATTAATGCCATTTTTTGTCATGTTTCTACCACTTTTGACCATTTTTGCCACGTGTAACTCATTTTTTGTCGCTTCTCACCCAAATTTTGCCACTTTCTGCCCTTTTTTGTCACTTTTAACCCAGTATGTGGCATTTTATGCCAGTATTGCCCCTTTGCACCCTTTGTTGCTGCCTTATGACCATTTTGCCCCCTTTAGCTTATTTTTATCACCACCTTTAACTTACTTTAGTTGCCACTTTTCACCACTTAGATTACAGCTCGTACAAAGGTATTTTTCAACAATCGGGCTCCCTGGTTGAGGACCACTGCTCTAAGGTCTCTCTGAGGGTAATGGTTTGTAAAGTCCGGTTACGTGAATATCATCCATCCTAAAGTTTGAAACTGCCACTCGTGTACAGCTGCATTGAATGACAGTAATGCATATTAAAATCAGTACTTACTGGTGCAAACATGTTTGTCCTGTTTAAACGAATAATAGATCCAGCGCCTATAAAAAGTGTTAACCCCCTTTGATTTTTCTGCCCTTTCATTGATTTTATAAATTAATCATCATATAAAGTGGCCTTATTGACAGAAAAAAACATTAAAATCCCTCTTTAATGTTGAAATGAAAGCAGATTTCTACAAAACAATGCCAATTAATTAAAAATATGTGATGAAAAATATTCACACCCTTCAATCTGACTGACCTAGGGATGGGTACTAAATTGAGTACCAACCAAATTGCGTTGGTACTCCTGAGTACTGATTCACGCAAAATCAAACGGTACCATGTTTCTGTACATTAACACATCCTTGTGACTACAAGAGAGTGGAAGAGTAGTCAGTTTTCCATGCCAATTTTTTGCTACTTTTATTCCAATTTTACTGCTTTTGGCCCATTTTTGCCACTTCTTTTTGCCACTTTTAGCCAATTTTTGACACTTTTATCCTGCTTTTTTGCAATTAAATGCCTCTTTTTGCCCACTGTCCCACCTTGCTGATTTGTGCCCATTTTAGTCACTTTTCACTCATTTTTGCCACTTTTGACCATTTTTGCCACCTGCAACTCATTTTTGCCACTTCTCACTTCTCACTTTCTGCCCTTTTGTGCCAATTTTCTCACAGTGTTAGCCACTTTAAGCCCATTTTGCCACTTCTTTGAGTCACTTTTTACCAATTTTTCACACTTTTATCCTGCTTTTTTGCAATTTTTTGCCCCTTTTTGCCATTTCTCGCCAATTTAAGCTGCCTTTTGCAATAAGATGCCACTGTATACCCATTTTCCAGTCTCTATTTTCTGAGTTTTGCCCATTTTAGTCACTTTTCACTCATTTTTGCCACACTTTTCCTACCTTTGGACCATTTCTGCCACCTTTAACTCATGTTTAGGTCACTTCCCACCCATTTTTGCCACTTTTCTCTCAGTGTTTGCTGCTTTCTGACCATTTTTGCCACCTTTTAACTTATTTTAATTGCCACTTTTTACCACTTAGATTGTGGCTCTTGCAAGTGTATTTTTCAACAATTTGGCTCTTTGGTTGAGCAGGGTTGAGCAACACTGATTTAGACATCTTTACACTTGTGTGTAACCGGTTGGCCCCAAGCTTTGTTTTCCCTGGAATCAAACCCTAACAAGACCACTTGTAGTGGAATGAAAACCAGCAGTTTTTGTTGAACCACTAAAGACTTGAGTCATATTTTACTGATAAATTTAGAGATAAAGAAACGTAGTCAAACAATTTTGCAGAATTATTTATCCTCTTCTCAGCTATCATCTTTGAATTAAAAGTTTGGTTGTGTATATTGCGTTGCTCTAAGCTGCCCTCATTAGCCGTTCTCGCCTCTTTCTTCTTTTCCCTCGGCTCCATAATCCTCATTTACTGTGATATACACGGTGTCGCGGGTCCTAGTCCTCAGTAATTGGTCGAGGAGAGATTGTTAGACTAATTGACTCTATCGACAGGTGGACTTCATGCAGCTGGCTCGACCCATGTCCTTACAAATCCCTCCTGTGTGTAGGGGTCTCAGTCGGGGGGTTGGGGTGAGGTCGGATGTGACTGTGCTGTGACATCAGGAATGAATGAAACCGGGCTCTAAGTTGAATGTTTCCCCAGGCTATTAGTCAGGTTCAGGGCCTCGTATTAATGAGAGTCCCACATCATCAATAAAGAAACAGTCAACAGCCCACAACCAGTAACAGCTGTCCCAGTATGTTCAGGGGAAACGGTGGCTGTAGAGTGGAGCAGTGAAGCTGTACTGAAGACATTTGTTCTCTTCTCTACAAGGTCACTTTGTAGATCCAAACAAACATTAGTTTGGCTTCACTTACCTCTGAATTAATGTCGTCTTCTAGAACCTTTCTCAGTTTTCCTTACAGTTCCTTTCAGCTGCTTTTAAAATCTGGTCAAAATTCAAGAGAAATATCCACTAAAACTTTAAATAAGCAGTAAAAGGGTATATTTGAATGTTATTTTGAATGGCATTTCTTTGGGATGTGTAAATGTGGGAGTATTAAGGTCTAATGCAGGAAGACAAATGGTACAGGAGCTGCAGGGCCTTGTAACATCAGTATTAGCCAACGTGAGCCCTGTTAACAAACACTTGTACATCTACACATCATATGGTAAGAGCTGATGCCAGTAGCTGATGTTTATATGGGTTGCGTTAATTCTGGCAAGCTAGTACAAAGGAGTTAGGGCTGGGCAATGTAGACTTAAACATATCCTTTTTGTCTTTTAGTCTAACAGTATTATATCAAGGTTTTACAAAATTAAAAGTTAACACATTTGAATGAGCATTTAGGTGGTAGAACCCCCTCCTTCCTCTAAATCAAGCCTATAACAGCATGCGGAACTCCTGTCTGAGTTTAAGATCACAGAAAAATAATTCTGTAACTTATCAAACCATGTCTATAGTCCTTGCTTTGTGCACTGAGGTTCAGATATGTTGGAATGGAAAAGGGCTTCCCCCTCACTGTTGCCACACAGTTGGAAGCATAAAATGTCTTGGTATGCTGAAGCATTACGATTGGCTGTCACTGGAGATAAGGAGCTTAGCCCAAACCCAGATAAACAGCCCCATACCATTATTGCTCCTCCACCAAACTTTACAGTTCCATGGGCATCCTGTAAACCCAGACTTGCTCATCTGACTGTCAGATACAGAAGTGTGATTCGCTACTCCACAGAGTACATTTCCACTGCTCCACAGTCTAATGTGGGTGTGCTTTTAACCACTCCATTTGATGCTTGGCATTGGACTTGGTGATGTGAGGCTTGCGTGCAGCTACTTGGCCATGGAAACCCATTCCATTAAGCTCCTGCTGGACAGTTTTATCCATCCATAATCATCTCGTTGTGGGTTGCTGGAGCCTATCCCAGCTGTCATTGGGCAAGAGGCGGGGTACACCTTGGACTGGCCACCAGTCAGTCGCAAGACTGACCTATAGAGACAGACAACCAGACACCCTCACATTCACACCTGCAGTCAGTTAAGAGTCACCAGTTAACCTATTGAGCATGTCTTTGGTGGTAGGAGGAAGCCGGATTCAACACCAGTGGAAATTCAGAACTCTGTGGTATCAGCAGTGTTGGCAACTGCACCTTTGCAGTTGTTTACCTCTTTGTGATTTTACATGGTCTTCTGCTCTGTGGCTGAGTTGCTGTTGTTCCTGAATGCTTCCACTTTCTAATAATATCACATACAGTTGACTGGCATGTCCAGCAAGGAAGAAATTTCACCAACCATCTTTATACATGGCTAGTTGCTTGATTTTTTTTTTTACACTTGTGGTAACAGATCTGATTGAAACACCTGAGTTCAGTAATTAACAGCTGTGGCCAAATACTTTTGTCCATGTAGTGTATCATTCTGTTATGCTTAGTGCAGCATCAGTTAGGCATTGTGTATGAATCTCAATGCTTCAGATGCATGTGGGGCACATGCAGGACATAGATTTTACTATTACAACAGCAGACAGAAGAGAACAACAGGTGGTGTGAGGCTGCTGTCAGTTCTGTCAGGTAAGATGCAGGGTCCTGGACCACAGACGGATCATGAAATTAATGCCCTGTTAGATAAGCTTAGGTTAGGGACTCTGGTTCTCCTCCTAACTCCTTTTTTCCCTTTCTTCCTCCTCTGTAGACGGTGAGTCGTCACTTCAGGAATATTCCGGTGAACGAGAAGGAGACGCTGACCTACTTTATTTACATGGTGAAGAGCAGCAAGAGCCGCTTGGACCAGAAGGGCGACGGTGGCAAACCTCTGGACTGAACCACCCTCAGGAACCACCGCAGCAGTAGCTCCAACACAAACACAGACAAACTACGGCGATCCACCAAACATGGACTCCACCAAACAGCAACAGCAACCAAAATCAGCTCCTCCTGCACCCTGTCACCGCTCCTCCTCTCTAACAACCCCGACACAGACTCATGTTGTCCTCTGAGGACGTGTAACCTTCATGGAGGAGCATCCAGGGAGGAAAGAGTTGACTCCAACACGCTTCATACTCTCTCCACTAAAAACCAGGTTCCTTTAGGACTGTGAAGGACCAGGACTCACTCCGCAGAGTTTGACGTCGCCATGCTGTAATGTTACTGTCGATATGTACAAAAGAAAAGTGTCCAACCTTTGTTGAATGAAATGAACAATATGGCTGCCTTAAGAGTAAAAACACACGTTTAGGACATCTGGGGATTTTTCTTTTGCCGATTTGATTGTTAACACTTTCAGCGCGAGGGATGCTTGTGCCAAATAGAAACTGAAACTGAATGATATCGACTGCTTTTGTTACTTTTATAGCAAGTGAATGAATTGTTAGGAAGGGGCCGATACCTTTGCTGAAGTTTAGCACGTCAGAGTCAGGATTCAAACAAAAGCTTCATTCTTAATGCTATTTAAAATATGTTTTCTTTGAGTCGCCGTTTTCCAGCTGGCTTTCAAAGAGTGATGGTGGAGAATGATGTAGCATTTGGCCATGACCCGCCGTTTTCCTTCTCATTAGCTGTTTTCTGTCTGTATGAATACACACGTGGATTTATTTCTCCAGTAGCTTATTTTCTTTGTAGCTCACTTTTCTTTAGTTCAGCCTTAAGTTGTAAAAATTTGTGTCTCTTTGATTTCTCCATCATTTTTTGGGGGGGGGGGGGGGGGGGTCATTTGCATATGTGTGTGACTGGGGGTTATTAGTGTCATGGTTATATTTAAAAGCAGCATCCATGTCTTGACTATTAATTTGAATGTGCCATACCAGGATACATTCAGAGGAGCTGAGTTTACTCATTAATCTGCTGTTCAGTCTTAATTTAAGAAGTTAATCCATTGAAAAAGTCCTAAATGCCTTTAATCTATATTAGCCGCAAAAAAAAAACAAAAAAACAATTGTATTGCAGGTTTTCTAATGAGCTCTTGAAGATATTCCTACATTTTTATGCTCAGTGGTAAAAATCCAAACTGGTTTGGGATGATCTAAATTATTTCTTCCAAGCTGCAAAATTGTGTTAATCAACTTTTTGACTCCTTTAATTATGATGGTGAATTAGTGCCACTCTAATGGATAAAATAAAAGATGATCTGTTGATTTATTAGAGAAAAAAAAATTGAGGATTTTTTTAAAGTTGTAAAATTCTGAGAATCCAAACATTTTTTTAATATATTGAGCCATAAATTTATAAGAAAAAATTACAAGTTTTGCCTTTAAAAGTTATAGATTCACTACAAGAAACCATAACATTTTTGCAGTTTAAAAGCTGTAAATTTGTTTTAAAAATAACTCAAAATTTTCCATTTGTGAGTTTATGAAAAAAACTCAAAATGTTCAAGTTTAAATCACTGCATATTTATGAAAAAAGCTCATTTTCAATATTAAATGTTCTTTAATTAAACAACATTCAAGTGTAAAAAGTTGTGAATCTACAGGAAAGATCCCAAGTTTATGAAAAACCTAATATCTTTTCTTATAAAGCTGGTTATTTACAGAGAAAAATGTTAAATTTTCAAGTTTTAATTTTTGCTAAGTTGGCAGGGAAAAAGGAAAATTTCAAGTTTGAAGGTCATAAATTAACAAGAATCAATTCAAAATATTCAGGTTTAAAAATTTGTGAATTTACAAGAAAAAAAGTAAATTTAGAAATTGAAAAGGCCATAAATGTGTGATTTTTTTTTGAAGGCTTTAACCTAATGGGAAAAACATCTAAATGTTCAAGTCTGACAAAAATAGAAATATTCAAGTTAAAAAGTGTAAAATTTACCAGAACTGAAGCTTTTAATTTTTGAGATTTTAAAGTCAAAAATAGCCCGTTGCTTAGAAGAAAAGCATACCAGATGAAGCTATTTGCATTATTCCAGTTAAAAGCCTTATGAAATTGTCTTTTTGATTGATCAAAAAGGAAATCCTTATGAATTTAGCCCATAATAATCCCATTATTTAAACCACCAGACAATGAAAAGACATCGCTGTCAGCTGGAGCTATTCAGAAAACCACACACGAACATCATCAACAAAATGACTAAACTTCCCGGTGTTCTGGGTTTATTTATTCATGAATTAACATCTTAATGAACATCTAAGTTTTTAGACATTTTGAACTTTTGAACAACTTTTTTTTCAAATCATGTAAATTGTATGACTTTTTAAACTAAAAAAATCTGAGTTTGGTTTCTCATAAATTTACGATTTCAAAATATTCAGATATTCTGATTTTGTTTTTTTGTACATTAATGGTTCCCTTTTTAATTTTACTTTAGAGTGGCCCTAATACACCTTATTATTTTCATTGACATATTTGCTTTGTACTAAAGAAAACGAATGAACTCACGAGGTGGTTGTATGTCAGTTATTGCAAAATGTATATAATGAGTGCAGCTCAAAGAGTCTAAAACCTGAACATCTCTTAAATTGGCAATGAACTAGAGCTTCGACTGGCCTCGTTCTAGCATCGTTTTGACTTCTAAATCCTGATAAGAAATGTCCATTGACCCCAGAGGTATAATGAATCATTAAATCTAATGAATGTGTGTGCTATAAACAGACTGGTACACTCTTGAACTCAGCTTCCTCCATCACAGTGTGGAAGTTTGTCCACCACACGGACTTTGTCTCCTTTTTAACAGGGTCATCACTATGTTTTTGTTTTTTTTCCTTGTTTTTGTGTCTGGTATATTTTCATTTTTGCTCGTAGGTTTGTTAGCGTCATGTAGATAAAACCCACTTTATTAACAGATAGGCCATGCCACATTAACCTTATTGTTGTATTAGAAAAAACATATTTAAAGATGGCTGCTTATTGCTCCTAATGATAATTATAATAAATGTATTGTACAGGAAGAAGCTGCAGTCATGTGTGTTTTTCCACCCTCATTCCCTGCTTGTTTTTATGGCTTATAAATGAAACTAAATATGAGTTCCATGAGAAGACAAAGCCTGTGCTTGACTGTTTTTACTTTCCATTTTCAACACCAGGTTGTGCTGCCGTGTTCATTCAGTAAACAAACATTTTGACAAGAACATCCGCTGACACCACTAAATTTACGCAATAATGTAAATGGTAAATATCCTGACAACCAAAATAGTGATATCGATTCATAAGGTCCTGATTAATAAAGACAAATTTTATTACAGCAATAACAAAATGTGTAAAAGTTCCACATGTTGGACAGGGTTTAAGTCAGGGATCTGGCTGGCCTCTCTAGGACATTAACAGAGTTGTCCCTAAGCCACTCCTGTGTTTTCTTGCCTCTGTGATTAGGGTCATTTTCATTTTGGAAGATGAACCTCTGGCTCAGTCTGAGGTCCGGAGCACTGTAAAATAGCTTTTATTTTTCAGGTTATCTCTTTAAACTTTCCCTTAACCTGGACCAGTCTCCAAGTCTCCAAGTCCCTGCTGCTGAAAACACCCCCACAGCATGATGCTGCCACCACCATGCATCACTGTTAGGATGGTATTGGGCAAATGGCTGACGGTGTCTGGTTACCTCCGGACATAACATTTAGAAGTGAGGCAAAAACTTTAATCTTGTTTTCATCAGACCAGATAATCATGTTTCGCACAGTCTGAGGGTCCTCCAGGGGCTTTTTTTAACTCTAAGTGGGCTTTCATCTAGCCACTCTGCCATGAAGCCCATATCAGTGGGAGACTGTCCTTTTGTAACTTTGTCCTGTCTCCACACAGGATCTCTGGAGCTCAGAGTGACCATCGGGTTCTTGGTCTTTAAAACATAAAAGCTTTGACCTCAGAAATTATCCAATGCAAGTCACATTGATCAGATTATTTCCCACACTTATACAGAAGGCTTTAGTTGTCAAACTTAATTTTCAACCTTAATTTTTTCTCTGTATATTGCAATTTTTTTTTGCCTTTTAATCAATTTTTGCTGGTTTTAGCCCATTTTTGCTGCTACTTTTGCCACTTTTATCCTGTTTTTGCCCTTTTAAACCAGTTTTTGCCTCTTTTATTCTGCTTTTTGCTACTTACATTTTCCCCCTTATTTATATTTTTTAACCATTTTTTGCCCATTCAAGTTGCCTTTTGCCATTAAATGTCGCCTTTGTGCTCATTTTTGTAACTCTTCGCTGCTTTTTTTCCCATTAAAGTCACTTTCCACTCATTTTTTTGCTACTTTTTCAACATTTTTGCCACCTGTGCCTTAGTTTTTTGAAACTTCTCACCCATTTCTGTCACTTATTATCCCAATTTTTGTCACTTTTCACCAATTTTTGCCACTTTTTTGCCCATTCTTGCCACTTTTTGCTGCTTTTTGCCCATTCCCACCCACTTTTGCTGCTTTCTGACCATTTTTTGCCACCTGTAACTTAGTTTTCTGTCACTTCTCACCCATTTCTGCCACCTATTATCTGCATTCTTGTCACTTTTCACCCATTTTGCCACTTTGTTGCTGCTTCTAGAGCTTTGTTGTTGGCCTAAATTTAATTCATTGGAACTTGAACCCATTTTTTCATGAAATTTCACCACTTAGTAGATTGTGGCTCTTGCAATTGTATTTTTCAACAATTTGGCTCTTTGGCTGAGCAGGGCTGAGTAACACTGATTTAAACAAACAAAAGAAGGCTTAAATTACTTCACATTATGTTTGATGTAACTAGATTATATAAACGTTTAACTTTTTTAAGTTAAATCACAGGGGTAAAAAAAAAATAAATCTCCTAGTCTCATTATTGATGGACGTGTGGAGTGAAAGGACCCTGCAGTTTTGTGGTTGTTCATGCGGTGACATTTCTAACGACATTCGACCACTAGATGTCACTGTAGCTCCTTCTGTTCATTGCAGCAGCTCCTAACGACTCACTCTTAGACTCCAGGGGGAAACAAGCTCATGCAGGGTTAAACAAGAAAAAGGCTTAATATGGTTATTTTTTTCTACATCGGTTTTAAACAGGAGGGATCAGAAGATATGAAGATAATAAAAAATAAATTTAATAAATGATACAGCAGGCTAAGTGTCACCTTTTTAAATTTCACACTTTAAGTAAAAGTAATAAATTTGATGATTAAATAATTTATGACTTTTTATGCCATAGCTTTTCACACAACATGATATAAAAGATCAACAGATAGGCTATACTATAAGGAAAAATGATAATTTTATTTTTCTATCTGTTATTATTTCATGTCAACTATCATTGTTGTTATTATATTATAATAATTGTTACTTTTATTGGTACTATTATTATTATTAATATTATCATTTTTCATTCTAATAAGTTCACCTCCCTCACTTTTTATTATTTTATTTTATTTTTAGGACAGCTATACTGTCTTTATAGCCATCTCCTTTTCCCCTTGACTTACAAGACAGGAATAATATATACTGTGCAAGCCAGGACACCTTAGCACACCACGGATTATCCAACACCAAATGTCTGTTTTGATTTATTTTTTTATGTATTTATTTTCTTAATCAACTGATTTTGTTTTTGTTGTGTGTTTTCTTTTCTTTTTGTGTGTGTGGGTATGTTTGTTGTGTTTTCTTTATCGCCAAGAAAAAAGGAATAATGATCAAGTATCTGCTATAAAGCTGATAAAATATGTCAAGGTAAAGTATTTCAGTTATTTGTCTGTATATACGACTCACTGATAACTTCTTTAACTTTTTTAATCAGCGATTATTCGATCATTTAGTCTAAACCATGAAGATAATTCATGGTTTCAGAACACACATGTATATGAAAGGAAAGCACGGTTTATCAAGATAATTAAATGTCTTATAACCTCCTAAGACCTGAGCCTTTGTTTGGAATGCGTTCTTATTTTCTCCCACTTATTCGGGATAAATACGGTCTGATGAACTAAAATATCAGGCTTGTCGTTGAACAGGAAACCCCCAAAAGTTCCATAATTTAAAGAAAAGTCTTTGAAAATTCTTAAACACATGTTTAAAGTTTCTCATGAAAAGTGCCCAAATATGTCTTTAGCTAGTCCTCAGATCTTTCAGTGAAAATTTTTCATTAAGGCCTAAAAATTCCAATTAAAAATTTCCCAAAAAATTCCAGAATTAAAAAAATGTCTTTTGAAATTCTTAAATATATTTCTAAAGTATCTCATGAAAAGTACCCAAATATTTCTTTAGATAGTCCTCAAATCTTTCAATAATTTTTTTTTTTCATAAAGCCTGAAAATGTCCCCAAAATTCCATGAATTAAAAAAAAAAGTCTTTGGAAATTCTTGAATATATTTTTAAAGTATCTTGTGAAAAGTAAACAAATATTTCCTTAGATAGTCTCCAGATCTTTCAGTACAAATTCTTCATAAAGCTTGAAAATTCCAATAAAAATTCCCCAAAAGATTCCATGCAAATTCCTGAAAATTTTGAAGCAAATTACCCAAATTTTCAAGTAAATTCCCCCTTAAATTTCTTGGCAAATTCTAGACATTTTCAAAAACATTCTCCAAAATTCCATGAAAACGATGGAAACATTCCAAACTCCCTAATGATTTCTAAGAAAAATCCTGAAAAATTCAAAGGGCAATCCTGAACCCCAAATTCCCAATCCAATTCCCCAAAATTTGGTAATAATTTCCTCATATTCCCATGAAAATGCATTAAAAATAGAATAAATTTAAAGCCATGAAACCCTCCAAAATATACAAACATATCCTCTTAGTTTCCACAAAAATACTTTGATTACTTCCAAGCAAATTTCCCTAAAATATCCAAACAGCAAATCATCCCAGTGTTTCAAACAAATACCTTAAACTTGAACGGACATTTTGGACAATATTGACATCAGTTCTAATAACAAAAATGTTTGCTATAATGTAGGAAAGCCAAAAACGCAATGTCCTCATATGTGGATGCAGGGTCTTAGGAGGTTAAATAGGCTCAAACATGAACACCCAGCTCAGCTGACCAAAATAAAGAAAAACACCTTCAATCACAACATCCTCCGTGTTTTAAAATAATCCATTTATTCACTGATCTATATTTAACTTCACGTCCACACACTCCGCACAGTCACAATAAAGCTTAAATCTCTGTTTTTAGTTTTATTTTGAAAATGTCTGTGAAAGCTGCTGCTGTGCGTAACGGAACATTCATGTCTCTGCCTGCTCGTCTCCTCAGGACGAACAGGGTCTTTGGTTTGAGGTAGATTCACAACATTTCATCATCTCATACACTGAACATCAACAACAGGGACCTGGGACAGTTTACAGTACAGAAACACTGGAGGAAAGGTGGTGTGGATCGTCTCAGACTGCGCCAACGAAAACAAGTGCTCCTTTAAAAAGAACCGTGCTGTATCTGGGCCTAGAGTCCTTGATCTGAATTTATCAACAGGTTTTTTCTTTTATTTTGAAAGGACATAACAAAGACGAAGAATCCCGTCGAAACCCAGTGGCACCAAATGAACTTGTTCTTTCTATTTAAATGACGCATTTTGATCTGATATCACATGGAATGATGTGAAACTTGTTCTGGCAATATAATCAAAGAAAGCAGGCCAAAGAAAATATAACAATAACTTTGTCCCATCATCGCCACAGCCTGCAGGAAATACAATGCAAGAAGACCTGATTTTCAAAGTAAAGTTCCTGGTTATTTTGCGCCATTACAGCTTTATTTTGGACGCCAAACAGTCGAATAAAGCCTGAAATCTTCAGGTCAATACATGTCAGGAAAACATGCTAATTCTGCATTATTTTTCAATCATCCCGGGACAAGCAGCTCCCGGTTTCCTGTGCTGCTAACATCAGAGCTATAATTACGGTTGTACCCTCTGAAGCAGCACCCCTGCTCTAATTTCCCTCCACTTTCACTTTTTTGTACTTTATAAATTTTCTGCTCCATGAAATGTTGAAAACAAGACCTCTCGACGCCAGATAAAACACTTTTTCTTAAAGGAGACAGATGTTTTAGTGCTGGGGAAACATCTGGTATAGAGTACCGAGGGGCGCAGAAATACCACAAATATCAAACCCTCCCAGTCCGATCAGTGGGAGCTGGATCAGGCTTCATGAGGAGGAAAGATCAACAGTTCTAGTCCGTGGTGGTGTCGTCCTCCTCCGTTCACCGTGGTGGCTTCATGTTGTCCTTTCATTCGCTCCTCTTTGCGCATCGTTGCACATGCGCAGCGATGTGTTTGGGTTCAGTCAGTGGTTTTTATCTGATTTGAGTCTCTGACGGTTGGGGGGGGGTCACTGGTTCAGCTCCAGAGCCCAGACCTGCTGAGGCCACCCAGTCCGGCCCTTCACCTTCTTCTCGGCTCCTAAAGTCTCCTGGATGGCGTCAGTCTGCCGCGACAAACACAACAGAACATCAGCAGGGTTGGAAGGATACCAATCACACCGTAACATCATCACTATTACTCTTATTTTATCAAGGATACCAGTCACACCTTAACATCATCATAATTATTATTCTTTTTTATCAAGGATACCAATCACACCGTAACATCATCAACAGTAGTATTCTTTTTGTTTTTATCAAGGATACCAATCACACCATAACATCCTCAAAAATTATTTTTATTTTTATCAAGGATACCAATCACACCATAACATCATCAAAATTCTTCTTTTTTTAAATCAAGGATACCAATCACACCGTAACATCATCAAAATTATTATTATTATTATTAAGATTAACAAATAAACTTAAACATCATTGAAATAATTATTCTTTTTTTATCAAGGATGCCAGTCACACCATAACATCATCAAAATAATTATTCTTTTTTATCAAGGATGCCAATCACACCATAACATCATCATTATTCTTATTCTTTTTTTAACAGGATACCAATCACACCATAACATCCTAAAAAAATTATTTCTATTTTATCAAGGATACCAATCACACCATAACATCATCAAAATTCTTCTTTTTTTTAATCAAGGATACGAATCACACCGTAACATCATCAAAATTATTATTACTATTATTAAGATTAACAAATAAACTTAAACATCATCAAAATTATGATCATCATCATCATCATTAAGGATATCAAATCCACTGTGATGTCATCAAAAGTACCATTTTTAATCAAGGACGCCAAAATCATCACAACCTCATTAAAATTATCATAACTTTTCTACCAAGGATACCAAAAGCGCTGTACAACAACAATGTTATTCTCATTATTATTTCCTCTTCTATCAAACACAGCATAACATCATGAATATTCTCGTCACTTTTATCAAAGAGAGTCTAAACATCCCAAAACATTGTCAGTATTATCATCATTAACATCAGTGATTCCAAATATACCACAACACCATCGAGGTTATCTTTAAGGTCTCTAAACACACCATAACACTCTCAATACTGCCATCAATATAATTAAGAACATAAAAAACACCAGTTTAATCAGTATATTTGATACAAAGGACACCAAACATGCCGTAACATTATCAATAACATTATTATTACCCAGGATGTTAAACACACAATGCCATCATCAATATTATCATCAATGTTATTTAGGTTACCAAATGGACCTTAACACCCCTATTAGCATTAGTGAAAAGGACAGGAAACAGTTCTCATCATTTTTATCAAGATTATTCAATACGCCACAGCTTAGTTAGTAGTCATTATTATCAATAGATTACCAAACTCACCATAACATCACTATAATGATCATGATTGTTAAGGGCACAAAAACCACCATAACAATATCATCATCAATGTTATCAAGGATACCAAATACACCATGACACCGGAATGACTTCATAATTATAAAGGATACCAAACACACCGTAACATCAGTATTATCCTCGTCATCATTATTACTAAGAGCAGAATAAACAAAAACATCAGTATAATCATCATTATTGTCATCAAGGATACCAAACACACCATAACATCAGTAAAATTACAGTCTTTATAAAAGGCACACTAGCACCTCAATATTAATTTCGTTATTATCAAGTAGGCTACACCAAACACATCATAGCATGAGGATTGTCATCATTTTTGAAAGGGATACCAATGAACATCTCAACATCATCAGTATATTCATCATCACTTAGAAAGGACACCAGTGTCATTTTTCTAAAGGATACCATTAACACCATAACATCATCAGCATTGTCATGTTCTTCAAGGACACCATCGTTACATCATCAGTATAATTATCCTTATTATTATCAAGGACCCAAAAAGCACCATAACACTCGTATCATCATCATTGATATAAGGGATTAAAAAACCCATAACTCCACCAGTAGTATTATTATTATCAAGGATACCAAACACATCACAACACTGTCAGTTACAAGGAATTTAGGCCTAAATCTCTGGTTAACTGTAAAAATATGCCTGATACTCACTGGGGGTTAAAATACTTTGGATTCCCTAGCCATTGCACCCAGGGGGCTCATGGGGAATAAAAGTTAGGATGATTCTGAGGGCCCATGTTGGACAGGGGCTCTAAAAATATGAGGATTCCATTTATTCCATTTTAAACTATTAACCAATCACATTAAGAGACAAAGTTCTTCACTTCTGACCAATAAAATACAGTATTTTCTTGTTTTCATGGCAGTAAAAGTAACATTCAGATAGGGCTTGTTAATATGGACCAGAAATATCATCTGTGTGTGGTGACACACAATATTAATCTTTTTTTTTTCTGTAGCGAAATGACAAAGGCTTGTCACAGTACCAGAATGTAAACAGTGATATCATTCTAGTGGAAATCAAACCCATTTAATCACCTGGCAACAAAACTAGAAATCCTAGACACCCTATATTGACCAATTTATCGTTTTAAAAATTGCTGAAATACACAGTATCATCAGAGCACTTGCATAAAAGATTTACATATAAGGCTGCTAAAAATGTCTAAACTCTTGAACAGCATGTGTTAAAAATGCAGCTGTGAAGGGCTGAATTGGGGTGTAACTGTGGGGTCTACTGTAACATCTTATCATGGGGGCAATGATTACTGGCAGCGACCCTGATTGCATCATTTCCTGCTGTACCTCTACAGCAAGTTTCGGAATAATGATATTATTATTTTTATTTATTTATTTATTTATTATTTTATTTCAAGTTCCTTGCAGTCAGGCTAAATCTAACACAATAAAGTTGATTACAACTCTGGTGACGTCATGACAGTGCACCCTTTGATTGGCCTAAATTCAGTGCAAACATAAATTTGACCAAAATAAGGTCCACAATACTGCACTTTAAACTGTTTAGTTGGTGTATGTCATTTAAAACAGTTGTATCTCTACAATAAAAAAAGCTGCAGCTTTGTTGTGAAACGGGATTACAAGTCTCTTTTTTTGCCGAAAATGTTCAGATCGAGACTAAAGAAGAGATGTTTTTTCGACTGGACCGTCATTTAGTCTTGGATAGCTTTTACGTACGGTATTTACGCACACTCTACTTGTCAAAGGTTGTTAATAATGAGATAATTTTATCATTCACATATGAAAATAAATAATTTTTCATAGCCGCCTTCTGTGTTGGAAAATAAATGAACACAGCCTGGGATTTCATATCAGGAATTACAGTTTTGATTTTAAAATGGCGCAGAAAACAACTCGATTGCGCGCATTGAATATTAAAAAATGTTAGTATCATAAAAACATCATATCAAAAATAACTTCTGTTTGGCTGAACTTAAAAAAAAAAAAGAAAAGTTATCCTTGAGTTTTAATTGAAATGCAAACAAATACAGCAACTTTTAAAACAGTCGATACTGAGGGTATCAGTTTTAATTCCAAAAACTTGATTTATCAGTCCGGTACGGAAACGTAGTGCTGTCACATCCAAAACAGTCAAAGGGCTCAGTATCACCTATTTACGTGAACATTTTATTGTTATAACAACATCATTTTCACGTTTTAACAATATAGTTTTCATGTTATAACGTGAAACTGTCACGTTATTTCAAGATAGATAGATAGATAGATAGATAGATAGATAGATAGATAGATGGATCGATGGATAGATAGATAGATTGATAGATTGATAGATTGATAGATAGATTGATAGATTGATAGATTGTAATGCCCCTAACTGCAGGAAAGTCAGCCGGAGACATCGGTGCACTTCCAGGTGTTTTATTTAACAACAATAATAAAGAAAGAGCGCGGTCACAGCCACAACTCACGCTAAACTCACAGGGAAAAATCAAGCAACAGTCCAGAACACAGAGCCGATCCGTCTCTCTAAACTCCCTCTCTCCCCTCTTTGCTCTCTCACACGTACACGCCCCCTCTGCTCTCCCTCCCACACTCATGAAACAACACGAACATCAACACCTTAACATTACAATATTTTCACGTTATAACGTGAAAACTATATTTAAAACGTGAAAATGATATTGTTATAACAATAAACTTTTGACGTAATTACGTGATACTGAGAACTTTTATTTATTTTGTATGTGACAGCACCACGCTTCAGTCTCTGTCTGCGTAAAAGCAACAGTGCGAACACAACGTGATGCTAGGTTGGAAAACAAAAACTAAACAACACACAAAACCAGTTTAAGGCAGTTTGAAACAACACAAACAGGAAGTATTCAGAGCAAACATGATCACGAGTAAATAAATGAACACACTGGAGTGGTTCATTCTGGCTCATGAAGGTTATTCATGGTTCTTACGCTTAAACATGCCATGACACAAATATTATTTGGCATTATATGAGAATAAAATGTTACCTGAAAGAGAGAATATAAAGAAACGTATGAAGATACTATATCTGCTGTTAGTACTCTGATTATAGGTCAGGATATAAAAATGACTTTAAAGGAGATAATGGCATGAGTTTCTAAATAAAGTGAGATTTTTGTTTCTGGGATAGTGGGGGGTTTCAGTTTGGTTAACATGTTCTAAATATCATTAACTATCAAAACAACAATAAATACGATGAACTACTTTGTCATACGGTTAAATTTTGGATGAATTTGAGAAATAATAATTTAATTCATGGGATATTAGGGGCAAACACATTACAATGGACACGAAAACATTAAGAAATAATTATTACAGGCTTTCTATAGAAGGATAAATAATAAAATATCCTTATAATCCACTTAAACATGCTGTAAAGCTGCTCGGTTATGAAAAGGATTATCTATTATCACATCCATTTAACAAACTTACACACTTTAAGGCTGTGGATACTTTGGTAAAACAAGACGTAAATAAAAATATATAAGAGGAAAACTTATAAAATAATAAGCGATTATTATAAAGAAATAAAAACGAATTAAAAACGTACAGGAAGTGGAGTTTTAGTTCTATTATTTCTAATTATTTCCAAATATGACAACATGTGTGGACTGAACAAGCGCAGCACGGTGGTTTAATCCTTCTCTCCATGGTGGATGCCACAGTCGTCACATCCTCCTGAGACCTGAGCTTTTATTTGGAATGCATTCATGATGATCTGACCAGTATTAAGTCTTGTCTTTGAAGAGGAAGGTCTTTACCAAAACATTATGTCTGCAAATGAGGGCAACAGGCTTACCTTCCAGTGCAACACTCAAACAATACGGATTTTTAAAACCGTGTGTACATTTGGAGTGCATTTTAACCAGCTGATAGGAGATTGTTCAGTCAGTAAGAAATGGTGTCAGTCATTCAGAGACATACAGTAAAATCCTCTTTCTGATAATGGACCTGATTCCTGGCTATAACGACATTTTGACTAAAAAAAATCCCTTTAAAATAATGAGAGATTCCCAAAACAAATAAATAATCCCCTCAATTACCAAAAAATTCTGTACAATTTAAAAATCCTTTCAAAAATCCCCCCAAATCTCAAAAATTCCCAAAATGTTTCAGATTTACACAAAGTTACACAAAGACAATTCCTGAAAAAATCTACAAAATTGCCCCCAATTTTTTTTTTTTCAAATTAACAGAAATTTCCACCCACATATCCAAGGAAAAATTCCAAACATGTTCCCTCATAATCCCAGCATATTCTCTAAAAGTTCCATAAAAATTCAGGAAAATTTCAAGAATATCCCCTCCGCGTATTTCCAATCAAATCCCTCAAATTTTACAAATAAATTCCTTAAATTACCATAAAAGTATCCAAAATTAATTCTGCAGATATTCCAAGCAAATAACTTTAAACTTTTATGAAAATTCTGGAAAAATTCATCTGAAGTTCCAACAGTAGAGATTGTTGCTGTATGAAAGTCGAAATGCAATGATGTCCTCTATTGTGCACGCAAGGTCTCAGGAGGATTTCTAACCTCCTAGTCCTCCAAATATTTAAGGAGCGATCTTTAAAGCTGAGCTGTTTTGATAAGCATTAAATCGTATATTTTAAAGTCAACATTTGGGACTTACCGGCTCCCGTTTCCTCTTCAGGTCCCTGTTCTCATATTTCTTAATCTCGGCCTTGAAGCCCTCCGTCTCTCCGGAGTCTTTGGCCAGCACGTCCATCAGGTAGGCGATGTAACTGGTCGCCAGGCGTAAAGTTTTAATTTTCGACAGTTTCGTGTCCGCGGGGACGTTTGGGATACACTCCCTCAGCTCAGCGAACGCCGTGTTGATGCTCTCCGTCCTCCGGCGCTCCTTCTTCGGCCCCGACGTCCTCCTCTTCCCCACGCCGGCCTGCAGCCCCTCTAGCCGGGCGTCGTGCGTCACTCCCGGCGCTCCCAGCTCCGCGGCTGATGGGTAGGGCGCCTGGATCTGGAACTCCGGGGGCATCTCGCCGTGGTTCACCACCCAGCTCTGGAAGTAGGGTGCGTCCTGGTGACACCTTTGGACGAACGGGAAGGGCTCGTGCATGAGGTGGTGGTGATGCTGGTAGCCCCCGATCAGGTTCATGTTGAGCCGTGGAGCAAAGTCTCTTCGTTTCGATTTTCCTTCACCCGCTTTCTGCCTCTGCTGCTGCTCCAAAACGAACTCTGCCCGGGGATCTACAGCTTGCAGAAATCATTCAAGACTCAATCATGCAATCCCTTAAATGATTTAACCTCTCGTGCCAAACAAAACCTGCAACTTTTACATCGTCATCAGCCTGAGAGAGACGTCAACCGAGGCGAAAAACGTTATAACTCCAGTGAAGAAATCTCGGTGATGTTCGAGGGCCCACTTGTGTTTCTTTAGCGCTCCTTTCCTGGAGAGACTGCTCTGATTTGCCAAAGAAATTTGACCCAGAAGAAGGTGTGAGGCCCCCAGGTTTATATGGTTTGGATGTCAGCGTGGAGAGGAAGCAGCCAATAGAGGAGAGCGAACGGGAAGGGAGGAGTGTCCGGAGATGTTTGCAATAATATGCGCCATGGTGCCATAGCCCCAGAGCACTGCACGTGAAGTAAAATCTGCCTGGTGGAGTTAGATGTGCTTTACGCAGACGTGAGAGGAGAGGAATAAAGATGTTTATCCGAAAAAGCTTTGCTTTAATTCGTTATTTTTCAAATGGATCATCGTTTTTGGTTTTGGATAGATTTTACGCACAGCAATTACGCGCAGCTTTGCTGGTTTAAGGCTGTTGAACATGATTTTTTTAATGATTCAGAGCTGATTTTTTATAATTAGTCATTTTCATTCACCACCTAATAATTGATCACGTATGGGAAATTAAAAAAACACTGCATCCTCGTGGATTTATTTATTTTTTTTAATTTGAACGAGGCGCATGAAACAATTTTACAACCTTAATGTCCTTTCAGCGGATCAAACCCCTCTTTTTGTTTGACTTACACCAAAATCAATACAGGAATGAACAAGAATGGCATGTTCAATATCATCTGCATGAATTACATGACAATTAATGGAAAGTAATACACAACGTTTGGCTTCACACTCCTTTAAAAGCATTGTTAAATAAATAGTTAAGATGCTTTAGAAATTAGAGAGTTCAGAACCTCTTCCAGAGCCTTGTTTTGGTGATGACTGCAAACACTTCTCCTCACATAACTGCAATTTTCCATATCCTCTGTTCTGGATATTTGTAGGTCTACTTATAAATCTCCATTTTGGTGAAAATGATGATCTCAGAAGTGACAGGGCTTTGGCTGAGGAAGGGAACATTTGAGGGATTGAGGAATGAGACTCAGACTTTGATCCTTCAAATGATCAGATTCTTTTTTTTAATTGAATTCAGAGTTTAAAAAAAAGGTTGTTTACTTTGACATGGCGGTTCTTTTTCTGAAAACTAAGCCTTGTAGGTCTAGTGGGATTCATTTTTAGTGGTTAAATATTTAGAGTAAAAATCTAGAATGTTTTTTTTTTATCTTAAGTGTCGCAGAAAACAACTCTTACTAAACTTTATACGGATTAAATTAGTGGTACCCAAACTTTTTTGTCCTCAGAGTCCCTCCTTCCTTGTATTTAAGAAAAGCTGAGACTCAGAAAAGGGAATCTTACTGCAAAAATCAGGATCAATTTTAACTGTTTTATAGATTAATCTCCAAGAAAGTACATCCACTCACGCGCCTCTTACCAAAAACAGTTGGGTTAACTGACTTTAATGTTTTTTTTTTCAGTTGATAAAAAATTTACAACTTCAGAAAAAAATCCTGCTATTTGGCGCAATCAATTAAAATATATTCAGCAAATAAAAAACTGTAATGTTTAAAATAATTTATTCAGAAAGCAAAACAGTAAAATAATGCACCTTTGGCACAATAAATGCCTCATTTAATGGACCTTAACACGAATACCAGTGATGGAATAAACAAAAATAATGAAGCTGACTATTATCAGTGATAAGACAGACTATTATGGTGCCACTAGCCTTATTTTGGCACACTTTTCCACCTTCATGCGCTTATTTTGCACTATTTGGTGATCCTTCCCATTCCGGGAATACAAGATCATCCCAGCCCACTGTGTGCTTGTGAGCATCATTTATGTTGGCAAGCTTAAAACGAACAAAGAGCAGCAGATTTACACTTTATTTTTGTTGAAAATATGAAGTTTTATTTCGATTTGTCTCATTTTTATCATGTTTTGTCGCAATTATCCTGCTTTCCATACTTTTAAAACGCGACTTTTAGCATTTTAGGGATTTTAAAACAAAGTAACATAATTTATAAATGAGTTTAGGATTCTTTTGGCTCTATATTTAGTAGAATGAATCAAAGAGAGGAATATATAGGCTTGTTGAAGCTGCGTCAAACATTTTTAAAGTGCTTCATACTGACAAAAGTAAAGTAGGCCTATTAAATACCCAGATCTGGGCATTTAAGGGTTAATCAATAACGTGCATTTAATCTAAAAATGAAGATCAGTGCTCTGCTGCACTCTCATAATATGAAAAAGGTTTTGTTTTTCTTCTCAGCACAGACTAATGCTTGGATAAAGCGCCTCAGTGATGTTTTCAATGTGCGTAAAGTTCGTTTTGCGCACTATCAGCGCCTCTCCTTCCCCAGAGTGTGTGAGAAACATAAATTAGAATTTTGATGAACTGTTTTCTACTTTTGGGATAGAAACAGTTGCCATTCTAATCTCAGAGGTGTAAGTAAAAAAAAAAGGCTTTATCTGCGCATTAATTCCCCTCTGCTCCTCACACACTAAACACGTCATCTTATCTCCATCGCCTAAAAACATTATCCCATTACATTACACGACCTTGACGCGATTTAGAAACCATTTACGGCGGGGTCTTATCTAAATACAGCCATAAATCAGGAGGTGTCACCGTGCAGCGCGCAGGCTTCCATGTATTCCATAAAAGCTCTCCTGCTCTGCTCTCTGTTTACAGCTCGGCTCTGAGCGCCATATTTCAGCGTCAGCCCGCGTTACAATAAATAATCATCCGTCAAAACCTTATGTCCCTGATTTTACACGCATGTACAGACTCCGCACGGAAATATTCCCAATATAGACCTCCGTGTGCAGACACCAAAGCATGCGTGCACGTCTCACTGCGCCGTTTACGTCATTTTTTCAGGGTTGTGTTCAAAACTGTGTGAGCATCTTTCAACTATTGAAACTTTTGTGTTCTTAACTTTTAACAACATTTATGCATCTAGAGCAGATATTAACATTAACACGCTTTAACCCTTGTGACCTCCTCAAACGTACTACCATCTGGACACCTTCGAGGCAAAAATGTACACGTACAAAAAACTGACATTAAATCACCATCCATCAATATTTTTTCAATTTTTTTTTTCATAAATCTCTTAAACAAATTCAGACCTGCTCAAAACTACCAAATATTAAATAATTTTAAAGATTTTAACCCTTTAAATGCCAGTTTGATTATTTGAAATATTTTATTTTTTACTGCAAAAAACACAAAACGTGAATTATTTTCCATAAAATAAATAGTAGAAAGATGGGGCTCTGGTGCTGATGAGAGTCTTGGATGGGTCAAAGATTAGCAACAAAATTGATTTTATGGCTTTTGTATTTTTTATGTAGTGCCAGCTTTAACATCAGGGCACCCTCTGGACACCTTCGAGGCAAAAATGTACATGTACCAAAAACTGCTGATAAATCCCCATACATCATTATTTTTTAAAACTTTTTTTCATAAATCTCTTAAACAACTTCAGAGTTGCTCAAAACTACCAAACGTTCAATAATTTTTGAGATTTAACCTTTTAAATGCCAGTTTGATTATTTGAAATGTTTCATTTTTTTACTGCAAAAAAACGCAAAAATTGAATTATTTTCCATATAATAATTAGTAGAAAGATGGGGCTTTGGTGGTGATAAGCGTCTTAGATGGGTCAAATATCAGCAGCAAAATTGATTTGATTGCATTAAGATTTTTTATGTAATGTCAGAAACACCCTCTTGACATCTTCAAGGCAAAAATGCTCCCATTGACTTCCATTAAAACCACGTTTTTTAATCTCACTGTCACTGCAGTATAAAATCATGCATTCTTTAATGTCAGCATACCAATGTGAAGAAATCTAGTGAAATTTGACATTTTTACCTTGTTCCATCAGATTCAACCTTTTACTCATTGTAGGACCATGCACCAAATTCTTGTATTTTTGCCTGTTATATTATGGAGAGTTTTGTGTGAGTTTAAAAGGGTTAAATTTCTGAGAACTATTGAATGTTTGGTAGTTTTGAGCAAGTCTGAAATTGTTTAAGAGATTTATGGAAAACAAATGTAGAAAAATATTGACATATGCTGATTTATTGGCATTTTCTTTTGAACATGTACATTTTTGCCTCTAAGGTGTCCAGAGGGTGCCTAATGTTAAAGCTGGCACTACAAAAAATACAGGTGCAATCAAATCAATTTTGTTGTTAATCTTTGACCCATCCAAGACTCTCATCAGCACCAAAGCCCCATCTTTCCACTATTAATTTTATGGAAAATAATTCACTTTTTGTGTGTTTTTTTTTCTTGTACTAAAAAATAAAATATTTTTGATAATCAAACTGGCATTTAAAGGGTTAAAATCTTGAAAATGATTGAATGTTTGGTAGTTTTGAGCAGGTCTGAAGTTGTTCAAGAGATTTATGAAAAAAAATAGAAAAACCTTTGATGTATGGCGATTTAATGTCAGTTTTTTTGTACATGTACATTCGCCTAGATGGTGTAAAGAGGGTACAAAATTCATTGAGAGTATAAATGACATGTAAAAGTAGAACATGTTGGATTTAAAAAAATTAACTAGAAAGAAAAGTTCCTGCAAAAATTCATGCCACAAGCTGTAAAACTGACAAAATGATCACAAGTTTTTAAAAAAATGTTGAGAAAAATATCCAAAAATACCAGAGGAGGGCACAAGGGTTAAATTAATATGGAGAGGATTTAAAAGGCTTTTGAGATTTTGACGCATGCGTGGGTCAAACATCACCCAGTGAGGTAGTTTTTGGCGATAAAAGTTACTGCCCAATGTTAAAAGATAACAAAAAATAAATGATTCAAATACGAAACATTTTGATGTGGACCAAAACATAACATTGACTGCTATACAAGTGAATATTGATGACAAAATGGCACAAATGTATTGATTCCAGTAAGGGTAATTTTGACCCATTTATGGAAGATTACTCCCGGTGAAAGGACATGTTGGTCAAAATTTTATGAGTTATTTCTTTTGCACATTTAAGTTGAATTATCAGAGTGAAAAATAGGCAAAGGTTGAGTCATAAAATGTCTCATTAAAGAGGTTACACCACCTGCAGCTGCTCCAACACTTCAAGCTGCTTTCACTTTAATGCATCATTAATTTCACACTCTGAAGGGAGCAGCTCATAACAGTCAGCTTTTAACTATTGGGGCTGAAGTATGCTACACCAGTTTTCCTTCCCATTAAAAGCAAGAATACATTTTGAATTATAATAATTAATATTATAAATATAATATTTTAAAGTAGGGTGATATGATGCAGAGTTTCATAGGAAAGTTCCTCTTTAATTGACACACTTAGCTGACAACATATTAACCAGGGCTGTCAGCATTAATGCATTAGTCACGATTAATCCAGGTCCATTATTAGATTCATTTTTATTAACCTCATGCTGTATTCTCCGTTACAGTACACTTTGGTTGATCCATGTCAGCGTCTCCCTGCAGCCACAGCGATGCAAAAGAAGTCCTGAATGTCTCATTTCACTTTTAAAATATAACATCAAACACTTACCTTTTTATTTCCTTTTCAATCCATAGCAAGTTCTTTTTCCACTGTCACCTTCTTGAAATAATCTTCCACCCCAAAGTTCCTGATGTTCTTTCAAAATAAAAGTAAGTCTGTATCCAACAGGAAGTCAAAACCCTTAGTTTAAGATGTTCCAAAAATCCAAAATGAAACAAAAAAATGTTTTAAATGCACTAAAATGGAATTAAAAGACTTTGGGAGATTAATTGCAATTAACAGAAATTGTGACATAAATCACGATTTATTTTCACAAATTCTTTTAAGCCTGCAAAGATACACACAATCACACATTTACAGTGAGGGAGGAGGGGAAGGAATTAGAAAACACAGCTAAACTCTGAGTAAAATGCACAAAAGCAAAAGCGTGCACATTATTTTATATGTCAGAGTAAAAATGAAAATGCTGCCTGACTTATGCATTCCATTGTTTTTATCTAGAGGTCAAAGATCCTTGGTTGCACGGTTAAGATGTGGCGTTCTTCCTCTGGTTGTTGAGGTTGGCACATTTAAAAATGCTCCAAGAGAAGAGACTCAAAGTTGTGTGATTTAACTGAAGAGGACAGTCAATTCTTTTACACTGAACAAAATTAAATATACAAATATGTACAATATATAAAGACTTATGTTACTGAGATGGCCAAAACCCTGGACTACCGCAGTTTCCTGCTAAGCATAAACGGAACGGCTGTTAAGAGTTAATGTGTTTAATTAGCTTTTTGTTCGTCTCCATCTTCTTCTTCTGTTCCATGACAATGAAAGAACTACTGTGGACTCTAGTCCTGGTTTATGTCAATCCATGGTGTCATTAAGACCATGTTGGCTGGGTACATGGTTGTATGTATGACAGAGTAATAAAATTAAAACTTTACAGTTCCAAATTTTCTTTAATAGAGATATCCATAAAGAAAATACTTAAAATTAAATAGAAAATTTTAAACAGATGAATCCCATCATTGCTTTAAAGGACCTCACGATTCTTCTGTTGTTTTAAATGGCTGTTGAACCCTCTCAATGCAACCAGCTTCAGTGGAGAATCCCTTTTCTACTTTATTTTTTGCTAACACCATGTGCTTAAACAGAAATGTTAGAATGTGTGTATCAAAGAAAGTATCAGGATAGGGAGCAAAGGGTGGGAAGAAAGGATAAGCAACCGAAGAGAGGTTCTACATTGGTATCCTAATAATTATGATGATGATGTTATGGTGTGTTTGGTATCCTAATAATTATGATGATAATGTTCCTGTGTGTTTGGTATCCTAATAATTATGATGATAGTGATGCTGATCATACTGATGTTATGATGTATGTGATATCCCTATATTAATGACAATAATGACACTGATGTTATGATGTTTTTGGTATCCTTAAAATAATGATGAGAACGATGAGAATGATGCTGATGTTTTGGTGTGTTTGGCATCCTTATAATAGTGATGCTGATCATACTGATGTTATGGTGTGTTTGGCATCCTTATAATAGTGATGCTGATGATACTGATGTTATGGTGTGTTTGGCATCCTTATAAAAGTGATGCTGATCATACAGATGTGTTTGGTGTGTTTGGTATCCTTATAAAAGTGATGCTGATGATACTGATGTTATGGTGTGTTTGGCATCCTTATAATAGTGATGCTGATGATACTGATGTTATGGTGTGTTTGGCATCCTTATAATAGTGATGCTGATGATACTGATGTTATGGTGTGTTTGGCATCCTTATAATAGTGATGCTGATGATACTGATGTTATGGTGTGTTTGGTATGCTTATAAAAGTGATGCTGATGATACTGATGTTATGGTGTGTTTGGCATCCTTATAATAGTGATGCTGATGATACTGATGTTATGGTGTGTTTGGTATCCTTATTAAAGTGATGCTGATGATACTGATGTTATGGTGTGTTTGGCATCCTTATAATAGTGATGCTGATGATACTGATGTTATGGTGTGTTTGGTATCCTTATTAAAGTGATGCTGATGATACTGATGTTATGGTGTGTTTGGCATCCTTATAATAGTGATGCTGATGATACTGATGTTATGGTGTGTTTGGTATCCTTATAATAGTGATGCTGATGATACTGATGTCATGGTGTGTTTGGTATCCTTATAATAGTGATGCTGATGATACTGATGTTATGGTGTGTTTGGTATCCTTATAATAGTGATGCTGATGATACTGATGTTATGGTGTGTTTGGTATCCTTATAAAAGTGATGCTGATGATACTAATGTTAAGGTGTGTTTGGCATCCTTATAATAGTGATGCTGATGATACTGATGTTATGGTGTGTTTGGTATCCTAATAATAGTGATGCTGATGATACTGATGTTATGGTGTGTTTGGTATCCTTATAATAGTGATGCTGATGATACTGATGTTATGGTGTGTTTGGCATTGTTATATTAATGCTGATAATCATTCTGATTATACTGGAGTTGTGATGTGATTGGTATACTTTAAAATAATGATGATGATGATTACACTGATGTTACAGTGTTTTTTGTGTCCTTTACATTAAATCGGCAATTTTACTAAAGTAATTGTGTCTTTTCTCATCATAATAATGATGATACAGATGATACTGATGTTATGGTGTGTTTGGTATCCCTATAATAATGTTGCTGATAATACTGATGTTATGGGATGTCTGGTATCCCTATAATAATGTTGCTGATAATACTGATGTTATGGGATGTCTGGTATCCCTATAATAATGTTGCTGATAATACTGATGTTATGGGATGTTTGGTATCCATATAATAATGTTGCTGATAATAATGATGTTATGGTGTGTTTGGTATCCCTATAATAATGTTGCTGATGATACTGATGTTATGGTGTGTTTGGCATCCTTATAATAATGTCACTGATAATAATGATGTTATGGTGTGTTTGGTATCCCTATAATAATGTCACTGATAATAATGATGTTATGGCGTGTTTGGTATCCCTGTTATTATGTTGCTAGTAATACTGATGCTATGGTGTGTTTGGTATCCCTATAATAATGTTATTGATAATACTGATGTTGTGGTGTGTTTAGTATCCCTGTAATTATGATGATAATGATGACACTGATGTTATTGTGTTTTCGGTATCCTTATAATAATGTTATTGAAAATACTGATGTTGTGGTGTGTTTAGTATCCCTGTAATTACGATGTTACTGATGACACTGATGTTATGGTGTGTTTGGTATCCCTATAATAATGTTGCTGATGATACTGATGTTATGGTGTGTTTGGCATCCTTATAATAATGTCACTGATAATAATGATGTTATGGTGTGTTTGGTATCCCTATAATAATGTCACTGATAATAATGATGTTATGGTGTGTTTGGTATCCCTATAATAATGTCACTGATAATAATGATGTTATGGCGTGTTTGGTATCCCTGTTATTATGTTGCTAGTAATACTGATGCTATGGTGTGTTTGGTATCCCTATAATAATGTTATTGATAATACTGATGTTGTGGTGTGTTTAGTATCCCTGTAATTATGATGATAATGATGACACTGATGTTATTGTGTTTTCGGTATCCTTATAATAATGTTATTGAAAATACTGATGTTGTGGTGTGTTTAGTATCCCTGTAATTATGGTGATAATGATGACACTGATGTTATTGTGTGTTTGGTATCCCTATAATAATGTTACTGATAATACTGATGTTGTGGTGTGTTTAGTATCCCTGTAATTACGATGTTACTGATGACACTGATGTTATGGTGTGTTTGGTATCCCTGTTATTATGTTGCTGATAATACTGATGTTATGGTGTGTTTGGTATCCCTGTTATTATGTTGCTGATAATACTGATGTTATGGTGTGTTTGGTATCCCCATTATAATGATGATACTGATGTTATGGTGTTTTTTGTGTCCTTTCTTAGTAATGATGATTATAAAGGATTTTAATGGCAACGAGTTAAGAACGTTGTCTCTCACATGGAAAGGTTTAAAATTAAAAATGCTATCATATTTTTCGGGCCCTATGAATGGTCCTAAATTATCTCCCTATTGCTCCAATAGCAAGTCACCAATAATGTTAAGTGTTCTTTTTTTTTTTTTTTCCAAAATAAATCACACCACTTTATCTTTTCTTCTTCCTTTGTACTCATTTTATATATTATGGAAAGACTTTTATTTTGAATTATGGATAATTTGAATATTGTTTGTATATGTTTTTCTGCTGAACATGCTAATGTACTGATTGATTTCATCTGTAACTTAAACAGTAACTGAACTTGTACTTTTCTAGCACCTTTTACCACACTTGGGGTTAAGTGTTTTGCCCAAGGGCACATTGATATGTTGCTGCCGGAGCTGGAGATTGAACCACCCACCCGTCCAGTTGAGAAACAACCAACTCTACCACTGATCCAAGGTTGTTGTGATCTTTCTTTGTCATTTCTGTGCTCCTGCTTCACCGTGGCTCTCCTTCTAAAAGAGACTGTTGCATCTCACTGGCAATACTCTGGTTAAAAAAGGCTGAATTAAAAAGTGACATTATAAATCAGACTGCAACAGTACTATTATTGTTGTGTCATTCATATAATTGCCTGCTTAAACAATGTCATAACTTTTTACATCTCTGCATGCAGCCTGTTGTTGGTTGTGAGCAGAGCCGAGTCACATCCTCCTTGGTGCCACTCGGCTGTCAGCGTGAAAAACACCATGCAGCCTCCTGAAAGAAAACCTGACACTGTTGATTAAGACGTCCACTACACAGAAATGAAATACAACACTGCTCATACTCCTCCCATCCCCCTCTCTCACTCTTTATCACTTTCTCCTCTACGTTATTCTCTCTCTCTGCATCAACCTCTAACCAGAACCTTTCCTCTTTTTGATCTCCTCTTCCTCCTGCTTCTTCTTCTCTTTTCCTTCCTTGCTATCGCTGGAGGTGCTGAAAGACCTGGCCAGTGGTAATAGTCTCTTCATATTTTGCTTTCAACCCCAATTGCCTGCAGCCATCTCTCTTTCTCTCTTGCCGCTCTGAGAGGAGACATCCAAAATAGGTCATAAGGAGCCATCTTGGCCATGTTATGAATTCTCCTCATAATTGTTTGTGTCATCATGTAGATTTTTCAATAGACACTGCTTCCCCCCTCTTCAGAGTGCTTACCCTCAACTCCACATTTCTAAACAAATATTCCTCCTGATTCAAAGCCGAGTGTGCTCAGTAGAACGAATCGCTGCTGAGCACGCTCAGCCTGCAGTGTTTATCATCCCGAGGCTCTTAAACGAATACTGTATGTATAAATATATATCCACCGCACGGCGTGCATCGCCAGCGACATGCAAAGCTAATAAACTCATTAGGAACAATTAGACGTGGTGGCTCCAACTCATTCCGGGAAATGTGGGCAAACTGGGTCATGGCATGGCTGTACAGGAGCTCCGTATTCAGAGGCACAAAGCATGATGGGAGCTGAAACCAGACTCACCATTCTCTGAGTGGAAAAGCCAGCGTCTGTGTGCATTACACCACCCCATCTGCCATCTGTTAGGCTTGCATGCAGCTGCTCAGCCATGGAAACCCATCCGTGAAGCTCCCGCTGAAAAGACTTAGATTAACACCAGTGGAAGTTCAGAACTCTTCAGCTGTGGAATCAGCAGAACAGCAGGAGACTTTAATGCACCATGCACCTTAAGGTGGCCTTACACCTAACGACTTTTTGTGCAATTTCAAAGTCGCAGTAAAATCATGAGAGTCTTGCTAAAGTTGCAGCTCGATCCTGTGATCTCAGTCATTAGGTGTAAGACTGGATTTGAGCTGTTGTAAGGCAGTCTGCAGTCTTAGGTTTTTTAGGGAGACAGGAAATTTTGGAAAAGAATTACTGGAGAAAAAGGAAAATATTAGTTGTAGAGCAAGGATGTCAAACTTAATGACAACAGGGGCCAAATTCTGAATTTGGGTCCAACCTGAGGGCCGAGCAGCTTCCACATTTAACCATAAACTGTCAACTTCATTCTCACCAGCAATGAATTATGGGGGAAAACCACTTGGCGCTGATGTAAATGATTTTGAGATTGAAAAATTTCAAAATGAAGAGTTTAAAGGCTCAATATCTGAGATAACAATTCAAATTTATTCGCTCAAAAGGTCCAAACATGGTTTTTAAAGTAAAAAAAAAAAGTATTTAAAAGGCAAATATATGAGATGGAAAGTTGAAATAAAATTCTTAGCAGTCAAAATATGAAATAAAATTGAAAATCATTGGTTTAAAATGTCATAGTGGGAGAATTTTTTTTGTTTTTTTTTGTTTTAAAGGTCAAAATATTACTTAAAATGTAAAATTGTGGATCTAAAAGGTCAAGAAATAGATTAAAAAATCAAAATTGTGAATTGAAAAGGTCAACATACTAAATAAAAAGTCGTAACTGTGAGATACAAAATGAAGACTAGGAAATGGAAACAGAAATGTATTTTCCCTTATTCCTGACCTTTTATCACATTATTCTAACTTTTATCTTTTTCTAACTTTTATGACTTACAAAGGATATTTTAAGTCATCAAGGTTAAACTTACATTTTTAAGGAAATCTGCAGACCTCATACAGGTAGGCCAGTCATAATAAAATGATATGATTTAATGGGCCGGGTGTAACTGTACCACGGCCCAGATATGGCCCCCGGGCCTTGTGTTTGACACCCCTGTTGTAGAATAACACTTTGTTTAATTTGGCTGATGCAGTAAAAAGATATCCAGTGAAGAGCCATTTGAAAAGCCAGTTTGTGAGAGACAGATCTTTTCTGTGAACAAAGCCAACTTCCTTCTTTTTCTCTCCAGTTCTGTTTAGATCAGCGTTTCTCAACAGGTGGCTCAGGACCCAAAAGTGGCTTGCAAATGTGTTCCAGGAAACAAAAACTGCACCAGAAAGTCCATGAAAACTTCTTTAAAACACTCCTTTTTTTATCTACTCTCTGTGATTTGTCACGTTTTCTGCACCAGGTCCAAACTGAGCTGTTTTTTACTAAATAAATCCAATTAGTTTAAAAATATCTCAAATTTGGGTTGCAGGTTCTAACTGAGGAGTTGATGCTGAGTCCTGAAGCTGGACCAGTTGAGAACCACAGTTTAGACAGAGTGAAGTACAGTGGCACATGAACTGATATCCACAACGCTTAGCATTTAACCTTACATGCCAGATGGATTTGTTTCACTCATCCATCTGGAAAACCTTTGATATACAGCATTTGGGAAAGGGCAGAGGCTTTGAAATTTAAGTATGGCTGCATGAGTGCAATTAGCCAATAGCGTGCTAAAAAGCAAATCAGCTGGCCGTCAGCTGATGAGGGCTTGTGTGAGATCAGCTGATCTAGATAATATGGCAGTGCTTTACTCCATGGCCTCCCTGAACTAATGCTACACTCTCAATTTACTGCAACATGTTTTAGGCAATTTTGTATAGATATGGATTTGTGTGCCCTGAAATGTTGGGTTTTGGCTAAGATCTGCTCTAATGATTATACTCCATAAACCTGTATATACCCTGCACTCTACCACTGGTTTTGCTGGAACTTTTTCTGTCTGCTACTCGGACATGTCCCTCAATTTTGAACTAAACTGACTAAAATTTCTGCAGAAATTTTCTTCCACACTGAAGATAGATAACGCGTGAGTGATCATGTTTCTTTGGCAAACTGATCTCCTTGCAGCAACAGAGCCATTGCAAAGCTTTGCACTGTTACTTTTGTTAAACTGTTAACAATATTTGCAGAACTTCTTCCAGTAAATTGTACTTTTCCGTGAAGTTTGTCAGAGTTTAATGTAATAAACTCCTCTGAGCCTGAGTGGCTTCTTCCACAGCTTCATCTCCAGGAGAAGAGACAGTTTATGTTTGTCATTTGGGAGCTTTACCAGACCATTGACTTTTACTACAGCCACTCCAGCATAGTTTTCTCTTTCACTTATCTCTCACTTTCTACTCTGACTCATTATCTGCACACAGACCGTCCTCTGCTGCTTTCTTCTGCTCTTCTATAACTTTATAGCAGCTGTCTGACCGTCGTCTTTTTGCTAGTCTGTGTCTCTGAGCTCCACAGAGCGTCCTCCAGCTGCGGTGATTCTGCCGTCCTCAGCCCATAAAGATAAGAGCGGGACGGCTGGAATGTGGAGCAGAGAGGTGACGGAGACGGGATGAAGGGACGTAAACGGACATAAACTCAGACACTTTCTTTAACAACCTTTTAGCTTCTTCTGTTTATCCTACGAGCCATTCAGACACCATGTTTGACTGTAATCATCAGACCTTTTATACAGATTAATGTCACTTAAATAACTCCAGCTGTGACAAAGAAGGACAAAAACAGTTCAGACTCAGCTTTGGTTCTTCATGGTGCTTGTTTGGGGACTTTCAGCAGGAAAAAACTGGACATTTTCATCATTACTTTTTCTCAAAGCAGTCAAAGTTGGCCTAAAAGAATCCTGAACATCACACAAAGAGTAGGTAATGTTTTTGCAATGACAGGTGATTTTTGGAAAGCAAGGTTTAACATTAAAGTCTTCAGAAATAAGCCACGATTTATAATTTTCACTTCACTTTTGTCCAACCAAAAGCAGAAAACTCACTCAAGTTTGAAGTGGGATGGGAGCTTTGGTGCTTTTACCATCAGGTGAAAGTGCACAAAGGGACCATGAGGCATTTACAAAAGATGTGCATAAGACGTGAGTAAACCAGAGTCTGTAAAATAGCATTGAAATAGTTTAATGGTAGAACAAAACTCCACAGGAAGGATCCCTGAAGCTTCTAAAAAGCCCACGTACCTTCAAATTAAGAAAATTATATCACTTCAACGAGGCATTGCTGTGTGTTAAAACTGCATGACATAAAAATAGTACAAAATTTGTGGCAGAATAACTGACATTATCCCATGCAGTCTGCATGTATTATTTCCATATGACTGTTGTTAAGACATTATATTATGAAGTGGGATCATGAGATTTATTGTCACTCCTATGAGCAGATAGATAAATTCTGCATGCTCTCATTATAGTTTCATCTTGGAATTATGTACTTCTTTGGCTTTTTCAGTAAGTTAAAAATTAAAAAATCTGAGTCTAAACAGTAAAAATATAAGTTATAACTTTAAATTGTGAGTCTAAAAGGTAAAAGTATGGGTTAAAACTTTAAATTGTGAGTCCAAAAGGTAAAAATATGAGTTATAAGTTTAAATTGTGAGTCTAAAAGGTAAAAGTATGGGTTAAAACTTTAAATTGTGAGTCTAAACAGTAAAAATATGAGTTATAAGTTTAAATTGTGAGTCTAAAAGGTAAAAGTATGGGTTAAAACTTTAAATTGTGAGTCTAAACAGTAAAAATATGAGTTATAAGTTTAAATTGAGAGTCCAAAAGGTAAAAATATGAGTTATGACTTTAAATTGTGTGTCTAAACAGTAAAAATATGAGTTATAAGTTTAAATTGAGAGTCTAAAAGGTAAAAGTATGGGTTAAAACTTTGAATTGTGAGTCTAAATGGTAAAAATACGAGTTAAAATTTTAAATTGTGAGGTCAAAGTATGAGTTAAAACTTTAAATTGTGAGTCAAAAAAATTAAAATATGAGTTAAAATTTTAAATTGAAAGTCTAAAAGGTCAAAATATGAGTTAAAACTTTAAAATTGTGAGTCAAAAAAATCAAAATATGAGTTAAAATTTTAAATTGTGAGTCATAAAGGTCAAAATATCAGTTAATAAATTTAAATTGAAAGTCTGAAAGGTCAAAATAGCATTGCTGTTTGGTAAAATTGCATGACACAAAAAAGTAAAAACTTGTGGCAGAATAACTGACATTATCCCATGCAGTCTGCATGTCTTATTTCTATATGACTGTTGTTAAGACATTATGAAGAGGGACTATGAGATTTATTGTCACTCATATAAGCAGATAGATACATGCTGCATGCTCTTATTTTAGTTTACTCCTAGAGTTAGGTACTACTTTGGTTTCTTCAGTGAAAAGAAGTGCTTCAGAATATTTGTCCCCTTGTTGGGATTGCTGGATTAAAAAATATAAAGGACAAAATATGAGTTAAATTTTTTAATTTTGAGTCTAAAAGGTCAAAATTTGAAACTAAAAAGGTTAAATTCTAAATTTAAGCCTTAATTGAAGGTGCAAAATTAAAAATATGAAATGAGCAAACAAATCAGTTTTTTTTCCCCCACATTCCTGACATTTCATCTAATTATTTATCAAGGTCAAATTTACGTTTTTATACTGCAGACCTCATACAGGTGGGCCAGTTATAATAAAAATATGATACGACCTTTGGGCCCAGTATAATTGTTCAGGTATAATTGGCCTTCAATTTGACATAGAGAGTGATTCCACGTTACTGCAGTTAAATGTATCCTTGTTTTTAAAGATGTGTCTTCACTTAAACGAGCAGGTTTGAGATTCAGTTTCTCTTGTTTTTTTTTTTTGTTTTTTTATTGCACATTAAGAAAAGATCATATTTTACTGCAGAAACCTCTCAGGTATCAAAAGTAGTTACTCTGTAGTTTGAGAAAAACTTCAAATCAAATACTTTTCACTTTTACTGGAGTAGATTTATGCACAGTAAGTGTACCTTTACTTCAGGACATTAGTGTTGAACTCTTTCCACCTGTACATGCCGAGAGAGATTTTAATGTGTGTGATATTGTAAAGAAGAGACTGACGTTTACGTCATTATTCCTTCACAAATGCACCGTGTGTGTTTTTCTACTTATTAACTATGTGATGATGGTTTATAAAAATTATTGCACTCCTCCTTTAAAGTGTGAGCTCTAAAACTGGTCACATTTGAGATAAAAAAAAAAATGAATCAGATGTATGTTCTGTGTAGTCAGTGATTATTTTAACAACACATTTTATCTAAAATTTATTTTGAAATGGCACAACTATTGCAAGAACTCTGTCTCTGAACTGAAGATCAGCTTGTTGTTATGGTTACCAGTAAAAAATGAAGCATTTTTCAGACATTTATGTGTAGTTTGTCACAAATTAATTTCAACATGTTTGCTTGACTGTAATGCACTTTATATCGGGGTTAATGGAGCCTCCCTGGATTACTGTTAGTCCAAAATGCTGCTGCTCTTCAGGTAAGTGAAAAGGTGAATATTTTCCCCCCTATTGTCCTAGCTCCTCCATCTCCCTGTTTATTTTAGAATTTATTTTAAATTAGATTTTTTATTCGCAAGGATCAGAACCTCAGAACATACATTTGTGACCCTCTAAGCCCAGATCAGATCCTGAATACTGTGATTCAGTTTGTCAGATCTCTAACAGAGATTTGTTAAATATTTCATTACATAACTAAAACCCCTGCTTTTTTCTTCAGGATGCATGTGTGCCTTTGTGTTTTTATGCACTTCATAATATTTTATAGTGTTTTTATTTGTAATGCATTTTAAATGTCCACATTTTCAAATACACTGGATGAATAAATTGGACTGGAATGGATTGAAGATTATATATTTGTTTGTTTTTTCTGATTTATAGCAGTTTTTATGACCGGTCTAAAAGCATGTCATTATAAAGTCATCAGAAGGAAGAACTCATAATTAAAAATGTTTATTTTGTTGATGTAGACCAACAAAAAATGAACCAGAAAACCATAATCCAGGTGCCAAAAATGTTTGAGTTCCAATCTTTTCTCATCCCTGTTGATCCTGACTTTATAGCCCTACAGCGGTCTGAGCCATCAGACCAAGCCCCCCACCCCCCCTCCACACTCACAGACAGAGTGGGTCCCTGTGCTGTGGTCTGCAGGACCACCGGCAGGCCGGTTCTAATGATTTCACAGCAGCAGATTTAACAGAGGGAGGCTGCTCTGTGTCAGACGAGCCCACGGGGCTCAGAGAGGCTGACAGTCAAAACACGGACATAAAGGTTTGACCCTGAGAAACGTCGAGGTGGGGATGGTTCAGGGACCCGCTGCTCTAAAAGCACTTTAACACCAGAAGAGGCTCAAACACTGAGCTGAAGTTTCTCTGAGAGGCTCAGGAGTGAAAGGAAACAACGCGCTGAGACAGCGTGTAAAGTTCATATACATATTTTCATATAATTAACACCCTAAACTTTTATAATTTACCTATTCTATAACGTTTGTGTATATTTGCTCAACTAAACTATGTTTATTTAATCTTATGAGCTGATGGATGCTTCTTAAAACATTCTTTGTAAAACCCTTCATGATTACATTCTGAGTGCTATGATCATATATGGCCATGCAATATTATTTTTTAATATATATTTTTAATATCTATTTCCTGAAATTATCATAATGAGCCTAATGGTGTATACAATAAACACTGTAAGATTGTTCAAAAAATAAAAGTGCTATTTAACATAACTTATCTTTGTATTATTATTAATTTATAAGTTGGTATTTTATTTTGGTAGGGAGTCCATTTACCTCATGGTCACGTGCTTCCATTTCTTCGTTTCCAGACCTTAAACAGCAAAACGAAAAAAGGACAATCCAAAAACCAATATTAGGCCGTTATTTGATTTTAGTTTTTTCGTTTTTTTGTTCAGAAAGATTTTTTTGTTGTTGTTGTTTATTGGTTTTGACAGAAAATCATATTATACTTTAGTCCCCTGACCAAAAATTAGCTGTTTTTCCATTTTTTTCGTTTTTGACCACAAATGGAAAAAAACAGTAAAATGAGTTGTTTTTCATTTTTTCATTTTGGTCACAAAAACGGAGAAACAAATAACTTTTTAAACTTTTAAAACTTTTTAAACTTTTTAAATTTTTAAAAAGGGTCCAATTTTTGTTTTTCAATGTTGTTATTTTGTTTCCTTATTTAATGAAATACCTTAAGAAAAGGACATCATGTGACCCATTGGGAAAGATAAGCTTTTCAAAACAAAAGCCTTAATGTCAAAACAAGAGCCATCGTTTGTGTTTTACAGTATTTTAAAAGGCCAAAATGCTCTATATGATAAATAGTGTAAATTATAAATGTCCTGGCAATTTAAAGGGATACTTCAACATTTTGGCAAATTTGCCCATTGCCATAATTCCTGTAGTCTTAGTGATAGATTTGTTTCCTTTAGTTGGCGCTGCAAGCTGTTTCTAGATCTGGGGGGACCGATATACCAGCTGCACAGCTAACGCCATGGAAGCAGATGGTATTTTTGTGCTTTCCCTCATCAAACTCATCAAATACACAATCCAACAACTCCAAAACGCTCTCGTGGACAAGTTGTGACCTGTACATTCACCACACTATGAAATAATCACGGAACATTACGAGACGGAGATGTTTTAAAGTTAAATGCAAAGCCAGAACTACACTCCAAACATGGCTGCTGCACTGTGTCACTCCGCCCAGTGGTTCACTCAAGAAATAGTTCCAAGTATTTGCTTCATGTGTAGTAATGTTACATATTTATACGTTATTATTTCATAGCGTGGTGAATGTGCAGGTCACAACTTGTCCATGAGAGCGTTTTGGAGTTGTTGGATTGTGTATTTGATGAGTTTGATGAGGGAAAGACAAAAATTCCGTCTGCTTCTGTGACGTTAGCTGTGCTGGTATGTCGGTCCCCCCAGATCTAGAAACAGCTTGCACCGACAACTAAAGGAAACAAACCTATTACTAAGACTACAGGAATTATGGCAATGGGCGAATTTGCCAAAATGTTGAAGTATCCCTTTAAGATAGATAGATAGATAGATAGATACTACTATTATAATACTGTCAAACATGAAGTTGCAGAAAAAGTTGCAGAAAACAAACAAAATTGCCACCCAAATTACAAAGATGCTGATTGGCATAGGATTAGTTTTACCTGATAATCTCTGCACTAGATTAAAAGCACAGACATCCTCTATGACTATTATTTTACAATCAGAGCTCCTTAGGTCAGTGGTTCTTAACTGGTGGGTCTGGACCCAAAAGTGGGTTGTGAAGCTCTTTCTAGTGAGTCGCGAATATGTGCCAGAGAAAAAGATGTAAGAAAACAACACCATCTACAGAAGCCGTAAGTGGACATGCATTCATTTCATACATGTATGTTTTTGTTACGTTTTCCAATGATTGTAGGCAAAATTCAGTATCTTCCTCTGACGTAAGGCTGGTTTACCCAAGATAACAAGGAAATTCTTCTGGAAGTTACCAATCTTCCATGCTATCTTGGAAAACTGGTGTAAAATAAGAATCCTTCTGTAATGATGTTCTTTTCAAACGTGTTTGTTTTTTCCCGTCTCTTTGTTCAATACGTTTTTCTATTAAGGGTCCAAATGTTAGTGCCTGGAGAAAAAAAAGACATGGAGAAATGTCTTTTTTTTGGAGTGTTCTTTTGGCCTCATGATGTAATGGTAGCCAAGAATACTGATTAACCAACATTCATGAAATAAATGACGATTTTTTTATATATATATTTGGGTCATGATTTCTGTTAAATTGGGGGTATTATGCCTTTTTTCAAAGCTTTACACCATCTCTCTGATACCCATGTAGTAGCTTCACATGGTTTACAGCTCAAAAAACTCCTCATGTTTCTCACACGGGCGTCCCCCCCCCCCCCCCGGACCTGCTGTCCTCCGACTTGCCAATTTGCCAGAGGTTGGCCAGCAGCAGGACTCAATGTTTTGTGCCCGCCCCCTCCAATGTGGCTATGTTGCTAAGCTAGTACTTTGTAAACTCTGAATGTACTGGTCCAACTGAGTAAAATATGGCAAATTTTGGTATACGTCCATACGTGTTAGACCCAGAGTCTGACCCTGATAGTTTGGAGAGAGAGGGGGAAGAAAACCAGCAGCAGTGAAGGATAGAGCGGGACGTATCTGTTTGGTAAGTGTTTAATTACTGTGTTAATAAATGGCTAAAAAGCCTTGTGGGGGCGGTCTGTTCTGCTTTGCCAGCAGCACAGACGAACCAGTCAGGAGATCCTATTGCGATGACCTCATCAGTTTGCTCCATCGAAATCTCATCTCGGGAGAATCTCTGAGAGATTTTCAATGAACTGGTTTCATCAGTTTACACGCTAATTCCAAGATTACTGCCGCATACATTTATCTTGCGGTTTGAAAATTTGCATATGTGAAGTATGGGCACGCAACATTGTGACTTTATATTTATGTTTTAAAAATCGGAAAAGTATACCCCCTCTTTAAGGAGGAGGTGGTTGGTCCTGATGCCTGACCAGTTGAGAACCACCGCCTTAGGTGATACTGATCCTTGGGAATAGGCCTGGAAGGTTAAAAGTATACAGGATTAACTGGTCAGTTGTTCTTAAAGAATCTCCTTTTTTGTTAGGGAATAGCAATAGGAACTTTATTTTCATTTCTACATAACAAAATCAAGTTTGGCAACAATCACCAATTTAGCAGCATTAGCAAATAAGTCATGAAGACAAAACAATTACCCTTTCACCCAGTGAATAATCATCAAACCCAATCAATAATCATTAAAAAGTGCGACAATGCAGTACAGCAGTGCATTCTCAGCTTTAGGGATTTGTTTTAGAAATGCCGTTATCTCTGACGAGACGTCTTTTATCCTGTTTTTCTGTCATGGGACATACATGTGTAAAACGTGATAATAAAAGGAGAAACTCAGCTAGAGTATATGTGTTGCATCCCTGCATGTCCTCTCTCATGAATAAATAAATGTCCGTTGTGTTGCTGTTTGTGTACTCTAACACTGTGTTGTGGTGTTGGGGGTCATTGTGCTCACTAACATAATTGCCCCACAGGCTCTTAATGACGGAGGCAGCTAGTTAAAGTCCCTGTTTGTCCATTCATACTCTCTCTCTCCTCCCTCCAGCTCGCTCTCCCCCTCATTAAAATGCTGAATGGGCCACAGATGTGGAGTCGCCCCTTCGTTTGTTACCTGGAAGGAGCTTTGGGAGAGGTGAAGGTAGGAAGAGAAGTTAAACACTGGGGCGAGGGCTTCGTTTCCCTGCCGAGGCCACCCAGGCTAAAAATGTGCTCAGAGCTGTGGGGAGACTTTATGTCCACTCACAGATGTTACCTGCTGTGTGATGGTGGAGGAACTTTGAGCTTTGAATGTCCTTAAAGACAGGCTTATGGGAATTTTATGACACACTAAGATGGTCACATAAATCTGGAGGATCTGCTAGTACTGGTCCCAAAGTCCTTCATCAATCAAACCAGGCAGTCACACGTGGGACGGCTCACAGGATCAGTGCAGCATTGTCTGAAGGTTTACTTTGTGTTGAAATTTAGAGGGTTTTCTGGAAAATTCACCACAAAGCCTTGAAAAAAAAAAATAAAGTTAAAGTTGTTTTTGTATCAATGACTGATTACATACAGTACTTCCATGTAGTTGTAGCTGTCAGCAAGGTCATGGCAAAAGTCAAAGGCTCTCTGATCTCCTAATCTGATAGTAGTGATGGGAATTTCAGCTCATTTTAGTGATCTGGATCATTTGGCATTTCCAAAATGGCTTTTATTCTGGTACCAGTTTGGTTTCATTTCCCTGTAAATTTAGAAATATAATGACATATGACTGATACTGGTGCTGGTATTTTACTCCAACCATGCTTTTAGTTTTAGTCACCTGAAACCTGAGCTTTTGTTTGGAAAGCATTTTTGTTTTATCTGGTATAAGTAGGAGCTGACAAGTTAAAACAAAGAGAAGAAGGGTTGAAATTACTAAATTGGGACTAAAAGATTTGTGCTCAAAAAACTAAGACTAAAATAAAAAGTAGCTGTCAAATTTAACACTGATATTAATGTTACACCATCAAGCATGAGTCCCTAATGTTTGGTGTACCTGTGGTAGTCTGTTGAAAAGATCATCTCTACTAAGTAGTGGAGTAAAGATAATTCAAAATATGGATGGGTTATCCTATCTTGACGTTAGCTGTCCGAGTGCATCGGTCTGCGGAGCCCTGGTAAAAATGCGTCATGAACCGGTCTTTGGACCGGTTTTAACATTAGAGATCAGTTAGTTGAGGCTCTGCTTGTTTTCATATCCTGTTCCACCATGCTCTGGCTCAGCGTCTGTAATCTCACGCGACCCACGGTGACCTTTTACCTTTAAATGAGAGTTTGTAGGTGCTCGCTAGGTAGCTGGATGTGTTTCACCGGTTGACGCCTAAATATCTTTCAGTTCTGCACCTTAGAAAAAAGTCATGTGGACTTTATATGAAGGAAGGATAACTTTCAAAATGTCTGCCCGTCTGTACGCTTTGGAGAAAAGCGATTAAGAACTACGGCAGCTCATAAATCTCACCTGTTGAGACGGCGGAGCTAAAGTTTAGCTAAGATGCTAACACCAAGTGCAGCACAAACAGACCCGAAAATAAACACCTCTCTGAGTTAAAACTCTTCAGTTGTCATCGTAACAACAGCCCCTTTATTTACAGGGTTTACAACCGTAACGTGTTGTTGGGAGTGATTGATTTGGTAACATAATCAATACATCTGAGCCCACTGATAGGATATCAAACAGAGAGGACTTCACTGAGCTGGAGATTAGCTGTTCCCTCGTGAATTAATACAAGAATGAAAACAATCAAGAATGATCAGATACACAGAGAAAGGAAATAACCATGTTTTTGAGACATGTAGACTGAAAACTCACATTAAGAGGAATTATGAAAGGAAAAAATGTATAGAAAGCTGTTTTAATTTGACTGTTTCCAATTTTGTTTTAACCCATTGTTCTCCTGTACTAGCAGACACACAGAGCTAAGTCTATCCAAATCTCCTTGTGTCTTCAAATTTGTTTTAATTTGTGCTTCTTGGGAAAATTTGATATTTAGTTAGTACTGTTATTTGGATTAATACCGCTTAGGAAGTTACAAGTACAGAAGGATGAACATGTACCAGTAAAAACTCATTTTAATATTTATCTCCCAAAAATGTCAAAGTAAGACACCTGGGCACCTGGGTGTGATGAAAACTTTCTTAAACATAATTTCAGAATTTTAGCACAGAGGCCTGGAATTTAGTCTGCTTTATAAATAAGATCAAATAAACTTAGATTATCATGAAATGATCTTGTTTTCCCCTTTTTGCTAACTTTGTTAAAGCAAAAAGTTATTTTGATTCTATAATTAGATTGTACCGGATTGAATCGTTCTGTATTTTAATGAATCGTCAGTGAATCGAATGGTAGTCTGTGGATTGAGATTTGAATCGTCTTGAGAAGGAGAGATTCACACCCCTACTACTAAGAAATCAAATAACACACAGACAAAATAGGATTTATTAATCACAATACAAATAATAATAAGGATATTAAACAGCTCTTAAACAGGATCTGGATCTTTTCGTTCATGTAGAAGAGCCAGCTCTTTAATCCAGCTCGTTCACGAATGACACGTCACAATGAGATAGTGAACATTGTAAGAGACTGAAGAATTGCGTAGTCTGATCCGGCCTAGTTGTAGGATTTTCTCCCTCCTTCCCTCAGCTGGTGACTGAGCACACCTGCGTCAACTCAGCAGTATAAGAACAGGGTTCTTATTTATAAATGCTGCGTACGCACAAAACAAGAACTAAAGTTGGCGTGCGCCAATTTCCATGTAACGTAAGTGATCTATAAAACTAGAGCTGATGGTAAAATATGCACACCTGTAAGCACACTCTGACCCATGCGTACGAAAGAGGCAGAGAAATTGGCGACACACACAGTGAGGTGGTGAACTGAAGCCAGTGCATCTGAAAGTTTCACTAAATAAAAACTTTAATATCCACGTAACCATAAGTAGATAGTTTCATTGTTATGCCTGCCTAGTGAGCCCTATTCTACCTTCCAATATAAAAATGTTCTTATATTTACTATCAGTAAACCTGGCTGTTTGGATCAATCTGCTCTCGTAGATTGGCAGCAGCTGGCGCTGAATATATACCCGTCACATATCTCGATTGTGGCATAGATGGCCAAACTGTAACTTCTTCTCTGATGTGGAAGTCTGTTATAATGGCAGTAGTTTCTTAAAAATCTTTTCATTGTCACAGAGATATTTTAGTCTAAATGTTTTTTACTGTGCTGCAAGATACAGAGAGTAAACCGAGACATGAGTGTCTGCTACATGCAGATTCCTCTTTATCTTCTCATCATTGAGCACATCTGCAAGTATTTATTCATATAACTAAGCAAAATGAGTAAATAAAGCCTGGACAGCTCTTAAACAATCAGAGTATATTCTCATAGTCAGTCAGAGTTTAGTCTGAGCTCGCCACAATAAAATAAAAATTAAATACATGCATGCTTTTGTGCTCAGATGAAAGTTTTTAATGGCATCCGCTGTGGGGAGAGGAAATAAAACTTTATTATATAAATTGTATTCCTTAATCCTACAAACACTGATGGATGTTTGTTAATGAGAAATGACATTTTAACACCCAAACCGATGGCTCTTTTTATAATAGCATCAACAATTAATCCCTACAAAGTGGAGACATGGGTTCTCTGTATGTAGAAAAGTTTTGTATGATTTATCTTTGAGCAGAAACTCACCAGGGTTGAATATCAGCGTGAGTTGAGCTGTGTTGTAACTCCCTCCTTATCTATAAAGAGCCTAAAATAGCCTCCCTGCTCCGCTCTGTCACAGCTACATCAGGACTCATGATAGTGTCAGATCAGGCCCAGGAATGCAGCGACAAGCTCTCACACTCAGATTGGATGCTTATCACAGCAGCGTGAGCTCTGATTGGATGCTTATCATAACCATATCCTGTTGTCGGCTGATGGACTGACCTTTATGCTATCAGCGCAGGATGCCATGGCAGGGCGAGCTGCGGTTGCTGGACTTTCCCTCATGGTTCTTCACACCTTCTGCAGATGTATGAGCTCAATAAGATATTATTAGATCTGCTGCTGTGAATCACTGCTAACCTTATGAGGAGAGGAAAATGAGGTAAAATGGCATATTGCATTTAAATGCACAAAGACAGAAAAGAGAGCATGCCTTTTCACAATTTCCTTGGCGTTTCTGAGATTTCTGCTGCCTGGGCATAAAAAAATAAAACACATTTTGCCACAATTAAGTGATTTTGTGAATAAAAAAAATTAATTATGTAATTCAAAGTCCCTCTGTTATGTTACGCAACACTTGGTTGATAATTCCCAAGAGACTTTCTAAATTTGATACAATGCTTTTAAAGGGATATTTCAGTATTTTTGGAGTTGGGTCATATGAAGTACCTAGCAGAAGTAGTGGCATAAGCATCCAGTGATTTCTGGAAGCAAGAGCATGTAACCAGTAGCTGAGGCCCGCAGAGCAAAATTGAGTCAAAAACAACAAAGCTTTCTGGGTAAAAAATAAACTGCTTTAAAATAAAATTTTCAATAATGTGTACTTGTGAGACAGCATTGTTTTTCAGCCAGTTTTTTACCAGAAGCTCTCTAAATTCCATAGAGAAACTGTACCCATCTATTACACTGTATAGCCTAGCTACCTGGCTGTTACAACCAGCTGGTCCTTCTTAAAGGAGCAATGCTCACTAAATTCACTGGAGGTTAAAGCAACAGCCACAGCTAGGTACCTCATACAACTCAACAACTACAAAAATACTGAAAGATCCCTTTAAAAAGCCAAAAGCGATACCTGTTTTCATGTCTAAGTGCACTAAGGAGCTGCTGGAATTGTGATTGGCTTGTGGCATTGGAGGGCGGGGCTAAGGCAAAGGTTGATTCTAAAGCTGGTGTTTTCATTTTTAGTATTCTATTTGGCACAGTTCCCTGCATGTCCGTTTCAACATTTGTGAGCTTTATGGGTGCACAGCATTCAGATGGTGTCACTTCCTGGTCTGCTCACTTTCATCGGCTATTGTAGAGCAGCCTAATCTGACATCATAATGATCAAATTTGTTAACAGTCGAAGACTGGGGAGGCTCTGACTCAACTGAAAGCAGTGAAATAATTGTATTGTCACTAACCACTTGTGGATTATTTTATCCCTTGCAACGAAGTGTGAAATGGGCTTTACTCCCCTTCAGTCTTTATTTGTATGGCACTTTTTATTAGGGCTGTCAAAATTAACGTGTTAATGTGGATTAATCCATCATCATGACTAATCTGATTAAAAATTTTAACGCAATTAACCCATCTACAGCGCAGATTACTCAAAATCCCTGAAACATCTCTGGCAACGCATTTCAGTTTATCCAAGTAGGGTTACCGTCGAGAATACCACCGCGCATGTGCAAATGGGCCGTTGATCCGGTAGTGACTAACCAACTTGATATGAAAGACACTAAACAGCACGTTGGCCCTCTGGATGGGAAATTTGAGTACAAAAAAAACTCCAAGACAGAACAGTCGACAGACATAAAGTATTATGCACATTCTGCAGGAAGGAGTTTTCTTTTCCCCGAAGCACTTCTAGCTTAAAATACCACATTAACGCAAAGCATACGTTCGATATGCGCCCTGAAAGAAATATATGGCCAAAAAAAAAAAAAAAAAAAAATCTATAATGTGCTTTTATTTTGAAGGAAATGTCTGCATCTTTTATTCCATCTCAAGTCCAAGCTGCACTATTTTTCATTAAAATATTTGGTTTGATTGCAAATGTAAGAAATGTAGGTTGCGGTTTGTCCTTACAAAGATGGCAGAGGATCCTTACATTAGAGTAGTTGAGAACCACTAGTCCATACACAATGCTGGCAAATACGTCATAAAAATTGTCTAGTAAATTCCAATCCATGCAGTTATTGTTCTCCAGTGTGTTATTTACAACAAATCTCTGAGTTACTTAGATTTTTGACTTCAGAGGAAAGGCATCTTGTGAAAAGAACTGATAACTCAGAAGGTACCTGCAGCCCCTAACTACTGGCTTTGACTTTTAGACTTGGTTTGTAATTTTAGACTTGATTTAGTTTAACCTATGGGGACGTATTGTGAAAAATACACCCATTCAATTATTTTGCATGTATTTGAGTATGTCCCAGCCATCATAATGAGAAATAAGCCAACCCAAAAATGATTCGAGCTGAAACAAAGAAGGGATGCATGATATTAACAATCAGAAATCATACTGAGGGGCGCGCCGGTAGTCGAGTGGCACCATGTACGCAGGCGGCCCGGGTTCGAATCCGGCCTGTGGCACCATTTCCTGCATGTCACTCCCCGCTCTCTTCCCTGTTTCCGACTCTATCCACTGTCCTCCTATCTCTAATAAAGGCACGAAAAAGCCCCCCCCCCCCCAAAAAAATCATGCTGAAACAGCTAATTATCATAATATTATCAGCAGCAGCTGTGAAAAATTCTGCTGATATTTACAATCAAAATATCAGCCATAAATGTCATTTACAAGTTGCCAAGACAGGCAGCAGCACATTTAACAGGGTCGCATGTAAATCACTACAATCACAGAACAACCTATCACAGATCAGAAAAAAAAATCTACAACCTGAAGAATCTTCCTCCAGCACCTTCAATCTACTTTTACAACAACTGAAAGAGACCGGCTCTACTATACAATAATTTCCCTGCAGAAGATTCCAGGCTGCAGGAGCAGCTACCTGAAACTTTGGAAACTTTGGGCACACATTGCAAAAGTAAATTTTGAGGCTGAGTCATAGAGCAAAGACTACGGTGGCCCTGAAGGCCAACAGGATTAATATTTCAAAAATGCAAAATAAATGTCACAAAACACAAAAATATTTCACAAAACACAAAAATATTTCCTCGTCCTCTTCCCTCCTGGTAAACACTTTAAATTTCACGCTAGAACAGCTATTGTGGTATCCAGTGGAAACAAGAAATGACTTGGGTTTCGTCCAATCAGAGACAAGTACCAGAGTCCTACCCTTTCCAGTTTCCTGAAATATATTTCATGCTCTATGAAATATTTGTGTTTTGTAAAATATATTCATGTTTTGTGAAATATTTGTGTTTTTGAGAAATAATTTTGTGTAATGTGAAATATTTTTGTGTTTTGTGAAATTTATGTTTAGTTAAATTTATTTTGCACTTTTGAAATATTAATCCTGTTGGCCTTCAGGGCCCCCGTAGGAGACTGTAGCTTCCAGAACTTTTCACATGAATTAAAGTATGATGGAAGCAGATTTATAAATGAGGATATGGCATTGATTTTGTCCACGTGTGGTCAAAGAAAGTCAACCAAGTTGATGATACAGAATACAATAATGAGTTAAGGACTTTAGATGCGTTGTAAACCACAACGCCCCGTCATTATCCAAAGATTTAAAGCACTGGGAGGATGCGTGTATGTACGAAACATCGCCATAATCAATCAGAGACATAAAAAAATGCAGCAAAAAGCTTTTCCTTTCAGAGAAGAAAAACAAAACTGATATTTGTTGATTTGTTCATCCTTAAACTTTGTTTTAAGAACTGAAGTTTTAGGTCTGAAGTGTATTTAAATATCAGTAAAGATTTTAGTATCACATAAGATGAATTTGTAATTATTGGCATAAAAATTCAATATTGTACAACTCTAAAACAAAGAATGCAGCTAGTTATTAATATATTATTAATATACTTATGCTTAACAAATTTAATAGACCACAACCCAAAGTAAGGTTTATGCCACAGCTTTATTATAAAGTGCTTTAATGCGGATTCTTTCATTTTCAGTCAGCTCTCCACGTTTTACCATTTTGAACAGGAATGAGGAATTTCAAACTGAATTCACCCAAATTTGAGCTGGCTCACTGGGCTTCTCTGAGAAGAATCAAGCATAACATTCAACCACTAAAACTCATTTTTCTGTTCAGGAATGCAAATAAATAACTATAATTTGACATATTAATCAAGAAATAATAATGTGCTTTACTATTTTTTCAGTTTTTCTGTAAATCAGTAAATGTGAAAATTCATGGATAACAACAATAATTATATTTTAGCATTAAAAATATCATTTGGGTTAAAGAGCTTCTATATATTGGTGTATTAACCATTGCAGAAACATAAAAAATGATATTGGTAATTACCAATGCTGTTAATTTAGGGCAGCTGTGGCAGAAACCATACTTTGAGTGGTGGTCCAATAAATTTGTTAAGCACTGTATATATTTTCAGGGATTAAGAATGCATTTTGAGGAAAAATATAAATTACCCAAACATATTTTGTTTTCTTTCATGTTAGGAGACATTTTTGGTTTAAATATTACAAATTATCAGCATGAAGCAAACTCTTAAAGAAAAAACTGATTCCTCACAAACTCTGCTCATCACAAGAATTAAACAGAGAAATGAAAACTATTGACGCAAGCAGTTTATGAATTGCAAACCATTCCATAATTCACATATCAATCTGCTTATTGGATGATCAAAACATTCTCAGGATGCATGATGCAAAGCCAGGCAGACATCGGTCAAATCTTTGGTGAAATATTAGCTATTTCTGAAGGTTTGGATTGTTTTAGTCAGTTTTTGTAGATTCTAAATAAAACTCTGTGATTGATTTATAAAATGCTTAGCCATTCAGCGTATAGACTAAAAACCCAGGGAGGCATGTGAAAAATACCAATACCAAACATCCAGAGTGAAAGTAAGACCAAAGCAGCATAAAATAACTTTTGGTTTCTCCTTAAAATTGCTCCGCAGATCATGAATTCTACCTTAAATTACTCCTTGGACAGAGATGACTGCAGAATTGTAGGGAGTAATTCTGCTGCTGGGACATAAATCTGAGCGTGAGTGCTTTGTGGCTGCCCAGGTCAGTCCTCCTGTGGGAAAAGAGAGATGAGAGGCTCAGGGTCAATCTGGGCTAAGCCCCGCTGGTGCCAGCGGACCCCCCGGTTCCCCCAACAGACCCTGCGCCAGAGCTGACATCCGACTAGGGTCAAAAGCTGTCTAAGAAACGGACCTGGTGTTCGTTCAAGAGAAGAGAAAAAGACGTAATGACATCAGCAACATGTCGAACCTGCTGATCCTGTCAAATTATATCGCAATACTTACATAGTCCCTGAAATCAGTCTTTTGTTTTAGAGAAAGTTGGAAATCCAGAGGCCAAAGAAGGTCGATGAGCATCTGCACGCAGAGTAAAAATAAATGTTATTTTAATCACCCTAGGGACTGAAATAAAAGTCATGAAGTCTTGCAGTTAAGTGAGATGACCTTGTTTGAGATGCCAGTTTGAACTTCAATCAAACACCCACAAAAGAAGAAACACATGAAGAGAGCTGAAATCCATAAATCAGCAAATAGTTTGATAACTGATTAATCTTTTCAATCCATTATCCCTCCAACAGTGCCAAACATTAACTGGTTTCAGCATCTCTCGTGTAATAAGACACATACTTGAAGCATCTTGAAGGTTTTCTTTGTGAGGAGAACCCTATTTATCTCAATTCTTCTGTCAAATTATTGACCTAGCGTGATATCACTTACCACAATTTGTAACAAATATATATATATATATATATATATATATATATATATATATATATATATATAAAACTCCAGATTGGGGCCAAGAAATTATTTCTGCAGAGAAGCACTACCAAACCACCAAAGTTTTGTGCTGATAATAGTTATGCAGCTCCTCAAAAATGAGAAAAAAAAAATTAAAAAACTGAGCTACTCAAGTACCTAAAATAGAGGCACATTCAGGCAAAAAGTGTTAAAATCACAAAGAGATCTCGGCCAACCTTGATTAAAAGCTTGTGTCTAAAGTCTGGAGAAGTTGAGTCAGACAGTTTCCATCAAGCTTGTCCAATTTGGTTCTGTAGAACCGGTCATGGTAAACCCCAGTCTTGCTTGTACTTTCAAAGCTAATGCCCATCCAGTCTCACTTCTTGCAATGGGAAATGGCTCTTCTTAGAGATCCAGGTCATTCAGCTTAGATCAGCAATACAAGTCGGTCCTCAGCCAGCTCTTCATTTGCTACCAGTTTGGCTTTCAAAATGTGTATTTAACAGAAAAATAAAAAAGGAAACTGGCTCTGAAACAGGAACCAGCTGGTCTCATATGTGAACATTTCCCAGTGGCTCCCCCCGCAAGGTTAAGTTGCTTAATAGTACATCAGCATTTCTATTTAAAGGATGTTCGTGACAAAATGAGGGAGAAAAGCTGTTAAGCGGCACAGCTAGCCTCTTAGATCAGCACAAGACTCCTCTAGATTCTCTTTTCCCTTTATCTATTCTTCTTTAAAGTTTTAACATACTAAATTTCTTCCCAGACAAGCAAGATTTTATTTATGTAGCACATTATACCAACAAGCCAATTAAGTGCTCTACATACGACATGGGATCATAATGACAGAGGGAAAAGAAATGCCTTAGATACAGATAAAAAAAAAGAGAAATTAACAGAGAAGGAGAAAAAATCCCAGCTACAGCAGAGGCTAAAATACAGAAAGACAACCACAGTGCCATGTTGTTATTCCCATGGATTTTTATTCCCCGTCTGACATACGTCATTTGGATCACATGACTGCAAACCACATGGTCCACAGGCTGGTCTTTTTTTAATACTTGGCTTGGCTCAGTGGCTACTGTTATGTTTATATTCACTGTCATGGTTGTGAGCTGTACAGGTATGCAACATCTGATTGGGCACCATTCCTGGTCTGCTTACTCAACAAGGGAGTCCTCCTGTGTTGAGTAAATCACCCATTGTTTGTTGAGTTTGCTTCCCACAGGCAGGATTTGTCTGAGTCAGTAACTTTGCTCATGGTGCAAAAGTGTCAATTGCCAAATGCATTCTGGGAAAACTCTGCAGATTAGGGGACAGTTGTCAAATAATTTAGATCTAATTATAGGAAAAAAAAACTATTAATGATTAAGTAATGTTTACTTAAATCCAAAAAATGCATCCTATCAATCCAAAACAGTGGCAGAGTGTGAAGCAGGTGGTATGAGAATAGGCACCTCCAAGTCTGAGGCCACGGTCCTCTGCCGGAAAATGGTGGGTTGCCCACTCAAGGTGGGAAGTGAGTCTTTGCCCCAAGTAAAGGAGTTCAAATATCTCGGGGTCTTGTTCACAAGTGAGGGTAGAATAGACTGTGAGATTGACAGGCGGATCAGTGCAGCAACAGCTGTATTGTACAAGCAATCAAAATGAGATTCCTCAGGACGGTGGCCGAGCTCAGCCTCACAGACAGAGTGAGGAGCCGTGACATACGGAAGGATCTCTTAGTAGAACCGCTGCTCCTTCACGTCAAAAGAAGCCAGTTGAGGTGGTGCAGACATCTGATCAGGATGCCTCTTGGGCGTCTTCCTGTGGAGGTCTTCCGGGGCACAACCTACTGGAAGGACCCCGAGGCAGACCCAGAACTCGCTGGAGGGATTCTTTATCCCATCTGGCCGGGGAGCGCTTTGGAATCCCTCAAGAGGAACTGGAAAGTGTTGCAAAGGAAAGGGATGTCTGGGTTGACTTGCTTCGCCCGCTGCCACTTCGACCCGAGCTGGGGTAAGCGAAAGAAGATGGATGGATGGATGGAGAGCTAAAATGGCTGTTCCCCATTAGGTCTTGCGGTGTTGGAGAAACAACTGATAACTCACAAGGCACCACTGCAACCTGTAACATGACTTGGTTTAAATTTCAGTCCTGGATTACTTTTTCTAATGGGTGGTATGAGTGAAAAACCTACTGTCTTTTAAGTTTATGTACCCAAATACTGCCTATCACCCGTATCTCCACCAATGGCATCGGAGCTAAATGTTTGCAAAGGTCTAACATTGTTTCTTGCTAGTGTAGGAGCTGCTGGAGTAATGTTGATTGGGTGAGCTCTGCATAGACTTTAGCGATGTTAGCAGCTTAGCTCTTTGCAAACGTTCATCACTCTCTTGGTGGGCTTGCAATGTTAGCTTTTATGCATGCAAAGTCAAAGTTTTGTTGTTTGATTCATTTAATAAGATGGTTCAATAAGTGTGTCTTGAAGGGGGGAAAATGCTCTATGACAGTGTTCTATGTTGACCAACAGAACGGCCATGTTTGTAGGCGACACGCTGACAAGTTCTGTGGAAGCTGTGAGAAGGAGCTCAATTGCTCTTAAAGAGACAGACACCAAAAACAAGAGTTCTTATGAAGGTTCCTTATTGCTTGTTCATGCAGCGTCAAATACCTCCTCTGGGGCTTTGACCCTCATTACGTTGTGACCAAAGCATGGCACAGACACTGCATGAAGACCACAGAGGACTGTGGCAAAAGGGGAATAATATGTCACCTTTAAATGATATAAACACTTAATTTCAAACCACTGCATGTGAATATTTAGAGTAATGTTAGCGTCATCTTCTCTTGAGGCTCTTCTCGTGAAATTTTTGTAAACATGTTTCAAACTCCGAGGCTAAATTAGTTGGCCCAAACAACAACCAAGTCAGCCTAACAGAGCTAAGTCTAGTAAAACTGAGTGCAGGGTTTTGGCACGATCCCGCCACTCTCTCGCTCTCAGCACCATTTTCCCATTCCCCGGCTTTTCCATGTCGACTTCGCTCGGCGGCCTCGCTCCTGAGAAAAAACAGACGCCTCCTCTGCCTCCACACTCCCCCTCCTCCCCCTCTGCAGGCTTTCTTCTCTTCCCCCCCTGCTGCCCCTTGGGCTTTTTTTATGGCAGGGCTTCTAACACATGACCTCTGCCATGCATTAGGCTGCATGTACACGTCCATACACCAAAATAAAACAGGAACAGTATGTGATAAAGTATGAGAATGAGCTTTTGAATGTGCGTTTTGTTGCTGAAGTCTCTCTGTGAGGTGAGTCCAGCTCCCCGAACCCTCGTCTCTGAAAGTTTCCAGCAGCGATAAAAGCATTTTGATTTATCCCCTGCAAAACACATTTGTACCCTAATCCAATCAAACAGCAGCCTTGGAGAGCAAGAAATCATCTCTGCCTTGTGGACATTTTCATTTGGTTCCTTTCTCTCTCTGCCTCATCTGGACGATTGCCTCTGTGAGTCGTCCCGCTCCCTGCCGCCTTATGCAGTATGACAAGCTGTAATTTGGTGTACACATTTACCTCATTTGCATGAGAAGCACCGGTGCCGCCTGCCACTGGGCTGAACGAATTACTGCGGCGGTTATTCTCAGTCTAAATAACGGAGGCCAAATTATAAGCGATGCTGGGAAATGAGGGAGTTGGTCATTAAAACAGAGCAGTTTTTTGTTAAATTAAGGCCTCTACCGTCATTCTGCCGTGACTTGCAGGTAAGTGGTGTCGCTGTTTTGCTGATGCTGTCATTTCAACTTTTCATGCTGGCACGGAAGTTTGTGTAATAGCTGCAAAAAACATAGGAACTCTCCATGGCTACCAAAAGCCCAATCACAGATCGTCTCTATTCTTCTTAACACAAATGAGCACAAATTACATACTCTTGTAGCAGGGTCTGTGAACTGACCCAAAGCATTATTATTTTTTCATTATTTTGGCAAATTTATGATTATGGGGCTGTACAAAAACTCAAAAAAGCTGTGATTGACTACATATTTGTTGCACTCATTCTAGACAAGTTGGAGTGCTAAATTTGAGTAAATGGTAAGTTTTCGCCACAGAACAAGGCTGAGTCAGGTGCCAAAGTTGGACTACTTTTTTGTAGTATGCTAACACTATAATAACAGACAAAGGTGATTGTTTCTCCTGTATACATGGTCCTAGGGCACTTGAGTTTTTCATGCAAAAACAAATTGTCCTACTGAATTTGCCTAAATGTACATATCTCATTGAAGTTTTTCCCACTGACAACAGGAAGTGATAAATATCAAGGAATATTTTCAATCGATTCTCACCATCAAACAGGAATTCTCTGTAACTCTCCAAAGCATCATTTGATTTTCTTAAAAAAAATCACGTGATTATGGTCTGACCCTAAACACGTTTATTTCTGTTCAGAACAATTTCAGGTTTGTTGGACGCTGTGCTGGTGATAGTGAACATTTCAATTCTTGCCATTTAACAGGAAGTGACTTGACTCTCATGAGCAACAATTGATTCACTTCACATCTCATGTGTGATCATGCTCTGGCCTGAAACACATCTATTTATGGCCAAACATTTACAGGTTTCATTGTGGGACGCATTTATGGCAAACGTTTCAATTATTGCCATTAAACTGTAACTCTGATAGGTAACATTTGATTCACTTCAAATCTCATCTATGATCATGGTTTGGCCTGAAAGACATCTAATTCTGTCCAGATCATTTAAAGGTTTTACTAACATACACGGTGCTGGTGATGGTTTGAATTTGAATTCTCTCCATCTAACAGGAAAAGACTTTAACTTTCATAAGCAATATTGACTCACTTCAAATCTCATGTTTAATCATGCTCTGGCCTGAAACACATCTGTATGTGTCCAAACTTTTACAGGTTTTATTGTGGGATGCTTTTTAGGCAAACTTTTCAATTCTCCCTTGAAGTTACTGTAACTCAGATAGGCAACATTTGATTCACTCAAATCTCATGTGTGATCATGGTCTGGCCTGAAAGAAATCTATTTTTTGTCCAGAATATTTACAGGTTTCATTCTCTAATGCTGTGCTGGTGATGGTTAAAGTTTGAATTCTTGCCATCAAACAGGAAGTGCATTAACTCTCAAAAGCAACATTAGATTCACTTCAAATCTCATGTGTGATCATGCTCTGGGCTGAAACAACTATTTCTGTCCAGATTATGTACAGGTTTCATTGTGGGATGCTCTGCTGGTGATGCTGACATTGTAGATTCTTGTCATTAAACAGGAACTGCCTTTAACCCTTGTAAGCAACATTTGATTCACTTGACATCTCTCATGTGATGACGGTTTAGTCCGAAACACATCTGATGGTATATTTTCTAAATCTGTTCTTTTTATTTGCTATTTCTCACATCTTCTGTTAATTCTCAACCTTTCATATTCTTCCTGGACCAATTACATCTACATGTCACCATCTTCATAAGTCATACTGCCACCTACTGTTCTGGCTTGTATTACTTATATTTAAAGTGCAAAATGCTTATTTAAAATGTTAGAATGGATCTCCTGTGATGGTTTAAGTGAACTCTGCTGCAGTGTAGCACATTAAACAGCATTACCTTGGTTTTTATACTTTGTTGGTGGTATATTTCATACACGCCACAAAGACTTCTGTGGGCTGATCTTAATGGGAAAGAAGGAAAACAAAACAGGGACTTAAGTTAAACCAAGTAAGTCAGACAACTTCCCATGAATGTACAAACTCCAGTTCCAAAAAAGTTGGGACAGTGTGTAGAATATGAATTAAAAGTGACAATATTTGCAAACCCTCTTTTACCTATGTTATATTAGTAAAAATATTTCCCTGCACATGTGAATTATTCAACACAGGTGTTTTAATCAGACTCCTTGCCACAGGTAAACAAGCACCTAGCCATGCAGTCTCTATTTGCAAACATTTGTGATCCAGTGACTTCAAACATGGCACTGTGGTACATGGTTATCAATCCTAAATATCTTCACTTTACTTTTTTCTAACCTCTCTGCTGAGTTAAAACCAAATTTTTTATGGGATGTTTTTTTATTTTGCCCTCTATTATGTCTACTGGGTGTGGTTTTTTTATAAGCTACTTCTTCTACCTCACCCTCAAGCATTTGAAAGTCACTGTATTCTTTTAATTCACATTTTACATGTCTCAACTTTTTTATAATTGGGTTTTGTAGTTTGTGTCTCCGCACTAGACTTGTCAGACATCATCTGCCACTTACAGTGTAAAGGAGAGCTAATAATCTCTAATGATGGCAGACAGTCAGCAGTTTATGGGATGCTGCAGCTGAGACAGCAGCTGGAGCTTTTATCGTCCTGACCATCAGTTTTCCTGGGACCAATCACATGAAGTAGACTGTATATCACCTAAATCATTTATAATTTCTTCTAAATACTGTCTGCATTTATTCAGTTTACAAAGTTAGGAGTCTCCTACATCAGTGAACAGCTTTAGACAAAGACGTTGGAGAATATCGTCTGCCTGAGGGCCTGTATGAAATGCAGCAGTATGATAAATGTCCTGACTTTTCTGAACCTCTGACATGCATGTGCCTGGTACACTTTACAATCTAAACTCAACTTTGCCCCTGTCAGTTTATCACGTTAAACGCTTTCCCTTGCTTGTATCAGTTATTCTGTCTGGGTTTCTGTGGTGAAGGCTGGAATAAGCAGAATAAATCCAATTACGGACTTTGACCAAATGAAAGCCCCTGAGAGAAGATGCATTAATACAAGTTATTTTACTCCTCTTTCTTGTGATAGTGAGATGGTTCTAGTTGTTTTCTCGAGGTCTCGATATATTTCTCCTATTTCAGAATATCACGATAGCTAATATATTGTAACAACTAAATTTAGGTAGTTTTCTTCAGAAATTATCAAGGGAAATAGATCATGATATCAGAAAGTAATCAAAATTTGCTATATTAAACATTATCTAAGTTCAGATGTTCATCATAAATCCATCTTTTGCCATGTTTAAAGACCCTGTAAAGTGAAAACAGATCTTTATTTAGGTTTGTTATATGACAGGTCACTGTGTTATGAACCCCTAGGCCAAATTTCAGTCAGATAAAACATCTTGAGGATTTGAAAATTAAGCTTCAAAACCATAAAAAATGAGGTAGTAAAATCTGCTCCAAGGTGTGTGGGCGTGTCTGTTGAATGAGCTAAAGCCACGCCCACTCAGGAGAAATACAATCCCCTCAGACTTAAAAAATGCTAAAATCTCAATAGAGGAAAGTACTCACACCATTAGCCTGCCCCTTGACCTTTTGTTGACCTAAGAAGAAGAGACAAAGTCCTTTTTCTGGCTCAAATCTCTGTTATGATGCTTTAAATGATCCATAGACCACTGTGGCTGATAGATTTACCCCACAATGAACAAAAACAGCATTTAACTGACAGTTAAAGTATAATAAAGGCAGTGACATCAGCTAACAACAGACTGGACTGAGATAAACTGCTCTGTGATTATAGATTGTAGTGTTAGAGGGGCGGGGTCATTCCCCACTGTGGGCTTGTGATGTCACAAGCCCACATACTGGCCCCACCAACATAAAACCCAGCCAGGAAATAGGTGAAACACTTTCTAAGAGCGCTTTCATATTAGGGCCAGTTATTTCGAACCATGCCGGGATCCCCCCCCCCCCGGTTTGCTTTCACACTAGCAACATCGAACTGTGCCTGGGCCCACTTGCGTATATACTCAGTCTGAAACAGCAGGCGGCTGTATGCACGTAGCTACCATGGCAACCACTGGGGTCATGACCTGAGCGAAGATTGTTTTTGTTTTGACCCAGCAAAAAGTCCATCCTGCAGCCATGGATGATTAAAATCACTTTTAAGATGCCAGCAACTTCACTTTTCGTATCAACTCTTCGTATCTGCACATCTACATGCAGCTCAGAGGATTAAATGGACTCACTCTCAGCAGATACATCAGTTTTTGAGGTGACAGGACACTTTTATTGCCTTTGCATCTCCTCTCACTGACTCCAACTTGTGCTCATCTGTGAGTCACAACAGATAGTTTATTGGCTGGATTCTGATGATTTCTGCCATTTATTGAGGAGAAATGTGAACAAACTGCCACGCTGTGGAAAGAAGTTTAGTTTTTCCGATGATGTCATAAAGCTGATACGACGCTCTGTCCCGTATCTGAGCACGGTTGCATTCACATCTCATCTGAACCATGCCAGAGTCCACTTGAATCGCACCCGAGACCACCTCCCCAAGTGGGCCCGGGCTCGGTTCGTTTGCATTCACACTACCCAAATGAACCTGACATTGGGCTCAAGTGCACTTGGATCTGGGACCGGGTCCCAAGTGTGAAAGCCACCTAACAGTCCAAATCCAGAACTCGGTCACATGTAGATCTCAATGTTTCACATGTTTACAGTAACCATATTCCAACATTTCATGTGAGTTAAGACACAGATTTTTTTGGATTTCACTTTCAGGGACCTCTCACTGGTAAACAAAGAAATGACTTTAAAGACTTTGACACTTTTCAAGGATCAGCAAGATATTAACATAATAGATCCACCAGTCAATATTACACCAGGAAGGATGGCTTCCCTGAGGATCTTTCTGTTCCTCTTTGACTTCTCCCTCCAAATATCCCAAAGTCCTGGTTCTTTTAGTCTCTTTTAAACTCAACAAGTTTCCTCTGTCTCATCTCTTAGCATGCTGAAGAAAACAATCAAAGACAGATTTTTTACTCCTTGAACATAGAAGAAGGCCAAAGTTTGCTTTGGCTTTGTTTGGGTTAGGATTAAGGTTAAGTCACTGTTTCTTAAACAATCTAAGGCAGACATTACTGTGATTTGTGCTCAGCATCTACTCCTGAGTTTCTTCTCCTCCTCTCAGATGCAAACTTTGATTATTCCTTCATTTTAGCTTTTATTTGAGGTTGATTTCAGTGACATTTCAGTGTTTGTTCAGCCTTGCCTGATGCAGGGAAATTCAAAAAATAAGATTCTTGGGGAAACATTCCCTGTGAGGCTCATGTCTCTATATTTTAGACATGACGGTGAATTTGTTTTTTTCTGCTCTCGTGTGCCTTTAAAAGTGATTATCTGTGATTTCAGGCTAATGACGGATGTAAAAGCAGTAAGCTGCTCTGCTGCCTCACGTCATGCTGTCAATATTTCTCCTCCTGCTGTCACTAACATTTCTGCACAGTGTTTCATGATTTAGTCTCTCAGGTAGCAGGTAGTGTTTTTCTTCTTCTCTGATTTAATGCTTCGGTGTCTTCTTCTGCACGCTGACATATGTGCATGCATGTTTGAGTGTATGCGTCCTCCCTGAGCCCCCTCGTGAGAGTCGTACATTATATATCGTTTATTTGTGAGGAGGATTATGGCGTTTTGGAGCCTGTAATCCATTCTGGGTTTCAAACACCCCCCTCCTGATATCTACAGCCTGTCGCAGAGGTCTGAGCTCTGAACCTTCGGGCTCCCCTTTGCCTGTGAGAACTAAAAAAATGACCCTTTCCTCCTCCTCCCCAAAAACAACTTTGTCGACCGCCCCCGCCATGCTGCGGCAGAGATGGGGCGCGTTGTTTTACGGCACAATCTATCTTGTGGGTCTCAGGCCAAATCCTATTTTTACGGCTTGCTTATACATTCCTGCAGCAAATGGTTTACATACCGAGGAAGGGAGCCGTCCTAAATCAGCTGGCAGCTCCACGCAGCTGGGACAAGGTGGAAACCTTGTCATCAGCCCGCCTCACCGGCGATTAATGAGCCCCAAATTAAGATAATAACATCTCACTTTGACCCGGGTCGGGGGATTACATCACTTCCACGGAAATTCAATTTCAACTCTTGTCGCTTTGAGTCGAACCTGCCAAGGATGGCGGTATTTACCCACCTTGTTTTCTCTGTCAGATTTATTTTGCAAGGGGTCCAGTGCCCATTCATGAATCTGGTGGCGTGTTTTCTCATTCTCCCAGGGTCCTTCTGTGCTGTTAAAACATGGCTGAGTGAGGATGGAGAGGTTGTATAATGAGCAGAGGAGTTAGAGGGTGATGACTCCACCATTCAGAGCAAGAACACAATCTGAGCCAGTGTTTCAGGTGACTGCAGCCACACAAATCCTCTGTTAGCCTCTCTGTTTGAAAACCATGCTTCGTTCATGTTGGCAGCTCATAAATGGACGCCCACCGCCTCAGCAAACACAAGCTGGGGCCCACCTTCACGTAAGATGCAATCTGCTGTGGGCCCTTATCGGCCCTCAAGATTTCTTTACTAGTGTAAATTTTAGTTTGATCAAATGTTAAACATTTCTGTAATTTGATACTTTGTTTCACACATCCAATGGAAAAACCTCCCATAGATGGCTTTTGGGAAAGGGTAGAGCCTTCAAAAGAAAAAAAAAAAACTACCAAGGGGGACTGGATGAAAGTTCTGTCCATCACATCTTTGCGGGCCAATCAGAGTAACAAAACGTGACGATTAGACTTGCCGAATTCGGTCGGCAGTAGGGCAAAAATATTGTACTGCCTCTACTCCTGATTGGTCCTGACACTCTCTTACAGGGCCTAATCTGTTCAGATGGGAACTCTGCGAGATGGATTCGGCAGTGAGAAACACGGAAATGGGTGAATCCATCTGTTTTTTAAGGTTGATCCTAAACGGGTGACTTTAAGCGTGACTTTAAGCGTGGTACTGTGAGGATGCTGCCTTTGAAATAAGACGGTTGGTGAAGTTTCATTGCTGCGGGATATTCCTAACCTTGCAAAGCAGATGGATACGCCCGTTCCTTGTTTCTCACTGGCGAATCAGTCTTGCAAAGCTCCCGTCTGAACCGTTTGGGCCCAGTTAGAAAGTGACAGGACCAATCAGTGATGAGGGGCAGTATTTTCAGGCACGGCAGAGTCATGACGTTAACAGGCAGCGGCAAGAGGCCGGTGCAATTATGGCGGAAGAGATTAGTGTGGATGCTGCTAAAGCACCAGTTTTATCAGAACTTGACATTTCTTCGTTAAAAGAAGAACAAAGAACAGCAGTGAGTTGTTTTCTTTTCAAAAACGACAAAAGTCGAGTACTTTCATGTCTTTAGTTGCCATGTTTCATGTTATTCCTCAGTAGCTGCGCATGCACAGCACGATAGCGGTTAACTCACGTGTTTCATTGCTCTGATTGACCTGTAGAGATGTGACAGAGAGAACATTCATCCAATCACACTCCGAGTTTTTTTCAAAGCCTCTGTCTTTTCCTAAACTTTTCCTATTGAAGCTTTCCCATCTGGCTTGTCAGGTAAGGATATTCCACAGTCAACTGGGTCAAAGCAGGGTCAAAGACTGCTAAGGTGCGTGGTGAATGAAAGTCAAGACTTCCACTGGCATAAATGCAAGAAAGTTGAGTTTCCTTAATCTGGAAAGCCAGATGGATTTGTTTCACACATCCATCTGGTAAACCAGTGTTACTCAAACCTGCTCAACCAAGGCGCCAAACTGTTGAAAAATACCTTTGCAAGAGTCACAATCTTAGTAGTGAAAACTGGCTAAAAATGAGTTAAGTAGCATTAAAGGTAAATTAAAAGTGGCAAAAATGGTCTAGCAGCAAAAATGTGTGAAAAGGGGTGAAAATGGAGAGAAAAAGTGGAAGAAGGGTAACAAAATAGCCAAAATGGGAGATAAGTGACATAAAAAATGAGTTGCAGGTGGCAAAATGGTCCAAAAGTGGCACAATCATGGCAAAGGATGGTTGGAAATTGATTAAAATGGGCAAAAAGCTGTAAAAAATTAGCAAAAAATAGAAAATGTGGTATTTAATGGCAATAGGTAGATTAAATGGGCAAAAAAAGGTGAAAAGGGGCAGAAATGGGATAAAAGTGGCAAAAATTGGCAAAAAATAGGAAAAAAGTGGTATTTATTTGGCAAAAGGTAGCTTGAATTGACGAAAAGTGGCAAAAAATGGGAAAAATTGGATACAAGAGGCAAAAATTGGAAAAAAAGTGGCATCAATAAGCAAAAAATAGGAAGCAAGTAGTTATTTAATGGCAAAAGGTAGCTCTAATGGGTGAAAAGTAGCAAAAAAAATTGTGAAAAAGGACTAAAAAATTTTCCCTTCGATTCACCAGTGAGAAACACAGAAACTGGCGTATTCCATCTGCTTTGCAAGGTTAGCATCTCCTATGATGATGCATTAATTTCTTGAGACCTTTTAAAATTCATGGAAATATACATTACAAAAGCAAAACGACAAAGCAAGATGAAAATTTTGGTCTCTTTGTTCACTCTTGTGTTTTGTTCCATCCAAGCTCCAAACTGAAATATTTTTCATCATATGAAGTTAAAAAAAATAAGAAATTTGGTCAAAGTTCATATTGCAGAAGTGGCAGTAGGTCCTATGGCTGGACCAGTTGAGAACTAGTGGAGTAAAGCACACTGACTGTGGAGCAGTGGAAATGGGTTCTGTCAAGTTATCAGCTTCTCTGTTTGGCAGTCAGATAGGCGAGTCTGGGTTTGGGACGTTACCTGCCTGACTGCATTGTGCCATCTGTGAAGTTTGGTGGAGGAGGAGAAGTGGCATGGGGCTGTTTTTCAGGGTTGGACAATGCTACACTTCCAACTTTGTGGCAACAGTTAGGGGTAGGACCTTTTCTACTCCAACATGACTATGCCCCAGTGCACAAAGCAAGGACTATAAAGACATGGTTCGACGAGGAAGAACTTGACTTACCCACACAGAGCCCTGACCTCAACCCCATCCAGCACCTTTAGGATGAACTGGAATGGAGATTGTGAGCCAGGCCTTCTGGTCCAACATCAGAGCCTGACCTCATAGATGCTCTGCAGAATGAATGGGCACACATTCCCACAGAAACACTCCAGAGTCTTGTGGAAAGCCTTCCAAGAAGAGTGGAGCCTGTTATACCTGAGAGCAGAGTATTAACTACAAGCTAGTTTGGTAATTTATGTCTAGGATTGATTCTGATCTACTGATCGCACATTAATTGTCCCCGATCAATCAATCAGGTCGTCTCTTTTATCTTAAGAATACCAGCATTTATGGCGCTTCCTTTAGCTTGAATGGTTTCTTTTAATCATAAAATGTCATTCCTCCTCACACATATACGGTATATTTTGGGTATCGAAATACAGATGTGGATGGATCAGCAGTTCAAAGGGCTGTACTGGCTGTACGCCCAGGATCGGAAGAGCATGGACCCAGTGGAAGTAGCTGCTAAAAACATGCTGGGAGTGTCAGGACACCAGGCAGACAGCCACACTTCATAGCAGCTTTTTTCTCGCATGTCATCATCAATATCTATTTTAAGGAAAACTGTGTCACTGTTTAAGAAAACACCCTTAGTGGGAGTTGTTTGGATTGAAATTAGCTTTTGTGAGCAATGAGGCTGGGTGGACAATCTTTGCTGGTTGAACGTAGTAGGGTATTAAAAGGCATGTGGACCAGAAGTCAAAAGGCTGAGATGTAACCATTTCCAGCATTAAAGTTCATTTACAAAATGCTATATAAAGTGGTGTTCTGAGTGTGCTCCACAGTACGGCCCTGCGTGGGACTGTTTTTCTGCTGCACCTGAACAAATTCTGACAATTCATGAAAATTTGTTTATATTGTTCAATACAAGGAATGGTAATGTTTTGACTTGAACATCACACTTGACAAATAACATTTTAACTGTTTGAATCGAATTTTCCTTGCTGAATGGTGTAGTGAACATTGAGAATAAAAACACTCATCCCTGTCATCTGTTAACAGTTTCAAATAAGGGGTAACATGCAGACCAGCATAGACTGGTTTAACCCCTGGTTATATCAACAGTAAAGTCACCGTCAAATTTACAGAGTTTATGTACACATCATTTCAAGTGAAACCAAGCCAGGAAAGAGGTAAAAAACTTTCTAACAGTCCAAATCCAGAATTCAGTCACATGTAGATCTAAGTGTTTTCACGTGTTTACAGCAACCAGATTCCAACATATCTAGAGTGTTAAGACAAAAACTTTGGATTTCACTTTACAGGGTCTTAAAGTTTGATATCAATTGTTATATTGAAGGGGATGACAATTTCTTTGTCATTTTGTCTTTCTTACATGAAGAAGAAAAGTAGGATTTTTTTAAAATAAAAAATCCGAAAAACAAACTTGAATGCTGCATAATGTGTAGAGCATAACATCTCTACTGCAAAAGAATGCAGCAGACTTTTATTTTGACACAGTTCAGGTTAAGAAATATTGCACTGTCTGCACTTTGAAAATTGCTGAAGGCCATATTGCATTTTAATCTAATTTGCAATTAATTGCCCTGCTTTGCTGTGCAGAACCTGGTTTTTACAAAGATGCCACTGTGCATGATAAAGTGGCGATTTTTTTCCCCCAAATAACCGCACAATTGTTCAGCGTCTCTGTGCGCCCTGAGCAGCTGGAGGTGAGAGATCGTATCATCATAGAACTACAAGTTGGGAAATAGGAAACAACAGATTATGTTGCCTTTCTAAAGCTGATTTGCTGTTTGTTTAGATATTCCATCCTGTTTTTTATTCTACTAAGAGTGAGTACATCAGGGGGCTTAAAGGTTCATCTTTCAAAAAATGATGTGTGATTTCACAGCTAATGACTTGCTGGAAAAAAAATCTTCCTAGCTGTAGTTTTCTTGTAATTTTGCAAAGCAGAGGGATTCGCCCCTTTCTGTGTTTCTCACTTGTCTGTTGTTTTTTAATTTGACACAATAGATCAACCTGGAGAAGTTCCAGTAGTAATTTGCTGAAAGCAGCCTTGATGCACCATGTACAGGCCTCTATACTTTGGATCCCTTAGTAATCGGGCCCGAGGCATGCAACCAATTCACCAAAAACTGCATCCGATCAACCTCTTTACTCGCTTGTAGACATAAACTGAGGACTCATTTAAACCCATACAGAAGTCAGTTAAGCTGTTATTTATATTTCAGATTTTTATGTGAAAAAATACCTTGTGTTATTTTTGCAGATAAGTGTCAGGGTTGTTTTTATTTTAAAGTTTTCTCACCAATGTTAAAAGTGCAAATGGCCCCAGTTACATCAGAAAATTTACATTGTAGATCACATCATGCTGTGTGTATTTCTTTTAATGCATAACCTTTTCTACCTCCTCCTCACTGCCATAAACTCCCCTCTGCAGCCGTGATGACGTAAAAAGAAAAACAAGCAGAATTTCACATTTGTGACTGTGAATCTCTCCTACATCTTCGCCTCACTTCCACAGGCATCACTTTTTTTCTTGCATGTGGTAGAAAAAAAAACTTCTTAAAAGTCTTATGAGTGAAAAGGATGTTACCTCATTAAAGAAGAGGTCATAAATCTGTCTCCCTCCTCAGCAGCACCGCTCCACATCTGGACGCTCGCTCGCTTGCTCGCTGCAGCCGCTCATTGTTGCTCGTTCTCGCTGAGCCTGGATGGGATTTATGGTTCCTCCTGCCTGTGTCACATGTTGTTTAGTCCTGCTTCCCTATCAGCCATCTCATGCCGGTACCGTCCGCTCTCATGTTTGGGATTGTTGCCAGACTTAAATGCGTTTTATATAAAAACAGAGTGAGTCTGTCAGATATATAATGTGCCTTCTGTAGCTGTAACTCTGAGTGTTAACTGCTGCTGTCCTGTGTGATTCTGCGGCTGAGATAACAGGAAAAAACATGAGTGAACAAAACTGTCATTTAAAGTAAAAAAGGACTCCTTTGCCCTAATGCACGGGTGTCAAACTCAAGGCCCAGGGGCCAAATGCGGCCCACGGTGCAGTTTTACCCGGCCCACAAGATCATTTCATATTCTAATTAGAAGTTTCACACCCGAATGAGGTCTGCAGATTTCCTCCAGTAAAAAAAAAAGTTAATTTAACCTTGAAGATTTCAAACAAAATCTTTGTGAAGTCATAAAAATCTGAAAAATAGAGAGTAGAAATAGTCAGGAATGAGGGAAAGAAATAAATATGTGTTTTCATTTCATATTTTCATTTTGCATCCCAAGATTATGACTTAAACTTAGGATTTTGTTTTTTTATTTTATTTTTTAACCCTTAAAATTCATAACTGTTTTACCTTTTCTCTCATATTGTGACCTTTTAGGTTCACATTTTTTCATTTTAAATCATATTGTGACCTTTTAAACGCCTAACTTTGACTTTTAATCCAATTTTTTTCACTTTTTAAACTCCTGATCAATAATTTTATCTCATATTTTGACCTTTAAGAGTCACAGTATTGAATTTTATCTTCTTTTTGACCGTTTAAACTCTTGATTTTGTATTTTATCTCGTATCTTGACCTTCAAAGTCATGATTTTAACTCCTCATATATTTGCCTTTAAAAAAGTTATTTTGACTTTTAATTTTGAATTTTGACCTTTAAGACTTATAAAGTTGACTTCTAATCTCAGATTCTTAGTGTTTAACTCATTTATTTATGTATTTAGCATTTATTTGACATGGGCACATGGTAACATTGATGCTGTGATATTTAATCATTTTTATTTTTCATTTTTTTTGTTTAAGTTCCCTATAATTCATTACCTGTGAAAACACAGTTGACGGTTTTCGGTTAAATCTTGACACCGTAGGGCCTTCAGGTAAGACCTAAATTCAGATTTCGGCCCCTGCTGTGATTGAGTTTGACACCCCGGTCTACTGCAACGCTTTGATTTACTTTAAGAAGATCATAATTTAATTATGGAGCAAAAAGCTGATAAAATGTCAATGTGTTTATTATTTATTTGACCTTTATTTAGCCAGGTTCACCCCTCTGAGATCAGATCTCATACCAAAGAAGACCAGGCCAAGATCCTACACAAGCGTTTAAGGATATTGTATCATGTACCAGCACTGTCTCTGGTTGTTTTACAGATTCAGTTAAGAAGACATGAGGAGAGTTTTCTCTGTTAGCAAAGAGGGAAAATTAAGAGAAATATCTGGATGTATTTCAGCTGTCAACTGAGAATTAAAAATAGTAGACGATGTATTATATCTCTATTTTATCTGCTAAATGTATGTTAGAAGTATCATGGATGTTACTTTTCACAGACAAAACTGTGCCTAATGGGGATATATTCTGATTAAACACTGTTCCCTCGACAAAAAAAACTCTACTAAGGGAGACCAGGTCAAGAACCAGAACACAGACAAAAACAATCACATGCAAAATGATACTATACTAAACCTGATAGCTACCCAGACAGATATTAACTTAACCTGATAATTAGTGCACTTTTTTCTAGGTTTTACTCCCCATTCCCCACTGTGGGCTTGTGACATCATGAGCCCACATATTGGCCCCGCCCACATGAAACCCAGCCAGGAAAGAGGTGAAAAACTTTCTAATGGTCTAAATACAGAATTTAGTCACATGTAGATCTCAGTGTTTTTTCACGTTTACAGCAACCATATTCCAACATATCTGGAGTGTTAGGACAAAAACTTTGGATTTCACTTTACAGGGTCTTTAAAGATTAAATCCACACAAGTAACTCCAATATTGGACTTCTTCTAATCCATTTAGAATCAATTTTTAAGCATTCCTGCAGTTAGCCGGTTACCCATGTTATCCGTTTGTATCCAAGAATGCATTGTAACTGGGCTGTGACAACCAAATGGCAGGCTATTCTGTCACCACATTATGCTTTGCTGAACTGTGTAACCTGAGGTTGTTACAGTTAACTAAAACTAACTAAATAACTAAAACTAAAATTCAAAAATCATTTTAGTTAACTGAAACTTAATAAAAACGAAGCTTTACCAAAAAAATGAAAACTAACTTTAACTGTATAGTGTGCTTACAAAACTAACTAAAATAAAATAAAAATGGAGACAAAATATCCTTAGTTTTAGTCTTTGACACAACCATACTGACTGGCACCGACACACAACTCTGGAGAGTGTAAAATTGCCTGATCTGATTGGTTAAGACTTCACATAGTGGTAGTTCTATGTCTGGAGTTGTATTCAAACATCATCATTAAGTAAATAAAATGATATGTGGAGAGTGGCCTGTTTGAATATGTTTTTAAAAATGTATGATGTTCACTCAGCCTCAACATCTATCTGTAAAAAAACTAAAACTTACGCTAAAACAAATAACTAAACTAAAACGAAGCATTTTTGCAAACTAAAACTAAACTAACAAACCAGCAGTCAAAACTAATAAAAACTAAACTGATATCGATACTGAAAGTGAAAATTAAACATAGATAAAAACTAATGAAAAATCCAAAACTATTATAACCTTGGTGTGTGCACTTATAAACTGAAGAAGAGAGCCTGAATGACTTAAATTCCCAAAAGTGCAATGACGATTTTTGCTAAAAATTGTGAATATTTTAAAGATGTTTTGTCACAGAATGATTTTTATTATTATTATTTTAGTCCCCAACAAGTTTGTACAAAAAACCTTTGTCATTAATATCTACTGCATTTAAAACATAAAAATATTTTTGTTTTCATTTATTTTTTTTGTTTTGTTTTTTTTTTTGCTTTTGTATTTATAGTCCCATAACTTTTTCAAAATTCATGTGATATTCTTAAAGCCCAGTTTGTCCTTAAGAAATAGATGTTGAGAGCTTATCTGTGCACCACAGGGTTGGTGTTTACAAGATTTTTAAGACATAAAGTTCAGACGAGACACAGCAGTTTAGGGCTCAGAGGGCGTATAATCTGAACCACCACTCTTAACTCAAGCTGGACATCACCTTTTTTGTTTGGGCTTTTTCACGTCCAGTAACACACCCAAAGACCACTGGCGGTTTTAAAACCCTTGGGACATCCACAGCATGACCAGGGCCTTGTGGCAACCCTAATACCCACCCAGATAGTACCCTAGGCGAGTGGTTCTCAGCTGGTGTGTCTAAACCCAAAAGTAGGTCGTGGAGCAGTTTTCCGTGGGTCACATATAGGTGTCTATAAAAAATTGGTGGAAAAAAGTCCTGAAGTCCTTAGTGGACATGCATCAATATTTTTTAGTGTGGAAATGATTCAGTTTAAATCCTTTGTCAGTATTTTAACTAATTTATCTCCTTTTCTTCAATGAATAAAGCTACTTTTTTCCATGATCATAAAGTAATTTCTAAAGATCTCTGCAAAATTGGCGAAAATTACACAAAATGATGGGAAAAGAGGGTGAAAAATGTGTCAGTTTTGTCCCCTCTACTTTTCCTGTCATGTATTTTTGGTCCATCATGCTCCAAATTGCAACATATTCAGTTAACTAAGCATGTGTTGTTGAAGTTCGGGGGGAAATTTGGGTCGCAATTGGTCATAAGAGAGACTGGTGGGTCCTGAGGCTAGGCTAGTTGAGAACCTCTGCCCTAGGCTGTGCTTACTCGCCACATCCACCTGTTACTCCGCCGAAAAGGTGTGGGCATTCTTATTTTTCTGACAGATTATTTTCCCATGCTCCTTGGTAATAATATACACAGACATCCAGATCATGACCAGGGTCGTGTCAAGCCTCCTTCTTGCCCTGTGGTGCACTCAGGCGGCTTACTCACCACTATTTCAGCCTCAATTTTCTGCCCCAAACATGCCTTAAAGCTCTGCACAGGACTGTATATGAAAACAAAAATAGTCCCTCCAAAGAAGTATAACTGTGCTGCTATCAACGAACTTGTTAGATTTTTATTTTTTTGTCAGTGACGACCAAATATCTTCCGTGATTCTCTGATGAGTTTCAGAAACGTGTTTGAAGCTTCCGTTAAGAGTTTTAAGCTGGTCTGAATCTGTCTGAGAATAACAGTGACACCTCTTTATTAAACTAAAGAAAATTTAATCAGACCATCAGCATGTAGACTGATGACTAAAAACTACAGCAGGACAGGGGACAGACTAAATTAAACCAAGCATGCTCCAGAAACAGCAGGAATGACATTCAGAGTTACGTACGTGAATTAACTGACTTACCTTTGTACACAGAGGGTGCTTACATTAAGTAATGGGAGCTTTACTGTATTTTAATGCTTTGTATGTGTGAAACAACAGTAAGAGGTCATCTGAATGCCAGATAGAAGCCGATACCACCACTGAATCATCAGAATCAACCTGAGAAAATCATTCTTTATCAACTCTTTTATGACTCATATGACAGTAAATGTGCTCTTCCTGGTTCGTTGTTGCTCCTCTCAGTTCTTCCTAACAGGCCGGTGATGATCCTGGTGCAGACGGGCCCCGCTCGGCCCTCTCCCACGGTCTCTAACAGTCCATACATCAGTGTAAAAGCAAACCTGTGACGTCGGGGTCATGATATACTGTGACTTGACTTGAAGTGTGTGTACAGGTCGGAATCTCTCTGTACGTGCAGACAGAAGCACTGAGGTTGTAGGCCGACACACAATGCCAGACGCTTCCAATTACACGTGCATATCTGTCAGGGGCCTCCGAGATTTGCCCTTTAGGAAAACAACGAGCGGCACAAGAGTACGCCAGGCTGCCGCTGCTGGGCGTGGACGCTGCATATCTGCCTGTCTGCAGCATGCACGCACTTTTTCACACTCGCTGCAGCTTTTTCTGTCCGTAATGACAGAATATACGAAGTTTTAGCCTGTAGTTTGTGGACGGCATAGATAATGTGTTTTAAAATATGATGCAGACTTTTGATTCAACTTCTGGAGTTCATCAAATTCCCAGAACTTGGAGGAGCAGTGCTAATTTAGGCTGCTATAGATATCCAAATAATTATAAATGACCCTAATAATCCATCAAGGACAAAAATGTTCACTGCAGAAAAACTTAAGTCCTGATCAAAACTACCAGATAAATCTTTGTGTATTTGAACCCTTTAAATATCAGCTTAATTTACGATGTTTCTGTTGGTTTTTCTGATGCAGTCACTTATTTTGTGGCATGTTTTTGTGTGTAAAGCAGGGGTGTCAAACTCAACCACAACAGGGGCCAGATTCTGAATTTGGTCTAACCTGAGGGCCTAGCAGGGTTGATGTTTAACATTTGAGTGTCAACCTAAATGATTTTGAGATTAAAAGGTCAACATGATAAGTCTAAATACTCAAAACCTGAGATAAAAAGTCAAACTTATAAGTTTAAAAGGTAAAAACATGACATTTAAAGTCAAAATAATGTTTTCAAATGGCAAAATATGAGCTAGAATACTGAAACCAGGTTTTTTAACTGTCAAAAAATGAGATAAAAGTCAAAATCATGAGTTGTAAAAGTAAAAAAAAATGAGATAGAAGTCGAAGTTAGAAGTTGAAATGGTCAGCAAAACAAAGATTAAATTCAAAGACATGACATTTAACAATCAAAATATGAGACAACCATCTAAAATGCCAGTTTAAAATGTCAAATATGAGATTAAATTTCCAATTCATGAGTTTTAAAAGTCAAAATATGAAACAACATTAAAAATAATGAGTTTTAAAGGTAAAAAAAAAACGAGATAAAAGTCAAAGTTCGGAGTTGAAAAAAGGTCAAAACATGAGACAAAATTCAAAATCTTGAGCTGTAAAAGTCAAAATAGGATTTAAATATTAAAATTATGGATCTAAAAGGTCAAAGTATGTGATAAAAAGTCACAGTTATGAGATTTAAAGGTTAAAATATGAAATAAACAGTCAAAACCATAATTTTTAGTCATAACTATGACATGCAAAATTGAAAATTTAGAGAAAACACTAATTTCTCCTACATTCCCAACTTTTTATTAAATTATTTTTACTGTTTTCTTTTTCTAATTTGATGAATGAGCAAGGATATTATAAATCATCAAGGTTAGGTTTACGTTTTTATACTGGAGGAATTCTGCAGACCTCATACTAGTGGGCCAGTTCTAATAAAAATATGATATCATCTGGTGGGCCGGGTGTAACTGCACTACGGGCCGGATTTGGCAACCAGGCCTTGAGTTTGACACCCCTGGTGTAAAGGGTCAAAATATCTGCAGAAAAAAAGACAAATCAAAATTAACATTGATTTTTTTTAAACTATCCAAGCCTGGGAATTGAAAAAAATCCCTAGCCGCCATTATTTACTCTTAAATAACCATATTTTGTAGTTCCTTTTTTGGACATGAAATGTTGACATCATGTATTCATAGTGACATGAAATCCTAAAAATATTTGGTTGGAATGAAGTTGATTTAAAAAATGTAACTAAAAAAAGGGAAATATTTTTCTGAAATATTTTGTAGCAGTTTTGGAAGTGGACAGTGTTGTCCACAAATAGTGTAGCAGGGTAGAACATTTAAAAATCAGACACTACACAAAAGCTTTTAATCCTGCTGTGAAAAGATTTGATTTTTAATCAATCTCGGGATTTCTGTTGCTAATCATAATTAATCACACCTCATTTTTAGCATTTTTTTTAAAAATCCCAATTTTGCATTCATAACTGTTTTGTGTAATTTTTTATTTTTCTCCTATCTTAAACCAGGACTTACAGACTTCCAGTCCGGATACAGACCTGCTTTTATAGGTTGATGAAAGATTCTAACATGAGCTTTACCATGAAAAAAGGAACTTGTTATGGACTGTCAAGGAGATAAGTTACCATTAAAAAGGGAAGTGTTTGAAATAGAAAAGGTTCAGATAACTTCTGATTTTAACACTGAACTGTCTGTGAGATTTTTTAAAGACCCTGTTAAGTTATGAACCCCTAGGCCAAATTTCAGTCAAATAGAATATCTCTAGGTTTTTTATTAAATTAAGCTTCAAAACCATGAAAAAATGAGGCAGTAAAATCTGCTCTAGGTTGTTGTGGGCGTGTCTGTTGAATGAGCTGAAGCCTCGCCCACTCAGGAAAAATACGATCGTCTCAGACCTAAAAAATTGCTAAAATCTGAGCAGAGGAAAGCACTTTCGCCATTAGCCTGTTTCTTGACCTTTTTGACCTTAGAAGAAGAGACAAAGTCTGTTTTCTGGCCCAAATCTCTGCTATGATGCTTTAAATGATCAATAGACAGCTGTGGCTGATAGATTTACCTCGCAATGAACAAAAAAACTGCATTTAACTGACTGTTAACTTTCAATAAAGGCAGTGACATCGGCTAACAACAGACTGGACTGAGATGAACTGCTCTGTGATTTTAGATTGTAGTGTTAGAGGGGCGGGGTCATTCCCCACTGTGGGCTCGTGATGTCACAAGCCCACATATTGGCCCCGCCCACATAAAACCCAGCCAGAAAAGAGGTGAAAAACTTTCTAATGGTCTCAATGCAAAATTCAGTCTCATGTAGATCTCAGTGTTTACACATGTTTACAGCCACCTGTAGCCAACAGATCTACAGTGTTAAGACACAAACTTTGGATTTCACTTTACAATCTGAATAGAGAAAAGCACACACACACACCGTTACCCTGCCTCTTGACCTTTTGTTGACATTTGAAGAAGAGACAAAGTCTGCTTTCTGGCTCAAATCTCCTAAATGATGCTTTAAATGATGCGTAGGCCTCTGGCTGATACACAGGGTTGATGTTTTACATACTGTTTAAGATAAAAAGTCCAGACGAGGAATAGTGGTTATAAAAATCTTAGGCTCAGGGGGTTGATGCCTTATCAGTATTTTAATAGATTTAACTGATTTAATTGATTTGAGGATTTCCGAGGACAATGGGGTAAATTAGAAAAGATCTCAAGAAAATATTTTGAAGTACAATTGCGTTATAGATGCTGCCGGGTTAGGATTTTTCCTTGAAGCATGGAGGGACAAACATAAAACTTCTATTTGTGTTGCTGAGCTTTAAAGCAACAACTGTACTTAGGTTAGATAACTTAATATATTTAGTGAAGCACCCCCTGCATTATATTTTAGATTGGTTTAATTGAATCATTAGTTTTGTTGTTGTGGTCTAGTTTCTACAACAAATCCATTTTTCTTTATTTCTTGTCTCTGCAGAAAGAAACCAGGCTCCGTCTGGACCATACTGTTCTTTAACTTTATGCATTAATAATGACATTATGTTTGACACATGCTGCATATCATGGCCTCAGAACTATTGTTTAGGATTCAGTAAGTTATGCTTTTTAATATTAGATCAGCTGAAGAAGTTGGTAATCAATTTAAATGATTTCATAGTTTTTTACATGGGAGCTGTCTTGGCTTTTATAGTTGAGAGCAGCTGGAGGAGATAGAGGAAACTTGGGGAGAGATAAGGACGAGGATGTGGCTTTCTTCCCAGCTCACTGGATGAACATGAATAATTTTCCTCAGGAGGTTTTAAATGTTAAAGTCTTAAAATGGTAGGAAACCAGAGTCTTTACTGATGCTGACCACAGCAGTTGGCTGGTGGAATATGACTCAGATTTTGTGCATTTTAACATCATCAGTGTTCAGCTACTAAAGCTTGAAAAACAGAAGCAGGAAAATTAAAAGGAAACCCAGTTTTAAGAGTAGTTTAGTATTTGCTGATGTGTAACAGTTTGGCTTTGAGCTGCATCTTCTCTCACTATGAGGATATTCAGTATAAACTCAGAGATGTCAAACATTGTTCTGTGCTCGGAAAGTACAACGCTACATGTCTTATCCTGTGGGGCTATTTTGGGTGGTGCTGTTGGCGTGGACTCGCATCGAGGTGCTATTTATGAATCCTGATGGAAGAATCCAAAGACGTATTAAAGTTTTACAACAAGCCGCCCATAACTTAACCTGTAGGTCTAACATTTTATATAAATTCCCCACCCCTCTGTTGCTTCTTTCATTGTCTTACAATAATTTTAAAAAAGATAAACTTTTGAGTAACATCAGCAGAAAACGTTTAACAGCAGAGATACAACAACAGCCCGTTTGTTTCTATGAGGAACGTACTGAGCATGCTCCACAGCACTGTGTGTGTATCACAGTGAAGGGCACAACAAGAAGACAGTATGATTATTGGTTGTACTCAGATTATTTCTCTAAAAATGAATAAAGTGTCTACAGCCTACCTGGGAGTGATGCTCAGGTAAAGACTGTGTGGTAAACACTGGAAGTTCAGTAACTTTTTTAAATTATCTCATACAGTCAGCAACCTGATGGGAGAACAAGCTGGAAACATAATTGTCTGGGCTCCTAAAATAATAGAGAATACGCTCTTTACATTTAGAATTTAATGAGAATGTCAGAGGATGTGTGTTGGATCAGTTGCATTGGTGCTGGTGTACTGTACTTATATAAGTAAGTACAGGTCTACCTTTTAACCCATTTTACTACTTTTAACACCTTTTTTGCCGATTTTAACACATAATAGCCACCATTTCTTCTTTTAACCACTTTTAACCCTTTTTGCTGTTTTGTTTTTTTGTTTGTTTTTTTTTTTTAACCAATGTTTTCCTCCATTTTTGCCATTTCAACCAACTTTTGTTCTTTTGTTCAGATAAAATGACGGATGATGATGACATCTACAGACAGTGCTGTAATATTTATGCACAAGCAAACATTCTTGCTCGCAGGTTTGGTTTTTGTTCAGATACTGTTGTCTCTGTTAAAAGCATACACTTCTGTACACCTCTGTATACTGCACACTTGAGGATGAACTATAGGAAATCAAGTCTGCAGAGGCTACATGTAGCCTATAATGATGCACTGAGATTATTACTGAAAAGACCAAGACCATGGTGCAGTGCAAGTGAGATAACAGCAGGAGTTAATACTCTACATCCTGTAATAAGAAATCTTGTGTATAAATGTATGTGTTGACTTGATTCCACAGGGAATGAAATCATTTTTCCCCTGACTGACATCAAATAAAGTGCTGTAACACTTCACATTAATTTATTTATTTGGTGACACTGTCACAGTGCTGTTAAATACATGTCACCACTATGGAAACACTGGTACAGATGCCTGTTTTTAGTTTAATCTTATTTTTTATGCTTTTTTTTATACCGAATCTGGTTTAATAACTTTTATCATGCCTTTATGGAAACATGTAGGTATTGCTCTGTCCTTTTTTATGTGTTGTTTTATATTGTTTTACATTTTCTCTGGACCTAAAGTCTGTAATACACTTTTTTAATTGACTTGAATTTGAATTTAACAGCTATTTCTGCCAATTTTTGCCCTATTTGGCCCCTTTTTCCATGTTTTTTAACACATATTTGCCACCTTTTTTGAACTATTGCCATATTAACCCATTCTTTTTCCTGTTTGGCCCCTTCTCGCCCATTGTTTTAACCATTTTTGCCACTTCTTTTTTTCCACTTTTACCTGAAACAACCTTTACTGGAATATTTTTCATCACATTATATCTGTTTTTTGCCTATATCTTTGCCAGGTTTTGCTGATTATGTTTTGTTTTGTTTTGTTTTGTTTTTTGTCCATTTTTCACTTTTAAACTTTTCTGTTGCTTTATGTCTCTTTCAACCCAATTTGCTGCTTTTGCAAAACTTTAAACATTTTTTGCCTCCTTTTTTGGAGCTTTAATTTTTATGCCAAATTTGACTCCTTTTTTTTTTGCTCTTTTACTTCTGTTTTTGCCATTTTTAACCCTTTAGCAAATTGAAATCCATGTTTGCCAATTTTTCCCTAACTGGGCCCTTTTTGTGCTGCTTTTTGACAATTTTTTGCCACCTGTACCCATTTTTTGCCTCTTCTTTTTACCACTTTTGACTGGCACAACCTTTTCTGGCACTTTTTTTGCCACATTAAACCCAATTTTGCTGATATTTTTGTGAATTTTTGCTGATATTTTTGCCCATTTTTGCTGATATTTATGCCAATTTTTGCTAATTTTTTTCACTTTTTTAACTTTGTGCCCATTTATGCTTGTTTTTGCCACGTTTAATTACTGTTGCCACTTTTGCCCATTTTTGTCTGTTTTACAAGTATTCACTTTATTTTCTGATTAAAGTTGTCCTCATTTCCTCTACTCTATTTTCTTGCATCTTGACATTTGTAAACATTTCAGCTAAGCTCTGAAGTCTAGATTGCTTTCTGATCGTTCATTAAAGACTGTGGGACACGACCTTAGAGCCCAACATGGCAGAACTCCCAGCTTTTAGTTTCAGTGTCATTAGCCATGCTGGTAGCCGGTGAACGATGAACTATATTCTTTGAAGTATATGAGGTATGGCTTTTAAAATAAGTCTTTAAAACTTGCATTTTAAGTTTAAGTCAGCTGTAACTGAGCCCTTTAACTTCACTGTATCAGAGGAATAACCTCCTCTCTGTGGATGTAGATTTAATTTAGCACCTCCACCTCTCCCAGCACACACCCGTCCTGTTACCGTCATCAGCTGAGCTCTCGGCCCGCTGTGACACCACAGCTTCAAAGCGGCTGCTCGTCTGGCTCACGCCAAAAGCAGTTACAGTGTTGGAGAGCAGAGCGCCGGCACACAAAGGAAGCTTTGCTTTAATGTTATCAGAGACTGATCCACGTCTGCAGGCCTGTAATGATGCTGTATTTCCCCCTCTGTCCAACTCATGGCCTCATGGCTTTTATAAGCAGCACTAATACAACTATAGACCATTAGAGAGCAGCTTTTATTACATTTAGAGCCTGCAGGAGCCCATTCATCTGCACAGAGATGGATCACTCCTGGTTTTTGTGACAATCAAGATGAATGATTTCATGTTTCCCTCTGGTGATGAAGGTGAGAGGCTTCGATGATCTCTGTGCACAGCGAAACAGAATATATATTTGTCTGTTTGTGAAAAAATAGCACTAAAACCACTCAAGCCTCATTTCCAGAGGGGCGCTAGATTTTTATCTGTTTCTGATGGTTGTAGTATCTCGGCTGCTGTTTTTAAAAGCTCTAAATGGTCAACATGGCCTCTGGCTAAAACTGACCAGCTTAGAACAGGCTATACACAAGACGATTTAAAAATCATGGGAGGCCACAGACATAAGGAGATATAAGACGCAGAAATCCTCCAATCACTGTTCTGTGCTCATGCATTCTGGGAATTTCAACTGTGCAACATAATAAATTAAGGCAGAAATTTGCTGTCATAGCTACAAACAAGAAAACCTGAACTTAAAAGATGCACTCTGTCTCCATGTTTGCACAGCACTGTGGCATACGAGCTTGAGCATATAGCCTAAATATATGAAGGGCCTTGTCTTTAGCCTTTTCTCTCTTCACAGAACTCATACTGTAAGTTCTTGCAAAAGTAGAAAATAAACACATTGGACTTGAGTATGTTGTCATCTGTTCTTTAAAGTTCCGAAAAATAAAATCTCACACACCCATATTTTATTCACATTGGAACATAAACAACATATCTGATGCAGAAACTGAAACATTTTACCATTCATGAAGCTCATTTTGAATTTTATGGCTGCAACACATTGTAAAAAAGTCGGCACAGGTCCATGATTCCCATTGTGAAGCATCCCCTCTACTTTTAACATCAGTCTGTAAACGTCTGGGAAGTCAGGAGACCAGTTCTTAGAGTTTTGGGAGAGGAATGTTGTCCCATTCTTGTCTCACGTAGGGTTCTAGCTGCTCAACCATCCTTGGTCATTGCTGAATTTTTCCTTTTGTGATGCTCCAAATGTTTTCTGTTGGTGAAAGGTCTGGACCTCAGGCAGGCCAGTTCAAGACCTGGACCTTTTTTACATGAAGCCATGTTGTTGGATGTTTTCTGTGGTTTGGTATTGTCTTGCTGGAATAGTCAAGACGTTCACGGAAAGAGACATAGTCTGGATGGGAGCATATGTTGCTCTGACCTTGCAAAGCAGATAGATTCGCCCATTTCCGTGTTTCTCACTGGTGAATCCATCTTGCAAAGCTCCCATCTGAACCGTTTGGGCCTGGTTAGAAAGTGACAGGACCAATCAGCATTGAGGGGCAGTACTTTCAGGCGTGGCAGAGTCGTGACATAAGCAAGCAGCACAGAGGCTGGTGCAATTATGGCGGAAGAGATTAGCATGGATGCTACTAAAGCGCCAGTTTTTTAGAACTTGATGACATTTCTTTGTTAAAATAAGAACAAAGAACAGCAGTGAGTTGTTTTCTTTTCAAAAACAACAAAAGTCGTGTACTACAGTCGCCATGGTTCTCGTTACGCAGTTCTTTATAGAGTTTACTCCTCGGTAGCGGCTACATCACGTGTTTTGTTGCTCTGATTGGCCCGTAAAGATGTGACAGACAGAACGTTCATCCAATCACCCTCTGAGGTTTTTTTCAAAGACTCTGTCCTTTCTCAAACACTGTCTACAGGAGGTTTTCCAGATGGGTGTGTAAAACAAATCCATCTGGCGTGTCAGGTTAATGTTGCTCTTAAATCTCTCTCTCCTTTAAGCGTTGATTGTTCCATTCCAGATGTGTAAGCTGCCCACACCATAGGCACTAATGCAACCCCATACCATCAGAGATGCAGGCTTTTAAAATGTGCCAGGAGAACAAGCTGGATGGTCCCTCTCCTCTTCCACAGGACTTGGCATCTGTGGTTTCCAAAAAGAATTTCAAATTTTGATTCATCTGACCACAGAACAGTTTTCCATTTTGCCTCGTGTTCACATTTGGCTTCTTCTTTGCATGCTACAGCTTTAACTTAATTTGTGGATGGCACGGCTGAAGTGTTCCTGAGCCCATGCAGTGATTTCCAGAACAGATTCATGCCTGTTTTTACTGCAGTGCCACCTGAGGGCCTGAAGATCATAAGCATTCAATATTGACCTTCTACCTTGTCTTTTGCCCACAGAGATTTCTCCAGATTCTCTGAATCTTTGGATGATATTATGGACTGTTAATGGTGGGATATTCAGTCTTCACAACTGTAAGCTGAGGAACATTTTTCAGGAAATTGTTCAGACTCCATTTTCACAGATTGGTGAACCTTCTGAGAGACTCTGCCTCTCTAAAATGCTGCTTTTATACCCAGTCATGTTACTGACCAATTGCAAATTGACCTAAATAGTTGCACAATGCTCCTTCAGCAGTCTTTCATTAGTAGCCCTGTTTTTTTCCAGCCTTTTGTTGTCCTGTCCCTACTTTTTTGATATATTGTTCCAGTCAAATTCAAAATGAGCTAATATATTTCATGAAATGGTCAAATGTCTTATTTTCAGCATCTGGTATGTTCTCCATGTTCTATTGTGAATAAAATGTGGGTTTATGAGATTCAACAACCATTGCATTTTTTTACATTTTACATAGCGTCCCAACACTGAGAGGGGGGTCTCCAGATGCCTTAAAAAAAATAGAAATAGTTTTTAATTTACACTGTTTCCACTTTACACCATTTTTGCCAAATTTCAACCTGTGTTCATTGCTTTTTTACCAACTTTAACACATTTTTGCCACTAAAAACCTCTTTTTGTCAATTTTGAACCCTTTCCAACACTGTTTTTCTGCCTGTTTTTGCCACTTCTAAACCAACTCTTGCCACTCTCTGCCTATTGTTGGCCCTGTTGCCCCATTAATGCCGCTATTAGGCCATCATTACCACTTTATACGCCACATTTCACAATTTGATATGCCCATTTTTGCCAGTTTAAGCCATTTCTGCCTCAGCTAACCCTTTTTTGCCAGTTTATATCAATTTTTCACCCCATTTCTACAAATTTTCACCTATTTTTTTCACCTTAAAATCCATTTCAGCCACTTTTTTAATCCTCTTTTACCACTTAACATCCCAGTTTTTGCCACTTTAACCCATTTTTGACATTTTTTAGGTTATTGTTTTTTGCTAATTTTATCCAATTTTTGACACATTTATGCTACTTTTAAACTCCAATTTCACCACCTTTCCCAGCACTGTTTGCCATTATTATCCCATTTTAGCTATTTTTAAAGTATTTTAATTCTGTTTCAAACAAAAGGATTTACGGGAGCGCAGATGGTCAAGTGGTTTAAGGCGCTACCCATGTACGCGGGCACCTGGGTTCCAATCTGGCCTGTGGCCCTTTACCTCATGTCTCTCCCCCACTCTCTTCCCTGTTTTCGTGTCTATCCACTGTTCTTCTTCTGTCTAATAAAGGCATGAAAAGGCCCAAAAATAAACCTTTAAAAAATAACAAAAGGATTCACATTTTTAAGAGGGCTACTTACTGCACAAAAGAATTAAAAGATATGTGTTTCTTTGATAAGAGTGGTTATGATTCAGGTTAAATATAAAATACCACAGCTTAACTTTACAGTGGCACATCTGGCACATCCTAAGAATATGACTGAAACTTAGGATTTTGACTTTTTATTTCATGTTTTGACCTTTTAAATTCATAATTCTGACCTTTTTTCTCATATTTTGACCTTTTAGATTCACAATTTTTCATTTTAAATCAAATCTTGACCTTTAAATCTCCTAATTTTGACTTTTAATCCTATATTTTCACTTTTTAAACTCCTGATCGAGAATTTTATCTCATATTTTGACCTTTTAGAGTCACAATTTTGAATTTTAGCTTTTATTTTGACTTTTTAAACTCTTGATTTTATATTTTATCTCATATCTTGACCTTTAAACTCATGATTTTAAGTCTCTGTCTTCTATATTTGCCTTTTAAAAACCTTATTTTGACTTTAAACTTTGTATTTTGACCTTTAAGACTTACAAAGTTGACTTTTTATCTCAGATTTATAGATGCTGTGATATTTAATCATTTGACCTTTTTTTTTTTTTTTAGAAATCTTAAAATCATTTATCATCACTGTTTAAAATTCCTCTAAAATTCATTACCTGTGAAAACGCGGTTGACAGTTTTTGGTTGAATCTTGACCCTGTTATGCCCCGGGTTAAACCTAAATTCAGATTTCGGCCCCTGCTGTGATTGAGTTTGACACCCCTGATCTAGAGAATATTTTTTTTGCTTTTCAAGCCACAAAATTAATAACTCCCGTTAGATTGGAATACTAAGAGATTTCCCTTCACCCTTATTAAGGGGGTTTTAGATTCCAGTCCGAGCTATGACAGTGACAGTGTTTTCGGTCTGTGTAACGCTCCCTCAGACATCAGAGGATGCTCTGACAGTTATGGCGGTCAGCTCTTTATCCACTAACCGCTCCGTTAACTGTGACCGTAAAACTCACTATCAGCTGTTGGGACATTCTTTTTCTTCTTCTCTGTCTTTGTTGTTCACTGACTTTTGTATATTTGACCCAGAGCTGTAAAAGATGTTCTGGTGCAGGGTCAGACTTCTGCTGAAGCTTTGAAGAGTCACTGTAACTGCACCCAAAGACCCCCACCCAGGACTAACCCCCCCCCCACCTCCACACTAGCCCATCCCAGTCCATGCACCCCCATCAAAACCAGCCAAATCTAAATGGGGGGCTTTGATGTGGCTGGATGGTGCCTGCTGTTATTGTTTGTATCAGGGCTTATCACTGCGGATTCTGACCCCCCCACCCAGTCACCTTACCCCCATCCTGATACCTGAGCACAAACTCACCAAACACATGATAAATAACAATAATTTACACCATGTTTTCTGCTCCTAATTCTTATTTGATCAGAAAACTACATTTTCTTTCACTTCTTAAGCTACATCTCTTTTTCTTCCTCGTCTTCTTCTCTCCGCCGTGCAGCCAGGCTCTCCCTGATAAGGATGATGGATGGGGCAGAACTCTGGCTCCAGCCAAGCCCGGCAGCTTCCTGGGAGCTGAGAGATACTGAGGAGGAGAAGGAGGAGGTGGAGGGGATGGGGGTGGGGTTGCTTTCCAGCAGCTTGTACAGGCCACCGTACTGCCAAATAAAACAGTACTGTAAAGACTGAGTCACAACACTTGATCCAGATCATTGCTGTAGGTGGAGTGAAAGGTGGAACTCTATTTTCAGTTGGACAACAAACCACAATGTTGATCCAGGAGGGGATTTTATAAATCAGTGCTTGGCAAGTTTTTCATATCCAACAGATGATAACATAATCTTTAAACATCACAGTGTTAGAGGGGAAGTGTTATTTGATTTATATCTCTACAGTTTGACTCGGTTTTTAGTTGCTAATCAGTTTTTATCTTCTTGGAGCAGTTGATCAAAAGATTTAATCAGGATCGACGTGATCTAGATTTTCTTCTTCTTCTTTTACAGACTTTCAAGGCTTACAAAATTTGTTGTACCACTGCTTTGAGTTGGACTTTACTTACTTTTTCCAGGGGGTGCTGCCGCAGCTATAAATAAAAGAGAAACTAAACCATCAGACCTCTTTTTTTCACATGTAGAGCAGTCTGAGTCTGAGAGTCAGACCGTCTGCAAAAACACTGTAAATGTAGCTCAGGTTCCTCCCATTTCTCTGGATCTTTGCTGACATGTTTCTACACCTTAACTGGAGTCCATCTGTGCTAAACTGATAGATTGGACATGATTTGGAAAGGCACACATCTCTCGCTGACAACAATATCAGAGCAAAAAACAAGTTTGGAGTGTGCATAAAACTCCAAGTGAAAGCCAAGTGAACTTTCCTGTGTTTTGCACTCATCTATCCACTCTGACATAAAAGCCCAGATCAGTGGAGGGCTGCAGTCATGGCTGCCCTTCTGGAACTTTGTCCCGTCTTCACACAGGATCTCTGGAGCTCAGTCAGAGTGACCATCAGGTTCTTGGTCACCTCTCTGCTCAGTTTGGTAGGCAACCGGCTTTTGGAAGAGTCCTGGTTGGTCCAAACTTCCTCCATATGAGAATTCTGGAGGCCTGCTTTGCTCCTGGGAACCTCCAGTGCAGCAGAACTTTAATTTAGCCTGTGCCTGTCAGCAATCCTATCTCTGAGCTCTGCAGTTCCTTTGACCTCTGGTATCATCTTTAGCTGTGAGGCCTTCTATACAGAGCTGTCTTTCCAAATCATGTCCAATCAGTTTGATTTATTTAACCCTAACCCTGTATTTAGGTTTGTTGTATGACAGGTCACTGTTTCATGCACCCTCAGGTCAAATTTTAGTCAAATAAAACTTAAAGTTCATGAAATTAAGCTTCAAAACCATGAAAAAATGAGTCAGTAAAATCTGCTCTAGGATAGTGTTGGCGTGTCTGTTAAATGAGCTGAAGCCACGCCCACTCAGGAAAAATACAGTGCTTAACAAATTTATTAGACCACCTGTCATAAAAATGAGAAAACATAAATATTTTAGAAATCTTTCAAACTAAAAATGTTATTGTTATTTATTTGGCAAATAACAAATTGAAACAACTAAATAGTTCTTTTTCACGCATGATAACCAAGAAACTTCATATCTTGTATGGCCTCCTTTGGCCTTGATAACAGCTTGCATTCCTGCTGCCATTGTTTTTATGGACTTTTTCACAGTCTCTTTTGTTATTTAGCTCCAAATAGTTAGCTGTTCTCACAGACTTGCTTTAGATGAAACTTTTGTGCCATCATTCTTTGAATCTACTAAATCCTAAATTTGTTCAATAGGGTTCAAATCTGGACTTTGACTTGGCCAGTCCATCAGTTCCAGTACTCCAGATTCCTTTTTCTTGCTCAAATAGTCTCTGCACAGCTTTGAAGTATGCTTGGGCTCATTGTCTTGTTGGTATATGAACCCACGACCAATCAGATTCAGTCCAGAAGGGATTCCACGATTCACTAAGTGTTGTTATAGATGTTCTTGTTCATGATACCGTCCATTTTCACTCATTTGCCCACGCCGTATCCACAAATGGAACCCCATACCATAATGGAATCTCCACTGTGTTTCACTGTGGGTGCAATGCATCAAAACGTTCTCCAGCTTTTCTGCGGACATAAACACCAGGATGCTGACCCAAGAGTTCAAACTTGGACTCGTCTGTCCAGAGTACCTTCTTCCAGTCATCAACAGTCCAGTGTTTGTGCTCCCTGGCAAATCTGAGGCGTTTCTGGATGTTTGCAGGCCTCAATAATGGCTTCTTAGCAGCTGTTCTTCCCTTTAAGCCTTGTTCCATCAGTCGTCTGCTTTTGGTCATTCTGGAGACTTTCTCAGACTCTGATCTAGAAGCATTCATCTCTGCCTGAAGATCAGCAGTTGTCTTCCTTCTGTCTCTAGTACTTCAAATCTTGAGGTGTCTGACATCTGCTTCAGTTAACTTTGGTTTCCTGCCTCTTCCTTGGCGCATTGTGTAAGTACCAGTCTGGGCAATTGACTCCAAAGCATACTTGACCACACCGTGAGAACACTTTATGTCTTTCCCTATTTGTCTCAGAGACCATCCAGCATCATGAAGTGCTTTAATGTGGACTCTTTCATCTTCAGTCAGCTCTCCACGTTTTACCATTTTCAACAGAAATGAGGAATTTCAAACTCACCCAAATTTGAGCCGGCTCACTGGGCTTTTTCTGATAAGTCAGAAATTAATCAAGCATAACATTCAACCACTGTTAAACACTGTATGTGTGCCCACATTTTGGCCCCGCCCACATTAAACCCAGCCAGGAAAGAGGTGAAAAACTTTCTAACAGTCTAAATCCAGAATTCAGTCACCTGATCTCAGTGTTTTCACATGTTTACAGCAACCATATTCCAACATTTCTAGAGTGTTCAGACACAAATCTTGGATTTCACTTTACAGGGTCTTTAAATATAATTCCGTCCAGGCCATTCTCCTTTTCTAATTGTATTTTAGCCCTCTCTAATTTTGCTGTAAGGCACTCAGAGGTTTTGTTTACAGTGACCGACAGAAGCCCCATCAGGTCAAAGCTCCGTATCTCTTACAGTAACTGAGGCGTGTAACCTCGCGGCCACACACTGAGATTACATTAATGATTTGTTTGGCTTTCAGGAAGACAGTGAGGGGGAAACCGGACTAAAATATTGTTAAATAAAATCTCTAATCTCTGTTTACTTCCCGGGAAAAGAAAGGCATGTGCTTTCATAATGAACCAGAATAGATAGTGTTTCCCACAGATGTTTCTGTGCCCGTTTGTGACTGTGGCGCTACCTCTGCTGTCAGGGTTTGGACTGAGAATGCATGGCTATTCTGCTCCATATACAGCAGATTTTATTGTATTTCTTTTATGTTTGGTGCAGTTTTTGATTTTGTTATGATCAATCAAATCCATTTTTAAACCTAGTTTATCAGTTATATCACTGTGGCAATCCAGTTTGCAGTTTTGCCATAACCTCGACCTGCACAATCACAGCATGCATGGACATTTTGAGGGCCTGTTTTGTGCTGCTTGCAGCCCTAGTTTGACATTATGAAATGATTTTATTTAACAAAACTTGCTGTAAATACCCAAAAATGTCATTTTATGAAGGCTTGAGTGCCGTCAAGCCTTTACAAGTATAGGAAATGTTCAGCCAGCAGACCGATTCTCTTGCAGAGGTCTGAGGGTCACAGATTGTGTGTCCTTTGTCTTGAATTCCCTCCATACAAACCTGTCAAACTTCTGATGAACACAGAGATACAGCCAAGGGACAACTTTTATTTCCCAGAATTCCTCCATTCCCCCATAAGGTGTGTGCTCGCAGCTCACGAAAGATGATTTAAGTCTGTTTATCCTCGCTCGCTTAAACATTTACTTTTCAGCACAAGGTGAAGCCGAGGAGAAAAATGTCTCCGAGGTTCAACCTCTGCAGGATTTAACGCCGTCTCTCTCCTAACCTCACAGCGCTGACGTTTACAAGCTCACAATGACACCCAAGGAATCATGGGATATACACAGTATGTGACGGTGTGCGTGTGAATTCAGTGAAGTCGTACACGGAAGGACGTGGTGTTTGGGTTTAATCGCTGCATCGGAGTCTCCATTCTTCATAACAACACATTGTTTTGATCCGGTTCCTCTTTTTAATGACCCATAATCCTTTACTGTAAAACGGCTGGATGGAGATCCAAAGACCCCTGCAGAGTGACTTATTATCAGTTTATAGTTAAGGATGTAGAATAAATAAATGAACATCTCTCAGCACACCCTGAACCCTCACCTTTTCATCATTTTTCTTATTTGAACATTCTCTTTTGGCCGTTTTATTGCTCCTCCATATTAAATTCTCTCACTTGACTCCCCCCCCTGTGCTAAGCCTTCATAATATGCAACACCTTGAGCTGTTTAAGAAGCAGAGAAGTGACTCCATAGACCCGGCTTTCTTTGACTCCATTTAAGGATCAGGACATAGGGCTCCTGGAGAAGATGGGGTCTTAAGAGGGGCCAGATTGGGGTCAAAACTCTCAGTGATTGTTGCAGAATCGGGCCACTTCTGCTGAACAGAGAACTTTGATACTTTTTCAGCCACAGAAACCTAAAATAACTTCCAGGACATGAGAGGTCATGTCTGTGTATGTTTTTGGGGGTGGGGGTGCCATTAAAGGGGGGTTTAGTTGAGACAGATTAAGACGTGAGGAGGAAAAAGGTCGACCATGATTAGTGACTGCCTTAATACCATAATGTCGCCTCTGCTTCAGTTCCTGAAGAAAGAGTCAATGTGTGTCCTGGAGGAATACGTACAGAACTAGAGTGTCCGTGCTTCTGTTGCTTCAAATAAAATACACTTTTGTGTCCTAAATGTTGAGTTTAATAAACTTGGTTAGTTTGTATGCAGATGACACAGCAAAGTTCTCCATATGGGGCCAGAAAATGCTGAAGTTTTGCATTTCAAGGGGGCAGTTTGAGTCACAAAAGCGGTGACACTTCCTGGCAAGAAGTTTAAAAATCTCACAGCAGACATGGATTAAACAGGGGTGTCAGACTGAATCACAGCAGGGACCGGGTTCTGAACCTGGGTCTAACCTGAGGGCCTACCTGGGTCAATATTTAACCTTAAAATGTCAACTTTATTTTCACCCGAAATGAATTATGATGGTAGAAAAAATTGTCACTGTTGATAAATTATTTTGCGTATAAAACGTGAACATAAGTTAAAAACTCAAAATCTGAGATAAAAAGTCAAACTTATAAGCTTAAAAGGTAAAAACATGACATTTAAAGTCAAAATAATGTTTTAAAGGGTAAAATATGACAAATTACTTAAACCATGAATTTTAAAAGTCAAAAACTGAAATAAAATTCAAAATCATGATTTTTAACAGTCAAATTATGAGGTAAACATTGAAATCATGAGTTTCAAATGTTAAAATATATAGAATCAATAAATTATGAGTTTTTAAGGTAAAAAAACGAGATAAAAGTTAAAGTTGGGAGTTGAAAAAGGTCAAAACATGAGATAAAAGTCAAAATCATGACTTTAAAAGGTCAAAATAGGATCTAAAATTTAAAATTATGAATCTAAAAGGTGAAAAAAAATATGAGATAAAAAGTCAAAGTTATGAGATGTAAAGTTTAAAATATGAAAAAAATGTCACAACCATAAATTTTAGTCTTATAGAGAAAACACGAATTTCTTTCCCACTTTTTTCAAATTATTTTTACTGTTTACTTTTTCTAATTTTTATGACTCAACAAGGACATTATAAATCATAAAGGTGTAGTTTACATTGTTATACTGGAGGAAATCTGCAGTCCTCATACTGGTGGTTATAATAAAAATATCATATGATCTGGTGGGCCCGGTATAACTTTACAACAGGCCGGATTTGGCCCCCAGGCCTTGAGTTTGACACCCCTGGATCTGGATTAAAGGTCTCGGTCTAAAACCAGGAGAAGAGTCGGACGACTCTCACATTTGGTCTTTCAGTACAGATTTTCACACTAAATCCTGATTGTGCTTGGGTTTCCAAAGCCCAGTACTCTGCCCAGTCCTCCTCTTTGCAGTGGGAGATCTGCCTCATTTTAGAGCTCTAAATTTTTTTGACTCAGCTCAGTCCGAGAAGCTGTTTTTTTTTTAACTCCCAAATGATTTTATTCAGTAACAGTTTGGCTTTTACATACGTGCCATGTGCCTCCTGTGGTTCATACAAAAGAGTCGGCTTGTAGAACAGGCTCGTTCGTGATCAGCACATCATTACTCAGTCACTTACCTCACAAAGTTTATTTTTTGATTGTGTATCAGAGTTTCCGTTAAAAGGGTTTTTATGACTAAACAAGAGACAAAAGCTGTTAATGACCTAGCTCAGTTCAAAACTCCTCAGGACTCTTGTTTCTCTTCATCTGGTTAGACGTGCAAGGAGTATGCTCATTCTGCATACTCTGCCTGAGCCCAGATAGACAGACAAACAGATACTTCATTATTCCGGAGGGAAATTTTAGAGCTTGGCTGAAGACAAACATCCTTTCACAGTAGAAGTGTCTGAGGCATTTGAACAGTGCTGCACAGCCCTTGAGATCACTAGATCCTGGGAGAAGTAGTGTATAAACAGCAGATTGTTTTGCCTTTTTGAGGTTGTTTTGTCATTCATTTAAACATGACTCTATGATTTTGTTGTTTTTATCATGGGTGAGTACATAAGGACATTAAAAGGTTAATGTCTGCTACAAAGGACGTGTGGTTTTCTACCTTAAAAGTTAACTGTTCCTCGTCAGTGGTGCCATAGTAGCTCTCAGACCCACTGACCAGTTGCTTGTGCTGCAGGTTGAAAGCCATCCATCCATTTACTATACCACTTATCCCATTGAGGGTCGGGGGGGGGTTGAGCCTATGCCGGCTGTCATTGGGCGAGAGGCGGGGTACACCCTGGACTGGTCAGCAGTCAATCCCAGGGCTAAAAAATGGGGACAGACAACCAGGCACGCTTACAGTCACACCTACGGCCAATTTAGAGTCACTAATTGATCTAACGAGTGAGCTTTGGAGGTGGAAGGAAGCCGGAGTACCCAGAGAGAACATGCAAACTCCACACAGAAAGGCCCTGACCAGGATGCAAACCAGGAACCCTCCTTCTGTGAGGCCACAGTGCTAACTCCTGCACAGGTTGAAATGTAATGTTGATATTGCTGTGATTTACATCAGAAGTCTATGAAATGTGTTGTATTCTGAAGTTAACCGGATACTGCATGTTTTTCTGTCTGTTTGGATCGATCTGTCCTATGTGCAATAATGCATCTTGGCAGTGACGTGGCGCATACCTCCTGCCAAGCGGAGCAGAGAGGAGCTTCTGGGACAGGCTGGAACGCGGGCAGTGGGATTGCAAAGATTGACTAGAAAGAGAGCAATTTGCTGCTTTGTGATTCTGCAAGCAGACGAAGTATGTGGAATTGGAGGTACGTTATCTGTGGTATCAATCATCTCCATAGCAGGCAAGTTGGTTAACCCATTGGATGAATCATGTTTTTGTCGGTATCATACTCAATGTTTGTAGAAATTTTCTGATGATGGTCTCAAGCCCAATCAGAGTTCTTTGTCATATCTTACTGTTGGAGCAGTAAGAGTGATTTGAAGTATGAGAAAGGCCATCACAAATGTCATGTAACATTCAGGAGAAAAAATGGCATCTGTAGTCACAGAAACTTAAGGTTTCCTCTGAAGGATGACAGGGAGAGAAACTTTATAAATCAGTGTTCTGCTATAAAACATGGAGCTGTCAGAAGTAAGTGTATTAGATCAACAGAAGAATAACAGCATTTACGCTAAGCTGATCATATACAGCTCTATCAGTGCTTCTGGAGGGCAAATTCAGTCATTTTGGTCAAATCAACTGATTGAGTCAAGGGTAACACAAGTCACATGATGGATTTACTGATGCACCAATCTTCCTCTACTGTGAGTGTGTTTAAATGTTGGTCTGGTCTTATCAGCCCTGCAGGAGTGACGTTAGAGGACCAGGAGGAGGAGGAGGGACAGATAGAGGGGCGAAGGAGAATGGGGTTGTGTTTGTTTTTCTTTCCAACACACACTTGTCACAGAGTTCCTCGTTTTCATTTTATAACTTTAAACGCTTGGCCTTTCTAAATCTGTGGAATAATTGTTGGTTGGATTGGAAAAGCTTAAATGCAGTGATTGCCCTTATTTGCAATTTTTTGCCCTTTTTTTCTTTACCCTTTTTGCCTTTTTTATCCTGCTTTTTGCAAATTGTGTCTTTTCCCTTTTTGCCACTTTTTGCCCATTTAAGGTGCCTCTTGCCGTTACATGTCAATTTTTCCAATTTCCTCCACCTTTTTGCAGCTTTTTGCCAATTTTAGTCACTTTTTACTCATTTTCCCCCACCTTTTTGCAGCTATTTGCCAATTTTAGTCACTTTTCACTCTTTTTTTGCCACATTTTGGCAGCTTGTTTATCATTGTTGCCATTCATCATTTTTTGTCACTTCTCACCCAGTTTTAGCCATTTTCTGCCTATTTTACCCCTGTTCACCCATTTGTGGCCACATTTTTTCAGCTTTTTCGCCCATTTTGCCAGCTTTTTAATTTGTATTGCCACTTTTCACCACTTAGATTGTGGATCTTGCAAAGGTATTTTTCAACAATTTGGCTCTTTGTTTGAGCAAGGTTGAATAACATTGGCTTAATGCCTCAGTAATGGCAGGAATTGAGTAAAAGGACAATTTTTTTTTATAATAATTTGTCAAATCCTGAAAGATATTCACCCTGCAAATAAAATTTAACTACTTTGCACTAATTGTTGTAGGCTTGATGCTTGTTTGCTGCATGCAGCTGCGGCATGTATGCTTGATACCAGGGTATCCTGCTTGTTAGAGGTGTCTTCCCTGCTCTAACAGCATTGTCTTCATTCATAAGTTTTATCTCAATAAATTAACATACAAGTGACTTGATCCATTCTCTAAGCTGCAGATAATTCAGTGTAAAAGCATTCTGTCTAAATGACATAAGTTTCTCCACACATATGAGTGTTTTATTTTGAAAAGCAGAAACTGGAAGTGTAATCATATTGTGTTGGTCTTACCTACGACATGATGTAATGTAATGTAACAGTTGTAATAGAACCTTGATCCTCAATGGTTCCAAAAGAGGTACATGGACGTGTGCATGGAAAATCTGTGGCAAAGTCTATAGGGGGCTTTTATTTTGAAGAATATGTCTCCATCTCTTTGTGCCGTCACATCTTGTGCTCCATCTCAAATTCAAACTGCCTCATTTTAATGATTTGATTACAGCAAAAAAAAATCAAGAAATCTGCATCACCATTTGTCGATGAGGTGGTGGTGGGTCCTGAAACTAGACCAGTTGAGAACTTCTGATTTAAAGAACTTTATTAGACCATCATGTGTCGGCTTATGGACTTCACTGAGGTCATCAAGAAATGCATTGCAAAAATATTCTACCAATGTGGGCGTACATATCTCTTAAAGACCCCGTAAAGTGAAAATAAATCTGTAGTTAGGTTTGTTGTATGGCAGGTACCTGTGTTATGAACCCCCAGGTCAAATTTCGGTCAAATAAAACATCTGTAGGTTTATAAAATTAAGCTTTAAAATCATTAAAAGTGAGGCAGAACAATCTGCTCTATAATGTTGTTGCCGTGTCTGTTGAATGAGCTGATGCCACACCCACTCATGAGCCACGCCCTCTCAAATGTAAAAAATGCTACAATCTGAATGGAGGAAGGCAGTCACACCCATAGGCTGTAGAAACAATCAGACAAACCCTGTGTGACGTCAGTAGTCTGCTTACAATAGGCAGACTCAAATGGCTCTAAAGCCAATCTGCCATGGTTCCATATTGAAATCGCGGTCTCAACCGAACACAGCACTGGAAGAGTATGTGGAATTTAGGGGTTAGGCTAGCTACAAAGATTTTCAAATCTTAACTCCTTGTAGAAACGTGGGAAACCATGGATATTAGAACCATCGCAACCAAAATAATTTAGGTAGACAGTGAGACCACTCACCTGTCTCTGATTTCACAGAGACTGCACAGACACAGGATCTAGCAGAAACCTGCACAACCGAAGGAAAAAATATAGCAGACGAGCTCTTTTGGTTCTTCCCACCAGTGATTAAAGATCAGGAAGGCTTGGATTTGATTGGAAGCAGTAAAACTGTTTTAATGGCACCTCAAACTTTGTGTGTAAGCTGCACTTATCCTCACTTTTAAGGTGGGATATTAACACCTCTGTGATGTTTTGCCTTCATGTCACAGACACATAAGGATCACATCATCCCCCTCTGTGTGTGCTGTTGAGGTTATAACAGACGTTGCAGAGGCTTCACTGTGATTGTGCATGCATGTAGACATGTTGAGCTCCCATTGGCCCCTGTTCTCTAGATCTTCTGCAACACCACTACCCAATGTTAATCCACAAACATGGACATGAATTTTCATTTTGATTTGAAAGAACTGAATTGGAGTTGAGCAACGACATCAACTCTTCTATGCAGATATCTGTTGATGAAGATTCAAAGGGGGTCTTGTCACCAGATGTTAGTTGGTGGGTTCTGAGGTTGTGGTTCTGCAAAAGCATCCGGTCTGTTTTGCTCTCAGCATCAGTTGAGGCCTCTTAAACATGATTGATAAATACTTCTCTGACTACAAACTAACCACAAAGAAAAAAATCACTCACGATCAGCAGATGTGTTTGTGAGATTAATAAAGTTCTGAATCATAAAATGGAGATGAGTTTGTGAACAGTTACAGTCATAGGCAGTAGTAGTTTCCACTGAAACTGACATGACTTAAACAGCAATTACAAGAATGTTCATTAATATAGAAGTAAAAACACCCCTGATCATGGGAACTGTAGTCAAAGTGCAGACTAGAAGAGAGCAGAGATGGCGCAGAGGCTGAATGGTTCGAGGGTGAGAGGAGGTGATTTAAGACGGAGAGATGACAGAGCAGGAGAGGAGGAGGAGGAGGCACTGCAAGGAGAGAGGATGAGGTAAGAGAGTGGTGGGAAATAAATGAGAGAGAGTGACAGAGGAAGAGAGCGTGATGAGAGAAGGAAAGAAACTCTGTGAATCTGTACATCTGTGACCTCTTTGAACCTCTACAGCTGACCAGATGGAGTTCAAAAACCGTGCTTACCATCTCCTCTCTCCTGGTATCAATAAAGATCAATAACTAGTCAAATGCATGCTGCACAAAAAGAATTCTGACATGCACACAGCTCATAAAGTAGTCCTGAATGTGCAGATTTAATTACTGTGTAGCTGCTTTGCTCTTAGATGTTCCAGGTTACAGGAAAGTCCAAATCAGGTGCTTCTGCAAACTCCTAAACCAGTGATACTCAACGCGTGGCTCTAGAGCCACATGTGGCTCTTCTGTGAGGAACTGTGGCTCTTTAATGTCTAAATTTAAAATATCATTCCCTCGGAAAACCAAAAAAAAAAAAAGGGAAACTTTGAACTCAGAATTTTTGGTTGCAATTTGCTCACTTATACATCAGGCTTTAATTGTCAAACTTAATTGTCAACCTTTATTTTTTGTCTGCATAATTCCTTTGCCGTTATTTGCAATTTTTTGCCCTTTTTTTTACCCCATTTGCAATTTTAATCCAATTTTTTCCCTTTTTGGCACTTTTTGCCCATTTAAGGTGCCTCTTGCATTGCATGTCACTTTTTCCATTTTCCTCCAGCATATCGCTGCTTTTTGTCCATTTTAGTCACTTTTCATTCTTTTTTTTTTTTTTTTTTTTTTGCCATGTTTTTCCACTATTTTACCATTATTGCCACCTTTAATTTTTTTTTGTCATGTCTCACCCATTTCTGGCACTTTTTCTCCACAGTTTTTGTCACTTTTCACCCATTTTTTGTCATTTTCTGCCTATTTTACCCCGTTAATCCTTTTTTGGCCACTTTTTTTTCCCCTTTTCACCTATTTTGCCTGCTTTAATTTATTTTTATTGCTGCTTACACCCACTTTTCACCTCTTAGACTGTGGCTCTTGCAAAGGTATTTTTCAACAATTTGGCTCTTTGCTTGAGCAGAGTTGAGCAACACTGCCCTTAACATAGCATTATGTGGTAGTGATAAGTAATGTTTGCAGTGACATGACTAAAAGCTCAGAAATTATGCCAATGAAAAGTTCATCAACTTTTTTTTCATAATACAGGAGAAATAAAAGAACACAAACTTTATGAATCCCAAAAGGGGAAATTCAAATTTGACATTCTGTCTCTGAATATGCCACACACAACTAGGCTAAATTACATGCACAAACAGGATCTGATGGGAATTAAAGCGATGTCAGCATAAAGGGATATTGCAACAAATGTGCATCCGACCTACAGTGGAGGTTTGTAGCCTATAGTCTTCGATGGCACCTCAGCAGTACTTTGGAAATGATCCTCTCTATCCCTGGATCAATTTCAAAACTTGGTCCGACTGGAACTTGAACTGGAAACCACTGGTACAAAATCCAAGGCACTGGAGCCTGAGCTACTGCCAACCTTAAACTATGTGAAAAAGTCAAGTTTGGCTAAGTTTTGGGACTAAAACTACTTGTTTGGATTGTTTTTAAGTTTGCAATAAAATTCAACAGAATTTTATGCAATGTTAGTTCATCACTCATGGGCGTAGCACAGAGGGGGGAAAGGAAACTGATTCCCCAGGCCCACAGTAGGGAGGGGCCCTCGAGATGCCTGTATGGAGGCCCATTTGGGTCAAAGAAAAAAAAAAAGTGAAAGTACAGCAACTCTTGAAAAAATTTCTAAGTCATAATTAAGAAATAAAAGGTCATAATTATAAGATTAAAAATCATGATTATTATATAAAAAGTCATGATTATGATATAAAAAGTCAGAATTAGAGCAAAAAAGTAATACTAATGAGATACAAAGTCAAGATTATGAATAGAAAATTTAAAATTATTACTTAAAAAGTTAGAATTGACTAAATGACTTTTTATCTCATAATTTTGACTTTGTATCTTTTAATTATGATTTTTTATCTCATAATTTTTCTTTTTTTTTTTCGCTCGCTCTTCCTGCTGTGGTAGTCAGCTAGTCGGCCCATTCTGCCACAACCTCTCTATACCCAATCATCCTGCAGCTGTCATATTTTAAAGGTCACATGTTTAACCCTTTAAGACAAGTTTATATTGGTCTCAGAGGTCCTCAAAACATGTATTTGAAGTTTTTTTTACTGAAAAATCAATCCATTTCTGGATTTTTGTGGATCAGGAGAGGAGGGCGGAACTTTCTTCCAAGTGTGTGTGGGGGAGGGGGAGGGGGGGACTGAACCTGGGGGAGGGGGGTTCTGATTCTTGGGGGGATTGTGGACAGGCCAGGGGCACATATTTTTGTAAGAAAAGCCTGAAAAGGTTGATTTTGCATAATATGTGACCTGTAAATTCTGTTCTCTCTCCTCTGTGGTCAGTAGCTTCAGTGCGACCACTGCAACCCTCCTCCACCCCAGCTACCTCCATTACAGCTCATCTGTGTACAGACTCCTTCGTTGGGTATCATTTGGGTTTTTTCTGATACCAGTGCTAAGTCAATATTTTTTATACAGTGTTGCTGCATAAACAGTGCCTGAATCAATACTTTTGAGAGAAAAAGACGTGTGTTGTCAGCAGCCTTTTACTGAGTGGTAGGATGATGCATTGGGGTTGGAGGGTATCAAAATGAAGTATCAATATCTGTGTTGTAATTCAGTCCAGTAGGTATCAGATATGTTGGTACTGGTGCCATGTCAGCGCTGGTTTTGAATTCTCATCCCTGTGCCATCCCGTGTCCCCTAATACTTCCAAGTAATCTCATCAGTGTCTTCAGAATTTCTTACTCATCTTATCCTTCTTCCATTCCCACCACTGGTGTTTTCAAATCCAGATGTCTCATTTCACTTCTAAAAAACTCACAGAAAGCTCAGTGGACAAGCCAAAAGTCATCTGAACCTTGTGTTTTTCAAACATTTACTGTTTTACTGTTCCTTACTTCCTTTTTAATCCATTAAAAGTTCCTGATACATGGTTAGCTTCATGCTTTATTCATAGATTGACTTATGCAGATCTCATACAAGACTAACAGGTGGTCAGAGTTGGGTCTAGTCCTACATCATCTGGGAGTTTCTCTCAGGTCAGAGCTGCAAGATAAGAAAACTGATTCACTGCGTTTTTATTCTTTAACTCTCTCTTGACCAGTGAATTAGAAATTTAGCCATAACTATATAACTTTACTTTATAAACACTTGCTTTTAAAGTGCTTGGCCCATGTTAGCTAAGAAAACAACCCGTCTGAAACTCCCACTTTAAGTCCAGATATCAATCCATTTGAAAAAGTTGCCATCTCCAATTTCCCAACATTTATGGACTGGATCCACTATTACAAATACTTTTAAAAAGGAAATGTTAAGGAATAAAGGAGTATGACGACAAAAAATACAGTATTGTGAAAGACTTGAAAAATGGGGAGTAAAGAAAGGCTTCAAGAGAGATATAGGAGCCTAACAGCACTTCTTTCTTGGCACAGTCTTTTCAAATAAGGGTTTGGATAATGATGAATAAACAAGCTTGTGGAAGAGGACCAAATTACAAATATTCAGAAAATAAGGATGTCACAAAAACTTCATATCAGTTTTTCTGCATGAAACTGACTGAAGACTTAAAAAAAAAAAAAAATCACACAAAGTTCATCCAAGTCAAATAAGACTTAAAAATAAACAAACATGATGGGCAATCATCAGTATTGGACTCATTTCACTGAAAAGAGGGGGGAAAAAGGACACCCCTAGATAGGCTAAACATCAGCTGTACATGTAATAGAAGCAGGACATGAGTAAACAGGTGTTTTTTTTTCTTTTTTTCTTTTTTCTTTTTTTTTTTTGCTGTAGCTGTCCAGTTCCCCCCACTCTTCAGGAAATGGGAGCATAGATGTGTTTAATATTATTTGATATAGGTGTATCCCTCATGTAGCAGATGTCTCGTGTTGTGTGATGACCCAGGAATAAACTTTCATTTTTGGCACTTGCACACAGTTTATTCTGATAGCAGCAGAAACATATTAGGTCCCTCACTGCCGCTTTCATTGTAAAAATCTCCAACAAAGCTCAAACATAGAGCCAAATGACTGGATTTCATCTGAAAATATAGATGCTGGGTTTGTGTCTTAGCATGTTAAAAGTCTAACACCAGCACTGGTTTTGCTACATCTGCCACTGCCATAAGAATAAGGGTAACGTCCCACATCAGTGAAGCCAAACAGAGGAGAAACAGTGCACAGTGTGATGTTACAAGCCCAAAGCTTCATTAAAATAAACTATGAATGGAGCTCCCAAAAAAAATGCCATCCTTGCTGATGCTGTTTGGGTGTATCAAAACAAAGAGACAGACTTATGTTTTCAAAAATGCCCTCCTGCCTGTGGTCAGGTATGGGACCATATGGGTGTTCGGCACATTGCTGTAGCCTGCTCATGGTGATCATCTAGACCTGTGCCGTGCCCCATCTCTGCAGGTGTCCTCCCAGATGATGTATGCAGCCGCCCTCGAGGTCAAGTCCAACACGCTGGGTCCTTGGCACCCAGTATGTGGTGAGCAGGATCAGGCCCAGGATAGCACCCCAGGTGCCAGTAGAAGTAAAACTCCTGCCTCATATCCAGCTGACCCTTCACATCCTCACTTTCCTGAGCACATCAGCATAGGACACATGGTCCTGCCAGTGATTCCCAAAACTACACCAAAGAGAAGTCATCACAAAGGATTTCATATGGTGGCCCTGAAGGCCAACACAATTAATATTTTAAAGATGGAAAATAAATTTCACAAAATACAAATACATTTTAAAAAACACAAAAATATTTCAAAAAATACAAAAATATTTCATATTATTCTTGTGATTTTTGACATACTTTTGTATTTTGTGATTTTTTTGTGTGTTTTGTGAAATATTTTTGGTTTTTTGAAGTATTTTTGTGTTTTTTTTTTTTTTTTTTTTTTTACATATTTTTGTTTTGTGGAATATTTTTGGGTTTTTGCCATATTTTTCTTTTGTGAAATATGTTTGTGGGGTTTTTTTATGAAATATTTTTGGGTTTTTTGATATATTTTTGGGTTTTTGACATATTTTTGTGTTTTGTGAAATATTTTTGTGTTTTCTGACTTATTTTTGTGGGGTTTTTTTGAAATATTTTTGTGTTTTGTGAATTTTTTTGTGTTTTTTTTTTATATATATATATTTTTGTGTTTTGTGAATTTTTTTGTGTTTTGTGAAATATTTTTGTGTTTTGACACATTTTTCTTTTGTGGAATATTTTTTTGTTTTGTGACACGTATTTGTGTTTTTCATGAAATTTATTTTGCCCTTTTGAAATATCAATCCTGTTGGCCTTCAGGGCCACCGTAATTTCAGGTGGCACTTTGAGCAATCAGTCAACATCCAGGCCAAACAAAAGATTACTTAGACCAGGAGGCTAAGGGACCAAAAGTCCGCCTTGTCCAGCAGACCCCTTGCCCCACGCGTGAGGCCAAGTCTGCGGTTTATCTCAGTCTTGCCCTGACCCGGTGCCCTGGCGCGGTTCATTTGCATTCACACTAACCTAAAAGAACCAGACTTCAGGCTCAAGTGCACTCGGATTGGAGACCGGGCCCCTAGTGTGAAAGCCACCTAATTCAGCCAGAGTCCCTCAAATTTAGCCAGATTTTGGCCTGATTGAGTCACTGCAGCCTGTCATCAAACATTGGGCCAGGACATGAACATCGGGGACAACAAGAACTCTTGTAGACTGACACAATCAAAGGTGCAGCCAAGACACCCCATGACCCCAGTTTGACCAGACTGACATCATCATCGATCCAGGTCAACGGCATGTGTCCTTTAACTGTAGCTCTGATTGACATTGCTTGACCTGCTGCCTGCAAAACACTAATTCCAGTGGAACCTCAGAAAATCTGGCAGGATCTTTCTTTGGAACCAACAAAAACTCAGAGCTTTGCTCAGTAATTTCAGTACGGGGGACTGTGCACAAAATCACTTTGATTATCATGTAGGTGTTTACTGGCCTCAACAAGGAGACCACAAACAAACACTGAGGCAGGCTGGACGTGACAAACTCTACATCGTATTATGCAGAAACCCAATGAATTCCATCCTTTATTTTCATCCTGAGAGGAGTTTATTTAATCCTGCAGAGAAAGTTTGACTTGAGCCCACTCAGTGCACACTGTGGAGCAGCAGCCTCCACTTGTTTCTGTTTATTTCAGTTTCTCTCTGTTTGTCTGATGGGACAAACATCAAAGAGGGGACAGACGTCTGAGACAAAATGTTTCTGCTTTTCCTTTCATTTTTCATTCTTTCCTACATTTTTTCTTTGCTCTCTATCTCCGTAACTCGGGGGAACATGGAAGCCAAGTGACCCTGGATGATTTATCAGGACATTTCTCTTTTTTTTCCTCCTTCTCTCTCCAGTTTAAGTAAATGACTGGTATGTGGAGGGACTCTGGAGCCCCCCCCTCTAGGCTATTAGGCCTCCCTCCGCCTCCCCCTGTGGAGAGAGGAAGATAAGGGAAAATTGAAAATGAAGAGGACGGAGAGGGAGAGATGACTGCATCCACAGGCAGACCTCTTGTTCTCCTCCACTATCTCTCTCCCTCTCCCTCCTTTGAGCTTGATTAGCCGCCAAGCTTAAGAGGCTTGTTATCAACCTTGGAGACGATGGAAGTTCATCGGCCGCAGGACTTGACTGATGGAGACGGGGATGGAGGAAGTGGTGTATATCTCTGTGACTGATGTGGAGTCACGGTAGAATGCGGTCAGTTCATTCGGATCCGGGCCGAGGGGACTCCAACATGTCTGCTTCTTACTCTGTCCATGACTCGACAAAGTGCTGCAAAAAAAATGTTCTTTGGTACAGGTCAGCCCGGCTAAAACATGGTCTTTTTGAGTGAAAAATAGAAGCTGTAGGAGTACATAAACAAGGCATAGAAACTTTAACTCTCCAGGTATTTGCTTGATACCACTTTGGTCAGTGTTATTTTATCTCATCTCATAATAATATTCTAGTATGACAGGATAAACTACATGTCTCACCGCCTGTTCTAAACCTGCTTGTATTGATCTTCTGTATAGCTACTGTCTGGAGCAGCTGCTTTAAACCTTTGTCATCGCTGCTGTCCTGCTCATGTCTTTACAAATAAATCATTAAGTGCTGCTTAGGATCTCCTGATCCTGTTTAGATGTTAAGGGAAATTTTGACTTAACAGCATCATTAATTGCTGTTTAGGTCAACACAGACCAGCCTGGTGAGCTTAGCTGTTGTTGCTAACTGCTAATCAGCTTGGTGTGTGTCAATGAAGATTGGTGTTGCTGCAGTGTTTTACCTTGTTTATTCCACAGCGAGCATGATTCATGTCCAACTCCTGTCTTTATAGTTCTTCTTTGTGCGCAAGGGTACAGTCATGCTGGAATGGAAGAAGGCCTTCTCTAAACTGTTACTGCACAGTTGGAAGCATAAAATGTCTTGGTATGCTGAAGCATTAAGATTGGCCTTTACTGGAGATAAGGGGCCTAGCCCAAACCCTGAAAAACAGCCCCATACCATTATCCCTCCACCAAACTGCAATTCTGTAATTAACAGGCAATAATTAACTTGCAATTACAATTACAAAAATAAAGAATTCAGCTATAAAAACTGTTATAAGACTTCCACTGAAAATGACAGTAAAATAGACATTTCAGTGTAACAATTCTACACAGTGTATCTTTAAAAGTGGCTCTCTTCGTTTGCACTGCAAGCTACTATCAATGCATCCATGGATCACTGATGACACAAACCAGCCCACTTTTAACAGCTTTTCTCCATCACTATGAGAAACTCATCCATGAAATGAAAACAGTGGTTTACTGCTCAGTAAAAATATTTTTTGAACGGACCAAAACAATAAATGAGCAGCAGAGATTTGCAGAGGTGAGTAGCATGTCTCTACTTGTTATCTTTAGTTTTTCTTTTGATTGAGCGCCCCCTGGTGGAAAAATAGCGTAGAAGTGAAGCAAACAAGTTTATTTTTGTGTGGTGTGTCCTTATTAAAATAGAAAGGTGTCAGACATTGTGTCATAACTTGATCTTTTGTTGAATTCCTCTTTGTTACGAATTAACCCTTCATGTTTCATGTTAACATCTTTAATGGGCCTAAAGTCATCATGCTGGTGTTATTCTTTTCTGTTGCCATTAAGTCAGTAATGAGCTCCTCCCTGCAGTGTTATCAGCTTCAGTATCAGCTGCTCTTCATGACTTGATGAACATTGTCTCTCAGCGTCTCTCTCCTCTCCGTCTGAGTCTTCATAGGCTCTCGACGAGGCCTCAGAGGGCGACAGCACCGTGTAAACATTCCCAGCCCTCTGAATCTGTCTGTCTGCTGGGGTGATGCATCTCTCCAGCCTGATTGTTTACCGGCCCAAGAATGTTAAGAATATCATCTTTGTGTGCATGTGTGGGTAATTTCACATCCATGTGAGCGTGCTCTTAAAATAGAGAGTGAGGAGGCCAGGGGGGTGCATGCAGTTGGGGCGGGGTCACCAGTTTAGTTTCCTTTTGTTTTGTCTTAATGTTTTGTAATGATCCAGTGGGTTGTGGATCTGGTGAGTATAGCCCGGTGTTTAGTCTACCAATCACCATGGTGACAAAGAGTCTGGGTCTGGGGGTTGGAGGTGGAGGTAGAGGTGGAGGCAGGGGTGGGGGTCAGAGTAGTTAGTGGCGCTGTGGGTCAGGAAGGACTGCAAACACACATGATTAAAAATAGATCCAGTATGCTACAACAATTTCATGTTCTCCTGTAATAGAAACACTGTAGGTTCAGCTTTATGACGTCTCTGCCCACAGGAAGAGAGAAATCACAAATTAGGAGGGAAACATCAACAAACCATTCTCTCAAATAGCCATGACCGAGTACTTCATGTGGAGAACGCTGCCAAGTCTTACAGGCAGGGTGGTACCAACTTTTCAGAATTGTAATTTCAAACTGTTAGACTTTTCTATTTCATCATTATCATAATTACCAGATAGAGCTGTAAAGTCTGGAAAATCTTCAGTTTTTACATCAAACTGCAAGAACTTTGAGCAAGATGATGTTTTAAAATGATAACAGATCAATTATGTGAAAACAGAGGTACAGTGGATGGATGTTTGGATGGATGGATGGTAAGATGTTTGGATGGATGGATGGATGTTTGAATAGATGGATGGATGGATGGATGGATGGATGGATGGTGGATGGATGGACGGATGGATAGATGGACGGATTTACGGATGGACGGACGGACGGATGGATGGTTGGGTGGATGGATGGACGGATGGATGGACGGACGGATGGATGGATGGACGGATGGATGGATGGATGGATGGATAGATGGACAGAGGTACAGTGGATGGATGGATGGACGGATGGTTGGATGTTGGATGGATGGTTGGATGGATGGATGGACAGATGGATGGATGGATGGACGGACAGACGGACGGATGGACGGACGGACAGACGGACAGATGGATGGATGGATGGACGGATGGATAGATGGACGGATTTACGGATGGACAGACAGATGGATGGATGTTGGATGGATGGATGGACAGATGGACGGACGGACGGACGGACGGATGGATGGACGGACGGATGGATGGATGGTAGACTTGAACCTTGGTTACTCTTTTTTTGGCTTTCTTTGATCTGAACTAGACTTATGAGTGATTTTTTTTCACACATTGATGTTTTCCTTAGTTTTTAGCAGTTAGGTATAATAATATTATTCAAATAGGGTCTTGACCTGCAGGGTGTAAAAACTGTTTTAGGACCACTGTTTTAAAATAAAAAATACATATGTTGGCCTTTCAATATCACATATGTAATCAACATCTTGTAAATATGAATTTACACAAGCTGTTGTTGTTGTCCACATCATAGATTTCAAATGTGTTTATGGTCTTTTTAAGGTCAAATAATGAGCCTTAACAAAGCCTGTAAGGTCGCTGTCAGGCAACAGAGGTCCAACACGACATCCACACAAGAGTTATAGATCTTATTCACCCTTTCAGTGAACCTTAAGATGCACTTAGAGCTTGTTTGCAGCAGTCGTATATCAAAGCTAACAACACAGGAGAACCTCTTTAGCCGTGCATGGAAGGACTTAAGCTCAGAGTGCTGCCCCCTAGTGGAGGAAGGGTTTGATTCCAATGCATGACAGGACAGGACCTCATTCAACTCTAACTAAAGCCCCAACTGCTTCATTCAGTATTACTGATTAATGACAGCTAACTTACTTTTGGGTTAGTTTATATGGACATAACTTAACATGCAGCATGGACAGCTTCTTGAATCGTCTGGTATGTAGATGGCGGTCTGTCCACTGACGTTCAGTGTGCTCACTCAGTGTTCAGTGCCTGTGCTATCTGAATGACAGGGTTCAGTAATCAAAGAATTTGTTGACCCTTCCTCCTCCTTGCTCACCTCTCTGCTGCTGCTTCACCTCCCATCTCATCCCTCCGTTTCCTCATTTGTCTGGAGGTGTCGCACACACAGCTGCACACAGGCTGCATCCACAAAAGCATTGGTTTAGCGGTTGAACGATGGCCTGTCTTCAGGGCAACTTGCGTCTGCAAAAAGAGGATGCCAGAGTAGCCTACAGTATTTCTTCTGCAACCTATTAGACAAAAGGTTCATGTTGAATATTTGTTCCTCCTAAATGCTTTTTTTTACCAGTGATGATTCTGTAAAATATCTGCAATCTATGCAATGACTTGGTGTCTAATTCACCTCCTGACTCATACGTTTCTTTGCACATTGCTATCATCAGTAGATTATGAATGTTGAAGAAGCAATGCATGCAGATTACACTGATGCACTCTCTTTTTGATATATATGGGATATAAAACTCACCACAGAAACCACAGCAGGGTTATTTTAGGATCTTAAAAAACACAGTGATTTTCTACCAATGACGCCCACACATTCTGGATTTGATAGGCACTGAGATCACGGAGGGATCAGATAATTCTTGCCCCTGATGCCCCTTTGCCTCTGACTGACTGCACCATCACCAACCTCCACCTATCCATCTCCCCCTATCAGCTGCTCCCTGCTGCCGTTGTTTGGAGAGGTCAGAGCTGTTTGTTTGCTTGGAGGCCTGTCGTCTGATAGCGTGTGTCGGACTCCCACCTCATCTTAACCTGAGCCATTATCAGTCCGCTCCCCGGCAACCCCAAGCTTGTCTTTTAAAAGGAACACTTCCCCTGGAAATTATGGAGAGACTGGGGCAGATAGACGGGGTCTCTATCTGTGGAGGTGGAAATAGGCAGACAGGGTGATGCTCAGCAGCATCAGGATGATTCCTCTTACTCCAGGTTCAAATGCAACACCTGACCTCAGGTTTACATCTCAGACTCATTATGTCCTATTTTACCGGCTTAACTCAAAGTAAAACATCATTTCAATGTAAAAAATTGTCTGCTTCCAAACCTCCTTCCATTTGCAAAAAGCCTCTTCTTTCCAATAAGTGGCTTTTTGCAAATGAAAGGAGGTTTTTTGCTTAGTTTTGTCTTGTATGCTCATGCAACACTGAAGTCTGTTTCAGCTTGGGCATGTAAGACACAGGACATGGGCACAGCACGGCTCGGTTTTCATTTTGGTTTGCATGTGAACAGGTCAGGGCTTTCAGACTGTCTGTTAGAGTGCCGGGTCACACAAGAGGAGAATCTAGAGCAGGATTGTCAAAATCTATCACAGAAGAATTAAGGTCTAACCTGAGGGCCTAAAAGGGTCCACATTTAACCAAACTTTCAGCCCCATTTTTCACCAGTAATAAATTATGGGGGAAAAAATTAGCACTGATGATAAATGATTTTGAGATTTAAAAAGTCAAAATGATAAGTTAAAAGGCATAAAATCTGAAATTAAAAAAGTCTAACTTATTGGTGAAAAGGTCAAAACACAAAATAAGATGTTAGAATAATGCTTTTAAAAGGCAAATATATAAAAAAGAAAGTCACGGTCATGTTTTTTAGGCAAAAATATGACTTAAAATTTAAAATGGTACACTGAAAATATCAAAGTATGAGCTAAAGGTTGAAATAATAAATTTAAAAGGTCAAAATAATAGTTAAAAAGTCAAATAAAAAAATGAAAAGGTCAAAATATTGGATGAAAAGTCAAATAAAAAATTGAAAAGGTCAAAATATTAGATAAAAAGTCAAATTAAAAATCGGAAAGCTCAAAATAATAGATACAAGTCCAATGAAAAATTGAAAAGGTCAAAATATGAGTCAAAATTATAGATTCAAAATGGTGAAAATATGTAATAAAAGCTCAAATAACAGCCTGAAGTCATAACTGTGCAATGCAAAGTTGAAAATATGAAATGAAAACACAAATGAATTTCTGTTCCCATATTTTTATTTACCTTTTTTTTCCCACTTTTTTTTGACATAGGGATATTTGATGTCGTCAAGGTTAAGTTTACATTACTGGAGGAAATCTGCAGACCTCATATTTTAGGGGCAGTTATAATATAACTGGATGTGATCTGATGGGCCGGGTGTAACTGTACCACGGGCTGAATTTGGTCCTCGGGCCTTGAGTTTGACACCCCTGATCTAGAGAATAGAGGGCAGGCACAGCTCTTGGCCTACATAGACAGGATAATGCTGTATAGAGCAGTGGTTCTCAACCGTTTCAGCCCGCGACCCCAAAAATAAAGGTGCCAGAGACTGGGGACCCCCACTGTACCTGAAGGTGGTTGAACAGCCAGGAACATTTAAGAATAGTCATGCGCAGGTAAGGCCTTCCATAGGGGGGGATAAATGGGAGAGCTTTCTGGTGCCCAGCCAAACTGGGGTCCCATAGAGGTCAACAAAACCATGTTCAATTGTAAAGTTAAGCTGTGATATCCATACTTTATTTTTAACCTGAATAATAACTGCAAAAATGGGTTAAAGTGGCAAACATGGGCATAAATAGTGGTAAAAGGGAGCTAAATTGTGGCTGATATGGCTTTAGATAGTAAAAATGGTGAACATATGGTAAAATGGGATGAAAAAATTGGTATGACCTGGCCAAGAAGGGTTAACTGAGAAAGAAAAAATAAGCAGAAATGGGCAGAAATTGGTTAAACTACCAAAATTGGGCATATGAAATGGTGAAATGCGGTTAAAATTTAAAATATGGGTGTAAAAAGAGGTTAACAGTGGCAATAATGGGTCAACAGAGGCAACATTAAGCTTCAGTGGCAAGAATTGGTTTAGAAGTGGCAAAAACAGAAACAAAGTGATGGAAAGAGTTAAAAACTGACAAAAATAGGTGTTAAATGTCAAAAATGTGTTAAAATTGGTGGGAAAAAATGATGAAAAGGACTAAAATTTTGACTAAAGTGCTGTAAAGTGGAAACAGTGTAATTTAAAAAAACCTTCTTAGGTTTTTTTATGGCATCTGGAGACGCCCTCTCAGTGTCTCGCAACCCCCAAGGGGGTCCCGACCCCAAGGTTGAGAACCATTGATATAGAGCGCCATATTTACTTTGGTTTAGCAGAGAGTCTCCATAAAAGCAAGGTGGAAACCTTGTGTTTGTTTTTTTTACATTCATATGTGTTTTAGTGTCGGAGGATTTATTGCATGGGTGAAACCCATTTGATTGAAAGAAAAAAAAAATCTTAAAGAAGCTGCTGACCATTCAACTCAGTCCCTCTATTGTCATGGACAAACCTTTGATACTTTTTCCCTTGGAAAAATAAAAGATATGCAGGAGTGCATGTACAAAATGACCCACTGAAATCCATTGATCCCTGGTTTGAATGATGGCATTTGCATTTTTCAGGAGTTCCAGTTGTGCAGTTGTTTCTCTTTTTAAATAACCCAGTAAGGTTAAAGGATAAAGCTAATCAATGAGCTTGAGGTTTCCTTTATAATGCTTTTACTCCATAATTTGTTCTGTCTTCAGCTGGAGGCTTTGCTTCCTGTTTGGGAAAAAAACGTGTTTTTAATTTGACAGACAACAAGGAACTTCTGGTTGATTAAAAGTCATGACAACTTTGCTGTGGGAATAAGAACTTGCTACAGATAGAACAGTACCTAGTGCACATAAAAGGATGACATAGAATTGTTGCATAGGATTTTAAAATATTAATTTACCAATTTTAGATCTTTATTACATTTTGATTAACATTATGAAATAGAAATATTGAAATTTAAGATAGAATAATAATTGATTAAAAACCAAATTTGGAATTTGGCGGTTTACCATGTAACAAAAACTCTCTTATTTAATAGAAACAACAATAAAAAATGATCTAAACCTCCCTCCTCACCTCAGCACAGATCTGTTTGTCTCATGCGTCTGGGCGTGCGGCAGTCGTGTGACCATAAGAGCAAAAAAAAAAAAAAAAAAAAAAAAAAGAATGACTCCACCAGCACTGGATCAGACCTAGCAGCGGTGGAGGAGGGTGCTGCTGGCCACCTGATTAAGCAACATGGAGGAAATGAGGGAAGCAAAGGGTCCATTTTCTCCAGGAGGAAGAGAAGAAGAAAGAAATGGGAGGAGGGAGAAGGTGGGATGGGGGATGTAGGTGGGATAAGTCTTGTACATATGTGTGTGTTCGGGGGGTGTTGGGGGGGTTAAAGTCACAGATTTTAAATCAGTTCTTTGGCCTTTAACGGGCGCAACAGAAGCCCACTATGAGCGCTCAGAACAAAGAGGGCAGCAGTGGCCTCGACCAATTAACATTCCTGCAGCCTTTATGAGCCGCCTGGACCCGCCCCTTCACTCACACCTCGTAAAAGTCACAAACATCAATTCTTGCGAACCATAACTGTCATTATAATCCCATTAAAAACAACCCACTGAGCAATTTACAGTGAACACCAGGGCCAAGTGTGCCAGCAGAGCGGGGGGATCACCTCCACAGGAACGCAAAGGAGGCGAAACAAATGGGAACGTTTATTGAGAGTAATTTGACAAAATATGACATGATACTGAATGCATATGTTTCAAAAGGCAGAGAGGGCAGCACAAAAGGAGGCAAAATCTCCTCTCCTTAAAAACTGGTTCAAATTTAGTGGGTGTGGAACAGATAGATGACTACTTGTGTTTATTCATTTTTGGCCACAAGGGGGCAGAAAAACACCAAACAAGGTTGCGTAACTGCTCATGAGGTTGACTATCCTGTTTAATATTCATCCAATATTCTCTGTTTTTTTTGAGCACTTGCTTTTCCCTGACAAAACCCTTCAAAATGTTGTTTTTGGCTGCCATTTGCATCTCTTTTTGCTAGCTAGCTAGTCAGTCATGAACCGATTACTTTCTGGAACTCAAAGTGAAAAAGTCAAGGCCACTTAATCCATGAATCATTCGTTCATTTAATATTTGATTGATAATTCAATAACAAATAAAAGAAAAATGGCTCATTGTTCACTTTTCTTTTTTAAGAACCAAATCGAATAATGAAAAAAACTGTTCATTTTCTAGTTTTGATTTCTGAAATGAAATCAAATAAACAGAAAATTATGCATCTTTTTGACTTATGCTTTTTATGTTTGGATCAAAGAATGTATGTTTATATAATATATACGTAATATGAAAAAACAGCTGTAAGCAGTCAATTTGATTGCAATGTTGATTAGTGCACCTGGTGCAGGTGTTGTGCTCATAAAAGCATCCTGAGAATCACATGTCACGTCTTTGCTAACGTTAGCAACATCAGCTATCATGGCTTGATCCTGTGTTGTTGTTAGCGTCATTGATAACATTAGCAGAGATGCGTTTTGCCCGGAGGCAGTACTTCAGACTCGTTGTGCTTCGGTGTAAAGACAGTTCATCACTGCAGTATGCACACACATCTTTGTTTCCTCCAGACTTCCATTAGGCAGCTTTTTAAATCTAAATTTGCCGTGAAGCAGACCTGGGTCTGTCTCCTCACTCATCACTGCTGGCTGTGTTAGACCCGCCTTTAACCTTTTCACCCCATTGATGTAAACATCCACGCAGGAGGACTACGGCAGGAAGTTGTGGTCAAACTTAGTCATATGATTAAATTGCTTTGTTATTATTATTTTTTTAATGTGTTAAGCTTTCTGACTGATCACAAGCGTTAACACTTTCATATTAACAGGCCTAATTTTAATGTATTTTTGAACTTTAATCCCCATTTATGAGCAATAATTTTACTATAGTTGCATTAAATTGACTTGTATTATTTTGCAGTGCTGGACATCTGGACATTTTTAAAGGAGGAGCAGGGCCCCTCAGTGTTGTATTTTACTATATTTGATATCTATTTCAGTCTGCTGAGTGATTCATTTCGTTGCTTTTGATTCAATAATGACACTAACGACTAAGAAAAAAAATAACTTAAAACACACTTTTCATTGCAGGCTTCTCAAGGGCCATTCCTGACTGTGGGCCCGGGTAATCAGGACCCTTTTCCCTCCTGTGCTTCGCCCATGGTGAGAACAGTATTGTTGCTCCTTCAGCCATGATTTAAAACCTTTCTTAAAAACTTTAAAATGTTGTTGCATTTTCAGCTTAGAGGGTAGAATATTCCAGAGTTTTGCTCCTGTGACAGAGAAGGCTGAGAGGTTTTGCTTATTGAAGCCTGTGTGTCCTGGTATCTGCTAATAAATTCACCAAAAAAAGATGGAGCTAGACCATGTGAAGATTTTAAAGCAGCTTAAGATTGTAGAGGCTTTCAAAGCTGAACGTACAGGTGTTTCGTCCATGATTTTTCTATAAGGATATGATCAGTTTGAGAGTATATAGAGTGTGGCTGTGTTTAATGAAAGATTCTTCTGATGATTCTGAAGTTGAATTTAACAGTTTTTGCAAACATAATTCTCCTGTTTTTAAAACCCCAGGTTTGAATCTAGAATAATTTCTACATACTTCATCCACACTAATGAGCTCATTATTGATTTTAATCAAGAATGATTCTTTTTCATGCTGTTTAGGTGTAGAAAAACTAAAATATTTAAATATTTATGCTTATATAATTGTTTATATTTGTTTATATATAAATAATATATAATATAATATATATACAGTGCTTAACAAAGTTATTAGACCACCTGTCATATTTGTCTCAGAGACCATCCAGCATCATGAAGTGCTTTAATGCAGACTCTTTCATTTCCAGCGAGCTCTCCATGTTTTACCATTTTGAACAGGAATGAGGAATTTTAAACTGAATTCACCCAAATTTAAGCCGGCTCACTGGGCTTCTCTGAGAAGTCAGAAATGAATCAAGCATAACATTCAACCACTAAAACTCATTTTTCTGTTCAGGAATGCAAGTAAATAACTATAATTTGACAAATTAATCAACAAATATAAATGTGCTTTACTATTTTTTCAGTTTTTTGTTGTTGTTTTTTTTTTAAATCATTAAATTTGAAAATTCATGGATAAAAATAATTATTATATTTTAGCATTAAAAATATCATTTGGGTTAAAGAGCTTCTACATATTGGTGTATTAACATTGCAGAAACATAAAAAATGATTTTGGTAATTACCAATGCTGTTAATTTAGGGCAGCTGTGCCTTACTTTGGTAAGGGTGGTCTAATATATTTGTTAAGCACTGTATATATATATATATATATATATATATATATATATATATATATATATAGGGTTAGGGTTTCTCTTTAGTTATGAACAAATTTACCTTTAAATCATTATAGAGAAACATTCTTTGAATGATGCTTCCATGCTGTTTACATCACCTTTAAGGATATATAAGAGCTCTTAATAAATGAGAGGGTATTAAAGCATTATTACAGGCCATTAAAGACGTTTGATCCACTTTGACCCCACATAACCCCAACTCTTAAGGCTCATTGTGAAGTATGTGGCTCCCTCTAGTGGAGACAAAGGGTATTGCAGCATAGCAAAGTTCATAATGGGCTTTATTTGTAGATTAAAGAAGCATTTTTCAGTTTCTCCTCAAATGGGCTGTACAAATATACACTAAGAAAAAACAACTTAGCTCATTCAATTATGTTTATTTACAATTAATCAGAAGGAAAGAGTCAAAATTTCACATATGATAGCAGACATAAATATGAAAGGGATGGGTATTAATAAAGCAAATATGATTAGAAATATCACTGAAGCTAAAATCTTACATACTCTCTATCTTTCTTTAATGCTAATAAATATATTTTAAGTGCTAAATGTCAGTTTGATAATAGGGAGATGCCCACATAAACTAGTAAAGTTGAATTATTTAATAAACTTGAGTCAAATCACAAAAAGCCTTAAAGGGACAAACACCTATATTTTATTTATTCTCATTTTTTTGCTTATTTATCACATTATCTCCACATAACATCACTGTTCTTCTCATGTTAATGAGTAAATTTCTTCTTGAGAAAACAGCAGGAATATACATGCTATCTTAGGAAACAGAGTTAATAAAAGGCACCTACGGATGTCCTCAAAGGGCTTCCATACTAAACCCCCACAGGGTAATTCAATCTCATAGTGCTGATAAAGAAAGGGTTCTTGTGAAGGCAGCAGACACTCTGTTAAATACAACAATAATTAGGTGCTCGTTTCTAAAAGAGAGTGGGGCGGCGACTAAAAACAAAGCCTCTGGTAGCAGTAAAGTTAGAAAGTACTGATTTCATCCATGCCTTCATGAATAGAACACTATTATTTACATTTGTGTGACTTTTCAGTCAATAGTGTGGATTTGTATCACTATTTTTCTGATTAGGCTGCAGTCACTGCCCTCATGTTAGTAACAGAAGAAGCAGGTTGGGGTGTAAAGACAGATTTCAGAGGTGATGATGAGGAGTTTACTGGTGTTGACTGAGCGAGGAGAGAGTTCATTTTTTGTTTCTGGCTCCTACGAGAACCACAGGTATTTTTCTCCTCTTGATCTCTCGGGACATCTGACACCAGGAGCAGGAGACGCAGAAGGTGGCAAACAGGCAGTCCTTACACATAGTGTCCTGAAGAGAAAGACAACACACTGTTTTAGATGTGAGGTTAGGAAAATGATGCTAGAATGGGATTGAAAGGAGGAGCCAATGGTTTAATAATGAAGTACATTTAAAATCATCCACTGCATCAAATCAATTTCATTGTTGATTTTTGATATATCCCACTGTGTCAATAAATATCATTAGTGTATGAAAATAGTTTTTGTTTGTTTCTTAACATTCACTAGAAGGATATGCTCCAAATACACATTTGTTCAATCACTGCATCAAGAGCTCCACCTCAGAAAATTTCTGGTCACTGTAAAAAAAAGGTTTCGGGAGAGGAATGTTGTCCCATTCTTGTCTGATGTAGAAATCTAGCAGTTCAAATGACCTGGGTCTTCTTTGCGGGATTTTCATTATGTCAGGGGTGTCCTAACTATGGCCCAGGGGCCAAATGCAGCCTGTGACCCATGTACGATTGGCTTGCAGCAAATTCTAGGGGTAAAATGAAAAATTCCCACATAAAACATGTCACTTCTGCTTAGCTGTACTTCTTGTTTTCAGCACAAGGCAGTGCTACCATGTTAAATCTGTAAAATAAAAGTTTTGACACAACGGTATCTTGATTAATAACGTCCTGATGGATTATCACAGCGAATAGCAGCTCCAATAACTTTTCAGGAACAGAGCCAGTGGTAGCCAGGGCTAAAAAGGGCCCCCTGAAATCTGATTGGCTCCCCAAAATCCTGAAAATGGCTGTGTATTTGCCCTGTCAGCCATTAAATAGTCATCTAGGAATACTCATTCACTAAGCATGTATTAACTCACATTGGATTCGTTTTACTAACTTTAAAATCCTCATGGTGAGGAATATGAAAGGGGCCCCACCATCCTGATATATTTCTGTGTGTGGCCCTCTTGGACACCCCTGTGTTATGTGATGCTCCTATTGTTTTCTGGTGGTGAAAGGTCTGCAGTTCAGGATCCGTTATTGTGAAGCCATGCTGTTGTGATGGATGTGGTATGTGGTTTAGCATTGTCCTGCTGAAATAGTCAAGGCCTTCCCTGAAAGAGACATTGTCTGGATGGGAGCATATGTTGCTCTAACACACAGGTGTCAAACTCAAGGCCCGGGGGCCAAATCCGGCCTGTGGAACAGTTAAAAACGGTCTTCAAGATGATCACATATTTCCATTATAACCGGCCCATCAGTCTGAGGTCTGCAGATTTACTCAAGCATAAAAATGTGAACTTATCCTTGATGATTTAAGATATTCTTGTTAAATCATAAAATCTGAAAAAGTAAGGCATAAAAACATTTAGATAAGAAGTCAGGAATGTGGGAAAAGAAATTAATTTGTGTTTTAATTTCACATTTTCAATTTTGCATCTCACAATTAGGACTCAAACTTAGAATTTTGACTTTGAATTTCATACTTTGAGCATTTCAACTTATAATTTTGACTTCTCATATAACATTTTGAGCTTTAAGATTCATAATTCTAATTTCTAGGTGATATTTTGACCTTTTTAACTAATTATTTTGTATTTTACCTCATATTTTCAACTCCAGACTTTGACTCCATAATCCCATAGTTGGACCTTTGAGACTCACAATTTAAAATTTTGAATCATATTTTGACTTTTAATTTCATGATAACAAATTTTATTTCATATTTTGACCTTTCAAACTCAGGATTTTGTGTTTCTTTATGATACATTTCCCTTTAAAAAACATTATTTTTTAATTTCAATTTCATTTTTGACCTTTTTAAACTAATAAATTTACTTTTCTCAGATTGTGAGCCTTTAAACTTTTTAACTTTTTAAATGTCAAAATCATTGATCGGTGCAAGGTTTTTTTTTCATATTTTATTAGTGGTGAAATTAGGTTGACAGTTTATGGTTTAAAAGGTGACCCTGTTAGGCCCTCAGGTTAGACCTGAATCCAGAATCCAGCCCCTGCTGTGATTGAGTTTGACACCCCTGCAATAGATAGAGATTTCTCCTGATTCTCTGAATCTTTAGATAAAATTATACACTGTAATTGGTGGGATATCTAAAGCCTTCGCAATTTTACACTGAGTAATTTTTTTCTAAAATTGTTCCAAATTTTTAGACACAGCTTGTTTTTACAGATTGGTGAACCTCTGCCCATCTTTACTTCTGGGAGACATTGCCTCCCTAAAAAGCTCCTTTTATACCCAGTCATGTCACTGACCTGTTGCCAGTAACTGGTTGCTCCTCCAGCTGTTTTACATTATACCACTAACTTTTCCGGTCTTTTGATGCCCCGCCCCCACTTTTTTGAGATGTTTTGCTGCCATCACAGTAAGCTAATATTTTTCAATTAATGCTAAAATGTCTCAGTTTTGACATCTTATATATATGTTGTTTATGTTCTGTTGTGAATAAAATATGAGTTTATGAGATTTGACTGTGGTTTTAAATGAATAGATAGATAAATGACTTGTGTCCTTACTTTGATGCCGTAGCGCTCTCTCATGGAGACCCTCATGGACATGGTGATAGGCCTGATGGCACCACCAAAAATCTCCAGCAGGGGGAGACAGAGCGGCTGACCGTACTCTCTGGATGTTCTGCAGGCAAAGCAGGGACAGCACCAGAAAGCAAAACAACCTGAAAAAGGAAAAAACAACCAAATAATTAAATAAGCACTTGCATACTGAAACAAAACACCCCTTCAGACGTTCAGAGACAAAGAGTTTTCATGACTGTTTTTCCTTCCATTCATTTTTTTAGATTTTCGTGGTTAAATGGACCAAGAATGAGTCAGAACATCAGAATGAATCTCTCACATGATTTCTATTTTCTTGTAACGCAGGCTGGAGTCTAAATCATTACAACTTTTGAATCTAACTCAGCAAAGAGGAAGGTTTTAATGTGAGCTGCAGATTTAAGAACAGAGTACTTCCTGCTGTTATTTCCTTTAAGAATCTGCAGACAGAACACAAATGTTTTTCATTCATCAGATGAAAAAATAATGTAGAAAAACAAGGAACAAGGAGCAGCACTCATAGTGGGCCAACAATGTCCCTTTGTCTCAGATGCAGCCTGTGACTACCTGTACTTAAGAGGACGAAAACTACATAAAAGTTGACTCCCTCTTGGAAAGTAAAAAGTATGCCAACATAGATCTACTGTTACTGTAATAATTATTCCACTTAGCACTTTCCAAATACAAATTCCACTTTTTATAGCTGTCAGTGAGTCTTTCACATCGCTGTGGAGGAATTTTGGCCCACTCTTCTTTTCAGAATTATTTTAATTCAGCCACAATGGAGGATTTTCCAGCATGAACGGCCGGTTTAAGGTCACGCCACAGCATCTCAATCAGATTTGTTTTTCTTTTTTGAGTCATTCAGAGTTGGACTTGCTGGCATGTTTGGGATCACTGTCCTGCTGCATAACCCTAGAATGCTTGAGCTTGAGGCCGCAGGCTGACTTCCCCCTCAGGATTTTTCTGGTAGACAGCAGATTTCATGGTTCCATCAATTCAGGTAAGTAGTCCAGGTCCTGAAGCATCAACCAGCTCCAGAACGTCACACTGCCATCACCATGTTTGACTGCTGGTATAATGTTCTTTTGATAAAATGCTGTGTTAGTTTTAATCCAGATGGAACAGGCTGCACACTTTCCAAAAAGTTCAACTTTTGTCTGATCAGTCCACAGAATATTTTCCCAAAAGTCTTGGGGATCATCAGGATGTTTTTAGTCAAATGTGAGACGAGCCTTTGTGTTCACTCTGGTCAGCAGTGGTTTTGGTCTTGAAACTCTCCCATGGATGCCCAGTCTCTTTCTTGTTGTTGAACCATGATCTCTGACCTTAACAGTGTTAATTTCATCGACTAAAACTCGGACAAAAACTGTTCATCGACAGCCTTTTTTTCCATGACAAAAACTAGACTAAGACTAACAAAAATAGATCTGTGATGACTAAAACTGACTAAAACTAAGTTTAGCTTTCATCAAGATGACTAAAAATAGACTAAAATGTAATGAAGTTTTCATTGGACATTCAAAATACGTGGTATTTCTCCACTGTGGATAGATCTGTCAAAAAACAATGCAGCTGTATCTATTCTGCCTCTCAGCTGTAGAAAGCAGGGACCCCAGGTTTGGCAGCACACACAGAACATACTACCATGATTTGGTACCAGATTTAGGCAAGAAAAAAATGCTTGGACTAAAAGTTAAGACTAAAATGCAAGGACTTTTCATGGACTAAAACTAGACTAAAATGTCTTGAGTTTTGCTGGAGTACTAAAGCCTTAGAAATGTCTTTGCAATCATCCCAGACTGATAGACGTAAATGACTTTGTTTCTCATCTGTTCTTGTTTTTTTTTAGATGCTGTTAAGGCAGCACTCCCTGACAGGTTTTATGGCATGGCTGTCAGGCTTGATAGGGGGCGGGTCTCCCTGCTCTCACAGCCAGTAGCTGATGAGAGGAGGGGACCGCTGTCTTGATAAGGCTGAGGCGGGCAGGTGTGCTAGAGAGGACTGTGGAACACTGCAACACTGAGAGCTGCCTCGTGGAGAAAGTTTGGAGCAAACAATAGACTGTTTCCCTGGTTTCATTTCTGTTTCTAAGTTTCTCTTTGAGTTTAGTCGCGTGTTTATGTTACAAAACAATGAACTGTCATCTGTGACTGAGGTTAAGCTGCAACAGGTAAGGTCTGTCTCCCCTTCCTTGAACTTGGCAGCCACATGCTAGTACGGCACAGGCAGCAGACACCTGGAAGCCCTAGACCGATGTAATTAAGGATTCAACAGGTCTGGCAGTAATCAGGGCAGGGTGTGACTTGTGAAACTGGACTCAATTTTTCAAAACTATGTGGCTAATCACAGTTTGTTCGTTTTTTAAATCTAGGCCAAGTGCCCCACTTGTATAACTGAGCCTGAGGAGAATTTCTTTCAATTTCTGAAGGTATGGCAAACAAATGTGGTTATGATTCGGCCCCTGTATGGTTTGCCATGCTACATCCTTGTCAAAGGTACCAGAAAATTCCACATGTGACCCAAAGGTCAAGGCTATCAGAGATAAAAACTCATCCATTACCTAATAACTATGCCTTTGTTGGCGTAGATCAGTGTTGCTCCACCCTGCTCAACCAAAGAGCCAAATGGTTGGAAAATACATTTGCAAGAGCCACAATCTAAGAGGTGAAAAATAAGTTAAAGGTGGCAAAAATGGTCAAAAAGCAGCAAACACTGGAAGAAAAGTGGCAAAAAAGGGCAGAATATGGCAAAAATGGGTGGGAAGTGTGAGTCTTTGCCCAAGGCCCCAACAAGCTTCATATCGCCAGTTCCTCAGCATTATAGGGGTCAAAAATCATTCAAGAAAAATAAAGACAGCAATCTCAAGATACTAGGTAAATAAAATAGAATAAACTTACATTCAGGCACGTCATCACAGCAGTCACATATCCCAGAACCCCACTGGTCAGATTCTCTGGAGTCCATCTGGTACTGAGGCTGCCTGATGACCGCCTTAGACTTAGAGGAGGACATGATTCTGCTTCTGAAGGAGAAACCAGGATGTAGACGTTACATTACAGCCTTGAAAATATCTTTAAAAGTATTTCTAGTATGATAAGAATGCGTGTGACATACAGTAACTGGTACGACACTGACATATTCAATGACAGGATTTTCAAACTTAAACATGGAAGCAATGACATCTAAAAAACACTCAGTGATTTGTTTCTTTATGGAAGAGGATGAGGAAGGAAGAGATAATGAGACGATTTGGACAAAAGCATTTGCCAAAATGACTTGTAACGAAGGAGATACGTTTACACCACACTGAGGATTTATCTCTATTTGATAAACAATTACCATAATAAAGTCAAAATACTACATCATGAGTGAACTCAAATGTTGAACAGATGATATCTTCCTTGTCCTGATACTGATGACTTTAGTGTGTTAATGAGCTAAAAGAGAAAAAATAATTTTCATTAAAGCCCTTTCTGAAGTACAGTGTCTACAATTTATCAATATAAGCCATTTTGTCAAGAGGATCCGGCTACGGGCCTCTATGGTGGGCTGTTCAGCTGCAGACTTCTACAGTGGGGCGACATCAACCTTGAGGCAGGACATGACGTACATTACCCTAGCTGGAGCCAGAATGACCTGATGAATGATGCATTTTCCACTTGTTGTGAGAAACTCGGGAAAATCCAAAGAGGGCAGGGGTGTCAAACTCAAGGCCCAGGGGCCAAATCCGGGCCACAAGATCATACAGTCTTTCTGTTCTAACTGGCCCGAGGGTACGAGGTCTAAAAATGTAAAGTTAACCTTAAGGATTTAAAATATCCTCGTTAAATTATAAAAATCTGAAAAAGTAAGGGGGAAAAGGAAGGTGGGAAAAGTAACTAAAGTTGTCATTTCATATTTTCAGTTTTGCATCTCAAGATTATGACTTAAACCTATGATTCTGACTTTTTTCATATTTTAACCTTCAAGATTCACAATTTAAAATTCTGAGTCATATTTTTACCTTTTAAACTTGTGATTTTGACTTTTAAAAACATTTTGCCTTTAAATTTTGTGGTTTGACCTTTTCATCTAATAAGTTTGACTTTTTATCTCAGACTCTGAGCCTTTAAACTCATCATTTCGACTTTTCTTCATCTCAGAGTGATTTATTATCAGTGTTATTTATCTATTTATTTCATATTTTACTTCTGGTGAAAATGAGGTTGGCAATTAATGGTTAAATATCGACCTTGTCAGGCTCTTAGGATAGGCCTAAATTCAGAATCTGTGATTGACTTTGACACTCTGGCCCTTACTGGTCCGGCCCTCAGGACGTCTCATTGCAGCAAATCTGGCCCCAGACTCAAAATGAGTTTGACACCCCTGGGTTAGGGTTAGGCACCAATCTCTAAAGGTTAGGGTTAAGGTAAGCAGGAGGGGATAAAATATAAATCAACACTCCACAAACCAGGGAAAACCCAAAGAGGGTTAGGGTTAGGCACCCAAACCCTTAAGGGTAAGGGTAGGGAGGATGGGGATAAAATGAAAAACAAAATCAGCAAAAATAAATAAATAAATCAAGAAAAGAATTTAAAAAGAGAGAGAGAAAATATACTATTACTGTATTAAAACTTTAAAGTCTATATGACTGATATGGATGAAAACTAATTGCAGGTACACAATATGACAACAAAAATTATTAACAGCATAGTAAACCTTTTCTAAACTGCAATATGGAGGGAATGCACACTTGTAAATATGACTGCTTTGCCCCACTATGTTGTTTTAAGACAACTCTGTCTCTTATGGGAAGATATAGAATTAAAAGGTTGATAAATATCATCTTTGAGAACCCAGACTGGGTAATAGTTTGAAACAAAGTCTAAAAAACACTGTAATCCCTATCTTTACACTGCAAAAAGGGGGGCTTGATATAAGATAAAACCACTAAATCTGAGAAGAAAGGTACTCAAAACTGGTAAAATTATCTGTCAATGCAGCAAGATAATTTGACTTGATAAGATCTGTTGAAATAAGATTGTTAAATCTAGAAATAAGTAAGATGGCAGATCCCTTCAAAAAGGTAAAAATAAGCAGAAAATGCTGTTTTAAAGCTAAGATTGCTTAAAATTGAACTTCCTACATCCTAAAAATAAGTGAAATATACTCAATACAAGCAAAGTCATTTCTTTAATTTCTTGCTTTTAGCAAATTAAGCTGAAAATTATAATAATACAATAAAATATTATCAAATGTAGTGAAAAAATACTTAATATTAGTAAAGTATGATTAATCTGTGTCTTAAACCAGTTGGTTCATCTTGAAACAAGTCTAAATCCTGTTGAAACTAAACCATAAAACTTAAAACCAGTCCACATTTTTAGACCATACATCTTCATGTTTCAGGCTGTATCATTTCTTTCCAGTGTTGGTTTAATGTGTTTAAAGTCTGAAGTGTTCTGCTCAATAAATTTCATGTTTTATTGGTGCTTTTTTGTCTGATTCTTAAATCAAGCAACTTAAGTTTGTTACTGAATCTTGAAACAAGATCTGATTTTGATGAGACTGTGGATGAGAGAACTAATGTAGCTTATTTTATCAGTTATTTACTTGGTTTAAGGACTTCCTGACTGATTGAGACATAAATAGATATGATCATGCTTGATTTAAGATTATACTGTAAAGTTACACACTAAAAATAAGAACTTAACTTTCAAAACAAGATAAATTATCAAACACTTCTTAATCTAAGTTTTTAAATCTCTTTTAAAAATACCAAAAAGAAAATATCTGATGACAAAGAAAATAAATAAACACACATTTAAAATATTGATGATTGTATAAAGAGCAATATCTAACAATTACAATGAAGGTCTGGTTATTTTTATGTGTGTTCTTACCTGTGTATCTGTGATGAGAAAGCTTGGAGTGGGACGTCCCGTCACAGGTGATGTCTGTACTGAGAGGCTGTGATTTCTGTCAGTTCAGAAATACCTGCTGACAACAAAAGTGTTGGAAAAACAAACCGGATAAACCGGTCCGTCCTCTTCTCCCGCTCAGCTATTATTGATTGTCGCCATCAGAGGACCAAGATGAAGGTGTGGCGATGACAGGATCAACACCATACCATGGTCAGGTGAGGAAAGATTCCGTGACATCATTTTCCAAAGAGTTCCAAATTTAAATTAAGACACTTAAATTAGTGGAGTTCAATATACTTAACTACTTTTAAGGGTAGCTCACGAAATATTCAGGAATCATGTCAGAACCATGAGACATGTTCTCCATTTCTTTAGGGCTTTCTTCTGGAAAGATCTTTATCTTTCACCCTGGAGAACCTCCTTATGCCTGACATGCGGACCCAGAAATAAATAATGGTACAATATTTTAGCCAGTTCTTCAATCTTATGGTAGACTTGGTTTCTAGAAATTGCTTAAAATGTAGCTGTTAAATTAGGTGTGGGTGGAACAACTACTTACTAGGAGAGAAAAATGTTCTACATTAAGATCACAGTGACAGATGCATGTTAGGCCACATTATGTGACCTATCTATTAATGAATTTCCCTTCAGGGATAAATGAAGTTACTGTATTGTACTGTATTGAACCATCACTCCTCAACAATCCGACTGTCAAAAATATCTGCTTCCTTAATATTCTTCCTTTTGCTGGCAAAACTTCTTATCAAAATACTTGGCATGAAAAATAAGACAACAAGCCTCTACAACAGTCACATGGTTGATTTATTTAGTCCAGTGATACTCAACGTGTGGCTCTTTGATGTCTTCATTTTAAATATTATTCCCCCAGAAAACCTTAAAAAAGTGAATTTTTTTTGCCATTTCACCATGCTTGCCACTTTTCAACCATTTAAGCTACCTTTTGCTATTAAATACCTCTTTTTTCCTACTTTTTTGCCCATTTTGACACTTTTTTGCAACTTTTTACCCATTATTTGCCCCTTTTTACCTATTTAAGCTGCCTTTTGCAATTAAATACCACTTTCACCTTAATTTTTGTCCATTTAGGCCACTTCTTTTTGCCACTTTTATCCCATTTTCATCCATTTTTCACCCAAATAAGCTACCTTTTGCCATTAATTACCACTTTTATCCCATTGTTGCCCAATTTGACACCTTTTTTTTGCCACTGTTTACCCCTTTTTTTGGTCACTTTTCACCATTTTTTTCTCCCAGTTTTCACCCATTTAAGCTACCTTTTGTCATTAAATACCACTTTTTCCCTGGTTTTGCCAACTTTTGCCACTTCTTATCATTTTCTGCCCTTTTTCACATTTTTTTTTTGCCATTTTTTCACCAATTTAAGCTACCTTTTGTCATTAAATGCCACTTATTCCCTAGTTTTTGCCCAGTTTTGCCACTTCTTTTTGCAACTTTATCCCATTTTTTGCCAAATTACCACTTTCACCTTAGTTTTGCCCATTTTTGCCACTTTAATCCCTTTTTTGCCCCTCTTCACATTTTTTTGCCATTTTTACCCATTTTAGCACTTTTGCCATTAATTACCACTTTTATCCCATTTTTGCCCAATTTTTGTCACTTTTCACCATTTTTTCCTCCCAGTTTTCACCCATTCAAGCTACATTTGGCCATTAAATACCACTTCTTTCCTCTTTTTTGTCCATTTTTGCCACCTTTTTTTGCCACTTTTATCCCATTGTTGCCCCTTTTCACCGATTCCAGCTACCCTTTGCCACTAAATACCACTTGTTTCTGATTTTTGCCACTCTTGACTGCTTTTTGCCCATTTTAATCACTTTTCTCTCTTTTTTTTACCACATTTGGACCATTTTATGTCACCTATAACTCATTTTTTTTTGTCACTTTTCACCCATTTTTGTTACTTTCTGACCCCTTTTCCACTTTTCCTCCCCATTTTGCCCCCTTTTCACCCATTTTTGTTGCTTTTTGACCATTTTTTGCCACCTTTAACTTTTTGTCACCACTTAGATTGTGGCTCTTATGAAGGTATTTTTCAACAATTTGGCTCTTTGGTTGAGCAGAGTTGAGTGCAGATATTCAGCTGATTAAAGTTAATCTTTACTCTGAGCTCTGCTTGAGTCACCTGGGCAGATTTTGTTCCATAAGGATGTCATCAGGGTACTAGTTGGCTAAGGGGGGGCAGTTGCCTCCCCAGATGCCCTAATATTTGAAAAACACAACTTAAGTTCTCTTTTGGATGTTCCTATGGTACATAACTCATGATGAAGTGCCAACCATGGTGCCCCTGAAGTGGGCAAAAAGGGTAAAAGTGCCCATCCGGATGATGGGGATTAAACCCAGCCAGGAAAGAGGTGAAAAACTTTCTAATGGTCTTCTTCCAAAATTCAGTCCCATGTAGATCTCAGTGTTTTCACGTTTACAGCTACCATATTCCAACACATCTAGAGTGTTAAGACACAAACTTTGGATTTCACTTCACATGGTCTTTAAAGTATCTAGCAGTGTACAAAACATGATAAAGTGCCCTTTAATTTGCCCTTCAGTTGACTAAATGACAATACATGGTGAAGTGGTTCTCATCTGGTCCAGCATCAGGACCCATCACCACCTCCTTAGAGACAAACCATGACTCAAATTAAAATTTTTAATCATAAGCAAATGTTTTAATGAATAATGGAAAAGTTTGGACTTAGAAGGAATGATGATCTATCCTTAGATGTGCATTTAAAGGCACAAATATTTTGCAATAGGTATGAAATCAGGAAATTTGTCCTTGTAGCTACAGCTGGGCCTTCTAAATAATCTGCGTATTTCTTTTATCTTACTACTATAATTGGTGGCATGTCTGTCTGTGTTGATTTGCATGCCACACTGTTGCTCCAATTTTAATTGATAAATCTTAAATGACTTCTTGGGTGTACTGTTCAAAACTGGTGCCATGGAAAAATCACAGTGGGTCATGTGATTCTTTGCTAAAGCTCCATAAAAAAGTGCGTGCACTAAAACTTTGTAAATAGGTCAAAGGCACAGCTGTGATGCTCCCCCACTGTGTTGGTGGCTCATCACTCGTGTGCAGAGATGATGAGCTTGTATGCAGTTATTCCTTCCATGCATATTGGCTTTACTGCATTAAGCAGTAAAGATTAGTCTACATTTGTGAGAGCTGATGGAGGAGCCCTGCAATTTTTATGATGCGCAAATTTTCCAGAGATCAGGAAACAAACTCTGTATGACTGTAGAATAAATATATAAATATGGCTGGAAAATATAACTGCAACTTTTCTATTACTGAGCCATAATCAGGACTTAAATCAGTCTGAGGCTGCTTTTTTAAAATAAAGATTTGTTATTCTTTTTAGGGTTTCCTTCAATCAGAGAGGAAACTTGAACAGGGTGGTGCTTAAGACAACATATTTATACTACCTTTAACCCAAAGGTCCTCCTTTAAAAAAAATCACACTCTCCCTCTTCAAGCCCTTTTAGGACACTGGATATATTTAAAAAGTATTAAAAATAATTGGAAAAAAATGTTTTTTTTTATTTTTGGTCCTCAACTCCAGTCCTCATCATGCACAGCAGATGTGAATGATTTTTCATAATTTGAACCCTATTTAAATAATGCCACATTTTCTGACACAAAAAATTAATTCTTTTCTATTTGAAAAATGCAGAGCAGATTTTTATGTGCAGGGATTATCAGTCTTGGATATGTCAATGATTAGAAGCAACACTGATTTTGAGGTACTATTAAGTTTTGTGTGATAACAAAAACATTTTAAAAAATCACACTCTCCCTTTTAAAGCCCTTTTATGATATTGGATATATTAAGAAATATTAAACATGAAAGAATTTTTTGTTTGTTTGTTTTTTTAATTTATTTTTGGTCCTTAACTCCAGTCTTCATCATGTATAGCAGATGTGGATTTATTTTCATTATTTTATTTTATTTTTTTACCAGACTCTGACATCCATAGAAAACACCCAAAGCTTTAGTTTTAGTTAAAATAATCAATTCCACTGGTCTACAGCCACTGATATATCCAATCAGTTCAAGCAAGGTCATTATCTCCCACAATGCCTCTCTGCTAACATTGAAAAATGGCAAAATTTGGTGGCCTTTTTTTGGTGTGCAAATATTTTTACCTCTGAATGACTGAGTCACAGAGGAATTGACAGGATTTCTTATTTCTGTATTGCAGTGGCAGTGGAATAAAGATAAGTGGTTTTAATGGTAGTCAATGAGGCCAAAAAGGGCTTTAGGAGGGAGAGAGTGAGTTTTTTGTCTATACAGTGGAAAATTCTGTCAACACAGTGTGAATAATGACATTTCAAAAATTCATTAAAAATGAACATCTTTGTCAAATATCATCATTTTGGCATGATGACTGCCAAAATAAGGGCAAAAAATAAATCAAAAAGCCCTAAAAGGGCTCTAGGAGGGCCTGAGGGTTAATCAATATAATATTCACCCTCCTAAGACCCAGCGTGCACATATGACGACATTATATGTGGCTTTCCTAAAACATGGTAATCTTTTTGTGTTGATGGGATCTTTGGGAAAATTGTTCTGAATTTGAGTAATTTGCTTAAAATATTGGGATAATTTTCTGTTTGGATATTTTTGGGAATTTGCTTGGAAACTAGAAAGTGTTTTCATTTTAAATTTCTGGGATATGTTGTCAAGTTTCATTGGAAGATTTGGGGAAGTTGCTTTAGATTTTTTTTGGCATCTTCATGGGGAGTGTGGGAAATTTATTTTTTCATTTTGATTGGGAATTGGGGGTTAGGGGTTGACTTTTGAAATTTTCATGGAAATTTCAGGGGATTTGTTTTGATGTTTTGATGTTCTCTGTTATTTTCATTATAGTTTTATATGATTACTATAATGACATGGATCAAATATATTAAACTGGCCTTATGCTACCTTTCAGTCTCCCTGTTTGCTCGCTAAGTATTTGAGTAACTTACAAATGGAAGTGATGTAATCAGTGGCTTTGCGATCAATAGGTCACCTGTTTGTCCTCTCTTATAATGTGGGTTGTGAATAAATAAACCTCTCCCATATTTAAACAACAACGACTCTTTTAATTGGGGTACAATTACAGCAGCAGGCCACAGACTACAGTAAAGGCAGTGGATGTACTGAATGAAGACTATTAAAGGCCATTTAAGTTGAATTAAAGGCTGACTCATATACTGGTGGTGAGTTATGTCTCTCTTTTTATACCTTAAGAGCGTCAGAGATTAGGGATTGTAGCTGCAACGCTTCAAGTAGAAAACATAAAGCAACTGGAAACAGGTAGAGATTTAAATTGACAAGACAAACAGAAACTTCTCCATGAAATGCCCCACCCTCTGCATTCCTGTTCATCTTACAAAGAAAACTGAATGCCACAATGATGACCTTAAATAAATACAGTTACATAATTACCTGAAAATGACTGAACATAGGTTGTTGAGCTCAACACATACATCTGTCATAGCCAACTGCATTTTTCACCCATGCTGATACAACCGGCATTTCTCGTGCTCCTGGGGCATCCACAGCACAACCAGGGGCTCGTGTCAGCCCTACAACCCTACCCCGTACAGTACCCTCAGCCATGCTTACTTGCACATCCACCCCCTATGCCACCCTAAAAATGTAGATATTGTCACCCCCCCCATGCCCCTGGTAACATGCAAGGACATCCAGAGCACGATGGGGGTTATGTCAATGCTTCATCATGGCCTGATACGTCCAGCTACATCTACACCTTAATGCAGCCTCAATATTTGGCCCACACATGCCAAAACGAACACTGTTCAGACCAATCAGCATAATTTGAGAACTCTAAGGTAGCTATGGATCCATATCAATACTTATTATCCATAATCCAATCTATAATTGTTTCTTATTTCCCTTTTTATGAGCAAAAGACTGCTACAATCACATGGAGCACTCTTTGACCCACCCCTCTGTCAGCCTGTGAACTCGCACTCAGTCGGGGAGACAGTGGTGATGTCAGCATACGGCAAGCGGTCAGGATCACTCTTGTAGTGTGGTCAGGTTGTCGGCCAAGACGGGGCAAGATTTTTGTTGTATAATCTGACATGGTTCTGCCGTGAACGACCAAAAGAACTGGTGTAGTCTGAGCCGGCCTTTACACAATCATTGACTGCAAATGACTGAGCTTTTCGGGAGTCCTTTTTTATAACCAGCCATTCTTCAATCACCAGTTAGCTGACTTAGCTGCTAAATGTTCCAGGTGGTTTTTGAAAATTCCACAACTTTCCCTTTCTTTTCCTGCACCTGTCCCAGCTTTTTTGGAACATGTTGCAGGCATCAACTCCAGTGTGTTTATATTTCCAGAAAATAATATATTTTATGAGCTTGAACATAACATATCTTGAATTTTTGTGCTGTTTTCAGTTGAAAACAGGATGAAAAAGATTTCTAAATCAGTATTTTCTGTTTTAGTCATATTTTACCTGGCGTCCCAACTTTTTTTGGGATTAGGGTGTGTACATTCACATGGAATAGTTAGAAAAAAAACTGGGTTTTTATGTGAAGAATTGTAAATATACCTGACTCTGCATTGCATACACTGCTGTTTAATTATTAACGCCTCTTTTAACCCACTTTAGGACAGTCAGGAGTGAAACCAGGACCTCCGTCATGATTTGGCCCAGTTTTACTTCCTTTTTAGTCTCTACTAATGCGAGACAAAGAGAGATTTCCCCATCATCTGGTGACCCTTTGAACTGTAAACTGATCTTTACCCGTGTCTTGCGGCATGGCGTTCATCATGAGGGTGTGTGAGGACGTAATCCTGTTTGAAAGTGGTTTGACCAAACAGCTTCTGTGGAAATCTGCCGCGTGTGTCACTGATGAGTTATTGTTGAAGTATTTCCTAAGAACAGAGGTTATGTAGGACTAACTCTGTTGCCTCTCAGCTTGAAGGATCCTGGTTTCGCTTCCTGGTCCTTCTGTGTGGAGTTTGCATGTTCTCCCCATGCATGGGTGGGTTCTCTCTGGCTTCTCTGGCTTCCTCCCACCACCAAAGACATGCTCGTTAGGTTAATTGGTGACTCTAAATTGCTCGTAGGTGCTGAGGTGTATGGGGAACACTGCATGTCACGTGTGCATGTGTTTGAATGGAACTAAAAATTTAGTGAAGGCAGAGAGGATGTCCATGAGCCTGAACATTCTGGGCACCCATGCACATCAAAAACTTCTGAAAACATTCATCAAACTGAACGAGTCGTTGGTAATGATCTACAACTTTGTATAAGAATGAGAGCAGAAATGGTCTCCATTGATAAAGAGACAGTTTGGCAGTTTCAGACTGGAAGTGTGACACAAGTATGACCTGACACAACTCGAGTTCAAGTCAGGGCTTAGGAGTGGAGAATTTAGAGAATCGAGTTGCCTTTTTTTCCCATGCACCCTGGTGGGTTTTAGGCCAAAACAGATGAGAAAATGATGAATAGCAAATATGCATGCCGACATTGGTAGAGTATATTTGTGATCTGTAATTTATATGTTTAATAAAGTTTTTCTCTAAACTTCTACCATTAAAGAAGCTTTCTGTTTCCACACTGGTACAATATGTCAAAAGAAAGATAAACACAGTTTGAGTGCACATTTGGTTTGTGCTTTTCAAAGTAAAAGCCCTGTTTGGCATTTCATTGGAAAAATTCCCATTGATGGTATTTGAAGGGCTCCCAACATGCTTCCACTATACACTAAATCAAGTCACTTGCAGGGGGGTTTACAGGGGTATAGTGATGGGAATTCATTTGAGTGCCAGTTTAACTTCATTTAAGAAATGTCATAACACATGACCAAAACACCTTGTGGATCAGATTAACTCTTTTTATTTGCTGGGCTGTATTGACCTTGCAAAGCAGATGGATTTGCCTGTTTCCATGTTTCTCACTGGCGAATCCATCTTGCAAAGCTCCCATCTGAACAGTTTGGGCTCGGTTAGAAAGTGACAGGACCAATCAGCGACGAGGGGCAGTACTTTCAGGCACGGTGGAGTCGTGACGTAGACAAGCAGCAACAAGAGGCCGGTGCAATTATGGCGGAAGAGATTAGTGTGGATGCTGCCAAGGCGCCAGTTTTATCAGAACTTGATGACATTTCTTCATTAAAAGAAGAACAAAGAACAGCAGTGAGTTGTTTTCTTTTCAAAAACAACAAAAGTCGAGTACTGTCATGTCTACAGTCGCCATGGTTCCCGTTATGCAGCTCTCTATGGCGTTTATTCCTCGGTGGTGGCTACGTCACGTGTTTTGTTGCTCTGACTGGCCCGTAAAGATGTGATACACAGAACATACATCAAATCACCCTCCAAGTTTTTTTTTCAAAGGCTCTGCCCTTTTCAAACGCTCTCTACGGGAGGCGTGTCAGGTTAGGCCGATCCCACTTCAAAATAAACAAATAATTACATAGATGGATTAGAAGGTTTCTAAATCATCAACCTTCAGACTTCTATTCATGCTTCTCCACCTTATTCCTGGGGCCGCTACTATAAATCTGAATATGGGTGAAACTTCCGGTGCTAAAGCTAAAGTACATTTAACACATGTACTCTGGATGGATATTTACTGCAGCCGCAATGCATCTCCGTTTTCAGAAAGTGCTGGTTTCCCTGTTTACATGTAGACGGGGGCATTTTGAAAAACTTCCACTTTGGAGCCCGTTTCTAAAAAGTTTGGTTTTCAGGTACCAAAACCCAGTTGCTGTGTAAAACTTTTGCATTTTCACTCAAAAACATTGTTGTGTAAAAGGGGCATAAAATGCTGCTCTGGCCAGCAGTTAAAGCTAATTTTACACTGAACAGGGTAAATTGCATGTTTTTGATTGACTATTTTCAGGATTGCATTACTAAAGCTTTACTTTATCGGGTAAATGTGTTCTTTTTAAGGCATTTCTTCAAAAATACCGCCTACTGTCAGCAGCATACTTGAACACAGACTTTAAAAAAGACAGTACAGTATGTTATGCCAGGACACCCAGTGGTTTGGGGTGATCCACCAGGCAGCGTTTCGACAGTTTCTATTATCTTTGACCCAGATTGGCAAGCGCCATTAGCCAGCACATGCTGAGCAAACTGACCCCACTGCTCTGTGATACAGCTCTTTCTCTCCCTCCGTGAACTCTGATCCGGAGAGTTCTGTGACAGGAGGGAGACCTCCCAGTCAACACGTGAGCTGCAGTTCTTTCACGGCTGATGACCACATGGTGTAGTGAAATCCCTGAATAACTGGAATGGTCGAGATTAGTTTGGAGTATGTACGTGCACATAACTGTACACTCAGATACTAAAAAACACCCTGAAAGCACAGGTATCAATGCAGAGGAATAAAAAAAGTACTAATATATTGTATTTTGTACATGTGACTCTGGTAGCAAAAATAAAACTATATGAAGTAGGGATTGGTAATTCGTACAGCCTCACAATACCAATATCCAGATAAATAACACTTTATTTCCATGTTTTACTTTAAAAAAACCCTGCCATATAGCGCTGTTCCTACGACCCACTAACTGCTAAGCTTCTCACCTTTACGTACGGCGAAAGCTCAGGCAGGAAGGCAGCGGCCATAAACTGAAGCTACAGCGGCCTCTAGTGGCAGGAGGCTAATTACAGTTTTAAAGAACATTAGATGGGACTTCAAGCCAGTGTCAATAATAAAATTAATGAAAAAAAAAAACTGGATCCCTTTTTTAAAAATGATATTTGTTTTTCCGTTTTTCCATTTGTGGTCAAAAACAAAAAAAAGGAATAATGGCTCATTTTTCATTTTTTTTCCATTTTTGGTAAAAAAACAATAAAATTGGAGTAGTGGCTCATTTGGCTCAGCAAACTGACATATGAAATAAAAATACAAATAAAGTGTTTTATTATGATTTAATTTATGGGTCAAAAAAAGCACACACATAGACATTAAAAGGTCCTCTGATACTGCCTTTTAATTGTAAAGCAAGCCACATTAAATTAGCTAATTAACTAGCTATTTAAATAATCACAACTTTTTTAATGGAGCTTTTCTGAAAATTAAAAATTAAATTTTTCCATTTAATTTTAATAATGTCATACACTGTGCAAAGTAATGATGAAAGTTAAAATGTAATTATTTTATATTCATTATGATTTAATTAGGTTGAAGAATGCACACATATTTTGAAGAGTCTCTGTTAATGCATTTTCATTTTCAAATTATACTTTTTATATAAATTTTGAGCACTTAATAACAAAGCATTTTCTGAAAATCAAAATATAGTGTCTTTTTCCTTTTAATTTCAACCGCTCTGCAAGTGAAAATTTAAATTAGCTAGAAAACTAAATAATTTCCTTTTCATTTTTGAGTCAAAAAAATACACATTTTGAGAATGAAAAAGCCTTTGTAATGATTCATTTTAGTTTTGAAACTAGCCCATTCGTTTAAATTATGGGATCTATTTAGCAGAGCTTCAATTTTCATTTGGCTCATGCTATGGAATTTGTGTGTTTGAAGATGAAAATCAAAATGAAAAGTGAATCAGTGATTTTAATTTTATCAATGAGTCAAAAATGCATCCATTATTGGAAATGAAAAAGCATATCTTTCACTGTATTTTAATTTTCAACCTCTTAAATCCAGCCATTGTATGAAACAATTCAGAGACAAGCTAACTGGTTTCTTGTTAGCCTCTCTTTTACATGAGTGAACCACAAAACCATATATACTTCTCTCAAGAGAACGGGAACTTGCTGCCAAAGTAACAGTTCAGAAAGCAGGCAGCCAGGGCTCTCTGTGGAAAAGGCTTGACAACATTTTCCCTGCTCAAAGTTATTGAGGTTTTAGATCAACTTTAAAACTGCTTAAGGAGGAAAAGTTACCTATTGTTGATCAGACTTTTGTTTTATACAGGTTTGTTTATGTTAGTAACTAGTATTAACTCTACATTCACTAAGCTCAACGGTATGATCCTCATGCCAACAAGTGTCTTTCCTCGTGTGGTGACAGCACGAAGAACCGTCCAACACACCTGGCCCAAACGTGACTCTGTTGTAAGGGTTGAAAGGTGAATATGTGGTCATTCGCTCTCATCTCAGCGTCCTGGTGTTTTATTCACAGTAGATAAACTCTCTGAACTCTGGCAGTGAAGCCAAAGACCAAGCAGAGCAAACAGGCTGCAGAGCAGCTTCAACCTGCACACTGAGGTAACGGTCCAGCATAGTCAGCATAATTCAGGCCTGTGCTTCAAAATCACGAGGAGTTTTCCTTAAAATGTCCAAGTTGCACCAATGTAACTGCCATAATCATAAAAAAATGAGGTGAAATCCTTTGGAAGAACTGTCTTCATCAACCAGTAGATTTCACAATCTTGCAGATCTTGCAAAAATAAAGCAAAGGTTGATTCTGGCATTGTTTCTTGACCTCACAAAGACCCCTGCTATTGTTTTTTACTTTAATAAGTCATCTGTCGGTATATCCTGAATTGCACTTTGACCTACAAGTTCGCTTATGGGGGGCTGACCTGGTGAGGGGTGAGAGAGAGAGAGGGAGGGAGGTATAAAAGAGGGAGGGGATTGAACAGAGAGAGCACTTGGCTGAGCTGTCAGTACAGCTGGAGGCAGAAGAGGAGCAGATATCTGGATACCAAACTGAAATTCCCTGCATTTGAATTGTCTGCAGGTTAGTAGAAATTCATTCCAGACTGGTGGTAACTATGCAGACTTTAGAGGTTCATTGAAGTTATTATGATGAATGCTAACACATTTTTGCACGTGTGTATTTCAGCAGAAAGGATGGAGATGGAGGGACACCTCTGATACTGTTACGTGAAGAACAAACAGCAGCGTCGTTGGACATTTGCAAAGGTGAATATCACCATTAAGCCACATATCATTACTCAACTCAAACTATATACTGTATAGCACAATTCACACAAAGGGCTGCATAGTGTGCTTCAAATTAGAATATTTAATCAATCTTTATTTTGAAAGTGCCACTTCATCTTAAATGCATTGCAAAACTCACATCTTTGCAAGTGTGTTTTTTAATTTCTAGTCAAAATATCACAAAGCAAGTCCAGAAAAATATCTTGTATTAAGGTATAAATGGCTAAACAGGAGGCTTAGATTGTTTTCTATGAGATCTGCTGACTGATTTAGATATCTAATCTCTTTTAAGTCACTAAACAGCAGTATACTAGGACACCATATGGATCATTTGTGTCATATTTCATTGTATTAACAGACAATATATGATATATTTATTGGAGCCTTATTATTCACAGCTGATAGGAGCCAATATTTACAGCAGATACAGGCAAATATTTACAGCTGGTATAGGCCAATAATACAGCTGATGTAGGCCGGTATTTAAAGCTGATATAGGCTAATAGTTACAGCTGATGTAGGCCAATATTTACAGCTGATATAGGCCAATATTTACAGCTGATATAGGCCAATATTTACAGCTGATATAGGCCAATATTTACAGCTGATGTAGGCCAATATTTACAGCTGATATAGGCCAATATTTACAGCTGATATAGGCCAATATTTACAGCTGATATAGGCCAATATTTACAGCTGATGTAGGCCAATATTTACAGCTGATATAGGCCAATATTTACAGCTGATATAGGCCAATATTTACAACCAATATAGTCTGATAGTTACAGAAGATTTAGAACACAATTCACAGCCTATATAGGCTGTCTCTTACAGCTGATATAAACTTTAAATAAAAGCCAATATAGGATCATATTTACAGCCTTTATTGGTCGATATTATAGCTGATCGATCAGTTGTAAATACTGGTATAAAATTTCTTTTCTGCTTATAGTGATAGGTCATTTCTTTAGCTAACACTGTCTGATCATCATGCCGATAAGATTTCACTTCTGTACCAGACACTCAAAAAATCCAGTCTTGACCATACTCTTTATCTTATTGGATGATTAGTCAATGATTTATTAATTACAGATGCCTGATATTGCCGGTACAATACTGACCATGGCAAATAAGAGCTGAAAAAGTTAACTATTTGTACTGGAAGGTAAAATTTATGCCACTATCTACAACTGATATCTGCTCCACCTCACAAGGCTAAGCATTAATTTTTGGAGTATATTATTATTAGCAGAGATGAGTTGGGAAATATCAACATATCAGATATCAATGACATCTAATAACGCATAATCCACTTGGAGCAGAGCACTGAGCAACATTTGGCAGAGTTAAATTGAATTGTACTTCTATGCTCCCCTTATGTAACCTATTATTTACTTGCCTGAGTCTGTTTATTCTAATTGCCTGCCAACTGATTTAACCAGGGGCTAATGAGGGTAGTCGGGTTTATCTTGCTGTTACTTCTCGGTAAAAACAATGTGCAGAAAATCTGCAAAAAAGCTTACATGAAAGGATTAAATAAAGTAAGCCCTCAGTAACCTGTTTTTATCTGGCTTAAAGGAGCTTAAAAAGTTGAAAAGCTTCTTTACACTTTGTCTGAAAACATTCTGTTTCACCTTGTTTTCTTCATCCAGGCATATGTGATGTTTACATTTGGAAATGCATTTAATATGAAGATCATTCTAAATGCACTTTCCTTATTTATTTGTGTCTCTTGAATCAATTGAATCCATGGAAATTAAACTACACAATCATGGGAATTATCCTTATTCTGTAAGGAAAGGCAAGTGTACATATAAAGCAACATTCAGACACTAAAACAACTCAAAGTGCTTTACAGAGTTTGGAAAGAAAGAAAGCAGCTCTTATTTGGTTTGAAAAAACATCTCATTTATTATAATAAATAAAGACATTGGGAAATGTTTTGAGAATGCTCATGGGGCAACAATAAGGAAAATTGGGATCAATAGTTCAGCCCTAATGCAGGGTAAGCTTTAAAGAATGCAAACATGCAACATCATGCTTAAAAAGCAGCTGAAGTCATTATGCATAAGAAAGGGGATTTCTGTGTCAAAGAAAAATGGCACGATTATAATGGCAGCTCAGTCTAATCTCCTCGCCTCTACAGTCTCTTAATCTGAATATTTTTCTACCTGCTGCAGTCCTACGGTCAAGACATCAAGACATCACATCCTGCTCTTCTCAGACTGGGAATCAAGCCTTACATCTGTCCACTTTTGAAACAGCTTGAGCAGGTTGGTAAAACTTCATTTGCTTTGAAACACATGAAAAACTGGAGGAAACCTTTATCTTTGAACACAGTTATTACCCAGACATGTGGATTACTTTGCTTTGTTTATGCTTGCTTTAATCCCTAAGGGGAAATGTCTCCACCTAGTGGAGATTTGATGAAATCACACAGGCTGACTGTAGTTGCGTGCACTTTTTATAATGGTAGAGGCTTTCTGGACCTAAACTGACACATTTTCTCCCAAGATCTGATGGAGAAAAAAGATTTAAAACAAGAGTGGATGATGGAGCTCTTCTAATAGACACTGTAATCAAACCAGTGCTTATTTAGCCATGCATTTGTGTGGTGTTCATAAAAAAAAGCTGCAGTAAGATTTGTTGTGGACATAAAAAAAACTGGGGATTGTATGTGGGTTTTAGGCTTTAGCCAATATTTATAGCAGGTACAGGCAAATATTTATAGCTGATACAGGCAAATATTTACAGCTGATATAGGCAAATAATACAGCTGATATAGGCTGATATTTACAGCTGATGTAGGCCATTATTTACATCTGATGTAGCCAATATTTACAGCTGATATAGGTCTATATTTACAGCTGGTATAGGCTGATATTTACAGCTGATGTAGGCCAAAATTTACAGCTGATGTAGGTCCATATTTACATCTGATGTAGGCCAATATTTACAGCTGATATAGGCTGATATTTACAACTGATATAGGCCAATATTTACAGCTGATATAGGCCAATATTTACAGCTGATGTAGGCCGATATTTACAGCTGACATAGCTCAATATTTACAGCTTACATAGGTCAATATTTACAGCTGATGTAGGCTGTGTGGCATGTTGAAAATAATAAAACGCCCATGTTGGCAGGATGGACCCACATGATAAAAACAATCATCACTCAGTTCATGACCCTAGTGGCTGCCATGTTTGCTTCGTCATCTTCTTTCTTCTTCTTGGCGGTTTTGCAAACCAGCTATGTGCATGCAAGTGGAAGCAATGACTATTACCAAAAACGTATACAACCCAACTCCAAAATTACTGAAATATCCCTTTAAGAAGTCCTTTTCCATCAGTTTATCAAAGAGTGCCATCCTTTAACATTAATGAATAGCTGAGACTTTATAACCACTTGGCGAAGGTGTCAAACCACTGAAAATTTAAAAGCATGTTGTCTAATCTCAAACTTTTCAAACATAATTCACAGGTGCTTCAGTGTCTCTAATCAGGACAACAAACCCAAGCTGAGACTCAGATCCTCAGCATGATGGAGAGCTGCAGAAACCCACAGACTGTCCCTTCTAGTGTCTCCAGGACGATCACGATGTCTGGGCCTCTTCTCTCAGACGGGACAGACTCTGTCCTCACTGCAGCCCGGATGGCCCGCAGAGGATGGACGGACAACGAGAAGACCACCAAGTGGCAGTTCTCCCACATGAACAGCTCACCTCTTCAAACGCCTGCTTCAAGTCCAGACAAAAACCAGGTTCAAATCCGTGTTGAGGTTTTTCTGAAGGACGCTAAGAGAAGACAGATTCCCATCTTAAACAGCAGGACGACGGCTGAGGACAAAGAGAATGAAAAAACAAAAGAAGATAAAGAGACGAGTTTAGGTGCATTTTTATCGAAGAGACAAACAAATACAACCACGGTTAGAGAGAAACAGAAGATTGTCTGTGGTCAGGCGGGCGTCATTTATGTCTGGTCGTCTGGCTGTCGCACCAAAAGCAGAGCGTTCAGAAGGTCTAAGCCCCCCATGCTGCCTGTGATCGCTGAAATATGATATAATGAGTTTAAGGAGAGCTAGCATTTGGTTATGCTTTAACCTGGTGTAAAAAAGAGAGCAGAAATCTAGTCGACTATAACCAAACCAGGAAAGAAGACATGGATGTCATGAAGATTTTTGTTGGACCAAATAAATGGATAAATTTATTTATGATGCACCATGTTGATGCTGATTTTGTTCATTAAAATAACAAAATGAAAACTGTGGATTTCTTATATGCTCTTATGCGATGCCTAATTCCAAAAATGTTGGGATGTTGTGTGAAATTTGAGTAAAAACAGACTACAGTGATTTGAAAGTCCTTTTCATCCTGTATTCTGTTGAATACAGCACAAATACAGTATATTTCACATTCAGACAGATAAACTTTGTGGGTTTTTGGGGAAATATGCACATATTCTGAAGTCAATGATGGCACAATGTCCCAAAAAAGTTAGGACAGGTGCAAAAAAAACTGGCAAAATTGTGTAATGCTAAGAAAACAGCGGGAACGTTCCACTGAATAGTTGTTTTAGATTGTTTATTGTCATTGCATTGTAAAAATGCAACAAAATTATGTTTGGCAGTTTCCTCTGTAGCAGCAATCACAGTATTCCAAGCGGTGGTTAGAAATCTGCAGCCTCACTTCATCCATCCTGCTGGTGAGAGAGTGGGCATCCAGGAGAAAGATGCTTGTAGGGCAGGTTTTTGTGGGGTCGCTCTTAACCTAGCCTGCAGCCCGGCTTGTTTGCCCCGCTTTCGCCTTCTCGCACAATGCCGTCACTGCCTCCTCCAGACTGGCTGTAGGTGTCGTGCTGCTCCGTGTCCTCCTCCTGTCAGTCTCCAAGTCGTCATCAGGAGTCAGTTCTGGTGTAAGTGTAGGGCTTTGCTTTGCTGCTAGTGATGGAGCTGGGCTGCTGTGTTCGTACGCGCCACCCCATGCTACCTCAACAGGTAGGAAACTAAATTTAATTTTTGTCAGTTTTAGTCATCACAGATCTATTTTTGTTAGTCTTAGTCTAGTTTTTGTCATGGAAAAAAAGGCTGTCGACAAACAGTTTTAGTCATAGTTTTAGTCAACAAAATTAACAGATTATAAGGCATAAAACACAACAAGAGAAACCCCACATTGTTGAGCAACTTAAGGTTTGCATCAAAAAAGACTGGGAACGAATTCCCCTTTCCAAACTTCAACAGTTAGTGGCCTCGGTCCCCAGACACTTGGAATGGTGTTGGAAGAAAAAGGTCATAAAACACATGATCCTGTCCCAACTTTTTTGGAGCACAATAAAGGCAAGAAATATATATATATATATATATATATATATATATGTATATATATATATATATATATATGTGTGTGTGTGTATCTTGTCTTTACATTGTATTCAGCTGAAAGTTGATTCAAAAATTCAGATCAATATTCTGTTTTTATTTACAAGTTACACATTGTCCCAATTTTTCTGAATTTTTAAAAGTGTTATCAGTGCACAATATCAAGACAAAGATAACTGGAGAAAATACAAAAGTCAGTTTTTAAATGAGGATTTTATTTATTAAGGGGAAAACAGCCATCCAAACCTGCATGGCCCTGTATTAATGAGTCCCTTAAACCTTAAGTCTGATGACTGGTTGTTCCCTTGGTGGCAACAACTGAAGCATTTGTAATTACTGTCAGTGAGTCTTTCCCATCGCTGTGGAGGAATTTTGGCCCACTCATTTTGGTAAAATTGATTTAAATTCAGCCACATTTTCCAGCATGAATGGCCTGTTTGAGGTCATGTCACAACATCTCACTCAGTTTTCAGCCCAGACTTTGACTAGGTCACTCCAAAACCTTCATATGGTTTTAAGCCAATCAAAGGTGGGCTTGCTGGTGTGTTTGGGAACATTGTCCTGATACATAACCCAAGTGTGCTTGAGCTTGAGGCCATGAACTGATGACCAGACATTCTCCTTCAGGATTTCCTGGTAGAGAGCAGAGTTCATGGTTCCATTAATTACAGCAAGTGGTCCAGGTCCTGGTCCAATTTCTTTTCATGAAATGCCGTGTTAGTTTTACACCAGTCTCCTTCTTATTGTTGAATCATGAACACTTTAGATCAGTGATACTCAACACATGGCTCATTTATGATGATTTGTGGCTCTTTCATGTCTTAATTTGAAACATTATTCCCCCAGAAAACCCTCGAAATGGAAATTTTACCTCAGACACTATCCATTGCAAGTAACATTAATCAGTTTGTTTCCCACGCTTACACAGTAGGCTGTGATTGTTAACCTCTATTTTCGTCTGTATATTTCCATTGCCCTTATTTGCAGTTTTTTGCTATTCCAATTTCACTGCTTTTAGCCATTTTTGCCACTTCTTTTTGACACTTTAAGCCACTTTTTCAAACTTTTTATCCTGCTTTTAGCAATTGAATGCCTCTTATTTGCCAATTTCCCAAGCTTTTTGCTGATTTGTGCCCATTTTGTCCCTTCCACTCATTTTTTGCCACCTTTTGACCATTTTTGCCACCTGTAACTCATTTTTTTGCCACTTCTCCCCCTATTTTTGCCACAATTCTCACTGTTAGCCATTTTAAGCCCATTTTTGCTACTTCTTTTTGTCACTTTTCACCAACTTTTGATACTTCTTTCCAGCTTTTTGCAATTTTTTGTCCCTTTTTGCCACTTCTCGCCCATTATAGCTGCCTTTTGCAATTTAATGCCACTTTTTGCCCATTTTTCCCACCCTTTTTCTAATTTTTGACCATTTTAGTCACTTCCCACCCAGTTTTGCCACTTTTCTCCCAGTGTTTGCTGCTTTTTGACCATTTTTGCCACTTTTTACCACTTAGATTGTGGCTCTTGCAAATGTATTTTTCAACAATTCGACTTTTTGGTTGAGCAGGGTTGAGTAACACTGCTTTAAATGATGGTCTGGATTCTTCTGGGACCTCCTGGATGAGTCATTGATGCACACTTTGGTAGGCCAGCCACTCCTAGGAAGGTTTACCACTGATCAAAGCTTTCTCCATTTGTGGATAATGGTTCTCCTCGTGGGTGGTTGAGTCTCTCAGCCTTAGAAAAGTCTTTGGAACCCTTTTAAGACTGATGTTGATGATTTTGTTTCTCATCTGTTCTTGAATTTCTTTAGGTGGCGCCATGATGTGTTGGAGATCCTTTAGTCTACTTAGCTTTGTCTGATGGGTTCTATTTAAGGGAATTATTCATTCAGCAGGTCTGGCAGTAATCAGGCCTGGGTGTGGCAAATGAAGCTGAACTCAAAGAAAAAAAATGTGGTGAATCACAGTCAATTCCTGATTTAACACGAGAGAAATTACTTTTTCCACACAGGACCAGGTAAGAGGGCTTGACATCATCTAAGAACTTTATTTTGTATTAACTCAGGTTGTCATTGTCTAGTGTAAAAATGTGTTTGCAGATCTGAAACATTTGAGTGTGACAAATATGGAAAAAAAAAAAAAGAAATCAAGAAGGAGATAGATACCTATTAACAGGACCGTACATAATCAACCCCTGTAGCCCTATTGATGCCTTCCTCTCTCCCCTCTTGTTTTTCAAGTCTTAATAGCTCCATCTAGTGTCCAAAAATAGGAATAATACTGTATTCCAGATAGACTTTTTCAGTTCACAGTGCAGCAATAATCAGCCACAATCTCAGGGCACACCATATCCAAACAAAATATTTGTTTGTTTGTTTGGTTTTTTTTGTTTGTTTGTTTTTTCCTAAAATGTGTAATGTGAATAATCATCCATGATATTTGCTTTATCTTTTATACATTATTAACATGTATTGATAACAGTAAGGTCAAGGGGTTTTCCTGTGTGTCTGATTAAACTTCCTGCTTAGTGAATTTCAGAATAAAAGCTTTATGAAAGCCTTTAAGTGTAAAGACAGTGGTAAAATGTGTTATTTTTCAATGTTTTGTTTTTGCCTTGAATAAAAGTTTGGGTGAAAATGAAACTATTACTATTCATTAAAAAAAAAAAAAAAATCCCCCAAATTCCTGCATGTCTGTGGAGCTACTCCTCTGCACCTTTGTTCATACTTTTCTGTTTCAGTATATTATATTTTGCACTTTTACTTTCATATTAATCTATTCAAGCTTCTTTTCAGCATGAGCACTGGTATTTTTTAACATTTTATTATTTTTAATCCTACTATATTAACTGTTTTGCACAAAAACACTAAGTCAAAATATGAAAATATGCTCTTGGTAGTAAAACTCCCTTGAAAATAATCTTCATAAAAATAAAATGTACACATTTTTTTAATAATTTGTGTAGTAAATAGCTGCCTTAAAAATGGGAATCCCTGTTGTGGGGGGAAAAAAAGAATTAAAATGGGTTAAAAATTGATAAAATGGCTTAAAAATGGCAAAAAAGGGGGTGGAAAAGTGGTGAAATTGGATTTTAAAAGAAGCAGAAATGGGTTAGAAGTGGCAACAATAATATAAAAATGGCAAAAAAAAAAGCCATTGGCAAAAATGGGTTGAAGTGGCAAAAAATGGGCATAAATAGTGGTAAAAGGGAGCTCTAATGTGGCTGGAATTGCTTTAAATTTGGCAAAAATGTGTGGAAATTTGGTGAAAAAATTGAATTGAATTTAAAAATTTATATAAACTGGCGAAAAAAAAGTTAACTAAGAAAGAGAAAATAGGCAGATATTTGCAGAAACTGGTTAAACTAGCAAAAATTGGCATATCAGATAGGAAAATTTTGGTAAAATAGGAAAAAATGGGTGTAAAAAAAGTGGCAAAAAAGGGTTAATATTGGCAATAATATGTCAACAGAGGCAATATTAATCTTAAGTGGCAAGAATTGGTTTAAAGGTGACAAAAACAGGCAGAAAAAAGTGGTGGAAAGAGTTTAAAATTTACAAAAATGGGTCTTAAATGGCAGAAATGTGTTAAAACTAAAGGGAAAATAGATGAAAATGGGTTTAAATTGGTGTAAAGTGGGAACAGTGTTATTTAAAAAATATTCTTAGCTTTTTTTTAGGGAATCTGGAGACCCCCTCTCAGTGTCTCCCAATGAGGTCCCGACCCCAAGGTTGAGAACCACTGGCCTAGGGTACCGTCTAGGCGGGTAGTAGGGTTGCCATGAGCTGGTCCTGCTGTGGATGTCCAGGGGCCTGAAAAACACCTGTTGTCTCCCGGCATATCACCTGTATAATGGATCCTCAGCCAACAGAACCATGTAAAACCAAAACTCAGACGCTTGAAGAAATACTGGATTTGATAATAGAAGGGGGCATTTAATTTTAACGAAAGAAACTGTCTCATTAGATGAAGACACATATTAGAGATTTATATTTAGGTGTTTTTCTTAAATTAGAGACAGAGGACAGGGATAGAGGGGAAACCCAGGAGGGAGAGAGAGGGGAATAACATGTGGGAGAGGAGCCAGAGGTTGGATTTGGACCTGAGCCGTCCACTTCTAGAACAGTTCTGTGCATGGGGTTCACAAACCAGGCTTCTCTCTTCTATTCAAATGTTTGCTAATCTTGTTTATAATTTATTTTTTCCCAGCTTACTTTGACTCTTACGAATACAGAATGAATGAAATCAGAAAGCTTAGGTGAAAATAGAACAGGAGTTTATTTGTGTGAAGTTAACAAAGGAAATGTATTCCTCTGCAAATGAAATTATAAAAAATAACATTATTCACAGCATACATGCTTCAGGTTGTTGTTAGTAATAAACATTTAAAAAGTCCTAATTATTCCCCTCCTGCACTTCCTGCTCCCTCTGTTTCTCCTCTTCCTGTCGCTCACGGCCAAACTCAACCACCAAAGGTTTCCCGTGTAACCGGTATCCATGGACCAACTGCAGGGCTTTCTCTGCTGTTTCAGCGTCTGCCAAAGAAAAACAAAGAAAAACACCAAATAATAGATCAAATGTTTGACTTATAAAGGATGTAGGTTTATTTTTAAAGCGAGACCTAAATAGTTAAATCACAGGCAGCAGACTTGTCCTAGAAAATGCTGTCTCACCTGGCAGAGTGATGAAGGCCTGACCCTTCATCCTTCCTGTCAGCAGGCGGTAAACGACTGACGGTCCATTCTCCTGTTCAAACCTGGAGAACAGCGCCACTAGCTGGGCCACAGATGCCTGTGCACTCAGATTCTTTACACACAGCACCTGCAGGGATGAAAACAAGAATAAGTTTAAAAAAATAAAATAGGGAGAAATCGTTTTGGTTAATAGGGTCAGGGAGCAGGAAGTCTAGTATTTATGTCAATGCACACAATGCACAAAGGCAGCTGTTTTCAACACTGACGGCCTGGGTTCAAATCCAGCCTGTTGTTTCTTTCATGCATTCATCACCCTCTCTCTCTGTCCCATCAAAAAAGTCTTGGACTCCTACAAACAGGAAGCATTTCCTGATACCTTGGAGGGCTGTCCCCGCTGGTAGTTTCTGAACCTCGGTATGCTCTTGATCCCCTCTTCAGATTCTCTGTTGTTCAGGATTTCTTCATCTGATATCGTCTCTATCTCCCCTCTGACAGTCAGCGGTCCCGCCGCTCCACACAGACTCCTGATTGGCTGTTTGATATTTATCTGTGTCCGAGCAGACGGTCTGTCCTGAGCCTGCTGCTGTTCTGAGGTGACTGATGTCCACTCTGACTGTCCAGGCAAGCAACTCTTTTCACCCTGTGACTCTAAATGATGATCAGGAGTTTCTTTTAATTGGTTGCTGTCCTTCTGTGAGTCCTGTGATTGGTCAGATTCAGTTCTCTGAGTAGATGTGTCTGATTCTACAGCTGTGTCTTTCTGGAAGTCCTGACGTGATGCTCGTTGTTTATCCTTGCTGAGGACGTCATTGTAGAGAGAATCCATTGGGTTAGAGGATGACTCCCCCTGCTGGCCATCCTGGTTATCTTCATCTGTGAGGGAAAGAGAACAAGGACACACGGTTACATTTTCTGGCAGGTAAAGCAGGAAGATTACAAGACTCAAGTAAAACTACAGATAAAGGTACAGATACTTTGGTTAAATTCTAATGATTGATTATACATATACATATATATATATATATATATATATATATATATATCTAAAATCACTGGTCTAGAAATCAACTCAAAAATGCTCACATTCACACCTACAGGCAATTAAGAGTCACCAGTTAACCTAACAAGCACGTCTTTGGTGGTGGGAAGAGTACTTGGAGATAACTCAAGCATGCATGGGAAGAACATGCAAATTCCGCACAGAAAGGCCCTCATTAACATACATCACATACTTATTTGATTTGAACCTAATGAACCTAATAATTGGTTGTTCCACCCTTGGCAGCAATAACTGAAATCAAGTGTTTGAGATAACTGGCTATAAGTCTTTCTCATCGCTGTGGAGGAATTTTGTCCCACACTTCTTTGCAGAATTGTTTTAACTCGGCCATAGTGGAGGATTTTCTAGCATGAACTTCCTGTTTAAAGTCACACCACAGCATCTCAATTGGATATAAGTCCAGACCCTGACTTGGCCACTCTAAAACCTTCATTTTGTGTTTTTTCAGCCATGTAGAGGTGGACTTGCTGGTACATTTCAGGTCGTTGTCCTGCTGTATAACCCAAGAGTGCTTGAGCTTGAGGGCACGAACTGATAGCCGGACGTTGGCCTTCAGGATTTTCTGGTAGACAGCAGAATTCATTGTTCCATCAATCACAGCAAATGGTCCAGGTCCTGAAGCAGCAAAACAGCCCCAGACCCAGACCATCACACTGCCACCACCATGTTTGACTGTTAGCATAATGTATCTTTTCATCAAATGCTGTTATTTTTACTCCAGATGTAACGGGACTCAAACCTTCCAGAAAGTTCAACTTTTGTCTCATCAGTCTACAGAATATGTCTCCAAAAGTCTTGGGGATCATCAAGATGTTTTTTTGGCAAATGTGAGACGAGCCTTTGTGTTCTTCTTTGTCAGCAGTGGTTTCAGCCTTGGAACTCTCCCATGATGCCGTTTTTGCCCAGTCTTTCTGATGGTTGAGTCATGAACTCTCACCTTAACTGAGGCCAGTGAGGCCTGCAGGTCTTTGGATGTGGTTCTGGGTTCATTTGTGTCCTCCTGGATGAGTCATCGTTGCACTCTTGGAGTCATTTTGGTTGGCTGACCACTCCTGGGAAGGTTCACCACTGTTCCCAGTTTTCTCCATTTGTGGATAATGGCTCTGACTGTGGTTCGCTGGAGTCCCAAAGCCTTGGAAATGTCTTTGTAACCTTTTCCAGACTGATTGATTTCAATCACTTTGTTTCTAATTTGTTCTTGAATTTCTTTGGATCGTGGCATGATGCGTTTCTTTCTGAGATCTTGTCGCCTACTTCACTTTGTCTGACAGCTTCTATTTAAGTGATTTCTTGATTCAACAAATCTGGCGGTAAACAGGCCTGGGTGTGGCCCGTAAAATTGAACTCAGCTTTCTAAAAACTGTGGTTAGTCACAGTTAACTCATGATTTAACAAAGGGGGCAATTACTTTTTCACACAGGGCCAGATAAGTTTGGAAATTTTCCCCCTTAATACATAAAATCATTATTTAGAAACTACATTTTGTATTTACTTGGGTTGTCTCTGTGAGATATAAAAATTGGTGTGATGATCTGAAACATTTAACTGTGATTAATATGCAAAAACATCAGTAATCAGAAAGGGGGTAAATACTTTTCACAGCACTGTAGACCTGCAGAATGAAGACACAATCACATTCAAGACGTCTAAAACTAAACCTAAGCCCTGTAGATAATCTAACCTCCATTAAAACTCTGTTATTAGACCAGGAATAAAGAAACTGTCATCTGTGGTACTCTTAGGAGATCCTGAAATGTGTCTCTGCCAGTCATTATTTGATTTTGCTGAGTTTAATTCAAGCAGAATTTCTACCAGGCCAACCTCCCCTCTGAATTTTCTTTCATTATTCTGCCTCTCCATCCTGTCATAAACAACAGTTTGGCCGTGTTTCTCATAGAAAAATAACTCTGGTAATCTTCACAGTGACTAAATCCATCTGTACCTCTGTGGTAAAGTGCAGTAAGAAAGCCCAGACGATCATTCCCCTGAAAAAGTGACTGTTCGATCTCCATCTCCCGGCGTGACAGCGGCCGGCTGGAGGCGAAGCGCTGTGGGCGGGCCAGGAGTTCAGCCCGAGCTTCAATCTTGTCTCTGATCACCTGCAGGCGCTGCTGCTTCACACCTGGAGCTGTGCACACACCATGGGACTGTGTGGGCACAGAAACAGATGACATTTATGGCATGGTTATTTGCGTATTACCCCAGAGATTAAATAGTTACATCATTATTGGGGTAGAATTATACAAGTGGATTTCATGCTTAATGTGGCATTTCAAATGTACTCCTGATGTTTCCTTCATTTGTTTCATATTATGCACAAATTCAGATGTTTTAAAACTTCCCATCCATGGTATCTTAAAAGTGTTTGGATTAAGAACACGGAAAAAAGATGAGAAAATCAAGCAAACTTTACACATTCAAGGCTAGAAACCCCTCAGTGTCTTCATCATCACCTTCTCGGCTCCCTCCGGTGCGTCTCTGCTCTGCCACAGCTGGATCTCTGCCTCGGTTAAACCCAGTTCCCGGAGGCTAGCCAGCTCCTTCTCTCCATCCTGCAGGGCCTGAAACTGGGAGAGACTCCTCACCCCAGCTGCCTGATCACCAAACGGCCGGTACAACGCCGCTGGGGCGAAGCACTGTTTCTTGGCTACACATCTGTAAGACAGAATTAAATATCGAAAATGAGGCCAGGCTTTTAAATGAAGTGTACAGCCACAGACACCTTTAAAGACGTAGAATGTTTTTGAAGTTTTAAAATAACACATTATTGATACTGAGTAAGACTATGTAGCCCTAGGGGAGGTGTATAAACCCTCCTCCAGGCTGCTCCTGTGGACTCAGTGAAGGCAGCATATCAGAGCTTTTTTATAGCACAGACAGACCTGCTGGGAACAGAGCTGCAGGCTGTCTTTCCAACTGTGATACATAAAAAACACAGACACAGGTTTCATCAATGCCCCTGATGTTTCTATCACCACTTGTGCAATATCAATTTCATCCAGAGATAGGTTAATCACTATTTGAGTGACCCTTTCAGTGAATGTTTCAGGACAATGATCCCAAAAACAGATTCAACTTTGAGCCAGAAATGACAAGAGTTTGATTATTTTAAAAGCTTTCAAAAGCTTCGGTTCTGTAAAAGTTTCTGACCTGTCAACGTCCACGTCAGTGTGGAGCTGCTGCAGCAGGAGGTTGTGGAGCTGCCTCTGACCCTCAGTCTCCTGTTCCTCCAGCAGTGGGCCATCCTCACAGGACCGCCGGCTCACTCTGACCAACAAAACACAACAACAGAAGGTCAGAATCCCAGTGGACCCTTTATATGACAGCATGGACATGACACATCAACAATACTCTCTGGTGGCTAAGCTTATTTGGTAGTAGTTGGACCAAAAAAAATGCAAAAAATTAGATATGTAGTATTGAAGTATTTCAGTGGACATTTTTTTGTAACTTTTGTCTGGATATGAGAATAAGGAGCAGGGCTTCAGCTGCAATAATTTCAACTCTGGTTCCAAAAAAGTTTGGGCACTGTGTAAATAAAAACAGATAACAATGATTATCATATCTTAAGAACCCATATTTTATTCACAGAAGAACATAATAACATATCTGATGTTGAAAATGAGACATTCGACCATTTCATGAAAAATATTAGCTATTTTTCAATCTGATGGAAGCACCACTTCTCAAAAGTAGGGATGTGGCAACAAAAGACTGAGAAAGTAAGTGGTACTAGTGAAAAACAGCTGGAGGAGCATTTTACAACTAATCAGGTTAGTTGGCAACAGGTCAATAACATGACAGGATATAAAAGGAACATTTTAGTGAGGCAGATTCTCTCAGAAGCAAAGATGGGCAGAGGTTTGCCAATCCGAGAAAAAAAAAAAAATCTAATTTAAAATGGACAGAAGAAAAATGGAAAACTGTTCTGTGGTCAGATGAATCAAAATTTGACATTCTTTTTGGAAATCCCAGTTTCTTTGTTCTGTGGACTATAAAGACGAGAGGGAGCATCCAGCTTGTTATCCTTGCACAGTTCAAGAGCCTACATATCTGATGGTATGGGGTTGCATTAGTGCCCTATGGCGTGGGCAGCTTAAGGCTTGGTTATGCTTTCCACATGGACGGCTGCACGGAGACAAACAGACGTGGAATCGTGACGCTGAAAGCTAGGGGGAAGATTCTCTGAAAACCCCGTCTGTTGCATGTGTTGATACCTTGAACATCCTTGTCTGAAAAAAATTTGAGAGATGTGCTTGTCCAGTTGAAAATTTGCCGCACCAGGGCCTTCGTGAAGGGACGTGTCTGAAGGGCTGCTTTGATGTGCAGACACTTTCGACTTCAAGGATGCATCAAGCTTAAAACAGGCTTTGCACATCTGGAAAGGCACTATCAATGCTGAGAAGTAGACAGAAGTTTTAGAGCAACATATGCTCCCATCCAGACCACGTCTTTTACAGGGAAGGCCTTGAATGTTTCGGCAAAGATAATGCTAAACCACATATCACATCCATCACAACAGCCTGGCTTCACAATAGAAGAGTCCGGGTGCTGAAATGGCAAGTAGAACTTTCACCAACAGAAAACATTTGGAGCATCAGAAAAGGAAAAGACTAGCAAAGCAGACCCAGGGCTGTTGAGCAGCTAGAATCATACATCAGACAAGAATGGGGCAACATTCCTCTCAAAATTACAGCGACAGGTCTCCTCACTTCTCAGACCTTTACAGACTGTTGTTAAAAGGGGATGCAATAAAACATGGCCCCTGCTTTTTTTGAGATGTGTGGAAGCTATCAAATTCAAAATGGGCTAATATTTTTCATGAAATGGTAAAATGACTCGGGTTCAACGTCTGATATGTTGTTAATGTTCTATTGAGAAAAAATATGAGTTTGTGAGATTTGACGATGGTTGCATTCTGTCGTTAACGTTTTACACAGTGACCCAACTTTTTTTTAGAAAAGGGTTCGTTAGAAAGTATGTAATCTGATGGTCCAGGAAGCTGTGGAAGCTGAGTTTGCTTCTGAGTGAATGAAATTAGAGCGAACAGCTATATCTCAGTCTAATTATTAAACAAAAGGGGCGAACGAGAAAACAACCGGAGCCGAAATGGGCCACTTACATGCAGCTACGAGTGAGAAAGGGACGGTATTAATGTCGAATTGAACGTAACTTCAAGTTAAATTGTTCATAACAAAACCTACACAGCTACAACGAAGTAGCTAACGCTAGCTTAGCTCGCTGCTGCTATCTCCATGACAACAGTGCTGCCAGAAGTAGAACAACTCGGCTACGTTCAACGGACGTATCGACTTTGAAAGTGTATTTTTGATTTTACACTTATTCAAAAATATTCTATTGACAAACTACTTTGTCTTCAAAGCCACAATGTATAGAAAATTACCGGTCTATGATAACGAAAGTTGTTTTTTTTTTTTTTTTTACCTTCGCATGTTTCCGCCGTGTGCTTCCCGTTCCGCTCTGTGGAATCATGGGAAATGTAGTAAAAAGACCTACAAGAACAAAAATATAAATATGGTTACTGGGGAAATGATTTGAGGGAGCATGATTCGCTTGGTAGCTCCTTTCTCATGAATATATAGTCATACATCTTGTTTAATGCAGAAATTATTTAACTTGAATAAAAATGCCTGTGTGGAAATGATGGAATGGTTAATAAGAATAAAAAAATCGAAGGAGAAAAAATGTCAGCAGTAAGATAAATTTGATTCACATGCCCAAAAAGGTACAAAACGTCAAACGCCAACCTATTTCTGCAAACCATCTAAACAATCCATTCAGATCCCATTTCCATTTGTTGAATAAATATTTAGAACCTGTTACTCATCATATAATATAAATAATATATATTTATCGACAAAATATACAAGAATTTATTGGGAAAATATGACTTTATCGTTTTTACATTTATCTTGATCAAAATGACAGATTTATCATATGTTTGATATCATTATTAATGAATTATCATATATTTGAGCATAAATGCTGATTTTATATGCTTGGCTGAGTCTTGCTTTTCGTCCATAATCCAAACCAGACCTAACATGCTGCCTGCTTTTTTATGCTATTGTGAAATATGTTTTAAAAATAAAAACATGCACATAAAGCATGTCATTAGCCACACCCTGCTTCATTAGAAAAGGTGTGGTTATAACCCCGTGTCTATCATCAGATCCTGCTGCCTTTTATTCATCCATGTGCGCTGTTTTATAAAAGCTGCAAAGCCTTGCTGGATACTGTAAACCGCTCCCACCCTCCCAACCCAGATGGAGTGTCCTCAATTAGCCTGCTGGCTGACGTCAGTAAGGTGACATGGGTGCTTCTCTTCACCATCTCTGCTGCAGCTCTGCAATAATAGATGGGGGGTACATCCACAGAGCTGAGCAGTTTGCGTGCATTTTTTGAAAGTTCCTATGCATTAGAGCTCGCTTGTGCAGCAGGCAGCCCCTCTCTTCCTTCTCGGGTCGCCGGCAGCTCGGCTCCTCTGCAGGGCTGCAGGGCTGCGCAGCTCCTCCACTGACTGACAGAGAGATGAGGGGTGGGGACGCAGGGTGGGGTCACAAGCAGGGAGAGGCGGAGGAGGAAAAGGCAGAGAGAGAGAGCCCAGCCCTTGAATACACGGCAACAACACGCCGTCAGAGAGAGGGAGAGACTCAGAGAGACTGGCTGTTTTTTGGGGGGAGCAAAGGGAACCTTCGACGCTGCGGATATGAACTGAAAAGAAACACTGGAAGAGGCAGGGATCGTGTACCTATATCCCGAAATTTGACTGTAAAGGTGGAAAACTAGCCCCCCTAAACCCACAACAGTTCTTATTCTGATAGAGCTACACCCAAAGCCCCGACCGACCCCCTCCTGCTCCTGCTGCTCCACCCCTCCGCCGCTGCAACGCTCCGGCAACCGAGATGCACACGGAGACCCGTAACAAGAAAGTAAGTGCACCTTATTGACTTTGCCCAGGTCAATGGAAAAAGAAACCTCTATGTGTGTGGATGATATCTGCCTGTACACAAGCAGAGCTGACACTGTCATGCGCCAAATATGACTGTCAGTGAGCAATTATGTCCATAACAGCCAATTGCAAGTGTCTCCTTGCAATCTGGCAGTTTATGTTGCAATTAATGGAAGACTTTTGTAACAACGACCTCATTGCATCGCTAGAACATCATGCTGAAGGCACTGTCATGTCCATGTTTCCTACAGAAACATCTCCATCTCCTCGGTCTTCTGCTCTCTCTTTCTCTCCGAGGTTAGCTCAGGTCCAATTTTAAATGCTCTGTGATCTCTGAGAGGCAGGAAGGAAACGGAAGGCAGAAACTGCAGCTTGTAGGACACCATCTTAGCTTTTAAAGGGCCAGCAGCCTCTCCTGAAACACAAACACACAGCCCTGGGAAGCAGCCAGGTGCACTGCCTCCAGTTACAAGGCACTGCTCTAGTCTTGTGCCTTTAAATGAGGCTGGCCTCATCAGAGTGTGTTTATATGTCAGATTGGCTGGCAGGATCCTCAGAAGTGAATGAAATCTGGCGTGTGATCAGGCTGGTCTGAGACATAGATGCTGAGTCCTCACTGCAGCGTTTGATGGTTTGCATGAAATATGATGGAGATAAGTTGCAGTTAGGTAAACAGCTTCCAAGTTCGCCAGCAAAGAAGTGAACCTTGACCTGCAAATTTGCATGGCTGACCAGGAGAGGTTATTGATGTTTGAACATTGACTGTTTGTTATGGATGTTACACTTTCTACAGTTTTAGGCCCCATATACTTATATTTGGTTTTTGCCCCTGTTGTCTGCTTTTAAAAATTGATGGCATCATTGTTTCAGAGAGCTCTACTTTTACAACAATGATTGTCCTCTTTGTTGATTTCTGCTGGTATTAGAATCTAAAATATCAGAAAGAACTGGTTTAGATTGGTTGGACAGAGGCAGTCTTAAAGAGGCTTTTTGTGTCAAAGAATCGGTGCATAATCAAATTTCTTAATTGAACAAATTGAACCTTGCAAAATAGCCTATTTGGTCTGATTTCATCAGACCAATATCAGCAAAGATGCACTTCTTTAATTGCAAATGTGTTTTTAATCAGATATTGATTCATGTTGCAGTTATAATTGACACTCATACCACAAACTCTAAACAATTAAATCACCTTATTAAGTGATGTCTTTTTAAACAAAACAAAACTAGAGATGCACTGATTTCAGGTCTCCAAACTTCTCCTGGTCTCACCTGCTGATACCTATTTTTGTTATTTGTAAAAAAATATTATTTTATCAGCTAGATTTATCATTTTAAACCGTGTCTCTTATAGATTTTCAATTTTTTTGTTCGTTGTAGGTGCATGTGCACAATAAAGGGAGGTGGTGGGAATATGCACACATACACAAGTAGGCGGATGCTTGCAGTGAACACTAAAAGAGAAACTTTCATTTTCCTTTAGATTTTTTTTCTGCATTTGTGTGCAGTTGCAGCTTGGAGACTGTCTGTGCAGCTCTGCCGATGCTGCGCTGCACATTCTGGAGCTGCTTATCGCTGTCTACATGGCATGAAATTTCATGAAATGGCTTGCATGCATGCGTTAAACCTAGTCAAATGCATGCGTCAAATCCAAAATGGTAACGGTAATTTCCAAGCAGGCCAAAAATCGACTTATTCTGGTCCTCAGCCAATCTATCGGTGCAGCTTTAAATAAAACACATGCATTTTTTTTATTTTATTGTAACCAAAAAGGTATGCATTTTGCACAAGTGCACAAAGTTTCACAGAAATGATTAAAAATGCAGAAAGCATACATCAGGACAGGTCGTCTGACCCGGTCACTGGGGGATTCAGAGATGGGGCAGGCTGGGGGTGACTGCTTCCCACGGCCCCCGAATGTTTGAAAAACGCTGCTAAAGTGCTCTCTTGGCTTCCATGGTACAGTCAAAATTGACAAAATTTAGTGAAGTGCCCTCTAGAGCAGTGGCCTCAACTAAAGAAGTCAAGATCATATAAGAAAATCCAGATCGTACTCTTTGTAGGTAGGTAAAAATAAAACGTATTGATGCACGTCTGCCTAAGGCTTCAGTACATCCTGGATATTGTTTGCATATTTTTTTTTTCCAGGCACAAGTTCACAGCCCACTGAAAAAAGTGACCCACTTTTGGGTCCTGACCCACCAGTTGAGAACCACTGTACTTGAGTACTTCTCAGTGGACACGATGGGTGAAGTGTCCTCTAGGGCCAAGGTTCTCAAACTTTTCAGCCCATTACCCCCTAAAAATGGTACTAGAGACCACGGACCCCCACTGTACCTGAAGTTGGTTGAAGAGTTGTTTGCAGACTTATATTCTAAGCATATTTTATATTTAACTAATTATATGCATATATTCTATTATAAAAACAGGTAAAATATACAATTTAAAATCATTTTAAAATATTCATTGTTTTTGGAAGGTCTCTGGGAACCTCCTCCCACTTTTAGAACCACTGCTCTGCTCCAGAGTGCCCTCCAAGTGGACAAAGTTTGAAAACTTGCCCTCCGGGTTTAACCTGAAACGCCAGATGGATTTGTTTCACACATCCATCTGGATGAACATTCTGTCTGTCACATCTCTACGGGCCAATCAGAGCAGCAAAACACGTGACGTAGCCACTATTGAGCTGCACGTGCGCAGCTACTGAGGAATAACGCAAAACATGGCGACTATAGACATGTAAGTACTCGATTTTTGTGGTTTTTGAAAAGAAAACAACTCACTGCTGTTCTTTGTTCTTCTTTTAACGAAGAAATGTCATCAAGTTCTGATAAAACTTACGCTTTAGCAGCATCCACACTAAGCTCTTCCACCATAATTGCACCGGCCTCTTGCTGTTGCTTGTTTACCTCACTACTCTGCCGTGCCTGAAATCACTGCCCCTCATCGCTGATTGGTTCTGTCACTTTCTAACCAAGCCCAAATGGTTCAAATGGGAGCTTTGCAAGATGGATTTGTCAGTGAAAAACAAGGAAACGGGCGTATCCATCTGCTTAGCAAGGTTACTCCAGGGTGCAACATTGTCAAAACAAGCATACTGTATGTCATGAAGCCTGATAATTGTGATTATCTTGTTTTTACCATCACAGGAAGCCAAAATGTGATTGAAATTGAAAATCAATTAATTGCTCTGCACTTATTAGGAAAAGGATCAGAGAAAAACACACATCTCCAGTCATGTTTTTCTTCCTTTTCTTCTAAATTGCACAAAAAGAGAGTGGTGTTTGCCTGAGATCTTACTGATTTGTGAAGTGAGTTTGTATGGTAATTGTGCAAGTATGGGTAATTAAAAAGCCAGAAATTATTCAATAATAGGTGCAGAGGATTTTTTTTGTTATTTTGGTATTAAAACAAGTTTATATCTTCTACATTTCTGTTATCAGTAAATTATGGCACTCTGAAAACCTTGGAAACAGTCTTCTGGAAACTTTGCAGTATCATGCACAATAGACATAAAGAATGTCTATTTTTCTTAAGGCAATAAAACCTCTAAAAGCCTCTGAATGCCTGTCCTTTCAAAGAATCAAAGTATTTTTTGGACTCTGCATCTAAAACAGAGAAAAGCAATGGTTGTGGTAGACAAATCTCAAGGTAGCCATAGCGACACATGGCCAGTGTGGCTATTTTTCTAAAAGAAATCATTCACAAAATGCACATAATTATTATGAAGACTAAAGACTATTTTGCAACATTTCAACAGTTCAAACGTGCTTCTGCATTAGTTTCACTTTAGAAACCAAAATTAGAAAACTTTTAGAGTTAGCTGCACGCTCTTTCAGAGCCTCATTTGTAATATCTAGTTGATGGTCTACAGTGTCTACATGCAATTTATTAGCTCAATGAAAAAGCTTTTTTTATGAGCAGTTTGCAAAGTAAGCTGATTTAAAGCTGTAAAAGATTTAAAAAGGCCTTGTCTTGACTTTGCAGCACTATTTAATAAATGACAGAACAGGGCTCACAGCGTAGGACTTTTGCCAACCAAGCTTTTAAATATCAGAACTGGCCACATGCACTGTACATGCCAATTACAGTGAATCTACAGGAATTTGCTGCCATCTGAACAGCATCACTAAATCTGCAGCAAGCTGTAGGTGCAGCCAGAGCACTAGAATTATTTCTATTGTTACATCTTGGTGGTTTTATTCCTCATTTGTGCCTTCCATTCAAGCTCTCTGCTGATATTTGAAGCTAAAATAGCCTCAAAACAAAAACAGAAAACAGAGTGATTGTGGAAAATGTTGATTCAGTCACAGAAAACATTTAAGTGAACAACCCTCAACCTAAAGCAACCTTGCACTTCAAAGTTGTTCATCCAGTGTGTTAAAATCAATTAAACATCAGTTAAAGACCAGCTTTGTTAGCGCTGTACTTAATCTCCACATGCTGTATTCATGCTGTGGCGCCAGGCCTACGGTTTTTATGAGCACGCTTGAGAACACGATGCTGGATAGCGGTCTTCTCTGGTGCTGACTGTTCCTCTAATCAGAGGTCAAATACAGGAGACAAGTTCAAACTGTTTTATCAGGACAGGGAGTGACGTCTTCTGTTTATTGTGTCTTAAAAAGCTGAAGTATAGGTTTAGATTGGATCAGTTAGAGTTAGGGCTGGGCAATTAATTGCAAATTATACTAAATTGCAATTTGGCCTGCTGCTATTTACAAATCGTAGAAGTTGCAATATTTCTTTAACTTAAAATGTTTCGAAATGCCAGTTTAATAAATCTTCATTTGCAGCAGCAGAGATTTTATGCACATTAATACAATCAAGTGTCATTTTATATAATGGTTTACAAAAAAACCTCCTTTTTGTGTTTTATGTATGTTTTTCTTAATCAAAATGAGTGACATAAAAGGAGCAATTGTTTTCATTGATAAAATGGATCTCTATTGTCTTATTACTGTAATTATTGTCAGAGAGGATGGCAGCTGTGAGCTGTAAAGAGAAAACAAGAGTGGCAGCTCTTTTAAACCTTGTTCCCATATTGTTGTCTTTCTCTCTCTGTTTGGATCTTTAAATTTGCTTTACAGACTTATTTACCTGTACTCTCATATCCCATCTCTACTGTGAGGACTTTCAGAGATTTAAAAAATGTTGAAATGTCCTCCTGTTTGTTCCAAATGAAAAGGAAACCTTAAACGAAAGACTTCCTGTGTGGTAAAGATTTGTTTCCTTACAAAGCGACTTACATGAGTGTTTATAACAGTCACTTTTAAAGCTTTTGTGAAGCTTTCATTCAGACCGTTACGTTCACTTTAATGTGCCATCGCTCATTCACACACTCTTAATACTGTAAACTGTGACGGACCAGCACGCCCAGATGGAGTGTGTTAGATAAATTAGTTGTTTAGATATTATAAATCAGTGATATCATACTAAAGTGGATAAAATGAATATTTTGGACCACACAGTAACAGTAAGTGTTTAGATGATGGTTTTTGAAGTGGAACTCCCTAAAAACAAGTTATGTCACCAATGACTGAAGCCTTAAATCCTGCAAACACAGCACTGTGCAGCTGATGGGTTTCTCTCTTTGTGTAAATGAATAAAACTACAGCCTACAAGGTTGACGTGAATTTTACCTCAACCCCAAGACTGAACCTTTAGGACACTGGTTCCCAACCCTTTTCTCTTGGAGCCCCCCTTCTCTCATCAAAGAAAGCTAAGCCCCCCTTGGATAAAGTACACATCATTTGTAATTTTCATTGACAACATAACAGGCCTATATAGACTTGTTCTCCACTAAAGAGCTATGTCCAAATTATCCATTATTACAGCATTGTATTACTGCCACTCTGGGGAAAAAGAAATGCTAATTTCGAGGGGAAAAACTGGTTTAAAAATGTTAATTTATAAGAAAAAAAAGGGGAATTTTTATTACCTGAAAAGCAGTAAATGTCCCTGAACCCCAAATTGGAATTTTTCAGATTATAAAGTCAAAATCTGACTGCTGTTTTCAGTTTGGTATCTTGTAAAATTTTGACTTAACAGTGTTGTAAAATCATGATTTAAAAAAATTAGAAGTTTTGAGTTTCTAATGTGGAAATTTGAGACTTTTTAAACTCCGAAATTCTGTTTTTTTTAATGTAAATACCTGACTTTTTAAACTATGAAATGATGTAAATATAAGACTTTATAATCTCAAAAATTTGAGATTTTTTTCCCAAACAAATTTTGACCTTTTTTGATTAGAAATGTACAGACTCTTCTTATACTCTCCGTATTGTATATTCTTTTACATCTTTCTGCCTAGGGACCACAGATGAAAATTAGCTTTATAGCTAACAGTGGCTTGACAGTTTTGTTTTGCATAGCCACTGTCAAATAAACTAAAAAATAAAATAAATATTAATAATAATAATATTTTAATCTTTCTGGCCCTGTATGCTGTTGTACATTATGTTTCTAATCATTATTTATTTATTTTTAAATGAACATCTTATTTTGGCAACGCCAGAGTAGACAGGGTCTTGCACCCCCCCCTGAGATCTTTGGTGCCCCCCTTAGGGGTCCCTGGACCCCAGGTTGGGAACCACTGCTTTAGGAGACATCCCCACATTAGTCTTTCTTTTAGTGATACTCTTGGATTTTTTGCTTCATGTATCTTGACTTTGTAGCTGCATGTATGAATGCAACCATAATTTTTTTCCCTCTCGACTTCATCTGGAATTTCTCTGCCAGCCCCACAGCAAAATGTGTATGCAAAGTCGAGGGGGTTGAAAGGTTTAGATCTTCAGATTGTACAGAAATGTTCAGGGGTGCATCTGTGAAAAAGGCTTATGAAGGCATATGGAGCATGCTGCAACCCAAATTACTACCAGTAGATCAGCAAGAGACTTTTACTCAAACGCTGAGAGGGTTAGTACTTCAGTAGAGTATTAATCAGCATGCACTGGGAATAAGTATGATTTAATGCTGTTTCCCACAGAATGATACTGTACTACTCTGCATATTGAATGCATTGTTTCTTCTCTTTCTAAAATTTTCATCATATTACTTTTATAAAGACGCTCAAGTAACATCACTCATCTTTGAAAATCTTTCACTTCATACATTTTACTCAAAGCAGCTGCATGTGTGAAGGCTTGTTGCTGCTAAGGTAGCCATGCAGGAGTTCAGGATGTGAGTAAAGGCTGAACGATTTAGTAAAATAATCTTATTGCAATATTTTTTTCCTAATATTGCAAATTCAAAATCCCACATCTTGTGTAATAAGCACAAGCATTTAACCATACTATATTACAGGGGTGTCAAACTCAATCACAGCAGTGGCCGGATTCTGACTTTGACCGGATTCTAACCTGAGGCCTAACGGGGTCAACATTTAACCATAAAACATCAACCTTGTTTTCACCAGAAGTGAAGAGAAGGGGGAAAAAGCTTAGCACTGATTGTAAATGACTTTGATATTTAAAAAGTCAACATGATAGGTCTAAAGGCTCAAAATCTGAGATGAAAAGGTAAAACATATTGGTTCAAAAGATAAAAACATTTTGAAATTTAAAGTCAAAATAAAAGGCAAATATATGAGATAGAAAGTTGATATCATAATTTTTGATGTTAAAAATGTGAGAAAAAAAATCAAAATCAAGAGTTTAAAAGGTCAAGTATCGGATAAAATAAAGAATTTTTTTTAAAGGTCAAAAAATGAGATAAAATTGCAAATCACGAGTTTTCGAGGTCAAAACAATACGATACAATTCTTAATCATTAGTTTTAAAGGTCAAAATAAGATAAATGTCAAAGGTAGGAATTGAAAATGACAAAATGTAAGAACAAGTAAAAATCATGAGTTTTAAAGGTCAAAATATGGAGGTAAAATTCAAAATCATGAGTTCTGACAGTCAAAAAATTGCTCAAAATTAAAAATTGTTGATCTGAAAGGTCAAAATATGAGACAAAATCCAAAATCATGAGTGCTAATGGTCAAAATGTGAGATAAAATTAAAAAATTGAGATTAAAAGATCAAACTGTTACTCAAAATGTAAAATTGTGATTCTTAAAGGCCAAAATATGAGACAATAAGTTAAAACCATAACTTTGAGTTATAATTGTCAGATACAACATTGAAAATATGAATTGAAAACAAATTTCTTTTCCACGTTCCTGACTTTTAATCACATTATTTCTACTCTTTACTACTTATAATTTTTATGAGTCATCAGGGATTTTGTAATTCATCAAGGTTAAGTCCACGTTTTTGTACTGGAGGAAATCTGCAGACCTCATACTGGTGGGCCAGTTATAATAAAAATATGATATGATCTGGCGGGCCGGATATAACTGCACCACGGGCCGGATTTGGCCACCGAGCCTTGAGTTTGACACCCCTGCTATATTATAACAAACACCATATTAAGAGATTAGATTAAACTATTGATGAACAAGTCTGAAAAAAAAAAAACTAATTGTGATTATTTTGACTACATATTTGATATGAATTGTTGTATTAAGGGGAATTATTATTTTTATGACTGATAAGATACAAAAACAAAAAAGTCAGATTTTCTGCAAATGGTTCCAAAAAAAAAAGTAGATTTGAATGTTGGCAAGATGCATTAAAACATCCCTGCTGCAAACATGTATTAGACTGGTATTTTGGCACACATTTCAGGTTAAAGAAATATTGCACCTTTTGCGGTTTGCAAATTGCAGTCGGCCATATTTCTATTTAAACTAAATTTAAGCTTCATCTTCAACATGAGACTTCTTGTTTGGCGCACTTGCAGGAAGAATATACCAGGGGGTGGTTCTCTTTTGCATGACTATATTTGAATTTTGTAAAATAAATTTAAAACATGGTCAGCGACTTGACAAGCTCTAAACATACCAATGTGTGGGGAAAAAAAGGAATTAGACAAGTTATACTCAATGTGTGGCTCTTTTGTGATGATTTTGGGCCCTTCTATGTCGTAATTGAAACATTATTCCCCCAGAAAACCCTAAAATGGACCTCAGAAATGATCCATTGCAAGTAGCATTAAAAAGTTTCCCACACTTTCACAGTTGGCTTTAGTTGTTAAACTTGATTGCCAACCTCTATTTTTGTCTGCATATTTCCATTGCCCTTATTTGCAATTTTTTGCTACTTTGATTCCATTCTTAATGCTTTTAGCCCATTTTTAATACTTTTATCCAGCTTTTTGCAATTTTTTGCCTCTTTTTATTGCCTTTTTTTGCCACTTTATGGCCATTTAAGCTGCCTTTTACAATTCAATGCCAATGACTTCCCATTTTGCCACTCTTTTGTGCTTTTTGCCCCTCTTTCCCACCTTTTTTTCTGATTTTTGCCCATTTAAGCCACTTTTCACTCATTTTTCTCGACGTTTTTGCCACTTTTGGACCATTTTGGCCACTTTTTTGTCACATTTCTCCCCTGTTTGACACTTTTATCCTGCTTTTTGCAATTTTTTGTCCCTTTTTGCCACTTCTTGCCCATTTAAGCTGCCTTTTGCAGTTAAATTCCACTTTTTGCCCATTTTTCCCACCTTTTCTCTGATTTTTGCCCATTTGAGTCAATTTTTTGTAATGTTTCTGCCACTTTTAACTCATTATTTGGTCACCTCCCACCTATTTTTGCCACTTTTCTCCCAGTGTTTGTTGCTTTTTAACCATTTTTGCCACCTTTATCTTTACCTCAAGATTGTGGCTCTTGCAAATGCATTTTTCAACAATTCGGCCCTTTGGTTGAGTAGGGTTGAGTAACAACGCATTATACAATTGGTAAGAAAGTGTGGCTGCAGATTGCTGCTGTCAGACACCTGCTTCTGCAGGTCAATGCTGTCACACAACACAAATGTCGGGACAGAAATGCATGCAAAAACTTGAAAATAAAATCAGATTACACTTCTTGTAAGGGTTAGGGCGGGTTAGGAACAGCTAGAATTACATAATTTTATCACAATCTGTAAGCCTTGATTTCGAGAGGTCTTCATCTGGTTAAACAAAGGCTAAATTGATAAATAAAATGTCACTTCCATCCTAAAGGTCACATTTTATGCAAATACACTTTTTCAGGCTTTTCTAACAAAAACATGTGCCCTGGCCTGCGCACAATCCCCCAAAGAATCAGAAAAATCCATATCCTGCCCCCCCTCTTTTTCTCCAACTTTCAGAAAATGTGTGCTGAAACAAGCCGTTCTCAGATTTACCCCTCATGATGTCATGTGTGGAGTAAGCCCCGCCCCCAGGCTCAGTTGGCCCTTCCAGCTTGGAAGAAAGTTCAACCCTCTTCCCCTGATCATCCTCTCAGCTGGCAGCTGATAGGAGGACATGCAAAAGTGTTTTTTCAGCCACAATTTTCACAGGCATTTTTGGGAGGACCTCTGAGGCCAATATAAACTTGCTTAAAGGGGTAAAATATATGACCTTTAATGGGGGTGGTGTCTCAGGAGTGGGCGTCTGAGATCAGTGGTCTGCAGCGAGACCTCTCTGAATATTTACTGACATTCAGATGGGCCAAATCTGACCAAAAAATCCAATCTTTATTCTGTCATTTTTTTTCATATATATCATTATTTTATTGATGCTACAATCTCAAAAAACACCTTCCTCAACATTAAAATGCAAAAACTCACTGTTGCATGATGTAAAGAGCAGGCAACGTAAAATATGAGTTGATAAATCAGTGTATTTCCCCTTCTTTCTCTGTGTGTTTATTATGACCTTTGACCCAGAAGACTGTTTTTGACTCTGTGAGAGCGGAAATCAATTTCTTCCTGTTACAGCTGAAGCTGTGCATTATTAGAAGTGTAGTTTACTGAGCTCTGATCTGAGCACTACTGAGCATGCTCCATGCTTTCTGTGTGTGTGTGTGTGTTTGTGTTTTTGTGTGTGTGGAGGATCAGCTGGGCTGTAGACGTGAGAGCAGGGTCAGCTGTACATTCCTGGGCAGGGCATCAGCAGCAAAAGGGCCCTTGAATACAAAGTCTGCCTGTGTGAGAGAGGAGGAGTGTTTGTGTGTTTTTGTGACGAAGAGTTAGAGAGAGAGAGAGAGAGCTGATGCTCAACAGCAGTCAACGGTTAACTCTGCTGAACAAAGTTTGATTAAACTGCTGCTGATTGTGTGTTAGTTTGTGTTTCCTCGTCCACGCTGTCAGTGTGACATGGGCGGGTGGGGGGGGAATCATCCAGCTGCTGCCAGCGTGTCACCTCAGCCCTTACAGCTCTGTTAAAGCAGCAGAAAAATGAGCAGCAGTTGAAAGATGGTCCAGATTAGTGGAGTTTAGGGCCACATCTGGTCAACAACAGTGATGAACTAAAACTGGCTGATTCATCACAGTGGGATACGTGATTTGACATCAGATGGGTCATTATGTATGTAGGAGTTGCCTTTAATGTGAACTAGAAGAAACTCTTTGTAGTCATCATTAGGGATAGAAACAATTGTCCTGCTCAGGCTTGGCTACACACTTAAGGACAGATCTGCCCCTCTGATGATTAGCGGGATGTCCCGAGCTGAGGCTTGTTGCAAATGATTATTTCTGCAAATAACCCTTAAATGTGTGGTGAATGGGCGGTAATAAGGTCATACCGTATTTCAGGGTATTAGACAACAGCCATGGTACCGTCATGAAGACGTAGCTGTGCAGTGAGAGCATGCTTGTAACGCTTTTGTGAGATGTTTTAATCATAACTGAAATCCTGCTAATGATTTTAGGCTAATTTGGCAAACAACGAATTAGTAATGGGTCAGTCGTGACCGAGCCGGTTCAAAGAGCTGGATCCCGTTTGAGAACCGTTTATATTATTATAGCTAGTATCTCATTATTTTAAGTATTTTGTATGTTATGTGATTGGTTAGCAGGAATGATCTGTTCTACTTACACTTCCACAGCATTGTTTTATATCAGGAGTGTCATACAGCCCAGCCAGTGAGCAGATTTCATCTGACCCGCAAGGTGTTTTGGCAGTGTTTTCAAAAAAATTGAGCAGTTGGACTAAACCACCAGCACAAATTTCAATCGTACTGTATGTCATGACATTGCTAAATCTGGCAGGTCAAAAACTAACATAACTAGTACCCGAATGAAAAGCGGTTTGGGAGCTAAAAGAGCCGGTTCTTCTTGCTGAGCCGAACTGAATGACCCGGATCACTGAAAAGAGCTTAAATTCCCATCACTACAACAAATGCACCATGGTCTGGCACAGTGCTGGAGCATCTGCTCTAAGGTCAAATAGTTGAACGTGCACCAGTGGGTATGATGTGATCCAGGGCAATGTTAACCTGACAGATGGATTTGTTTCACACATTCATCTGGAGAACCTTATATGCAACATTTGGGAAAGGGCAGAGCCTTTGAAAAAAAACTCTGAGGGTGATTGGATGAACATTCTGTCTGTCATATTTTTACGGGCCAATCAGAGCAACAAAATAAGTGACGTCGCTGATGCTACCGAGGTGTAAACTTCATACAGAACTGCATAACGCGAACCATGGCGACTGTAGACATGTCAGTACATGACTTCTGTTGTTTTTGTAAAGAAAACAACTCACTGCTGTTCTTTGTTCTTCTTTTAACGAAGAAATGTGCAAACAAAAAATATGCAGACAAAAATAGAGGTTGACAGTTAAAGCCTACTGTGTAAGTGTGGGAAACAAACTGATTAATGTTACCTGCAATGGATAATTTCTGAGGTCAAATTTCCCTTTTTAAGGTTTTCTGAGGGAAGAATGTTTCAAATTAAGACATGAAAGAGCCACAAATCATCATGAATGAGCCATGTGTTGAGTATCACTGGTCTAAACTGTAATGCAGCCACCCACCATAGTAGCTCCAGCTTATAGCTTCAGCCTAGCCTTCACAATGCTCTTTAATTGATGTAAACAACCGCTAACTGATAGCATCGATAGCATCTTGTGGGAACTGCACAGATTAGCTCTAATTTTATCAAGAAAAGTGGATAAAGTTGTCCCCATTTCTGAGCTGAGTGATGTTGTGGCTGATAAGGGACAGTTGGAAGGGGGGATGTCTTATGCTCCCTCCCCCTATAGATTTTTATGTACGGTGGACCAGTACAACCAGCTTTATCAGTGGTGATTGTGATGGATGTAACTGGGGACACATAAAGGAAATACAGGAGTAGAAGTATGTGGGAATAGTCTGTGTTGGATGTTGTAAAAGTTTATTTATAAGGATATATGGGTGTTCAGGACTGCACTGGTAGTTTAAAAGCACCTGTGACCTGGAGATCAGGCGTCCCATGCCTCACCACCTGAGCTGAGAAGGCTTCGTTAAAGGACCCTAAGTGTTTTCCAGGTGGTGAGGAGGAGTTGCTGCTAACCGGCTCACTGCACTTTTCCATTTTCCATTTTATACCTAGCTCTTATTTCGGAGTAATTTACGACATCTGCAGCAGTACAATAAGCTTCAGATCCTTGATCACTGATACTAAAGGCGAGGTCACGGACAAGGGGATGGGCGAGGTGACAGAAATATGTCTGTGAGTACCAGAGCAGCAGGAGAGTTTCATGTGAAGATGCTGACCCCCTTCAAAGAAGCTTATTTGATAAATAAGAGGGCTCATTATGTGTTCGGTTTGGACTCACTCAGCTGAGTGGAAGACTGTCTGCATGTGTGAGAGTGTGACAGAAGAGATAAATGAGAGCAGGCAATGAGGACACAGTGTGAGGAATGGCCGGGGTGCGTTAGGGCTGACACAGGGGTCATTGCTGGCGGGTGGTGTTATAGCGGGGTCATTCTGTCAGCTGAATCACTGACAATTAACAGGAAGCAGGTAGACTGGAGAGCAGAAGGAGAGGAGGAAAATGTCACATCTGTGCTTTTCAGAAGTTTAAATTCCCAAACAGCTGCAGCGATGCAGCTTCTTTCATCATGATTTAAAAACAGCTCTAAATATAAAATTCTTTTTCTACTTGAGAGTCTGTATACATGCATAGCAAAGATGAGCTATGGTTACAGCTCAATGTAGATTATAATTCTTGTCCAACTCCACAGAAGAGTAAATATCAGACAAATATCAAAACTGGACATAAACCGCACAATTTTAAGACAGGGGTTTGAGTTGAACTGAGCTTCCACCTGAGTGTGCACCATTTAGGGTTGGGTAAAGTTTGGGTTTTTTATGAAACCAGTGCTAAATCAATACTTTCTATACTAAAGATGCCTAATCGGTGCCTGAATCAGTACTTCTGAAAGAAGAAACGTGGGTTGAAAGTTTGAAAAGGATTCGCAGAAACATCTTTAAAAGATGCCAGTAAACATGGAATAAGAAAAGTGGAGAGCGTACCTTTTACATGATGGCTGACCACAGCCCACCCAGCAGCTCCCGACAGGTTGGATGGATTTCTGACATGTTTTGTAGTTTAGTCAACGACCGCACACACTCACACAGTGAGAGCAGAGCCACATGCAAAGTGGTGGAATTTTTTTTCGTGATTTATAATTAGGGCTGGCCAGTTAATCACAAACTAGGTTAAATCGCAATATGGCCTGCTGCAATTTATAAATTGCAGAAGTTGCAATATTTCTATTACTATAAAAGAATCTGTCAAAATACCAGTTAATACAATCCCTTTTGCAGCAGCAGAGATTTTAGGCACAGAATGGTTTACAAAAATTCTCCTTTTTGTGTTTTTTATGTGGGTTTTTCTTAATCAAAACAATAGACATAAAATGATAACCCCCTTCATTAAAGCAATTTATAACAAATTTGGAATATGAGCAAAAATAACTGCAATCAGATATTTTTTCTGCCCTAGTTCATTCTATCTAATATTGATGAAGCTCAGCATTAGTTCACAGAAATCATACACCCAGCCACAATCAGCTGATAGCCAACTGATCCCAATTATTGCCTTCCAGCTCCCACAGCCAATCACAGCTCTTTCTCTCAACACAGCGGTCCATTTAAATATGACGTACTTCTCACTAAGTATGCTTAATCTCCTGCACCCCAGCTGATTAATGTGACTCGCAATAGATAATTCCTGATGTCAAAGTTTCCCTTTTTAAGATTTCTGGGGGAATAATATTTCAAACTGAGACATAAAAGAGCCAGAAATCATCACAAAAGAGCCACGCGTTGAGTATCACTGGTTTAAAGAGTTTAAGGTACGCTCCCCCTGCAGCTGAAGGTAAATTTGTGTCTTGGGGAGCTCGTCTCTTTAAAGCTTTTTAAAAAGTAGATAAAAGATGTTGGAAGAAGAAGCATCAGGTTAAAGATGTATTGATTGATTGATGGATTTGGTGGATCTGTGTTTTCTATTTGCAACTCTGATAAATGTGCTGCAGCCCAGGATACTCCAGGACACCTTGTTAATGAGATCCTTAGTTTCTATGAGGTTTTCCTGGTTTAATAAATTCAAATAAATGAAGTCATGCGTACACATGGGATAAATTGATCTATTGTTGGGATCTTGTCAGCTTCTGCTATGCTACACTGGATATGCCCTTTTAAGTTAGTTACTATGGACCTTTCTGTTGACCTTGCAAACAAGTTAGCAGTCAGTGAACTGGTTTTATGTTACTGGAATCTTGAACAAATTATACAGCTTTGGTCCGCTGGTACCTGCTTTGCTTTTGCCACATTTGCATGCATGCTACCCCTATGCCTATGGTGATATCCAAAGATAGACGGTGGCGCTACTTATACAATGTTATGCATTTATTCTCATCAACTTTTGAGTTAGTCATATTATACACCTCATGGTGCAACCTGGACACATTGTCAGTGAAGGACCTGGTGTCATCAGGTGTTTCGGGTCTTATCTTCAGACACCCTCTTCCAGGCAACCCGGCTGGGGGTGATCAGTCCCCAACCTGTGTCCAGGTAGCTAACTGCGCCACTCGTCACCCCTCTTAATCCAGAGCCACTGGTAAGCCTTTTCAGCGGCTTCCAAGATGTTCTTGGTGGCTCGTCGTCTCTGCTGCCCACAGGTTCCTAAGAGTCCCAGGACTGGGTGTAATGATCGCACTGCAAAGCCCCTGCAACCTACTTCAGGCTCACAGCAGGCCTTCCACCCCCGTCTCCGACAGTCTGCAACCAAAGGTGCTCTCTTTCTCTCTTGAGCCTCTTCTATTCTGTCTTCCCAGGGGACAGTTAGCTCCAGCAACACCACTTGTTTGGTTGCCTCAGACACCAGGACCATGTCAGGCCTGAGAGTGGTCCATGTAATCGTGTCTGGGAACTTCAGCTGTCTTCCTAAGTCGACCAGGAACGGCCAGTCTCTTGCTGTTGAGAGAAGCCCTCCCTGGGCCTTTGGACGGGGTTGAGGCTTTTCTCCAGTGTGAACAAAAGAGATGGAGCACTTTGTAGGATGTTGTGACTTGCTGGAGCTGATGCCGGTACAGGTTTAATCTGCGCCACCGATACCACCCCTCTCCTAAGGCCTTAGAACAGCAGCTCAAGATGGGCTCCATAGATCCCTTCTTCTGGCAGAGTTGACAGGCAGGTGAGTCCGCCAGGCCCCAGGTGAACAGATTGGAAGGGCTGGGGAGGACGTCATATACTGACTGGACCAAGAATTAAGTTAAAGTTTGGGTGGAAATTTGCAGAATGGCAAGCTAACTTTGGGTCCAATTGAGGCGTAAACATGAGAAAGTGAACTGACCTCCAACCCCATCATGCTGGTGTGCCATTTCAGATGCAATAAATTCAAACTAGTATGCTTTTAGTAGGACTAATGTGTTTACGTGTGTTATAGCAGTCCAGTTTGAGCTGTATGAACATAATAAGCTGCATTCATGTAATCTGCTTTTTCAAACTGTATGCAAATGTACTGATTGGTGCTGTTGTGGTTCAATAGCCCTGCAGCCAGGTTATAATGTCTCCAGGAAAAAGCAGAACCTGCTGTTACAACAGAAAATATATTTCATCAATTTATAGCCTAATTTGGCTCAGATGTTGAGGGTCATTGATGGATGAAGTTTTCTAACTTGTTGCATGTTTGCTCAACTCTATCTCTCAGTGTCTGTATTGTTAACAGACTTTGTTTCCCAGGATTCAGCTGGGGGTGGGGGTGGGGGTGGATTCGTTGGAGGAGTCACGGTGTCTTGTCTTTTTTTTTTTTTTCTGTGTTTGCTGGGCGGCCTTGCTTGGGCTGGCCAGCCCCGGGGCTTCGGGGCTATTAATAGAGACACTGCGCCGTTTATATGGTGAAGGCAGAGCAGAGCAGAGCTGGCTGAATGTCTTGTACCAAAATTTGACCCTGAACACAATAACACAAATTTGTAACCGCCAATAGCACCCCGAACAAGAGTGAACATCAAGCAGCGTGGGTACATGTTGCACCCTGTTTTGCTGTGGCGCTGACCTTCATTCAGTTCCTCTTCACCTTCACCACTGTTACTGAAGGTGACTCAGAGCTGGACTGAAATGTGCATGCTATTTATTGTAGCTTATAGAAACCTAGACTTGTGTCTGCATGTGCAGGATTCATTTCCTTGAATGAGGTTGTGGGTTGCCAGGGTGGAGGGCTTGAAATTTTCATGTAGGTGTGTTGTGCATGCATGATTTAACAATGATCTGGCAACTTGGATATCTCAGACAAATGTGCAAAATGTATAAATTCATCTGTGTGAAATAACCTGTTTATAGTCGGGTGTTTCAGGAGTTTCCAGGAGAAATAACAAAACACGAGGTGGCCAAAAAGCACGGGAGAACATGGGAAAAATGGAATTTTGGGAGGTTTATTTATGACATAACCACTCAGTCCTTCCTGCTGTCCCTAATCAGCCACAACATTCAGCCTCCCCTGCTTTTCAGGTTTGAGTATTAGCCATAAAGTCATAACCATGCAAGTTACACTTACCACAAGCCTGAATGAAACAATGACATCTGGTCATGTAGAACATTGGTTCTCAACCTTGGGGTCGGTCCCGAGACACTGAGAGGGTGTCTCCAGTAGCCCTAAAAAAAACTAAGAATATTTTTTAAAATTACACTGCTGCCACTTTACACCAATTCTGTCATTGTTTTTCCCCCACCAATTTAAAATCATTTTTACCATTGAACACCTACTTTTGTCAGTTTAAAACTCTTTCCACTGCTTACTTTCTGCCTGTTTTTGCCATTTCTAAATCAATTCTTTCCCTTTAAGCCAAATGTTGCCTCTGTTGACCCATTATTGCTACCATTAACCCCTTTTACCACTTTATAAGCCCAATTTTTTTCCTTTTTAACCTTATTTGACCATTCTATATGCCCATTTTTCTTGTTTAACCAATGTCTGCCAATATCTGCCTATTTTTTCTTTCTCAGTTTACCCTTTTTGGCCATTTTATATCAATTTTCCATCTCATTTCACCAAATTTCCACCCATTTTTTCCAATTTAAAGCCATTTCAGCCACTTTTTGACTCCCCTTTACCTCTATGTATGACCATTTTGCCATTTTAACTTATTTTTGCCTTTTTTTTGCCATTTTTATCTAATTTTTGTCACTTTTAACCCATTTCTGCTATTTTCAAAATCCAATTTCACCACCTTTTCTACCTTTTTTTTTTTTGCCATCATTAACCCATTTTAGCAATTTTTCAACACTTTTCTTTTTTTAACAAAGGGGTTTTACATTTTTAAGAAGGCTACTTACTACACGAATGATTAAAAAATAGATTTGCTTCTTTGATAAGAATGGTTATTTTTTAGGGAAAAAAAACAAAATATGGATATCACAGCTTAACTTTACAATGGGCCAAGGCTTTGCTGACCTCCATGGGCCCCCAGTTTGGCTGGGCGCCAGAACGCTCTCCCATTTATCCCTCTTTATGGGCAGTCTTGTTTGCATATGACTATTCTTGAATGTTCCTGGCTGTTCAACCTCCTTTAGGTTCAGTGGGGGTCCCCGGTCTCTGGCACCTTTATTTTGGGGGTTGCGGGCTGAAAAGGTTGAGAACCAATGATATAGAAGACTCAATATGTTTGTTATTAACCTTGTTTAAAAAAAAAAAAACACTGCTTATTAATGTTATCCTGGCACAATATTACCTGGACAGCGAGATCTAGTGGCCCTGCAAATTTCTGCTATAGAGCTCCATGGTGTGGTTTTAAGAGTAAAGATCCACACATTTTCTCCATAGTAGATGTGATTATTTGGGCAGAGCACCGACCTAGAGGTGGCAAGGACCCTATTGTATATGTATGCGTCATTTTTCCATCAGAAGAATCACTAATTTGGCTGTTTTAACTTGCTCAAAAAGTCACCAAACTATTTTAGTAGAACGAAACAGGGGCTGAAAACCGCCAGAGTTTCTTACCGGGGGTGAAAAGGCTTGGATAAAAGAGATACCATTGAGCCTGACCTTGGCTGCGAAGTGGGGTCAAGCCCAGCTCCTGAAAAACAACCCCACACCATAATGCCCCTCCACCAAACTTTTACACTTGGCAGAATGCAGTCAGACAAGTACCATTCTCCTGGCAACTGCCAAATCCAGTCCATCAGATTGCCAGATGGAGAAGCGAGATTCGTCACTCCAGAGAACACGTCTCCTCTGCTCTAGAGTCCAGTGGTGGCGTGCTTTACACCACTGCATCAGACGCCTTGCATTGCACTTGGTGATGTATGGCTTGGATGCAGCTGCTCGTCCATGGAAACCCATTCCATGAAGCTCTCTACACACTGTTCTTGAGCTAATCTGAAGGCCACATGAAGTTTGGAGGTCTGTAGCGATTGACTCTGCAGAAAGTTGGCGACCTCTGTGCACTATGCACCTCAGCATCCGCTGAACCTGCTCCGTCATTTTACGTGGCCTACCACTTGGTGGCTGAGTTGCTGTCGTTAGGGTTTTGGCAATATAGTGTATTTCCTAAAGAAAGTATGGAATTTGTTTAGCTCGATTCTTTAGATTTGGACCCTCACTGATCAACAGTACCACTAAATTTATATGTAAATAGGTTTTCTTCTGAAAACGTGGTCTGAGAGTTCAGGTACTCTCTAAAGGTGAACGCTGTGGAGACAGAATTTTTTCTTTATCATGAGGTAAAACACAGTCATAATTTAGTATTAACCCAGACCATGGTATAGTAAATCTGACAGAGACCTTTCCTCCCTGCTGGACTTGTTTGCATGGATTTAAAGAGATAAACACTGTCACTAATCTGATTCAGTATTTGTCAGATCTGTAAACAAAACTGTTCCCTGTCTGACTCCTGGCAGAAGCTTTGTCAACCAGTTTTGGAGGAACTGGGATCCACTTCAAGTCGTGATGGACTGTTTGAATCTGTTACAAGATGCACTGCAGCTCTGCTGAACAAAAGCTTTCTCTTTCTCTACTCTGTACACTTTACTGAAGTCTGCTGTTGAATATTGTTGGAATTATTTCAGTTATTGCAGACATTTAGACATTCACAGAATACAGCTTTTGCTTTGACGAAGCTTTTCAGCTATCTGACCTTTTTTTTTCGAAATTGAAAACATTTGAATAAACTGAAAGGCAGAAGACCCCCTTCAAATTGACAGAGCTCTTATGTTCAGGCAGTGAGCCTTGGACACTCTTTGAATGCCAAATACAGTATTTTATTGGCTGTAGTTTTAACATTATTCCCATGGTACTTAATCACCAATGCATTTGGATCTTACTGTGAATTCATTCTGAATAGATGCCTGGATAAAGCCTGGTACTGAATTAGATATTTGTTTATAAAAACTCCAGCCTATTCACATTTCTTTTTCTTTCCATCTGTAAATTAACGAAAGTAAAAAACATGAAGATGGAGAAAGAATTGTAGTGAAAATACCCCCCTCCCCACATCCAAAAACAGGGTGTTCATTAGAACAGCTTGGTGGACCAGCAGCCATCTGTGTTGACTATACATTGAAGTGACAGTTTAACTCTGTCTGTCTTAATGTGTTAATCCGTCATCGGGGTATGTTTCATGAGTCTGGCAGGCACAGCTCTCTGGTTTCCTCTCGGTTCAGTCCAAATAAACCTAAACACGCAACTCTGCTGATTTAGAAACAGATTCGAACAAATAAAAACATTTTTTTAAATTATTTTTGGCAGCCTTTTCTTATTCTGTCACCCAAATTTTTAACCTCAAGTTATCCAAACCTTTCAGCATTTGAAACAGGACATCTCTCATTTGTTGTAGAATCAAATGTTTGGCTTGTTTGGCTGTCACCATGAGACGAGAAGCTCAGTTCTAATATGAGGGAGACTTTATGTTCTTTACAGTAAAAGTGTGTATTTATAATGGTATCATATTGGTATTGGCTAACATTAGTTTGGAAATATTGTTGAATCCAAGTGCTCCTCTCTTTACATATGAATCGTTGTCTTTCTGTTGTAGTATTTTTATTTATTTTGTACAGCAAAGGCCCTAAATTACAGGTCCCATCAGATAAAAAGACTGCATGGTTATGTATGGAGAAAAGACCAGACTGAGTCAGTTGGCCCTCACGCTGGTTTGTCATTGATAACTTTAAGAAGCCTTATTCATCCGTCTTAGAGGCAGACTTGTTGCTGATTGATTTACAAGTTTTCTGGTTGATCGTGTGAAAAAGTCCACTTTCGCAGAAACATGCCATGAATGACACGGTGTCAGGACTGCTAATGGTCAACACTAGCATGTGTTTGACCCCACATGCCAGGCTGTTGGTCACAGTATTTACCTGTGACCACGAGTGTCACATTCACAGACCCAGAGGCCTCCACTCTCTGGTGTTTTCAAACCAAAGACTCCTTTTCTTCTGCTTTACCTAGGCTCTGAGACACAGGTGTCAAACTATAGACTCAGGGCCCAAAACCGGCCCATGGAACAGTGAAATCTGGCCCACAAGATGATCTCATATTTCTAACTGGCCCGTCAGTCTGAGGTCTGCAGATTTCCTCAAGTATAAAAATGTGAACTTATCCTTGATGATTTAAGAAATTCTTGTTATGTGGGAAAAGAAATTAATTTGTGTTTTAATTTCACATTTTCAATGTAGCATCTCAAAATTAGGACTCAAACTTTTGAGCTTTAAGATTCATAATTCTAATTTTTAAGTCATATTTTGACTTTTTAAACCAATTATTTTGTATTTTACCTCATATTTTCAACTCCAGACTTTGACTTCATAATCCCATATTTTGACCTTTTAGACTCACAATTTAAAATTTTGAATCATATTGACTTTTAATTTCATGACTACAAATTTTATTTTATATTTTGACCTTTCAAACTCATGATTTTGACTTCTTCTTAATATATTTGCCATTAAAAAAAACGTGATTTTTCAATTTCATGTTTTGACCTTTTTGAACTGGTGGGGGTAGATCCAAAAATTGTGAAAAGTTGCAAAAATGGGTTAAAGGACATAAAAATGGGCCAAGAAAGGCAAAAATTGGCAATATGTTGGAAAGTGGATACGGATAGGGAAAAAGGGGCAAAAATGGATGGAAAAATGGGGCAGTAAGGCAACAAATGGGCAAAAAATATCAGAGAAAATGGTGACTATTGGATAAAAAGTTACAAAAAGGGGCCAAAATGGATCATAATGGTGAAAAGTGGAAACCATTGCCTTTCCTAACCGATTTCTGAGTCTTTCAAAGAGGGGCAGAGTGGATGGTAAAAATAGTGGAAAGTGGTTAAAAGTGGCTAAAATAGGATAAAAAATGGAAAAAATGGGTCAAGAAAGGCTGAAAGGTTAAACTATTGGAGTAAAAATGGTGAAAATTGGGTGGAAAGTGGTTAAAAGTGGGAAAAATGGATCAGAAAGTGGAAAAATGGATGGTCATACGGTGAAAAGTGGCTACAATGGAATAAAATTTGGAAAATGTGGAAAAATGTGGAAAAATGATCATAAAAAGTGAGGAAAATGGGTTAAAGAGTGGCATGAATGAGTAATTTGAACATCAGGACCCAATAACAGCTTCACACACTTTTCAGCTCCAAAAATGTTAGCCATGAAACGAGCACCAATGCTACTGATCCATGCATGCATTGAGATATCAACACATTGCATATCAAGTATATATCAATGAAAGGTAGGACCTATTCACAGGGTTTTTCAGGGGCCAGACAGTTCTGTGGACCAGGCTGAGTGGGGGTAATGACAGAAAAAGATTAAATATTATTGATTAATTGATTGAAACATTATTCCCATTTTTGCCACTTCTTTTTGACACATTTATCTTGCTTTTTGCAATTTTTTGCCTCTCTTGTCGCCTTTATTTTGCCACTTTTTGCCCATTTAAGCTGCCTTTTTGCAGATTTTTGCCCATTTTAGTCACTTTTCACCCATGTTTTGCTACTTTTAGACCATTTTTGCCACCTGTAACTGATTTTTTTTTTAACCTTTTTTCACCCATTTTTGCCACTTTTCTCCTGGTGTTTGCTGCTTTTGGCCCATTTTTGCCACTTCTTTTTGTTACTTTTCAACCTATTTTTAACACTTTTATCCTGCTTTTTGCATTTTTTTTGCTCCTTTTTTGCCTATTTTTGTCACTTCTCATCTATTTAAGCTGCCTTTTGTGGTTAAACTCCACTCAGTTCCCTATTTTCCACCTTTTTGCTGATTGTTGTCCATTTTAGTCGCTTTTCACTTATTTTTTTGTCATGTTTTTGCCACTTGTGGACCATTTTTGCCACTTGTAACCCATTTTTGCCACTTTCTGCCCTTTTTTGCCACTTTCCCCCCAGTATTAGCCCCTTTTTGCCTATGTTTGCCAGTTCTTGCCCATTTAAGCTGCCTTTTGCAATTAAATGCCAATTTTTGCCCATACACCTTTTTTTTCTGATTTATACCTGTTTTTCCCACCTATTTGCTGATTTTTGCCACTTTTTGACAATTTTTTGCCATCTTTAACTTATTTTTGGTCACTTCCCACCCATTTTTGCCACATTCTGCCCTTTTTTGCCACTTTTCAAACGGTGTTTGCCACTTTTTGACCACTTTTACCACCTTTAACTTATTCTAATTGCTACCTTTCACCACTTAGATTGTGGCTCTTGCAAATGTTTTTTTTTTCCCTACAATTAGGCTCTTTCGTTGAGCAGAGTTGAGTAACACTGGTTTAATGGGATGTGAAATTATGCCTAGGAACTGTAGATTTAGCAGGCTTAAACACTAGGCTGAAATTGTACACATAGCAAACATTTCATCCTGCAGACATTAGCAACAAAGCAATGACATTGTGCATGGGGACGTATGCTATATTAGCATTTAGCTTCAACTAAAAGTGTGCCTAAAACCAGCTTGCATTGCTACCTATTTGCACGGCTGTTATGACTACGCTTTCAGTGACTCGCACAGAAAATGTGTCTTCCTTTCCATTGTGCAGGGAGACAAGAAGGCAACAATTAGAACCATTTAAACCAGATGTTTGCAAGTTATAAAATGGTTTTGAAATGGTCTAGAGGAGTTTAAGTAATGGGAAGTTTATAGCCTAACTTGTGTTACAGAGCACACTCTCTGAAACTGAGAAGAAGGGTGAAGTTAAAGGGAAAACACTGTCTTTATTCTGTCTTTTCATGGTAAATTCATCTGTGTAAAGGAATAAAGTTTCTCCAAATGGTCTTGAGCTTGTTTACTAGTTTACTGTCTGCTACACTGCAGCTCACAGGCTAGTCTGGGTGTTGGCCTGTTTCAGGACTGTTAATGGAGCCAGGCGTGGCTGCCGTCGCTGGAGTTAGCATACAGAATCTTGTGGAGAAAACAATACCAGCTCTTATAGAAGCAGGAGTTTATCTGAAGGTCATAAAGCTGCTGGGAGTTTGTCATGTGAGCTGAAAGAACAGCTTTGTAAGGGCTGAAGCTTTTAATACCTCAGGTCTCTTCTCCATCTGTGTCACATCCATTCTCCCTGCCATCTCCTATTCTTTTTTTAACTTCTCCTTCATTGGCCGTCTCTTCCAGAAAACACCAGTTTCTTTCTCTATTTCGATCGCCAATTTCTCAGCTACACCAAAACCATTGTGCAAGCTCCACAGCCACATGCATTCAGCCGTGCTCAGGAGCTCCGGGAGTAAATATTTTTGTCCATTTTTGCTGTTGAATAATCATCCTTTTCTCAAAGATATTGGCAGCTCTGGTTGGCAGCCTGCACATTTAGCATCTCTGTCCATGAAACCAAAACAAGGAAAGCAACTTGAAACCTTGGATCGGACGTTCTGCTTACAGGCTTTGTAAATCATTCAGAGCAGGAATGTGTGGAGGGTGTGAAGCCCACGGTTGAAAGAAAGATTTCCGACCAGCATGTGATTATTTCAAAGAAGGCCGACAGGTAATTGTGTGTATAAACATACGAACACATCCTGCGTCTGGAGATTGTATCAGCGGAAACATAACTGACATAATTCTGCAGCACTGGAACTGCATATGGGCATATGCAAGTTTGAGAGTGCATTATTATACACCTATAGAAATTTAAGATATTCTCTAAGATAACTTATGGGAAATGTCATGTTTGAACATAAGAGTGGAGTCAAATACATAAGGGCTGTGCCCAAAAGTTTTCACCAATGAAATCCTGAAACTTTCTTCCCTGTGACATAGTAGCCCAGCATCTTTTTCTACTATGATGAAATTTGTGACCATACTGCAAGAAAAGGCCACTAAGAGTGAAAGTAGCAGTCATTTACGGGTGATTTTTACTGCAGGCAATAAAAACAACACATTTAGCTGTGTTCCTATTCTTTTAAATCCTCATGTTTTGGCCCCTGCTATCTTTGTTGCAAAGATTATTGGTATCTGACCGCCGTTCAGTGAGATTTTTTCCTCCGGCAAAGAAGGTGAGGAGATAAGACACTGAGAGTAATGGAGTTGTCTTTAACTTTTATTTCCTGGATAACAAAGGCTGCAAAAATAATCTTATTTTTTACCTGGTCTTACCTAATGTTTGAGTTGGAAGGCAGGATCATACCTGATGAAGGTCGGTTGGACCGAAGCATTGTGTTTCAATAAATGTCTGCAAAAAGCAATATGTGCGCAGGAGCTTTTCTGAGTTTTTGAAAGCCTTTTTTCTTCTCCAATTCACCCGTCACATTCAGGTGTACAGACACTTTTTCCACATATCCTAAAATCTGAGCTGAGAAAATGTCAAACCACTTTTTGCACTGCAAATGTTAAATGTATTTTTAATGCACTGTTTATGAAGTTGATATGAGACAATGAAAAAGTTCAGTATTTTCTGTCACTCTTTTCTGAAAGTGAAACCTATATATTTTATAGACTTGTTACACATAGAGTGAAATATTTTAAGCCTTTATTTCTTGAAATGTTGATGATTATGGCTTACAGATAAGAAAACCCAAAATTCACCGTCTTAAAAAATTAGAATATTACATAAGATCAATAAAAAAGGATGTTTTAAACAGAAATGTCAGCCTTCTGAAAAGTATGTTCATTTCTATGCCTTCAATACTTGGTTGGGCCTCCTTTTGCATCAATGCAACGTGGCATGGAGGCGATCAGCCTGTGGCACTGCTCAGGTGTAATGGAAGCCCAGGTTGCTTTGATAGCGGCCATCAGGTCATCTGCATTGTTGGGTCTGGTGTCTCTCATCTTCCTCTTGACAATACCCCATAGATTCTCTATGGGGTTCAGGTCAGGCCAGTTTGCTGGCCAATCAAGCACAGTAACACCATGGTCATTGAAGCAGCTTTGGTACCTTTGGCAGTGTGGGCAGGTGCCAAGTCCTGCTGGAAAACGAAATCAGCATCTCCATGAAGCTTGTCAGCAGAAGGAAGCATGTAGTGCTCTAAAATCTCCTGGTAGATGGCTGCATTGACTGTGGACTTCAGAAAACACAGTGGACCAACACCAGCAGATGCCATGGCAGCCCAAATCATCACTGACTGTGGAAACTTCACACTGGATTTCAAGCAACGTGGATTCTGGGCCTCTTCAAGGTCCCAGAGGCTGGAGGAAGAGGGAAGAGTGGGTTTAAAATTCCTAAAATATGTTAATAATGGAAAAACGGTGTAAAAAGTGGTTAATAGAGGCAATAATGGATCAATAGAGGCAAGAACAGGGAGAAATGTGGTTGGTTTGGTTTGGAAATGTAGGGGAAAAAAGGTGATGGAAAGGGTCTGAAATGGACAAAAATAGGTTTAAGTGGCAAATATGTGCTAAACTTAGAAAAATTGGTATTAAAATGCAATGAAAAAGTATTAACATTTGGTAAAATTGGTGTAAAGTGGCAACGGTATTATTCAAAAAATATTCTTAGTTTTTTAAAGGCATCTGGTGACCCCCTCTCAGTGTATCGCAACCCCCAAGGGGGTCCTTACCCCAAGGTTGAGAGCCACTGGGCTAAAAGATCTTAAAAAGCAACACATCATGACACCATCTAAAGAAATTCAAGAACAGATGAGAAATAAAGTCACTGACATCTGTCAGCCATTTCTGAGGCTTTGGTACTCCAGCAAACCATGATGAGAGCCACTATCCACAAATGGAGAAAACTTGAGAGCAGTGAACCTTCCCAGGAGTGGCTTACCTATCAAAACAACTCCAAGTGTGCATCAGTTACTCAACAAGAAGGTCAGAAATAAACCCAGAGCACCATCTTAAGACCTGCAGGCCTCACTTGACTCAGTTAAGATCAGTGTTCATGATTCAACAAAAACGGTGCTTTCACATTAGGGGCACGGTCCCAGATCCGAATGCACTTGAACCCAAAGGCCAGTTCATTCTGGTAGTGTAAATGCGAACGAACTGCGCCCGGGCACCGGGCTCGGGCCCACTTGGGGAGGTGGTCTCGGGCGCGATTCAAGTGGACTCTGGCACAGTTCAGATGGGATGTGAATGCAACCGCGCTCGGATATGGGACAGAGCGCCATATCATGATGTCATCATGTAATTGGAAAAACTAAAATAATTTCGAAGGAGCAGCAGTTTGTTCACATTTTTCCTATAAAGGGTGGAAATCATCCGAATCCAGTCAATAAACGGTCTGTTGTGACTCACCTTACAGATGAACACAAGTTGGAGTCAGTGAGATGAAATGCAAAGGAAATAAAAGTCTTCTGTCACCTCAAAAACCACTGTATCTACGCAGTGCGAGCCCATTTAATCCTCTGAGCGGTAGCAGATGTGCAGATATGAAGAGCGAAGTTGCTTGCATCTTAAAAGTGATTAAATCATCCATGGCTGCAGGACGGACTTTTTGCCTGGTCAAAACCATAAAACAGTCTTCTCTCAGGTCATGACCCCAGCGTTTGCCATGGTAGCTTCTTCTTCTTTCTCCTCCTTTGCGGGGTTGTAAACCAGGTACATGCATACCGCCACCTGCTGTTTAAGGCTAAGTAAATATGCAAGTGCGCCCAGGCACAGTTTGATGTTGCTAGTGTGAAAGCAAGCCAGCGGGACAAGGGGGAGGGAGAGGAATCGCGCTGCAGCGCGGTTCGAAACAACTGGGCCTAATGTGAAAGCGCCCTAAGAAGTTCTAAGGCCAAAACCACTGCTGAGCAAAAAAGAACACAAAGGCTTATCTCTATTTTGACTTAAAACATCCTGATGATCCCCAAAACTTTTGGGGAAATATTCTTTGGACTGAGTAGACAAAAGCTAAACTTTCCCGTTCCGTTTGTCCCGTTCCATCTGGAGTAAAACTAACACGGCATGAACACTTGCTTGGTCCTATGTTACTTTTGCACATAGGACCAGGTAGGTCTGGGTTGCTTTTTTCCCTTAATAAATTAAATCATAATTTAAAAGGTGGAGTTTGTATATGGGCTATCTTTGTGTAATGATGACATTTGGAACCAGCAAGGTGGAGCTTGGGTGCCTAATGTGCACAGGAGAGGAAGTTAGTGTTGATATTGATGTATTTGTCTGAGTGAAGGTTACTGGAGAGCTGAGTGGAGCTGAATGTGAGCTCCTGGTGGGAATGTGTGACTGAGAATTATGTGAATGAGTGTGGTGAGGGGTGGAGCCTTTCCAGCCAGTGTGTGCTTGTGCGTGCATGCTCTTGAACACACATGCACATTTTTCTCACCGGGCTCCTGTGAACGTCTGCGGCACGCCAGCGTTGGTGCGCGAGTCCACGTGCGTGTTTGTGCGAGGATGTTGGCTGCGTCACCTCAGATTAGGCCTCCATGCGTCGGTGGTGGTGTTGGTGGTGGAGAGTGACCCCCTACCAACCATGCCACAGTCATTAACGCAGGGGGAAAAAAAGAATCCTGTCACTATGGCAACCACAGCCGCGCTGCCAAAACGGCCACAATGAAAAGAAAAGGGGGACGTGGGAGGGAAGGGGAAGGGGGGGAGAAGGAGGAAGGAAAAGAGGAGGAGAAAGGTGGTGAAGGGGGGGTTGGGTGGAGGATGAGGTGGGAAGGGTGTGTCTGAAATAGAATTGTAGAGGTACAGATGTGATAATCAGGCCGCAGATTCTCTGATAAACAGGCAGGATTTGTCTGGGAGTCATATTGACCGAAATCTTGATGTGATGCATTTTTAAGGTGTGCTAAAGTTACACCAGTGCTTGAAGAGGAAGTGGAAACAAGGTGAAAGGTGATGGAGGTAGGGCTAATCATGGTCACAGGACCACAGCAGGTTGCTGTTCATGCAGGGAAATAATGGAGCAAACATGAACCAAAACATCTCTACCTCTCTGAGCAGCTTTTTTATGTCTGACTCTGCCTCCATTCACTGGAAAAAAGAGCCACTTTTCTATGTTTGATCGTAGGAATGTTATTTACTGTCCACTGGAATCTTAAGGATCCTTCTCAGAGTAATGATGCTTTTCCACGTCTGGCACCATTTCAACCAGAATAATCTGAGGCTAACAGTATTTGGATTCATCCTGAACTGTCACAGTTTAGATGTGTAGGTTTGGTGCGTGTGGTTACAGAATAAATACACAGTCTCCATACGGTATCTGCAGCCCAATCCAGGTGATGGGAATGCTCTTACCTGTATGCTAACTGCTATTAAACAGATCAGAAAAATATGATGACACTGTATTCAAATGCATGCACATTAATATAACCCCCCCCCCCCTTTTGCAGCTATAACAGCCTCTACCTCTCATGGAAGGCTTTCCACAAGACTTTGGAGTGTTTCTGTGGGAATTTGCACCCATTCGTTCTGTTGAGCATTTGTGAGGTGATGTTGGACCAGAAGACCTGGTTTGCTATCTTCGTACCAGTTCATCCCAAAGGTCAGGGATCTGTGCAGGCCAATCAAGTTCTTCCTCACTGAACTCATAAAACCATGTCTTTATAGTCATGTACAGTTGGAAGCATAGCATTGTCCCAATATTTTTTGGTATGTTGAAGCATTAAGATCGGCCTTCACTGAAGAAATGCAGCCTAGCCCAAACCCTTTTAAACAGCCCCATATCCCTCCTCTGCCAAACTTCAACTCTTCAACTCTCGTGATTCATCCTTCCACAGAACATGTTTCCACTGCTCCACAGTCCAGTGTCGGAGTGCTTTAACCACTCCATCCAACCCTTGGCATCACGCTTGGTGATGTGAGGCTTGCATGCAGCTGCTTGGCCATGGAAACCCATTCATGAAGCTCCCGCTGCACAGTTTTAGTGCTTACAAAAACTGTCTCATGAAAAGTTTGCATAAAGTTTATGGTGCTTAGTTTTGTAAGCATTTCAAAACCAGTTACAAGCACAAGGATTATATAAAATAATCAAAACCGAGCAAATTGTATGAGTTGTGCCAACTCCTGGGTTTTATTATCCATTATTTTAATGCTTGGTTATACAAATATGCAACAGACTTAATCATAGGCAGAAAGGCTTGGCTCCATGCTGTGACACAATAAGACAGTGTATGTTTTTGCATGCATATCCAGCTGTGCTGCTTTGATTGGCATATGGTCCCTTATTAATTTCAAGCAGTTGAGATTTCTTTTGACTCTTCTTTGTGATCTTTTTGACATTTTACAAATTGAAGTTAGACACCTTTGTGTAACTAACTTAAACCAAAGTAGGAAAAACACCACAAACAGCTCTGGGTGGTTTGTTTAGTTCTGACTTGAACACTGGGTTAGATTAAGAACACTGAAATGATTACTTGTCAAGTCCTCTGTGTTTGTTTTAAAGGCATTACTCCATCTTATGTCATTACAGCTGTACGTTCCCATTTGCAGATTTTCTTTAACAAGAAAATGACCTGGAAGGGTAAGGGTATTTTTTGCCTGTATATTTACATCGCCCTTATTTGCAATTTTTTTTTGCCACTTTTAATCCATTTTCACTGAAAACACTTTTGCCATTTTTGTGGCCACTTTTTTGGCTACTTTTTGCCCATTATTACTATTTGTATCCAATTTTTGCCACCATTCTTTGCCTCCTTTATCCTGCTTTTTGCTATTTGCAATTTTTCCTTTTTTTGCCACTTTTTGCCTGTTTAAGCTGCGTTTTGCCATTAAATGCCACAGATTTCAGTATTCTTGCCACTCTTTGATGCTTTTTGACAATTTTACCTGCATTTTAGCCCATTTAAGTCACTTTTGCACTCATTTCTTTTGCCATGTTTTTGCTGTTTTTGACCATTTTTGCCACCTGTAACTCATTTTATGGTAACTTCTCACCTATTTTTGCCACTTTTTCTCCCTGTTTTTTCCACTTTTCACTCACTTTTTGCCATTTTCTGCCTATTTTGCCCCCTTTTGACACTTTTTCTTGCTGCCATTTGACCATTATTTGCCACGTTTTACTTATTTTTTGTGCCACTTTAATCAGTTTTTGCCACTTTTCACCACTTACATCGTGACTCTCTCAAAGGCATTTTTCAACAATTTGGCACTTTGGTTGAGCAGAGTTGAGTTACCTTGAGCTAAACAGTATCACAATACTCACTGTATCTTAAAATGTTTAAAATTAAATGCTATAATATCGAATCATGACCCAAGTTTTGTGATGATATTGTATCATAGGGCCACTGGTGATTCCCACCCCTATTATAGAGCAGTATGAGTTTTTATCCTGCACTGTATATAACATAGATGACGCCTCTGTGACGCCCCCTTCTGGTTACTGATCAGTAGAAACCAAACAATGGGAATCACAATACACAGAAAACACTTCAGGCCTTGTCCTTGAGTCACCACTGTCCTTGCAATCTGGTTATTGTTGACCTTACTGAGGCTCATAACCACCAGGCTGTAGTTGTAGTCATGAAGTGCAATGAGTGCTACTTCCTTAAACCAACAACTAAACTATCATAGCCCAGGCACCATGCTCTGTCTGACTTGCAGAGTTGTAATCTTGAGTTCATTCACACCTATACCTAAGCAGTCAGTTGCAGTTAGTTTCACTGGAGATGCACGTCAGCAGCAGGTGTAAACACAGCATGAGAGCTGAATAGAAATGGAGTCACACATCTTCGTCTAAAGCTCGCTCTACAGAGTCACAGCGCTCGTCTGTGTCTTGTGTGAAAGTGACTCCTGAAACCGTGACCCTTGAACAGTGACACTCTCACAGGCTGACAGATACAAGTCTGGCTGCCTTATTAGGGCTTTATCATCAGACCAGGACAGCATACTGCTTACTGTAAAGTTTTATGGAGGAGGGACAGTGTTCTGAGGCTGGTTTTTCACAGGTTGACTCCTGAGTTTCTGTGTGAATTTACAGGATAAAGAGACATTCCAGATTTTTCACCATAGTTTAAGGGAAACCTTTGCTGTTTACTGGTAAACTATGACTTTTTTCAGGCCTTTTGCCTTTGTTTTCACAGGACAGCTGAGAAGAGACAGTCATGTGACCAGTGTGTGGAGGACTCAACCCTTTTATATCAATGTCTGCCCTACCAGCGGAGCTAAACCAGCACCCTTTAAAACAGGGGTGTCAATCACACTTACAGCAGGGGCCGGATTCTGAATTTAGGTCTAACCTGAGGGCCTAACTGGGTCAAAATGTACCCATAAACTGTCAACCTCATTTTCACCAGTGATGAATTATGGGGAAAAAAATCTGGAACTGATGCTTATGATTTATGATTGAGATTTAAACAACAGATAAGTTTAAAGGCTCAAAATCTAAGATAAAAACTCAAACTTATAGATCAAAAGGTCAAAACATGAAATAAAAAGTCAAAATAATGTTTTTAAAAAAGCAAATATATGAGGAAAAACTTTGAAATTGTGAGTTTTACAGGTCAAATTATGAGATTAAATTAAAATGTGAGTAAAAGGTCAAAAATAAGCCAACAATTCAAAATCATGTGTTTAATTATGAGTTAAAAGCAAAAATATAAGATAAATTTGACATAATAAGTTTACAAGGTCAAAATAATGTGAAAAATTTTAAATCGTGAGTGAAAAATGTCAAGACATGACTTAAAATTTAAAACTGTGAATATTAAAGGGCAAAATATGAGATAAAAGCCAAAATTATAAGTTTAACTTGTAACTGCGCAATGCAAATTTGGAAATATTAAATGAAAACAAAAATGTATTTCTTTTCCACATCCTGACTTTTATCTGTTATTTTTACTTTTTCTAATTTTCATGCCTGAACAAGGATATTTTGAATCAACAAGGTTAACTTTACATTTTTATACTGGAGGAAACCTGCAGACCTCATACTGGAGGGCCAGCTAGAGTGAAAGATATGATATGATTTTGTGGGGCCGGTTTTAACTGTGCCAGGGGCCGGATTTGGCCTCCAGGCCTTGAGTTTGACACCCCTGCATTAAGAAGACCTTTTCAGTTGATATTCATCAAACAGCCTACCACAGAGCAGGAATATTCATTTTAAAGCTGGTCGTTTACACCCGTGCATGCTTCCTTTTCACTGCCGAGCATTGAAAGCAGATATGCTGATAAAAGAATAAATGCTGATCCAAATTTGTTCCAAAAAGTCTGTTGACATCAGCTACATGGACACTAATGGCAGTTTGCCCCCGCACTGATCCCCAGAAGACTCCAGATTTTATCTTGAAACCCAATTTTCTTCAATCTTGAACCCTCACCTTCAAAGCTAGATATAAACACTGTGTAATGCATGGACCATTATCAGTAAAAGAGGGCAAGGGAAGCTCCAACGTTTAGCACACTAAGCAAGAGAGAGTAGTAGTAACATATACATCTTTATAAGATTTTTAAGGCAGTTTAGAAGGCTCATTTACTCACAGGTGCATAGAACTGTTAGTAGTGGTTCTCAACCTTTTAAGCCCATGACCCCCAAAATAAAGGTGCCAGAGACTGGGGACCCCCGCTGTACCTGAAGGTGGCTGAACACAGCCATGAACATTCAATAATAATCATGTGCAAACAAGGCCGCCCGATAGGGGGAAAAATGGGAGAGCTTTCTGGGGGCCAGCAAAATCATGGTCCATTGTAAAGTTAAGCTGTGGTATTTTATATTTAACCCCAATAAAAAACGCTTGTGTCAAAGAAACCAATAGCATTTTAATTCATTTGTGTAGTAAGTAGCCCTCTTAAAAAGGTAAATCCTTTCGTGAAAAACAGAACTAAAATACGTTAAAAACAGCTAAAATGGGTTAATAATGGCAAGAAATGGTGGGAAGGGTGGTGAAATTAGATTTTAAAAGTAGCAGAAATGGGTTAGAAATGCCAACTATTAGATTAAAGTGGCAAAATAACAAAAAAAAATGTCCAAAATGGGTTAAAGTGGCAAAAAAGGGCATATTAGGTGGTAAAGGGGGATTAAAAAGTGGCTGAAATGGCATTAAAGTGGCAATAATAGGCATATTAAATGATGAAATGTGGCGTAAAAAGTGGTAAAGAAGAGTCAATATTGACAATGATGGGTCAACAGAGCCATTAATAGTGAGGCAAGATTTGGTTTAGAAGTGGCAAAAACAAGCAGAAAAAAGTGTTGGAAAGGGTTTAAAAATTGACAAAAACTGGATTTCAAGTGGAAAAAATATGTTAAAATTGGCAAAATTGGTGGGAAAAGTGATGAAAATAGGTTAAAATTTAGCAAAATAGGTATGAGGTGGCAACAGTGTAATTTAAAAAATATTTGTTGTTTTTTTGGCATCAGGAGACCCCCTCTCAGGCCCTGTCCACACAGAGATGAAAACGATATACTGCCGTTTCATTTTGAAAAAGTTTTCCGTTAAGACAGAACAGTTTCAGGAAATATCAGCGTGAGCATGGAATCGCTGAAAACGCTGTAGTGCATATGCCAAGCTTTCTTCTAGTTACCCTTCTGGTTGTTCTCCACGTTGGATTTAAGAACATCTGGTTTATGCGTCCCAGTAGTGGTAAAGGAACATCGGATTTTGCTATAAAATTCATAACAGGCTCAGTAGCTTCTGCAGCAGGAACACAACCCTGTATTCAGCCATTGTTGTTTTGGTCGGACCCGCACAGGCGTGGTAAGAGAGCTATGATATGTGTGACGTAATCGTTTCAAGAAAGATGCGGGAAGCCGTCCACACAGAGACGAAACGATAGCTATTTACGGATTTATGCACTCTGGGACCTGTTTTCAAAAAGTATTGTTTACAGTCACTTGAAACGCTGTTTCCGTGTGGATGAAACGCTGATCTGACAAAAACCTTTTGTGTACACACCTGAATTTGTTTCCTTGTGGACAGGGCCCCAGTGTCTCGGGACCCGGGGGTCCCAACCCCATCTTTGAGAACCCCTGGTGTAACACACAGCTTTGAGGAAGCAACACATTCGAAAAAGGCCTCGTCCACACAGAGACGAAAATGATTTTCTTCCATTTAGTTTTTAAAAAGTTACCCGTGAACACAGGATCGTTTCAGGAAATTCTGTAAGCAGGGAACCACTGAAAATGACTGAAAATACTGTAGTACACTCCTGATCCAGTGTTAATTTTGGCAGCTTTTTTTAATTTTAGTTTTAGTCTTTAAATGAAATGCATTTTAGTTTTAGTCACATTTTAGTCATTTCTATTCTTTTTAGTTGTAGTCTAGTTTTAGTCCATAAAAAGTCCTCACATTTTTGTCTTTACCTTTAGTCCAAGCAGTTATTTTCTTGCCTAAATCTGGTACTAAATCATGGTAGTGTGTTCTCTGCACTCTGCCTAACCTGGGGTCCCTGCTATCTACAGCTGAGAGGCAGAATAGCTACAGATGCATTGTTTCAGATTTACCCACAGTGGAGAAATATCAAAGATTTTAAATGTCTAATGAAAACTACATTACATTTTAGTCTAGTTTTAGTCATCTTGATGAAAACTAAACTTAGTTTTTGTCGGTTTCAGTCATCACAGATCTATTTTTTGTCAGTTTCAGTCTAGTTTTTGTCATGGAAAAAGGCTGTCGACGAACATTTTTAGTCATAGTTTTAGTCAATGAAATTAACACTGTCCTGATCAACATTTAAGACCAGTTGAAAAATGGCTAGATTCGTGGTGCTATTAGATAAAAGGATATAGATATTGAATCATTTAAAGCATGCAATGTCAAAAAAGTATTTAGAGTATTGAAATTTGACGATCTCATTGAAAGGAGTCATTGAGTTATGAAGTCAAAGTGCCTTGAAATGTGATTTACAGTAACGTCTCTTTTCATTAAAGTCTGATGCTTGTGATTTGATTTGATCTTGCTCCACCTCTAGTTTATCAAATATTAACATGGCATCTTTTCTGTGTAAACTGATGACATCCAGAAGAGGTGGTAGGATAAGAAAGCAGACAACTGTACTGTCATTTTCTTCAGTTTTTTTGAGTTGAACCACTCAGACTTCCTCCTCCATGCTCTGTCAGACATGTTTTATGGTTGTTTATCAGACTAAGTGAACCGTATGAATATGTCAGCATGTATGCGAGTGTCTGCGCTCTCTTACACATGTTTGAGGTTACTTCTGGTCTATAAAGTGCTTCTGTGAGCTTTAGAGAAGTGCTCTCACCACATCTTTGCGGTTTCAGCTCTTGTGTTTGTGCATGTATGCAGGGGTAGGGGGTAATGTGTGTCTAAGTTAGAGCAGAGTACACTAACTGTCTCTGGTGTGTGTGCTGAAGTGGATCAGAGGGTGTGTAGGGAAGTGGTGGCCGACTTTACGTCAGCAGGGTGTGGTGATAGCAGCTCGCCTCTCTCTCTCTCTCTCTCTCTCTCTCTCGCTCTCTCGCTCTTGAAGCCAGATGGAGACACACCCAGCTCTCTCTTACACTCCTCTGCAGATATACAGTGTGTATTTGTGTTCGTTTTTTTCCGACATATGAAAAAATCACCACATGAGCGTGCCACTGCTGTTGTTAAAGGGGGAACAGGGAGAAGCTCACCGAGGAGGTCTGAAGTTGTCGTAGCGAACACTCCCAGAGAAATGGGTCATGATTGGCTGAATACCAGCTTAAAGCATCTGTCGGCCATAAAAGAGCCAATCAGCAGCAACGTGAGTCAACGCACAGAGCTCCAGGAGAGGCTAAATAATCCCAGTCTAAACAGCATGAGCAAAAAAATCCAAGAGATCAGTTTGGAAAATCACAGAAACATCTGGAAAACAAACGTCAACAGTGAGCAGCTGGGGTAGGAAACAACAGGGACGAGCCAAACATATAGAGGTAAACTTCACTTAAACACCAAGGTATATCAGACTGCATTTAGGTCAAATAGATCAACTAGAGATGCTATAATTGATCAGGAAACATTCATTTTAGTCTGTTTAACCCTTTGGTCGCCAGAGTTTTTTCAAGAAAACATTCAATTTTGATATCAACATTTCAAAAGACTGTAGCTTGAAAGTGGTTAGAGATAAAGGCATACTGTAAATGAGAAAAATCTTCAGTATGACCCAAAGTTTGTGATGGGAGTAAATTCACTTGTCTAATTTGCATATTCTAACATCACCAGGTGGCCTCCACTGCCATTGGCTGTGCGTTTTCTCCTACGGCTTCTACCATGTCTGCCCCTACCTCTGTGTTTTTTTCACTTCCACTACCTCCGTCACTATTCGCGATGTTTTGACCACCCCTAATACCCCCACCCTGGCCACAGTGAGGTAAAGCATCGGCTTTGGCATATGCTGCCTGTGAACTGTCATGGCGCACGGGACTCCCTGTCGCTGCTCACAGACGCACTGCCAGTCTCACCCATGGTTTCACCGGACGACTGAACGTCATGTCAGAAGGTGAATATTCCTCTATTCCTCCCAGCATTGTTAGTATTCTCGTGACAATTCACTCTCTTTCTCTCTGTTACACTCCGACTACAATCACTCGTACCGTGTCCTCGTCTCCTCGACCGGGGGTGCGTCTTTCAAACCCTCTCTGTTCAAAACTTTGAATAGAAACACACCCACAAATGCTGCTGGGATTTAAGTTACTTATGTCCGCCATCGCCTGGTGTAAAGTAGTAACAACATTAGGCACCATATTTGCATTTAGAGCCTGTTTAATTCAGCAATGTTGCTTGTCGCAATTTTGCGACTTTGGCACCTAAAGAGTTAATGCCTGATTGGTCAGACTGAATGTCACCTGTGGTTTACCCCGCCCCTCTAATGCTACATTGTAAAATCACAGAGCAGTTCATCTCAGTACAGTCTGTTGTTAGCTGATGTCACTGCCTTTATTCAAAGTTAACACTCAGTTAAATGCTGTTTTTTTGTTAATTGTGAGGTAAATCTATCAGCAACAGTGGTCTATGTGTCATTTAAAGGTCACATATTTTACCCTCTTAAGACAAGTTTATATTGGTCTCAGAGGTCCTCAAAACATGACTTTGAAGTTTGTTGCTGAAGAAACACTCCAGTGTTGGATTTTGGCATGTCTAAAAACCCCCCAGTTTCAGCCCTGCTCAGAATGAGCGGTTTCTGTGTCTGTGGCTTTAATGTTAGTGAGCTGCCTGACTCCGCCCCTGTCCACACCTCTCTCAAATAAAATAGATGTGACTTAATGTATGTGGCTGTCCTGATCTCTGAGAGGAAGATCTGGAGAGGAGGATCAAGAGGGGAGGGAAAACCAAACCTGGGGGCGGGGCTAACTCCCCACATGACATCATGAGGGGAAAATCTGAGAACGGCTTGTTTTAGCACAAATTTTCTGAACGGTGGAGAAAGAGAGGGCTACTTGAGGGGATGGTGGACATGCCAGGGGCTCATATTTTTTGTTAGATTTGATCTCTGATCTTAAGGTCAACGTAAGGTCAGGGGGCGGGGTAATAGCATGAGAGCTTTCCTTCAATCAGATAGTAGTATTTTTAAATCTGAGAGGATCTTATTTCTCCTGAGTGGGCGCAGCTTCAGCTTTATCAACAGAAACAGACACCCCCACACCATCCTGGAGCAGATTTTTCTACTTCATTTTTAATGAGTTTGAAGCTTAATTTTATAAACCTAGAGGTGTTTTTTGACTGAAATCTGACCTGGGGGTTCATAACACAGTCGTACAATAAACACAGATTTATTTTCCCCTTTCAGGGTCTTTAAGTGACCCCCTTTACTCTAAAGTATAGTGTGTTTAACTGATGGCTCCTTCGACTGTGACAGAGCAGTGTTACAGGATTCCTCACTGATTCCCTCCTCGTCTTGGTCCGATCGCCCCGCAGCGTTTTCTGACAGACGTCAAGGAAAAAGACGTGAAAGATTCGGGTAGGAACAGTGTCTCTGGTGACTGAAGCCTGGATAAGTGGGAAGTGATTCTGAGATGAAGATTTCTAATCTTCAACATAAAGAGTTTAAGCTCAGATTTAAGCGGTGTGGAGAAATATGTGAGTATAAAAAGATAACATACATGTCTTTGTACTTTCAGAAACGATACAGAGCTGTGGTGTTTTTATGAATCAGTTTGGAAACACACCACAGTGTTAAGCGTATTGATATTTTCCTACATCCTGATTTAAAATGTGAGGAAACTGGCTATTAAGGAGTCAAGTTGTTCTAATAATTACAGAAAGAACAAAAACAGGAAAGTGCAGTACTGAATGGATCCATACAAAATGAAAAGAAACAGCCAGTGGAATAATTCATAGAAAATGTTGGAGCATCAAAGTGAAATAATTCATCAAAATGTTCTTCTCTCCGTGTTGGCATCACGAGAATAAAGAATCTAAATCATGCTCTTAGAAGTTTACCCAGCAGATCATCTTTTCCTCCTCTGTCCACACTATCTCTGCTCTGCTCTCTTCCCTCCTGGAGACAGACAGACAATATTGTGTAACAGCAGTGACCGTTGACCCGCCGGCTGTAAACACCTCTGGTTGGACGTTGTTGACTTGTCCCTCGTGCTGTTGTCAGAGTTGACAGACAGCCGTCAGCTGCTGTTTTGACTTTCTCTGCACTTCGAGCCCTGAGGTTAGACAAGATGTGTGGGAGAGATAGTGAGTCTGTGTGTAGAGATTTTATGCTAATGTAGAGACAATGCTGCCTGAAAAAGATGCCAGTGCTTGGCTAAGATTCAGTAAAATGACTGAACATGCAGCTCTGAATCAAAATAAGTCAAACTCCCTCTTTTATAAAGCATTGATGTATTACTTTTTTAATGTATTCTACCACTTAGACATAATTAATGCATTAAAAATAACAGTCAGGCTTCTGTTAGAGTTTTAAAAAGACAAGCGTCAGTTATCAGACATTATAGTTCCGACCAAGAATTCTGATTGGACAAGAGGCATTCCAAGAAAATCACTGCATGTGTTTTACAGATTCAACCTAATCAGTTACAGTGCTCTTTTTTAACCCGCATGGGTCAGTGTGTTTTCTGGCAGATCCATTTCCTGGTTGAAACCAGACTCAAAAAATGGGAGAAACTCTCGTTATTCCGTTTTTTCATTTTTGATCAAAAAAGTGGAAAAAGGAAGAACGAGCCATTATTCTGTTTATTTTGTTTTCTTCATTAAATGAAATACTCGAAGAAAAGGAAATCATGTGACCTTTTGGGAAAGGTGAGCTTTTCAAAATAGAAGCCTGCATGTCCAAACAACTGCCATCCATTGAATTTTACAGTATTATAATAGGCAAAAATGCTCTATATACAATGTATGATAAATCATTTAAATTGTTAATGTACTGGCAATTTAATGGACTGTAATGTTATTAACTTTTATAAATCTTTTATTCTTATTTCATACAAATATATACAAGTATATACATTTATACAAATATATGTAGTGCTGTCAAACGATTAAAAATTTTAATCAGATTAATCACAGGGTTGCTGTGGACTAATTTCGATTAATCATGATTAAATATCATTCATTTTAAATCTATATTAATGGCGTTTCATTTTGCATAATAAACAGACTCAAGAAAGAAGGGAATATATATGCCATATATATGCTTATTCCATTAAGCTGGAAGTGCTTTGGTGAAAAGAAAACCCCTTACTGCAGAATGAATCTTGATTTTTTTTTTTTGGTATTCAAATTTCCCATCGAGAGGGCCGATGTGCTGTTTAGCGTCCATATCGAGATGGTTGGTCACTACTGGATCAACGGCCCATTTGCGCCTGCGCGGCGGCATGCTTGACAGTAACCCTACTTGGACAAACTGCCCGAAATGTGTTGCCAGAGACGTTTCAGGGATTTTGAGCCATTCTGCGCTGTAGATGGGTTAACTGTGTTGAAATATTTAATCAGATTAATCATTATGATGGATTAATCCACACAACACATTGGATGGCTCTTGTTTTTACATGGCTTCTACTTTGAATCCACATATACCATCATGATGCATGATGGTATATACTCCAAATGCTCACTCAGGCTTCAAACAGTATTACAGAGAGGCATTTCCACTATCTAGTGCAGGTGCTCTCTTTTCAGCCTGCAACCCCCAAAATAAAGGTGTTGGAGACTGGGGACCCCCACTGTACCTGCAAGCGGCTGAACACAGCCATGCACATTCAAGAATAGTCATGTGGAGACAAGGCCGTCCATTAGGGGGGAAAAATGGCCCAGCCAAACTGGGGCCCAGGAAAATCATGGTCCACTGTAAAGTTAAGTTGTGGTATTTTATATTTAACCTGAATCATAACCACTCATATCTTTTTAATTCATTTGTGCAGTAAGTAGCCCTCTTAAAAATGTAAATCCCTTTGTTTAAACAGAATTAAAATACTTTAAAAATAGCTAAAATTGGTTAATAATGGCAAACAATGCTGGGGAAGATGGTGAGATTGGAGTCTAAAAGTAGCAGAAATTGGTCAGAAGTGGCAAAAACTGGTTAAAATTGTCAAGGAAATAACCAAAAAATGGCAAAAACTGGGATATTGAGTGGTAAAAAGTGGCTGAAATGGTGTTTAAGTAGCAAAACTAGGTGGGAATTTGTTGAAATTGGGTGAAAATTGATATAAACTGGTAAAACAAGGGTTAGCTGAGGCAGAAATAGGCAGAAATGGCTTAAACTGGCAAAACATGGGCATATTAAATTGTGAAATGTGGCATAAAAAGTGGTAAAGAGTGGTTTATAGTGGCAATAATGGGTCAACAGAGCCAACAATAGGCAGAGGCGTCAAGATTTGGTGTAGAAGTGGCAAAAACAGACAGAAAAAAGTTATGGAAAGGGTTCAAAACAGGCAAAAATGTGTTAAAGTTGGTAAAATTGGTGGTAAAAAAAAGTGATGACAACGGGTTGAAAACTGGCAAAATTGGTATAAAGTGGCAACAGTGTAGATTAAAAAAATATTTTTTAGTTTTTCTAAGGCATCTGGAGACCCCATCTCAGTGTCCCACGACCCCCAATGGGGTCCTGACCCCAATGTTGAGAACCACTGATCTAGTGCGCTATAAAGTGAATAGAAGGTGATTTTGGACACAGCCATCGTCTTGTATGGACCGTGGGTTTATTTTCAAAATGTTTAAAAAACAAAATACAAAAGTTTGTCCCCCATCTTGTAAGGAGGAAGCCAGGGCCAGACACCTGATGATGCAATTTTTAATGATGTAGCCTGAGCTAAAGTATAAAGATATGCTCATAGAATCTGACGAATGTCTGATGTATACAGTCACCTTGTCGAATATATGTTTTTATATTGAGATTTAGAAGACATCAGAATCACTCAACCCTTATTAATGGATTCCCTGCTGTTTGGGTTCACAGTGTCCATGCTGACCTGAGCTCCAGTCACTCAGTACATCGTATCCTCTCAGTGTGTCAGTGGGGTTCAGAGGGTTCACGTGTCAGGTTTTTCCTGGTGGAGGCCCCAAACAGGAGGGCGCTGGCCCTTTAAGAGGCGGGGCTCTTTGCTGAGTGAAAGAGGGTGGAGGCAGAGAAACTGTCAGGGAGTGGCTGAGGACAGAGATAAGTTTGTCCTCTCTGTCACACTGTAGAGGAGAGTTTACATACTGAACATGTGATGATGTTATTATCATTACCTCTATTCTCACAAACCTTGCAGCAGAGTCATAGTAGTGCACTTTTTAATTGATTTAAATATCTGATTAATTGTACTGAGTTCAGGGCTATGTAGACCTACAGCAGAGGCTACAGCTTTCGTCAAAAAGAGAGGGTATTTTAGATAAAAAGGAGGTAAGCTACATTTTTAAGGTCAGAAATACTTCCTTATATCCAGCCTTGTTCAACTAGCATGCAAATAAACACCACTGTCTGTTATTAAGTCTGGGTGGTTGATTAGGTTAAACATACATTGAACAGTCAACTCAGGATACCTGTGTCGGTGTCCTGTGTACAAACTAAAGTATAAAAGTTAAGTTAGGTCATGTCTTTTTTAGTTTTTGTTCTGTGCATTTCCTTATCTAACTTGTGTACTTAACCCACATGGAAAAATATAATGTTCACAGTAACGGAATTTTAGTGTCTCAGAGTCTTGGTTACGTGAGGGTAGAATGGAGTGAGAGGTTGACAGAGAGAACTGCAGATGTTGCACCAGTGATGAAGATCGATCTGTGCCAGAAGGCAAAACTTACAATTAACTAGTTAATCTTAGTTTCAGCCCTTATCCATGGTTATTAGATTTGGGTTGATAGACTGAGATCATAGATACAAGGAACCAGCAATAGTTTCCTCAGAAGGTGGCCTCCTTGGTGCCTCACTTTGAAGGTTCTCTGTAAGGAGAACCAGAATTCACTAAAGGGGTTATACATCCAGTCCTGTCTGGTAACGCTTCAGGATCCCCCTCGAGTTGGAAATGATGGAGAGAGGGATGTCTGCTCTTCCTTATCCTGCTGGATGGATGGATGGATGGATGGATGACAGATGGATGGATGGATGAATGGATAGATGGATGAATAGATAGATGGATGGACAGACAGATGGATGGATTGATTAGTGGTTGGATGGATGGATGGATGGATGGATGGATGGATGGATGGATGGATGGATGAATAGATAGATGGATGGACGGATGGATGGATGGATTAGTGGTTGGATGGATGGATGGATGGATGGATGGATGGATGGATGGATGGATGGATGGATGGATGGATGGATAGATAGATGGATGGACGGATGGATGGATTGATTAGTGGTTGGATGGATGGATGGATGGATGCATGGATGAATGGAGGGATAGATGGATGGATGGATGGATGGATGGTTAGATGGATGAGTGGTTTGATGGATGAACACATGGATGGATGGATGGATGGTTGGATGATGGATGTGTGGTTTGATGGAAGAGTGGTTAGACAGACGGAGGGATTGATGAGTGGTTGGTTAAATGGATGGATTGATGGATGTATGAGTGGTTAAATTGATGGATTGGTGGATGGATGGATGAGTGGTTGGTTGACTGATGAATGGATGGATGAATAGATGTTAGGATGGATGGATGTTAAGATGGATGTTAAGATGGATGTTAAGATGGATGGATGGATGCACAGGCCAAAGGAGATTTTCCTGCTGAAAGGTTCATAATGTGAAAAAGCAACAGTGGCAGTTTACCTGGAATTTGTGCATTTTCAGGAGTGAGGGAGTGAAAACTGCCACAACATCTTTGTGGTTTAGCTCCTCCAGCCTTGACCTTTATCCTTTTATCCCCAGTTCTTTTTCCTCTAACCACCCCTTTGTTCCTCCTTAAAACAGCTGTTCTCTTCTCCAGTAGTTTTGCTCCCTCCCTGGTTTTGCAGGACAGTATTTACCTGGCTCTACTTTATGCAGAGAGCTTGGAACATGGCAAGTTTGCAACCTCAAACCGACTTTATATGAGGAGAGAAGAAATCAAGGCTGAGAGTAGATAAAGGTGAGAGGATTACTTTACTGCATGTCTGTTAAATGCTTAAATAGTCAGATAACTTAAGGCATCGCAGTGATGTTGCTCCAAACCTGCAGCTGCAGAGTTTCTCCCAGAGAGAACACTTTGTTGGGTTTGGAGATGGTGATTGCGAAACACATTGGGCCCATATTTTTCTTTTAAACACCAAGCCTCCACTCAACCACCAAACGCCTGTCTCATCTCTGTCACTTAATAACCAAACCCCGCCCAAACACACAACCACAGGGGGAGAGAGAGAGAGAGAGAGAGAGAGAGACAGAGAGAGAGAGAGAATTTAAGGAGGAGGAAGGAAAATGAGCGAGAGAGAGGTGGGTGTATGTGTTCATGCATGTGTGAATTATATGTAAAGAAAGTGAAGCCGAAGGCTTTGACCCTGAAGGTTTACACACTGTAAGAATGCACTCTTAGACATTTAGTTAAACTTTGAGCCTCTGTCTCTCAGAGGGGGTCCTCCTGCTCTGAGCCTGTGAGAGGTGGGGTCTAAGTGTGTGTGTTTGTCAGTGTTTTTGTGTGTCAGAGACTCCTGTTACATGAGTTGTGCAATGTTTGGACCCTCAACTGGAAGCCAGTGGGAACTGACCTCTCTGCCCTCTCCCAACTGATCCACTCCACCTTCTCTTCTCCTCTCTGTTTTAGAGCACAGGCAGTTTTCACAGGAAGGAAATGATTCACAGGTGAATTTATCTGTAACAACAGATAAAGGACAAGTAAGGGATTGATCACACCATTCTATTATTGGAAAGTTTTGCTGTTTTGGAACACAGATTGCGTTATTTCTTGGATCATGTGTATGAAATGCTTGTTGGTTTGCAGGGCTAGTGCATAAAAATTTTCAATTTTCTTGAAAAATTAGCCATGTTATCAGAAAGGGCACATTTAGGTTATGGAATTAAGTTGCTTAAATTAACAACTTGCTGCTAACACCACAACTTACAGGTTGTGATTCTGGTAAAGTCAAAAACAGGAGCCTCAGGCCCCGTCCACACAGAGACGGAAACGATATATTGCCGTTTCGTTTTGAAAAAGTTTTCCGTAAAGACGGCATAGTTTCAGGAAATATCCGTGTAAGCACGGAACCACTAAAAACGCTGTAGTGCATATGCCAAGCCTGTACGTGGCGCTGTATCGCTGCCATGGAAATGCACCAAAAGAGAAGAAGAACATCACAGAAAACTGACACAAATGTTCTTCTGGTTGATTTAAGAACATATGTTGTGTGCGTTTCGTGGTGGTAAAGGAGCATCAGAGTTTGCTGTAAAAGCCACAACAAGCTCAGTAGCTTTTGCAGCACGAACACAACTGTGTAGTCTGCTATTATTGTTTTGGCCGGACCCGTGCAGGCGGCTTAAGGGATCTACGCTGCATGTGACGTAATCATTTCAAGAAAGATGCGGATAGCCATCCACACAGAGATGAAATGGTAGTTATTTATGGATTTATGCACTCTGGGACCTGTTTTCAAAAAGTATCGTTTACAGTCACCCAAAAAGTCGTTTCCGTGTGGATGAAACGCCGATCCGACAAAAAACTTTTACGTATACATCTGAATTCGTCTGTATGTGGATGGGGCCTCATTAGCATGTGGAAGAACCAAATACAGCCACAACAGCCTGGCAACTCCTCCTCATGTTGGTCACCAGCCTGGTCACACAGTAGCTGGGTTTCCTTTCCAGTTTTTTGCTAAATAAAAGCAATATTTCTTCAATTTCGACAAAGTACAAATGCGCTTTGAATGTGGTTCCATTGAAGGGAGTTTTGGTCATGAGCCTCGAGTGTTAAACTGCTGGCAGGACATTCCATCCTCTCCGCTCCAAAATTCTGGAGGCCTTCTCCGATAAACCCCGCTCTATGGGGGCGAGCTACGTCATCTTGGAGGATCAAGTTCAGTCGAGTCAGTTTAGCAACAGCAGAATAAGCCGTGTGGCATTGGAAGAGATTTGACAGATTTTCATGGGTCCAACCCACAAACTCAGCTCTGCTGCTCATCCCACAAATGCATGATCCTTATGAACGTGGCGCCATTTTAAAGGGAAATAAACAGGCTTTTTAATCTACCATTTCTTACCAAATGAGGAAGCTACACAAGTTGGTTTACAAGCTACACCACAGATATTTTTGCTAGTGAAGCATATCAACTTGGTGAGCCTAAAGAACCAAATCAGTATCATCACAGAAATGTTGTATATTGATATTAAGATCCTCACATACATCACATTGATAAACCATAATTTAAACAAGAGAAACAAACTTATACTTAAGTATTTTAGCAGATCATTTTTGCAACGCAACCTACTACAGCGACAGCACGTTCCAAACTTGCTAAGAGACACGATGTTTAGTGTGCAAATCTGCAGAGGCCCCAGCAGAGGGTGTTAATGCTACACAAAGCAGTGAAAACAGCATTAACACATATAAAGAAGCAAATAGCTGCAAATGAGCGACAGCAGATGATGTAAAGTGTTATCATCAGCACATGTAAACCTCAGCAGTGTTGCAGGTGATCTTTGACCATCACAGATATATCAACACTGTTTGATTTAGCCCTTTTAGTGGGTCATGTAGCTTTCTGACCCACAGATGAACTACTCCTCTCTCCAAATAGAAACTCTTGCTCAGGCGCTTGGTGTATTTTTATTTTTCCTGTAATACCGGCATGTGATGTAATACCCAAAAATATTACTGGCAGTCTCAGGAGAGCTACTTTTGGAGAACAAGTCGTGGCCGCAAACTTCCCCTTTTGTGTGAGCTGTAAATACAAAAGCTACCACCTGCTGCAGTCTGAACTGATAACGGTGAAACCACATCAACGGTGCTTCATATTCAGGCCATTTATGTGTGCTTAAAGCCAGAATATTAAGGCCTTCAATAGGGGGGAAGAGCGTGACACCTCAGCACAGTGTTCATACGCCAATGCTGTCATTATAAGTCAATCTGTGACCCACCTGGGACTCCTGCAGCACCTTTTCCTTTCTATTTATTACTCCATTTCTCCTAGAATGTGTCTGATAATGCTAAAGATGCCATAAAATCCATAAAATGGACAACCTCCTGCTTTAATAAACCTGATCTTTGACTGCTGCTGCATTCAGCGGGTGACAAGTTGCTGTTTAATATGTGAATGCAATCGACAGCGTGTCGGGAGGATGTTAGACGCCGCCATGAACTGAGACTGAACCCAAAGCTGTATGAGAAAGCAGCCAATAACTGAGGGGAAACCTTCTGCATCTCTTTTTATTTCAGTTATTTCTCTCCCTAGTCTCACTCTGATTGTTATCATACTTCATTAAATGACAGTCAGCGTTTCTGAGTATTCTTAAACGATTTAAAATCTGTCTTTTGGCAAGGAGCGACAGAGAAAGAGACAGAAAACTGGAGCCAAACGGAGGCAAGTTATCTTCATCTGCACTCCTGATGAAAAGGGCTCAGTGCTGTGCATGTGTGCAGGGTTTTTAGGAGCTGCTTGGGGAAATCGCTGCGTGTGCGTTCATGGGTGTGGGCATAAGCAGACTTGAAGCGTGCACGTGTACATATGTCTGTGCGTGGACTTGAAGAGAGTGCGGCTGACTGGGGCAATCCCCCTACCCCCACCCAAAACCCGTGCGCACATACACACATATGCACACAGGCAGTGAGGGCCGGGGGGTTTGGGAGAGGCAGCAGTGACAGGGAGGAGAGCGCTGACCCAGATAGTGTCTGTCCCACCCTCTCTCTCTCAAACACACTGCAAGAAATAAGACTAGGACAAGTTTCAGAGCTGGAGAGAGTCGTCATGGAGTAACTCCTCTAGTAGAGATGCATTTGAAAGATATTTTCATTCATTTGATGTGTATTTTTTTTAAATCTACCAAAAATGATAAGCTGTTTTACTTTTTAGTCCAGCAGCTTTTTCTCCTAGAGATGTCCCTTGTCAGATATTTCCACATCTATGAAACTGGGTGGCCGTTTGAAAACAAGGACACTTAAAGAGTAACTGAACTCTAAGACTACTTTTCAGATGAATATGGGAATTTAGCTCTGGGGTACAAATCTTGACAACTGAGCATAAAGTATTTAAAGTCCACATTTTGTGCATAGCGCCCTGTGATTGATTGGCGACCAGTCCAGGGTGTACCCTGCCTCTCGCCCAGTGACAGCTGGGATAAGCTACAGCCCCCTGCGACCCGAAACAAGATGTGTGGTATAGAAAATAGATGGATTTTGTGCATAGCCACTGTCCTCTACTGCAAGTCTCTGATTTGTCTACAGGCATCCTATGTGCAGTCTAGAGTGAGATAGCTGGCTGCAGACAGTCAGATCTACCTGCCAGCATTCAAAGTGCAAATCCTTATTTGTGTTGTGCAAATTCCCCATCCTCTGCCTCAGCTGATTCAGCAGCTTCACTTTCCATCACCTTCTGCTGCTCAATACTCGTTAACTCAGATGAGCCAGGGTTTCCTGTGTGCAAACAAGCAGGAAATGTGGCGGCAGGACCAGGAACTGGCATACAAAACTTCACTGATGAGTCGTATTTGGGTAGAACAATGTGGGCATTCGTTCTAACAGCAGTACGTGGCTTTATGGTTTAGCTTTGATGCAGATTTTATGCAGAAGTTTAAAGTAGGTTTTAGCTAATTTGTGCAGGCTACAAAGTAATCTTGAGTATGTTTTTACATGCACAGTTAAGTCGAGCTACAGGCCGTTTACTTCTGACGTTTATCCAGGCACTGGGGAAGAATCCATTTTTGGACTAGAGTGGGTCGAGTCTGCTATCACAGATAGAGGTAGGCCCTCTTTGGTCTACCTATGATCTTATTACAGTCAGTTGATTCAACATGACCAGTGTCTCCTCATCTGTTCTAAAATGCTGACTCTGTCCTTGCAATCTGTGCTTTTGTCTTGTTTTCCTCCTGATGCTGGTCTACTGTCAAAGCCTTGCAGGGAACTATGGAGCGTGTGCAGAAGTCTTGGGCTCCTTCTGGGTTGATTGAGGCCTGTACATACAGTACAAGGGTAAATCGACCTAAAACTGAATAATTTAGCTTTGAGAATGTAAATGTTAGACTTAAATGTTTGTATTCATTTTCAAAATCAAATTTTCTAGGCTGAAAGCCCGCCACAGTTGTGTCACCTGTTATCTAAATTGAAAAGACTGATTACACATAACGGGGTAATGGAAGACAAAATGCTTTTGCACTGAGAATAGCAGGGTTGTCACCATACCAGATTTGTAAACCTGGGTATGATTCTAGTAAAAATGAACAATATAAGAAGCTCTTTTGGTAGAGTAGGTGCTGAGCAAAGTAGCAGAGAACTTCCCTTGGGGGTCAAGAAGTGATTTCTGCATAGAGAAACTCTGCCAGAGTAAGCCAAACATCCAAAGTGCAAAAATAAAAAAATTCTCAATCTTTTAGCTACTTTTATGTCCCTAAAATAGTGAAATACAGTGGCAGAATGAGTTTTTAAAAAACTCCTGGGAAAAAGCAGCAGGCAGGAATTAAAAAAACCTGGGTAAGTGTATGGTCTGTTTCCACAAAGTGGTCCGGTTTGGATCAGTACAGCTTTGTCATGGTTTTGTGGCTTAAACTCTGATCTTACTCATTTGTCTTTAGCTGATGTCTGTCCAGTTTCAGTTTCCTGATCATTTGGCTCAGTAGAGCTGGATTTTTGGCTCCCACACGGCTCTTCTTTTGGTACCAGTTCAGTTTTTTTAAATTTGGAAAAAATAACAACAAAGGATGGAGGAAAGGAAACTGGTACTCAAATGGAAGCTGGCTACTTTGGAGGCCAGCAGAGCTGAGTAAATTGCGATATCGATCGCCTTCACACCAGGTTAAAAATGTAGGGATTGTACTCAATGTATGGAGAAATTTTCTGATGATAATTGCAGAGTCCTGGTCCATTTGGAGCTGTAAAGTACTAACTTTCCTCTAATCCCATTTAGGCTAAACGATTTGGGAAAATAATCTAATTGCGATAATTTTTTCCAATATTGCGATGGCGATTTAATGTGCAATTATTTTTTTTAAATTCCACATCTTATGTATTTTCCATGAAAACAAGCAGTAAATACTTCTATATTTTAACCACCACAACATTAAATAGATCAAACTAGGACGAAATGATTTTGAAACAATCTTTAATTGCAATAATTTTGGATCATATTGCAAATTCAGAAGGAATTGTTGTATTGAGAGGATTGATCATTTTCATGTCATTCTCATTTTGATTTAGAAAAAGTAGAGAAATAAGGAAAGTAGGACTTCTGCAAACTATTCTAAAAATAAATTGACAGATGTTTGCATGATGGGTGGAACATATCTTTTCTGCATAAAAATGTTATTAAACTGGTATTTCAACACATTTTTCATTTCAAAGAAATATTGCGCCTTTTATGATTTGAAAATTGCAGAAGGACATGTTGCGATTTAATCTGAATTTTGTTTAATTGCCCAGCCCCAGTCCCATTCATTCCTAACGGCTGTCCCCCACTTCCTCACCCATAATGGACTGCAAAGGACCAATACAGAGGCTGCGGTTTTAATGTACTGGTTGCAGGTTCCAGTCCTGACATAACCACACAAAAACTCTGGTGCAGTTCACCTTCATTTCTCTCAGTGCAGTGCTCTATGTCTGTGTGCAAATAGAAATATTTAGGTAGTCGTCATTTTTCCAGAAAGTTCCTCCTCCCTACATCATCAGATCTCTGTTCTTACCACTGTCACTTAAATCTACTTTCTACTGACAGAAAATGAAAAGTTAAGACAGTCCCAGGGTTGAATAGAAGTCCAACACAGAGAGTGAGTGATAAACCCTCCTCAGACTCGTCTCCTCCTCCGCTCCTTCAGATTTTAGTAACAGACTGGTTGTTCTGAGCGGGTGTGAATGTGTGGGACTGTATGAGGATAAAGCAGGAGTGTTCAGCTCACGCTCACTCAGCCATCACCAGATAAAAATAGATTTTAAAAAATGTTGAGATTGGCCCGTTTCAAGTCAAGAGATAAATCCTCTGGAGGACGAGTGGAGGACAAATCCAAACCAGTCCAGGTCACTGAGGATGTGTCGACATGCAGTCAAAATAAAAGTCTATTTACTGTCACTGTCTGACTAAAACTGGACCTTTAAGATACATGTAAACATTTCAGTCCAACTAAAATCCTACCAAATTTAATTTGGATTATCTTGCATTCAGAGGCAAAATGGTATTGTATGGATTTTCCAGATATGGGTGTTAGAAAGCTTAGATGTTACGGATTGTCTCATACTTTAGGGCAGAGGTGTCAAACTCAATCACAGCAGGGGCCCGATTCTGGATTTAGGTCTAACCTGAGGGTCTAACAGGCTCACCTTTATAACCATAAACTGTCAACCTCATTTTCACCTGTAATAAAATATGAAAAAAATAGCAGTGATGATAAATCTAGGAAAATTCAAAAAAGTAAAAATAATAAGTTTAAAGGTTGAATCTGAAATAAAAATTCCAATTTATTAGTTCAAAAGATCAGAACACAATATTAAAAATAGAAAAATTATGTTTTTAAAGAGGAAATATATGAGAAGAAAGTTGAAATCATGAGTTTGAAAGGTCAAAATATGACTTAAAATATAAACTGTGAGTCTGATCGGTTGAAATATTGGATTAAAATGCCAAAAATTAGGAGTTGAAAATGTCAAAATACGAGGTAAAATTCAAAATGATGACTTAAAAAGTTAAAAATATGACTTAAATTTAAAATTCGGAGTGTAAAAGGTCTGCATATGATATAAAAAGTAAAAATTATTGATCCAAAATGTCAAAATATGGGAAAAAAAAGGAATCCTGTTTTTAAAAGTCAAAATATGGGATTAAAAGGCAAAGTAAGTAGTTGAAAAGGTTAAAATATGACTGTAAATTTAAAATTGGGAATCTAAAAAATAAAAATGTGACAAATAAAGTCCAAATTGTGAGTTGAAAAGGTGATTAAACACAGTCATGCACATTTAAGAATAGTCATGTGCAGACAAGGCCGCCCTTTAGGGGGGAAAGATGGCCCAGCCAAAGTGGGGGCCAGCAAAATCATGGTCCACTGTAAAGTTAAGCTGTGGTATTTTATAATGAATCATAACCACTTTTATCAAAAAAACATATCTTTTTAATTCATTTGTGCAGTAAGTAGCCCTCTTAAAAATGTGAATCCTTTTGTTTAAAGGGATACTTCAACATTTTGGCAAATTCGCCCATTGCCATAATTCCTGTAGTCTTAGTAATAGGTTTGTTTTCTTTAGTTGTCGGTGCAAGCTGTTTCTAGATCTGGGGGGACCGTTAAACCAGCTGCACAGCTAACCCTATGTTAGCAGACAGAATTTTTGCTTTCCCTTATCAAACTCATCAAATACACAATCCAAAAACTCTGGAACGCTCTTGTGGACAAGTTGTGACCTGTACATTCAACACGCTATGAAATAATCATGAAACATTACGAGATGGAGATATTTTAAAGTTAAATGCAAAGCCGAAACTACACTCTAGACATGGCTGCTGCACTGTGTCACTCCGCCCAGTGGTTTACTTAAGAAATAGTTCTGAGTATTTGCTTCATGTGTCGTAATGTTACAAATTTTATGTTATTTTTTCATAGCGTGGTGAATGTGCAGATCACAACTTGTCCATGAGAGTGTTTTGGAGTTGTTGGATTGTGTATTTGATGGGTTTGATGAGGGAAAGCAAAAATTCTGTCTGCTAACATAGTGTTAGCGGTGCAGCTGGTTTAACGGTCCCCCCAGATCTAGAAACAGCTTGCACCGACAACTAAAGGAAATGAACCTACTATTAAGACTATAGGAATTATGGCAATGGGGAAATTTGCCAAAATGTTGAAGGATCCCTTTAAAACAGAATTAAAATACTTTAAAAATAGCTAAACTGGGTTAATAATGGCAAACAATGGTGGTGAAATTGGAGTTTAAAAATAGTTAAAATGGGTTTGAAGTGCCAAAAATTGCATAAAATTGGCAAAAAAAAAAACCAACAATGGCAAAATTTGGTTGAAGTGGCAAAAAATAGATAGAAATTTGTTGAAATAGGGTGAAAAAATGGATATAAAATGGCAAAAAAAATATAACTGAGGCAGAAATAGGCAGAAATGGCTTAAACTGGCCAAAATGGGTATATTAAATTGTGAAATGTGGTGTGAAAAGTGGTAAAGAGGGGTTAATAGTGGCAGTTATGAGTCAACAGGACTAAAAATAGGCAGAGAGTGTCAAGATTTGGTGTAGAAGTGGCAAGAACAGGCAGAAACTTTTGACTTTGTACGGCTGCTACCTTGGCCAGGTCTCTCTTGTAAAAGAGCTTTCTAATCTCAATGGGACTTCCTGGTTAAATAAATAAAATACATAAAAAGTGGTGGAAAGGTTTTAAAACGGACAAAAAATGGGTTTTAAGTGGCAAAAATGTGTTAAAGTTGGCAAAATTGGTGGTAAAAAAGTGATGACAACGGGTTGAAATCTGGCAAAATTGGTGTAAAGAGGAAACGGTGTAAATTGAAAAATATTCTTAGTTTTTGTAAGGCATCTGGAGACCCCCAATGGGGTCCCGATCCCAACGTTGAGAACCACTGCCCTAACTAATGATACTGAGAGGTTGTACCATGAAAATCTGTGAGCATTATAGTTTATGAGGTTTCATTGCTGTTTAAATCCAAACTTTGTGAAATTTTCAAAAGTTTAGATGTTTCTACACCCCATGCAGCAGTGACAAAGTTTTATCTTTGTCCGTCTTCCTCTGCTTGTCTCTCCCCCCATACTGACTTCCTGTGGTGGGATCAGAGGCTGACAGGGTCACACCCACCCCACCCTCTTTATTCCTGGAACTCCACAGTGGGACCCCTCCTCTGGGGGGGTGGGGGGTGGGGGGTGGGGGGGGGGGTGGCTCATACACTCTCACAAACACATGCACACATATGCACACTCTTGTCACTCCTAATTTACACAACATGCAGACCCTCACAGTCTCTGGCTATCACTCCTCGTTAGTGCTGCTTTCTCCACTCTCACTCCAGACCCCCTCACTCGACTCCTTCCCCTTCACTGCCTCGTCTGCCAGCAGAGGTGGATCAGCTTGGATTTACAGAAGATTCTCCATGTTTGCCTCAGTCTGGTCAACATTTGTAAAGTGGGTGTGGTTTAAACTAAAGTTCAGACTATTTAAAATTCAATCTAGTGTGGGGTTTTTTTTTCTGTGATTTACTGCTTACGTGGCTCCGTCTGAACTCCACCTAGCTGGAGCTCTAGATTAGGTCAAAACAAACACTAAGGAATTATTTGCAAATCCTTTCTGATCAAAGTCTGGCTGCAGCACTTTGCACTTCCAACCTGAAATGTTTTGGGCAGAAGGCAAGTAAAGAGAATCTAGCCTTTGTGTTGCTGCAGATGTCATACTTATATACTGTGCTTCAACTTTAACTGCAAATAAGTGCAGGAATTGTACAAGTTGTGTGAGATTTCTAGCTGCATGTGAGAAAGCAACAATTTTGAAAACATAGTCTGCACTCCAAGGACTGCACAGCATGAAGTAATACCCTGACATTGACGTCAACTTGCAGAGAAAACAAGTTGTTCTACAAGCTATCTTCTGCAGTTAATCAGCAACTAGAGGAGCTGTTTTAGGCTACCCACTAACCAATTTACCAGCTGGGAACTTAATGGTTGTTCTTAGATCCACCATGGAGAACAAGCAGAAGGGCAACCAGGAGAAAGTTTTAGGCAGTTTTCTGTGATTTTCTCTCTTTTGGTGCATTTCCATGGCAGCATTACAGCGCCACTTATGCAGGCATTCCCTGAAACAATCCCATGTTTACAGAAAATTTTTCAAAATGAAAAGGAAATATATCGTTTTTGGCCTTAGACTAGGCTGTTGTCTGTCACATATCACTCTGCTCTCTGTGCACACTGTAACACCATGCATTTGTTGCAAAAATCTAATTTGTGGCAGAAATTATACCTACTATGCTACTACAGAGTTGTCGCTTGGTCTTCATTGCATGCAAGCACGTGTTGTGTCTATGCAGCCAGTCCATCTAAGTCACGGGTGTCAAACTCAAGGCCTGGGGGCCACATGCGGCCCACGGTGCAGTTTTTCCCGGCCCGCAAGATCATTTCATATCTTAATTAGAAGTGGCTCACCGGAATGAGGTCTGCAGATTTCCTCCAGTATACAAATGTAAATTTAACCATGAAGATGGAAAAAAATCCTGGTTAAGTTATACAAATCTGAAAAAGTAGAGAGTAAAAATAATTAGATAAAAAGTCAGGAATGAGGAAAGGAAATCACTTTGTGTTGCCATTTCATATTTTCATTTTGCATCCCAAGATTATGACTGAAACTTAGGATTTTGATTTTTTATTTCATTTTTTGACCTTTTAGAGTCACAATTTTGACATTTTCTCTCATATTGTGACCTTATAGATTCTCATTTTTAATTCTAAATCATATCTTGACCTTTCAAACTCCAATCTTTGACTTTTAATCCCATATTTTCACTTTTTAAACTCCTGATCTAGAATTTTATCTCATATTTTGACCTTTAAGAGTCACAATTTTGAATTGTATCTTTTATTTTGACCTTTTAAACTCTTGATTGTGTATTTTTTCTCATATCTTGACCTTTAAACTCATGATTTTAACTCTCTATTTTATATATTTGCCTTTTCAAGACCTTATTTTGACATTTAATTTTGTATTTTGACCTTTAGGACTTAAAAAGTTGACTTTTTATCTTAGATTTTGAACCTTTAAACTCATTTATTTATTTGTTTATTTATCATTTATTTGACATGGACACAGTAATATTGATGCTGTGACATTTAATCTATTTAAATCTTAAAATCATTTATCATCACTGCTTTATTTCCCCTATAATTCATTACCTGTGAAAACAGAGTTTACAGTTTTCAGTTAAATTTTGACTCTTTTAGGCCCTCAGGTTAGACCTAAATTCAGATTTTGGCCCCTGCTGTGATTGAGTTTGACACCCCTGATCTAAATAAAGGCATCCAAGACCACCTCTGTATGAAGTGTGAGCCACTGGATGTTAAACGGTACGAGTTAAGGTGCATCCACACAAAGGATTTTGATATCATTGGAGATTAAAGTTGAGTGAAATGTGTGGATGCATGTCCGCTGAAGGCCTCTGTTTCTAACTTATTATCTTGTTGACTAATGGTGTTTAGCATTGCTCCCTATCTGTGCAAGTTTATTGGCTGAAATCACTAAATTTAATTCTCAGAAATGATCCAAGGACAAGTTTTGAGAAGCTGTAAAATATCAATGAACTTCAGCAAATAGTGAAAGTTAAGGGAGTATTTCACTTAAATCTGTTGGTAGAGTTTCAGCCTCCAGCTGTGCCGTCTGCAGCCATCAGCTCTTTTCCAGCAGACAAAAACAAATCCTCCCTGCTCCAAACCGTCTCACACTCACCTCAAAATGTCAACAAGGGTGCTTTCATGACTCAAAGACCAAAGGCTTCGTATCATGTCAGACTGTCGAGCAACAAACCAACTTTATTGGTAAATTCTGTTTGTCATTTACAAAAATGACAGCCTACAATCTTTTTCATTCTGGAGAATCAAAATATGACATCTGTGGATTTATGGAGTTTCCATCAGGTATGAAACAGCAGCCAGTTATTATTTATCTTGTTGAGTCTGTCTGGAGGATTGGAAACATGATGAGAATGTAGAAGAGGATGATGAGAATATCTGATTTCAATCAGGACCGTCTGGTGATAGGAGGCAAAATCAGTCAGGATCCATCTGCAGGGGTATATGACATGTTAGAAAAATTCACTGATTACATGACATTCATACATTACTAATTGATACACCTTCTGGTCATGTCTTGCAAAAGGATTAAAGGGCATGGTGTTAAAAGTTTACAGGCCTTTCTTGGTGTTTTGCATACAGTGAGGACTTGATGAAACTGGTCTGGTGACATAAGGTTGGCTTGTGGTAGCTTGCAGTAAAGTAAAGTCATGGACCATCTGGACTCCTTCCTCAAGTATTTCAATAGTTTTGCAGCGAAGGACAAGCTATCTTACAGTGATATGCTAATCCTCAGCAAAGGGCTGAGGTTTCCTGATCAATACTCAAGACCTTTGCACACTGAGTCTGTTAATTACTGCATGTTTATGAAGTACAATGTTCTTATAGTCTACCAATCATGTTGAACACTAGCTCAGAGACTTAGTTTGAGTTGTTATTTACACCAGGGGTTCTCAACCTTTTCAGCCCGTGACCCCCAAAATAAAGGTGTCAGAGACCGGGGACCCCCAGTGTACCTGGAGGTGGCTGAACACAGCCATGCACATTCAAGAATAGTCATGTGGAGACAAAGCCGTACATTAGGGAGGAAAAATGGCCCAGCCAACTGGGGGCCGGCAAATTCATGGTCCCTTGTAAAGTTAAGCTGTTGTATTTTATATTTAACCTGAGTCATAACCACTCTTATCAAAGAAACATATCTTTAAATTCATTTGTGCAGTAACTAGCCCTCTTAAAAATGTAAATCATTTAGTTTAAAACAGAATTAAAATACTTTAGAAATAGCTAAAATGGGTTAATAATGGCAAACATTGCTGGGAAAGGTGGTGAAATTGGAGTTTAAAAGTGGCAGAAATGGGTTACAAGTGCTAAAAATTGGGTAAAATTGGCAAAAAATAACCAAAAATGGCAAAATTTGGTTAACGTGTTAAGAACTGGGATATTAAGTGGTAAAAAGGGGATTAAAAAGTAGCTAAAATGGTGTTTAAGTAGCAAAAATAGGTGGAAATTGGTTGAAATGGGGGGAAATATTTCTATAAACTGGCAAAAAAAAAGGGTTAGCTGAGGCAGAAGTAGGCGGAAATGGCTTAAACTGGCCAAAATGGTCATTAAATTGTGAAATGTGGCGTAATAAGTGGTAAAGAGGGGTTAATAGTGGCAGTTATGGTTCAACAGAGCCAACAATAGGCAGAGTGTGTCAAGATTTGGTGTAGAAGTGGCAAGAACAGGCAGAAAAAAAGTGGTGGAAAGGGTTTAAAACTGACAAAAAATGGGTTTTAAGTGGCAAAAATGTGTTAAAGTTGGCAAAACTAGTGGTTAAAAAAGTGATGACAATGGGTTGAAATCTGGCAATATTGGTGTAAAGTGGCAACAGTGTAAATAAGAAAATATTCGTAGTTTTTGTAAGGCATCTGGAGACCTCCTCTCAGTGTCTCGGGACCCTGAATGGGGTCCTGACCCCATTGTTGAGAACCTCTGATTTACACCCATATAAGTCATTTAAACGGATTATTGACTATTCAGAGCAGCAGCTGCTGTTTTCTCTCTCACTCCCTCTCAAACTGAAACTTCATATTTAACACTGTGGTGTGTATTAAATGCATTTCAACAGTCACGCAATCAGAAAGACTAAATTAAAAAGTTGGCCTTTATTTGCAGTTCAAGACCATTTTGTCTTCTTATGCCAGTATGCAATGAATAGTCAGATAATTACAGCAGACTCAGTGTGTGAGGTTTCATTGTGTGACGTTTTTTTTTTTTTAGATTACTGATCTGAGAAATGAATCTAGAAAAAAAAAGTGTCTAAAAAAGAGTGTCTAAACACTCTGGATCTGTTGGAATATGGTTGCTGTAAACGTGAAAACACTGAGATCTACATGTGGCTGAATTCTGAATTTGGACCGTTAAAAAGTCTTCACCTCTTTCCTGGCTTTGTTTAATGTGGGCGGGGCCAATATGTGGGCACATGATGTCACATGCCCAAAGTGGGGAATGACCCCGCCCCTCTAACACTACAATATAAAATCACACAGCAGTTCATCTCAGTCCAGTCTGTTGTTAGCTGATGTCACTGCATTTGTTGAAAGGTCAACATTCAGATTGTAACACATTTCTAAGTCTGAGAGGATCGTATTTCTCCTGAGTGGGCGTGGCTTCATCTCATTAACAGACACACCCACACCATCCTGGAGCAGATTTTACTGCCTCAATTTCATGATTTAGAAGCTTAATTTCATAAACTTAGAGATGGTTTAGTCGACTGAAATTTGATTTAGGGGTTCATAACACAGTGAACTGTCACACAACAAACCTAAATACAGATTTATTTTCACTTTACTGGGTCTTTAAACATTTATTTTTACTCCTTGTTTCCACATACCTATGTGAATGATGTCCATATGTGTGTAAATCTACAGATGATGCCTCCTACTGTCCAACAAAAGGAAATGCACTTCTTTAAAGATGGATAGATGCCTGATAGAAAGTACCTGTAGTACTTTTGGAATAAAGGTCGACTGATATTGGTTTTTCAGGGCTGATATTGATACTGATTAGTAGTGCAGGAGACTGATAATGATTTACAGAATGTAGTTAAAGGTCACATGTTTGACCCCTTTAAGACAAGTTTATATCGGTCTCAGAGGTCCCCGAAACATGTCTGTGAAGTATGTTGCTAAAAAGAAACACTCCAGTATTGGATTTTTGCATGTCTAAAACCCCTCTGTTTCAGCCGTGCTCAGGACGAGCTGTTTCTGTGTCTGTGGCTTCAAATGTTACTGAGCTGTTTGACTCTGCCCCTGACTCCGCCCCTCTCAGGAAATGGATACGGCCTAATGGATGTGGCTCACCTGATCAGAGAGGAGTATTAGGAGGGGAGGGCTGAACTTTCTTCTAAGTGGGGGGGGGGGGGGGGGGGGGGGAAAATGAAACGAGGGGTGGGGCGAAGTACACCCACATGACATCATGAGAATCTGAGAATGTTATAGCACGCAGCGGGTTGTGGACAGGCCAGGGACACATATTTTTGTTGGAACAGCTTAAAAAAAAGCTTTGACTTTCCAGGGAATGCACAGCTTAACCCCCATGTAGATATACACATTTATGAAAATGCATATCGAATACAATACAATTATTTCAAAGGCAATTAAGCCATAGTAGCATAAATCTGAATATGAGGGTGCAACAAGCTTTATTCTATAAAGGAGGAGGCTGGGGTAGAGGAGGTTGAGTGAGGACATCATATTTAAATACACTGCTGTGTGAGAGAAAGAGCTGTGATTGGCTGTGGGAGCTGGGAGGGGATAATTGGGATCAGCTGGACATCAGCTGATCACAGCTTTCCTACTTGAACTGACACTGTCCTTCATTTATATTAGAGGAACATTAAACCAGTATTGATCACTCTAGATCAAAAGTTTTAAACTCATAAAGATCTACAGAAAACAAGAGGAAAACTGGCTTCAGTGAAATGTAATGAAGTGTGTCCATTTAGGGCCTCCATAAATTTAATCTTCTGAGGCTGAATATCCAGAGTCCCCCAGGACAGAGAGTTAAAAGTAAAGTCTGGTTTACTTCTGAGTATTTGACGTCAGCTGTTTGTTGTAGTATCAAATCCTCTCTGTGTGTTGCTGGTTGGGGGGGGAAGGTGTGACATCAAACTGCCTTTACCTTTGTTTAGAGACACAGAGGGGGCTCTGTCCCCTCACAATGGGCCTGTGAGTCCACTCTGTGTCCTCTGTGTGAGGGGGGAGGGGAGGTGAACACAGCCACACCCTGGCTGATTGGCTGGGGCCACACCTCACGGAGGAATCCACTGAGCTGTGTTACATGTCGGCCTGTAACTCCCCACCACTGCTGCCAGTCTGTCTACAGAGACAGGAGGAGGACAAAGAGGAAGAGGACTCAGCCCAAAAAAGCCCAGCTTATCTTCAGGCTGACATGTTTGTGTCATCTTTGAACACTGGAGTGTAGATAAACTAAGACAGATAGTCAGTGTTTATTCCCTTTTAATTTTAACTGAATATTTTCTAAAGCCAGGCCATCTAAAAGGCATTTATGCTCCATTTATGTAAGGAACATTTTAACCTTCACTATCCATCTACTATCACACATATCCTCTATATTGGGGGAGACATTCTAATGGCCACAAACCTAGCGTCGTTTCCTTCGTTGTATTTGGCTTGTATTCTTCATTGTGTCGGGCTTGACCTGACCTACACAGCTCAATAATGCCCTCATGATTTCTGGTGTTTGGTCTTTATTCATAGGCTTCAGAAAACTTGCAGATAGATGTGCAAAATGAATGCAAAATTTAGACAGAAAGCTCACTCTATATCTTTAATGCGGAGCAAAAAAGAGCCTTTGGACGTTTCATCGCATCTGTGCATGAATCAGAAACTGTCAAAGCTTCCAGATTAACCAGAAACTATTGTGAAATTTAGGACCAATATGGATGCTTAGAATAGCAATTTAGCCAATTGCTGAAACTGATATTAATGTTTTTCACCACTTTTTCTGATGTTTATCAGTGTTTCACCATGAAAGCAGATCAGTTTGCCTCATTGGTGACTGATGAAAATCTGGTCTTTGATTCAGCAGTTAGGCTGACATGATGCTGGCATCAGAATGATTGGATGCATCAGATAAACACAGACCAAATGAAGTATACCTCTTATGCCAGTCAAACCAGCATGGTAATTTTAAGATAATGGCATAGATAAGTAACCTTGCAAAGCTCCATGTCTTTCATAAAGCAAATCAATTTTGCAAAGCCCAAATCTAAAACAGCTGTGCCACATCTTAAAATGGTTCTAGCCAATCAGCTGCTACTAGTACAGCAGTTAGCCCCATGTAGCTACAGTATGGCGGCAGTTTTATCAGAGCTGGAAAACATTCCTTATTGGTAAAAAAGAGCAAGTCGCCACACTGAAAGCTTCCCTTGGCAAAGATGTTTTTGCACTTCCCCTGAGCAGCTTTGGCTTACATTTTATCTATCGACTATCACCACTTTTTTTCCTGCCTGTTTTTGCCACTTCTAAAACAGTTCTTGCCACTTAAGCTTAATGTTGCCTCTGTTGACCCATTATGCCACTATTAACCCCTTTATATCACTTTTTAAATCCAGTTTTTCCCATTTTAACCACATTTCACCATTTGATATGCTCAATTTTGGTAGTTTAACCAATTTCTGCCAATATCTACCTATTTTTTATTTGTCAGTTAACGCTTTGTTGCCAGTTTATACCAATTTTTCAACCTATTTCACCACATTTCCACCCATGTTTGCCAATTTAAAGCCATTTCAGCCACATTTAAATTCCCTTTACCACTAATTATGCCCATTTTTGCCACTTTACCCCTTTTCTGCTACTTTAAAGTTCAATTCCATCACCTCTTTCTACATTTTTTTGCCATTATTAACCCATTTTAGCAATTTTTAAACCATTTTAATTAGGGCTGGGCATCGGAAATTAGATTAAATCACAATATGGCCTGCTGCAATTTTCAAATTTTAGGTTAAATATAAAATATGGTTTATACAGCTTAACTTTACAATGGACCATGATTTTGCTGACCTCCATGGGCCCCCAGTTTGGCTGGGTACTAGAAAGCTCTTCCATTTATCCCCCTTTATGGGCGGACTTGTCTGCACACAACTACTCTTGCATGCACATGGCTGTGTTCAACCACCTTCAGGTACAGTGGGGGCTCCCCGGTCTCTGGCACCTTTATTTTGGGGGGTCGCTGGCTGAAAAGGTTGAGATCCACTGCTTTAGACTAGCTTCGATTGGCAAGCCCATGTGCACCTCTAAAAAAGGCTTTTTGCATGGTTTTGCTTCTATGCTAACTGGCCGCCAGTGTTTACAGGCTTGCAGTCGCTTCAACTAAACCCCACCTGCAGCTATCGCTTCCTTCTCTTTAAAGGACGCTGATTGGTCTGGTCATTCTCTGATCAGGAACAAGCAAATCAGCGTGAGGCTTTCCAAGAGGATCTGCCTGATGACCGACTTTGAACCTGGCTGATCCAATCATGCTCTGCAAGGTTACTAGTAAGTCAGACAAAATTATTAAGCAAATAATTATTTGGTGATAAAATGAAACATATAACAGTCCATCCACATTACCCTAGCTGTCTTTCCTCTTTATCTATGGGCATTGTTTGACGTAGAATAACTTTTGTAACATTTCTCCAGAAACCTCAATTGTGTTGCAAAATAAAGCAGCAACATCAGGTGATCATTAGTCTAAAACTTAGACAAACAAAGTGTTTCACAGGGCAGATAACAGGGTCGTTGCTATAGACAGGATGTACAGATTTAGTTTGTGAATTAGAGTGCCTTAACGGCGTGGGAAAGATAAATATCTGCAAATTTGTTTCACTCTCACTTCCTGTTTGAAGCATGTCGGTGTCAGTACGTCACCATGTGGGACCCTCGTTTCTGTCTATATTCTGGAGCGTGCACCAGTGCTCAAGACCCAGTTTAACCCCTTTCAGAGACGTCAGGTTAAAATTTACAGCATGCAGACTCAAAGACGCACAGCTGAAACGTGTACGTGCACGATCTCACAGACTTCTTTAAAATTCCACTGAAACGTTGGCTCTAACCACACAGTCACATCAGCATCAACTGAGCTCAGAGAGGAAGGAAAGGACAGAGAAGAGGAAGAGAAGTCGTCCTTTTTTATAACCTCTGTTCATGAGCAGAGTTCAAACAGAGGGTGACGGCAGAGAGTCAAATCAGTCTGTGAAAATAGAAGACATAAATATGGATCAGGATTTCATTAGCCAAGGGTGTCATCAACTGTCTTTATGCTTTTTAATAGAATACAGCTGGAAGTCTGATATAACATCATGATGAATATGACACAGCAGCATTACATCACCTTATAAACCAAATCAGCAGCAGCGATTTTAATGCCTGATTTATCATTTTAATAATGGTGCCACTAAAAAAAGCCACAGATATTCTCTGGTCCAGGATGCTTTTCTAAAGTTATCTGATGCTTTTTCTCTTTTTGGTGGTTGCAAATGACATTCTTTTACTAAATTAAAAGGGCGCAAGATTGATTGAGCTGATTTCAGTTCCGAAATAGAACAAATTTGACTTTCACAACTACCAGACATTTATAGACTCAGATTATTTTTGCTTTGCTTTTGTTGCATTGTATTGAAAGTGCAAAAAAATGTATTTAAATGCTTTTTTAAAGACATATTTTGGGGCTTTTCATGCCTTTATTTAGAGGAGAGGACAGTAGATAGAGTCAGAACAAAGGATGAGAGACTGGGGGTGGGACATGCAGGAAAAATTGCCACTTGAACATGGGGCGCAGCCTTACTGCGAGGCAATATGTGCTCCATTTAAATGCATTTCCTTGAGTTTCCCTCAGGATCAACAGAGCATCCATCCATCCATGCCTCCATTGGATGGACGTCTCACAATCAGAAGGTTGTTGGTTCAATCTGTAGCTCCTGCAGTCACATACCGATGTGTCCTTGGGCAAGACACTTAACCCCAACCCCCCCCCCCCCCCCCCCACTGCTGCGTCAGTGGCGAGTAAATGGGTATGGAAACGTATGAATGGGATTAGCAAATACTGATGGCCACGTCTCCATGGCAACCTCTGCCATCAGTGAAGGAATGGGTGTGAATGGGTAGGTTTGACCTGTGCTATACAAGCTCAAGTCCATTTTTACCATCCATCCATCCATCTATACATCCATCCATCCATCCATCCATCAACCTATGCATCCATCTATGCATCCATCCATGTATCCACCCATCCATCGATCAATCGTGGCATCCATCCATCCATCCATCCATCCATCCATCCGTCAATCCATGCATCCATCCATCCATTCATCCATCAATCTATGCATCCATCCATGCATCCATCCATCCATGTATCCATCCATCCATCCATGCATCCATCCATGCATCCATCCATCCATCCATCCCTCCTTCCATCCATCCATCCATCCATCCAGTCAACCAACCAATTCATTAACAGTGCCGGGGGTGGGGGGGGGATGCTGATGTGATCTGCTTTCTGTAGTGACTTCAGAGGTCAGAGCTGTAAATGAGCAGCTTACAACTTTCACAAATATACCACAGAAAAATCATCAGCATTTATTACATGAATGTTCTGATGGCCCCAGAATAAAAAAATCATATTAAAATGGAAGTAGATAGGACCAAAATGGACACTAGGGGCACAAACGTCAGGATTTTTCTACACAGTGCATTATCAGCACGGGGCACAAGTCAAGACAAAATTTATTTGAGATGCCGTAAAATACAATACAATTGCCAAAGGAAGCAAAGGGACACATGAAGGTTAAAGATACAGCTTTTTTTCAGTTCCTGATAAGTTGTGATTTTGGAGATACAAGGCTGTGGCCCATGCCAGAGATACGTGGAATTAACTTTGACAAAATCAGAACGGACAGGGCCCTGACGCCCTCATTGAGATCTTCAGTGGCCCCTCTAAGGGTCCCCAGACCCCAGGTTGCGAACCACTAGTCTAACTATCTGCTAATGTTCAGCATTATCAATCTGAACACTACAGCCTTACTTTTAGTAAAAAAAAAAAAAAAAAAAATGAGTGTCTGAAAAATCCAACAGAAAAGCTGTGAGTGTTTGTTGTTAGTATCCATGACTCTGTCTAAGCTAACTGGTGTTACTGGTGTCACTCCTCTCTAAATATTTAGGCCAGAGGAAACCCTAGGTGGATCATTTAGAAGTTTTAACTCCAACATTAGTGCTTCTATGATGTTTTTACTAACAGGAGTTCGGTTTTATCTCAGTTCCAGCAGAAGTACATTAAAATGTTTGAAAAAGGAAGTGGACATGGAGAGAAAATAGAGACAGAGAAGAAGAAAAAGGGCGTGTGCACAGCTCCAAGTCTGTGTGCTGAGTCCCTCGGCCTCGGCACTCCCCACACCTCTCTCTCTCTCTGTCTCCCTATCTCTCTCTCGCTCGCTCTCTGGGCTTCCAGAAAAGGGTGTGTCTGCCTGCCTGCTGCTGAAAGGGAGGGAGGGGTCATTTCACGGCTACTCCTCCCTGCTCTCTCTCTCTGTTATTTCTCTTTCGCTCTCATTCCCTCACTGGCAGCCTCAGGATTAGGCCTTTTGTTTCTCTGTCTCTCTCTTCAGCTTTAATTTCTATCTTTTTAGAACCACAGTGAGTGTCTGTGTGTGTTTTAACCCCCCCTTCTGGCAGATTTCTGAGAAGGGTCTTTTTTTTTGTTTAGAGCAGAGGTAATGCTTGTTGTCATGTGTTTTTTTCCCTCCAAACTCTAGTCTGCCATTTCCTGTCTTGCTTCCTCCTCTACCTGTCTTCCTCCTCTCTTGATTTCACATTTCCCCCCCCTTTCTTCTGCTTTCCTTTCACAAATCCCCTCTTTTCAGCCTTTTCTCCTGGTCTGGAAGTTTCTTTTTTCTACATTGTTTTCACCCTTTTTTCTCTGACATTTTCAACCAACCCCCTCTTTTTTCCCCTCAACTCCCCCCCTTATCACCCCCTCTTTTACCTTCCTTTGGCCCCTGTCTTCTCCTTTAATCCCCTCTTCTTCTTCTTCTCACCTTCTTCTTCTCCTCCTTTCCAGTGCCAGTCGACTCCTAAGCAGAAGAAGAGCGCCGCCGCCGGCCAGAAGAAGAAGAGAAGGAGCCCGGCTAAGCAGAACGCCCTGACCCAGCAACCTCCTCCACCGCCACAAGAGGAGGAGGAAGAAGAGAAGGCTACAAGGCCTAGGCCGCCTCAGAAAGAAGAGGAAGAGGAAGCTGGGGAAGAGGAGCGCAAGGAAGTGGCAGCACAGTGTGTGAAAAAGAAGAAAAAGGAGGAAGAGGAGGAGGAGAAGGGAGGGACAGAAATGCCCTCTGTTCAGATCAAACCAGAGCCAGAGGAGATGGAGTGCACGGTGAGGAGGGGGAAGGGAGCGGGAAGCAGGGTTGGATGGAGGTGATTGGTTGATTAGAAGAAGAAGGTTGTGTGGGTGGACATGGAGGAGGATGGATGAAGGAGTGGAGGAGGGTGTGGTTAGGTGTGGCTCCCGACTCACATCACTTCCTATCAGACATGTGTGATCAGGTTGAGTTCACTTTGTGGATTAGAATGCGTCAGATGGCAGAGGAGGATTTGTTTAAGTGGTTATTGAGACAGTTTAGAAGTGACTCATTGATTACCTGAATAAAATAATTTCACTATTGATGCTTTAGTGCAATGGCCTTGAAGACTTTAGCAATCTTTAGAAGACTGGTAACAGTTATTAGATGTTAAAATATGGTTTAGAGAAGTATCCTTTATCCTGGACTACATCCAGACTAGCAGGTTATCATCCTACCTTGCATATTTTATTTTATTTTTATTTTTTTTTTACTTCTGCAATAACCAACAAAAAACAGCTTGTAATTCCCTTATGATGAGGTGGTTTTACCATCAGGCAAATGTAGGCAGCTGCTTGAGGCCTCAAGATATAGTCACTCTAAGTTTCAGTAGTAACCTCCGTCAAGGAGTTATGTGATCAGCAGGGTTTGTTAGTTAGTTTGTTAGCAGCATAACTCAAAAAGTTATGGATTTTGATGAAATTTTCAGAACATGTCAGAAATGGCATAAGGAAGAACTGATTAGATTTTGGGAGCTATCCGGATCACTGTCTGGATCCAGGAATTTTTTAAAGGATTCTGTATAATTGAGAGATAAGGCTAATGGTGGAGGTCTGCGCTCTCCAAGTGCTTTGCTAGTTTATCATGTCCATTCAGAATCTAACCAGGGGGCCAAGAAGGAATAAAATAGCTGATTATACAAAAAAATTCCCGGAGGACCGCTGGCTCCAACAGCAAGGTCTAAGGCCCCGTCCACACGGAGCCGAAAATGCTGTTTGGTTTTGAAAAAGTTTTCCGTAAAGATGGAATCGTTTCAGGAAATATCCGCGTAAGCACGGAACCGCTAAAAATGACTGAAAACGACTGAAACGCCATAGTGCAGTGTTACTCAACCCTGCTCAACCAAGAGCCAAATTGTTAGAAAATGCCATCGCAACAGCCACAATCCACATGGTGAGAAGTAACTAAAATGGGCCATAAAGCTGTGAAAAGGTGGGAAATAGGGGAAAAGTGGCATTTAATGGTAAAAGGCAGCTTGAAATGGGCAAAAAATTGCAAAGAAGCAGGATAAAAGTGGCTAAAACTGACGAAAAAGGGCAAAAATGGGATAAAAGTCGCAAAAATGGTCAACAAAGTGGCTGAAAGAAGTGGAAGGGATGGGCTAAGAGCAGCAGAAATGGGTTAAAAGTGGCAAAAATGTAGAAAAGGGAAAAAATAGAGGTTGACATTTAGGTTTGACAATTAAAACCTCCTGTGTAAGTGTGGCAAACAAACTGGTTAATGTAACTTGCAATGATAATTTTCTGAGGTCAAGGTTTAAAAGAATAATATTTCAAATTAAGACACAAAAGAGCCACAAATCATCACAAAAGAGCCACATGTGGCTCGAGGGCCACGCGTTGAGCATCACTGCTGTAGTGTGTTCGCCAAACGAGAGAAAAAGATCGCAGAAAACTGACACAAACTTTCTTCTAGTTACCCTTCTGGTTGTTCTCGCCGCTGAATTTATGAACAGCTGGTGCCTGCGTTTCCCAGTGGTGGTTAAGGAGCATCAGATTTTGCTATAAAATCCATAACAAGCTCAGTAGCTTCTGCAGCATGAACACAACCCTGTATTCAGCCATTGTTGTTTTGGCGTACCCGTGCAGGCGTCAAAAGAGAGCTACGCTGTGTGTGACATAATTGTTTCAAGAAAGATGCGGATAGTCTACACTGAGACGAAACGGTAGTCGTTTACAGGTTTATGCACTCTGGGACCCGTTTTTTACAAAAGTGTCATTTGTCGTCACCCGAAATGCCGTTTCTGTGTGGATGAAATGCCGAAACCACAAAAAACTTTTGCGTATAGGCCTGAATTCATCTCTGTGTGGATGGGGCCTAAGGCAGGGGGTCAAACTCAATCACAGCTGGGGCCGGATTCTGAATTTAGGTCTAACCTGAGAGCCTAACTGGGTCAACATTTAACCATAAACTGTCATTTGCAGTAAAAAAAATGGGTGAAATTAACTGAGCACTGATGATAGATGGTTTTCAGGTTTAAAAAAGTCAAAATTGCAAGTTTAACGGCTCAAAATCTGAGATGAAAGTCAAACTTATTAGTTCAAAAGGTCAAAACACAAAATTCAAAGTTAAAATAATAATTTGAAGGGGGAATATATGAGATAAAATGTCAAAGTTGGGAGTTGTGAGAATGGAAATATGACATAAAATTCAAAATCATGAGTTTCAAAGGTAAAAACATGAGTTACAATTTTGAATTGTGAGTCTTAAAGGTCAAAATGTGGGATTAAGAGTTAAAGTTAGAGTTGAGAAGGTCAAAAGGTGAGATCAAATTAAAACAGTAGGTTGAAATGGTGGAATATGACTTTTTATAAAATAAAAAGTCAAACAATAAATGTGATTTTGAGATGCAAAATTGAGAGTATGAAATGAAAACAAATTGATTCTTTTCTACATTTCAAACTTTTTATCTAAATATTTTTTACCCTTTTTCAGCTTTCAAAGGTTAAATTTACATTTTTATACTGTAGTAAATCTGCAGACCTCATACCAGCTGGCCAATTACAATAGAAATATGATATGAACTTGTGGGCCGGGTGCAACAGTACCACGTGCCGGATTTGGCCCCCGGGCCTTGAGTTTGACATCTTCGATTTAGAGATTTCAGTATAGAAAATCTGCATACTCTACCTTTAAGTGATCAGAAAGGTCTTGAATTGAACTCCAAACTTCTCAGCGGTAGCTAAGTTTGTCAGCAAACCCTTAGTGAAGTTTTGGCAGGAAGTGTGGATGGCCTGATGTGTAGATGCAGCAGGTAGCAAGGCGTAAAAGTTCTCCTTTTGATCTCATGTCTCAGCTTAAAGAAAGACAGAAATGCACGTGCACACAGGCCTGAGCACACGTAACTGTCCTCATGAGGGAGGCAGTTGTTTGCATTATTTGTTGTCATTGAGTCTGAGGTAGCATTAGAAGCTAGCAGGCTGCTAATGAGGCATTTCCTTTCTCCCTGCCTCCAGCTAACATCTCGCTGGAGCTAATGATCACTGAGGTTAAAACCTTGTCCTAACAGAAAATCAGCTTTCAAGTCTTGTATCATGTTCAGTTGGATGTGGTAGCTGCAGCCTCTGGATCTGAAGTCAGTCTCGTGCTTACAGTGAGACTTGTTTCTTGTTTGATTCTGGCTTAAATAATTGGACATGTTTGATTTCAGTGGAACAAAAACGAAAAGACTGAATGCCAGTAGGTGCTGCAGTGGATGCCTGCCTCCGTGCACACACGGTAGAAATACATGTGTCTTCTAAGCAGAGATGTCAGTCCAAGTGAAAAGCAAGCTTCTAATTCATCTTATGCATGTATTATTTTAAATTAGAGGAGACATATTATGCAAAATTACTTTTTCAGGCTTTTCTGACAAAAACTTGTGTCCCTGGCCTGTCCACAATCCCCTCAAGTACCACTCTCTTTCTCCACCTGTCAGGAAATGTGGTGATGTCATGATGTCATGTGGGGAGTTAGCTCCGCCCCCAGGTTAGGTTGGCCCTCCCCTCTTGGAGGAAAGTTCTGCCCTCCTCTCAGCTCCTCTCCTCTCAGGAGAGCCACATCTATGAAGCCACATCCATTTCCCGAGAGGGGCGGAGTCAGACAGCTCACATGTAAAGAAACAGCTCGTTCAGAGCAGGGCTGAAACAGAGGGGTTTTTAGACATGCAAAAATACAATACTGGAGTGTTTTTCAGCAACAAACTTCATAGGCATGTTTTGGGGACCTCTGAGACCAATATAAACTTGTCTTAAAGGGGTGAATTATGTCCCCTTTAAAGTGTCCCCTAATGTTCGCTTCATTGCTGCAAAGTTTGTAAGAACGATTTGGAAATGTAACTTTGCACCAGTATTGTACAGAGGACTCTTCCCGTGAAATCAGAGCATGTGGAGGAGGAATGGGAAAGGACTGAGTGCATTAGAAATGTGGATAGTGGATTGGTGGGCGGAGTCCTGAATGAGGGATTATTGATGACAGTGGGAAGATCTGAAGATGGAGTTAAAGCAGCAGGATTGATGGAGGAGTAGACGACATGATGGATGGAGCAGAGCAGAGAGTGATGGGATGGTATGCTTGAAGGAAGATGAGTTTAGCGAAAGTTAACATAAAGGTCACATTCGTCTTAAGTTTTCGTGTTCTTAAAATATGCAGAAGTGGTGTTGTTTGTGCAGCTGTAGTTGTCACCACGGTCCATCCTCTTCATTTCTTCTTCTGCATTTGTTTATCCTAGCTGCTCCAGGATCTTTGTACCACGTCTATACAACCCAGAGCCTTCACTTAATCAGACTTCAAGTGCCTGGATATATATTTTTAATGCAGCATTGGTTTTCTCATGCCAGGGATGGAATTCTCTGTCCTTGGAATATATTTTAAGGAGATAAAACGGGGAAATTTCTTGTCTCTTTAATCAATAACTAATTAATCTATTACTGTCAGGTATATATTTTCTCACAGAGTGTGCTTTAGAGATTGTTCTGCAGTGATGTCAGTGAAGTGCAGAAGCAGGAGGAGCGGGGTGTCCCGATGGTGCTTGGTTTCCACTGATACTTGGTTTTTAAAATTGCATAGCTATGATAGCGTGTTGACATTTATGTTTTTTTTTTTTTTGCATTTGAAATAGCAGCATTGACCTTTTGTTTGTTCTAATCCTGAGTGACTCCAGGCAGAGCGTCAGAAGAATGAGCTCCATGAAACAGAGAATGAGGAAGTCAGAGGTCAGCACAGAGCTAGAGCATCCCGACAAAGTGGGTAAAGAGAGAGGTTTGAAACCTCTGCTAAGGTCGTACTGGTTGCCCTCTTATTGCCCCAATGGGTTTACTTTCAGAATCAACTTAGGGGAAGGTAGTTTATCCAAAGACTCTATATTCAGTAACTAGCTCAGTACGTTTTGTTCTGTCCCTGTGCTTTATTTTTTACACAGATGCACTGCACGCTGTCCCTCTGGCTCAGTGATACACAACGTGTGGCTCGTGAGCCACATGCTCATTGACGTCTCAATTTTAAATATTATTCCCCAGAAAACCTTATAGTGAAACTTTTTTGCCCTTTTTCACATTTTTTTTGCCACTTTCACCCATTAAAGCTACCTTTTGCCATTAAATACCACTTGTTTCCTCTTTTATTGCCTGTTTTTGCCACTTTTTTCTCATTTTTGCCCTTTTTCACCACTTTTCACCAATTTTTTTAACCATTAAATACCACTAATTTCATATTTTTTCCCCCATTTTTAGCATTTATTTTCTCTACTCTGTCCCCATTTTCCACTTTTTCAGTACTTCTCACCCATTAAATCTACCTTTTGCCATTAAATACCACTTGTTTCCTCTTTTTTGCCCGTTTTTGCCACTTTTTTGCTACTTTTGTCTCATTTTGCCCTTTTTCACCACTCTTCACCCATTTTTTGCTATTAAATACCATTTTTGTCCTATTTATTGCCAATTTCTGCCACTTTTTTCCACTTTTCTCCCATTTTTCCCCTTTTTCAGCACTTTTCACTCATTAAGCTACCTTTTGCCATTAAATACCACTTGTTTCATATTCTTTCCCCATTTTTGCCACTCTTCACTGCTTTTTGCCCATTTTAGTAAATATCCACACTTTCTTTGCCACTTTTGCCACCTGTGACTCATTTTTTTCTTACTTCTCACCCATTTTGCTATTTTCTGACCCTTCTTCCACTTTTTCTCCCTGTTTTTGCCCCTTTTCACACATTTTTGCTGCTTTTTGACCAGTTGTGCCTCCTTTAATTTACTTTTAATGCTACTTGAGCCGTTTTTTGCCACTTTCACCACTTACATTGTGGATTTTGCAAAGGTATTTTTTAACAATTTGGCTCTTTGGTTGAGCAGGGTTGAGTGACACTGCTCTAGCTCATCAATTTCTGGGTCAGAGTCCAGCGTGGAAACTGTGGAGCATGCTCAGAACATCTAGGCTGGTTTGAGTCCAGTCGAGTTAATCAATCCTCAGCTGAATTATTTAGATATGTCAGTGTGATTTCAAGAAATTGTTTAGTAAAGATATACTTTTGGACTTTTCATGCCTTGATTCATGAAGGACGACAGTAGATAGAATCAGAAATGGGGATGTGAGAGTGGGGGAGACACATGTGGGAAAGGAGCCACTGGACTGATATAAACCCAGACCGCGTGCAAAACACGGGGCAGGACCAAACCACTGTGCCATTTGCAGCCCTACACAAACTCTTAGAGTCCAGTTTTAGATGGACTAACACAATAAGTTGACTTTTTTCTGCAGAAACATGGTGTGCATAATTTTGAAAATCTCTTGTGCTTTTTTGATTTATACCTTCTTATGTAAAAATCACCATTTGTAATTTTGTTTTTATTTTAACAATGTTGTGAGATTTTGATGTTTGTGAGGTTGTGTTGCTGTTGCATTACTGCTGTTGTTGTTTTTATTGTTGTTGTTGCTTTTGAGGCTGCTGTTGCAATGTTGTTGTTGGTCCTTTTGTTGTTCGGATTGTTGATGTTGTTCCTGTTTTTGTTAATGCTGCTTTTGTTTCCAAGCTGTTTTTGATGTTGTTGTTGCCAATTTTTCTGGGGTTTCTTGTTGCTCCAGTTGTTGTGTGGTCCTTTTTAAAAAAAAATATTAATGTATTTATAGTTGTTTTTTGACAACAACTGTCAAAATTGTCATTTTCATCAGACTGCTGTTGTGAATATTTTTGCTACTGTTGCTGTTTAATTGTTGGTGCCATCGTTGTTTTCATTGTTGCATAGCTGTTGCTGTTCTTGTTGTCTGGTGTTGTGGTTGTTGTTGTTCCTGTTGCTGCTATTGCTGTTATTGTTTTTCGCTGTTATTTTTGTTAGTTTAGTTGTGATGTTCTTCTTGTCTGTTCTTGTTCTTGCTCTTCTTCTTCTACTTGTTTTTTTTCTTGTTCTTGTTCTTCTTGTATTATTTTCTTGTTCTTGTTCTTCTTGTCTTTTTTTCTTATTCCTGCTCTTCTCCTTCTTCCTGTATTTTTTCGACCTGTTTTGGGTTGGTCCTGAACAAAGACAGTCCATTAACCAGTCAGGTAACATAAGGAGGTTTCTTTGCTTTGTTTTGACTACGTGGCTCCTTTGTTTACACCTTTGATTCACTGTTCAGCTTTTATGAATCAATGTTCTTCTCTATTAGCTTCTTTGTCTTCCATAATGGCTCATTATGTTGTTATAAACATTAGTGGTGAAGCTCAGTTACCTGACTAATCCAGGACCAAACCTCACTGTCACAGCTCATATTGATGGTGTTTGTCTGCTGGCTAACTCCAAGCTTATTGCTGGCTTCACTTTATGAATGATAATTAAGCGTGATCATAAATAATACACAGTTTGGGGGTGTTTACATGCCGCTGTGGCTGAGCTGGCATGCTGCTACACCTTAAGCAGTTCCAGCTCCAGTGTTGTGATAGGTCGGTCCATGTTCCTGGTTATAATGGGCGACAGGAGAGGCTGTAGAAGAAAGGGTGTGAGCAGTAATGATAAGGTGAGGCCTGTCACCATAGCAGCCATTAACCCAGAAAACAGACTGAGCTAAGCGAGGAGGAGGAGGAGGGTGTCAGCTGGATGGGGGGAGGATGGGTGAGGTATGGAGAGAGGGAGCTGAAGGAGGGTAAACAAGAAAAGAGTGAGGAGAAGAGATAATTCAGAGGCTAGAAGGCAAACGGGGCTAGAGGAGAGATTGGAGGGTGTGGACGGATAAGAAAAGGTGGCACTGCAGGATTATGTCAGCAAGGACGAAGGTTGTGTAGCTATCTGCTTCTCCTGGGTTCTAAAGGCTGAGTGTGCTAACAGTAGGGGAGACAGGGATGGTTTCGTCTGCAGAACCTGGAGTTGTTCAGTGTTGCTGGAATTTTGGCCTGACAGTCGGTTATTTATGTCTTCCCCTGCTCCATGCTAACACTTAAGCATATCTAACATCCTTTTCTGAGTGTTAAAGTAAAAAATGCAGTGATATGTGACTCATCAGTATTGCTTTCTATGCAAATGCAGACATTATTGCATCCACCACTTTTCTCCCTCAAAATCTGGCTTCTTTTTAGCTACACTGAATGTTTTTTAGGTTTTTGTACTCAAAATTATTTTTTTTTTGGCACATATGGATTTTTTTACAATTCAATTTTGCTTTTTTTTTTTTTTTTTTTAACTAAAACCTGAGTCTGTGTGGATAGGTCTCAGTCAGGCTCAGAGATCTAGACTCTGCAATTTAACTCCATTCTTCTTTGCAGAACTGCTCAAGCTCTGCCAGGTTGCACAGGGATGAGGGGTGAATAGCCCTTTTCAGTCCAGCCACTAATTCTCTATTTGATTGAAATCTGGGCTTTGACTCGGCCACTCCAGAACATTCCTCTTGTTGTCTTTAAACCATTTCTGTGTAGCTTTCTGTGTATGCTTCAGCTCATTGTCTTGCTTGAAAATAAATCTTCTTCCAAGCCATAGCATCCCAGGATTTTCCTATATTTTGCTGCATTCTTTTGACCTTCCAGGGCCGGCTGCTGAAAAGCATCCCCACAGCACGATGCTGCCACCACCATACTTCACAGTGGGGATGGTGTGTTTGTGATGATGTCAGTGTTTGGCGTCTTATCTAATGGCAAAAAAAGCTCCATTCTGGTCTCATCGGACCAAAGAACTTTCTTCCTCTTGACCATTGAGTCTCCCACATGCCTTTTGGTGAACTTTAGGTCAGATTAAATCTGAGTTTTCTTCAACAGTGTCTTTCTCTTTGCCATTCTCCCATAAAACTTTGCAACAGTTTTTGTCTGCAGAGTCTCTTCCATCTCAGCTGCTGAAGCTTGGAACTCCCTCAGAGTAGTCATAGGTGTCCTGGTGGCCTCTCTCACTAGTCTCCTTGCGCGCTCACTCAGTTTGTGAGGACGGTCTGATCTAGGCAGATTTACACATGTGACATAATCCTTCATTTCTACATGATGGATTTAACTGAACTCTGGGGGATGTTCAGAGACTTGGAAATGTTTTTGTCTCTATCCTCTGACTTTGACTTTTCAATAACCGTTCCTCTGAGTTACTTGGAGTGTTCTTTTGTCTTCATTGTGCAATGGTAGCCAGGAACACTGATTAGCCAGTGATTGCACCTCCCAGACACAGCTGTCTTTATACTGCAATCACTTTGACAGTAGATAATTTTTTGGTGTGAAAAGCCAAATTATATTGACCATGACTGATTTATAAAATCAATATGAATACTTTTTGTAGGCACTGCAACCATCAGTCAGTTCGCCTTGGTAGGCGTTTTTTCTTCCAACAAATAGCCCTTAAGCAAGTATTGCGCCAACTCTGGATCTGAATTCTAGGAATTTCCCACTCCATAATTCCTAGAATAAGTAAAGAGCAGAATACAGCTTGCGGTCTGATGGTACTTGAGACCTTGGGGTGGGATATAGGAGGGAGAGATGCAATTTTGAGAAGATATAGGAGAAAAAAGTCAAAAGAAAGTCTCACTCAGGACAGGAATCAACCTCTCTTCATCCCCGCTGATACAGATGTTATCTCTTCACCCTCCAATGTGGATTAATGTCAGAATTCAGCAGCATCAGGTCTAAATTGTGCCTCCAGGTTACAGGATTAGGTTGTGTTAGATTTGTTTAGATGCCAGGTTTGACAAACAAGAATGACATGCAGCTGACTGCAGGGAGAAGACTTACATACTTTTGAATCAAGTTTAGGGCTCTTACATTAAGTCGCTGTGCTTACTGTTGAATTTAGGGCTGTTTTGGGGGTTTGATATCCTTTTGGGATCCTGATTCTGAACTTTTATCCTGCATATAATTTAGGAAAAATTCTGCATGTCAAAATACAGTATCCCAACAAATTTAAACGCCAATAGATGATGTCAGGTTTGTACAAACATCTTGGTAATAACTTAGTAATTCGCTGGAAGCAACCTTTCAGTTATGTTCATAGGCCAGCACAAAGCGTCATCACAGCTGCTCCAAACTTTGCCAAAAGTCACGCATGGCACATCAGAAGATGAGTAATTTACAGTAAAGATCAGCACAAATTTCACCAGAAAGCCCTTTGTGTTATGTTATAAATCTGTTCTCTTAGAGCTACCTTTTGCCATTAAATACTTCTTGTTTCCTCTTTTATTGCCTGTTTTTGCCACTTCTTTTTGCAACTGTTTTCCATTTTTTGCCACTTTTATCCAATTTTTCCTCGTTTATTGCAGCTTTTTTCCCATTTAAGCTACCTTTGTCCATTAAATACCACTTTCGTCCTATTTATGGCCCATTTTTGCCACTTCTTTTTTCCACTTTTATCCCATTTTGCCCTTTTTCACCATTTTTTGCCAATTTAAGCTACCTTTTGCTATTAAATAGCACTTGTTTACTATTTTTTGGCCATTTTTGCCACTTGACTGCTTTTTGCCCATTTTAGTCAATTTCCATCCATTTTATGGCCACATTTTTGCCACTTTTGGACCATTTTTCACCACCCGTGACTCATTTTTTTGTCACTTCTCACCCATTTTTGCTATTTTGTGACCCTTCTTTAACTTTTTTCTCCCCATTTTCGCCCCTTTTCACACATTTTTGCTGCTTTTTGACCAGTTTTGCCACCTTTGATTTACTTTCAATGCTACTTAAGCAGTTTGTTGCCAATTTTCACCACTTATGTTGTGCCTCTTGCAAAGGTATTTTCCAACAATTTTGCTCTTTGGTTGAGCAGGGTTGAGTGACACTGCTTAAAAGCTATGAATTAGTGCATATTGGTATAATGTGCATGTGGCCTTCCCCCTTAATGGGCTCAATGTTGGGGCCTCGTATGTTTAACTTTTACTGGCTCTACTGAGGAGATGATTGTGAAACAGAATCAGCTCTACCCTGCTGATATACTTATCGCTCTGTCTGCAGGTGACATTGGTCCCTTGTTTATGAAATTAAGAGCTTTATTTATTTGCTTGTGTATTATAAATGCATCTCAACTATTGAAATGACTCATCCATTATTTGCACTGATCATCTGAGTTCATAATACCGTAGAACAGTGGTTCTCAACCTTGGGGGCAGACCCCCTTGGGGTCATGAGACACTGAGAAGGGGTCACCAGATGCCTTAAAAAAAATGAAGAATTTTTTTTAGACAACACTGTTGCCACTTTAAAAGATATTTGTTTCTTTGATAAGAGTGGTTATTTTTCAGGTCAAATATAAAATATGGTTTTCACAGCTTAACTTCACAATGGACCATGATTTTGCTGACCTCCATGGGCCCCCAGTTTGGCTGGGTCCCAGAAACCTCCCTCTTTATCCCTCCTTATGGACGGCCTTGTCTGCACATGACTATTCTTGAATGTTCATGGCTGCTCAGCCACCTTCTGGTACAGCGGGGGTCCCCAGCCTCTGGCACCTTTATTTTGGTGGTTGCGAACCCCTGCTGTAGAAGATCTGATCACTGGTTCATGTAGATGAACTCTTACAATAAAGTGAAGTACTGGATGTGTGTGTGTGGGGCGTAGACTTAGCCACTGACATAAATTTCGACCCTGAAACCCCACAAAATAAAGTTGCGCCTCTCTGATTAAAAACCTGATTCATGTCAGATTAAAGGTCGAGTTTATAAGAGTGTTCACCAGAGGCTGTGAGGGTTCGAGGAGATGGGGGAGGGGGTCCTGTAGAGCCCTATGTGAGTGTTGTGTTGTGGCATGGTTTGGGTTAGTGGAGGGTGGGGGCTGGGTGGGGTAGTATTGCGTAAGGGATCATTAAACAGAGGGTGTGTGTGGTGTGTGTGTGAGTGTGTGTTGACCACACCTCTGTGGCTGCCTCGAACAGAGGGGAGTGGAGTTTCCTGTCCAAAGATAAAGTCTTGAGGAAGCAGATCCTCCTGGTATTCACTCGACTGGAAGCCTTCAAAAACTAAAACACCCCAAATCTTCATGAAGCCTACTGTATGAGTGTTGTTTTAACTCCAGTTACCCTTTTCTAAGTTTCAATCTGGCACGTCTGCCCACAGGGAACAGTGAAAAGCACCTACTCTGAATACTTATATAATAAATGTTGAAAACAGTAAGAAGTAGTGGTGTTTGGTGGACTTGAAGGACAACATGGCCGTTAAATGTCTGCAAATTATACCGGCCAAGGTCAGTGTACTTTCTGGCAGATCCATTTCCTGGTTGAAACCAGACTGAAAAAAAAAACAGGAGAAACTCTTGTTATTCCGTTTTTTTGTTTTTAACCAAAATTGGAGAAATCTGTAATCAATCTGCAAAGACCCAGAATAGTCTTCGAAGTTCCGGGCTAGCTAGAACAGCGTCCTTTAGGGCTACGAAGACATCGAGGGTAGCAAATGAAAGACAGGAAAATCAGCTGTCAGAGAAAAAGAGTGTCTATGACTTATGGTTCAAAAGTTATCAACGTTTTGGGGCGCAGGTGGCCTAGTGGTTAAAGGTGCGTCCCATGTATGCGGACGGCCAAGGTTCGAATCTGACCAGAGCCCTTTACTGCACGTCTCTCCCCCACTCTCATCCCTGTTTCTGACTCTATCCACTGTCCTCATCTATCAAAAAAAGGTACAAAAATGCCCAAAAATAAATCTAAAAAAAAAAAGTTATCGAAATTTTTATAAACTTGTCACTTCTTGTTATTTATGACAACACCGTCCCCAGTTCCAGGCTCACATTAAATGTTCTGTAAGAGCTACGAATGCATGGAGAACATGATAAGGAAGGCACAGCGAAGAGCTTTCAGATTAAAAAAAAAAAAAAAACTATTATGTGTCTACGACCTACAGTTCAAATGGTACCAAGTGATATACATATATATATATATATATATATATATATATTTTTTTTTTTAACCTTTATTTAACCAGGAGAACAACCTCATTGAGATTAAAAATCTCTTTTTCAAAAGTGTCCTGGCCAAGATAGCAGCAGCACAGTCAAATTTACAGACAAACAGGTAAACATACAAGTAAAATGTCAAATAACAGTACACTGAAAGAGAAAGCAGCAAGTAATTGTTAAAACCAGCTATGTTAAACCACATCATTCAAAACATTTGCATACAGATCTGACTGCCTCCAAGTCAACCAACCTCCTCTTAAAAGCCTCCAATGAGACGAGTTCACTAAGTTTTAGGTCTTTCTGTAAGTCATTCCAGGCAAAGGGGGCAGCAAATTTTTACCCAGTTCAGTTCTGACCCTGGGGACAATAACCTGACACGTCAGATGGATGTGTTTCACACATCCATCTGGGAAAGCTTCAGTAGGAAACGTTTGAGAAAAGGCAGAGGATTTGAAAAAAACTCAGAGTGTGATTGGATGAACATGAATAAGAGCAACAGAACATGTGACATAGCAGCTATCAAGCTGCAAGTGCGCAGCTAATGAGGAATAACGCGAAACATGGTGATTACAGACATGTAAGTACTCGACTTTTGTCGTTTTTGAAAAGAAAACAACTCACTTCTGTTCTTTGTTCTTCTTTTAACAAAGAAATGTCATCAAGTTCTGATAAAACTGGTGCTTTAGCAGCATCCACGCTAATCTCTTCCTCCATAACTGCACCAGCTCTTGCTGCTGTTTGTTTACATCGCGACTCCGCTGCGCATGAAACTACTGCCCCTCAACACTGATTGGTCCTATCACTTTCTAACCGGGCCCAAACGGTTCAGATGGGGGCTTTGCAAGATGGATTCGCCAGTGAAAAACAAGGAAACGGGTGCATCCATCTGCTTTGCAAGGTTAGGGGACAAACAGTAGGAAAAGATCCTGAGATCGGAGATTATAAGTTCCAGAGGTCTTCAGACTAATGTAGGTCAGAAGGTAGGAAGGTAGACGACCAAGAACAGTTTTATAGAAAATAGTCTACCAGTGTTTAAGTCTACGTGAAGACAAAGAATACCAACCCACATGCTCATACAAAAAACAATGATGAGTGAGGGATTTAGAGTTTGTGACGAACCCCAAAGCTCCATGATACACGGTGTTTAGAGCATGTAAGCTCTGAGACGAAGCATGCATGAACAAGACATCTCCATAGTGCAACACTGACATAAAAGTGGCAGCAACCAGTCTTTTCTTAGACTCAAAAGAAAGACAGGATTTGATCCTGAAATAAAAACCCAGTTTCAGCTTTAACCTCTTAACCAATTGCTGAATGTGAGGAGTAAAAGACGTGGAATCATCAATCAAAATCAATCTATAAAGGGATGTGCCTGCGGCACCAATCCATAGTAGCATGAATCTGCATTTGACAGCGCAACAAGCTTTATGCTATAAAGGAGGAGGCTGGGGTGGAGGAGGTTAAGGTTTGCCCGCAGCAGCAGCAGTGGCAGTTGCAGCAGTTTACCATTCAAAGCATATTTATGATAACATGAGGGAGAAAACCTGTTAAAGATGTACTGCTAGCCTCTTAGCTAGAGGCTAATTCACTGCCATTCATTCCTATTAGCAGGGTTTACTACACACAGCATGCAGGCAATCTTAGCTACAGTAAGTGAGCTATGGAAATGATGCATTTGCACAATAGGTGGGCTAGTGAGCTCTGATAACAGCGCATCACTGAAGACGTATTTTGACCTATGCGTGGTGCCCAGAATGCATGGTTATACGCTGATCATGCATCGTCTGAGAAGACTTAACAGCCACTGTGCAGTAAGAAAGTGATGCTGTGCTAAGCTGCAGGTCAGCAGTGAAGAATTAAAGTTAGAGGAAACAGTTCAACATTGTTTCAGAGGGAGGTCAAATGACTTTTCTATTGTCTTGTTAGGGCAAAAGTTATCTGAAGACTTTCTTATTATCTCTGACTCGGTCTTAAACCAGCATTATGCATGGGTGCAGACACCTTTATCTCGCCCCTCTCTCTCCTACCGTCTCTTCTTCTACTTTCTCTTTCAGACTTCTCTCTTTCTCTCTCCCCTCTCTCACCCTAATAGGATATGTCGAGGGAGGCTCTGCTTCCGCTCACCCCATCACCATGGCAACCGTGGCTCTGGCGGGAGTTGCCGAAAAGGCTGTGTGTAGCCTGACCCCTCCCCCCCTCACTCCTCCTCCTCCTCCTGCTCTTCCTCCTCCACCTTTCCAGACCAGCCTCTCCCTCTCCCTCTCTCTCTTTCTAACTCAGCCAAAGGCAGACTCACATACAAACAAAAACACACAAACATCCTGAATACCTGCCAGCACGGCACAGTGAATAGCCCCATAATCTCCCTATGTCTCTCCCCCTCTCTCTCTCATATACACAAATACACAATGAGGCCCTGTGTGCATGTGTGTATTTGTCACTGATGTATGCACATAAACAAGTCAGTTGTCCTCCAGCAAACCGGAGCACTCATGCACAAAGACAGGCCACAACACAAGTACACACATGTACACAAACTCTATCACTCCCCTGTTTGTGCGTGTGTGTCTGTGAGAGCATGAGACATCAGAGGTTAGAGGCCCGTTCGCTGTGCTTTTGCCAGGAGCGCTTTGCTACCATGAGTGTTATTTAGTTTTTGTGTATCTATTGTGTTTCTGTGCGTGTTTGTGAGTGTCGATGAGCATTCGGTCCATTCAGAGTGGAGCACGGGGAAATTTTAGGGATGCAGAGAGAGGAGAGAGGGAGAGATGATGTGGGGTGAGAAAAGGACGATTGCAGTGCAGATAGTGGACTAATGCAGCTCCCTCTGCTGGTGCAGGATGATGATGTCATTGTTGGCAGCCTACTTCCTCCAGAGCAGGGCTTCCAGGAAGTGAAAAAACAGCAGCTGTGTGAGGGAAACAGGAAGCAGAGAAGACTTGTTGGAGTGCATCTTTGAACTGATGTGAGTGGTGTAGATCGTTGATGCTGCAGCATATTATGACGTGTTATATTTCATTAAAGGGTTAAAAAACAATAATCCAGTCGCTCAGGATGGTTTGAACACTGGACGTTTAGTTTCTCACACTTCTTTGTGATCAGTAGGACCTGATGAGTTTAAAATCTCAGCCTGGACTTTGATCAGAAATTAGATCTGACCAGAAATGGTGTCCACAAATCTCCTGGAGGTCCAGAAAATACAGACTTGGATCAGTTTGGGAGCAAATGTTTGGGCTGAGTGGTTGCTGAGTGAGTTGTTTTTTGAATTTCTTGGATTTTCCTTTTTAAATCCACACAAATCCTGCTGAAATTTCTGTGAAAATCCTTAAAAATGTTTTACTAAAAATCCCCAAAAATGTTTTCAAATATCCCCCAAACCTTCCATTGAAACTGTTTCATAAACCTAAGCATTCAAATAACAATTTTCCCAGAAATCCCATGTATATTCCTGTAAGTATTAAGGATATTCTCCAAAATTCCAAAAAATGAGAGAAACTTCCCCTAAACATCCCAACTTTCTCATATTTCCATGAAAATTATTGAAAAAAGTGTGAGAGAATTTTTAATGAAAGTGCAAAAAAAAGAATAAAAATAAAAATTTTCCCAATTAAACTCTTTAAAATATATATACATGCCCCCAAAATTTCCAATAAAACACTCGAAAATTTCAAAGCAAATTCATTCAAAATTACAAATACATTTCCCCAAACTTCCATGGAAAACCTGAAAATATCAAAATTCTCCCAAACATCCAAACATCAAATAATCCCTTTAAACTTCCATTAAAACTCCCCATAAATACACAAACATGTTTCAATAATTTCTATTGAAATACCTTAACATTTCCAAGCAAATTCCCACAAATATCCAAACAAATTCCCTTTAAATTTCCATGAAAATTTCCAAGCAAATTCTGCCAAACTTTCAAGCAAATACCTTCAACCTCAATAAACATTTAGCAGGAATATCTCTAATAGCAGAAATGATGACTGTCTTGTAAAGCAGATGTGTGAATACTATTGTATGTGCAGTACCTGCAGGGTAGAGCTGGAATATTAAAGATACAACAAAGTATTTTGGCTTCTTCAGGGTTGTTTCTATGAATTTAAGGCCCTACTTTTCAAATCATGTTGCCAGGACCTGGATTATTTTTTCCATTGTTTTTTAGTCTTAAGTTTCCTCTTCTATGAGCAGCGCTGGTTTTAGGGCATCAGTTGCTTCTCTTTTTCATGTATTCTGTTTTTTTGTTGAGTCATTTTTCAAGTGTATTTCTTGACAAATATCTCCATTTTTGGCTCTGCAGCTTAGAGATGAAGCTGTAGGTCCTGGTTCTCCTGGAGGCTTGAACTGACACTGCCATGACCCAGCCTCACTGATGGGTCTGGATCAGAGTTCATGAACTTCATTTGAGTGTATCTGGGGGCCTAACTTTGGAGCCATACTCACTGCTTTAGTGAAAAAGCATCATATGTCATAAATGTTCTCTTTTTACAACAACCATTTTATCTGAAAACAGGTAGAAATAGTGACTGGATTTAGAGTTTTGGTGACTGCTGCTGCATCAGAAACAGAGGTGAATAATGAGAGTGTATGCTGACAGTAAAACATCAATAATCTCCATGTTTCTCCATGTCATCTCATCCATTCAGCTCTAAAATTAGGATGTTATTCAGCCAAGTGAAAAAACTTCCAGTGTGCTGAGATGAACACACCTGCTTCCAACACAAACAGACTGTTTCCCGAGTTAAGCCGAGGCGTCACGGCTGCAAACGTTTTCTGTATGGTGCTGAAAGTTTGTGGTTTTCCATTTTTAAAGGTGATGATTTAGAAATAATGGACGGGTCAATGGACTCGTGTATTGTTCGCTGAATGAATACAGGACTTATGTTTTCTCCACCCTCTACAGCACTGATACTTAACGTGTGGCTCTAGAGCCACATGTGGCTCTTTTGTAATGATTTGTGGCTCTTTTGTGTCTTAAATTTAAATATTATTCCCCTAGAAAACATTAAAAAGGGAAACTTTGACCCCAGAAATCATCCATTGCAAGTCACATTGCACCCCAATATTTGTGTCAGTATATTTTCATTGCCCTTATCTGACATGTTTTGTCCTTTTCTCCATTTTGTTGCCACTTTTAAGCAATTTTTACTGCTTTAAGCCCACTTTTGCCACTTCCTTTTGCTCAGGTTTGCAATTTATATCCGTTTTTGCCCTTTTCACTAGGTTTATCCTGAATTTTTTTTTGCACCCCCCCCCCACTAAATATCAACTTATGCAGCTAGAGCAGTGTTTTTTGTTTTCTTTTTCAAGATCCACTGAAAATATTGGCTTATATCAGTTTTTATTTGCTTGTATTGATCTATATCTGCTGTAAATACTGGCCTATATCATCTGTAAATGTTGCCTTGTATCAGCCTATATTGTATGTTAATACTGCCTTATATCAGCCTAAGTAAATAAGTAAATATACATTTTTATTAGTCTAAATATATCAGCTTGTATCATCTGTAAATATTAGTTTAAATCAGCCTATTTTGGCTTTAAATATCTCCCCATTCTCAGCTTATTTCAGCATTAAATACTGAATTTATCTGCTCATATTGGCTTGAAAATTCAGCTTATATCAGCCTTTATTGGTTGTGAATATCAGCTTGAATCAGCCTATATCAGCTCTAAGTATTAACTATTTTTAACCTGTCCTGGCTGGTATTATTGGCTTATATCTGTTGTTATTCTCTTGAAATATTTAGATTTTTTTAGTTGTAAATACTGGCTAAAATAGTCCGTAAATACCACCTTTTATCAACCAAAGTCAGCTTAAAATATCAGCTCACATCAGCTGTAAACATCTATTTTTATTAGGCTTTTTTGGCTGTAAATATCATCTTCTATTGGTTTGTATCAGCTGTAAACATCGACTTAAATCAGCCTGTATTGGCTGTGAATATCAGCTTTCCAAATTCCCTCAAATACCCAAATTTCCCAAATTTTCAATAACATAAAAACAAAATTAAAGCAAATTTTCCCCAAAACTGCCCCTGAAACTTACAATACTTACAATACAATATTGTCCCAAAAAATTATTGAAAATACTTGAAATTTACTAATCAAATTCCTCCCAAAATTACAAATAAGTTTCTTACATTTCCATGGATACATGAAAATATCCAAGTTTATCAGATACCTGAACAAGTTTTCCAAATTTCGATGAAAATACCTAAAAATTTAAAAGCACTCTGACCTCAAGTAATTGCAAATTTCCAAAAATTATGTTAACATTTCTCAAAATTTCCATTAAAATCAGGATTTTCAAAATTACCCGAAAACATCCAAGCAAATTTTCCACATTTCCATAAAAAAGCAAAAAAAAAAAAAAAAATCTTTAGATATATCCAAACAAATTACCCAAGAAATACAAATACATTTTCCCAAACATCCAAACAAATTCCCATTAAAAAAATAATAGTAATAATAATAATAATAATTATTATTATTATTATTATTATTATAACAATAACAATAATAATAATAATAATGATAACTTATGTTAAAAAAAAAACTTATATTAGCTGAACTCGCTGTAAATATCAGCTTGTATCAGCCAGTATCAGCTTTAAAAATGTGCTTTTATCAGCGTATATCAGTGGTTTAAAAAATGGCTTGTATATGTCTTTTTTCTTGCTTTTAATATGTGTTTTTTTCACCCTCTATATATAGCTGTAAATATTGGCTTATATCAGCCTTAATCGGCTGTAAATGTGGGCCATATGTGTGTTTGAGTTTAAGGTTGGACCAACAACCTGAAGGATATGAATTATATGTTCATCCCTGCCATGGAAATGTGAAGCCGTCTATCTGGTGTGTCAGGTTAATTGTTTATGAACGTCTCTGAAGAATCATCTGAGGACAGGAGTGACGAGCCTGCTGCTTTGTTAGAAACTTTTTACCCATGAACTATTGTGAGGCGCTGTCTTTACGCCTACACTTTCTTCTCTGTCTATATAACAACTGGATGTGACAGGATGAGGCGCATTCTTAAAGTCTGAATGTAAACGAAGTGGGGAGCAGGTTAATACACAAGCTGTTGAACAGGCAGACTCTTAAAAGAGCATAATCCTTTAAATACACCATAGAATCATATGAATATGTTGCTAATCAGATGCTTCTACAGTTTTGACCTGCTGGCATCATGTCAGTCATCACTGCTGTCAGTCATACTGACGCTGCACTTAAAGTTTCATTGTAGAGTCAGGAGGAGTGTGAATGGATAGGGCATGGCAGCACAAACAGTCAGGTTTTAAACACGTCCAGTCTAGCCTGGTTATGTCAAACATTTCATCTGGAAGTGAAAACAAGGTTAAAAAGTCAGAGCAGCAGTGTTGGTTTGATGCTCTAACTTTACTCCACATTACATCATAATTTTGTCCTCAATAAACAACTTATCTTTTATGCATCCTTTTTTCTATTTATAGACTCTTGCAGCTGAAAACAATCTGCATGTTTGTCTCCCAGATAATTCTGACATGTCCTGACATGTTTTAACAAGTCCGTTCCTACTCCAGACATGTCAGATAGGTTGGTCCTGACCTAATGCTCTCTCTAAAACCCCAAATTACAAATAGTCCATCTGTGGAGTGATCCATCAACTCCATGGTTTTGCCCTGACCCTCTTTTCATCCACTGAGTCTGGTTCTTAAGCAGAAGGGAGCGCTGTAAAGCTCAGTGCAGCTCAGCAGAGAGCAGATGGGTCATGAGAGGAGAAGTTCACGTGGAAATGAAGAGAAAAACACTGAAACGACATGCTGCTTTGCATAGCTAAGGTTTATTTGCTGTTCATTTGCTTCCTGATTTGATGAAATGGTGATATTGTGATGAGATAAACGTTTGACAGTCGGCACCTGGTGTTTTATTTTGAAATTTACAGGATGCTTTGACACTGTTGCCTCACAGCAAGTAGGTTCCTGGTTAGCTTCTTTGCTAACATTAGCAACATTAGCCATCATGGCTTGACCCTGTGTTGTTTTTAGCGTTCTTGTGTTTTTACGCCTTTATTCAGATAGGACAGTGGTTATAATAGGACACAAGGGAGAGAGAGAGAGAGAGAAAGTGGGGAATGGCATTCAGGAAAGGAGCCAGAGATGAGATTTAAAAGTGTAGACCTGGAAATGCTCTTTTTTATTGTCGAGGAAAGCTAAGTAAAATCATGTATTTTGGCTTTATGAGTGAAACAGCCTGAGTTCTGTTCACCTCCATCTGTCGCCTACTCAGGTAGTCGTATCTTACATCAGCAAAACACTGATCCATGATTGGCCCCTGATCAAATCAAAACTCAGTACATCTTGTTCAGTTCGGGTATGTTTGTCTTTTTGGGGATATTTAATCCTGATTGTTAAATAAATAAAGCTTCCTGCTCTCTCATGTTCACTGATCTGTCAGACTATTCTCTAAAGTCAGAGTTTTGCTCTGAGGTCAGACTGAGGCCACCCTGTGTGGGCGTGAGGGAGGAACAAGTTACTGAGCACCCAGGAAATCAACTCTGGCAACTCCTGTTAAGTAAGATTAGCGTTAGCACTTGCTAACAGACAGTGCACGGATCAGCCTGCTAACAGGTGGGCGAGTCAGAGAGACAGAGAGTGAGAGAGAGACAGCAGGGTGGGTGCAGCTGGCGTTTCATTGGGTGGGTCGGGCTGTGACGGGTGGAGCTGCATGTGTTTGTGAGTGTGCAAGGTGGGGCAGGGCTGCATGCTTCCTTGTAAATATCTCCCCCAGCTGTTGTTTTTGCTCTGTCTTTATTTTATCGTCCTATCTGCCCCTCCTCAGGCACACGGACATGCACACAGCGTATCAGCGCCGACGCAACAAATCCACCACCCCAGAGTCATATAAGGGGAGCAAGTAACACAAATTCAGTGATGTTTCTCATCTACGTAAAAAGCAGAGAGGAGAAAATGCATTTAAACATTAATTTTATGTAAAACTGTAAATCTAACGATAAGCCATGGATGCACAATATGACTAATAACTTATATGCTGTAAATGTTAGCCTGCTGTTTATTGGCTGTTATTTTGGCCAATTTCAGTGGTACAAAAAGCTTCTCCTCTATCATCCTGTGAGAAGGCAGGGACAGAGAGCAAGATGAGGATTATGGAGGGACAGAGAGCAAAGATGAGGATGATGGAGGGACAGAGAGCAAGATGATGATGATGGAGAAGAGGAAAGCAGGGACAGACAGCAAGATGAGGATGATGGAGGGACAGAGAGCAAGATGATGATGATGGAGGGACAGAGAGCAAGATGATGATGATGGAGGGACAGAGAGCAAGATGAGGATGATGGAGAAGAGGAAAGCAGGGACAGAGCACAAGATGAGGATGATGGAGAGACAGAGACCAGGATGACGATGATGGAGAAGAGGAAAGCAGGGACAAACAGCAAGATGAGGATGATGGAGGGACAGAGAGCAAGATGATGATGATGGAGGGACAGAGAGATAGATGATGATGATGGAGGGACAGAGAGCAAGATGAGGATGATGGAGGAGAGGAAAGCAGGGACAGAGCACAAGATGAGGATGATGGAGAGACAGAGAGCAAGATGAGGATGATGGAGGGACAGAGAGCAAGATGAGGATGATGGAGGGACAGAGAGCAAGATGACGATGATGGAGAAGAGGAAAGCAGGGACAGACAGCAAGATGAGGATGATGGAGAGACAGAGAGCAGGATGACGATGATGGAGAAGAGGAAAGCAGGGACAGAGCACAAGATGAGGATGATGGAGAGACAGAGAGCAAGATGAGGATGATGGAGGGACAGAGAGCAAGATGAGGATGATGGAGGGACAGAGAGCAAGATGAGGATGATGGAGGGACAGAGAGCAAGATGAGGATGATGGAGAAGAGGAAAGCAGGGACAGAGCACAAGATGAGGATGATGGAGAAACAGAGAGCAAGACGAGGATGATGGAGGAGAGGAAAGCAGGGACAGACAGCAAGATGAGGATGATGGAGGGACAGAGAGCAAGATAAGGATGATGGAGGAGAGGAAAGCAGGGACAGAGCACAAGATTAGGATGATAGAGGGACAGAGAGCAAGATGAGGATGATGGAGGGACAGAGAGCAAGATGAGGATAATGGAGGAGAAGAAAGTAGGGACGGATAACAAGATGAGGGTGATGGAGAAGATATCAGGGACAGAGAGCAAGATGAGGATGATGGAGGAGAAGAAATCAGGAAATTAGAGCCAGATGACGATGATGGAAATGAAAGATGCAGTAAAAGCAGAGCAAGATGAGGATAATGGAGGAGAAGGCAGAAACAGGGATTAATAAGAGATTAATAAACACATAAAATAATGTGAAGTCAATTTAATTGAATCTTGCCAACAATAGGGCTTTATTAGGCAAATTTTAATTCAAAAATACAGAAAAAGGATCTATTTTTTGTAAATCCACACAAATTTTTTTGCTTGGCTGGATGGCTAAAGGAGGCCCTCTGTGTAATTTTCTTTCTGGCAGCCCAAATCCATAGCTTCGCCCCTGGGAATCGGCTAGAATATATTTAAAGATACTGTTATATTGGTTATCAGCAGAAGTCCAATTTTATTCATCCCTATCACAAACATTAACCTCTCGCCTCAAAGACTCCCAGCAGTGAATTAAGTGATCAAATATTAACCAAAAGTCTTGCATGCATGTTGCGTGTTTAGAAATGTTTGTCGATGTAAATAATTCAAAGAAAGGAGCAGTTGAACTCGAGTGAATCCAATCAGGGCATACTTTATCTCCCCTATTTTCACTTCAATGCATTTTTTTAATTCACATGAGATGTTTTGACCTCCACTTATATCATTTAATTTGCTTAACTTTAATAGTTTTCTGCTTTGAAAGTGTGATTAAAGAACATTTATCACAGAGGACAGTGGTGCATACAACACTCAGGAAATCAATAGCAGCGCTGCCTCTTCTTCCGTCTCTCCTCTCTTTATCTCTCTCTTCTTCCATCCTCCCCTCACCTTTAGCAGTCAGTGTATTGTTGCCTCACCTCAGGACCTATCGATTTCTTCCTCTCTGAAAAAATAACAGCAGTGACTTGGACTGACAGCCTATTAGGCTTCAGTGGCATTCAGGTTCCTTACCATTGGCTCCATCCTGTTTCTCTCTGTGTATTCAAAGCTGGTTGTGTTTGACTAAATATGATCAGATTGTCTTCCAAAGATGGGAGTGAGTATTTACAGTAAGCATAGTGTTACAGCATCTGTTTTCAGTGCCCTGTGGCATCATCTTTGCTGTTACTTTTGGCCCTTTTCCAATAACTACCCAGGAACTTGAAGTATGTTTTGCATTTTCCAGTTTTCATTTTTGTTTCATCAGAGAAACCGTGAAAACAAACATCAGAATGACAGTTGTGCTATTCTTCTCCATTTGAGACTGCAAAACATTATGTTTGAATTTATTTTGTTTGCATGACTGTTATGTTTGAATGGTTTTGGAAAAGAGAAGTGCAAAGATAAAAAGGCATAGTGGAGAGACTGAAACTCAGAAAACACACAAAGGCAAAAACAATCAATAAATACTTTCTAATACAATGTGCATTAAAAATCTTGCCTAATCATGCTTAAAGGTGGAACCACCTGTGGACATGACATTCCCCTTCACAACTTAAGAAATTAATTAATTAAGAAGATTTGTCTAATTTTGAAAACAGTTTTGAATATTTGAGTCAATGTGAGCAATCACCTTTAGAAAAATCGAATCATAAACAGTATAAACACAATAGCAGAAACATTTCAGCGAGAAAATTTGACGTAATGTTCCTTTAAAAAAATGTACTTTTTCTTGTCTTTAAAGTAAAGACACGAATAATGACAGGGGTCTGAAAGCTTCCTCTGCATAGGGTTCAGGGTGACAAGGACTATGACATAGATTCAATGTAAAAGTTTGAGTCAGACTTGAAGGAAACTTTTTCGAGGTCAACCATACCCATAAGTACATCAGTGAGTAGTCGGCTGTTTGGCTGGCAGCTGGTGCTGTCTAGTACTCTAGTACCTGAACTCTCTGTATAAGGTTGAGGGCTACAGGGATCTATGGTGGAGGCAACAGTGTAAATAATCTTTTTTTCCAGCTCTTTTATTAAGTCAACCATAGCCATAAGTGCATCAGTGAGTAGTTGGCTGTTTGGCTTGCAGCTGGTGCTGTCTAGTACTCTAGTACCTGAACTCTCTGTATAAGGCTGAGGGCTACAGGGACCTACTGTATAGTGGAGGCTACAGCAGTAAATACTCTTTTTTTCCAACCCTTTTATTAGGTCAACCATAGCCATAGGTGCTTAAGTGAGTAGTCGGCTGTTTGGCTGGCAGCTGGTGCTGTCTAGTACTCTAGTACCTGAACTCTCTGTATAAGGTTGAGGGCTTCAAGGACCTTTGGTGGAGGCTACAGCGTAAATTTAACTTAAACATTTGAATCAAGATTTTGTCAAACTGTTTTATTAAGTCAACAAGCCAAAAGTGTGTAAGTGAGTAGTCGGCTGTTTGGCTGACATCTGGTGCCATAAGGTGCATAAAATTGAGGGCCACAAGGACCTATGGTGGAGGCTAAGGCAAAGATTGAACATGAACATATTAATTCAGCTTTTTTCAAATTATTTATTAAGTCAACCACATGTGCATAGGTGATTAGTCGGCTGTTTGGCTAACAGCTAGTGCTATAAGGTGTATAAGGTTGATGGCTACAAGTAACTGCGGTGTAGGCTACAGTGTAGATTCAACATAAACATATGCATCCAGCATTTGTCAAAGTATATCATAAAGTAAACAATAAGACAAAAGTAGTCGATTGTAATTTATGAGTAGTCTGCTGTTTTGCTGACAGCTGGAATTTATGGGAAACCCTGGTTCTTGCAGTCTTCATATGCTGAAACTAAAGAATGTTGAAGAAATGTTGGTTATTCAACTTGAATTTTAAAGTTTTTGACACTTCTGAGCTGCCTCTGTTATTCAACTTATACAAAGGAGCAAACAATTTCATTAAGTAAACAATAGAAAAAAAATTAGCTGGTTATGATTAGGTGAGTAGTCAGCTGTTTGGCCGACAGCTGGTGCTTATGGAAAACTGTGGCACCTACTTTCTATTGTTGGTTATTCAACTTATAATATAAGGTTTTTGCCACTTCATGAAGTCTGTAACCAAGCTGCTTCTGAAACCAATCTAATCAAAAGGAGAGCAACAGCTCCGCTACTCTCTTATGAATTAACACTCCATGCCGTATTCATATAAACCCCAGCTTTTTGTGCACATATGTTCATTGAGAGCAGAGCTGGATTCAAAAATGGCCACCTCTTCTGAAAAGTATACATTCAAAGTGAACTGTATCTCAAGGTTTTCCTCAAACATCTGGAGTTGTAAGCCTGTGGTGATAAGTAGCCAGCTAGGGGGGGTTCAAAGCTTCCTGTTCTTGGGGTTCAGGGCAACAAGGACTTACAGCATAGAAGGAATGTTAAAAGAATTTTGGTAAATGGACAACCTGGACTGGATTGAAATGAAAGTATTGCCTCTTCATGAAGTCTGTTGCCGTGCTAGTTCTTATACCAAACTAAAAGAAAGAAGTACGACGGCTGTTTCTCCCGCTGATAAAAGGCTAACTCTCCATGCTATATTCATACATACTGCACTACATTAGGCATGTTAGCTCCCTCGATAGCAGAGGTGGATTCAAAAATTGCTCTTAAAGTATGCACATGCAATGAACTTTACCTCAAGGCCTTCTACAGAGCTCTCAGCCCCCAGGAAAAAGTGACCAGTCAGGGGGTCTGAAAGCTTCCTTTGCATAGGGTTCAGGGCTGCAAGGACCTCATGGACGCTTGCATAAAGTCAGTGCACAAATGTAAATAAGGACCTGATAAGTTATTAAACAAGATTAACAATAAGAAAACTGCTGGTTGTAATTGAGTGACTAGTTGGCTGTTTGGCTGACAGCTGGCACTTATGGGAATCCCTGGTTCCTGCACTCTCCATACGTTGAAAATTAAGAATGTTTAAAGATTATTGGACGAACTGAATTTGCTCCTGATACCAAACTAAAATAAAGTACGGCAGCTCCTTTCTCTGATAGAAGACTGTCACTCCAGCTCCACTCACGTGTCGTATTCATACTGCACCACTCTGAGAGCACATAAGCTCCCTCATAGCAGAGCTGGATTTCTACTCTTCCTTCCATGTTGTATCCGTGTGAGACCCCATGTGTGAGAGTCCAACACGATTAAAGTTCTCCGGACAGATCCCATCTTTTCTCTCTCTCACCGCTGCAGTCACAGCTGCTGCACGCTCCCATTCAACTCAGAGATCACATGAATTAACTGCGAGGCGAAGACTGGGTGACCCATTTTATGGCGGAGCGGTTGAACTGAGAAGTGAAGGGAGGGAGAAAGAAGTCCATAGAGCTCCACTGCAGCAGCTTAGCAAAGGGGTTTTCTTTTGCTGCGTTCAGAGAGCGTATTATTTGAAGTGGGTTGTGTTTCAGCTATGACAGATCGTTGTGATAGTTCCTGACAGTTATTTTATGACCATACTTCATCTTTGGCTTTATAAACAATGCAAATGTGTTTGACTGCAGGTGGAGTGAAGGGTGAGGATGAACTTTGAGCTTATCATTGTGCAGAAAATGATGCAACAAAACTGAGACTGGAACATGCATTTAAACCAAGTGACTCATTTGCTTTTGCATTGCATTTAATACTAAATAATGCACATAAGTGACTGTTTAAATTGATCTTAATGAAAGCTCTAACAGCTACAGACTTTAGTCTTTTTGCAGCAGAAATCTAAGAATCATGTCACTGTGCTTTATAGCTGTCAATGGCATCCTTACTTCGTGCACGGTGTCAGAAAAGGCGATCACAAGCAGACAGATGCAAACTGGCCATGGGAAATAGTTATTTGCATAATCCTGTTAGAGTTTATCTAAATTGAGAACCTCATAATCTGGAGCATTGCTTATAAAACTGTAATATTCTTTGGTTTGATAGATTATAGAGATACAAAGCTGAAGATACTCCAGGAAATGAAATTAATACACACATTCAGGTACTGGTCTGGGGTTAAAAGGCTTGTCTGGCTCAAATTACATCTCATTTTACTCAAAATTCCCTGCAAGCTCTGTGCAACTAATGATACATTTGTGTATGCTGATCAACTATGAATCAGTCTGTTATTTCCAGTAATCAAACACTTTTAAATGTTGATCAGTGTTTCCCAGAGTTATTTTACTTATTTTGCTGCCTATAGATCTCCATGGGGGCCAATATTAAGGACTTAACTGAGTTTAGATATTTCCTTATTGTGTTTTTTTAGTGATGCTTGATTTGGTAATAGCGTGTGATCGCATTTATGATGGACAGCATCCCGCTGTTGTTCTTCACGTTGGCCATTAAGATTAATTCCGTGGCAGCTATCTCCTCCTTAGTAATTTGTGGTATCAACACCATTCAAACTTAAGAAATTCCAATTTCTTCCCGGGATGATTGCTATGACTTTTCATATATATCTAACTTTTATAATTTTTAAAATATTTAACTTTTTTAAACAATGTTAAACAGACAGAAAAAAACAGGCAAAATTCCACAAAAGTTCATTTTCTTCAACTCCTCATAACTTTGGCATTTCTTATGCTATTTTCAAAATTCTACTTTTAAATGTTTCTGCTTCTTGTGTCCTTACTTTTTTCTGCTATAAATACTTTTTTCAACTATTTTGCTTTTTCTATTAAAGAACTATCATTATTTCGAATAGGCCAGCTTTCCAAATCTAAGGCTTGTAAATTCAGCTTACTTCCACACACAGACCTCATTCTTTCTTTAAAACTTAGACAGTCTCTTCAGCTATTTAGGAATGATTCACATTATTGATATCTTTTACAGATTTCTAGAAATCACTGATCAAACTTTATACAGATTCTGGCTCTCAGACATTTACAATGGGGGTAAATGGAGGGGCTTAGAGTGATGATGTCACATTCTAGAGCACAGCAGCCGTTTTGAGTAGAGGCAGAACTTCCTGTACAAATTGCTCTCCTGGAAAAAATATTTGGTCCACCGAAACCAACCAAACTTAAAAACATAGCCACACATCTCCTCTTACGCTCAGAAAGGTTTGAGGTCAAAAGGATAAATAGTTTTCCCACAGTGGGGCTCAAAGTGTGACCATCAGCTTTCAGCTGTCCATCTGCACTAATGTTAAAATTTATCCACAAATGCTCATTGAAGGCTTTCTGAACAACTGAAGCAAGGTGTTCTGCTTTCGTGCTATTTTCAGCTATTTTTTTGCTTTTTCAGCTATTTTCAACGGTTCTTCGACAGTTCAGTTCTCAGCATCTCCCACGCAATTTCAGCTGGAATTGCATTTTTTTCTAGTTTGATTTGCAATTTTCAAATTGTAATTTGTGATTTGCGATTGCAATATACTACGTAATTGATATTATGAGTGTACATACTTGGTTTTCAAGGAAAATATGGAGATTAATGGTCTCATACTTTTCAGTAACCTTTTCACTGAGTTGCTTGGGGTGTTTTTGTCTTCATGGTATAATGGTAGCCAGGAATGCTGATCAAATCACTTTAAAGGGGATGAATATTTTTTATAGGCTCTGTACAGAGACACAGGGCTCTGTTGTCTTGTGACAAGGGCTAATAAGGTAATGTGCTCTCCTGAATCCTAACTTTGCTCTTTAAAAGTCACTTGAAAATGTCAAATTAGAGTACAATCATCTGAGAGTAGTATGAAGGCTGGATTTTTTTCTTTCCACAGGGTAACAAGCTGCTGTACACCCTTCTTTTTGAGCTAATCACTCTGAGCTCATATCAGAAAGTTTCTGGTCTTTTCCTCATTTTTACTCCTCCATCAGTCTCTCAGATCGCAGAGCTCACAGAAGTCCACTGAGGTTTATCTTTCCTTTTTCTTTCTTCGTACAGTTCAGCCTCTCGGCCTCCTCTTGGGCGGATTTTACAAAGAGTTGTGGGTTTAATCTGAGCAAGCGTAAAAGGAGGAAAAAGCAGAAAAGAATGGAGGATAATGGAGAAAAATGAGAGCGAGTGGGTGGAAAATGGAGCGAAACGAAGGGATGAGAGGGCGTGGTTGATGTAAAAGGGCGAGGGATGCTAAAGGAGAGAGAGAAAGGTGAAAGGGGGCGTGGTCCAGAAATAAAGGGAGGAAGAGGTGTGGGTGAGGTGATGGAAACACACCAGGAGGAGAAGGGAAGGGAGCTGGGTGGTGGTGGTGGTGGGTGGGGAACAAGTGGAAAACATGGAGTCAGCTGATAGCTCCCAGTTTCCATGGCAACGCTGGGCCTTTCCCACCCACTCCCTTTCACTCTCGTCTCCTTCTGTCTCATCCACTCCCTCACTTCTTTCACACTTCATCATTCTCTTTTCAGTTTTATTTCTTCTCCTTTCTCTCCTGTTCCTATAATCATGTTATGGCTCTGCTTTCTTCTCTCCGTCTTTGCTCCTTCATCTCTTCTTCTCACTGGCTTTCCTTCCTCCCCTTCCCCCCTTCCCCCCTTTTCCTCTCTTCTCTGCCTGTTACAGAGCGACTAAAATCCCTCCTTACCTCAGCCAGGTTTGGTGCAGGTTCTCTGTGTGTGTTGTCAACAGCTCCCTTTCTCCTGGCTCCTTTCCTTCCTTATCCTATTTCCCTTAAGAGCTCCTTAAATGCCTCCTTACTTTCGCCAAGTTCTGCACCTGTTCAGTCCATTTTAAGTATATTGTAGGCCTAGGTGTTGGTGTTTATAGTGGATCCAAACAAAGAGGAGATTAAGTGTGCCCACTTTAATAAAGTTATCGTTCTTACTTAATTTATTTTTGTATAATAAGACAATTTGATTGAACATGGTTTACTACCCACAAAAGTCACATTTCTGATGTACCTAAATGCTAATTTTTGGCTGGATGAAGCATCAGTAGTGTTAAATAATGATGGCAAGGTGCAGTGATTCAAACAGTCTCTTTCTACCAAGTGGTCCAGTTTGGTTCAGCACAGTTTGGCATGGCTCAGAACAGGAAATCCTGATCTTGCTTGTATTTCCACAGCTGATGTCTATCCAGCCTCACTCAGAGTGATGGAAATCCTGGCTAGAAACTCTTTCAGCTCCCAAAAACGACTTAATTTGGACCCATTTTAATGAATTTTTTTGTCTCTAAAACAAACCAAAAAAATCTTCTGTCCTTCCAAACTAGCTCTTTCGTAAACAAATACAATGGTATATCACCATGCCCATTAAAAATGTGTTTATTGGGGCGCAGTGGTTTGAGGTGCGCCCCATGTTCGCAGTTCGGATCCGACCTGTGGCACTTTCCTGCATACTCTATCCACTATCCTCTGCTATCAATAAAGGCAGAAAAAGCCCAAAAATAAATCTTACAAATAAAAATAGCATGTTTATGTGAAATGGGGAGAAAAGCGTTTCATGCCGTTCTTTGTGTTTGTCCATTATAACCGCTGTTACACTGGAAGTGGGGATTTTTTTGCCCAATCAGAAGGCAGCAGCTTCCCCCTTTATCGTTGAATAGGTGCACTTTGTACCCCAACAGAAGGCGTCAAGAAAAGTGGAATGGCACAGATTCATTTTGGGCTTAATGATTTGGGAAAATAATCTAATTGCGATTTTTTTCCCCCAGTATTGCAGTTGAGATTTAATACGCAATTATTTCTTAAGTTCCCCATCTCATGCATTTTCCAACAAAAAAGCAATAATTCATTCTATACTATGACCAACACAATATCAGATTGAACTAGGGCTGAATAATTTTGAAAACATACTTTGTTGTGATGATTTTAAGTTATTTTGCAAATTGCATATGAACTGTTGTATTCAAAGTAATGGTAATTTTTATATAATTCTCATATTAAATTAGAAAAACTGACAAAAATGAAGAAAATAGGATTTTTTTCTACAATCTAAAAATTCAATTCTAAAAATATGGCACTATTCTGAATGCATGATATGCAATGCATAGCATCTCTGCTGCATAAAAATTGGTATTTTGACACAAATTTGAGGTCAAAGAAATATTGCATTGTCTACGATTTGAAAATTGCTGCAGGCCATATTGCGATTTAATCTAATTTGCGGTTAATTGCCCAGCCCTAGATTCATTATACTCATACCTTGCCTAACTTTGGCAGTGGAGATCACACATTGCTGATAAACAGTGGGTCATTATAGGTGACAATTAAGCTTTGACCATCCCGTTCATACTGTGGATGTCCATGTTGATCTCCTCCATATATTTACATGGTTAACAGCCCTCCTTTACACATGTACTTACCAAAAATACAATAAACTCCCATCCCCAGTGGCTAAAGACTGAGTATATGAGAAAACACAACTGTTGTATTTTCTGTAATCATTATGCTGAAAATATTTTTACATTTTTGCGCCTCCTTCGTAGTCCGTTGCGCCATTTCACAGTTGATCACAGTGCATGGAAGGACATTCATCATACCCCTTTTTTTCAAGTGTGGTCCTGGAAAATCTTCATTTCAATGTCAATGTAGCCCTCAATACAAATGAGAATTGGGAAACCTTCACCTGACAAGAACGTGCAAAACCAGGGGGAGGGGCTAAGATAAGGGCTAAGGGGTAGAAATAGGACTGACCCTAAGTCTAAATAACTGATCTAAATTTGACTGGAATCACAATATGACCTGCTGTTTCCAAATCCCAGGAGTTGCAATGTCTCTTTAAAGCAAAGGTGTCAAACTCAAGGCCCGGGGGCCAAATCCGGCCCATGGTACAGTTATACCTGGCCTGCAAGATCCCATTCTTATTATAATTGGTTCAAAAATATGAGGTCTGGATATTTCCTCCAGTAGAAAAATGTAAACCTAACCTTGATGATATCAAATATCCATACTTCATAAAAATGTGAAAAAATAAGAAATAATAAAAATTAGGAAAAAGAAATGTGAGAAAATAATAAATTAGTGTTTTCTTTTCATATTTTCAATTTTTCATTGCACAATTATGACTTTGATCTATTATTTGGACTTTAATTTCAAATTTTGACCTTTTACATTTATTATTTGGACTTTTTATCTCTCATTTTGTCATTTTGAATGTATTATTTTGACTTTTGTCTTTGTCAATTTTTAATTTAGACTTTTTATCTCATATTTTGACTTTGTCAGTTTATTATTTTCACTTTTTATCTCATATTTTGAGCTTTTTGATTTATAATTTTGACCTTTTATTTAATTGTTTGACTCTTTCAATTTATCATTTAGACCTTTATCTCATATTTTGACCTTTTAGGTGCACCATTCTAAATTTTAAGTCATATTTTTGCCTTAAAAAAATATGACTGTGACTTTCTATTTAATATATTTGCCTCTTAAAAGTATTATTTAATGTCTAATTTTGTGTTTTGACCTTTTGAACTAATAAGTTTGACATTTTAACTCAGATTATGAGCCTTTTAACTTATAGTTTTGACTTTTTAAATCTCAGAATCTTTTATCATCCGTGCTAGTTTTTTCCCCCATAATTTATTACTGGTGAAAATGAGGTTGACAGTTTGGTTAAATGTGAACCCTGTTAGGCCTTTAGGTTAGACCTAAATTTAGAATCCAGCCCGTTCTGTGATTGCGTTTGACACCCCTGCTTTAAGGTGAAACTTGTCAAAGATCCATTTCAAAAACCATTCTGATTTAAATATTTTGCAGCAGAGATGTTCTTGCACACATTTTATGCTAAGTGAGAATAAATTGGCTTTGGTTGCTCAGAAATCTCAAAAAATCCTACTCATCAATCATGTTTCCACTCTTTCAGTAAGAATTTCACAAAATTTTCAAATAAAAGAAAATAAGGATATGAAAATATCTGTATAATACCACAGATCATAACAAATTTACAGTATAAGTCAAAATAAAAGCAATATTGTTTTTCAAAATTGCCCAATGGATATGCAAATAACTGCATACAGTAACGGACTAAACTGAACCACTGTAAAATAAGCATGGAATTGCTCCCACACCCTTCAGAGTCTTTCGTTATAGTTTTGATTGAGAGCCTGAACTTTTGTTTAAAGGCAGAAATCATCCAAAGAAACAAATTTGACATATAATATGCTAAAATATGCAGATATGGTTTATTACCAGCTGATTTTAGGCTGTTTATCAGCCCTCCTGCTTGTGTCTTCACCTTCCGTCACACAGCCCAGCCTCCAGCTGAACTGTGTGAACCGATAAAAGGGCGTAGCAGCGTCTCCACCCAGCTCCTCCTCACCCTGAGCCAAGCTACGCTCAGCTCAACTGGAAGGAGGCCAAGATCTGGACTGGAGGCTCGCTGCTGCTCCCTACTCTTTCACTTCTCTCTGTACCAGTCTGTCTCTATTCCCATCCAGCCCCTCTCCCTCTCTTTCTCCCCCTCCTCCCTCCCCCTCAGTGTCCCACACAGCAGCCATTGTTCCCCGTGATTTCGAGTTACATGCCAGCTGAGCCCTGGGTGGCTGTGGAGGCGAACAGGGTGCTCGGTTCCTCTGAGGAGGCAGAAAGAATCTAGGGCGTAACACGGAGAAGCTTCATGCAAGTTATGTGAAAGTGTGGATTGAGGAAGCAGCAATTCCTCAAAGGACAGTGGTTTTAATTAATTGGAAAAAGAGGGTTGTGGTTGTTTAGTAGAATTTCCACACTGTAAATTCGGGATCCTCTTATATCGGTATCTTTAATATTTCTCCTCTAGAGGGAATCACAAGAATCTCAGTCCTCTTTCATGTTCTCCTGACGTCCAAAGGCAATATATAATTCCAAGACCGAGTGAGACAGTATAATATCAATGCTACATGCAACTGTACATGTTTGCAATATAAAAAAGAGTAGGAGGACAATCAGGCAAGTAGAAAAGAGTACATGCATGAAGACACATTGGCTAACCACAACTTCCCACAGTAATTTTTCAAGTGTCTTGTATCTGCATGTGCAAAAACATCATTCCCATAGATAGCTGAACAGCCACCATCGGTGAACCAGGATCTTAAGGCCATTATAAGCATGCAAAGAACAAACGGCTCTGTGAATAAACAGTCCTTTCCATAGCAGCAGTAGCATAACGAAGCTCCTCCATCATTATGCCTCTGTTACTACTCTGATCCCAGCACAGAGGGGGGATTACTCTCATTGTGCCTTGTGATATCATGTATTAAAGATGAAATGTCACTGGAGGCGTAAATAAAACACCTCAGACTGGCAATCTGTATGGGAAAAAAACAACACAATTTAACTTTTAATCTAAGGCAGCAGCTATTCTCTTAAAAATGTGAACGGGATGTTTTCAGGTGTTGCAGGTCTTTGAAATAACCTTTTTATTTTCAACTCCTGAATGTCCCTACTCTGGTGACCAATGGGGCTTTTCCATTATATTGAGCAGCTTCTGTGGAGCTATTATTGTTGCAAAAGTATTTGCAAATAAGTACAAAGATCTGTGCACAAATCTGCAAATGCATAGGCAGATTTGAAAACGCATGCACAAATCCTCAAATTCATGCAAAGATTTGTAAATACATGCAAAGATCTGTAAATTCCTATGAAGAGCCACAAATGCGTGCACCAAGCTGCAAATATGTGCTCAGATCCATAAATGCATGCAAAGATCTGTAAATTCGAGCAAAGATTTGTAAATGCGTGCAAAGATCTGTAAATTCGTACAAAGATCCACAAATGTGTGCACATATCTGCAAATATGTGCTCAGATCTGTAAATCCGTGCAGAGATCTCTGATTTTGTGCAAAGATTTGTAAATGCGTGCAAAGATCTGTAAATTTGTACAAAGATCCACAAATGTGTGCACATATTTGCAAATATGTGCTCAGATCTCTAAATGCATGCAAAGATCTGTAAATGCGTGCAAAGATCTGTAACTTTGTACAAAGATTCACAAATGTGTGCACTAATCTGCAGATATATAGACCACTTTGTAAGTGTGGACTTAGTTCATTTTGGTTAAGAAAACTCACTCCTTTTTGCTTCAAGTTGTCATAATCCTCACAAGCCATCAGTTACACCTGAATTCTGCCTCTTAATTGGCTGTCATACACACATGACTTTTGCAACAATTTTGTTGACACAGCTTGCATTTTGTAGTTTACTCCCCAGTGGCAGGACACACCTCCAATACCCAACTGGAACTTTCAGTTGATGGTTGGCTGGAAAATGCCATGGTAAAAACATAGCATTCAGACACGTAACTAATGCTAAAAGTTTAAGGAGATTTTTAGGAGTTTTGTGCACAAAAGAAAAGCTTGAATAAGATCTGCCTTAAACTGAGACCTTGAGATAAAGTATTTTTGGGTTTTGTATTTGTATCTCAGTCCGAAAAGGTTTCCAATCTTCTCCCATTTACCCGTGACGCTCTGTTCTCTCCAGCAGGCGGAGGTTGGTGATGACTGCACACAGCCCACAGACCTAGTAAAGGTGAAGACAGAGCCTTCACTCTGTAAGACAGAGCCTTCCTCGCCACAGCCGAGCCCTGCAGAAGACCAGACCGAGCCCGTCGACCTGTCGCTCAACAAACCTCGCTCCTCTTCACTTCCTGTGTCTACGACAAGCACCACAGTCAACCCTGCACCCAGCGGCGCTGTGACCCAGCCGGGCCTGTCTGCTACACCCGTCCCCTCTGCAGTACAATCCATAGGCTCTATGGTAACTTCCTCATCATCATCCTCTATCACTGCTGTTTCTTAAAAATAATTCAGAAGGGTGATACTGACTTATATCGTCTTCCAGGTCCTCTCTCCAGGCTCCATCCTGGCCACTCAGGGTGCAGGAGGTCAGCAGATCCTTCACGTCATACACACAATCCCCTCCGTCAGCATGCCCAGTAAGGTGGGGCAGCTCCAGACCATCCCGGTGGTGGTGCAGTCGCTGCCAGTCGTCTACACAACCATGCCGACTGACGGTGTTGCAACAGCAGCTATCACAGTGCCGCTCATAGGCAGCGACGGGCGCTCAGAAGGATCCGGTGAGTGGTTCAATGAAATCCTCTCGTAGAAAGCATTAAATATCCAGAGTAGATGCCCATCTGTTATGCACGGCTTTGGAATCCAAAGAGGTTAAAATTCTCCTGGAAATGTCATCTAAGAAACAAAAAGCCCTCTGCGTGGGCTTATACAGTTCCAGTGGTCCTATCTTTGACCGTCACACCCACCATTGTTCTTCCATGTTTGTGTCGCTCCTGCCCACACTATCATTTATGGTGAGCTCCGGGTCTCAGAGGAGTGCAGCTCAATTCCTAGTGGAGATGCTCTGAGGTTGTGGTTAGTGATATGTTGGACTTGCCCTCAGCCTGCCTGCCAATCTTTGCTATTTTAGAATCTCTCCATCCACGAAGGATGATTAATATTCCCGTTATAGCTACCAATGCTGTGCATCTGTAAATGTATCACCAGCTGATACTATCCTTTTGATTCTAATATGGACCTTTAAAAGGCTGGTTTACAGGAGGAAAATGTCTCATGGTTAAAGCTGAAATACAATCCCTATAGAAAGTATTCAACCCCTTGGATGCTTTACCCTTTTGTTGATTTTATACATCAGTCATGGTCAATATATTTTGGCTTTTTTGACAACAATAAAGTGCTGCAATCAAAGCACTGAGTCTGTATGGATAGGTCTCAATCAGGCTTACACATCTGGACATTTGCAATTTTACTTCATTCTTCTTTGCAAAACTGCAAAAAAAGTCCTTCCAGGACCGGCTGCTGAGAAGCATCCCCACAGTATGATGCTGCCACCACTGTGCTTCACTGCGGGGATGGTATGTTTGTGGTGATGTACAGTGTTTGGCACCTTGTCTGATGGCCTAAATCTCCATTTTGGTCTCTTTGTTCTTTTGTTTTCCTGGTGTAATGGTAACCAGGAATACTGATTAACCAGTGACTGGACCTTCTAGACACAGGTGTGTTTATCACCACACTCAGGTGATCCCCATTTCACTAACTGGGAGACGACTTTCACTAAGTGGCTGGACCTCTGTTGGATTAGGCCAGTCAATCTAAAGTGGGTGAATATTTATGCAGTCACTTATTTTATATTACATCCATCCAACCATCTTCTTCCGCTTATCCGAGGTCGGGCTGCGGGGGCAGCAGCTTAAGCAGGGAAGCCTGCTTTGTCCAGCTCTTCCCGGGGGATCCCAAGGCGTTCGCAGGCCAGCCGAGAGACATAGTCTCTCCAGCGTGTCCTGGGTCTTCCCTGGGGCCTCCTCCCAGTGGGACCTGCCCAGAACACCTCATCAGGGAGGCATCCATACCAGATGCCCGAGCCACCTCATCTGGCTCCTCTCGACGCGGAGGAGCAGTGGCTCTACTCCGAGTCCCTCCCGGATGGCCGAGCTTCTCACCCTATCTCTAAGGGAGAGCCCAGACACCCTGCAGAGGAAACTCATTTCAACCGCCTGTATCCACAATCTCGTTCATTTGGTCACGACCCACAGCTCATGACCATAGGCGAGGGTAGGAATGTAGATCGGCCGGTAAATTGAGAGCCTCGCCTTTCAACTCAGCTCTTTCTTCACCAGGACAGACCGATGCAGAGACCGCATCACTGCTGATGCTGCTCCCGCTCCATTCTTCTTATATATTACATATTTTTCTTTATTTGACATTATTGTGTAGAAAGCTGTTCTCACTTTGACATTCAAGGGTGTTTTTTTGTCAAAAAAGCCAAATTATTTTGACCAAGATAGATTTCTAAAATCGACAAAAGGGTAAAACCTCAAACAGGGTGAATATGTTTTGTTGGCACTGTATGGTGAGTGTATCAGCTGATATCATTTGATGATCAGTGTAGGTATGAAAACATGTGTTGGGCATCCCCTAGCAGAGGGAATCATAAATTATGAGGTTGGACTGTGCTTACTGGGAGAAACTTAGCGACACTGATACAGATAATCTGAGATTAGAACACATCACTGGATAAAATCCATTTAAAAGCATATCACTTGCATTCTCCCTGAGGAGGTAATTTTGAAGATATCTTATTAATCATAAAGAGAGATTAATCCAAAAGAGGGCTTATCCACTGTCCAAACAGGAAGCTTACTGATAGGTTCTTGTGTTTGTAGTAATCTATTAACTTGTGCGTGAGGATGCACAGAAAGCTCTGACCTTTCTGTGACTCTACAGTTTATCATTGTGTGAAAAGGTGATGTGTATCACTACTGTAAAATCTTATCAAACCAAGCTCAAGTTTCCTGCTGCCATCATCGTGAAACACCTCGAGCAGTCCGCTCGATCGGCGTTAAGCAACGGTGAGCAGAGAGGCCGAAGGCGGTGTAATCCATCCCTGAGTAAACACTGGGGGGAAGCTCGACATTTGCTCAGGCAAGCTGGCAAAACAGGCCTCCACCCCTTTGACAAACTGCAGTAAAGTCCCCTCGGTGAAGTCAGAGGCACTCACCTCGCCGTCTCATCCCGAGCAGCCTCATCTCAGGAATGTAAACGGGGGAGGCACTGAAACTGGCCCGAGGATGCTCTCGGATTGTTTGACCTCATCAGTGAGTGACGTTCACAACATGCCAGGAGTTTTTGACTCATTGAGTGCTATAATTTACAGTTTTCACTTTCTCCACTCCATTTCAAACCCTCCTTCATTTCCCAGCATGCATTTAAAGTGTCTCAGAAACACAAAAACTGTGAAGTTTATGCACTAGTTTCAGAAGCATTCATCCTTTTTATCATTGGCTGCATATTTTACTCACATAAGAACCCAGACGACAAAATCTCTCCCATTGTAATGAACCGTTCAGTAATGAAGTATTTTAATACCATTTCATTAATCTTTATAAGCCGGTTTGAGCAACTTTGCTCGCTTCAGTGGCTGTAAAAGTAATCAAGCAATGGCAGTAATCTCTCCTTACTAAAATGTGATTTACAGGAGGCTGTAAAGAGGCTTGTTTGGACTGTTACACCTGGAGCCACACCTAAATGATGTATCACAATGTCCTGACACACCCTGGACTTTGGCATCAAGCTTGAAGTCAACAACAGATGCTTTAATACTGTTGACAAGTTGATTTTGTCGACATGTTTCTTGTTTAGATATTGGGCCTGTTTTTTGGGATTAACTCTATGCTCCTTATATGAAAGTTCTTGTAGCCTTAAAGTCTAAAAGGATCTAAATCAGTGTTACTCAACCCTGCTCAACCATAGAGCCAAATTGTTAAAAATACCTTTGCAAGAGCCACAATCTAAGAGGTGAAAAGTGGCAATAAAAATAAGTTAAAGCAAAAGAGTCAAAAAGCTGTAATAAAAGGTCACCAAAAACATGTGAACAGGGGTAAAATAAGCAGAAAACGGCAAAAACTGGGTGAAAAGTGACAGAAATGTGGAGAAAAAGAGATGTGACAAAAAATGACTTACAGGTGGCAAAAACATGGTAAAGATTGAGTGAAAAAAGTGGCAAAAAGCAGCAAAAATGTAGGGGGAATGGGAAAGAGTGACATGTAATGGCAAGAGACACCTTAAATGGGCAAAAAGTGGCAAAAAAGGGAAAATATGCAATTTGCAAAAAGCAGGATAAGAGGTAAAAACTGGTGAAAAAGGGCAAAATGAGAATAAAGTGGCAAAACTGAGCTAAAAGCAGCAAAAATTGATTAAAAGTGGCAAAAAGGGTTAAAAAAAAGGGGCAAAAAAATTGCAAATCAGGGCAATGGAAATATACAGACAAAAAAATAAAGGTTGACAATTACGTTTGACAATTAAAGCCTACAGTAGAAGTGTGGGAAACAAATTGCAATGGATAATTCTGAGGTCAAAGTTTCCCTTTTTTGTGGTTTTCCAGGGGAATCATATTTCAAATTTAGACATTAAAGAGCCTCAAATCATCACAAAAGAGCCATGTGTGGCTCTAGAGCAACGCGTTGAGTATCACTGATCTAAATAATGCATCAGATCTGCATTCCTTCCTGAGGTGGGCAAAGTTAATCAGTCATTGACGTCTGTTTCCCATCAGTCTGTTGGCAAAACGTCATTATTGATAGCAGATATGCAGTTAATAATTAACTGCAGTTATTGTTAATGGTTATTATCAAAACAATTTCAGCATATGAGTTCAGAAGAGGACATGATGAAGTATGAAATTTGTACTCAAATCCATGTATTTAAATGTAGAGTCGGCCCCTCTTTTGCAGCGATAACAGCCTCTAGTCTCCTTGGAGTGTTTCGTGGAAATTTGTGCCCATTCATTGTAGAGCATTTATGAGGTCAGGCACTGATGTTGGACCAGAAGGCCTGGCTCTCAATCTCTGTTCCAGTTCATCCCAAAGGTGATCGATGGGGCTGAGGTCAGTCAAGTTATGAACACATCAAACCGTGTCTTTAAAGTCCTTGCTTTGTGCACTGGGGTACAGTCATGTTAGAATAGAAAAGGGCCTTCCCCACATTGTTGCCACACAGCTGAAAGCATAGCATTGTCCTACATGCCTTTGCATGCTGAAGCATTAAGTTTGGCCTTCACTGGAGATAAAAGGCCTAACCCAAACTTTCTTCTGGCATCCTCCAAACCCAGACTCACCCATCTGACTGCCAAACGTGATTCAACACTCAACAGATCAGTTTCCACTGCTCCACAGTCCAGTGTTGGTGTGCTTGACACCACTCCCTCCGACGCTTGGCATTAGGCTTTGTGATGTGAGAGTTGCATGCAGCTGCTCAGCCATGGAAACCCTTTCATGAAGCTCCAGCTGCACAGTTCTTGTGCTTAATCTGCAGAGTGTAGGGGACTTTATCCCACCATGCACCTTAGCAGCCGTTGACTCCACTCTGTGATTTTACATGGCCTTCAGCTTGGTGGCTGAGTTTCTGTTGTTCCTAAATGCTTTCATTTCCTAAGTGGAATATCCTGCAGAGATTAAATTTCACACAGTCTTATTGCAAAGGTGGCATCCATTTCAGTACCATGCTTGAAGCCACTGAGCTCTTCAGAGGATCACAAATGTTTGCAAATGGAGACTGCATGCTACTTTTGTCAATAAAGAGGATGTCACATCTGTGGCGTACAACTGCTGCACATGTTCACAGTGACAGGAGAGCTTCATCATCGCACCATTGTGGAAAATGCACCCTGAAAACACCAACATACAGTGTTACTCTGTGACAACGTTGGGTTGAATTTGCCAAGCCCTTGATCCTTTGCAGCTCAAGTATTTTGTCCAAATGTTGTCACATTTGTCTTAAAAAAGCCAAACTGGTTGCTACAGATATTTTAACTCCATTCCTTATGCAGCTTTGCAGTATCAAGTAAAGGGAGGGTGGTAGTGACATATTTACCAGATGCTTTGAGAACATGATCTCATGCAGTTTTATTAAAGTTATCATTACTGAGTTGGCTCATTCACATGTCCTTTTTAACTGATGTAATCTAATATCATATCAATATAATATCAATAATGTAAGTAGGTCCTGGAGGTCCAGCTGTCAGTGAGGGGGCTGCCTCATCTTAAAGTCTGAACTAAAGTTCTGGAGTGTTGCATCTTCAGAATCTTCTTGTACCTGCAAATTCAACAAGAAAGAGGCAGCTGATTCCCACTCCTCATGTGCTGTGTGGAAGGTATAAGAGAGGAGGGCTGCAGAGGTAGATGGAAGAAGGGAAGAGAGTGGGTGGAGGTGAGCTAAGGGTGTGGGGGAGGGTGTGGCTGAGCATGCAGAGAGGAGGAGAGGGTGCAGGGGTTGAGAGGAGAGGAGCTGGGTCGCTTTTGAAAAAGAAAGGCCGCAGCGGCGGATGGGGGATTAATTGTCTGCAGAGACAAAGAGCACTTTTAGCTGTGTGACCCTCTGCCACACACACGCATGCAACAGCACACAAACACGTAAAAATACTCCACCCAGATTCCTTGCATCACCCTTCCAAGTACCCTACCCCTCCCTTCACCCTCGCCTTTGCCAGGCTGGGTGGACTTTGACCAGCATGGCTGCTGCATTCCTGCAGACAGAGGAGGAGGAGGAAGGGGAAGGGGGGATGTACGGGTAAATCTGGCTTTGTTTTCAATCATGTTGTTTTTATTTTGACGTATTTTATTCCTTTGTTTGCCCATGTCATGTTTCCGCTTTGCTGAGATTGTTCCTCATGAGCAGTAGTGCATGAAGTCTGTAAATTGTGAACGTGACGAGGAGAAAAAGAGGAGTGATGGAGGAGTGGGAGCCTTTCACTGAGACAGAAAGAATTGGAGTCATGTACCAATAAATCACATGAATTAGTGCTTCTGTCTGATCTGAACAAAGATTTCTGACAGGAGGACTTGGGATTTAGATGATGAATGCATTTTTTTCTCACCTAATGACTGCAGTTTATTTTAAGTTGAACTTAAACTGATTTATATGCACAATACTGTACAGAACATCCAGGCATGTTTAGGCCAAAAATTAAGGCTGATGTGTGGCAGGTAAGGCCGCCTAAGGGCACCATCCGGCAGGAAGGAGGATTGACACAACCCCGGTTGAGCTCTGGATGTCCTTGAGTTTCACCAGGGGAATGGGAAAAAATTATGTTAAAAACATAACAAAGTCTACACCTTTAGGGTGGAGTAAGAGGTGTATGTGGTGAGTAAACATGGCCTAGGGCAGTGGTTCTCAACATGAGGGCTGGGACCCTATAGGGCAGGGGTGTCAAACTCAAGGTCCAGGCCCGGTGCAGTTATCCCCAAGATCATATCATGTTTTTATTATAACAGGCCCACCGGTATGAGTTCTGCAGATTTTCTCCAGTATAAAAATGTAACTTAACCTTGATGGTTTAAAATATTCTTGTTAAGTCTTAAAACTTTGACTTTGAAGAATAAGGCTGCTCCCAATTCTCCCCTTAACCCTCAATCTTACCCTCGAGCTCAACCCTCAGTCTTAACTCGCCCCTCAAAATCAAGTGTAAGGGCCATCTCGTGACTTAGAAATGGGACACTCTTTAATAGCAGTTACGATTTCAGACTGTAGAGGGCAGTAATGTGCCAAAACTGCGTAGTCTGTTGATTCAGAGGAAGAAGAACAATGAGAACGTGTTAATATTCAACCCAGTAACATATAAACACCATAAACACAGACATATTCAGCTGAAAGTCACCGTATAACACGACCATTAGCTAACGCCAAACACCAGTTGTAACTCGTAGGTTTGTCTGCGGCGGCACTGTTACAATCGTAAAAATGATAGTACATGTTATGCTACAAAAAGGCAAATAATCCATAAAATAACATTAAACAAAGATATTGGAGTGGTTTTTGTAATTTTTAGATCTCTGTTAACAAAGAAATTTACATTTGTATCTCATTTCTTTCCCGCATTCACCGCCATCTTTCTTGGAGTGATATCCCTCAATACCAAGGGAGCTCCAGGAACATCTCAAAATTGAGGGAGGTAAATCCCTAAAATTCGCCCCTCAACTCAACTCTCAGGAGAATTGGGACGGCCCTTGCACTTTGCGGGATCATGATTTTGCGACATGGTTAAGATTGACGGTTAAGGGGAGAATTGGGATTCAGCCTTAATCTGGCTTTACGCCTCAACAGCACTCCTGTGCTTCTTTTAATGCAAAAAAAAAAAAACAAAAAAAAGCAAACATGAATATAAATCTCAAAATACCCAGCCTTCAACCAAACTATCTCAGCTATCAGAGATTTAAAAGTAAGCCTACAACTCTAAAAACCATCCTCTTTGGTGAAGACGCTTTGTTTCTAACAGTGACTTCAAAAACCTGAGGACAACCAGCCGGAGCTTCTCATAGCCTCCAGAGACTTTTGTTAAGTTAATTGCTAATTAGCAAAATCTTTGAGTTCTGCAGAGTAATTTTCATTAACATCTGTTCATTGTGTTCACTCCGGCGTTGACATTGTCCAAGGTTGTTGAGAGGAAAAGAGACAGTCTGTTGTTTTCTGTGAACATTTTAGTAAAAGGGACATAAGTTAAGGATGTAAACATGCTGTGAAAACCAGACCACACCTAACCACACAAACTCATGGGGGAAGCTTTTGTCTTGCTAAGTTGCTGGAATCCAGGCCTGACTATAAGGAAGTTATTAACCCCCCGCTGTTCACTTGTTCTCACCCATCCTCCACTTTCTCTTGTCTCCATTTCTTCCTCCTTTCCTTTTCAATTCTTTGATTTGTCCCTTTCTTTGGGGCTTTCAGCTTCCTTATCAGCCCTCCTCCCATGGCTTTCCATGTCTCCCTCTAATTTTCCACTTTATTCTTCTCAGTATAAATTTACCAAATGTTTCTCTCTTTGTGTCTGTCTTCACAGTTCGTATCAAGCCGGGTTCCACGTCTCCGGTGGAGTACCAGAGTGACAGTGATGCAGAGAGTGGCACAGAGTCGGGGTCTGCCTCCCTCAGCGCCCAGAGCATCGATGCAGGGTGAGTTCAGCATCAGACGCAACTAAATCTCTTTTTATAACGTCTGCTGAAATGTTGAGTATCTATTGGGACTTTATTGAAAGATAGTAAGGATCTACTTGAAACTATGTTGACCCTTGCTGTTGATAAATGAAGCTGATTTACAGTGCCGTGAAAAGTATGTGCCCCCTTTCTGATCCCTGATGTTTTTGCATATTTATCACACTTACATGTTACCGATCATCAAACCAATTTTTATATCACACAGAGACAACCCTAGTAAAGAGAAAATGCAGTTTATAAATGATAATTTTATTGATTAAGGAGGAAAAACTTCCAAACCTGTCTGGCCCTGTGTGAAAAAGTAATTGCCCCCCTTGTTAAATCATGAGTTAACTGTGATTAACCACAGTTCTTGGAAAGCTGAGTTCACTTTCACTGGCCACACCCAGGCCTGTTTACCGCCAGATTTGTTGAATCAAGAAATCACTTAAATAGAAGCTGTCAGACAAAGTGAAGTAGGCGACAAGATCTCAGAAAGGAACGCATCATGCCACGATCCAAAGATATTCAAGAACAAATGAGAAACAAAGTGATTAAAATCTATCAGTCTGGAAAAGGTTACAAAGACATTTTCAAGGCTTTGGGACTCCAGCAAACCATGGTCAGAGACGTAATCCACAAATGGAGAAAACTGGGAACAGTGGTGAACCTTCCCAGGAGTGGTCGGCCAACCAAAATGACTCCAAGAGTGCAACGACGACTCATCCAGGAGGTCACAATAGAACCCAGAACCACATCCAAAGACCTGCAGGCCTTACTGGCCTTAGTCAAGGTCAGAGTTCATGACTCAACCATCAGAAAGACACTGGGCAAAAATGGCATCATGGGAGAATTCCAAGGCCAAAACCACTGCTGACAAAAAAAGAACACAAAGGCTCCTCTCACATTTGCCAACAAACATCTTGATGATCCCCAAGACTTTTGGAGAAATATTCTGTGGACTGACGAGACAAAAGTAGAACTTTCTGGAAGGAGTGTGGCCCGTTACATCTGGAGTAAAAATAACAGCATTTGATAAAAAGAACATCATGCCAACAGTTAAACATGGTGGCGGCAGTGTGATGTCTGGGCCTGCTTTGCTGCTTCAGGACCTGGACCACTGTGATTGACGGAACCATGAATTCTGCTGTCTACCAGAAAATCCTGAAGGCCAACGTCCTACCATCAGTTTGTGCCCTCAAGCTTAAGCCCTCTTGGGTCATGCAGCAGGACAAGGACCTGAAACATACCAGCAAGTCCACCTCTGAATGGCTCTGAAAAAAACACAAAATAAAGGATTTAGAGTGGCCAAGTCAAAGTCTGGACTTAAATCCACTTGAGATGCTGTGGTGTGACCTTAAACACGCAGATCAAGCTCCAAAACCCTCCAATATGGCTGAAGTAAATAATTCTGTGAAGAGGAGTGGGACAAAATTCCTCTACAGTGATTAGAAAGACTCATCACCAGTCATCGCAAATGCTTGATTTCAGTTATTGCTGCCAAGGGAGGAACAACCAGTTTTAAGGTTCAGAGGGCAATTACTTTTGCACACAGGGCCAGATATGTTTGTGTATTTTTCTCCCTTTAATCAATAAAATCATCATTTAGAAACTGCATTTTCTATTTACTTGGGTTGTCTCTGTGAGATATAAAAATTGGTTTGATGATCGGAAACATTGAAGTGTGATAAATATGCAAAAAATCAGGAATCAGAAAGGGGGCTAATACTTTTTCACAGCACTGTAGGAGAGCGAAAGACTGCAGTTCCTCTTCCACAACATTTATACAATGCATTCACAGGGATTTGTGTCCATTTTGGGCATTTAGACACTAAAATGGTTTGCATGGGCACACCTCAGTGCATAAACAATTTGATATCAGACAGCCCAGACTGCATACAGTGGTGGTCTGGGATGCCTTCATCCAGACTGGATTGATTGTTTAGATGGAAGAGGTACTGGGCTGGCATGCATCTGTCAAAGTCAGAACCAAAGAACAGGTGATACACCTTTAATCGCTTGTTATTGGAGACGCTCTGAAGGTTTAAGTCCTGTGCTTTCGTCTGCACGGACTTTAGAACAGCGGTGTAAAACTAAATCACAGCAGGAGCCGGATGCTGAATTTCAGTCAGATCTGAGGGCCTGACAGAGTCAACATTTAACCATAAACTGTCAACCTTATTTCCAACAGTTATGGGGGGAAAATTAGCAGTGATGATTTTGAGATTTAAAGAAGTAAAAATAATGAATTAAAAGGCTCAAAATCAGAGATAGTCAAACTTATTAGTTCAAAAGGTCAAAACAAAATTACGTGTCAAAATTATCTTTTTAAAAAAGCAAATATATGAAAAAGCAAGTCAATTATGTTTTAAAGGTCAAAATATGAGATACAATTTTAAATTGTGAGGCTTAAAGGTCACAATATGGGATTAAAAGTCAAAGTTAGGAGTTGAAAGGTCAAATAATGACATAAAATTAAAAAATAATGAGTCAAAAAATGTATATGACTTAAAATTTTAAATTGGGACCTGAAGGTAAAAAAAAATATACATAGGTCAAATCTTTAAATTTGAAAAGGCAGAATATGAGAACTTATATGAAAATAATGAGTTTCCGTTATTATTGTGAGATGCAAAACTGATAAAAATGAAATGAATGAACAATTTTTTACCATATCCTGACTTTTTATGTAATTATTCTTAGCCTTTGTTTTTTCTAAATCATTGAGGTTAAGTTTACATTTTTGTACTGGAGGAAATCTGCAGGCCTCATTGGTCCGGGTATAACCGTACAGCGGGCCGGATTTGGCCCCCGGGCCTTGAGTTTTACGCCCCTGCTTTAGAAAAGTGGTTTCACATAGCTGTAAAATAAAAACATCAGTACTGAATAGTCAGATTTTGATAATAAGTCATGTGATTACTTCTGTGACGTAGGGCTGTCAAGATTAATCACATCCCATCAGATTGAGTTGCTCTGTAAAGTGGGAGGGACAAAAGGCCCGACAGCAGCAGGATTGGCTTCAGAAGACATATTGACGTCAATCAGACCTCATCCAGTAACAGTCTGGAAGTATGATGACTTAATTAATTAAGCTTCCCACCTGTGGCCCGAGAGGAAAAATGTCTGCCGTGTATTTTTGCTGACTTGTCTTTTGTCAACCAACTCGGTTTGGAGCAGGATGGCCTTTGTAGAAATGTTTTCCTCCACAGAGCTCTACCGTAAATCAAGTGTGTGTAAAGTTGATGTCAGGATGATGTTAATACCATAAAGTATGATGTTTCAGAGTAAAATCCATGATAAGAGTCAGGGAGGGAGACACTAATGCTCAGCAGGGTTTCTGGGAAATGCTGTCTTTGTGTGCATGGCCTCCCTCCCCTGCAGCCTCTTGACTAATTACATTACTGCAGCGCTGCCTGGACTGGACACTTATATAACCTTATATAACCCAGCGTAGAGCAGAGCATGCTGGAGTGGCTCTATCAGCACCAGACTGGAGTGTTCAGGACTTCATCACTGAGGTCATTTCGTCCTCTGGTGAAAACATGGACATTTGACATGCTGTGACTGGTTGTACTGCAGAGTAAAGGTTAATGTGCCACTGAAGCCTCTTTAAATACAATCCTCGAGGTGTCTGTGTGGGTGTGTTTCTAAGCAAATTAGGTCAGAGCTGCTGCCACACCCACTGGGCGAGGCTGCCTCACTGTAACTGAAGTTCAGGGTGTGGACGTGACGGTTAGCTCGCCACTGTAATCTACACTTTGTGTGGATGCGTGTGCGTGACGGGACAATCAGAGAGAGGGTGATACCAACAATAAACAAGTGTTTTTGTGTTATTTTGTAAGGCTGTGTACATTTCTCAGTGTGGTTGTCTGTGTGTGTTTATGTGTGTATTAGTGTGTGTATTAGTGTGTTGCTGGGCAGTGCTGTCCCAGCACTGGGTGTAAACATGGTTTCGTAATCCACTTTGCAGTCACACCTCTTTGTAAACCAACCAGAGAGAAACAGAAAGGATTTGAACTGTTTTCACAGTAACTTATTTTACAGTCCTATGAGAAATTATCAAAAACATGTAAAAAAATAAAGATTAAAGATTCATCAAAAGCTTGATTCAGGAAAAAAAGAGCCTGAAAAAAGAGAGGTAGAGAGAGGACTGTTGGAGTGGAAGTTGTTGTACAGCTGTGTGGACAAGTCGTGACCCGCAGCGCCCTCCAGTGGCCAGATATCTACTTTTATTCAAACTTAAACCCTAATTAGAGATGGACTGCTCTATTTTCTCAGCATCACACAAATCATTTCACAATCAAGCAAAGGAGGAAAAAGTCAGAGTTTTGTACTCAAGTAAAAGAATATTCACTTTGGTTTAAATTCACTTAAGCTGAAGTCAAATTATTGTTCAACAAATCAACTTAAGTAAAAGTAAAAAGTTGTTAATTTAAAGCTGACTTTAAGAACTGAGTAGCTTCTGAGGAGCTGACCAATGAAATATGATCCTTCTTTTTTGACAAGAACAACCCAGTAGTATAAATTTTCAAGGTTGTTCAGGTAAAGTCACACCTCTATGATGAAGTAAAAAATCTCTGCTTTGGGATGTGGAATCATTCTCTGATCATCATGTAGTCAAAGCCAAACTACAGGCCAGTTTCATGTCATTGACAAAAAGCTTGAACTCACTGCCTTTGACTGTTAGTTTTTTACTTAGTATAGATGCTTTTTTAAAATAAAGTGAAAAAAAACCCTTCTCCCAGAAAAAACTTAAGTGAAAGTAAAAATGACTGATTTCAAAATGTACTCAAAAAAGCACAATTACCCTCAAAAAGCTACTCAATAACAAGGATTCAAGTAAATATAAATGGTTAATTTCCACTTCTGTATTCTGAATGGCCCAAAAAGAGTCCTGGTTAAATATTATATTTTTTGAAAATTAGATTGATAAAAGTATGAAAACAAAAATAATAAAAATAATAGTAATTCAAAAAAAAAAAAAAATGATACCAACAACAATAATTATGAAATAATAATAATATTAATGATAATAAGACTCCTGGTTACATTTTGCATTTTTTTCGTAATTAGATTGATAAAAGTATTAATACAAAGGTAATACATTTATTAGTGATAAAAATAATAATAATAAATAATGATGACAATAATAAGAATTAAAACAATGATGAAAATAATAATAATAGCAATAATTATAATTATTATTAAAATAATTATAAAACTACTGGTCAAAAATGGTACTTTTCCAGAATGAAATTGACAAAAGTAATACAAAAATGATAAAATATAGTAGTTATAAAAAATAATATAACAATGCAAATAATAATAATAATAATAATAATAATAATAATAATAATAATGATGATGATGATAGTGATAATTTAAACATCAGTATTAATGGTAAAAATAAAAAGAATAACAACAATAATTATGAAAATAAAAATAATTATAGTAATAAAAATCATAATGCAAATAATAATTAAAACATCAATAATGATGGTAATAATAAGAACAACAACAACAATAATTATGAAAATAAAAACAATGCTAATAATTAACATAATAATGATGGTATAAATAAAAAGAATAACAACAAAAATAATTATGAAAATAACAATAATAATATAAATACATAATAAAATAAAAGTATTAATATTCTAATTATTAAGTAGAAGTGCAGGTCATTTTTCCTGTCACAGTAACCCTGTTTTGTACTATTGGTAGCATTTTTATTTTACATCATTTTGGTGCTTTTTGCCTAACCTCATAGTAAAGCTGAAGAGGAACAGGAAATGTTGGAAGATAAAGTGAGGAAAGACATGCACCATACAGTCCAACAAGTGAGATCCAGTTAAGGCAGTTAATCAGTTTTTTTTTTAAATCCCAATATTTTCTGCTGCAACTTTCAAATCACAGAAGATGCAATATTTCCTGTTCTACCTGCAGTTTTTTTTATACTCTACATATCATGCAAAAATTCAAGTGCTATTATTTCTAGAACAGAACAAAAAAATAAATATTTTACTTATTTATTTTTTCCATAAAAGAAATAAGATGGCATGAGGATGTCAGTGAAACTTAATACTAGAAACCATAGATCTATAGACAATTGCTCAGTTTATAGATGAGGATTCCTTCATGATTTATTGTTAATGTAGTTCCTTTTATCTTCTCAAAATCAAGTAGACCTAATGGGAAAAAAACACTAAAGTTAGTCAAATCACACTAAAAACTCTTGTCAGGACCTGTTTATGACTACAATATGTCATTAAGCTGAAGGTTGAGTTTTGCAGTTTTGAACAAAAACATGATGCATGCATGCACATTACAGTCTGACTGTTTTCCTCGTCCAGGTCAGTGATGGACTTGGAGCCCGTTGATCCAGATTCTCCCGACATCAAGAGGAGGCGGATCCACATGTGTGACTATGAAGGCTGTAAAAAAGTTTACACCAAGAGCTCTCACCTCAAAGCTCACAGGAGGATACACACAGGTGAGAAAAGAGAATAATAAATGCTAAATGCTTGTGCCTTCGTCAATCATCAGAACTCATTCATGATACAGCACAGAGACTGAGGTGCACTGAAGACGGATTGTGTTTCAGGAGTCCGTCTAAGTATTTATCATTGCTCAGTTCTGTCTTTTAAATAGTTTTATATTTTGTCTTTAAACACCCAATCCATCCAATGAAATGTGACGGTTTCAAACAAACAAAAACTAACTCTAAGCTCTTTCCTCTCCTCTTAATTCCTCTCCTTGTCTCCTACCTCCTCCAGGAGAGAAACCCTACCACTGTACCTGGGAGGGCTGCACCTGGCGCTTCGCCCGCTCCGACGAGCTCACCCGACACTTCCGCAAGCACACGGGGATCAAACCTTTCCGCTGCACTGAGTGCGACCGCTCCTTCTCCCGGTCTGACCACCTCTCCCTGCACCGCCGCCGCCACGTCATGATGTGAACTCTCACCTCTCCCCCCTCAACCCAACCCCTTTCCCCCTCACAGCACATCTTGTACCAGAGACCCTCCCACCCCAAATGAACCTCTAGATCCCTGCAAACTTTGGGATTTTAAGCCCCAGATTCAGATAAGAAAAGACACTGAACCTCCCTCCTGCTCTTTTTCATCATGAAAGGACAGGGATATCAGGAATGTGTCTCTGAGTTTGAGTTTGTGTGCAAGTTTCTACACGTCATCATCATCATCATCATCACCGTCCACCCTACAGATCACAGCCCCTTTTACCATGTTCATCCATCCACCAGGAGAGGAGGACACAAAAGGAGTAGTGTGTGTGTGGTGTTTGAATATTTGATAACTTATGACGTCACTTCAGCTGCTCTTTGTTTTTTTTAAGGATAATTTTGCACATATCAAGAACTGGATAATCAGTCAGGGATCTAAAATTACACTATCCTTCACAAACATTCCTGTTTGCCTCACAGGATCTTTAAGGAACCCTTGAGGAACTCAGGAACTTTACTTTTTTTTTGATAACAACAATTTTTTAACTAAAATTTGTGATCGGATTTTTGATTCTGGTTTGGTTCCTTTGCTGGGGTTGGAAGCTTCAAATGCTGTAATGATGTTGTCTGCAAATAAATACAAGCCCAGTTTACAACGTTGCCTAAAGCAGGGATATTCATGCCCTTTTGATATTTTGTCTTCACTCTGAACATCACTTCGCCCCGTTGTCTTTGTAGGTAGTAAAAGAGGCCGAAAACAGGATCAGCAGAGCCAGCAGGGGAGTGCAGTGCTGTGTGCATAGTGTATGCTTCGTCGTGCTGCTCTCTTTCCTGCAAAGCCAAAGTGCACTGGACAGGACAGAAAATATAAGGCCAGTGCGGCATCAGAATGAATGTTGTGAGGCCTAACAATAGTGACGCTTCAACACAGTGGTGTTGCATAAATGCACTGTAGAAAAAAAACACATACATACCGAATCTGGTTGGAAATTTTGCAAAATGTAAAGGCTAGAATGTTTGTTCAGTTGCTCTGTTATAGATATAGATAACAGCTACCATAAGCACTGAACCGCTTCTTTGCTAATATTACTCATCTATAGTATAATCTCTGCAATACTAGACTCGGCTCCTTTAAGTCCTTATTGAAACTAAACCTTAAACTTTCTGCCCAAGCTGAAATCTGGTCTGATGTGGCCTGCAACCTGAAACTGGGTCAGGCCAGTATCTCCACACCTACCCTTTGGCTCGGGCCGAGTCGAGCTCCAGGGGAGCAAAGACATGCTGTCAGACTTGGAAGCAAAGCTATGTTTTATCCAACCTGTGAGATTTTGTCTGTTTTATCAGTTTTTTTTTTTTGTTTTTTTCCTACTTCTTAACAACTTCCCTTGTTGCAGACCCACTGCACCAATTTAAAGACCTGCTGCCCAGGCCTACTTCTTGAGCTAAGCAGCAAGGGTGCACCATATTGGATTTTTGCTTACATCTGATATGCCGATCTTTGCAAACTCATTTTGGCAGATACTGATATATGCACACCTTTAAGAAGACCAAGAGCCTCCTGTGCAAAGAGGCTGTAGATAGTCTGGTAGTTTCACATTTGGGGCTTCTTTAAATTGTTCAGGGCTCAGAGTGGGCCTCCTCAAGTGTGAAGCCCCTTAGGCGGCCCTCTATACCTGATGGTACAGTTTTATATTTTGCCCATATTTAAGGCAGATATATGATATATACTGCAGATTTATATGGTGAATATCAGCGAAATGTTCATATCTGCCTATACTGATATCATGCTGATAATATTGTGCATCCATATAAGAAGTCTTTTAAAAACCACACTCCTGTTGGTTTATTTTATTAACATTTTTGTACTGTTTTCTTGTGATGTCTTGTGACCTAATGAGGGGGAAAAGCTGTTAAAAATTGCCAGGCTCCTCCGCCCATGGGGGGGCACATAATAATAGTGCAAGGGAGGAAGAGAGAGAAAATCTCTGAGTGCACAGTTATGTCTGCGCGTCAGCTCCTCATCCTCAATGCTCCACATTTGTAGTACATGCTGATCTCATTTCAACAGATTTCTGTCGTTAAAACAACCCTGAATTTTAGTTTAACTTTGATTATAAAATAAATTAGGCTTGGGTCCTTGAATACAGTAAACGGGACAGGTCTTGTCTGGCTCAGAGAGACCATGCATGGACTTGGATTTTGGCCGGCTGGAATTTTTGGGCTGGATTTACACTCTACCTGAACAATGTAGGACTTAAAAGAGCCATTTTGTTTAGATGGGTCTGGGAAAGTTTGCAAGCTGACAGCATTGTTAGATGCTAATTTGTTAAATGCTGATAGTATCAGGTTTGACCTGACTTTGTTATTGAGAACTTTCCAACCTTTATTAAGCAAAAATGGTTGCTATATAAGTACTTAAAAAAACTTACAACTGCAGTTTCCTTCTTGAATTTTACATAGACACTGTTCATATGACTAAATATCATTATTTCCAGCTTAAATCTAGAGCTAGTACTTTCCTGAGCTCAGAAAGGTTCCTGGTCTAGATCAGTGGCTCCCAAAGTGGGGGTCAGGACCCCCGTAGGGTCATGGGATGCCTTTCATAAAATCATTTCAAATCATCTATTTTAACTGTTCTTGTAAAAAAAAATGTATACATCAAATGAATTTAATTTAAAAGATTTTAGGTTAAAGTCTCTACCACAGGTCCATGGTCTGGATGAAGTCCTCTCAAATGAGCCCAAAACACCAAGATTCTGTTGCTTTTACATCCTTTAATTGCTCATTAGCATATTTCTCTATGTTTTTCCACTTCCCACATGTTGTGAAAATGTGCAAAAGTTCATGCAGATCCTGGAGCAGTTCAGAAAACAGCTTTAAAAAACTAAAATTCATTTGGAAAATGAAAATTTAGCTGTGATTGATTCTGAAAGTAGATATGCATATCTATGTGCAAGTTTGTGAATATAAAGAGCTTTGTAGAGCAGCTGAAGTGACGTCAAACATAAATGTCCTCTTCTGGTAAACATCTGTGAGACTTTGCTCTAAAATATTTCACCCCTGCAGCCCCTAACAACCCCCCACCCTCCCCTCCCCTGGTACAAGGAGCTACAAGACTGTGAACTTTTTACTGAATCATTTGTTTCCAGTGTATCAATCACGTTCTTGTCATGTGCGTGTTCTCCCCCCTGCACACCCCCTTTTTTTCTGACTCTTCTTTAATAACAGTATTTGCTTTTTGTGCATCATTGTTGTTTTACAAATTAAGGCCTTCAGTTCTTTTTTGTTTCTTGGCTAGGTTTTAACAGAAAAGCAGCGTTTTTAAATGATAACTTCAGTTGCTTTCGTTGTGTTTTGAGGCTGTGAATAAGATGGAGGAGACACAAATGGTTTGAGATTACAACTTAAACTCACGCAGGGACTAGGGGAGCTTTTCCGAGTGGCTGTTTTTTTTTTTTTTGTTTTTTGTTTTTTTTTGGGAGTGATGTTCGTGTGAGTGTCTGTGAGTGAGTGTGCATGTTTTGAGATAAACACATAATCAGAATTTAAGATTTTTACGAGTGTGTGTTCCGGGCACTTGTTCTTTTACCTCTTGCCCGTTGAGCCTTAATAACTGAAGTCAATCTGAAAGGGCGAAACCAGAACCACCAACAGAGGACATCCGGCTGCACAAATCTGGCTGCTCTTTATTTCAACACATAGAGTTTATATACAAGATTTTTCTTTGTGAACCACCTGTCCAGGTTAGCTCTATGGACAGGACACTAGAGAAGAAACACCTAAAGTGAGGCTACATTTGACTGAGAATGGTCCATGTTGAAGCTAAAGTCTCATTTGTTTACATCAGAAATATTTTTACAGTTTTCTTAAAACTTTACAGAAGTGGAAGGATGGCGAATGCTGCACATGTAGAACTATACTTGACCCTACAGGGACAAAGGCTATAGAATATTGGCATGCCATTAACCTAATTTACACCCCAAAATCTGCACCTCTGCAGCCTTATAACAGGAGTAACAGCCATCATAACCTTAAAAGCTCTGTATTTTACAATAATATGACATTAAAATGGCAAGAGGAACTCAGTTTTAGCAATTTTCAGCAAAATTAGCAAAAAAATTCAGCAAAAGTGGCTTAACCATAGTTCACTGAAACGGACAATAAAACATGTAATTAATGTAAAAAATGCACCAATTATGGGCCCTAATTGCATTGTAACTAATGCATTAATGTAACCTGACACACCAGATGGATGAGTGTCACTCATCCATCTGGTAAACCTTCCATAGACAGTGTTTGGGAAAGGGCAGAGCCTTTGAAAAAAAAACTCAAAGAGTGATTGGATGAACGTTCTGTCTGTCACATCTTTACAGGCCAATCAGAGCAACTAAACACGTGACATCGTAGCCGCTACCGAGGAGTAAACTCCATAGAGAACTGCATAACACGAACCATGGCGACTATAGACATGTCAGTTTACGATTTTTGTCGTTTTTGAAAAGAAAACAACTCACTGCTGTTCTTTGTTCTTCTTTTAACCAAGAAATGTCATCAAATTCTGATAAAACTGGCACTATAGCAGTATCCATGCTAATCTCCTCCACCATAATTGCACCGGCCTCTTGTCACTGCTTGCTTACGACTCCACCACGCCTGAAAGCACTGCCCCTTGACACTGATTGGTCCTGTCACTTTCTAACCGGCCCAAATGTTTCAGATGGGAGCTTTGCAAGATGGATTCACCAGTGAAAAACATGGAAATGGGCGAATACATCTGCTTTGAAAGGTTAGCATTAATGCTGACAAAACGAGGTATCACCTTCAGTACATAGCTACCTGCCCAGATATGGGAGGGAAACAGAAACAGTGCACAAGCTGCAGGGAAAGGATGAAAAAGTAAAAGTAACTAGATTTACATAGTGAGTTATACCCCAAACACTTGCCATCATGCAGAAACACCTATTTGCAACAATGTAAAACAAATTTAAAGAGCCTGAATGGCTGAATGGAAGCCTCAGTGGCCGGACTGTCTGTCGGTGGTTCTGGGAGAAAACCAGGCACTGTGTCGGGCTCACTGGGGTCCGCAGTGTCAGTGTTATAAATCACGGGGAAACTAAGCGCTCTCCTCACTAGCATTTCTGTCAGGGTGATGGGGTTCAGCTCTCTTACAACTGCATTTTTACTCACCTTAAGGCCTCAAAAGACTAAGAAATTTAACACAAAGTTGTTTTCTCCATAAATTTCTCACACAAATACCCAACGGAACAAATCTAATGTGCACATTTGTAAACAGTTGAAACAGAACTGAACCTCCCGGCCCTGCCCTCTGACCCATGGTGTCCATGTCTTAAGCGGGCTGTTTTCCAGCTCCGATTCTGGACTGAACTTGATTAATATGCAACATTATAACGCAGACCTCGCTCAAAGCGCTGTTCTGGACTCAGTAGTAGAGCACTAGCTTGTAGTTTTGTTGTAACAAGAACCTTTAAAAAGGGTGGAGAGGATGCGTAGAAGCCCGAGCTGTCGATCGCCGAAAAACATCGCCTCTGAAGCTTGAATTTGTGCCATCTTAAGAGGCCGATTCTGTGATCGACGCAGCACACTTCCCAATCCTAACGTGACCCTTTACAAACAAAAAGCAACGTGCATTTTGCTGCTCTTGTTAGCTGTTTGGAGTCACTGTTGCTGTTGTCATTTCAAAAGCTAGTAAGTGAGAGCTAAACACTTGACTTTTTACAGAACAGAATGAGAACTGAGACGGACGTGCAGGCTCCCTGCGAGCTGAGTGCGTGCCGTGAGCAGGGCAGAGTGTTGTGGATCTGCACAATGCAAACAGAAGAAATCTGTCTAAGCAACCTGACTGATCACATTTACATTTTTTAATTCAATAGTGAATGGGATAAAAATTTGAAGAATCTAAACTAGATTTAGTCACTTGTTTCGACAGATTTTGCCTCTTTTAAGCAGTGCAGGGCAACTCAATGTCCCCATTTCTCCTAACACCCCGTCTGCTTCGACTAAAAAAAAACATAGTTACTAAGCACATCTTTCTAGAAGAGTATATGCATTTGATTGCAATTTTCTTTCTTTTGTAAACTGTTGATAAAGACATAAAGGACAATGACAAATAATTAAGATAAATCCATGTACATAAATGTATATAATCAAAATGTGCAGAGTAAATGTAACGGGTGAATTTCTATTTTTAACACTGACTAGATAATGTGAAAAAAACTTTTTTCTCTTCTTCCTCTGTTGGTTTGATGAAATGTGTTTCATCATGTATTGTTTTTTATTTTCAAATCTAATGATGCTTTTGTTTTCGTAGTTTCTTAAAAAAAAAAAATTGGTCCCACTTGTGTTGTGCACACTTGTTGCATGGAGAGTAGCCTTCTTGTTTTCTTCTAGTGACGTTGGTGAGCATGTCATGTCCATGTGTGAGACTACTGTGGGTTTCCCCAAAACATTATGACCCCAAAAAAGGAAAGAAAACCCACATTGAAAATTAGTAATTAGGAATTATATCACTAAAAAACATCAAACAGTGAGTGAAATGTGACATTTAGCTGGTTTGGGTCAGAAAACATTTTTTAATCTTCAGTTTCATATGTGTTGAGGAAATATCAGGTCTGACAGGGCTAAAAAAAAAAAAAAAAGTTTTTTGTAATATTTTGGGTTTGCAGGCAGAGATCTGATTGCTGGTTTTGTACTGTCATGGCTCACATCAGGCCCATTCTGCTATAGAATTACAAGGGTAGTAAATAAGAAAATATTCTTCTTTGTTCTGGTTAAGCATAATACTTCAATTAAAAGCCCATCACCATTTTAGGCCCAGTCCTTTTTTACTCGCCTGGTGTTTCTGCACACTTTCAGAAAATAAAGCATGCCTCAATCAGAGGCCCTATATGCATTAAGTATTTAAGTACTTTTGGAATTAAAGAGGGAGAAAATCAAGGGAAAATGTCTAGGTTTTATGCTGTTGCATGCTTTAACCCTCGTGCATACCTTAAAATTAACATACACTCTTTAACCTCGTGTACACAAACGGTCCGTATATAAAAAGTAAAAGTGCTGTAAAAATGTAACACATAAATATTTCTTTTTTTACTTTAACTGTATCAGATCTTTTCAACAACTTCAGACCTATCCATAGATATAAAGTTTATTATAATTTTTCAATATTTTTTTAGGTTTCAGTGGTCTTTTTGTCATTAGAACCCCTGATTTTTTTCAACAGGAAAAACAGAAAATGTGCAATATTTCCAAAAACGAGATGCAAAGTGAAATATTTGTGATGAAGATATTAATGCATCATTATTTTTGGCACAATGAGAGTTTAAAAAAACTTACACTCTTTAACTTTGTGTACACAAACAGTCTGTCTCATAAAGGTGCTATGAAAGTGTAGTACATACATATTTTTTTTACTTATATGAAATGAAAACACAAATTAATTTCTTTCCCTCATTCCTGACTTTTTATGTAATTATTTCTTAATTCTCCTTTTCAGATTTTTATAATTTAACAAGGCTTTTTTTTGTTAATTTAAAATTTACATTTTTAAACTGGAGGAAATCTGCAGACCTCATAGCAGCAGGCCAGTTCTAATTAAGATATGATTGTGCAGGCCAGGTAAAACTGCACCGCAGTCAGCATTTGGCCCCCAGGCCTTGAGTTTGACACCCGTGCTTTAAAGAGTGGACACTTTAAAGTGTTTCAAGAACAAGAATTTCCCCACCACTGACCGTGCAGGATTTCTGTTATTTCTGCTGTGGTATCAGTTATCAGTAGTTTTTGATTTATACTAAAATCCAATCAAAGTTACCTTCTTATATGTTGACAACCCTACAAGCAAGATCAAATTTATGCTTTATAATCTAAGTTGCTCATTGTTATACTAAATTTGCACACGATAAAATATTCCTGTGTTGTAAGTGTATCTAGTTTAAAGGGGACATAAGTGGAAGGTTGGGCTGTTAATTGGAGTTTTAAAGTATTCATGTAGGTCTTTCCTTTGCCATACAGACATCAGTTTATCTCTGCTTATGTTAAACCCAGATGTCTTTTCATTCTGTAACAGAAAGAGATGCATATTTATTAAGTTCCCTCTGCAACAGCAGACAGCTGGTTTAGAAATAGAGCAACAACCTTGGTTCCATTTTTCTCTGCATCTGTCTATCCTTCAGGGATTTAATCCATGATACATTTCCTTTGATGCTAACAACACAGTTGGCTTTTCTAGGCTGGGTTTTCTGATAACAGAAATGTCCAGGTTCAAATTTAATATGTGAGCTCATTCTTTTAAAGTGAGTGGAAACTCAAGACAGTCAGTACGTTTACATGCACCAAGGAAAAAGTGGAATTATTGCGATACTGTGACTAAAACTGAACTTTTAAAATGCATGCAAACACGATAGGCCAGTGATACTCAATGTTTGGTTCTGGAGCCACATGTGGCTCTTTTGTGATTATTTGGGGCTCTTTTATGTCTTAATTTTAAATATCATTCCCCAAGAAAACCTTAAAAAGTTTTTGCCACTTTTTGCCCATTTAGGCTATTTTTTACCATTAAACACCCCTTTTTTTCCTATTTTTGGCCATTTTGCAACTCCTTTTTGCCACCTTTTGCCTATTATTTCCACTTTTATCCCATTTCTGCCTTTTTTCTCAATTTTTTTTGCCACTTTTTGCCCATTTAGGCTACTTTTTACCATTAAATAGCCCCTCTTTTTCTATTTTTTTGCAACTTCTTTTTGACACTTTTTCCCTATTTTTACCCTTTCTTTTACCATTTGTTGCCACTTTTCATCCAAATAAGCTACTTGTTCCCATTAAATACCACTTGTTTCCTTTTTTCCCAAATTTTTGCCTCTTCTTTTTGCCACTCTATGCCCTTCTCATCATTTTTTGTCACATTTTGCCCATTTAAGCTACCTTTTCCCATTATATACCACCTGTTTTTTTCCCCTTTTTCGCCAATCTTGACTGCCTTTTGCCCATTTTAGTCCCTTTCACTCATTTTTTTGACATGTTTTTGCCCCTTTTTGACTATTTTTTGCCACCTGTAACTCATTTTTTGGTCACTTCTCACCTATTTTTGCTACTTTCTGAAAATTTTTCCACTTTTTCTCCCCATTCTTGGCACCTTTAACATATTTTTTTGCTACTTCTAGCTGTTTTTGCCGCTTTTCACCACTTAGATTGTGGCTCTTGCAAATGAATTTTTCAGCAATTTGGCTCTTTAGTTGAGCAGGGTTGAGTAACACTGCGTTAAGCTGACTGAAATAGAGTTTCTTGTAGACAACTCACGTCAAGATGGTTTGGTTGGATACTTTATTCTTGCATGTACACACCTCAGTCAGACCCAGACCTAGAAGACAAATAAAATATTGGCAAAGTCAATTAGAAAGTCAATTAGAACAAGGTTCAATATTCACTGGCTAAAATGGGGCATACTGCCACCCAGCATTGTGCAGTCATACCTCCATCAATGAAACAAATTTCCTTGGTGCTTGTCTACTAAGACAAGGACCAGTCCTGCAGTCCAGCTGATATTCATGCATGTAAACGTACTGATTGTTTCTATCCAGTTATTTTCGTTTGACCCTCTTTGCACACATGTATGTCTTTATCCACCCCTTTACAAGCACACTGATCTGCTCTGAGCTGCATTAAAGCAGCACAGTTAGTACTTTTAACTCACCAAATCAAGAGCTAGTAACTTCTAACGTCTCAGAGCCTGATGATGATGACCCAGACAAAGTCTTACCCCTGGTGTTGGAGTTATTCTGCAGGGAGACTGATGCATGTTTTTGTGTTTATTTTTTTCCTGCTTCCTGTTGGTTTTTTGCGCTTTGTGCTTTTTTCCCCCCTCGGTATTCTTCTAAATCTTATGTTCTTGAAAAAAAAAGCAGGAATGTTCATCTGTGAAGAGGCAGTGAAAGTGTTTGAATTTTATCCCCTGGGAGACCTGACAGGATAGAGTTCATGTCTGAGGGTGACGTCACCGAGCGTGTCCGTCTGTGCCTCGACTCGCCGGCGATCACTTCCTCTGCAAACCACAAAGTTTAGGTATTTTCTTGAATGCAGTAACTTATGGGCCAGTACTATATTTACTCAGTGCAATGCAGTTATCATTATAATAATACAATTATTAATAATATTTTTGTTTCTTTTCTTTTGTATTTGTACAGAACAAATGTGTAAAGATCAGTGAGGAAAACGTGAGCTTTTTGATACTGTGACTCATGGTGTTTAAAAGTCAGTTTCTCCCTGTACAGTTGTGATTATTTCCCCGTTCCTTCCTTCTTCTTTTATAGAATAAAAATGTTTTTGGTGCAATTTAAAGCCTCATTTGTCTCTGTGTTTTTTGTCATGTTTTGTCATGATAGTCTTTAACTGAATTAACTGTCCAGCAGGAGAGGGTAAAAGTTTAATGAAAGGTCATCTGCTGCTCCACTGTGCTTCAAGTCAAAGCAGTCATCTACCAGGACGTTGCAGAGATTCATGCTTCTGTCCACTGTTAAACCTCATACAACTGCACGAATGCATGCCTAATTGTTGTCCACCAGAGGGCGCTCCAGCAGAGGATGAAGGAACTGAAGGAATCCAAACATGATTGCAGAGACAGAAGAGTCAACATCAAGTAGAGTCCCAACAATAAAATGAAAATGACATCTTTAAAAGTGACTGAATCAAGTCAATAAGAATGAGTTGAAAGGGATCATTTTAACAAGTCAAACAGAAGGAGAACAATGTGAGATCTAACCAGGTTAATGAATAAGAATCTCAGAATAAAGTGCATGAACTCAGTCATAAAAACATCTTTCTTCTGTGGCTCTGAATGAACGCTTCTCTGCCGTTTGCTCTGAATGATTTTATTGGCCTCCTGCAGCCCTGATCAGGACAATCATTAACACGCTCAGCGTCAGACGGTGGATTCATACAGATGGAGACAGGCACACACTATCAACTCACTATAAATGCCTTAAAGAGTAAAACTGGTGCTTTGTGATTCAGCCGCCTGTATGACAATGTTGGCTCACTTTCAGGAATGCTAACAGGTCGATAAGGGTCAAAGCTGCCTGGTGCTTCTTAAAAAAAAACTGGCCTGTCTGGGTGCTTTCTGATGGATTTATAGAGCATTTAAAATCTGTCAAACAGTAAAGGGTTATCAATACTAAATAAGTGATAATCAAAAGTAGTGTGCACTCAAATTTATATCTTAAGTGTGGAGGTTTGTTATAATAATCTGACATTTATCCCAATGATACTGTGGGATACATGTGGCTCTTTTATGATGATTTGTGGCTCTTTGATGTCTTAAGTTAAAATATCATTCCCCCAGAAACCCTTAAAAAAAAGGAACTTTGACCTCAGAAATGATTCACATTTATCAGTTTGTTTCCCAGACTTATACAGAAAGCTTTAATTCTCAAACTTAATTGTCCCATTTTTGCCCCTTTTCACCATTTTTTGCCACGTTTCACCAAATTAAGATACCTTTGCAATTAAATACCACTGTTTTCTATTTTTCCCCATTTTTGCCACTTTAATCCCACTTTTGCCCCTTTTCACCATTTTTGCCACATTTTGCCCACTAACTAAGCTGCCTTTTGCCATTTAGTGCCCCTTTCTCCTATTTTGTTTGCCCATTTTTGCCACTTTTCACCATTTTTTCACCACTTTTCGCCCATTAAAGCTTCCTTTTGTCAATAAATACCACTTTTTTCCTCTTTTTTGTCCTATTTTGCCACTCTTGACTGCTTTATGCCCATTCTAGTCACTTTTCTCTCATTTTTCGCCCCTTTTCACATTTTTGTCACCATTTTTTGCCCATTTGAGCTACGTTTTGCCAATCAAATACCACTTGTTTCCTATTTTGCCACTCTTGACTGCTTTTTGCCCATTTTAGTCACTTTTCTCTAATTTTTTGCCATGTTTTTGCCACTTTTGGACCATTTTTGCCACTGTTCAGCCATTAAAGCTACATTTTGCCAATAAATAGCACTTGTTTCTTATTTTTTGCCCTATTTTGCTACTCTTGACTGCTTTATGCCCATTCTGGTCACTTTTCTCTAATTTTTTTTGCCACTTTTGGAACATTTTTGCCATATTTAACTTATTCTTATTGCTACTTGAAGCTGTTTTCACCACTTAGATTGTGGCTCTTGCAAAGGTATTTTTCAACAATTTGGCTCTCTGGTTGAGCAGGGTTGAGTATCACTGATTTATCCTCTGCTTTAGCAGGCAGCAGCTCAGATCTCGGCAAGGTCATTTATCCATTCAATCTAAAGGCATGCTGCAGGATATCCAGTGATGTTGAGAGTAAATGCATGAAACAGATTAATACACAGAATATCAACAGCATGGTTAAAAATGCTGCATTATCATAGCTGTAAACAGGAAAATAGGAACAGGTTTTTGTAGTTTGAATGTTCCTTTTAAAGTGTTCTGTGTGATTGCAGCAGAGAAGCTAAAAGCAGCTCTTCCAAACTGTTTCCCCTTGGAAAGCATCAGGAAGTTGCTAGATCAGTGGTTCTCAACTGGTGGGTTGGGACCCAGAAGTGGGTCACGGAGCAGATTTCATCAGGTTGTGAATAGGTATCTAAAAATTGGTGGCAAAAAGTCCTGAAGTTCTTAGTGGACATGCATTGATACTTTTTATTTTACCCTGTTTTACTGTGGAATGGTTTCCTTTTAAACGTTTGGTCAGTATTTCAACTAATTTATCTTATTTTATTGCACTGAGTAAAGCTACTTTTTTCATTATAATGAAGTAATCTCTAAAGATCTCTGCAAAATTGGAAAAAATATATATTTTCCCCTCTATTCTATGCTTCAAACTGCAACATATTCAATTAACTTAGCATATGTTGTAGAATTTTTGGGGGAGATTTGGTTGCAATTGGTCGTAAGAGAGAGTGGTGGGTCATGAGGCTAGACCAGTTGAGTACTACTGTTCTAGATCATGTTGAAGGGGGGCAGAGCCAGAAGTGTTCGACATTAGTAGGGATGAATATCTAAAACCAGTAACAACACATATGATACCTTCTGGTCCGAATTACAACTCAGATACTGATACTTTATTTTGATACGCTGCCACCCAGTGAAAGGCTAGAAATACATTATGGAAGTTGTGTGATTTACGAGTGGAGCTATACAGGTTTTCGTTCAAATCCCGTGTTTGACTGGAACCTTCTTAAGATATTTCTGCATTCATGACACCCAGACAGCTTTAACTCTCCCGCTGACACATGTTCCCCCCTCACATGTAACGATTCAGGCACCGTATAAAAAGTTTCGATGTAGCATTGGTATTGGAAAAAACCCAAACAGTACCCAACCCTAGATATCAGGGGCTGAACTCATCAGTCTATCTTTAATGCAAATTTAGATTTGAAACACCTATATATAGCCGGTCTGGCCATACACTCTGTTCTGCTTCCAGTATTTGACCTCTGTGTTGTGTTATGATGAGGAATGAGGAGGCAGGACTGAATTTTCCATGACCACTGGAAGCATTTATTCTAAGAATGCATGATATTATCGGCCAGATATCAGTATCGGCAGATCTTAGAAAAAAAAGCCAAGTATCGGCATCGGCAGATATCAAAACTTTCGCCAAAATTTACATCTGATATTTTAAACATGTATATCAGCATATAGGGTAAGTGTTCCCATTAAGCCCACCAAAATGTAAGTTCACTTATTTTTCATAGATACTAAGATGGTTTATAAACATTATAATTTGTTAAAATGAATGATTAATTTCTCATTTGAAAGTATATTTATTTAGTTATGCATAATTTAAAGAACAAATTAAAGAAATTTTATGAGTAAAGTCAAAAGTCTGGCATGGGCTTAATCGGTACCAAAGTACCATTTAAGCCCATCTGTGTTCCAAATAAGCCCACAACCACATTTACTGACAGAAATTTAAAAAATGTATTATATTTTTCAGGTAGTAAACACATATTAATTCAGTAACATGTTATACATGTTAAACACAGTTGATTTTTTGAACTTGGATTTAATGTTTGGCTTGTAAAAATGGGCCACCACAAACATGACTAAGTAGGCCAAAAACTAATTTTCATTGGCTCCAGTATTTAACATTTTAGTGAACATTTTATTTAATATTGACAAAATTTGATTCAATATTGACAAAATAAAATATGTATTTGTTTTAAAAAGTATTAAATGACATTACAGTGCATCAACAATATCTTGTTGAACTTGGATTTAATGTTTGGCTTGTAACAATGATGATTTTAGGACAGTTGCTGTAATTCTTCCTTTTTGTTGGCATTTTTCTCACTGTAAACAAATTATTATGAAAAATTAACTGGGTAGTGTGTGATCAGGATTACAGTGAAAAGCTATCAAACCTCAAAATGTCATCATTTCCTATTGAAACACATAAGATGGGCTTAAATGGTTCTACAGTGACTTCCAGGGAAATAAAGATAATATGTTCCCACCAAAATGAAACAAATGTATAAAGAAATGCCTGTAGCCTATAAACCTGCCATGATAGTTATCCCTCTTTTGCCAAACTTTCTGAATTATCAAGGAGTTCTTGTTCAAAGTTAGCTCACGCTAGCTGTTTTTTGGGTCACTGTACCATTTAAGCCCACCTTGGAACAAAGACATTTTTTGAAAATATCTCACCCCCCCCCCCAAACCCTTTTTTGTGTCTTAATTTGAAGATTTATGTAAAATGAATCAGAAAACAGTTTGTGTACTTATCATTTTTAATCCTTAAGCAGTGTAACTATCAGTAGGGCCACATGTATTGACTAGTGATTAGCTCACTACACTAGCAAGCAGGACTCATCTTTTAACATAAAACTAAATAGTAAGAAATTACAAAAAACTACTTGTTTATACACAAAAAACAAATCAGTAATCTCTCAAATTACATAATATGAATGTACTTAACAAGTCAGCGGCTGAAAATAATTGAAAAAAAGTCCCAAACACCAAAGTTTTGAGGCGACTTTATCTGAGCCTCCTTGAGACTGCACGAATGTAGGCGAGCCTTATTCAGCATCTACAAATGTGACTGGTGCCAAACAAAAACTGACGTATAATTAAGAAATTGTGTGATTGGAGAATATAATGTATAGCATTAGACAGGCCCCTCTTTTTTATTTTAAACTGACTTCAAGGTTGCAAATGGGCTTAAATGGTGCCTGGGCTTAATGGGTACTCTTACCCTAAACTGTAAAATCTGGTCATGTATACTAATAGATTAGTGGAGGTTTAGGCTGAACCAACAGACCTATGTAAGATCTTTTTCTTTATTTATTCTCATTCTTTAAACTTTCAAGTGTGTTTGAAGAAAAAAAAGTTTGTTTCTTTTTTGGTTATCAAACCTAAAATTGCATTCAAAGGACAGAATTTTTAGTTATAAAACATACTCAAATATATATAAGATATATCAGTATCAGCTAAAATGAATCTTTAAATATCGGCATATCGGATATCGGCAATAATCCAATATCGTGCATCCCTAATTTATTCTGTGCAAAACACAATACTTTAAGTTCAGCAACACGTTTCTGGGCTTCCACATGAACACCTCTCTCCTCAGTAGGGCATTTGCCATCTCAGTAAATGCATGTTCGTTATTTAAACACTGTAATTCATGTCAAACAATGACAAAGAAATTTACCATATGTAACAAATTTTATGCCTAATGATGAATAAAAATGAATTTTAACAGTTCACAGTGCTATTCAACTATAAAGTCGTAATATGAAAATATAAAAGTATAAATCTGTCACAAAAACACAGAAGTTAAAATACATTAATAAAAAAACAGACAAGTGGCTCACATACCTGTGCCAAAGACAATACTTTAAGCACAGCAACTCGTTTCTGGGCTTCCACATGCACACCACTAAAAGGGAGACACAAAATTGCCAACATACTGCATGAGAAGCTACACACATGCCCCACTAGCCTGAAAGAGATCCACGTCAATTTAAACACTGTTCTTAGTTCATAAACACTTTAAATGTTTTGCAAAACGTACATTACATGTAGAAAATATCTGTGAGCCTAACAGTATACAGTTTGAAACCCTTTTTAGCACTTTAAACCAAGTTTTAGCACTGAATGAACAAGAGCATAAACAGACACTTACCTCTCCTCAGCAGGGCATTTACCATCTGAGAAGACTAGCGTGAACAAACAGGATGTGACGTCATCACAGGAAGTCAGCAAAAATAAAAGTTTTTTTCCAAAATAAAAGAAATGAAATACAAATATCCATGAAATAAATACTCAAACATGGAAAATATTCAACAAAATGTAAACTGATACTGAGGATGGACTTTTGGTGAATTATAACTATTATTTTTTTTACACATCCGTTACATATAGAAGAACACAGTTCCACCTTTGAAAGCATCCGTTACAGCCAATATCATTTTACAGTCTAAAACCAATAAACACTGAAATCAATCATTTTAACGTCTTCTGCCTTAAAAAGGCAGAAACTGCTTGTTTTTTAAAGGGGACACATTATGCAAAAATCAGTTCTTCAAGCTTTTCTAACTAATATATGTGCCCTGTCCACAATCCCCCCCAGGAATCAGACCACCCTCCTCCCCTCTCCACCTTTAAGAAAATGTGTGCTGAAACAAGGCGCTCTTAGATTTTCCCCTCATGATGTCATGTGGGGAGTTAGACCTCTCCCAGCTGCGGTTGGCCCTCCCTGCTTGGAAGAAAGTTCCTCCCTCCTCTTGTGATCCTGAGGGGGGGTGTAGTCAGGAGGCAGAGTCAGACAGTTCATAAATAAATATTCAAAGCCACAGACACAGAAACAGCTCGTTCTGAGCTGAAACAGAGGGGTTTCTAGACATGTTAGCATGTTTTTGGGACCTCTGAGACCAATATAAACTTAAAGGGGTGAAATTTGTCACCTTTAAACTGCCACTATGTCCCTCTGTCATTATACTTACCCACCCTGGGGGGTCCCAAAGCCCACTTTGGGAACCACTGGCCTAGAGTACTGTCTGCGTGGGCAATAAGGTTGCCATGAGCCCCTGGTTGTGCAGTGGATGTCCCAAGAGCCTGAAAACCAGCGGTGTCGCCGGGCGGATTACCGGGAGTAAAAAAGGCTAGGAAAAATAGATGCCATTGAGCTTGACCTTGGCTGCAGATCAACACACGTGTGTTAACACCCAGCACTCTGGCCATGTGATGAGTCCTTTTGACCCTACATGCCACAACATGTGCACATGACTGTATATGTGCACATGACTGTATATTTCAACACTTTTGCAGGATGCTGATGTAAAATCTGTATTTAATTTCCTTTAGTATGAAAGAAACAGTTCTATTTAATCATCTGATCTTGTCTTGACTTGTCTTTTCTTTCTTAGCTTATCTTTTTGAATCTTTTCTTGTCTTTTCCTATCTATCTGATATTTCTATCTTATCTTATCTAATCTATCTTCTCTTATCTTATCAATATTATCTTTTCTCTCATATCTTTTCTTAACTATATTATCTTTTCTCTTTTCTTATCTATCTTATCTTATCTTACCTATCTTATCTATCTTGTCTTTTTTATCATATTTTCTCTTATCTATCTTATCTTATCGATCTTATTTCATCTTATCCGTCTTTTCTTATATTACCTATCTTATCTTTCTTTTCTTATTTTATCTGTCTTATCTATCTTATCTTATCTTGTCGTATCTTATCTTAGCGTATGTTTTCTATCTTATATTTTCTTCTTACCTTATCTCATCTTATCTGTCTTTTCTTACCTTATCTTATCTATCTTATCTTATCTATCTTATCTATATTATCTTATCTTATCTTATCTTATCTTGTCTTTACTATCTTATCTTATCTGTGCTGAAATCTCAAGAATGCAATGCTGGCTTTCCAGTGATAATGAGTCAGTTTGTCAAGAAAAACCTACTGAATCCATTATCACAGGGAACTAGCAAGAAAAATAGGACAATATCTAGAATAAAGATCCAGTCATCACTCATTATTACTGGCAAGGGAAGTTAAATTAGATGCCTGGACGCAGGAATTTATCAAAAACAATTTTCATGGTCTACTGACATTTGTCTCCTCAATGCAGAGAAATATTTCCTGCATTTATCTTTAGGTCGATTGATTCATAATGACTGATGATTAAGAATGATGGCGTTTATTTGAGACCACGCTCTTGAAACAAACACTAAATAAACACATGTGACTGCAGATAAAGCTCCTCCAGTGCAGACAGACACATGACTGTTACTATGATGTCTCCATGGCACAACACAGACGGTTTGTTTTGATATTGTAATACAGATATACTTTGTGGATCTTGTCACAGCAGCTCTTTAATCCTGATAAACAATGACCTCTTCATCTCAGTAAAAACTCAGAATGTGAAGGTGCTGGGGATGTTTGGACAGCTCTCTTGGCTGCTTTCCCTTTTCCTCCTTCTCAGATGTCACCTGAGCATGGCTGCTTTTCTTACTGTCATTGATGTAAGCAGTTAAAACAACACAGGTGATAGAGATGCCATCGGAGTCACATGGCTCAGAGGGATCTTCACCTTGAATGCACTTTGACGGGAGATTTTGTTGTGCTGCTTTTTAAGTTTTCAACACATATTGTCTCTGTGCTGAGGAAACAGAGAATGATGAGCAGTTTTACACAGATGGCTGATGAAGTAACCCAAGGAATCCAGTCCCAAACATGTTTAATGATGTTCTCTGGTCTCTGTTGGAACAAGTCGAGCCTTTAGATGCTTCTAATCAGACACGAGTGTAGTTGTAATGACATTTAGCATTTCTCAGCATGTAAAATATTCTTCATAGGCTTCAATAGACCGGGCGGGAGGACGGACACATGACTTCTGCTGGTTACTTCCAGGGTGGGTGCATGTGCAATAAAGGTCTCTGCCCCAGAGTTGAGCAAAGATTGGGCCCTAAAATTCCAGCCTGACCTTACTTTAGCCTGTGCATGCTCCTCCCAAGCGTCCCTTCTCATGAACTATTGCCCTGAGCCTGAATCAGACCTGACACTTTTTTTTAAGAAGCATGTTTTTATAATCAAGATCTGTTTTGTAGCACAAGGTGTCGCCATCCCTTGGTTGCAGATGTGAGACACCTAAAGGGTTACCAAAGTGATACTCAACGTGTGGCTCTGGAGCCACATGTGGCTCTTTTGTGATGATTTGTGGCTCTTTTATGTCTTAATTTAAAATATTATTCCCCCAGAAAACCTTAAAAAGGGAAACTTTGACCTCAGAAATTATCCATTGCAAGTCACATTATTCAGGTTGTTTCTGCCACTTATTTGATTCTTTGTCTGTGTATTTCCATTAACCTTATTTGCATTTTTTGCCCCTTTTATAAAATTTTTCCCCACCTTTTTTTTTTTAGAAATGTTTGCTGCTTTTAGCCCATGTTGCCACTTCTTGTTGTTACTTTTTGTTCCCATTTTTGCCACCTATATCTTGCTTTTTGTTTTTAGTCTTTTTTTTTTTTTTTTTTTTACCATTTTTTTGCCACTTGTAGCCCGTTTAAGCTGCCTTTTGCCCATTTTGGTCACTATTCACTCATTTTTTGCTACATGTTTTCTGCTTTTTGACCATTTTGCCAATTCTTTTAGCTACTGTTTTTTCCTGCTTTCTGCCATTTGCAACTTTTTCCCCCTTTTTTGACATTTTCACCTCTTAAGCTGCTTTTTGCCCATTTTTACCACCTTTTTGCTGCTTTTTGCCCATTTTAGCCACTTTTCACTCATTTTTGGCTTCATTTTTGCTGCTTTTTGACCATTGTTGCTACCTATATCCTGCTTTTTGTTATTTGCAATTTTTTCCTCTTTTTCGCCCATATTAGCCACTTTTTTCCTTCATTTTTTGGTTCATATTTGCCACTTTTTGACCATTTTGCCACCAGTAATTAATGTTGTCACTCTTCACCCATCTTTGCCAATTCTACCCTTTTGTGCCACTTTTCTCAACATTTTTGCCAATTTTACCCCCAGTGTTTGTCATTTTTGCCTATTTTCCCCTTTTTGCCCATTTTTACCACTTTTTTTGCTGCTTTTGACCATTTTTTGCCACGTCTAACTTATTTTCATCAATACTTTAATCCTTTATTGTCACTTTTTACTACTTAGATTGCGGCTCTTGCAAAGATATTTTTTTTGACTATTTGGCTCTTTGGTAAAGCAGAGTTGAGTAACACAGCAGTGGACCATGATTTTGCTGACCCCCATGGCCCCCAGGTCTGGCTGTGCCCCAGAAAGCTCTACCTTTTCCCCCTTATGGATGGCCTTGTCTGCACATGACTATTCTTGAATGTGCATGGCTGAAAAGGTGGAGAACCACTGATCCACAATTGCACTATAAAAACTCTGACAGAAATAAATAAATAAATAAATTTGTTATATTACTCAATATCAGAAGCAACTAAAGAGAGTCTGGAAGTTTATGAAGAAACTTCAGACTGCTTAAAACAGTGGTTCTAAACCTTGGGGTCGGTACCCCCTTGAGGGTCATGAGATACTGAGAAGAGGTCACCAGATGCCTTAAAAAAATTAAGAATATATATTTTTTAGACAACAGTGTTGCCACTTTACATCAATTTTACCAAATATTTATCCTTTTTCATCACTTTTTAACACCAATTTTGCAAATATGCCCTCATTTTTGCCACTTAAAACCCCTTTTGTCTATTTTAAACCCTTTCCATCACTTTTTCTGCCTGTTTTTGCCACTTCTAAACCAATTTTTGCACTCCTTTTTTGCCCATTTTAACCACAGTTAACCCATTTCGGCCAGTTTATATCAATTTTTCATCCCATTCCACCTAGTTTCCACCACATCTTTTGCATTTTAAAGCCTTTTCAGCCACTATTTAATCCCCTACCACCTTTTGTGCCCATTTTGCCACTTTAACCCATTTTTGATTATTATTTTGCCACTTTTAACCCATTCATATTCTTTTATATTCTAATTTCACCATCTTTCAATTTTTTGCCATTATTAACCAATTTTAGCAATTTTAAACCCATTTCAATTTTGTTTTTGACAAAGTTTTTTTTCATCTAAAGAAGGCTAAATGAATAGATAAAGATATTTGTTTCTTTGATAAGAGTGGTTGTTATTCAGGGGCATTTGGTCCTGATAGTTCACTCTGCATACCTGATTGTCTGTTGGCATCTAGGCTTGGTGGCAGATCCAAACCAGACAGTGATGGATGTGCAGAGAGCAGACTTGATGATGGAGATGCAGAACATGATCAGCAGCTGCTGAACTTCCTGAGCTGTCTCAGGAAGTTCAGCTTCTGTTGGGCCCGTTTTCAGACTTTGGACATAGTGGGAGAGTCTTGGTGGCAGGACATGTTGAATAATCATGGTTCACCACAAGTAAGCAGCACTAACCATGTGTTTTGTCACCTTTAAACCCATTTAGACCTACAAGTGTGAAAAATCTGCATGTTATACCTTTATGAGTCTCCACTTCATAAACAAATACAGCTTTAAGAAGATCCAGATCTGACATCTCAGAGTTCTTCCTCAGTCTCTTCTTCTGCTCAAAGATTGTGCAGCAGAATCAGGACAAGTTTTAACAGGATCCTTACTGCTGCGTATTACTAGGAATGAGCTGTAGCTCCAGCAGGCCCTCAGGTGAAAGATCAGGACACCAAGGCCAAAGAAAATGTACCGACACTGCAAAATGAAAGGCGAAGATTGTAGATAAACAGGTGAGTCATCTGCGTACCTGCTAGGAACAGCATGTAACACTGCTGCTGCCAACTTCCCTCAGCGGTAAACATCTATGAACATCAGGAAGGATTGCATTATGCAAAACAGTGACCTACTTTAGTTCAGTCACACCATGGTTTGGTAAATACTTGGCTCTAATTGGCTGCAAGGTCTCAAGGTGACAACATTTCAGCTGCTCCAATTAAGACTGTTCAGCATTCTTGATGAATGAGCTGGTGACGGATTAATCTGTGAAGCAGAACATTTCATTGAACCTATCTGGAAACACTTAAATGACTGGCATACCACCCAAGAGAGAGAGACTTTAGTTTACAACATTAAATGCAGACCATCAGTTTGTCTGGACACCACCAAAGAGCTCCTGAGAGGGAGCTTTTCCAAATTTTCCCACTTACATGAAAACAAAAAGGCACTTTTTCAGCTTTTGCCCACTTAGATGGCACCAAGAGGGCCACTTTATCAAATGTTGTCCACTTACAGGGCAATCTGGAGGGCACTTTGTGAAGTTTTCTCCACTTAGACAGAACATGAGTGTGCACTTGGCTGTCTACTTTAAGGGAACCTCGAGGCCCATTTTCCAAATGTTTCTCCTTAGAGAGAAATATAAAGGACACTTGGATCAGTTTTATCCACCAACAGGTTAAAAAAGTGGGCCCTTAGTTCAATTTGGTACACTTGGATGGCACCTTAGAGGAAACGTTGTCTTATTTTGTCCACTTGGAGGAACACGAGAGTGCAGTTCATCAGGTTTTGTCCAGTTTGAGGTTACTAGAGGGCCTTTTGTCAAATTTTGTCTCCTCTCTAGAAGGGACCAAGGAGGTCATTTTAGAGGACAAACTAACAAAGGGAACATAAAATGTAAAATCACTTTTTCAGGCTTTTCAAACAGAAATATGTGCCCCTGGTGTCCACAATCCCCTCAAGTGCCAGAAAAATCCATTACCTCCCCCTCTCTTTGTCCACCTTTCAGAAAATGTGTGCTAAAATAAGCCCTTCTCAGATTTTCCCCTCATGATGTCATGTGGGGATTTAGCCACGCCCCCAGGTTCGGTTGGCCCGCCATGCTTGGAAGAAAGTTCCGCCCTCCTCTCCTGATCTTCTGAGAGGAGGATCAGGAGAGCCATGTCCATTTCAAGAGAGGGGTGGAGTCAGACAGCTCATTAACATTTAAAGCCACAGACACAGAAACAGCTCCTTCTGAGCAGGGCTGAAACAGAGGTGGTTTTAGACATGCAGAAATCCAACAGTGGAGTGTTTTTTCAGCAACAGACCTCACAGGCATATTTTGGGGACCTCTGAGACCGATATAAACTTGTCTTAAAGGGTGAAATACGTCCCTGTAATGCTATCTTACTCATGTCAAATAATCGAGAGGGCACTTCAGAAGGCAATTTGTCAAAGTTGTTCCACTTTGAAGGGAACCAAAGAGGGCACTTTTTTCAGATTTGTGCACACACACACAAAAAAAACACACTTTGTTCACTTTTTCCATTCAGAGGGATCAAAAGAGGCTCTTCATTTTTGTTTTTCCAAACATTAGGGCCCCAAGTCCACCAGTACTGTCACATACACTTTTCTCCCAAAATTATTAAAGTTTGACCCTGAATTTAGCAAGAATTTAGGTGACTTTTTAGCTCATAGCAATATCTATCTATGACCAGGTCATATCTGGAGCATCTCACAACAAAACTAGTATGGTCTTAGAGGAAAAACAAATGTAGACAATAGAGACTATAGCTTCTTTCTCCTGCATCTGCTTTTTATCCTCTAGATCAATGGTTTTCAAACTTTTTTTGCCTAAGGCACACCAAAAATCAAGCTGGCATCTCAAAGAACACCATATTAATATCCTGTATTGCAAAAAGCCTCTTTAGCATGTGTAGCAACATGTCCCAACTGCATACAGTGTGAGCATGTGCCAGCTACAACAGCGGTTTGGTTACAGAGTTTCCTTTTGGAGCATCCTGACACCCTGCAAGTGATGCACTGCAGCTCCCCAGGTTTATCCCCAGTCACCCTGTTCCTATTCTCTCTCTGTCGCTCCTATTAAGATGGAGTAACACGGGAAAAGGTTGCACAAAGGATGACAAGGCATCAGGAGTGTCCCACCAGAGGATATTCTTGATTTTCTTCCACTTTTCTTGTTAGCTTGTTTTATAAAGTGGAGTGTGATGCATGGATATTCTTCATAACCACTTATGAAACGTTAAGGTCTGACTTGTGCTAACATGGAGACAAAACTATGTGACTCACAGCCGTTAGAGGCACCATACCTCATGAGAAGCATGAGATGTCATATTTTTACATGTAGATTTACATTTGCATATTTAACAGATAACACATGGACAGTGAGCATGAAATGCTGTATGATGCAATGCAACGTGTAATGCTTGCATGCTGTGAGGACATTGGTTAAAGTGTCTTTGGTTGTTGCATAGTTGTAGTACTAATGGAAAGTCAGACAAATTCCCAAGGCACATCATTTGAGAGCCAGTGCTCTAGATTAAAGATGCACAAAATCTTCATTTAAATCTTATTTATGCTTTATGCAAATGGGTCTGGATGGAACTTTTACTCTGAAAACTTACATGTCAACATACAAAGTCAAACTACACTTAAACTGAACCTTAAATTTTCTGCTCCTGACCTACAGGATCCAGTATCTGTGGATTCAACAAAGCTTTGCATTGCATCATTTACCCTCTTTGTAACAGTGGACCAATCAGTGGATTTAGCACACCGAGGCGGTTAAAATGTTTGGCATTAGACCCAGATGTCACTGCACACAACGATGATACTGTTGATGTTGATGGCACACATTTAAACAAATAACATGTCTGTTTGTTCTGAGAATAGAGCCATTACACAGCTATGAGCTGTCCATGCACCGTTTTCACATACACATGCAGAGCACATTACGTGTCAACATAAAGGGCGTTGTCTCAGATGATGAGGCAAATCTCTGAGGCTCCTCGCTGAAAGCATCTTGGCACAAACATAATGATTACTTTCCCCAGCAGCTAAACAGAGCCGAGGACTCCACCCTCTCTGTCTTTATACCTTTACACTCCGACTTATTCTTCTTGCTTAACTGTTGACTCTCTTCCCCCACCGGCAAACTGGCAGGCTCTTTTGTGTCACGCAGCCCCAGTGGAGCTGGCTAACGGTGGGGTTAACGTTTACCTGACAGGTAAGCAAAGACAATCAGGTATCTCAGCTGACTGAGCCCAACCAGAATGGAGGAGTGTGTGCAGAGTGATCCGTGTATTAACATTTGGCCCATCACACAGCTAAATTTAAATTTTAAAAGTGAATAGTTGTGATACATTCAATTTTCACCACAATGTAATGATGGCTCTGCCTTCAGTTGTCCTCAATGTATTTGTGTACTTGTCCTTTTCAGTGTTGTTTCTGAGTTTATGTGACTGTGTTTCATGGTTTTTTTTTTACCTGCCTGCAAGGCAAATTTCCCCAAAGGGACAATAAAGTTGAAGGTGAAGTAGAAGTTGAATGTACCTCAAACAAGATGTTACTGTCACATAAAAATCACAGGTCCACATGAAAATCAGATCTCTGAAATGCAAGAGCAAATGTTTAAAAACAGACATTAATGCCATTGTGCATCGCAGATACCAAACTATCCATTGCAGACTAGATAGTAAAGTCTAGTCTTTTTTTCTTTAACTTAAAACCAGTATTCTTGACAAATAAAACCATAAGGCAGGGGTGTCAAAACTCAAGGCCCGGGGGCCAAATCTGGCCCGTGGAGGTGCAGTTATACCCGGACCATCAGATCATATCATATTTTTATTATAATCAGTCACCAGTCTGAGGTCTGCAGATTTCCTCCAGTATAACAATATAAACTTGACCTTGATGATTGAAAATATGTTATATTTATATGTTATATGTGTTATATTTATGTGTTATAAATATGTATGTTTTCATTTCTTATTTTCTAATTTGCATCTCACAATAATGACTCAAAGTTATGGTTTTGACTTTTTATATCATAATTTGACCTCTTCAAATCATAATTTTCTATCTTTTATCTCATATTTTGAACATTTAGATTCACGATTTTAATCTTTAATCCATAATTTGACGTTTTACACTCATGGATTAGAATTTTATCTTACAGTTTGACATTTTCAACTACTAACTTTGAATTTTAATCTTAAATAAGAACTTTTTTGAATTACAATATTACATTTTTATCTCATATTTTGACATTAAAACCTCAGTATTTTTAATTTTATCTCATATTTTGACATTAAAAACTCAGTAAATTTAATTTTATCTCATATTTTGACATTAAAAACTCAGTATTTTTATTTTTTTGTCATATTTCAACATTAAAAACTCAGTATTTTTAATTTTATCTCATATTTTGACATTAAAAATGTATTATTTTGAATTTTATTTCATAATTTCACCTTCTAAACTCTTAATTCAAGATTTTTTTCTCAGATCTTGACCTTTTCAACTCCTAAATATAACTTTTAATCCCAAATATTGACCTTTTCCAATGCAAATTGTCAGTCCTCTTGATCTCTTCTTTTGACCCTTTAACTCATTGTTTTGAATTTTAGCTTATATTTTGACATTTAAAATTAATAATTTTGAATTTTATCTGAGATTTTGACCTTTTAAACCAATGATTATATAATTCTATCAAATATTCTGACATTTTAAACTCATGATTTGTGAATTTTATCTCATAATTTGACCCTTTAAACTTATGATTTTTTAATTGTAGCTTAAATTTTGGCTTTTAAACTAATGATTATATAATTTTATCTAATATTTTGACCTTTTAAAGTCATCATTTGTGAATATTATCTTAAATCGTGACCTTTAAAACTCATGATTTTGAATTTTATTTAGTACTTTAGAAATCTTGATTTTATCTTTTGACATTTTTTAAAATCTCAAAACCATTTATCATCAGTGTTCTGTTTATTCACCTATAATTTGTTAGCGGGGAAGATGAGGTTGACAGTTTACGGGAAATTTTGACCCAGTTAGGCCCTCAGGTTAGACCCAAATTCAGGATTCGGCCCCTGCTGTGATTGAGTCTGACATCCCTGCGGTAAGGCATACGAAGAACAACCAGAAAACAAAGCATTTATTAAATGAATCTTTTTATTGTTTCATTGCAGCATTTTGCACAAACAGAAAAAATACACTGTTGTTGTTCTTAGGAATTTGCTCATAAACTGATAAATTCTCTTACACACACATGAAGTATCAAAACACAATTAACAAGCATTTACATAGTACCGATCTAAAATCCCATTAGTTTAAAAAAGGAAAACAAATATTAATAAAATAGGAGGAAATAAAACAAATAAATATTTACAAAGTCTTCTGGTAAAACTACAGTTATGTACACAGCGGGCGGTCGGTGCTCCCTCCTCCAGAGAGAGTGAGGCAGGAGAACCAGTCTTTACAGAATAAAACATTAATGTTGAAATTAAGGGATGAATTTCATGATGGACAGACATGGGCCAATCAATAACTGTCTTTATAACCTTAAAAACTGAATGCTCTTAGATCACAAAGTTGTTCCAGCTGAAGAAATGTAAATTGAAGTTTCTGCTTGTTGAGTTCATGGGTTTAAAAAAAAAAAAAGATCAGAAATTTAAAATCCCCTCTTCCTTTCCAACATGTGCCACCTTTAGGAAAACAACTATAACAGCAGAACAAGAAACTTGCATTTGATGTTGCATGTGAATTTGATTTATGTCCAGTTCTGTCCTTTAAATAGCTCAGGCGTAAAGACTTCCTTGTCCTGCAGGGAGCTGTGTTAATCTGCAGATTTAAAGCTATGCTGCTGTTACACGCTTTTCCTTAAGATGGTACAAGTTGGCAGTTGTAGAACTGGTCTGATTTTGCTGAGTAGCTCCCCCTAGTGGGGAAGCATTCTCCTTAAGCATTTACAATGAAACGTGAATAAGGCTGGCTACTCCCTAGAACTTTAGGCCTAATTTTGGGCCTTATGTTCCTAATTCTCCGCAACATCCAACAATCGGGGCATTGCCAGAATTATTAACTAATTATCTATCCTAACAATCCCCCAAGTGGGCGGTGTCATGTCGTTATTTTACCGCTACCAACTGAGCCAGATCCTCCCTGATCTTGAATCGTACATATCAAACATGTTTGATAGTTACGAGAACAGATCGAGCTGAGTCTCATGGATTACCTTCAACACTCAATGAGTGGTAGCAATGTAGTTTACTTTTGCCATTCATAGACATGACCAAAAAAACCTCAGAATTTACATACATCACATTAAATTTTATGTGCAGTTTAAGTTTTGTAAAAGTTTTATTCTGAAGTCACATTTGATCACGCAAGCTTCTGTGAAATCTTGCATGGGTGGAAACGCCACCGTGAGATTCTTACTACAAATGACAGGCATGTGTTTTCAAGGTCTGGTTCAATAATCCTGTGTGTCTTCAGTGGGATTATAAATAGGGCTGTCAGAGTTAATGCATCAGTCGCATTAATTAAGATCCATAATTAGTGTGTCATTTTTTAAAAATTGCATCATTTGCCTGCTTTGTTGTCCCTTTTAGCAACACTCCCTGCAGCCACAGTGATGTACATAAGTCAACCACTGCCCCTTAATGTCACATTTCACAGCTCAGCGGACAAGTCAAAGGTCATCTGCACCTTGAGCCATCAAACATTTACCACTTTAAAGTTCTCTTATTTTCTTTTCAATCCAAGACAAGTTCCTTTTCCTTGTTTTCCTTCAAAATAAAAGCAGGTCTGCGCCAAAATTAGATGTGAATTACCCTTAGTTGAAGCCAATATAAAAAATAAAAAAAAATGGAATTAAACTATCTCACATGCAAAGTGGCAGGATTTGAAAATGTGGATAGTAATTGCAAAGAAACTCTGAGCTTGATCTAGATTTAAAGTGTTATAGTTTAGGGTGCAGATGGCCTACTGGTTAGGTCACGCCCCATGTACAGGGTGGCCCAGGTTCAAGTCCAGCCTGTGGCTCCTTTCCCACATGTCTCTTCTAACTCTCTTACCCCTGTCTCTGACTCTATCCACACTTCTTCTCTGTCAATTAAAGACATAAAAAGCCCTAAAACATATATATATTAATTAATTTGTATAGTTTAACCGCCCTATCTGTAACATAAAAAACTGGTTTAAAAACTGTCAGTATGTCTGTGGTGTCCTATGTCACTGAAACAAACAACTGAAATTTAACGATCGTCTATGGTTTTGGACACAGATAGTCTGCTCATAAGTGTCTTTGCAACATTAAGATCAGTTATTACTGTTGTAGTTATTTTCTGTTGAGGTGTGGATGTGAATTCTTTTCACTATTGGGATGCAAGGACGTGCCATTTTATGCCATTTTGATGGCATTTTGGCAGCTGTAACATGTCAAAAACTCTTCAAACTCATCATAATTATCAGACCTGCTGAGAAATGGGATATCTTGGTGGTTTTGCACATGACTCATGCAAAATGGCCCAATAGCGCCCCCTTGAAAACTTCAAAACAGGGTCCCCCATAGGGGTTACTTTCACCTACATGTATGAAATTTATTGAGCCTATGCTGCTTGATGAGATCTACAAAAAACCCTCTTGGGGCCATACTCTAACTCCAACAGGAAATCAGCTATTTGTGTATAAATTAGCACAATCTGTGTTTTTCTGGCCCATTTTCAGGAGTCCTTCAAGGATGAACTCCACCAAGAGGGTTTAACCACTTCAGCTGAAATTTGATTTACAGCTAGAAGAGACCTTGATGATGAAAACTTATAAAGCTTGTTTTATTTGAACCTTTTTTCAGAAGAAAGGGGGGTAAGGATTGTAAGGGGACACATTTCTGTAAATAACAACTATAATTCAGTCATTCAAAATAAATAGAGTTACTTTTTTTATATCTTTATCCATTTTCCTGGTAACATCGACTATTTCAGCTCATCTCATGTGAACAGCAAAGCATATTTTCTCCTTTTGTAATGTTGTTGGCAGTCGTACAAGCTACACCATTGCAGAAACATCCAGAGTTTATGACTCGAAACTAAAAAAGAACCACGAAGCCACAGCTGACATTTAATGTCACGCCATGAAGCGTACGTTAACCTTCCAGTTTACAGTGCACTCTTCATTAAAACCATCAAGAGTAATTGGGTTACCGGTACATCCACCCTCTGGAGTTGAAGTGTTAAACAAATACAGGAGAAAAAAGGAAAAACCGGCGCTGTACAGAAACTGCAGGCAAACCGTGAACTGCTGTCAGAGCTGTGTCACCGTGGTAACCTGTACTATCACGCATACAAACATTGGCAAATGGCTGTGAGCTCGACAGGTAGTACCTGTGCTGAAACAAGCAGAACCAGGTGATTACTAACTTTTCCATTGAGGGTTCCAGATCATGACAGTTGATTATTTTGTTGACTTTTTCCCTCTTAAAGGGAGATTATGTCGCAAGGAAGTTTCGACATTTAAAATCGTATCAACATTTAATATAAAAAAAGTCAAGTATAAATCTTAATACATTCGTTTTGTATTCTCAGACGCACAATCTCAGACTTATATACATACACAAGTATTTACAAAAGGCAGGATGGAAGGAAGCTCTCCTCTTTGACAGTTCATACCTCAAACAATAAAACATGGTGACAGTGAGGGGGAGGAGGAAGTTGGCAACAGATTTTAGGGTAAAAATAGTTCATGTGGAAGAACTTCAGTCCTCGATTTGATCAAAAAGAGTCCTGAATGCTTGGTAAGAGCCTGACCCCACAGTTCTGACGTCTGCAGTAGGCAATGCATTTGTGTAAGTGCGATTGTGTGCATGTTGCACGTTATTTTAGATGTGTGTTATGGATCAGCATGATGGAAACAGACACCAAAATCATCTCTGAGTCCTGGGTAGATCATTAGCTCTGGTGCTAAGACTTATGCAAACACAGCACTGACTGATGGCAACGGATGATTTTTATCTCATCAAGAAAAAGAGAACAATAAGAGGAAAAAGCTAAAAATCAAAGTTATTTTCCACAGGCCAACTGTAAGACATTTTGTCCTTTGATTTATTACAATTTATAGCAAGCAGACCAAGCATGCAAAGTCTGCATGCACGCATTTTAACTGATGCATACTACTTTGCTTAAGTCCTGAAAAGTGACCATAAATCTGTCCTAAGATGTACAAAAATTGATTATAATTTTTGTTCAGTATCCTAGGAGATAAAACACACAAAGAGAGGTGGATGGGGAATAGCGTGGCATGATGCAATTCCTGCTGCAAGCACGATTAAGTTGCCTTAAAATAAAGCCAAAAAAAGGCAAGCTGGCTCAGTGTCTGCTGGTTTCAGCATTACTCTGCAAAACTAAAACCTGTGCAAGTGCATTTATCTAATATGAGTCAAAAACAACCTCATCATTTAACCCTTAGAGCTCACGCGGCACGGATTCATGCTGCAAGCACATCCCTTTAAAAATCACTTGGTAAAGTTCAAATGTCGTAGGTCATAGGCACTTAATTGTTTTTTTTATCTGAAAGTTCAGCATTATGCCTTTCTGACTATGTTCTCCATGCATTTATAGCTCTTACAGAACTTTTTCTAGTGAGCCCGGAACTTGGCTGACTTTCCGGGATCTCTAAGGAGCGTTGTCGTAAATAACAAGAGGTGACAAGTTTATAAAAATGTTGATAACTTTTGAACCGTAAGTTATAGACACTCTTTTTTCCTCTAAAAGCTGACTTTCTTGTTGTTTGTTTCCTACCTTCGATGTCTCTGTAGCCCTAAAAGACGAGCCCGGACCTTCGGTGACTTTTCGGGGTCTTTACAGATTGAATCCACATTGTCAGATCCGATATTAAGTGTCTTTTTATCTATTTTTAATCAATTTTCGATCACTTAATTCAGCTTTTTGCCCAAGGCATCGCCATGTTGTTTACCACAATGCATTTTGTCTTTAGAGAAAAAATTTAAGTGACATTACTGTAGTAGATATATTCTTAAAGTCCAGGTTGTCCTGAAAAATAAAGTATGTGTAGAGCTTGACTGTGCATCACAGGGTTGATGTTTTACAAGCTTTCTAAGGTAGAGACATTACGTTGAAAAAATAGCTGTGAGCAATAAGGGTTAACTGACAAGTCCAGTAAAACACCAAATTTCAGGATATAAAATGGAAAAAATAAAGAGTTTGTTGCTTGTAACAGGTTTACATATCTTAGGTGTGTTGAAATGAGTTTTGTATATCTCAACATCCTAAGACGCTGCACGTACATATGAGGACATTACATTTTGGATTTCCTTCATCATGGTGGTTGAAACTGACGATAATGCTGATTCTGAGTATTGAGATATGTTTGACTAGACAGTAGACAGCTATACTTGGAACTTGGGATTTTCCTGAGTATGTCATTGATTCTATTGTTTTCACAAACCAATAAGATACATAAAAAGAAGAAAAGTGCTGAATTGTGTACTCAGTATACCTTGAAAGCATACTGTATAATGTGGGACTGGGATGTTAGAAATCTATCGTAACTGCCCATGTTTGTTGGTGGTCAATTTGCATATCTGAAAGAGAAATTTTCCTGTTATCAATCCTGTTTCATAGATATGATCCCTGACGGAGCAACAGGGATGATTTTGGTTCTGTTCATGAATGCTGTTTGGTCCGTGCGACTATCATGTTTAGACACTAGTTTGTGTATGATTGCGGTTGAGTGATATGTACAGGTGTGTCTGTGTTAGTTCTGGTGGCGCTTCATGTGCAGGGCCAGGTGATCGGAGCGGGAGAAGCAGCGGCTGCAGGCGATGCACTTGAAGGGTTTCGCTCCGGTGTGTTTCCTGTAGTGTCTGGTGAGCTCGTCCGATCGGGCGAAGCGCCAGTCGCAGCTCTCCCACGTACAGCGGTACGGTTTCTCACCTGCAACACAGAGAAGAGGAGCAGAAGGTGGGGTCAGAAATGTACTTGATTTTTAACAGGAATGGTTTAGTGTTTGTATCTTTTTAAAAATAAAACGTGATGATAAAGAAGCATCCCCACAGCATGATGCTGCCACCACCATGCTTCACAGTGGGGATGGTGTTTTTGTGTTAGCGATAATAACTTCAACCTGCGTAGCTCTGTTCCTGAGCGGCAGTGATTTTTTAAATTGCAGTTTGCAGCGTGGGCGAGAGAGGTTGAGCTTGTGGTTTTTATGGCTCCCTGCTGTCAACACTTTGCTCTTTGCAGTTAAGCTAAATATTGAGATAAAATCACAAGATGCAATGTACATGACAGCGAGCTCCACTGCACATGACAAAACCAGCAGACTTTTGCTCAGCCATACCGCTACTACTACTAACAAGCATAATAATAAGTATTATATTAATTATTAAAGGGAGTGATACTGTTGGACAGAAAAAAAGGGTAAAGCAGAGGAGAGGGCCAAATTAGAGCAACTTTGTCTGACTTCAAGAGATTTTCATGTCTCTACTTGAATCATCACAGGATGTGTGCTTGCTTCATTCCTGCCACTGTGTTGTAAAAGTGCTCAAGGGATTTTTTAGATGGCTTTAATTCCAGGAGCATTTTGCTTAGACATTCTGACTCACCTCAGGTCCTAAAATCGCTACATAAAAACACCTTAAATGGAAAGTTACGCCTGAAACCCGGAGGAACATTGAAACCTCATAATGCACTTCTTACAGACTGCCAAAACTTAATGTCTGTGAAGCTTTTAACATTCTTCAGGCATCTTCAAGGTCATATTAGAGTTATTATGAGTTAAAAATTAATCAACAGGGACAGGGCCCCTTGCAGGTAGATCACAGACTTCCTGTCTGACAGGAAGCAGCAGGGGAAACCTGTCTCTGACAGCAGAAACATCAGCACCAGCTCCCCCTAAGGCTGCATTACCTAGACCTGCATCTTCAGTCACCAGTCTGTGGTCCCTGAAGGTCTTTGACTCATCTTTGGGGGGGTGAGTCCACCTATAGGTGGGAGGTGGACCATCTGGTGACTTGGTGCAGTCAAAACAATCTGAAGCTCAGCACTCCAAAGACAGTGGAAACAGATTTCAGGAAGGACGCTGCTGCCCAGCGGACTCGCTCCACCTCCTTGGGACCCTCATCACCCAGCACCTCGAGTGAGAGCTCAACATCAGCTCCCTCATCAAAAAGCCAAACTTCTGATGGTGCACAACTGGCTGGAATCCACTATCTCTCCATGACCTGTACACATCCAGGACTCTGAGGTGTACAGGTAAAATTGCAGCATGGACTTTCGAGGCCCTCCCCTCTGGCAGGAGATTGAAGTCCATCAGGAACTTTTTCTCCCACTCAGCTGTCAGCCTCATGAACAGTACTCTGGCCCTCCCCCCACAGACCCTCACTGGACCCCAGAACCATCCCACAAAAATAATGCAGGTTTAAAAAGACTTTATGTGTTACATCAACACACAACTGACGTTATCTCTGCTGTTTCGACTGCACACTATGTGTTACACTCCTTTAGATAAATGCACTATAACCTAATCACAGTAAACCTGCACAACTGTGCAGTTTCACCTTTTGCACCTTTTTGTGATGTTTATATTGCATTTCATATTTAAATTTGCTGCTATATTTTTCTATGATAACGTCTTTATATGCCTAGCCTCTTACTTTTTATTCTGATCTCTTTCGCACAAAGTCAAATTCCCTGTATGTGGAAATGTACTCTGCAATAAAACTCGATTCTGATTTTCTGAATACCAGAATTCTGGTGCAAATATTCCTTTACAATCTCAAAGCTCTCAGACAAATCTGCACACCTTTAATAATTATACATACTTTAATGACATGTGTAATACTATAAAGACACTATTTCTCATTGTTCTGAAATTGAAAGGTCTTTATAAATAGAGAATAGAAAAGTAAAGCCCTGGAGAATAATGAGTGAAGTCAATCAGACACGGCACTAATCCGACTCCACCCAAACATTTCTCTGCTGAGCCACAACGTGCTGTTGCCAAACACTGAGCTAATCATCAACACAGAAAAGCTCTGATGAATAGACTGGTATGCAAACAACACAAGAAAAGTCATTTTTCAAAGCTGAGGTGAAAAACAACATCTGGGGAATCAATGCAAGGCACATTCACCAACAGAGCTAAACGATGAAGTCTGCAAGAGCACGATCTAAGACGTACAGTTGGAATCTTTTTCAGCAGGAGGTCTGGTCCCTGTAAGGGACTTATAATTTTCTCGTCAAATACAATCAGTTGAAAATTTAGCACTCCAGGATAGGGATGATCCTACCAGCTAAGAAGTTCCTACCCAGTTAAAGTGCATTCAGAAAGTATTCAGATCTCCTTTACATTTTTTAGTTCCGTTTTCTTGCAGCCTGATGCTACAGTCAAAAAAATAATAATAATAATTCTCATCAATCTATAATCAGTGCCTTATCATGACAAAGTGAAAACAGAATTTTAGAATTTGTAGCAAATTAATAAAAAAAAAACAACTGAAATATCACATCAATATAAGTATTCAGACCCTTTACAACAGGGGTGTCAAACTTAAGGCCCAGGGGCCAAATCCGGCCCGTGGTAGAATTATACACAGCCCTCAGGATCATAACACAGTTTAACCATAATTGGCCCGCCAGTATGAGGTCTGCAGATTTCCTCCAATATAAAAATGTAAACTTAACCTTGATGATTAAAAATATCCCTAAGTCATCAAATTTAGAATCAAGAGTAAAAACAATTGAACAGAGTTCTAGAAGGACAACCTTTACTGCAGCTCTCCACTGATCTGGGCTTTATGGCAGAGAGGATGGAGAGACACCTCAGTGCAAAACGCATGAAAGCCACTTGGCTTGATGCAAGAGACTTAATGCAACACATCTGCAGACTGGTGAACTGAACAGGTAGCAGGGGTAGATGCTGTGATGGAGGGTGGAGCAATACAGACAACCTGCATCTTTGTGTTGAGTTGAAGAGGTGCTGCTTTTAAGTTAACTGCTGTAAAAATCAGAAAATAAAAATGTCTGCTTGTTCTGCCCAGTGCTTTTTGTCCTTTCTCTTTCTCCCATGTGAACTCAGTTGACCAGTCAACCAAGAACTGACAAGGCAAATAACATTTGATTCTACACTAAATAATGCCTTTATTATTTTCAAAAATTGTTTTTCATATCTACAGATGCCAATAATGTGCAGATACTTCCATGCATACCTAATCGTCACTTTATCTTCCTGTCACCTGCATCCCTCCCACTCATGCTCTTTGGACCCCCTTGCTCTGCTAATGACTGTCACAGAGTGACTGATGGCCAATAGCTGATAGCTTCTGCTATTGATTAGACAGCATCATAAAAGCATTATCAGGGCCCACGCCGCTAATGAGCACTTGATGGTGCAAACGGCCACGGACAATCTCACTCCTGCAACACTGGATGACAGAGAACCCCCCTGAACTGATTCATGGCATTACATTCAGATGAAGTGTTGCACAAAAGTTTTTGAGGGATGCAAATACAGATGAGATTTTTTATCAAACAAGAGAGTGAGCTGCCAACTTCTCTCTATAAATATCCTGTTGACATCACTCAGGATCACCATGTGTGGGTTTTTCTTCTTCATAATAAAAGAAAAGTATGTATTTTGTAATAAATGAAGGTGTATTTTTATTGCAATATTCATAACAGCTGCAGGGATCTCCTTTTGTAGCCACAACAGTAAACCTGAGCAGACGGTTTTTTTTTTTAATCCAACAAGCACGTGAATCCCACATCAGAGGCTGAGACGTGCTCCAGTCTGCCATCGGGACAATATCCTGTTTCTGGAGTTAACTGCTCTTTATGTGTGCGTAGAGGTGGAGTACAAATGTCTCCGTATAAAAAGGCTGACGCTCTCGGCCTGCAGGTGTGTTTGGTTTTGCTCTATAGCTGCTCTGTTGGGGTCAAAGCACAGCCGCCTCTCTAAGACTATTATCCCCGGGGCTGGCAAACAAGCGGCTGAAATACGACACACACGCACAGAACAAACACACTTGACGAGTGTATACTCCTAAATGAGCTGCCAAAAGGTCAGGTGTAAACCTTCCGAACCATCTACGTATCTGTACCATCTTTTCCTTCAGTCTCAGGAAGACCACCGAGTTCAACTGGGTTTCCATTGATACCATATGGTCAGTCTATGAGGTATTTAATATCAAGACGATAACTCATATTCTACAGGTTGTCATTCTCTTGCAAGACGCGTGCATGTCAATTTATACATTCGCCTTCAGCTCAAAAAAAGGCCTTTGGCCTGTCTCGATTATGTTTGATTCAATGGATGAGGCAAAGAGATGGAAGAGGACGGTGCTGAATGAAGCTAAGAACAGAAAAAGAGAGAGTGAGCAAGAAAGAAGCTGAACAAAACGCTAGAAGGGATGCACAGACTAAATACGAGTACTTACATTCAGGTACTCACAGCTACCAAGTACCAATAATACCACAAGAGTTGACAACTCATAGCTGCATGTTTTCATTCTCCTCTACTTTTTTCATCCTCAGTTATCTTAAGATACACTATATAGCCAAAAGTATTCACTCACCCATCCAAATTGAAATCAGGTGTTCCAATCACTTCCATGTCCACAGGTGTTTAAAATCAAGCACTTAGGCATGCAGATTGTTTCTACAAACATTTGTGAAAGAATGGGTCACTCTCAGGAGCTCAGTGAATTCCAGCGTGGTACTGTGATAGGATGCTACCTGTGCAAGAAGTCCAGAGGTGAAATTTCCTCACTCCTAAATATTCCACAGTCAACTGTCAGTGGTATTATAACAAAGTGGAAGCCATTGGGAACGACGGCAACTCAGCCACCACGTGGTAGGCCACGTAAGATGACAGAGCGGGGTCAGCGGATGCTGAGGCACATAGTGCGCAGACGTCGCCAAATTTCTGCAGAGTCAATCGCTACAGACCTCCGAGCTTCATGTGGCCTTCAGATTAGCTCAAGAACAGTGCGTAGAGAGCTTCATGGAATGGGTTTCCATGGCCGAGCCAAGCCATAAATCACCAAGTGCAATGAAAAGCGTCGGATGCAGTGGTGTAAAGCACGCCACCACTGGACTCTATAACAGTGGAGGCGCGTTCTCTGGAGCTATGAATCACGCTTCTCCATCTGACAATCTGATGGACGAGCCTGGGTTTGGCCTGACCTCAACCTGACAGAACACCTTTGGGATGAATTAGAGCGGAGACTGAGAGCCAGGCCTTCTCGTCCAACATCAGTGTGACCTCACAAATGTGCTCCTGGAAGAATGGTCAACAATTGCCATAAACACACTCCTAAACCTTGTGGAAAGCCTTCCCAGAAGATTTGAAGCTGTTATATCTGCAAAGGGTGGACCGATGTCATATTTAACCCTATGGATTAAGAATTGGATGTCACTTAAGTTCATATGAGTCAAGGCAGGTGCCACTATTGCCACTATATTTGGCAATATAGTGTAGATCTAAAATAATTTGCTAGTCTGCACCAGTCAGTCCAGAAAGTTCACACTGGTATTGGATCAGAACTCGGTAAGGAAAAAATGGTATCAGATCATCCCTAACCCAAAACCCCCATGACTCCTGATGAACTATCTCCAGAAGACGTTACAGTCAAATCTGGATCAGTTTAAAATCACAAAGAACATAACTTCACATTCCCAGATCCTCTGATATCAGTTTTGGATTATTACTTCTCATCTTACCGCTGGGAGGAAAAGAGCACAGGTCTGAGAAACTTCATTTACTCCACTGTCCTGATTTAACCTGTTTTATCTATTAACGATTCTTCAACTATAAGTCTCTTCCAGCGCTTGTAAAAGTCTCCTTATAAACATGTTTTTTTTAGTCTTAAAGCATTTTGATAAAGGATTAGATGAAGCACTACACCTGTGCTGTATACCCTGGTATATGTTTGTTTATTTCCTCGCCTCCTCTGCTCTTAAATGACTGAGTAAGGCATCCATAAGCTAATCGTGACCATAAAATGTAAATGATGCTGATGGATAGAACAAATCGGAATCAGTTCTTGGCTCTCATTCCCTATTGATGGAGCACATCTTATTGTGAAAATACTAGTTTGGGGTCAATTTGTAATGCAAACCTTAATATTTGTAATAATGTACCTAGTTGGAAGGTTGTGAATCCTTAACTTGGTTGAGTGTTTCTGCAGCTACTTTTAAATTTCTCCTCTCCTTCTTTGGTTAAAATAGTGACAGTTTCAAGCATTCAAACATAATAACTCATGACATAATTGGCTGATTATTCTCATCTCTCTGTCTCTAGGATGCTCTTTCTAAAAAAATGTTTATCTCCCTTAACTCTCAAAGGCATCAGCTCAAAGCTTTCACAAACATCAGACAGAAACTGTTTGATCAGGTGGCTGATTAGAAACGGACGGCCTATTATCTCTTTCTCTCAAACACACAGAAACATTCACTAATGAGAGCATGAATGAGGAGCTCATAAACCATAATGGACACTCTCGTGAATGTGGAGGCAGTTTAGCAGCAGAGAGCATCATCAATCACAGTGGGACAAAAAGCTTTTGTTGCAGGCTGACACGTACTTCAGAAGAACATATACAACATGAGTACTGACTCTCTATAGGAGGCTTTAAGCGCCTCTGAAAACACTGCATGGAAACTTGGACAATATGTTCTCTCTAAGGCCCGACAACATGGGTTTACTATTCAACTATTCATGAATATAACTCCTTAATGCTTATTATTTATTAGAAACAATAGATAAACATCTGCTATTGCTGCCCTTGCCATTGCTTCATGTCCACATTATTTAATGATTGCCACTGATGCCAGATCAATACATCTGTGCATCCCTAATCCAAAAAATATCTTTGTAAGTTCACAAACGTTGCAGATGCAATGTAGAAAAATGCATCTTATGCATATAAAGTGTTTGAACAATAAATATACTGCCTTAGTGTTAACCCTTAGAGCGCACACATCCCTTTATAAATCACTTAGCAACATTTGAACCACAGGTTGTAGACACTTAATTCTTATTTTATCTGAAATCTCTCTGTTGTGCCTTTCTGATTATGTTCTCTGTGCATTTGTTACTCTTACAGAACATTTTCTGGTCTCGGAGGACGGCGTTGTCGTAAATAACAAGAAGTGACAGTTTATAAAAACGTGGCTAACTTTTGAACCACAAGTCATAGACACTTAAGCCCGATTTATGCTTCTGCGTTGCATCGACGACGTAGCTACGTGTAGCCCTCTGCGTCGACGCGGACCCCTAGACATAGCCTGACGCGCACCTCCAAAAAAATCCTAACTACGCGTCGTGGCGACGCAGACCACAAGGGCTGTGATTGGTCCGCTAAAAAATGTAATTTCTCTATCCAGGTCCCTCAGTGGGTGAACCAGTGTGGTAAATTCACCCGTCCTCAGCCTCGACTCATTTAGTGGTCGTACAGACCACCTCCGCAAACGTCTTCCCTGTCGCCTGCGCTTCAACATTTGCAACAAAAGAATTTGTTCGTCAATATTGATGAGCTCCAACTCCAAACACACCCGCTCCACCTCGGTCGCCATGACCAGAAGATAAACAAGGATTTGGATGTGACACCTCTGAAACCACACACAGCCACACCCCCCTAGCGACATGGCGGTGAAATGCAGAACAACGCGGTCCCTCGACACAGAAGTTCGAATGGTCAATGATGGCATCGCGTCAACGGCGTAGGTATAGCGTCAACGTGACGTAGAAGCATAAATCAGCTGATTTGAAAGCTGACCTTCTTGTCGTTCATTTGCTACCCTCGATGTCTCCGTAGCCCTAAAGGATGCCGTTCTAGTGAGCTCAGAACTTCGGTGACTTTTCTGGGTCTTTACAGATCGAATCCACATTGTTAGATCCGATAATAAGCATCTTTTCAATCCATTTTTAATCCATTTTTGATCACTTCAGCTTTTGCCCAGGGCATCGCAATGTTGTTTACTGCAATGCATCGTGGGAGTTGTAGTCGACCAGTTGCATCTCTACTGCTTTGAGGAGTGGCATGCATGGCATGGACTTTTCTTTGTATATATGTAGATATTTTGAAAACTGTTAGTCACAGAATGTTTATTTTATTCACCGTTGCGTCCCTAAGAGATGGGAGAACAAGTCTGTACAAAGAAAAGGCTTAGTCACGATTGTTTTCTGTGTGTTATAAATAAAAATCTCTGAGTTTCAAATTCTGATTTGTTTTCTTCTTTTGTGATTAGAGTCCAATAACTTTTTAAAAATTCAAGTGACATTACTGTAGTAGATATATTCTTAAAGCCCAGGTTGTTCTGAAAAAAGGATGTATAGAGCTTGACTGTGCACCACAGGGTTGATGTTTTACAAGCTTTTTTAGACAAAAATTCCAGACAAGATATGATGGTGAAAAAACTAGCTGTGAGCTCTAAGGGTTAATTTTATTTAATAAAATGTCATCAGACTCAATAGAAGGCATTGGCAGCTGGAATTGCACTTCTGTTTTACGTCCATTGTACTATGTGTCCCAACATTTTTGGAATTAGGGTTATAAAACGTAAGAACACTAAAAAAATCAGCGGTTTTTCAGTCAATATACCTGAGAATGAATATTGAGGTTTAACAGAAGCCTTTATCAGTGTGATTTAACACAGTAATCTATCAAATATTCAAACTAAATGTCTCCTCATTCATGTAAAGTGTGGATATGTGAAGGTTCATATGATCTAACTGTGGGTTTCCATTCATGCTCTGAATGACTTCACAGTGTACAATAAAGAAGTGTGACAACATTTTAAAAGCACCTATGTGGGGTTTTACTGAGTCAAAGAGCAAACACTCCAGGCTCCTCAGGACGCTCATAAACCCGCTCTGTTTTATCAGCTCAGTGTTTGTGAAGAGGGCTGGAGGTTTCCCCATCAGCCTCACACTACTCTACTCTTTACGCTCACTAACACAATTATCAAGTTGCACATTTACTTTAATGGAGCTCAGGCGGCTGCTGAGGCCATGGTCAAGGCCGTCCGGGAGTACGAATGGGAGGAGCAGGTTGTTGTGATAGCAGAGATGTGAATGAAGGTAGAGCCATGAACTATAATAACCTGCACCCTCAGCCCTCAGGTGGTTCAGGCTTTGACTGATGGTTTCCTCAAATTGCATTAGAGATGAGGTGAAGATTCAAACATGTTCTTAACAGAGACTTTAAAGTATGCAGACTCTTTTCTTACATAAAAGAACAAAACGTTTTGTCAAAACGAAGAGAGAACTTAACAAATTTACATACTGAACTCTTCTGACGGCTGTGATGATACTTAAACTTCTATTTTAGTCCTAATAGCAAGTTAATGCCAACATTTTCTTTTCAAATGCACTTTTGCAACATTAATAAATAAATAATGGCCTAAATCAGCTATAGATATCTGCCTATACTGGCTGTAAATGTTGGCCTATACAGGCTGTAAAAATCAGTCTATATGGGCTGTGAAAATTGGCAATATTGTCCTATTTTTGTGGTAATATTGGCCCATATTGGTGGTAAATACTGGCCAAAAGCAGCTGTAAATATCAGTCTACACCTGCTGTAAATATCTGCCTATATCAGCTGTAAATATTCAACAATATTAGCTGTATATATTACCCTATATCAACACTAGATAGTGGTCTATATCAACTTTAAATATTGGCCTATACCGGCTGCAAATACTGGGTTACAATAGTTGAAAATATCAGCCTATATTAGTGGCAATTTTGGCCTACATCAGCTGTAAATATTGGCCTATATTAGCCGTAAATATTGGCCCATATTAGCTGTAAATATTGGCCTATATCAGCTGTAAATATTGGCCTATATCAGCCATAAATACTGGCCTGTATCAGCTGTAAATATTTGCCTGTATCAGCTGTAAATACTGTCCTACATCAGCTGTAAATACTGGCCTATATCAGATGTGAATACTGTCCTAATTCAGCTGTAAATATTGGCCTATATCAGCTGTAAATATTGGCCTATATCAGCTATAAATACTGGCCTGTATCAGCTGTAAATATTTTCCTATATTAGATATAAATATTGGCCTATATCAGCTGTAAATACTGGCTTTTAAACTGGTATCTGTACAAAAACTTAGGAAACAACTGTAACATCATCAAGTATTTGGATGTTCTGATCAGGACTAAACTGATTAAAAGATTGAAACTTAAACATTTGGGGAGATAAGTGTTTAAATATCATGTTTTATAACATTTTTACCTTAATGGCCATAATGTTGGAAAATGTAAGCGATACCAGCAGGTTAGGTAAATTAAAATGATCTGAAAATGATAAATAAGTACAGCACTTATGTAAATTAAATACATTCCTCTGCTTTTGCAGTGTGTTTCCCTGCTGAGCCTGTTCGGCTATAGATAAGAATAGTTTCACAGCAGGGAAATCCAAATTCAACTCATTTTGAGAGAATTCAAATCTAGCCTTGAGCTACTCAGTCTACTGACCTCTTTCTCAGGCAGACTGAGCAGTAGCTATTAGCCTGTTGCAGCATGCAGTGTGAGTGGGAAATCACACATAAAAACACACAATTTCCTGCTGCTATGGACAATCTAAATGTATAAACATGTTAATACATTTTTCAGAAATGTAGGATTAGATGTCTGAAAACAAAGATGTCTGCTCTGTTAGTAGCCATTAACCTCTGAAACAAGCTTCCCCCTTGGCAAAAAGGATGAAATAGATATTATTGAGATCCACTGCATTCTTTCTTTGCTGATACACCCACACAACTTCCTGATACTGCAGCCTCAGGACATAAGAACATATCTCATTTCCAGTGAAGTGAAGCACATAGAGTCACCACATGAACAATCTCTGCTGAAACAGTGACAGTGTGTTGACGCAAATTAAGGTTAAGCTTCTGTTACCTTTTAATTTTAATGGATTGAAAAGTCCCTTTTGGTTGTTGGGCACAGCCGTACATGTGCAGACAGATAGATGTACGCTACAGTGGAGCAATTTGTCAGTTAATTGTTCTACATGAAGTCGACTGTATTGAAGCAAAAATGCAATAAAAGCTTTCTATAAGTGAAAACAACTAAACTAAGTTGCAAACCAGACTCCAGAGTCTTAAATCTAGAGGACACGGGTACACAGGACTCATGATTTCTGCACCAGAGAGGAAAGAACATTTTAAAAAGTGGGACCGAGGACCGAGCCTTGAGGCACTCCACCGAATAAAGATGTAGAAAAATATGATTCGACTGTCTGGATTATTAAAGACTAGAAAAGCATTCAGAGAGCGCAGACCTCTGCCATTAGCCCTATCTCCCACTAGTAAAGAATCCTTTAAAAAATTCCTGGAGCAGGTGGCCTAGTGGTTAAAAGGTGCTCCCCATGTACGTGGGCGGCCTGGGTTCGAATCCGGCTTGAGGCCCTTTACCGCATGTCTCTCCCCAACTCTTGACCCTGTTTCCGTCCCTATGCACTGTCCTCCTCTATCTAATAAAGCACAAATATGCCCAAAAATAAATCTTAAAAAGAAAAAAAAAAAATTCCTGGATCCGTCCCCATGTGCCCCCCACCACGGCATTTGCTGATTACCCCCTTCCCGGTGGGTTGGAAACGCGGTGAGGCAAAGCCTTGGCTTTGCTACAGGTGGACTGTCAAGGCGGAAGCATTGCCTGCTGGTGCCAACAGATGCACTGACAGTCTCCCCCGTGGTCTCACTGGATGACTGGAAGTCATGGGAGAGGGTGAATATTCCTCTATTCCTCCCAGCATTGTGAGTATTCTCGCTACAATTCGCTGTCTTTCTCTATGTTATGCTCCGACTCGTCTCCTCAACTGGTGTGCGTATTTCATACTCTATAAACTCCAAAACTTTGAATGGAAACACAGACAAAATGCTGCTGGGATTGAAGTTACTCATGTCTGCCATTTCCTGGTGTAAAGTGGTAACAGCGCAGACCTCCGCCATTAGCCCTGTCTCCCAATAGTACAGAATCCTAAAAAAAACTATCCTGGACCCAGACGGTGATCCGGATCACTCCCAAAATCTAATCAGTTCTTCCTTATGCCATTTCTGACATTTCCTGAAAATTTCCTGAAAATTCATCCAAAACTTTTTGAGTTATGTTGCTAACAAACAAACTAACTAACTAATGAACAAACTCTGATGATCACATAACCTCCTTGGCGGAGGTAATGAAGCAAAATGGACTAACAGAGATTGTAGAGCAATTTCAATCTTGATCCAAATATTTGAACAAGATTTTAGAAAACAAAACCTGAAATAGATGAGAAGATGTGGTATATCTTCTACATTTCAGTTAATCTCATGTTGTCTCTTTTTGCAGGTCCTGCATTCAGAGACCGTCAACATTTCTAATTCATGAGTCATCATCAACCAAATGCAAAACATGCCGAAGCATGCTCGCTTTAGTCAGATCACGAGTTTAGGAACATTTATGAATATGATGGGAACATCGTTGAGTGCTGAATGCCTCCTTCAAGGAAAAGTCGCTCTGGTTATTTCTTAGGGTCAATCATGCTTTCATTTTTTTGAGACACAGCTGATTGGCGAAAAACAGGGGGATGATTCCAAACTTGCCCTGTTGCAGATCATTATACTGTATGTTTTTACGTTGGGGATCAGGACCAACGTTCTGAGACTGTGTACAAAATGTTTCTACTTCAGCAGAACTTAAACTAAAAACTCCAAGAGTTGCAGAGATTTTCCTGCAGATTTCATGGCTGTCAATGTAGGTGTGGGAGATGGGGAAGCAAAACATCTGATTTCTGCCAGTTTTTGAAATGCCACTCAGATATACCTTACCTTAAGTGTATTTAAGGTAGTAAAAATAAACCAGTGTAACTTGGCTAAATAAAAAAGCCTACATCACAGCTTTCTGTTAAGACAAATAGCCAATCACTGTGAAGAATTTTTATGCATCCACCACTGGTCAGAAAGAGAATGACACTCCATGTGACAGAAAGGGGAAAGATGCAGATGACTCATCTCCACATTCAGACACAAAATAAGAGAAAACTGCACAAAGCTTCCATGTTAGAAATATTGGAGCTTGAAGATGATATCCATAACACCCTCTTTAAATCGGACCTAAGAGAGAGCAGATAGAGATGATGAGTGCTGCTGTTTTCTTTGTCTTTATTTATCAGGGCAATATAAATCTAAATGTTGGATCATTTTGGTTGTCGGTGTGTTTACCACTAATGTTGTTCTCTCAGAGTTTATAGCAGTGTGGGCAGCCTATACTGTATTTATAATTCCTTTACTGTCTTATTGCTTCATTATTTCTTCTGTTTACCATTCTCACCGTGTATTTTATGGTCTATTTGTCTTCTTCACCACTGTATCCTGCAGTTTAACAACCAAACTTCCCCACAGGGATCTATAAAGTTTCAGTTGATCTATTTATGATGTCCCTATGTGCACATTTCATTCACGTGCTCTCCCTCTCTCCGTCGTCACAGTTTTCACACCAGGGGAGCTCAGCCTCTTTAATCGCATGAGTAAATCTCCAAAATCCAGGTCTGAGGCTGTTGGGAATCTGCAGGTTTCATCTTACAGGAGGGAAACGCATCGAAACCAGCCTTCCCCCATTCTTACCAGCCCCCCTTTTACAATCCTCTGAAAAGAGACTGAAAAGCAGGAGTAACTGGTTTGGCCTTAGTTTTAACTGCATGTCTTCCCTCCATTTTTTCCTCTTTCCTCCTTCCTCCCCTCCTCCCTCATGTCTTTGTTCTGTCCCTCTCCGTGGAAGCTTGGCGAGCAGGTACGAGCACGTTTAGACACGGTGGAGAAAAAAAAAGGAAATCACTTCACTGTTGTCTTTTAGCTTCTATTGTGTTCATCTCTGGGTGCAGTGAAACTGCCAATGGGACAAAATATGCAACAGACAAATAAATGAGCTTAAGCCTAACAATTGTAACAATTGCAATGGGTAGGTGTGGACTGCATGTATTATAGTTTAAATCCAATGATTAGTTAACATGTGGACAGAAAAGTGAGGTAAACGTGAGCTTTTTTAAGGGTTGATCATTCATTTGCCCAAATCAACAACTAGCGCTGGGTACGATGTTGGGTTTTTAGGATATACAGACGTACAGGTCATTCAGAAAGTATTCAGGAAAAAAAAAAAAATTTTTACTCTCATGAATCTACACTCACTACCCCATCAGGATGGCATGCAAACACAACTTTAGAAAATTTTGCAAATTTATTAAAAATAAAAAAACTTCAGGAAATAATGTAATTGTAATTTTTTTCTCCAACACTGTCTTACGTATTTTTTTCACAAACAAAAGCAACAAATCATTCTATATTATAACCAACACAATATATTAAACTAGTGCTTAACAAGTTGGAAAAAGTATGTAATTGTGATTATTTTGACTCATATTGCAAATTTATTATGAATTGTTACATCAAAAGTGAAGATCTTTTTTTAAAGAGGAAAAACATACAAAAAGGAGGAAAGTAGGATTTTGTAAACTTTTCAAAAAAAAAAAAGTTACATGTGAATGATTTCAAGATGTGCAGGGCAAAACATCTCTGCTGCAAAAAACAAAAAAACCCTATATTGCATCTACTGCGATTCAAAAATTGCAGCAGGCTTTGATGTGATTTAGATTTCATCTAAATTTGGATTAATTTCCCAGCCCTAGTTTTTATCTTCTCAATACTGATGTTATTTAAAAAGGGGGACGGTCTTAATGCTCAGTATAAGGATAGTTTATGGTGACAGCCATAAACAGTGGTACTGGTGCATGCTCACCAAGCAGTCCAGTTTGGTCCAGTAAAACCTGATCTTGCTTTAAGCCAGAGGGTCTATACTGGTCTAGCCATAAAACCCAGATTCTGGTTGTGCTTTTTTAAGGTTTTAAGAATAGAAGACACCATCAAGAGAATAACAACTTTTTTCCAAAGCATTTCTATCCCAGATGACAAGATAAAAAAAGTCAACCAGAATTTAGTCCTGGAGACACGTCTGCCTAGAACTTCTAGAAACCCTTGAGACTTTGCAGCATTTTTTTCCAAGGCCCCCTCAAAACAGCCCTGCAATCCACTTTTGTGTCCTAAACCCACCAGGTGAGAATCAATACTTCAAACCAATGGTCCCCAACCTTTTTCCTTAGGACTCCCTATTTGTGTCTAAGCGCCCCCCACATCATAATAGGCCTACATACACTTGTTCTTGACAAAATATCTATGCTACTGCAATAGTGTAGAGGGCCACGATTGAAAAAAAACAAGAAGATAAAAAAGATAAAGGAGGATCTGTTGATTTTCCAGAACAATCTTGAAATTCTTACATTTAAAAAAATATTAATTTATGAGAAAAAAAGACTTTACACTGTACATGAACTAAAACTAAGAATTATTGAGATCATAAAGTTAAAAAAAAAAAAAAAATCTCTTTCCAGATGGTTTCTTGTAAATTTCTGATGACACTGTTGTAAATGTAGGATTTCAAAAGCTTAAAATTTTTGAGTTCCGTTTGTCATTAAAAAAAAAAAAAATCCATCTTTTTAAACTCTGAAATTCTGAGTAAAATAAGAAAAACTTTATAATCTCAAAAACTTTGGGTTCTTGCCACCTAAAAGGTTAATTTTTTGCTCAAAAATTAGCCAATTGTCTTCATTTTTTTAATCTCTAAGGTTTTTCCAAACATATTATGTTTCTAATCATGATTTCTTTTTAAATATATCCCATTAAAGCCTGAAAAAACAAGTTAAAGCCAGAAAATTCTCATTTTTTGGAACTGAAATGTTTATTTCTTTTCTAATGAAATCCAAAAAAAATACCTAAATGCCCTTAAAAATTCAACATCTATATATACACTGCCTGGCCAAAAAAAAAGTTGCCACCAAAAAAAGGTCACACACTCTAATATTTCTTTGGACTGCCTTTAGCTTTGATTACAGCAGGCATTTGCTGTGGCATTGTTTCGATAAGCTTCTGCAATGTCACAAGATTTATTTCCATCCGGTGTTGCATTAATTTTTCAACAAGATCTTGTATTGATGATGGGAGAGTCTGATCACTGCGCAAAGCCTTCTCCAGCACATCCCAAAGACTGTCAATGGGGTTAAGGTCTGGACTCTGTGGTGGCCAATCCATGTGTGAAAATGATGTCTCATGCTCCCTGAACCATTCTTTCACAATTTGAGCCCACACCCCAGGTTGGGAACAAATGCTTTAAATGATAGAATATTGATCAATCTATAATATCAATTCGTCCTGCGACTTTAAACTGAACAACATGCAAAGTGAGTACATTTCATGTGAATGAGACGGTGAGAGAGCAGTACCTTAATGGCATCATCAGTGAAAAGTCTCCCTTTCCAGTGAAACTGCACACTGCCAGTTTGCACAACAATAACAAATGCGCCGTTTTAAAGATTTAGCATTTTTTAGGCACCCAAAACAAGACAAAATGCACAGTTTTCAGCTGCAACTGCTGTTGTGCAGACATGTCCTAAGACGTGAACACTGTAACGGAATATAAAGTAGTACAAATATGTTATTTATTGAAATAATTTCAGTCTGACAGTTGATAGTAAAAGATCAAATCTTTAATCAGGAATCCCAGTGACCTGCTTTATTTGTAATGGGAGGGGTTATAATAAATAGAGCGTTGTATTTCCTCAGGCAGAGCGCTGATGTTGTTGTATTCACTGATTAAAACCAGCTGCTTCTGTCTAGCTTCACCACTCGTGGATGATGTTTTCTTTAAGTTCACAAAAGAAAAATGTCAGCAGTTGGTTCAGTGTTTGTGGAAGTGAAGATGAAACCATCACAAAGTAAGACAGACAGAAAGATAAATATTTTGTTCCTGTCACATCAGTATGAAGGTGATGGGACAGAGAGCTGTTTTCTCACCTGTGTGCGTCCTTTGGTGTGCCTTCAGATGAGAGCTCTTTGTGTAAACTTTGGTGCAGCCTGAAAAGAAATCACAGAGAATATAAGCCTGGATGACAGCAGGAACGTCCTCACCTGACATCCTCAACTCAGGATTCCTGCATCCTTTTCAAAATAAAAGTAGAAACTTTTGATAACTGTTTTTTCCCAAGCATTTCCATTGCATTTCTCCATTTTCCTCTCTTTTTAAATTCTTTGCAAATCTCCGAATTATTATACAAATTGGATTTTAGCACCATAAACATTCAATTTTTTAGTTATTTCAGTGAAACTCATGGATGGTGTTGTATCTCAGGGCTCTTTGGATCACTGAAATCAATCTCAGACACCTGTTATCATTAGCTTTCCAGGTGAGCCCAATCAAAGGAAAACTACCTGAGGAGGACATTCCACATTATTAAGCGGGCCACAGGTTTCAGCAATATGGGAAAGACAATGCACCATCTCATGCTGCAAAGAATCCCCATGTCATTGGCTGCTGTGGGCATAAAAGGAGAAAAACTCATGGTGTGGCCCCCATCCTCCCCTGACCTCAACCCTGTTGAGAACCTTTGGAGCATCCTCAAGCTAAAGATCTATGAGGGTGGGAGGCAGTTCACATCAAAGCAGCAGCTCTGGGAGGATATTCTGACATCTAGCAAAGAAATTCAAGCAGAAACTCTGCAAAAACTCACAAGTTCAATGGATGCAAGAATTGTGAAGGTGATTTGAAAGAAGGGCTCCTATGTTAACATGTAACTTGGCCTGTTAAGATATTTTTGATTGCCCCTGCTCTATGGGGCAGCGATTACCGGGGGGAAAAACACAAACAAACAAACAAACAAAAAAAAAAAACAGATCAATCAAACTGGCCCCAAAGTGCTTCGGCCAACCAGGCAGATTCCCAGTGTGACAGATTGCCAGTCCAACCCTGACCTGACCTTGTGTAATGCAACAGCCTGCTTCTTTGAATCATCATGGACTTAACACAAGCCAGTCATTGGATAAAACACACTGCTGCGCTAGGATGAGAGAAACAGAGTCGACACTAGGGCTGAAGGATTTGCAAAACTAATTTCATTGCGATTTTTTTTCCCCCAATATTGCAATTGCAATCTAATATGCAATTATTATAAGGTTCTTCATCATGTAGCATAAGCGTTCTGTATTACAGCCTACATTGAGTCAGGAACACACTCATCATTCATTTAACCATTTTATTGCAAAATGGATATACAGTTTAACTTGGTGGAGGGGGCTTTGCTCTAAAGATGCTCCCTGGGTAAGTCAAGCAGCTTGCTTTGACTTTCCAGGAGTTGCATGGCTAAAAACCACCATATGGATAGATCCATTTATGACAATGTGTATTGAAAACAAATAATTTCAGAAGCAGTTAACCCATATTAGCATGAATCTGAATATGAGGGTGCAAAAAGCTTTAAGCTAACAAGGAGGAGGCTGGGGTGGAGGAGGGTGAAGCTTTGCCAGCAGCAGCATGGCACATCAACAGTGATGCAAGCATGGATTAGTGAGAGGTACGTCAGACTGCTGTGTTGACACTCGAATGTTTGCATAATGTGCATAAAATCTCTGCTGCTGCAAAAAAAGAACGTGCTATACTAGTATTTTGACACCTTTCAAATTGAAGAAATATTGCAACTTCTGCGATTTGTAGATTGCAGAGCGCCATATTACAATCTAATCTAATTTGTGATTAATTGCCCAGCGCTAGTCGACACTATGCAAAGCAAGCACACACGTTGCATGTTGCTGTTATTACAGACATCACATTTCCAGAGGATATCTCTTCACCTCACACAGCACTGACACTTGCTGTGAAAACTGTATTTTCTAAGTATCAAATTTCTGCACCATTATTCTAGTTTCTCACCCCTTAAACTGTCTGACATCCAGCATTTTGGATGTGGAGAAAATGGATGGATAAATACAACTGATGCATCACTGCCTCCACTCTGTAAAAATGAGCTTACAAGCTCTGTGAGTGAGAAAAGTCAAAGAAAAGCAAGAAAACTGGTCTGTCAGCCACTCCTGGTGCCTTGTCATCTCCCTCTTACCTTACCTATGTCTAAGCTAGTGACACAGAGAAAACACAACTGGGCATTGCTAGCATGCTTCAACAGAAGCCCAGTGCATAAAGCAATGTTGCTGCTGACACTGGTGAGTATCACATGCTGTTAGGAAACTCAGTTGGACTTTTGCACATCTATATCCAGTTTAATCCAACAGCTCACCTTGGTAGTCACAGAAGTGGATCCTCCTCTTCTCCAGCTCCGGATTGTTCCGTCTGTTATATTTGGGTCCTGTCAGAACACCCTGGCCGTGCGTCATCAGCAAGGCATGATGGGACAACCCTGTCACCTTCATTCCTCCCAGGCGCTGTTGGTATGGAGGTGGAGCTTGTGGCGCTAAGTTAAGCAGATCTGCCTGACCATCGGGACTACCCGGCTGAGAGTTTGGGGGTGAGGGGGGCAGACTGTGGGGGGCCGTGTGCTGGGAGGGGTTGTTCAAGGAGGCTTGGTAGTACCCGTGATGCTGCTGTAGCTGATGCTCCGCCATCAGGTAGTTTCCATTCGACGTTGGCAACGCAACCGCGCCAAGGTTCATGATGGTCCTGCCGTTGGTGGAGATGTGCGCCGACGGGCTGGTGTGGGACAGCGTCATGGTGAGGTCGGCACAGCTGGTGATGGGCATGTGGTAGACCTGTGGCTGGGGGGGCTGTGGTCCGATGTGAAGCTCTGAGTCCAGGTTTGGCTGCTGCTGCTGCTGCTGGGACCCCGCAGGGTTGCTCACCACTCCTCCAGCATTCATTTCAGGTTTTATGAAGACGTTGTTGACGACAGGCGGGACGCTGAACACTGAAGTGAAGTCCGGCAGGGCCTGGGTGGTGGAGGTGGGGATGGAGCAGGGCACTTCCAGGCCGGGTTCTATTTTGATCTGCTGTGGTGTCAGGGTCTTGGTGTTGGGCCGGTAGAGGCCGGTGCGGAGGTGGGTGGTGCTGGGGAGGATGACGTTGATGTTGAGGCTGTAGGGTGTGGAGGGTTTATCCTCTGAGAAGTACTCGTCCACCACAGAGGCGCTCTCTCTTCTGTATTTCTTGTCCGTGGAGTCAGGAGGGAGGGTCAGGAGAGAACTGGTGGACTGGGGGAAGTACTTGTCCAACTCCAGCCGAGTCTGAAAGAAATAGAGAGTCAAGATGAGCTAAAGATTTGTTTGCAAATTCAAAAGTCCTGACAGTTCACATTTCAGGCTCAGTGTCGCCCATTGCAGACTTAACAGAACAGTGTTACTCAACCCTGCTCAACCAAAGAGCCAAACTGTTGAAAATGCCTTTGCAAGAACCACAATCTAAGCGGTGAAAAGTGGCAAAAATGGCTTGAAGTAGCAATGAAAATAAGTTAAAGGTGGCAAAAATGGTCAAAATGCAGAAAAAATGGCTGAAAAGGGGTGAAAATGGGGAGAAAAAGTATAAAAATGGTCAGAGAGTAGCAAAAACGCCGCAAAAAATGAGTGAAAAATGACTAAAATGGGCAAAAAGCAGTCAAGATTAGCAAAAAATAGGAAACAAGTGGTATGCCATAGAAAAAAGTAGCTTAAACAGGTGAGGAGTGACAAAAAATGGTGAAAAGGGGCAAAAATGGGCAAAAAAGTGGCAAAAAGCAGAGGCAAAATTTGGGGAAAAAAGGACAAAAGTGGTGTTTAATAGGAAAAGGTAGCTTATTTGGACAAAATGTTGCAGATAATGGTTAAAAAAGGGCAAAAATGGGATAAAAGTGGCAAAAATGGGGAAAAAGTGTCAAAAACAAGTTGCAAAAATGGGCAAAAAAAAAAATAGGAAAAAGGGGTATTTAATGGCAAAAGGTAGCTTAAATGGGCAAAAAGAGACAAAAATCGTGAAAAAGGGGAAAAATGGGATAAAAGTGGAAACAATAGGGAAAATAGCACTGAGCCAAGCTGGAGAGATGGAGAGTAATTCAGCCTCTGTTATGAGCCGTGAGTAGGCTACAAACTTCTGCCTTTATCTGTTATATTTCCATACCTGATATCCACATAATACACCGGCAAACTACAGTGAGGTAGTGAAGTTTCAGTGCAGGAGAGCGAGAGAGAGGGAGGGGTTGGGTGGGGGTGAGCAAGCAAGGAGGACGCAGCGGACACTGTTTTGAATCATCGATCACCCATTTAAATGACTTGGACTGATGCGAAATTTCACTGATAATAACAACATGAGCTTGATTTTCTTTTTTAACATGCAAAAAATTCGGACAAAATAAACAGCCTCAGTGTGCAAAGGCCTTTAGTCTAGTTTTTGTCATGGAAAAAAAGGCTGTTAACGAACATTTTTAGTCCTAGTTTTAGTTGACGAAATTCACACTGCTATAAACAGACAGGGCCTCCCGGTCACAGCATTTCTGTGCGGAGGTTGCATGTTCTCCCCGTGCATGTGTGGGTTCTCTCCGGGTACTCCAGGTTCCTCCCACCACCAAAATAATGCTCATTAGGTTAATTGGTGACTCTAATTTGGCTGTAGGTGTGAGTGTGAGTGTGCCTGGTTGTCTGCCTCTATATGTCAGCCCTAGTCCAGGGTGTACCCCGCCTCTTGCCCAATGACAGCTGGGATAGGCTCCACCCCCCCGAGACCCCCAACAAGATAAGCGGTATAGAGAATGGATGGATGGATGGATGTTTTGTCCATGGTAAGTTCCCTTTTCCCCATCATAACGCTAATGTTGTCCCTTGTTTTTTTCTGCTTCTTACTTTCTTTCAAAATAATGTGTTGTAATCCAAAAAGCAAGTAAAGTAAAAGTATAACAAAGAACTTTTAAAAGAATCTCTTAACACAGACTTGACTCACACAAAGAAAAGCACTAAACATTAACCCTTTATAAGTGTAAATGCTGCCATATTAACAGGGATGTCAGAGAGTCATTTTGTACATGCACTCCTGCATATCTGTAACAGAGAAAAAGCACTCTGAAGCTGTCTCTTAGCTCTTTGACCACACTGGTGTAGCTTTTACTGTCACTTCATTTGATTCACAAATCACCACGCTGGGAGGAACTGCTTGAACTTTAAAGGTGTTCTGAAATGCAAAATAGCAGACTTTTAAAACCTTGAAGTAATCACCCAAATTTGGTGACAGGTCCTGATGTGATATTTGCACATATTAGCAGTGACATGCACCTGTCCGTCACATGTGTTCTATCCTTGGGTGTGGAAATATTACCTTTGTTAGAATATAGAGAAATACTTAAGCAACAAGACTGAACAGGTGAAGGAGTGCATAGGAAAATAAACTGCTGGTATTTTCCCTTTTGTTTGAATGAACAGCACTACCAGGTCTTAATCCTGATGAACTGCTATGTGTGTGATTCAGAGTAGTTGAAGCAGACAGTTGCTCCTTTAGATGTGCACAAGCCGTTACCTAAAGAATCCATGCTGCAGAGACCACACAGAGGATGCATGCACATGAATACACCAGCGGGTGGGTTTATACTCTCACTAAATTAAAGCATGAGCAATGCAAAAGTATGCATGAACTTCTACATGTGCACAAATAGAGCAACACTGTGCATACAAACACAACTGCAAACCAACAACAAACTGAGAGTTCCCTCCATGGGAGTGGCTGATGAAGGGATTCGCTGCATGAAGCTGAACAGAAAAAAAAGCTCAGGGCCAAACCAAAACAAAGGTGGAGGCATGAGAAAGATGCAGCGAAACTTAAACACTGTCAGGTAAAAATAGACCAGGCAGACAGATGTGATCCCTCACAAACATACAACACTGAAGAAAGGATGACATGGGGGTGGGAAGACTCCAAGATGAGTCAAAAACAATGCTTTAGCTTCACATAAGGCTGCACGATTTGCAAAACTAATCTAATTGTGTTCTTTTTTCCCCAATACAGCGATTTTTAGGTTCCTCATCTTAAGCATTATGCAACAAACACAAGCAATAAATCAATCAATATTATAACCTGCACATAATAAGATAAATTAAAGTTGTTTTAAGAATGATGAGCATGCTAGATAGAGTTTGAGAAACACTTCCTGTAGCAGAGGAGGATTTGAGCACAGAAGATCAACTGTTGCACCCTTTAGCTCAATCCAGCAATCTCTCTACCTTAGCATTTGTCCTGTTGCAACTCCTACTTTAAAGCAAAATGATAGGACTTTTCCACCTTTAATGCATGGAGTCTTTCAATTGCAGGAAGAGTGGAATATACCCATTTTCACAGAGCACACATAGTGCTTCCAGCACTGTGTAACTTTGGCAGTGAGAGGCAAGAATTGTGTTCAGTTTTACAGAATTTCAGAACTTCAAGACACCATTAACAGGTTAAATATTAGAAATAATAATAAGAAAACGTTAAAATTGCATTGTTTAGAGATATATTACTCAACTCTGCTCTACCAAAGAGCCACATCGTTAAAAATCTAAGTGGTGAAAAGTTGCAAAAAGGGTCAAAGTGCAACAAAAATGGGTGAAAATGGGGAAAAAAAGTGGAAAAGAGGTCACAAAGTAGCAAAAAGGGGTGAGAAGTGACAAAAAAAATTAGGCTACATTTTGCATAAAATGGTCCAAAAGTGGCAAAAAAAAGACAAAAATGAGTGAAAAGTGACTACAATGGGCAAAAAGCAGTTGAGAGTGGCAACAATGGGCAAAAAAATAGGAAACAAGTGGTATCTAGTGGCATAAAGTAGATGAAATGGGTGAAAAGTGGTGAAAAGGGGGAAAAAATGGCTAAAAAAGGGCAAAAATGGGATAAGAGTGGCAAAAAGAAGTGGCTAAAATGGGCAAAAACTAGGACAAAAGTGGTATTTAATGACAAAAGGTAGCTTAAATGGGTGAAAAAAGGGAGAAAAAATGGTGAAAAGGGCAAAAATGGGATAACAGTGGTGAAAAATGGGTAAGAAGTTGCAAAAAAGTGTAAAATTTGCAAAAAAAGATGGGAAAAGTGGTATTTAATGGCAAAAGATAGCTTAAATGTGCAAAAACGGGATACAAGTGGCAAAAATTGCACAAAGTGGCAAAAATGGTGAAAAAGTTGCAATAAAGAGACAACAATGAGCAAAAAAGTAGGAGAAAAGTGGTATTTAATGGCAAAAGTTTGCTTAAATGGGTGAGAAATAGCAAAAAATTGTGAAAAAAAAAGGGCAAAAAATGTTTCCTTTTTAGGGTTTTCTGGGGAATAATATTTCAAATTAAGATAAAAAAGAGCCATAAATAATCACAAAAGAGCCACATGTTGAGTATCACTGGTTCAGGGAAAAACAGCATGACTGATCCCCTCAGTAAGAAATCCTAATCCAGCGTTTACTCTGGAGTCCTGTTCTCAGTCCTCTGACCTGGGGACAAATGACCTAACGAGGTGCTGATGTACTCCTGAGCTCGTGTTCATGAGGGCACAAAGACGCAGAGAAAATCAGTTTCAACACTTTTATTCTGCAGCGCGGTTTCCATTGCCAGCACCATCAACACAAACTCCTCCATCCATCTGGTAATAATCTGCTGATGATTCTCAGGTTTGGAGGGACACGGCTCCTTAGTTAAGAGTGTAGTGTACATTTTTATCTGCTTTTCATGTGCAAGACACTTCTCTATATATCACAAATCGTGATGTAATTAAAATGCTTTCACTCATATGGAGTTTTGTAGCACACAGAAGCAGTGTGCATGTGACTGTGCATTTATTTAAAGCTGCACGTTTGCATTAAATCCATCATAACTGCTGGACTGAAAGATGTTCATCGTTTGCTGCAGGTGACCTCCAACCACCTTGTCGTCAATGCAATCTGAGCACTCAGTGAAATCAAAGTCTGGGCTATTTACTGCAGAAAAAATACAACAAACAAGCCTCTCTGTTTTCTTCTCACTGAGGGCTCCTGTGTGCCTTTCAGGACGGGACACAAACAGGCCCTGTGCTGCTGGGACGCTGGCAGAGGTAACCCCTGGGTGCCCTTGGTCGCGTCCCCTACTGACCTGCTGGTAATCCATCCAGCTGTCACTCTGTACTTCTGATTCACCCGCAACTTTCCCCATTTTTTAGCACTTTTCTCTGTGCTGTGCATGGATGACAGAGAGGTCGGGGTATGATGGAGCATGCAGCTGCAGTTTTCTTATCAGGCATGGTGCATTAATACTTTAAATGACTATCTGACTTTGAGGCTGCATGCACTTTGAACATACAGTTCTCCCATGAAAGACCCTCTTATTTCAAAAGACTTCATGCTTCATGGGTTTGGAAACTCACTAACTTTGCATGTGTGTAAATGTACAAATGATAGAGTTTGACAATGAGGTGCATATGCAGCTTTGTAGGCTGGCCTTCATTGACCACAAGTAGACAAAACCACAGGCATATCCTTCTTTCTAAAGCTTAACCTAACCTGCTTCCATCAAACTTGTCTGATTTTTTCATGTAGAAGTGCTGGAAGCTACAGACCTCCTTCTTTGACTCAGTCACTTTTACAATTTTGCCCTAAAGCCAGTCTAGAAATGGGTAAAAGGAGTTTCAGGTACGCTGCTCCTGCAGGAGGAATCTGCTGCAGGAGCTGGTCTCCTTAGATCTCTTTTAGAGTGTAGATTAAAGGTGCTCTGACTGATGACTTCTTGCTTTCTGACTCAGGATTGGTTGATGCGGGGTCTGTTTTTTATGTCTGTCTATCCAGGAAACTCTTGTAAATGAGATTCTGAGTTACCTAAGGTGTTCATCACTGCTGATGAACATCCTATCTCCATTATCACCACTTTTAAGGGAAGGTTGGAGATCCTGCATTTTTTAAACAGTTTAACACTGGCTGGTCATGGTCAGCATCTTTCAGACATTTTTTATTTGTTTAAAATTTGTAAAACCCACTGAGAGGTGTAAAGGCTGACCAATATTACTGATTTATGAAAACAAGAAAACAAGAAAAATGGAGATAGGAGGTTACAGCCTGATGCCAGTGTCATGAAGACAGTGACAATCTCTATACATGAATCCTTCTGCCTTTCTGGTAGTAACAATCCTACCCATAATGCACCATGCAGTGGCTGGTTTTATTGCAAAAAAAGAGCTTTCTGCAGTTAGGTCGGATCAAGGTTAGTCGATATTCTTACTGCAGACAAACCACACCAGAGTCAGACTGAGACCCATCTTTACAAGCAGAGTCAGAATGGTTGCTTGATCCACACTGGGGTTTTACTGACAGTTTTCATAAGAGCACAACTGAACCATACTAATTTGTAGGAGCCCCAGACATGACACGGTCAAAAAAAATTAAATTGTGTCCACAATATAGCTATAATGTGTGCACGAAATACTAATTCATGGCCACAAAATACCAGTTTGTGGCCACGAAATAAGTATAACGTGTGCAAGTAATACTGATTAATAATATTATCATTCCTGGACAGCTAAGTTAGCAAATTGAGGGCGCCTTTCTATCCCAGCGTCCAAGTCATACCTCCGCTGGTAAATCAACCTGGCTCTCAATATTCTGTTTAAATGCCTCTCGGTAATAATGTTCCTTGCAATGCCAGGCTTTTCAGAATGTCGTTGTAGCTCATTCCCAGCCTAAAATCATATGCAATGCACGCTAATCTCTTCCACCAAAATTGCATCGGCCTCTTGTTGCTGCTTGCCTACGTTACGACTCTGCTGCACCTGAAAGTACTGCCCCTCATCATGATTGGTCCTGTCACTTTCTAACTGGGCCCAAACTATTCAGATGGGAGCTTTGTAAGGTGGATTCACCAGTGAGAAATGTGGAAACGGGCGAATCCATCTGCTTTGCAAGGTTAAATAAAAATGAGTGATGGGAAGAAGAAAGAAGAAAGGTTTGGTTTTATACCTCCAAAATGTTTTCAGTTCATCCTTGAATCAGAGAGGACAAAAGTCTGAAGAAAATTCAGAAGTCTTACTGAGGCATCCAAGTTACAAGCAAGGAATGAAGATGAGGTCCACTGACTTTGACCTTTGACCTATGGCATCCAAAATCCATCCATTCATCCTTGACTCATAGTGGACATTTGTGCCAAATTTAAAGAAAATCCTTTGAAGGTTTCTTCTGATATCACATCACAAGAATGTCCAAGAGAGAAATAAGAACATAGCTCAGAAGTATAACGGCTGCGAGTTTAACACGACCAAAGTTTCAACGTAACTTTGATCAAGATCCTGAATCAAGATCGACTCAGCTCTGTCAGAAAACCCTGGCACTCTGAGAAAATATGAGTTCGTGTTTGTCTTTTTTAGAGGTGTTTGCCCTCCACTTCCTTTATCAACAGAACCCTGTTAGTCATATTTACTCTACCCAACACATTAAAGACCCAGCAGAGCAGCCTTACAGCACACTAGTTGGTGAAAAAGTCTCTTACAAATGGTCTTGTCTGCAGTAAGTGAGCAGAATATGTTTGTGCAGAGACTGAGTCAGTTAATAATTGGAGAACATGTATAACTGCTCTGTTATGAATCCTTCATCCTGATAACACAGTCTCTTATCAGCTCTGTTCTGCTTTATGGGGCACAGTGGGAGTTTCCACTCTTTCTGCCAACATCACATCCATCCTTAAAGGACCTCTGCATGTTTAAGACAGATTTACTTCCATGAGAATGTACTTTACACTGCTGTACATTTGACAGATACATTAGAGTGTTTTTAACCCCAATAACGGCACAAAAAATCTGTATTTAAGGCTCTAATGGAAAGAGACTAACCTGGAATGATAGAAAAGCTGTTTCACTTTCACAAATCAGAGCGACGAAACAAGGAGTAAACTATGAAACACAAGCTCCACAGGCAGCCAGTTAGTACATTTGACTCATGCTGAAGCCGGTCAAGAGAAAAGCAAAGATGTCTTTTTTCCACTGAGATCTTTCACTGCAGTTTTTTCTCTTCTTCTGATAAATGTCCAGTTCTAATCAAACTGCCTTCCTAGCTGCATCCACCCACAGGCCTGCAGACTCTTCAGCTAAACTACACCCTTACCTACCACCTCTTTCTCCTCAAATGATGCAGTCTGGAACAAGCAAACTAGCTTGAAGCTTTGCAATTTGGATTCATCCTGATGACAGTCTGCACAATCCATCTTCTTAGCAAGGTTAGAAAAGCACAGAGATACTTGGATTGTAGGAAACTTCCTGTTTGCTTTTACTGACGAGTTTGAGTGCTGGGAAAATAATCCGGCATGACTTAAGGCCATAGCACACTGCCCACACATCAGTAGCCTTTCCAAGCTCTTCTCTTGTTTGATAATTACATGACAAGAGCGGTTATTTTCCAAGTCATCTGTGAGGTTTCCATCCACCAGTTTTTGTGCAAATTATTAATTTGCACATAAAAAACAACTAAAAAATTTACAAATTCAAGAAAAAAAAGAGAATTAAAAAGTTTTTACTGTTGGAAAAAGCGGAACGGATGGCACATCGATATAACATGCTGCATGATTCAGAAGCGGCATGCATGAGGGAGGGGAAAATGTCTTAATTGCATCCAAGTTTGTTAAGCACAAAGTGTAACTGTGTTCATCTTGCTTGTGAAATAGTCTACCAATGTGGACATACATATTTACCAAAAAAACAGGTAAATATGCCTCTGTATTTATAATTTTTACTTTGTTTTTGTTGGGAGATAAGCACAGCTTGCAGCAAAAATAGGCGAGCCTTTTATTCTCTAGGTCCAAGTTAGCAGATCCCAAACCGGATCTTCTTCATGTATCATTATAACATTAATATCAGCTGATATGGAGCCTTTTGACAAACATCAGCTATTGACAGATGAAGTGGACATGAACAGATGTCATTTGCATATGTTTGTTTGTTATGTTCTGATGATTTAATGCATGCATGTAGCACATCTCGAGAGTTATTATTGGGTAGAAGATGTGACCTGCCTGAGCTGTTTTGGTGGTAAACATGTTAGAAAAAGCTCACATTTTGCAGATTAAATAACCAATAGAAAAGAAATGGAGGATTAATGACCCAAAGACCAATAAAGCCAAGACATCTGCCATCTCTGACTACTCCTCTTGACTTCTTATTGCAAAACAAACGTCTGAGTGTGCGCACTGCTTCTTCTTTACAACTCTGAGGAATGCAGAGAAACTGTGGCTGTTCCCCTTTGGATCTCCATAAAAATCCAACTGATAGTGCTGGGGCCTCCTGGTCTGAACTGCTGGATGTGGTTCAACAGAGCAGAAATCATGACGGGGTCATGGGAGCAAAAATAAAACCTTTGAGACTGTGGAGCTGCTTTATGGCCGCTGATAGACAAAGAGATATGAATGCATGTTTTGGAATCATGACACAAAGAGAAATAAATACAAGAAGTTACTGCCGGCTGGACAAAATCCACCAAGGAAGGAGACCAAAGAGTTAACATGGATGTGTAAAGATTAAAAAGGGTTAAAATCTATGATGAAATGATGGTGGAAAAGAGATGAAATCAGTGTTATACCATGTAAAACTCCATGGTTTAAGATTAACAACCAAGGAGCAGCTAATTGCACAAAGACCCACAAACATGCAGCACCAGAAGGCACAAAGACCCACAAACAAGCTGGAACTGAAGGCACAAAGACCCACAAACAAGCTGGAACTGAAGGCACAAAGACCCACAAACAAGCTGGAACTGAAGGCACAAAGACCCACAAACAAGCTGGAACTGAAGGCACAAAGACCCATGACCATTCAGCAACCATCTGTCTGTGAAACACCTTAAATCTAAGCAGTAAGTCCACACTTGTTGGTCCAAACCATTTTGGAACTAACCTTGCATTTGTATTTGCAAAGAGCTAACATATGGAGCAACATTTTCTTTAGATTCTCAGTTCTATTTATGCCTGTGCTATCATAAATCATGTTCAGGAAGAGCTGGTTTCAACACAGCTGCAGCATCCCAACAATCAGGTCAACAATTCCTCCAAACAATCCAGTCTGTCACCAGCTGTCCTATTTCTGTCTCTAGTTTCTTGTCATTCTTTGTCCTGCACTGTCCCACAAAACAGAAAAGCTCCTTCTCAAATTCATCTCTCAGTAAGTGGGGGGGGTGTTTGCAGACCTGGAATCATGAGTTTTCTCCTCACCACAACATGACCTCACCTCTTGTTTTGATTCTAGATTTTCACTGTTTTTCCAGACGAGTGAACAGACAGTCACTGGGGAGATTTAGCAGCTGATGAGTTTAGAGACCACAGGTATTAAGAAACAGTAGACTGTCTGCGGACGGCATGTGCAGTCTGGTCCAGAGGCACGGCCGGGCATGATGGGTAATTATGACATCAGGAGACCAAACAATCCAAACGGCATGAGTCAAGTGATAAATCTCTGCTGTGTTTGGGTTGTTTTAATAGAAACTGAGACTGAAGGAAGAGAAGACTGGCTTTGAGGTTTGCAATCAACACATTTAAAACCTGTTTAGCAGACAGTGATGTGCTTCAGTATCGTCACAGTAGAATTAAACCAGCACTGATGGAAACTCTTAGAAAAGCTGCACATTTACTCAGTAATGAAAGAGTTAACAGGTGTTATGTTCTGTCTTAAAAGACATGAATAAACCTGCACATAATTTAATTAAACCACTATCACATTAAATTTGAATTCTGGTACTATGATGAAAAATTATTTACGTGGGTTTGTGGAATCATGTTTCTGTGTCATGTGTCATGTATCATGTGTCTTGTTTTACAAGTAAGATGATCTGGTTTCAGGCGTTGATGGTGACAATTTCGGCTTTTTTCAGTGATCTTATCTGATTTTATGCAGCACTATTACTATGACAGCAAATAAACAGCGGCAAACAAACATTTCACAACCACCGACGACCCAGCATCTTATCCAGGGGTGTCAAACTCAGTCCCAGCGAGGGAAGGAATCTGGATTTAGGTCTAAGCTGATGGCCGAACAGGGTCAACATTTAACCAAAACTGTCAACCTCATTTTCACCAGTGATGAATTATGGGAAGTAAAAAACAACTTAGCTCTGATGATAAACACCATAAACATCAACATTAAAAGTCAAAATTAAAAGTGTAGCTAAAGGCTCAAAATCTGAAGTAGAAAGGCAGACTTATTAGTTCAAAAGGTCAAAACACAAAATAAAAAGAAAAAATAGAATAGAAAAAAAATAATATATATGTCCAAAATATGAGGCTAAGAGTAAAAATTAAGAATTTAGGTGATCAAAATATGAGACCAAATTCATAGCTGTGAATTTAAAAGGTGAAATATGAAAATATAAAATGAAAATCACGAGTTTAAAAGGCCAAAATGTGAGGTAAAATTCAAAATCATGAGTTTTAAAAGCCAAAATATGAGGTAAAATTCAAAATCATGAGTTTAGAAGGCCAAAATATGAGGTAAAATTCAAAATCATGAGTTTTGAAGGCCAAAATATGAGGTAAAATTCAAAATCATGAGTTTAGAAGGCCAAAATATGAGGTAAAATTCAAAATCATGAGTTTAGAAGGCCAAAATATGAGGTAAAATCCCAAATCATAAGTTTGGAAGGCCAAAATATGAGGTAAAATTCAAAATCATGAGTTTTAAAGGCCAAAATATGAGGCAAAATTAATATTTGTGAATTTAAAATGTAAAATACGAGATGAAGTTGAAAATTGTGAGTTTAAAAGGCCAAAATTATTCATTGAAAAGGGTCAAAATATGAAATCAAAATGTGAAATCCTTAGTTTAAGTTGTAACTGTAAGATGCAAAATTGAAAACTGGAAATGAAAACACAAATTAATTTTATCTAATTGTTTTTACTCTTGATTCTAAATTTGATGACTTAAGGATATTTTTAATCACTAAGGTTTAGTTTACATTTCTATACTGGAGGAAATCTGCAGACCTCACACTGGTGGGCCAGTTATAGTTTAACTGTGATATGATCTTTAAGGTCTGGTATAATTCTACCACCAAACAAAATGAATCGTGTTTCTCCCCATCAACAATCAGCGGGTACAACACGAGCAGAGACTAGCCAGCAGACGCTTGCTCACATGCAAATCAGCAGCTTGTGTTGTCCTGGAAGTCAAATCATCAGTCAGACTGAGTCATTCCAGCCAAAGAAGGCAAAGGGACGATAAGTCACTGACGCTCGAGTGGCATGAGAAGAAACATGGATGGAGGGAAACGTGCGGCACCACCATCTTTAACCTCAGCTTCAGACCCTGTCAGAGTATTGATCTTCAGGAATCATTAGGCAGGACCGGCGACTCTCTCTCCATCTGTACACTCAGAAGTTATTCTGTAACCTCACCTGTCGTCTCAGTCTAACAGGAAACCTGCAGGTGATATAACTGCAGAAGAATCTGGAAAGAGGTTTCATACTAGTTACTCATTCAGTCATTACTGCTGATGTGCCTGACTGGATTAAATCTACCATTAAACATACTCTGATTAGAATAAAGTCCCCAGAAGGCAAACAGGATACTAAAACAACTGAGGCATCCACAAAGTTTCTACAAATGGCCAAACTGAAATATTTAGGATGGCAATAGTGACGTTTGTTCCGCGTGTCTCCAAAATAAAAGCATTTTCTGTGAGCGTCTAATACAGTGTTACTTAACCCTGTTCAACCAAAGAGCCAAACTGTTGAAAAATACCTTCTCAAGAGCCACAATCTAAGGGTGAAAAGTGGCAAAAACAGCTTGAAGTAGCAATAACATTAAGTTAAAGGTGGCAAAAATGGTCAAAAGGCAACAAAAATGGGCAAAAAAGGGGAGAAAAAGTGGGAGAAGGGTCAGAAAATAGCAAACTTGGTGAGAAGTGACCAAAAAAATGAGTTACAGGTGGCAGAAATGGTCCAAAAGTGGCAAAAACGTGGCCAAAAAATGAGTGAAAAGTGATTAACATGGGCAAAAAATGGCAAAAATGAGGAAACAAGTGGTATTCAATGGCAAAAGGTAGCTTAACTGGGTGAAAAGTGGAAAAAAATTGGGAAAAGTGGCAAAAAGACATTGCAAAATGCCCCCAAAAAAAAAAAGAAGAAATGGGTATTCAATGGTGAAAGGTAGCTTTAATGGGTGAAAAGTGGCAAAAAATAGGGAAAAACTGGCAAAAAAAGAAGTTGCAAAATGACCAAAAAAAATAAGACAAAATGGCTATTTAATGGCAAAACGTAGCTTAACTGGGTGAAAAGTGGCAAAAAATACGGAAAAAGGACAAAAATGGGAAAAAGTGGCAAAAAGAAGTTGCAAAATTGCCAAAAAAATAAGAAAAAAATTGGGTGTTTAATTGCAAAAGGTAGCTTTAATGGCAAAAATAGTGAAAGTGGCAAAAAAGTCTCCCTTTTTTAAAGGTTTTCTGGGGAAATAATATTTAAAATTAAGACTTAAAAGACACCAGAGCCACATGTTGAGTAACACTGTGATAAACAGTTCCTCAAATGAGGTATCAGTTTGGATCAGCGCTGCTGGAAATGCCTCCAATAATGCCTCTGAATGCAGACAGAGTACATGTCACCACTTCTGAAATTCAGGCCTTAGACCCAGCACTGGGAAAGAAAAGACATGAAAACGTGTCGACCTGCAGACAAGAAAGTTGACAACAAACACCAGAAAATTGCTGCAGGGGTTGTCGGACACTTACGAAGCAAAAAGAGGAATTTAAACTGGAGAAAAACAGAAACCACTGAAAATATGCAACAGCTTTCTGACAATCACAGTCTAGTTTTCATCTTATCACTGATTTATCAACAACTGCAGGACCAAATTTAAAGGCAAAGCTGGAAGATTCACTCTTTTTCTTTTCTGACGGGTTACCTCCTAAAACGCTGAACTGTCTCTAAACATGTATGACAACTACAGTCTGCTTAGACCTGCCCGGTGTCAGACTTTCACTGCTGCTCAGACTTTCTCATGAGGTCAGCCTTTATCATCCTCCTGGATGCCTCAAGGCGGTCTATGGAGATGCGGGCTCTGCTCAGACAGGTCGGGCAACATACTGCTGTCACGACAGAGGCTATGTTAAACGCTCTTTAAAAACATCAACACAAAGACACAAAAGCCCGTCTGAGAGGAGGGGGGGGAAGTGAAAAAAGACATGCAGACATTTTATTAAACCCTAAACTTCAGTCAAATCAGACCAAAACAGAGATCTCTGAGGAGTTCCTCTCACTGAAATACTTGATACACATTTGTGGTGAATCAAGAGCACATAAGGTAAAGTCTCTCAGGCTGCGGTTGGCATTCATTTGCCTAAGGGGTAACTATTTCACTTAACCTGACTCCTTTGTCCTTGGCAGAGTCGGGTTTTGCATAACATCAAGCATCGAGCATGTTCCAGCAATGACAAAGATGAGGAAAAGCAGGCAGATGTTGTACGTTTTATCTTTAAAAAAACCCTCCAAACTTTTTTTCTGCAGAGCTAGGATGAAAACGTTTGTAATAAAACCGTGTTTTTACTGAAGCAATTAAGTAAACTGCTGGAGAATTCCTAACACACAAACAAGACAGCGGTACATCCCATGATGCTCTGCTCTCATTCAGGGCTCTTTACTGTATTTCACTGGAATCCGCCAGGAATGGAAACCATTAAGGTTGTAAAATCAGTCCTTCCTGTTGCAGTCATTGCGACCTACATACATCCACAGAGAGACAGGCCGAGACAGGAGAAAAACCTCCAAACAGAAACTAAAAGAAGCTTCAGAAAGAAGTTTGGCTTCTGTCTTTGACAAACTTCAGTTCCACTGGTTCAATAATTGAGCGTTAAGGTAGATTTTATCTCAAACTAAAAACTAAAATAAAGGCTACTTATATCCTGAATTTACAGAAAGTGGTTTGCTTGGATTGAGGACAGTAAGGATGTGTGTTTTTGATGGTTCAGTAAACCACACAATTAAAATAAGACAATCTACACCAGTGGTTCTCAACCTTTTCAGCCCGCAACCCCAAAAATAAAGGTGCCAGAGACTGGGGACCCCCACTGTACCTGAAGGTGGTTGAACAACCATGCACAATTCAGAATAATTCAGAATAGTCATGTGCAGACAGGGCCGTCCATAAGGGGGATAAATGGGGGAGCTTTCTGGGGCCCAGCCAAACTAGGGGCCCATGGAGGTCAACAAAATCATGGTCCACTGTGAAGTTAAGCTGTGAAAACTATATTTTATATTTAACCTGAATAATAACCACACGTATTAAAGAAACAAATATCTTTATTTATTCATGTGTGTAGTACATAGCCTTAAAAATGTAAATCCTTTTTGTCAAAAAAAGAATGAAAATGGTTTAAAAATGGCTAAAATGGGTTAAAAATGGCAAAAAAAAAAAAGGTGGAAAAGGTGGTGAAGTTGGATTTTAAAAGTTGCAGAAACAGATTAGAAGTGGCAAATATAAGATAAAAATGGCAAAAATTGGTTAAAGTGGCAAAAATGGGCATAAATAGTTGTAAAAAGGAGTTAAAATGTGGCTGAAATGGCTTTAAAATGATAAAAAATGGTATGGAAAATTGATATAAACTGGCAAAAAAGGGGGTTAACTGAGAAAGAAAAAACAGGCACATATAGGCAGAAATTGGTTAAACTACCAAAGCTGGGCACATCAAATGGTGAAATGTGGTTAAAATGGGAAAAATTGGGTGTAAAATGGGTGTAAAAAGTGGCAATAATGGGTCAACAGAGGCAACATCAAGCTTCAGAGGCAAGAATTGGTCTAGAAGTGACAAAAACAGGCAGAAAAAAAGTAGTGTAAAGAGTTTACAACTGACAAAAATAGCTGTTAAATGGCAAAATGTGTTAAAACTGGTGGTAAAAATTATGAAAAGGAGTAAAAAATGTGACAAAATTGGTATAAAGTGGCAACAGTGTAATTTTAGAAATATTCTTAGGTTTTTTTGGACATCTGGAGACCCCCTCTCACTGACTCGCGACCCCATAGGGGGTTCCGGCACCAAGGTTGAGGTTTTGAAGGTAAAACTCACCAAGTCTTTCCTGTAGTAGAACTGACCTGTTACTGAAATTAATTCTCCGAACTGAGCAGGAGTTTAGCATCATGATTCCCTTTGACAATCCTGACAAAGTGCTTAAAATAACACACTATTCTGAACTAGGGCTGGGCAATTAATCACAAATTAGATTAACATACAATGTGGCATGCTGCAATTTGCAAATTGCTGTAGTTACAATATTAATTGTTGATTAATTGGATTAATTGCTTCTGAAATAATTTCATTGTTTTAATTACATATTGTCAGAAATGGATCGGTATATATAGGGGTTGTACTCCCTGTAAAGTCAATGCATGCTGCAGACTAGAGAGATCCAGAGAGCATCTTTTAAGCAGATTCTTCTCTGCCAACTGCACATCTATCCTGCAATGAAATGGTTAAATGTATGATGAGCGTGTTCCTGACTGAGTGCAGGTTATAATATAGAAGGATTTGTTTGATTTTGTTGAAAAGTACATAAGATAAAGAACCTATTCTCCTAATAGCTGCATCTCTACATGCCATCTTCATGCCCTTACCCCCTAAATATTTCCTTGAAGATGTCTGACACTGTTTCATGGATGTTTTTTCCTGAAGATTTTAGATGCTAATGTCCTGGATCGACCTTCAATAAATCAGGGGCGTTGAACATGCCGGTCTTGGTAATATGTCTCTAAAACAGGGGTGTCAAACTCAAGGCCCGAGGGCCAAATCCGGCCCGTGGAACAATTATATCTGGCCTGCAAGATCATATCATATTTGCATTATAACTGGCCCACCAGTATGAGGTCTGCAGATTTCCTCCAGTATAAGCTGTTAAGCCATAAAATTCTGAAAAAGTAAAGAGTAAGAAAGATTTCATAAAAAGTCAAGAATGTGGGGAAAGAAATTAATTTGTGTTTTATTTCATATTTTCAATATTGCATCTCAAGATTATGACTCAAACTTATGATTCTGACTTTTCCTTTCATGCTTTGACCTTTTCAACTCAGAATTTGGACTTTATCAGCACATTTTTATCTTTTAAATTCTCAATTTTAAATTCAAAGTCATATTTTGACCTTTTCAATTCCTTACTTTGGCTTTTTAATCCCATATTTCGACTTTTAAACTCATGATTTCAAATTTTTCTCATATGTTGACATTTTAGGCATTGTTAGGCCCTCAGGCTAGACCTGAATCCAGAATCTGGCCCCTGCTGGGACTGAGTTTGACACCCCTGCTCTACAATCTTTGGTTCCTGAGATACAGCTAAAAAGCTACACACCCAATGCCAATGCTCTGGCATTGAAGAGAATGGCTCTGTTGGAAAGCTTGTGCCTTCAGGCTGAGAGCTTAGTGTCAAAAAGCTAGTGCAAGAAAGTAAGAAAGACAGCGCTGCCTTAGCTCACTAATATGTACTGAAAGTATTTGACATTGTGCAGGAGTTTGCCCCCAATTTTTGGTCATTTAAAACAAGATATTTCCCAGCATGGCAGCCAAGGACTTAAATTTTTGTTGCAGGCGTGTCTGAGCAGATATTAAAACAGTGAAATTAGAATTCTGGCACTGTGACAACCAAAGGAGATAGTGGAGGAATGACCATAAAACTGGTTTGGCATTTGTTTAAAGCAGGGGTGTTGAACTCAATCACAGCAGGGGCCGAAATCTAACTTTCGGGCCTAACAGGGTCAAGATTTAACCAAAAACTATCAACAGTGTTTTCACAGGTAATGAATTATAGGGTAAATTAAACAGTGATGATAAAGGATTATAAGATTTCCAAAAAAAAAAAAAAAAAGGAAAAATGATTAAATATCACAGCGTCAATGTTACTGTGAGTCCATGTCAAATAAATGCTAAATAAATAAATATGAGTTAAAGGCTCAAAATCTAAGATAAAAAGTCAACTTTATAAGACCTAAGGGTCAAATACAAAATAAAAGTCAAAATAAAGTTTTTTAAAAGGTGTGACTCTTAAAGGTCAAAATATGAGATAAAATTTTAGATCTAGAGTTTAAAAAGTGAAAATGTGGGATTAAAAATCAAAGTTAGGAGTTTAAAAGGTCAAGATTTGGTTTAAAATGAAAAATTGTGAATCTAAAAGGCCACAATATGAGAGAAAAGGTCAAAATTATGAATTTAAAATGTCAAAATATGAAATAAAAAGTCAAAATCCTAAGTTTCAGTCATAATCTTGGGATGCAAAATAAAAATATGAAATGAAAACACAAATTAATTTCTTACCCTCATTCCTGACTATTTCTACTCTACTTTTTCAGATTTTTTTGACTCAACAAGGCTTTGTTTTTTAGTCTTCAAGGTTACATTTCCATATTTATACTGGAGGAAATCTGCAGACCTCATCCCAGTGAGCCAGTTCTAATTCAGATATGATCTTGTGGGCTGCACCGTGGCCCACATTTGGCCCCCGGGCCTTGAGTTTGACACCCGTGGTGTAATGAATGCTCTAAAATAGTCTGTTAAATAAAATGATCTGAGTCCCATTGTTGCATTTACTAGCTTTAACTCAAGCTGACATAAATACAAAAAAGCCAAGTTTTAGTTCCTATGCTGGTCGCTGTCTTCACCATTGCACCTGTGCAGGTGACCATGTCAATAAATTGTTGGAAACAGCTCCAGCATGTGACTACTTCCCCTCCATGTTTGCATAAAAATCAACAGAAACACATCTTTGTCCACGCATGACAAAGAGAGCTACACATCAACATGAAAACGTAAAAACGTCATTGTAAAACACAGGTCCGCACGGAGCAGCAGAGCAGTTTGAGCCTCAGGTGTCGGGGTCTGTCACCTGTTTACCGAACACCTGGAAGAAGGCCAGGACTCAGCACTGCGCTGAGGCATCTGGTTTCTGTTTGGGCTCTGTTGTGATCACGCAGGGCCAACGGACAATTCACCGCCATTTATCTTTAATGCAGCTGTCATGTCTGTGCTGTGATCAGTTCTCCACAGGTCACAGAGGAAAGGGAAGAGACGTGTTAGTCATTCTGTAAGACCACGACCGCTGCAACATGACATTCCTGAAATATTCCTGCACATTTCCAGCATCAGACAGGCAAACTACCACTGACTCTACCCAGTGGGAAGATGCAAAGAAATGCAATGATGGATGGAGAAGATAGAGGCCAATCCTACAGCCTAGCTGCTGCTCCATCATCTCATCCAGTCCTGTGAGTTTAGACAGTAAGAGCTCATGGTTTCAGCTCATAAGCATGACTATTAGGATGAGTAGGGCCTTCAGGATGTTTTAAGGAAGCAGAAAGATACTCCAACATTAGAAGAAGCCAAGATTGTAATACAGGAATTATATCGGAGCAAAAACCATGAGGTCAAATGAACTGCCTGCCGAGCTCAGAGACAGGATTGGTGACAGGCACAGATCTGGGGAAGGCTACAAAAACATTTCTGCTGCAGTGAAGGTTCCCAGAGGCACAGTGGCCTCCAGAATTCCCAAAGAAGTTTTGCACAACCATGACTCTTCCAAGAGCTGGTCACCCGGCCAAACTAAGCGACCGAGGGAGACGAACCTCAGTAAGACCCTTTGTAGAGATGGGACAAGGTTCCAGAAGGACAACCAGTGGCTTGATAAAGGCTTGATAAAGAGTGAAAACCACTTGTGTAAGCCTTCTACTGGCTTTACATTAAGGGGGTCCATCCGATCTCAAGAGCCCTGCACATTTTGATCAAAGCTCTGACCATTAAAAATTTCCCTGCTCCTCTCTCAGTTCCACTTGATTCGTTTAAATAAGAAAAGTATAAGTATATTTGTTGGTGCATAAATCGGTCATTGGCATCAGGTAAAATGAGTCTGGAAACATCAGAATACTGGATATCAGCAAAAATCAAATATCATGCATCTCTAATAAACACAGCTCTGCCTAAAACTAAACTTAACCTCAATGATATCAAGTATCCTTCAGCCATAAAAATGTGAAATAAATAAAAATAAAAAATCATTAGATAAAAAAAATATGGGAAAAGAAATTCATTTGTGTTTTAATTTCAGATTTTTAATTTTTCATTGCACAATTATGACTTCTGTCTATCATTTGACTTTTATTTCATATTTTGACCTTTTACATTTATAATTTTGACTTCATCTAAAATTTTGGCTCTTCAATTTATAATTTTCACATTTTCAACTTATAATTTTGACTTTTTCAATTTATCACTTTCACTTTTTATCATTTGTTTTGACATTTTCAATTTATAATTTTCACTTTTTATCTTTTATTTTGACATTTTCGATTATTTTCACTTTTTATCTTTTTTGACATTTTCAATTTATTATTTTCACTTTGATGTTTTATTTTGACATTTTCAATTTGTTATTTTCACTTTTTATCTCTTATTTTGACATTTTCAATTTATTATTGTCACTTTTTATCTTTTATTTTGACCTATTCAATTTATTATTTTCGATTTTTATCTTTTATTTTGACATTTTCAATTTATTATTTTAACTTTTTATTTTTTATTTTGACCTTTTCAATTTTTTATTTTCACTTTTTATCTTTTATTTTGACATTTTCAATTTATTATTTTCACTTTTTATCTTTTTTGCATCATCCAAAATTTACATCATATTTTTGCCTTAAAGCATGACTGTACATTTATTTTTATATATTTGCATTTTAAAAGCATAATTTTAACATCTAATTTCTGGTTTTAACCTTTTGCACTAATAACTCTCGCGTTTTATCTCATATTTAACCTTTTCATTTTATTATTTGGACTTTTATCTCACATTTTTACCTTTTAGGTTCACAGTTTTAAATGTTGAGTTATATTTTTTCCTGAAAACATGATTGTGACTTTTTTTATACATATTTATTGGCCTTTAAAAGCAATATTTTAACATCTAATTATGTTTGTTAACATTTAATTACTATTAACATCTAATTTCATGTTCTGACTTTTTGGACTAAAAAGTTTGACTTTTTTAATCTCAGATTTTGAGTTTTTAAACTTTTCATTTTGACTTTTTAAATCTTAAAATCATAATCATTAGAGGTGATTTTTTTTCTCCCATAATTTATTACTGGCAAAAAAAGAGGTTGATAGTTAATGTGGACCCTGTTAGACCCTCAGGTTAGACCTTAATTCAGACTCTGGCCCCTTCTGTGATTGAGTTTGACACCCCTGTTATAAGGTCAAGCAAGGGATGGGAAATGTTTTTCCTGAGATTACTTTAAAAAAAAGTCAATGATTTCATGAAACAATGTCTTAAATTCAAACTACCCCTGATTTTACTCTGGTACTATTATCAGACAAGGCAGCGGCGTGCTGATCGCCATTAAACAACAAAAGACAAAAAAAGCAGTGATGCCAGAGGCACAGCTGGACTAAAACTCAGAGGTTCCTCACATTTCTGTCCTAGAACATGAATCTAAGAAAAGCTGGGACTGGGTCTGCATGTTTTTCTTACCCAAAGACCTTTGCATTATCTAATAAGTGTTTCATCATGATTTCAGTGTGTGCAAATCTAACTTAGAGCAGACAAAGCCAGTGTGCCCCCTGAGATCACTGGCAACCCCTTAAGAGGGTCCCGTGCCACAGGTTGGGGACCAGTGACGTAACTCAAGAGACGGCCCGTTTTACTGAACTGACCAATCACACTGAATCCCACAGGGTAATGTCAGCAGAAACAGATCATTTCTTGAGTTCAAATCAACACAAATAACTGCTAAATCTTTTAGCCTATCAAAGGTGATTCCCATTATGTGTTAGCATTAAGCTAACAGACCAAAACCCTGATCTTTTTCCAACTCCCTTGAGAGAAAATTGTGGACCTATTTTTTTTAAAGCTTCAATTTATAATTAGCAATAGAATTAAGTTTGTTTAACTCTGGTTAACATGCTGCAACTCAAGTTATCTTAAAGTTGACCTGAGTTTAATAAATCAACTGATGCTGGTTTTAAAGTAGGTACACCATTTTCTTTAGAGAAAAGAATCCTCAAATGGTCTTGCAGCATTTAAATAGTAATTTCCATAATATTGTGCATCCGTCATAAAAATCTGTTACACAACTATTAATGCCTTTTTTAGATAAAATCGAATAAATCAATAAGCTTTCCCTCACAATGCAGAACTTCCTGTGAAATTGACAAGTAGCTTTAATTTGAAGGCCCACAGTAAAATCTGCCTCTATACCTGCTCCAAACAGCTTAACAGGTGAACTTTAGCTGATTTTTCTTACAGGTCAGGTGTCTGTGTAGGACTTTAACCTACCTACCTGCCAGTACAGGTGAGCTGCTTCCTTAAAGAGCAGCCTCATGACAGGAAAAAAGCGCCCAAAGCTGCTCTAGCGTAATAAAATGGTTCTTGTTTACCATCCAAACGTTTCCACCAAAGCATATCTACAGCCACGTTTTCTCTCCAGTCATTAAAGTGAGGGTAATACAAGGTTGGAAGTTGTTACAGTAACACAGAGGCCGGACCTCGCCCGGAGCGGCTCTGTGGAGACTCTCACCCCGGGTTTGACGTCCTCGAACACGGACGCCTCCTCCGCTCCGTCCGCTCCAGACATCCTCACCGGCTTCAGCTGCGTGAACACCGCCCTCTCTTCCGTCGTGTGCGGCGGATTCATGGCCAGTCCTACACTCGTTGCCATCACAGGTGCTTTATTAAATATATCTGATAATAAACCTGTGCTGTAACAGAAACATAAAGCGTTATGACTGTTAACAGCGCCTCTGTAGAGCTGGAAGCTACGTGGTGAATCCACAGCCCTCCCCTCTCTTCTGTCTCACAGGTAGGCTTTACCTGAGCTCAAGTATGGACCTGCTACCTGGAACTGGGAACACAGCCAATGAGAGCAGAGGATGGGGCTTGTTGTCCAATCAGGTGCGAGGAGGGAGGCTGCAGTTACCTGAGAGACTCCGGGATGAGGAAAAACGACCGGAGAGAAGTTATGACACCTTAAATACACACAAGAATAAATTCTAATCAACCAAAAGATCCAAACTTGATTTCTTCAGTCATTCTGGGCTTTTATTTTGAAATTCAGACACCTACGCTTGTGCTCTGATCAAAGGCAACACACTGAACAGAGCTTTGTGTTTCCTAGTTTTACTTTAATATTGGTTATTTTGCACAATTAAGCAAAAACCAGCAAGAAAAATAAACTCCAAAAAAGTTGGGACGCTGGGTAAAATGTAAATAAAAACACAAGTCAATGATTGTCAAATCTCATCAACCCATATTTTAATCACAATAGAACAGGGGTGTCAAACTCAAGGCCCGGGGGCCAAATCTGGCCTGTTTTATGGTTTTACCCGGCCCGCAAAATCATATCATATTTTTAATCTCAGCGGCCCACCGAGGACTGCAGATTTCCTCCAGTACAAAAATGTAAAATTAACCCTTAAGATTTAAAAAATCCTCAAGTCACAGAATAAAGACTAAAAATAAAAGCATTAAAAGTCAGGATATGGTAAAGAAATTTTGTTTTCATTTAATTTTATTCAATTTTGCATCTCACAATAATAACTGAAACTCATTATTTCAATATAAGTTCTCATATTCTGCCTTTTCAAATCTATAGATTTGGCCTAGGCCTATGTAGTTTTTTTACCTTTTAGGTCCCAATTTTAGATTTTAAGTCATATTATAAATTTTTTTGACTCATTATTTTTTAATTTTACATCATTATTTGACCTTTTCAACTCCTAACTTTGACTTTTAATCCCATATTTTGACCTTTAAGCCTCACAATTTAAAACTGCATCTCATATTTTGACCTTCAAATCATAATTCTGATGTTTTTTTCATATATTTGCTTTTTTTAAAAAATTGTTTTGACACTTAATTTTGTGTTTTGACCTTTAGAAATGATAAGTTTGACTATTAGGTCATTTCCACCAAGCAGTCCGGCTGAGTTCAGTGCGCATTTTTTGCGTTTCCATAGAGCAAAAGTTGGAAAGGGTTCCAAAAAACCGACCCGTGCCGTCCCACTTGTCGCCACCCTTCCACCAATCTTACCTATCCATCCCAAAAAGGTGGAGCTACACACACAACAATGGCGGTATGTACTGACGTCACGTCAGCGCGCCACTCAGCTGCTCGCCTCCGGGCTGCAAAACAAGGAAGTCTGCTCTGTAAGGAGGGGGCAAAAACAACAAGTTTCCTGACGTTAAACTGGACCTGATTTTAGTACAGAAATCAGAGCTTGAATCTTTGGGCTAAAGACTGTTTTAAAACGAGATCAGCGCACCCCAGATTTCTGACTTAATCTAGTTTGATTTTAACACCAGCTAAACTTTCACCTTATTTTTAATGTGGTGAATTCTCACAGCACAGCTTTTAACTTTTATATTTTGTCTTATAAACTGTTATAGACTAGATATATTCACATATTAAAGTACAGTTACGACTCAAACCGTCTCTGTAAACGTATTCCATCAGCTGATGATCTGTACTGACAGCGGTTAACATCATTAAAATGTAGTTGTTTTTTTTAAAAGCACTTTCAGCTGAAACAAAGCTGTTTAATGCTTATTCCCAACTGATTTCTGTCACTCATCCTTTCTATAACTCTGCGGCTGGACCAGCAGACTTCCGCTGTCTGTGACTTCACATTCATCGCCTTTACAGCCCGCCAAACAAGTGAGGGGACAGGTGTCTGTGGAAACGAAAACTATTTTGGGGTTTAGCGTACCAAACCATACCAAACTGAACTGAATCAAACCGGACCCCCTGATGGAAACATGGCTTATTTATCTCAAATTTTGAGCCTTTAAACTTATCTTTTTGACTTCTTTTAATCTCAAAATCATTTATCATCAGTGCTAATTTTCCCCCCATAATTCATTACTGTTGAAAATATGGTTGACAGTTTACGGTCAAATGTTGACCCTCAGATTTGACCAAAATTCAGAATCTGGCCCCTGCTGTGATTGAGTTTGACACCCCCACTAGAACATAAACAACATATCAGATGAAAGTGAAACATTTTCCCATTTTATATATAAAAAAAAACATTAGCAGCAACTTATCTCAATAGGTAGTTCTGTCTCCACTGAAATTTTACAAAGTGTCCCAACTTTTTTGGAATTGGGGTTGTAATATTGTAACCGTAACCCTCAAATTCTACATACTCCATCTGCATGTTGTTGCACCTCTAGGCTTTGCTTGAGATGTTCGCTGCTCTTTTTTCAGCAGGCGCCGCTGGCCTTGGTCAGAACAAAACCACTGTGCAAATGCAACGCTCCAAAAACAGAGTATGTGCATTTAGCAGGTAAGAATGAATAGTTGGTATAATCCTGATACCCAGCATTGGGGATGATTCCTATTGTTTTTTGGAGAATAACTTGTGCATATATATATTTGCAATTTACTGCCCCAAACCTCTCCCCTGCAGGTGAAAGCAGAGAGCGGTAGAGAATCAAAGTGATAAAGACTTTTATTTTCGTCATCACGTTTCCTCTCTTTGTGAGACGGGGATACACATGATTGCACAATCACACAGAAATAAATGAGTCATTGGGCTTAAGTTCACGTGTGGCGTTGGACATAGTTAATACCAGAGAGAGTCTGGTGAAATAGTGGAATTAGCAGGTTAAATATGGCATATAGCAGACAATAATCCATTATTATAACTAGTTGCATAAAAGCTGTAACACTGTACATTTTGATGTAACAACGGGCTGCTCCTTATCTACGCTGGATCAATTCTGCGTGGGCACACAAACGATGTCAGTCATAAAAGCTGCTCTGATAGGGCATTTCCTTACATGTTACAGCAGGTTTAAAGAAGCTCTAGTCATGGTGAGTAATCTCAGCAACCAGAAATATCTGACTGAAGCTGAAGCTTACAGATAAAGAGACAAATCAAAGATATGCTGATAAAATGTAGCTGATTACTTACTGAACAGGCCAAAAACAGTGAAATACATGATTCCAGGAATATAATTTTAAGAGGAAGTTGTTTCAGTAGTTGATTATTCAAATAAGAGACTGAGCCGTGTTTATGACGTGGACATACAGACTGAGAAGTGAAGCCTGAAGTGCCTTAAAGGGATAGTTCTTGAAGTGTAGCTGTATGAGCTAATGGTCAATATTAAGTGTATCAGTCACAGGAGATGTTGGCCTTTTCATTGCATACCAGCTGGAGTATCTTCATGGAGTCTATGGCTATTTGCTACTGCAGACAACCACTGAACAGAGAAGTGGTTCCTAACCTTTTCACCCCTGAAATAAGGGTGCCAGAGACTGGAGAGCTCGACTGTACCTGAAGGTGGTTGAACACAACCATGCATGTTTAAGAATAGTCATGTACAGACAAAGCGGCCAGTAAGGGGGATAAAAGGGAGATCTTTCTGGGCCCATAGAGGTCAGCAAAATCATGGCCCATTGTAAAGTTAAGCTGTGATATCCATATTTATATTCAACCTGACTAAAAACCACTTATCAAAGCAACAAAAGTATTGAAAAAAATGAATTAAAATGGGTTAAAATTGCTTAAAGGTCACTTTCTCCACCTGTCAGAAAATGTGTGCTGTAACATGCCATTTTCAGGTTTTCCCCTCATGATGTCATGTGGGGAGTTAGCCCCGCCCCCAGGCTCAGTTGGCCCTCTGTTCTTAAAAGAAAATTCCACCCTCATCTCCTGATCCTCCTCTCAGCTGAACAGAACCACATCCATTAAGCCACATCCATTTACTTAGAGGGGCGGAGTCAGACCGCTTATTAACATTTAAAGCCACAGACACAGAAACAGCTGGTTCTGAAACAGAGGGGTTTTTAGACATGCAAAAATCCAACACTGGAGTGTTTTTTCAGCAATAAACTTCCCAGGCATGTTTTTGGGATCTCTGAGACCATTATAAACCTGTCTTAAAAGGGTAATATATGTGACCTTTAAATGGGTTAAAAATGGAAAAGAAAAAAATAAGGAAAAGGTGCTGAAATAGGATTTAGAAGTAGCAGAAACTGGTTAGAAGTAGCATAAATTAAATTAAAGTCGGGGAAGAAAAAGCTAAAAATGGCAACAATAGGTTAAAGTGGGCATTATAAGTGAGAAAAGGGGATTAAAAACTGGGAGAAATGTATTTATGATGGCAACAATAGGTGGAAAATTTGGTGAAATGGGATTTAAAAGTGAGACAAAGTGATTTAAACAGGCAAAAATGGGTAAAATGAGGCAGAAAAATAGGCAGAAATAAGCAAAAATGTGCATAATGCATAGTAAAATGTGGTTAAGACTGGCAAAAATGGGTGTAGAAAGTAGGGCTGGGCAATTAATCGCAAAATTGCAATATGGCCTGCTGCAATTTTCAAATAGCAGATGGTGCAATATTTCTTTAACCTGAAATTTGTGACAAAATATCAGTTTAGGTTTTTTTGCATCAAAGACCTTATGCATTAGGTATCATGCAATCAGTTTGGTGGCATATTTTTAGAATAGTGCACAAAAAAATTCCTATTATCTTCATTTTTGTGTTTTTCTTGTTAAATATGAGAACTATTTTAAAATATTAAAATTATCATTCCCTTTAATTCAACAGTTCATATCCAATTTTGTAAAATGAGTTGAAATCATCACCATTACATCAAAATTGTCCAGCCCTTGTTTGATCTAATGTTGTGCTGGTTATAGTACAGAATGAACTATTGCTTGTTTTTGTTGGAAAATACATGAGATGAGGAACTGAAGAAATAATTGCATATTAAATATTTGAATATCTTTTTATCCATTTCAATCCATTTTTGATCATTTATGCTATATATTACTGCTAGCTTGAATGCTAACCATCATATTGTTTCTGTCAACCAATGGCAGGCTGTTCTGTCATCATATTATGCTGCCTGAATGGATCATAATGGAAAGAAAGAGAGAGAGCCTGTGACCCCCCTATGCTATTATTTTAATATTTAGCATTAAGACTCACAATAATGAGCAGGAAAACAACTCTGGGATCACAGAGAGGCGGTACATTATGATTCTATTTGTTGAGTCCAGTTCTGAGTCAGATTTAGGGCTAAGATAATTTACTAGTCTTCCACAGCACAGTTGGTCCAGAAAGTTAACAACGGTATCGGATCTGTACTTGGTCTCAACCACCTTCAGGTACAGTGGGGGTCCCCGGTCTTTGGTGCCTTTATGTTTGGGTGTCGCGGGCTGAAAAGGTTGAGAACTCCTGCTCTAAGTGATAACGATATTTGAAGACCATTAGCTCCTGTCTTTAACACTCTCGGTGTTTTTGTCTTTGTCTCCTGTTGCATGTTACAGAAGAGAAAGTAGAGCAGAGTACATTTGCAATCATAATTTTTAATGACGAGCTTGTTGCATAACTGTCATTTAAAAGTTACCAATCAGGTTGTTTAGTTTCATTCTCGGACTGACAGAACATGACAGGGATGATTAGGGAAATAACTGGCTGTACCAATGTGCTTCTGCTAAAACAAAGAACATGGCTAGCCCAGTATTTGTACTATTCAAAAAGTATATTATTAATTTTACTACAGAGGGCACACCCTTCTTTGGGAAGTCAAAAATAGTTTGAGATATGTCAGCATCGGTTTTATTGCATCATGTGGCCTGAAGCCGGGTCAAACCAGGAGAACCACGCCTCCCTTTGGGCTCAGACTAGCTCAAGAACGTCCTGTCAGACACGGCGGCACGATTATATCTACCCTAGATTTTAATTTGCTCAAATTATAAATTGATGCAACCATTTTTAAGATTTTTTATGCTCCGTGTGTCAGAGTTCTCCTTCAGGTCAACTTCTTCTATCTGACGCCAGTTAAATAAAGAGCTGTGGTGTGAAGTGATGGGAAGTCTCTCTTTCTTCTTGCCTGGAGCTCAGATCTCCTCCAAAATGCCACTTATGTCACCCATTTTTCATCTGAACTGGTGTGTGGTCTTGGTCTGAATCATCTGTGTTGTTGGTTTTGTGTCAGTTTAGCTCACTGGGGGACTCTGATGGACATGGAGGTCTTCCTCCGTCAGTGCACAAAGTTCTCAGAAACGCTGCAAAGGTGCTCTGTTGGAGTCCCTCTATGATGCATTGAATGTGATGAAGTGCCCTTCAGGACCAGTAGCACTCTCTAGGGCAGTGATACTCAACGTGTGGCCCTGGAGCCACATGTGGCTCTTTTGTGATTATTTGTGGCTCTTTAATGTCTTAATTTTAAGTATAATTCCCCCAGAAAACCTAAAGAATAGGAAACTTTTGCCACTTTCACCATTTTTGCCACTTTCCACCCATTTAAGCTATTTTTTGCCATTGAACACCCAATTTTTCCAATTTTCTTTTTTTTTTTTTGGCCATTTTGCAACTTCTTTTTCACACATTTCTCTATTTTTTCACTTCTATCCCATTTTTCCCCCCTTTTCACCATTTTTGCTACTTTTTGTCCATTTAAGCTTCCTTTTGCCATTTAATACCCCTTTTCCCTATTTCCCACTTTTTGACCATTTTTTGCCACCTGTAACTCATTTTTTGTCACTTCTCACCCATTATTGCTACATTTTGACATTTTTTCCCCATTTTTCCTCCCCTTTTTGCTTCATTTTGACTATTTTTGCTACATTTAACTTATTTTTATTGCTACTTCAAGCCATTTTTGCCACTTTTCACCACTTAGATTGTGGCTTTTGCAAATGTATTTTTCAACATTTTAGCTCTTTGGTTGAGCAGGGTTAAGTAACACTGCTCTAGGGTCTACTCCAGTTGGAAACATGTGAGAAAATTCCCACTAAATGGCCCATCCAGTGGACTAAACACAATTGTCCTCTTCAGTGCAGTCTAATTGGCCAGTGTCTTCTAAGATGCCCTTCCATCAGACTAAATGTGATAAAGCATCGTCTAGGCTGTCCCCTAATGGGACCAAATGCAGTGAAGTCTCTCTAAGGTGCCTCTCATGGGGCAAAACGGGACAAAATGCCCTCTTAGAAGCCCTTCCAGTGGATAAAACTTGGCATAGTGCCCTCTTATTGAACTGAATGTAAGAATTTGTCTTCAAGGGTGCTCTTCAGTGGACAATGGAGTGCAGTCATTCTCAACCTTGGGGTCAGGACCCTTTTGGGGTCTGAGAGGGGGTTTCCAGATTCCCCCCAAAAAATTAAGAATATTTTTCAAGTCCCACTGTTGCCACTTTATGCTATTTTGCCAAATTTGAACCAGTTTTCATCATTGTTTTCCACAAATTTTAACACATTTGTTTTTTCCATTTTAAACCCTACCCTCCCCTTTTTTCTGCCTGTTTTTGCCACTTCTAAACCAATTCTTGCCACATAAGCCTAATGTTGCCTCTGTTGACCACTATTGCCACTATTAACCCCATTTTATAACTTTTTATGCCCAATTTTGCCCATTTTAACCACATTTCACCATCTGATATGCACATTTTTGCAAGTTTGACCAGTTTCTGCCTATCCTTTGTTTCTCAGTTAACACTATTTTTGCCAGTATATATCAATTTTACTTCCCATTTCACCTGATCTCCACATATTTTTGCCAATTTAAAGACTTTTCAGCCACTTTTTAATTCCCTTTTACCACTAGTCATGCCCATATTTGCCACTGTAACCATTTGTTTCTTTTTTCGGTTATGATTTGCCATTCTTATAGAATTTTTGCCACTTCTAACCCATTTCTGCTACCTTCTCCACCCTTTTTGCCATTATTAACCCATTTTTTAAATTCTTAACCCATTTTATTTATTTATTTATTTTTAAACAAAAATGGATTTACATTTTAAAGAAGGCTATATACTACACAAATGATTTAAAAAGAGACTTGTTCCACTGATAAGAGTGGTTATTTTTTCAGGTTAAATATAAAATATGTATATCACAGCTTAACTTTACAATAGACCATGATTTTGTTGACCTCCTAGGTCAGTTTGGCTGGGCCCCAGAAAGCTCTCCTCTTTGCCCCCTTATGGACGACCTTGTCTCCACATGACTATTCTTGATTGTGCATGGCTGTGTTCAACCACCTTCAGGTGCAGTTGGGGTCCCCGGTCTCTGACACTTTTATTTTGGGGGTCACAGGCTGAAGAGGTTGAGAACCCCTGGTCTAGTGGACGATTTTAAGGTGCCCTATTGGGCAAACACTTGGTAAAGGGCCTTAACATTGGACAAAATATGATCAATTTTCCTCTAAGGTGTACTTTCTTTGCAAAAAAAAAAAAAAAAAAAAAAAAAAAACATAATAAAATGTCTCTAGGGTGCCTTTCCAGTGAAAAAGGGTTGTAAAGTGCTCTCTAAAATGCCCATTTATCAATCAAATTGTGATAAATTGTCCTCTAGCGGTCCCAATTGGTGATCTTGGGTGCCCTTCCAATGGACCAAACTTGGTATGTTGCCCTGTAAGGTGCACCCTCTGGGTTGCTCTTTCATTGGACAAAATGAGCTAAACAGCCCTTCATCACCCTGACCAAGCCTCACAAAATAGTTAATACCAAATCACCAGAGACAGCTGCTTCAGATTGACCCAGGCACAGTCTCTGCAGCTGTCCAATGAGAGGGACGTCCCATCTGACTCAAACACATGGCCCAAAGAAGGACTACCTCTACCTTGCTCTTCACTGGGTTTATAGTGCATCTTTGTACCCACCGGTTTAACTGCATTTACCTACTGAAGGATTTTCATTTTCTTTGACTCAAGGCCAAGCTTTATAACTCCCTAGGCGTGGTGGATAAATTGGCGCCATGAAGTCCGTACAAAAAATTCATTAACCTGTAAATAGACGTTCATGTGGCATGTTCAGACAAAGAGTTTTACATTGTAGGGTTGTTATTTATTTGTTTATGAGGCATGCAATGGTTGTTGATTCACCGCAGATGAACTGAGAAGGTGGGGTGCAATCAGAGTAATTAGCTGTCTGAGTAACAGTCATTTAAGACTTTATCATTTAAACCAGTGTTACTCAACCCTGCTCAACCAAAGAGCCAAAATGTTGAAAAATACCTTTGCAAGAGCTGCAATCTAAGTGGTGAAAAGTGGGTGAAAGTGGCAATAAAAATAAGTTAAAGCTGGCAAAATAGGTGAAAAAGCTAAAAAAAGCTGGCCAAAAATGGGTGAACAGGGGTAAAATAGACAGACAATGACAAAAACTGGGTGAAAATTGACCTAAATGTGAAGAAACAGTGGCAGAAATGGGTGAGAAGTGACAAAAAATGGCTTACAAGTGGTCATAATGATAAAAAAGCAACAAAATAATCAGTGAAAAGTGACTAGAAATTGCCAAAAAGCAGCAAAAAGGTGGAGAAAATGGGAAAAAGTGGCATGTAATGACAATAGGCACCTTAAATGGGCAAAACGAGCCAAACAAGGGAAAAAAAATGCAGTTTGTGAAAAGCAAGATAAATGGGTCAAAAAGTGCAAAAGATTGCAATGGAAATATACAGACAAAAATAAAGGTGGCCAATTAAAGCCTACTGTATAAGTGTGGGAAACTAATTGCAATGGCTAATTCTGAGGTCAACATTTCCCTTTTTTATGGTTTTCTGGGGAAATAATATTTCAAATGTAGACATAAAAGAGCCACAAATCCTCACAAAAGAGCCACACGTGGCTCCAGAGCCTCGCGTTGAGTACCACTGATTGAAGCTAATCATTTATAATGTTACATAAAATCAGGTTTAATTCTAGAGTTAACATCCATACATTTATTTTCTCTTGGTTTATTCTTTGCTATCTGTTAGTTAATTGTGCATAAAAACAGCCAGTTTAAAGATGGTGGTGCACCAGTCAAACCTGCTGGAACATTTTGTTCAACATAAGAAAAGAGAAAATACACATGGGCGTTATTTTCTGGTCACATCAGTTTACTGGTGTCAGACCGGAGGACTGTATGTCATTACATACCGTGAGAAAATGCCTGTTATACTGAATGTTATACCAATAGGAACTGCCCTCATCTGGTTGAGTTTGTCCCACTGGTTGTTCTGCATATTTTCACAGTATTATAATACCGCAGAAGGCTATATCAAGCTGAAATTAAACAGAAGTATCCTGCATACTGTTTCACATATCAATGTCGCTGGAAATACTTCACATTCATCCGGGCAACACCCCATGTATGGTATTTGGGAACCTTTTATATCATTATGGGCCGATTAAAGTGACTTCTCTGCTTTTAATTGATATATTTCCACTTCGGATCTTTCTACCACTTTAGCTGTATCCATGCTAATCTCCTGACCTGCAGGCCTGCAGTTGCTCAAACGGGACAACATTCATAACGTCACCTTGAAGCTCTGAAAGATGGACCTGCCTGATTACAGACTTCGAACTGGCCAGTCCATCTGCTTTTCAGGGTGAAAAACTGATTCTAAATCCTGATCAAAACAAACTCAAAGAAAAGCCACTGCAACTAACTTCTACTTGGGACCAGCCAATAATCTTGCTGGAGCTGGACATTTGAGGCTGGCTGCAGAAACACCGGAAGTCACGCACACAACACATGTTAAAAAGTTGTTTTTTTTATGTGAGAAATAAACTGTCTTACAGCCTGGTTCAAAAACCAAACGTGTCATGCAACCACCCACAAAAAACATAGCCTGTCAACACCCTTGAAATTAAACATCAAAATAATCTAAGTTCCTGCCTGCCTCTTTTTGTCTCTGTCCTGTCTTGTTGTAACTGTTTGTACTGTCTGAATTGCAAATGTATTGTCCCCCTCTTTTCTTGTTATGTCTTGCATCACTCATTAAAAAAAAATCCCATTTTTCCTATTTTGCCCATTTTTGCAACTTCTTTTTGCCTCTTTTCCCACATTTTTGCCACTTCTATCTCATATATGCCCCCCCCCTTTTTTTTTTACCATTTTGCCACTTTTCGTCCAAATAAGCTACCTTTTGCCATTCAATACCACTTGTTTCCTTTTTTCCAAAGTTTTTGCCTCTTCTTTTTCCCACTTTGTTGCCCATTTTTGCCCCTTTCCACCATTTTTTGCTACATTTGCCCATTTAAGCTATCTTTTGCCATTACATACCACTTGTTTCCTTTTTTTTGGTGCATTTTTTCCAATCTTGACTGCTTTTTGCCCATTTTAGTCACTTTTCACTCATTTTTTTGCCATGTTTTTGCCACTGTCTGACCATTTTTGCCACCTGTAACTCATTTTTTTAAAGCTTATTATTATTGCTACTTCAAGCCATATTGCCACTTTTCACCACTTAGATTGTGGCTCTTGCAAAGGTATTTTCAAAAATTTGGCTCTTTGGTTGAGTAGGGTTGAGTAACACTGCCTTAAATAGAAGCTGTCTGATAAATTGAAGTAGGCTAAAAGATCACCACCACATTATGGTGCCATCTAAAGAAATTCAAGAACACATAAGAAACAAAGTCATATCTATCAGATAGCACTATAGACATCTATCAGCCTGGAAAGGGTTGCAAAGAGATTTATAAGGCTTTGGGCGTGTTCTATTCCACAGCATATGTGCATTCTGGGATTGCTCCTATGAATGTAGGAGTGCAATTTTAAGAGTGTTTCTCCCTCATAGTGAGACATTTAGGAATAAAAACTAAATGTGGTTGTTTCTTTTTAGACCTTATGAGATGCTATTTTTATTGAACAGTCTTCAAACTGGATAATCAAACTTGCTGCCATGGCAAAACACACCCCGTTACCCCCAATTTCCACATCCTCATGCTGCACCGTGAACCGCTCTGTAGAGAAAACAGTTCCTTGTCTTTGCGGTTCCACTTTGGTAGGACTACGGCGTGTCCCAGAAGCGCCACCACACTCTGCTCTGCTGGAGATATGCACCAGGTCTTTTTTTAGCATCGACCTCTGCCAAATGGCGCCAATTGGCCTCAGAAGATTGATCTGAACATCTGGAAAAAAGTGCAAAACATCGACTTCAAAATACAACACAATGCAAAAAAAATCACTTTCTCAACATCACGTCTCATCCTGTGGCACAAGCAAAAGCTTCCCATCAGTCAGAGGATCACAGAGCTGCTACGGCACCATTGAGGAAAAAGTTAACTACAGAATTCCAAATGAAATCACACATCCTTCATAGAAAACATTAACCTTTTAACATCTTAATGTACTCATCTGTGGTAGAAGCAAAATAATCATGTAGTCATATCACAAAGAACTGAATGGCTAATGTCTCTCCATTATTTTCCAGGACTCTATGATCTGTGATGACTGCAAAATCAAACTTAAAAAAGCTAAAGTGATCTTAAACTTTGTTTTGAAGAACATAGTAAAGAGAAATGAAAAGCAGATCATATAAAACTACCAAGGTAGAGTTAAGTGCACACAGAGCTTTAATGTAAAAACGCTTTGGTGTTGCAGCAAGTATAGAAGCTTCATTTAAACATTTAGATCTTAAAGACAAATAATAAATCTGTCATGAGGAAACCTATGAGAACAGACTTTTGCTTTCCTTCACTCCACTGTCTTGCATCACTCTGCTATTCATCATGATATGCAAATCAGACATGATTAGAGCAGTCCTGATATAAAAGGGTTCATATTACACTGGAGTTACAAAGTCTTACATGTTGAAGGATTTTATGGAATGACTGTCACTCTGTGTTTTTCTGCAGCAGTTTTAATGTTGAAGAGATCCTCTGTTAATCACAGAAGTTTGAGGGATTGCAGCATTTTCTTTGAATTAAATTTGATTCTGATGGGTTTTTTGTCAGAAAAAGCTGATTTGAACATTAAACAGCTGTCAAGCTACTTTTTTTTTTTGCTTCCACCAGTTATTCTAGTATGCATCGATCCAGGCAGGAGCACAGACAACTCTCACCCCTAAATTACACATACTCCACCTGTGCAGAGATCCATATGTGCTACATATTCTTAGTCAGTCAAATCTTTTCTTCTAAGGCCTGCTGCCAGTATGTATCTATTCAAGTAGAAACACTGGCAATTGTCACCCTCAAATAACACATACTCCACCTGTGCAGAGATCCATATGTGCTACATATTCTGAGTCAGTCAAAACTTTTCTTTCAAGGCCTGCTGCGAGTATGCATCGATCCATGCAGAAACACTGGCAATTGTCCCCTTAAATTACACATGCTCCATATGTGCAGGGATCAATATTATAGTAATATCTTGAATTTATATTGCACCTTCCAAGAAATCCGAGGACGCTTTACAAGAACACATAAGACATGGACAAACTATGTAAGGGGTAGGATGGGTGCTACATGTGCTACATATTCTGAGTCAGTCAAATCTTTTCTTTCAAAGCCTGCTACTAGTATGCATCGTTCCATGAGGAAACACTGGCAACACTCACCCTCAAATTGCACATACTCCATCTGTGTAGAGATCCATATGTGCTACATATTCCTGAGTTGATCAGATCCTTTCTTTCAAGGCCTGCTGCCAGTATGCATCGATCCAGGCAGAAACACCAATAACTCTTATCCTCAAATTACACATACTCCATCTGTGCAGAGATCCATATAATTATAATATTATATTTATATCTTGAACTTATATAGTGCCTTTCAAGAAACCCAATGACACTTTACAAGAACACACAAGACATGGACAAACTATGTCTTGTGTAGACATAGTTGTAAAGGGTAGGATGGGTGCTACATGTGCTACATATTCTGGAGTCAATCAAATCTTTTCTTTCAAGGCCTGCTGCGAGTATGCATCAATCCATGTGAAGCAGCTGGCTATGAAGGAATATGCAGAAAGGGTATTCAAACTATGATACAGTGCATGAACTCCTATTGAAAATATCATCACTATATTAACATTAAGCCACAACTGGTGGTATACAGCACAGGTAAAGAGTTAACCAGGGTCACAGAGGTAACACCATGAATGGAGAGAAATAGAGAAGACAATATATTACTAGACACCACTCATCCTTTCAAGAAAACATACACCTGAGATCACCTGATAATAACTTAGATCAAACAGAGAATAATATGTAAACGGCTGATTCCATTACTTTTCTGAGGTTGATGTGGTGTTCATTTCAATATTATTCTGGGATTTTTTTGTGAGTATGATGAAATTATTGTGACGCTCCTCATAATAAAACCAGTCACTGGTTAATCAGTATTCCTAGCTACCATTATACAATGAGGACAAAAGAACACTCTGAGCAACTCAGAGAAAAGGTTATTGAATAGTATATGTCAGGGGATGGATACAAGTTCTTTGGTCTGATGAGACTAATATGGAGCTTTCTGGCAGTCACCACAAACACATCATCCCCACTGTGAAGCACAGTGGTGGCAGCATCATGCTTTGGGGATGCTTCTAAGCAGCCAGGCCTTGAAGGCTTGTAAAGGTAGAGAGCAAAATGAATGCAGAAATATAAACAACACGTTTGCTTAGACATTTGTTTTTGCCCTTTCCCCATGTGCCACCCAGATGATGAAAGAGGTTTTTGTTGTGCAGATATGACAGTTTTGTGCCTGCGATTCTCCAGTTATTCTGCAGAAAGTCTACTGACTGTTTCATCAGTAATCCACCTGGCAAAAAAAATAAAAATAAAAAGAAACATGATTCACTGGAGTGCAGCTCAGAACAAAAGCAGAAACCTGTCAAACCACTTCGATTTTTCCAGTCGTGATTGTGCTTGTAACGTTTGTGTACACAAAACCAGAAGAAAGCAACAAACAGAGTTAAGAGAAAGAAACATACGGAGCGTTTTCATGAAAGCTTTGTTGAGCAGACAAACCGCTTCATGTATGACTGAAAGAAAGGAGACTGGGTGAATATGCTGCATTCCTCTCTCTAACTGTGGAAGTTGTTATTAAGCAGAGGGCAGATGAGGACACACTCAGCTGGTTAACGCCCTGCACATCTCTGCTCACGAGACTGCAAGCTGAGCTCGAACTCTGCTAAGAATAGCTTCTAAAACAGAATAAATCACAGGAAGTAGGGTTTCTGATCATAACAAGACTTGATTGGCGATAGTATGATTTATGTCATACCTTAATTTTTGCAGGTGTCTTTTACTCCAGAGCACAAAAATGATAAAACAAATCTGAAATGTAAATGATTTGTGTTTTATTTAAAAGAAGTTAATATTAAATCTCAGCTACATCTCAGATCAGCTGATGACTCACAGGAATAAAATGCATTGCTGTACTGAGGAATACTTGCTGCCTAAATTTCGTGTCGGCTCATGTTTCTGGCGCACGTGCAGCTGACTGTGTGGTGAAAAGGCTTAGGAAGAACATCCCCAGGAGCAGTTCTTCATCAGTCATACAAGTGTCATGACTGCATGCCACGATTAGTGAAATCATGTGGCAGTGAGGAAAGATGCACATTTATAGAACTAGAAATCTTTAACAGCTAAGCTTTCTAACCCATGATGACTCTTATGCTGACAGGCTCAACTGACCAATGATGGCATGTCTACGCCTTTCCTGTAATAAAAACAATTGTCTGATAGTGCCGGTTAGAATGGGCTCAGCCATGATTTGGGCTGGTTTTCCATAAGTAAAGAGGATTATTTATTTTATTCTAACAGATTGGATTACATGTTTAATTGTAAGGTCAGGTTAGGTATAGAAGCATATGCTGATTAAGCACTTCTCAACATCAACGTTGGTTCTGTACTGCTCTGGCCTCCTCCTCCTAGTCCTGATGGCCATCATCCAGGCCTGCTCCAGCCCATGCCCCATCTCCAGGTGTGCCCCTAGACCTGGCTGTGCCCCTGAAAACCCCCCTGAGAATGGGCCCTACCCAGTTCTGATGTATTGATCATAGCAATGCATTTGTGTTGGATCAGTAGCATTGGGGCTAGAAATCACTGTTTTGGAGTTGAAGTGTGTGAATGAATGGACGGACGGACGGACGGATGGACAGACAGAGAGACAGATGGGTGGATGGATGGATGGATGATGGACAGATGGATGGATGATGGATCGACTGATGAATGGATGGTGGATGGATGGATGGATGGATGGATGGATGGACAGACAGATGGATGATGGATGGACTGATGGATGGATGGTGGATGGATGATGGATGGATGGACAGATGGATGGATGGATGGATGGATGAATGGATGGATGGATGGATGGACAGATGGATAAACGGATGGATGGATGGACTGATGGATGGATGGATTTATGGATGGATGGATGGATGGACAGATGGACTGATGGATGGATGGATGGATGGATAATAATAATAATATCTTGAATTTATATAGTGCCTTTCAAGAAACCCAAGGATGCTTCACAAGAGCACATAGACAAGGACAAACTACGTATGTGAGGAGAAGGATGAGTGTAAGGGCTGGTTTAGTGAAGACTGTATGCTGTGGTGAACAGTTGGTGCTTGAGACGTTTTTTGAAAATGTCCAGAGATGGAGCACTACAGATGTCTGCAGGAAGAGTGATGGATGGGTTGTCATTGTCATTGTCTTATTACATGTTTATGTATTTTACTGTCCCCTAATTTCCTTTTCAGTCTGTAACAAGTTCCTTTTTCTTCAGTAAAGTTCATGTTAAAATCTCCAATCCACAAATTAAGCAGCTGTGTCTCCGAACAGGAAGTCATTGACCCCTGGTTTCAGACAGTAGAAAAATTTCAAATGAAATAATAAATGTTCAAAATGTAAATGTGATATTTACATTTTGAACATTTATTATTTCATTTGAATTCATTTGTTGTACCCCCCCCCGTCAATGGTTAGTGTCAGACCATCATCAGTCTTTCTTTTGGTTCCTGATTTTCTGAAGAGGAACCACAGACTGATCCTATCTGCTCCGTCTAGACATCAGACAGTCACTAGTGCTAACCCTGCAGCAAGGAGATCCTCCTCAGGGCCATCAGATCATCCAGATCAGGCCTCTTACCTCCACCTTTCAGCCTGGAAGGACCTACAGATGAACAACTTGAATACACAATGCCTCCAGCTTGGGCTAAAATCTGGCATTAGGGCACAAAAATGCCAGCCACAAAAGAAAGACAACCACACCTCAAACTTTTACTGTTTGTCGGCAGCATAAAGGAGACTTAAGGCCCTAATCATGCCTCAAAGCCTGCATATTCATCAGGCTTCCAAACATTCCAGTCTGACCTGTAGGGACATAAATGTGAGTTGTTATAAAGTCATCATCTGATTAGGAATAAGTGTGTTATGTAACATTTGGTCATCAGTTGTGTTTAATTCCTTATAAAGAATGAGTTATTGACTGGATAAATAAAAGATAAAAACAAAAGGAACAAAATGTGCCACAACTCTTTATTATGGACAGTAAAGAATGTGGCATAATTATGGTTAAAATAATGGGATGAGCAGTTCTTTAATTGTAGTTTCATATTTTATTCATACATGTGATGAAACGAAGGCATCAGATTGGACGTTTGGACTTGGAGTCGTCTTATTGACTCAGGGAGGAACCCGTGAACAGCCTCTGATTGTTCTCAGGAATGACGCCTCCAATACAAGCCTGTTGACTTTTCTTATGGCCAGAGCTCAAGCACTGATCCGAGTAAACTCAGAGCTGCCCAGCCTCATATACGTCAGCCATCAGCAGTATGTACAGGGGTGAGACCGTGTCAAGTTTAAGGTGAGAGGAGGGACAAAAGGAGGGCAGGGGCAAAAGAAGAGGCTGCCAGAGATAAAGAAAAAAACCCCCACAGAATCTACCTGTGAAAAAATGTCAAGCTGCACCAATCAATATAACCCATGGATTCTAATGCCTCACCAAACTACACTATATGGACAAAAGTATTTGGCTGTATCTGTAGTTGAAGAGTTCTGATCTTCCAATGGCATTAATGTAAACACAAAAACTGTGCAGCAGGAGCTTCATGAATGGGTTCCATGGTTGAGCAGCTGCCTGCAAGCCTCACATCACCAAGTCCAGTGTAGTGTTGTACTTAAGACTAGTGCCCCGCACGGGCCTATTATCTGGGCCGGAGTCCGGCCCTGGCCTGAGGGGGTGAAGCCCCAGCCCAGCCCGGCCCAACAGGTTTTCAGAATTATCAGGCCCGAACCCGTATCAAGCCCGACTTTTTTTTTTTTGCGCGCGCGCAATGCAGCAGTGCACAGCAACAGCTGACCTGCATATTGCAGCAATTGTATGCCTATTAACAAATAAACACTTCTATTCTATAGTAGAACTATTAATCAAGTCTGAACATGGCGACGTCCAATTCAACAACAGTGAGCTGCTTAACATGGCAAACTCTGTTCTTTAAACACCACAAGGATAACAGTCTGTTTACTTGGCATCATGCAGAAAAAGAATAGCATCCACAGTTTCAGGGGCAAGTCCAGTCCTCCTTTCTTCTATCACTCTTCCAGCTGTGCAGAAAGCGCGCTTGCTGCTGCTACTGCTGGCCGGGACATGTAAAGCGGACACATAGAGCGGGGAGGGAGGGGCAGAGCAGCTGCTGCGTTCAAGTGTTGCCATTTAATTTGGTTAAACACAAACACGACAAATAGCTCTAATTGGCAGGTTAAAAACAAAAGAGCCCGAGCCCGGCCTGTGTCCGAGGGAATGGTATGGTCATTGGCCTGAAGCTCGGCCCTCAGGCTGTCAAGCTGTCGGGCCCCTCAGGCCTAGGGCTCCAGTGCAGGGCTCTACTTAAGACCACACTTATCTGAGATCAAGACTCACCCGAGACCAGAGTGCACCGAGGACAAGACCAAGACTTTTGGGGGTCAAGACGAAGACAAGACCGAGACAAGCAAAGACCATAAAAATAAATTTTAAAAAACATGTCAAGGTTGAACAGTCAAAGAGCATTCCCTCTTTAATTTTAGTTTTCTTTTAAATAAATTTGGTGGATAAAAACAAGGTGTCTGCAACTCTTTCAAAGCACAACTTGCAAAAATCTAAAATCTTTACAATTTTTTCAACTAATTTCCAGCAAAAAAATAAATCTTTGCATGTATTTAGAAGCTACTAAATGCCGGAATAATTTCAAATTTTTGAAAATAAGATGTTTATCTAAAATTGTCAGGTGAATGGGGCCTAAAGTAAGTGTTCAAAGGTATTTCTGACTAGAATCTAAGTTTTTGAAACTGAGTTTTTGCAAGTGTAGCAGTGCTTCTCCTTATTATCACAATAATGAAGTTGAAGAATAGCAGATCAGCGCTGGTCTCGACCGGTCTTTAGATGGAAAATCCAGAGTCCAGCCAATCCGAGACAAAGACAAGACCAAGTAAAACTGCTCTTGAGTCCGAGACATTCAAAATGTGGTCTTTAGACTGGTCTCAAGACCAAGACCGTTCTCGAGTAATACAACGCTTGTCCAATGCCAGGCATTGGATGGAGTGGTGTAAAGCACATGACTCTTGACTGTGGAGCAGTGGAAAAGTGTTCTGTGGAGTGACCAATCACGCTTCTTTATTTGACAGTCAGATGAGCAATTCTTGGTTTAGGGGATACCAGTAGAACTGTGAAGTTTGGTGGAGGAGGGATAATGGTGGCTCCCTTATCTCCAGTGATGGCCAGTCTTAGGCCCGGCCCACACAGAGACAAATTCAGGAGTATACGCAAATTTTTTTTTGTTGTATCGGTGTTTCATCCAGAAGGAAACAGGTGACTGCAAATGATGCTTTTTGAAAATGGGTCCCAGAGTGTACAAATCCGTAAACGACTACCGTTTCGTCTCCGTGTGGACAGCCAGTTGCATCTGTCTGGAAACGATTATGTCACACATAGCGTAGCTCCCTTAAGACGCCTGCACGGGTACCACCAAAACAACAATGATGGATTACAGGGTTGTGTTCGTGATGCAGAAGCTACTGAGCTTGTTATGGCTTTTACAGCAAAATCCTCCTCCGCGAAACGCACACACAAGATTTTCTTAAATCCAACGCCGAGAACAACCAGAAGGGCAACTAGAAGAAAGTTTGTGTCCGTTTTCTGTAATCTTCTTCCCTCCTTTGGTGCATTTCCATGGCAGCAATACAGCGCCACGTACAGGCTTGACATATGCACTACAGCGTTTTCTGTCATTTTCAGTGGTTCTGTGCTTGTGCGGATATTTCCTGAAATTATTCTGTCTTTATGGGGAACTTTTTCAAAACGAAACTGCAATATAACGTTTTTTGTCTCCGTGTGGACGAGGCCTTAATGCTTCAGCGTACCAAGACAGTTTGGACAATGCTATGCTTCCAACTGTGTGGCGACAGGCCCTTTTTTATTCCAACATGACTGTGCCCCAGTGCACAAAGCAAAGACTATGAAGACTATAAAGAACTTGACTGGCGTGCACAAAGCCCTGACCTCAACCCCTTCCAGCACCTTCAGGGTAAACTGGAATGGAGATAGCGAGCCAGGCCTTCTGGTCCAACATCACCTCAAAAATGCTCTAATGGATGGACACAAATTCCCACATAAACACTCCAAAAACTTGTGGAAAGCCTTCAAATAAGAGTGGAGGCTGTTATAGCTGCAGAACTTCATATAAAAGTACATGTGTTTGAATACATGTCATTACCAGCCCTGTTGGTGTAATGGTCATGTGGCCAAATACTTTTGTATTTGGGGAGCTTTAAAAAATACATTTCTGTCCATTTTATTTCACAAGAGGCCACTACAAAGAGACATTATGTTAGACTTCCTCCTACACATTGATGGATGTCACTCAGTTACATCAGAATCTTCTGAATCACCTATACGCTGATGACGCCTCACTTCCTGTGACGCCAAAGCCTGTTAGTCAGTTTAGAGCTCTTATCTGTCCAGACACGGCCATTCACTGATCACTGCTCTAATCATTTTATTGATTGTGTTTATTGAAGATACTCAGACAGTTTACAGCTCTGTCCTTCCTCAGAAGACTCAAACCAAAACTGTAAAGACGGACAAAAGAAAATTTTAATATTGAGAAATCACGACTATGACAGGAAGAAGTGACTTCAAATCCAGGAAAGTCATTAAACATATGACAATAGACAGTTTATTGCATAACAACAGAACGTACGGGAAAAAAAACATAAATATTCCTTAATATGCAGTGATGCAGATCCCAGCATCATTTTTGTACAGGACAGTAAAACAGCTGAACATTGAAAACGATAATTAAACAATAAATTTAAGAACATCCATAACAGCTGGAGTTCATCTTTTAGGCAACTGATAAGAGACAGATGGTTTTACAGTGTGAGGCACCAACATGTCTCTAACCTGAGCCTCAGTCAAAGCATCTATGGCCTTGATAGTTTTATTTTTATTGTCTTTTTGCAAAGGTTGCAGCTCAGTTTTTCTTTTAAAACCTGAATGGGGCCACACGTGAGCTTGATAAGGCAAGCAACTCAAACTGCATTGTTTTCTTTGACTGTATGTACTCCTAGTACAAGCTACTGTGGTGTTTTTTGTCGTTTTATTATCTTATTTTGGTTAGCTTCCGGTTCCGGAGGCTGTTTCTGGCTGCTAACTTTCTTTGCTTTCCCTGAGGCATTCACCCCTCCCCCCCTGGTGCTGTGGAGAGCGCACACCTGCAGCGAATCACTCATCGAGGATCACTATTTAGGACCTGCTGCAGCTCTCTTCAGCGCCTGAGTCTTGCCAACCTTACCTTACGGTAAACGTCAGCTCCAGGCTCCTTCTCTCGAGATCTCCCAGAGAAGTTTCCAGTGCTCTTTTTGAAGAACCTTTTTGAGTAATTTCCAGTGCTTGTATTTTGCTTCTTGTTGTTAACGTGCCTCTCCCTCTTCTTTCCAGTGCCTCCTGCCCTGATCACCGCAGCCAGCTCCAGCACACTCTCACTTTCCCTTGGACTCCTGAGATCCCCCCTCCCTTTGTCACTTACCTGCACAATAAATCTGTTAAATCTGCTCCATCGTCTCCGCATCCTGAGTCCTACCATTACACCAACACAACAGAAGACTCAGGCCAGAAATGGACTCAGCGGACTCGGACACCCTGAAAACAGCAATCACTCACCAAGGACAACGTCTCGGCCAGCACGAATCCATTCTCAAAGGTATCATGCAATCTCTACAAACCCTCAACTCCCAGGTCTCCAATATCTCAGAACAGTTACTCTCAGCCACTCAGCCTCACCACCCTTCACCAGAGCCTCCACCTGTTAACAATCAGCCACCCTCAGTAGATCTTCACCTTCACCTCCCCTCCCCCACTTTAGAGAGCCTCAAGTCCCTCACCCAGATTTCTTTTCAGGAGAGATTGGTAGCGCTAGAGGTTTTTTGTTACGCTGTTCCCTAGTGTTTGACCAGCAACCCTTGAGTTACCCCACTGACAGAGCTAAGATTGCTTTCGTTATGAACTTGTTACGCGGGAAGGCCTCCCGCTGGGCCACTGCAGTATGGCATACTGAATCCCCAGTGTTAGCCTCTTATTCTGACTTTTCTAGTGAATTATGTCGCATCTTTGACCATCCCCTTCAGGGCCAAGAATCAGCTCAACGCTTATTTTCCCTCTCCCAGGATTCTAAGTCTGTGGCAGATTTCTCTATTGATTTTCGCAGTGTTGCTTCAGAGAGCGGGTGGGGGGAGGTGGAACTTAAGGGTGTGTTTTTGAGAAGCCTTTCAGAAGAACTTAAAGACGAACTAGCCTCTCGGGATGAGCCCGACTCCCTCGAGGGTCTTATATCTTTAGCCATTCGCATTGACAATCGCTTGAGGGAAAGGCAGAGGGAGAGGAGTCAGCACAGGTCATTCAGGCCCCGTCCTGTAGCACCCCCTTCTGGTCACGCCACTTCTCCCTCTCCTGTAAGACTGAGACCTCCCAGTGAGTTTTCCACTACCCCTGAAGACGAGCCCATGCAGTTAGGTCGCGCCAGGTTAACCCCTAGTGAACGCCAAAGGCGTAATCTTAGATTATGCATTTATTGTGGTCAAGCGGGCCATTTTCTTGCCAATTGTCCCCAGGCGCCAAAGAGAGGCTCACCCGTGACCGAGGGCACTCGTGTGAGCCAGACCTCCTCTTCCTCTAGCCCTCCCCTGCGCATAGCTGTTCCCTCGAGTGTCCTTTGGGGGCGCGATTCCGTCCCCATACAAGCACTAGTTGATTCAGGAGCAGATGATAATTTCATTCAGGACAGCCTAGTTCAACAGCTCCAACTCCCCCTAGAACCCCTGTCTGCTCCCAAGAACGTCACCGCCTTAGACGGCCGACTCATTGCCAGAGTTACTCACCGGACTGTTCCGATAACCCTCATTATTTCTGGTAATCACCGTGAGAGTATCCAACTTTTTGTTATCCCTTCTCCTCATGCTCCCATTGTGTTAGGTCTCCCCTGGCTTCAGTTACATAACCCTCAGATCAATTGGAAAACCGCTACCATTACCAACTGGAGCGTCCATTGTCACTCCCACTGCCTCCGGTCGGCTATCCCCTCAGTTAGTCGCTCCCCTGTCGCTCCTGCTCCCCCCGATCTGTCCAATGTTCCCCCCGAGTACCTTGACTTAGCACAGGTCTTTAGCAAGGAGTTAGCCGTCTCTCTTCCCCCGCATCGTCCTTACGACTGTGCGATTGATTTACTCCCCGGTGCATCCCTGCCTAGCAGTCGCCTCTATAACCTCTCCGCCCCTGAGAAATCGGCCATGGAGACGTACATTCATGATTCCCTGGCTACAGGTCTCATTCGCCCCTCCTCGTCCCCACTCGGGGCTGGATTCTGTTTTGTTAAAAGAAGGACTCACTCTGCGTCCTGTATCGACTTCAGAGGCCTTAATGACATCACCGTCAAGAATAAATACTCTCCCTTTGATCGACCCCTCCTTTGAGCCTCTCTGCTCCGGTGTTTTCTAAGCTAGATCTTAGAAACGCTTATCACCTCATCAGGATTAAGGAGGGGACGAATGGAAAAACTGCCTTTAGGACCCCATTGGCCACTTTGAATACCTAGTCATGCCCTTTGGACTCACTAACGCCCCGCAGTTTTTCAGGCCCTCATTAACGATGTGCTCAGGGACATGTTAAACCGGTTCGTGTTTGTCTATCTAGACGACATTCTGATCTACTCGCTCTCCAGGAGCATCAACAACATGTCAGGCTAGTACTTCAGAGATTACTAGAGAACAAGTTATTTGTCAAGCCTGAGAAGTGTGAATTTCACACCCCTTCAGTGAGTTTTCTAGGGTTCATCATCGCCCAAGGACAGTTACAGCCTGACCCAGCCAAAATCAGCGGTTACTGAGTGACAGAGTGGCCCATCCTAGCACCCGCAAAGAGCTCCAGAGATTCCTAGGGTTTGCTAATTTTTATAGGAGATTCATTAGGGATTATAGTAGGGTGGCTGCTCCCCTCACTAGACTCACCTCCTCCAGCTCCCCCTATCGGTGGTCCCCAGAGGCTGCTGAGGCTTTCTCCCGCCTAAAGACTCTGTTCACCTCTGCCCCCGTCCTCAAGCACCCTGACTCATCCCTCCAGTTCGTGGTTGAGGTGGACGCCTCTGAGACCGGAGCTGGGGCGGTGCTTTCTCAAAGAGACCCCAAGACCCAGAAGCTTCACCCGTGTGCTTTCTTTTCTCGTCGGCTGTCCCCTTCTGAGAGAAACTGACGTCGGGAATAGAGAGTTGCTGGCTGTGGTGTGGGCACTACAGGAGTGGAGGCACTGGCTGGAGGGCACGCAGCACCCTTTCATAATATGGACGGACCACAAGAACCTCGCCTACCTGCGCACAGCGCGCAGGCTGAACCCTCGTCAGGCTCGGTGGGCCCTTTTCCTCAGCCGCTTCCACTTCACCCTCTCCTACAGACCAGGATCCCGGAACACAAAACCGGACGCCCTATCTCGTGTGGACTCTCCCTCTCGTGAAGACCGCGAGCCCGACTTCATCCTTCCCCCGTCCTGCATCGTCGGAGCTGCCACCTGGGACGTCATACAGACGGTGAAGGATGCCCAGAGACTCCAGCCGGATCCCGGTACCGGTCCCCCGGGGCGTCTTTACGTTCCAGACTCGGTTCGCTCTCCAGTGCTCCAGTGGGCCATTTCCAAACTTACATGCCACCCCGGTTTTCAGAGAACCCTCAGTTTCCTCCAGCAAAGCTTCTGGTGGCCTGGTATGACGAAGGACACCCGGGAGTTCGTGGCTGCTTGCTCCATCTGCGCCCGAGGAAAATCCTCCCATCAACCCCCAGCTGGTTTGCTGCACCCCCTTTCCACTCCTGGTCGTCCTTGGTCACATATCGCCTTGGATTTCGTCACCGGCCTACCGCCCTCTGATGGGAACACTGTCATACTCACTGTAGTGGATCGGTTTTCCAAGGGCGTACACTATTCGCCCCACTCCCAAGCTCCCTTCTGCCCTGGAGACCGCTCACCTTCGTCCTTCATGTCTTCAAACTTCATGGCATTCCCTGCGACATTGTCTCGGACCGCGGACCACAGTTTGTTTCGTGTGTGGAAGGAGTTCTGCAGTGAGCTGGGTGCCACGGTCAGCCTCGTCCTCCGGTTATCACCACCGCAGAGCAACGGCCAGTCGGAGAGAGCCAATCAGAGCCTCGAAGCTGCTCTCCGTTGTGTTGCTGCTCATCACCCCACCTCCTGGAGCTCTCACCTACCATGGATTGAATATGCTCACAACTCTCTCACCTGCTCTGCTACCGGCATGTCTCCTTTCATGTGTTGCCTCGGTTACCAGCCCCCCCTGTTTCCTGAACAAGAGGTCTCCGTGTCCCTACCATCTGTGCAGCAACATCTTCAGCGCGTCAGAGAGGTGTGGCGGACAGCCAAGGCTGCGCTCTCACGCACGACGGAGCGTAATCAAGATTGGCTGACGACACCGCACGCCTGCCCCGAATACCATCTGGGCCAGAAGGTTTGGCTCTCTTCTAAGGACCTACCTCTGCAGACCGAATCCAGGAAATTGACCCCGCGCTTCGTTGGACCATTCGAGATCACCAAGATCATAAACCCCTCTGCTGTACAGCTCAAACTCCCCGAGTCGATGAAGATCCACCCCACATTCCATGTGTCATTATTGAAACCTGTATCCACCAGTGACCTGAGCCCTCCAACCGTCGCCCCTCCACCCCCCCGGATCATCGATGACCACCCTGCCTTTACTGTCTCCAAGATCCTGGATGTTCGGCCACGAGGCCGGGGCTACCAATTCCTGGTGGACTGGGAGGGGTATGGTCCGGAGGAACGTTCCTGGATCTCCAGGAGACTGATTTTGGACGACAGCTTATTACGAGATTTCTACAGGGACCACCCGGACAAGCCTGGTAGGACGCCAGGAGGCGTCCGTTGAGAGGGGGGTACTGTGGTGTTTTTTGTCATTTTATTATCTTATTTTGGTTAGCTTCCGGTTCCGGAGGCTGTTTCTGGCTGCTAACTTTCTTTGCTTTCCCTGAGGCATTCACCCCTCCCCCCCGGTGCTGTGGAGAGCGCACACCTGCAGCGAATCACTCATCGAGGATCACTATTTAGGACCTGCTGCAGCTCTCTTCAGCGCCTGAGTCTTGCCAACCTTACTTTACGGTAAACGTCAGCTCCAGGCTCCTTCTCTCGAGATCTCCCAGAGAAGTTTCCAGTGCTCTTTTTGAAGAACCTTTTTGAGTAATTTCCAGTGCTTGTATTTTGCTTCTTGTTGTTTACGTGCCTCTCCCTCTTCTTTCCAGTGCCTCCTGCCCTGATCACCGCAGCCAGCTCCAGCACACTCTCACTTTCCCTTGGACTCCTGAGATCCCCCCTCCCTTTGTCACTTACCTGCACAATAAATCTGTTAAATCTGCTCCATCGTCTCCGCATCCTGAGTCCTACCATTACACCAACACAACAGCTACACCATCACTGCCCTGACTAGAACAGTGTAACTCAACCAAAGAGCCAAGTTGTTGAAAATACCTTTGCAAAAACCACAATTGAAATGGTGAAAAGTGGCAAAAACGACTTGAAATGGCAATAAAAAAGTTAAAGGTGGCAAAAAAATGGTCCAAAAGAGGAAAAAATGTGGCAAAAAATGAGAGAAAAGGGGCAAAAATGGTGGGAAAAGGAGTCAAGAGTGGCAAAAAAGGGCAAAAGATGAAACAAGTCATATTTAATGACAGAGGGGAAGGTAAAATTGGTGAAAAAATGGTATAAAGTGGCAAAAAGAAGTTGCAAAAATGGGCAAAAAAATTGGAAATAAGTGGTTTTTAATGGCAAAAGGTAGCTTAAATGGCTAGAAATGGGATAAAAGTGGCAAAAAGTGTGGAAAAGGGACAGAAATGGGATAAAAGTGGAACCAAGAAGTTGCAAAAATGGGGAAAAAAATGTAAATAAGTGGTTTTTAATGGCAAAGGAAGCTCAAATGGCTTAAAATGCAATAAAAGTGGCAAAACATGTGGAACAAGAAGCAAAAAAAGTTGCAAAAATGGGCAAAGAAATCAGAAGTAAGTGATTTTTAATGACAAAAGGTAGCTTAAATTGCTAAAATGGGATAAAAGTGGCAAAAATTGGGAAAAGGAAGCTAAAAGAAGTTGCAAAAATTGCCAAAAAGAGGAAACAAGTGGTATTTAATGGCAAAAAGTGACTTAAATGGGCAAAAAAAAAAAAGGTGAAAAAGGGTAAAAATGGGATAAAAGTCGCCAAAAGAAGTTGTAAAAATGGGAAAAAAAATCATAAATAAGTGATTTTTAATGGCAAAAGGTAGCTTAATTTGCTTAAAGTGGGATAAAAGTGACAAAAAATGGGGAAAAATAAGCTAAAAGAAGTTGCAAAAATGGAAGAAAGTGGTATTTAATGGCAAAAAAAACAAAACAACAACAACAACAAAAAAGGTCCAAAAGTGTAAATATGGGATGAAAGTGGCCAAAAGAAGTTGCAAAAACAGGGGATAAAAACTGACATAAGTGGTATTTAATGGCAAAGGTAGCTTAAATTGCTAAAAAATGGGAGTGGCAAGAAATGTGGAAAAAGAAGCAAAAAGAAGTTGCAAAAATTGCCAAACAAGAGGAAACAAGTGGTATTTAATGGCAAAAGGCAGCTTAAATGGGTGAAAAGTGGCAAAAAAAAAAGGAAAAAAGGGCAAAAATGGGATAAATGGGACAATTAAGTTTGAAAGTTAAAGCCTTCTGTATAAGTCTGGGAAACAAACTGATCAATGTGATTAATTTCTGAGGCCAAAGTTTCCCCTTTTAAAGGTTTTATGGGGAATAATATAAAAGAGCCACACCTTGAGTATGAATGGACTAGAGGTTTAAAGATATTATAGACTGCTCTATATTAATGGTCTACTATTAATCTTTAAACTCCTGCATGTGTTCAAATAGACTTTGCCCCCCCCTTTGCAGGTATAACAGCCTCCTCTTTTCTTGGAAGTCTTTCCACACAATGTTGGAGTGTTTCTGTGAGAATTTGTGCCCATTCATTCGACAGAGCATTTATGAAGTCAGGGCTGTGAGCGAGCCACACTGAGCTCATCAAACCATGTCTTCATAGTCCTAGAAAAGGGCCTTCCCCAAACTGTTGCCACACAGTTGGAAGCATAGCATTGTCCAAAATGTCTTTGCATGCTTGAAGCATTAAGATCAGCCTTCATCTGCAGGTATCTGCAGAAGAGGAGGACAGAAAGACTTTTAAAATCTCCTTATCCTGCATGCTTACACAACCCTGATCTGACATTACTCACAGGATGTCGGCTCAAGTCATAGAGGAGGAAGATGGGAATTTCAGCCGTTCAAGTCAAGACATCTTTTGAGGTTTGGAAATTTGCAGAAACTGAATTTGCTGTACAAAAGAAAAGAATGTGATGATAAAGTATAACCTGTTTACAGGGTAGAAACGACTCTCCACTGGTCTGATCTGAACATCAGATCTCTGACAGGAATCCTGTAAAAAGACATGTGTTGTATTAAAAAGCATTAAAGTAGGACATTTATGCTTGTTAAGACAATTATGGGTGCTGATGCTGGTAAATGTTAGGTTTAACAGAGACATTGCTTCACAACGGCAGAAATGGCCCTGTCCCTAATTTTTTGAGACGTGTTGCTGCCATCAAATTCAATATGAGCTAATATTTTTTGTGAAATGGTAAAAAAGTCTTAGTTTCATGTTTATGAACATGTCTATGTTTTATTGAGAATAAAATATTGGTTTAAGAGATCTGACAGTCATTGACTTGTGTTTTTATTTACATTTTATGCAGCGCCCCAACTTTTTTGGAATTGTAGTTAGGGTTGTCTTAAAGACTGTTTTCTTATCAGAATGGATTTCTAGGAGCCGTTATTGTTGGAATTGAGCAGATAAAAAGCAGAGTTATTTGATGTTTTACTGATAGCTGCTATTTGTGAGGTTCTTTATTGACATAAATGTGATTTCTTGGAGACGTTGCCTATAAAACATGAGCCATAAAGATAAGAGCATGCTACATTTCTTCTGAGAAGACAAAATGGAAAGGAAACTCAAGCAGTTTATGGTCATATATTACTGCTACTATCGCTCTTATATAGGTCGGCATTACATTGCAAATTACTGCAAGTGCTGGCAAGTGGCAGCACATTTTCTCTCTCGGCAATTTGTCTCAGAAAAGTGCTGGAATAAAACAATAAATGTTTGATTACAGAATGATTAAAATGTAGAAGTGACACATAACTGAGCTTTCATACAAGTTCCAGAGAGTATTTACATACCAGACCAATCACACATCACATCACATCCTTCTCGGCAGAATTATCAAGCAGGATGAGAGCAACGATCAATGTTTCACAACCCTCAGGTTGCTGTAAATCCCTGCAGGATACACGACCATATTTGGGTTTCAGGAAGTCCTGGAATTCCTTCAGCTGAGATATGAGTGGGTTTATGACATCATCATGTGGGAGGGAAGGAGGAGGGGGGTAGAGTACAGGTGAAGGAGGCGACCTGCTCTCTCTGAGCATGCTGTGTTTTCCTGAAAGTTCTGATCCCACTAGGATAGACTGAAGGGTCTGGAATCATGGAGCAGGGCAGATTTCAATTTTGTCAAACAATCTGGTGTCAGACAAACAGCATGGAGTGATTACTGTCATGAAAGTCTGTGCCAGGGGTGTCAAAATCAATCATAGCAGGGGCCGGATTCTGGATTCAGGTCTAACCTGAGGGCCTAACAGGGTCAACATTTATCCATAACTGTCAACCTCATTTTCACCTGTAATAAAATATGAAGAAAACCCAGCGCTGATGATAAATCATTTGGAAATTCAAAAAAAAGTAAAAATGATAAGTTTAAATGCTCAAATCTGAGATAAAAATTTCTGCTTAATAGTTCAAAAGATCAGAACACAATATTAAAAATAGAAAAATGGCGTTTTAAAAGAGCAAATATATGAGGAGGAAGTTGAAATTATAAGTTTAAAAGTCAAAATATGACTTAAAATTTAAAATTGTGAGTCTGGTAGGTCAAAATATGCGATTAAAAAGCCAAAATTAGGAGTTGAAAATTTTGAAATATGAGCTAGAATTAGAAATCATGGCTTAAAAAGTTAAAAAAATATTACTTAAATTCAAAATTGGGAGTGTAAAAGGTCAAAATATGATATAAAAAGTACAAATTATTAATCTAAAATGTCATAAACAAGAAAAAAATTAAAATATTAGTTTAAAAGACAAAATATGACTTAAAATTTGAAATTGTGAGTCTGATAGGGCAAAATATGGGATTAAAAAGCCAAAATCAGGAGTTGAAAATTTCGAAATATGAGCTAGAATTAGAAATAATGACTTAAAAAGGTAAAAATATGACTTAAATTTAAAATTGGGAGTGTAAAAGGTCAAACTATGATATAAAAAGTAACAATTATTAATTTAAAATGTCATAATATGAGAAAAAAAATAAAATCATGAGTTTAAAAGTCAAAATATTGGATTAAAAAGCCAAGGTAAGGAGTTCAAAAGGTCAAAATATGATTTAAAATTTATAATTGTGAATCTAAAAGATAAAAATGTGACATATAAAGTCCGAATTCTGAGTTGAAGATATCAAAGTATGAAATTAAAAGTCAAAATCGTAACTTTGAGTTTTAAATTTTGAGATTCAAAATTGAAAATATGAAATAAAACACAAATTAATATCTCTACCCACATCCTTGACATTTTATGAAACGTTTTTTTCTCTTTACTTTTCAGATTTTTATGCTAAACAAGGACATTTAAAATAATCAAGCTGAACTTTACATTATTATATTGGAGGAAATCTGCAGACCTCATACTGGTGGGCCAGTTATAACACAAATATGATAAGATCTTGCGGGCCAGATATAATCGTTCCAGGAGCCAGATTTGGCCCCTGGGCCTTGAGTTTGACACCCCTTGTCTATGCAATGCATGAATAGATCCATAAACCTGCAGCATGGTTAGAGACTCTCTTAATGCATGTGCACATCTGTGTCAACATTTCTGGGTATTATTCACCCATGTTTTAGTCTGGCTCTGTGGGTGCATTTGCAGATCTCGTTTGTAAATCTCCATGTATCTAATACTCCAGTTTCGCTCTGAAAACAACAGATTGTTAAACATACTTTGACCCCTGAACACAGAAAACTCCCGCTGTATCAGGTTACCCTCCCACCTGTCTAAGAAGGAGAAAAAAGGGGGTAAAGGTGAGAAAGAAAGAGAGGAATGCCCAAAGAGCAGTGGGCTGAGCTTCTATTAACTCTGTATTGTTGGTGTGTGAGGTGGAAAATCTCCCCACTGGGCCAGCGGGATTCCCACTTCAGTCTCCAGTAGAGTATACTGGAGCCCTCTGTCATCACAGATTCATCAGGAAACTGTTAGCAATCATCGTTAGCATCGGCCGATGAACGGGTCAGAAGCTCATTTCTCATCATATGGACTATAAAAACTCAACTGTTAAATCTGTCTTTATTTACCATCAAGTGTGGGGTCTACCATTAAAAGAAATATTGGTTAAGGTTTTAAAAATCTTCTAGGTTTACCTTGTCAGCTGGACTTCTCATGTTTGTCAGCTTCACTACCTTCATGGTCGATTAGAGGGAGGCATGACGGGCTGCGGGAATCAAACAACCATGGAGGGCGGTTTCACCGCTTCAACTAGAAAATGAAGACAGTGAGGAAATTATAAAATATTATCAAATGCAATTAAGACAGTTATGAAATTAGTAGAAAAAAACTGAAGTTAAAATAAATCGCAATTATGATATAAATAAAGTCATTGAGTAAAAAAAATTAGGATAAAGAGAGTCAAATGTTTAAGGTGAGTCAAAAGAAAGCTAAAGTTAATTACTACCTTATAATTTTCAGTTTTTGACTTAAATGTCAACTATATGTGCCATAATTTGGAATTTAATCTCATAATTGTCTTTTTATCTCATAATTTCAGCTTTCAGTTTTTTAATTATGACATTTAATTAAAAAGTGTATATTTTTAATCTCATAATTTGGATTTCCACATAATTGTTACGACAACTTATATCATACATTTTACTCCTTCCATAATAATAATTTTCTCTTTATATTTCATGATTTAGAATTTTTGAATCTCATCCAAAAACTTCAAATTTTTGAGTCATAATTTTCCCTCTTAAATAGAAAATTTATACTTTTTTCTCATACTGATTTTTTAAATTCACTTTCAAATTTGATTTCACAATTCTAATTTTTTTAGTCTAATAATTTTTAGTCTTTTATTACTTTAATCTTGTCAATTTCCCTTCTGAAAACATGTTTTCGGTGTTCTCATTTAAGACTTTTAAGCTCATATTGGGACCTTTAATTTCATTTTTTACTTTAATGTAATAATTTAGATTTTTAATCTTCTTTATAATAATTTTGAAATTTTTTATCTCATAATTTCAACTTTTGATGTTTTAATTATGACATTTAATTCAAAGTTGTGTATTTTTAATCATAATTTGGATTTCCGTGTACTTTTTTTTCTTTAAGTGGCAGAAATGGTCTTCCATAAAATAGTTTCATGTTTACCAGACCACACAGAACAGAACTCCTCCATGCTGTGGCTTTCAAATGCAAAAACTAGAAAGCAGTAATTTAATTTCCTCAGACAATAAAGACCAGTGTGGATGTCCTCCCCCTCTGTTTTATATTAAAGCAGACAGTCTAGTCCACAGCAGTGGTGCAGTGTACCAAAGTGTTGCTTCATGTTATTTCCACTGTACGTGAGCTTTTCCAAAGTAGCACGATTTTCTGATTTATGGTTTTGCAGCACGTGTTTGTGTTGATGCAAGCTTAAAGAATGCTTTTACAGTTTTGTTTGTTTTTGTTTTTATTTCCTTGAGGGACATGTTGGACACTTCTCTGGAAACTCATGAAAGATGCCAACCTGTTGTCTCATTCTGTCATTTTTCATTACCTGTTATTCCTGTTTATTTTTAACCTCATTATTTGGATTTCCATATCATAAATTGACAGCCTTTATTGTAATCTGGACTTTATATGGTCATATTTTGGCTTCAATTTCATATTTTTGACTTTTCATCTTTAATTTAGACTCTTTTTCCTCATAATTTTGATTTTTAATCTAAAAATATTAACATTCATACTCATAATTTTCACTTTCAATCTAATGATTTTGATTTCTAATCTAATCATTTTCACTTTCTATTTCATAGTTTTGATTTAAAAAAAATCTTATCTCATGACTTTATGTCCTAATTTTTGATTTTTAATTTCATAATAAAAAGTTGAGTCTTGAAATATAAAATATAAATCTCATAATTTTTATGTTTTTCTTAAAATTGTAATTTTCAGTCTCATAGTATCAAATTTGATTTTTTTTACTTTTAATTTCATATGTTTTTACTTTTAACTTTATGATTTGGATTTTTTATCTAGTAATTCAGATTTTTAATCTCAGAATTTTGATTTCATTTATCTCAGTGTTCACTTTGCATTTCATATTTTGATGTTTAATCTCAAAATTTTCTTTTTTAGTTTCATAATTTTTAATTACAATTGAATAACTTTGAGCTCCTCACTTTTCACTGTGAATCTCATAATTTTCACTTTCATAATTTTGATTTTCTTATCATCATCTTATAATTTAAGATCCACAGTTTTGAGTTTTAGTTCCATAATCTTAAATTTTAATCCTAAAATGTTCAAATTAAATCTCATAATTTTCACTTTAATGTCTTAATTTAGAGTCATAATTTTAATCTTTAATCTCACAGTATTAAATTTGATTATTTGACTTTTAATTTCATATATTTTTACTTTTAACTTTATGATTTGGATTTTTTATGTAGTAATTTAGATTTTTAGTCTCAGAATTTTGATTTCATTTATCACATAGTGATCACTTTAAATCGCATATTTTGATTTTTAATCTCATCATTTTGACATGTTATCTCCAAATCTTCTTCAGTTTAACATTTTTTTTATCTAAAATTTTTTGCTTCCATCACATGATGTTTTATTGTATTTTTGACTTTTAAACTCATAATTGTGACTTTTAATTAATTTTTTACTTTTAATGTAATAATTCATATTCTTAATCTAGTAATTTTGACTCTTAACCTCATAATTTTTATTTCACTTATCTCATAGTGATCACTTTTAATCTCATATTTTTGATTTTTAATTTCATCATTTTGACATCTTCTTTAGTTTTAATTTTGTTTTGTTACCTAAAATTTTTCACTTTTATCACATGATGTTTTATCATATTTCTGGCTTTCATCTCATAATCTTTAACTTTTTATGACTAAATTATGATTTTCCTTCTGGTAATACCTCTGTGAGATATTCTTTATGATAATTACCTGACTGGCATTCTTTTTTGTCTTTAAGTGGCAGAAATGGTCTGCCATAAAATAGTTTCATGTGTACCAGACCACACAGAACAGAATTCCTCCATGCTGTGGCTTTCAGATGCAAAAACTAGAAAGCAGTAATTTAATTTCCTCAGACAATAAAGACCAGTGTGGATGACAGTTTAGTCCACAGCAGTGGTAAGGCGTACCAAAGTGCTGCTTCATGTTATTTCCACTGTACGTGAGCTTTTCCACAGTAGCACAATTTTCTGATTTATGATTTTGCAGCATGTGTTTGTGTTGATGCAAGCTTAAAGAATGCTTTTACAGTTTTGTTTGTTTTTGTTTTTATTTCCTTGAGGGACATGTGGGACACTTCTCTGGAAACTCATGAAAGATGCCAACCTGTTGTCTCATTCTCTGTCATTTTTTTATAACCTGTTATTCCTGTTGCTGGATGTATGTCAGATGTCACAATGAAGATTTGTCTGTGCCTGTTTCCAGTGAAATTTTACATCAAAAACATGAGCTCAGCAGCACCAAAAACTTGAAAGATAACATGAGAAATGCAGAGAGGAGAAATATCAGAGAGAAGTGGAAGTCTACACCAACAGCTGATACAAAAACACTCAACGTCAGGAGCTCCTGATCCATCAGCATCAGGTTCTGGTCACGGCAGCGTAACTTCACCCCGTCACGACACTCTCAGAGTGCCAACGGAGGCATAGTGGACCACAATGCACCTGTAAAACGATGCGCTATTGAATGTGTGACAGCCAAGTGGAGCTTCATTTACCAGCAGGTCAATATCAGGACACTGGATATTCAGCCAGGTGTGCTTATGTTGCGTTGTATTAAGGAGACTGAGAAGGGAAGCGAGTTCTGCTCAGATCCTGCATCAAGCGTGATTTAGGTGGTTTTCACAGAGAGCACTGCAAAAAATGAAATCCTAGAAAATGTTGTAGTCCAGTGTAATAAAAATAAATCCCAGTTTCTGATCAGAGATATCTTATTAAAGTTGAATTTGGCCAAAATCACCTGATAGGATGGGAGATAAACATTTTATCTTAAGACATAATAAGTAAAAAATCAAGTCTGGTTTGAGTTTAAGTTGTCTGGCATTGTAGCTAGCAAATTTTACTGGTTAGTAGTCACTGGTTAATCAGTATTCCTGGCTACCATTACACCATGACGACAAAATAACACTCCAAGCAACTCAGAGAAAATGTTCATGAAAAGTACAAGTCAGGGGATGGATACAAAAAAAAATCCAAGTCTCTGAACATCCCCCAGAGTTCAGTTAAAGCCATCATGAAGAGATGAAGGAATATGTCACATGGGTAAATCTGCCTAGATCAGACCGTCCTCACAAAGTGAGGGAGCATGCAAGAAGGAGACTAGTGAGAGAGGACACCAAGACACTGATGACTACTCTGAAGGAGTTCCCAGCTTCAGCAGCTGAGATGGAGAGACTCTGCAGACAACAACTGTTGGCCGGGTTCTTCACCAGTCAAAGCTTTGTGGGAAAGTGGCAAAGAGAAAGACATTGTTGGAGAAAACTCAGATTCAATCTGGACTAGAGTTCACTAAAAGGCATGTGGGAGACTCCATGGTCAAGAGGAAGAGAGTTCTTTGGTCTGATGAGAATAAAATGGAGCTTTTTGGCCATCAGACAAGACACCAAACACTGACATCACCATAAACACACCATCCCCACTGTGGAGCACGGTGGTGGCAGCATCATGCTGCAGGGATGCTTCTCAGCAGCCGGCTCTGGAAGGCTTGTAAATGTCAGGGAGGACAGATTTGAATCAAATTCACAGAAAAAATATAAATACTTCCCATGAAAACGTTTAAACTGTCATAAAGCCAACCAAAAGAAAATCTAAATTCTCATGACAGTGGCAAAAAAACCCCCAAAATCCTCCAAAACTTCTACAAAATATACAAACACATCCCCAAAATGTCCATGGAAATACTCTCTAAGCAAATCCCCCAAAATATCGAAACTAAAATTTCCATGAAATTTCATAGCAATTTAATTTCAAGCAAAAAAAATCTCAGAAGTCGTTATTATTTAATTTTTTTCCATGCTGTAGAAAAGTCAGAATGTAAAGACCGGATATGTACATGCAGGGACTTAGTAACCTGACACGCCAGATGGATGTGTGAAACACATCCATCTGGGAAAGCTTCAATAGGAAACGTTTGAGAAAAGGCAGAGGATTTGAAAAAAACTCAGAATGTCATTGGATGAATGTTCTGTCTGTCACATCTCTACGGGCCAATCAGAGCAACAAAACACGTGATGTAACAGCTATCGAGCTGCACTTGCGCTGCTACCAAGGATTGACGTGAAACATGGCATCTATAGACACGTTAGTACTCGACTTTTGTCATTTTTGAAAAGAAAACAACTCACTGCTGATCTTTGTTCTTCTTTTCATGAAGACATATCATCAACTTCTGATAAAACTGGCGCTTTAGCAGCATCCACGCTAAGCTCTTCCTCCATAACTGCACCAGCTTTTGCTGTTGCTTGTTTATGTCATGACACTGCCGTGCCTGAAAGTACTGCCCCTCGTCGCTGATTGGTCCTGTCACTGGCTAACCGAGCCCAAACAGTTCAGACGGGAGCTTAACAAGATGGATTCACCAGTGAAAAACAAGGAAACTGGTGTATCCATCTGCTTTGCAAGGTTAGGGACTTAGGAGGTTAAAGTAGTTTATTTATTTCCTCTTTGTATATGTGCACAAGATAAAAGGTGCCACAACAATCGGTGCCTAACAGTGATTCAGTATCTATTATTCTTGGATATATGTGAAGTCGAGTCAAACTGGCAGCCAATCCATGATAATCATTAAAACAGTGTTACTCAACCCTGCTCAGCCAAAGAGCCAAACTGTTGAAAAATACCTTTGTAAGAGCCACAATCTAAGCGGTGAAAAGTGGCAAAAAAGGATTGAAGTAGCAACAAAATAAGTCAAAGGTGGCAAAAGTGGTCAAAAAGCAGCAAAAATTGGTGAAAAGGGGCAAAAATGGGGATAAAAAGTGGAAAAATATGGGTGAGAATTTACAAAAAACTATGTTACAGGTGGCAAAAAATGGTCCAAAAGTGGCAAAAACAAGGCAAAAAAAAAAAAAAAAGGAAAGTGACTTAAATGGGTAAACAACAGTCAAGGGTGGCAAAAATGGCAAAGGGATGTTTAAATGAGCGAAAAATGGCAAAAGAAAAGGGTAAAAAGTGCAAAAATTGAAAAAAAAAAAAAAGTTGCAAAAAATAGGGCAAAAGTGGCAAAAACGGCTTGAAGTAGCAATAAGATGGCAAAAATGGTCAAAAAGCAGCAGAAATGGGTGAAAATGGGCAAAAATGGGGATAAAAAGTGGAAAAAGATTGGCGAAAAGTTACAAAAAACTGAGTTACAGGTGGCAAAAACAAGGCAAAAAAGAGTGAAAAATGACAAAATGGGAAATAGCAGTCAAGGGTGGCAAAAATGGGCAAAATAAAAGGAAACAAGTGGTATTTAATACGAAATGATGCTTAAGTGGGTGAAAAAGGGCAAAATTGGGATAAAAAAGGCAAAAAGAAGAGGCAAAATGGGGAAAAAGGGAAACAAGTAGCATTTAATGGCAAAGGGTAGCTTAAATGGGCAAAATGTGGTAAAAAAAAGGTGAAAAGGGCAAAAATTGGAAAAAGTTGCAAAAAGAAGTGGTAAAAATGGGCAAAAAGTAGGAATAAAGTAGTATTTAATGACTAAAGGTAGCTTAAATGCATGAAAAGTGGCAAAATGGTATAAAGGGGCAAAAAGTGTTCCCTTTTTAGGTTGTCTGGGCATTAAACCATTAAACCCATGAGTGCAATAACATAGAAATTCAATGAAAGCCATAAAATAGAATTTGTGGTATTAGTTCCTAAGAACACTCTAGTTCTCCTTGTTGACTTGCCAAAGTCAAGAATTCAGATGAAACATCTTTAATTCCTATGAAGAACCCTAAAGGCTCCATTAATCATCACAAAAGTTATTGGAGAATTTCCAGTGACTTCCGACTGCCCTAGCTGCTGCACATGGCGTGGTTTGCATCAAATCCTCACTAAATTTGACACCAGCCCCATTGTTCACTCTGTTTTCTGCTCACCTTGCTAGCACAGACACCAGACGTGCACACAACAGGAAGTAAATGTTGAACATATAAGATGGACGGCCACAAATCCAGTCCACTTTGTTTTACTGTGCTCAGACTTCCTACAACTGTACAAGACCAGACCTCCACAGTCCACATGCTAAATTTAGACCATGTGCATTGCTCTGTCCCTGGACTTAAAAACATCAGGTGGTGTGGGTGTCCTTTAAGACAGTGACAGGTCACACATCATGTGTCTGTGAGCTGATTAGCTCCAGCAGTGTTGTGTGATAAATTGGCGGACATTAATAATGAGTGAGATAATGCGTTCTGCCTGGTTGACTGTGGAACGGACACCACACTCCCTGAACCACCTGATGGACACATGTAGGTCAGGTCAATAAATATAAACACATAAACAACATTTTATCAAGGTTTTACACATCAGTCATGATCTGGGCTTTGACCCAGCCACTACGGAACATTCTCCTTGTTGTCTCAAAACCATTGCTGTACGCTTTGACATACTGGAAAATAAATCTCCAAAGCCATAGTTTTCTTGCAGAAAATTGAAAACTTGCAGACTGGATTTTTTTGTATCCATTCCCTGACTTATACTGTCCAATAGGCTTTAGTCTGAGTTTCTTGGGGTGTTCTTTTGTCTTCATGGTGTAATGTAGCCATGAATACTGACGTCTGGACCTCTTGAAATTTAAAATCAATAAAAGGGTAAAACATCCAAAGGAGTTTTTAGATCATACACTAGAAAAAACCAAGGGAATCTGAGGTCAAGTAAAACAGAGCAAGTCTTCAATCACTCAACCGTTATCACCATGGAATCAGATCTATTATAAGAACGCTGTCATAAACAAACCACGTAAACATCAGAATTATGTCTTATTGTAATAATTACCCATAATTTTATCGTTATTTGCATGTAAACGTTACAGCTGCCTGAGGGAGAAGAGTCAGGGACAATGCAGCGGCGTGTCTGAACGGATGATAGCAGAGAGAAAATCTGAGTTTGTTTGATCTTTCTCGGCACGCACCGACAGCACTGAGCAGAGCATTTCCCCCCTTCAGAGACGTGAAACTGAAAAAATATACATCTGTGACTTCCTCTGCGTCACGAGCACATTCCTAGATTTACTGGAGAATCCTGATTGGTTGACAGGGGTCAAACTAATCCATGCTGCCGTAGTGTTTTGGCAACCACATCTAAACTTTCAAGTACAATGCCGCGGGGCAACCAGTGTTTTCCACTGGAATATCCTCAGTCAGATGGGAATCGTTGCTGAGTCTGCTTCTTTCAAGAAAAACTTAGAAATGAGCAGGAAAAAGGCAGAGAAAGGTGTTAAAACTAAAAGCTGGAAATGAAATGACTTGCTGTAGATTGTTAAGACTGAGCACAGGTATATCAGTCTGGCATGTCAGAGGTGAGGTGATGCTGCTGTCCCAACAGAGAAAATTACAGAAATACGGTGGAGGACTTTGCATTAAATGCTGAAAAACGTTGTCATATTAACCAAATTCTGCTTTCGAAACCGCATGCTGCTGCTGCATCACACGCCAAACCTCTGTATTTTTGGAAAGAATTGAGGTATAACAAAAACACTGTAGTTCAGCTGGAAATGGAGAGGGACCTGGATGCATCCCAGGACCTCCACTTCACACCGGAATTCTCACTTTAACTGAACGTCTTCTGTTGTTTTCTTCGTGTATCGCCACCATAATAATAGAGGCAAGTCCACCACATAAGGAAATATAAGCAGACAAAAAATATGTGACTTTTCAGACTAACAAGCACAGCAATTACATAACATTAATTTTACTAAATTGATTTATGATCCAAATTCAAGTATCACTTTGCACAGACATAATATGCAACAGGAGTTTGGCTGGCCGGATGCTGACATCACCGCCATGTTGCCAGAGGCAAGTCCAAAACATCGTTCAATACAGCAGACAAGGATTTTGCATGTTTTCGGAAAAAAAAGCTCAAACCACAAGATTACATGGATTTTAATGAATCATTTAATAAATGATCCATCTAAAAACTAGAAAAGCACTCAGCGAGCACAAACCTCCGCCATCAGCCCTATCTCCCAATAGCAAAGAATCCTTTAAAAACATTGCTTGATCCATGCGGTGGTCCGGATCCCTCCCAAAATCTAATTCACCGATTACTCCCGCCCCAGTGGGGTGGAGACACGGTGAGGCAAACAATGGCTTCGCTATGTGTGGACTGTCATGGTGGAAGCACCCATGGTCTCACTGGGCCACTAAAAGTCATGGCAGAGGGTGAATATTCCTCTATTCCTCCCAGCATTGTGAGTATTCTCGCTACAATCCGCTGTCTTTCTCTCTGTTACACTTTGACTCGTCTCCTTGACCTGGCATGCGTATTTCAAACTCTATAAACTCCAAAACTTTGAATAGAAACACACCCAAAATGCTGCTGGGATTGAAGTTACTCATGTCCGCCATCTCCTGGTGTAAAGTGGTAACAGCGCAGAGCTCCGCCATTATCCCTATCTTCCAATAGTAAAGAATCCTTTAAAAAAATTCCTGGATCCATGCGGTGATCTGGATCAGTCCAGAAATCTAATTAGTTCTTCCTTATGCCATTTCTGACATTTCCTGAAAATTTCATGAAAATCTGTCCATGACTTTTTGAGTTATGTTGCTAACAAATAAACAAGCAAACGAACAAACCCAACCGATCACATAACCTCCTTGGCGGAGGTAATTATGGTAGTGTGTTCTCTGCACCCTGCCAAACCTGGGGTCCCTGCTTTCTACAGCTGAGAGACAGAATAGATACAGATGCATTGTTTTTAGACAGATTAACCCACAGTGGAGAAATATCATGGATTTTAAATGTCCGACAAAAACTACATTACATTTTAGTCTAGTTTTAGTCATCTTGACGAAAACTAAACTTTGTTTTTGTCAGTTTTAGTCACCACAGATATATTTTTGTTAGTCTTAGTGTAGTTTTTGTCATGGAAAAAAAGGCTGTCGACAAACATTTTTAGTCATAGTTTTTGTCAGTGAAATTAACACTGCCTCTCAGTGTTACTGTTGCCTTCACAGATGTGCAAGTGACCCCTGCCATGGGCACTAATATACCCCAACACCATCACATATGCTGCGTTACGTTGATGAGCATCTAGTGACCATCTAGTGAGGACTCTATGGCCATTATTTCTGAAAATCAATGTGAAATGATGATGGTTTTGAATGCAGCATCACCCGAGAAGGTCAGACTTTCTCTGCAGTCTTTTGTAAAGTGAAGAACCTTACATAGTTGTTGGCTGTGAATGACTGAACCTTACAGGAGTGCTTCTTTTACATTGTACTATCACCGGTTACCAATCATCTTACTTACCTGTGGAATGTTCAAGGTGTTTATTAGCATTACGCAACCTTAAAATTGTTTTCTTGCTTCTGTTCCAACTTTTTTGGAATGTGTTACAGGCATCAAATCAGAATTTTTATTCATTTCCAATCAATCAATAAATAAAGTGCATCAATTTGCCCATTAGATATCTTGCCTCATCACTGTGTTCAGTTGAACACCAACTGAGATTGATTTACAGATGACTGTCTTCTGTTTTTATTTAAATTTGAGACAGAGTTCAGCAAAGTGCAGCTCATACAGGGCTGTGTTAGGGGATGACAAGGCCTGGATCTCAGCCCAGAACACATTCATCTTAAACGGGATGTAAATGTGAGCTCGTATCACTTTAAATGCATTCATATTGGAAGATAGTACTGAACTAAACACCCAATTATTTTCAAGTTCTTGAATATTTTACAGTAAAGACACTGCAGGTCGTGTATCACATAAGAATATAAAGGTGTTTGTGGTATGCAGAGGGATAAACAGGAGAGGGTTTAAACTCTTCTCAGGTTTCAGACATCAGAAGGTGTAAAAAGCAGTCTGTCAAGCTCTAATTGGCAGCACTAGAGTTTTGTGTTTCAGAGGTTGAACTGCTGCAGGATTCCAGAGAGGAGTTTTCCACTCACCCTTGTTCTCAGTCAGTCTACAGTGCTGCTCCTGAGTCCGTTACGTGGGCGTCGGCAGTGACTGCATCGCTGACGTGTGCCGGCCTCTATTACCATGCTGACTCAGGTTCAGCAATGTGCTCACACGCGTCTGCAAACAATGCACTTTTTAAAGAGCCCGGATTGGTTACGCATGTGGAAGAAATGACGAGGAGGGAGGGAGAAACAATGGCAGGTGATGAGAGCGGGAGAAGGGGAAGAGCATGGTGTGAGATAAGACTTTAAATCTGATCCATACACCGAAACAAGAAATGTGGCAATATTCACAGATCAGAGTTTTGCTTTAACCCCCTATTACAGCCAAACAGCCTCCACTCTTCTTGGAAGGCTTTCCATAAGATTTTGGAATGTTGTGTGGGAATTTGTGCCCATTCACTCAGTAGAGGATTTATGAGGTCAGGCACTGATGTTGGACTAGAGGGCTTGGTTCTCAATCTCTGTTCCAGTTCATCCCAGAAGGGCTGGATGAGCTGGGGTTGAGGTCAGGGCTCTGTGTGGGCCAGTCAAGATCTTCAACACTGAGCTCATCAAACCATGTCTTCGTAGTCCTTGCTTCGTGCACTGAGGCACGGTCATGCTGGAATAGAAAAGAGCCTTCCTCAAACTGTTGCCACCAAGTGGCAACCTTCAGGCCTGAAAAATGAAGCCAATGCGGAAGTGCAAATAATTGCAATAATGCAAGACTGTCCACTTCAGGCTGGCTGCAGGAAACCTCACTGTGCACTGATTGGCGCATCTCATTTGACTGACAGATAGCTCGACAGGCAGAAGCTACATTTCTGTCAACCAGATTGCTAGCTAGCTAGCTGACAGGAAGTCGCACTTCGGTCTATGGTCGTGATTGACCAAAAGCACAACAAGTTTCACTTGCGCTTGAAGTAACTTATGACAGCCTCATACTTTGACTTGAAGAAGGCCACAATGCGGTTGGTCTTCTTCAGCCTCAACAGGCGGGTCTTCAGAGCATCCACTATAGACTTGGCGATATTCTCATTCTGTAGCAGCATGCTCCTACACAGCACCTCTTTACTGACGCCGTTGCAGAGTTTCATAGAGCAGCTCTGTCATGGCTGTGATGATATGGATGGATGATAGCGATGGATTTGTCAGGCATACCCTTTTTAAGGATATGTTTAATCAGTCCGGCCACCAAAATCTCACACGTCAGCCTGTCCCACATGTCTTCGTCAGACTCCTTGAATGAAGCTGGCTCTTTGTCCTCTTCTTCATTAGAGTCTGAAGCCGGCTCTTCTTTCTCTTCTTCATTAGAGTTGGAAGTTGGCTCTTTGTCCTCTTCTTCATCAGCTTCAGAAGACAGCTCTTCGTCCTCTTCGCCATTAGAGTCTGAAGCCGGCTCTTCTTTATTAGAATCTGAAGTCAGCTCTTCTTCCTCTTCTTCATTAGAGTTGGAAGTCGGCTCTTTGTCCTCTTCTTCATCAGCGTCAGAAGACGGCTCTTTGTCCTCTTCATCGTTAGAGACTGAAGTCAGCTCTTCTTCCTCTTCGTCATCAGAGTTGGAAGCACAAGAGGCGGCATACTCAAAGTTCTCCATCTGACTTTGGATTAACCTGGGAGTCCTGCTTTCTGCCACTACGCCCTCAATCTTCTTCATTGTGGCGGCAGTGTGGCCTGTTCTCCTCTTGTGCTTTTGCACCTGCTCGTTGAGCCAGCTCCACATTAGCTTCATGAAATCGTCCACTTCAGTTTGAATGAATCCCATTAAATGCACCTTTTGCTTCTTTTCATGAGAAAGTTTGCTGAATGTGAACTCAGCTAGGTGCTTCTTCATGAATTCACACTTGCGGTTTGTGATGTCTCTCGCCATTCTCCTGTATAAACATGTGACTGATGATTCAAAACCATGCCCGCTGCTTCGTTCTCACTGGCTCACCCCCACCCAACCCCTCCCCATCTCTCTCTCAGTGTTGCCAACTCCTCAGTAAGGAAAGTAGCTATTGGCTGTCATAAAAGTAGCCAGAAGTCGCTTAATGACGCCATCGCCTAATTTGCATAATCGTCTGTATGATTTAATCGTAATGGATGGTGTAGGAGAGAGGAAAAGCGCCATCAGAGACACAAAAAGTGAGTAAAAGACCCTTAATATGTGTAGAACTACAAATGCACTTGCTTCTGTGATTCTTGTTTGTATAACGTCACAATTCCAACCCTCCTCCTTTATCTGGGATTGAGACTAGCAAAAATGACTCAAGAGAAACTCAGGCAGAATTACTTTAATTTTTATTTTAAGTTTATTATTCTATTTTCTTACAAGTTTCATTTAGCTTTAAACCTTATGATCTACTTAAAAGCCTACAACAAATCCCAGTGAAACATTAACATTTTTCCCAGCGCAGTTAATCTGCACGCGAGACTTCTGACGTGCTTTCATGTCAGAGTTTCAGTGTTGCCAACTTAGTGACTCTGTCTCTTTATTTAGCCAGTTTTCAAACCCCCCTAGCGACTCTTTAAAAAAACAACTGGCGACAAATCTAGCGACTTTTTCTGGTGTTACTGGAGACTTTTGGAGACTCTGCCATCATCTGTTCTCATCAGCTTTGCACATCCGTCCGATTGCACTCAGACACACCTTTATTTTCAGCCCATCATCACGCCGTAGTCATGCACGTTTCTCTATCTCCACCTCCTCCTCCTCCGAATCTGCAGACTCATCACTCATTTCATCACAGATTTGAACAGACCTGAGATCACATTTACCTCTATAAATGTTAACAAGCATAAATGAATCTATCTTGGATTTTTGAATGAAACCTGACAACATATTACACTCATAAACCTTGTTTACACTGTAAAATATTGGCGTGATATTGCGTAACTGCATTGTCTTATTGTATAATATTTCACAGGAAGTGAAAGGGCGGTTTTCCTCACTCTTTATTTTGGTTGAGTTTACACGTTGCCAAGGTACCAGCTGCCCCTTCTGTACTGAAAAGCATGCTTTTAGCACATTTTAAGCTGAATAAGGCTACAGTGGAGTAGTAGTGAGGCTGATTTCTTTCTGGTTATGTTTTTCAGTTGTAAAGATTCATAGAAGACAAAAAGATGAAGTGAGAGACTCAGAAGGAAAGAGAGGGGATGCGTGGGCGAATGGCTCCATGATTGCTCACTTTAGTTTGTTTTCTAAGAGATTAGAGCAACAAAAGCTGCAATATGGAGCAACCTTTGACCAGGTTGATTCTGACAGTTACTGTATGAGAGTGTGATGGAGAGACGCTGAGCTAACTGGCTGTTCAAACACTCGTACCCTCTCTGTCATAGCTACACACAAACATTTAGACACAAAGCTCCTCTGCACACAAAGGTTTACTTAACCGTAACAAGTGCACACCTATACAAAGGCGTGTCAGAGCGCTTTAAAGAAATTGTGGTTGGGACAGTTCTGGGGAAGGCTACAAATACATTTCCCAAGAGCACAGTGGTCTCCAGAATTCTCAAACGGAAGATTGGCACAGCTAGGGCTCTTCCAAGAGCTGGTTGCCCGGCTGAACTTAGGAGGAGGAGGGTCTTAGTAAGAAAGGAGACCAAGAACCTGATGGTCACTCTGACTGAGCTCCAGAGATCCTGTGTGGAGACAGGGCAAAGTTTTCAGTCTGCAGCCCTCCACTGATCTGGGCTGTATGGCGGACATGGAAGCCTCTCCTCAGTGCAGAAAAACATGAGAGCCTGCTTGGAGTTTGCACAAAACTCCTTTCATGGAGAGTCTTCTGTCTAGCCCAGTGATACTCAACGTTTGGCTCTTTTGTGATGATTTGTGGTTCTTTTATGACCCCGGAAAACCTAAAATAAAGAAAACTTTGACCTCAGAAATTATCTATCGCATGTCACATTAATCTGTTTCCCACACTTATACAATCAGCTTAATTTGTCACACTTAATTGTCAACTTTTTTTGTCTGTGTATGTCTTATTTGCAGTTTTTTTGGTCACTTTTATCCAGTTTTTGCCCTTTTTAAAATCAGTTTTTGTCACTTTTATCCAGTTTTTGCCCCTTTCAAAATCAGTTTTTGTCACTTTTATCCAGCATTTGCCCCTCTTAAAATCAGTTTTTGTCACTTTTATCCAGTTTTTTACCTTTTTTAACCAGTTTTTGACACTTCTATCCAGTTTTTGCCCCTTATTAAATCAGTTTTTGACACTTTTATCCAGTTTTGCCCCTTTTTAAATCAGTTTTTGGCACTTTAATCCAGTTTTTGTCCTTTTTTAAAACCTGTATTTGACATATTTATCCTGTTTTTGTCCTTTCTTAAACCCGTTTGACACTTTTATCCTGCTTTTTTCTTTTTGCAGTCTTTTCTATCTTTTTTTTTTTGCCATTTTTCTCACTTCTCCCCCAATTTGGTTGCCTTTTGTCAATAAGTGCAACTTTTTTCTAATTTTTTCCCATTTCCCCACCTTTTTGCTGCTTTTTGGCAATTTCAGTCAACTCATTTTTAGTCACTCCACGCCGTTTTTGCTACTTTTCACCCAGCTTTTGCCATTGTATTACCATTTTTCCCTTTCACCTGTTTTTGACACCTTAACCTAATTTTAATACCTCTTTAAATCAAATTTTGCTGTTTTTTGCTGCTTTCCCTGCTTTTATTGTATGTAAATTAACCCCCTTTTTTGCTACTTTTTGCTACTTTTTCACCTATTCAAGCTGCCTTTAGCCAGTAAGTGCCACTTTTTTCCTCAGGTTTACCCATTTTTCCCAATTGTTGCTGTTTTTTACCATTTTTGGTCATTTTTCACACATTTTTGCCACTTTTCACCCAGTTGTTGCCATTTTTCAAACCTTTTTTTTTTTTGCCATTTTATGCCTATTTTTCCCCTTTCACACATTTTTTTGCCCTTTATTGCCACTTGCCACCCATTTTTGCCACTTTTCACCACTTAGATTGTGGCTCTTGCAAAGGTATTTTTAAACAATTTGGCTCTTTGGTTGAGCAGGGTTGAGTAACACTGGTCTAGCCAGAAAGCCTTAATAAGGAGCCGAACAGAGGTAAAACCTAGCTTGAAAATGATACAGAAATCATACAGATACAGATATCAGCATCTTTCTGCCTGTTTCCCTGTCTAAAAATGTTAAAAATGAATTTTGAGCTCCAATCCTTCAGAAAATCAAATTGTCTCTTACATGTCCCCAAACATCAGGTAAAAGTTGCTCACTATTGTCACTGCCTGTGTGTATAACTGCTACCACTATTAGATGATACAGCTCCCCCTGCTGGACATAGAGGGTATCTTTATTTAACCCATTATAAGTCAGGGTGAAATTAGTCAAAAACTACCCTGGTATACCCAATTTAAACTAAATGTTATGTTTGAACTTTATGGAGTACAAGCACAAACAAAGGGTCTTTAGAAAGGTAACACTCTGAAGTTTCTTCACAAACTGTCAGATTTACTGCAGCTGCTACTGGTTCTGAGTAATACACAAAAACAAAATAGTGTTTTTCCTGTCTGAAACAGAGTCGTGTTGAAGACTACCTAGGAGGAATTAGCTGCAAAACTAAAGCATGAATCCTTCAGTTCAAAGCTGAAGAGAAAATGAGGATTTGACACATTTTTTTATGAGGAAAAGTCATTTACTTTCTATATAGCAATGCTGATAATTACCTGGGAAAATACATTATAACAGCAAATAGAGTGGACTATTGAAATTAAACAAACCAGTTCATGGATTTTATGTATGTAATCCTGTTTGTGGACTAAATATTTGACTGGATCTGGATTATAAGGACTCTTTCTGAAGCAGGCCTGTTTTCTGATGGAATATTACGATCAGCAGAGCTTCTCATGGTGAGCTCTGTCACTTTTATTACACCGCATTCCAAATGATTATGCAAATAATATTTTTCTTTGATTTTCACAAATAGTCAATGCAAATGAGTCAATATAATTTTCAAGTCATCAACTGTTAAAGCATACATCAAGTTTTATTGAACAAACCTTCCAATGGTAACTTTTTTTTTTGACCAAAAAAAAAAAAAAAAAAAAACTTCAAAATGCACTGTTCCACATTATTATACACAACAGAGTTTCAGAACATTTTATATGTTGTAAAGGATGGAAAATGGTCATTTGGTGAATTTGCAACATTAGGAGGTCATATGTACAGAAATCAAAGCTATTTAAATCAAAAACATCTTAATAGGTCAAGTTTCATGTTAACATAGGACCTCTTCTTAGACATCACCTTCACAATTCTTGCATCTATTGAACTTGTGAGTTTTTGGAGAGTTTCTACTTGAATTTCTTTGCAAGATGGCAGACTATCCTCCCAGAGCTGCTGTTTTGATGTGAACTGCCTCCCACCCTCATAGATCTTTAGCTTGAGGATGCTCCAAAGGTTCTTAGTAGGGTTGAGGTCAGGGGAGGATGGGGGCCACTCCATGAGTTTCTCTCCTTTTATGCCCATAGCAGCCAATGACACAGTTGGATTCTTTGCAGCATGAGATGGTGCATTGTCATGCATGAAGAAAATTTTGCCACAGAAGGCACTGTTCTTCTTTTTGTACCATGGAAGTAAGCGTTCAGTCAGAAACTCTATATACTTTGCCAAGCTCATTTTCACACCTTCAGGGACCCTAAAGGGGCCTACCTGCCCTCTCCCCATGATTCCGTCCTAAAACATGACTCCGCCCCCTCCTTGCTGACATCACAGCCTTGTTGGGACATGGTGGCCATCCACCAACCATCCACTACTCCTCCATCTGGACCATTCAGTGTTGCATGCCACTCATCACTAAACAAGAAAATGAGTCTTCATGTATTTCTGGGCCCACTGCAACCGTTTCTGCATTGGTTAGGGGGGCTGAATAGTAGGTTTATACATGACTGCAAGCCTCTGGAGGATCCTACGCCTTGAGGTTGGTGGGACGCCAGAGACACCAGCAGCTTCAAATACCTGTTTGCTGCTTTGTAGTGGCGTTTTAGCAGCTATTCTCTGAATCTGATGAATTTGTCTGGCAGGAACCTTCCCCATTATGTCTTTATCTGCAGGAACCCGTCTGTGCTCTGAATCAGACACAAATTTCTCCACAGTACGATGATCACGCTTAAGTTTTCCTGAAATATCTCATGTTTTCATACCTTGTCCAAGGCATTGCTTGATCTGAGGCTTTTCAGCAGCAGAGATCCTTTTTCTTTCCCATATTGCTGAAACCTGTGGCCTGCTTAATAATGTGGAGTTTTCCTTTAATTGGGCTCACCTGGCAAACTAATGATCACAGGTGTCTGAGATTGATTTCAGTGATCCAAAGAGCCCTGAGACACAATACCATACATGAGTTTAACTGAAAAACTAAAAACAGAATGTTCATGACACTAAAATCCAATGTGCATAATAATGTGTTACATAGTGTATTGTTTGTTTCTAGTCTGACAGATGTATTAATTGTGGCTGCTGTGGTGGTTTTATTCTGATATGGCTAACAAAGTTAAGATCCTGGAAATCAGAGCGTTCTGGCCTTGCATAGCATGTATTTACTTTTTGTAAATTACTGAATAGTCTGCTGGCCGCCGAAAGGCCCTTGGGTTTTTATGGTGTAAAAAGACAAGCCTCTGACAAATGTTATATATATATATATATATATATATATATATATATATATATATATATATATATGAAATAAGAATAAAAGATTTTAAAGGTCATTACATCACAGTCCATTAAATTGCCGGTACATTAACAATTTAGATTATTTATCAACCCTTGTACATAGAGCATTTTTGCTTATTATAATACTGTAAAATTCAATGGATGGCTCCTTGTTTTGACATGGAGGCTTTTATTTTGAAAAGCTCAAATTTCCCAATGGGTCACATGATTTTTGATTTAATGAAGAAAACAAAATAACAGAATTGAAAAAACAAAAATTAGACCCCTTTTTAAAATGTTATTTCTTTTTCTGTTTTTGTGACCAAAATTTAAAAAATGGAAAAATGACGTGTTTTTTTGGTCAGAAATGAAAACAACAACAACAACAACAACAAAAACGCAACATCGTGAGTTTCTCCCAATTTTTGAGTCTGGTTTCAACCAGGACATGGATCTGCCAGAAAACACACTGACCAGAGAGCCGCCTTAGCCAAAGGCAGGCCGTGCTGGATTATTTACAACAGAGACGCTCAGACGGCGTGGAGGATGAGGTTCTGCTAGAAATAAATCACATCCAACAGTTGCAAATATGAACTTTCTTGGAGAGTCGTTATTGTAAGTAAAATACTAAACATCTCTCTCGTCATCATGCACGCCCTAACCAGAGACTTGACTTCTCCCAGTAATCTGTGGTGTGATTCTCTAACTTTATTTATGATTGCTTTTGTTGTATCATCCTGTTCTGAGCCCTCCTGGTGTAAAGGGGTGTTTCTCTGGGCCTTTTTATCCTCGACTGATGACAATGTTGCAAATGATTTGCGATTAATTGTGAATTAACAATGAAATATATTTATATTTTATATGAGGGCTTTAAATTTTAGTTTTAAAATGTCACCAAACATTTTTTCAGTCAGCATTCTGACTTAAAACTTCAAATTCTGAGATTTTTGAAAAATTACCTGCAGTTATGTCTCTATTTTTTTCCCCTTTTTTATGTTGGCCTAAATCCTCTTCCATAGATGTAAACTTTAACATACCTGTAAAATAATTTTAAGTTACCTGTAGTGTTTTTTTTTTCTCACAAGACTGAACCCAGTCTCCAGAATCAATTAGAAAACCTTGAACCAGAGTGAATCCCACACGTCACTCATCTCTGAAGCCCCTGTGATCTGCTCCACCACTCTGCTTCCATGTTCCCACCCACCCAGCCCACACCAGTCCACAACCAAACGAACCCCCAGGAGAGCCGACAGTGTGTGAGTGTGTATCATGGTTATAATGTGTGTCATTGTGGGTGTCCCAGGGGTGAAGGGGATTATCTGGGGTCTCTCTGGAGGGGTCATTAGGCAGCCATGATTATCTCTGATCTACACAAAGAAAAAAAAACACTCAGGCATTGATCTGTGTTGGTCGGCTCACATCTGTTAACCACAGGAGGAAATCCGACACCTCACCCTGTCAGGAGAGTGTGTTTTTATGTGTGTTCATATCTTTAATGCCCATTTTACCTCAGGATGACACAGTAGAATAAACAGACCAAGCCTCGCTGACTTTGTACCAACATGTCAGTTATAATGGTGTGAGTGGGCAGCTGCACAACTGTAGCAAAATCACATCGGCTGTCTTACAGTCACTGTTCTTTTTAACTGATCTGGGCTTTAAGGCGGAGCCGCTACACAGAAGCCTGTCCTTAATGCAAAATGCACAAAAGCTGGATTGGCTTTCACGTGGAGTTGTTTGCAGGGTCGAGGCAGCTTTTCACGTGTTTTGCATGGGTTTCTTTGCAGATGACGTCACGTTGGGGGGCAGGAAGTGATTTCTGCATAGAGAAATGCAACCAAAGGCCATGTTTGAGCTGTTTACTAGTGAAACTAGTGAAATATTCAGGCAAAAGAAAAACCTTCAAACTCTTTTTGCATTCTTCGTACGGGATGGATTGATTATTTTAAATATCCTTGTTAAGCCATAAAAATCTGACAAAGTAAAGAGTAAAAAAAGAATTTCATAAAAAGTCAAGAATGTGGGGAAAGAAATTAATTTGTGTTTTTATTTCATATTTTCAATTTTGCATCTCAAGATTACGACTCACACCTATGAATTTGACTCTTCATTTCATTTTCAACTCACAATTTGGACTTTCTATGTCACACTTTATCTTTTAGATTCCCAATTTTAAATTTAAGTCATATGTCGACCTTTTCAAGTCCTTACTTTGGCTTTTTGATCCCATATTTTGACTTTTAATATCATGATTTCAAATTTTTCTCATATTTTTACATTTTAAATTAGTAATTTTTACTTTATATATCATATTTTGACCTATTATACTCCCAATTTTAAATTCAATTAATATTTTTAACTTTTTAAGTCATCAATTTTAATTCTAGCTCATATTTTGACATTTTCAACTCCTAATTTTGGCTTTTTAATCCCATATTTTGGACTATCAGACTCGCAATTAAAAATTTTAGGTAATATTTTGACTTTTAAACCAATGGTTTTAAATTTGATCTCATATTTTGACCTTTCGGAGTTATGATTTTAACTTTCTCCTCATATATTCTCTCTTTTAAAACATTATTTTTCTATTTTTAATATTGTGTACTGATCTTTTCAACTAATAAATTGGAATTTTATTCCAGATCTGACCCTTTAAATGTGTCATTTTTACTTTTTTGAATTTTAAAGTGATTTATCATCAGTGCTGGGTTTTTTTTTTTTTTCATATTTTATTACTGGTGAAAATGAGGTTAACAGTTATGATTAAATGTTGACCCTGTTAGGCCCACAGGTTAGACCTGAAGCAAGAATCCAGCCCCTGCTGGGACTGAGTTTGACACCCCTTCTCTAGACTCTTGTCTCCCTCTATCCGTTTATCTCCCTCTAGCCAATAGAAGGGAAGAGTAATTTATATTTTATATTATATGGACTGTGGTAAAATCCCCTTTTTGTAAAGTCTAGGGATCGCACTAAAATTTTGTAGAAATTGTCTTGTGATAATTGGAGCATACAGGTCCATTTAGAGCTTTAAAGTACTAAATTTCCTCCATTCCCATTCATTCCTAAAGGCTGAATTCCCACAGTCTGAACTGAGTTTGGAAAGAGGCTTTTAAGTTTTCTGCACCTCAGTCTGCAGACTGAAGTTAAACGGCAAACCCTGGTGACCCTGAATGTTTTTAAATCCCTAGTGAAATCTTGTGTTGTTGTTTTTTAGGTGATGTTTCATTACTTTATTGATTGTGACATGTTTGAGAGCTTTTGGCTTCTGGATCTCTGTGTTGCTGCCAGGTTTACCAAGAAAAAGAGATCTCAGATCTCAGTGGGACTAATGTGGTTAAATAAAGGTTAAAGAATAAAACTGTGTGAACTCAGTGGTTGCAAGATGTGTCTTGTCACAGCATCCTCCATGATTAGACAGGTTCTGGGCTAATGCCTCACCAACGCTGTCCAAACACATCAAAACCCAAAAAGTGATGACATGTAGACATAACCTGTTTAACTGATGCCTTTAATCAAACATGAGGGAGCACAGATTTTATCTGCAAGCATGCCTCTCCACTCTTCTTATACGCTGTGTTAAACACCTCCCTATACTGTAGGCTTATGTGTCCATTTCAGACCATGTCTTTTAGGCCTGTAGTCAACCAAAGAAAAACTTCGTCAACCAAAATCACACCCAGGCACCAACCAATCGATTGGTCGTTCAGGTAAAAGACATAAAAAGCCAGTTTAATCCATACTGGTTCCTGACTGTACCTGTCTGGTATTCTAAATCAGGGTTCTCAGCCCACGACCCCCAAAATAAAGGTGCCAGAGACCGGGGACCCCCACTGTGCCTGAGGGTGGTTGAACACAATCATGCACAATCAAGAATAGTCATGTGCAGACAAGGACATCCATAAAGGAGGATAAATGGGAGAGCTTCCTGGGACCAAGCCAAACTGGGCCCATAGGGTTAAAGCAATATCATGGTCCACTGTAATATTAAGCTGTGATATCCTTATTTTCAACCTGAATAATAACCACTTTTATCAAATAAACCATGTGTTATTCTATTGTGCCATAGTAAGTAGCTTTCTTCAAAATGTAAATAACTTTGCTTAAAAACAGAATTAAAACGGGTTGAAAATGGCAAAATAGGTGGGAAAGTTGATGAAATGGGATTTTGAAAGCAAAAATGAATTAGTGGCAAAATTATATAAAAGTGGCAAAAATAAGCAAAAAATAGAAAAAATGGGTTAAAGTGGCAAAACCAGGCATAAAAATTAGTAGAGGTGGATTTAACACAAGCTGATACGAGGTTAAAGTGGCAAAAATGGGTTAACTGAGGCAGAAAAATAGGCAGCAATGGTTAAACTGCCAAAATAAACAGTGAAATGTGGTTAAATGGGCAAAAAGGTGGTAAAAAGTGGCTAATAGAGGCAATAACTGGCAACAATATGCAGAAAGTGGCAACATTTGGTTTAAAAGTGGTAAAAACAGGCAGAAAAAAATAAGTGGAAAGGGTTTAAAATGGACCAAAATGGGTTTTAACTGGCAAAAATGTGTTAAAATTGTGGGAAAAAATAATAAAAAAACAAGTGAAAATTTGGCAAAAGTGATGTCAAGTGGCAACAGGGTAATTTAAAAAATATTCTTAGTTTTTTAGGGCAACTGGAGACCCCCTCTCGATGTCTCATGACCCCAAAGGGGTCCTGCACCAGAGGTTGAGAACCCTTGCTCTACATGATCCTAAAATGAACATAACAAGCCTTTTAAAGCATTAATACATTTTTCAGGCTCATCACGTCGTACTTAGAAAAATAATTCATTGAGAGATGATCAGTGTGCAATCTGCCTTTGATCACATGAACTCTTAAAACTCATACAGCCTACAAAATAACCTCAGATCATCGTTTTTCATTCATTTATAATGGTAACTAATAACAGGATCACTTGATCCAGCCCGCACTGTGTCATTTACCAGCATAAAGCAGACAGCATGTAGCGTTTATTTATGGTGGTGAGAGGGAAAAAGTTTGCTAGTCAGGACTTAATGACCAGCAGACATCGTCTTTTATCTCCTCTGCTCTCTGTCTGTCTGTAGGAGAAGCTAACGTGAACACTTTAAGGAGATGATACCACACAGCCTATTTACCAACAGGTGAATTAAACTGACCACAGGAGTTGATGCTGTGAGGGAGGGCAGAGCAGAGACAGTCGGCAGCACCACTTCAATACTATCTGCCCCCTGCAGATAGGGGGAGATGGGGTGGGGGCACGACTCGCCAACCAGGGTGATCTTGGTCAGACAAAAGCTTTTCAACCAAACAATCTACCATTCGACTCAGAGCTGTCAGCCCTAGTATCTTTGTAGAAATTCAAGACCAGATGAGGAACAAAGTCTAAGGCTTTGAGACTCTGTCCAACCATGGTGAGAGCCACTATCCACAAGTGGAGAAAACTTGGAACAGTGGTGAACCATCCCAGGAATAGCCAGCCAACCAAAATGACACCATGAAGGCATCAAGAACTCATCCAGGAGGTCCCAAAAGAACCCAGAACAACATCTAAGGACCTGCAGGCCTCATTTGACTCAGGGTGTACTCACACTAGGCCATCCGTGCCGTATTCTAACCGTGCCAAAGCGCATTTGACCCCCTCCCCTGTCCCCCCTTTGGCTCGCAGTCACACTGCTCAACGCATCCAGGCCTGGGCACAGATACATCACGCGCCGACATCACAGGAAGCATCCACCATTAATGAATTTATACGTGTTGATGACTCAATATACATAAGTGCTGTTGTTCAGGCTGTAAAATAGCAGCAGATATATAAGATATCTGATCTGACACCGGAGTTATTTGACCTGACCTGGGATCAGTAGTTACATCATTAACTATACAGTGAGGAGAGAGAGAGAGAGAAAGAGAGGGAGATAAAGTGGCTCACAGCGGCAAATTATCGCTCACAGCATATAATCTTGAGCCTTATCAGAGTTCCAAGCACTTCTGCTGAATAAAACCCAGACTTTTTTGACTCGTATGAGCCCCTGCAGTCATTCCTCTGCGTGTCCGTGTACTATCTGAACCCCCCTGGAATTATTTTACATGTCATGAACTGTGCATCTCTCTGCGTTTGGATGCTGTTCAGTGCTTCACCAAACAAACTCTCATGTCACAGGACAGCCTGTGTTCAGAGCAGGATTAAATGTTCAGTTAAAAGTTTTTTTAACGGTGACGAGACAAATTTTAACCATCTGATAAGAGCTGAAAGTGAAAACGCCACAGGATTAATAAACGATGCTTGGTTCAAATGTCAGCGATCAAGATCCCAATTTCACCTCCTGATAAGATGATATAGAATTAGAGGTAAGTTATTTCAGTGGATGATAGTTTTGCATTATAATTTTTTAATAAGAGAGGTTAAATCAGCTGTGTGATTAACCCCAGCATACACTTGTCCGCATATTTGGCACTCTCCTTTACGCATGGAGGATGAAAGGTTTTTGTTATCCTGTGAGCTGCTGTTTGTGACTCAATCAAGAGAAGAAGTTTTATTTCACTAACCAAAAATACCTCTCACAGTCGTTAAAGCCTGACTTTGCTAGAAACTGGTTAGAAATGTGGACTGGACTGTAATCCATGAGAATGAGATCGTAGAGCTGTGCAAAGTTAAATTCTTCAGCTCTTATAAAATCTTTGTAACTTGTTGAAATACAACGAGACAAAATATATATTTCTCCCTCTCTTGAAAAATCGTGCTGTCTCTAGTGTGCAGCTGCTACCTCTGCTCTGGGGCAGGTCCTCTTGTTGTTACTTCATGCTACGTCACATTCCCGTGCTTGTGCTCCTTCATTTGCATCCGTGCCGTGCCTAGGCACACCTCGTCCTTCCGTGCCGAGGCCACGAAGCGTGCTGTGCCAAAGCACAGAATGATTGCGCTCACACTGGCCAAACGTACCGGACTTTAGGCTGAAACGGGCCCAGGCATGGTACGGATGGCCTAGTGTGAGTACGCCCTCAGTTCAGGTTCATGATTCAACAATCAGACAAAGACTGGGTAAAAATGGCACTATGAGAGAATTCCAAGGCCAAAAGCACTGCTGAAGAACAGCAGAAGAGAAAGCCTTAGGTGGCGCTGGTTTAGATGGTCAGAGACATGCTTCCCCAGCTTTAGATGCCCAGAAGAGGTTCTGGGATGCCTCTGAGGTATGCTAGCACAAGGCGCTCAAAAGACTTTAATACAACAGAAGTCAGGGAGATGGGGTCTGTAGCAATGATCTGAAGCACACCATCAAGTCCACAGCTGAATGGCTGAAAAAAATTAAATCAAATGAAGGTTTTGGAGTGGCCTAGTCAAAGTCTGGACCTTAATCTGATTAAAATGCTATTGCATGACTTTAAACAGGCCGTTCATGCTGGAAAACCCTCCAATGTTGCTGATTTAAACAATTCTGCAAAGAAGAGTGGGCCAAATTTTCTGTTATCAAAACTGCTTGCTTGCAGTTGTTGCTACAAGGGTGATGACTTTTTTTTAACTTTTGTTAGTATCGCTCTGATTTTTTTCCACCATGTAAAGCACTTTTAGTGGCTCTAGGCATGAATGGAGCTATGAATGAACAAGCCTCACCTTGCCTGAATAATCCAGTGAGTATTGGAATTTTCTGCAGAAAAGAGAACATGAATAGACTGCATCTGCATCCTTTTGTTGTGAGGTGAACAGAAAATAACAACAGCAACACTGAAAGTCGTTTGATCTCTGCACAGCTTCACCTTTCCCGTGCAGATAAAAGGAGACAGAGGGAGGTTTTATCAGACAGACCTACAGCTGCATGTTAGGAAGGAGATCTTGACAACAGGAATGAAACACATGTTCTCTGTCTCTCCTCTCTGCGCTCTACAACTCTGCAGAACAGTTCAAGAAAACAAGAAGAAAGGAAACTAATTCAGCATCTCCTTCAAATTCACCTCTCCCTCCGCTGTGGAAGAAGCGTTTCATCGTCTGACATGATCAGTCGGAACATCACCTTAGGCTACCATCAGCTCCAATGTAGATCACCTGCCAGCAGAGAGCAGAGCAGGGCCGCACATGGAGAGGTTGCACCGTGTGAGACGCCCAGCTCACCACCAGGTGGCAGTGCAAGGTAGAGATGACTTGCATGATGCAAGGTGCCAGTCAACACAGTTTCCTTTGCTGGCAGAGAGCCATGTTTATATCAGGGACGGTGTATTCACAGCTAATTGGCACCTGATGTTCACTTAATGAAGACAGAGACAGGCGGAGTGACGGGCCCTGAGAGGGAAACAGAGGCAACTCTCCAGACATGAAGAAGAAAAGATACCAGCTCCTGGTAATTAAGACACAAACATTTACACAGAAACCCCACAGATATAAACATATGCACTCATACACGCTAATGAGAGCAACAAGCTGTTCTAATCAGGATAATTAACAGGAGAACCTGATGCTCACAGAGGCCTTCTCCTGATTAGTGTTGTTCTTTTTCCTGATGTGAACTGTTGTTTCTGTGGATCATGTGTTTTAGAACAATGGCCAACTTTGGTCACTTTGGACTGAAACAAATTTCCCAAAATGCTTTTCTATGTTTTTACAAAATGAATCCAGGCTTAGATGTTTTTCGGAATAAGAGCTTTATCGATCCCCATATCCAGACGTGAAATACAAAAAAAGTGACAACACTGCACATGAGAAAAGACACCAAACCCACGAAGCATGGAAGCAAGATGGGGGCAGCATCATGCTGTGGGGATGCTTCTATCCAGATGAATGTTAAGGTTAATATTGTGCAGTACTTCATGCATTAAAGCAGGGGTTCTCAACCTTGGGGTCGGGACCTCCTTAGGGGTTGCAAGAAACTAAAAGAGGGTCTCCAGATTCCCTAAGAAAAAATTAAGGATATTTTCGAATTTCCACTATTGCCACTTTGCAACAATTTTGCCAAATCTTAACCAGTTTTGATCATTTTTCCAACAAATTTTAACACATTTCTGTCGTTTAACACTTATTTTTGCCATTTTAAACCCTTTCTACCACTTTTTTTCTGCCTGTTTTTGCCACTTCTAAACCAAATCTTGCCATATAAGCCTAATTTTGCCGTTGTTAACCCATTATCGCCGCTATTAACCCAATTTTACCATGTTTTATGCACATTTTTTCCCATTTTATCCACATTTCATGTTCTGATATGCCCATTTTTGCTAGTTGACCAATTTCTGCCAATATCTGTCTATCTTTTCTTTCTCAGTAGGCACTATTTTGCCAGTTTATATCTTTTTTATTACCCATCTCACCAGATCTCCACCCATTTTTGCCATTTTAAAGCCTTCTCAGCCACTTTTTAATTCCCTTTTACCACTATTTATGCCCATTTTTTGCCACTGTAACCTATTTTTGCCTTTTTTGGTTATGTTTTGCCATTCTTATAAAATTTTTGCCTCTTCTAACCCATTTCTGCTACTTTAAAGATCCAATTTCACCCCTTTCCACCATTTTTTTTTGCCATTATTAACCTTTATTTTTTTCAATTTTTAACCCTTTTTAATTCTTTTTTTTTTTTTCAACAAAATAGATTTACTTTTTTAAGACGGCTATATACTAAACAAATGATTTAAAAAAGAGATTTGTTTCATTGATAAGACCGGTCATTTTTTCAGGTCAAATATAAAATAAGGATATCACAGCTTAACTTTACAATAGACCATGCTTTTGTTGACCTCCATGGGCCCCTAGTTTGTCTGGGCCCCAGAAAGCCCTCCCCTTTACCCCCCTGGACAACCTTGCCTCCACATGACTATTCTTGATTGTTCATGGCTGTGTTCAACCACCTTCAGGTACAGTGGAGGTCCTCAGTCTCTTGCACCTTTATTTTGGGGGTCACAGGCAGAAAAGTTTGAGAAACCCTACATTACAGAACTGTTGCTACACACTACAGGCAGGGTAATGCTGTGTCTATAATAACTAAAAATGCACAGAGAAACAGGTCTAAATCACAGCTTTTACTACATTTAGGGCCAGATCTACTAAAGGTTTGCGTATATAAAAACGTGTGCAAACTCATTGCACACGCAAAAAAAAATACAAACTGATTTACTAACAGGGCGTGCTAAGGGTTGCGTTTTTCAAAGGTGCATAATAGTGCGGCTGCATCCAGTTAGTACGTTCACCTCTATGAATATGCAATACGGGCGTTTACACACAACTGTACATTTACTGGGAGGAGAAAATGTAAATATATTATTTTAGCACACGCAAAGCGATTATCAAACCTGAAAGCGATATTGCCAATAGAAAATTTAACACGTCTCAAAGGGAGGTGCAAATGGTTTGTATGCGTAATTGCGCACACATGGCTGCAGTTATTGTGGCAAGAAGGAGACATCAAAACGATGAAAGAAGACAGAGAATGCATTTTTCACCTTCGTGTGAACATTTTTGGAATAAATGAGGAAACAGTCATTAAAACATATCGCCTATCCAGCTTTGCCAGTTTGAAGCTGTTGGAGGAACTCAGAGCAGATTTGGAGCCAGCCATGAGAAGCAGTCACGCAATACCTGCAATGACAAAACTCCTTGCAAGTTTACTTTTTTTTGCATCTGGGTCATTCCAGCGTACGGTAGCTATCACAGCCGGGATCTCCCAGTCCTGTTTTTCTGATGTTCTGGGTGAAGTTGTAACACTTAACTTTTCTCAAGCTAGCTTTAAACACACACTACGGGGGAACTTTTAAGGAAAATAGATAGCTCTTTAAAATAAAGAATATATCAAAATACAGTAAACAACAATTCTGAACAAATATAATCAATAAATCTCTCAAGAGAACAAATGACTTTAAAGCACTTCCTATTTAATTAACCTCCCCAGGACATAAACGCACATCGTGCTTAAACTCAAATGAAAAGTAGGTCACAACAAAATAAAAGATTTTATCTCAGTCTTTATAATTTCATAATAAACTAAAAGTCCATATCTAATGAAAACAGCAACCTCGTCCTTATCTGAGCACTTTTAGGTGTCTTTTAAATCTTTTTTAAATGTCTATGACTCGCGTAAACGCAAAGGCAAAAGTCTATAATCCACAAGTCTCCTCAGAAAAAAAAAACAAAAAAACAATAAATCTACAAAGCAAAAACCCCCCAAAACACCCAAATCCAGGAAGCATAATCTAACAGGGAAAACTCTTTTTCTTTTCCCCAACTCCCCGAGGGCTTCTTTGCTGTAGCTCATTTAACTGTTTATTGGCTTCATCCATCAACTCCTCTAATTCTGTAAGGTTGAATTTCATTTTGCGTGTTCGGCTTTCATGCTGCAAACCATGAAACACGCAAAACCCTCATTAAAATTGGCGTGTCCCCAACACGTTTATACCTCTTTTCATTTAGGCAATCACTCTTAGTGACTAACACTTAAAAAAAAAAAAAAAAAAAACAGGTTTAGTTTTTGTCAAGATGACTAATGCTGCATTCCAGGCAACCCGTAACTCGGAGAGTTCCCAGTTGAAATCTCCAAGTTCCGACCTGAAAGCGTTCCAGGCAAATTAGGTCTTTGGTTTGGCATAAAACTAGACTAAAATGTAACCTAGTTTTTAACGGACATTCAAAATCCATTATATTTCTTCACTGTGGGTAAATCTATCAAAAAACAATGCATCTGTATCTCTTCTGCCTCTCAGCTGTAGAAAGCAGGGACCCCAGGTTTGGCAGGGTGCAGAGAACACACTACCATGATTTGGTACCAGATTTAGGGAAGAGAATAAATGCTTGGACTACAAGGTAAGACTGAAATGTAAGGAGCTTTATGGACTAAAACTAAAACGTTTCTGAGTTTTATCGACTAAAACTATAGGGTAGAAGGGTAGAAATGACTGAAGTGTGACTAAAACTGATGCCAGCTTTACACCTGAGGACTTTACTAAAACTCTTCAAAGACTGTCAAAAGACTGACGCCTAAGACCCTCTCACATCTAAAGACAATTTGTCAGCAACATTGTTAATTTTGGCAGCTTTTTTTTTTATTATAGTCTTAGTTTTAGTCTTTAAATGACATGAATTTTAGTTTTAGTCACATTTTAATCATTTTTACCCACGCCAATGAAATCGGCAGGGGGTTTTGTAAAGGGTTCCGTATCTTTGACTGTTCGTTTGTTTGTTTGTTTGTTTGTATGTGTACAAGATAACTCGAGAACAGAAAATCGGCTCTTCACCAAACTTTCAGGGAATATTGGGATAGTGACAGGGAATCATCGTTTAGATTTTGGTGATGATCCGTGCACCCATTCGGTTTTTCTCGGACTTCGAAATTTTGAACGCCATAGTTATCAGTGGGAGTGTAAGTTCCTCGGTGGCGCTGCTTAGGCGTGGGTCTGCCGCCTCAGATGGCCATTCTAGTTATCCTTTTAGTTTTGTCTAGTTTCAGTCAACGAAAACTCAAAACATTTTAGTCTAGTTTTAGTCCATAAAAAGTCCTCACATTTCAGTCTTTACTTTTAGTCAAAGCATTTATTTTCTTGCCTAAATCTGGTACTAAATCATGGTAGTGTGTTCTCTGCACCCTGACAAACCTGAGGTCCCTGCTTTCTTCAGCTGAGAGGCAGAATAGATACAGCTGCATTGTTTTTTTTACAGATTTACCCACAGTGGAGAAATATCATGGATTTTAAATGTCCAACAAAAACTAAATTACGTTTTAGTCTAGTTTAAGTCATTCTGACAAAAACTAAACTTAGTTTTTGTCAGTTTTAGTCATCACAGATCTGTTTGTTAGTCTTAGTCTAGTTTTTGTCATGAAAAAAGGCTGTCAATGAATAGTTTTAATCATAGTTTTAGTTGATGAAATTAACACTGGTCAGCAAGCCACTGAGTTTTTCTTTTTTAAAAGTCAATGTTGCCGTTGTAGTTCTGTGACCCACTGACCTCTTTGTGACCCCTTACTCTCGCTGCAGGATGAGACCTAATGTTGTTATAGTGATGATTTGCGACCAGGAGTCCGTGCATTGTGTTTATTTTGAAAGAACCGGACAGTCTACACTTGTGACTTCCTCTTCTGGAGCTTTCTGATCGATGGGTATTGATGCGGTTTGGCAGCGGCCAGCACTGAAAATAGACCTGTAGTGTATCTCAAACGAAGTGGAGCGAAGTGGCGGTCCAGACACGTGCCGCTGCCGGTCTGGAGGGCCAGATGTGGAAATGCTCTGATAGACTAGAGAGGAAGTGATGTGCTCTGCAGTATGATTCGCCGGCAGTTCACGGTGCATTTGCTATATGTGGAAATTGGAGCTTAGGTGAATTTTAAACAAAGACACTACACTTTTACTTAAGTACATTATTCTTTCAGTCTTTCCTCCCCTTTAAATCATAGCTTAAAACACCATATGTCCATTTTATGTTCTAAGATAGATAACAATCATGTTTTAAAATTTGAATGTAGGGATCAATAGGTAAGTACTTTTAAACTTTTACATTAATATGAAAAATTTACAGATCTCTACTAACAGTTTTTAATCTGGGCAAAACTTATTTTTCTCTAAGGACTGTTTGATTTTAATAAATGTTGTTTTATTTAGCTTGGCTCAACTTATATCACAGTTGCTATGTTCACATGTGGACACATGTCATCCGAAGCCACACCCCACTGCTGTTTTGCTTCTCCTCCAAGCTGAGAGGACCTCAGACTGACAGACAGAAAAACCTCCTGTTCATGAAGTTTAAGAAGATTCATGATGTCCCATGAATGGAACTCCTAACACAACAGGCTTAAAAGGCTGTTAATACCGTATCAGTCTCAGGAGATTTTTGGATAATAGAACTGCGACACCACAGTTTGGCTGTTTTGAGTCCTGTGTCGTTCTCTAGAGCAATGTTTTTACGTATGCCAGCCCACTGTGCTCCACAGAAAACACTTGAAAGCACATACTGCATATGGATTTATACTCACTTTCACTGTTGCTGTCTGACCAAGTGTTTCTTTCTCCCGCTCACTTCTGTGTATTTTTAAGTGCTCCAACTGTGCGATGTTTGAAGCATCACCCCCTGTCCACATTTTCCAAAGAGAAGACCCTCCTTAGTCTGCCTCTGATTGGCTCTATTTCTTAGCTGACCAATCCAACAGACAAATGCATGGGTATAAACCAATCAGTGGCAGAGTAGGACATTGGGGATGAAAACATGGAACAATTTGCGTCCCGTATTGACTCAAAACAGGAGCAGCATTTAACTGTCAAATACAGGACGGTTCCGTATTTTAAGGGATGGTTGGCAACCCTAATGTAGGCATTTAAACCGGTGCAAAAATCCATTCTGTGGCAGAAATTTGACCAGTGATGGTATTAATACCGGTTTACCGCCCACCTCTACCGTGCGTTACGTCCTGTGACATGTAAATGCAGACAAAGTGTTGCCATTGCACTTTTGTGATAAATTTTTATATCGAATCCTCTGACAAACCTCCTTATGAGAACGTAAAAACTTTTGAGCGATATTTTGAGAAGTTTTTCAAAATTCAGTTGTTTCAATTACCAGTTTTTATTGCGCTGTTTAGATTTTGTGCATTTCTTAGGATAATGGAAACACAGCTACTGTTGGCTTCAACCACAGAAGCCCAAAGACTCGGTCTTGATCCAGATATCTGAGCAGCAGATAAACCACTATTGTAGAGCAGGAATTGATTTAACTTTGAAGCTCATAACAGATCTGATCTGATGATTGGACCACAGGAGTAAAGCAGGCCCTCTGCTGCTGCTCATAATGAGAGAAAAACTCAGATTTACTCTGACTGCAGAGGAATATAATGTTTCCACACAGTGCCTCAGTGTTTCTGCCCTGCAGTGTGAAGAAGCTGCCCTAACTGACTCTGTGGTTCATTAGTATAAAGGTTTATGAAAAGGCTTCATTAAAATTGCATTCAGCATTTCAGTGCCTGTAATGAAAGTTAGTGCGAGTGTCAAAACCTCTCCCGTTAACCAAGCTCAGACTGCAATACGCTGCTGGGGATTCATACATCATGCTGGCTGAGTTCTGGACTGGAATAATATCAACATAGAAATAGTTTTGTTCATCAGCTTCTGCAGACCAGGCATCCTTATTCTTATTTCTGAATGCATTCAAACCTCCTTTCTCCATCTACTTAATTTCCAAACACTGTGTGTAATTTTGTTTCTGGAGAATTCATGTTTACTTGTTGTTGATTTGAGGGATGCCTGAGCTAGTGCCATGAAATTCAGTAAACACATGAGCCATCATTGTGGTACAGTTAGTAAAATGGGATCGCCTGGGGAGTGTCTAGACGGTCCAGTCACTGGTTCATCAGTTTTCCTGGCTACCATTACACCATGGAGTCAAAGGAACACTCCAAGCAAAGAGAAAAGGTTATTTAAAAGTATAAATCAGGGGATGGATACGAACACATTTCAAAGGGAAAAATCCCCTTAAGTTCACGTAAATCCATCATTAAGGGATATTGTACATGTGTAAATCAGCCTAGATCAGACCGTCCTCTCAGACTGAGTGAGCGTGCAAGAAGGAAACTAGTGAGAGAGGCCACCAAGACACCTATGACTACTCTGAAGGAGTTCTAAGCTTTAGCAGCAGAGATGGAGAGACTCTGCAGACAAGAACTGTTGCAAAGTTTTATGGGAGAGTGGCAAAGAGAAAGACACTGTTGAGGAAAACTCAGATTAAATGTGGACTAGAGTTCCCCAAAAGGCATGTGGGAGACTCCATGGCCAAGAGGAGGAGGGTTTTGGGACCAAAATTGAGTTTTTTGGCCATCAGACAAGACATCAAACACTGCACATCACAAACACACCATCCCCACTGTGGAGCACGGTGGAGGCAGCATCATGCTGGGGGGGATGCTTCTCAGCAGCCAGAACTGGAAATCTTGTAAAGGTAGAGGGTAAAATAAAGGCGGCAAAATATAGGAAAATTCTGGAGGACAATCTTATTCAGTCTGTGAGGAAAACTACCACTTCGGAGAAGATTTATTTTCCAGCAAGAAAATGAGCTGAAGTACTGAGAGAAAGCTACACAGAAATGTTTGGATCTCTATGCAACCTGACAGAGCTTTAGCAGTTTTGCAAAGAAGAATGGAGTAAAATTGCAGTATCCAGATTTTGAGCCTGACTTACACCTATGCACTCAGACTCAGTGCTGTGATTGCAGTACAGAGTCTACTAAACACTGACTTGAGTGGGTTGAATATTTATCACTTATTTTACATTACATGTCATTAAATTGACTTTACTGTGTAGAAATCTGTTTTCAACTTGACATTTAAAAGTTTTTTTTTGTGATTTTTCCATCCGAAAAGCCTCATAGCAGTGCCCCCATGCCCCATATTCCTGCAGTACTCCTTACATAACCCCCCAGACTTCTCTAAGTCCACAAAACACATGTAGACTTGATAAGCAAACTCCCATGCTCCCTCAAGCAGCCCTGCAACTTCACAGAATAGTCCCTTCCAAATGTGTGTCTATACGGGGTGACATCTTTTACTCATCCTTAGAAGTTTGATTTTGGGCCTTGACAGACCTCTTTTTTTGCTGCTGTTGGTTTTTTATTGTTCGTATAATATTCAGCTTTGAGCAGCAAAGTTTCAAGCGGTGGTAGAAGTAAAAGTTTGTAGAGAAAGACTCCTCGCCTTAAATTCCACATGAACCGTGACTTACAGCCTGCAGCTCCTCTTCCTGGTCTTTCTATTTACATACTCGGCTGAAGGCCGGTGGAATCTCCCGTTCTCCTAAAATGTTTTACCTTTCAACGTGAAATATGACTTGGACGTCCAGTGTGGAGGATGATGTGTTCATTAGTTCAGAGGTCTGAGTGGTAGCAGTCACTCCGGGTCCATCATCACCAATCCTCGCTCCTTCTCTTTCCTGTTCTAATTGCCTGAAAAGTCCTACTGCTGCTGCCCATTAGTCTAATATCCATTAGTCTGCCTGAGCTTCCCCCAGACCACCACTCCCCATCTTTACTACACCTCTGAGACACAAACGCACACTTATGGGCAGAGCGTAACACAGAGACATATAGAGAGGCCTCCAATGGACATGTACGAGCAAAAACGGCATGTTTATGTTTTCTATTTTCTCTAAATCATAACTTACTAAACGTCCTTAAATTCCACTGACTATTCAAACTTTTACCCTCACAAGTAAACACACAATAGTGAGATTCCTTTAACTCTGCAGCCGCCTACTGATCTTTGCACTTTTGTTTGCTTTCCAACATAAAATGATTGTGGAAAATGATGCAAATGTGTTGAAATTGTCTACAGTGTAGTCTGCATGAGTCAACCTGCATGCCTTTTGCAGCTCCATGATGCATTTAGAAATAGCAGGTATGCAGAGTGACTCTAATGAATCCAGTCCACCTTGTTCTGTGAAAAGTATTTACTCCTTATTCCTTATGTTTTGCATATTTGTCACACTAAAATGTTTATCTTTAAACAAATTTTGATATTAGACAAAGATAACCTGAGTAAATACAAAAGGTTTTTTATGTTTTTAACTGATGATTTCATATTACTAAGGGAAAATTAACTGTGATTGACCACATTTTTTATTTTGGTCTAACCAGCCACAGCCAAGCCTAACTACTGCCAGACCTGTTGCCAGAAATCTCTTAAATCAGGGGTATCAAACTCAAGGCCCGGGGACCAAAATCGGTCCTGTTGCACAGTTATACCCGGCCCACCAGATCATATTTTTATTATAACTGGCCCACCAGTATGAGGTCTGCAGATTTTCTCCAGTATAAAAATGTACACTTAACCTTGATGATTGAAAATATCCTTGTTAAGTCATAAGAATTAGAAATAGTAAAGAGTTAAAATAATGTGATAAAAGTCAGGAATGTGGGAAAAGATAACAATGTTTTCATTTCGTACTTTCTTATCTGCATCTCTCAATTATGATATAAAGTTATAGTTTTGACTTTTATAATATATTTTGACCTTTTTTAAATCATAATTTTGACTTTTATCTCATATTTGACCATTTAGATTCACCATTTTAATTTATGAGTCATTTTGACATTTTAAAGTCATGAAATTACATTTTATCTTACATTTTGACATTTTCTGCTCCTAACTTTGAATTTTAACCGCAAAAATTAACCTTTTATATTTCAAATCTTACATTTTTAGCTCATCTTTGGACCTTTATAACAAAATTTTTTAATTTGATCTTATATTTTGACATTGAAAACTCATGATTTAGAATGCTATCTTATATTTTCCCCTTTTAAACTCGTGACTTTTAATTTTATCTCATATTTTCCCCTTTTCAACTCATAATTTTGAATATATAACAGATGAGAAATAAAGTCACTGACATCTATCAGTCTGGAAGGGGTTACAAAGCCATTTTTAAGACTTTGGGACTTCAGTCAACCACAGTGAGATACATTACCCACAAATGGGGAAAACTGTGAACAGTGGTCAACCTTCTCATGAGTGGCCGGCCTAGAAAAATAACTCTAAGAGTGCATCAAGGACTCATCCAGGAGGTCGTTAAAGAACTCAGATCAGCATCTAAAGACCTGCAGGCCTCACTGACTCAGTTAAGGTCAGAGTTCATGATTCAACAATAAGAAAAGGACTGGGCAAGCTCAAAACTATTGCTGACCAAAAAGAATACAAAGCTCGTTTCACATTTGACTGAAAACATCCTGATGATCCCAAAGACTTCTTGGGAAAATATTCAGTGGACTGACCAGACAATGTTGAAATTTTGGAAGGTGTGCGTCTCGTTCCATCTGGAGTTAAACTACTACACCATTTCATCTAAACAACATCAAACCAACAGTCAAACATGGTGGTAGTAGTGTGATGGCCTGGACCAGGGCCTGGACCACTTGCTGTTACTGATGGGACCATGAATTCTGCTCTCTACCAGAAAATCCAAAACATTTCATAGTTGATGCTGTTGCTTCTGATGTGAATTAGAAGTCTGGTTGTAAAGCTGAGAAAGCTGCATCCTGTATGTCTGCTAACTCCAGTATGAATATGATAACAGAAACATTTTAAGGAACGAAAGGTAAGATAAAGCTTCTTATTGCGGTAAGTGGTGATGATATTGACCCAGCTCTGCTAGAGCAGTGGTTCTCAACCTTGGGGTCACGAGACACTAAGAAAGGGTCTCCAGATTCCCTAAAAAAAAAACTAAGAATGTTTTTAGAATTCCACTGATGGCACTTGACACCAATTTTGCCAAATTTTAACCAGTTTTAATGATTTTTTTCACACAAATTTTATCACATTTCTGCCATTTAACACTTTTTTTGCCCTTTTAGACCATATTCAGCACATTTTTTCTGCTGTTTTTTGCCACTTCTAAACCAATTCTTGCCACATAAGCCAAATGTTGCCTCTGTTGACCCTTATTGCCCCATTGTACCACTTTTTATGTCCAATTATTCCCATTTTAACCACATTTCACGATCTGATATGCCCATTTTTGCTGGTTTGATCAATTTCTGCCAATCTTTTCTGTTCAGTTAGCAATATTTTGTTGGTTTATATCATTTTTATTTCCCATCTCACCAGATTTCCACCAATTTTTGCCATTTTAAAGCCTTTTCAGCCACTTTTTAATTCCCTTTTGCCACTATTTATGTCAATTTTTGCCACTTCTAACCCATTTCTGCTACTTTAAAGACCAAGTTTCACAACCTTTTCCACCATTTTTGCCATTATAAACCATTTTTTTTTTTCAATTTCTAACCCTTTTTCATTCTCCTTTTCAACAAAATAGATTTACATTTTTAAGATGGCTATATACTACACAAATGTTTTAAAAAAGAGATTTGTTTCATTGATAAGAGTGGTTATTTTTTCAGGTTAAATATAAAATATGGATATCACTGCTGAACTTTACAATGGACCAGGATTTTGCTGACCTCCATGGGCCCCTAGTTTGTTTGGGTCCCAGAAAGTTCACCCCTTTATCCCCCCTTATGGACAGCCTTGTCTCCACGTGACTAGTCTTGATTGTTCATGGCTGTGTTCAACCACCTTCAGGTACAGTGGGGGTCCAGGGTCTCTGGTGCCTTTATTTTGGGGGTCACGGACTGAAGAGGTTGAGAACCCCTGTGCTAGAGCATGATTGTGTCGAAGAGAAAATCAGCGACTGGACAGGCCGATGTGTTGAAGGGGAACGGCACCATCTTTATTTCATCGTTGGGGGCAGATTCTTGTCAATCAGCATCAGCTCGTTGGTACATTTTTAAAGTTTCATACGGTGCCATGTTGCTGTCACTCACTACGATAGAACTGGTACAACTGAATGGATTACACCAAGTGAAAAAAAAAAGATTAAATATTAAAGTTGTACTCCTTTGACCTGCCAAGTGTACTCTGCAAACCGATCTGAGGGAGGTCAGCCATTCAGAGATCAGAGGTCAGGACATGGGACAAGAGCACAGACGAAGAAGATGAGCTCAGGGATGCACTCATCCCCCCTCGATCTCCATTCTCAGTCTGCAGCCTGGGGGCGATTTGCTGCTGCAGTTTCAGACTCCTGAAGTGCGGTCTGTCAGTTGCAGCGGGGCAGGTGCTGTCGTTATCGTAAGAGGTGTCAATCACAGGAGATTAAGGCAGGCCACTGGAGTTGGAGTCTGCAGGGATTCGTCCGAGTCAGGCTGCACCCCTGAACTTGTGTTTGACGTACATGTGTGAACAAAGATGTGAGAAGATGCAGGTGAAGCAAACAAACTCCCCTCAGGCATGAAAGAAAGATGATGGTATGAATGATGTATCGTGCTGTTACACACTACAAACACTCACACATACATAGACGGGGTGAGGTAGAAATTGGACCGCTATGACGGCTTCTGTAATTCAGTCTGTCTGCTGCAGGAGGGGAATGGTGGAGAGAGAAAGAGATGGGAAAGCTGACTGACGAATGGCTCAGACTCCAATTTAGATTTACTTAACTTTTAGAAGAAAGAGTAGAGTGTACGAACTTAGTCTTCTAGCTATCTTGTCAATGAACCTCCAGGTAAAGACTAACCAAAGCCATTATTTTGATGCATCATTTTTATTGTTAATTCATACTGGCATGGTGCTAAGTGTCAGAAAAACTACAAGAAAACATCTTAAACACAGATGTCAGCTTTAAATAATGATATAAACCATCTTGTGTCCTGCAGAAAGCAAAGAGTTTATATTCTTGGCAACTGCATGGATTGTGGTGTTGGCATCCTACAAAGCTCAATACTTGGTCTGATATATTTTTTTATTTCACATAATGTTGGTTTCATTATCAAGGACTGAGACTATTTGGAAATACAATTCTGACATTTTGGTCTCATCTGACCAAATGACTTTCTTCCACTTGACCACTAAATCTGCCACATGCCTTACGGTGATCTCTAGTCCAGATTTAATCTGAGGTATCCTCAGCTAGTGCCTTTCTCTGTATGCTTCGGATCATTATCTTGCTGGAAAATAAATCTTCTCCCAGTTCTCTTGCAGAGTAAAATTGTCCTCCATGATTACCTCCGCCAAGGAGGTTATGTGATGAGGAGGGTTTGTTTGTTAGTTTGTTAGCAACATAACTCAGAAAGTTATGGACCGATTTTGATGAAATTTTCAGGAAATGTCACAAATTGCATAAAGAAGAACTGCTTAGATTTTGGGACTGATCCAGATCACCGTCTGGATCCAGGAATTTTTTGAAGGATTCTTTACATTGGGAGATAAGGCTAATGGTGGAGCTCTGCACTGTTACCACTTTACACCAGGAGATGGCAGACATGAGTAACTTCAATCCCAGCAGCATTTTTGGGTGTGTCACTATTCAAAGTTTTGGAGTATATAGACTTGAAAGACACACACCCGGTCGAGGAGACGAGTCGGAGCATAACAGAGGGAAAGACAGGGAATTGTAGCGAAAATACTTACAATGCTGTGAGGAATAGAGGAATATTCACCCTCTGCCATGACTTCCAGTCATCCAGTGAGACCATGGGTGAGACTGTCAGTGCGCCTGTTGCCACCGGCAGGCAATGCGTCTACCATGACAGTCCACACATAGCAAAACCAATGCTTTACCTCACTGTGCTTCCACCCCGCCGGGGAGGGAGTAATCGGCGAGTGCCGTAGGTATCCTTGGGGGGGGTTTCAAAACACCACGAATAGTGACAGAGATTGGAAATGACAAACACCGCGGAGGTAGAGATGTGGTAGAAGCCTAGAGTAAACGCCATGGGAGAAAAAGCACAGCCAATGGTGGTGGAGGACGCCTGGTGATGTCAGAATATGCAAATTAGATGAGTGAATTTACTCCCAGAGAATTGGTAGAAGCCGTAGGAGAAAACACACAGCCAATGGTAGTGGAGGCTGCCTGGTGATGTCAGAATATGCAAATTAGATGACTGAATTTACTACCATCGCAAAGTTTGGGTCATACTGAAGATTTTTTAAAGGATTCTTTACTATTGAGAGATAGGGCTAATGGCGGAGGTCTGTGCTCTCCGAGTGCTTTTCTAGTTTACCTATATTTACCCACATTTATTTTACCCTCTACCTTTGCAAGCCTTCCAGGGCCGGCTGCTCAGAAGCATCCCCACAGCATGATGCTGCCACCACCGTGCTTCACAGTGGGGATGGTGTGTTTGTGGTGATGTCAGTGTTTGGTGTCTTGTCTGATGGCCAAAAAGCTTCATTTTGGTCTCATCAGACCAAAGAACTTTCTCCCTCTGGACCATAGAGTCTCCCACATGCCTTCTAGTGAACTCTAGTCCAGATTTTCTTTTCTTCAACAGTTGCTTTCTCTTTGCTGCCCTCCCATAAAGTTTGCACATCCAGTCAACATGTGTTCTGTGGATTTGGAGAAGGCTTACCTAAACAGTGCTGGAAAGCGGTGGATTGCTTCCTCTAGGTGGGAAGGGAGTCTTTGGCCTAGGTGATGGAGTTCAAGTATCTCGGGGTCTTGTTCAGGGTAGAAGAGACTCTGAAATAGACAGGCGGATTGGTGCAGCATCAGCAGTATTGTAGACATTGCACCTAACTGTTATTGTGAAGACGGAGCTGAGCCAGAAGACAAAACTCTCAGTTTATGGTCATGACCTCTGAGTAACGACTGAAAGAATGAGATCGCAGGTTCAAGTGGTTGAAAAGAGATTTCTCAGGAGGGTGTGAAGGGGCATCTGATCAGGATCCTCCTGGTCACCCCACTGTGGAGGTCTTCCTGGTGCATCCAACTAGAAGGAGACCCCGGAGTAGACTTGCTGGAGGTATGATACACAAATGAATCTAATCTGGCCTAGGAACACAACAGAATCCCCAAGAAGAGCTGGAAAATGATGCTGGGGAGAGAGATGTCTGGAGGAACTTGCGACCCAGCCTGGAGAAGCCCTATAAAATGGATGGACTGACGGGCAGACTACCATAAAACTTTGAGTGGTGAAGAACCCGGCCAACAGTTGTTGTCTGCAGATTCTCTCCCATCTCAGCGGCTGAAGCTTGGAACTCCTTCAGAGTAGTCATAGGTGTCTTCGTGGACTCTCTCACTAGTTTCCTTCTTACACGCTCACTCAGTTCTTCATTATGGATTTAACTGAACTCTGAGGGATGTTCAGAGCCTTGGAGTTTTTTTAGTATCCACCCTCTGACTTATGCCTTTTAACAGCCTTTTCTCTGAATTGCTTGGAGAGTTCCTTTGTCTTCATGGTGTAATGGCAGTCAGGAATACTGTTTAACCAGTGATTAGATCTTCCAGACACAGGTGTCTTTATGCTCCAATCACTTGAGACACATTCACTACACTCAGGTCCCTCACCGATCCGCCGGTGAATTGTACTGCAGAGCAAATCGCTCCCTCTCTAGTATATCAGAGCATTTCCACGGCCGGCTCTCCAGACCGGCAGCAGCACATGCCTGGAGCGCCACTTCGATACGTTGTATTAAAGCATTTTTTTTTGTGAAAAAAGCCAAATTATATCGACCATGATTGACTTGTAGCATCATTAGAGGGTAAAACATCCAGGGGGGGTTGAATACTTTTACAGGGACTGAACAACTGAGGTGATAGGAAACTCCCTTGGCTTAACTGTGCTGGGACAGCTGGAAAAGACCGCCAAGAAGACGATCCATTAGTGTTTATCCCAAGCTGGCACAGCAACAACATTTAACGGGTCACTATTAGCAGATTAATTTCCTGAGAAAAAACCTGCAGGTCTTAACTTCAATGCAGCTGTGACATTTACATACCAACCGCTGACATGTGATAACATCTTTGATATTCTGACAGATCAATGTGGGATAGCTGGGAAAACATCCATACACAGTTGTTGATGCAGAAAGCCTGTCATTGTAGCAAATGTAAGTGGATACCTGTAAATCTTTAGCTGGAACCTTCTCTCACTCATAAATTAATGAATCACTTGTCCAAGTAATGCACTAACGCCCTAGACTGAGATAACAGCATGCCAGATGTTTCATTTCAGCCCTCATGAAGTGACCTGCAGAGACTTTGTTGTATTTCCAGGGAAGCCAAACGTATGCTGTGTTCCTTCTTTGACGCTCATTCTGAGCCAGGTGGCCCTTATGCTGCTCTGCCACATGACTTTTAAGAGCCTTCTGAGCATCGGAGCCAACAGAGATAAGATTAACAGGAACACATCCACGACTCTTTATGACTTACTTTATTTGGATAATGAAGCAACATGTTGCTTGATGCGACTGATAGCTTCAAATTCACCATCAGTTTCTGCTGGCATCCCAAACGTTACACTAAATTATGAACACTTGTTATCCGGCAGTCTAGCTGTCTAGCGTCTTTCAGGGGAGTTTCAGTTATTTTTCTCACGTCTATCAATACCCTTATGTTAACTGATGTATGAATCCTCTGACACATGTGGAGAATGATTCTCTGAATAAACCCATCCAAACTGCTGCTTGGCTTTATCTTAAAGCATCAACATGAAGCTTTTCCACCTTAAATAGTGGTTTCAAAGCTGATCTAAGCTGGTCTGATGTTGTACACCTGTGGAAACAGTGGAGTCTGTCCCATTTCCACAGAGCACCTCAGTCGCCTGCTTTCAGCATACAATAAAAACAGTATACATTGTTTCTTGTTTCGCAGTAATGTTTAAATCAAGATCAGACCTATTCATAAGTAGTAAAAATCTATTGTTTTGGAGGAATTTAACCCTTTAAATGCTAGTTTAAATGCAAAAAAACCCTGATTTTTATAAAGTAAGAAACACAAAAAAATGAAATATTCTTCATACGCTACATGGAAATGGGGTTAAGTGCGTTATCACAGCCTTAAATATATTCATAATGAATTAGAACTTTGTTTTTAGGTATGATAATGATGAAAATAATAATAATAGTAAGAATAATGGTGATAATAATAATAATAGTAATAATAATAATAATAACAATAATAATAATAATAATAATAATAATAATAATATAGTAATAATAATAAGAACAAAAATATAACAATAATAGTAATAATAGTAATAATAATAATAATGATAATAATAATAATAACAATAATAATAATAATATTTGATTATTATAATTATTGTTTGTTAAACTCAGGGTGTTTGTGACAAAAAAATGGGCACCACACATAAGAAGTGGAAAATTGTAATTTCTTTGTCCCTTTTTTTTTCTTTTTTTTGCATGAATTTTTCAATCAGGAGACCCGGTCAGTACTATAAAATATACATAACTTTTGGTGAATTTAACCCTTTCTGTGCCAGTTTAGGTGCAATAATCCGGACATTTGTATATAGATGTATGAATAAATATTATGAATACACTACATGCCAACTGAAGGAGGTTATCACAGCATTGAAAATGTTAATTATAAGCAATAACTTTAATCATCATGCCTTTTTTTTATATTTATTTTTGGGCCTTTATTAGATAGAGGAGGACCGTGGATAGACTCAGAAACAGCAAAGAGAGCGGGGAGAGACGTGGGAAATGGTGCCACAGGCCAGACTTGAATGCAGGCCACCTGTCTACATGGTGCACGCCCTAAACCACTCAACTAGCGGCTTACATGTAAGATTAAGTTCACACTCTGGGTTTTCATGAACAAAACTGGCAGCATATAAATAATAATAGTATACATTTTTTTCACGTTTTACAGTGATGTTCAAACCAAGATCAGACCTAATCCTAAATATTAAAAAATAATTATTTTGGGAAAATTTAACCCTTTAAATGCCAGATTAAATGCAACAAAAAGGGATTATTGTAATGTTAGGAACACAAAAGATAAAATATTTTTCACATGCAAACTGGATTTTTTGTAAGGGATTATTACAGCCTTAAATATGTTAACCCCTTAAAGCCTGAAAACACAAATTATAGCCAGAAAATTCTAATTTTTTGGAACTGAAATGTTCTCTTTTAATATTTTTTGTATCTCATATGATACATTAGGTGTTTCTGGTAACTGATAATCCACTTGAGGGCATTTTTATCATTTATCAGATCGTATTCATACATTTTTTAAATTCATTTATGATCATATTGATTCGATAGAGGTATCATAACAGTATCTATCAAATATGATACAACAGGCGTTAAGGGGTTAATAATAAGTAACACATTTTTAGGCATTATTATTATTATCATTATTATTATTAATATTATTATTATTATTATTAATATTATGTATTTGTATATTTTAATACATTTTAAAATTAAGGGTGTTTATGACAAAAAATGGACACCATACATTAAGACCGAAAAATTGCAGTTTTTTCCTTTTTTGCATTATTTTTTTTAATCAGGATCAGATCCAGTCAGTACTATTAAATATAGATAACTTTTCGGGAACTGAACCCTTTCAGTGCCAGTTTAAATGCAAAAGTCCTGATGTTTGTAATGTCATTTTTTTTTTTTTCAAAACACTGCATGCAAATTAAAGGGGATTATCACAGCACTGAAATAATTAATTATAAGTTAAATATAAGCAACAACTAATTTTCATGCTTTTTAAATAAGTCTTCACACTCAGGGTGTTCATGAACAAAACTGGAAGTAACAAATTACAACAGTATACATTGTTTCTTGTTTTGCAGTAATGCTTAAATCAAGATCAGACCTAATTATGACTATTGAAAATCAATTATTAGAGGGGAATTTAACCCTTTAATATGCCAGTTTAAATGCATAAAACCCAGATTTTTACAATGTAAGAAACAAAAAATGAATTTTTTTTCACATGCAAATTGGAATTTATGTAAGGGGATTATCACAGATTTGATTTTGAAAATTAAAGGCAAGCATCTTTGATTTTTATGCTTTTTTTATGCGTGGTGAATGTGCAGGTCACAACTTGTCCACGAGAGCGTTTTTGAGTTGTTGGATTGTGTATTTGATGAGTTTGATGAGGGAAAGCAGAAAATACCGTCTGCTTCCATAGCATTAGCTGTGCAGCTGGTACATCGGTCCCCCCAGATCTAGAAACAGCTTGCACGGACAACTAACGGAAACGAACCAATTACTAAGACTATAGGAATTATGGCAATGGGCGAATTTACCAAAATGTTGAAATATCCCTTTAACCCCATATATGGGGATTACTTCCTGTCCACCGTAATCCTGTTGTGGCCCAGCAGCTCCCTGCCATAACTTGAACCAGTGTTTTGAAGACCACCGTGCTAATTACCCTCTGCGCTCATGACCCCAGGGCCCTGTCTCCACTCATCACTCACCTGCTGCTGCTCTGAATGGCAGCAGAGAGAAACAAAGGCATAGAAGGGTTAATACATAACAGCTTGTTTATCAGGTAACAGTTTAAGCTCCAACACCTCCCACCTGTTCCCTCTTAGAGAACTTTCAAAACAGAAAGGAGAAGCCCTTAATCATGATAACTGTCTCTTCACGGACGTTTGAGCTCAAAAGTCTAGAACCACTGAACGGCCAATTACAAGATACTTTGAACACAATCTTTAACTCTTAAGCTGGCGATGAGGTTTATCTCAGTTATTTTATGGGAGCAGTTGGCGGACATCTTTGGTGTCCCAGATATGCACAACAAAAACTGAATGTTTCTTGACAAACTTAAAAGACATACATTTGAAAGACTAGCAGAGTCACTCTTTGAGACTCGAGGCATAAAAGCCCCAAAATACAAATATAAATAAACTCTAAATCTGATAATATGCCTGCTCTGTTTTAAAATTTGCATTACAATGGATAGATGCAAGTTCATCATCTTCACAATGTGGGGCATTTTCAGTTCTTCGCTCATGTCTGGTTCTGTAAGGAATCAATAAGAGTAAAGACCAAAATCAAATCATGAACTCCAAAGACATTCTAAGTGGTGTAAATTGATTGTTTTCCTGCTGTTCCACCGTGCATGTAGACCTGAGTCTGTGCCTGGATGTGTGGCTGTGCCCCACAGGGAGTGTGTGCTCTGTGATCCAGGTAATGCAGAGCAGAGTGTGAACAGGAGGACAAACGATGGGCGACCGCTCTCCATCCATCTTCTCCCCCAGTCTCTGTGACCTCGTTCGTCTCGTCCTCACTTATTGATCGATGATGCGATGCTGTGTCGTGTTCACGGGCCGCTCCTGACATCCTGGTGACAAGACTCCACGGGGACACGGAGGAGAGAGTCCCACTGCAAATACACAGACAGAGATAAGTGGGGATCCTGGACTGGTCACAGCAGCTTTTCATGAAGATGTTTTCAGCAAGAGAAACAGGAGGGGCAGGGGTGAAAGTCATGATTTCATGGGAAAACAGGGTTTGTTGTTCCAAGGAAATTATATTAAAAAGACAAAATCTTGAGGAAACTAACAAAAATATATTTTTTCTATCATGGGAAAACAGAATCTGGAAGGCACGTTATCAGTCTCTGTCCACTGGAAGTACATCCTGGAGGGTCATCTGTAATTTATTAGCCACTGATATGGCATCTTGTATGGCAACTTGTCATGTACTGGCCACTAAAAGGGCCTTCTATCACATTTGTCCACTGGAAGGCCACCCTTTGATGGTAATGTGTTAGGTATTGCATTTCATAATTTTGTCTTCTAACAGTGCAACCTGGAGGGCTCTTTCCTAATTTTTCTCCACTGGAGGTGATCATAGAGGGCACTTTGTCATTTATTGCCCACCGAAGGTCCCCCTAGTAAACATTCAGTCATGTATTATCAACTTAAGGAACTTCTCACAGGTATTTTTATTATGTTCTGTCCAGTGGAAGAGCATCTAATGCATCTAATGGAACACTTTAAAGCTCATTGGCCCGTGGTAGAGCACCCTGGTGTTATCAGGGTGATGGCCCTTATTGTGTTATGTCTACTAGTAGAGCATCTTGGAGGGCATTTAAATGTTTTGCTTCACTGGGAGAGATAGAGGCTCTTTACCAGATTTTGTCTACTAAGATGGCATGTAAGACACCCCTTTATCCTTTTTTTCCACTGAAAGGTCTTCTTGGTGGTATTGTATCATTGCGCTTTTTCGTGTTTTGTCTGATAAGAAGGCACCACATAGATCAGTGATACTCAACATGTGGCTCTTTTCTGATGATTTGTGGCTCTTCTATGTCTTAATCTGAATCATTATTCCCAGTACTGCCGCTTCATTTTGGACACTTTTATCCTGCTTTGTGCAATTTTTTGCCCCTTTTTTTGCCATTTTTGCCACTTTTCGCCCATTTAGGCTGCCTTTTGCAATTAAATGCCACCTATTTTCTGTTTTGCCACTCTTTGATGCATTTTGCCCATTTTCCCACCTTGTTGCAGATTTTCACTTTGCCACTGTTTTGCTACTTTTAGCCCATTGTTGCCACCTGTGACTCATTTTTTTTTACTACATCTCACCCATTTTTGCCACTTTCTTGGCCTTATTTTGGTCAGTTTTCAATCATTTTTGACACTTTTATCCTGCTTTTTAGCATTTTTTGCCCTCTTTTGTCTATTTTTGCCCTTTCTCACCCATTCAAGCTGCCATTTGCAGTTAAATTCCACTTAATTCCCATTTTCACACCTTTTCTTCTGATTTTTAACCTATTTGATTGGCTTTCACTCATTTTTTTGCCACTTTTAGCCCATTTTTGCCACCAGTAACTCATTTTTTTTGTCTCTTCTCACCCATTTTTGCCACTATTTCCTCAGTGTTGGCCCCTTTTTGCCTATTTTTGCCACTTCTAATCCATTTAAGCTGCCTTTTTCAATTAAATGTCACTTTTTGCCAGTTTTCCCTCCTTTGTTCTGATTTTTGCCCATTTTTCCCACCTTTTTTCAGATTTTTTCCACATTTTGCCTTTTGCTTATTCTTTGATCACTTTCCACCCATTTGTGCCACTTCCCTGAGTGTTTGCACCTTCCCACCTATTTAGGCTGCCTTTGGCAATTAAATGCCACCTATTTCCCATTTTGCCACTCTTTGATGCATTTTGCCCATTTTCTCACCTTTTGCTTATTTTCACTCTTTTTTTGCCACTTTTAGCCCATTTTTGCCACCTGTAACTCATGTTTTTGCCCCTTCTCACCCGTTTTTGCCACTTTTCCCTCAGTGTTTGCCCCTTTTTGCCTTTTTTTGCCACTTCTCACTCATTTAAGCTGCATTTTGCTATTAAATGCCACTTTTTGCCAATTTTCCCACCTTTTGTTCTGATTTTGGCCTCTTTTTGACAATTTTTTGCCACCTTTAATTTATTTTTTGGTCACTTCCCACCCATTTTTGCCATTTTCTGCTTTTTGACCACTTTTGCCACCTCTAACTTATTTTAACTGCCACTTTCACCACTTAGATTGTTGCTCTTGTAAATGTATTTTTCAACAATTTGGCTCTTTGGTTGAGCAGGGTTGAGTAACACTGCCATAGGGCACTATTTCGCATCATTGTTCTGAACATTAGGACGTGAGGAAGACGAATGCCCCCCTACCCCCTTAAGTCCTACAGACAATAATCCACCTTTTTAATTTCCACTCCAATACTTTATCTCTCTTTCTGTTTTTGGCTCATTGGATCCAAACTGGGACCCCATTATTCATCCCATCAGAGGCTTCAGTTCACAATCAGTGCAGACATTTCCCTATCGCTCAGTCAATAGTGGTCGCATGCAATCTGCCCTCAACATCTTAGCATGTGGCTCCCTTATTGGCATTCCCCTCAAAAGCAGCATGGGATTATGGGTGTTGACACTCAGAGGGGTCAGCCATTGTTCTGATAATTAGTAACACTGCACTGATTCAAATGATCCATCATGACCGCTGCTTGCAGATGAAGTCAGTGATTTATCATCATGGTGGATGTCTGAGGCAGAGTTTATTCTAGACGGAGGAATCGAACAGCTGATGGTGGAGCGTCTGCTCTAACCAGCATTTAGATTTTCCTCTGTCATTTCAGAAGGAGCTGCTTAGCTTTGGTTTGTTCCATTGAATTGATTTATTGCTTAAACTGATTTTTTTCCAGAGAGCAAATAAAAGTTAATGATTGAGCGTCACAGGCCGTTTGGGATCATTCCTGTGGAGTAAACGGCTGCGAGGCTTCAGCTGATCAGCTGTTTTACAGACGGCGACAGACAGCGAGCAGAGGGCGCCGGGTCAATAGTGATAATAAGAACAGCCAGGTTAGTCTAAGAGACAGATGTGACCGCTGCTATGGATCCATGCCGCATTATCTGTCAGACGCCTCAGGGCTAACGACACAGCACAGGAAGACTTACAGAAGAACCTCCTGAGAGCAAACACTCACTGATTTATTTGAGCTAAAAACCTTAAAGATTACAGGGACAACACTGAGAGTAAAGTAGAAGAGCTAGGAGAGGAGGGAGATAGTATTTCTTGTAACTTTTACCGATATTTCTGTCTTCTCTAGATTGTTGTATTTGTCAAAACTTCACATTATGCTGGAACAGAAGCTCATACAGTTGTAGAGGTGTACCTAATGAAGTGGCCTGTAAAGGTAAACACTGTCAAAGTTTTGAATCTCCCGCCATCTCGCCACACCCAGGTCATCAGATACACCTGATGGTGTCACACACGCCCAGAAACAGAAGCCAAACCTGCTAACAATGAGCAACGCCACACGCCACACAAAGGCAAGCAGATACAGGAGGAGTGTGTCGGTTTGATCCCGAACAAAAAGACACAAAAAGGAGAACGGATTTCCTCCCTAAAGGTCTATTCAGTCCTGTAACAATAAAGGTAAATCTGCTGTTTAAATTCAAAGACATGAAGTGATTTGACCTGCAGAAGTTAACGGAAAAAAGGCTGGAGATGCCATGAACCAATCACGTCAACGTTCCTTCTCTTTAGAGATGAGAGATTATTTCTGATGGTAAAGTCTTAATCTAGAATAATTAATCTGTTTGTTTGTCTAAGGAATCTCACTGTTTAATGCACTTTTCAAACTGACCACAGTGGAAAAATAGTTAAGATCATAGGAGATAAAAACAAATAATTTTCTTTTTTTTTTTGGCAAAAATATAAATCCTTAAAGTTTGGAAGACAGCAGAGTTGAAGCAGTTATGAAGTTATGCATGTAGCATATTCAAAATATTTCAATTTTACTTTACAAACATCTGAATTCCTAAACTGACACATAAAGGATTAAAATCTTTAAAATTATCAGGTCTGATCTTGATTCAGAAATTAATGCAAAAAGGAGGAGCTATTTTATTTTCAATATATATTTTTTGCTGCTATATATGTACAGCATCCATGTTTAGTCATGGCCAGCTTAAGTGCAATGATTTAGTAAAAATAACAAAAAAAAAAAAAAAAAAGTGAAAGAAGTGAAATCCAAATTGCATGCAGCTTACAAAAATAATTCTTTTTTTTTTTTTACATTACAAATATTAATTTTTTAGCACTTAAACTAGGATTTAAAGGGTTAAATCCCCCAAGATTAGATACATTTGAAATTTCTGATCAGGTTTGCTCTTAAAAAAAATTCCCAAAAGAAAGGTGGATTTTTTAATGTTGTCATTTTTAATGCTATTTATGTGTGGCATTGAATTTTTTTCCAGTAAATCCTTAAAAGTAACAAATTATTGAAATCTCCACAATACAAAACACATAAAAATAATATACCATAAAACAATATTATTATTATTATTAAGATAATAACAATAATAATAACAATAACAACAACAACAACAATAATAATAATAATAATAATAATAATAATAATAATAAAACATTATTATTATTATTATTATTGTTATTATTATAAGTAATTGTAATAGTATCAGTAGTAGTAATAGTAGTAGTAGTATGAGTATTGTTGGTATTAGTACAATTATTATAATTATTTTAATTAATATTATTAGTAGTAGTATCAGTAGTAGTAATAGTTGTTGTATTATTTGTATTGATGTTATTATTATTATTATAATTATAATAAAAATTGAATTTGTTGCTCATTGTTTACATACTTAGGGCTGTGATTATGCTTTTAATGGAAGTCCAGTTTGCATGTTGTATTTTTTATTTTTTACATCACAAACTTCGGGGTTTTGCACTTCAACTTGCATCTAAAGGGTACCCCCCCCCCCAATCTTAATTAGAAAACTAATTCATAAGAAGTTGCAAAAAATATGAATGTTTATTGTTTTTTCTGCCATTTGTGGCTGCTTCCACACTGAGAGTACTGATTTTTTTTACACTGTGTGAGGATTAATCATGTTAGATGCTTAAATGCGAAACTGAAAAGCTTAAATTACATACCATGTTGTTTATTTATTCTTCTTTTAGTTGTTTTCAGTAGAAAGCTAAAAAGCTCTACTTTTTTTCCTCATTATACAACAATGAAAGTTCAAGCTGACGCTGTTATTATTATGTTCTTTGTCATGTGACATCTTTGAATCTTTCAGCCTGGCTTCACTTGAACAGATGATGAGCTGATGAGTGAAAGCAGAATCAATAACCAGAAGAAAATCCAATTATTGCTCCAATTATAAAGGAACTAATTAAGCTGTTCTTCTGCTAACAGAGTGTTGTGTTTGTGTTTGTGCAGTGAAGCCAGCTCTAACACTGCAGACATGGACGTATGGTAGCATGGCCGACCTCGGCGCTGGAACACTTGTAGAGCAGCGCGCTGGCCTGCAGGTCTCATTGTCCTTCTCCCATCAGCCCCAGCAGGGACCAGACTGCAGGGGTCAAAGGTTGATTTGAGCTCTTTAAAAACAAGGGACACAGTTTTCCAGATGACTGCTGATTACACATCTCTCCTGACACAGATTTGTTTCAGGCTGAGAAGATGATACATGAAATTAGAATTTTCTTTATCCTGTCAGTATTACTGAAAGCTTGCCTTGTACTGTGTTTCTGCATTTATAATCACTTCTTATACATGCAGCAGAAAGGCAGAAATAATGTCTTTATTTATAAGATTTGTACTTGTTAAATATACCACCAGCATTTCCTAAACCTTCAGCACCAGTCCTTATGTTGTGCCTGCAGACTGAGCTAAGGGGGGTGAGGGGAGGAGGAAAAGAGAGGAGTTGTATGACAGCATCCATAAAAGAACACAAAGTCATCAGCACCTCCTCCTCCTCCCCCCATTTACTTTCCCTCAGGGCCTGCTGAATGTCCCCCTCCCATCCTCCTTCTTCCTCCTAATCCTCCCTCTGATCTCTGAGCTTCATCTCGATACTATTTAATCCAGTCTGCTGCTCTTTTAGCTCCTCTCTGAGGCACAGTGGACACCAGCCAATCAGTGCACTGGAATTCCACTCTTAGATTGACTCAAACATAAATCCAGCCACCAGGGGGCTCTCTGTCAAAACAGAAACAAAAGATGAGGAGGGGAGACTAACCCAGTGGTACTCAGTGTGTGGCTCTTTTTTGTCTTAATTCAAAATTTGAAATTATTCCCCCTGAGAACCTTTATAAAGGGAAAGTATGACCTCAGAAATTATCTATTACAAGTCACATTAATCCGTTTGAATCCCCACGTTAATACAGCTGGCTTTAATTTTTAACCCTTATTTATTGTCTGTATATTTCCACTGCCATTTGCAATTTTTTGCCAATTTTTGCCACTTTTAATCCATTTGTACTATTTTAAGCCCACTTTTTTTGTCACCTTTTGCCCATTTTTACCACTTCTATCCCATATTTGCAGCTATTTTTTTGCCTCTTTTATCCTGCTTTTTGTTATTTGCAATTTTTTCCCTTTTTTGCCATTTTTTTCACTTTTTGCCCTTTTTAATTGCGTTTTGCTATTAAATGCCACTGTTTTCATCATTCTTGCCACTCTTTGCTGCTTTTTGAACATTTTTCCCACATTTTTGCCCATTTAAGTCACCTTTACACTCTTTTTTTTTTTTTTTTTTTTCCCAAAATTTTTGTTGTTTTTTGGCCATTTTTTGCCACCTGTAACTTATTTTTTGGTAAAATCTTACCCATTTTTGCCACTCTCTGCACTTTTTTGCCATTTTTTCTCCCTGTTTTTCCATTTTTTGCCCACTTTTTGCCATTTCATGCCTGCTTTGCCCCTTTTTTTGCTGCTGTTTGACCATTATTTGCCACATTTATCTTATTTCTATTGCCACTTTTATCAGTTTTTGCCACTTTTCACCGCTTACTTTGTGGCTTTTGCAAAGGCAATTTTTAACAATTTGGCTCTTTGATCGAGCGGGTTTTGTTAACGCTGGACTAGCCGCTCTGATTACTCTGGTTTTGAATGAGGACTCTATTAATTCTAAATGGAGTATTTTTCCTCAACTATAAACAAACATTTTTGTTTAATTGAGAAGTTTAACATCATGAAGGAGAGAAGCTGTTAGCCTCCTACATCCCAGCGTCCTCATATTTGGGATCCCTGCACCAATTCCTCTTAATGTTGCTGAACCTGTTGGTCTCATTCGTGGACACTATGTCTGCCATTTTGTAAAAACGAGGAATCAATTTATAAGCCAAAATTAATTCTAAACTTTTGACTCCTCGGCGCGCCGGTAGTCAAGTGGTTAAGGCGTGCGCCATATACGCAGGCGACCCGGGTTCAAATCCGGCCCGTGGCACTATTTCCTGCATGTCTCTCCCAGCTCTCTTCCCTGTTTCCAACTCTATCCACTGTCCTATCAAATAAAGGCAAAAAGGCCAAAAATAAATCTTAAAAAAAAAACTTTTGACTCCTCAAAGTGGCCAACTTCAGCAGATTTAACAGCTCAAGGTTTTTAGACATACAAAAATCCAATACTGAAGTGTTTTTTCAGCAACAAACTTCACGGGCATGTTTTGGGGACCTCTGAGACCGATATAGACTTGTCTTAAAGGGCTAAGATATGTGACCTTTAACTTGTTGAGTGAGGAGGCTGAAGCATTAGGAATGCACGTCTCCTGGACCAAAACAAAGATCAAGGCATTTGGGGATGCCTTGGATGCTGCCATCAAATTAGTGTCTGTGAATAGTGAGACCGTGGAAGTTCTAGAGCAGTTCATCTACCTTGGCAGTGTAATCCATCAATCTACTGACCTTCAGGCTGCAGATCAGCTGCAGACTTGGACTTACGCCAGAGTCTTTGGGTCCTCGGTCCTTCCAGCCTCACTATTGTGACGTCTGGATGCTGACTGATGACCAGAGGTGTCAGCTGGACTTCTTTGTAGTGCTGCTTCTACAGGCACCTGGCAAGCTTTCCCAGGCCTGATCCAGCTCACCACATACTGGGTGCCAAGAACGCAGTGAACGCCGTGGGCATCTTCATGCATTGTAGAAAGGTCAGCAGAGAAGGTACCTGGAGAGATGGGACACTGGTCTAGTGTAGGCCTGAAGGATGGCCATCAGGAGGCTGGAGCAGTACGGGTCCAAGGTTGACGAGAAATAAAGATCCCTGTGGTCTCTAACATGGGTCACTGTTTTATTCTGTAGAGCAGTGATACTCAACGTGTGGCTCTGGAGCCCTTTTTCACCATTGTTTTGCCACTTTTCATCCATTTAAGCTACCTTTTGCCATTATACACCATGTTTTTCCTACTTTTTGGCCAATTTTTGCCACTTTTAAACAATTTTTGCCCTTTTTCATTATTTTTTTTCTCCCCATTTTCACCCATTTAAGCTACCTTTTGTCATCAAATACAACTTTCTTCCTCATTTTTCCCCATTTTAGCCACTTCTTTTTGGAAATTTTGTACAATTTTTGCCACTTCTATCCCATTTTTGCCCCTTTTCAGCACTTTTCACCCATTTAAGCTACCTTTAGCCACTAAATACCACTTGTTTGCTATTTTTTGCCCATTTTTGCAACTCTTGACCACTGTAGTCACTTTTCACTCCTTTTTTCCATGTTTTTTTGCCATTTTTTGGCCATTTTTTGCCACCTGCAACTCATTATTGTCACTCTTCACCCACTTTTGCTACTTCCTGACCCTTTTTCCACATTTTCCTCCCCCACTTTGCCCCTTTTCACCCATTTTTGTTGTTTTTTGACCATTTTTGCCTCCTTTAACTTATTGTTATTGCTACTTCAAGTTTTTCTTTCCACTTTTCACCACTTAGATTGTGGCTCTTGCAAAGGTATTTTCCAACAGTTTGGCTATTTGGTTGAGCAGGGTTGAGTAACACTGATCTAGTGGTTTATTTGACTTAAATCTCTCAATAGCTGCAGAGCCAGTCTCTATATAGCAGCATGCTAACAAAGAAGCATTTAATTATGAGTCAGCCACATTGATTAGATCAACTCCATGTAGTTCAATCCTGTGTTGTTGCTCCCTCTGCTCTTCTAAAATTCCTATGGTCCTCTGACTCCGCCCACTGAGCTTTAAATGAACCAATGAGCTTCCCCCTGCTCTCCCAGACACATTAATGTAACTAAGAGAGTGATGGGCCACATACAGACGCAGACAGAGGACAGTGTTGTGGCCTGTGGAGCGGCCTGTTGAATGTGAGAATGTGTAATGAACAGGAGGCATTCATTATAGATCACACACATCATTTATTCATCCGTCTGCTCCGTCTGTCTGTCTGTAAACACGCCTGTGATCTACTGTCTGTTGGTGTGTGAATCTGTGCGCTCTCTTTGATGGTTTAAAGTGTGTGTCGGTATGTTTACAGGTCTGGTCAGCTTGTAAAAATAGATCTCGCCTTTACCTCTGCCTTAAAATTTAGATGACAAGCTTATTTGCATTTTTTTATTGTCATGCCACACAAAAAGGTTTATTACATTCATTATAATCAATATCAGAGGCTGCAGTAGGAATATCCAGTACCAGGAACAGTATACGTGTATTATTAGGATTTAAAATAAAGGATTAAATCCCAGGCTCTAATGCAAACCATCATCCATCAGTACAGGAACATCTCCCCATCCTGCAGGTAGGTCTTCTCTCTGTTCTTCTGTTTTTCTATCAAAGCTCTCTCCTCTTAATGGCCTCTGAAATGCTGATCAACAAAACGCATTAATGCTCCTGTTTGTGAGACAGCTTGATGAGTGCCAAGTGCAGATGATGTATGGATCAAATCTTAGGGAGTCGGTCTTAGAGACGGTAGGACGGTAATTTGTTGTGCTCTGACGTGATCAGACGTCGATATGGTGCATTACTCCCGTGCACTTCATTCCAGACAAACAAGAAGGGGAATATGACTAAAAAATCTTGTCCCAGCACAGAAGAGAGGAATATAGACGGTAAGACATGGTTGTAGCTTAGGAAAGCACGGCAGCAAAGGTCATCAAACCATGAATTTCTAAGCATTATGTGAATACTGTCCTTGGATTTCCAGAAAGAGAAGGTCCAGGGTAGTCCTCATGGCTTCATTTACTCTGGCACCTTGTTCTGTGAGCTGCAGAGTTAGACATTCGCCCTTGGAGTGGCAGCTTGATTCAAACATTCACAGGTCGTGCTGATTCTGGGCCTTCCTGTTGGAAGGAAGCATGCAGAAAATTAGACACCTTCATCAAATCCGTGTTGAGTATCTTGAGTATCTCAGCACATGCCTATATTTAAAGTCTAGGCTCCTCCATGCTTGAAGACATTTTTATTCTTTTTTAGTCATTTTCTGTTTTCTTTGATTATTTTGACAGTGTAAATGCTAACAGCATACATTTTGGAAGCTACACTATATTGCCAAAAGTTTTCACTAACCTGCCTTGACTCACATAAGAAACTAAAGTGACATCCCGTTCTTAATCCATAGAGTTTAATATGACGTCAGCCCACCCTCTGCAGCTGTAACAGCTTCAACTCTTCTGGGAAGACTTTCCACAAGGTTTAGGAGTGTGTTATTGGGAATTTTTCACCATTCTTCCAGAAGTGCATTTGTGACGAGAAGGCCTGGCTCTCAGTCTCTGCTCTAATTCATCCCAGAGGTGTTCTATCAGGTTGAAGTCAGGACTCTGTGCAGGCCAGTCAAGTTCATCCACACCAAACTCTCTCATCCATGTCTTTATGGACCTTGCTTTGTGCACTGGTGCACAGTCATGTTGGAACAGGAAGGGGCCATCCCCAAACTGTTCCCACAAAGTTGGGAGCATGGAATTGTCCAAAATCTCTTGGTATGCTGAAGCATTCAGAGTTCCTTTCACTGGAACTAAGGGGCCAAGCCCAGCTCCTGAAAAACAAGCCCACACCACAATCCCCCTCCACCAAACTTTACACTTGGCACAATGCAGTCAGACAAGTACTGTTCTCCTGGCAACTGCCAAACCCAGATTTGTCTATCAGATTGCCAGATGGAGAAGCGCGATTTGTCACTCCAGAACACGCGTCTCCACTCCTCTAGAGTCCAGTGGCAGCGTGCTTTACACCACTGCATCAGACGCTTTGCATTGCACTTGGTGATCTATGGCTTGGATGCAGCTGCTCGGCCATGGAAACCCATTCCATGAAGCTCTCAACGCACTGTTCTTGAGCTAATCTAAAGGCCACATGATGTTTGGAGGTCTGTAGCCATTGACTCTGCAGAAAGTTGGCGACCTCTGCACACTATGCGCTTTAGCATCTGCTGACCCCGCTTCGTCATTTTACATGGCCTACCACTTGGTGGCTGAGTTGCTGTCATTCCAAATCGCTTCCACTTTGTTATAATACCACCGACAGTTGACTGTGGAATATTTAGGAGCGTGGAAGTTTCACCACTGGACTTGTTGCACAGGTGGAATCCTATCATAGTACCACGCTGGAATTCACTGAGCTCCTGAGAGCGAGCCATTCTTTCCCAAATGTTAGTAGAAACAGTCTGCATGCCTAGGTGCTTGATTTTATACACCTGTGGCCATGGAAGTGATTGGAACACCTGATTTCAATTATTTGGATGGGTGAGTGAATACTTTTGGCAATATAGTGTATAATAAATTCTACATTTGGTTTGTTAAAATCTAGAATTTAACAAAAAATGTAGAATTTTAGTTACTGTTATTGATTCAGACACAATCCAATCTGCTGATTTAGTCAGGTCTCCATTGGAAGTGGACTTGTTCCCCCTGGTTATGGTGCTGGTTATTGTACAAGGTGGTCAGGGCTCAGATCTTCAGGAAGAAGGAAACTAAACCTACGAGTGGACTGGTGAATGATGGGACTTGATGAGCCTGAAGTGCGGATGTTATGCACTCGAGGTCGGGTCAGAGCCTCTAAGATGGGATGGTAATTTGCTGTGTTTTGACATGTGAGATATCAATATGGTGCATTATGCTCCTGCACTTCATTTCATCCTGATACACGAGGGGATAAAGAGGAGAAAACTGCTTAGAGTGCCTGATAGAAAACTGACAAGGTTTGAGAAACTGACTCATGAGCAGAATAATTCATCAGAATCTCTGTTTTTCTCTGTTGGAAATAAAAAGGCTTACTTAAAAGGAAAGTTCTCGTGGGACAGATGTACATATCGGTTTGATGAGGAAGTTCAATAATACTGCAGACTTTTGTTACAATGCACTGCATAGAAACTTTCTCTTCCATGCATCTGTAGTCCATTAATTCTTACTCAGTCCACCATGTTAAGCAGATCTGTGGATCTTTAATTTAAGAGATACATGCTGCTCTGGCTACTAACTCAGCCTTGGCACAACGCTGGTATTCATGCACAGCAGCTGTCTGTAACAACACCAGGCTGTATGTCACCACACAGTAACAAGATCGTATTCAGGACTCTGCAGACCTGATCCTCTGGCTCATGTGCCATATGTTCTCCCATGGCTCCAGGTAAAGCTTAGCCAGAGAGGCTGCTGTATGTAAAGTAGGTTCTTATTACCAAAGCCACTGTTTACACCAGAATTTACTGGTGTGGAGGAAAAGGCAGAAATCCCTTATTTCACCATTTTGAATTGTCATTGATCCTGTTTTCTTTTTTAATTGAACATTTTTTTTGTTCTATGTGATACATCATGACTTTACCAGGAGTTAGTCTGCCTCTTGGCAAATTACAGCTGGGATCAGCTCGCCCCATGAACCCAAAACAGGATAGTAAATATACGTTAGGCTGCTCTTAACTACACAGATGCATCATGGCTGCAACATGCATGACACGTTGGCTGTGCACCAAGTCTTCATGTTGGTAACCAAGTCGACTATTCTCCACAACTTTATGTTGTGTTATTGTCACTGCAAAGATACAAACGTCTGTCAAACTAGCTAAGACAGTGATGGTCTGTTTAAAAAGACAACGTTTAAACCTGCCAAAATAATGACAGATAAGATCGGTTACAGTTCAGAAGGTGACCATGCAAATTGATGACTTTCATCCGAGTGTGTCTGTTGCGGTTTAGATTAGTTCAGTTTTTTTTTTTATCTTCTCATCTGCTGTATCATCTACAATTGCAGTGAGTGGATCCAAACCTGGGATCCAGGCACCATGGATGTCAAGGGGGATGCGGGACTCTGTCTGCTCTGATGTTCTCAAAAATATATATTGTATATTTAGAAAAAAAAAAAAAAATCATAATTAGACACAAAATGTATGATGGCATGTTAGGGCCAACCTAAAGGTGGGAAAAAAAATGAAAAATCTGTTAAATTAATGGGGAACAAGTCAAAATTTGGGGAGAAAAAAGGAATTTTTTAAGACAATAAAGTTGTATATTTACAAGAAATCAAACTCAGGATTTCAGAGATTTTCAAGACAACTCGAAATTTCCAAGTTTAAAAACTCTAAACTTTTAACATTAGAAACTTTAATATTTCAAGATTTTAAAATCATAAATTCAGAACAGTGTAATATCAGAAATCTACAAGAAACCAAACTGAAAACAGTGTTTGGATTTTCAATGTTTAACTTTAATATTAAAAAATCTAAGCTTTAGAACGACTTTTTAAACCCATCAATTAACCATAGCAACCTGAGGCAGACTGGGAGTACAGTCTCACCAGCAGGCCAGCATCAACCACCACTTAACTGACATAAATATGATGACAGAGGTTTAAGACAGTCATCTCCTATATCAGACGTACGACTTACTTCCAGGCTCACCTTAACAAACTAGTGTCAGTAGATTTAAATTACATAAAACAAAAGAAAGTAAGGCACTATTTCTTTGCAGAGCCAAAGGAAACTATTCTATTAAACCAGCATGATCATATCGGATGAATACTGATGCGTTGGAGAATCAGCACCTACAGGGGGTGGACAGCTCCGTTTCACCTCTGTGACCTCATACTGCAGGTATTATTATTGTTATTATTATTATTATTATTATTATTATTATTATTATTATTATTAAGGAAGTATTATTCTTTTTATTCAAACAGCTGGTCTGCTAAACCAAGCTCTCTATCAGATGACTGACCATGTCAACTTACAGGTTTAAGGAAGTGCGCTGAGCAGACTAGTTTTTTGTCCCATTGCCTCTTCGTATCCATGGTCCATCCTATATACTGGAGCGCTGAACTATGTTTACACTCCCTCAGAATGTTATGGGATTGGAATGACTATTCCAGTTATTAGTCAAGCCCTCAGGGGTTGCTATGGAACAGAAATTGTTGCTTTGTTAAAACTTAATATTTTGATTGCAAAACTTGTGAAATGATATATTAGTGGTTGGAATGGAATGTAGAATGGAATGGAATGACGGAATGGAATGGAATGGTAGAATGGAATGGAATGGAATGTATAATGGAAAGGAATGGTGGAATGGAATGAAATGTAGAATGGAATGGAATGGTAGAATAGAATGGAATGTTGGAATGGAATGGAATGTAGAATGGAATGGGAAGTATAATGGAATGGAATGTTGGAATTGAACGGAATGTAGAATGGAATGGAATGGTTGAATTGAATGGAATGGTGGAATGCAATGGAATGCAGAATGGAAAAGAATTGTAGAATAGAATGGAACGGTGGAATGGTAGAATGCAATGGAATAGTGTATTAGAATGGAATGGTAGAATGGAATGGCAAATTGGGATTGGCCCCTGTGGTGTAGCCTGAGCTTTTGTCCTTAATAGATTTTTTTCCTCCTTACATTACTTTTACTTTTAATACTTTAAGTAGTTTTGAAACCAGTACTGTTATACTTTTACTTGAGTAAAAATCTTGAGTTGATACTTCAACTTCTACAGAAGTCTTTTTAAACCCTAGTACCTATACTTCTACCTGAGTAATGAATGTGAATCTGATTAAATCTTACTTATTTGGAAGTTTGGTGGTAAAATTGCCCTGATAATCTCCATGAGTCTGTTTCAGTCTTTGCACTCCTGGCTTTGTCATGGAATTTGATCCATTTATGTTTTGCTGTATGTATGTGGTATAAAAACACTTTTCTGAAATAATAATTTTCCATTATAAGCCTTTAAAAATCTACTTGTGTTTTTATACTCTCATGATTATATTTGTCACTTAAATGAATGAAATTTGCAGGTTGATCATGTATTTTATAATCAATTATTGTCATGTACAGCTTTACACAATTTGCATGAGAGTTTTAGCTGCAAAACTAGACAAATGTAAAGACTGGAAAGAAAAATAAAGCCATAAAAACATGTCAGCCATACAAAGACATTTCCTCATGACTTAAATGAAGCACATGCATCATGAAATGTAATCCTTTACACCAGGACACTGAGAGGCAGTAAAGCTGTCAAACACATAATCAATACCTTCCACTGTTCAGTGATGAGCCCTCCATTATCTCATAACAACCCTCATCACCATAACAACCCATCAGCATCTGAGCTCCTCATCCAATCAATCAGACTCTTCAATACTGTCATCTATTCAATTAATAATTCAAACTTTTGATTGGCAGATGAGGATCAATTAACCATCCTGGGTTCATGTTCTGTCCAGTTTGGGGTCTTTCTGTTTATCGGGGCTGGATTTTGACTGACAGACCGCGGTGTAGCCGTCACTCCTGTCACCTCAGGGCACAAAGTGGATGATCAGATGTCCATCTTCCAGGCCGCCATCTTGTATTCACCGTAATTGTGAGTCTGCTAGTGCAACAGTCACAGAAGTTACATGGTGAATTTAAGATCAATGATGTCACAGCGGAGTAAACAACATTTCTTCATTCTCTCGTCTCTCAAATCAAAGTTGGAGAGCTGTAAAAAGTTGAAGAGTCGTAAAAATTTATCATGTTTCTCCGGTCTGCGTCAACTCTGGAGGTAGAAGTCAACAAATACAGGTAGAAAACACCATCAGTGAGCAGCTCAAACTTCTACTGCAGGGTAAACTTTTCTCAAGTTTGAGTCTAATCAAGAGTTGAAGACGAAACAAGATGAAAAAAAGACAAGTAACTTGTTGCATGGCTGAAGAAAGTACCGCACTGAGTCAGGGTCAGACAGAGCTTTGCTGGAGACAGCTGCAGCCGTGTACACTGGGCTGTCACTGAGGATGTTTGGCCAGTGGATGCTGGGAAATCCATCCATCCATCCATCCATTTTCTACACTGCTTATCCCATTGGGGGTCATGGGGGGGCTGGATCCTATCCCAGCTGTCACTGGGTGTGAGGCAGGATACACCCTGGACTGGTCGCCAGTCAATCTCAGGGCCACATTCACAACTATGGCCAACTTAGAGTTACCTAACCAGCATGTCTTTGGTGGTGTGAGAGCGCCGAATTACTCGGAGAGAACCCACACATGCGCGAGGAGAACATGCAAGTCTGCACAGCGCTAACCTTTGCACTGCCATGCAGCCCATGCTGGTAACTGTGAAATGGAAGTCTTGCTTTGAAAGGTGATTAACACCATCAAACGCTTGTTTAAAGCAGAGTGTTTTGTTCAATCAAATCATGCAGTGACTTTGGGAAATAATCACATTTATCTATATTTTATATAAACTTTTCAGGTGTAAACTGGAGCAGGATGCACAGCGAGCTTGCACAGCTGATTGTATTGTCCTGTCTCCGTGCCTGTCATCAGACAGATCCATGCTGCAAAGCACCAGCCTCCAGACTGCCTGCTTTAAGAACAGACCCGTTCGGCCTATTTATTTATTTATTTTTGTGAATATGTGGATATTTTTAAGATGTTTCTGTCACAGAATGAATATTTTTCCCCAAGAGATGGGAAAAAAGTCTTAATCATTATTGTTTATGTAGTCTAAAACATAAAAACCTTTGAGTTTTATATTTTGTTTACTTTTTCTTTATAGTCCCATTACTTTTTAAAATTCCAGTGACGTTACTGCAGCACACATATTCTTAAAGCCCAGGTTTTTCTGAAGAAAATAAAAAGATGTTAAGAGCTTAATGCCTCATTTCCACGTACATAGGGTCCTACACAAGGAACTGCATGTTTTTATGAATGGATTAGAAGCTGATAAACTACCTATAGCTGTTTTTTTTAAATGTGGGGAAATGGTCAGGAAGTAGCAAAAGTGGGTGAGGAGTGACAATAATGAGTTACAGGTGGCTAAAAATGGTCCAAAAATGTCAAAAATGTGGGAAAAAAATGAGTGCAAAACAACTAAAACAGTCAAGAGTTGCAAAAATGGGCAAAATTTAGCAAACAAGTGGTATTTAGTGGCTAAAGGTAGCTTAAACGGGTGAAAAGTAGTGGAAAATGGCAAAAATGGGCAAAAATAGCAAACAAGTGGTATTTGATGGTAAAAGGTAGCTCAAATGGGCGAAAATTAGTGAAAAGGGGCAAAAATGGGATTAAAGTGGCAAAAATTGTATAAAATTCTCAAAAAAGAAGTGGCTAAAATGGGGAAAAACAAGGAAGAAAGTGGTATTTAATGACAAAAGGTTGGTAAAATGGGGAGTAAAAATGTTGAAAAAGGGCAAAAATATGTTAAGAGTGGCAAAAATGAGCGAAAAAAGTAGGAATAAAGTGGTGTATAATGGCAAAAGGTAGCTTAAATGGATGAAAAGTGGCAAAACAATGGTGAAAAAGGGCAAAAAAGTTCCCCTTTTATAAGGTTTTCTGGGTTAATAATATTTCAAATGAAGACATAAAAGAGCCACAAATAATCACAAAAGAGCCACATGTGGCTCCAGAGCCACACGTAGAGTATCACTTGCCTAGATGGACCATTTTGTCAGGAAACGCATGATTTGCAGCTAAATACTTAACCTATTTTTTAGCCTTCGCTATTTAGCGCTTATTTCTATTTATGTTTGGCGGACTGGTTGATCTGGGATCCCCCTGCCCCTCCACGCATCAAGCATCCTGCTCTTCCTATGCCAATAAGGAAAGCCAAAGGCAGGGAGAAAAGCAAAAGAAACCCCAGAGCAGATCAGGCATCAATGACAACAGAACGAATGATTGATTAAGCCTGAAGCAGAATGAAGGAGGAGCTGGGGTGGAGGAGGGTTGCAAGAGCAGCTTGCAGAGAGTGGCAGCATGAGCACAGCGAGACAATAGTGTACTTCAGCTGGCCATCAGATAATCTCAACTATGGCAGCGCCTGAACTAACACTATACTCTCAGTTTAATGGCTGACAAAGGCACATAGACAATCATTTCCAGGTTTTTGTGGAGACAGATTTCAGGGGGCCTTGTTTGGCCCTCGCTACCACTGGCTCTGCCCCTTTGAATATTATAGCAGCTATTTGCTGCTATAACCCATCAGGACATTAGAAAACAAGGTATTGTTATTTTGGTTGCCAATGTTGCAATTTAATCACAGAAACACACAAATTCTTCATGACAAGATGTTTGTTTACAGATTAGCATGGAAGCACAGCCATGAGCTAAACTCAGCACAATACAGTTATCCACAAGTTTCATGCTCAAATGTGGACTGCAGGCCAATCAAAATTAAATGTGTTCATTTGAACATATTTAAATGCCTGTGTGAAGTTTTTATTGTTTTAAATATGTTGCTTTGTGTAAAATCATCATCATCCTTCTCTCCTCCTCTTCTTTTCTCCACTCCCCCTCCCTAGGTTTCCCCCCGTCCTTCATTTTCTCTCTTCCTCTCTCTCCGTCTCTCTCTTGGTACCTTGCATTGGATGTCATTAAATATTCACAGCTCCATTCTGGGCTAATTGTCCTCAACATGGCAGAGAGCAGAGGAATGAAATTAACCCATTAGCCAGGAGCAGCTTTCATCAGAGCAGCAGGAAGTGTGTACGTGTGAGGCATGCCGCTTCTCTGACGTTCACTCAGACACGTGTTTATTTCCGAGCTTGCATGCACAATAATCAAGCTTGATAAAAAGTTGATCAGGTGTTATTTTTCTTCTCTAAAATGCAGCCAAATAAGGAAATCTTTTGTGGCTTAGTGGTATGCACCAACTTCAAATTTGTCACACTAAAGGACAAGAATGCAAAATATGAAAGTCAACATGCTAAGACATAGCTGAAGACCCCTGGATCTTCTTTGTGGGTCCTGTTAACAGGACCCACAAAGAAGCAGTCAAGACTTGAGTTTCAACAAGAAATTTGAACAATCAGCACAAAATTAGCATGGCTGCTCATCTGTATATGCTGCTGGCCACTCCCTTGTTTTAAAAATGTACGGATGATGGCGATAACCAGTGGTGAAGTGGTGCCTGCAGGATTAAACGCAGAATTGATTTTTTATGCCCCACTTTTTCTAGCACTTGTCCTGCAAAAGATAATCAGTCTGTGTTACATAACAATAAATAGGCCTTTTATATTTGCACACTTTCCCTCAACCTCTGCTGTTTGACTTCAAGTTGCAGGGATTATGATGAAATTATGATGTGCTATGTAGCTAAAATAGCTAATGTAGCTTAAGCCAAGCTCATAAAGCAGCTACACAACATTTGCACGCTACCTACATCATCGAGTTAAGTTGAACTACGTTTGCACTGCCAAACGTAACTTAGCTAAAGATATTGGAGCTACATAGCTTATATAGCTGCATAGCTAATTAAGCTAATGTAGCGAACAAAGCTAAAGCTACGCATACAAAGCAGCTAGGTAAACTAAATGTCCTACATTATCTAAGTTGCTAAGTTAGCTTTAGCCACATTTCCTAAAGTGCACATTGTAAAGCTCAAGTTGCTGAGGTTAACTTAGATAATGGAGCTACATTACTAATGTAGCTATATAGCTAACATAGCTTAAGCGTAATTCACTAACCAGCTATGTAAGCTATGTATCCAACCTTTCTATGTGATTAAGTTATCATTAGCTTCTTTAGCTATGTAGCTAACATGGCTAATGTAGCTAAAGCCCAGCTCACAAAGCAGCTATGTAAGCTACGTTTGCTTGCTAGCTACATTATTGAGTTAAGTTGAACTACTTTGCTGAAGTCACGTTGCCAAATGTAACTTAGCAAAAGATAACAATGCTGAGTAGCTCATGTAGCTATGTAGCCAATGTAGCTAATATAGCTCAAGCTAAGCTCACCAAGCATCTTTGTAAGCTTTGTATCTAGGTTGTCTATGTAATGAGGTTAGCATTAGCTACATTAGCCACATAGCTAGCATAGCCAATGTAGCTTAAGCCAAGCTCATAAAACAGCCACACTACATTTGTACGCTGCCTACATCATCAAGTTAAGTTAAGCTATATTTGCTGAAGTCACATTGCCAAATGTAACTTACCAAAAGATAGCAGAGCTGTGTAGCTCATGTAGCTATATAGCTAATGAAGCTAATATAGCTAAGTTAGCTAAAGCTAAGCTCACTAAGCACTAAGCTATGTGCATATATTGCCTTAGCTCTGTTTGCTAAAGCTCAGTTGCTAAAGCTAACTTACTGTAACTATAGATAATGTAGCAACATTAATAATGTAGCTTTATAGCTAACATAGCTAAAGTTAAGTTCACCAAGCAGCTTTGTAAGCTATGTATCTAGGTTGTTTAAGTGATTAAGCTCTTAAAGCCTGGAAACACAAATAATAGCCAGAAAATTCTACTTTTTTGGAACTGAAATGTTCATTTAACTCTACTGAAATTTTAAAAAATCCAAATTTCCATAAAATTTAACAATTATATTTTTAGTATCTCATTTCATTCAACAGGTGTTTTTGGTAACTGATAATCCACTTGAGGGCATTTTTATCTTTTATTTTTTTCAGATTGTATTTTTAAGTTTTTTCGAGTAATTTATTGATCATATTGATTAGATAGAGGTATCATGAAAGTATGTATCAAATATGCAACAACAGGCATTAAGGGGTTAAGTTAGCATTAGCTACATTAGCTACATAGCTAACATAGCTAATGTAGCTTAAGCCAAGCTCATAAAGCAGCTACACTACATGTGTACGCTACCTACATCATCGAGTTCAGTTGAACTACGTTTGTTAAAGTCATATTGTCAAATGTAACTTAGAAAAAGATAGCAGAGCTGTGTAGCTTATGTAGCTACATAGCTAATGAAGCTAATGTAGCTAAGTTAGCTAAAGATAAGCTCACAAAGCAGTTATGTTAGCTATGTGCATATGTTGCCTAGCTCTTATTGCTAAGGCTCAGTTGCTAAAGCTAACCTAGCTACATTTGATTATGTAGTTATGTTTATTGTGTAGAAAGCTTTAGCTGAAACTAATGAAGCTAAAGCAAAACTGCTTCTAAAACATGCCAGTGTAATTTTTTAATCTAAGGTTAGACTGGCCTTTTTCTCTATTTTATTTCATGAACGTAGCTACCAGATTTTGTTTATGAATAAAGCTGAATTTAAAAAAAAAGCTGTACCAACAAATTACGGCACTTCCTTTACAGTGTCTCAGATAATGGAATTATGAGTCAGAAAAAGGAGTTCAATCCAAACAAGCTTTCTTTAAAGGTTGGTTGCAGTGTGAATTTTTTTTTTAATACATTTTTTTAATTGAATTTCTCTTTTAACCAATTAGCAAAAGGCACCTGTATGACTAAAGACCAAGTAGCACTTCTACTCTTTTGTCTCCAAAATCATCTGTCCAGATGTGTTTGGTTGTCCAGATGTTGGCCGGTTGCTTCTTCTAGACTAACACTTGTCCTATCACATGTGTGTTCCTCTTTTTTTTGCATGTTTCCTTTCTGCCTTGGTGAGCCTCACTCATAGCTCCAGTCAATAGCGCTCTATTGAGCGTATTGACAGGGTAAAGTGGTCCCACTTAACAGCACAGAGCGCCTCGCTCTCATGACAGTCTCCAGAGGACGAGGACGAACGAGGACGGGGAGAGAGAGAGAGAGGGAGGAGGATAAATCACAGCAGATTTTGGATGATTGACTCTGGTCTTAAGTTTGAATAAGATATAAAATCTAAAGTTCTGAATGACTTTTATAGTGCATTTTAGAGCAATTTACTTCAAAAATTAATATTTAATTTAATCAAAAATATTCTAGAGTCAGTTGAAGTAGAGCTGAAAGTGCCACACTTGTTAATAAGGCTTATCCAAAGGGTAAAAAAGCCTCCATAACCTTGCAGAGAGGTTAAATGAACTTGGCCTTCCTCTGGGACTGTTCTGAACCTGTCTGCTAATTAAGACGTCGCCTCATTTGTGCCTCATTAGCGCTAATTTCTCTTCACCTCCCTCCTTTTGTTTGTCTTCTCTTCCTCAATCTCAGCCTCCCAAAAACAAACACCTCTTTCCTCCTTTTGTTTGTTTTCCTCCTCCTTCTTTGGCATCTGTCGCGGTGGAGAAATTAAATTTGATAAACGAGTCGATCTTTAAATATTAATTATGTATTAATTACATTCGCAAGGCAAAACAAACCTTGCTTAATGATTTATGAGGATCAGTCCCACTTTACTCTCAGTTTCATTGTCCAATGAGAATCAGGAGAGAGGAGGGAGCAGGAAGGGCTGGCAAATTAAAACAATGAGGCTCAATGTGAGGAGAGAGGGAGGGAGAGATTGGGACTGTAGCTGGTTTAATGCCTGAGTGTGGAGAAACCTACCGTCAGGATGTTGACAAAAGCAGAAAGAAGGCCAGATTAACACAAGAGAGAAGATACCATGTCATGTCTGATCTCTTTTTACTCTATCATGACTGACCTCATCCAGTCTTTAGTCTCTCCAGAACAGACATGGTCTTTATTTTCTTCAACGTGTCTGAATTATTTAGAGCCCAAACAAATGTCCTTTTTTCAGTGTGGTGAAGTTTGGAGTTTGATAGGAGTAATAGAAACGGAACCTAAAGAAGGAAATACTCCTGTGTCTCTTTAAACCTGACTAGCTGTGGCCAGTATAGAGCCGTGGTTCCCAACCTGCGGTCCGGGCCCCCACAGGAGGGGCAGATGGACCCCGTCTGCTCTGATGTTATCGAAAATAGATAAATACAAATATATATAAAAACATCATGCCTAGAAACAAAATGTATTAGGGCCAACCTAAAGATGGAAAAAAGGAAAAAATAATTTTTATATCAAATTTGAATGATTTTAGCAGTTTAGCACAGTGATATTCAACATGTGGCTCTTTAGTGACTATTTGTGGCTCTTTGTCTTAATTTTATTATTATTATTCCCCCAGAAAACCTTAAAGTGAAGCTTTTTTGCCTTTTTTCACATTTTTTTTGCCACTTTTCACCCATTAGAGCTACCTTTCGCCATTAAATACTACTTGTTTCATATTTTTTTGCCCATTGTTGCCACTTAATTTTTCCACTTTTGTCCCCATTTTTGTACTTTTTCACCACTTTTCACCAATTTAAGCTACGTTTTGCCATTTTATACCACCTTTTCCCTATTGTTTGCCCATTGTTGTCACTTCTTTTTGCAACTTTTTCCCATTTTTTTGCCACCTGTTTAAACTACCTTTTGCCATCAAATACCACTTTTTTCCTATTTTTTGCCCATTTTTGCCATTTTTTTTGCCACTTTTCTCCCATCTTTGCCCTATTTTAATACTTTTCAACCATTTTTTGCCATTGTTTCCTATTTTCTGCCCATTTTTGCAAACCTCGACTGCTTTTTGCCCATTCTTAACTTAGTTTGTTGTCACTTCTCACCCATTTTTGCCATTATTTCTGACCCTTCTTCCACGTATTCTCCCCATTTTTGCCCCTTTTCACACATTTTTGTTGCTTTTTGACCATTTTTGCCACCTTTAATTTACTTTTAATGCTATTTAAGCCATTTTTTTGCCACTTTTATCCCATTTTTGCCCCTTTTCAACACTTTTCACCCATTTTTTGGCATTAAATACTACTTGTTTCCTATTTTTTTGGTCCATTTTTGCCATGTTTTTGCCACTTTTGACCATTTTTGCCACCTGTTACTTATTGTTTTGTCACTTCTCACCCATTTTTGCTGCTTTCTGACCCTTCTTCCACTTTTTGACCATTTTTGCCCTTCTTCAACTCTTTTCACCAATTTAAGCTATGCTTTGCCATTAAATACCCCTTGTTTCCTATTTTTTGCCCATTTTTGCCACTCTTGACTGCTTTTTGCCCATTTTAGTCCATTTCCACCCATTTTTATTACCGATGCCGATGAAATCGGCAGGGGGTTATGTAAAGGTTTCCGTATCTTTGTTTGTTTCTTTGTTTGTATGTGTACAAGATAACTCGAGAACGGAAAGTCAGATCTTCACCAAACTTTCAAGGAATACTGGGATAGTGACGGGGAAGAATCGATTAGATTTTGGTGATGATCCGCGCACCCGTTCGGTTTTTCTTGGACTTCAAATTTTGAACATCATAGTAATCAATGGGAGCATGAGTTCCTTGGTGGCGCTGCTTAGGCATGGGTCTGCCACCTCAGACGGCCATTTAAATTAAGTTTTGCCATGTTTTTGCCACTTTTGACCATATTTACCACCCTTAATTTAGTTTGTTGTCACTTCTCACCCATTTTTGCCATTATCTCTGACCCTTCTTCCACGTATTCTCCCCATTTTTGCCCCTTTTCACACATTTTTGATGCATTTTGACCATTTTTGCCACCTTTACTTTACTTTTAATGCTACTTAAGCCACTTTCACTACTCATATTGTGGCTCTTGCAAAGGTATTTTTCAATAGTTTGGCTCTTTGGTTGAGCAGGGTTGAGTAACACTGATTTAGCCTTTATTTGACATGGACACACAGTAACACTGATGCTGTGACATTTAATCATGCACAGCTCCCAGATGCACTGCTGTAAGTGTTTATAGCAACGTGCTGATTTTTAACGCCTGTGCATGGGAGGCTTTTAAATTTATATGATCATACTTCCTGTTCTAACTGGTCTATTGACATCAAACAAAAACTGAAAGAGAGCTTGAAAACCACAAAATACACACAAAGTGTTTGTAATGCATAATACCACTTCCTCTTCAAGCTATCACATGACAAAAATAGTGCAGGATGACATCACACTGGCGTGATCTTTGACTTCTAAGATTTAAAATGTCAACAATAATTAAAGGTTATATTCAGTATTTACAGCCCCAGTCTTGTGGAACACTGTATAAAATTCCATTGTTTATTTGAGCCTTTGCCTTCGCCCACCATCCAAACATTATTCTTCATGCTGCATCACCAGAATCTAAAAAACACCACCAGAAGGATGCCTACAGCCTCAGATTCTAAGAAACTTTAGTACTAGACCAAGCTGTTGGTTTATAAAAACTCTGGACAAAGTTCAAGTGTAGATTTTCTTTTCTGGACTATGAAAATGTAATCAATCCGTCCATCATTTATAATTTTTCAGATATATCTGTAAATATACAGATTATGCCTTTTAATATATGTATCTTCCAATAACCTGATAGAAACCTGATAGAAACTACCTGTAGCCATGGGAGGGGGTGATTCGTCCCATCTTTCTCATTCAGTGGTTTGGAATTTGTTATTAGGAGAATTACTGAGACAAAACTAAGACTAAAACTGTCATGATATACTGTAAGTGAAGAAGTTGTCATGCCAGGAATGTGGTATTTTTGTGAACTATTTAAAAAGTTGAACAAACAGCCAAAAGAGTTCAGAGTTGTTTCAAACTGCCGAGATAATCTGGTAGCACTTTGACTGTTAAATCCAGCTGTATGTCAGTCATAAAAAGCAGATAAATCTGGTTGGATTTCATATCAAGCTGATGATAAATGACTGCTGGTTATAGCCTGTTATCTAGATAGCAGCTTGTTCGCTGAGCTAGCACACATGGTCTCTAAAATCCACCACAAAAGGGCAGTTTTTTAAGGCACTCCTGGCACATTTGAGAAGGGTGTATCAGAATTAGGACCGTAGATCTAGGACCATAGATCTAGGACCCTGCTGGTGTGTTGTTTAGTTGCATTCTTTTAAATACAGATTACCAGCTATTGGTATTGCTACTACTCATGACAGTGATGGACAGTCAGGGTGAAGTACTTATTGATTAAGTACTTCTGCTGATGTCCTTCAGAGTGAGATTTCTGCTAAGAAATAAAGTTACTTGTTAAACTAAAATAAGCAAAATCACATAAAAAAAGAATTTGAGAGTTTGCACCCAAGAAAAGATTCTTATTTAGCCTTTACTTTAGCAGGCAGTCATAAATAGGGGAAAAAAATATGGTTAAACATGCATAAAACTGTTTTATAAAATAAGGGAAAACACAGATAACAGAAAAGAGAACTTAAAGTGAACTTAAGATTTCTCCCCGTGCAAACTCAAGCAAAAAACAAAAAAAAAACAGGTCTTCGATCTATGGTCCTGAATCTGCAGTCCCGAAACTGCTGCCTTCAAGCCTGCAGATACGTGCTGTTGGCACGTTCTGGTTAACTTGCCTTCATAACCATGCAAAAGTGAAAACAAAACGCTAACTCCTCAAGTGACATCATGAGGGGAAAATCTGAGAACAGCTTGTTTTAGCACACATTTTCTGAAAGGTGGTGAAAGAAAGGGGGGTAGGGAATGGATTTTTCTGATTCTTGGGAGAATTGTGGACAGGCCAGGGGCACAAATTTCTGTTAGAAAACCTGAAAAAGTGATTTTTGCATAATATGTCCCCTTAAATTATTTGTTGGAGAATTGTTGGAGAATATGTTAGTGTTTTGAATTAAATACTGAAATATAAAAATATGACATCAGAGCGGTTCTGTTCTCAGTTAGAAGAATGAACCACATACATGCAGCTCTATAAATAGACAGACTGGTGTGTAAATGAGCATCACTCACTAGTGTGACACTAGTCTCTCTCTCTCTCTTCTACACAATTATCCTCTCCTGATACTCTGCTGTCTCTGGGGCAACAACCACACACTGAGACTCCCAGCTCTGATTAATATTTCAGAGCTGGAGTGTTTAGTAAACAAAAGGTGTGTGTCAGTGTTGTATCAGAGTCTGTGAGGGATGCTGAGGAGAGGTGTCATATTTGCCTCCCTGTGAAATTCGACCTTGTTGTCGGGCACTTTAACCAAACAAACACTGACCGCTGCTGCGTCCCGTTCAGAGAGGGAAGAGGAGGAGAGAGGCCGAACCCTCAAACCACACCACAGCATCAGGTTCACACACCAAGTATGAGTGTGTTTGACGTACAGTTTGTCTCTCTATATAGTGTGTTTAGGTTCTGAATTTGGGTCAGTCTGCTCGAATCTAACCAGGTTTTGCCTGATTGCATCATCAGATTGTTGGATATATTTCACATTTATCTGGAAACTGAAGAAGGCAAGGCTGAACGCCAGCATCCCCAGCTGATTCTACAGGTGTGTGGTGGAGACCTGTGTAAATCCTCAACCCCATTGTTGGCTCTTCCCACTCCGTTTTATTCCTCCAATCAGATCAGTTCTGCCTCCAGCACAACTCTGCCTGCATTAAATATGCGTATCGATTTTATGTCTATAGATATGTTTACGTATTTTCTGAAGCTTGTGTGTACATATCCGTGTGTGGGGGTGTGTGTGTGTGTGTGTGTGTATTGGGGTGGGTGTGTATTTGTGTGTGTGTGCCATCCAGGAGTGTGTGTCACAGCTCCCCACAGCAGAGGCAGAAATCATCATAGTGCAGCTCACCAGCTGGAGTAAATAAAACATTAAAGATGCTCACAAATTTGGAGAGAGGGAGAAATTTAAAGTGCTTAATACTTAATACACACTTTACTGTATGTTCAGCCGTATCAATATGTAATGAGGACTAACTGCCAGTCCGCTAATACAGTTTTGCTCCTGTAGTTTGAAGATATGCATGAAAATGTATTGATGACAACCTACTGATTTTTCTTAAATGCAGCAGTTCCATCAAACAGGATCGCAGCTCAACAGACTGATCATTATTACAATTAAAAACATGTCATAGGGCCCACAATCAATGAAGAATATGTTATTTGTAGGTAAGCTTTCTATTCTCTCAGTTTTCCCTGCATAAGACAAGTAGGCTTGTGAGATGTGGAGCTGATGCAGGCAGTCTGAAAGCTCTGACTAGTTAACATGCAAGCCAAAATGAGAAATAAGCCAAAACTCATGTCTCATGCACCCAGTCTGGAACAGGCTTTACAGAGACAAGCATCCATTTTAAGAGTCATCAGCTCTTCTACCAAGAATTTTAACTGTCTGATGAATCAGAGGATCTGGGGAACCCACGCATGCACAGGAGGATAGACATAAGCAAACCCGGTTTAAGAGAGGCAAAGAGGTGTTAAAATGGCAGAAAAAGGGGGAAAAATTGTTTAAAAGTGTCAGAAGTGGGTTTAAACATGCACAAAAGCACCAGAATAGGGTTAAAAGTTGAAAATAAATGGCAAAGGTTGGTTAAAAATGGCAAAAGAAATGGAGAAAATGGGTTTAAGGTTGGAAAAAGTGTCAAAAAAGGTTTAAAGTGGCAATAAAGGTGGTGAAAATCAGTCATTAGTGGCAATATGTGGTTAAAATGGATTTACAGTGGTGTAAAAAGGTGGTCACTATGGGTTAAAAGTGACATAAATGCTGTTAAAATTGGCAAGAAATGGAGTGAAATTGGGTTCAAAGTTGCTGTACGTGTTGGAAGTGAGTTAAAAGTCATGGAAAGTGACCAAAAAAGAGCAGGAATGGGTTTGAGGTAGCAAAAGAGTCGCAAACTTGGGTTAAAATGGGGGAAAAAATTGCATGGATTTAAATGGCCAGAAGAGTGGCTAATATGGCTTAAAAGTTGCAAAAAGTTTCTGATGATTGTTTCAAATCCCAAAAAAGTGTTGAAATTGGTTTCAAAGCAGCAGTAAGTGTTGGAAATAGGTGAAAAGTAGCAAAAAGCATCACAAACAAGAGTTAAATGTGGCAAAAAGAAATTGCAAATAAATGGTAAAGTGGGTTTACATGGCCAAAGGAGTGGCTAACATAGGTTAAAAATTGCAAAAAGGGGCAAAATTTGGTTAAAAATGGCTAAAAAAGTAGAAAAAATAGGTTGAAAGTATCAACAAAGGTTCAAAGTGGCAGGTGAAAATGAGTCAAACGTGGTCATATGTTGTTAAGGTGCATTTAAAGTCATCAAAAGAGCAGCAAAAAATGGTTCAAAATGGCATTAAATGCCGTTAAAATGGGCAAAAAAGGAAAGAAACTGGGTTAAAATTCACAGAAGGTGACCAAACACAACAAACGTCACAAAACAAGGGTTAAATATGGCAAAAAAAAAAAAAAAATGCAAATGAATGGTAAAATGGATTATAAGTGGCAAAGACCTGTTTAAACGGCTAAGAAAGTGTTACGTGCAAGGGAAAATTGGAAAAAATTGTGGCAAAACTGGATTAAAAGTGGCAAAAAAATCACCAAAAATGGGTTATTAGTATCAAAACTGGTTGGAAAAGCGATGATGAGGAGTCAAAAAGTTGCCTGATTAAACAGTTTTAACATCAGATCCAGTAACAGCTCTGCACACTTTTCAGCTATAAAGTGAGGGAATTGTAAGCTAGCATGCTAGCACCAATGCTACTGATCCAACACACAGGCACTTACTCTGAAATACTCAGAGTAACTTTATAACTGAATTTCAATCACAATACTCATATAAAAATCAGTTTTATTTAGTCTGAACAACAATAACTGGACTAAGATGAATATAAAACAGTGACATGTCTGAAGGGACTGAGTGAAGCTAATAATCATGGGGGGGGGGGCTGGCATGATTGGGTGTTCATGTACGCGTGAGCTGAGGGGGTCAGAGCTAAGTAGAAAGGTGACAGCAGTGAGAGCAGGAATAGTGAAACAGTAGCTGACCCTGAGCTGCTGACGGGGGCCCACACAGGACGAGAGACGGAGGAGTGGGGAGAGAGGGAGGGTGAGGATGGGGTGGGTGGGGGGTTACAGTGTCACAGGAGGAGGAGGAGGGCTACCAGAGAGGATAAGAGAGAGGAGAAAAGCCTGGGGGTAAATGCTGAGAGGGAGGGTGATGGGACACGGTAGGGTGGCTGAAAATGGCTGGAGGTGAAAATAAGACCAAGACTAAAGAAATGCCCCCCAGGATATCAAACTTCTCTTTTATTTCCCCAAGATTTTACACAGAGAGCAGCTCGTCACACAAATTTAAATATTAGCCAACCTGAGTAAATAAAGTCAGTTTTGGTCCTGGTCCTATGAGGAAAAGTAATTTCCCCCTAACCCAGTAACTGGTTGTTCCATCCCTGGCAGCAACAACTGAAGCAAGCGGTTGTGATAACTCCCACTCTTCTTTGCAGCCACATTGGTGAGTTTTTCCAGCATGAACGGCCTGTCTAAGGTCATACCCCAGCATCTACAACAGATTTAAGTCCAGACTTTGACTAGGTCACTCCAAAACCTCTATTTAGTTTTTTTAAGCCAATCAGAGGTGGACTTGCTGGTGTGTTTGGGATCATTGTCCTGCTGCATAACCCAAGTGTGCTTGAGCTTGAGGTCGTGAACTGATGGCTGGATATTCTTCTTCAGGATTTTCTGGTAGAGAGCAGAATTCATGGTTCTAGTGGTCCAGGTCCTGGTCCAGTCCATCACACTACCACCACCATGCTTGACTGTTGATATGATGTTCTTCTGATGAAATGCCGTGTTAGTTTTACTCCTGATGGAACAAAAAAGTTCAACTTTTGTCCTATCAGTGTACAGAATATTTTCCCAAAAGTCTTGGGGAATCATGAACTCTGACCTTAACTGAGTCAAGTGAGGCCTGCCGGTCTTCAGATGTCATTATGGGTTCTTTTTGGACCTCCTGGATGAATCGTTGATGCGGTCTTGGAGTCATTTTGGTAGGCCGGCCACTCTTGGGAAGGTTCACCACTATTTCCAGTTTTTCCCATTTGTGGATGATGGCTCTCACCGTGATTTTCTGGAGTCCTAAAACCTTTGAAAAGTCTTTGTAACCATTTCCAGACTGAAAGATGTCAGTGACTTTGTTTCTCATCTGTTCTTGAATTTTGTTATGGCACCATGATGTGTTGGAGATCTTGTAGCCGACTCTACTTTGTCAGACAGGTTCTTTTTAGGGGATTTCTGGATTCAGCAGGTCTGGCAGTAATCAGGCCTGGGTGTGGATAGAGAAACTTAACTCAGCTTTTTGGAAAATGTGGTTAATCACAGTTAATTCAGGATTTTTTCACATAGGGCCAGGTAGTTTTGGATGTTTTTTCCCCCCTTAATGAATAAAATCGTCATTTAAAAACTGCATTTTGTATTTACTGGGTTATCTTTGCCTATTTTAAAAATTTACTGATCCAGAACAATCTAGAATAAAAGCCCTAAAAAGGGGACCTGATTTTGACATGGAACTTTAAAATGCATGTATGAATGACAATAGTTGCAGTGAGGACCTTAAGTGGTGCTGCAGGGTGGGGTGAGGTGGGAGGGGGGGATTCTCAGCTGAGGATAATGGGAGCAATGGGAGCAGCCCAGGCAGCATATGGCTAGGCTGGGCTGCCTGCTGGTGCACCAGCTGTGGAACTGGTGTCTGAGATCACACAACCACTAAAGAACCCATCACCCCCCCCCCAAAGCCTTCTTTCCTACGCCGTCCACTCCCTCCCTCATCTCTGTCACTCCCAAACAGACCCCCCTACACCACGAGACTTTACCTTGAAACACTGCAGCCCATATATAGTAAAAGCAAGCCTGCAAAACAAACAAAATGTACACATTTTCACGTCTTGTTTGTGCAGTGCAATGCATTTGTGCATAGGTCTGATATGATGTGCATTTGCTTAATGATAAAACCACATACACCAGACAGGGCATTGTGAACAAACCTTTCTTGAGCACCCCTGCTCTCCTGAAAGCGGTGAATATTCCTTATTGTTTCTTTTTCACAGATCAGTTCATCCCAACTTCTTGCAGGCATTTTTGTAACTAGCCGGCAGGGAAAAGTTCCAACAAGAATGGGATGAGGATCCACAATGTTAAAGTCTCCTCTCCTCAGTGGAGAAAATAGGTTAAAAGTATCAACAAAGGTTCAAAGTGGCAATAAAGCTGGTGAAAATGAGTCAATGTGGTCATACATTGTTAAGGTGGATTTAAAGTGGTCTGAAGAGCTGCAAAAATGAGTTAAAAGTGGCATAAATGCCGATAAAATTGGCAATAAAAAGGAGTGAAATCACGTGCAAAGTTACAGTAAATGTTGGAAGTGGGTTAAAAGTCACAGAAAGTGACCAAAATTTTGTAGGAATGAGGTCGCAAAAGATTCACAAACTTGGGTTAAAATGGGAGAATAAAAGATGCAAAAGAATGGCAAAATGGATTAAAATGGCTTATGGAGTGGCTAACATGGCTTAAAAGTTGCAAAAAGTTTCTGATGATTGTTTCATGTTCCAAAAAAGTGTTAAAAATTGGGTTCAAAGCTGCAGAAAAAGTTGGAAATAGGTGAAAAGTGACCAAAAATTAGCATGAATGAGTTTTAAATAGCAAAAAAGTCACTGACAAGGGTTGAATGTGGCAAATAAAGTTGCAAATAAATGGCAAAAAGGGTTGCAATGGCCAACGGAGTGGATAACATGGGTTAAAAAGTTGCAAAAAGGGGCAATATTTGGTTAAACATGGCCAAAAAAATTGAGAAAATAGGTTAAAAGTATCAACAAAGGTACAAAGTGGCAATAAAGCCGGTGAAAATGAGTCAAACGTGGTCATATGTTGTAAAGGTGGATTTAAAGTGGTCAAAAGAGCAGCAAAAATTGGTCAAAAGTGGCATAAATGCTGTTAAAATTAGCAAGAAAATGTAGTTCATCCCAACTCCTTGCAGACATTTTTGTACCTAGCTCGCAGGGAAAAGTTCCAACAAGAGAGGGATGAGGATCCACACTGTTAAAGTCCACATGTGCATTTAACAGGAAGCTCTGAGACACATTCAGGAGCTTTATGCATGTGTGATAAGGCTGGAATACAATACTGATGTTGGGATGTGTGGATTTCTTTAAAAGGAACCCTGAAACTCCTGTCTGCACAACAAATTTGATTTTTAAGTTACTAATAAAGATAGTTTGAACTTTGATGAGAGTCAGAGGGCACCACTCTCAACACTCACTACCTGCCTGGAGGAGATAAAGGTGTGGATGAGCCATAACTTCACTCAACCCAACTGCTCTAAATCCAAAGCCATACTTAATGGCACCCCTCATCAGGTCCAATCATCCTTCATATCCACCATCACCTTTTCTGGACAAAATATCCCCATTTCATCTGCTGTCACCAACCTTGGTGTGAGACTGGACCCTCCCCTAAATTTTGAAAACCACATCAATCATTTGTGTAAATCCTGCTTCTTCCACTTAAGGAACATTGCCAGACTCCGCCCCTCCCTCACCGTATCTGATGCTGAGAAGCTCGTACACGCCTCCATCTCCTCTAGGCTGGACTACTGCAATGCCCTCCTCATTGGGACCCCCAGCAAAAGTCTCCACAAGCTCCAACTTATCCAGAACACCGCAGCTGGGATCCTACTCAGAGTCAGAAAACATGAAAACATCACCCCAGTACTCCGCACACTTCTCTGGCTTCCCATCACTGCCAGAATAAATTACAAAGTCACTCTAATCACCCATCAGTGCATTTATGGAAATGCCCCACCATGCCTCAAAGAACTCCTCACCCAGCAAACCCAAACCAGGAATAAACACTCTGCAGAACAAAACCTCCTCCACCCTCCCAGAACCAAGCTCCGGACCATGGGAGATCGGGCCTTCTGCGCTGCTGCACCACATCTATAGAACTCCCTGCCCAGCCACCTCAGGACCCCACAGACCATGGATGCTTAAAAAAAACCTAAAGACCTTCCTCTTTAAAGAGGCTTTTAACTTACTTTAAGTACTCTGTTAAAATTTTTATGTTTTTACTGTTCCTTTTTACTGTGTCCTTGTAGCACTTTGAGATTTCTTGAAAAGAAAAGTGCGTTATAAATAAAATGTATTACTATTATTATTATTATTATTATTATTATTATTATTATTATTATTATTATCATTATTATTATTATTATTATTATTATTATTAGGAAGTGAAGGAAAGTGGTCAGGAATCAGTAGGAATGTGGGGAAGTTGGAGCATTGAAGCTCTAGGTCAGGGGTGTCAGACTCAATCACAGCAGGGGCCAGATTCTGAATTCCGGTCTAACCTGAGGGCCTAAAAGGGTCAGATTTTAACCATAACTGTCAACCTCATCTTCACCAGCAACGAATTATAGGGAAAAAACAGAATATTGATGATAAATGATTCTGAGATAAAGAAAGGCCAAAATTTAAAATCATGATTTTAACAGTTAAAATACTAAGATCATAGTTTTAAAACATAAAATTTGAATGGAAAAGGCCAGTATTTGGGATAAAAAATATATTTAGGAGTTAAAAAGGTCAACATCTGAGAAAAAAATTCTAAATCAAGAGTTTAGAAGGTGTAAATATGAGATAATATTCAAAATTAGGAGTTTTTAATGTCAAAATATGAGATCAAATTAAAAATATTGAGTTATAAAGGTCCAAAGATAAGATTAAAAATGTAAGATTTTAAATCAACATGTCAATATTTGGGATAAAAAATATATTTAGTTGAAAAGGTCAACATCTGAGAAAAAAAAATTCTAAATCAAGAGTTTAGAAGGTATAAATATGAGATAATATTCAAAATCAGGAGTTTTTAATGTCAAAATATGAGATCAAATTAAACATACTGAGTTATAAAGGTCCAAAGATGAGATAAAAATGTAAGACTTTTAATCAAAAAGGTTAATATTTGGGATAAAAAAAAATCAAAGTTAGGAGGTGAAAATGTCAGAATTTAAGATTAAATTGAAATTCATGAGTTTAGCATGTCAAAATATGACTTAAAAATAAAAACCTGACTCTAAATGAATATATAATATAAAATATGAGATAAATAAAATTACAATTTTAAAAGGTTAAAAAAAAAATCAAAACCATAAACTTCATGTCAGAATTGTGAGATGCAAATTAAAAATATGAAATGAAAACACAAGTTTCTTTTTATCAAATGATTTTTAAATCTTTACTATTTCTAGTTCTTGTGACTTAAAAGCATATTTTCAGTCATCAACGTTAAGTTTATATGTTATACTGGAGGAAACGAGCAGATCTCATACTGGTGGGCAAGTTATGATCAAAACATGATATAAACTGGTGGGCCGAGTATAAGTGTGCCACGGGCCAGATTTGGCCCCCGGGCCTTGAGTTTGGCCCCCCTGCTCTAGGTGGACCAGTGCGCTACAGTTATCATCAGTTAGCATCATCAGCAGATGACCCACAGTGTCACTGGTGGGACACTGGTAGCTGCTGAAGCTGCATTAGCAGAGCTAACACTAACACACCCTCCTGACTATAAACAAAAACAAGGATAAAGATATCCACAATATGTGGCTAATTTTAAAGCTTCATAACCTTTATGTGACTGTGTCCGTCTGAATTCTGACAAAGAACGGCGTCATCATCGTACACACTCAGCACTGTGACAGATATAAACACTCCACTCGGTCAGGCTTCTCAAATTTGCTTCCTCTGCTAACCTTTATTTAAACGACAGCTCTTAACAGTCGATCCGCTCCAACCACCACTCAGCTCTCTCTGTATCTCTCTGCCTCTCATGCCCCCAGGCAGCTCCTAATGCAGAGGGACAGGGGGCTGATGGGTGTTTGTGTATAAAAGCGAGTGGAGAGAGCTGACTCAAAACACGGGTGTGTCATTTAGCATAAAAGCATCTCCCGTTGCTTTTTCCTGCCTTTGAATCTTCCTTTTTTAGCCCTGCTTTTACCTCCTTATTTCCTTTCCTCACATACACCCTCCTTCTTTCCCAGCCTCTTCCCATCCTTTCCTTCTCCTTGTATCACTCCCCCTTTCTGTCGTCCTCCCCCCGTCCCAAATGCCTCTCTCCCCCCTCTTACCTCCCCTCTTTCCTCCCTTCTGTCTCAATGAGGAGCGATCACAGCTCATGGTAAAGACGATGTAATATGGATGAGACTGTCTCACAGTCTCAAAGGCATCAAACAGGCAGCAGCGTATCCCAGAAGGCCGAGCGACTGACTTCACATGCAGTAAAACGCTTAGAGACGTTTCTTTTTTTTTTTTGCCAGTGGCTTTTATCCCTCTGTCGTTCACCCCGTCAGCTCTTCTTCTTTACATGTGCTCCTCTGTGTGCAGTTAGCATGTTTCTGTTTGAACATGTCTGTGTTTGGATTTTAGTACAGAGGCTTTTAAGTGACGCCGTTTTCCCTACGCCATTCTGGACCGCCAAAGCTCTTTTTTCCTAACATGCAGGGCTGATTGTTTAACACTATGAAGGATTTCCATGGACACGAAATCTTCTATGAGTGCACTTTCCCCTTTATTTCAATCATGTTTGATGTTTATGATTCTGGGCTGATTTTTAGGCTTTTATTTTGAAGGTTGAGAACAGGATTGGATGTTTTGATTTGAAAAGGCTGACAAAGATGGTCAACAAAGTTTAGACAGTCTTGTTCTTTCTACAGAGCTCTGTGTTGACATTTTCTCTAAACTTAAAGGGTTGGATGAAGCTAATATCCCTCACATTATTACCACGTTTCATCCAGAATTTTACATTTACATGAAATTATAATTTCAGGTCCTTTATACAAATTGAGTGCACACTCACACTAGGCAGGTTATACAGTATAGGGCAGCGATACTCAACCCTGCTCAACCAAATAGTCAAATTGTTGAAAAATGCAAAATGCATTTGCAGGAGCCACAATCTAAGTAGGGAAAAGTGGCAACTAAAATAAGTTAAAGGTGGCAAAAGTGGTCAAGAGGCAGCAAACACTGGGAGAAAGTGGCGAAAAGGGTAGAATATGGCAAAAAATGGATGGGAGGTGACCAAAAATGAGTTAAAGGTGGCAAAAAATTGTCAACAAGTGGCAAAAATCTAAGAAAAGGTTGAAAAATCAGCAGAAAGTGGCAAAAGGCAGAATAAATGGGTGAGAAGTGGCAAAAATAGGCAAAAGGGGCAAACACTGAGGGAAAAGTGGCAAAAAAGGGTGAGATGTGGCAAAAAATAGGAGTTACACGTGGCAAAAATGGTCCAAAAGTGGCAAAAACGTGGCGAAATATGAGTGAAAAGTGATTCAAATGGGCAAAAATCAGAGAAAAGGTGGAAAAATGGGAATTAAGTGGCCTTTAATTGCAAAAGGCAGCTTAAATGGGTGAAAAGTGGCAAAAATAGGCAAAAAGGGGCAAACACTGAGGGGAAAGTGGCAAAAGTGGGGTGGAAAAGTGGCAAAAAAGGGAAGAAACTGGCAAAAATGGGTAAGAAGTGGCAAAAAAAATGAGTTACAGGTTTTGCAAAAATGGTCCAAAAGTGGCAAAAAATGAGTGAAAATTCACTCAATCCACTCAAACTTCACCAGATACTCAACGTCACTGGTCCAGGGTATTTTAATCAGTGCGAGTTCACTCTGGCAAGTTTGACAAAGTCAGGGCACAAATGTCCTAGTGGTTTTTGGTGCGCCCCATGTACGCAGGTGGCCCGGGTTCAAGTCTGACCAGTGGCCCTTTCTGACATGTCTGTCCCTGACTCTCTCATCCAAAGGCACAAAAAGCCCAAAAATATCACTAAAAAAATGTCAAAGAATCCTCTCAGCCCTATAAATGGACAAAATTAGATAAAGCGCCCTCTAGGTTGCTTTCCAATTGGAAAAGAAAGTTAAAGTGTCCTCTAGGTTGCCCTTTAAGTGGACAAAATATGATTAAGTGCAATCTAGGTTGCTGTTTTTGTGCCCTCTAGGTTGCCCAATATTTGACAAAGAACGATAAAGTGCCCTCTTGTCTGCCCTCACATTGGAAAAAAATTGACAAAGTGCCTGCAGTGTTGCCCACTAACTAGACAAAACACGACAGTGCCATTTAAGATGCACTTCTAGTGGACAAAAAAAAAAAAAAATGATAAAGTGCCGTCTTGGTTGCCAAATATGTAGACAAACAATGATTGTAATCTAAGTTGAACAAATTTGGCTCTCAGGTGCCCTCTATGTGGACAAAATGTGATTAAGAACCATCTAGGTTGCTGTTTTTGTGAACAAAAGATGATAAAGTGCCCGCTGGGTTGCCCAATAATTGACAAACATTTATAGAGTACCCTCCAGGGGGAAAAAAATGCAACCAAGCGCCTTAAGCACCATGGTATCAATTTCACTTTTACTGTCATCTTCCCTTGCATGTCGCATAAATGTTCAAAATTATTGGCAGGTCTAACAATTTCACTACAAATGAAAGACAACATTTTGGACAACAGGTGCCCTTCTTTTAGTTTAGTCCCTGCCCCTCAAACATCCTGAATGCACCAGTTTGCACAAGCACAGGTGTGCGGCATGGATGTGATGTACAAATAAAGGATTCCTGTAAAGGCCTGAATGAGAGCAGACAGCTTAGAGTCCTGCTAACACCTTTAACAAAAGCCTCTGCTGTTTGAAGCAGAATCTACGAGACAGTTTTTCCTCCACAGTCTGATCGGTGCCTGTTGAGAAATGAACGTTTTAATATCTCAGTGAAAAGACGTGATGTTTCTGGGGTTCTGGGGAATCTTCACAGAATTTATTCAGATTGTAAAATGAAAGTTAACAAATAAACAGCTGAGTTAATCCTGCAGAAATCACACCACATATTTTCTCCTGAACACATTCATATTTGAAGCGGGCTCTTAAACGCTTTGCACATCTGTTGATTTCCTCCAGAGCTCGTAAATAAGAAATTGCTCTTGTACAACTTAAATTAAGGTCAAGTAAAAACATAAAAAATGCATTCACTCTTCAATGGGAGGCTGTCGGTGCGGCCGACAAAGGTGATAGTTTATTCTGCGAGGCAGGAGAATTATTTATGATGATGTTGCACTTCAAGGGGTCTGCCAATCAATAACATGTGGCCTTAATCACCCAGACAAAGTTGTAGAAGAGCCCCTCCACATACACGCACACACAAAGAGCGACATCTCCCCACAGTGCCGCGCATTCACCGAATGCTAACGTACAAGGGATAGCTATCATGGCAGCATCAAGTATTAATCATGTTTGAGAGAGGGATCCCCGTCACACTGCAGCGTCCCGGCAGAGACGGAGGAGGAACACCCAGAGACGGTCCCCTGGCACAAAATGGATAATTTTACAGACTTAAATGGTGCTTCTTTAGATGATAATAAAGCAGCATATTTCCATTTGTCTCTTTACATTTCACTGAAGTTAAAGATTTAAATAAGTCAGAGGTGAAATGACGGATCAAACTAAAGCCTTTTGTTTGCTTTTAAAGATCACTGATGTGTCTGTAAAAGTCCAGATTTACTACAACGCAAAAAAGTGAGAAATCTCCCATTTGAATAATTGAAAAATAGGTGAGTGTTTAATAATTCACTGCTACAAACGAGGGGAGGAGGGAGTGATGAATGTTTTAAACACTCGCTGAGAATCCTCTGACTGCTGGCCTGCAGGATGGACGTTCACACGTACTTTAGAAACACAAGCAGCTAGCTGAATATATCAAAAAACAACCTAAAGAAGCTACTCCATAAAGTTGAGGAAACAATTTGCTCTCAGTTTGACTTATTAAAATCTACTCAATATTTTGGGTAGGCCTAAATGGTATCTAAATTTTCCAACTACAATACTCTGCAAAAATAAAGAGGTTTCTACTTAAAGGGGACATAATTTACCCATTTAAGACAAGTTTATTTTGGTCTCAGAGGTCCCCAAAACATGTCTGTGAAGTCTGTTGCTGAAAAACACTCCAGTATTGGACTGTTGCATGCCTAAAACCCCCTCTGTTTCAGCCCTGCTCAGAACGAGCTGTTTCTGTGTCTGTGACTTTAAGAGTGCTTTCACATTAGGAGCCCGGTCCCGGCTCCAGGTGCCCTCGAGCCCAAAGTCTGGTTCGTTTTGGTAGTGTGAATGCAAACGAACCGCGCCCAGGCACCGGGCCAGAGCCCACTTGGGGAGGTGGTCCCGGGCGCGATTCAGTGGACTCTGGCACGGTTCAGATGAGATGTGAATGAAACCGCGCTCGGATACAGGACAGAGCGACGTATCAGCTTTATGACGTCACCGTAAAAACTAAATTGCTCTCAACAGCGCGGCAATATATTCACAATTTTCCTCAGTAAAAAGCGAAAATCATCAGAATCTAGTCAATAAACGGTCTGTTGTGACTCACCTTGCAGATGAACACAAGTTCATCGCAAGGCGCAAAGGGTCAAAATTGGGAGGAAAAGTGGAGGAAGATGTTGAAATGTTGCAAAGATTGGATAAGAGGGGCAAAAGGGGCATAAAGTATCAAAAAATGGCTAAAAGTGGTAAAAATGGTGTAAAAAAAAAGTAATGAAAAGGGGTTAAAAAGTACATAGATGGAAAGTGGCAAAAAATGATAAAAGAATGGCACAAAATGGATAAAAATGAACAGGAAAAGTGGTTTAAAGGGGGTTAAGGAATGGCTAAAATGGGTTGAACAGGCAAAAAATACAAAGAATGTGTTAAAAGTGCCAAAATATAGTAAAAATAGCCTGGAAAAAATAGAGAAAATGGGTTGAAGAGTAGCATACAGACACAATAGTTGGCAGAAAAGTTGCAAAAAGGGGTTAAAGAGTGGCGAAACAGGTGAAAAGTGGCAAAAATTATGAAAATGGGTTAAGAGTGGCAAAAATGTTGCAGAAATGGTTGAATGAAGTAGTGAAAAGGGGTTAAAAAGCCTCCATTCTGTGATATTTTCAGGGGCCCAGCCAATTCTGTGAGCTGTCTCCTTGTGAAAATACAAATACTCATACAATAATGTTTAATCTGACAAATTTTTATTTCATTTCTGTGTATTTGAAAGTCTGGCCCCCAGAGTCTCTGTCAAGACTAAATCTGGCCCTTGAGCAAATGTACTTGAAGACCCCTGTTTTAATCATTCTGCAGGTAAACAACGGTGGCTGGTGAAGAGACTAGATCAGTGTTACTCAACCCTGCCCAACCAAAGAGCCAAATTGTTGAAAAATACATGTGCAAGAGCCACAATCTGAGTGGTGAAAAGTGGCAACTAAAATAAGTTAAAGGTGGCAAAAGTGGTCAAAAAGCAGCAAACACTGGGAGAAATGTGGCAAAAAAGGGCAGAATGTGGCAAAAACGGGTGGAAAGTGACCAAAAAATGAGTTAAAGGTGGCAACAAATTGTCAAAAAGTGGCAAAAATCCGAAAAATGGTGGGAAAATGTGCAAAATGTGGCACCCCTTGGTCCTAACACTTAGCCCCATCTCTGTGTTTGGCATGCTGGATGAAGTGCTACGGCTAAAAGGCCCTTTAAATGAGGACTTTCTGAGTGTTATGGGAAATCTCCCAAAATGCATTGCAATCATACATGCAAGACTGTAAAATAAGAAACATCTAATTTCATAATTTAAAGCAGTGATACTCAGCTTGTGGCTCTGGAGCCACATGTGGCTCTTTGGTGATGATTTGTGGCTCTTTTATGTCTTCATCTGAAACGTTATTCCCCCAGAAAACCTTTATAAATGCAAACTTTTTTGCCCTTTTTCTCACCATTTTTTTTGCCACATTTCACCAATTTAAGCTACCTTTTGCAATCAAACACCACTTTTTTCCTACTTTTCTTACCATTTTGACACTTTTTTTGCAACTTTTTACCATTTTTTCTCCCAATTTCAATCCATTTAAGCTACCTTGTTCCATTAAATACCACTTGTTTCTTCTTTTTTTGCCCATTTTGCCGCTTCTATTTGCCACTTTTATCACATTTTTGCCTTTTTTCACATTTTCTTTGCCACTTTTCTCCCATTTAAGTCACCTTTTGACATTAAATACCACTTTTTTCCTACTTTTTGCCCATTTTGCAACTTTTTTTGCAACTTTTTACCTATTTTTTGCCTCTTTTATCCCATTTTCCCCCTTTTCACCTTTTTTCTCCCAACCTTTACCCATTGTAGCTACCTTTTGTCTTCACCTACCACTTGTTTCCTATATTTGCCCATTTTAGCTACTTCTTTTTGCCTCTTGTATCCCATTTTTGACCTGTTTCACAGTTTTTTCTCCCAATTTTTACCCATTTTAGCTACCTTTTGTCTTCAACTACCACTTGTTTCCTAGACTTTGCCCATTTTAGCTACTTCTGTTTGCCTCTTTTATCCCATTTTTGACCAGTTTCACTGTCTTTTCTCCCAATTTTTTACCCATTTAAGGTTTTTCCTACTATTTTGTCCATTTTGACACTTTTTTTTGTAACTTTTTACCTATTTTTGCCTTTTCTTTCCCATTTTCCCCTCTTCACTCTTTTTTCTCCCAGTTTTTACCTATGTTAGCTACCTTTTGTCTTCAACTACCACTTGTTTCCTAGACTTTGCCCATTTTAGCTACTTCTGTTTGCCTCTTTTATCCCATTTTTGACCAGTTTCACTGTCTTTTCTTCCAATTTTTCACCCATTTAAGCTTTTTCCTACTTTTTGCCCATTTTGAAATTTGTTTTGCAAATTTTAACCAATTTTTGCCACTTTTCACCCATTTCAGCTACCCTTTTCCACTAAATAGCATTTGTTTCATATTTTTCTGGCCCATTTTGCCACTGTTGGTAGCTTTTTACCCATTTTATGTCACCTATAACTCATTTTTCAGTCACTTTTCACTCATTTTCTTGCTACGCTCTGACCCTTATCCACTTTTCCTTCCCTTTTTCAGCCCTTCTCACCCATTTTGTTGCTTTTTGACTATTTTTGCCATTATTAACTTGTTTTTATTGCTACTTCAAGCTGTTTTTGCTTCACCGCTTAGATTGTGGCTCTTGCAAAGGTCTTTTTAAACAATTTGGGTCTTTGGTTGAGCAGGGTTGAGTAACACTGATTTAAAGGTTAATCAGTTGCATTGTTGTCTTTTAATTGCTAACAAGCATTGTTTGTAAATTGCTTATTGTAGAAATGTAGAAATGTCAGAACGTCTGCAGATCTGAATCAATTCAAAATGTCCAAAATTTGATTAAGGGGCAGGAGAGCACTGGCCACTGTTTCCAAAGGTAGAGCTCCACAGCTGATTAAAGGTTGATATGAAGTTTTAAAACCAAACTCTCAGCTCTATCAGGCTCATTTTCTGCAGCTCTGTCTGTATATTCATGCAGCTCTCTGTTTTATGTACAGGTGGCCTACAGGACACACAACAAATGTCAGAAATAAGAGCCCCCATGGGAGTCAATTCCTACCACCCTCTGTCTCTCTCCACTTCTCCTCTGTACCCTCCCTCTCTCCATTTGTCTCTTCCTCTTCTCATCTTTCTCACCCTTCTTCTCATTTTTCTCCCTCATTCATTCTCTCTCTTTCTCCCATACAGGATGCAGCCGCTGCGCCCCAAGGTTGCCATGCAGTTACCACGGAAACATTCTGCATTATTGATGGAGCACGCTCATTGCGTCCCAAGCAGCACCCAAACTGTCCCAGCAGAGCACAACAAGCAGCACCGCAGTCTGACAGAGAGAGAAAGAAATAAAGACTTATATTAACAGGGAGATCTGCAGAGCTGACCGGGAGGACAGGTTTACTGTTGGTTCAGCTTTGACTATATTTAAAGGGACAGAAACTCATCCTGAATCAAGGTTGACCTCTGCTGAATCACTCTGCAGAGTTAGATTTAGAAAATAAATCAATGACTTGAAAAGGCTGGGTTTATTTCTAGGATTACCTAAAGTTTGATGAAGTGCACTCAGTCCAACTTTTGGAACAGCACTACTTATCCATCACCAACCAATCCAAACCAAGAGGGGGCGGGGCTACTTCTTGCAGCTTTGTCAGGAGAAACTAGCCAGATGTGGTCATTTTGGATGAGAATTTTTTATATCTACAGCTCCTTCCAATGCCAGGACAGAATTCCAGGTACAACAGAGGGACGCAACGAATGCCGGCCTTACACCAGAGGACTTTGCTAAAACACTTAAAAGACATCTGAGACCCTCTCACATCTGAAGACAGTTTGTCGGCAAACCATTCAGATTTTGCAAAGATTTTGGGTCACTAACTATAAATCTAGAAATTCACAACAACAATTCCCGAGCAGAGAACAAGATGAAGGAGATAAAGATCACATCTGAGTTGATATCTCTTATAATACGATGTTTTTAAATCATTCAAAGAAACGAAAGAAAGTTAAACACCGAAGTAACTTTGCATGTTACTGCAACAACCGACAAACTATCTCGGAAACACTTCAGAATAAAAACACCATATGAAACCGCGAGTCTTCTCACTACGGACTCAAACTGATCAGGCTTTTACTTTGAAAATCCCAGTGGCTGTTTACCGTTCCGGTCATGTCAGCCTGGAATGAATTAAAAGCTTATGACAATATCAAACACGTTTGATATTATTGTAACACCAATACTGAAGAAAGACTGCCTTAAAACTGCTAAAATCCAGTCTAATGACCACCTTACACCTAACTACTGAGACAACGGGAGGGAGCTGCAAATTTAGCAAGACTCCCTTGATTTTATTCTGACTTTGGAATTTTGTCTGCTACTTTGAAATCGAAGGAAAAGTCTGAGGTGTAAGGCCAACAATGAAAGCTCAAATAAGTTGTTCTGAAAATGAAGTTGTGGGCGCTCTCAATGCAAATATGCAACTTATCATCCCAGGCCTTTGCACTTTGAGTCCATCTTTTCCTCCTAAATTGCAGCAGTTTGAAGAAGACATTATTATTATTATTTTCTTATCCATCCAAGTCTTTAAATGGGTGATTAACTGTGCAGAGCTGCGGCTGCAGCTCCTTTCTCTCTTTAATCTCCATCACACTAAAACTTCTCTTAAAGGTTCAACATGTAAACATGGGAATATTAGCAACAGTCAGATTCTAGGCTGCAATGCTCGGTGGTATGTGTTGCAACCAGTGGTTCTCAAAAAGGCATATCTGTTCTTTGGTCCCTTCTGTGGTGCTGTCGGGACATGCAAAATGCAGAAACCAGTTGATAAATCAGACTCATGCTAAAACTGGACGGTAGAAGAGCAAAAACATCTGGTGTCCAGTTTTGATCAAACTGAAATTATTCCTAAATCCATGCATATCTCTTCACTAGTAACTACTGTTTACAACCTTGCAGTAAAACTTAAGCCCACCTGCAGCTTCTGCCTCAAACGATGCTGATTGGTCCATTCATTCTCAGACAGGGTGCAAAGGTTTCACCTTCCAGTTCAACTTCTAAAGCTTGTTCTTCTGATAATGTGAAACCAGATCTGTTTAACCTGACACTGTGAGGCTATTCAGCAGCAGCAGGACTCCTGAGCCAATGAGCTCAGAGACTGGATGTCAACCAGTCATGCAAATGGTTTAATTTCTCCCCAGTCTGATGTTTTACTTCAGTTGGCGATTCTGCAACAAGAACACAGAAGCCAACATCTGATATTGACCTGATTTACACAGACTTACATAACAAAGATAGTTTATTGCCAGTACATATTAAATATGATGAAATTTAGGTTGGAAGCAATTGACTCCAGAGCTGCATAAAGGTGTGCCTAAGCCCTATATGTCATCATACATTATTATATGTATATTTATAATTTATAATACTCAGTAATACTAAATAGTAAATGCATATGACTGCTATCTCATGTCGCCCTAATACATATAGATTATATTTATGTTGTCATGCATGTATGCGTGCATGTATGACCGCTCTTTGTCTTGGCCAAGACACTCTTGAAAAAGCAATTCTTTATCTAAATGAGATTTTATGGCTAAATAAAGGTGAGATTAAAAAGTGAATAGGAAAAAAGTGAAGGAAAATGTCACTATATTACAGTATCAACTGCATAAAAGTGTAAATTTGTATTCTGCATGTTTTGATTGATGATATTTATATAAAAATTAACAACAGAGAGCCCAGAACTGATCTCTGAGGAATGCCTATCGTAGTGAGTGAGCTAGAAGCACAACCTGTGAGTTTTTTTGTTTGTTTGTTTGTTTGTTTGTTTTTTGTATCTTTATTTGGATATGACAACAGCACCGTGACCAGGCTCGATCCAGCAGCCAGTGCATTGAGGATTACATCCTCTGTATACAGAGGTCAGTAAAAAGGGCTAAACTATTCTGTTTGTCATCAGTAGAATCAACAGTTTAAGTACGGTGATTTATGTGCAGCAACAAGAAGACAGAGGCCCTGCATTTAACAGATTTAAGTTGGATAGATAATGTACTACCATTACAAGTTAAATATAATGAAGTTTAGTCTGGAAGCACTGACTAGTAGCAAAAAGGTAAACCTATATAAACCTATATGCAAATACAGCATCATACTTGAATATAATAAAAACCGTAGTTCTAAGTAATAATTAGTAATGAATGCATATGCTATCTTTTGTTGCCCTAAAGCATTTAGACTATAAATATGGTGTTATGCATGCATGAATCACTGCTCCCATCTAAAACTCAGTAAACTGTTGCTGTCCATCTTGGGGGCTGCACAGGGGTTAGCACTGTTGCCTCACAGCAAATAGGTCCCTGGTTCACTTCCTGGTCAGGGCCTTTCTGCGTGGAGTTTGCATGTTCTCCCCATGCATGCATGGGTTCTCTCCGGGTACTCTGGCTTCCTCCCACCACCAAAATATGCTCATGAGGTTAATTCTCCTCTGTTTCTATTGTTTTGTGTTATCTGAATTTTTTTCTGTAATTGACTCGACATCATTGTAAAAGAGGGTGCCCCTCAATGCTTTCCCGAGTACAAATAAAGGTTGATTGATTGATTGAATTGGTGACTTTAAATTGGCTGTAAGAGTGAGTTTGAGCGTGCCTGGTTGTCTTCCTCTATGTGTCAGCCCTGTGATTGACTGGTGACCAGTCCAGGGTGTACCCTGCCTCTCGCCCAACGACGGCTGGAATAGACTCCAGCACCCCCGCCCCCCTGGAAATGGATGGATGAATGGATGTCTGTCTTGGCCAGGGCATTCTTGAAAATAACTTTTTTATCTTAATGAGTCTTTTTATTGAATAAAGTTTAAATTAAAGGTCAGTATATTACACTGTCAACAGCATAAAAATGTATATTTATACAATATATTTGAACAACATATTTGATATAACGAATGAACATGAGAGGGCCCTGGACGGATCCCTGAGGTACAGTAAGTGAGCTACAAACACAACCTGAGGTTAGTATTTTTAAGATGATTTTTGGGGCCTCTCTGGGAGCCTGCTCTACAACCTGTACTAGCCTGGCACCCCTAAGGTAGTTTTGAGACTACTTTAGATAGTCCTGCTTCCCTAGTGTCACATGCCTTACAGTGAAAAGAGCAGCACCATGCTATTTATATTCTATCAGCCATGTAAGCATGGTTATTTGTATGTTTAGCAACAAGAACATGGAGGTCAAAATGTTATTTTGACCTGTGTTATACAGACTTATACTGGATATATACTTTATTGCCTCTACAGGACAAATACATGAAATTTAGCGTGGAAGCATCAACTCCAATGCTGCATAAAAGTGTATAAGCTCCTTTACATAACCTTGACTTCAAATTTCAATGTAAGAAATTGAAGTTACTTCAATACTTTACCTGCTCTCTTTCAAAAACAACACCACTGCTTTTATTTCCCTGTTCATTTGACTCCATTTAAACTGCACATCAGCCGCACCAGCCAATCAGGAACAATTAACCCTCGCTCACCGCTTCCAGCCGAGCAGCCGGCCAGTCAGCCGGCCAGCAGCATCACTCACCTGTTGTGCCCCAGGCGACGCCTCCCTCCTGATCCCCATGATGCAGCTGTCACCCAGCCACTCCATCGCTCTGTCTCTCTCTTTATGCGCCTTTGTTGTCCATCATCTCATGCACCACCTACACATCCACCCTCTGAATGAGGCCTTTTGTGCAGCATGCATGCTGCAGCAGCAGCATCGTCCTCCATGACCCTCAGCGCTCTGAATAACAAAGTTTCTCTTCATGAATCTGACAGGCCGTCACGTCATCCTGCTTCCTTTTTTAAAAGAGGAAGGAGTTGTCTTCCTCTTCTTTAGAGCAGATTTAATAGAGGGAAGGTGATCTGCAACAAATACAGAATATGAAGAAATTAATTGTTTTCTTCAGCCAAAGGTACGGCAATGAAATCTGAGAGTGCATCCCACAAATCCCTGCAAGCTCTTGTTTGTAGTCCTCTGGAAAAATTGACTTTCTCCAGTTGTCTGAAGGAGGAAAAAAAACAACAAACCCCTGAAAAACAGAGAAAAACAAGAGAGCAAATAAAAAAATAAAGAAGAGGGCAAGTGAAGAGCGTCCACAGCTGGCAGGCTGGACTGTGTTAAGGCCTCGGGGCCTCGGTGGATGCTCCCTGTGCCGCATCTTGGAAGAAAAAACAACAAAGAGAGCGAATGAAAAAAGAAAGAATGAAAGAAAGAGAGCGAGCGAGCGGGCACCTCTGCTTTGAGCAGCAAACAGGAGCTTGAGTGAGGAGGAGAGGAGCGAGGCTGCAAGTTTATATGTGTTCTCTCCCCCTGAACCAGGGGACTGGCTGAATAAATAATACAATAGATATTCCTGTGATGAGGTCTCGGCGCACCATTCATAATTATTTCATTGTAGCTGTAATGAGAGCACCGGCCCTCCTGATGCACCCTGCGCTGGCAGGTAGGCCTCTCCTGAATCCAGGGCCCAGAGGCAAGACGTGGACCGGAGCTGCAGCTACGCACGAGTTACAGGTCAAAGCCCATTAATTTGGAAAGACGGAAACATCTGTTGCTGGATGGAAGGTTTAAGAGAGTGATGGCTGATGTGACGATCCGCTTCTTTATGCATGAAGGAAAATGACTTCACCTGAAAAGTTAGCATGAAAATCAGAACTCATTATGAAATGGATGAACTAAAAAAGAGCAGAACATGGCTTTTGGCAATAATAAAACATTAATAAGTGTATAAATTCTCTTTTTCTAAATAGGATTTCTTGGGAGGCTTTTTGCCTTTAATAGGCAGGAAGGCTGAAGAGAGACAAGGAACACAGGAGGAGAGAGTTGGGGACACATAAGGGCCAGATCAGACCAAATTTTGTCCTGTCTTAGCCGATGACTATATAGCACAATCCTGACCAATCATTGTTTGTTGTGATCTCAACTGTCTTAGTGACTGTGCATGAGCTAACAGGTCATCAGGGAGGTGGGCCAGGTTGGCTGAATACATGTGAGCCTGTCTTTTGCTCTGTCTATGCTCACACCTGTATATTCAAAGCATCACATTTCTATATATGCAGATGATATTCAGTTGTATATGTCAATGAAACCAATGCAGGGGTGCAAATAGCTGTCGTTTCTTGAGTGTCATAAAAGCCCTTTTGGCCTGCACTGAGGAAAGTCTTCTATCTATCCACTCTGCCATAAAGCCCAGATCAGTGGAGGGCTGCAGTGATGGCTTTCCTTCTGAAACTTTGTCCCATCTCCACACAGGATCTTCATCTCCTCTCTTAGGCTCCGTCCACACGGAGATGAAAACGATATATATATAGCCGTTTCATTTTTAAAAAGTTTTCCATAAAGACAGAGTTGTTTCAGGAACCACTGAAACGACTGAAAACGCTGTAGTGCATATGCCAAGCCTGTACATGGCGCTGTAATGCTGCCATGGAAATGCACCAAAGGAGAAGAAGAAGATCACAGGAAACTGACACAAACTTTCTTCTAGTTGTCCTTCTGGTTGTTCTCAGCGTTGGATTCAAGAACATATGGTTTATGCATTTCACGGTGGTGGTAAAGGAGCATCAGATTTTGCTGTAAAGCCATAACAAGCTCAGCAGCTTCTGCAGCACAAGCACAACCCTGTAGTCCGACATTAATGTTTTGGTCGGACGCACGGAGGTGCCTTAAGGGAGATACGCTACGTGTGACGTAAGAAAGATGTGGGTAACCGTCCACACGGAGACGAAACGGTAGTCGTTTACGGATTTATGCACTCTGGGACCCGTTTAAAAAAAGTATCATTTACAGTCACCCGAAACGCCGTTTCCTTGTGGATGAAACGTCGATCAGACATAAAACTTTTGTGTATACACCTGAATTTGTTTTCGTGTGGACGAAGCCTTACTAAGACCCTCCTCTTGATTGCTCAGTTTGACAAGGCGACCAGCTCTTGGAAGAATCCTAGTTGTTCCAAACTTCTTCCATTTGAGTATGCTGGAGGCCACTGTGTTCTTGGGAACCTTCAGAGCAGCAGAAATGTTTTTGTAGCCTTCCCCAGATCTGTGTATGCCAACAATCCTTCTCTGCAGTTCTGCAGTTCCTCTGAACTCATGGCTTGCTCTGATGTCATTGTCAGCCTTTCCAAATCACATCCATTCAGTTCAGTTTACCACAGGTGAACTCTAATCAAGGTGTAGAAACATCTCAGCAAGGATCCAGAGAAATTGGAGGAGCCTGAGCTACATTTACAGTGTTGCAAATAATTGTATAAATGAATTAGCAAAAATGTCAAGAAAAACGTTGTCAAGATTGGGTACTGGGTGCAGATCAGTGAAAATATAAATAAACTTTTTTGACTTAGCATCAGGCTGAAACAAAAGAAAACTGGAAAAAGTGAAGGGGGTCTGAATACTTGGTGACTGTACGTTATACTCCACTATACCTTCAGGATTCAACTGGTATGAATGTTGGGACAGCCAGATGGATGATGATGATCCATCATGGTTGTTTTACATCTGCAGTCACATTTAATCCTCTACGTTTCTTTAAGATCTCTTTTGCAGAGAATGTAAAACATAAGGATAGAAATAAAAAACAACTTTATTATAATTGCCAATTCATGTAAAACATTTTTAACCCTTTAAGGGACGTTGTTGTTGTATACAACAAGAAGAGACACGTTATTCAACGCTGAATATGTTTTCAACCATAAATCATAGCCACTTGCTTGTTTTTCCCTCTCAAAGCCCTCTGTGGCGCCGTTCTAATGCCGCCATCCACACCTTCGTAGCTCTTACAGAACGTTCTCTAGCCTCCACTTTCAGAGGTCTTTAAAGATTAAATCCACACCACCAACTCTGATGTTGGACGTCTTTCTATCTATTTATAATCCATTTTCAATCGTTCCAGCAGCTAGTAAGGTTACCCCACCTTCTATCCCAGAATGCATTGCAAATGGGCTGTGGCAACCAGCAGCAGGCTGTTTCGTCATCATGCCATGTATTGCTGCACAGTGCACGTGCACAGACTTAAAAACTGTTGAAGAGAGCGTGAATGACTTATAACAGAGAGAAAAAGACACAGAGAGGCCGTGATGTGTCCCTCAGAGTCTCTGCACTTTAAATAATGACTCAAAATCCCCAAAGTGAAAGGACCTTTCTTATCAAATGAGAATATTTTGCAGACTCTTCATCACAGGATGACTCTTTTTTTTCACTTTTTGGTCTCCACCAGATAGGAGAACAAGTTTGTGCAACAAAAAAAAAGCCTTTGCCATTAATGTGTACTGTACCAGTTTAATTTCCGACTAGTTTTCTTCTTTTGTATTTATAGTCCTATAAATGTTTTCTTTTTCCAGGGACATTACTGCAGCACACATATTCTTAAAGCCCAGGCTGTCCTGAAGAAAAGGATGACCAAAAAAAAAAAAAAATCCAGATTAGACACAAGGGCTCAGAGGGTTAAGGGCCCTCTTAAATTTGGGTAGAGATTTAAACCCTTCTGGACAACTTTTATCTTATTGTAGAGAGTTACCAAAGTTATAGATTTGCCATATCTTGATTTATTTTATTTCCAAGTGACTTTCTTGAAAACATTATTTGGACTATTTCAAGCTCATCAAAGGTCTGTTGCTGCTTAAGTTGGTGTTTTTAATCATTCTTAATTTGTTTTAAATATCAGATATTTTTTAAAGTAGATATGCTAAAAAATGATGGATGGATGAAAATGCTAAAATTTCTGTTATTTTGATAATCAAAAGTAAAAGAATTCGCAACATTTTGGTGTTGGTAATATTGCAGAAGTTTTTGCACAGTTTTCTTGCATTTTTGGTCAAAAACATGCAAAACTCCCACTCTCAGGGGTCGTATCATATCCTCTTTGTTCAGGATTAAAACCTGGTGATCCCAGTGTAGAATTTAAAACAAGTATTCTATATTAACGATGATAAAATACTTTAGTGTTTTATGTTAAATACTGTTAATTCCACACAAAACAGCGTGCTTCAACACATGGTCACATGAGTCCCAGTTGGGTCTTTTGTCCCTTGGGGCTACTGTCTTAAGGCTTCGGGGTCCATCAGAGCTTCATACATGAGACGGGGCTTTCTTCACACTGAGCGTCTCTCTCTCTCACAGACCACCTCTATTGCTCTCTCTCTCGTGTTGGAGCACCGTCCGCCCTCTAATCCTGTTAGTGGGAGACGGGGGAGTCAAGGGGAAAGGAGAGGTGAGGTGGCGTTGATGTGTGCGTGTGTTGGTGGGGGGGGTGAAAGCAAGAAATGGGGGGTGTAATATGGGACACAAAGACCTCCCCATCCTGCACCAGCTGGAGCACTGAGGCAAACGTGAGACCTGAATACCCCCTCTAACAACATGCAGATACAGTAGGTTCATGCATTCATCCATTCATTCATCTGTGATGTTGAGTTCCTGAATAACCGGGACACTTTCAGTGAGTTTTACCTTCTCCCCCAGTGAGACAGTGTTTCCTAAAGTCATGCTTTCAAATGCAGAGCTCTACTGTGTGTGATTAGTGAGGGATAAAAAAGCAACGAAACCTACAGGGCAGAAAGCATGTTGCACCACACAGGCACAGTAATAATTCACTATATGGACAAAAGTATTTGGCCGCCTTACCATCACACCTGCAGGGACTGTAGTGACAGTGAACTGCACCCCTTTTGCAGCTGTAACAGCCTCCACTCATCTTTGAAGGCTTTCCACAAGATTCTGGAGTGTTTCTATGGGAATTTGTGACCATTCATTCTGTAGAGCAGTGGTTCTCAACGTTGGGTCGGGACCCCCATGGAGGTCGTGAGAGGCTGAGAAGGGATCGCAAGATGCCCTACAAAAAACTAAGAATATTTTTTAAAATTACACTGTTGCCACTTTACACCAATTTGGTTAACTTTTAACCCATTTTTATCACTTTATCAATTTGATTTTGCCAAGTTAACACATTTTTGCCATTTAAAACCCATTTTTCCCATTTAAACCCTTTCCAACACTTTTCTCTGCCTGTTTTCACCATTTCTAAAAGAAGTCTTGCCACTTTACACCTATTGTTTTCTCTGTTGACCCATTATTGCCCCTATTAACCACCATTTGACCACATTTTATGCCAATTTCAACCACATTTCACTATTTGGTATGCTCATTTTTGCCAGTTTAACTCATTTCTGCCAATTTCAATTTTTCTCTCTTAGTTAACCCTTTATGCCAGTTTATATCGATGTTTCATCCCAATTTACTAAACTTTCCACCCATTTTTGCCAGTTTAAAATCATTTCAGCCACTTTTTAATTCCCCTTACCACTATCTATGCCTGTTTTTGCTGCTTTAACCAAGTTTTGCCACTTCTTGCTCAGTTTTTTGCCAATTTTTATCAAATTTTCGCCACTTCTAACCAATATCTGCTATTATTAAAATCCAACTTCACCACCTTTTCCACCATTTTTTGCCATTATAAACCTATTCTAGCCATTTTAACCTAAGTTATTTCTGTTTTTAACAAAAGGGATTTGAACCAATTTTTAAGAAAGCTATCTACCACACAAATGAATAAAAAAATATACTTGCTTCTTTGGTAAGAGTGGTTATTTTTCAGGTTAAAGCTCTCCCCTTTATCTCCCCTTATTGGCGACCTTGTCTGCACAAGATTCTAGATTGTTCCTGGCTGTTCGATCACCTGCAGGTACAATGGGGGTCCCCAGTCTCTCGCGCCTTTATTTTTTTGGGTCCTGGGCTGAAAAGGTGAGAATCACTGCTGTAGAGCAGCATCAACCAAACCTGCTCAAACAAAAAACCAAATTGTTGAAAAATGCCTTTGCAAGAGCCACAATCTAAATGGTGAAAAGTGGCAAAAACTGATCAATGTGGCAATAAAAATAAGATAAATGTGGCAAATAATGGTCAAACAGCAGCAAAAAAGGGGCAAAAAGGGGCAAAGTAGGCTTAACATGGCCAAAATGGGTGAGAAGCTGCCAAAAAATGAGTTACAAGTGACAAAAAATGGCCCAAAACCACAAAAATTTTGCAAAAAATAAGTGTAAAAGACTGGCAAGAGTGCTGAAAACACACGCACAGTTTAAAAGGGCAAAAAATGGCAAAAAATTGGGAAAAAAATTGCAAATACCAAAAAGCGGGATAAAAGAGGCAAAAAACTAATGGCAAAAATGGGATAGAAGTGGTAAAAATGGGCAAAAAGTGCAAAAGGAAACAGAGCAAGTGGGCTTAAATCAGTACAAATGGATTAAAAGTGGCAAAAAACTGAAAATAAGGGCAATGGAAATACACAGACAAAAACATAAAGGTTGGGGCACGTCGGTAGTGGAGTGGTTAGGGCGCGCACCATGTACGCAGGCGGCCCGGGTTGAAGTCTGGCCTGTGGCACCGTTTCCTGCACGTCTCCCCCTGTTCTCCTCCCTGTTTCCAAGTCTATCCACTATCCTCCTCTATCTAAAAAAGGCCCAAAAATAAATCTTAAATAAATAAATAAATAAAGGTTGAAAATTAAAGCCAGCTGTATTGATGTGGGGATTCAATCTAATTAATGTGACTTGTTATGGATAATTTCTAAGGTCATAGTTTCCCTTTATAAAGGTTTTCTGGGGGAATAATTTCGAGGCTCTTGAGCCACGTGTTGAGTATCACTGCTGTAGAGCATTTATGAGGTCAGGCACCGATGCTGGACCAAAAGGCCTGGCTTACAATCTCTGTTCCAGTTCATCCCAGAGGTGCAGGATGGGGTTGAAGTCAGCGCTCAGTGGGCCAGTCTCACACTGAACTCATTTAGCCATGTCTTTATAGTCCTTCTTTGTGCACTGGGGCACAGTCATGTTGGAATAGAGAAGGGTCCATCGCCAAACAGGAGGAACAGTCTGTTCAAAATAAACCTTTTCAAATCAAAAATAGATGTTAAATTAGAAGACAAAGTGCCACAAGGGACACTTGCTCCTGCCTCTGAACGTTCATGGACCTGAATAAGAAAATCAGGACTCATGGCATATCAACAATGTGTTCAGAATGTTCTTGCATCTTCCATCCAGTTTGAAACCCTATCCTAATGTATCCTGATGCTGCAGCTGACCAACAGAGAAGCTTTCACCCCACTGGACAGCCAGCAGAGTAAACCTGTTGGTGGCTCAGAGGTCAAAGGATCAATAAGGTCAGAAGGGATCGTCCTCTCTTATGGGCTTCAGTTGGTTTCCAGACTTTAAACCAACAAAATATTAGAACTGCATTCAAACATATTCAACTTGATTTGCATCATGCAACACATAGAAAACATAATTACCTGCAAAATCAAGAATTTACCCTGATTAAATATTCAGAACCCTGCTATGCTTACATCCTGACATATCCACCGTTAAACTCCATATGTGAGAGAACCAGAGGAGATCACTGAAGCTGAGCTGAAATCAGAGTTTAACTGAACCATGAATAAAAACACAAACAGCCCGATCAGCCAATGAGCAGCCGTCTAAATCACAGGGCATAAACACAAATGGCCGCTGGCGAGGATGATAAATATTTCACTACAGAGAAAAGTCCGGCTCTGAGATCCATCTCATTGGTTTTCTGTCTCTCTTCCTGTATTCTTTAAAAACTGTTTGGCTCTTTATTCTGATGTTCCTGTAGCTATTATCACCATCCATGTCCATCACTGTAACTCTTCATCAATCCCCGGGAATTAGGATGTTTCTGCAGTTCAAAAGGAGTTCATGCTTAATGAAAAACAGGCAGGGAAGTATGATCACAAATTTAGATTCAGGGCTAGACTAAGGCAGAAGCATCTTAACTCTCAGCATGTGTGAACATTATTGTTAAAGATCTTTTTCACTCTTGTTATCAGGCCATTATGTGTCTTGTATCAAAATCAAGATTCAAGTTAAGACTTACAGCATGTGTAATATTTTGCATCAAGGGAAATATTTCACAATAGCAGAAATGTTTTTGCTGCACACAAAATAAATTGCCGGATGAAAAATGTCCCATATAATGAAATATATTGAAATAAAAAAATATGGTACAATTTTTTGCAGCAGACAAAATATGAAAAAGTTGATGAAATATTTTGCATCAAGACAAAATATTTCATGACAGAAAAGAATATTTGCAGCAGGTGATATATTTATCAACAGCATAACTATGTTGCACCAACTAAAACATTTCCCAAATGGTGACATTTTTCACCGTAGCAAAAACACTGTTGCAGTAGATGATGATTTTTTTTTTTTTCTGCAATATACTGTATATATTTCCCAGAAGGTGAAATATTTCACATTAGGAGAAACATTTTTCAGTACATACCAATTTTTGCAATACATATAATATTTCACATCAGGTAACATATTCTGCAGCAGGTGAAATATTTGGCATCAAGTAAAATATTCCACAGCAGAAATATTTTGCAGCACATATATTACTTCACAATCAGTTTTTGAAGGGCTGGTGAAATACTGCACATCAGGTTACAGAATCCGCATCACATGAAATATTTCACAGCAACATTAACATTTTGCACTAGATGCAATTTTTTTGCAATATACATACAATGTTTCCCATTAGGCAACAAATTCTGGGGCAGGTGAAATATTGCACATCAGGTGACAAATTCTGCAGCAGGTGAAATATAGCACATTAGGTCAGTGGTGGCTGAAAAATTCTATGTACATCTCTAACTTGGCAGGCCAGATGGATTTGTTTCACACATTTATCAGGTAAACCTCTCATAGACAGCGTTTAGGAAAGGGCAGAGCCTTTGACAAAAGCTTGGAGGGTGATTGGATGAATGCTCTGGGTGTCAAATCTTTACGGGCCAATCAGAGCAACAAAACATGTGACATAGCCGCTACAACGTTTTGAAAAGAAAACAACTCACTGCTGTTCTTTGTTCTTCTTTTAACAAAGAAATGTTATCAAGTTCTGATAAAACTGGCGCTTTAGCAGAATCCACGCCAATCTCTTCCGCCATAATTTCCCCGGTCTTTTGTTGCTGCTTTCCTATGTCACAACTCCGCCGTGCCAGAAAGTACCGCCCCTTGTCGCCGATTGGTCCTGTCACTTTCTAACTGGGCCCAAACTGTTCAGATGGGAGCTTTGCAAAATGGATTCGCCAGTGAGAAACAAGGAAACTTACACAAAGAAATGAATAATTTACCTCAGGTTTTGACATTGTTTTTATCCTCTATGGTTAGATGTGAACCAGTTTCAACCAGCCTGTATTCTTTTAAACTCAGAGGCCTTTTCTCCATGTGAAGGTCATCACCATGTCATCATATCACGTCTTCATTTGGGATCAGAGCTTCCAGGCAGCTTCTTCAAACAGTCTTGATACATTTCTTCTGACTATCTCTGCGTCTTTTCTTTCCCTGCAGTCTCAAACACCAGAGACACCAGGATGTAAAATAAGATTAATTTCCATTTATATACATACACTCCTCTAATCCTGGTTATCTCCCCCTCATCCCTGTGACACGTTCATACAGCATTTTGTTTGTTTACTTGTTTTCCCTTTGTTCGACTGCTCTCTATTCTTGTAGTACAGCAGAGAGAGGAGCTGAGGGTTTTGTTTGTATGGAAATCAGGAAGGCGTCTCTCTGGGGAGACGCTCAGAGGGCTGAGCTGTTTGATGCCTGGCCCTCTGGAGTGACGGGACGTCGCTTTCGAGGGAAGTAGAGAGGAGAGGAACCAGCAGGGTGGTGGGAGGATTTCTGTGATGCATTAAGAAGGTCAAAAAGAGCTGTGACTGCTGGACCAGCGGTGAAAAAGAGATTTATATTTCTTAGTTCATCGGTTTATCTCTGTCCTAACAAAAATTCCCAGTTGGCTAAGGTGAAAATGAAAATACTATGCATGATGTTTAGTTGACCTTTAGTTTTGCTCTCTGGCAGTAGTTTTCAATTTGGATGTAGTTTTATTTAAAAAGTTTATTAATAAGACAAGCTTGAAACAGCCTCTGAGAACAGCCTGTCCTCTCAGCAGTGATCTTCTGTGACTTATTCTCCTTGTTAAGGGTGTCAGCGATTGTCTTCTGGACTTTTGTCAAGTCAGCAGTCTTCTCCATGACTGTGGTTGTGTATACTGAACCAGAGTGAAACAATGAAGGCTGAGGAAAACTATGCAAATTGGACTTTTCCCACAATATTCTAATACTTTGAGAAAGTGAATTTTTGATTTTCATGAGCTGTAATCCTGAAATATTTCACTTTGTATGAGATGAATCTAGAATACTAGAACTTTTTTGAAGTCAATCACAGGAAAAAAAATGAACTTTTACACAATATTCTAATTTTTAAGATGCATCTGCACATTGGTGACACTCCACGGTCTGCTCACTCTCGTTGGTTGTTGTGGGTATTCTCTCAGAGGCAGTACAGCCTAGAATTACGAATAACAATCATGTTTCAGTCAGGACCACTTTGTCATATTTTGCTGTCTTTAATATTTCTGAATTATTTGCCACTATTATTATGCATTTACTGCTGTTATTTAAATTAGACGGAATGGCTGTTAGAGGAGCCCCCTGCCTTTCGACAAGACTACGTGGAAAGCATCAGGCAAGGAACAGCAGGGAGAGATGCAGCAAAAACACAGAGTAGACAACAGATGACTAAGTCAGAAGAAGAACAATGGAGGAGCTGGGGTGGAGGAGGGTTGCAAAGAGTCAGCAGGTTACAGCAGCTTAGATAAGGCATCGTGAGTGCATTTAGCCAGTTAGAGACTTGCTGTGATTCAGCTGGCTGTCCGGTGATAAGGGCTTGTGTGAAATCAGCTGATCTCAGTCATGCAGTAGCGCTTGAATCCGTGACCTGCCTGATCTAACACTAGGCTCAATTTGATTTTAAAGAATGGTATGGACACCACACACTTGAGAATTATTTGGACAAATACTCATTTGTGATGAGCCTTGATTTGGAGCAAAAATCACCCAAACCATGTCCCAGCAAGGCTACACTGTCAGCAAGGAGGGGGTGGAGTCATGTTTTGGGCCGGAATCATGGGTAGAGAGCTGGTGGATCCCTTTAGGGTCCCTGAAGGTGTGAAAATGATCTCGGCAAAGTACATAGAGTTTCTGACTGACCACTTTCTTCCATGGTAAAACTTTTCACCCATCGAACCTGCCTTTTACCATTAAATGCCACTTTTTTTCTCCAAATTCTTGCCACTCTTTGCTGCCTTTTGCCCATTTTAGTCACTTTCTACTCATTTTCTGTCATGTTTTTACCACTTTTTGACCATTTTTGCCACTTGTAACTCATTTTTTTGTCACTTCTCACCCAAATTTAGCCACTTTCTGCGCCTTTTGTCACTTTTTCTCACCCATTTTTTTCACTTTTCACCCAGTAATCTGGCATTTTATGCTGATTTTGCCCTTTTACACCCTTTTTGCTGCTTTTTGCCCCCTTTAACTTTATTCATTGCCACTTTAACCCATTTTTGCCATTCTTCACCACTTACATTGTGGCTCTTGCAGAGGTAGTTTTCAACAGTTTGGCTCTTTGCTTGAGCATGGTTGAGTAACGCTGGCTTAAAGTCAGTTTGCTTATTTCAGAGTTAGAGTGTATTTTTATTAGTGAAAGTAAAAAGAGTGAATATGACCAGTCCACTCCAGGCAGATCCCGTCTCATCTTAGCTCGGTTCAGTTCGGCTCGGTATGACAGCAGTCCCCTCATACTCTCTTAGTAAACAGGCCTGCGGTTATAAAGCTTTTACACGCCAATCCTGCCCAACATTCCCTTTATGTGCAAGTGCTGCAGGGCTCAGATGCATAATACATGAGCACTCAGTTAATCTATTGATCCAAAATATGTCTTCTCTTTTTCTCTCTCATTTACTGTCTGTCTTTCTCTCTTTCTGTCAAACACTATCATTACTTCTTGTTCTCTGTTTGTCTTTTCCTTTCTTTAGCTCGGTTTCCTCCATCATCAGGCTGATTAAAGCACATAGACAGACAACAACAGATCAGGAGAAGAAACAATGAGACATGCATGAAGAGGTGAGGATAATAGAAGGTGGAGCCATGAAAGATGCAAACAGTGTGAATAAGAAGGAACCCAAAGAGAGAGCAGTGGTTAGAATGAAAAGAGCAGAATATCTGATGTGTCTGCAGAGATGATGAAGGAAAATAAACAGATAAAAGTAGAGCGCTGCATCTAAACAACTAGGTTTATCAAGTTTCACACCAAGGCCAAATTTTCAAAAGCAAAGTGCCATGTGCATGGATTGCAGAGCAGGTGGAGTATGTGTAATTTCAAGATAGACAACACAAGTTCTCAGTATGGCAACTAAACAGTGGATGAGCCATGGTTAAATGTTAAATGGTTCAAATTAAATCTATCTACCCCTTCTAATGAGTATAGGTTATTTGAAGTCATATGATATCGACGTTGAGATGCAGGAAGTGAAAAGCAGCTTCTATAGAAATGAAAAGGGATGGAGGAAAGTTAGAAGATTAAAGTTCTAAATGGACTTGTATGCTGCTTTTATCATCAGAGCATTTCTGCATACACTGAGTATGATCTCTACACTTTACAAAAGAGGGATGTTCCCCTTTGTTTGGGTAATTAACCTGACATGGAGTCCTGTAGACCTCGTAGCCTCTAGTAGTGTTATAGTACTCTATCTTGGTCTTAAGACTGGTCTCGAGACCAGGCATTGAATGTCTTGATCTTGTCTTGGAATCGAGAGCATTTTTTCTCAGCCTTATCTCTGCCTAGGACTGACCGGACCTGGATTTTCCATCAAGGCCAGACGAGACCACTTCAAGAGGTTAGTTGAACAAATTTGGCAAAATTTGAGATTCTTACATTGTGGTGCTTTGAAATCAGAGTTGCAGACATGGGTTTTTTTTTGGCTGTCAAATGTATTTAAAAGCCATATGGTCACTTTATTTTCAGGCTTTTCTCGGGGCACCCTCGTTTTAGTCTAGGCCACCTCATTAGGTTTTTTTTTAACCGATTCTGTTGAACCATTCGTCCGTTTCCATGTTTCTTACTGGCAAAAATCCATCTTGCAAAGCTCCCAACTGAACCATTTGGGCCCGGTTAGAAAGTGACAGGACCAATCAGCATTGAGAAGCAGTACTTTCAGGTGTGGTAGAGTCATGATGTATGCAAGCAGTGAGAAGAGGCCGGTGCAAAGCTTTAGTTTTATCAGAACTTGATGACATTTCTTTGTTGAAAGAAGAACAAAGAACAGCAGTGAGTTGTTTTCTTTTCAAAAATGACAAAAGTCGTGTACTGACATGTCTAGAATCGCCATGGTTTGCGTTATGCAGTTCTCTATGGAGTTTACTCCTTGGTAGCGGCTATATAAAGTAGTGAGATGTGACAGACAGAAAGTTCATCCAATCACCCTCTGAGTTTGTTTTCAAAGGCTCTACCCTTTCCTAAATGTTGTCTATGAGTGGTTTACTAGATGGATGTTTGAAAAACACATCCATCTGGCATGCCAGCTTAGAGATGTACAGTGCTCAACAAATTTATTAGACCCCGTCATATTTGTCTCAGAGACCATCCAGCATCATGGAGTGCTTTAATGCGGACTCTCTCATTTTCAGCTAGCTCTCCATGTTTTACCATTTTTAACAGGAATGAGAGATTTCAAACTGAATTCACCCAAATTTTAGCCGGGTCACTGGGCTTCTCTGAGAAGTCAAAAATGAATCAAGCATAACATTCAACCACTAAAACTCATTTTTCTATTCAGGAATGCAAGTAAATAACTATAATATGACATAGTAGTCAAGAAATATTAATGTGCTTTACTATTTTTTCAGTTGTTTAGTAAATGAGTAAATTTGAAAATTCATGGATAAAAATAATTATTTTTTAGCATTAAAAATATCATTTGGGTTAAAGAACTTCTACATATTGGTGTATTAACCATTGCAGAAACATAAAAAATGATTTTGGTAATTACCAATGCTGTTAATTTAGGGCAGCTGTGGCATAAACCTTACTCTGGTTAGGGTTAGTGTGGTCTAATAAATTTGTTAAGCACCGTACATAAGCATGGAAAATTTCAGCCTTTACTGACCTGATGTGCGATATTTCACCTGCTGCAGAATTTTTCTCTTGATGTGCAATATTTCACCTGCTGCAGAATTGCCATGTAAGGTATTTAAGGGTATTTAATGTAAGGGTACATCTGAATTACATTCATTGTTTGAGGTTAAAATTATATATTTAAATATTATATTATATTATAATATTATATTTAAAGGGTACTAGTTTATATGGTAATCTCTTGCTTTAAGGTTGCCCTTGGTTACAGCTAGTGGAGTGATACAGCTTTACGACGAGTCGTGATGCAACTGCTTTATTCCTGAGGACACAAGAGGAAAGGTTTGTCATGCTATGCTAAAACGAGCAAATAAAGTGTTCAAGAAGAAATTTAGAAGTTGTCCCCGTGCTCTTTGCTCACTCACAGCCTCAAATACAACACTACAACTCCTACACTATTTTAAGATTACATAAATGCCATGCTTTGAAGACACAATGAAAAAACTTTCCATTAAATGTTATTTCAGATTGATATTTTCCAGCTTAAAACCAATGGTCAACCATGGCCTCCTATTCTGTCTATGAATACAGACACAGACGTGGTTATTTTGATGGCTTTTGTCATGGCTGATCTCTTATCCACTGAAAGTCAACCTTTAAACCTCCCAGTGCTCCCCAGCCATTTGACAACACTGTGGCTCTGCTCACCAATACTGTAACATCCTGTCCTGGTCGCTCTGTTTACAGTACTATCCTCATGCATATTTTACTCTCTCTCTCCCTCTCACACATCCACCTACCTCTCCCTGGGACTTCAAGCACAATGAAGGGATGGACACAGGACAGTGAGACGGTCTACAAGCTCTGCTAGTACCACAATCGACCCATCCAGTCAGGATGAGGACCTAAAGGAGAAGTTATGTAATTAAATGGCTGTAAAGACATTCTTATGGCATCCATAGCAGAACCACTTATTTCCCACTATAAACACTTTTCCTGGATCCGTAATGCCATGTGTGCCATGCAATGTTTTTCAGGATTCCTGCTGTCCTTGAATGATGAATCTGTGCATTATTTTGGGATTTTATAGAAAATATTTATGATTTTTTTTTTTTTATGGTGCCAGTTTCAAACACGTACACCCAAGATGTCTTCTGAGAGAGATCAAGGACATTGGAGCAACAGTGTGGCGTGCAAATCAACACAGACAGACATGGCCTCATAGCTTTAGGCTTCCTTTAGCTAGCCATATTCAAATTTTAAAACATTCCTCAAGCCATCTTCTTCCACTGATAGGACAGGAGGAGAGTTAAGAATTGATAAAGCCTGTCCTGGTCGGAGCTAAGCAAGTCTCCAGGTTGTTGTTAAAATTGATTTAAACAGGACAACCCCCTGAGAATAAAAATGCTCATTTATAAGATCATCCACAAGAGTGGAGACCTTCTGGAAGCAAACTTTGTGACTGCTGTCTTCAGCTCTGGGGAAATTCACTGGAAAGTGTTTTTAGGTGGAGACAAGCAGGTGGCAGAAAAGTTAGCTAACGGTAATCTCACATTAGAGAGTGAAAACAACAGCTTCTCTAAAGTAAACATAGCAAAGATAATTTGTGCCAGAACAGGATCCAGCACCTAAGTCACTTTCAATAACATTTTTAATTTCAAATTTCTACTTTCCGGCATTGATAGCTCTTTTCCAGATGAGTAAGCTGCCCATGCCATAGGCCAGGGGTGTCAAACTCAATCCCAGCGGGGGCCAGAATCTGGATTTAGGTCTAAGCTATTTTTTATTGAGAATAAGATCTGACATGAGTTCATTCTGTTTTTATTAACATTTTACACAGCGTCCCAACTTTTTTGGGATTTGGGTTGTATATTCTTATGTGAACTCCACTTGTATAGCTGGATTGGTGTTATCTCTTTAATTAATTATTGAATAATGTCAATGTATCTGCTTAGATTAGAGATCCTGGGTTTGGATGGATGCTACAAAGGTGTTAAATGATATTATAAATGCCATTGGCCCGAAAGAACATTGTGTTGCACTTTATCTAGATTTATCGAAAGCCTTCGATACCGTTAACCACTCTGTCCTATTACAGAAGCTGGCTGATATTGGGTTTTCCCCAACGGCACTAAGATGGTTTTCAAATTATTGAAGTGGTAGAAGACAAAGCTTTAAAGCTGATGGTCAGTTGCCTAGCTTTTTAAATGTTCAAAATGGTGTCCCAGAAGGATCCCTATTGGACCCAATTTTATTTATTATTTACATAAACAAGTTGTGTATGAATGTTACTGAGGCAGTTTCATTTCTATGCGGACGATACAGTCATGTATGCATCGTCCTCTTCCTTAGAAAGTGCAACTAACAAAGCACAGGTGGCCTTTAGTGTTGTCCAGAGAAACCTCTGTGACTTTATACTTGTACTTAATGCCAACAAGACCAAAATGATGCACTCCTCAAGGCCTAAGCCACAAGTTCAAGGCAGTGCTCAGATTTTTACCTTAAACAACGAGGAAATTGAATGTGCTTAAACATTTAAGTATGTTGACTTTTTGTTAGGAGAAAATCTGTCTTTTAACCATCATATTGACTGTCTTGCAAAGAAACTGAGGGTAAAACTGGGGTTCTTCTATCAAAACAAATGCTGTTTTTCTTTTGTTGCAAGAAAGAAACTAATTCAAGCAACATTTCTGTCTGTAATGGATTATGGTGATGTTCTTTACATGCATGCTACCTCATCCTCTCTGAAAATGTTAGACGCAGTCTACGATGCTGCCCTGCGATTTATCACTGATCTGGTCGTCCTTATACAACAGAAGGATGGAACATTGGTATATCTTTCTTTATAAAGCTATTTTACATGAATTAACTTCTTATCTCTGTTCTATACTGACTACAGCTGTCAGTTGCTGTAATCTTCGTTCTCATGGACTCATCATGTATGAGATTCCTCGCGCTCGCTCTGTCTTTGGTCAAAGAGCTTTTAATGTGTTTGCTCCATCGTCTCGGTCAGAGTTGCAGGGACATCTTAAACTGGAGCGTTGTGTTAGTTTAGGAGATTTCAAAACTAGAATTAGGGAACATTTGACCAGTTTGTGCACGTGTTTTTCTGCTGAAAGCTGCTGATTTGTTGATTGATGTAACTTTTGTACTATGTCCTGTTCTAATGCCATATGGACTCCCTTGTAAAAGAGATTTTTGTATCTCAATGGGAATAAATCCTGCTTAAATAAAGGTTAAATAAGATGAAATAAAATAGTTATTAAATGCCTGCAATTGCAACAGATACAATATTTTGTTTCTGCTGGAGCGTTTCAGCTTCCTGGTTATTTAAAGAGAATTTAAACAAATAAAATCTGTCTCAAACAAGTGCCCTCGCTTTAACATGAACACATATCTTTAGAGTCTTGTTCTTTCTTCCACTTCAGCTACAGTCGTTTACCATCATGCAGCACAGCGTGATATTTTACCAGGACACTTGGATGACTTTGTCGTCAATATTGTGATCTCTGAAAGCTTAGTCAAGCAGAAGGATGTTCTACCTCCGTGTGTTTCCTCTCAGAAAGGAGATCGACGGGAGAATAAACCCTCTCCAAAGCTTCAGGCTCAGGTAAAGTGCTGAGGATCTCTCCCAGAGCGAACCAACTAACCTTTTCCTCCAGCCTCGTGTCTTTAATTTGTACTGGCAGACAATGAAATATTTACAAGGAACTCTACAGGCAATTACATTAAAAGTGTGTGGTTAGACACCGCCTACCCTTCGGCGGGCCCCCTCGGTGAGAAGCCGAGGCCGGTTTGGTGAATGGTCGCAAAGTTTACAACGTCAGATTTTACTCACTATCAATAATTCAGAGCTGGAAGAAGCAGAGAGGGAGAGGAAAGGAGGACAGGAGTGAACGGAAAAGAAGGGAAGGAGAGGGCGGGAGGAGGAGGAGGAGTGTTCAGACGGCGGTGGATGTCGGCTGCACTTCAGTGTCCATTTGCTAAATGTGGCAGAAATACGCTGTGTGGCGGCCATGTTGTGCTCGCTGAAAGCTGGGCCGGACGTTTGATTCCCTCAGAGTCCATCCTGCACTCACAGTCAGCCATGCATAGCTGCACATACATGAACATGTATGGTTCATATAGGTAAAAACAAAATCATCTGACAGTAGAGCACAAAAACAAACGTGTTACCGAACAAGCCCCCATGGTGGAGAAGCTGCAAAAACAACAACAAGGAAAACTGCTGTTGAATTTAAGAGCTGAACATAAATTATTTAATTTATTTATTTAATTTTATTTAACCAGGAAAACCTCATTGAGATCAAAAATCTCATTTACAAGAGTGTCCTGGACAAGAGGGGCAGCAGCAAAAAAGCTGCTAAATATAAGTCAGCTATAACAGAGATTCTCTGCCTGACTGAGGCTGATCACCAATCACTCCTAAAACGATGACTCGCTCCGGGAGACAACAAACATGCTGCACACACTTATTTAAAGGCAGACTTTAGGCCAGCGTACCATAGTGAGAGCCATTATCAACAAATGAGGAAAACTTGGAACAGAGGTGAACCTTTCCAGAAAAGGCCATCCCATCAAAATGACTCCAGAATTCTAGCCAAACCACGGTGAGAGCCATTATCAACAAGTTAGGAAAATTTGAACAGAGGTGAATCTTCACAGGAGTGGCTGGCCCACCAAAAGGACTCCAGGAGTCCAGCTAACCAAGATGAGAGCTATTATCCACAAATGAGGAAAATTTGGAACTGAGATTAACCTTCTCAGGAGTGGATAGTCCACCAAAAGGACTCCAGAACGCTAGCCAACCAAGATGAGAGCCATTATCCACAAATGAGGAAAACTTGAAAAGAGCTGAACCTTCCCAGGAGTGGATGGCCCACCAAAATTACTCTTTCATTATTTGGCTTCATCTGAAGCTAACTAATTCTAATTATTAAGACAAAAAGCTCACGGAGGTATTCATAAGCTAATATTATGGATGATTTCCATATTTGTGCATCGTCTTCATAGTGAGGAGGGTGTCTTGTATTTCTGCATTTTATTTTATTACATTTTAATATGAGATAGGAAATAATTTATTTTTTTATTAAATGACTAGCCATGATCTTCAGGTTCTATTTTCGTTTACATCCTCTCTTTCTCTCCTCCTCCATTCATCCCTCTCTCTCTCTCCTCCCTCCCGTCCCAGCTGGACTCCTCGCGTGTCGCCCCCCTCGGTGTCGCCTTCCCAGAGGAGCATCCTGCCTGCTAGTGGAGGTGGGTGATGTATATTTGATGAGCGGGTGCAGGGGACCCTCTGGAGGGCCGTGGCTCCAGCAGGACAATGGGCCTTGCTCAGGTTTCCTGCTGGCCGTCACCCACGCTGCTGCTCTTTTTGTGGGCCGGCGGGTGAGTCAGGGCTGGAGTTTCAGACAGAGCAGAGTTACAGCAGAGGGGACCGACTCTGACATCTCAGTGTTTACTGCCACAGAATCCATGGAACAATGAAAACGAACTTCTCAGTTTGATTTTAGAATAGTTCCAAAGAGTTTTAATAGCACCAGACACAACACAATCAGTGTTTTACTATCTTACTTTTCAGATTTATTTCATTAGCACAAAATTTGAAGAAAAATATGGATTAAACTAGAATGGCCATCTGAGGCGGCAGATCCATGCCACGGAGGAACTCACGCTCCCATTGATTACTATGGTGTTCAAAATTCGAAGTCCGAGAAAAACCGAATGGGTCCGCGGATCATCACCAAAATCTAATCGATTCTTTCCTGTCACTATCCCAATATTCCCTGAAAGTTTGGTGAAGATGTGACTTTCCGTTCTTGAGTTATCTTGTACACATACAAACAAACAAAGATACGGAAACCTTTACATAACCCCCTGCCGATTTCATCGGCATGGGTAAAAATGAGAATTTGATTTTATTTCCTCTATTTAAGTCCACACCTGTAGAAAAGAGCTGTTTGCTCCAGTGTTAGTGTGGACAACAGGGTCTCTATAGATCAGTGTTACCCAACCCTACTCAACCAAAGAGCCAACTGTTGAAAAATACCTTTGCAAGAGCCACAATCTAAGTGGGGAAAAGTGGCAAAAATGGTTTGAAGTAGTTGTAAAAAAATAGGTTAAAGGTGGCAAAAATGGTCAAAAAGCAGCAAAAAAGAGGCGAAAATGGGGAGAAACAGTGGAAAAGTCAAAAAATAGCATGAACTGGTAGAAGTGACAAAAAGAATGTGTTACAAATGGAAAAATGTTCAAAAAGTGGCAAAATTGTGGCAAAAAAATGAGCAAAAAGTGACTAAAATGGGCAAGATTGGCAAAATAGGAAACAAGTGGTATGTAATGGTAAAAGGTAGCTTAAATGGGCATAAAGTGGGAACAAAATAGGAAAAAAGGGGAAAAAATGGGTAGAAAGTGGAAAAAAATTGTGAAAAGGGCAAAAATGGGAAAAAAGTGGCTAAGTGAAGAGGCAAAAATTCTGCAAAAAAGAAAACAAGTGGTATTTAATGGCAAAAGGTAGCTTATTTGGGTGAAAAGTCACAAAAAATGGGCAAAAAGTGGCAAAATGAAGTTGCTAAAATGGGCAAAAAATTGGAAAAAGGGATATTTTATGGCAAGAGGTAGCTTAAATGGGCAAAAAGAGGAAAAAATGGGGGAAAAGTGGCAAAAAGCAGTTGCAAAATGGCCAAAACATAGGAAAAATAGGTGTTTAATGGCAAAAGATAGCTTAAATGGGTGACAAGTGGCAAAAATGTTTAAAATGGCAAAAAAGTTTCCCCTTTTTTAAGGTTTTCTGGGGGAATGATATTTCAAATCAAGACATAAAAGGACCACAAATCATCACAAATGAACCACACGATGAGTATCACTATAGATAATCCCTTCCAGCCATTCTTCCTTGAAATAAAACCTTCAGAGTGAATCAGTCAGTGAAAATGAATTAGTGACCTTGTTTATAACGAGGGCCACACTTATTTGATTCTCTCTGTCAAAGGGCAAAACTGTGAACCATTAAAGGATGTATGCAGGTAAATTCAATTATAATGACTGTCAAACGATTAGAATATTTAAATTGGGATTAATCTCTTTGAGTTGCATTTTAAAATATCACAGTTTTCATCTAAAACTGTTTTTTTGTGTCATCTTGGGTTTTTCTTCGATCTTAATCTGAGAGATCTGACTTCCTGTTTGAACACAGACCTGCTTTTATTTTGAAAGAAACTAAGAAACCAGTCTATATCGAAGATTGAGTCACATAACTGAGGAAAAAAGGAACTTGTTATGGATTGGCAAAAAAATGGCCAAAAATAAAATAAATAAGTTGCAATATGAACCAAAAGCTGCTGGAATGGGCAAAAATTAGAGAAATTCATGGAAGATTTTTGTCAGACTTTATTCATGTTTACAAATTTGCTCCTATCTAGAATTAACCTGTGGGCCACACTGAGTAAACAGGGGGCCGAATGTGGTCCCCAGGCCGCCTGTTGGCCACTCATATTTTACAATGTCCAGATCTCAATTATTCATGGAAATATTTCACTCAATATGTGCATATTAAAAGTATTTTACTGGTGTTTATTCTGTTAAAAAACAAAAAAACAAACAAAAAAAAAAAACGGATAGATATATCGATGATAATAATAATAATCATAATCATAATAATACAATAATAATAATAAAATAACAATGATAACAACAACAATAATAACAATATTATTATTATTATTATTATTTTTATTATTATTATTATTATTATTATTATTATAACAGGTGTATTTTAAAGCTTCCTAATCCCACTAAAAGAGGGATTACCGGGATAGCCCCGCCCCTTCATCCCCTCTGACCCCTCCCCCTGAGGGAGCACCTTTAGGTGATTATTGGTGTGATTATTCCGTCTGATCGTGCGCGTGTCTGCCTGCTGGAAATCCCCTGTTTTGATTGACAGGGAGCCTGCCCGGTGACCTCATGGGTAAATATTCATGGTGAGCTCGTGAGTTGTTGTTCATTGGTTCATAGAGGGCTGAGTTTGTGATGAAGGTCTTCTCTGCAGCCACAGAGTCAGTGAAACATGATTCATTCATGGTTTAATGAAGAGACAGTCATGGAGGAATTCCTGCGACTCTGACATTAATTAATCATTTCTAAAGATTAACTCTCTCTCTCTCTCTCTGCTCAAGATCACACATGAACACGTGCATTTGTTGCATTTTCACTCCACACAGGTGTTTGAGCCAAAGATCAGTCGACTGATCGATTACTTTCCTACATCCAGACCGCTGTCTGTGTTTATCATGGTAGATCCTGATTAAATATGATTGTATTAATGCTACAGGAGATGCTTTTGTTCTAGTTTAGGTAAAAAACTCAGCAGAGGAGAGAGAGGGAGAGGAATTACAGATCTAACAGTCAGTGAGACTGAATGCCTCAGGATGAACTAAAAGAAAAGACACCACAGATTTAAGAACCGGTCTGAAGGATCTCTGAAATAAATTTACCCATAAATGTACGCATTTCATTACATTTAGGCCACAGGTTTAAAATTAATTCATCAGAATACAGATGTTTAGGGATAACTTCTGAGATATTGAAATGAATAAACATAATTATTAATATTGTGCATTTTTCATCATATATGTTAATACTGCTTTGGCAGTAACATACCCCATTTGTTTATGACAATAAAGAACAATTAAACCCTTCTCCATTATGATTAATAATTGAAAAAATTGATAAATGAATAAATAAATGAATAAATAAATAAATGAACTAGATGTATTCTAATGCTTTGGTTCTCAACTGATGGGTCGGGACCCAGAAGTGGGTTGTGGAGCTATTTTTAGAGGGTTGGACAGGTTTGCTTGGAAAACAAATTCTAGGTCTGTTGACTGATGGAGAAACGTTTTAGGGCTGCATTTTGTACTTACAGAGGTGGTTGGGTTGTGATGCTTCATCAGTTAAAAACTCGTCCAGTGGTTCTCAGAGTGGGGGTCAGGATACAGTGAAGGGGGTTGTGGGATGTTTTCCATAAAAAAGAGAAATTTTGTATGATTTAAAATCAGAAATTGTATCTGTTGTTATAGAATCAAAATGTAGTTATTAATACTTGTCCTTAAATGCATGTAAAAGTTTAAAAGACTACCTAAAATGCAAGTTTTGTACATGATGCTTTGAACAAAATCATGTGCTTTTACCCCTGAGAGCAGTGTTACTCTGATTTGTGGCTCTTTGATGTCTTAATTTGAAATATTATTCCCCCAGAAAACCTTGAAGGGAAACTTTTTTGCCCCTTTTCACCCAGTAGAGCTACTATTTGCCTTGAAATACCACTTGTTTCCTATTTTTTGCCCATTTTTTTCCACTCTTGACTGCTTTTTGGCCATTTTAGTCAATTTCCACTTTTTTTGTCACATTTTGCACATATTTGCAATTCTGTTTGCCAGTTTTACTCATTTTTGCCTGTTTTTTCCACTTACTGCCCATGTTTGCAGTTTCTTTTGACAATTATATCCCATTTTTGCCACTTTGTACACATTGAAGTTGCCTTCTCACTCATTTTTTCCACTTTTAGCCTATATCTGCCAGTCTTGCCCTTTACTCCACTGTTTTGCTACTTTATGCCCAAATTAGCCACTTCTTTTTGACATTTAAATCCCTTTTTTTCCATCTTTTACCCATTTTAGTTACATTTCGCTAATTTTTGCAAATTTTAGCCTATATTTGAAATTCTATTAGTGTTTTTTTTTTTTTTTTTTACCAATTTCTGCCATTTTTTGCCCATTTTGACACTGTTTTACCCCTGAACTCTCATTCCGGCCACTTCTTTTTGACATTCATATCCCATTTTTGCCATCTTTTACCCATTTTAGTTACATTACACTCAATTTTGCCACATTTTGCCCATGTCTAAAATTCTGTTTGCCAGTCTTTACCCATTTGTCACTTTTAAATCATTTCTTTCTACTTTAAACCCATGTTTTGCACTTATTTTTGTCATTTTTTACCAATGTCTTCCATTTTTGGCCCATTATTCCACTGTTTTTAATCACGAAATGCCAGGCAAAGGTTTAAGAGGCAGACACACTCAAAGAGTTGAAGTCCGTTTAATACAATCAGGGTTCGGTACACAGGAGATCAGTCACACAGGCAGAGGTATCCAAATCAGCAGGCAATATCAGGAGGAATCTAAAAGCTGAACTGGGTCTAAATCACAGAGAATCTATCAGAAAACAAGGCTCGAAAGTACTGCACACAAGGAAACAAGACGATCTCGCACAGAGGACAGGGAGTGAATGAACTAAATACACAGGGAGGACGACAATCAGCCGGGGATCACCAGGTGCAGCCACTCAGACAATCAACACAGGTGAGACACACGAGGATGATCAGGACGGGGAAAAACAGGTAGGGATGGGCAGGAAGGAGTGATCTGGAAAGGAGACACAAGGTAAGTAACCAAAATAAAACAGGAAATAACAAGACTGGAAACGTGAGGGAAAAGGTAACTTCACTAACTCAGCCTGGGGATGTGACAATTCTGCTATTTACGCTCATATTAGCCACTTCCTTTGACACTTAAATCCCATTTTTTTCCATCTTTTACCTCTTTTTGTGACATTTTACTCATTTTTGCCACTTTAGCCTATATTTGCAATTTTTTACCCAGTTTTTACCAATTTCTGCAATTTTTTGCCCATTTTGACACTGTTTTACCTCTGAACTCTCATTTTAGTCACTTCTTTTTGACATTCTATCCCATTTTCACCATCTTTTACCCATTTTAGTTACATTTACCTCATTTTGCCACATTTTTCCCATATTTGCAATTCTCTTTGAAGGTTTCTACCCATTTTTGCCTGTTTCTTTCCCTTTTTTTCTACTTTTTGGCCAGGTTTGCCTTTTCTCTTGACAATAATATCTTATTTTTGCCACTTTGTACACATTGAAGTGGTCTTCTCACTATTTTTTTCCACTTTTAGCCTATGTTCACCAATTCTTGTTGCCAGTTTTTACCAATATCTGTCATTCTTGCCCTTTACTTCACTGTTTTGCTATTTCATGCCCAAATTAGCCACTTTTTTGGACATTTATATCCTATTTTGCTGCTTTTACTCATTTTAGTCACATTTCACTAATCTTTGTCGCATTTTGCCAACTCTGTTTGCCTGTTTTTACCCATTTTTGCCTGTTTTTACCTCTTATTACCATCTTTGCCATTTCATATCTCATTTTTGACGCTTTGTACCCATTTCAGTTGCTTCTCACTAATTTGTACCACCTATTACTTGTGTTCACCACATTTTGTTTCCAGTTATTACCATTTTATTTTATTGTTTGCCCTTCACTCCACTGTTTTGCCAATTTATGTCCATGTAAGCCACTTCTCTTTGCCATTTATATCCTATTTTGCTGCTCTCACCCATTGTTGGAGCTATTTACATTATTTCAGAATTTGAGAATTAATTTTGATATTTCTAATGTATTGATTGTGGCTTTTGTTTTGATGTATTTAGTAGTTTGGCACAAGGTGACGGCTATGTTATGGGTGATTAGGATAGGATGGGTGGGGTTATAAGGAAGAGATGAGTAAAGAGCACACAGGAGAAGCTAAATGTTTGTGAGAAACCTTTGTGAAAAAACACCATAAAAACAATTATGTTTTGCATGGACGTTGACATTTTTGATCCTGTGAGTTTTGAGTTTATTTTTCACTCATTTCTCCCACTTCTTGCCCATGTTTGCCACTTTTTACCCAGTTTTTACCCATTTTTGCTGTTTTTTGGTCATTTTTTCCTCAGTCTCCAAATGGTTTAGCTGAGCGTTCCCATCCACATTGTTGACTTTACCAATGAAAAGGTAATTTTGTTTTAATTAAAGAGGTTTACATAAAAGGCTGTATTGTACCACAGCATAAATAAATAAAATGTATGTCCTATGGCTTTGGTAAGAGTGGTCTTCATTCAGACTAAATATAAAATACCGTCACCACAGCTTAACTTTACCTGACCTTCATTTTTCTGACCTCCACAGTCTGTCTGAGACCCAGAAAGCTCTCCCTTTTTTGCAGCAGTGAAGATGGATGAGATGAAGTGCTTCCACCAAACTCAGTCTGCTTTAATGTATGCATCTTGTCTGTATTATCTTGTTGTGGATGTTGGTAACTGACTAAATGCTCCTTTATTTAGTGTTTATTTATTTATTTGTTTGACACCTAACAGTTAAACTTTCTGCCTCCAGGATCTAATGGTCCCTGTTTTGTTCCTGAGTTTCCTGCTGGTTTTATTTCCAGTTTTTCAGCCAATATTCTCTCTCCACAGTGTAACCACGCATCATCACTTCATGGTTTCTCCCTTCCAGCGAGCCAGGCACGCTTGGGGGCGTGACTATGCCCATAGACTCCAACGTGATTGGCCGGTGCGTCAAGAGGAGGTAGAGATGCTCCACCAATGAGGATGAGCGTGAGCGTAAGACGCACAGATATAGGAGCTGCAGGCGAGGAGCATCTCTATTACAGGAGTCATTAACCGGCGGTAGGAGCCAGGAGCCCCGCAGGAGCCTAGGAGTTACTTCTCCTTCTCTGTTTCGGTGTTTTTTTTTTTAAAGCGATCCTGACTGACCGTGAGACCCCATCACGACTACTTTTCTTTTTTGAAATCTGTCCAACACGGCTGGTTTCCCTCTTTGAGGCGTTTCTCTGTTAAAACTCACCAAAACGGAGCCGAACGAGGAAGACGGACAACGACCCTCCCTCACTTCTGCAATCATGATGTCGATGAACAGCAAGCAGCCTTTCAGTATGCACCCCATCCTGCACGAGCCTAAATACACTCCGCTGCACTCCAGCTCCGAGGCCATCCGCAGGGCCTGCCTGCCCACACCGTCGGTGAGTCCAAAATCCAGTCCAGCACTGGGTCTCTGCAGCTCCTGTCAGCTGCCAGCGAAGCTTCCAGAACCTTATCTTTGGTTTAAAATTCATTAAAAAAATACTTAGAAAACACATATCATTGGCAAACCTTTACTTTCAGTCTTTATAATCTGTTTACTTAGGCACGCTCGCGCAGTATCTGGCTTTAAACTAGGCAAAGACAAACACAGACATGATTGGTTGCTTCATCATATCCGGATTAGGTGCAGTTTGGATTATGGTTCAACATTTATTTTGATAACAGAGCAAAACTACGCGACATTCGTCTGAAAAAAGAAGTTTTGTTTTTTTTGAATGAATTTAAATAAACTAAGAGGAAACTGAGGAAGAAATGCGCCTCGTTGAGAAAAATAATCTACATTAACTTTGTTAAATGTCAGAAAATATAAGAAAAATAATTATTTTAAAAAGTGTGTACTAATAATTGATGTATTAAGAATGCAAAGTGGACCTAAAGCACCAGCTATAATGCCAAAAACACCTCCAAATACATGATGTTTGCTCTGTGCGTAAAGACGCGCAAATGATTGGCTTTCAGGATTAAAACTCAGCGCACAAACAAATACAGGCATCAGCAATGTAGTAAATTTTGAGAAATTGTTCAATAATATTTCAGTTGTATGAATTAATTACATACTGTGTCCGAAAAATAAGCTTTGCTTGAATTAAATGTGTGAAGGAAACGGTGGAAGAAGCGTCTTGCTGGGAAGCATTTGGGAAATAAAGATCTTTTAGCCTTTAGCTGTTAAAATGACAGAAAATTAATGATAAATAGAATTAATGAAAATGCAAGTAAAATAAGTACACAGCTTGTGCGTAAAGACGCGCAAATGACAGGCCTTAAGGGTTTAAAAGAAGCACACAGCCTAGCACTGATGCTGTATCTGTCCTGATGAGGACTGGCTCATTTTCTCAGTGTTAATTTCGATAATATTACTTAAAAACCTGCTTTTTTTCTTGTATAAATCCTACTGTGTTTGCTTGAATGAGATGCATTTCACCAGAGAAAACAGAGAAATAGACGCGTCTTGTTTGGGCTCAGTTAGGATATGCATAAAATATCGCAGGGACTGCTAAAGTGAGACAAGGATCATTTATGTGTGGATTAGCAGCAGTAGTAAGATCTAAAAAAAAAAGTCGTTTTGGATACTTTAAGTTGAAAGTTTGTGCGTAAAGACGCGCAAATGACAGGCCTTTAGGGTTTAAAAGAAGCGCACAATCTAGCACAAGCATCACTGATGCTGTATCTATCCTGATGAGGACTGGTTCATTTTTTCAGTGTTAATTAGGATTATATGACTTTAAAACCTTTTTTTCTTCTTGTAGAAATCCTACTGTGTTTGCTTGAATGAGATGCATTTCAACAGAGAAAAACAGAGAAACAGACGCGTCTTGTTTGGGCACAGTTAGGATATGCGTAAAATATTGCAGGAGTGAGAAAAGGATCATTTAGCACTCGCTCTGTCTTTGGTGAAAGAGCTTTCGCTCCAGCGTCTCGGTCAGAGTTACAGGGTCATCTTAAAGTGGAGCGTTGTGTCAGTTTTGGAGAGTTCAAAACTAGAATTAGGGAACATTTGACCAGTGTGTCTGAAAGCTGCTGGTTTGTGGATTGATGTTCTATGTCCTGTTTAATGTGTGAAACTCATGCTGCTGTCTTGGCCAGGACTCCTTTGTAAAAGAGATTTTTGTATCTCAGTGGGAATAAATCCTGGTTACATAGAGGTTAAATTAAAAAATAAATACAGTTATGTGTGGGTTAGCAGCAGTAGTAAGATCTAAAAAAAAAAAAAAAAAAAAAAAGTCGTTTTGGATACTTTAAGTTGAAAATTTGTGCGTAAAGACGCAAAAGGAGCGTCAAATCTTCCCAAAATCCTATGAAAAAGTGTGCGCCCTGCCTCTGCAGTAAAAGGAAGTAAAAGATGAAGGAGGCGGCGTGGATTCTCCGAGCGCGTGTTATCTCATATTGTCCCATTCATATTCAAACTCACACTCGTCTCATTTCATTGTCCGCAGAAATTATTCAGGAGATCGTAAATATTAATTTTAAATGAATATCCATCCACGCTGACACAGTTTCCATGCTTTGTTGGGCAGATCCACTGATGTCCAAGTTTCATTAGATAACATTTTTGGAGAAGAAAAAGAGGAAGTGGGAAAAAAAAAAAAATTTTCAAATACATTTTGATGTTGATATGACCATTTTAAATACAGGGAACGCCGTGCGTATTTTGGTCTGTTGTCCTCAGATAAAAATAATTTCAGACTTCTTTTTTTTTTTTTTTTTTTTTTTTTTAGGTTTGACAGAACCGGAAATTTAAACTTAAACATGAAACTTTCACGTGAATATGTGGCATCAAACATCCCTCATGAATCTGCTTTTGGATGTGTTTTGTTTAGGTCAGGTTTTTGAGCCATTCATTCACTTTCATTTTAAATTCTATCATCTGTTCAAGCTGGCACCTTTTTGGGGGCAGATCCAGTGATGTCCAAGTGCCATTAAATATGATTTTTAAGAACGAAAGGAGACAGTTATTTAAAGTTAAGCTCTATTTTCTTTATTTGTAGGCTATTAAAATCCATTTTTGCGTAGAAAGCGTTGTGCGTAATTTGAGTTGTACCCTTAAATGTTGCTAGGATGGTTCGGTGCTGGGCGCAGAACATTCAATTTATTTAGTTTGTTTGGTCAGTTTTGAAGCAATAAAGTTTAACTTTAGCATAAAGCCCTATCATATAAAGTTCTGTTCTGGTAAATGTGCCAAATATCTAAACCAGACCGCCTTTGTTCATATTTCTTCCTTCACTTTTTTTCTTTATGTAGATTTTTTAAAATATAAATATGAAGGAATTGAAACAAAAAATCTTTGTCATATAATTCAACGTGAATGAAAAGATTTTTATGGGATAGAGTAGAAGCTTCACTTCAATTCAAACTTAAGGACTGGAGGTCCTGATAAAAAGAGAACACAGCACATAAAAGAATACATCTTTAAAAATAAAGGCACATAACAGCTCATTATTTAGACCCACTGTATGAAAAACTAAAAAAAAAAAAATAGTGTAGACTTAAAAGAGGCATCTTTAATGTCTCCATAAAGGTGACAGGGCTTAAAAGATTTCGTTCCCAGAGGAATTAAAATCAATTTACGCACAAGATCTCTAAATAAAGCTTTTAGATTATCATCTCCTGCAGTTACAAACATCTCACCTGCACTCAGAGCATCATTAAAGGTTACTTTTAGCCTCTGCAAGCTTGATCTCTCGAGTTGATTCATCCAAAGGAAAGGGTTTGCACCTTTAAGTTCTAGTAGAGACTGTTCAGTTTGGTCAAAGATGTGACTAAGTGTTGATTTTTCTCATTTTTCCTCCCCTTTCTCTGCTCCTCGCGCAGCTCCAGGGGAACATCTTCGCGGGCTTCGATGAGACTTTGCTGCAGAGGGCCGAGGCTCTGGCCGCCGTGGACATTGTGGCGCAGAAGAGCCACCCGTTCAAACCGGACGCCACCTACCACACCATGACAACCATGACCAGCATGACCTGCACCCCCACCTCCTCCTCTGCGCACCTGCACCACCCATCCGTGCTCACCTCCCACCACCACCCAGCGCACCACCAGCCGGCTCAAGGCCTGGAAGGAGACCTGCTGGACCACCTGACGCCGGGTATCTCTCTGGGAGGCATGCCGGGCTCGGACGTCTGCTCCACGGCCTCGCACACCGCCCACGCTGCGCACATGTCTGCCATCAACCACATGCAGCACCATCACCACCCACAGTCCATGAACATGCACCCGCACGGCCTGGGCTCCCACAGCTCCCTAGGGGGCGGCGTTGGAGACGCAGAGCCGGACCCACGGGAGCTGGAGTCTTTCGCTGAGAGGTTCAAACAGAGGAGGATCAAACTCGGAGTGACCCAGGCGGACGTGGGCGCGGCGCTGGCCAACCTAAAGATCCCAGGGGTGGGATGTTTGAGCCAGAGCACAATCTGCAGGTTCGAGTCCCTGACGCTGTCCCACAACAACATGGTGGCCCTGAAGCCGATCCTGGAGGCCTGGCTGGAGGAGGCGGAGCGCGCGCAGAGGGAGAAGATGTCCAAGCCGGAGATCTTCAACGGGGGCGACAAAAAGAGGAAACGGACATCTATCGCGGCCCCGGAGAAGCGCTCCTTGGAGGCTTATTTCGCCGTGCAGCCGAGGCCCTCCTCGGAGAAGATCGCTGCGATCGCCGAGAAACTGGACCTGAAAAAGAACGTGGTCCGGGTTTGGTTTTGCAATCAGAGGCAAAAGCAGAAACGAATGAAGTTTTCTGCGACGCACTAAGACCTGCAAGGAGAGAGAGAGAGAGAGGGCTGCCTCGTTTACAAAAAGACAAATCAGAGACAAGCTGCTGCTGCGCACTGTCAGAGAAATAGCACAAGGTACACCGTGGAGCCTGCTGTTACGCACAACTGGACCTTTTTATTTTCTCTTTCACCGTGCGTAAAATCTCGCCGATCATCCCCAAAAAGTTCAAACTGAAAATGCAAGACGCAACATCACATAACTGTACAGATTCATCTCAGTATTGTCCACATTCGGGCTGTTTTTGGCACCAGAAAGTATTCAGATTAAGCCACACTTTTGCGCTTTTATTGTGGATGCAAAAAAAGATGCATGCGTAATTATGAAGCGTGGACGCGTTCCAATCCCAGTGCGTCAAATATCGAGTTTTTAGGCCATCTTCAAGCTGAGAGTGTTAAAGCTGCTGTTTTTGGAGTGTTTTGGCGCAGAGATGGGCAAATTTGGCTACTAAGAGGGATATATTATTATTATTGGAAAGATTTTCTTAATTAGACAATTATAATTACTAATAATTTAATTAAAGGTGTGCATTTTAAGAGTCTATTAAACCATTTTTCTAAAGCTAAACTTAAATGCAAATATTAATTTGCATTTAATTTGATAAACACAATTCTAAAGACTGTTTAAGCAACTTCCTTCAATGCAAAGAGTGCACATTGTGCTTGCATTTCTTTACATTTCCAAAAGCATAATTTAATGCTTAATAAATGCATTAAAAAAAAACAACTACAGCCAATAATATGTTGTAACTTCTTGCAAAGTGATTAACATACACCAGAATGAAAAAATAAGACAGAATTACTTATTTATCATGTTTTTATGGCAGAATTTTCTCATTTCTGCTACCTTTTCTCACCTGATTTTGACTTTTGGGTCATACAAAGTGAGGATGGGGGCTGCATTCAACATTTTTGCCCACCCCTGATTGCAGCAATATGCTTCCGCTCTCAGTTTAGCCTGACTTGAACTTTTAGGGATTGTTTTTGGAAGTTTAGCTGCAAAATACAAGTCCAGGCTTCCATAAAGACTCCGAGGAAAAGCAGAGCCGTAGCCAAGACTTTGGAAACATGGGGTCATGACCCCCTAAATAAATGCATACTGGAAAGTAAAGAAATTCATAAATGTGACTACTTCCTGTGAATTTAAATTCTACACAGGGTCCTTACTTTCAAAACCTGCAGAGAAAAAGTCTGTACAGAAAGTTTTGAAAGTATCATCTTTTAAAATATTTTTAGGAAGTAAATTTTCAATATTATGAGTCTAACTTGGCTTAAAAAACACCAGCATGTGTATATTTTAGTGAAATCTGGGTTTTTGCACTAGAAAGTGCTCAGCCTAAGCAACATTTTCTGCACTTTTGAGGTGGATGCAAATGAAATTACACGCCCACCTCTGGAGTGTCAACACTTTTGCACTAAAACCCATGCTTTGCCCATCTTGGAGCCTTTAAACTGCCTTTTCAGATGCTATTACAGCCTTTAATGGTGCACTCATGAGTCCTCTCTCAGTACAACTCCATCAGGAGCTGTTTTTAAAGGTCCAGCTGCAGAAACAACCGGATCCTGCGGTGTACCTTTTGTTTTAATCTGACAGTGGAGACGGAGCACCAGGACTGGGAGAAAGACTGAGACCCTGTCCAAAAATAAAAACAGAGACTCACACCTTGATGCTTCTCCACAGGCTGACGCTCTCTGAGACACGAGAGGGAAGAAAAAGAAGGGAAACAACGCTCCGTTTCATTCATTCTTATGGCAATTATTGTACAAAAAAATAAGCAGAATAATGATGGGAATTGAGGAGTAATGCTCCTCATTAGTCGGAATAGCTTTTTTATATTTATCAGTGTACATACTTGTGAATATGTTGCACCTCTGTGTGTGGAAAAGCTCATTGAAATGTATTGTCTTTTCTCCCAGGTGTTTAGTTAGTTTTTTGGGGGGGGTGGGGGGGACACGGGCCTAGTAGAAAAACTCGGCCTGCGTCTAATTCCTGAGACACAATAACTCCTGTAATCCATTGCATGGTTTACTTGTAAAAAAGGGGGAGAGGGGTGTTTTCTGTGCGTCCAAAAAAGAACCCCCCCTGAAGTGAATGCATTGCAATAAGAAGATAGAGACACACAAACACAAGCACGAATACACATTCACACGGTATAGCTGTGTGGCTACCTCATTACGCAAGTGTTGGCACGTTCATGGTGATTTTTAAAACACTCACAAGCTAAAAAAAGTGGAGTAGGATCATGTTTTGGTTTGTTTTTTAATGTTTTCCCCTTTTCTTTGTTCCTCGATCACCGGGTTCATGGTAAATTAGGCCTAGAAGACTCACTGATGTGTAAACCTGTTGGATGTTCACTGCAACGATGCTTTGACAATCAAATTATGATTATTATTGACATTATTTCATTATTATTGCGTTGGTCATTCCCCTTTGTGTCCTCATGGACTCTGTTGTTATTATTATTATTATGAACACTGACACCTTTGTGGAGCGCACTTTGTAGATATTCTGATGAAGGACAATAGTCGGCCTTATTTATACAGATTTCTTCCAACACTGAACACTTACAGACATTAAGATTTGTTTCCTTTTCTTTATACGTTGCCCTTATTTATTTATTTACTTGAACTTTATTTATTTTGGATGAAAAAAAAAGTCGTATTTCATTTGTGAAAGTGTGCTTTAAATGTGTCTGTGTAAGCGACAGAAGCTGAAATAAACCGTGCACGTTTTACTTCATCCTCTGACGGACTTTCTTTAATAAAAATGTGAATATGAAGGGATTTTAAACCATACTTCTGAAACATTTTAAGACAGAGTGTGGCTGTGGTAACTCCAATGAAAGGGCTGGGTTATTTTGACTAAAAATAATGGAGATTTTTTAAAAATATATATTTTTAGTACATAATTTTAATACATACAGTGCTTAACAAATTTATTAGACCACCCTAACCCTAACCAAAGTAAGGTTTATGCCACAGCTGCCCTAAATTAACAGCATTGGTAATTACCAAAATCATTTTTTATGTTTCTGCAATGGTTAATACACCAATATGTAGAAGTTCTTTAACCCAAATGATATTTTTAATGCTAAAATATTATTATTGTTATCCATGAATTTTCACATTTACTGATTTACAAAAAAATGAAAAAATAGTAAAGCATATTATTATTTCTGTATTAATATGTCAAATTATAGTTATTTACTTGCATTCCTGAACAGAAAAATGAGTTTTAGTGGTTGAATGTTATGCTTGATTCATTTTTGACTGCTCAGAGAAGCCCAGTGAGCCGGCACAAATTTATGGTATGAAAAGGTGAATTCAGTTTGAAATCCCTCATTCCTGTTTAAAATGGTAAAACATCAAGAGCTCACTGAAAATGAAAGAGTCTGCATTAAAGCACTCCATGATGCTGGATGGTCTCTGAGACAAATATGACAGGTGGTCTAATAAATTTGTTAAGCACTGTATATACATATATACGGTGGTGCAGGGGTTAGCGCTGTTGCCCCACAGCAAGCAACTTCCTGGTTTGCCTCCCGGTCAGGGCCTTTCTGTGTGGAGTTTGCATGTTCTCCCGGTGCACGCGTGTGTTCTCGCTGGGTACTCCGGCTTCCTTCCACAACCAAAAACATGCTCATGCAAATGTCGGGTAGGTGTGAATGTGAGCATGCCTGGTTGTCTCTATATGTCAGGCCTGCGATTGACTGGTGACCAGTCCAGGGTGTACCCCGCCTATCTCCTTTATTTTGGGCTGGACAGAGATGCATGAATTATATCTTAATATTATTTTTTCAACATGAAGGTGATGTTTAATAGATACCTCAATATTTTAAGCTGAACTTAATGGGAATGGAGGTAATCTATGTTGATAGCTGAATGACGATTAAAAAATACATATTTGGATTTTTTTAGTGACATGAAAATACAGGACAAATATCTTGATTTTTTTTTTTTTAACTGGCTGGGAATATGTGATAAGTGTATCCCAATACTTTTAGCTTGAAATAATGTCGACAGAGGTTTTATTTAAGAATGCACAATATTATTGGTATATCTGTATCTGTGGATATGAAAATATCTGCCAATATTTTGGCTATAAAAATCTGCCTATATCAATCGTTAAATATTGGCTGCATGAAGAAAGTAAGTTAGTGGAGTTTTAGGCTAGGCCAACAAACCTACATCACACTATGAAATCTTTTAATGACTCATATTTGTTTTTTTTTTTTCCTCAGACTTTAGTTTTATTGTTTTATCTACATTTGAATATCAGTATCAGCTAAAATAATGAACTTGCAAATATCAGCAGCATATAAGATATTTGCAAACATTCAAAAATGTTCATCCCTAGCTGTTTGTCTGGATCAGTTTAATCTGATTGAATGATTACATATACTTAACCTTTATATAAGTCTCCAGAACCATCGAGGTTTCCCTCATTTACAGCGATGTGGATACTCACCTGCCTTGACTCTCATATGAACTTAAGTGACATCCCATTCTTAATCCACAGGGTTTAATATGACGTCGGTCCACCCTTTGCAGCTATAATAGTTTCAACTCTTCTGGGAAGGCTTTCCACAAGGTTTAGGAGTGTGTTTATGGGAATTTTTGACCATTCTTCCAGAAGCGCAGTTGTGAGGTCACACACTGATGTTGGACGAGAAGGCCTGGCTCTCAGTCTCTGCTCTAATTCATCCCAAAGATGTTCTATCATGTTGAGGTCAGGACTCTGTGCAGGCCAGTCAAGTTCATCCACACCAAACTCTCTCATCCATGTCTTTATGGACCTTGCTTTGTGCACTGGTGCACAGTCATGTTGGAACAGGAAGGGGCCATCCCCAAACTGTTCCCACAAAGTTGGGAGCAAGGAATTGTCCAAAATCTCTTGGTATGCTGAAGCACTCAGAGTTCCTTTCACTGGAACTAAGGGGCCAAGCCCAGCTCCTGAAAAACAAACCCACACTATAATCCCCCCTCCACCAAACTTTACACTTGGCACAATGCAGTCAGACAAGTACCGTTCTCCTGGCAACCGCCAAATCCAGACTCGTCCATCAGATTGCCAAAAGGAGAAGCACAATTCATCACTCCAGAAGGCGTCTCCACTGCTCTAGAGTCCAGTGGCGGTGTGCTTTACACCACTGCATCAGACGCTTTGCATTGCACTTGGTGATCTATGGCTTGGATGCAGCTGCTCAGCCATGGAAACCCATTCCATGAAGCTCTCTATTCACTGTTCTTGAGCTAATCTGAAGGCCACATGAAGTTTGGAGGTCTGTAGCGATTGGCTCTGCAGAAAGTTGGCGACCTCTGCGCACTATGTGCCTCAGTATCCACTGACCCCGCTCCGTCATTTTACATGGTCTACCACTTGGTGGCTGAGTTGCTGTCGTTCCCAATCACTTCCACTTTTTTATAATACCACTGACAGTTGACTGTGGAATATTTAGGAGCCAAGAAAAATCACGACTGAACTTGTTGCACAGGTGGCATCCTATCACAGTACCACGCTGGAATTCACTGAGCTCCTGAGAGCGAGCCATTCTTTCACAAATGTTTGTAGAAACAGTCTGCACGCCTAGGTGCTTGATTTTATACACCTGTGGCCATGGAAGTGATTGGAACACCTGATTTCAATTGTTTGGATGGGTGAGTGAATATTTTTGTCAGTATACTGTAAAGTGCAAACAGACACAATAAAAACAGAATTAAAACAGAGGGATGATACTCAGTTGAAACAACTACACACTGTGGTGAAATGAAACGATGGTTCCAGCAAACACCTCCTGGTGCAACCCAGACACATCTTCAGTTCCTGGGGTCCTCAGGTGTTTCAGGTCGTTCAACATCCGGGATGTTCGTGATGCCCCTTACCTCCTTACATCTTGAGTGCCCTGACCAGAGACTGGCCAGCGGTCTGTGTCTCAACAGGATGTCAGTAACTCCTGCTAAGTCAGTAGAAAACTAAAAAAAAGGCATTTAAACAGTTTAAAAAGTGATAAGATGGAGCGATTAATCATGGATGGATGGATGGATGGATGCATGGATGGATGGATGGCTGGATTAATGGATTAATGGATGGATGGATGGATGGCTGGATGGATGGATGGATGGATGGATGGATGGATGAATGGATGGATTAATGGATTAATGGATGGATGGATGATAGATGAATGGATGGATGGATGGACAGTTGCATGGATGGATAGATGGATGGATTAATTGATTAATGGATGGATGGATGATAGATGAATGGATGGATGGATGGATTAATTGATTAATGGATGGATGGATGGATGAACGAACGAATGGATGGATGGACAGATGCATGGATGGATGGATGGATGGATGGATGGATTGATGGACGGATGCATGGATGGATGAATGGACGGACAGATGCATGGATAAATTGATGCATGTATGGACGGATGGATGGATAGATGCATAGATGGATAGATGGATGGGTGGATGGATGAATGAATGAATGGATGGTTGGATTATTATTAGCTGAACGGTGAAACAAGATAAATATCTCTATATTTTTACAGCAGAATGGCAAACTGTTTTCTACATCTGGACATTTATAGATCTGTACATGGATATACATGATAGCAGATATTTTTACATCATAGATTTCTTAATATTCATAAATGCATATTTTAGATGATAAATATTGATTTTATTCATTGGATATGAATCCCGACATTTATTTTAGTTGACTGGTAAAAGCATGATCTACATATCGAAATTTATTAGCATAGTAGTTGTACATGATGGATGTTTGAAGATTTTTCTGCGAGGAAATGAACACAACAAATAAATTCTTAGTGAAATTTGGCCAGGCCCCATTTATTTTTTGAATTCTCGACACATAAGTCCAAAATGACATTAACTAAACTACTGCTAAAAATGCTCCTATGATTAAAAATAATGACTAGTTTCATGTAGTCAAAAATCACATTACTGTCACTAGTTTTTATTGGAATCCATCTTTTTAGACTAATTGCAATCCATTGCACTCACCAATGACCACATGAAGTCAGTTTTATGCTAAATACCCTAAAATGATATATTCAGTACTATTTTACCATATATATCCTTTGAAAATATACAAGTATTAAAACCCTGACAAATCCAGCCCAGCTCTATGAGCAGGTTTTGTTTGCTGACAGAGGTGTTTGAAGCATTTTTCAGAAGATAGATTTAATGGACGGATGCAACACGAGCCCTGAGCAGCAGCATGTGTGTGTCAGTCTCCTGGATACCGTTTGTAAGGTTGTGTGTTTGTGCATATTTGTGCGAGCGGCGTGCATGTGTACGTGAGCGTGTGCAGAGAGTTGAAGGAGGGCAGCTGCTGCTCTGAAACAGGAGAAGCCTGGAGGTGAAGGAGGTCCGTCTGAAAGCTGCTTCCCAGCGGTGATGAATAGGATTTGATACTTGAGTGACTCTAATATTGATCAGCTTTGCCAGCTATGAAGAGAACACACGGCTCTATCACATCAGGGATGAGCCTCCAATATCTGAGGCTTTTAGTTTTTAGCAAACGTTTCTCTCAGGTGGAAAAAGAAATCCCCCGATGCCTTTAGAGGGCGGAGTCCAGACAGATGAACTATTTCTCAAAGTTAAAAAGGCAAAAAAATCGACTCTGACTCGAACGTGATAAAAAAGTGTTTCTTTTCCTCCTAAGAACACCAAGAAATCTGTGAACTACCATACCAGAGGAAATTCTGAGGGAATGGCTTTTTTGGCTCTTCTGGTTGAATTTAGGCAGCATATTCTGTGCCATCGACTGCTGACAGAGGGAGGAAACGGTCTTCTTCAGGGTGTCTTCTTCTTGGGACGCCCGTTTCACGGCCTGTCTGACACCCCATCTTTATGGAACTTGGCCTTCAGTTTCGAGAAGGCACAAGGGCTCACTCTAAATAAAGCTGCAACTTGCACCAGCTTGAAGATGCCCCATCACAGACACTCGAACATGGCATGCCAATTCTTGGAGCAGACACCTACCACATACTCAGCTCTGCTGCTCATCCCACAAATGCATGTTCCTTACAAATATGGCTCCATTCAAAAGGGAAATAATCAGGCTTTAAGGGTAAAAGATTTATTGCCAAGAAGCATTGTTACAACAAAAAATTATCTACCAAACACTTATTTACCTACTTTTTTCTGCTAAGCTTAGATGAATCTGCCAAAAACACCACCATCTTAGGATGTAAGCTCCCTTTCTTTGCTAAACCTGCAAACAATGACATACAGAGCTGTGACTCTGGGGTGTTTTAATAACTAACCTCATCCATTAACTCTGAGATAAATAATATTCAGTTTAATGACATTTCTGACAGATAGGTCACGTACTATCCAGAGCTCAGCTCTCCTGCAATTAGAAGATCAAGAGAACAACAACAAATAAGCTGCTTTTACATTTCAAAGCGCTGTATTGTTGGAGGAAAACATGCGCGTTGTGAATAATTATGAGGGGTCTGCTTGTAATGATGAAACCTAATCATTAGCATGATCTAAGCCTCGTTCAAGAGGCTCCACACATTCTCAGTTTTTGATAATATATATTCCTTAGAACAGTGATACTCAGCGTGTGGCTCTGGAGCCACATGTGGCTCTTTTGTGATTATTTGTGGCTCTCTAATGTCTTAATATTAGATATTATCCCCCCAGAAAATCTTAAAGGGAAACTTTTGAGCCCCTTTTCACCATTTTGTTTGCCACTTTTCACCCATTTAAGCTACAACTTGCCATTAGATACTACTTGTTTCCAATTTTTTTTTGCCCATTTTTGCCACTTAATTTTCCACGTTTTACCCCATTTTTGCCCTTTTTTCACCTCTTATCAACCATTTAAGCTACCTTTTTCCATTAAATACCATTTTTTTTCCCTATTTTTTGCCAGTTTTTTCCACATCTCTTTGCAACTTTTTTCCATTTTTTAAACTTTTATCCATTACTTGCCATTTTTATCCAACCTTTTCCATTTCTTTGCTACTTTCCGCCCATTTAAGCTACCTTTTGCCATTACATATAACCTTTTTCCTATTTTTTTGCCCATTCTTGCCACTTCTTGTAGAAACTTTTTTCCCAATTTTTTTCAACTTTTATCCAATTTTTATCACTTTTATCCAATATTTCCCCTTTTTTTTTTTTTTTTTTGCCATTTTTTGGCCCATTTCAACTACTATTTGCCATTCAATACCACTCGTTTTCCAATTTTTTTGCCCATTTTTGCCACTTCTTGTTGCAACTTTTATCCAATTTTTGCCACTTTTATCCAATCTTTTCCCACTTTTCCCACTTTTTGCCCATTAAAGCTACCCTTTTGCCATGAAACACCACTATTTTCCTTTTTTATTTTTTATTTTTGGGACAATTTTTGCCCCTTATTCCATTTTTTACCCATTTAAGCTACCTTTTGCCATTAAGTACCACTTTTTCCCTATGTTTTGCCCATTTTTGCCACTTCTTTTTCAACTTGTTTCCAATTTTTTCAACTTTTATCCAATTTTTGCCACTTTTATCCAATCTTTTCCCATTTTTCCCATTTTTTTGCCCATTTAAGTTACCTTTTGCCATTGAATACCACTTATTTTCTATTTTTTGCCCATTTTGCCATTTTTCACCATTTTTCACCCATTTAAGCTACGCTTTGCCATTAAATACTACTTTTTTCCTTTTTTATGCCCAGTTTTGCCACTCTTGACTACTGTTTGATTTTAGTCAATTTCTCCTTTTTATGCCACCTTTGGACCATTTTTGTCACCTGTAACTCATTTTTTGTCACTTCTCACCTATTTCTGCTATTTTCTGTCCCTTCTTCCTCTTTTTCTCCCCATTTTTGCTACTTTTCAAACTTTTTTGCTGCTTTTTTTACCTTTTTTGCCAATTTTAATGTACTTGTAATGCTGTTTTTTGCCACTTTTAACCACTTATATTGTGGCTCTTGCAAAGTTATTTTTCAAAAATGTGGCTCTTTGGTTCAGTAACACTGCTTTAAAACATCTAAGGGACTCTAAAATGCTATATCGGGTCACACATGAGAAAAAAAATCTACAAGAGCAGAAATAAGTAAAAGAATAATTTTTCAAAAATTAAATAGTATAATCATAAATAAACTTGTACAAGCTGTTCCTCCACCATGAGAGCATGCATAGAGCTGAAATGTTGATTCTGCAGGGTTCTGGCTCTGTAGAGGAACCATCTCACTCTTTAAAGATATTATGACAACACAAAATGCTTCTGCATTTACCAAACTGCATCAGTTAATCATAAAAAAAGGATCAATGTCTGACTTTCCCTGTGAAAAAGTCTCTACATTCCTACCTGAGGTGAAACCAGCCTCAGTCTAATTGTTTCTTTGTACTTTCTCAGCGTGTCTCTGGTTCAGCAGGTGGTTTGGGCCTGTAAACTCGTTATTAATGAATAATAAATATCGGCTGTTATGATACTATTGATTTTTGCCAGTGTTTGTTAAGAAGCTGCTTTTCTCTGTTGTACAACAGCAGCTCAGCCCCTATCCCCTAAGAGCAACTCAATACAGGCCTTAAGAGCCGCTGGGCCCTACCAGGAGCCCACAGTCAGTTTAAAAAAATGCTTATTTGACTACATGTGTGTTCTTTCGATGTTTCTCCAATTTTGGAACTATAATAATAAAGACTGACTTTGATTTAAAGCAAAAATAGTTCCTAAAGTTCAAAAAACACACCCCTCTGCATTTAAAATGTGAAGTTATTGTATTTCAACAAGCTTTAAATCATTCTATAAACAACCCCAATTCCAAAAAAGTTAGGACACAGTGTAAGATGACAATCAAAACAGAAGTCAATGATTGTCTAATCTCATAAACCCGTATTTTATTCACATCAGAACATATCAACACCTTAGGTTGTTAAGGCCGTTTTCACACTTGATAGTCCGTTTTGGAACGGAAATTGCAACACTGTTGCACCTTCTTTTGGTTTGCATTCATACTGCTCTTTGTCAAAAGGACCAAACTGTCTGAGCACCTACAACCTCTGCCCGCTAGGGGCGCTGTTGTCACAAACAAACAGCAACCAAGAAGAAAAGAAGGCATAGAAGAGGACGAAACAGGGAAATTCAGCTCCTTCTACATAAACAATGAAAAACATTGAATTTATGCTGTCTTGGGGTTTCTGCTCTTGCATTGGGGCATAAGGTGCAGCCAGCAGGACAGTGAGCTGTCCAACATATCGTTCTTTACACAAGACAAATAAATAAGCATGGACTATGACGTATTGCTATGGCTACACAGACGCCAAGAGAGGTACCGACATGAATTTGAGTGTATCAAATCACATATAAATCCTTATATCATTATGCTTGATGCCACTTCCTGTCTTTGGTTCAAAAGTTGGTCCGTTTTGCCTTCACACCTCAAACAAACCGCACCAGGGTTCGTTTGGAAGCGGACCGAGACCAGCTGTTTTAAAGCGGACCGGAGTCCGCTTGTTTAGTCCACACCAGAGTTCATGTGAGCTTTCACACCACTCCAAACGAACCGGACTGAAAGCAAACCAAACAGCTCTGATGTGAATGTGTCCTTAGATGTTGAAAATGGCACATTCATGAAATTTCCTGCTCATTGTGAACTTCATGGCAGAAACACATCTCAAAAAAGTAGGGACAGTGTCATGTTTACCATTGTGTAGCATGCCCTCCTGGTCAGCTCTACACATGGGCCTGTATCTATCTATCTATCTGTCTGTCTGTCTGTCTGTCTGACTGACTGACTGACTGACTGACTGACTGACCACAGCACATAATTCAGTTAGACATTTCAACAAGCATCCCAGATAAGCAGTTAGCCAGATACTAGGTTTTAATCTAGTCTTGTTTAACAACAGTTGTTCTCATGGGAGCATATGTTGCTCTCAAACCTCTCTCTACTTTTCAGCATTGATAGTTCTTTTCCAGATGTTAGAGCTGCCCGCGCCATAGGCACTAATGCAACCCCATACCATCAGAGATGCAGGCTTTAGAACTGAGCCAGGAGAATGAGCTGGATGCTCCCTCTCCTCTTTAGTCCACAGGTCTGGTTTCATGTGACCACAGAACAGTTTTCCATGTTTCCTCAGTCCATGTTAAATGAGCTTTGGTCCAGAGAAGACGGCGGTGTTTCTGGATCCTGTTCACATATGGCTTCTTCTCTCCATGATCCAGCTTTAACTGTCATTAGTGGATGGCATGGTCAACTGTGTTGACAGACGATGATTTCTGGAAGTGTTCCTGAGCCCATGCAGTGATTTCAGTACAGAATCATGGCTGTTTTATTTACACAGTAGCCCCTGAGGGGCCCAAGACCACCACCATCCATTACTGACCTTCAGCCCTGTCCTTTGCTTAAAGAGATTCAATTGTTCCACAATTTTTAGACACAGTTATTCACAGATTTGTGGATCTCTGCCCATCTTAACTTCAGAGACGCTGCCTCTCTAAAATACTGATTTTATACCCACAAATATTACTGACCTGGTGACAATTAACTTAATTAGTTGCAAACTTCTCCTCCAGCTGTTTTTCATTAGTCAACATTTCCAGCCTTTTGTTGCCCGTCCCTACTTTTTTGGGATGTGCTGCTGCCATCAAATTCAGAATTAATATTTTTCATAAAATGGTAAAATGTCTCAGTTTCAACATCCGATATGTTTTTTTCTTTTGTGAATAAAATACAGCTTTATAAGATTTGACAACCACTGACTTGTTTTTATTTACATTTTATAAGGTGCCCCAACTTTTTTGGAATTGGTCTTGAATTTTCCAGAGCTAGAAGACGAAAAAGGCGTCAGGCAACAGCTCATCAGCTTGTATTCTTAACAGGTATGACTTGTTTTTATCCTGATTTCATCAACATTATCATGTTTCTATATTTGAATCACAAGTGTGACATTGCTAGGTTTGTAATGTAATCCCCGGCTCACTGATCCATCATTCCTGTATTTTAAGTTCAGATGTAAGGAAGAAAAACAGACTTATCTATCGTGCATTTGTGAATATTTGCAGCTATTTTTGCCCAGCAGACAGTGGCTGGCATGTTGGTCTATAACAAAGAATGTAGTACATGGCTTCATCAAAGTTTAATGGAGGAGCGGCTCTCTAGTTGAAGCCTATAAATTATATATAATTGACCGTGTAATCAATGTGAACAGAGAATCAGGCTTCCCCGAGACAAAGTGACGGGAGGCTAATTATACACTACAAAAAAACAGATGCACTAATATATTACTACGGTATAAAAGTGTTTTCATTCTTAATGCAATAAAATATCCCTAAATATCATGACCCGTCGTTATGCTTTTAAACATACTGACTAATGGTGGTGATATTTTTACCTGGAGAGGGCTCTGTCATGTGAGATCAAGTAAAGAAGCCCATAAATACTGATAATAGAGTTTAGTGAGCTTCTATGACAGTAATACTCAGTGTGTGGCTCTGGAGCCAAATGTGGCTCTTTTGTGTCTTCATTTGAAACATTATTCCTAGTTTTGCCACTTTCTCTCCATTTTTGCCACTTTTCCCACAGTGTTTGCCCCTTTTAGCCCATTTAAGTTGCCTTTTGCAATTAAATGCCACCTATTTCCCATTGATGCCACTCTTTGATGCGTTTTGCCCATTTTCCCACCTTCATGTAACCTTGCAAAGCAGATGGATACGCCTGTTTCCTTGTTTTTCACTGGTGAATTCATCTTGTTAAGCTCCCATCTGAACCGTTTGGGCCCGGTTAGAAAGTGAAAGGACCAATCAGTTATGAGGGGGCAGTACTTTCAGGCACGGCAGAGTCGTGACGTAAATAAGCAGCAGTAAGAAGCCATTGCAATTATGGCGGAAGAGATTAGCGTGGATGCTGCTAAAGAGCCAGTTTTATCAGAACTTGACAACAATTCTTCGTTAAAAGAAGAACAAAGAACAGCAGTGAGTTGTTTTCTTTTCAAAAACAACAAAAGTCGAGTACTTACATGTCTACAGTCGCCATGTTTCGCATTATTCCCCTGTGCACGCACAGCTTGATAGCTGCTACGTCACGTGTTTTGTTGCTCTGATTGGCCCGTAGAGATGTGACAGACAGAACGTTCATCCAATCACACTCCGAGGTTTTTTCAAAGCCTCTGCCTTTTCTCAAACATTTCCTATTGAAGCTTTCCCAGTTGGATGTGTGAAACACATCCAACTGGTGTGTCAGGTTAACCCTTTGGCATTTTTTTTGCCATGGTTTTGCCACTTTTAGCCCCTTTTATGCCCCCTTTAACTCATTTTTTTACCACATCTCACCCATTTCTAACCACTTCTTTTTGTCACTTTTCACCCATATTTGACATTTTTATTCTGCTTTTTTCATTTTTTGCCCCGTTTTGCCTATTTAAGCTGCCAATTAATTCCCATTTTTCCACCTTTTTTCTGATTTTTCCTCATTTGAGTCACTTTTCACTCTTTTTTGCCACGGTTTGCCACTTTTGGACCATTTTTGCCACCTGTTACTAATTTTTTTGCAACTGTCATCTATTTTTGCCATTTTCTGCCCTTTTTTGCCACTTTTCCCTCAGTGTTTGCCCCTTTTTCCCTATTTTTGCCACTTCTCACCCATTTAATCTACCTTTTGCAGTTAAATGCCACTTGTTGCCGATTTTCTCACCTTTTTTCAGATTTTTGCCACTTTTGATCATTTTTTTCTCCACCTTTAACTTAATTTTTGGTCACTTCATGCTCATTTTTGCCATATTCTGTCCTTTTGTGGAACTTTTCAATCACTTCTTGCAATTAAATACAGCTTGTTTCCTATTTTTTATCCATTTTTGCCACTCTTGACTGTGTTTTCCCCATTTTAGTCACTTTTCACTCTTTTTTTGCCACATTTTTGCCACTTTTTTTACCATTTTTGCCACCTGTAACCGATTTTTTTGTCACTTCTCACCCATTCTTGCCACTTTCTGCCCTTTTTTGCCACGTTTTATCCCCATTTCTGCCACTTTTCCCTCAGTGTTTGCCCCTTTTTGATCATTTTTGCCACCTTTAATTTACTTTTAATGCTACTGAAGCTGTTTTTTGCCACTTGTCACTACTTAAATTTGTGGCTCTTGCAAAGTTGTTTTTCAACAGTTTGGCTCTTTGGTTGAGCAGGGTTGAGTATTACAGATCTATGCCGTAGCTGCAGGTCTTCTGGGCTCACCTCTCTGCTTTTTTTAAGAGTTAAATACACTCTAAAACTACAGGACACTGTGATTTAGATGGCTTAAATCTGCACACTGCAAAGCATCTGTCTGTCTAAAAAAAGTTGACTTTAATTATTGAAAACTACAAAAGAAAAAACGCAGACTCTCCTCCACTGGTGTTTTCCATGTGATCTCCTCCTGCAGAATAGCTCCTTCTTCTTCTGCTGCTGTTGTTGTTGTGCATGAGCGGATAAAAGAGCTTCTCCCAGGACAGCCCTAGTTAATTGTTTGATTTAAATAATTAAGAAACGGGGCCTCTTTCTCCTCCGCTGTGTTTTCCTGTGTCACATCCAAACAAGAGCCAATCAGACTGCAGCGTTCTTCAGCGCTAAGAGGCCTGATGCACATGAGCAGTCACCATCCAGTCTAGCACTGGCTTCTTTTAATAAGAACAGAGCTTTACTGTGCTGATGCTTCCTTAAAGGCAACAACATGAATTCTTATTACTGGACAAAATCTGTCATTTGATTTTTTCCTGATCTTCTGACTCTGCAATGTGATGTAGAGATGTGAGAAATAGAGATTATAGTCTGTGTAATTTCTAGTCAAACATATTTCATTGCTCCTATTATAGGTCACATGCCCCTTTTTTATACCACCCTACAGGCCTGACTACAGAAGTGACTGGACCCCTGGACAGTCCAGTGAATTTTTAGATGTGATTTATCAATATTAACACGTGTATTGGATCAGTAGTGCTAGTGCTAGCTTCCTAGCAAACATTTACATCCTTTTGGTGTTGAAAGTATCTGAACTAGTTAGTTTTGAGTTTAAAGTTCCCTCAAAAGTTTTTAAAGTTGCTCAACCTTTTGTGCAGGGAATGGATGACAAAGTGGCCTCACATATTGTACACTCTGGACTGAACAGCACCATCATTAAGCGAAATAGCCAGGGCAGGTATGCAGTGTTGGGTAGCGTTACTCTTGAAACTAACTCGTTAGATTACTGCGTTACATACTGAGAAAGTAATTTGTTACGTTACTGCGTTACCTACTTCCAAAACTAACGCGTTACAGTACTTTTGCGTTACTAAATATTAAAACCCTTTAGCATATCGTTCCCCTCGGCGGTTGTAAAAACAACAGATAACCACACGTCTGCATTTAAATGTGAAGACACTAATGCCAATGTACTGCCAAATTTACAGCCATAATCTGTATCTGTGCTGCCTGATAACACCACTAACAGACAGAAAGACAGCTCTTTAACATGCTCACAGTCTGTCAACAAGCTGAGCAGAGGCAGACAGAATCTCTCCATCGCTGTGCGTAATAACAGCGCGTAATTGGAACGGCTGAACAGCTGATTGAATGAAAGCAAACGGAGCTTTTAAACTTACGTTCCACCAGGATGCTGTTCTTGTCCCTTTCATCCAAAAATCCATCATAATGGGGATTATTCCACAGTGGCCTGCTGTCCTCTCTGTAATCTCGTTGGCTAAGCGAGGTAACAATGCGTGCATAATGGCACAGAATGTTTACCTTCTGCTGGCACATGCCAACATCACTACAGGAAGAGAGAAGGACAAACAGAGCAGATGCTTCAAGGAGCGTCCTTTTTTCTTTCTCTCTTTTTGAAGCCACGGAAGAGAGAGGAAATTTGGGATTTTTCTCTCAGTATCGGATTACTTTAATGAAAATGTATTTTTCTAACCTATTTTTAAAAATATATCCATGAGGTATTTTTAAAGAAAAGAGAAAGATTTGCATAAGTTGGGACAGTGCTATTCTCCATCCATCCATCCATCCATCTTCTTCTTTTCTGAGGTCAGGTTGCGGGGGCAGCAGCCTAAGCAGGGAAGCCCAGACTCCCCTCTCCAGAGGCGTTCTCAGGCCAGCTGAGCGACATAGTCTCTCCAGCATGTCCTGGGTCTTCCCCGGGGCCTCCTCCCAGTGGGACCTGCCCTGAACACCTCACCAGAGAGGCGTCCAGGTGGCATCCGGACCAGGTGCCCGAGCCACCTCATCTGGCTCCTCTCAACGTGGAGGAGCAGCGGCTCTACTCCGAGTCTCTCCTGGATAGCCGAGCTTCTCACCCGATCTCTAAGGGAGAGCCCAGACACCCTGCGGAGGAAACTCATTTCAGCTGCCTGTATCCGTGATCTCGTTCTTTCGGTCAGTATTATTCTCACAAAATGAAATTTAGGGGTTAAGTTAGTCTGTGTCCACAAATGAGGCTAACGGGTCTAAGTTCTGCAAAATTTGGAGCAATGGCGCAGGAATCTCAAAATCGAATGTTCTCGTATGAGGATGCTGGGTCGCAGGTTAACTCTGAGGTAAGGTGCATGATTCTTCAGGACTGTTACGATGGACGCTATGCCAGAATAGGCGATCACAGAGATTTATAACTTGACTGACTACACAGGGAAGACAGGATCAGTCACTGAGACTGATTTTCGGGGCCAAAAGGTCTTGAACCCCTCTGACTGGCAGATCAGACTATAACCAGGCTAAAATACATGCAGGCAGATATTCATCTATAAGAACTTTGGGCCTTGTTATTACATTATTCTGCTTTTTCATGTTGATAGAGATTTCTATCTGGACATATAGGGTAGAGGTAGCTTCAGATAAGTGCATTGATGTATTATGATTAGAGATTGCACAGCTTCTTGGTGTGATTGTTATATTTGCAGGGTATATTTGATAAGCTAAGCAAGAAAATGAAGGCCTAGCCATCTTGACCCTATATCTATGTAACTAAAGGCACAAAAGTGATGCGTACTTCCTAGTAGAACCATACTGGTAGCCTGGAAGCACTCATTCCTATTGCATACAAGGCAAAGAAAAACTGTAATGCATGATCTTAAAAAACAGACTGGGAGAAAAAGAGAAGTGCACCCACTTCTGTTCCCGACTAACCTTCCTACACTCTCAGATTTGAATCAGTTGTTTGCACATTTCCCACTGGTGTCTATATCAGGCAGCAGACTTCATTTTGGACAAATAGATTGATTCTGCCTCATCTCTTTTTCTGTTGCATGCTCACAGGGCGCATTTGTACTAAAAATACTTAGCAGAAACAGAGAGCTTTAAAAACAGGCCTCAGTGCACAAAACATTGTGGTTTAAAATCCTGCATCTGTGTCTCAGTCTCATTCAGCAGCAGGGGAAGATACACACATCAAGTCAAGTGGAAAGTGGTCTCTCCATTTCTCTGTCCCACACCATCTAAACCCTGCAGAGCTCAGAGGGGAGCAGAAGCTATACGAATAAGCCGTATGATTCTGTTAATTCCACTCTCTCCTTTAGATTACTCCATCCGCTGCTCTCCGGCTTGTGTTTTCCATGAAGCGAAGGAAGCGCATTTTCATAAATAGACCTTGGCCGAGCGCTGGGGCGATGAAATTTTAATGAAGCTCCAAGTCTTGAGTGCAGCGCCGGGGCCTTGGAGAATCAGCCCTCTGTTACATTACTATGGCTTTCTCTCTCTCTCTCTCTCAAACACACTAATGCAAACATAACCCCCCCCCAATCCACCATACTCACACATATGCACAGCTCAGCAGCAGCGGTGCATGGGACAGCCAGCTGCTTATTGGCCGTGTGGCTGGAACAGGACCAGACTGAGGGGTTGGCGTAGTGGGATTAAGCAAAAAAAGGAGGGAGGGAGAGGGGCATAACTTGGCTAATTTGTGTGCTTTTCTTTTCGTCCACTTATTATTTATTGTATCTTGAGGGGTATCGACCCCCGTTAGTGTTTTGTTATGGAAAACCAAGCCACACAAATGCATGCACGAGCTTCCGACACACACTGGAAGTGTTCAATTCTGTCAATGCAATATTTATCAGCAGCATTGGTAGATAAATCCTGCATTTCAGCCGTCTGAATGGGTGTTCATTTTTAGGGGATTATAAACTCACTCACATGCATGAATATAAAAATACACACTCCTAAAGAGCATGGTGCACAGCCTCTCTCCCCCATGTCATTGTGTGTTAGATGCAAACTGATCACAGAGATGGTAGCAGCCTACACATGAAATATAAGCCAGGCCTGTCAGCATTACTGCATTAATCCCAATGTGATTTACAACCATAAGTGCATTTTTTAAATTGCTTTAATTGCAGTCCACCACTGCTCCCTAATTTCTCAAGAGTCTAAAGTCATCTGCACATTGTGATATTAAATGTTTACATTTTCAATCCATCACAAGTTCCTTTTTCAGTAGTTAAATTCACAACAGTGTGGGGAGCCACGCCCTAGTTACATTATAGTGTACTATACTGTGTTCAAGCTTATAACGCAAGTACATATTGCACAGATCTGCAAGATCTTTCTGCAGATAAATTGCGCAGTATCTTGCAAAAGGTATAAAAACACTGGATATTTCAGGAAAACTAAGGAGAGATCATTGTACTGTGAAAAGATCAAGGAAAGTTTCTGAAAGGCAAATTAACCGTATTAAGAGAGCAGCTGTGAAAAATCCACTAATCAAGTATTTGAAGCTGCTGGTGCCTCTGGAGTCCCAAGAACTTCTGGATGCAGGATCCTCCTGCATCCAGAGGTGATTGCAGGGAACTCAAAAATACATGAAGATTAGTTTTCAAACAGTTTTATTCACTGATGAGCGCCGTGCAACCCTGGATGGTCCAGATGGAGGAGGAGTGGATGGTTGGTGGATGGCCACCATGTCCCAAATGGCTGTGACTTCAGCAAGGAGGGGGTGGAGTCATGTTCTGGGCCTGAATCATGAGGAGAGAGCTGGTAGGCCCCTTTAGGGTCTCTGAACGTGTGAAAATGACCTCGGCAAAGTATATAGAGTTTCTGACTGAGCACTTTCTTCCATGGTACAAAAGAAGAACTGTGCCTTCTGTAGCAAAATTTTCTACATGCATGACAACGCACCATCTCATGCTGCAAAGAATACCTCTGTGTCATTGGCTGCTATGGGCATAAAAGGAGAGAAACTCATGGTGTGGCCCCCATCCTCCCCTGACCTCAACCCTACTGAGAACCTTTGGAGCATCCTCAAGCTAAAGATCTATGAGGGTGGGAGACAGTTCACATCAAAACAGCAGCTCTGGGAGGATATTTTGACATCCTGCAAAGAAACTCATGCAGAAAGTCTCCAAAAACTCACAAGTTCAATGGATGCAAGAATAGTGAGGGTGATATCAAAGAAGGGCTCCTATGTTAACATGGAACTTGGCCTGTTAAGATGTTTTTGATTGAAATAGCTTTGATTTCAGTAAATATGACCTCCTAATGCTGCAAATTAAAAAATGACCACTTTCAGTTCTTTACAACCTATAAAATGTTTTAAAACTCTGTTGTGCAAAATAATGTGGAACAGTGCATTTTGAGGTTTTTATTTTTGAAAAAAATTGTTATCATTGGGAGTTTTGTTTAATAAAATCTGAATTATGCTCTAACGGTTGCTGACTTGAAAGTTATTCTGTACGTTGGCAGGTAAGGGCAAACGGTCTGCAAGACACAGCCAGATGCTGCGGGAGGATATATTCTCTCCCTGATATAACTACATAACTGGTAACAAGTATTATTACCACGTAATGACTTTAAAATCACAATCATAAGTCGGTCCTTGGCTTGTTCTCTCTTCCATCTGTCTCTCTCCCTTTCGCTCTTCCTGCTAGAGCGCCCCCTGGAGGCCCAATGCTTTTTGTGGTTTCTGGTTTTGAAGAGCCTTTAGGATCAGGATCGTTTCAAGTGTGGAATCGTTTCTGTATTAGAAGCGCGTTTGTCGTTCATGAATTTGGTTTTGATTCTTGGAGAGCGTTTAGTCAGTTGCATCGCGTTTCCCCTTTTGAAGTTCATTTGGACTTTTGATTGCGTCTGTAAAGTTAAAGCGTTTCTCTTATTGAAGCCGTTTTGTGGCTTTTGCAGACCCTGGCCCTTACCGGCCACTGTAATTCTGTCATTTGCTTCAATATTTATGAAAACCAGAGAAAAATATCATTTGCATAATAATTTGGAAAGCAGTGTATTGTTAAGCATCTGTAAACGTCTGGGAAGTGAGGAAACCAGTTGATTGAGTTTTAGGAGAGGAATGTTTTCCCATTCTTGCTTCGTGAGGATTCTCACTGCTCAACGGTCCTGGTTCTCCTTTGCCGGTTTACCGTTCTTTATTATCACCTCTGCCAAGGAGGTTATGTGATCAGGTGGGTTTGTTAGCAACATAACTCAAAAAGTCATGGACAGATTTTCATGAAATTTTCAGGAAATGTCAGAAATGGCATAAGGAAGAACTGATTAGATTTTGGGACTGATCTGGGTCACCGTCTGGATCCAGGAATGTTTTAAAGGATTCTGTACTATTGGGAGATAGGGCTAATGGCAGAGGTCTGCGCTGTTACCACTTTACACCAGGAGATGACGGACATGAGTAACTTCAGTCCCAGCAGCATTTTTGGGTGTATTTCTATTCAAAGTTTTGGAGTTTATAGAGTTTGAAAGACGCACGCCCGGTCAAGGAGACGAGTCGGAGCGTAACAGAGAGACAGCAAATTGTTGCGAGAATCCTCACAATGCTGGGAGGAATAGAGGAATATTCACCCTCTGCCATGACTTTCAGTCATCCAGAGAGACCATGGGTCCTTTGCCTTGACTCACTGTGTCTACACCCAACTGGGGAGGGAGTAATCGGCAAATTGGGAGTGATCTGGATCACCATCAGGATCCAGGAATGTTTTTAAAGGATTCTTCACTATTGAGAGATAGGGCTGATGGCGGAGGGCTGCGCTCTCTTAGTGCTTTTCTAGTTTCTAATATATTTTTATGCCTTTATTGCTTTATGATATATTTTTTAAATGTGTTTAAATGTTCTACATTTTCTTTTGAAACATGCTTACATCCTGTAAGAAAGGGATTTAAAATGGATGCATGGTAATAGAGTGGAGTGCGTGCGGTGGAGGTGAAGAAGAGGCCAAGTGAGTGACGACATTCTGCATAATGAGGCTGTAATTAAAACATGGCGGCCGTAATTAGGAACATTGTATAACTAATCAGGCCTAATGAGCATCAGGGGCGGGCACGGCGGTGATCAAACAGCCCAGATATGAGGCTTAATGGGCGGAGAGCTCCATGACAGTCCCACGGTTCACTCAGCATCATTGGGGGTTATTGTTAGGACATTAATGAGAAACACATGTATGGAGAAAAAGAGAAGAATCCACAGTCCAGGTTAGAAATAAAGAAGATATGGCGCCAAAGATAGGGAGTAAATTAAAGATTTGATTACTATAATTATCACTGTAAAATAAATTACTATAATCGGTGTGAGGATCGAATATTTATAGATTTATACAGTAGCAGGAGCCACTGGATAAACTCCAGACGCAATGAAAAATGCAATAACATGAATTATGAAAACCATAACAATATCGTAGCAGCACTATCAATATTTACAGAAAAGGAATCCCACATCTTGGGAAAGCCTTTTTTAGTTTACTGTGAGAAATACAAATAAAACAGGCCTTTCGCTGCGCTGCAACAAAAGTAATAAATACGCGATATTTAACTAGATTAAACAGATTTACATACGGTAGAAATCACTCAGTAGTTGTGTTTTTATTTGAGGGTATTTCTTGAAGCGTCTGTCGCAGACCTTTGACTGTTATTCAATGATAAATTACATTTTAACTCCGTACATTTCCGGTTTCGCTCCCCCGTTAGCCTCTCTGTCTCGTTTGTGTCAAGCTTCACGTTAAAATGCGATTTCAATTCTTATCAATAATGTAGCACGCGCCCTCCATTTAAATATTCATCCGGCTTTTACACTCACAGACACTGGGCTATATTTGCTGCGTGGAGTTAACACCAGTCATATTCTCTGATAAAATAAAAATAAATCAAATAATACAAATAAATAAATAAAAAAAACGTCCTCCCCCGCCGCAAAACGTTTGATCTCTTCCGCTCCCAACCTGGAACTGCATCTTTATTTAATGTGCGCGAGAGCAGAGCAGAGGAGAGGAGAGGGCCTCACCGCCACGAGTGAGCTGTGGATGCGCGTGCCTCAGTCAGAAACACACAACATACGTTAAAAGACGCACGCGCAGAGGAGCACAGGAGAAGCCTCTGGAGCTTGGGGAAGGCCCTCGCGCCTCGAACAAACAAACCCCGCGCGTGCAAAACGAGAAAAGGAAATATCAAGGCAGGATTTTTGGATCCACCTGATTCATGAAGGACTGAATTTACATCGATTAGTGGAGGTTGACGTCTGAGTTTGGTCCAAAGCGTTTTTAAATATTTATCATAAATAATAATTTGATATTAAATACACATAAATATATTTGGCATTCAATTTAAGATAGAAAAAAGGAAACAAATCCTGTTCTATTTAAGAAGAACATATAGGCCGATACACTGTATTTATGTGTAAAGGCCTATTCTGCTTTTCATGACAGAGCTGCGTTTAAGGGATTTTTTTTTTTTATTATTTCAATGAAACTTTGAACAAACTTTAATAATTAACACTCATATTAATAAATCATTAGTAGAGCATACGTAACTACTGCACTATGAAACCTTATTCACCATTTTTAGTCATTTATAAACGCATATAAATGCTTTATTGCTGTGTTAGTAACCCTGACTCTGCTTTTACTAACCCAGAGTTTCCCAAAGTGTGGTTCTCGGCCCCCTGGTGGGCCCCAGAGACACTACAGGTGGGCATTCACAATCAATCAATCAAAACTGTTAAAGTATTTATTTATTTTTTATGGTTTATAGATTCATTGATGGCACTTGGTTTAATATTCAGTTTTTATCCCGCTCACTTCAGAAGAGTCTTGTTTTTGCTTTTTTGTGGTGGATTAAATTTGCTGAAAGACATATTAGAAAAGAAAATGTAGGTGAATTTGCAGATGCCGGATCGTTACAGAAAGTAGTCGTGGTAAGGAATGACACTTTCTGCAGGTATTCTCCTAGAAACATGAACACCTCTGACCACTGAGGGTTGGCTCTGAAATTCTCTCTTTATGAAATAAAAGTTTGTAGGTTTGAAGGTTTAAAGAAAGTTCAGGTCACAAGATTGTCAGGATTCAAATTTGACTGTAGAATTTTTCATTTTGGTAAAGGCTGAGCTAATCTAACCTAGCCAGCACCTGAAAGCCCAATTTTTTATCCCTTTGATTAAAACATTTCTCATTAAATCTTATTTACCTTATTTACTTTGATGTCAGTTAAAAACCTCAGAGGATTTTTTTTTCTATACTTCTAAATTCTATTTATTTATTTATGTATTTGTTTATTACAGTAGAGGGGGTTCTCCTTTTTGTTTATCTACTTATTAGGAACACTGAATTACATAAGGATTATTAGTCATGATTGTCCCTTTATTTTGGTGTTTATTATGCAATAAAAATAAAAATAATAATAACAGAGTTAAGTTGATGAAAATGATATAAAACTGTGATTAAGCAAATAAACTAAGTTATACGATAAAGAAGGATAAATAAAAGGCCTGCTACACTGAAACCAACCAATTTAAATTATATATATATTCCTATCTTTGTTTTTAATTTATATATATATATTTTTTTATTTGTATCTTTGTTTTAATATATATAATTCTTTCAATTCATATCCTGGTTTTTAATTTATATATTTATTACATATATATTCAATTTAATTGTTTCAATTAACTATAATTAGGTCTTGGCTTTATTATGATATTAAAATAATAATATAGCCTATTAATTACATTTAAAAAATGTATGATTTGGTTTGTCGTGCATTACCTTTATCATCATCATCATCATCATCATTATAAGAATAATAATAATAAATATTATTATTATTGTTAATATTAATTATTTACATAATTATAATAATTATCATATTGAGGATATTTTAGAATTTATTCGTTTTTCTTAGTTTTTATTTATTTGCCATTTTCTCTGTCTTCCTGTCTTATCATTAAATGTGTTTAAAAGTAATTACATCTTTTGTTTTTAATGCTCTTAATGTTACAAATGTTATATTTTTATGTCTGCAGAGAACTTTGAGTTGCTTTGTGTCTGAACTGGCTTTAAAAAAAAAAAAAAAAAAAAAAAAAAAAACTTGACTTCCTCCTATATTATTATTATTATTATTATTATAAGTAATAGCAGTGCTAGTAATAGTAGTAGTAGAAGTAGCAGCAGTAGTAGTAATAGTAGTAGTTATTGTAGTAGTAGTAGTTGTAGAGTAATTGTGGTAGTAGTGGTAGTAATTTTAATAGTAATAGTAGTAATTGTAGTAGTAATAGTAGTAATAGTAGTAGTAGTAGTAGTAATTGTAGTAGTGGTAGTAATAGTAGTAATAGTAGTCATTTTAGTAGTGGTGGTAGTAATTGTAGTAGTAATAGCAGTAGTAATAGTAGTAATAGTAGTAATTTTAGTAGTGGTGGTAATAGTAGTAGTAGTAGCAGTAATAGTAGTAATTGTAGTAGTGGTGGTAGTAATAGTAGTAGTAATAGTAGTAATTGTAGTAGTAATAGCAGTAGTAATAGTAGTTATAGTAGTAATTGTAGTAGTGGTGGTAGTAATTGTAGTAGTAATAGTAGTAATTGTAGTAGTAATAGCAGTAGTAATAGTAGTTATAGTAGTAATTGTAGTAGTGGTGGTAGTAATTTCGTTTAGTTTCCCTGGGAATCATTTTTTTAATCATTTAATCTCCAACATTAAAATAAGCCTGCACTCTGAATCTCCACAGCTGGAGAGCAAAAAAATATTTTCTTCACACAAACAAGCGCACTCCACATCGCGCGCTCTCACGCACGCACGCGCAGCAGAATTATTTATAGGCCAGCCCTTCTCCAGCCTCTGCTGCTGATGCTGATCATCAGCTCGTCGATACACAAAATCAGAATCAGCGGAGAGAGTTAATGATGGAGCCCGCGGGCCTGCAGGCTGCGGAACCATCAGCCTCCATCTGACCGTCAACACCGGAAATATGTCTGCCAGCTGCCAGAACCACGCGCGCAACAGACGCACGAGCTCCACATTCCCGCTGTAGATCTGCAGCGGTGCCTTATTTACAGACGGGAGGTTGAAAGTCTCATGATAAAGCTATTTTATTTCTTTAAACTGAGTCTGTAAAATAATATTTTCTAACGCAGTCTGTGAGGGAAACGGTGCGTAAAATGAAACACGAGGCTTTTCTCATCCTGCTGCAGTTTCAGAATCCATCCAGCAGAACCAATCCAGCCCCCAACTGGAAAAGCAAGAAATAAATAGAAACTTCCACTTAATTCAGAGAAATATGTTCAAAGAGACGCACAGCTATGGGCTCCTCTAATCATGTCTCATCAATAATGCATTTTCCAACTGACAGGATGCCCGAAACGCAGGGCGGCTACAACATGAAGCCCCGCTTCTCGGACGGACACCGGCTAAACTTCAGCGTTTAGTTTCAGTACAATTTTAATGAAATTAAATTTATTGACGGCGGAGGAGAGCAGAGTTCTGGTTTCAGCTGCAGGAGGAGACCAGGAGCTGCAAAATGGATCTGAGCCCAGATATCTGCAGCATTGAACCACTTTGAACTGAAATTACGCGTTTATTTATCTAATCTCATCTAATCTAATCTAGTCTAGTGTGAGAAATCTGAGATTTAAAACAGAAGGCCTTAAAAGGTTAAAGGAACAGTCTGCAAGGATGTTCAAGAAATACATGGGAATAAATGCAGAGAATGAATAAATCACAGCAGATTTTATTCATAAATATGGGGAGAAACTCAAAAAGAATTTCACACCATCATAGAAAGCACTGACTTTGATTTTGATCCATTTAAAAGTAAGACTATTAAACTGATATTAATGTAGATTGAAAGAAAAGATTTCAAGCCTAGAGCTCAGATAAAAGTTTAACGGTAAAGACCTTTGCACAATGAGTTTTTAAATCAAATATCGCTGCATGTTAAAAAAGAAATAAACTTTTTATGTTGCATTTATTATGTTTGCACTCACCCTGAAACTTTCATCTGGCGTCATTTTATAGGAGCTGGTTTAAGTTTAAGTTTTATTGTGTCATACATGTACGGAAGAGTATAAGGGCCACTGAAAAAACAAATTCCAGCTTTTTTTTTCAGTTGTGAGAAAACAGTCAGAAATATGAGATTAAAGTTAAAAATTCTGAGATTGAAGACAGAATTCTGAGATTTAAGTCAGAATCCTGAGATTAAAGTCAGAATCCTGAGATTAAAGTCAGAATCCTGAAATTAAAGTCAAAATTCTGAGATTTAAGTCAAAATCCTGAGATTAAAGTCAGAATTCTGAAATTAAAGTCAGAATCCTGAGATTTAAGTCAGAATTCTGAGATTTAAGTCAGAATCCTGAAATTAAAGTCAGAATTCTGAAATTAAAGTCAGAATTCTGAGATTTAAGTCAGAATTCTGAGATTAAAGTCAAAATTCTGAGATTTAAGTCAGAATCCTGAAATTAAAGTCAAAATTCTGAGATTTAAGTCAGAATCCTGAAATTAAAGTCAAAATTCTGAGATTCAAGTCAGAATCCTGAGATTAAAGTCAAAATTCTGAAATTAAAGTCAGAATTCTGAGATTAATCTCAGAATTCTTAAGAGATTTCTTACTTTAATCTCAGGATTCTGACTTTTTTCCTCACAAGTGAAAAAAAATTTGTCGCCAATTTTTTTTATTTCAGTGGCCCTTATACTCTTTCGTATACATGGGTGTAACTTGGGGGGGGGGGGGGGGTAATGATTACCCCAGCCCACAGTAGGGTCAGGGGGCCCTTGAGAGGCCTGCAGTGAAAAGCATGTTTTTATTTATTTCATTGTTGTAATTATTGTCATTATTGAATCAAAAGCCAGTAAATGAATCAGTCAACAGACTGATATTTATATCAAATAAAGTAAAATATAATACTGGGGGGGCTGCTCCTCCCTTAAAAATGCCCAAATGGTGCAGCCCAGGGCTGCAAAATAATGCAGGTAAATCTAATCTAACTATAGTACAAATATGGAATCAAGAACTTCATTTATGGGTAGCATAAGAAACGTACAAGCCACATAAACCATGTAAGAGTACATAAAAACATATAACAGCACAATTTGACCCATCAAAGCACAAAGTAACATAAAACAAGAGACAAATTTAAAATCCAACAAGGAAAATAATCAATTAATTTATGACACTGGCTGTCACAAAGTGCAAAAGTGCAAAGACTATCTCCTACTGGAGTTTGGGAGAGAGATGGCAGTAGGAATAGAGGAGTGTTTGTATCTGTTGGTTTGATCGGTGGAAGTCTGAGAAGGGAACCTGATGGGAGAAGCTCAAATTGTTGATGTAATGGATGCGAGCTATCTGACAAGATAGACTTGTCCATGTTGTACACCCTTTTGTTGTACAAATCCTGAAGAGGTTCCTGAGTCACACCGATTATTTTACTGCAGACTCTAACTACTCTCGAGATGAGATTTTTGTTTTAATGTTTAGGGATTGAAACCAACAATATTTCTCATAAATGGGGTAATTGTAGTTCAAAAATACATTTAAATGCATAGATATTTGTAAAAATCTCTGATTAAGGGGGGGCCCTGTGTAATATTCTTTCTGGGGGCTCAAAACCCCTTGCTACACCCCTGGTGTCATATAAATGTCAGACTGACTATTCTGAGAAGCAACTGCAACTCCCTCCTTTGCACTAAAACTTTAAACACTGTAATACGTCCATGCATTATGTAGATAAAACCAACAAATTTACAGCCACACAGTAAAGAAACTGAAAGGAAAAGCTGTACTCTGCCTCTCTCCTTCTCCAACTTGGCACAGCGCTGTGACGAATGAGCTCTAGCAAATACCCATGATGGACTCGTCTTTTTTTTAAGGAGTGAAAGAGCAACAGAATCGTCTTCACTGCTTTTCTCCTTCACAGTTTGAGACCATTTACCTCAGACTGCTGGTTTCTTAATGGACAGATAAATAACAGTCAGACTGCGGGCAAGGTTTGACATTCAGACCCCTTACAGGGCTGCACTGGTGGCCTATAGTGGTTATATTCATACACCTGATGTTCAGACAGTCTCTCCACTGAAGCGAGCTCAAGGCTGCCCACGCTGGAAGACTGAACAGTTGAAGGTTGTTCAAAAAGGAGTTAACTAAAAAGCCCAAACAGCTATTTCAGCTCTATTTCTCCGAGCTTATAGAACACATTTTTAGTTTGAACTAAATCACTCTAAGGGTTTTTTTTTCATTGTACTAAAATTATTTGACAATCATCTCTTATTCTGCAGAATTTTCCCAGCATGCCTTTGTATATTAGACACATCTGCACCATGAGTGAAGTTACTAACTCAGTTAGACAACTCCTGCCTGGGGAGCAACCTCAACATACATGTACTGGATTCTAAACATGATGGAAGAGGACTTGGTTCAGCGTGCACCTGTCAGTAATTTTACTTGCAATGTTAAAGATTAAAGTCTGTGACAGAAATAGATGAAAATTGCAGTAGGTGAAGAAAAAGTAGCTTTATGAAAAGTACTTAAACCGGTTGATTTAAGTTGGATTTAAGTATGGGAAAGTTTCTACAGTGTAGTTAAAGTTACAAAAGTGAACCCAAGGTAAAATTATAAGTAAAACTGAGTTAAATAAACTTTAAATACCATAGTACCTTATATATTTCCCTTCCACCCTGGGTGCTCCCATTCGAAGCAATAAAACATGGACACCTTGTATTCCCATTGACTTAGTAGAGCTGTATGTATGTTTGGTGCCTGTGATACAAGATAAACTGCAGAAATATGACTGCAGAGCAGATAATATGCTAAAACATGTTAGCTTAGCTTTATATTAGCATACATGGAAATAAGATAACATAAATCTATGAGCAATGACAACACAGCTTAACCCTCAGGCATCACAAATCGCAAATTTTTCCTCTTTCTCTGCTCAACATTTTGGCTGTGTTAGTGCATATGTTTGAATTTTTTGTAACAAAGTTTCTTTCTAGGCAAATTTTTGAAATGAAATTTCAATTGCTCTAATAGGTTAGGTCAGGGGAACACTGTGAAACAAATTTACTACCCTTTAAAGCCGTCAAGGACAAAAAAGTCCACTTCTAAAAAACTGATATAAAAACTGAAGGATTTTAACCCTTTAAAGGCAGTTTGATTACTTAAAGTCAATGTTGTTTTTTATGAAACACATTTGTTATCCGGAAAATATTTACTGTTTTGTGTGGGTTTTATATATATATATATATATTTATTTATTTATTTATTTATTTATTTATTTATTTATTTATTTAGAAAAAAAATGACCATCCTGTAATCAAATTGAATTGAAGTTGATCAAAAGATTTGACCAGAAAAAAAAAAGCAGGAAAAATATTCATGTATACTATTTTTATTGCCATTTTTGGAAGTGGACTTTTTTGTCCGTAGTGACTCGAAAGGGTAGTAAATTTTAAATCAGATGCTATACAAAAACTAAAAATGCATCAAAGTCAATATTTTGGCTATTCATTGACACACCCAAGACTGATTTAAACCCACCCAGACCCCCAAACATTAGTTATCTGGAAAATAATGACTATTTTGTGTGGTGGATTTTTTTTTTTTTTTTTTTTTTTTTTTATAAAAAATATGACCATCCTATAATAAAACTGGCATTTAAAGGACTAAAGTTCTGAAAATGATTCATTATTTTATTGTTTTGATCAGAACTGAAGTTGATCAAAAGATTTGACCCCAAAAAGCAGAAAAAATATTAATGTATGCTATTTTATTTGCCATTTTTGAAAGTGGATGTTTTTGTCCTTAATGACTCGAAAGGGTAGTAAATTTTAAATCAGATGCTACACAAAAACTAAAAATGCATCAAAGACAATATTTTGGATGATCATAGACATATCCAAGCTGGATTTAGAAATAATGGCTCAGCCATCCAACATTTGGTTTAAGGAAGATATCACATTTTTTCACTTTTTTCATAAAAAACAACATTGACTTCAAGTAATCAAACTGGCATTTAAAGGGTTAAAATCCTCAAAATGATAGAAAGGTGTTTTTGAGGAGCTTAAGTTGTTCAAGACATTTATGCAAAAAAAGAGCAGAAAAATAGTAATCTGTTAAGTTTTATAGCAGTATTTTGGAAGTAGACATTTTTGTCCTTAATGGCTTTAAAGGGTAGTAAATTAAGTAAGTAGCATAAGGCTCACTTTAATTAGCACACGGCTAAGTTACGTCTGCCAGCTAGCATGCTAATTAGCTTCATCAGCACAAACATAAATGAACAAAGTCCTGTCCCCCATTAGGTACATAAAATGCTGATGACTGTATTCTAAACAAAGAGGAAAACTTCCGTCTGTCATGAACAAAAACCAAGACTCATGGCTAGTGGAGATGCTGCAGTGTGCCATGTGCTCGGCCCAGGACCCCGCAAGGACCCAGGTGCACTGTGGGCTGCCCTCTCTATGCCTTACTGGGAAAGTGACGATATTTAGTGTGCAAAATTAAAATATTTATCATATTTGAACACTGACATGTTCTCAATTTAATCCCTGCAATGCGTTCCAAAAAAGTTGGGACAGTGTGTAAAATGCAAATAAAAACAGAAAAGTAATTTGCACACATTTTCCAACCTCTCATTAATTTCATACAGCACCAGGACAATGTAAACATATATGCAAACCAAAAAAACCTTTTCTTGTTTTTGGAAATATACACATATTCTGAATTAGATCCCAGCAACATGTTACAAAAAAGTTGAAAATTGTGTAAAATGTGATTCAAACAGTGTTTAGTAATTTGCACATACTTTTTAACCTCTTCTCAAGTAAATACAGCCGTAGACAAGATATTTTTTTAAGATTTATGACGTGAAATGCAAACTGAAAAAGTTAATTGCTTATAAGTTTTTATTTGATCCCTCTAATGTTTTTCAAAAAAGTTGGGATGCTGTATAAAATGTGAATTAAAGCTAAATACAGTGATTTGCACATACTTTTCAACCTCTTTTTAATTGTATATAGCACTAAAAGAAGAATTTGTTACTGAAGCCTTGCAGGGTCTAAGGCATTTCTATTTCCTTTCCCAACCCTGCCTCTTTCCTGTTTCCATCTCTAGCATGCTATCCGCTCACTGTTGTGTCCTCCTTATAAAAAAGCTTAGCCCCTTTTCCCCACCGAGAATTGGGAAAAGCTTTTTATTTGTTTTGTTAAAACTGGAGGAAGAAGTTTGAAAATCAACCGGATGTGATTTTTTTTTTCTTTTGCAGGAAAAATTCAAACATATATATTTTGCATCCCCTATTAGCTTAAAAAATAAGATCTGGTTATCAGTCCATGTGGCCCAGGCCTCCTCTGCAGGTACAGTAACTTATGCACATAATCAACGTGTACAGTAAACAAGTTACATAAGCGGCTCGGAGCATGTTTCCTCTGCAGCATGAAGCCACACGTTAATGATCTCAAACTCCTGTGGTTAATAAAATCCTTTAAGTGTAGAAAATATAAAATCAAAGATGTTTTTTTGCTCTTATTTCTGGTTGTTTTAGTCCTTTTCTGCCGCTCCAGAGTATTGCTGGACTTGAGCACATAAACACCACACACCAATACAGAGGAAAATATGCAAATAGGCTGGATAGAAAATGAAGAAATTAGGCTGCTGGGACACTTTGATTAAAAAGCAAACTCATCCTCCCAGAAGTCCCTTTCAAATGCAACAAACTGACAGAAACAAACTGACAGAGAAACCAATAATTGGTGCATGTGTGGATGTGGGTATAAGGGTGTGTATGGATGGTTCAGGCTGGTGTTTGGGGGATTGGATCCTTGTGGACTGTGTTGCTTTATTTCTCTGCCCTATATATCTGTCCGCCTTCACTCTCTCTCTCTGCTCTGGAGGCTCAGGCTGCCTCTGCTGCTGCTGCTGCTGCTGCTGAAGGGATGTATGAAGCGCTACTTTCTTGTCTAGGTGATGAATAATGCAGAGCTCCGAGGCCAGCAAGTTTCCAGTTAAATACCAATTTGCTTAACCAGTGTTTCCAGCCTCTGCCAGCTGCACTCAGTGTTGCAGGGAGCTGCTCGGCCTTTGGTAATTAAAGAAAAGATCTATATCTGCAGGAGTGGAGGAGACCTCCACCCTGCATGTGGTCAGCGAGGGGTCACCACCAGTAACGCCACTGTGCCTGCTTCTATTTAGGAAACAGAGTCAGGAGAGAAACATACAAGCAGGAAGCACTGCACTGCTTTAAACATGTTTATTTATTACACTGGGAATTTAGATGAGCAGACTTAATCATTTTAACACGGATAGTGTGAATACTGACCTCTTGTTTCAAAAACATTGGTACGTTGTGTGAAATAGGAATAAAAACAAGATACAGTGAGTTGCAAACATCAAAAACATTGTTTTTGGACACATACACATATTCTAATTTGATCCCTGTAGCATGTTCGAAAAAGGTTGAGACAAAACAAAATGCAGTGATTTTCCCATTCTTTTCTAACCTATAATCAACTAAAGACAGCACAAAAACATATCTAACATGCAAACTGTTTTTTTGTTAATATACAACCTTGCAAAGCAGATGGATACGCCCATTTCCTTGTTTTTCACTGGCGAATCCATCTTGCAAAGCTCCCATCTGAACCACTTGGGCCCGGTTAGAAAGTGAAAGGACCAATCAGCGACGAGGGGCAGTACTTTCAGGCATGGCAGAGTCATGACATGAACAAGCACCAGCACGAGGCCGGTGCAATTATGGTGGAAGAGCTTAGCGTGGATGCTGCTAAAGCGTAAGGTTTATCAGAACTTAACAACAATCCTTCGTTACAAGAAGAAAAAAGAACAGCAGTGAGTTGTTTTCTTTTCCAAAATGACAAAAGTCGAGTACTGACATGTCTGTAGTCGCCATGTTTCGCGTTATTCCCCGTAGATGCGCACTCGCAGCTCAATAGCGGCTACAACGTGTGTTTTGTTGCTCTGATTGGCCCGTAGAGATGTGACAGACAGAACGTTCATCCAATCACACTCCGAGTTTTTTTCAAAGCCTCTGCCCTTTCTCAAACATTTCCTATTGAAGCTTTCCCAGATGAATGTGTGAAACAAATCCATCTGGCATGTCAGGTTACATATTCTGATTCTTACCCTGCAACATGATGCAAAAAAGTTAGGACACTGTATAAAATGTGAATGGAAAAAATTGTGATTTTCAAATAGTTTTTAACCCACAATCAATGCAAATACAGAGAAAAAAAAACTGAAAATACTTATTAAATCTGTAAATAGACACATCTGAATGAGATCTCTGCAACATGTTTAATAAAGTTTAGGTCACAGTTTAAACTGTGAATGTAAACATTTCAGTGATTTGCACAAACTTTTCTTAATCAGTTGAATACAGTGCAACAACATGATGTAGGCAAACCGAAAACATTGTTATGGACACATACAAATACTATGAATTCGATTCCTGCAACATGTTCCAAAAAAGTTAGGACACTGTGTAAAATATGAATAAAAACAGATCAATAGCTAATTCCCCATCACGCTGAGTGAGAGACAAATTGGAGATCATATGTTAGTGTCGTCTAACTCTTCTTCACCAGGCTTTAGACTGAGGCTTTTAATCCCTGTCTCTTGCCTTTTCTTTCAGAGCTTTTCATGCTTTCCTTCCCAGAATCTGTCACTACTTTCAGGACTTAAGAGTAGTTCAAGAATTTTTCTCAATTTTAGGAGTTGGCACAGCTATAAATGGGGCAAAACTTTGGCATTTTGATCACGCTTCTCTGTGCAGTAATCGCTTCGCTTCATCTGATGTTCTTCTAAACAACAGGATGTCATCTGCAAATAACATACACCAACTCTTGTCTATGTAATTGATACAATATTGACGTTTGAGAGCTGTTCTGCACAAAGCAATCTTTTTACAGACAGTTAAAAGCCAATGCAAAAAAGACAAACAGTGGGGATCCCTGTTAAGTCCAAATGTCCCTCATTTAAGCAGATATTACTACTTGTTTTTAGGTACCAGCTTTGGTAGTGTGGTCTGGTGGAAAAGTGACGTCAGTGCTTATGCACCCTCTATTGGGAAATTAACACTAACTTCTTACATTTATGCAGAGTTTGTAAAACTAGCCCGCCACTGAGCTTCCTGACTCATCCAACCTCAGTTTGGGTTTTACATAAGATGATTCCAGGGTTTTTTTCAAGTCACAGACAAATTACACCAGAAATTTGGCCAACTATATGAACATGTATAATTCTGTCCGTGTTTCCTAACCTCATGCGACTCTACATGTGGATCAAACGCATGCCGTTACAGGGGGCAGAGTGAGGTCGGCACCCCCACAGTTCCTCCTTCACAAACAAGCAGCAGGAGCCTGAATGTCAGCTCAGACGTCACGCAGAGTCCCGAGCAGCTCGGCTCTCTTCTGGGCGAGAATTAGAGCTGGAACAGAGCCCTCGTACCGTGCCTGCAGCCTTCAGGTCGCCCTCCATCCCCACCACCTCCACCTCCTCTCAGTAATCAGCTCAGCGAGGCGGGATGCAGAACAGAATCAGTCCTCCTCCTCCTCCACCAACCCTGAAAAAGTAAACACTGCCTCTCCGTTCCCTGGCCAATTGTTATTCATAGAGCAGATAAATATTTAATTCCATCTAAGGATACCTTTTGTTAACAGAATTACCGTACAAGCCTCGCAGCCTATAAGTCCCACAATGAATTCAAATTCTGCTCCTGCTTCATTCGTGTGCCGGTTCAGTCGTGTGAGAGTTTGGTAATGCTGGTGATGAAGGAGGAGGTGAAGGATGGGGATGAGGTGCAGTGAAGAGAGGAAACGAAGGTGCAGGAGGGGAGGAAAAGATGGGAAGCAAGGGGAAAGTAAAAACTGGGGACAGAAAAGAGGAGAGGGTATGCAATGCATCAGATTAAGCTGAAGGAGGAAGGCAGAGGAGACGGAGAAGGATGTGGAGCTGGAGGACAGAAGGAGTGGTTTTGGTGGAGTTTCCGAGGAATTCTTATTTGAATTAGTGGTAGTGGGCTCAAATAGAATGAGGAGCCTGTGACAGCTATTCAGTGTGCATATGTGCATTGAGGAGGTCACATTAGTATTCTATTTCATTCAAGTCTGGTGAATTTGGAGCAGAAAGACTGCTAACAAATGCTGATTATTGCTCTGTCCTTAGTTAATCACCTGAATTTAAATCTACAACAAAACATTAGGTTAAAGGATTGATAGTCCATCAATAATGCTAATAATTCCTGGCTACCATTGCACCATGAATACAAAAGAACAGGGGATGGATACAAAAACATTTCCAAGGCTCTGAACATCCCCCAGAGTTCAGTTAAATCCATCATGAAGAAATCGAAGGATTATGTCACGTGTAAATCTGCCTAGGTCAGGCCGTCCTCAGAAAATGAGTTGGTGTGCAAGAAGGAGACTAGTGAGAGAGGCCACCAAGACACCTAGGACTACTCTGAGAGAGTTCCAAGCTTCAGCAGCTGAAAGATAAAAGCCCGTTGCAGAAAACTCAGATTCGATCTGGACTAGAGTTCACCAAAAGGCATGTGGGAGACTCCATGCTCAAGTGGGAGAAAGTTCTTTGGTCCGATGAGACCAAAATGGAGCTTTTTGGCCATCAGACAAAACACCAAACACATCATTCACTCTGTGGAGCACGGTGGTGGCGGCATCATGATGTGGGGATGCTTCTCAGCAGCCAGCCCTCGAAGACTTGCAAAGGCAGAGGGTAAAGTGAATGTGACGATATAGGAAAATTCTGGAGGATGCTACGGCTTAGGAGAAGATTTGTTTTCCAGCAAGACAATGAGCCAAAGCATCCAGAGAAAGCTACACAGAAATGGAGACAACAAGGGGAATGTTCTGGAGTGGCCGAGTCAAAGCCCAGACCTCAATCTTAGGGTGCTTTCACACTAGGCCCAGTTGATTCGAACCGCACCGTGGTGCGATTCCTCCCTCTCCCCCTTCCCCCTGCAGGCTTGCTTTCACACCAGGAATATCGAACCATACCCAGGCACACTTGCGTATTTACTCAGTCTCAAACAGCAGGTGACGGTATGCATGTAGCTGGTTTACAACCCCATAAAGGAGGAGAAAGAAGAAGAAGCTACCATGGCAACCACTGGGGTCATGACCTGAGCAAAGATTGTTTTTGTTTTGACCCGGCAAAAAGTCCATCCTGTATCCATGGATGATTAAAATCATTTTTAAGATGCCAGCAACTTCGAACAAACTGCCGTGCTGTTTAAAGAAGTTTAGCTTTTACAATGATGTCATAAAGCCGATTCGATGCTCTGTTCCGTATCTGAGCCTGGTTGCATTCACATCTCATCCGAATCACGCCTGAGACCACCTCCCCAAGTGGGCCCGGGCCCGATGCCCAGGCACGGTTCGTTTGCATTCACACTACCCAAACATACCGGACTTTGGCCTCAAGTGCACTTGGATCAGGGACAGGGCCCCTAGTGTGAAAGCCACCTAACAGAGAATTTAGAGGGGACTTTAGAGTAGTGTTACTCAACTCTGCTCAACCAAAGAGCCAAATTGCTGAAAAATACATTTGCAAGAGCCATAATCTAAGAGGTGAAAAGTGGCAAATAATTTAAAAGTGGCAAAAAATCTGAATAAAGGGTGGGAAAAATGGGCAAAAAGTGGTATTTAATTGCAAAATGCAGCTTAAATGGGTGAGAAGTGGCAAAAATAGGCAAAAGGGGGCAAACACTGATAGACAAGGGGTAAAAGTGAGGAGTATAAGTGGCAAAAAGGGCAGAAAGTGGCTAAATAAATGAGTTACAGGTGGCAACAATGGGCCAAAATTGGAAAAAAAGATGGCAAAAATGGGTTAAAGTGACAAAAAATGGGCATAAATAGTGGTAAAAGGGAGTAAAAAGGTGGCTGAAATGAATTTAAATTGGCAAAAAAAGGGTGGAAAATTGTTTGAAGGGGATGAAAAAGAGTTCAAAATCTGGCCAAAAAGTGGATAACTGAGAAACAAAAAGGCAGATATCGGCAGAAATTGTTTAAATTAGCAAAAATGGGCATATCAAATGGGTCAATAGAGGCAACATTAAGCTAAGTAGCAAGAATTGGTTTAGAAGTGGCAAAAAAAGGCAGAAAAAAAAGTAGTGGAAAAGTTTCAAACTGACAAAAATAGGTGTTAAATAGTAAAAGGTGTTAAAATTGGTAGTAAAAATGATGAAAGGGGTTAAAATTTGACAAAACTGGTGTAACGTGGCAACAATGTAATTGAGAAAATATTCTTAGTTTTTTAGTGCATCTGGAGACCCCCCTTCAGTGCCCCGACCCCAAGGTTGAGAACCCTGCTTTATGGTAAAGGATGAGGTCTTGAAGTGTTTAATATTGAATGCAACCATGCAACTCAACCATACCAAGAATCCTTTTGCAGACGAGGCAAAGAGACATGCAAAAACAGAAGAGAGAAACATGGACAGAGATGCAGGATGAAGATGAGAGATGAAACAGGAGGACAAAACTGAAGGGTGAAAACAGGAAATACAAGAAAATGGAGCAAACATAAGAAGAGCTGGAGTAAAAAAAAAGAGGAAGAGGAGGTGCAGATATGAGCAGTAGACAGCGGCACAGCAGGCTCCATTGATCTGCAGCATGAAACTCCAGACTGCCCTGCTACTTTGTATTCCTTTTGAGCCATAAATAATGGATTGATGAGTTCTGATGAGAACATTAACACTGGGATGAGCTTAATGAGCACACTGGCTAGAAAAATGATCTGATGGACTCACGCTGGAATCGCCAAACAAAAAGACATGCAGACCTATTGATTCCAAATAGAGTCAGAGCTTCGGCTCCTGAGGAAGCAGGGAAGGAGTCGATAATTTCTCTACCTGAGTCTCATTTCAATCCAGGCGTTTGTTTGGTCAGCTTCTGAGATGAAGACCTGTTGAGGTCACTGTTCAAGAAGACTGTTGGCTCCACATTAAAGTTTCATCATCCTCGCTTGATGCTGATAATTTTCTTCCCCCTCTTTTTTTAATGAAATTCTTCTTTTTTATATATTTAATTCCCCAAAGCCAGGCTGAACGGATGGTGGGAAAGAGGGTCCGCGTTTCTCATGGAGCAAAAAGGTTTCAATTGGGGCTCTTTGATAGCTCTTAATAATATCCCCATGGTTGATGGATAAAATCAAATAGAATGATAAGTCTTTGATTTATATCCTGAACATCAAACCATCGTGTGCTTGAAACAGAGCTGAAGCTGTCCGTTTGACTCGTTTCTTTGGTAAAAAATAATATCCTCTGCCTGATCCAGGACCTTTTGAATTAGCGTGATCACAAAGATGTGGTCCAGCTCCACATGTGGTAGTGCAGCTGTTGTCAGCATGAGCAGGGCTGAGATGTAGAAGAGTTCAAGGCTTTACTGATGATGGTCTTGTTAAGAAATCTGATGTGCTTTACATTCACAGCACTCTGCAGAACATTTGAAAGAGCAGCATTGCTCTGTTTTTTTTAGCTACTCTCAGTGTCAGTCAGGATTCTGCACACCACAAACTTTCCTCCAGTCATCCAACGAGGCAAAGCACAGGAAAGAGACAATAACCACAAACTGTAGACAAGTTCCTCGTCACACTAATCTCAATATTAGACTAAGATAAAACAAGTCCCAAGGCACAGCCAGGGACAGGCCAGTTGGGTTACCTAAGAATTCCATCTCTGCTTTTTGCAGATGATGTGGTTTTGTTGGCCTCTTCAGCCGGGGACGTCCAGCAGGGACTCGGGCGGTTGGGATGATGTTCAGCACCTCCAAGTCCGAGGCTATGGTTCCCTGACGGAACCTTGAACCTTGATTATATCAAATATCCTCAAGTCATAAAAATGTGAAAAAAATAAAAATGGTAAAAATAATCAAATGAAAAGAAATGTGGGAAATTCATTTGTGTTTTCATTTCACATTTTCAATATTGTATAGCACAATTACGACTTCAATCCTTTATTTGGACTTTTATCTTATATTTTCAGCTTTTATTATTTATCATTTTGACTTTTTGTCCCACATGTTGAGCTTTTACATTTATTACTTGAACTTTAAGCTAATATTTAGGCTTTTTCAATTTATCGTTTTAATTTTGTATCTCATATTTTCACTTTGTTAATTTATTATTTTGACTTTTGTCAAATATTTTAGCTTTTTTCTATTGATAATTGGCTTTGAATCTCAGATTTTGACCTTTGCAATTCATAATTTTAAATTTTTAACTCATATTTTGACCTTTTAGGTTCATAGTTCTAAATTTCAAGTTATATTTTGGCCTTGAAAACATATTTTGACTTTATATATATATATATATATATATATATATATATATGCCTTTAAAAAGCATGATCTTAACATCTAATTTTGTGTTTTGACCTTTTGCATTAATATTTTTTGACTTTTTATTTCATATTTTGAGCCTTTTAACATATCATTTTGACTTTTTAAATCTCAAAATCAATTATCATCAGTGCTTTTTTCCCCCTATAATGTATTACTGGTGAAAATGAGGTTGACAGTTTGGTTTAATATGGACCCTGTTAGGCCCCTTAGGTTAGACATGAATCCAGAATCCAGCCCCAGATTTAGAGGATTAAATATATACTATATAAAGTTTTAGCACATTTAAATCCCTGTAATCTCTCTATTCAGCCAGCAAGAATATTTAATAACTGTATTTTATTGTGTATAAATTCAAACATAGTTACTGAAACACTTATAAAGAGCAAAGCTTTTGAAATTAGCTCACATATTTATCAGAAAGTCTGTAAATTCATGTAAGATTCTCCCAGATTCGTCCTGTTTTGGATCATCTGAATGAAGACATTGACTAAGCAGGACTGGAAGTTTGTAGCTGTTCTGTTTCTGACGGGTTCTTTAATGAATCTGAGTGTCATATTAGTGTATTTAAATATTCAGGATAGCTTTCTCTGCTTTGCTTTTTTAACAATCATGGTAATGCCAGCTCGCCATTTAAAAATTCTGTATGATACAGCAAGAGTGCTGACAGGCAGAGAGTTCATATTAAGTATGTAGGGTATGTATATTATGGTATATTATATATTTATAGCTTTTATTAGCCTAATACATGCTAGCATATTCATGATGGTCACCTAATGGAGAGGAGGCGAGGAAGATTTTAGCATGAGTGCAGATTCTGCTCATTTCAACAGCTTGTAAGAATAAAAGAATCCTGACAAAAGGGTGAAATTCACTGGAGTTTTTTTTTTTTTTTTTAACAGATAACACGGTGAATAATAAGAATGTAGTAGAATAGATATTGTTTTATGTAGCAGGAGGAATAGATCTTTGTGGAACCTTTTTTCAAGATTTATTTTAGGGCTCTTTTATGCCTTTATTCAGACAGGATAGTGGACAGAGTTGGAAACCTGTGCGAGAGAGAGTGGGGTATGACATGATGGACAGGAGCCACAAGCCTTCCTGGGGCCTCTACACATGAGGCATGCAGGCACAGTCATGCCTCATGTAGGACCGGGGGAGTTTCATTTTTCAATAATATTAATTTTCCCAAAATGTTCCTGCAGTATACGGTATCACGACTACATGTTTATAAACCACATTAAACAAGAACCAGGTCAGACCAAGCGTATGCATGCGCCTCCACAAGTGTTTCTTTAATCCTTTCATACAATGCTTTGAGTCAATAAGGATGTTTATTACAGGACTGCTGAAAGTGATTTATCGTTGCAGTGTTGTTCACACATTTCACTGGTAAACTAAGTTACATTTGTTTTTTTCCCCGTTGTTGTGCCTGAATTTGCTTCTGCAGCATGAATAGCAACCCTAACCCTCATGCACGGGGCGAGGGGTTCATAGGGCAAGGCAGTATGGCACTCCCGGTATCTGCAGACAAAGTCAGTCTTTTTGGCCCTTGGTCCTCCAGGTTTTATACCCTTGTGAGCCCTGGATGCTAACTGATAGCCAGACCACTTATCCTACTTAGGGTCACGAGGGGTTGGAGCATATCCCAGCTGTCATTGGGCAGGAGGCAGGGGTATACCCTGGACTGGTCAAGACCAGGCACACTCACACCTACGGTCAATTAAGAGTTACCAATAAACCTAACAAGCATATCTGGTGGTGAAAGGAAGTTGGAGTACCTGGAGAGAAACATGCATGCACGGAAAGGCCCTGACCAGGAAGCATAGCAGAAACCTTCTTTCTGAGAGGCAACAGCAGTAATCCCTGCACTGTATCGAATATATCATGGGTTAAATCCTGATGATGCAACACATGTTACATGAACCGCCTGGCAGAGGGAGAGGACTTTCATCTTGGGTAGATTGCTGTCTGTCTGTCTCCTATAAAGCTCGTGAAAATTTAGTTCTTAGTTTTGTGGTTATGAGTTTGGTGAGTATACCTTTGTGTCAGTGTGTCTTCACATCCACCCTAGAATACAACTGACATTTATTAAGTGGGACTCTTATTAAATGAAAAGAAAGACTAATGCTTGTGTGCTAAGGAAAGCTGGGATGGTAAGGGCTGGATCCAGAGCAGCAGCGGTGCTTCTACAGGCAGCTGGCATGCTTTACCGGCTTTACCAGCTAACTGCATAGTGCAGGGATACTCAACCTGTGGCTCTGGAGCCACACGTGGCTCTTTAGATGGCAGCACGTGAACAACACGAGGCTCAGCGTCTCAACTGCATTTCATTGCTTTGTGCTTGTGACATGCGCAATGACAATGAATCTAATCTAATCTAATCTAATCTAGTCTAATCTAGTCTAATCTAATGTCTTGATTATAAATATTATTCCCCCAGAAAACCTTAAAAGAATTGAAACTTTGACCTCAGAAATTAATCACATTAATCAGTTTGTTTCAAAGATGTACACAGAAGGCTTTAAATGCCAAACTTAATAGTCCAATTATCTTATTTTTGTCACTTTTCACCTAAAAAAGCTACCTTTTGCCATTAAATACCACTTGTTTCTTTTTTGCCCATTTTTGCCACTTCTGTTTGCCACTTTATCCTATTTTTGCCCCTTTTCACCATTTTATTGCCACTTTTGCCCATTTAAGCTACCTTTTGGCATTATATACCACTTGTTTCATATTTTTTGCAACTATTGACTGCTTTGGTCACTTTTCACTCATTTTTTTGCCACGTTTTTGCCACTTTTCGACCCTTCTTTGCCACCTGGAACTCATTTTTTTGTCACTTCTCACTTATTTTTGCAACTTTCTGCTACTTCTTGCTACTTTTATCCTATTGTGCCCCTTAAAAGCTACCTTTTGCCACTAAATACCACTTATTTCTTTGCCCATTTTTCCACTCTTGACTGCGTTTTGCCCATTTAAGTCATTTTTCACTCATTTTTTGACCCTTTCTGACCCTTTTCCACATTTTGCCACTTTTATCCCATTTTGCCCATTTAAGCTATCTTTTGCCATTTAACACCACTTTGTTTCCCTATTTTTTTGCCAATTTTTGACACTTTTTTTGAAACTATTTACCAATTTTTGCCACGTCTTTCATATTTTGCCCTTTTTCACCATTTTTTCTCCCCATTTTCACCCATTTAAACTACCTTTTGTCATTAAATACCACTTTCTTCCTCGGTTTTGCCCATTTTAGTCACTTTGATTAATTTTTTTTGCCACATTTTTGCCAGTTTTATACTATTTCTTGCCATCTTAAACTCTTTTTTTTGTCACTTCTCACCCACTTTTTGCTACTTCCTGAGCCTTTTTCCACATTTTCCTCCCCATTTTCACCCCTTATCACACATTTTTCCTGCTTTTTGCCCATTTTTCCCTCATTTAACTTATTTGTTTTTGCTACTTCAAGCTTTTTTTTGCCACTTTTTTACCACTTAGATTGTGGCTCTTGCAAATACATTTTTCAACTATTTGGCTCTTTGGTTGAGTAACACTGATTTAGAGTCTTGTGTTATGATTGTGTGAGGGTTTTGGTTAAAGATTTTCAGGTTTAAAATTGGGAAATAAAGATCTTTCTATATATCAACAACCCTCACAGACAGCCGTCATTGCAGATATTTTTCATCCTTGAGTATCAGTCTGTTTCTCATACTGAGGAACAGTCAGCAGATGTATGCTAACATGTTATATTAAAGGGAAAATGGGGGTTGTTTTGTATTGTTCAAGTGCTCCTACTTATGCATCTCCTGCATTATGGTTACTCCCTGTGGGTTCAAGCGAGACTTTAAGGTGTAGACAGTGGAGGTGAGTCTGGGTGGGTGGGTGAGTGGAGTGGGGGAGTTGTTGCCGGTGATGGTGGCTGGGTGGCGAGAGTGATGGAGGAGCCACTCTCACTTCCATGGAGTCAGAGTGGGGTGAACGTCCTCTCTGATTAGCAGCGCTGTCTGTGAGTGCACTAATGCACCTCGCTATTAGCATGTTTCTCCTGGTTGCCACGGGCAGCGCCGCGCCGCCTCCCTGTTTGACATGTCAGAACGCATATCAGTCAGAGCACGCCGTGGCCCGTGGGCTCCACATCACTGAGACGGAGGGAGGGAGGGTGTGGATAAGAGCGCTAAGTGCGTCAGAGAGTGTGCTCCTGTCCTTGGTTGAGTTTTTATCCCTTTGGATGAGGATGTTTTTATGGAGCGAGGAGGTTTCAGCAGCTCTGCTGAGGAAGTTCAGGGTTAGGGCCTCGGAGTGATAACAATTATAAAACACTCAGAGCTCGATTGCACAATGAAGATTTCAGCTGAAAACAATAGCTTTGGTTGTTTACAGGACTATATTGTTTTTTGTCTGAAAATGGACTGATCAGAAAACCGGCAACAGAGTGAAAACCTTTGGAAATTGTTCTGCCTCCCTGTCATTGGCTATTTTGCCGGTGCTTGTCGTTTCCTGTCATATATCAGGCTTTTTGCACACCTGGCTATGTTCAGACTGCAGTCAAGCACAGGTAGATGGGCCACAATGACAATGAGCTTCCTTGGTTAACGTAAACCCAATGGGTTTAATCAGGTCTGAAAGGTCAGGTCAGAAGTCCAATAACAAAGCACCACTTGGGTTCAGTTGAAGTCCCAAAGTAGAACAACACAGTCTCCAGGCAGCACCTTCCAGAACCCCACTCAGAGACCCTGGGAATGCTGGGTACTCTGAACTGCTCTTTAATTTTCTAATTTTTCTGCTTTTGGCCCTTTTTTGACACTTTTATCCAGCTTTTTGCAATTTTTTTGCCCCTTTCTTCACTTTTTTGCCACTTTTTTGTCCATTTGAGCTGCCTTTTGCAATTAAATGCCACTAATTTCCTGTTTGCCACTCTTTCATGCTTTTGCCCTTCTTTCCCACCTTTTTACTAATTCTTGTCCATTCTAATCTCTTTTTACCCCTTTTTTTGCCACATTTTTGCCACTTTTCACCCATTTTTGCAACTTCTTTTTGTCACTTTTCACCCCTTTTGACACTTTCATCCTGGTTTTTGCAATTTTTTGCCACTTTTCACCCATTTGAGTTGCCTTTTTACAGTTAAATGCAGCTTTTTGCCCATGTTCCCACCTTTTTTTCTGATTTTTGCCCATTTTGGTCCCTTTTAACTCATTGTTTGGTCACATCTCACCCATTTTTTGCCACTTTTCTCCCAGTGTTTGCCACTTTTTGACCATTTCTTGCCACCTTTAACTTATTTTTGTCACTTTCTTCCCATTTTGACACCTTTATCCTGCTTTTTGCAATTTTATGCCCCTTTTTTGCCATTTTTTCCACTTTCCCATTTATGCTGCCTTTTGCAATTAAATGCCACTACTTTCCCGTGTTGCCACTCTTTCATGCTTTTTGCCCCTCTTTCCCACCTTTATTCAGATTTTTGCCCATTTAAGTCACTTTTCACTCATCTTTTGACATGTTATTGCCACTTTTGGACCATTTTTGCCATTTTCTGTTCTTTGCCACTTTCTTCCTGATAGTTGCCACTTTAAGCCCATGTTTGCCACTCCTTTTTGTCACTCTTCTCCCCTTTTCTTGCACTTTTACCCTGCTTTTGGCATTTTTTTTTGCCACTTTTCGCTCATTTAAGCTGCCTTTTGTGATTAAATGCCACTAATTTCCTACGTTGCCACTCTTTCATACTTTTTGCCCCTCTTTCCCACCTTTTTTTTCTGATTTTTACCCATTTTGGTCATTTTTCACTCATTTTTTGCATGTTTTTGCCACTTTTAACTCATTAGTTGGTCACTTCCCACTCTTTTTTTGCCACTTTTCTCCCAGTGTTTGCCACCTTTTGACCTTTTTTTGCCACCTTTAACTTATTTTAATTGTCAATTTTCACCTCTTAGATTGCGGCTCTTGCAAATGTATTTTTCAACAGTTTGGCTCTTTAGTTGAGCAGGGATAAGTAGCACTGATGTACTGCCTCTTGTAGCTGGTTTTATTCCTTTATTCCTCTTTTAGTACTTCATGTTTGCTGTATTTTTCTCTTCTTCCACCTGTAACCGCTGTGCTGTCTTGGCCTGGTAGATTTTAATCTGGAGGGACTACCTGGCTAAATAAAGTTTAAACAAATAAATAAAATAGATTAGAACCTAAACTGATGACCCAGAGGGACAGAAATGACGAGGAAAAGGTAGCAGCAGAGACCTTGGCAGCAGTAAACTATGCTGGTCTGCAGAGCTGGATCAATGTTGAACAGATAGATGGAGGCAGAGAGAGGAGGAGGAGAAGATGAATAGAGAAGATGCCTGTAGGAGGGAGGGAGCCCTTCACCACAACCAGCAACGATCTGTCTGCCTAAAGAGCTTTGTTACTGTATTAACTGACGTCTCCACATGGCCTTGTGGAAAAAAACACAGAGCATGGGAGCATTGATAGAAAGTAAAAAGAAGAAGAGAGAGGAGAGGAGTGCAGAGAGCATGAAAGGCCTCAGAGAACGAGTGCAGGGCCGAGGAGGCAGGGAGGCAGGCGATCATGGGAAAACAGGAGAATAAATCCCTAAACTTTCTCCACAACAGCTCTGAAACTCTCCCTCCATCCCCTCCTTGTACTCCAACCTCCTATTATTTCTCTCCCGTGTTACTTTCTTCTGAAAATCGCCCCGAGGCTAGGCGCTCTCCTGGGTGGCTCACCCCCAAGCAGAGCCCTTGTTCCTCGCACGCTGGTAATAATTTGAGCCTGCTGAAGAGTCGAGGCTTTTAGAGGGATCAGCCCTCCTCCTCCTCCTCCTCCTCTCTCCTCATCTGCATCCAGGCCTTCTCCCAGTCTGCCGCTGCTCCACGCGCCTCCACGTGCCGTCTCCCTCCCGTCCTTCCTGACCTTTCTAAAGCGCCTCCTGCCTGGTTCCCTCCTGACCTCCCCTCCATCCACGCAGCCCCGCTCGGCTGCAGCTACCTGATGGAGTTCACGAGGAGAGGCAGCACAAAGAGAATGAGAGAAATGTTGCAGGGCCTTATGGAGGAATGTGACGAGGAAAAAACCTGAAGGAAGGAGAGACGAGAGAGGCCAACAGAAGAAAAAACAATGAACAGCTCGTCTTCTGTGGATTCATACATTTTGTAAGTCCGCTTGACGCCAGCGTCTCCACCGTCCAATTTACCGCTGCCATCTTCCATATGCGGTTTCATGCCTCCTTCGACGTACAGCCGGCCTTCTCCCTGACGTTGTTACTTTTTCATCTGGTACAATCAGCCTGATGTGCTGCTACAGTATGAACAGTTAGCACTCGGCAGGAATAAAACTTCTTTGACTCAGCGCTCTGAGGCAAACATTTTAGATCTAATTTGCACTTTAAGGTAAAACTCCTTTTATTTTTCAATTATTTCCTACAATTTAGCTGGGCCTTATCTCACAGCTACACCGACATATCAGTGTTGTGATTAATAGCAATAATATTCAACATCTTTTAGCACTTTTACTCAAAGACAACATTTTTAAGGTTGCTGCAGGACTGAAGTTATCTTGCAAAGCTGAAATGTTGTCCAGATTTCCAGTCTGTCGTCTTTCAAAGCTAAAAGCTGAAAGCTTTTTGAAGCATCAGCATCATCTGAGGGAAAGAGGCGGTGGCTACAGGCTGCTTTAGATAAAATGACTGCAAGCATGTAGAGCAGTGATACTCAACGTGTGGCTCTTTTATGTCTTCATTTTAAATTTTATTCCCCCAGAAAACCTTCAAAAGGAGACATTTTTTGCCATTTTCACCATTTTTGCCACTTTCCATCCATTTAAGCTATTTTTTGCCATTAAACACCTTTTTTTTTTTCCTTTTTTTGGCCATTTTGCAACTTCTTCTTGCTACCCTTTCTCTATTTTTTCAACTTTTATCCAATTTTTGCCCATTTTTAATCATTTTTGCTACTTTTTGCCCAAATAAGCTACCTTTTCCCATTAAATACCAATTAGTTTTTTTCCCAAATTTTTGCCTTCTCTTTTTGCAACTTTTTGCCCATTTTTGCCCCTTTTCATCATTTTTGTAAAATTTTGCCCATTTAAGCTACTTTTTCATTACATACCACTTGATTCCTATTTTTTTGCCCATTTTTGCATTTTTTGTCCACTTTTTGCCCATTTTAGTCACTTTTCACTCATCTTTTGACATGTTTTTGCCACTTTTTGACCATTTTTCTTGTAACTCTTTTTTTGTCACTTCTCACCCATTTTTGCTACGTTCCCATTTGCCACCTTTAATTTATTTTTATTGTTACTTTGAGCTGTTTTTGCCACTTTTCCCCACTTAGATTGTGGTTCTTGCAAAGGTATTTTTCAACAATTTGGCTCTTTTGTTAAGCAGGGTTGAGTAACACTGATATAAACAATGGTGACAGGTGAAAAGGTGAGCACAGACACAGCTATAGCAGCAGTTTGACCAGAACTGGACCACTTTTTTTTATTCTAAGAAGAGCAATGGACCACTGTGAAAGATTTTCTTGGTGGAGATGTTTTTGCTCTTCTCCTGAAAAGATAGATGGATAGATTAATCCTGAGGAAAATTCACCACTGGCCACTTTGGTCAACTTCCTTCATGACCTCCCCCCAACTCTCTGTGACACCGTAGAACCAGAACGATCTTTCTCAGCCTATCAGTGATTGGTCAACATCACAGAAAGTTACATCACACCATGCAACCAATCAGCAGTGTCCCAGAGTGTCTCAAACTTCCTGTTTCCTACAGAACTCGAACAATGCAGTTTTACGTCTCTTTAATCCTGAAATAGTGGCCCTAAAATCAGAACTAGCCATAAGTTGATGAAACTCACACAGAAATAAGTTTTGTTTTTCTTTTGCTGCAAAGAAAAGACTTGTTTCTGCCTCTGACTGATTACGGTGATGTTCTGTACATGCATGCATCTTCACAGTGCCTTAAATCTTTGCATAGTGTGTACAGGAGTTTAAAGAAATTTATTGACAAAGATTTAAGTCTCTGCAACGAATCCCACCCATCATATGGCGAAGCTTTAAAAGTGTTAATAAAAGCTTGTTAATTTGAAAATAAAAGGTTTTGCCCATTCCTGCAAACACTTCTTGGCTCACCTGGTAGTAATGTGGATGTTAATGGAAGCTCTGTGCTGTTAATTTAAAAACTAAAATACTTTATCAGTGCAACTGGATTCTTAATGTCAAAACTTTAAATAAAATAGATATTAAAACTTTTAGATGTCCTGCCCTAAGGAGCAAAATGAAAGAGCCGACATGTACCAGAATGTTCTGTATATGAGCAGTCACACATCCAGCCTCCGTTGATTGTAACTCTTTTGCCGTATCTACTCCAGCTGAAGTACATGTAACATCAAAGGCCTTTTTTCTTTCTTATTTACAATTTGAGAATCCTGGATGAAAAGCTAAGACTGAAATCAGCAAAATGTCCCTCTTACAAGTGTGATACATAACGTTGGATGAGTATGCATTTCCCTTTCTGTCCCTTTCAGAGGTAAATTTGGGGCAAACTTTGCTTTGGTGACTCTGAATTCAGCACCATGGACAGCGGTGAGGATAGCTTAACTGGTGGGCAAAGCACAACAGAAGAAAACACACAAAGGTTTTCAGAGCAGACAATGAAATTAAAAAGGAGATAAAAGTGAAGATAAAAGCAGATCTGTCTGCATCACAATAAGAGGAGCATTAAAGATTTGGGTGTTTTATGAATTAGATGATGCCTGTTAGACTGATTGTAAAGTTTGAGCGTGCATAACAGCTGCATAACTCTGTAGTGAATTAGGTCCTAAGTTTTTACAAAGTGCCATGCTGTTTGGCTGCAGCCAAGCTGACAGACTTTCTTCAAACATTTATGCTCAGCACTAGAGACTCTCATTGATGAACAGAAGGAACATTTAGACCCTGATGTCTCAGTGGATATCTCTCAAAGCAGCCTGTGAGACATTTCCCATGTTAGTTTGTTGATTTTGTGCAGGAAGAGGGGCTTTATCTTTGAAAGAGGGTTTACCTCGATGAGAACAGAGCAGGAGTATCGTCTAATGAAAATATGCAATTTACAGCCATGGACCAAAGTATTGGCACCCCTGGAATTTTTCCGGAAAATACACCATTTCTGTCAGAAACTGTTGCAATTGCAAATATTTTTGGTATACACATGTTTATTTCCTTTGTGTGCATTGGAGCAACACAAAAACAACAAAGAAAAAAGCCAAAACTGACATAATTTTACACAAAACTCAAATATAGGCCAGACAAAATCACTGGCACCCTCAATCTAATATTTGGTTCCACACCCTTGGGGAAAAAATAAGTGAAACCATTCACTTCCTATAACCATCAACAAGCTTCTTACACCTCTCAACTGGAATTTTGGACCACTGTTCTTTTGCAAACTGCTCCAGGTCTCTCAGATTTGAAGGGTGCTTCTTGCAACAGCACTTTGAGATCTCTCCATAGGTGTTCAATGGGATTTAGATCCGGACTCATTGCTGGCCACTTCAGAACTCTCCAGCTTTCTCTCCAACCATTTCTTGGTTCTTTCTGAGGTATGTTTGGGGTCGTTGTCCTGCTGGAACACCCATGACCTCTGACCCAGACCCAGCTTTCTGACACTAGGCCCTACATTGCGGCCCAAAATCTTTTGATAGACTCCAGATTTCATGATTCCTTGCACACAGTCAAGGCACCCGGTGCCAGAGGCAACAAAACAACCCCAAAACATCCTTGAACTTCCACCATGGTTGACTGTAGGTTCTATGTTCTTTTCTCTGTAGGCCTCATTCTGTTTTCTGTAAACAGTAGAATGACGTGCTTTTCCAAAAAGCTCTACCTGAGTCTCATCTGTGCACAAAATGTTCTCCCAGAAGGATTGAGGCTTACTCAGGTACATTTTTGCAAACTCCAGTCTGGCTTTTTTGTGTCTCTTTGTCAGCAGTGGGGTTCTCCTCGGTCTCCTGCCATAGCGCTTCATCTCATTTAGAAGACGACGTATGGTCCCAGCTGACACTTTTGCACCCTGAGTCTGCAGGACAGCCTGAATTTGTGTGGAAGCTGACTGAGGATGTTTATCCACCATTCCAACTATCCTGTGTTGCATTCTTTTGTCAGTTTTTCTCTTCAGTCCATGTCCAGGGAGATGAGCCACAGTTCCATGGTTATAAACTTCTCGGATATATTGCACACAGTGGACAAAGGACTTTCAAGATCTCTGGAGATGTTCTTGAAACCTTGAGATTTTTCATATTTTCCACAGTTTCGCTTCTTAAGTCCTCAGACAGTTCTGGGCTCTTCTTTCTCTTCTCCATGCTCAGTGTGACACACACAGGCACACAACACAAAGGTTGAGTCAACTTTTAGACTGAATTGAAAATAGCTGACAAAATTAACACTGCTGCCAAGATAATATCTAAAACTATCTGACAATCAGGCCTTTCCTGACTTTGCTGGAAATCAGCTCCATTGTCTTGTCTTTCAAAGTATAAAACTTAACCCCCCCCCAAAAAAATACTCAAAAATCTACTTAAGTACAGTAGACAAGTCACCTATTTGCACTTCTTTACAGCTTAAAATCAAGACTCTTTGTCCAGCTGGTGTGACTCTCACCAATACTTTCTCTCAGTAAACAGTTATTGTTGTTGCTGCTGGAGAGAAACCATATGAGTGTACCTCTCCTCACTTTCAAACCCCCTAAAAAAGAAAACACAGACAGCTTCACATGCCCATGTCTCCTCGGTGCAGCAGCTGTAATGGACAGATCACCAACATCTCTGAAACACAGAGCACTGAGGAACGTCTGTATGAAGAGAGTATCCTTCAGTGACTGTCAAACATTGATCTAAACTCCAGGGTTGTGACGCCCACACAGGAAAACACAGACCAACCCAAACATGTTCACACACAGGTGGCAGGGCAGGTACAGTGAGCTCCTCTGTCCTGCCATCCACCGCTGGCAGATCTTTTATTTAGCCGCTGCAGCGAGCGGCTCCTGCTCATGAATTATGCAGCGGCGAGGCCCTGTAACAAGCTCCAGGCCGACTCTACACCTTGTGTGTGGCTTAAAATATAGATAAAAGCTGAACAGCCAGCTACAAACATAGGCTTTTTTTCAAGACAGAAGCAGGCTGGTGAGGAGAGAGTCCACAGCAATTAGGCCAGGCTGTTGTGCTGCAGAGTCGAGCCGGTCGAGATCCGCAGAGAAAAGTCCAGCTGTTGACTGTGTGGAAGCAGAAAGGGAGAAAAGAGAGCAGAAAAAGAGCACAGAGCTGAACCGAGCTGAACTTATTAAAGCACAACAGAGGCGAGCGGCGCCGAGCGATTCACACCAAAGCAGGAACAACAACAGCTAGCCGGATTAGTTTTATCTTTGTTGTGGGCTAAAGATGAAGAGCAGCGCGTGTCCACGGACATCTTTGTGCTTGTTTTTGCTCTTTGTGCATGGCGCATGAAGGCAGCTCTTTGTGTTGCTGAGATGAGCTTGAAGTCGACTCCCTCTGCTGATTTCATAACAAAGCTTACGCAACTTCCAAGAAGAGAACAGTGTGTGCAGTAGTTTGTGTGTTTCTCAGCCAAAGGATGAAAGAGTATGCTCCGATGATTCTATCAAACTTATGGAACAACAGACGGATGCTTTCACGTATCCTGGCCTGGGTGACCTTCTTTACCATTTAATTTGATAGTTTACTGAAAGAGCACCCAATACGCTTCGTTTCCCAAGGATTTAAATAACAAAGAAGGGAGAGGATGCAATCATCTCACTGGCCACTTTATTAGGTACGCCTGGTCAACAGCTCGATGTATTTAGACCAGCAGTTTTCAAAGTGTGAGGCAGGCCTCCCCTGGGGGGCGCCACAGAACTTCAGGGGAGGCGCGGAACCATAGACCAGAAGAATGGTGACTTGCTTTGCTAATTTCTGCTGTGCATGGTGCAAAAATGAATAGACTTATAGTTACTTCAAGGACTAAGAGATAGAGTCAGCTATTCAAGTTAGGATTTTCCTGCATTAATCCCAATGATGCAGAAGTAACAGTGTTTAATTTGCAAAGATGTACACGCTAAAGACAGCAGGCTGTGCAAACCTTGGGGTCATCTGAAGACTGACCACAAAGTCTAGTGACCAAACTAGGGGAATTTTAACAGGACGTGAAAGGAAATTTAGACACTGATCAAAAGCAAGTGCCAGGAAAGGCTGAAGGTGGTCTGCTGTCATGCAATCCTGCATTAAATGTAGAGATGAAAACTTACAGTTCCCATTAAACAAGAGCATAGAGCACAATAATCAGGTAGTATTAGCAAAAAAATTTATAACTGAAAAGAAATAACTGATTGCCTGGGGAAGATGGATGTTTAAGAACATTTGGAGACCAAAATATCAAAAATATAAAAATGTTTAAAATGTTTAAAATTAGAAATTAATGTTTGAAAATATATTTGTTTAAGTTTTGTTTTTTGTTTTTTTAAATCTGAATCTCTCCCACACTTTGAAAACCCCTGATTTAGACAATATTCAGTTCAATTTAATTTTACTTATATTGTACAGTTCATACCAATGTAAACTCAAAGTGCTTTACAGAGGATAAAAACAGATGAAAAACAGACAAATAGCAAAATAGATACACAACTGAGTCAAGAAAAACGGAAATTTCAGGCAAAATAATTAATGATCTTGGACACATCTTACACCAATCTGTACAACATTTTGCATCTACTAATGCTGGGATCTCCTGAAAGGAGACCAAGACCAAGTTTGCACACAAAGAAAGGAAAAAGCAGTGTTTTAAGGCCACTTTTGAAGGAACTAAGTGTTCCAGCAGATCTCAAGTCAGCAGGCTGTTTGTTCTGGAGGACAGCACCATAGTAACTAAATGCACCTTTGCCAGATTTAGTTTAATTTTAGGTACATTGAGGAGACACGTGCCTGATGATTGGAGGGGTCTGATGGGATGGTAGCAGTGTTAATTGCGTCGACTAAAACTTGGACTAAAAATGTTCATCAACAGTCATTTTTTCCATGACAAAAACTAGACTAAGACTAACAAAAATAGACCTTTGATGATTAGAACTGACAAAAACTAAGTTTAATTTTCATCAAGATGACTAAAACTAGACTAAAATGTTGTCTAGTTTTTGTCTGACATTCAAAATTTGTGATATTTCTCCACTGTGGGTGATAAAAAAACAACGCAGCTGTATCTCTTCTGCCTCTCAGCTGTAGTAAGCAGGGACCCCAGGTTTGGCAGAGTCCGTTCATCTTTGCAAAACTGCTCAAGCTCTGTCAGGTTGCTCAAGGATCTGGCGTGAACAGCCCTTTTCAAGTCCAGTACTAATTCTCGATTGGATTGAAATCTGGGCTTTGACTCGGCCACTCTAGAACATTCCCCTTGTTGTCTTTAAACCATTTCTGTGTAGCTTTCTCTGGATGCTTCAGCTCATTGTCTTGCTGGAAAATTAATCTCCTCCCAAGCCATAGTTCTCTTGCAGACTGAATAAGATCACATGATTTCATCACATTAATTTTACCCTCTACCTTTACAAGCCTTCCAGGTCCGACCGCCGAGAAGCATCCCCACAGCATGATGCTGCCACCACCGTGCTCCACAGTGGGGATGATGTGTTTGTGTTGATCTCAGAATTTGTCTTGTCTGATGGTCAAAAAGTTCCATTTTGGTCTCATCAGACCAAAGAATTTTCTTCCTCTTGACCATGGAGTCTCCCACATGCCTTTCAGTGAAGTCTAGTCCAGACTGAATCTGAGTTTTCTCCAACAGTGTCTTTCTCTTTGCCACTCTCCCATAAAGCTTTGACTGGTGAAGAACCCGGCCAAGGGGATCTTCATGGCCTTGGTAATGTTTTTGTCTCCATGCCCTGACTAATACTTTTCAATAACCTTTTCTCTGAGTTGCTTGGAGTGTTCTTTTGTCTTCATGGTGTAATGGTAGCCAGGAATACTGATTTACCCCTGACTGGACCTTCCAGACACAGGTGTCTTTATACATTCACTGCACTCAGGTGATCCCTACTAGCACCAATTGGCTGGACATCTGCTGAATTAGGCTACTTTTATCATGATACTAAGATATTACAGTTCATAGCTGAGTAAAAGACGAAGACAGGCAGGTGACTAGTTCTCATCATGGCTCACTACACTGGATAAAACATTCAGTCTGGGGCTGCTGGGTCCTGAGTCCATATCTGCTGGATCAGGCTATGATCGTGTTTAGTTTGCCTTCAGCATTCCTTCTTTTGCACAATTTATTAGATCATAAATGTTGCTGTAATTATGTAATTCAAGCCAAACATAATTTAGATAATATTGAATTAGCTTTATGCATGTTTATTAGTGAATTACTGTTAATTACTGGTGATAAAATAATAAAGCTTATTTTAAGCAGTCCTATTTGACATTATTGTAGTTATCATTTTAATAATTGAAGGTTAAACCATGGCATGAAACAGAATCTAAACATCTAAAAACATGATATAAGTGTTATATCTGCACTGTGGGCTTATGAATAGTTTAAAAACCTCCTATAATCCTTTTATGTAGCGTTTGTAATGGCACCCTGACTCTTTGAACAGGGTAATATGTGAATGTCACCGTGAATTCAACAGTGGGTATGATATCATACAACAGTGAGTTATCTATTCATGGCTCCATTAATGAATCATAGCCTCCCTAGACTTTATACTCCAGACAGGCCCTCTTTGAATATGTCATAAGCCCTTATTCTTTTTTAATGGGAAGGAAAATCACGGCCAAAACAAACACATAAACTTGTGCAAACATTACAGCGGGGGGAACGTGGGGAGGGACTTACAGAGGGTTTCTATGCATTGGTCTGTCAAAGTGTGGGTCTGAAGTGAGCGTGCTTAAAGGAGAGAACAGTGCAAAAAAATCTCGGCCTTTCTGTGCAGGTTACATTATTTATACTTTATACCCAGAAGGCTCTTTAAGCAAGTCAAAGCCTCTGTTTGCATCAGTTTGCAGGCTGCACCGCGGGAAACATCCGTGCACAGAAGGACTGAAGTGTCTCTCCAGCGGACAAATGCAGGTAAAGGTCAGAGTTTGAACAAACGTCATATATCCACTCATTTCTCTCCTTAACAGCAGGAGTCTGCAGGGACACATTCATGTCAAACAGCAGTGACATCAGCAACTTAGGTCGTTTTCACACCTGATAGTCCGAGGGACTCGATCAGTTTTGGAACGGAAATTGCAACATTGTTGCACTTTCCTTTGGTTTGGTTCGCATTCACACTGCTCTTGTTCAAACGAACCAAACCGGCTGAACAACCTCTGCCCGTTAGGGGCGCTTGTTGTTACAAACAAATGGTGAGCAAGAAGAAAAGAAGGGGTAGAAGAAGACGAAACCGGAACTCCATCTTCTTCAGCTGATCTTTTTTCAATTAAAAAACACTGATTTTACGCTGTCTTGGGGTTTCTGCTCTTGTATTGTGGCATTATGAGCAGCCAGAGAGGCGGTGAGCTGTCCAGCATGTTGTTCTTTACATGAGACGAATAAATCAGCACAAACTACAACGTGCTGCTATGGCTACATAGACGCCAAGTGAGGTACCGACATGTATTTGAGTGTATTAACCCTTTACCTACTGACCCAGCGCTGTGTTTTATATGTCCAGAGTATTATTACCATAACTCTGTCAAAGTTTGTCCAATCAGAAAAATTCCAATGGCATTGGAAAGCTGAGAATTGTGGGCATGTGCACATATATGGTTCAGTATGATATCTGCAATCATATGAGGTGGGCATTCATAGCAAAACACCAGAAGGCGCGAGACCGCTACACGGATTCTCAACACTGTAACTCCTCGAAAGTTTGCTCAATCTAAAAAATTCTCATGCTGACAGAGAGCTGAGAATCTGCTTTCAGGCAATATATGATGTGTGGTATATATATTATGGTAATGTCAAACAGTACAGTGAAAACGGCAGCTCTGGCAGGAGACAAGTGAGAAAGGAGAATGAAGGAAGAGAGTAAAAGGAGAGCGAGTGAGAGTGGTGTTTTGTTTTAAAAAAATTGCCTTAGATAGTGGCATTTGTGCGTGTCTGTCATGTGCAATAACATGTTACTTGAGAATGTTGAGAATCCATTTTTCCACCTTTATTTGCACTAATTGTCGCCTATGTATATAGTTATCTTTTGCACTGTGTTTTGCACACCCAGAGTCCTAGACTCAGAAAAAGACTGGTGATTGTTCTAAACATGTGCAGGTTCACATTTCAAATGTCAAATCAAAACCTCATGAGCAACAACAAAATATCTTCTCATAAAAGCCATGAAAAACAAATCTGTTTTTGTGTTTTTCTTCTTAAAAACTGCTGACAATTCCATATAATGTGCAATAATCATCAACCAGATGTTGAAAAGTCAAGTTCAAGTACTCCTGGGAAAAGGGACCAAAGCTCTCAGACTTAGGGCATTTCCTGACTATTTTACAGCCATAATAACAAAATATGTCCAAATCACCATTTTTTGACTCAGTAGGTGAAGGGTTAAATCACATATAAATCCGTATGTCATTACACATTATGCCACTTCCTTCCTTTGGTTCACAAGTTGGTCCGCTTTGCTTTCACACCTCAAACAAACCGCACCAGAGTTCGTTTGGAAGCAGACTGAGACCCCTTGTTTTCAAGTGGAGCAGAGTCCGCTTGTTTGGTCCACACCAGAGTTTGTTTGACCTTTCACACCACTCCAAACGAACTGGACTATCAGGGAAAACAGACCAGATTTCATTTAAAGCAGACCAAGCAGCTCTGGTGTGAATGCGCCCTTAGACTGCTGTTACATGTTGACCTGGAACATCAGTCTTTTTGTCAAGATTAGGGAAAACCTCCTGATCCAGATCCTCTTTCAGCTCACAGTTTAAGAACTGAGTTGGAGATTTCTTTTTATAGTCATTTATAAAAATTTCAAACGTATCCTCAGCTGTTAACCCCTTTATGCCAGAAAAAAAAAAGTATAAATGTGTGTCAATGTAAAAAGACCAGTCAGATTTCACGAATAAGCCCATACTAAGCATTTAAATTTTATAACATGATCCAGACTCCCAAGTTAAAACTGTGCAGCCTTGCTGTGTTGGTTCCTCCATCCTGACCCTCTCATCTGTCTGCGTCTCTTCAGAGCGGCCGATCTCTGATTCACTGTGATCACTCTTTAGCTCGGTAATCAACGCCTGGAGTCCGTCGGCTGCTTGTCGAATTCTGATGGATAAATAATGCACAGCTCAGCAATTAAAACACGCAGATCTGATGCTGTGTCACTAATTTATTGATTACCCCTCAGCGCTCTGAGATGACAGGGTTAAATGTCAATCAGATGATCTGAGTCGCACTTCAGTTGGAGTTATTCATTCCTCCGGCCGACGGGAAGAATACAATTTCCCCTGTAATGGCTCAATGTATTATTAACTGTTATGCTAAGTTGTGTTGGGCTGCTTTGGGGAGATGCTGGGGTCAGTCCGGATTAGATAAAGCCTTAGAGGAGACTTTAAAGTGAATAAGGAACGGCTGACTGTTTGATGTTGATACTAGCGACCAACACTTCATCACCAACATGAAGTCCCATGAGGGCGATGGCCTCACATCCTGTGGACTCCTCATGTGTACACCGCATTCCAAATTATTATGCAAATGATATTTTTCTCTGGTTTTCCTATATAGTTGATGCAAATGGCAGTCAGTATAACTTTTAAGTTATCAACCGTTAGAGCATAATTCAACTTTTATTGAACAAACCTCCCAATGATAACTTTTCTTTTATAATAAAAAAATCAAAATGCACTGTTCCATATTATTCTGCACAACAGAGTTTTAAAACATTTTATAGGTTCCAAAGATCTGAAAATGGTCATTTGTTGCAGCATTAGGAGGTCATATTTGCTGAAATCAAAGCTATTTCAATCAAAAACATCTTAACAGGCCAAGTTCCATGTTAACATAGGAGCTCTTCTTTGATATCACCTTCACTATTATTGCTTCCATTGAACTTGTGAGATTTTGGGGAATTTCTGCTTGAATTTCTTTGCAGGATGTCAGAATATCCTCCCAGAGCTGCTGTTTTGATGTGAACTGCCTCCCACCCTCATAGATCTTTAGCTTGAGGATGCTCCAAAGGTTCTCAGTAGGGTTAAAGTCAGGGGAGGATGGGGGCCACACCACGAGTTTCTCTCCTTTTATGCCCATAGCGGCCAATGACACAGAGGGATTTTTCACAGCATGAGATGGTGCATTGTCATGCATGAAGATCATTTTGCTACAGAAGGCACGGTTCTTCTTTTTGTACCATGGAAGAAAGTGGTCAAACTCTATATACTTTGCTGAGGTCATTTTCACACCTTCAGGGACCCTAAAGGGGCCTACCAGCTCTCTCTCCATGATTCTGACCCAGAAAATGACTCCGCCCCCTCCTTGCTGATGTCACAGCCTTGTTGGGACATGGTGGCCATCCACCAACCATCCACTCCTCCTCCATCTGGACCATCCGGGGTTGCACGGCACTCATCAGTAAACAAGACTGTTTGAAAATGAGTCTCCATGTATTTCTGGGCCCACTGCAACCGTTTCTGCTTGTGAGCATTAGTTAGGGGTGGCTGAATAGTAGGTTTGTGCACGACTGCAAGCGTCTGGAGGATCCTACACCTTGAGGTTGGTGGGACTCCAGAGGCACCAGCAGCTTCAAAAACCTGTTTGCTGCTCTGTAATGGCATTTTAGCAGCTGCTCTCTTAATCCCATGAACTTGTCTGTCAGAAACCTTCCTCATTATGCATTTATCTGCGTGAACACGTCTGTGCTCTGAACCAGCCACAAATTTCTTCCCAGTACGATGTCATTGCACTATCTGAGGTTTTTCAGCAGCATTGATCCTTTTTCTTTCCCATATCGCTGAAACCTGTGGCCTGCTTAATAATGTGGAATGTGGTGTAAAACATTGGTGATTGATGTTTGATCTGTTTTACAGAAATCCAACTGTCAGTCATTAGTAATGAATCGAATGCCTGATAAACACATTCTCATTAGTTAGTTCTTGATTAAAGCAACATGCCAGCCTCAGAAATATGTTGCAAAAATATGACAATCGCCCCCTAGTGGCAGTTGCAGTTGAGGCACTTGGGTCTGATTTTACTGCTACAAGTAAAAAATTATTGAAAGTGTTAGAGAATCAAACAATATGTTATTGGACCAAAATATTTATTTAATTTTAGTTTTTGTGAAGTCCGGCCCCTTTGACATTTTTCATGAAAAAAGCTGGCCCTTGCTTGTAGTTGATGACCCCTGCTTTAAACACTACATTTTGCCCGCGTATTATGTAGATATCAACCATGGGATATAATCAGTATTGTGCCAGAGTTTGTAGTCACAGCCACGTAATGGAGAGATGGAGACTGGATTAAAAAGGCTGCTCTCCATCTCTCCAACATTGCAAAGCGCTATGACCTGGTGCCATTTAAAGACCCTGTACATTCAAATCCAAACTTTGTGTCTGAACACTCTAGATATGTTGGAATATGGTTGCTGTAAACATGTGAAAACACTAAGATCTAGACGTGACTGAATTCTGGATTTGGACTGTTAGAAAGTTTTTGATCTCTTTCCTGGCTGAGTTTCATGTGGGCGGGGCAAAAATGTGGACTGGTGATGTCACCAGCCCACAGGGGGGAATGACCCCGCCCCTCTAACACTACAATCTAAAATCACAGAGCAGTTCATCTCAGTCCAGTCTGTTGTTAGCTGATGTCACTGCCTTTATTGATACTGATACTAAATATATAATAAATCAAACACTTCAAAATATTTAATATAGCATTTGGGCCAGAACTGTTTTTTTTTTTTTTTTTTTTTTTTGGTCCATTTTTACCTAAACTGGCAAATTTATGCAGAGAAACTGTACCTGCCTGTGGTGCTGTAAAACCTAGCTTTCCCCATCATGCCAATCTTAAAAAACACAATGCTATCACCCAGTACCTCATACAACACAACTTTAAAAATGTAGAAATATCCCTCCTGAAGAAAAAAAGAAATTATATATGTATCTATGTATATGTCTAAGAATCTAAATAAAACCAGCGATCAGACCCTAGAAAAATCTAACCATCAATGAGCCCAGATGTGGCGCTCCGTCAGAGAAACTCCCAGAGGCCCTTCATCCCAGCGTCTGCTGCTGTGACAGGAGGGCCTGGACGCACGGCTCGTCACCAGGGCCCAGCAGACCGACCTGATCAGCAGGCGGCGTCCACTCTGTCGGCCCCGCTGCAAGGCCTGCTGGGACACGAGACGGAGACAGACAAGCTGTGTTTGTGTGTGGTGTTTTGGCACACATGCTAACTGCATCTGCCTCCGTCTCTTACACACACACATTCAGCAGCTTTCTTCTTTGTTCGTCCCTCCACCAGCACAGATGTTGGAGCTGTTGAGAAGCCAGTAAGGCTGCAACCTCGCTGTCAATCATCTCAACCCACATTTGCAGAGGAAACACACACACACCCACACACACCCACACACACACCCACACACCCACACAAAGGGATGCTGTATGCTGTAGTAAGCACATCTACTGATTCTGATGGTCAACCGCAGAAAAACCTACCCTAGGTTTAGTCTTTATTATGTATAAAAGTCGTCCACATTTTAATAAATTTAGTACAATATCAGCTGAGCTTAGGCCTGTGGTGTAGGCTAATAGTGTTATGTAGATTAATTATCACGGGAAATAAACAGACTTTTGGGTTCTGTAATGGACTCCTCAGAGATGCAGATCCCTTTTGCTGTGTTGGAAGCACAGTCACACTTGCCAAGAGTGTAAAGAGGATGTTATGCAATGAGCAGACAACTCCATTGTTGCATAACTTCAGCGCCTGTTGTCTCAGTTAGCACTCTTTAAACTGCTAAGCCCTAGCCTCTTTTATTAGGGTACTGCTTGAAATTTACAGCCCATCTTTAATGAGTATAACTCTGAAACTACAAGTTGTATTTGAATGATCAGGGTACAATAATAAAGAGGGCACTTGTGAAATTTAATCAGAAGTGTAAATATGTGTATATATGTTACTGGATCAGAGAGAATCAAGTTGGCAAATGAAAAATTTCATTTTCGCCTACCTTTATTTGCAATTTTAGCATATTCCATAGAAATAATGCAGCTAAAGTCCAAAAATCCCCAGTAGACCAAAGCGCTACATTTTGACATTACCTCTTTCAACTTTCATGCCACTAGAAGGTTATCAGGACAAAATAAGAGAGATTTTAGTAAAAAAAATATCCAGGTGAAATCCCCTTTTTTGCCATTTGAGCCCAATTTGGCACTATCTCTGCCATTTGAAAAATCTCAGGTATCAAACTTTTCTTTACACATATGCCATTATAGGTGGGCACTGCATCATGAGAATTCTTTTTTAACCCCTTCAAATCACCCAGACCTCCATATAGTTAATTTTCAAAGGAAGTCTTACAAAGAAACTAAAGTTTGACACCAAGAGGAGCAACACAAAATAAAGTGCAGAAAACTAAAAGAAACTGTTGAAATGAATGGAAACTGCGCAAACATGACTAGGATTTTCAGTATAGGCTGAGCTTTTAAATGAGACCATGTTTGTGTCTGTAGTACCAGGCACTATCCTGTAGGGGGCGGAAGTATCTGGCTACGTAGCACTACGGCCACTTTGGTATGTGGTCATTGATTTGATTCCTTTTTGAGTTGGATGTGGTGTAGGTAAAATGGTTCATTTTGGCTTGTAGCTGAGCTTCTTCTGTTTAATTACGTCCGCCAAGGAGGTTATGTGACCGGGAGGGTTTGTTCATTTGTTTGTTAGTTTGTTAGCAACATGACTCAAAAAGTCATGGATGGATTTGCATGAAATTTTCAGGAAATGTCAGAAATGGCATAAGGAAGAACTGAGTAGATTTTGGGAGTGATCTGGATCACCATCTGGATCCAGGAATGTTTTTAAAGGATTCCTCACTATTGGGAGACAGGGCTAAAGGTCTGTGCTCTCTGAGTGCTTTTCTAGTTTGATGTGTAACATGACTATTTTTATGCAAAACTAGAGTACACCGAGCAAGTTTGTTTGGCTCAAGTCGAGCAGGACCAAATCTGGTCCCACTAGGGCTTAAGAGTTCCAAGTTTCCAGCTGAGGCTATTTTTTAAATGAAATGTATTGATTTAAAAATGACTTTCCAATTTTATACATATATTTAGGACCTAAGCACCATCCTCAGAGGGAGACCAGCAGGGCCCAAAGTTGGACTACTTTGTGATACTTTTTAAAGTGTACCAACATCAATAATGCCGTATATCTTTATAGTGCCTTTGCCGATCATTACCAAACATCTCAAGGATGATCACACGTTGCTCTCGAATACATTCATGCATAAATATAATTATGTTGTAACAGCGCCCCCTTCTGCCTTGCCTAAGACTCAATCTATCATATTAATTATGCATCTTTATTAAAAAAAAAAAAAAATCTGAGGCATGAATCTTGACAGGAAGTCCACCAGCATAATTTCAATTTCAAAATAAGATATTTTGGTGTTGCTTAATTTAACCTGTTTTAACTTTTGTAAACTTTATTCCATGTTCTGCAACATTTTCTGGCAAGTAAACCATATCAGGCTGACTACACCAGCATGGAAACATCTCAGCAACGTGCCCCCTGCTGGTAACAGGAAGTGGTACAATTTATTTATTCCTCATACTCTACTGAACTAACCAAGCTCTGATTTTGAAAGAAGGGCTGCAGTGGCATTACAGTATCTTTCCATAAAACTGATGTTTCCTCAAAGGACACCTGCGTGGCAATGGCAAACATTTCAATATCTCGCCATTTAACAGGAAGTTGGCATAACTCTCCCTCAGAAGGGCTTCAGCAGAATCACACTTGTTCATCACACTGACATGTTTCATTAAGCCTTACTGTTAATGGCGCCATTGCAATATCTCGCCATTGCACAGGAAGTTGATGTAACTCTATTATGAAACATCTGATCTTTTTAGAATTTTATATGTATGATGAGGGTCTGCCTCACTACACATTTAAATCTTTATTTTCATGGATTTGCCATACTACCACCGACCTCCACAACTTACTACTTGTTTTGAATAGAGGACTTTGTCCATTGAATCAGCACACTATCAAGCATTTTAATTGAACAGTAAACCAATGTTTTGGTGCATGGGTGAATTTCACATAACGAGGGAGAAAAGCTGTTAAAAGTGCCCTAAATCATAGGAATTACTTTAGTAAGTATGCCATTTAAAAACTCTAGAAAAATAATGCTCCAAACCAAAATAAGTCAATCCAACAGAGTGGATAATGACTCAGTGGTTTGGTACTTTCTCACCTTTGACACACACTGTGAGTGTCTCTCTTACCTGCACACACCTCCACCTCATCCCACCACCCTCTTTACATGCAGCACACTCCACAAACACTCACACAGCCACCCAGAACAATTTTCAATTTCCATTTCTGATTCCTGACCTCTGATAATTGGCAAGCCGGCTGACTGATGGCTGCCTGAGCGCGGAGCGGTCCTCCTGTCACCTGCAGCGACGTGGCCCAGCGGTGAATTATTAATGTCTAATATCATTATGTAAGCACTGCTTGTCATAACAATCTAGCCTGGTGGAGGGAAACTCAATCTGCCGCCCCTGCCCCTGCGCAGACAATGCTTTTTAATTATTGATACGGACTAATTGACTACAGGATTCGCGGGGCACGGTTACTTTTGTTCCCTTCACAGCTCGCTCCGCTCCTTCAAGAAACAATCTTATTAGGAGGCCAGCCCTCCCCGATGCCCCCATGTCAGCAAATTAGCAGGGAGGACGACCCCGCTCTCCCTCTCTCACCTCTTCTCCTCCACTTTTCTCACCCTCTCCTTCCTCATCAGCCACCTTCTCTTCCCTTTTCACTCAGAATTCAAGATTCACCTCTCCTCACCTCGACATCGGACACCACTTAATTAAAATGGGACAAGAAAGGTAGACGGTAAGTCAGCGTGGCTGCACATCGATATTCACGGCACGCCGCCATGGCAGCGCAGGTTAGCTTCAGCAAAGACGGCGTGCTAATGGACAGAGAAAAGACGGAGGTGAGAGTGATGGTGGTGGGTTAATAGGGTTTAATTAGGGTCAGTGTGACGGTCCGAGGCTGCAGTCTGCAGGGCCGACCTCTCTGCATTACTGTTGTTAGCGACCATTAGCATATCATTTCATATTAGCTCTGCTGTTTCCTGTTTTATCCCACCTGAAGAGCCTTGGAACACCTTTGCTGACCTCTACAGTGGCTTTCATATCCTATCCTATCACCAACTATAGGCAAGTTATATTTGAGAAGATGTTCAAAATTAGCAAGAACTGAAATATAATTGTTGGTATTTCTCTCAGGATGAAACATTCAAACAGTTTCTGACCTAGAGATTCAACGAGCAGCAGTCATTAATTTTCTATGGCCGTGTAGCAGAGCTGGTGGTCTCAGCATTGTCAGTGTCAAACTCATAAACGGAGCCTGGGTTTGTTAAGGAGGGCAGTGCTTTTAGGATGCATGGCCTAAGGGCCATATGGTAGGTTATGTAACTTATCAGTATAGCATAAACGCATATTGCAGAAGAAGAAGAAGGTATCCTTTATTCATCCCTCAAGGGGAAATTTAATTTTTAAACTCCTGAGTCTTTGAACATGCTATAGGCTGTAATAGATGCACATGTACAAACAGGATCCTAAGGAAACATTAATGGAGAGACGTCCGAGTGAGGGCCTGCTGCACATGAGGGAGGGCCTGAGGGGTTGTGGGTTTTGCCAGGATTACAGTGATCCATGGGCCCTCCTACATCACACATCACAACCCAATCAAACCTGCACAACAACTATGAAACCACACCTCTTCAACAAAAATACTCTCTGTATATACACACACTCTCTGCCATTATACCAACAGGAACTGTTATGACACTTTATCCAAACATGGAGTTGCCCTCTACTCCACTCTACTTGGAAGGCTTTCCACAAGTGCCATAAAGCTGTATGTATGCACTTCTTGCAAATGAACAGTGTCTTGTACCACAGTGCTAGAAGACAGCGACTGGAGCGGGCCTTGTAAAAGGGAATGACACTGTTCTTGTTGTTAAAACTTATTGTGCTGATTGATTGACTCTGAAGCTGCCATTTTAAGAGGGAAAAGTTATGTAATGTTCAAAGATGATTTGTGAGCTTTACCTGTGATTTTTGCAGATTTAAAGTATTTTGCTGCTGCTTTTAGAAGCTCCAATGCAAAGTCAAGTGTTTGAAGGCTTCTCCCCTACAACAGTGGTTCTCAACCTTGGAGTCGGGACCTCCTTGGGGATCACAAGACTCCAAGAGGGGGTCTCCAGATTCCCTAAAAAAACTAAGAATATTTTAAGAATTCCGCTGTTTGCACATTACACCAATTTTGCCAAATCTTAACCAGTTTTCATCGTTTTCTCCCACAATTTTTTACACATTTTTGCCATTTTAAACCCTTGCCTGCCTGTTGTTGCCACTTCTAAACCAATTCCTGCCAGATAAGCCTAATGTTGCCTCTGTTGACCCATTATTGCCACTATTAACCCCATTTTACTGCTTTTTATGCCCAAATTTTCCCATTTTAACAACATCTCACTATCTGATATGCCCATTTTTGCCAGTTTGACCAATTTCTGCCAATATCTGCTGATATTTTCTTTCTCAGTTAGCACAATTTTGCCAGTTTATATCGATTTTTCTTCCCATTTCACCAGATTTCCACCCAGTTTTGCAAATTTAAAGCCTTTTCAGCCACTTTTTAATTTCTGTTTACCACTATTTATGCACATTCTTGCCTTTTTTAGTTACTTTTGCCTTTCTTGTATTATTTTTTGCATTTTCAAACTAATTTCTGCTACTTTTAAGATCCAATTTCACCACATTTTCCACCATTTTTTTGCCATTATTAACCAATTTTTTCTATTTTTAACCCTTTTTTTCAAATAGATTTACCTTTTTAAGAAGGCTATATACTGCACAAATGATTTGAAGAGGTATTTATTTCATTGATAAGAGTGGTTATTTCTCCAGGTTTAATATAGATGAAGGGTATCATGGCTTAACTTTACAATACACCATGATTTTGTTGACCTCCATGGTCCCCCAGTTTGGCTGGGCTCCAGAAAGCTCTCCCTTTTATCCCCCCTTCATGGACGGCCTTGTCTCCACGTGACTATTGTTGATTGTTCATGGCTGTGTTCAACCACCTTCAGGTACAGCGGGGGTCCCCGGTCTCTTGCACCTTTGTTTTGGGGGTCACAGGCTGAAAAGTGTGAGAACCCCTACCCTACAGTATGTGAGACATTGCACATCTATTGTGAGTGACCAGGACAACATTTAGTAAACCCATCTAATGGATAAGCAAGCTTTTTGTTGACACTTTGCTATCTGTGTAAATCTGTAGCATAGGAACCACATAAGAGAGCCATAGAAAACACAGGCTATAGTAGTAATTATTTAGCCTATTTTTCATGTATAAAACAAAAATCTGTTGCATGATCCAGCTTCAGAAACATCCAAAGATGTGATTTGTTATGTTCCTCATCTTTGTCTTGTTCTTGGAATCAGCGGCCATCAGGAAGAAGATGGAAAAGAGTTTTATTCACAGAGAGAAAGACCGACTAAGCTGCTTCTCTCTTCCACTTCTTCAAAAGTAAGATCTAATAAACAGCCAGAGCGTCTGAATTAAAATGGATACAGTGTTTAAACATTGTCTGAAAAATGAGACAGCACTTGCAAATTTAATGGAGCGAGTCTTTTTGAAAAATTAAAGCTTTGTTCAGCGTATCATTGCTTGTGACTTCCACTCTGATCTGATCACTGACAAATCTGTATTTTTCTTTCCTCCGTGCAGAGATTCAGTGAAATAAAACAAAAAGAGGCCTTGAAATTCTGAATAAAAGGTGTGTCAGTATTTGTATTTTTCTCCAACTCTTGCCAGTCTGACCAACAGAAGAAGGAAGCCTTCGTTTCTTCACCAGCTGAAATATTAATCTTCTTTAAACATGCTGTCAAATGCAAAGACGGCAGACGTCTGAAAGTAGGGCAGCGTTCACTGCAGCTGGCTGAGAGAGAATGAAAAACAGCAGACAGAGAGAGAGAGAGAGAGAGAGAGAGGAAAACAAACGGAAGCCCAGACATACAACACACAGACAGAGATAAACAGACGAAAACCTTCTGCAGACTCATGCTAAACCTTCCAGAAAAGCCTCAAACCCTTTAAACATAGACACCACCTACAGACAGATGGTCCCCTCTGTTTCAAGTCTCCTTAGAAGTGGCTAATCTTTTATATGTATGGTATTGTGTCTCAGGGCTCTTTGGATCACTGAAATCAATCTCAGACACCTGTGATCATTAGTTTGCCAGGTGAGCCCAATTAAAGGAAAACTACTTAACAAGGATGTTCCACATTATTAATCAGGCCACAGGTTTCAGCAATATTGGAAAGAAAAAAGATCTCTGCTGCTGAAAAGCCTCAAACAGTGTAATGCCTTGGACAAGGTATGAAAACATTTCAGGAAAACTAAGAGTGATCATCGTACTGTGAAGAAATCTGTGGCTGATTCAGAACACAGACAGGTTCATGCAGATAAATGCATAATGAGGAAGGTTTCTGACAGACAAATTCATGGGATTAAGAGAGCAGCTGCTAAAATGCCATTACAAAGCAGCAAACAGGTATTTGAAGCTGCTGGTGCCTCTGGAGTCCCACCAACCTCAAGGTGTAGGATCCTCCAGACGCTTGCAGTCGTGCATAAACCTACTATTCAGCCACCACTAACCAATGCTCACAGGCAGAAACGGTTGCAGTGGGCCCATGTTAGCATGTAACTTGGCCTGCTAAGATGTTTTTTGATCGAAATAGCTTTGATTTTAGTAAATTTGACCTCCTAATGCTGCAAATCCAACAAATGACTATTTTCAGTTCTTTACAACTCATAAAATGCTCCGAAACTCCCTTGTGTGTAAATGGCCTATATTAGCTGTAAATAACGGCTTGTATCGGCTGTACATATTGGCCTTTATGTGCTGTCAACATTTGACTGAAAAAAATTAACCTATATTGGCCTTCACCAGCTGTAAATATTGACTTAGATTGTAAATATCAACCTTAATGTCAGCTTTAAATATTGGCCTAAATCAACCATAAATATACAACTAATTGGACATTAATAATGGCATACTTCAGCTCTTAATATAAACTTTGTCAGCAGTAATAATAGTCCTACATTTACTAGATCTCAGCATTCATCAGCTGTGAACATTGATCAAAATCAGCTTTAAATATCATTCTATATTTGCATTTATCAGCTGTAAAAATCAGCCTTTGTCAGCTGTATATACATGTATCTGTCAATGTAAACTGTGAATATCTGCCTTTATCAGCTTTAAATATTGGCCTAACCTGACTGTAAATATAAGCTTAGGTTTACTGTAAATATCAGCCAATATCAGCTGTAAACAACAGCCTATATTGCCTGTAAATATTGGCCTATATCAGCTAGAAAAACAGGGTACATTGACCATAAATATAAACATTTAAACATTGGTCTTTATTTGCTGGAAACATCTGACTGATGTGGCTTTAATAATGCCAAACCTCAGCTGTAAATATCAGCTAATGTCAGCAGTAACTGTAGGCCTATATCAGCTGTAAATGCCAGTTGACACTGACTGTAAATACAGGCCCATGTTAATTCTTGATATCAGCCCAGGTTGACCGTATATATCAACCAATATCAGCTGCAAAAATTGGCCTTTGTCATTTGCATTTATCGGCCTGAATCAGCTGTAAATATCGTCCTACAGTTGCATTTATCAGCTGTAAATTTCAGCCTTTGTGAGTAGTAATCATAGGTCTAAATAATTTTTAAAAAATGTCCTTTATCTGATGACACTGACTGTAAATATTGGCCTATATCAGCTGTAAACAACAGCCTATTTTACCTTTAAATATTGGCCTAAATTGGCTTGAAAAACTGTGTATACTGACCATAAATATCAGCCTACATTGGCTGTAAATAATTGCCCACATCTTTTGATAATATTGGACATGATTTGCAAATATATTAGCCTTCATGGCTGAAAATATAAGCACATATCGGCAGTAAACATCATCCCACACTGACTTTAAAAATCAAGCTACAAATATCAGCCTATGTATAGCGTAAATAAAGGCCTGTATCGCCTGCGTCAGGCCTATGTCAGTTCTTGATATCAGCCTCTTTTGACCTTAAATATCAGCCAATATCAGCTGCAAAAAAATGGCCTTTTTCAGTTGTAAATATCAGCCTTAATCAACTGTGAATATCAGCCTACAGTTGCATTTGTCAACTGTAAATATCAGTCTTTGTGAGCAGTTATTTTAGGTCTAAATAATTTGTAAATAAATGGCCTTTATCTGACGACACTGACTGTTAATATTGGCCTATATCAGCTGCAAATGTCAGCTGTATCAGCTGCAAAAATCACCCTTTATCAGCTGTTAATATCAGCCTACATCTTCAGTAAATAGTCAACAGCTTGTGTTTCTCTGGCCGAGAATAACCGCCAAATAACAGGTTGTGAGAGTAACAGCATAAATTTGCTTTTTTAAGCCATCATCCAAAGACTCTGTCCAGCACAAAAACAGTATTTACATTCAAATGCAGAGTAGGTGTGGCTCAGGCGTACTGCATTTAAGGTGGAAGGAAATGGACTGTACAATATGGCATATACAGTGAGCAGAAGTGCCACTTTCATCCTGTATGGCGTCCACCTGCCATGACTCCCATTAAGACCTGTCCTGGGACACTGAATACACTCTGACACACATATGGGCCTTCACTAAGTGGCTCACCATCCTGCACTCTACGGACTCACAGACACATGCATGCAGCACACAATCATCCATGTAGACACCAGCAGCACCATGTCAGGAACCAGAGGAGACACAGGGGATGGAGATGGGCGACTGACAAAGAAATACACACTCATGTACACACTCACATGAACGAGCTAATGCTGCCGTCCTGCTGGCCTCTGTGGAATAACCATGTCACAATCAGGAGGCTCCCTGGCCCTAATCTGCTTTTTAGGGCCCCGCCACAAACACTCATCTGCATAATCGGAACGACAAGTGTGGAGAGGGTGAAAGAGCAACAGGGAGGGAGGGGAGAGGAGGAACACATAAAAGGAGGAGTAGTTAGTAGGTGGGATGGATGGAGGGGAGGCTACAGATGAGGGGAAGGATGGAAAGTGAAGTGAGATGGAGGGGAGGGGAGGATAAAAACGAGGAGAGTAAAGGAGGAAGAAAAGCAACAGAAGAAAATGGGAGGAGGGAGAAGAGGTGGAGAGGAGGAGAGGTTTTGAGTGATGAAAGGCAGGCAAGATGGAAGTAAAGGTGTGTGCAAGTCTGTGCATGCAGCAGTTAGGACATACAGCGACATTTGTAGTTTTATTAAATTATCTATAGCTCTGTGGTAGCATCACTCTCTCCTGAATCAATCTCTCCTCAAGCCTCATTTTACCCACAAATAAGCGGAAGAGCACACGGTCCAACATCAGACCCCTCAGGATGAGTAGAAGATACCTGTCATTAAATACACATATAAACAGTTATTTACTTTGACATGAAGGTAACATCACTATCTGAATCTTACATTGTCTGTAAATATCGGCCTAAAATGGCTGTAAATTTGAGCCCATATCAGCTCTAAATATTGGCTTATACCAACTTTAATTGACAGCTGATATCCATCTATTCATATCTGCCTATATTGGCTGTAGATTTTAAGCCCTAAAAGCTCTGAATATTGGTTATCCCAACTGTAAATAACAGCCTATATCAGCTGTAATATTGGCCTATACCAACTGTAAATAACAGCCTATATCAGCTGTAATATTGGCCTATACCAACTGTAAATTGTCATGATTCTGTGTATGTTTAGTTTATTCCTTGCGTTTCATGTCTAGTTTATTACTTGTTTCATGTTTAGGTTATTCCCTATGTTTCATGTTCAGTTTTTCTCCCTGTGTTTGAGTTTCCCTCCTTGTGTTTGTTTCTTTGTATCCTCCCGTGTTTTCAGTGTTTCCTGTGTTCAGCTTCTAGTGCAAGTTTTGTTGTCCATGAGGTTGTGTGCTTCTTGTGTAGTGTTCCTTGCTTCCTGTTTTATTTTGTAGTTGCCTTCCCTTGTGTGTAATTCCAGTTTACTTCCTGCCTGAGTTTCCCTCCACCTTGATTACACCCACCAGTTTCACCTGTGTCTGATTGTCCACACATGTCTTCCATTGTTCATCACTCCCTGTGTATTTAAGCTCTGGTTTTCTCCCTGTCCTTTGTCTGTTTGTCAGATGTCTTCCCTGTTGTTACTCCTCGTGCTTCCTTGTGCTCCTAATGGATTTTGCTTTGGTTTTTGGACTTTGAGGTTTGATTCCTAGAATTTTAGTTGTAACTAAGTTCTTTTGTTTGTTTTTTAATTAAATCAGTCCCTTTTTGAATCTGCATTTGGGTCCTTCATCTTTTGTTTTTGGATTTTTCCTGCCTGCCTTCTCTGACATAAATTACAGCCTATATCTGCTCTAATACTAGCGTTTTCAAACTGTAAATAACAGCCTATATCAGCTCTAATATTGGTGTTTTCCAACTGTAAATAACAGCCTATATCATCTCTAATATTGGCTTATACCAACTGTAAATAACAGTCCATATCAGCTGTAATTATTTCTAGCCCAACTATTATATATCTTCAGTAGATGTCGATCCATCACACATGCATAGATATTTATAAATCGTATTTCTTTTAACTGGAAAGTTAGTTAGCTGAATTTCTCAAGTAGCTCGTCAAATACTTTGCACGTGAGTGGTGAAGAGGTAGAGCAGTCCGCTGTCTCTTATTGGCTATGACAGTCACACCTGCCGCCCTTCCTCACCCTTCACTCCCCCCTCCTCGTCCTTTTATTTCACTCAGTCATCAGAGACCATTAACCTGAGGGGCGGATGCTGCTTTTAATCCTCCTAAATCTTCTCCTCACCCTTCTCCTCCCTCCCTCTGGCCTTAATCTCATTCTTCTTCTCTACCTACTCAAATCATCTGGACCCTCCCAAATAAGGAAAATATTCACTCCAACACATGAGGCCCAGTGAAATCCTGGTCCTAGTTTCACCTTCAATCGCTCGGGATCCCATACCAATTTTGCATGAGCATTTCAGCCAGTGACTCACACCTATGCTGATGTGTTTTTTCATCGCTTCTTTTGGTGTAAGAGTTTATGTTTCACCATGAAAGCAGATCAGAGTTTGTCCAGAGGAATGTTGTCCCATCCTTGTCTAATGTAGGTTTTTAGCTAAGCCTTCTTTGTTGGATTTTTTCCTTCTCTAATGCTCCAAATGTTTTCTATTGGTGAAAGGTCTGGACTGCACACAGGCCAGTTCAGGACCCAGGCTCTCCTCCTGTGAGGCCATGCTGTTGTGATGGATGTGGTATATGGTTTAGCATCGTCTTGCTGAAATAGCCAAGGCTTTCTCTGACAGAGACGTTGTCTGGATGGGAGCATATGTTGCTCTAAAGCTCTCTCTACTTTTCAGCATTGATAGTTCCTTTCCAGATGTTAGAGCTGCCCACGCCATAGGCACTAATGCAACCCCATACCATCAGAGATGCAGGGGAACAAGCTGGATGCTCCCTCAGCTTTAACTGTCATTTGTGGATGGCATAGCCAACTGTGTTGTTCTGGAGGTGTTCTTGAGCCCATGCAGTGATTTCAGTGCAGAATCATGCCTCATGTTTTTAATGCAGTGGCCCATGAGGGACCCTTCAGCCTTGTCGATTGCTCACAGAGATTTCTTCAATTCTCTGAATCTTCTTATGATAGTATGGACTGTAGATAGTGGGATTTTCTAATCCTTCACAGTTTTACATTAAGGAACATCTTTTTTTTTATCGTTCCACATTTTTAGACACAGTGCTTTAAGACTGCTAACATTCTGCCAATCTTTACTTCTGAGAGACTCTGACTCTCTAAAACAGTCCTTTTATACCCAGTCATGTTACTGACCTGTTGCCAGTTAACCTGATTAGTTGCAAAATGCTTCTCCAGCAGTATTTCCTTTGTACCTTTTACTTTTCCAGCCTTTTGATTCCCTGTCCTGACTTTTCTAAGATGTGTTGCTGCCGTCAAATTCAGAATAAGCTTATATTTTCATGAAATGTTAAAATGTTTCAGTTTGAACATCTGACATGTTCTTTATGTTCTATTTTGAACATAATATGGGTTTACAAGATTTCACAATCATTGACTTGGTCTTTATTGACATTTTACACAGTGCCCCAACCTGTACATAAAACTCAACGATGCCACATGCAAGCGACAGTAACAAACAAGCTCAACAATTAAAGGACCAAAAATCCCTCAGTCATGTTTTTAATTTTACATTGACTTTTACTGTCCAACATTCGACCCCTTTATCTCTGTCAGTACATCACATCCTCTAAAGCAGCAGATCTCAACCTTTTCAGACCGTGACCCCCAAAATAAAGGTGTCAGAGACCAGGACCCCACTGTACCTGAAGGGGGTTGAACACAGCCACGCACAATCAAGAATAGTCATGTGGAGACAAGGCCGTCCATAAGGGGGGATAAATAAAGAGCTTTCTGGGGCCCAGCCAAACTGGGGGACCATGGAGGTCAACAAAATCATGGTCTATTGTAAAGTTAAGCTGTATAATATACCATATAGTAGACCATATTTTATAATTGACCTGAATAATAACCACTCTCATCAAATTAACTCATATCTTTTTGTGCTGTAGTACATAGCCATCTTAAAAATTTAAATCCCTTTTCTCAAAAATGGATTAAAAATGTCAAAAAAAAAAAAAAAAAACATGGTGAAATAAATGATGAAATGGAGTGTAAAAGCAGAAATGGATTAGAAGTGTTTTAAATTAGATAAAGGTGGCAAAAAAGCAAAAAAAATGGCAAAATATGTGTGGAAAATTTGGTGAAATTGTAATTATAAGTGAGATAAAGTGTTTTAAACTTGCAAAAATTGGCTTTACAAACACTGAAATGTGGTTAAAATGTTGTTACAATGGGCACCAATAAAAAGTGAATAAATGGAGTTATTAGTGGCAATAATTGGTCAACAGATGCAAGAATGGGTGGAAAGTGTCCAGAATTGTTTAAAATTGACCAAAAAAAAAAAAAAAGGGTTAAGTGTGGCAAAATGTGTTAAAATTCGCAAAAAAACTGGTGGGGAGAAAGTGATGAAAATGGATTCAAATTTGGCAAAATTGGTGTAAAGTAGCAAAAATGGGTAAAAAAGACGCAAGACTTGATCCAAATTGAGCCAAAATTGAAGAACAGTGGGAAATACTTGTAAAAAAAATTGGGTGGCAGAAAATCATTTCAAAAGAATTCAGAGTTTCTAAGGCATCTGGAGACCCCCTTGAAGTGTCTCGTGACCCCTAATGGGGTCCCGACCCCCACATTGAGAACCACTGCTCTAAAGCAGTGTTACTAAACCCTACTTAACCAAAGAGCCAAATTGTTGAAAAATACAGTTGCAAGAGCCACAATCTATGAGGTGAAGAGTGGCAAAAATGGCTTGAAGTAGCAATAAAAATAAGTTAGAGGTGGCAAAAAATGGTCAAAAAGCAGCAAAATTATGTGAAAAGGGGCAAAAATGGAGAGGAAAAAGTGGAAAAAGGGTCAGAAAATGGCAAAAATGGATGAGAAGCGACAAAAAAAATGAGGAACAGATGGCAAAAATGTTCCAAAAGTGGCAAAAACATGGCAAAAAAATGGGTGGAAATTGACAAAATGGGCAAAAAGCAGTCAAGATTGGCAAAAATGGGCAAAAAATTGGAAACTAGTGGTATTTAATGGCAAAAGGAAGCTTAAATAGGTGAAAAGTGTTGAAAAAGGGCAAAAATGGAGCAAAAGTGGAAAATTAAGTGGCAAAAATGGGCAAAAACATAAAAAAGAAATGGTATTTACTGGTGAAAAATGGTGAAAAAGGGCAAAAATGGGAAAACTGTGCCAAAAAATGGTGGAAAAAAATGGACAAAAAATAGGAAACAAGTGGTATTTAATGGCAAAGTGTTGCTTAAATGGGGGAAAAGTTGCAAAAAATGGGAAAAATTTTGAAAAAAGTGGCAAAATTGGAAAAGAAGTTGCAAAAAGATGTGGCAAAAATGGACAAAAAATAGGAAACAAGTTGTATTTAATGGCAAACGGTAGCTCTTATGGGTGAAAAGTGGCCAAAAAAATTTGAAAAAGGGCAAATAAGTTTCCCTTTAAGGTTTTCTGGGGGAATAATATTTAAAATTAAGACATCAAAGAGCAACAAATAGTCACAAAAGAGCCACATGTTGAGTATCACTGCTCTAAATGCTCTCTGGGTTTCCTCTGTCTCTCCCCCTCACACATGCAGATGTATTCAAACACTCCGTTATCTCTTCCATTTCTTCTCTTTCTTGCTCATTGCCTCTCTCCATCGCTGCTTCTCTTTTGCATATGATACACGTCGCCCGACAAGGTGAGTCCAGCCGCCACGTTAAAGAGAGCCGAGTAGAGCTGGGGGTTCAGGACCCCAGCCGAGGCCTGCATGCAGAGTGGGGATAAGAGGCTCTTCCACGGACGGCTAATTGAGGGCCCCTTTAAAATTCCCACAGAGGACCAATCATGGTTTTCATCTGGGGCTACGCGGGGCTGAGAGGGGCAGGAGAGGGCCTCTCAAATAGAGAGAAGTGACATGAAGATGTGGAGCCGCCTCGAGACCTTGGGCATAAATCTGCACATGGAGAGATTTTTAAGTAAAAACACAGCCATTTTATCTGACAGCTGACTCCAGTTCAGTCACTATTAAGTCACTCCACAGGTGCCTGGATAGGAGATGGAAGGTGTTTGATGGTTTAGGTTTATCTTCTCTATTTAAAGCAGTGTAAATTACAGCATTTCCTTCAGTTCCCTTTAGAAAAGCTGTATTTTTCTCCTATACATTTGTGCATTTTAGTGCGGTTTTCAGTTTTACTTATTCCTTTTGTTTGCATCTTTTGTACTGCTCTAAATTGATTCCTTGGAGCTCTAACCATAGCTTGAATTCATTATGCATGTAGACATATCAGAACTACATATATCCCTCGTAGAAGACTATATTTTCCACTACTGACCATCAGATTTACATTAAACTTCGATTGAAAACTGTTGTGATCCTTTTTAAGGCTCTGCAGAGTATATCTAACTCTAAATCAATTCTAATCTCCATGCAGACTACTCAGCTTTAAAATCTTGCTTGCTCTAGTTGAATGAGTTTGTCCTATTAAAATGTACAGTATTTCTCTGCCTCCATCTGCATCTTAAATGCAAAGCTATCCATCATGACTGATTCTCGTATCCTAACATAATGTTTGCCATGCAGAACGTGCAGGCGCGATGCATCCTAACAACGGCATGCATATTGCATCAGCTGGACATGTTTTCAGGGAATATCTCTTTTATGCATTAATACCAATCCTCTGGAGTTTCTGGTGCAACACGGCAGGATGAGCAATGGAGGTGCAGGAGAAAGCAATCAAAATTTGGAATCACCAGCTGCACTATGTCTCTGAAATTCAAAACAATGGGAGGATCCCACTAATGTGGAAGACCTTTCTGTAAAGGTGCCCTATAAAAGGAAGAAATCTCCAGGAAAGAGAGCAAGTGCTTCTAGTTTAGCTTGAGATGATAGGATCAGGATGCCATGATGCTCAGAGGATGTACCCCTAATGAGTGGATAATCTCTTATTTTAGTGCAGAAACTCATGTTTTCTGTAAAATTTTATCTGAAGCCGTAATTGTGAATTATTTTACTTTGTCTGCAGCTGCTAAGAGCTTAGCAAACTATAAAAAGCTGCTAGGGCAGCTATGTTTAATTTTTTTGTTTTGACTTAATATGGGTTTTCCTTGATAGGCATTTTTGTCAAATTTTACCCCGAATGCTAAGGGGTTAAGCTCGTGGCCTTCATCATGAAGCAGATTTCCAACATACCGATGTGGACAAGGTAAATGTGACTGTCTATGTGTCATTTTCCTGTCTACCATAACACCATAATAACCATAAAACAGAGCACAGTAAAAACAGGCGAGCCCTTGATTCTCTAGATTTTCCACGTATGAGACATGCACATCAGGCGCATGAGACGTGGCGCTCTTGACCCGTTTACATGCGAACAAACTGAAAATCTATCAAGACGCACATCTGACATTCAGGCCTGTCCACCTGCCCCCCCACCCCCGACAAACCCAGAGAGTGGGCCCTCACCTGCTGTGGGTTATTGATAACATCACTGCATGATCTGTAGCATTGGCGCTAGCATCCTGGCTAACAGTTCCCTCATTTTGGAGCAGAAGGTGAGTCCAACTATTATTATTAGGTTCTGATGTTTGAATTATTTATTTGTGCCACTGTTAACCCCTTTAATCACTTTTCCTGCCAATTTTTACCACTTTTTTTGTCACTTTTCATCAGTGTTTGTAACAATATTTGCCTATTTGTATTCCTCTTTTCATCTATTTTTCATCACTTTAGCCCATTTTGACAGATGGTTACCCTTACTGTCACTTTTGTCAGTCCATTTTTGCCACTTTAAGCATATTATTGCCACTTTTAATCATTTTTGCTACTTTGAAACCCATGTCACCCCATTTCCAGCCAATTAGTTCCCATTTACCACATTTTTTGCTATTTTTAACACATTTTTGTCACTCTAAACCAATTTTGTTACTTTAAAATTCCATTCTACCACCTTTTTCCACCCTTTATGCCACTTTAAACCTATTTGGCCTCTTTTTACCCATTTTGCCACTTTTAAAAAAAATTGCTGCTTTAAAATTCAATTTGACCACATTTGTCACCCGTTTTTCCACTTCAAACCCAATATTTGCAATTTTTATACCATTTCTGCCTCTTTTAACCAATCTTTCTATCTTCTAAATTCCATTCACCACTTTTCCACAGTTTTGCCACTTTAAACCCATTTTGGCCTCTTTCAACTGATTTGTGCAGTTTTCACTACTTTTAAAATATAATTTCACCACCTTTCCACTTATTTTCCTACTTTTTCATCCCATTTCTTCACCTTCTCTGCCCATTTCTGCAACATTTGAACCCATTCCACCATATTGTCTGCCTGTTTTTGCTTCTTTTCACTTAATGCTGCCTCTGTTAACCAATGTGGCTACCAAGAAACCCTTTTCCACACACTACTGCCATTTTGCACAACTTTATCTGCATATCCTGTTTTTCATGCCCATGTTTGCAAGGTGAAACCCCTCTTCACATCTTTCCCACATTTTTTCTGCATCTGTTCATACATTTTTGCCACTTCAAAACCATTTCTGCAACTTTTACACTAACTTTTACCAATTTTGATCCATTTTAATTCTAAGAAAAGAGGCTTCATACTACATCGTTACAAAATGAATAACTAATGATTTGTTGCTTTGACCAGGGGTTCTCAACGTTGGGGTCGGGACCCCATTGGGGGTCGTGAGACAATGAAAGGTGGTCTCCAGACGGGTTTAAAAAAAAAAGAACATTTTTTAAGTACACTGTTGCCACTTTACACCAATTTTGCCAAATTCTAACCCTTTTTTGTCACTTTTTTCAGCAATTTTTGCCAATTTTAACCCATTCTTGCCAATTGAAACCCATTTTTTGTCCATTTTAAACCCTGTCCACCTCTTTTTTTCTGCCTGTTTTTGCCACTTCTAAACCAAATCTTGCCACTCTCAGCCTATTGTTGGCTCTGTTGACCCATTATTGCCACTATTAACCCCTCTTACCACTTTGGAAGCCACATTTCACAATTTCCTATGACCATTTTGCCAGTTTCTCATTTTGACTTTTTCTGCCTCAGCTAAGCCTTTTTATTGCCAGTTTATATCAATTTCCATCCCACTTCACCAAATTTCCACCTATTTATGCCACTTTAATGCTATTTCAACCACTTTTGAATCCCTTTTTACTACTTAATATGCCCATTTTTGCCTTTTTTGCCACTTTCATCTATTTTTGGCATTTCTAACCCATTTCTGCTACTTCTAAAATTGAATTTCCCCACCTTTCCCACATTTTTTGTCATTATGAACCCATTTAAGCTATTTTTAATGTATTTTAATTCTGTTTTTGACAAAAGGATTTCCATTTTTAAGAGGCTACTTACTACATAAATTAATTCAAATATGTTTCTTTAATAAGGGTGGTTATGATTCAGGTTAAATATATAATACCACAGCTTCACTTTATAATTAATCATGATTTTACTGACCCCCAGTTTGGCTGGGCCCGGGGGGGTCCCTGGTCAACGACATTTTATATATATATATATATATATATATATATACACAGTGCTTAACAAATTTATTAGACCACCTGTCATATTTGCCCAAAGACCATCCAGCATCATGAAGTGCTTTAATGCGGACTCTTTCATTTTCAGTGAGCTCTCCATGTTTTACCATTTTGAACAGGAATGAGGGATTTCAAACTGAATTCACCCAAATTTGATGTTGTAAGGCCTTTTCAGCACCATATCTCCCTGCCAGTTCAATTAAAGGTTTCATTTAGATAGCATTTCCAACATGGCGACTACAAAATGCCTCTCAGAGACTACTGGAGCTGTGAATGTAGTTACGCCAGTTTTTTAAAGTTTGTGGTTTTGATCGAGGTTATTCTCTTCTTTGGTTTATTTATATGACCATTTTATACGTGCAACCCAGGTTTTATTCAAGGAACGTTCAATTAAACAAATCTAATTGGCCAGAAGGCCTACTAGTCTTCTTTTTATCTGTGAAGAGAGGTTATCCACACTGTTAACCCTTTTCATGCCATCAAGCTCCGTTAGAGGTCTGCCATGATGGCGTCCTGCAGCCAGTGCAGGCGGAAGCCTGTGGAAAAAGTTGCATTGCGTGGCGTTGGGTGAGGGAGCAGAGAAGGAGGGATGACGGGTGAGTTCATGTGCATGTGTATTGCAGAAGGGGGAGGTACAGGGGGTGGAGTGGCGTTGGGAGGGTGTTTCCCCAGCGGGACGCATTAACAAGCCCATCCAGTTAAATGTAGCCCCTGCATTACCTAATGTACCGGCCCTTCTCCAGCAGCGTAGGAGACAGCAGCATCCATTATTGATCAGATGGAGCTTCGCCTCTGAAGCTGGAAGCCTGCTGGAGAGAGAGAGATGGAGATGGAGATGGGGATGGGGATGGGGGGGTGGGGGAGTAGACAGGGGAGGGAGGGAGAAGAGAGATTTGTTAGGGTGATAAGTTGAAGGGATGATCATGAGGACTTGGCAGTCATTTCACTCTTCATCAGCCCGTCTCTTAAAAAAATCACTTCTCGTTGTCGTCACTCACATCCCACCAAGCCTTTTTCTGTCCTGCCTTTTCTCAGTCCCAGTCTTTCCATCCAAAACTCCAAGTTTCTCTTTTCTTTCATAGATGATTTGTAAGCATCGATCACGTCTCGTCCCTGCTGACAGGCAGCCCGTCTTAGCGTTGCTCACATCATCATCATCCACATCATCTCAGCCATGTTTTCTTTCTGTTCCGCTCTCTTCCCATCGTTCTGCCGTCCTTCATTTTTTTCATCCATCCCTCTTTCCCTCCCTGGTGAGTTCGTCTTGGGGTAGAATTTGAATTTCACAGAAAGTCATCGGAGACTTGATTTGGTTTCTGCTCAGTTTGTTGAGAGGGGGAGTGGGCCCTCTGATTGCTCTCTCTCTCTCTCTCTCTCTCTCTCTCTCTCTTGTTTGTTTCAGTTTCCTCACTGAAAATAAAACATTAGTTAAAAAGCTTTAGATTGGCCATCAGGAACTCTATTTTCAGCTCAGTTTGACACATGATTTCAGCTCCAACTTCTTCTTCATTACAGGAATACACAACCGCAATTCCAAAAAAGCTGGGGCGCTGTAAAACAGAAGTCAATGGATATCACATCTCAGAAACCCATGTTTTATTCACAATAGAACATAAACAACATATCAGATATTGAAACTGAGACATATTAAATTTCATGAAAAAATATATAAGCTCATTTGTAATTTGATGGAAGCTCAAAAAAGTATGGACGGGACAGCAAAAGGCTGAAAAAGTAAGAAGTACTAGTAGTAAACATCTGGAGGAGAATTTTGGAGCTAATTAGGCAACAGGTCAGTAACATGACTGGGTATAAAAGGGGCATTGTAGAGAAGCAGAGTCTCTCAGAAGTAAATATGGGCAGAGTTTTACCAGTTTAAGAGTGTCTAAATCCCTGATCATCAACTGGTGGCCCGGGGGCCATATCAGGCCCCCAAACCTTCCTGTCTGGCCCCCGAAAGATCATTACATTCAGAAAAGGAGGAAAAGCAGATGCTGTGGTTTTAAGAGTATCCTTTGGCTTTAGGTCTGTCTGCAGCTGTTAAATCCATCCCGCAAACAGTTAATATTGAAATAGATTGAGAATGACTTAAAATTTGATCAGTTTTAAAGAAATTTACGGTCACAATTAGTAGATATTTAAAAATAGGGTTGAAGTTGGCAGAAGTGCTGCAACAATGATCAGATAAAGTGGTGAAAGGAGGTTAAAATGTGGCAAAAATTCGTTGAAAGGGGCAAAAAGTATCAAATGACAAAAATAGTTCAAAAAAGTAATGAAAATTAGTTAAAAAGTTGCAAAAAGAGAAGAAAAGTGGCAAAAATGGATAAACGAGTGCCATTAAGGCAATAAAACATGCAGGAAAAGTGGTTTGAAGGGTGTAAAGAATTGCAAAAATTGGGTTAAGGAAGGAAAAATGGGCAAAAAGTGGCAAAAATAGAAGAAAAGTGTCAAAAATGGATAAACGAGTACCACAAAGGGAATAAAACATGCAGGAAAAGTGGTTTAAAGGGTGTAAAGACTGAGAAAAATTGGGTTAAGGATGCAAAAATGGGCAAAAAGTGTCAAAAATGGGTTAAAAGTGGCCAAAAAAAACCCCATCAAAATAGCCTCTTGAAAAGGTGTTAAAGAGTGGTACACAAGGGAAATAACTGGCAGAAAAGTTACAAAAGAGGGTTAAAGAGTGCCAAAAATGGATGAAAAGTGGCAAAAATTGTGACCAAAGCTGGTAAAAACTCCTGCAAGTCGTCCGAGGTCATTTTTGAGTTTTTTACACATTATGAAAGCGTAGATTCCAAGCTTTCTAATGGTGTATCATACACCTTAATCTGAGCATATTTTACAAAGATATGCTCATATGAATGTTAACTTCTAGTTTCTGTTTGTTCTGAGAAAAACAGGCTCAAAGTTTCAGGACTGCTCCTACCTTCAGGCAGGCCGGCTGATGGGCGTGAACAACAGGGTCACATTTACATAAAGTCCACCCAAACCAAGCTTCTGGATCGGACTGGTGACGCTCGTCAAAATATACCCATAGGAAACCCGCCTTCATCAAACTTTCACTGTCGAGTGATCTTGAAGTTGTCCAAAGTCTGTTGATAATTCTTGCTGCTTCTTCATGTCTCTTCTACTTTTCTTCGCTGCAGGGTGCATCTTGAGGCTTGTTGTTAAAGGTGATAACTAGAAACAGCTGTAGGTACGTGCCGAGGGGGGTGGTGTTTGAGCCATGCAGTGTTTGTTATTGTCCATCTCAATGGGCGAAACTGGGAACAGTGGCAGACTGAGCGGCCAATTATCACCCTGCAGTTTTGCTTTCCCCTCCCCTCAATATCCTTGGAGCAACCGTGAGAATAGGGCATTTTAAAACACAAAATTAACACTTTTAAATATCACATTTGTGTTACTTTTTTCATCGAATGAGTAGTTCAAATGTCGGACTTGCATAAAATGAGAAAAAACGAAAAATGATCACTTTGAAGAAAACGACTTTGTATCCATTTTTCTCAACCACCAGAATGCCGACTTGCAGGAACTTTATCTGGCTTCGGTCACAATTGGTCAAAACTTGCAACTATTGTTGAAAAAATGTAACAAAAAGAGGTTAAAAAGTGGCAAAAATAGAACCGAAGGAGCAAAACTGGATACGAGTGGCACAAAGGGCATAAAACATGCAGGAAAACTGGTAAAAAGGGGTTAAAATGTGGCAAAAATTAGATTAAAGAGGCAAAAAGGGGTTAAAATGAGTTAATACTAGTGTTAAATCACGATTGTGGAGGGCCCATTCTCTGGGATTTTCAGGGGCCCAGCCAGCTCTGTTGTCAGGCCTGCTGCATGATAGATAACAGGGATAAATCCTCTTGGTAATGCCTAAAAATGTCCTTGGTTTTAAAAGAAGACACAAATACAACTACAATAATATGTTAACCAGACCAAAATATTTATTTAATTTTTGTGTATTTGAAAGTCCGGCCCCCAGAGTTTCTGTCAAGACTAAATCTGGCCCTTGTGCAGATGTACTTGATGAGCCCTGGTCTAAATATTGTGGAACAATTTGAGAACAATGTTCCTTGATTTAAAACTGTGAAGACTGTGAATCTCCCACCATCAACAGTCCATAATATCATCAAAAAAATCTCCATGAGCAAGGCTGAAGGGGCACTCAGGGGCCACTGCATTAACCCTTTAAAACCTACAATTGTGCAAGTCTGCCAGGACATGTTCTTACATTTTTACATACTGTAGTGCCATCTTTGGGAGTATTTTTATTTGCTTTACATGAATATAACCCATATATCCTAAGTTTTAAGAATATGTACTGACTTATGTCTTAACTACAATAAATTGCTTAAAAGTGCAATAAACCAAAAATAAAGAAAGAAAATCGTTTTTGTTTTTTTTTCCCACATATTTCAAAATACAGAAATTGCGCACCCCATCTCTCAAATTTGTAAATGTAAAAAAGTTGCACAATATCCTTTGGAACCACAGGAAATTTTTTTTGGAGTCTGTTACTTGCTTTTTGAGATATAGTCAATTTTGTAACCTGTAAAAAACAGAGCCAGAGCCAATAGTTGGACTCTTCATCTGACGCTGTAATTACTTTGAAAGCATTGCGCCAGCTGTAAAACCGTTTGGAGGGACCAGGTTTTGGTGGTTTCATAACTACATATGTGTGGAAGTGTGTCAAAGGTGTGTGTGATGGATGTCTGGTGTGTGTGGGTTGCGTGTCTGAGTGTCTTTTTGTAAAAAAGTAGGGGTGAAATGAGAGAGAGGGCGAGTACATGTGCAGGTTAAGTTCTTTGGTGTATTCCGTAGAAAAAACAACTCCTGGGAAAATATGCTGCTTCCTGTTGTTTGGGGGCTATGGAGTAGGGACACTTAAGAATCAAGTGAAAGATCATGCCTACAATGTGATGATGTTTATTTCAATGTAGGAAGTGCTGCAAATGTCCGTTATCTCATTTATAAAGATTCTCGTTTTGTGCCTTTATTTTGTATTTTTACAAAGCCATCACTGCAACGATAAAGCGCTCTGAAACATTGTGAATGTGGGAAATGCTAGTGTAACTCCCCAGATTTTAAATGCAAAAAGAATAATCGATCTATGTTATCCAGATTCAAATCTACGGCCAATCAAAATAAATATGCTAATCATAGCACCAGCGCTACGCTGGGTTCTATAGGGTTAAAAACAGGCATGGTTCTGTTCTGGAAAGCACTGCATGGGCTCAGGAACACTTCCAAAAAAATCACTTTCTGTCAACACAGTTGGCTGTGCTGTCCACAAATGACAGTTAAAGCTGGATCATGGAAAGAACACGCCAAATATGACCATGAGGCAAAGTGGAAAACTGCTTTGTGGTCAGATGAAGGAAAATTTGAAATTCTTGTTGAAAACAACGGACGCCGTGTCCTGTGAACTGAAGAGTAGAGGGAGCATCCAGCTTGTTCTCCTGGCTCAGTTCTAAAGCCTGCATCTCTGATGGTATGGGGTTGCATTAGTGCCTATGGCGTGGGCAGCTCTAACATCTGGAAAGGAACTATCAACGCTGAAAAGTAGAGAGAGGTTTTAGAGCAACATATCCAGACAACATCTCTGTCAGGGAAGGCCTTGACTATTTCAGCAAGACGATGCTAAACCACATACCACATCCATCACAACAGCATGGCTTCACAATGGAATAGTCCAGGTCCTGAACTAGCCTGCCTGCAGTCCAGACCTTTCACCAATAGAAACATTTGGGGAATCAGAAAATAAAAATTCCAACAATGACCCAGGACTGTTGAGCAGCTAGAATCCTACATCAGACAAGAATGGGACAACATTCCTCTCCCAAAACTCCGGCAACTGGTCTCCCCGCTGCCCAGATGTTTATAGACCGCTGAAAGGGAGGCTACGCAAAGATAAACATGGTCCCATCCCTACTTTTTGCTGCTGCCATCAGATTCAATATGAGCATATATTTTTCGTGAAATGGTAAAATTCTGATAAGAGGATGCGTACAGATGAAGCACGTCAGTTGCAGTCTAATCACAGTAAAAAGTCTTCACTTTGAGGCTATTCTGCTGATATCATTAAACTGATCTCAGGTAGCTGGGAGTTGCAGTGAAGTTATTTTTTTTTTAAAAAAGCCTGAAGTTGCTGCTTGTAAACTCATTTAAACTGAGGCAAAATAAAATTACATTCAGGCCGTATCCTGCAGGGTGAACAGTTACAGGTTTTGTTTTACCAGCACAAAAACCACCAATGATCCTGCATTTAAAATCAGACAATTAAAACTTGGAGAAAAACACTTAAAGATGTGAGGGGAGATGGTGTTTTGGTCAGTTCCGTGCCCTGTGTTACTGATTCCTCTTGTTTTTACTTGTCTATGAGCATTATCATTAGACTACCTCTGCTGCCTGTGTGTGTGTTTGTGTATGAACTAGAGTCGACCGGAGGGAAGGCTGAATTATTGATGGCGTTTCAGAGCAGAATTGTGTGACAGTTAGCTTTAATTTCCCATTTAGCTGGAATAAGGAGAGACAACAGTGTGCTAACCAATCAATACAACACAATGTAGCAACAAAAGCATACATATGAGGAGTCCGGCTAATGCACATGAAAAATGTTTCACAGAGGAATATGCACTGAATATTTTCTCTGGAGAGCTAGTCAGGGGCGTAGCTATGGATTTAGGACCCCTAGAAAGAATATCACACAGGGCCCCCTTAGCCGGCTAGCCAAGCAACAAATGTTGCATCATTTTTATAAACATAAATGCATTTTGATGTTTTTTTAACCATAATTTCTCAATTCATGAGCATTTTTTTACTATGGCTAAAATAAATTTACTTGCATTATTTTGTAGTGCTGGACCACACTATTTGGACATTTTTAAGAGAGGGGCCCCAGAATTGTATTTTACTCTAAGTGCAAAAGATAACTATGTAGATAGGCAAAAATTAGTGCAAATAAAGGTGGAAAAATGCATTCTCAACATTCTCAAGTAACATATTGTTATTGCACATGACAGACACGCACAAATGCCACTATCTAAGGCTATTTTTTTTAAAACAAAACACCACTCTGGCTCGCTCTCCTTTTACTCTCTTCCTTCACTCTCCTTTTCTCACTCGTCTTCTGCCAAAGCTGCCGTTTTTGTGGTGCTGTTCGACATTAGAGCAAATTTTCGAGGAGTTACAGTGTTGAGAATCCGTGTAGCGGTCTTGCGATACTTCTGGTGTTTTGTTATAGTGTTTTGCTATGAATGCCCACGTCGTATGGTTGCGAGTACCGTAATGAACCATATATGTGTGCATGCCCACAATTCTCAGCTTTCCAGCACTGTTGGAATTTTTCTGATCGGACAAACTTTGACAGAGTTACAGTAATAATACTTTGGACATATAAAACACAGCGCCGGCACCGGCTCAGTAGGTAGAGGGTTAAAAAATAAAAATGTGGAAGTAAGGAAATAAAAAATAAGAAATCTAAAGTCATAATTATAAGATTACACACAGGAGTGTTTACAACAGAATCAGATACACCACTTTATCTTTACGATGCTGCTGCTGTGCTTAATGGATAACAGGTATTTTTGGTTGGATGGTCATTTCACTTGCTAAAGTCCAGTCACAGCCAAGTCTATCACTTTTAACCTTGTTAAGTCAACCCTCGGCTGTAAACTAAGCTGCAATGCAGAGGTATAAAGTCCCTTTAGTGTCCATTGAAGCAAAAGCCAAGGAAATCCCTATTATGTTGAAACTGAGCAGAAATAAACATGTTTACTAGCCTGGCACCCTCCGAGTGACCCTCCACCTCCCAGTTACCACCAAGTCCACAAGTCCTTCAGCGTTCAGATGGACTGAGATGACATCTTCAGCCCCTACCACCAGTGTCTGGACTCCACGATCCAGATCTTTCTGGACATACAGCCTTTGATCACACTATGTCCTTGTTCAAGTTCAAGCACCAAAGACACTCAGACAAGAATTCAAAATCACATCCATGTTTATAAATATATTTCATTACCACATATGTTACATAAAATATTATCTTTAAATCTGGTCTCTCTTGATTGGACTGTAATGTGTCTCCATGGCGACAGCTGTTAAACTTGTTCACTAAGTCAGCATAGGTGGCGGCCATTTCTCAGAGGCTCTAACATCCTACTCTCACTTCACTCCTAAGTTTAGGAAGGCTCTTAATGTGGCGGACCCTCCAGAAGAGCAGACAGAGTGGGAGAGGGTTTAGAAAGGCCCATATCCAGACAAATCGGTAGTCTAGACCAGGGGTTCTCACCTTTTGGAATTTTCCCCTAATAAAGGAATATCTTATCTTATCTTATTTTATCTTTTCAGCCCACGACCCCCGAAAAAGGTGCCAGAGACTGGGGACCCCCACTGTACCTGAAGATGGTTGAACACAGCTATGCACATTCAACAATAGTCATGTGGAGACAAGGCCGCCCATTAGGGGGGAAGAATGGGAGAGCTTTCTGGGGCCCAACCAAACTGGGGGCCAACAAAATCATGGTCTATTGTAAAGTTAAGCTTTGGTATTTTATATTTAACCTGAATCATAACCACTCCTATCAAAGAAACTAATTCTAATTCATCTGTGTAGTAAGTAGCCCTCTTTTGAAAATGTAAATTATTTTGTTGAAAACAGAATTAAAATACATTAAAAATAGCTTAAATGGGTTAATAATGGCAAGAAATGGTGGGAAAGGTGGTGAAATTGGATTTTAAAAGTAGCAGAAATGGGTTAGAAATGCCAAAACAACAACAAAAAAAAAAGGCAAGAAATTGGTTAGAGTGGAAAAAACAGGCATATTAAGTGGTAAAAGTGTATTCAAAAGTGGCTGAAATGGCATTGAGGTGGCAAAAATAGGTGGAGATTTGCTGAAATGGGATGAAAATTTATATAAACTGGCAAAAAAAAGGCTTAACTGAGGCAGAAGAAGTCAGAAACTGGTAAAAATTGATGTATCAAATTGTGAAATGTGGCTTAAAACGTGGTAAAAGGGGTTGATAATAATAATAATAATTATTATTATTATTATTATTATAATGATAATAATAATGTGGGTTTTAAGTTGCAAGAATGTGTTGAAGTTGATAAAATTGGTGGGAAATAGTGATGAAAACGGGTTAAAATTTGGCAAAATTGGTGTAAAGTGGCAACATTGTAATTTAAAAATGTTCTTAGTTTTTATGGCATCTGGAGACCCCCCTCCCAGTGTCTCACGACACCAAATGGGGTCTCGACCCCAATGTTGAGAACCACTGGTTTAGACATTAAAGGGGCTCTATGTAAAATTTTTGCTTTAAAACACTGGACTCGACTTACTGAGTTTATGTTTTGATACTTAGTTTGTAAAATATCTTCAACACATAATGTCAGCTATCTGATATCTGTGGTCGAGGCACCATTATCAGAACTAAGCAACGTTAGCCCTGTTGTTTCTGCTCTAAAATGCGTCCCATTCAATACACGTCACACATTACACACTTAAAAAGACAATTAAATTGGTCAGTGCTGCACTAAGTCCCTAAGTTGTTCTTTCATAGAAATGGTAGCGAAAATATCGTCCTTTTTTAATAGCCTTTGTGCCGTGTCTGCACTAGAGGTTCAAATATGCTTTATTCATTTTCATTTTTAGTTGGTGGAACTTTTAAGTGTTACTTCACTTACCTCCTCTGTATACATGATGCCAGTAAATCAACTTGGTCTGTGTGTGTATCAGCTGATAAACCAGAGGCTCGTTCGTGAGCAAGGAGTGCGCCGCCGTGGACGAGCAACACAATGTTGGTGTAGTTCGCCTAATGGCCGGCGATGTCGCTACACTGATATTTTTCTAAATCTTGCATAGAGCCCCTTTAAAACTATCAATAAAGTCCAGCATAACTCAAATAAAGGTATTTTACAAACAGCTAAGGATAAATCAGCTTCATAGCCATCACCAAAGAGTTCACTCTGAAAAAATCACTCGTCTGTTAACCTTCATTTTAATTAGCTCCCAGTCACACAGGGCTTTCTTTCTTTCTCTGAGTGAAACACTGTCTTCATGGGTGAACATATAGGTTTTTAAATTCTCCTCCTCCCTCCTCCACTCTCTCATCTCTCTGTATTGATCTCCACCTGAAGTCGGACGATGATCGGAGCCGCTACGCCTCAAAGAACAATTAATTGTGCATGTGATCGATGTTCATCCAGAAATCAATGGACACTCTGCTCTCCTCTCATCTCTGAGAGTGGATCACTGTTTATGTGTGCGCTCATGTCCATGTGGAGAGGTATGATAGTATGGTGAGCATGTGTTTTAACTGGCTTATATTCTACCTGCAGAGTCTGTGATCCAGCATGTGTTAGTGCCACCTTAAATGACTGTTTTCTTCTTAAGGCAAATGACTGTCTGTCTAAATGTATTTTTACTTCCTCCTGCAGATGTTTATGGTAGGGCAAGGCTAGAAATTTGGTGATGTTTTATGTTTTTTCAGGGGCAGAAACAACACCTCAACTATGTCTCTTCCGGTAGTCTCTTTTATTCGCCTGGCCATGAGTGGGTTTACTCTGCCAGGGCTTAACAGCAGATCCCCAAGAAGCTCCCAGAACAACTGCATCAACAATCAAGTGCAAATATATTTCTTTAAAAAAAAAAAAAAAACAATCAGTAAGTTATTGTTCAACTGCATCCTGTTGGTCCTTGTAAGTGAACGTGCCTAACGCTACGCCTGTGTTGGCTGTGCACGTTACAAGATGCTAGATCAGCTATGTCACACATGTAGACAGCTCCTGACATCACCATGATACTATTTCAATTAAAAGCATGTTGATGCCAATGCAAGGTTGAAAAGCTGTTAAAAAGGCTCAGCAAGCATCTTTGCCCAGTACTAGACTCCTGTGGACTCTTGTCTCCATTCATCTGTCTAGACATACTGTAGGAGGTCTGCAGGACTAGGTCGTATGTGATATTGACTGACTTTTAAATCAGTGGTAAAAAAATATTCTTTAGAATATAAAATATCATACTCAGTGGATGTAATATATTTTTTATAACTGCAGCGTGCAGATCCATTTAGAACCAAACTGATACCACACTGGTGTTCATCACTTCCTGCCCCCAATCTGACAATCAAATGTCATGAGGATGATGTGACTGCTAACAACCTTTAAAAAAAAGAATCACAGAACTGGTGCTTTCAACAAAATCAAGGCTTCAGCCTTGTTAACCTCTTTGAAAGTTAGACAAGTGTTTGCATCTTCTTTTGTTGAAATTAAGTGCTCAGAGCTACAAAGGTGAGGACGTAGACACCTGAAGGGAGCTTTGACTAGAGCCACTGTTCAATCAGTTCAGGACCTCTCTTTGGAGGTCTTCCAGGCACTTCAAACTGGGAGGAAACCCAGAACTCACTGGAAAGAGTATATTTCCTGTTTGGTCTGGGAATGCCTCAGGATCTCTGAGGATGCACTGGAAAATGCTGCTGAGGAAAAGGTTGATGGATGGATGGATGGATGGATGGATGGATGGATGGATGGATGGATGGATGGATGGATGAATGAATGGATGGATGGATGGATGCATTGATGGATGCATTGACGGATGCCTTGATGGATGGATGGATGGATGGATGGATGGATGGATGGATTGGTGGATGGATGATGGATTGGTGGATGGATGGATGGATGCATTGATGGATGCATTAATTGATGAATGCAATGGTGGATGGATAAATGGCTGGATCGATGGCTTGATAGATGGATGGATGGATGGATGGATGGATGGATGCATTGATGATGCATTGATGGATGCATTGATGGATGCATGAATGGATGGATGGATGGATGGATGATGGATGCATTGATGGATGCATTGATGGATGAATGCATTGGTGGATGGAAGGATGGCTGGATGGATGGATGGCTGGATGGATGCATTGATGGATGCATTGACGGATGCCTTGATGGATGGATGGATGGATGGATGGATGGATGGATGGATTGGTGGATGGATGATGGATTGGTGGATGGATGGATGGATGCATTGATGGATGCATTAATTGATGAATGCAATGGTGGATGGATAAATGGCTGGATCGATGGCTTGATAGATGGATGGATGGATGGATGGATGGATGGATGCATTGATGATGCATTGATGGATGCATTGATGGATGCATGAATGGATGGATGGATGGATGGATGATGGATGCATTGATGGATGCATTGATGGATGAATGCATTGGTGGATGGAAGGATGGCTGGATGGATGGATGGCTGGATGGATGGATGGATGGATGGATGGATGGATGGATGGATAAATGGATGGATGGATGGATGGATGGATGGATGGATGCATTTACGGATGGATGCATTGATTGATGGATGCATTTGTGGATGGAAGGATGGCTGGATGGATGGATGGATGCATTGATGGATGCATTGATGGATGGTTGGATGGATGGATGGATGGATGGATGGATGGATGGATGGATGGATGGATGGATGGATGGACGGATGCATTGCTGGATGGATGGATGCATTTTCTTATTCTGCTTTGAAGACCGTTGTAACTTTTTTTCCATCTACTTCCTGTGGCATTCTTTTTTCTTCCAGCAAATTCTAGCTTTAATGAAGCTTTGAATCATCCAAAGACAAACAGTTGTAATTCTACTGAACCAGAGATAAAACTAATCCATTATGATGTCCCTGTCTGATAACAAAGTAGGTTAATGTGCACACTATCAGGATGTTTTTGATATTTTGTAGGTGACTGCTGAGCCTCCTAACAGAGGAGGGATGGGAGATGAAGCACATGCAGACGAACTAGACAAGCCGAGCACAGTGAGACGGGCAAGGCCACCCAGGCGAGAGTCCTCATAAAAAAGTAAACAGGAAATCAGCACCCAGGATGGGGCTCTGTCCTCCTGCCACCCACCAGCAGAGGAGGGTGGGGGTGATGGGTGGGGGTGGGGTCGTAGAGCAGGGGTGCCCACTTCCTCTGCCCAGGCAGGCCGGGGCACACCCAGACCCTCCCAACCCTTCCCCCCTCAGGGCCGAAGTCAGACAGAGAGGCGGGATGCAGGGATAAATTTTTGATTTGGGAAATGGAAAAATGATGAAAAATACATTATAACAGTACATGATAGCACTATAATGTTAAAATAAGACAGGACCTGCATGAAACCACACATTTTAATATAATTAATAATGTTTTTATATAAATTTTCAGTCTGACCACATTACAGCATGTTCTCTTTGACCAGAAAAGTAATCATAATGTGATAAACTTGTCAAGAAATATTCATTATTAATATTTTTTTTAATTATGTAACATTACAAATGAAGGCCTACTCCTTTTAGATTCAGACACAGGTAAGCAATTTAGAATGCAGCAGTTTAATGATAAAGTTTGCATGGTTAAAACCTAGCAGTCCTGAGAGGCAGAATTCAGGGCAAAAAGGCCCATATGGTTAGGTGCAAATATTTCTACAATGACACAGTTTTTTTTTTTTTTTTTTTTTTTGAATTGTGCTTCTATTCACTGCAACAATAGATTTGAAATAAAACAATTAAGATGTGACTGAGTGTGGACATTCAGCCTAAATTTAACAAACAGCAAAAAAAAAAAAAAAAAAAAGGATTAAAGATCCACAAACAAGCAGCAACTAATGTCACAAAGACCCACAAACACAATGAACAGGATAAGTATCAAGTGAAGGCCGAAAGACATCATCATCATCTAAAGGCCAGAAGGCTCAAAACACACATCAACTAAAGAAACAAATACTGACAAAACAAGAAGCAACTGGCACAGAGACCCTCAAAAAAGCTGCAACTGAAGGCCGAAAGACATGAAACAAAACAGCAACCAATGGTACGAAGACTCACAAAGAAGCAACAACTGATGGCACAAAGACCCAGTTGCAAATAAAGGCAAAAGATCCACAGATATGCAACGTCTAAAGGCTGGATGGCCCACGAACAAGCCGCAACAGAAGGCACAAAGACTCGAAAAAATGCTGAAACTGAAGGCCAAAAAAACAAAGATATGCAGAAACTGAAGGCCAAAAGACCCCCAAAAAATGCAGAAACTGAAGGTCAAAAAACCCAAAAATATGCAAAGATTGAAAGCCAAAAGACCAAAAAAAATGCAGAGACTGAAGGCCAAAAGATCCAAAAAAATATGGAGAGACTGAAGGCCAAAAGACCCAAAAACATGCCAAAACTGAAGGCACAAAGATCCCAAAAACATGCCGAAACTGAGGGCCAAAAGACCCCAAAAAATGCAGGAACTGAAGGCCAAAAGACCAAACAATAAAAAATGCAGCAACTGAAGGCACAAAGACCCAAAACCAGGCAGCACATAAAGGTAAATAGACCTACAAACAAGATCCAAAAACTAGCACCAAGTGAGGGCGGACAGACCCACAAACAAGAAGCAACGGAGCACAAAGACCTAAAAACTGGCAGCAAATGTAAGCACAAAGACCAAGAAACTATCTGCAACTGAAGGTAGGAAGACCCACAAAAATGCAACAATTGATGGCATAAAAACCGTTAAACAAGCAGAAACCAAAGGCTCAGCTTCCCTGAAAACAGCAGCAACAGGAGGCACAAAGCCCAAAAAAAGCCACAACTAAAGACCCACAAACAAGAACAAAGCCTCACTGGGAAGGAAACTCAGATCTGGTGATGTCCATGGGTTGCAGACTTTAGGCAGTCATTGACTGTAAAATACTTCCATCCGTGGAGCTACTCTGATTAAAACAGCAGTGATTCCTAAATGTTAAATGCTATAGTTTAGCAAAGCCCCTCAAAGTAAAGCTGAATGTCTACACTTTTGTTTAAAATCCACTGTGGTTGTGAGTAGAAGCAAGATTAAACCAGGTCTTTTTTAATACATTGCCCAAACAAGTTCATCTACCCCAATGAAAGAACAAAAATAATGAATAACTGGAGGTAAAATATACAAACTTGGATATATGGAAACACACATTTGATATCAAGAGCTGATACAGACAGTTTTCAGTCAGGAATAGTTAGAAAAACAGCCAGTGCATGCTGGGAGACATGCGGGGCGAGACATGGATGAGTGAAATATTAATGAGATGTAACATTTTTGCAGTGAGGTAATTTTTTTCCTCCCTCAGTGCTCACAGCATCAGCAGGTATGGTGTCACCTCCTGAAACCCCCATGATGACTTCACTCACTGCTGCTAGTGTGGGTGTGCAGAGGCCATTTACAGGTAGGGAAGTGAACACGCTGTGGCACTCAGAGGGGAGCTGGAGCGTCTTCATGTGCAAAATGTGCGACGGTCCGTTAGCTGGAAGCAGAGGAGGAGACAGGAAAGTGATGAGAAAGTGAGAGGTACAGACGACCATCAGTGCTCACCCATCTCTGCTGAGTCCCAAAAACACTCAGCTGGTGGCATGAAGCTATTAATGCCAACAAAAGTTTTCTATTGGTTTCAAATGAGACCAGATGCTGGAGTTTTGAAGAGGAATGCTGTCCCATTCTTGTCTGATGTAGGATTCTAGCTGCTCAACAGTCCTGGGTCATTGTTGGATTTTTCATTTTCTGATGCCCCAAATGTTTTCTGTTGGTGAAAGGTCTGGACTGCAGGTAGGCCAAGTCAGGACCGGACTCTTCTCCCGTGAAGCCATGCTGTTGTGATGGATGTGGTATGTGGTTTAGCATTGTCCTACTGAAATAGTCAAGACCTTCCCTGACAGAGATGTTGTCTGGATGGGAGCCTATGTTGCTCTAAAACAGTGTTACTCAACCCTGCTCAACCAAAGAGCCAAATAGTTGGAAAAAACTTTGCAAAAGCCACAATCTAAGTGGTGAAAAGTGGCAGAAATGGCTTCAGGTAGCAATAAAATAAGTCAAAGGTGGCAAAAATGGTCAAAATGCAGCAAAAATGGCTGAAAGGGGTGAAAATGGAGAGAAAAAATGGAAAAATGTCCAAAAAGTATCAAGAATGTGTATAAAATTTGTGAACAGTGACAAAGATGGGCAAAAAGCAGTCATGAGTGGCAAAAATGGGCAAAAAAATAGAAAACAACTGGTAAGGTTGCATAAAATGGTTAAAGAAAGGGCAAAAATGGGAAAAAAAGTATCAAAAAGAAGTTGCAAATATGGGCAAAAATAGGGAAAAAGGGGGTATTTAATGGCAAAACACAGCTTAAATGGGCAAAAAGTGGCAAACAATTGTTTTAAAGGGCAAAAATGTGATAAAGTGGAAAAAATAGTGAAAAGGTGGCAAACAGAAGTTGCAAAATAGCCAAAAAAAAAAAAAAAAAATAGGAAAAAGGGGTGTTTAATAGCAAAAAATAGCTTAAATGGATGAAAAGTGGCAAAATTGGGGAAAATGGAAAAAAGTTTCCCATTTTTAAGGTTTTATGGGAGAATAATATTTCAAATGAATACATAAAAGAGCCACAAATAATCTCAAAAGAGCCACATGTGGCTCCAGAGCCACACCTTGAAAATCACTGCTCTAAAATCTCTCTGTTTTTCAGCACTGATAGTTCCTTCCCAGATGTTAGAGCTGCCCAACCCATAGGCACTAATGCAACCCCATACCATCAGAGATGCAGGCTTTAGAACTGAGCCAGGAGAACAAGCTGGATGCTCCCTCTCCTCTTTAGTCCACAGGACACGGCATCTGTGATTTCCTCTGACCACAGAACAGTTTTCCATGTTTCCTCAGTCCATGTTAAATGAGCTTTGGTCCAGAGAAGACGGCGGTGTTTCTGGATCCTGTTCACATATGGCTTCTTCTCTCCATGATGCAGCTTTAACTGTCATTTGTGGATGGCACAGCCAACTGTGTTGACAGACAATGATTTCTGTAAGTGTTTCTGAGCCCATGCAGTGAGCCCATACCTGGTTTTAATGCAGTGGCCCCTGAGGGCCCCTTCAGCCTTGTCCCTTGCTCACAGAGATTTCTCCAGATTCTCTGAATCTGTTGATGATATTATGGACTGTAGATGGTGGGAGATTCAAAGTCTTCACTATTTCACGTTGAGGAACATTTTTCTGAAATAGTCCAACCATTTTCGCACAGCTTTTTTGCAGATTGGTGAATCTCTGCCCATGTTTACTTCTGCGAGAATATGCCTCTCTAAAATGCTCCTTTTATACCCAGTCATGTTACTGGCTTGTTGCAAATGAACCTAGTCCATACTTTTTTGAGATGAGTGGCTGCCATAAAATTCAAAATATATTTAATTAGATGTTAAAACATCTCAGTGTCAACATCTGATATGTTGTTTATGTTCCATTGTGAATAAAATCTGGGTTTATGAGATTTGACAATCATTGCATTCTATTTTATTTACATTTTACATAGCGTGCCAACTTTTTTGGAATTGCTGGTATTAGAATTGAAGTTAAATAGCAGAACAAAGGGGGTAGAAATGACAGCACAGAGAATATTACATAAAACCTTTCTACTGAATTTATTTTGTTCCATCCAACCACAGTAAAAAATGTTCTCACTTTTTCAGACTCATCGTTTTAGCTGACAGCTCTACTTCTCTCCTCTCTCAGTGATATCTCTACATCACTTATATTATTCTAACTGATAAGGAAACTCTTTCACCTTTGTTTACCTTCAAATAGCCATGCTGTACTAAATAAACACATATCGGAAGAGATGTGGACTGTGAAAAGTGGAAGAGGCTTTGACGTGGAAACAAGGTTGATGTCTAAGAGACAGAGGCGATCTAAAGAAAGAAAGAGACAAAATAAGAAAGGAAAGAAAGGGCAGAGAGAGACGGAGACAAAGAGAAGGAGCTATAAGGAAGGAGAGAGAAAGAGGACAAGGCCCACCACACTCAGCTACAGGAAAGACTGCAATTAATAATTTACATCATCTGTCACTGTGCGCTCCACTGGACCACTCAACAAACAGCAGCCGTAATTTCAGGCAAAAACACACACTGGCACACATGCAAGGGCACTGCACACACATGCTCACAAAGAAATGCATGCGTGCAAAGAGCTGCATTAACACACACATGCACAAACACTCATGGTCGCATGCAAGCGTCTGCACCAACACACACTCCTGCATCACTATGACTCACTGGTGCACGCTCTAAAAGCAACAACAGCAGAGATCAAGCGGCCCTCTCGTCTACTTTCATATCTGTTGTTTCATATCCAAGCCCCGACGCTGCAGGAAGCGTGCTCCTCACAGTCCCGCCTTTTGTCTCCGCGGCGGCCATGTTAAATTTATGCCGTGTATGTCACCAGCAGCTAGCACCCGACAGTAAATATTTGATACGTTTCCCATCCCTCGGAGAAATTCCCTCAAGCATACGATCGGACCTGTTGGGGGCAGACTCAGTGATAGCAGCCATGTTAAATTTACAACGTTTGTTTTGGAGAGTAAAAAATCCAGGAAATACCCGTGTGGACGTCATAATTGATCAGCTGAGTTTACCAGGGGTTGTCTGCATGCTCAAACTATGGGGGGTTCATCTCTAAAGCAAGTTTTGGCTCTTTTCTGAGGGACCTGTTCATCCTGGAGAAGTACAGGTTGTACCAAAGAAAACATGGACATAGCACAGGATGTCAAGGTTTATGAGACTAAAGAGAAGCTGTTCCTTTTATGCTTATCAAAACCAAATTGTGGATTTGCCTTAGACCAAGAGCAGAAAAACGTAGATAGAGAAGTCCAAGAACATGTAAGAGAGCACATGATAGCATAGGAGAAAACATTAACACCATCATAAAAGAATGGTATGAGTGGCAATTAAGCGCAGCACAAGCACCATCCACCTACTTCCTTCCGCTTATCCAGAAGTCAACCCACACATCCTTCTCCTAGCGAAACTCTCCACCTCCTCCTTTGGGATCCCAGGAACAGACAGGGCTGCATAAGCCATTCAGCAAGTTCTGGCTTTGCCTCAAGGTCTCTTCCCAGTTGGACATACCTGGAAGATCTCCAAAAGGAAGCAACCAGGAAGCTTCCTCATCACATGCCCCAACTGACTCCTTTTGGTACGAAGGAGCAGCAACTCTACTCTGGCTGGATTTGATTCACACATCCATCTGGTAAACCTCTCATAGACAACATTTGGGAAAGGGCAGAGCCTTTGAAAAACTCCATAGAGAACTGCATAACGTGAACCATGGCAACTGTAGACATGTCAGTACACAACTTTGGTCTTTTTAAAAAAGAAAACAAATCACTGCTGTTCTTTGTTCTTCTTTTAACGAAGAAATGTCACCAAGTTCTGATAAAACTGGCGCTTTAGCAGCATCCACACTAATGTCTTCCACCATAATTGCACAGGCTTCTTGTTGCTGCTTGCTTACGTCACGACTCCGCCGCACCCAAAAGTACTGCCCCCCAACCCTGATTGGTCCTGTCACTTTCTAAACGGTTCAGACAGGAAGATGAATTCACCAGTGAGACACATGGAAACAGGTGTATCCACCTGCTTTGCAAGGTTATGCAATATGGAGTCTGCCCTTCACTCTCATGCTTAATTTGACCTTCATTCATGTAAAGACCCCAAGATACATTGCCATGATTCCTATAGTCTTAGTAATAGGTTCGTTTACTTTAGTTTTCAGTGAAAGCTGTTTCTAGATCTGGGGGGACCGATATACCAGTTGCGCAGCTAAGGCTATGTAAGCAGACGGTATTTTTGGCTTTCCCTCATCAAACTCATCAAATACACAATCCAACAACTCCAAAATGCTCTCGTGGAGAAATTGTGACCTGCACATTCACCATGCTATGAAATAATCATGGAACATTACGAGACAGAGATGTTTTAAAGTTAAATGCAAAGCCAGAACTACCAAGTAACTACGGCACTGCCACAGGCACGCACTGTGTTACTCCGTTCAGTGGTTTACTCTGAAAATAGTTCTGAGTATTTACTTCATGTGTCGTAATGTTACATAATGACACGTTATTATTTCATAGCGTGGTGAATGTGTAGGTCACAACTTGTCCACGAGAGCGTTTTGGAGTTAATGGGTTGCGTATTTGATGAGTTGGATGAGGGAAAGCCAAAAATACTGTCTGCCTCCATAGCGTTAGCTGTGCAGCTGGTATATCGGTCCCCCCAGATCAAGAAACAGCTTGCACCAACAACTAACGGAAACAAACCTATTACTAAGACTATAGGAATTATGGCAATGGGTAAATTTGCCAAAATGTTAAAGTATCCCTTTAAAGGTGGCTAAAGTGGTCAAAAGGCAGCAAACACTGGGCGAAAAGTGGTGAAAATGGGCAGAATATGGAAAAAATGGATGGGAAGTGACTAAAACACAAGTTAAAGGTGGCAAAAAATTGTCAAGAAGTGGCAATAATGTGAAAAAAGGTGGAAAAATGGGAAAAAATCAGGAAAAAAAGGTGGGAAAATCAGCAAAAAGTGGCAATAATTGCAAAAGGCACTTTAAATAGATGACAAGTGGTAAAAAAAAAATGCAAAAAAGCAGGATAAAAGTGTCAAAAATTGGTGAAAAGTGACAAAAAGAAGTGGCAAAAATGGGGAGAAGAAAGTGAAAAAAAAGGGCAGAAAGTGGCAAAAATGGGTGAGATGTGGTAAAGAAATGAGTTACAAGTGTGGGCAAAAAGTGGCAAAACCGTGGCAAAAAAATGAGTGAAAATCAGCAAAAAGGTGAGAAAATGGGCAAAGCGCCTCAAAGAGTGGCAAAATGGGAAATAGGTGGCATTTAATTACAAAAGGCAGCTTAATTGGGCGAAAAGTGGCAAAACAGGCAAAAAATGGGACAAAAAATTACAAAAAACAGGATAAAAGTGTCAAAAAGAAGTGGCAAAAATGGGAATAACATTTCAAATTAAGACATAAAAGAGCCACATGAGGCTCCAGAGCCACACGTTGAGTATCACTGCTCTAACTCCTTTATCTGGATCAGGGCCTCCCTTCCCACCTGGAGGGAGCAATCCACCATTTTCCAGTGGAGAACCATGGACGTAAACTTGGAGGTGCTGCCCTCATCTTGACTGTAGTGACTGCAGATCCCCAGCTGATGATGCTGACAGAACAACATCTGCAAAAGCACGATGCAAACACATGATCATAAGTCTTCCCCATGATTAAAACCACTTGTAGACTGGATGGGCAAACTCCCATGATGCTTAAAGGAGACATATTATGCAAAAGTCACTTTTTCAGGCTTTTCTAACAAAAATATGTACCCCTGGCCACCATCCCCTCAAGTAGCCCTCTCTTTCTCCACCTTTAGAAAATGTGTGCCAAAATAAGCCCTTCTCATATTTTCCCCTCATGATGTCATGTGGGGGGTTAGACCCGCCCCTAGGTTCGGTTGTCCCTCCCATCTTGGAAGAAAGTTCTGCCCTCTTCTCCTGATACACATCTCAGCTGCCAGCTGAATTGCGTATCAGGAGAGCCACACCCATTAAGCCACATCCATTTCCTGAGAGGGGTGGAGTCAGGCAGCTTGGTAAGATTTAAAGCCACAGACACAGAAACAGCTCGTTCTCAGCAGGGCCTCAGAGGGGTTTTAGACATGCAAAAATCCAATACTGGAGTGTTTTTTCAGTAATAAGCTGCACAGGAATGTTTTGGGGACCTCTGAGACCAATATAAACTTGTCTTACAAGGTTAAAATATGTCCCCTTTAAGAAGCTCTGATGGCGCTGGTCCACAGCCCCACAGCCAGGACAGAATTCACATTATTCCTCAACAATCTGCTGGAGCCTCGTTTACAGCATCCTGGAATAAGCTTTATCAAGGATGCTGGGCAGCCATCACGTAGGCAGTCCAGTGTCTAATCAGGGACCTTTAAGAGGACCACAGCCATTCTATAACAACATAACGCCTGAATGAATGACAAAGTGGGTTTTCTGATTTTTTTGTTTGTGATTTTTAGGTCTTAAAACCTGAGGAATGGATGTGAATATTAAAAGGAAAACCAGCAATACTACACTGACTGAATCTGCTGTATACGCCTCATGACTCCTCTTCTATGACACATCACATTGTCTGCAGCTGTTGACTCATTCAGCTCCACTAGTAAACATGAGGAGCAGGATTCACATAATTCATTATTTAATATCTTGGATAAAAACTTAAAACTAGACAAAGAAAGGAAGGAAAGGATGAAAACAAACCTTGAAACAACCCCCCCTTAACTATGATGACATCCTACTTCCTGGTGATGACATCACAGGTATATGACATCATGCAGAGGGCAGTGTGTTGCCTAAAGAAGTCTAACGGTGTCAGAGGCGGAGACGTGACTTCAGCGGCTGCAGTCTAAATAGTTTATGAACAGCTGAGCGGAGAGAGTCACTGTCTGAACGGCAGCATGTGGAGAGGCGTCTTTTCAACAAACGGGGCGTGTGTGAGCACAGAGGAAAACCGAAGCATCCCTGCAAACACAGTTTAAATAGAATATCCTTACTGGGAAGTACAAAATAGCTGTGTCTCAATTCAGGTGCTGCATCCTCAGTGGCATGTTTAAAGACCAGTTAGATCACAGTGGCATGTCCCATCTCAAAGGTTCTCACTGTTCCACAGCTCTACAGCTCGAGTAATTTGAGTAAAAGAGCCAGCTTGGAAAACTGACGCGTCATCAAGATCACATGTCTGCAAACAGCCCAAAGCCAACGCGAGTACGAGGACCTTCCTCATGTCTGTGGTCTTCCAGGTTTTTAAATCAGAGAAGATTTAAAAATCATGCAGCGTGTAGCCGGTCTTAGACACGTACTGTAGTTCCTTCATCTGTCATTAGAATATTCAGAAATAGAAATGCATATTTGAATTTTGACAAGGCTGTTTAGAGTGATCACATATGGAGACGAGGTCAGTGACACCCACAAACCAGATTGGGAAACATTCAATTTCACACTTCATCTGGCGTAAAATATCTGTCCCTTTCACCTTCATGCTGAAACACTCTCAGACACACACACAGTCCGGATTATTTGAAGTGCTCTGAATTAGATCAGGGATATGACACCTGAGCCAAAACTTTACAGTCAGATACAGTTTACAGGGAAATTAAAGGATTCATATTCACAAATCATGACATATAAAGGGGCTGGTTTCTCTACATTTTCCCCCGTCTCAGCAAACTCCACCCAGAACCTCCCTGTAATTTAACAATGATAAATGAAAGTTAAACAAAAGTAAAAGGAGGGACTAGATAGCAGTTTAAGCCTTTAATCCTGCGTTTGCTCTATGGTCATTCATGAATCATGTGTTTGACCTGAGGCTGTATTGTATGACAGCTCACTGCTGTTTAATTCATCCGATCTTTTGATCCTGGATAAATTCAGACAGTCTGAACCAAACAGAGCAAAAAGAGAGGATTAGAGGTGGTCATTTTGGCATGGAAGACCCTCAGGTTGTGTTTTGAACATCCACGGATCTACAATGAGACCTCACTTCCCATGTCTGAAAGATAAAAGAGAGAGAGAGACGTACAGTTTGGACCAGTGATACTCAACCTGTGGCTCTGGAGCCACATGTGGCTCTCTTGTGATAATTTCTGGCTCTTTGATGTCTGAATTTTGAATATTATTCCCCAAAAAACCTTAGAGGGAAACATTTTTGCCCGTTCTAACAATTTTTGCTACTTTTCACCCATTAGAGCTACCTTTTGCCATGAGATGCCACTTGTTTCCTTTTTATTGCCCATTCTGGCCACTTCTTTTTGCAACTTATGTCCAATTTTTATTCAGTTTTTGCCATTTTTATTTGATTTTCTCTTTTTTTTGCCACTTTTTAGCCAATTTAAAGTACTGTTTGCCATCAAATACCACTTATTTCCTATTTTTTTTTTTTTTTTCCCACTCCTTTTCGCCACTTTTATCCCATTCTTGGCCTTTTGTCACCACTTTTCACACATTAAAGCTACCTTTTGCTGTTAAATACCACTTTTCCTATATTCTTGGCCATTTTTTCCTACTTCTTTGTGAAACCTTTTTTTCAAATTTTTGCCACTTTTAACAAAATACTCCCTTTTTTTGCCCCTTTTATCCAACTTTTTCCCATTTTTTGGCACTTTTATCAATTTTGTGCCACTTTTCGCCCATTTAAGCTACCTTTTGCCATTAAAAAGCACTTGTTTCCTATTTTTTGCCCATTTTTGCTACTCTTGGCTACTTTTTGCCCATTTTCACCACTTTCAACCCATTATTGCCTCATTTTTGCCACTTTTGGACCATTTTTGCCATCTGTAACTCATTTTTTGTCACTTCTCACCCATTTTTGCTATTTTGTGACCCTTCTTCCACTCTTTCTCCCTATTTTCGCCCCTTTTCACACATTTTTGCTGCTTTTTGACCATTTTTGCCACTTTCAATTTACTTTTAAAGCTACTTCAGCCATTTTTTGCCACTTTTCACCGCTTAGATTATGGTTCTTGCAAAGGTATTATTTTAACAGTTTGGCTCTTTGGTTGATCAGGGCTGAGTAACACTGGTTTGGATTAAAGATTTAAAAAGCACAAAACTGTTTTACTGCATTCTTAGGAAGAAAACAGGCTCTGCAGGCTTTGTTCAAGCAATGGCTATTAAATAATGTTCCTGCTCTTATGAGGGTAAAACCACATGGTTCACAGTCACACGAAGTGTTATTTATTAAAGTTTGGGTATGCACACACAACTCAAATAAGTGATGTCTTTAATTAATTGCTAGCTGCTGACTGAAGTGCACATTTTGCTAAACACTAATATGATGAACTTCTCACTATCCTCATAATTTCCACCTTTCAGGAAATGTGTGCTGAAACAAGTCATTCTCAGATTTTCCCCTCATGATGTCATGTGGGGAATTAGCCCCGCCCCCAGGTTTGGTTGGCCCCCCCGAAGTGGAACAGAGTTCCGCCCCCCTATCCTGATCCTCCACTTAGCTGGCAGCTGAGAGGAGGATCATAAGAGCCAAATTCATTTCCTGAGAGGGGTGGAGTCAGGGGCGGAGTCAGACAGCTGAGTTACATTTAAAGCTACAGACACAGAAACAGCTCATTCTGAGCAGTGCAGAGTGTTTTTTCAGCAACAGACATCACAGGCTTGTTTTGGGGACCTCTGAGCTTGACATAAACCGGTCTTAAAGGGGTAAAATATGTGACCTTTAATGCTGATGCACCATGCTGCTGCTGGCAAAGTTTAACCTCCTCCACCCCAGCCTCCTCCTTTATAGCATAAAATTGTTGCCCCCTAAAATTCAGATTGGTCAGATTGCTATTTTACTGTATTCAGTATGCATTTTCCATGCATATATCTATACGGGGGTTTCTAGCTACGTGCTCCCTGGAAAGTCAAAGCATGCCACTTGACTAAGCAAGGGAGCATCTTTTAAGCAAGCCTTCTGCACCATGTAAAACTGTGGATTCATTTTGCAGTAAAATGGTAAAATACTGAAGTGTATATAATGGATTGATGGCTGGAGCTTTACATAGTGTCTGCCTTGATGATGCACTTGTTCACTGACTGCGAACAATTGTTGACTGATGACCCAATCTTATTTTTAAATAGTGTGGATGCTCAGCATCCCCACTAATGAACCAGTAAAACCTCTATAGTGGGAGCAAAAATAAGTACAATGTGGGATCTGTATTTCTATTGTAGATGAATGACAAATGATAGCATGATAAAGAAAGATATGATTGTGCAGATAATTTGATAGCATGTTTAAATGATTATTTGAAATGTGTACCTCATGTCTGAGCTAGGACTGGTGTTCCTCTGAGAGCACTCTAAGTAAAAATCTGTCTTTAATTTCCTCTCCCCTGTGCTGCTGTAAAGAGCGTCTACCTCTGACCTGTTAAAGTCGGCCTCACACATGAGCACACCCATCATAACCCCCAACACGTACAGTCTTTAAATACACTAACCACTCTAACACACTTACTGTGTCAGATGCCCCCAGACTGTGTGTCCTGCTGCTGGTTGGACCTCCAGGCCTCATCAATATTGTAAACTGGTACTTAGCGGACAAAAGACAGCAAAGACCCGAGCAGAGGACACCTGGGGCAGAGAAAGAGAGAGAGAGCAGCCAAGACCTGCTGTGGACGTCTGTTTATCCCTCTATCATGCATGCATGTGTCTCTGTGAGTTCTGACCAGAATACTTCCACATACTGAGTGTTCTCTCTTTGCATGCATATGTTCAGGTTTAAATCCATGCTGAAGCAGTGCTTTGAGTTTGTAGATAATATAAACTCTTACATGACTCCAGAAATGTTAATCTGATATCTTTCTTTACAGCAGGGGTATAAACTGGAGGCCCGGGGGCCGCATCAGGCCCCCCACATCTTCCCATCATTAATTTGAAATCTGGGGTTTCGGGTATCATTTTCTTTTTTTTCTTTTTTTTTTTTTTTTTTTGATTAATTTGTTTTTTTTTTCAATACTCTCTACAGCAATTAAAGCATCTCCAAAACAACTGAGACTGAAACAGTTTAGTTGGCTTTGTTTCATCCATTTTTCAGAAATCCACCTGTCAGCCATTACTAGCAAATATAATGCATGTTGAACACATATTTATCAGTCCATCCTTTCTCGCTAAAAACTGCAGTTTTCTGTAGAAACAGGCATTTTGGGAGTGCAATTTTCCTGCTTGAGTTTTTTCACTTACCACTACACACCATATTGACATCAAACCCAGTCATAATCAACATGACAGCGATAGAAATATTCAACTAAAATATCTCAATCGCCCCCTTGTGGCTGGCTGTGATATAGGGATTGATCTCACTTTTAGAGATCTGAAATGTTACATGCATTCAAAAGAAAATAAAAATATTGAAACAAAAATATGTTAACTTGAACATCTTTTACATTTATTTAGTTTATTTGAGAGTTCAGCCCCCAAAATGCCTGATAAGGAAAAGCTGGCCCTTGTACTAATGTAGTTGATGACCCCTGCTTTACAGGAATGTTGATTTTTAAAACTGAAGGAATTCTGCGATTCTAAACATCTTTTTATCTGTTTGTCATGTCTACAGGTTAATTTTAGTATATTCTTAGTTTTTAGTCCCTCTTGTTTTGTGTTTCCTGTTTTATTTTGTATACTTACCTTATGTCTGCCTTCAGATCACTGCCCATCCCTTTGACACCTTTGAGAGAAAGAACGGGAAATTTCCATCAAGAAAAACCCAAAAAAGGTGAAGACATCAGTCATAACTACAACTCCTGACTAGCTTAAAAGCTAACAACAGCTGCCACAGAACACTGCCTGATCAACAGGAGACTACTGAATGCTACCTACTGAGGTAGCATGGGGCAGCACGTACGAACGCAGCAGCCCGGCGCTCCATCACTAGCAGCAAAACAAAGCCCTACACTTACACCAGAACTGACAGCGTGCCCACGAAGTTTACATCTTTCCTGATGGAGATTATCCGGAGAACGGGGCGCTCAGAGACTGACAGGAGGAGGACGCGGAGCAGTACGACACCTACAGGCGGTGGGGAGGAGGTGGAGACGGCGTTTTAGAAGGCGAAAGCGGGGCAAACAAGCCGGGCTGCAGTCTAGACTAAGAGCGACCCCACACAAACCTGTTGTACCAAGCTTCTTTCTCCCGGAGGCTCACTCCCTCGCCAGCAGGATGGACAACGTGAGGCTGCAGATTTTTAACCACTGCTTGGATGACTGTGTTTGCTGCTACAGAGGAGACTGCCAAACGTGATTTCGTTGCATTTTTACAATGCAGTGACTATAAATGACAGTCTATCTATCGAGCTATCGTTCTATCTGCTGTTTATTTGACCAGTTTTTCTAGTATTTTGGACCTCGCCATTGCCTGCCATATTGTTTGAGTGCTTCTCGATTTTATGTACCGACTTTGGACTTTGACTTTGTGTTGGGTCTTGCATGTGAGTCCATTTGTTTGATTCAGTATCACACCGTTAATAATCTTGTTCCTGCAGCTAACTGGTTTCCCCTACCGCCGCATTGTGGCTGGGCAGTGACAACCAATGGTAGGCTGTTCCATCGCTATGTCATGCTTTGCTGAGGGAAACGGACTTGGAAGCTAAATAATGCCTCAAATTCTGAAATAAGCAGGGACTATTTTTCTTAAAATGTGAATATTTTGAAGACTTTCTGTCACCAAATGATTATTTTTTCCATTTTTTGGTCAGACTCAGAGTGCAGTAAGGTAGATGTGGAAGTATGAAGAAGGTCGTTGTTGGTGTATTAAAAGTAACTAATGGACTCCTTTGCTGGCATGAAACATTAACAGTGATTTCTCAGTTGATACGAAGAGATGCTTCTTCTTTCTTTTTCTTGGTGGATTGGCTGGTTAACTACATGCATACCTCCACACCGTATCAGACTATATGCAAGTGTGCTTGGGTGCACAAAGATGTGGCTTATGTGGAAGCAAGCCAGGGATGAGCAGTCATGCCAGGATGGTGTACAAAATAATTTGGTAAGCTCTGAGCAGGCCAGCTCAGTGTCCACCTGCATCATGATGATGGCGTACCGTTCAGAGCTGAGAGTATGTCAGGAGGAATACAGTGAGGCATCTTCACTGAGAGAAAGACAGCCGCCGATGTGACAGGATGTGTTGTCTTCTCCTCCAAACCCTGCCACTCAGCTTGTGTGTCCACAGCATCGGCTCAGTTAACAAAATCAATACTGCAGCGTGTGTGTGAACGTGTCGTGAGGAGTGTTCGAGAGTGTGAGGGGGAAGGACGGGGGAGGTTTGTGTGTGAGCAGGTGAGAGTTGTTCCCAAGGCGGGACGTCCCTTTTCCCTCACATCAATTATTGAGGCGTCAGGACACACTGAGAGCTCCGGGGGGTCACAGGTCAGGAGACCAGGGCTCCAACGGGGCTTTCAGGGGCCACAGTGGCCCTCACCCCGTCCACACACACATGTTCAAACACACACACACGCCTTTGAGAGCAGACTCAACATACAGAGGGCTGATATTCTGAACATTAACTCTAATAGTGTTTGAGGTCAGCTTTATGAAGCTGTTGGAATTTTCTTGCTAATAATTTGCAAAGAATTCAAAGATAAATCCCACATACTTTATATGTGCAGCAATCTGTATGAAAACTCAAGGAACGTTTCCATTGGGCAATGACGTGTCGATGCAAAGCACTGCACGCCAAGAACACAGTGCAGGTGGAGTATGTGGAATTTAGGGGTAACAAGCAAGGCAAGTTTATTAGTGTAGCATATTTCAGCAAAAAGACAATTTAAAGTGCTTCACACAAGACATCGCAACCCAATGACAAAGGGAAAAACAAACTAAAAGATTAAAAAAGGAGGAAAAAGTTCTAGCTTAAACAGGACTGTTGCCTTCTTTTGGAAATCCCATCTGACATAAAAACATCTGACCCAGTCAGCACTGTGTTTTGTTTATCAACAGGATGTCTATGGTGGACCTCTTGTCTCCTAATCAGAAAGCTATTAGCAGGCTTAAAGGATAAGATGTCAAGTGATGGCTTTAGATCTAAAAAATAGGGTCTAGAACTTACTGCGGAGTAGGATGTCTTCACTTCCTGTGTAAACTTGTTCCTACCCGGATCAGGGTCAGGATGGAGGGATGGATGCTCCAAGGTTGTGAATCTCCTTCACTCCTCAGAAATAATAATTAGTTTTACAGCAGTGGCTCTCAACTGGTCCTTAGTTTTTTACAGGCACATCTTTGCAACTCTCTTTTGGTTTGTACCCACCAGTTGGGAACCAGTGGTTTACAGCTTTAGCAGTGTTATAAGTTCATCTTGAACCATCCCAAGCAGCAGATCATCTACACCTCCACAGCTCACCTGGACTAGTTCAACTTCAAACACTTAGTCCTCTCAAACCCCCTGACTGAAATCTGGTATTCTGTCAGCATCTCTGAGGTTCTATGAGGACCTCAGACACCAAGACCAGATTGTGAAGATTTACTGCATAAGCCTCCCCTCTCTCCTCACCACCCGTTAGATTCTGACACGCTTAGAGGGAGTTATCCACCGCCAGACTCTCTCTCCATCTTCATCCTGCTTCATCTCTTGAAGCAGCAGGCTATTCTGGCCTAAGACCACCAAAATACCCCTTAACCTCCCACCCACTCCTCCATCACCTCCCCACCACCTCCACCACCACCGCTGGCTACATTAAAGGTAGGGATGGCTGATGCGTGTAGCGTTAAAGGGGCGGGCGGCCCAGCAGCGCCTGCCCGTGTCTGGGCCGGGGCCCGGCTCATGAAATATTGACGGCCAAGTGTCCCTTCCAGGAGCTGGCTCGCTCGGTCTTGGGAGGAGGACGAGGGGGGAGGGAGGGGGAGGAGCAGGAGGGCCACATTAATATTTCAGACTGCAATCTCCTGCTTGACAAACTCTCCCACGTGATTGGGTAAAAAGCCGCTTGCATTGCCTAGCAAGCACCAGCCCTGCTCCCCCCCAGCTTTCCTTCCCTCTCTCTACATCTCTTATTCTTCCAGGCTCGCTCGCCCCTCTCTCTCTATGCTGCCTCACCTCCATCGCTGTGCTTTTTAACCAAATTTGATTCCTGTGTCTGGATGATTGGTGTTTGGATGCAGAGGAGGAGAGTCAAGGGCAAGCAGTGGGGGGGGGGTAATTAATTACGGCCAGCGATTTTGGCCAGCCCTGATAGTTGCGGGCCCCGCGCTCGGCTGGCCGCAGCCTCCAGGGGCCCCGCTCGTAGGTCCTGCCGAATGAAGTGGCATCCATTTTTTATGAAGAGCAGGTTATCCTATTTAGTCAGATTAAAACAGGCGAGGAGGAGGAGGAGGAGGACGAAGAGTAGAAGGGGACAGATCCAAAGAGAAGAGAGCAAGTCAGAGAAAAATACAACCTTCCTCATCTACTCCTCCTCCTCCTCCCCCCTCGCCCGTCTGCTTTACTTTACTCTTAAGCTACTCTCAAAAACATCCTTCCCCTCCCTCCCATAACCCCCCCCCCCCACACACACACACACACACACCCATTAACCTGGTTATGGGTGCAGAGTGCTTTGCTGACCCTCTGCCAGGTGTGGCCTCGCCTTCAGTCTCTGCACTTTTAGCTCTTTGCTGTATGCCATGACTCAGTCCGTCAACCCTCCTGTCCCATCTTTAACTTCTCTCTGTTATTCCTCTCAGCTTCTTTTTGACTTTTTAAGTTATTGCTATACAAACATGTACATTCTGCCACCAGGGGGCTCTTCATCAAAACAATAACAGAAGATGATGCTGAGGGTACAGCCGACCATGGCAATGATGCTCTGCCCCCCACCCCCTCCAACGATGAAGTCCTGAAAGTTGTGAAATATTCAGGCAAAAAACTAACAAAAAAAAATTCTCATGGCAAAATGGCAGCAGACAGGAATTTTAAAAAGGAAACTAAAGGTCCGAGGGCAAACTCCTCCCGGCCCTCAAGATCATGTTTTTGTTCTAACTGGCCCACCAGTATGAGGACTGCAGGTTCCTCCAGTATAAAAAATGTAAACGACGATTTAAAATATGCTTGTAATAAAAATGTGAAAAAGAAAAGATTACAAATAATAAGATTAAAAGGTAAGAATGTGGAAAAACTGAATTCATCAGTGACTTTTTTAACCCATAGTTTCACCTTCATAACTTTCAATATTATGTCATATTTAGACCTTAAAACTCATGGTTTTAAATATATTTTAAACTGTATCTCATATTACTGATCTTCAAACTCTTGATTAAATTTCATCTCATATTTTGACCTTTAAACTTATGATTTTAAATTTTATCTCATATTTTGACCTTCAAAACTCATGTTTTTAAATCTTATCTATTATTTTGACCTTTAAAACTCGTCTCTTAAAAATGTATCCCATATTTTGACCTTTAAAACTCATGTTTTTTAATTTTCTCTCATATTTTGACCTTTAAAACTTATGTTTTTTAATTCTTATCTCTTATTTTGAACTTTAAAACTCATGTTTTTACATCAGATCTCATATTTTGACCTTTGAAACTCATCCCTTTACATTTTATCTCATGTTTAGAACTTTGAAACTCATGGTTTTAAATCTTATCTCACATCTAGACCTTTAAAACTTATGATTTTAAATCTTGTCTCATATTTAGACCTTTAAAACTCTTTTTTTTAATTTGACCTCTTATTTTGACCTTTAAAACTCATCTTTTTAAATTGTATCTAATATTTTGACCTTAAACCTCATGTTTTTGAATTTTTATCTCATGTATTGACCTTCAAAACCCTGTTTTAAAATTTTATCTCTCATTTTGACCTTTAAAAACTAATTTCTTAAAAATGTATCCCATATTTTGATCTTTAAAACTCGGGTTTCTTAATTTTAACTAATATTTTGACCTTCAAAACTCATCGTTTTAAAGCTTATCTCATATTTTTACCTTTCAACCTCATGTTTTTAAATCTTGTCTCATATTTTGACCTTTAAAACTCATCTTTTTTACATTTTATTTAAATCTTATCCCATTTCTTGACCTTGATCACAATTTTAAATCTGAATTTATATTTTGCCCTTTAAAAATCATGATTTTGACTTTTTCATGTATGATGTATTTTTACATTGAAAATATTATTTTGACTTTAAACTTCATGTTCTGACCTTTTGAACTAATAAGTTTGACCCTTTTTTGAGCCTTTAAAGACCCTGTAAGGTGAAAATAAATCTGTGTTTAGGTTTGTTGTACGACAGGTCACTTTGTTATGAACCCCTAAATCAAATTTCAGTCAACTAAAACATCTCTAGGTTTATAAAATTAAGCTTCAAAATCATGAAAGTAAAATCTGCTCCAGGATGGTGTGGGCGTATCTGCTGAATGAGATGAAGCCACGCCCACTTAAGAGAAATACAATCCTGTCAAATTTAAAAAATGCTACAATCTAAATGTTGACCTCATGATCAGAGTTTTTCTGGCTCAAATCTCTGTTCTGATGCTTTCAGTGATCCATAGACCACTGTGGCTGATAGATTTGGCTAATTTACCTCACAATGAACAAAAAAACAGCATTTAACTGACTGTTAACTTTCAATAATGGCAGTGACATCAGCTAACAACAGACTGGACTGAGATGAACTGCTCTGTGATTTTAGATTGTAGTGTCAGAGGGGTGGGGTCATTCTCTACTGTGGGCTCATGACATCATATTGGCCCCGCCCACATGAAACCCAGCGAGGAAAGAGGTGAAAAACTTTCTAACAGTCTAAATCCAGAATTCAGTCATATGTAGATCTCAGTGTTTTCACATGTTTACAGAAACCATATTCCAACATTTCTAGAGTGTTAAGACAAAAACTTTGGATTTCACTTTACAGGGACTGTAACGTTGGCAGCTTTCACGTCTGTTTCAGAGGACTTCTCACCAGCCAGGTTATAAAAGCTGCTTTTCTTGGAAGTATCTGTCACTTAGTTTTAAGGAGATGCGTGCATTTTCACGTTTTCAAGGAAACTATCAAGAAAACATGAAAACAAAGTGAAGGAATCGTGTCCTGGCATTGACGGCAGCTGTAGATCTGGAAACTTTATCCCCCAGTTTCCTCATACTCCGTGTCCACCAGGTGATCTGCATGCCAAAGTTTGCTCCGACTGTCAACGCTCCACCAACCCACTGAAGCGATTCACAGAGGAGAGCATCCCTGAGCAGAGAGATCACGCAGAGACAAAGAAATCACGTGATAATGAATCCAACTTGAGAGAAATGTGGAGGTTTATGTACTCTAGAAAAAATGTGTGATGTCGTATAAATCCTGTGGATTTCCACCTCAAAAATGTACTTTTCTTCCTCCATGGCGTGGTGTTAGAGGAGGTGTGATCAGGGCAGGAGTGGGACACTTTTCAGCCCTGGAGTTTCATGGCTCAGACCATCCAGTCTAAAAACTGTCACATTATTATGACTTGTCACTGGATATTTGTTATTTATTTATTTATTAGATTATTTAGCTATTTTCAGGCACTTTTTAAATGGAGCAGACTGGCCTTATAGCTCCTCCTCACTCTCCCTGTCAGCAGCAAACTGGGTGGGGGCTGCAGCTGCCGCAGGGAAAGTCATTGCAAAATGTATTTAGTTTGCTGCATTTGGACACTTCAGCTTCTAAAGTTTTATGTTTTTTTAGTTTCCCCTTTCAGCCCCTCCTCTTCTTCTGTTAGGATCCATCTTTTTCTGTCTATCATGATTCTTAAGTTTCTTTGGACGGAGGGATTTACTGTTTTTAAGGCTCAGTCAAATAAAATTGTGTTTTCCATCAGATGGACACGCATGGTTCTCCCAGACCAGATTGTCTGACAGACACACAAGCATCACTGTTGAGAGGTGCAGCGAGAGATGGGGGCCCTTGATGTTTGGGCTTCTTTTGGTGTCAGATTCCTTCCACTAGGAGTAAACAGCTGGCCTCAGAATGGTACTATCAGCATTAATGCATTAAGCACAATTAATTAGGGCCCTTGATTAATACCTTTTTAAAAATTGCAATTGCGTTGATGTCAGCAGTTTTGCAGGCGCTGGACCGTACCATCATAGTGAAGAGGGAGCTGAGCTGCAGAGCAGAGCTTTTGATTTACTGATCGATTGATGTCCCAACCCTCACCTATGGCCATGAACTCTGGGTAATTACCGAAAGAATGAGATCACGGATACAAGCAGTCGAAATGAGATTCCTCAGGAGGGATTCTGGGTTCAGCCTTAAAGATAGGGTGAAGAGTTCAGACATCCAGAAGGATCTCTAGGTAGAGCCGCTGCTCCTTCACATTAAAAGGAGCCGGTTGAAGTGATTCAGGCATCTTATTAGGGTGCCTCCTGGGCACCTCCCTGTAGAGGTCTTCTGGGCACCTAAAACTGGATGGATGGATGGATGGATGCATTGATGGATGGATGGATGGATGGATGGATGGATGGATGGATGGATGATGGATGGATGGATGGATGGATGATTGGATGGATGGATGGATGGATGGGTGATTAGATGGATGGATGGATGGATGGATGGATGGATGATTGGGTGAGTAGATAGATGGATGGATGGATGGATGGATGGATGGATGGATGGTTGGATGGATGGATGGAGTGCAGTTGTGTTGGGTATTAAATCAGTGTCTTCTGTATCACTTCTGGGGTTATCCTCCTCAACCTGTGAGATAGAGTGCTCGTGTCTTACATTTGTAAAAGCAAACACAGAATGTAAATTCCTCATTCACAGTTCTATGAACCTCCTTTCTCTCCTTCTCGTCCGTCCTGCACTGAAACTGGCTACCCTCATGAAAATGTTCATACTTCAGACTGAGTGAGCGCGAAGGAGGCAGGCTGGATAAATGCTGCGAGGCCCACTGCCAGGATAACTTTATCTCCTCTGGGTAACGGAGGTGTGAAGGAAATATAATATTTATTTATAAAACACTCCTCCCAGACTAACTCACAAGCAGAAAACACCTACACCGAGCCCCAGGGGGACAGCCAGGATGTGAAGAATCCACCCCAAAAGCCTAAAAGCTGAATGAATTAATAACACTTTCACTTCTGTCATTTCTTAAAACATTTAGGTGATCAGCAGCAAAGAGCATGAATTAGACAGAAGTTGTATGAGTGGAGGGAGAAAGCCTCTGAAATGGGATTTCTACAGTGAAAACAACTCATTAGTTTTAAATTGTTTTGAAGCTCATGGAAATAAAGGCTTGATTTTTACATTTCTCTCCAGGATTTAAAAATAACAGTTCCAGTGAAGTACTTTTATTAAATCCAAATCTTGGAAATGGCAAAAACTAAGGGTTACACACTTACACACTTACCACTTTAAGGGTGAGTGTGTGATTAACCTTCTGAACCCCAACGCCATTTATTTTTTACCATTGGTCTCTCCTGGATGTTTTGTCTTCTCTTGTCAAACATCAACCCTGTGGAGCTCAGTCAAGCTCTAAACATCCTTTTCTCCAGGACAGCTTTAAGAATATGTGTGCTGCAGTAATGTCACCTGAATTTAAAAAAAAAAAAAAAAAATCTTCTGGGATTAAAAAGACAAAAGAAAACAAATTAAATAGAAACTGAAACTAAAAGATTTTTATGTATTAAACATAGTTAATATTTACCCTCAGGCATCACTTTAATTTACTACCATTTAAAGCCATTAAGGACAAAAATGTCCACTTCCCAAAAACTGCTATAAAACTCAACATTTTAATCTTTTTTCTGCTTTTTTTTTTTGTTGGCATAAATCTTTTGAACAACTTCAGCTGTGCTCAAAGCTACCAAACATTCTATCATTTTGAGGATTTTAACCCTTTAAATGCCAGTTTGATTACTTAAAGTTAATGTTGTTTTTTATGAAAAAAAGTGAAAAAATGTGATATCTTCCTCAAACCAAATGATGTTGGGCTAGGGCATTATTTCTAAATCCAGCTTGGATATGTACGTGATTAGCCAAAATATGGACTTTGATATATTTTTAGTTTTTGTGTAGCATTGGATTTAAAATTTACTACCCTTTTGAGTCATTAAGGGCAAAACCGTCCACTTGTGGAATTGCAAAAATGGACTCAAGTGAGAGCGATTTGCTCTGCAGTGTGTTTCAGGGATCCCTGCACAGACAGAGAACGTAAGTGTGTGATTAAGGCATACCGAGTTTTTGTAGACAAGAGTGAGGGGGGAACATTTCCTTTTTGTAATTTAACCATAATTATTATTAGACTCTGAATGCTGGCATTAGTGTTGGAGCAAACATTGAGGCTATTATTAAGATGAAATACGAGTTTTATAATAACTGAAAGACCTCTCTGACAAGAAAGTGCATAAAATGCAGAACACGAGGATTAAAGAGTTAAACCTATTATTTTTTTCTGAGGGAGGACCCTAGAACCCCCTCTAAATATTATTTTATATATATATATATATATATATATATGTATATATATATATATCCCCATCAAATCTGTGCATGTCCACTGTCATTCTTAAGTCATTTTTCCCTCTCTCTGCGTCTTCACTCCCCCGCCTTTCAAAAAAGCCCACCTCTCCTCTGCTACTCCTTCCCTCCTGTCTCTCCTCTCCACTTTTGTCCATCTTTGTTGTTTTCTTCATCTCATCTTCATCCCCTCAGCCTCCCTCAGCCCCACTTGGCCCCATCCGTTCCCCCCCCCCCCACCCCCCATCTTCTTCTTCTTCTACCTGTCCTCGACCCGCTGTGGGAGGTTTCTGTTAAATGATGCAGGAGGCCTCAGACAGAACTGTAACATGGCAAAGCCAATGGCACGTAAAAACCAGCATGGCCAGCATGAAACATCCTCCTGGGGTCTGAGGTGGAGGAGAGGAGCAGGGAGCAGGGCAGGTGAAGGCTGAGAGAGGGGGGTAGAGGGAGAGGAAGGAGGTGGAGGAGACAAGGTGAGAGATGTGAGAGTAAAAGGAGAGGAGGAGAGCTGTGATGCTGTAGGCAGGGGTCAGAGATAGTGGACAATGCCAAGCTAAGACCAGGGGGAGTATCCATGGATGGATTGGTGGATAGATGGATGGATGGATGGATGGATGGATGGATGGATGGATGGATGGATGGATGGATGATGGATTGGTGGATGGATGGATGGATGGATGGATTGGTGGATGGATGGATGGATGGATGGATGATGGATTGGTGGATGGATGGATGGATGGATGGATGGATGGATGATGGATTGGTGGATGGATGGATGGATGGATGGATGGATGGATGGATGGATGGATGATGGATTGGTGGATGGATGGATGGATGGATGGATTGGTGGATGGATGGATGGATGGATGGATGATGGATTGGTGGATGGATGGATGGATGGATGGATGGATGGATGATGGATTGGTGGATGGATGGATGGATCACAGCTGTGCATTTTAGATGTTTTCTAAAAAGACAAGTTTGCATGCATTGCAATTGCAAAGATTAACTATAAAGGGAGTCATTTTCTCCACCTGCTTTGCAAGCAGATGGTTTTGCAGACAGAGTATGTGCAAATATTGGGTTATGTAGCCAAGAACTTCTTTTTCCCACAGTGCGCTACCGCATTGTTTAATCCAAAGGAGACACTTTCCTGTGTTTATGTGAGCTTTAGGAAACAAGATAAAATACACTTCACTCTCCTTCAGGCTGTCCCACAGAATTGGCAGGCCCCCTGAAAAACCCAGAGGATGGGCTCTCCACAGTTGTGATCTATTGATGATATTAGTGCATGTGTGTTGAATCAGTAACATTGATATTAGCATCCTAGCTAACAGTTACACTGTTCAGCTACAAAATTAAGTGTCAAGCTATTATTGGGCTCTGATGTTCAAACAGTTTATTCCTGCCACTTAAAAAAAACATTCTCATTTGTTTCCGGGCTCTACTACCACATTTCTTTTCATATTAAACCCATTTTCAACTGTTAGCCAATTTTTACAACTTTTAAGCCCTTTCCCAACTTTAGCAACCCATTTTCAACAATTTTGCCAGTTTTTAACTGCTTTTTACCATTTTTACTGCCCATTTTTGCAACTTACAGTCAAGGTTTTTTGCTTCTTTTAATCATATTTGCCACCTTTGGCAAATATTTCCCTCTTTTAACCCCTTTTTGCTGCTTGAGCCTATTTTTTGCCACTTGTAACCACTGATCACCATTTAAAACACAAATTTTTGCCACTTTTAAAATCTAACATTAACTCATTTCATTCCACTTCTTGACAGCTTTTCACCATTTCAACCTCTCTCTTTGCCACTTTAGCCAATTTGCCCCCCTTGTAACCCGATTTTGCCACTTTTTAGCTGCCTTTCACCATTTTTACTGCCCAGTTTTGCCCCTTTTACAACGTTTATTGCATTTAACCCAATTTTACCACTTTCTGACTATTTTTGCCTTTATCCCACAATTATTTAATGTTTTTCCTCCAAAGTTATTCCAATTCCTTCTTCCAGGAGTGTTTATTATTCAGGTTCAATGTAAAATAAACACCACAGATTCACCCAACTGCACTATAATTTGTATGACCTCCATGCAGGGGCGTAGCTAAGGATTTTCGGCCCCTAGAAAGAATTTTGCACAGGGTCCCCTTAACCAGCTATCCAAGCAACAAATGTTCCATCATTTTTAAAAATATCTGTGTGTTTTAATCATAGACTGTAGAAAGCATTGGACAAACCCTGTGTGACATCAGCCGTCTGTTAACAACAGGCAGACTCAAACAGCTCTTGAAGCCAATGTGCGGGGGCTTCCATATCGAAATCACGGTCTCAACCCAACATAGATCAACCTAACGCCCCACCCACTAAGCGTGACTTCCTGTCAGCTAGCTAGCTGGCATTCCGGTTGACAGAAACGTATCCTATGCCTGTCGAGCTATCTGTCAATCAAATAAGACGAGCCAATCAGTCCGCAGTGAGGTTTTTCCTCAATATAATCTAAACCATTGTGGTACAAAAAAATCCACCCCCCGTATAGTGAGAGCACATGAAGACTTCAGCTAATGAGGCACGTTTGTTTTTTTAAACCAGGCTGTAAACCAGTTTATTTCTTGTGTAAAAACCAGCTTTTTTACAGGTGTCCAGATGGGACTTCCAGTGTTTCTGCAGCCAGCCTCAAGTGGACACTCGCGGTATTGCAATTTTTTGCACTTCTGCATTGGCTTCATTGTTCAGGACCAGAGGTTGCCGCTTGGTTTTAATGCATTTTTGAACCATAATTTCTCAATTTCTGAGCAATATTTCAACTAGGGTTAAATTAAATTTACTTGTATTATTTCACAGCGCTGGACTACACCATATTTTAGGCAGGAGCAGGGCCCCCCAGTTTTTTAATCTATTCTATTTGATTAAAATTTCATTTGACTGACTCATTTAGTCGTGTTTGATTCAATAATGACACTAATTACTAAGAAAAAATAAGGAAAACACACTTTTCATTGACCCAACCCTACTGCTACGCCCATGCCTCCATGGGTCCCTTTGACTGAGCCCCAGACAGCTTTCCCCTTTATCCCCCCTCATAGGGAGCCTAGCTCCCCCTGACCTCTTAGGATACCTGTAGTGATGGCTTTACCTGATGCACATAGATTGAACATGTTGCTAAGTTAAAACTGTATACATTTCAATAAAACTGCAGGAAAACCAACATTTATAATGTCTTTCTATGGAGGTGCAACAAGCTGGACATCCAAAGAAATTGTGCAGCTGAAGAAATGTGATTGGCTTGTGGCTTTCATGGGGCAGGGCTGTAAGATTTTAATAATTCGATGGCATAAAAGAAACAAGATACCTCTTTGTTGATAAAGGGAAGGAAACTATAGGGTGTTTATTAGCATAATTCTAATTGTTGTATCAGCTCATTATGAACTCTCCATGGCTTTACTGATTCCTTCTGACACATTTCCCCCACCCTTCACACTGTATCAGACCCTCCGCAGCATCCAGAGGCAAGCAGAAAGCAGGTAGGATGGATGACAGGCTGCTGATAGATGGAGACATGGTAGAGAGACAACACTGACCTGTTATTGTTGACCCTGAACCTCTGAGCCAAGCACCAAGCTGTTCTGATCGGAGCTTCAGGGTTTCTCTGTGTCCGTCCCTGCAGAGCTGCTTCACTAACAGAAATCATGACTGTGTTAGTGCTCAGCCTCCAGCCATGCAGATAATGCGGAGAAGGAACTCACAGATTCAAACACACGCCAGTGAGTTTCCTAACGGCCGTGTTTTAAAGGACAAGGCCGCTGGGACAGACAGTGAGCAAGAATCAATGAGGAGGCTGGGACTCCCCGCGTGTCGGGGAGACTCAGAGACATCATGGATGTGGGCCGCTGAGCTGCTGTGGGTAGGAGTGTTTTTCTCTGTCTTTTATTGTGGATTAGAACATTTTCAGACCACTAAGAACAGTTCCAGGCAGATGAGCAGGCAGATTAGCAGGATACTTCAAACCTTCAAACTCATATAAACTCAAATATGAACCCAGGATTTTATTTATCCTCACACCAGTGGGAGTTGGGATTTATTTTCTATTGTCAACATATTTCTGAGTCAAGTCATTCACCATCCAATTATGTGCAGGCCAACTTTATATCTTGATCCTCAGTGGAGGTGAAAAGGGGATGAGGATGAAACATGTTATGGTTCTTGTTTTGACACCAACTCTGCTTGACTCTGTCATTTTTTTAGAGAGCTGGGTACAGGTTACACAATTTTAGGTGTTATGTTGCCCCACCAGCGATCAGGGGGTGACCAAGTCTGTGTATCCTGATCTAAAATCATAAATATTAATTATATGTGATATTTACCATTCCAGATTAGGCTGTCTTTGTGAAAAACCAGAATAGCCGAGCGAACTGTGGAGTCACCAACTGGTTTGTCCATGCATCCATCCATCTTCTTCTGCTTATCCGGGGTCGGGTAGCGGTGGCAGCAGGCAGAGCAAGTCAACCCAGAAGTTCCCTCTCCCCAGCAACACTTTCCATTTCCTCCTGAGGGATTCTAGGCACTCCAAGGCCAGATGGGATATCCCTCCAGCACCTCCTCCCAGTTTGAGGTGCCTGGTAGACCTCCACAAGAAGGCACCCAGTAGGCATCCTGATCAGATGCCGAAATCACCTCAACTGGCTCCTTTCAATGTGAAGGAGCAGCGGTTCTACTTTGAGATCCTTCTGGATGACTGAGCTCCTCACTCTGTCTCTAAGGCTGAGCCCAGACACCCTCCTTGTTTCAGCCAGGAAACTGATCTGCCAGAAAATACATTGACCGACATGTTGACAGTTTTCACCTTTATAAAAGGTTTTGGGAGGATTTTTTTTTTTTTAAAGGAACCCTTAAAAAAGCCACAACTGGTCACTAAAGAGCCACATGTGGCTCGCGAGCCGCTGGTTGAGTATCACTGCTTTACATGATCCATAGACCACTGTGGCTGATAGGTTTGGTAAATTTACTTCATATATATGCTATAGCTACTGCCAAAAGTATTCACTCACCCATCCAAATAATTGAAATCAGGTGTTCCAATCACTTCCATGCCCACAGGTGTATAAAATCAAGCACCTAAGCAGATTGTTTCTACTAACATTTGTGAAAGAATGGCTCGCTCTCAGGAGCTCAGTGAACTCCAGCATGGTACTGTGATAGGATGCCACCTGTGCAACAAGTCCAGTGGGGAAATGTCCTCATTCCTAAATATTCCAGTCTGCTCTCAGTGGTATTATACCAAAGTGTATAGGATGCTGAGGCGCATAGTGTGCAGAGGTCGCCAACTTTCTGTATAGTGAATCGCTACAGACCTCCAAACTTCATGTGGCCTTCAGATTAGCTCAAGAACAGTGCGTAGAGAGCTTCATGGAATGGGTTTCCATGGCCGAGCAGCTGCATCCAAGCCATACATCACCAAGTGCAATGCAGAGTGTCGGATGCAGTGGTGTAAAGCACGCCGCCACTGGACTCTAGAGCAGTGGCGACACGTTCTCTGGAGTGGCCAATCGTGCTTCTCCATCTGGCAATCTGATGGATGAGTCTGGGTTTGGCAGTTGCCAGGAGAACAGTACTTGTCTGACTGCTTTGTGCCCAGTGTAAAGTTTGGTGGAGGGGGGATTATGGTGTGAGCTTGTTTTTCAGGAGTTGGGCTTGACCCCTTAGTTCCAGTGAAAGGAACTCTGGATGCTTCAGCATACCAAGAGATTTTGGACAATTCCATGCTCCCAACTTTGTGGGAACAGTTTGGGGATGGCCCCTTCCTGTTCCAACATGACTGTGCACCAGTGCACAAAGCAAGGTCCATAAATACATGGATGAGAGAGTTTGGTGTGGATGAACTTGACTGGCCTGCACAGAGTCCTGACCTCAACCTGATAGAACACCTTTGGGATGAATTAGAGCGGAGACTGAGAGCCAGGACTTCTCGTCCAACACCAGTGTGTGACCTCACAAATGCGCTTCTGGAAGAATGGTCAGAATTCACATAAACACACTCCTAAACCTTGTGGAAAGCCTTCCCAGAAGAGTTGAAGCTGTGATAGCTGCAAAGCATGGACCAATGTCATATTTAACCCCATTGATTAAGAATGGGATATCACTTAAGTTCATATGCCAGTCAAGGCAGGTGAGCAAATATTTTTGGTTATATATATATATATATATATATAGAGAGAGAGAGAGAGAGAGAGAGAGAGAGAGATTAATCAGGGTTAACGTCATTGGTCAGCCCCACTTTTCTGCCATTGTATTTCTTTTTTAAGTATAAATCTGATGTTCTCTACTTCTGCTTTTTATTGTGCATTGTTTTGTTTCCTTTGTTTTTTATTTAATGCTTAATAAACCTCAGATGGTGCTTAATGACCGCTAGTTTTCATCCCAAGATGGAACAGACTGGATTTTTTTATCCTTCAGATTTTCCAGAGAAACAGCGTCAGACATTTTGGAGAAATAAAAACTACAATCATCTTGACAGTTGTTCAGTGAGTCTCCTACCAAACTCACCACCATCGATCTGAGCCGATACCTCCCTCCATCTCTGTTCTCTGGGTTTAAATGTGACGTGCGCATGTACAGTAGAGTGCACTGAGTGGACACCGGGCCGGTCAGAGGCAGAAAAACAAGGGGCCCCTCCATCCATAATTCACTAGGTGGAAGAGTACTGTAAAAGTGTTGGTGGGGGAGAGAGAGGACGGTAGGTCCATTAATGGAGTAATCTGGTCCTGAGTGGTGGGGGAGTAAAAAAAAAAAAACACATTCTACCTCTGGTTTTGATGGGGTTTGTTCATGTTTTTACTGCTCAGGGAAGGTAGGAGGAATTTAACCAACAAAAACAGTTAAACAAACAATTCCAGGTTGTTCCTGAGAATGCTGTACTGATCTTTAATTCCATCTGCAAAGCTGAAGCTCCTCAGCGTACTTTCAGCACAAATTAAAAGGAAATTGCTTCAGATACTGAGTTGAGTCAAGCACAAATTGATGCATGTCATCCAGAGTTGGACATCAGTTTACTAAAACGCCTCTCCAGCCGCTCCGCTGGGACGGAGACAGAGAGATCTGACATTCTGGTGTCCAGTGAAGTGTGTCAGCAAGTGTTTTGTTGCTTTTTCTCGACATGTGTGTCTCTTCTGTCCACTCCTGAGGCATCTCTGTGGGGACGCAGGTAGAGTGAGGTGGGCTGTTTGCTTTTATAGTGAGTATGTTTTTTGTTTCTGGCTGGAACCCTCCAGGACGCTTACCTGGATCAGCTACAGGCAGCATGGCGGCTACTCTTCACTCACAGTTTCTCACCTGTGAGTAAAAAACCAAGATAAAGTCTGTATGGTGGTGAAGACAAAAACTCAACCGGGATGGGTTGAATTAAAAATAGGGAGTATGATATAAGGATAGGTTCATTCATATTTTATATTTACATTATCACTGGAATGTTTTTTCTTAATTGTGCATCCTAAAGACTCCACAAAGTTGTGAGTTTATTATAGTTTTTATCATGAATCTACCAACGATTGTTAAATGTCCTCCTAGACTGACATTAGAGAGTCTTCTTTTAGAGGCAGAGGTTCAGACTGCACTATTTTTTCAGACTATACATCAAGACTCTTGTCCTGTCTTAAAACACAATTTTAAAAAGGGTCAAAGATTTGATTTTTTTCAATTCCATTATTTTGTTTTCTTGTTTTGAATTAAAAAACTAAAGTAAAAGAAAATCATGTGACCCATTAGGAAAGATAAACATTTCAAAATAAAAGCCCCCATGACAAAAGTTAAAGTCCCTGTAAAGTGAATTCCAAAGTTTGTGTCTGAACACTCTAGATATGTGGGAATATGGTTTCTGTAAACATGTGAAAACACTGAGATCTACATGTGGCTGAACTCTGGATTTAGACTCTTAGAAAGTTTTCACCTCTTTCCTGGCTGGGTGTCATGTGGGCGGGGCCATTATGTGGGCTGGTGATGTCACAAGCCCACTGTAGGGAATGACCCCGCCCCTCTGACACTACAATCTTAAATCACAGAGCAGTTCATCTCAGTCCAGTCCGCTGTTAGCTGATGTCACTGCCTTTACTGAAAGTTAACAGTCAGTTAAAGGCTGTTTTTTGTTCATTGTGAGGTAAATTTACCAAATCTATCAGCCACAGTGGTCTATGGATCATGTAAAGCAGAGATACTAAACCCGCAGCTCTTGGACCGCATGTGGCTTTAAAGGGTTCCTTAAAAAAAATATCCTCCTTAAATCATTTAGGTCATTTTCACACCATAGACTGTAGGAAGAATTGGGTAAATCCAGTGTGACGTCAGTCGTCTGCTTACGATAGACGGACTCAAACGGCTCTTTAAGCTGATTCGTGGAGGCTTCCTTATAGATACAGTCGGCATAGAGAGGAACGCCCACAAAACGTCACATCCGGTTTGTGCCGAGGGGGAAAACAAACTGCTTTCCACAATGCCGGGCGACTGTTGTATACCCTTTTGCACTAAAAATAAGTTAAAAAAAATCAAAATCTGAAGTTTCATATTTTACCACATCGAAGCACAGAGCCGAGGAGAAGAACGTGGTGGCTTTAAGCGATCCGGCAGGAGGATGAGTTTGGTCTCCCGTGGGATCCAAACGTGTAAATCTATAGTCAGCACTTCATTATAGGTATGACAGCGTTATGTTCACCTTATTTAAATAGTGTTAGATTGTTTCATAGTTAACATGAATGTTCAATTTCCAGTTTTAAGAGAAGTTGACTACTACGTTATGCAAGCTACCATACCTCGTTACAAAAGCTAACGAGTATACAACGTAATTAGTGTGTGATGAAGCATAACTCCGACAAAACCACTTGTAAAAAAGTTATGTACCTCCAGGGACTGATAGTTTTTGGGGCTGTTGTGTGTGTAAATTCCTGCGTGATATACTGAGTCATCAATAACCAATATGCAGCTTCTGGCTATTGTGCAATAACAACCATTGTGTGGTGCACAAATTCACTAAAACGTACTAATTTCCTTGTCAGACATTGAAATTATGACAGGTTTAATTCATCAGTAAACGTGATTTTGCCTCTTACTGGGTGATTCAACCAGGTAGCAGAAGATGTCAGGGAATGACACATCAGGCCATTGAATAGGATCATTCGCCCACTCTTTAATAAGAACTGGACAACAATCTGATCCTATTAGAGTAATTTCTTAATGTATCTGTCTCTGTCAATTGGCTGTAAGAAATCAATATATGACATTTTAGCGGTTAGCATATATATCAGAATTTAAAATCCCAGGCTGACAGTGCTGCGGGCAAGGGGGAAAGGGTTGTTTTCCCCCTCAAAATGCCCCGCCCCCAACTATGACACAACTGTGACGCGACGCCGACTGTGTCTATTGAAACGATGGTCAGCCCGCCCACTAAGCGCGACTTCCTGTCAGCCTGCTAGCTAGCATTCTGGTTGACAGAAACGGAGCCTCTGCCTGCCGAGCTATCTGTCAATCAAATGAGACTCGCCAATCAGCTTTCATCCTAAATATAATCCAAACAATCGTGGTACAAAAAAAATCACCCCCCGTACAGTGGGAGCTCAATAAAACACTAGCTAATGAGGCACGTTTGGTGTTTTGAACCAGGCTGTAAACCAGTTTATTTTGTGTGTCAAAACCAGCTGTTTAACATGTGTGCAGACGGGACTTCTGGTGTTCCTGCAGCCAGCCTTAAGTGGACACTCGCAGTATAGCAATTTTTTGCACTTCCGCATTGGTGTCACCTGATAGTCTGGGGGACTCGGTCCGTTTTGGAACGCAAATTGCAACATTGTTGCTCTTTCCTTTGGTTTGGTTCGCATTCACATTGCTCTTGGCTCAAATGGACCAAACCATCTTAACACCTACAACCTCTGCCTGTTAGGGGCGCTGTCGTCACAAACAAATGTCGACGAAGAAGAAAAGAATGCATTGAAGAAGACTAAACTGGAAATCAATCTCTTTCCATCTGTCTTTTTTCTACATAAACAATGAAAAAAAAACAAACTTATGCTGTTTGGGGTTGCTCTGGGGCATTAGGAGCAGCCAGCGAGGTGGTGAGCTGTCCAGCATGTCATTCCTTACATGAGACGAATAAATCCACAAACTACGACGTGTTGCTATGGCTACACAGACGCCAAGCGAGGTACCGATATGTATTTGAGTATATTAAATCACATATAAATCCATATATCATTATGCTTTATGCCACTTTCTGCCTTTGATTCACAAGTTGGTCCGCTTTGCTTTCACACCTGAAATGAACTGCACCAGAGTTCGTTTGAAAGCGGACTGAGACCCCCTATTTTCAAGCGGACCAGAGTCTGCTTGTTTGGTCCGCACCAGAGTTCGTGTGAGCTTTCACGCCATTCCAAACCAACCAGACTATCCTGGAAAACGGACCAGAGTTTGTTTAAAACGGACCAAACAGCTCTGGTGTGAATGCGCCCTTATAAAGGTGAAAACTGTCAACAGTAAAATCATATGAATAAATCTAATTCCACACAAAGAAGACAGACTTTAACTGCCAAAGTCAAATGAAAACTTGTATATTACTACTGTGGGATGCACGCTGGATGGAAGAACGAGCGTAAAAGAGCGCAGAGGAAGTCTGCAGATTGTCTCTTCTCTGACACAGAGCCAGGCAGCTGCACTCTGATCATCAGGTCAACATTCAGATGGTAGCATTTTTTAAATCTGAGAGGATTGTATTTCTCTTGAGTGGGCGTGGCTTCAGCTCATTCAACAGACACGCCCACATTATTTTGGAGCAGATTTTACTGCCTCATTTTTCATGATTTTGAAGCTTAATTTTAGAAACTTAGAGATGTTTTATCTGACTAAAACTTGAATAAGGGGCTCATAACACAGTGACCTGTCATCAGACAAACCCAAATACAGATTTATTTTCACTCTACAGGGTCTTTAAATGAAATATGGCCCGCATTTGTACATGAAGTTTTGCTGTATCGTACTTCTTTGTTTCAGCACAAGGCAGTGCTGCCATGCTATTTCTGTAAACAAACATTTTGACAAGAAGACTTTTTTGATTTGAGTTTTTTGTGACTAAATGAAGACAGCACTGTAAATGGAAAACATATTGGCAACCAACATAATAACAACATTTTGTGTGGTGTTTATTTTGTATTGAATATTTTACTTTGTGGTACTTCCGGTTTCCGGAGCTGGTTGCTGGCTGCTAACTTGACTCTGTTTCTCCTGAGGCGTTCACCCTGCCCCCCTGGTGCTGTGGAGAGGCACACCTGCAGCGAATCCTCTAATTACACCTGCTATTTAAGACTGGCTGCAGCTCTCTACAGCGCCTGAGTCTTGTCTACATTACCTCACGGTAAACGTCGTCTCCGGGCTCCTTCTCGTGATCCTTCAGAGAAGTTCTTTGTGCTTTTGATGATTCCAGTGATCTCTAGTGTTTGCATTTTGTGTACATTGTCGCTAACGTGCCTCTCCTCCTTTTTTCCAGTGCCTCCTGCTCAATTCACCACAGCCAGCTCCAGCACTCCCTCACTCCCTCCTGGACTCTTGGAATCCCCTGCCCTGGTGCACTTATCCTCACAATAAAACTGTTAAAACTGCTTCCGTCTCCGCACCTGAGTTCAACCCTTACACAAAACATCACAGAAGACTCAGGCCAGAAATGGACTCAGCGGAATCAGACACCCTCAAAACGGCCATCACCCACCAAGGACAACGCCTAGGACATCACGAGTCCATGTTAAAAGGTATCATGCAATCTCTTCAGACTCTCAACACCCAGGTCTCCAGCATATCCGAGCAGTTACTCTCAGTCACTCAGCCTCACCACCCCACTCCTGAGCCTCCACCTGTCAGTGTTCAGCCACCCGCAGTAGATCCCTCACCTTCTCCTCCTCCCCACTATAGAGAGCCTCATGTACCTCACCCTGATTTCTTCTCAGGAGAAATAGGTAGCGCTAGTGGGTTTTTGTTAAGATGTTCCCTTGTGTTTGACCAGCAGCCCCTGAGTTACCCACGGACAGGGCCACGATAGCATTTGTAATTCAGTTGTGACGTGGGAAAGCCTCCCGCTGGGCCACTTCTGTGTGGGAGAGAGAATCCCCACTGTTAGCTTCTTACTCGTTATTTTCTAGTGAACTATGTCGGATTTTTGATCATCCTCCAGGGCCAAGAAGCAGCCAAACGTTTATTTTCCCTCGACCAAGGGAACCAATCAGTAGCTGAGTTCTCCATTGATTTTCGTATTGTAGCCTCTGAGAGCGGGTGGGGGGAGACCGAGCTCAAAGGGGTTTTTCTTAAGAGTCTTTCTAGTGAGCTTAAGGATGAACTCGCTTCCCGGGATGAACCTGACTCCCTTGAGGGTTTAATTTCACTAGCCATTCGCATTGACAACCGTTTGAGAGAAAGACGCAGAGAGGAGTCAGCAAAGGCCCTCCAGCTCCCGCCCCGTAGCTCCCCCCTCTGGTCAGTCTGCTCTTCAGTCTCCTGAACACACTAGGTCTTCCCGTGACTTTTCCCCCACTTCTGTTGATGAACCCATGCAGTTAGGCCGCACCGACTAACCACGAGTGAACGCCAAAGACGCTTTAACCTTAGACTGTGTATCTACTGTGGTCAGACAGGTCACTTTCTCGCTACTTGTCCCCAGACGCCAAAAGACAGGGCTCACCCGTGAACGAGGGCACTCGGGTGAGCCAGACCTCTTCCTCCTCTAGCCCTCCCCTGCGCATAGCCGTTCCCTCTAGTGTCCTCTGGGGGCGCGATTCCGTGCCCATTAGTGCGCTTGTTGACTCCGGAGCTGACGACAACTTTATTCAGGACACGTTAGCTCAACAGCTCCAACTCCCCCTTGAACCCTTACCGACTCCTAAGAACATCACCGCCTTAGACGGCAGGTTGCTTGCTAAGGTTACTCACCGGACAGCCCCCATAACCCTCATTATCTCGGGTAATCACAGTGAAAAAATTCAGCTGTTTGTTATTCCGTCCCCTCACGCTCCCGTTGTTTTAGGTCTCCTGGATCCAATTACATAATCCTCAGATCAATTGGAAAACCGCTACCATAACCAATTGGAGCGTACACTGCCACTCTCACTGCTTGCGTTCAGCCAGTCCACCGGTCAGTCGTCCTTCCGTCACTCCCACTCCTCCTGATTTATCCAATGTCCCTCAGGAATACCATGATTTAGCCCCGGTCTTCAGCAAGGACCTAGCCGTCTCTCTCCCTCCTCACCGTCCCTATGACTGTGCGATCGATTTGCTCCCTGGCGCGTCCCTGCCCAGTAGTCGCCTGTACAACCTCTCCGCCCCGGAGAGGGCGGCCATGGAGACTTACATTCATGATTCGTTAGCCACAGGTCTCATCCGTCCCTCCTCGTCTCCTCTAGGAGCTGGTTTCTTTTCACAAAAGAAAGACTCCACACTCCGCCCCTGTATCGATTTCAGAGGACTTAATGACATCACTGTAAAGAACAAATACTCACTTCCCCTCATTGACCCCTCTTTCGAGCCTCTCTGTTCAGCCCAGGTCTTCTCCAAGCTAGATTTAAGAAATGCCTATCACCTCATCAGAGTTAGAGAGGGAGACGAATGGAAAACAGCCTTTAAGACCCCTATTGGCCACTTCGAATACCAGGTCATGCCTTTTGGTCTCACTAACGCCCCTGCAGTTTTTCAGGCTCTCATTAATGATGTGCTCAGGGACATGCTCAATCGCTTCGTGTTCGTATATCTTGACGATATACTTATCTTCTCCAGGTCACTCCAGGAACACCAGCAACATGTTCGTTTAGTCCTCCAGAGGCTACTAGAGAACAGACTTTATGTCAAACCCGAGAAATGTGAGTTTCACACCCCATCAGTCAGTTTTCTAGGTTTTATCATTGCCCAGGGCCAATTACAACCCGATCCTGCTAAGATCAGAGCAGTCACTGATTGGCCCGTCCCAGGTAACCGTAAGGAACTCCAGCGATTTCTAGGCTTTTATAGAAGGTTCATTAGAGATTACAGTAGGGTGGCTGCTCCTCACTAGGCTCACTCCCCTAGTTCCCCTACCGGTGGTCACCTGAGGCTGCTGAGGCATTCACCAGGCTCAAGACTCTGTTCACGTCAGCTCCCGTCCTCAAGCACCCTGACTCCTCCCTCCAATTCGTGGTGGAGGTGGACGCCTCGGAGACCGGAGCCGGGGCTGTTCTGTCGCAAAGAGACCCCGTTACGAAGAAGCTTCACCCTTGTGCCTTCTTCTCTCGTCGTTTGTCCCCGTCCGAGAGCAATTACGACGTGGGAAACCGAGAGCTGCTGGCTGTGGTGTGGGCACTACAAGAATGGAGGCACTGGCTGGAGGGCACGCGACAGCCCTTCATCATTTGGACTGACCACAAGAACCTCGCCTATCTGCGCACGGCGCGCAGACTCAACTCCCGTCAAGCCCGGTGGGCTCTTTTTCTCAGTCGTTTCCACTTCACCCTCTCCTACAGGCCAGGCTCCAGAAACACTAAACCTGATGCCCTTTCTCGTTTGGACTCCCCTTCTCGTGAGAGTGTTGAGCCGGACCTGATTCTTCCCCCCTCCTGTATCGTCGGTGCTGCCACATGGGACATCATCCAGGCAGTCAAAGACGCCCAGAAAGCCCAACCGGACCCCGGAACTGGACCCCCAGACCGTCTCTTCGTCCCGGACTCAGCTCGCTCTCCAGTGCTCCATTGGGCTCACGCATCAAAACTCACCTGCCACCCCGGTTTCCAGAGGACCCTCGGGTTCCTACAGCAGAGTTTCTGGTGGCCGGGCATGACCAGAGACACCCGTGAATTCGTGGCTGCTTGCTCCACCTGTGCCAGAGGAAAATCCTCTCATCAACCCCCTGCTGGCCTTCTGCGTCCCCTGTCCACTCCTGGTCGTCCCTGGTCGCACATAGCCTTGGACTTCGTCACCGGTCTCCCACCTTCTGAGGGAAACACAGTCATCCTGACCATAGTGGACCGGTTCTCCAAAGGCGTCCATTACGTCCCTCTCCCCAAGCTCCCCTCTGCCTTGGAGACGGCTCACCTGTTGGTCCTCCATGTCTTCCGTATCCATGGAATTCCTAGCGACCTCGTGTCGGACCGCGGACCCCAGTTTGTATCACGTGTATGGAAAGAGTTCTGCAAGGAGCTGGGGGCCACAGTCAGCCTATCCTCTGGGTACCACCCACAGAGCAACGGCCAGACTGAAAGGGCCAATCAGAGTCTGGAGGCGGCCTTACGTTGTGTTGCTGCCCATCATCCCTCTACCTGGAGCTCTCACCTCCCCTGGATTGAATATGCCCACAACTCTCTCACCTGCGCTGCTACCGGCATGTCTCCGTTCATGTGTTGCCTCGGGTATCAACCCCCCCTGTTTCCCGAACAGGAGATCTCGGTCTCCGTCCCTTCCGTGCAGCACCATCTCCAGCGCGTCAGAGAGGTGTGGCGGACAGCCAAGGCGGCACTCTCGCGCACGGCTGAGCGCAATAAAAGACTGGCTGACGCCCACCGCACTCCTGCCCCGGAATATCTCCCTGGCCAGAAGGTCTGGCTCTCCTCCAGAGATCTACCCCTCGAGACAGAATCCAAGAAATTGACCCCCCGCTACGTTGGACCTTTTGAGATCACCAAAATCATCAACCCCTCGGCAGTACAGCTCAAACTTCCTGAATCCATGAAGATCCATCCCACCTTTCATGTGTCACTACTCAAGCCGGTCTCCTCCAGTGATCTGAGCCCTCCTACCGTCGCCCCTCCTCCCCCCCGGATCATCGATGACCATCCCGCCTTCACCGTTTCCAAGATCCTGGACGTTAGACCTCGAGGCCGGGGTTACCAGTTTCTGGTAGATTGGGAGGGGTACGGCCCGGAGGAGCGCTCCTGGATTTCCAGAAAACTAATTTTAGACGACAACCTTCTTCGGGATTTCTACAAGGCGCACCCGGACAAGCCTGGCAGGACGCCAGGAGGCGTCCGTTGAGAGGGGGGTACTGTGGTGTTTATTTTGTATTGAATATTTTACTTTGTGGTACTTCCGGTTTCCGGAGCTGGTTGCTGGCTGCTAACTTGACTCTGTTTCTCCTGAGGCGTTCACCCTGCCCCCCTGGTGCTGTGGAGAGGCACACCTGCAGCGAATCCTCTAATCACACCTGCTATTTAAGACTGGCTGCAGCTCTCTACAGCGCCTGAGTCTTGTCTACATTACCTCACGGTAAACGTCGTCTCCGGGCTCCTTCTCGTGATCCTTCAGAGAAGTTCTTTGTGCTTTTGATGATTCCAGTGATCTCTAGTGTTTGCATTTTGTGTACATTGTCGCTAACGTGCCTCTCCTCCTTTTTTCCAGTGCCTCCTGCTCAATTCACCACAGCCAGCTCCAGCACTCCCTCACTCCCTCCTGGACTCTTGGAATCCCCTTCCCTGGTGCACTTATCCTCACAATAAAACTGTTAAAACTGCTTCCGTCTCCGCACCTGAGTTCAACCCTTACACAAAACATCACAATTTTGATTGATAATGCCCTGATGGATTATGAAGGTTAAGAGAAGTTCTGATGGCGTTTTAGGGGCAGAACCAGTAGTAGCCAGGACCAACCAGGGCCCCCCTGTTTAAATCAATTTTTCATCCCATTTCACCAAATTTCCACACATTTTTGCCATTTTAAAGCCATTTCAGCAACTTTAACTCCCTTTTACCACTATTTATTCCCATTTTTCCACTTTAATCCATTTTTTGCCATATTTTTTGCTTTTTTGTGTAATTTTTGCCACTTCTAACCCATTTCTGCTACTTTTAAAATCCAACTTTACCACTTTTTTTAAAACAGTTTTTTTTTTTTGCCATTATTGACCCATCTTAGCAACTTTTAACCCATTTTATTTTTTTTCAACAAAAGGGATTTATATTCCTAAGAAGGCTATTTACTACAAAAATTATTTTTAAAAAATTTTGTCTTTGATAAAAGCGTTAAATATGAAATATGGATATCACAGCTTAACTTTATAATGGCTCATGATTTTGCCGATGTCCATGGACCCCAAATTTGGCTCAGAGCCAGAAAGCTCTCCCATTTTTCCCCCCTATTGGGCAGCCTTGTCTGCACATGACCATTCTTGAATGGCTGTGTTCAGCCACCTTCAGGTACAGTGGGGTCCCTGGTCTCTGACACCTTTATTTTGGGGGTCGGGGGCTGAAAAGGTTAAGAACCCCTGCTCTAAGGGTTAAAGTTTATCTTATCTAAAAACTGTACATATATATTTTAAATTTTTTTCATGGCACCAGTTTTGAACCAGTAAATCCAAAAAGTCCTCTGAGATGTTTCAAAGACAGTTGGAGCAACGGTGTGGCGTGCAAATCAACACAGACAGACACTTATTACTGCCAATTATAGTCAGATGTGACCAGAAGACCTGTGCAGTGTATTTTTTATTTAGAACTGCATTGAAGAAAGTCATTCCAAGTAGAAAAATAGGATGAAAAACTAGGAAGTAATTTTCAAAAATATGGGTGAGACATTGTTATGCTGTCATTTGTCTGACAGGAAGTCTTTGACTCCCCTCGACCTGGCCCGGACCCACGCATAGAGGTGAAGATTCTGGCCTGACCTGTTTCTGACTGGTAAATTGAAAGCTTTGCCTTCAGGCTCAGCTGACGGACATAAGTGTAGTCAAGACGGATGCACATGTAAAACTCTGTAACACGTCTCTTCATCGGTGTCCTATTATGTTATTTCTGACTCTTTAACGAGGCCTCAGCAGTGCTAATGATGAGCCATAATGAGCCTCATCAGAAGGACTTTCAAAGTGTTTAGATTAGCTTAATTAGCTCTGCTTGGCTCTGCCTGTGTGTGAGCAGGCAGATAAATACACACTCTCAGTCCTTGTAGACCAGGCCTTAAGCTATCGCACTAACGAGCCTGAGAGTTCATGAGAGGCGGCTGGTTTTAAAAGTTAAATGGCACTGTGTAAATATATTTCCAGGGGTTATCCAGGGAATAATCAACTTTTAATTTGACTGCTAATCTAGTTAGTCGCCACAGAGCTCCACGGCCTCCCTGAAGTGATTTAAAGGGAAGAAGAGAGGCTGAGAGCTGAAAACCCTGGGAGGAAATAGCTGGAAAAATCACTATCAGAGCTTTCTTAGATTTTCTGTCCCGGGGATATCCGAACATTTGTGGAATTACAATAAGGGGAAAAATCAGAAAAAGAAGGGGGGAAAGCGATGAGAGAGGGAAGATTTTGAAGAGTATTGCCTGCAGGAGTGCATCTCCCTCCCTTGTTAGCTACAGCCAAGTTGATGCAATAGCATATTAACTGAAGTCAGTCAATGGATTCTATCAATGCCAGGTTCCATTAATGGACAACAGACAGCAGCACATCGCTGCACGCTGAAAATGGGATTCACACACAGATCGGTAGGAGTTACTCTATTTATTCAATTTTCTCATTCTGTTAGGAAAAAACTGCAGCTGTTTTCCAATCTATGCATGCACAACTGCTCTTTATTTTTATGCTAAAGTTTCTCAAGGGCTGGTTCTTCTGTGAACTTGGCAGACAACGCACAACATGCGTATCACTGAAACGGTGCTGGATCCAAAAATAAAAGTGAACAAGAAAGCAAAGAGGCTGGAAGCTCCAATTTAAGCATTTTAAAAGCAATTGAGATTCACTCCGATCATGTTCTTTGTCATTCTTGCATATGTATCTGTGAGTCACCATCCTAAATAAGTAGGAGTGTACATTTAATCAGTGATGGGCCATCTGGGCCTGCAAGGCCTTCACTGCAGCTTCACGTGTATTTAAGTGCAGCTGTTTGGCTGTGAAATGTAGAACTCTATTAGACTGTTTATCCTAGTTTTATTGCATTTTAACCACTTGATGGTAATATGAGTAAATGTGAGTGGTTGTTTTGAATTTGTTATGTGAGTCACAGTGTTAATGGCTTATTTTGGCTGTGCTGTCCCTTAGGGCGCGACCCCCAAAATAAAAGTGCCAGAGACCGAGGACCCCCGCTGTACCTGAAGATGGTTGAACACAGCCATGAACATTAAACAGTCATGTGGAGACAAGGGGAAAAATAGAAGAGCTTTCTGGGGATCCAGCCAAACTGGGGGCCAGCAAAATCATGGTCCATTGTAAAGTTAAGCTGTGGTATTTTATATCTAACCTGAATAATAACTACTCTTATCAAAGAAACACATCTTTTGAATTCATTTGTGCAGTAAGTAGCCCCCTTATAAAGATTAATCCTTTTATTTGTTTTTTATGTTTTGTTTACATCAGTAGTTAAAATGGGTTAATATTGGCAAAAAAAAAAATGCTGTTAACAGTGGTGAGATTGGAGTTTAAAAGTAGCAGAAATGGGTTAGAAATGCCAAAAATTGGATAAAAGTGATAAAAAATAATCAAAAATTGCAAAAATGGGTTAAAATGGAAAAAACTGGCATTTTAAGTGATAAAAGGGGATTCAAAAGTGGCTGAAATGGTGTAACAGTGGCAAAAGTAGGTGGAAATTTGGTGAAATTGGATGAAAATTGATAAAAACTGGCAATAAAGGCTTAGCTGAGGCAGAAATAGGCAGGAATGGGTTAAACTGGCAACAGTGGGCATGTTAAATTGTGAAATGTGGTGTAAAAAGTGGTAAAGAGGGGTTAAAAATGGCAATAATGGGTCAACAGAGCCAACGATAGGCAGAGAGTGGCAAGATTTGGTGTAGAAGTGGCAAGAACAGGCAGAAAAAAAGTGGTGGAAAGGGTTTAAAACTGACAAAAAATAGGTTTTAAGTGGCAAAAATGTGTTAAAATGGGCAAAACTGGTGGTAAAGAAGTGATGACAACTTGTTTAAATCTAGCAAAATTGGTGCAAAGTGGAAACAGTGTAAATTAAAAAATGTTTCTAGTTTTGTTAAGGCATCTGGAATCCCCCTCTCAGTGTCTCGCGGCCCCCAATGGGGTCCCGACCCCAACATTGAGAACCCCTGCCTCAGAGAATTGGTTCTCAACCTTTTCAGCCCCCGACCCTGAAAATAAAGGTGCCAGAGACCGAGGACCCCCACTGTACCTGGAGGTGGCTGAACAGCCATGAACATTCAAGAATAGTCATGTGGAGACAAGGCTGCCCAGTAGGGAGGAAAATGGGAGGGCTTTCTGGGGCCCAGCCAAACCGGGGGCCAGCAAAATCATGGTCCATTGTAACGTTAAGCTGTGGTATTTTATATCTAACTGAATCATAACCACTCTTAACAAAGAAACACATTTTAATTCATTTGTGTAGTAAGTAGCCCTCTTCTGAAAATGTAAATCCTTTTGTTGAACACAGAATTAAGATACAATAAAAATAGCTAAAATGGATTAACAATGGCAAGAAATGTTGGGAAAGGTGGTGAAATTAGATTTTATAAGTTGCAGAAATGGGTTAGAAATGCCAAAATTAGATGAAAGTGGCACAGTAACAAAAAAAGGCAAAAATTGGTTGAAATGGGCATAAATAGTGGATAAAGGGGATTAAAAAGTGGATGAAATGGCGTTCAAGTGGCAAAAATAGGTTGAAATTTGGTAAAATGGGATGAAAATTTATATAAACTGGAAAAAAGGGGTTAACTGAGGCAGAAAAAATCAGAAACTGGCAAAAGTGGCATAGAAAATTTTGAAATGTAAGCCAGCATTAGGCAGACAGTTTTAAGATTTGGTTGGAAGTGGCAAAAACAGACAGAAAAAAAGTGGTGCAATGGGTTTAAAATTTTAAAAAAAATGTGTCTTAAGTTGCAAAAATGTGTTAAAATTGATACGACTGGTGGAAAAAGTGATGAAAAACGGGTTAAAACGGGGCAAATTCGTGTAAAGAGGCAAGTGTTTAGTGTCTCAGTGTCTCGCAGCCCCAAATGGGGTCCCAACCCTAATGTTGAGAACCACTGCCTTAGAGAAGCAAAGATGTGCAGAAGCTCTCAAGGTTCAGCCAAGCTTCTTACATTTAATGAAAATGTTCCCGGTGGGCCTGCAAAGAAAAAACCTCACACAATCCTGTTGGAATTAAAATAAGCTTTTAAACATGTCAAATAACCTGTTTGATATGACAGACTCTTCCCTCTTCCACTGCTGGGATTAATTGTTTTTCTTAATGGGATTAATGACAGCACTGATTGTAATGAGGCGAGTTCATTGGCATAAACTGGTGGGTGAATTATGACTCCTGGATGGTAGCTAAGAGATGCAGGAATCAAAGAGTGGAGGTTAACGGGGTTCGAGTGTGAGGGAGTCGATTGTCGGCCTTTCTCAGTGTGTGTTCATCTCCTCAGAGAGACTCGGTGGGAAAGAGAGCGGAGCATCGCTGGAGAGACGATAAAGGAGGGGATGAAGAGATGAAGGTGAGGACGAAGATACAAACGCTGCAAAAAGTGAAGGTAGAACCCAGAGAGTAACATCAATATAAAGTCATCCGTCCTTGTCTTTACGTCTTTGTTTCTAGCTGGTGAGAATTCACACATGATCCTGGGGCTGCATGGCCTTGTTTGTCCTCAGTTTGAAATCTTTTCTCACTGTTTCTGCAGCTGGTTTTGCAGATTTGGAGAACTTCTGAGTCAATAAAAAGAAGTGAAAGTCAGATCAGGCTTTCACCCAGTGCTATAATCCATCACAAGCCATGTTACTTGGCTTAAAGCGCAAGAAAATAACTTTATTTAACTTCAGTAGCAAAATCACAGCTTGCAACCAGATAATCAATTCACCGTCTTTTATTCCTGTCTTTCCAGACAGCTTGAAGTATAACCATCTCCACCTTTGGTACTGTGGAGACCTGTCCCCATTGCACCATCAATGAAATCCTTCAGCGCATGCTGTTGGGCTGCAAGCTGGTTGTGTCCCAAAGACGCTACAGGTGGCCACACGATGCATGGTTTACTATTCGGCAAAAATGGAGGAAAAAACCCGCAACATCTCTGGCTTCACCAACATTGTCCTCTGCCTTTGATAAATATGTCATCAAAGATTTCTGTTTTTTGTTTTTGGACCTCCTGGATGAGTCATCAGTGCTCTCTTGGAGTCATTTTGGCAGGCGAGACACTCCTGGGAAGGGTCACCACTGTTCCAAGTTTTCCCCATTTGCGGATAATGGCTCTCACTGTGGTCGGCTGGAGTCCCAAAGTCTTAGGAATTGGCCCACCACCCTTGGAAGGTTCAACACTCTTGTTTATAACAACAGTCTTTCCCTCATGTTGACTGTCCTTGTTGGCAACTATGGCCTACTATTTGGCAAAAATGGAGGGGAAAATGCCCCAACATCTCTGGCTTCACCAACATTGTCCTCTGCCTTTGATAATTATGTCATCAAAGATTTCTGGTTTGTGTTTTTGAACCTCTTGGATAACTGACACTCTCTTGGAGTCATTTTCATAGGCCAGACACTCCTGGGAAGGTTCACCATGATTTCAAGTTTTCCCCATTTGTGGATAATGGCTGTCGACGTGATTTTCTGGATTCCCAAAGCCTTTGAAAAGTCTTAGTAACCCTTTCAAGACTGATAGATGTCTGTGACTTTGTTTCTCATCTGTTCTTGAATTTCTTTAGCTGATGAGTTGGTTTTAGATCTTTTCACTTTGTCAGACAGGTTCTATTTAAGGGATTTGACTCAGAAATCATTCAAACCTAAAATGCTGACTGTCTTGGAGAGGGATTAGAAATACTACTGGAGAATGATTCTGTAACGAACCAGATTTAACCTGATGGAAATCTTTCCTCAGTAACGTGACATTTTTTGCAGCGTTTCCAGCCGAGCCTGCAGTGAAGAGGCCAGGGGCTTCATTAGAGAGATCTGGAGGCCGACCCCATCAGCCTGGGGGCACACGGGAGGGAGGCTGGGGGGGGGGGTCTATAACAAACCGAACGCCCGTCTCTCCACTGGAGACGAGCCCGGGCTCCCCTGGGCTCCCCACGACCGACCTCCTGCTTCTGTGGATGGGCCAGAAAATCAACGGCGTTCCCCTTTGAACAACCGCCTCCTCCTCCTCTTCTTGCTGCTCTGTCTCTCCTCCACGCTCTCTCTCTCCTTCTCCCTGCGCTCCCTTTCTCTGTGGACCTTATGAATGATTCATTTAACCCCTCCACCACCTCCAACACCACCCAACTCCTCGCCTTTTCACCCAACCACCCGTCTTCCAATAAAAAAAGGAGAAGAATAAAGTGTTGAGGAGTGGAAGTGTGGACTTTTTTCCCAATTTAAGGAGTGAAAAGTAAAAGCTCAGCTCTGGAGGGGGCACAGCGGTGGTGGGCATTAAAGAGGAAACAGAGGGAACAACAAAGGGAGGAACAAACGCCCATTTGTGTCACGGATCCCTCCGTGCATCCCATTAAAGCCAATGTTTGACAAATTACTTTACACAGCTTGGATGTTGATTAGCCATGTGTGGGGGTACTTGTAAAGCACACAGACTCTTCAGTGAAGCACTAATGAGGGCAAGATGGTGGAAAAGCCTTTAAATGAGGTGTAGCTGCCGAACAAGGAGGCCCGGCTGCACAGATAAAATCAATTAGAGGCCTTATTATCTTGGAAGAGTCATTAATGTAATAGAATAATTGGTCGGGACACGAAAGAGCTAATTGCCATGATGAAACCAAATTTCTAACATGAAAGAGGAAGTAAATGAATCTAGATGGCGCACTTGAAAGACTCGTAGAATCTGGGGACAGTTTCAAAGATGAGGTTTTTCCCTTTTCCCTGGGCTCTGACTCACAGGCTGCTGTGATGAAAACAGAAGAAATCTGATTGGAGAGATCGCTCTTAACTTCATGTCAGCGAGGGAAAATAGAACGCCTCCTAAGAGGAGCGGAAGAGACAGCAGGGGGGGAGCCGGGTCCTGGTGGGTTTTATGACGATGGTTTTGGGGGAAAAAAACAACAAAACAGTCACCACTCACCAGCGAGGAGCTTAAATAAGAACCTTTTTAAAATTTAATATAATTATGAAAGCAGGATATAAATAAAGACAGCTTGAGAAGATAAAGGTCGCTCTGCTAGACTAGAGACAGAAAAGCCACATAAGGTGACCAGACTTAATACTATTGTATAAAAACATGAATATGTGATGTCCCTGGAAGACAAGTTCTCAAAAACAGAACAGCACTCATTTTGTAAAATGCCCCAGACACATCGATTAAGCTCACTGCTGCAGAGTTGCATTTATCCTCCAAATGTAGGCTGCCGAAAGATCAAATTCTTGATCAAGACTAATCCCACCATGTCTGGTAGTGAGCACAAGGGACGCTGAGCTCCACATAAAACTAAAGCTGAAAGAATGAAGTGAATTATAATGTCGAACTGGAGGATGAGAGATTAAAATTATAATTAAGGATGAGTCATGGCAGGCTATACGGAGGAATTTAAAGACCCTGTAAAGTGAAAGTAAATCTGTATTCAGGTTTGTTGTACAGCAGGTCACTGTGTTATGAACCCCCAGGACCTCTCTAAGGTCGCTTTCACATTAGGCCCTGTTGTTTCGAACTGCGCCGTGGTGCGATTCCTCCCCCTGGCATGCTTTCACACTAGCAACATCGAACCGTGCCAGGGCCCACTTGCGTATTTACTCAGTCGGAAACAGCAGGTGGTGGTATGCACATAGCTGGTTTACAACCCTGCCAAGGAGGAGAGAGAAGAAGCTACCATGGCAACCACTGGGGTCATGACCTGAGCGAAGATTGTTTTTGTTTTGGCCCGGCAAAAGTCCATCCTGCAGCCATGGAGGATTTATAATCACTTTTAAGATGCCAGCAATGTCACTCTTTGTATCTGCAGCTCAGAGGATTAAATGGGCTAGCGCGGCACAGATACAGCCATTTTTGAGGTGACAGGAGACTTCTATTACCTTTGCACTTCCTCCCGCTGACTCCAACTTGTGTTCATCTGTAAGGTGAGTCGCAATAGACCGTTTATTGACTGGATTCTGATGATTTCCACCCTTTATTGAGGAAAAACATGAACAAACTGCCGCGCTGTGGAAAGAAGTTTAGCTTTTACGATGATGTCATAAAGCTGATACGTCGCTCTGTCCCGTATCCGGTCACAGTTGCATTCACGTCTCATCTGAAATGAGCCAAAGTCCACTTGAAGTGCGCTCGAGACCACCTCCCCAAGTGGGCCTGGGCCGGTGCCCCGGTGCGGTTCGTTTGCATTCACACTACCCAAATGAACCAGACTTTGGGCTCAAGAACACTCGGATCCGGGACCGGGCCCGTAATGTGAAGGCACCCTAAGTTTATAAAATTAAGCTTCAAAATCATGAAAAATGAGGCAGTAAAATCTGTTCCAGGATGGTGTGGGCATGTCTGTGAATGAGCTGAAGCCACGCCCACTCAGCAGAAATACGATCCTCTCAGATTTAAAATGCAACAATCTGATTGGAGGAAAGCACACATGCTATTAGCCCCACCCCTTGACCTTATGTTGGCCTCATGATCAGAGCACAGCTGCCTGGCTCTGTGCCAGGGAAGAGACAAAGTCTGTTTTCTGGCTCAAATCTCTGTTCTGATGCTTTCAATGATCCATAAACCACTGTGGCTGATAGATTTACCTCACAATGAACAAAAAAAAAAAACAGCATTTAACCGACAGTTAACTCTCAATAATGGCAGTGACATCTGCTAACAATAGACTGGACTGAGATAAACTACTCTGTGATTTTAGATTGTAGTGTTAGAGGGGCGGGGTCATTCCCTACTCTGGGCTTGTGACATCATGAGCCCATATATTGGCCCCGCCCACATGAAACCCAGCCAGGAAAGAGATGAAAAACATTCTAACAGTCTAAAGCAGGTCCACACTATGGCCCAATGCAAGGCTGTGCTACCATGCTAATTCTGTTAAAAAAACATTTTGACAAGAAGAATTTTTTTTTTAATTTGTGACTAAACTAAGACAACACTGTAAATGGAAAACATATTGACAGCCAGAGCAATAATGTTATCCTAATTCATAGTGCCCTATTTAATTACTGCAGCAAATCACAGCACCAATGGCATTCCAGGTGTACAGTCAGTGGTAGCCAGGGCCAACCAGGGCCAACCAGGGCTCCCTGAAATCTTACTGGCCTCCTGAAAATATTTAAATTGATTGACTATTGGCCTTGTCAATCACTTATCAGCACACTCAATCACTAAGAATGTCTGAATCTACATTAGATTGGTTTCTAACTTTAACATCCTCAAGGTGCCGTATTTGAAAGTGTAGTCAGTTGAAAAAGTTTGTAGATCTCAGTGTTTTCACATGTTAACAGTAGCCATAACCCAACAAACACTATATTGCCAAAAGTATTCGCTCACCTGCCTTGACTCTCATATGAACTTTACTTAACTGACATCCCATACTTAATCCATTGGGTTTAATATGACGTCTGTCCATGCTTTGCAGCTATCACAGCTTCAACTCTTCTGGGAAGACTTTCCACAAGGTTTAGGAGTGTGTTTATGCGAATTCTGACCATTCTTCAAGAAGCGCATTTGTGAGGTCACACACTGATGTTGGATGAGAAGGCCTGGCTCTCAGTCTCCGCTCTAATTCATCCCAAAGATGTTCTATCATGTTGATATCATCCACACCAAACTCTCTCATCCATGTCTTTATGGACCTTGCTTTGTGCACTGGTGCACAGTCATGTTGGAACAGGAAGGGGCCATCCCCAAACTGTTCCCACAAAGTTGGGAGCATGGAATTGTCCAAAATCTCTTGGTGTGCTGAAGCATTCAGAGTTCCTCTCACTGAAACTAAGGGGCCAAGCCCAGCTCCTGAAAATCAGCCTCACACCATAATCCCCCCTCCACCAAACTTTACACTGGGCACAATCCAGTCAGACAAGTACCGTTCTCCTGGGAACTGCCAAACCCAGACTCGTCCATCAGATTTCCAGATGGAGAAGCGCGATTCTTCACTCCAGAGAACGTGCTTCCACTGCTCTAGAGTCCAGTGGCGGCGTGTTTTACACCACTGCATCAGACGCCACTTTGCATTGCACCCGGTGATGTATGGCTTGGATGCAGCTGCTCGGCCATGGAAACCCATTCCATGAAGCTCTCTACCACTGTTCTTGAGCTAATCTAAAGGCCACATGAAGTTTGGAGGTCTGTAGCCGTTGACTCTGCAGAAAGTTGGCGACCTCTGCAGACTATGCGCCTCAGCATCTGCTGACCCTGCTCCGTCATTTTACGTGGCCTACCACTTGGTGGCTGAGTTGCTGTTGTTCCCACTCGCTTCCAATTTGTTATAATACCACTGACAGTTGACTGTGGAATATTTAGGAGCGAGGAAATTTCACCACTGGACTTGTTGCACAGGTGGCATCCTATCACAGAACCACGCTGGAATTCACTGAGCTCCTGAGAGCGAGCCATTGTTTCACAAATGTTAGTAGAAACAGTCTGCATGCCTAGGTGCTTGATTTTATACACCTGTGGCCATGGAAGTGATTGGAACACCTGATTTCAATTATTTGGATGGGTGAGTGAATACTTTTGGCAATATAGTGTAGCTGCAGCTGAGACTTCCAGTGCCCCTGCCCTTCCCGACCAGCCTGCAATGAGAGAAAAAGAAACAAAGAGCCACCTCAGGAGGTCAACCATGACACAGAGTTGGTTAAAAGAGGACCAAACTGCTGTGGTGTGAATGAAAACTTTCAGGGCTTAAGCCCCATGAGCCACTGCCTCATCCCACCTGTGGACACCTCTCTCATACCCAGCTCACAGAAACATGCTTGATTCATGCTTTCATTACATCCAGAGAGCAAAAGTGCAAACTAGTGCAAGCTCATCAAGCAGACATTGTTGTTCACTATCAGTGGATCCAGCCAGTAAATTTATCTCCACTGTCACTAGGGGAAGAAAAAAATCCTATACCACCAAGAAAAGCTTATAGCGTGACTCTTGGAAGTGTTTGATCAGACTGTTGTTACAGATGAGCTTATATAGTACTTTTCTACACTGGTGGTTACACCTTCACACCACATTAACACGCTGATGGTGAAGGCTGCTATCAGTAGTAGCTGATCACTATCATCCATACCCATTTACACAACAAATTGGGGTTAAGTGTCTTACAGGACACATCAGCATGTGACTGCAGGAGCTCCCACCTTCTGAATGCAAGACGACCAGCTACACACTGAGTCACAGTCGCCCCAGAATGCACTTCCAACTGTAAACAGGCTTGCAGTACGACTAAACCATGTTATGTGTAATGTGCCGTTCTCTTACTAACGGATAATTCTCTGCAGAACGGACAAATATTTGCAATCCATGCAAGCACAGAAAGGATCAAAATGCACTAAACTCAGTGAGTTAGGCTGAATTTGAATTATTTCAGTCACTAAAAAAAGATCGAAAGGATTTCAATTAAGGTCTCCGCCTCTGATTTCACTTCACTTCTCTCTGAAGAATCTCGTTAACCTCAGACATCCTTGTTATGTGACTGAGTGTGCTCTAGTTGGCCGCTGTGTTTCCTTGTGAGCAGACACGCTTGGCAGTGACATCTGAGAGACTCAAGAGAGAGAGAGAGAGAGAGAGAGACAAGACACAACAGCCTCTGCTTCCCTCCATCCTTCCCGTCAGTTTCCTCTGGAGGAGTCTGAGCTTGAAGATGACTCCTGGGCCAAGTGGCAGCACTTCAGAAACCAGGAGGGTGGCGTGCCCCTCTTTTACTACTTAATCGTGATGCCAGACGTGCGTCTCAGGAGAGAAAGTTACCCCCCCCCATGTTTAAAAAACTTAGATTTTATGCACATTCTTTTTTTCTTTTGGAGAAAAGACTGTATATTACCACCAAGTTTCAGAGCAGTGTTGCTCAACCCCCCTCAACCAAAGAGCCATATTGTTGAACTATACATTTGCAAGAACCACAATCTAAGAGGTAAAAAGTGACAACAAATTTAGTTAAATGTGGAAAAAAAATGGTCAAAAAGTGGCAAAAACTAGGAGGACAGTGGCAAAAAATGGGTGGGAAGTGACCAAATAATGGTCAAAAAGTGGCAAAAACTAGGAGGACAGTGGCAAAAAATGGGTGGGAAGTGACCAAATAATGAGGTAAAAGTGGCAAAAACTTTCCTAAAATTTAGTGAAAACTGACCAAATGGGCAGAAATCAGAAAAAGGGGGGGGAAAATGGGCAAAAAGTGGCATTTCATTGCAAAAGGCAGCTTAAATGGGCGAGAAGTGGCAAAAAGGGGCAAAAAAAAGCAAAAAACAGGATAAAAGTGTCAAATAGGAGTGACAAAAAGAAGTGGCAAAAATGGGTTTAAAGTTGCAAACAGAGGGGGTGATATTGGCAAAAAAGGGCTAAATGTGAAAAAATGGGTGAAAAGCGGCAAAAAAATGAGTAACAGGTGGCAAAAATGGTCCAAAAGTGAAAAAAACATAGAGAAATGACTAAAATGGGCAAAAATAAGAAAAAGGTGGGGAAAATGGGCAAAAAGCAATAATAGGTGGCACAAATGGCCCAGATGTGGCAAAAACGTTGCAGAAAATGAGTGAAAAGTGACCAAAATGGGCAACAAAACAGAAAAAAGGTGGAAAAATTGAAAAAATGGGCAGAAAGGGGCAAAAATGGTCCAAAAGTGGCAAAAACGTGGGAGAAAATGAGTGAAAAGTGACCAAAATGGGCAAAAATCAGAATGAAGGCGGGAAAAATGGGCAACAAACATGAAAGAGTGGCAAAATGGGAAATTAGTGGCATTTAATTGCCAAAGGCAGCTTAAATGTGCAAAAAGCGGCAAAAAGCAGCAAAAAAGGTGGGAAAATTGCAAACAGCTGGATAAAAGTGTCAAAAATGGGCCAAAAGCAGTAAAAAAAAAAAAGAATTAAAGTAGCAAAAAATTGCAAATAAGCACAATGAAAATAGAGGCAGACAAAAATAGAGGTTGACAGTTAAAGCCTACTGTGTAAGTGTGGGAAACAAACTGATTAATGCTACCTGCAATGGATAATTTCTGAGGAAAAATTTCCTTTTTAAGGATTTCTGGGTAATAATGTTTCAAATGAAGACATAAAAGAGCCACAAATCATCACTAAAGAGCCACATGTTGAGCATCACTGTTTCAGAGCATTTAGAGTTAAAAATATCTGATTGAAGGAATAAATGGCACAAACCTTTGACCTTCTGAAAGGAGCTTAAACATGAAAAAGATTTTCAGAAGTGTCCCTAGTTTAAACTGGTCTGAGGATGCAGCGGCCCAGTAGAAATCTACCCTGATTGATGCATGTTTTCTGCCTTTTGATCAGTTATTATCCAGGATAAATAATTTAAAGTACTAAAAAGTTAATACACACTCAAGAAAATCTTTCCAAGTTGGACTTCAGAGATGAGAGACTATGTTTGATAGACATGAGGATGGGCTTGTGTGGATGGAGAGGTGGCGGGACACGTCTGGGGATTATTGGAAAAGTCATGAAAATGGACAGAAGAGGGGAGGAAAAGAGGCGCGAGAGGAAGAGGAGTGATGTAGGAGGAGGAGGAGAGGTGTGGCAGAACGGGCCGAGGGGAACCAGCCCCCCTAATTGGTACTTAAACACCCGCGCCGAGCAGAACTGTTGCTATCATAAGAAATTGATGAATTAACTGAGTGAGAGAGATAGGCAGAGAGAGAGCGGCAGTCAGAGAGAGAGAGGGGGTTCTGAATCTTTTAAGAGGATAACTTACTTGGGCAAAACAGCTGTTTATGCATTATTTGTGCGGCGGGCCATTTACCACCGTTTAGGATGAAAACCGTGGTTCCCGGGCTGCAGGAGTTGCCCGCGGGGACACGGGGGGTTTTGGGAGGGACCCGGCGGCCCATCAGTCACTGATAAGAAAGGATGAAAAATTAATTTGCTGGTAGTTTCGTTTTAAAGACTCAGATATCGGCCTGTCAGTCTGTGAGCTTTCGTTTAAGTGACAAACAGGCGCGCAGGGATTAAGGCGAGAGGAGGAGAGGTGGGCCCGGACGGACTGATGGAAAGTTTGCATCCTCATTATCAATGAATACAAGATAGCCTCCTTATCTCGACTCATCTTAGTCATACTTTAATGCTTTTGATTGCTCTGTTGTTGTTTTTACTTACCAAATGCTGTAACCAATGATCACACAATACACAAATCAGGCTGCTGCTTGGTTTGGAATAACACCGGCTGTTCTCTAGTTCAGTGGTTCTCAACTTTATCAGTCCAAGACCCCCAAAACAAAGGTGCCAGAGACCAGGGACCCCCGCTTTACCTAGCCACATTCAAGAATAGTCATGTGAAGACAAGGCTGTCCATAAGGAGGGATATATTTGACCTGAATAACAACCACCCTTAACAAAGAAACAAACATCTTTATTTATTCATTTAGCCTTCTTTAGATAAAAAACTTCTGTTAAAAACATGATATAAATGGGTTAAAAATGGCTAAAATTGGTTAATAATGGCAAAAAATGGGGAAAGGGTGGTGAAATTGGATTTTTAAAGAACATGAATGGGTTAAAAGTGGCAACATTGACCAAAAATGGGTTAACGTGGCAAAAGTGGGCACAAAAAGTGGTAATTGGCTTTAAAGTGCAAAAAAATGGTGGAAATTAATTGGAATGGGATCAAATTTGATATAAACTGGCAAAACTGGGTTAACTATGTTTAAAATGGGCATAAAGGAGTTTAAAAAGGGTTTGATAGAGGCAATAATGGGTCAACAAAGACAGCAATAGGCAGAAAGTGGCAAGAATTGGTTTAGCAGTGACAAAAACAGGCAGAAAAAAGTGATGGAAAGGGTTTAAAATAGACAAAATTGAATTTTAAAAGGGGAAAATGTGCCAAAATTGGTGTTAAAAAGTGATGAAAAGGGTTAACATTTGTTTAAATTGGTGTGAAGTGGCAACAGTGTTATCTAAAAGTGGTTCATAAAGGCAAAAAAAATGGTGAAAAAGTGGTGAAATTGGATTTTTGAAGAACATGAATGTTTTAAAAATGGCAAAAATTAGATAAAAGTGGCAAAAAAAATAGATTAAAGAGGCAAAAATGGGTCACAAAATATGGTAAAAGGGGATTTAAAAAAGTAGCTGAAAAGGCTTTAAAGTGCAGACATTTTGGTGAAAATTAGGTGGAATGGGATGAAAATTGATTTAAACTGGCAACAATGGATTAACTGTGGTTAAAATGGGCAAAGGGAGTGTAAAAAGGGGTTGACAGAGGCAACGGTAGGCAGCAAGTGGAAATAATTGGTTTGGAAGTGGAGGGAAAAAAGAAAAAGGTGATGGAAAGGGTCTGAAATGGACAAAAATAGATTTTAGGTTGTAAAAATGTGCCAAAATTGGTGTTAAAAGTGATGAAAAGGGTTAACATTTGGTAAAATTAGTGTAAAATGGCAACAATGTTTTCAAAAAAATATTCATAGTTTTTTAAAGCATCTGGTGACCCCCTCTCAGTGTCTCGTGACCCCCAATGGGATACACTCTCCCATAAAGCTTTGCAACAGTTGTTGTCTGCAGAGTCTCTCCCATTTTAGCTGCTGAAGCTTTGAACTTCTTCAGAGTAGTCATGGGTGTCTTGGTGGCCTCTCTCACTAGTCTCCTTCTTGCACACTCACTCAGTGTGTGAGGACGATCTGATCTAGGCAGATTTAAACATGTGGCATAATCCTTCAATTTCTTCATGATGGATTTAACTGAACTCTGGGGGATGTTCAGAGCCTTGGAAATGTTTTTGTATCCATCCCTTGACTTATACTTTTCAATAACATCTTCTCTTAGTTGCTTGGAGTGTTCTTTCGTCTTCATGGTGTAATGGTAGCCAGGAATACTGATTAACTGATAACTTATTGATTTATGAAAACAATAAAAAGGGTAAAAGGTTGAATATTTCTCATAGGCACTGAATATCTTCCACACATTTGCTGTTATTGTAAATATGTTAAAAATCCACATTGATATAGAGGCAAAAACGTCATAATTTCATCAGACTCGTTGTCTCCTTGTCGACCTTTATACATCATATTTTGTCCCACGTTTAAACAAGCAGCTCAGGAACATCTCAGAGCCAACCATACCTGGATTTGTCTAGAAATTTTGAGGAGAAAACTGCTTCAGAAACACAGATAGACTGGCATGTAAACACCCTGCCCAGACTTCTTATCATTTTGTGCAGGATTGGCACCGCTGTGTCCTCCATTCAGCCCATGTAGTAAATACTGTTAGAGCTGTAAAGCCAAATCCTGCAGGAATCCTGCTGAGTTCACCCTGAAGTGCTGAAGTGGTGCAGTCAGAAATGCCTGCAGTGATGCAGACAAACAGGATTCAGATAATGGTAGAATCATGTATTCAGAGAGGCAAGTTTATCTCGCTTCCATCCATCACATCCTGAATACGATAAAAACAAAAATCGGACTCAAAGGAGTTCCAGTTTGCAAGAAAACACACTTAGCTGATGTTTCGGAGTAGAGCAGCATTAAATGGATGTAAACTGAAAGCCTCTGACTACAACCTGTTGTCTTCCTGAAGTTTCTGAATGAAGAGGAAGTGGAAAAAAGGGGCTGCTGAGTGGAGGAGTAGATGAACGGTGGCCTCCTTAAACTCTGTCCAGACGGACTCTTTGACATCATCACTGTTTCACTTTGATCACTTCAAAGAAAGCCTTGAAGTCGACGCTGGAGAATCACACGACTGCAGCAAAATGGTCGGCTACCACACGTCTTCAAATATCCGCGGCTGTCACTCAAGTCCAGACAAACTGAGAAAGCTGCTGTTAAAAACAAGAAGACCAGAGAGGAAAGGGAGAGAAAGTTTAGAGAGCTCATTTATCTCCAAGGTTGTCTGCTGTCTGCTCTGAGCTGCTGTTCAGATCTATTGAACTCTCCACACAGTTTGAATGAGGGATGATGTATGAGCATGAACTCATCTTCTTCTTCGGTTTAAAGCCTGAAGGTTTACGCAAGTATTTCTTATTCGGTCCTACAGTCAAGTTGCTTTTTTTTATTTATTTTTTTTTTACTTATATGGCCAAACTGTCTTAACTTGCAAAAAGCAAGAAAATCCTTTAAAGACCCTGTAAAGTCAAATCCAAAGTTGGTGTCTGACCACTCTAGATATGTTGGAATATGGTTTCTTTAAACATGTGAAAACACTGTTAAAAAGTTTTTTTACCTCTTTCCTGGCTGGGTTTCATGTGGGCGGGGCTAATATGTGGATAAACTCAGACCTGAACTTCTTCTGTAACGATGCATTTTACACTGTGTTATAAATTACTCTGCAAATATGATTCCAATTAAACAAATATTAGATTTTTAGTTTGTCAGTTCAAGTTGTCTCTTGTGATTCTCCTCAGTTTCCATCACTGACATCAACTCAGACAGGTGTGGTCGTTAGGTCACCAGGTGAGCCTCGTTAACGGGGAACGACCCGAGGAGGTTGTTCCATATTATGAAGAAAGTCACAGGTGTCATGAAAAACTTGCAGCCAGGGGCCAAAATCCTGCCTGTGGCACATGTATACCCGGCCCACCAGATCATACCATATTTTTATTCTAACTGGTCCACCAGTATGAGGTCTGCAGATTTCCTCCAGTATAACAATTTAAACGTAACCTTGATGGTTTAAAATGTCCTTGTTAAGTCAGAAAAATCTGGAACAGGAGTAAAAATCAAGAGTAAAAAAATAAGATTAAAAAGTCAAGAATGTAGAAAACAAAATTTATGTTTTCATTTCTCATATGTTGAATTTTGCATCTCACAATTATGGCTCAAACTTATGATTTTGACTTTCTATCTCATATTTTGACCTTTAACATCCATCATTTTGACTTTTATCTTATTTTCTGACTTTATAGATTCACAATTTTCAATTTGTATTCATGTTTTGAACTTTTAAACTATGATTTCTATTTTATCTCACTTTTTTTACCTTCTAAAGTCATGGTTTTGACTTTTACCTCATATTTTGACCTTTTTAGTTCTTAGCATTGACCATTAATCCCAAAATTGTTTTTTCAGACTAAAAAAATTTAAACTTTTGTCAAATATTTTGACCTTTAAAACTCCATTTTTATTTCATCTCAGTTTTTTACCTTTTAAAGTCATGGTTTTGACTTTTAGCCCATGTATTGACCTTTAAACTATTAACAGTGACTAATAATCCCAAAACTGGCATTTAAGACTAGTGGTTACACTTCTCTAATATTTTGAACTTTTAAACTCGTGATTTTTATTTAATCTCAGTTTTTGTTTTTTGTTTCTTGTTTTTTTTTTTTTTGTTTTGTTTTGTTGTTTTGTTTTGTTTTGTTTTTGTTTTTGTTTTTTTATTTTTAAAGTTATGGTTCAGTGACTATTAATCCCCAAATTGACATTTAAGACAGATTTTTTTTTTTTTGTAATATTTTCACTTTTTAAACTCATGATTTTGACTTTAATCTCAAATTTGGACCTTCTTGACTAAATTTCCTTTTTTTCATCACATATGTTGACCATTTAAGCTCATGATTTTGACTTTAATCCCAAATTTGGACCTTCTTGACTAAATTTCCTTTTTTTCATCACATATGTTGACCATTTAAGCTCATGATTTTGACTTTAATCCCAAATTTGGACCTTCTTGACTAAATTTCCTTTTTTTCATCTCATATGTTGACTATTTAAACTCACGACTTTGACTTTTACCTCATATTTGTACCTTTCAAACTATAAAATTATTTTTTTAATCTCATATTCTGATATTTCAGACTCCTAACATTGACTTTAGATGCCATAATTTGACCTTTTAGATTAAAAGTTTAAAATATTATACCATATTTGTACCTTTTAAATACATGCCTTTGACTTTTAATCCCAGTTTTGACCTTTTGAACTTGTGATTTTAATTTTCATATCATATTTTTACCTTTAGACTAAAAATGTAAAAATGTATCTTAAATTTTGATCTTTCAGACTAAAACTTAAAATTTTATTTCACATTTGACCATTTAAACTCATGACTTTTATCCAATATTTGTACCTTTTAGGCTAAAACTGTAACATTTTTCTAATTTTGACCTTTTATAATCCTAATATTGACTGTTAGTCCCATATTTTGACCTTTCAGGGTAAAAATTTGAAAGTTTTATCTCATATTTTTGCCTTTAAAACACGTGATTTTGTTTTTTCTTCATACTATGACCATTCAAATCATGTTTTCAATTTTCTATCTCATATATGTTCCTTACTAAAACATTATTTTGACTTTAAATGTAATGTTTTGACCTTTTGAACTTTATGAGCTCATACTAAAATAATTTTCTTGCCTGTTAGTTGAGGCTTCATTGCAGTTAAATCTGATTTTTTTATGGCCTGACTGTCGTAGAAACTCAAACCAGCCTCAAAATAATATGAACAAGACGGAGGGCATGCTGGTATTTTTTATACATTTTCACTTTCACCAAATCACTAAAGATTTAAATTCTGAGTCAAAAGTCTTGTGGTTCAAGGTAACGTGCTATAATCCTCTGTGCAGGATGTGCAGGTGTGTAGTTCTCCTTCCTCTGTCACCTGCCCTCTTCTTTCATCCCCTCTGTCATCTCTCCTGTTGCCGTGGTGACTGCCTCGGGGCGACAGACACTTCCATGTTGTGCCGGGTGGCTCTGATGCTGATCGGTCCTGATGGAGAGAGCTTTGTCCCTGTTTGTTCACCTAAAGTCGGACATGTCGCAGCACCACCTGGGAAGAGAGCCGTCAGTCAGACTGTCAGATACAAACACAGCATGACAGAACCACGCTGAAGATTTCCAACACTTCTGATCACGTATTTAGCTTTGAGCAGCTTGTTCTGCCACAGAATCCCTTATAAGCATCAGCTAAATCAACAGATTTGACAGGGGGGGCATTAAAAAGTAAAAGAGCATATTCAGAATGTAGACAGCTTTAAATTCACATTCTGCTCTAGCTGTGGATCCTGAGCTGGTGCCTCTTTAAACATCTTTCAGCTGTGTTGCATTTCAATATTTGACCTTTCTGGACTCTTTGGTGTTAAGAAGACAAGAAGTTGTTCTTCAAAGTCCACATTTCTCTGCCTTTCTCCTGTTTGGTCCAGTTTATGCCATTAATTTACACCAATGAGGAACAAAACACCCCTTCAAGTTAAACTACAGTGAGCAGTAACCCCCAGGTCTGACATACACCACATTCCAAATTATTATGTAAATGATATTTTTCTCTAATTTCTTTTAAATAGTTCGAGCAAATGACAGTCAGTATAATTTTCAAGTCATCAACTGTTAGGGCATAATTCAGATTTTATTAAAAAACCTTCCAATGATAGCTTTTTGTTGTTGTTGTTCAAAAATAAAAAAAAAACTGAAACTACACTGTTCCACATTATTATGCACAGCAGAGTTTCAGAACATTTTATATGTTGTAAAGAACTGAAAATGTACATTTGTTGAATTTGCAGCATTAGGAGGTCATATTTACTGAAATCAAAGCTATTTCAATCAAAAACATCTCAACAGCCCAAGTTCCATGTTAACATAGGAGCCCTTCTTTGATATCACCTTCACTATTCTTGCATCCATTGAACTTGTGAGTATTTGGAGAGTTTCTGCTGGAATTTCTTTGCAAGATGTCAGAATATCCTCCCAGAGCTGCTGTTTTGATGTGAACTGCCTCCCACCCTCATAGATCTTTAGCTTGAGGATGCTCCAAAGGTCCTCAGTAGGGTTGAGGTCAGGGAGGATGGGGGCCACACCATGAGTTTTTCTCCTTTTATGCCCATAGCAGCCAATGACACAGAGCTATTCTTGCAGCATGAGATGGTGCGTTGTCATGCATGAAGGTAATTTTGCTACAGAAGAAACAGTTCTTCTTTTTGTACCATGGAAGAAAATGTTCAGTCAGAAACTCTGTATCAGTGATTCTCAGCATTTTAATTAATGTCTTAATTTGAAACATTATTCCCCCAAAAAACTTAAAAAAGGGAAAATTTTACCCCAGAAATTATCCCTTGCAATGATATTAATCAGTTTGTTTCCCACACATACACAGTAGGCTTAAACTGTCAACCTCTGTTTTTGTCTTCATATTTCCATTGCCCTTATTTGCAATTTTTGCTACTTTAATTACATTTCCACTGGTTTCAGCCTATTTTTGACATTTTATCCAGTTTTTTGCTATTTCTTTTTTTTTTTTTTTTGCCACTTCTCACACATTTAAGCTGCCTTTTGCAATTAAATGCCACTTTTTGCCCATTTTTCCCACCTTTTTTCAGATTTTTGCCCATTTTGGTCACCTTCCACTCATTTTTTGGAACATTTTTACCACTTTTTACTCATTATTTGGTCACTTCCCACCCATTTCTTGTGATGATTTTGTATTTTGGACCCAGAACGCGGACCAGACTGGAAAGGTTTTAACAGACTTATTAGATGAATAGTGCAATGAAAAGGGGGGAATCCAAAGGTCCAGTGTGGTGAGGAGATCTAACGGGGAAGTGACAGGCAGTAGCTGGGTTTCCATTTCACTTGGAAATGTGCAAAATCTAAATAGCGCAACAAAAAACTGGTAATGGAAACACCTAAATTTAAAAAAAATCCTAAAATATCGCTAAAAAGTTTTTACACTTTCATGAGGAGATTTTTCAGGTGTTTCGAAATAGAAATACATCGCAAAAGTGTAATGGAAACACTTTTTCCACATTTACAAGTCACGGGAGGTGGCGTACGGTGTCACATGACCAGTCACTCCGAGACAACATGGCGTGGTACATGTAGACAGAAGAAGAGACGAGACTTTTCTTAACATCATACTTACACCCTTATACGTGGCTTTTGCCATACATAAGGACTTGACCTCTGAACTTTCATCCGTTGTCTTCGTCTTTTGTTCAAAATTATCAAGGCAACCACCGTAGATGTAACCAAAACCGTACCAACACACGACAGGTTTTGAGCGTCAAGCTTCCTTGCAGCAGATTCATGCGAGATGAGATTTTACGAGAATTGCAAGGCCTATGCCCAAAACTCCCTTTAATGGAAACGCATTCAAAGTGCAATTGTACTTAATCAAAACTGAAGAAATAAAGCTTTTATTTTGCGAAAAATGGAATGGAAACCCAGCCTGTGAGAGTCTTTTGGAGAGTGTGCTGGGTTTTAGGGCTGATGTGAGACGAGGAGTGAGTGATGCCCTCTCGAAAAGGAGAGACAAACAGGATCAAAAAATGGGTTCAAAAGCACAGGTAAATTTGCAATCTTACGAGAAGATCACTAGAGAGCTTCTGAAGAGAGCCGTTGTACCGCTGACTGGAGCAAACAATACTCCGGCACTGAGGCATGAGTCTGCAGCAGTCTTGTAGAGCGCTTGATTGCAGAGCAGCCACAGGTGTGACCAATCAGCCTCAGCACCATGGAGGAAGGGAGCAGCCTCTGGGAAAAAGTAAAGGTGAAAAGCCCCCAGCAACACTGGAAACAAAGTCCACCAAAATAAAATGTAGTGTAGAACAAAATCACCGCATTTTTGCCACTTTTCTCCTAGTTTTTGCTGATTTTTGACCATTTTTTCCACCTTTATCTTATTTTAATTTCCACTTTTCACCACTTAGATTGTGGCTCTTGCAATGGTATTTTTCAACAGTTTGGCTCTTTGGTTGAGCAGGGTTGAGTAACACTGCTCCATATACTTTGCCGAGGTCATTTTCACACCTTCAGGGACCCTAAAGGGGCCTACCAGCTCACTCCTCATGATTCCAGCCAAAACATGACTCCTCCCCCTCCTTGCTGACATCACAGCCTTATTGGGACATGGTGGCCATCCATCAGCCATCCACTACTCCTCCATCTGGACCATCCAAGGTTGCACAGCACTCATCAGTAAACAAGACTGTTTGAAAATAAGCAGCAGAGATCCTTTTTCTTTCCCATATTGCTGAAACCTGTGGCCTGCTTAATAATGTGGAACGTCCTTAAGTAGTTTTCCTTTAATTGGGCTCCACTGGCAAACTAATGATCACAGGTGTCTCAGATTGATTTCAGTGATCCAGAGAGCCCTGAGACACAATACCATCCATAAGTTTCATTGAAAGACAAAAAAATAAATTGTTTATGACACTAAAATCAAATTTGCACAGTAATTTGGAACAGGGTTGAGAGAGCGGTCATGTCTAATTCAGATATTAAAGTAAAATCAATGCATTTGTAGCTCTGAAAATGGGTGTTAATGGGATTTCTGATCTTTTGGAGTCAGCTTCAAGTGGGCAGTTAAAGTTCTGCAGATTTTTCCAACTTTCAAATTGGGTTTATTGGCCGCCACGTAAGTTTAAACTCTGGATATATTTGTTTAATATGAAAAAAATACTAATACTTTGACCATGCTCTGAAAACAGATGGATAGATAGATCAAATCCCCTCTCACATTCTCAAACTCTCTCTCTTTTCCCACATAATGTCACTGGGGTCCACATGGAGGAGGGGTGGACTTTACCGTGGATATCATCATTCAGGCCGGGCGCGCAGGGCGAGTCGTGATTAGCCGGCAATTTATTCTGGCGGGCGGATTGAGAGGAAGGGGCCCTGAAATGGTAATGTGTTTAAATGTCAGAGGAAAGGTACGCTTCTCATCAACCTTTGGTCACCCGTCCGCTTTGAATATTCTTATTGCCGTCATGTATTAGTAATGAGAGTTGAAAAGTAAGTAAAATTTAACCTTCGCTGTACCTGAGGAAACTATGAATATTAACGAGGCCTATTATGTGTACCTGATCTGAAAGAATCTTAACCCCGCGCCTGGCTGCCTCTCTCTCCCTCTGTCCTTATTCCCTCCATCGCTCCATTCCTCCCTCCTCACTGCTCTTTTTGTTTTCTCCATTTTTTATGCGGATCATTCCCACTTTTCCTCCCTCACACTCCCCATCCACCCCTCTACCTCGGTTGCTCTGCTCTCTTTTGTTTCTTTCTATTTCTTGCTCATTTCTCCACCTTCATCTCACCCGTCACATAATCTGTCTTCGCTCGTCATCTGTCTCTTAACGTAATGGCTTTTTGGCATTCAAATATAGGTCTCTGTTACGTAAACAGCACGTAATGGATTTATGCAAGCGTGTCAGGACGGGTAAGGACACGGCTGGTTGGAGAGAGGTAGCAGTGGTACAGTTGGAGGATTTGGTTTTCCAAGCCTCACTCCAGTTGTATAACGCTCTTATTACAGTGTTTAACTTATATTTTAGTGTTTATACTTATACTATGTCGTTAAAGTACTCAAACTGATGCCTGTAGACGTGCAGACTGGCTGTAGTAGCAGAAAAAGCACAGGTCTACAGAGATATACCTGCTAACGTGTGAAGACAAGCCGCCTCTGTACTGATTTGGCACAAAATTACAAAAAGTACCTAAACGCATCCGAGGACCTCCACTTCACACCGGAAGTTGGAAAATTGCCGCCATATCTCATCTTCTTATACCGTAAGTCACTTGAACTGAACGTCTTCATCGTTGTTTTCTCCCTCCGTCACCGCCATGTTAACAGAGACAAGTCCGCCACTTAAGGAAATACAAGTAGACGAAAAATTTGCTAGTTTTCGGATTAACAAGCACACCAATAACGTTACATTTATTTTAATGAATCAATTTATGATCCAAATTCACGTTTCACTGAGCACAGGCACGATATGCAACGGGAGACTGGCTGGTCGGACGTCGGCGTCACCGTCACCGTCATGTTGCCAGAGGCAAGTCACTAAATCATTCAATACAGCAGACAAGGATTGTGCAAGCTTTCGGAATAAAAAGCTCAAACGACGAGATTGCATGGATTTTATTTAATCATTTAATAAATGATCCATATAAAAACAATAACTGATAGTGAAATTTCAAAGCAAAATCCACTTTCTCGTATTTTCTCGGTTAAATGTAAAGCTGTACTAAAATCTAATAATTTTATATATAATACAGTTTCATATATGTATAGATATTTTTTGTTTTGAATCAATATATACATATTTACATATTAATCTGATTGTTTGACCTTTTTATTCCGATAACTTGCACAACAAGGCCTTTTTCACACATATACGAAGCGTTTATTGTGCTGGACCACTTCCGCAAAAATGGACCGTCTGCACAAAAAACGATTTACAACTTATTTTTATATACTTATATTTCACTATTAGTTATTATTTTTATATGGATCATTTATTAAATGAGTTATTAAAATTCATGTAATCTCATCGTTTGAGCTTTTAATTCCGAAAACTTGCACAATCCTTGTCTACTGTATTGAATGACGTAATGACTTGCCTCTGGCAACATGGCAGTTACGTCAGCGTCCGGCCAGTCAATCTCCCATCACATATCATGTCTGTGCAACATGATACTTCAATTTAGATCATAAATTGATTTAATAAAATTAATGTTATATAATCGCTGTGCTTGTTAGTCTGAAAAGTCACATATTTTTGTCTACTTGTATTTCCTTATGTCACGAAGTTGCCTATGTTAATATGGCCACATTTTTGGACCATTTCTGCCATCTGTAACTCATTTCTTTACCACATATCACCCATTGGTGCCACTTTCTGCCCTTTGAGCCACTTCTTTTTGTCACTTTTCACCCATTTTTGACACTTTTATCCTGCTTTTTGCTTGTTTTGCCCCTTTTTGCCTATTTTTGCCACTTCTCACCTATTTAAGCTGCCTTTTTCAGTTAAGTTTCACTTAATTCTCATTTTTCCATCTTTTTTTCTGATTTTTGCCCATTTGGGTCACTTTTCACTCATTTGTTGCCACATTTTTGGACCATTTCTGCCACCTATAATTCATTTTTTTTGCCACTTCTTACCCATTTTTGCCACTTTCTGCCCTTTTTTTGACACTTTTCCCTCAGTGTTTGCCCCTTTTGACCTATTTTGCCACTTCTCACCCATTTAAGCTGCCTTTTGCAATTAAATGCCACTTTTTTGCCAATTTTCCCACCTTTTTTCAGATTTTTTTTTTATTAAGTCTTGTGTGACTGAACCAATAATAGCTAAAGGCACTTGCCTATGGGACACACCTTCTTCTTCCCTCAACCTCTCTGTGCTGTGTTTAAAAATCCTCTGGATGTGAAAGCAGAGAGGGTCAAAGATATTGCTGATGATAGTGCATTGTAAAGGCTACGGACAGACACATAGAGGTAGAGAATACTGGTTAAAGTGTGTCTTACTCCTACAAAATCAGGACCACAGACTAGCTCATGTAAACACAGGATGGCACGTTGTAAAGGAGCATGAGCAGAGCACTTCAATACACACTTGTAGCTGATGCCTGAGCCTGCCTAACATCATCTTCGGTCTATGTTTACATCCTAACAGGTAGTTGCAAACAGCCTGAGCTGTGTCTAGTGGCATCCTCCAGTAACACATACCCTCTATGATGAAAGAAAACGGCCTGGCTCAGACTGTCAGAGAGTTTGGGCCTTTTTTAGATTACCACTTTCAGGAGTAGGATAACTGTTGAATGCTGGTTTGTCCCTAAATAACCAGCATTATTAGAGTTTTATAGATCCACTATTAAACTTTTAGAACTATTGCTGACTCACCTGGGCTGTCCTCACAACATCAAGCATGCTTGACATTTAAAATGTGAACCGTTACATCAGTAGATGTGGAGCGGGACCAGAACATCCAAGGATAGAGGAGTCTACAGGGGGGCGGAGCGGCTAATGTCAGTTATGACACCGCTGATGAGAGTAAAGCTGAAAGAGGCACGTCTTCCTTTCTTGTTCAGGGGTAGAATTGATTATTTATGCTACTTCTCCACAATCAGCTTCTCCTCCAGATGTGTTCAGCTTTTTTATTTTTTAAGCCAGTAGTTGCACCTTAAAAGCCCCCAGATTCTGCAGAATTGCGGCAGCAAGTGGCATTCTCCTCCATAGCGTCCTTTAGTTTATGATGCGTTGTGATCTTGAGTTTGGTAGCAGGTAGATGACACAAAATCTTCATTCTTGGCATACCTAATGCAGTCAGATTTAAAAATATGATAGGACTTAAAGACCCTGTAAAGCCTTTTTCACGCAGCCGCGTGGCAACTCACCGCCTCCAGTCATTTTAATGAGGGAAGGGCGGCAGACGGGAAGCGGTTTTAACCACGGCGGTAGGACCCAGAAGCGGTTGCCACCCATGTGAACGCACACAGATTTTGCCCTGCCGCTTGGAGTTCAGCGTGTTGAACTCTTCTGGTTTTCAGGGTAGTTACTGCGTGGCAGTGTGTAACCGGCTTCAGTCTCAAAATGCGCGTTCCCGCGAAGTGCGAGGGCCATCCCAATTCTACCGAGAGTTGAGGGGCAAGTTTGAGGGCTTAATCTCCCTCAATTTTGAGATGTTCCTAGAGTTCCCTTGGTATCTAGGGTTATCACTCAAAGAAAGATGGGGGTGAATGTGGGGAAGAAATTGAGCTACAAATGTAAATTTCTTTGTTAATAGAGATCTAAAAATTATGAAAACCACTCCAATATCTTAGTAAATGTTATTTTATGGATTATTTGCCTTTTTGTAACTCAACATTTACTTTTATTTTTACGATTGTAAGCTGGTAGCCGTGCCGTCACGGACAAGCCTGTGACATGTCATTTTCTTGGTGGTAATAGAGTTGTTAAATTGTTTTAACAAGATACAGGCAACATGAAATGTATGGACAGTCATTTTTATAAAATAACTTCTTCTACTAGTATGTTTTTGTTCTTCTTCTTCTTCCTCTGAATCAGACTATGCAGTTTTGGAATATTACTGCCCTCTACAGTCTGAAATAGTAATTGCTATTAAGGGGTGTCCCATTTCTAAAGGCCCATTTATGCTCAACATTAAATACGAATCCGCATACGGACAGAGCCTTCTGTCTGTGCTCCACGTTCATTTCGTCCGTATTTCTGCACGTTTCCATAAAGCTTACGGATACGGGCCAAACAGAGCAGTACCACTGGAAACCGTGGGGGCAGTGTTGCTGTCACTACCTGATTCGTAGCTCTAGTGAGACACAAAGAAGAAATAGCAATGGTGGAACTTTTTGAGGACAAGTTGTTAGAGTTGGTTTGAAACGCTGCCTCCATTTTTGTCTTTTATGCAAGAGGTACATTATCAGTACCTCCTCCACAGTCGACATGTTTGTTTTTCATTTTGTTGTTGTCGTAAACTTTTGACTCTGGGCTGCCCCCCCGGTGGATGTATTGGTTAACATCCATGCCAACGTAAAGGACGCATGGTAGGACGTGAGCAGTGACGGTAACATAGTTTGAAAAGGATGTATACATTTTCATTTGTAAAGGGAGTATAAATGGGCCTTAAGTCACCAGATGGCCCTTACACTTGGTTTTGAGGGGCGAGTTAAAACTGAGGGTTGGGCTTGAGGGTAAGATTGAGGGTTAAGGGGAGAATTCAGCCATAGACGGGCCATGAAGGGCCTTTCCCGGGATGCTGATTGTGCCCAGATTGGGATTTGTGATGTAAACCGCCGAGTTATACAGCCACATTTTTCACATGTGGCTGCAAATTTCACACAGTTACAGAAAAAAGTAGTTAATGTAATTTAACAACTGGAAGGTTTCTGTATTTTACAAAACAATCTCTTTCCGCAGAAAGACAAAGACCTGCAGTTCACTACAGGGACATTTTCAGTGTTGTCATGTTGTCTAATGACTTAAAATTAAGGACCCCTGATTGCCTTCAAATTAGGAACCTAGTATGAGAGTTGTTGTGATTTTGATACCGTTATTAGAAATAGTTCAAATACTGCTTAAAATACAGGTATTGATATCAGTGAGTAAGATAAGAGTAGATTAGATATTCCTTTATTAGTCCCACAAGGGGAATTTCCAAATTTAGAGCAGAAGAGCGGTGTAAACAAAGCGCAGTCATAATTAGCCATAATTTGACTCCAGAGTCACATCTGCACTAAATAAGATTTATATAAAGGTTTTATGACATTTTTATTCCTTAATGATTGTGGTACACTCTGAATTCTTCTTCTTTAGCTGTTTTGATACCAGACTAGAACATGATTTAATGATAACATCCTCACATTCTCATTCATTTTCTTGTTTTTCTCTCTCTCTGTCTGTCATCCCTCCCTGTCTGCTCCTTCCTCTCCATCATGAGAGGGGATGAAGAGGGGGGGCTGTTTACCATGCAGAGCTGCGGTTTGCATAGATCAGGCCAAAGTGGGGCGTCTGTGTATGTGTTGAATGGTGGGGGGGTTACTCTCTGGATTAAGGCTTGATCAAGGCTCTGTCAGCACAACCACCCTCACTTCCAGCAGCCCCAGGAGAGCCCGGGGTTTTTCGGGGGTGCAGGGGGGATTGATATGTGCAATGGACAACAAAGACAGAAGAGATGTTTGCTGTAAAACCCCACAGCCTCTCTCTTCCTGCTGCTCTCTGACTGTCACTTATGATCCAAACATGTTCCATCCACAGGGCTGTCAGACTCTGAGTTTACTGTATCCGTGGGTGTCTGAGTGTGTGCAGAAAAAGGACAACTCTTTCTTCATGTGTCAATCCTGCACCACTACTGCAGAAAAATTACGCTTAAATGCAGAATATAAATAATAACAACAGCTCATTTGAATCAACACTCAATTTTCCTCACTTACATTGTGTTTGTCAGACCTATGAGGGTTGAAAATGGTCATATTTTATATTTTAGTGCTTAAAAATCTACAATAGATAAATTCTGCCTGTCTGAATCTGTAGTTTTACTTGTACATTTCATAAAATAACCATAACTCACAGCTTTAAGTCATATGCCTGGCACTAAGGGGTTAAAGCAGTGATACTCAACATGTGGCTCTTCTGTGCTGATTTGTGGCTCTTTTATGTCATTTGAAAACATTATTCCCATTTTTGCCACTTCTTTGGGACACTTGCTTGCTTTTTGCAATTTTTGCCTCTTTTTTGCCGCTTTTGCCCATTTAAGCTTACTTTTGCAATTAAATGCCACCTATTTCCCATTTTGCCACTCTTTGATGCGTTTTGCCCAATTTTCCACCATTTTGTGATTTTCACTCATTTTCTGCCACGGTTTTGCCACTTTTCACCCATTTTTGCCACCTGTAACTCATTTTTTAACCACATCTCACCCTTTGTCACCACTTTCTGCCCTTTTTGCCACTTCTTTTTGTCCCTTTTTTGCCTATTTTTGTAACTTCCCACCCATTTAAGTTGCCTTTTGCAGTTAAATTCTACTTAATGCCCGTTTTTCCACTTTGTATTCTGATTTTTCCCCATTTAAGTCACATTTTAACTCATTTTTGCCACAGTTTTGCCACTTTTGGACCATTTTTGCCACCTGTAACTCATTTTTTTTGCCACCTCTCACTCATTTTTGCCACTTTCTGCCCTTTTTGCAACTTTTTATCCCCATTTTTGCCACTTCTCACCCATATAAGCTGCCTTTTGCAATTAAATGCCACTTTTTGCCACCTTTTTTCCCACCTTTTTTCAGATTTTTGCCACTTTTTGATCATTTTTTGCCGCTTTTAACCCATTAAAGCCTGAAAATACAAATTATTGCCAGGTAATTCTAATTTTTTGGAACTGAAATGTTTACTTCAATTTCTACTGAAATCTGAAAAAAATCCAAATTTTCTTTAATTTTTTATATTTTTATATATTTTTTTGTATCTCATTTGACACATTAGCTGTTTTTGGTAACTGATAATCCACTTGAGGGCATTTTTATCATTTATCGGATTGTATACAGAAGGTTTTTTTTGTAATTTATTGATCATATTGATTAGACAGAGGTATTATTAAAATATGTATCAAATAAGATACAACAGGCTTTAAGGGGTTAACTTATTTTTTGGTCACTTCCCACCCATTTTTGCCACATTCTGCCCTTTTTCGCCCCTTTTCTCCCAGTATTTGCTGCTTTTTGACCACTTTTCACCTCTTGGATTGTGGCTCCTGCAAATGTATTTCTCAACAATCTGGCTCTTTGGTTGAGCAGGGTTGAGTAACACTGGATTAAAGTAAGTCATTTCCTATTGACAACTATGTGAAGCTGCCTCATCGGCACATTATTCTCAATTATCACCTTACAAGAGTGAAAAAAGAGTGAAAAGGGAAATGGAAGTCTACATCTTAAAGGCTATAAACACCAACAAATATCAGGTCAAAGCAGGATGAATTTTTCCCATAGAGATGGATTTAGTGTGCAGAAACTGACACACTTTCAGAATGTTGCAGAGTGACCCGTCACAAACAGTTGCAAAATGCTAACTGTCCTGTTACGCGTTAACACAATACTAAAAGTCAGCATTAAGAGAAGTCTGTTTAGTGCTAAGGGGAATTTAGATTTACTCTTTGAGGTTTTTTTTATCGCTAGCTACCAACAGAGTTGGAGCAATAACAGATTTTATTCTGCTGGAGTAAAACTTTAACCAAACCATTTCTTAAGTCTCAATTCAGGCGCTATCACAGCACTCCTGCTTTGGAAAGAGCAGGCTGAGAAACGACAGAAGTGAGGGAATTTTCATAATCGAATTCTGAACATAATCTAATGTTGGTTTAGTTCCTAATATCCTCCTAAGACCATGAGTCTTTGTTAGGAGAGCATTTTTCGTTTCTCTCACTTATTTGGGATATGTAGTGTCTAATATGTTAATACATAAGCCTTATATTTCTTTAGATAGTTCTCAAATCTTTCAGTGAAACTTCCTTATAAAGCCTTAAAATTCCAATAGAAATTTCCCCCAAAATTCCATGTAAATTTATGAAAAATTTCAATAAAATTCCCCCAAAATACAAGTAAATTCCCCATAAAATTTCTTGGGAAATTCTACAAATGTTCAAAAAAAATTATCCAAAATTCCCTGAAAATGATGGAAACATTAAAAATAAATAATTAAATTAAATTAAATTAAATTAAATTAAATTAAATTACATTACATTACATTACATTACATTAAATTACATTAAATTTTTCTTAAAAAAAACATTTATGAAAATTCTCAAATTCCCAGTCCAGTCCCCCCAAAATTTGGTATTAAATTTCTAATATTGCCCTGAAAATGCAAAAAAAAAAAAAAAAACCTCTGTGAAATATATAATATCCTCCTACCATAAAAAACTTGAAAACTTCAAAGCAAATTCCCTAAAACATCTAAGAATGAAATTATCCCAGCATTTCAAGCAAATACCTTAAACTTGAATGGACATTATTTTGTACAATTATCTCATCAATTCCTATACCAAAAATGATTTCCTTAATCTAGAGAAGCCAAAATTTGATGTCCTCATAAGTGGACACAGGGAGGATAAAATGTACACATCAAGTGTTTAAATGATAGTGTTGAGCTTAGATTAAACCAGAGCTAAAAGGCTAATGGTTAAATGTAGGGCAGGAGTACTGGGCAGTCATGGCTGCAGCACGTTAGGTGTTGCAGCTGCAATCAAGATCTCCTCACCTTCAGATGCCAGAGTAGACTACAGCTTTCAGTGTGGTAACCTGGCTCCTCCTCAGCCTTTGAATAAAGTGATACCAATGGTTTTCAGTGAGTTTTTTTGCCTTGTCTAACACCTTTTTGTTCTCCTCTTTTGCTGTGCCTCCATCTCTCTGCCAACCACCAACCTGTACACCCACCAACATTTGCACTTAAAGTCGTGCAAAATAAAGTCCTCTGACCTTACTTGGTCTCCTGATCTGCTTCTGGGTCTTTGTAATATGCTTGTCACAATTTCTCCTTTTGTATTAGAACACTTTGTTTTATACTCAGAGTGAAAGATTCATCAAAAACTAGAACCTGAGCTCTCATGGCAGCAAAGAGTGGTATTCGAGGCAGTTCAGGATGATAAATAAGAAAACAAAACTACAACAACAACCCTAAAGAATAGTACAGTAAGCATGCATGTAACAGGACTACACAATACAAACTTTCTCGGAGCGCTGAAATAAAACACAATCAAATCCACAGGAGGGAGCCCTGGGATTCATAGAGGCACCAGTAGACATGGCATTAATTACCTGTTTTAAACTCATATTATCCCGTTCATGCATTTAAAGTAAACCACTGATCCCAGTCTGCTCTCTCTCTTTTATCCCAGGTAATGTGGACCAGTGTGGGCCTCTTGTCCTGACCGTGCAGTCTCTGTCCTCCCGCTGTGATCTCTGGGTAAGCCTGTAAACGCCCGGCTCTTATTAGCTCTCCTTATTGATTTGTTGAAGGGATTGAGCGCTGAGCCGCTCTCATTAGCACTGGATAAAGTCATAATCCACCAAACCTGCAGGGTCAGAGCGTCTCTGTTTCTCCGCCTCAGCACTCACTGACTCGCTGCCGCACATTCACATTTAAAGACTTGAAACCGAGATGTTGAACTTGTAAAATGATAATGAGTGTTTTTCACAGACACCGTGATGAAACAAAGGCTTTTCTTTGAGATATTCAGAGAGCAGATGAAGCTATTTAAAGTTGAATGAAATGAGATATTGTGTGTAAACTCGTATACGTGCTGCATAAATTATTAATACATAAAAATATTCTTTTTTATTGTTTTTTGAAAGGTTGGAACTTCTGAGGACTTCTTGAACTTGTTAGTAATATCATGAAAGCATCAATAAGTCCACTAAATGTGATGGTGTTGGTTAAAGTGTAAAATCATCATCCTTGTCTTGACATAAACACATGTCCACACCAAGGACGTTCATAGGCTCACAGTAAATACACAATATTGCTTGGATGATATCTTTATTTTCTGGTATATTTATAATGTTTTGTGTTCGATTAGCCTTGGTCATGTATCACACCGCTATAATTCACAAAGTTTATCAGTTGTAGGTTAAACTAATGTCAAATAAAACATGAGTTTATGGTTGTGATGGTTGGCATTGCTGTATTTTTTCATACCATTTCAAATCTTTTCCCAAACAACCTTGAAGTTACTCTTTGTTGTTCTTGACTGCCAGTTGCACCGCAGAGAAATGTTCTATGAGCGCGCTTTGGGTATATTTTGCACAAATTCTCAAGGACGCACACGCCAATCTGAGGTCAGATCTAGCCAAGGTGAGGGTCAAACAAATACAGGACTCTCCTTCAGCAGAGCACTTCAATCAAATTTTCAAATTTATCTATAAAGCACTTTAACACAACAACATCTGACCAAAGTGCTGTACAAGACAGGGTGTCACACAGAAAAGTAAAGATGCACACTCATAAAACTAAAAACAGTGAGTATAATTATTACAATGAACAAAAAAAACAAAACAACAAAAAATAAAATAAAATAATGAAAAAAAATCAGTGAAATTGAGAAAAAATAAAAAAATAAAATAAAATTAAAAAATATATTAAGAAAATAATAATAAATAAAAATAAAATAAAATAAAAATATATTAAGAAAAAATAATAATTAAAAAAATAAAGCAAAATAAACATATTAAGAAAATAATAATAATAATAATAATAATAATAATAATAATAATAAAATAATTATAATAAATAGATCATGAAAAAAATTAAAATAATAAAAATAAAAATAAATAAAATAAAAAATGGTTAAGAAAAAATATAATAATAAATTTTTAAAAATAAAAATAGATGAAGAAAAAAATCAAAAATTAAAAGTAAAATCAAATAAGAAATATATTTAGAAAAAAATAATAACAACAATAAAACATAAAAATTAAATAAAAAATTGATCAAGAAAAAAATAAATAAAAATAAAAAATAGATTAAGAAAAAAATAATAATAATAGAAAATGAAATAAAATTTTTAAAAATAAATTATGAAAACTATAATAAGTTGTTGGAGCTGTGTTTAATATTAGGACCAGGTCACTGGGCTTGGGCTTCATAAGCCAAACTGTAGAGATACATTTTGAGATGGGACTTAAATAATTAACAGAGGGGGAAGATTTGATTGAGGGTGGGGGGCTGTTCCATGGTCACTTATCTGAAACATATTATCTCCATGCAGTAACTTTAAGAATCTACTGTTAGAAAGTAACAGATAGATTTGATGATTAAATTAGTTCATCATCGAGGAATACTGATCATTGCTCTTGTGTTCCAACTTCTGCTTTCAAACGTTTCGATGATCTATTTCCTTTGGTTATTTTGGTTAAAAATTATCAAAATGATTTTAAGATATACAAAAGAAGATCTTCAGAGATATTGCACAACTTTGTCCAGCCTCACGTGTGATTGCAGAGAATTCATGATGGTTTTGGGTTTGTAAAAGGTTTTTAAAATGCTGGAAAACAAAGTATTTATAGTTTCATATGTGATGGTTCCAAAAAAAAACGCCAACAATGAGTGAAATAGGTTCACAAAATGGGTCAGTGAACGTGTCCCAAGTGATTGTAGTATAAAGACACCTGTGTCTGGAAGGTCCAGTCACTGGTTCATCAGTATTCCTACAATTACACCATGAAGATAAAAGAACACTCCAAGCAACTCAGAGAAAAGGTTATTGAAAAGTCTCTGAAAAGGCTCTGAACATTCCCCAGAGTTCAGTTAAATCCATCCTCAAGAAATGAAGGAATATGTCACATGTGTAAATCTGCCTAGATCAGACCGTCCTAACAAACTGAGCGGGCGTGCAAGAAGGAGACTAGTGAGAGAGGCCACCAAGACACCTATTACTACGCTGAAGGAGTTCCAAGCTTCAGCAGCTGAGATGGAGAGACTCTGCAGACAACAACTGTGACCGGGTTCTTCACCAGTCAAAGCTTTATGGGAGAGTGGCAAAGAGAAAACTCAGATTCAATCTGGACTAGAGTTTACCAAAAGGCATGAGTGAGACTCCATGGTCAAGAGGTGGAAAGTTCTTTGGTCTTATGAGACCAGAATGGAGCTTGTTGGCCATCAGACAAGGCGCCAAACCCTGACATCACCACAAACCCACCATCCCCACTGTGGAGCATGGTGGTGGCAGCATCATGCTGTGGGGATGCTTCTCAGCAGCCAGCCTGATTTGAGCTTTAATGGCTCACCTCACACAGCTGCAACTGTTTCCTTCAGCGTCCTAAAACGGTCTCTTTGGATTGCAAATGTCTGGTCTGAACTGGACTTTAGACTCACAGACACCTGAAGCAGAGTGTCATGAACTTTCTTTACCTGTAAGTGAAGTATCTTTGTCAAAGGTTACGTCCAAGCTGACCAAACAGGAACTTTCAGAGTTTTAATCATGTTCACTTGTCAATCAGTCTTAGAATGCTGGTGGAAACCTTCCTCCCCCTCTCCTCCTCCTCTTCCTCCTCCTCCTTGTCTTCCTCCTCGAGCCCTCCTCACAGAAGCCTCTGTGCGAGCCGGGGGTTATCGATTTGCCGGTGTGATAGAGGTGGGAGGTGCGTTCACAATACAGCGGGGGTCTGGCTGCTCGGGCTGCATCTTTCACAGGGCCAATCGATCCGGACTCCTTTTCTCCCCTTCAAAGCTTTTCATTCACACGGACAAACAGGGAGAAGAAGGAGACGTGAGGAGCAGGAGAAGAGGAGAGGAGTGACTGACGTGAGACTTACTTCTCCTCTCCTTTCTCTTTTATCCTCTGTGGACTCGGAGCCTGGCCTCGGGGTCAGACTCCAGAGAGGAAGAAAGAGGGAGAAAGAGGAGGAAGGAAAAGACACAGGAATGAATACAGAAAAAAGAAGATTGACTGAGCCTGAGTATAAGGCTTGCAGAAAACTTAAGTCTTGTTTTGTTTGGCTTTTTTGGAAAATTTGCCCCAAAAATACTGATAAAGCTGTTTGGGCTTGAAATGGAACAAAATATGTGAAAAAAGATTGATTAGATGAAGACATGTCCTTCAAAATAAAAGCATGTAATAGACCTTTGCCACATGTTTTTAATGGTCTTATTAACGCACCTCAATTATCAAACTCTATTGATAATATTAGTAATATTAAAGGGAATATTGGTGCATTTGGCCTGGAAAATGTGACGATGTTTTAACTGAATTCGTGCTTTGTATCTATTTTATATTACTAATCGAGCATTTCTCCTTTAAAGCAGGGGTTCTTTGACCCCCAAAATAAAGGTGCCAGAGACCGGGGACCCCCACTGTACCTGAAGGTGGCTGAAGCCAGCCCTGCACATTCTAGTATAGTTATGTAGACAAGGCCATCCATTAGGGGGGAAATGGGGGAGCTTCCTGGGGCCAAGCCAAACTGGGCCAGCAAATCATGGTCCATTGTAAATTAAAGCTGTGGTATTTTCTATTTAACCTGAATATAACTCTTATCAAAGAAACACGTTTAATTCATTTGTGTAGTAAGCAGCCCTCTTAGAAATGTAAATCCTTTTGTTAAAACAGAATTCAAATATGTTAAAAATAACTAGAATGGGTTAATATTAACAAAAATTGAGGGAAAGGTGGTGAAACTGGATTTCATAAGTTGCAGAAATGGGTTAGAAATGCAAAAAATTAGAAAGAAGTGGCAAAAAAGGCAAAAATGGGCGTATTAAGTGGTAAAAGGGGATTAAAAAGTGGCTAAGAGATGGTATTTCCATTGCCTTTTTCCATCTATTTATTGCTGGTGTGAAATAAATAGTGGAAAAATCAAGGCTTTCTTATGAGGTATATTTGACCTGCATGGTGGTTCTAGATATAACTGTCCATTAAAAAAAATGGGTTTAGGCAAAGATCTTTTTTTTATGACACCAGGTGCTATAAAACAAGCTTTTAGGAAAAGTCAAAGACTGCCCGTCTTTTAAAACTGTACACATCAAGTAAGATAGAATCAAAGAACAGCCTTGGGTAAATCTGACCCACTGGCAGTTCTAGTGTTAAAATGAACCTCAGCCCCTCTTTGTTCATTGTTACCCCCAATTTCCATATACAGCGTGCGCGCCGTGGAACACCAGCAAATCGTACTGCAGAGCACATCGCTCCCTCTCTAGTCTATCAGAGCATTGCCACAGCCGGCGCTCCAGACCGGCAGCGGTGCATGCCTGGACCGACACTCCACTTCGTTTCAGATACGCTGCAGGTCTATTTTCAGCACCAAACCTCGTAAATTCACTGTCGTTCAGAAAGCACCAACCATGGAAGTCACAAGTGTAGAACATCTGGTTCTTTCAAAATAAAACAAAATGCACGGACTCCCGATCGTAAATCATCACTATATCAACATTACGTCTTATTCTGCAGCAAGAGCAAAGGGTCACCGAGAGGTCAGTAGGTCACAGAGCTACAACAGCGGCATTAATTAGGAAAGTTAACTTTTGGGGATATTTAGACAAAGAATTTTGCATAAAACCACAGATTCTTGAAGCAAACATTAACCTTTTAACTTCCTAATGTACTCACTCAATGGAGGAAGCAATAATATCATGGACTTATACTGGAAAGGATGATGAATTAACCCCAAAAGGTAAAACAGTCCACTGTGGGCTTACTGTTTCTGCGTGAACTCGCAGTTCCCCCGTGATCTCTGCCTGCTGATCAGTACTGTGTGCTGTGGCGCTGCACTCAGGACACGCTTCCAGTGGGCGGGGTCACGCTCCTTCGGTTGGAGCAAACCCGGGGCGCTTCGGTGCACAGCACGTACGCTGTACATGGAAATTGGAGGTTAGAGACATAATGAGGCAGATGTCTGCTTACTCATCGTTCTGAGTTTTTTAAAATTTTGATTCTATCAACAAAATAAAACTTAGCAGCACAGGAGATTTTAGCATGTGCTTTTCTCTAATAAAGTACTTTTTTGTTGTGCGACGGCAGCAGTACAATAATCAGTTTACATTTTATTAATGGCAGCCCCCCCTTGGTTAAATAAGTTTTAATATTTTGTTAACACCATTATCCCAGCTCTAGAAGGTGAGGGTGATCAGATGAGGAGCTCTGGGAGATATTTGTCTGTAAATAAAGTGTTGTCAGATTTGTAAGGTTAAACCATTTCTATTAACAAACAGGGAAAACAAAGCAATGATTATTCAAACACAGATGCCACTGTAGGGGCCCCTCAGGGACCGAGAGCCGGGGCTTCAAAGACCGTCAGCGTTCATTCTGTTCATCTTCAGACGATCATCCGTGTTTTCAGCTTTAAAGGACGTCACGTCACGTGGCAGACGCCGAAACGACAATCCAGCGTTAAAGAAATAATTTAGTCCTTCAGTGAGACGCTGTATTAGCTTTACATCAGGGTCCTTGTTGGAGCTCTTTCATTGAACATTACAGCCGCGTCAATGATAAACTTTTCTTCGAGAGCTCGCCTCATGATGTTTTCCATGGCCGGAGGCGTCAGAGACAATTAGACTTTGGCGATTTCTCTTCCTTTCTTCAGCAGAGCTTCTCGCTAATTTGATGCTCTGGTGAGGAAGATCGTTGGCTTTAATACAAATCATGTTTCAATCGTTACTTGAAGACCTTAAGCCCTGCCCCGGCCCTCTGGAGGACGCGGGTAATGAGGCCTGCTGGGATTTCAATCATTTTTACATCTGTTGAAAAATAAGGAGAAAAGAGAAAACAGAGAAAAAAAAGAAAAATCAACTAACCCTCCTCCTCTTCTATCCCCTTCTTACTCTGCTGAAAAAAATAATTTGTTTTGAGGATTGATAATGAAAAAAACACATGAAGAGCGGCGTTTTCCCTCTACTGTTGTGTTCTCCACGTTCTCCAGCCTTGAAATCTGTCAGCGACTACCTCCATGTTTAGAAGTCCCCCTCCTCTCTCCCCTCACTGCTAAATAAATAAATCTTTCTGATATTAGATTTCAGACACCTCTTTATCACTTTCTCCCATCAGCCCCTCTGTCTCTTCTTCCTCTCTGGAAACAGCAGCTACCCCGCTGAGCACAAACATTACTCCTTCCCTCCTCCCCCATGTCCTCCATCCTTTCTGCTTTAATTCTCTTTAAATACAGAGACCAAGATCTGCCTGAGTAGGAGACAAGAAATGTTCAAACGGATCAGAAAAGCCACCACCATCAACAATACGGGTCTCTGATTATAAGCTTTTATATGACCAAACAACATTATTCCGATCACCTCCATTCATTTAGATGGAACATTTTCACACAGAAAAGGTCATAGCTTGAGCAAAGTACCCAGATAGTTTCTTCTCCTTTCATTTCTGACATCCTTGTGTAGGTCCTGGAGCAAAGGTCCATCATGGTCTAATGCACTGTTACTCAACCCTGCTCAACCAAAGAGCCAAATTGTTGAAAAAATACATTTGCAAGAGCCACAATCTAAGTGGTGAAAAATGACAATTAAAAAAATAATAATTGTGGCAAAATGGTCAAAAAGCGACAAACACTGGGAGAAAAGTGACAAAATGGGTGGGAAGTGACCAAATAATGGCAAAAACGTTGCAAAAAATGAGTCAGAAGAGACTAAAATGGGCAAAAGTCAGAAAAAAGGTGAGAAAAATGGGCAAAAAGTGGCATTTAATTGCAAAAGGTAGCTTAAATGGGTGAGAAGTGGCAAAGAGGGGCAAAAACTTGCAAAAAAGCAGGATAAAAGTGTCAAAAAGAAGTGTCAAAAATGGGCTTAAGCAGCAAACACTGGAAGAAAAGTGGAGAAAGATAGATGAAAAGTGACTTAAATTGGCAAAAGTTAGAAAAAAGGTGGCTTAAATTGGCAAAAGTTAGAAAAAAGATGGGAAAAAAAGGACAAAAGTGGCATTTAATTGCAAAAGTCAGGTTTAATGGGCGAGAAGTGGCAAAAATGGGCAAAAATTGCAAAAGGCAGGATAAAACGCTGATGAGGTGGCAGAGTGCTAAAGTCGCAGACTTTCAATTATGAAGTCCGGAGTTTGAATCTTTTTTTTTCCCCTCTGGGGATCAATAAAGTCTTATCTTATCTTATCTAAAAGTGTCAAAAAGGGGAGAAAAGAGACAGAAAGGAGTGGCAAAAAATGGACTTAAAGCGGCAAACACTGGGAGGAAAGTGGCAAAAATGGTGAAAAGTTGCAAAAAAAAAAGAGTTACAGGTGGCAAAAATGGTCCGAAAGTGCCCTCCACCGGGGGATCTCTATGCTGATTCGACATTGCGGCGCAACAGATTTGCTTGAGTTCAGATTTTTCAACTTTTAGTGAACGAAGGGAACAGCGCAGAGAATGCAGCACCAAGGTTCTAATGGTTTTGGATTTTTCATTAGTTTAAATTTTGATTACTTTTTCACCTTTTTTTCAATTTTCAGTTTAGTTTTAATTCATTTTTACTGCTTTTTCTTTAGTTTAGTTTAGTTTTTATTTTGAAGAAGGCTTCATTTTAGTTTAGTTTTAATGTTAGTTTTAGTTTGTCTGAAATGATCCTTTGGTAAAGTTGTTGTCATCTTCAATAAAATCAGTCAATTTTACTCTCCAGGCTTGGGTGTTCATGTCAGTCATCTATGCTAGCGTCAAAGACTAAAACTAAGGAGATTTTGTCCCCAATTCTATTCCATTTTAGTTTGTTTTAGTTGGATTTTTACATTTCAGTTTTAGTTCTTCAGTTTTAGTTAACTATAATAACCTTGTGCAGCACAAATTCGTCTTAATCACACATTCCACACCAGTAACTGATGTTGAAAGTCATTTATCCATATTTTAATCCTCTTTTCTTTGCTAATGCCATCTGACATATTGTCAGCTTGTATCCCACAATGCATTGTTACTGGATTGTAACAACCAATAGCAGGCTGTTCTGTCAGCATCATGCTAAATAACAACTAAAATCCAGCCGATTCAAAGAAGCACAAGAACTTTTTTTTTTTTTTTTTTTAAATAAATATGTGAATCCTTTGAAAGCTATTTCTCGCAGTATGGGACAAGTTTGTGCAAAAAAACCCTGATTATTGTGTAATTCATAAAAATCTTTGGGTTTTACTTTTTGTTTTTTTCTTTTGTCTTTATAGCCCCATAACTTTTGTAAAACTCAAGTGAAATTTGATGTTTAGAGCTTGACAGGAAGGTGAACCAATGAGTACATTTTCTTCTGGTCATCTTGTAAATCCTCTCCTCCTGGTTCGACCATCTCGGCCTCTTTCCTCCATCAGGACGTGAAATTTATTTGGTAGGGTGCAGTTGGGTCAGAGCGTCCCAGGTGATGAGAAACTTCCTTTAAAATCTGCATTTCTAAGCAGCTGTGAGGGTTGTCAGGAGTCTTGCAGCACTGATGTAAGCGTTACAGAGCCGGTCGTGGTCCACTCTGTCCCAAAGCTCAGGGTTTTCAGATTTTACTCCTTTGCTCAAACGTAAACCTTTTTCCTTATAATTACTTTTGTGTTCATTATGCCATTTTCTGTTGTTCTAATAACCAGACAAAGCTTTAACATGTTTAAAATGCTGTTCCCTCTGAATCACAGATTCAGTTCTGCTAGGATAAATTAAACTGGAATCCCATTTCAAAAGAGAGCTTAATGAATGAAAATAGATTGTAATGCACTGATCAATCATGGACAGGTTTCTCTCGGCAGTGAAAGGACATCAAACAAGCAGGTGGAGCAGATTGTTGTCAAGGTGTCCGAAGAGTTTTGGTAACAGCGTTGATATCTGAAGAATTTCTTCTTCCTCAGAGCTCAGAAACAAATCAAACAAACATTTAAATATCACACTGTCAATGCAGTATGCCTGCACACTCAGCCTTTGAAGCCTCCTGGCAGAGCTGCACCAGGGGGCCCAGTCCAGATTGAAGTCCAGGTTAACTCCCCACCTAAAGCTGGATCAGAAGCACCCTGTAGTGAGACGCCACAACATCAGAGGAGGCGCCCCCCCTCCCTGAGAGCACACGGTGGTCCGGTACACCACCAACATCAACACGTCTCCGTCTGACTGATGCTTCTCTGCTCTGTCTCGTTGTCTTTCTGCTTGTCAGATTCCTCGCTCTGCTGCATCCCTGCCCGTCACTTTGACTCCACAGCTGTCCGATTACCTCCTCCATCACAGATCTGCTCTGCCCACCTGACGGGATCGTTGTATTCTTACCTGCCTGTCTACTGTCTCACCTGTCAGTTTTAGTGTTGCCTGATGAGGTGGACAGTTTTCAAACATAAAACCAGCTCGGTGAAATAAATATGTAAGTATAAACCTTCCTGAAGCACATCCCCTCTCAAAGTGTTTGTGAAACCTTCACATCTGCACATAAAACAGATCACAGCATATAAGGCTGGAAATATATCTGCTGTTAAACCTTACTATGCGTCTGCATCACGAGTGTTCTTGATATACTTGATGATTCATGATGCACGCATGCTAGAGGATGCAGGAGAGCTCAGGCTGTACACAGCTGACAGTGCATGTCAGAGCCGTAGGGATGGTTTGTCCGGTCTCCACACAGGAGACCATCAGAGTGACCATCAGGTTCTTTCACCAGCAATGAATTATGGGGGGAAAAAAACCTTTGCACTGATTTTAACTGATTTTGACATGTAAAAAAGTAAAAAAGGTAGGTTTAAAGGCTCAAAATCTGAGATAAAAATTGAAACTTATAAACTCAAAAGGCATTTAAAGCCAAAATCATGTTTTTAAAAGGCAAGTATATAAGAAAGAAAGTTTGAATCATGATTTTTAAGGGTCAAAACATGAGGTAAAAATTTGAAATCAGAGTTTTAAAGGTCAAAATATGAGATAAATTTCAAAATTATTGGTTAAAAATGTTAAGGGGAAAAATATTTTGAGTTTCACAGGTTAAAATGTTACTTTAAAATTAATATTGAGGATACAAAAGGCCAAATTATGAAACAAAAGTCAGAGTAAGGAGCTGAAAAAGATCAGAAGGTGAGAGAAAAAAATTGTGAGTTTAAAGGTCAAAATATTACTTAAAATTTTAAAATTGAGGACTAAAAAAAGGTGAAATAAGATTAAAAAGTCAAAAATGTGAATTGAAAAGGTCAAAATATGAAATAACTAGAATGGCCGTCTGAGGCGGCAGACCCACGCCTAAGCAGCGCCACTGAGGAACCCACGCTCCCATTGATTACTATGGTGTTCAAAATTTCGAAGTCCGAGAAAAACCGAATGGGTGCGTGGATCATCACCAAAATCTAATCAATTCTTCCCTGTCATCATCCCAATATTCCCTGAAAGTTTGGTGAAGATCCGACTTTCCATTCTCAAGTTATCTTGTACACATACAAACAAACAAACAAAGATACGGAACCCTTTCCATAACCCCCTGCCGATTTCATCGGTGTGGGTAAAAAGTCAAAACCATAACTTTGTGTCAAAACTGTGAGATGCAAAAATCAAGAATATGAAATGAAAACAGAAATGTAGTTTTCCATATTCCTAACTTTTTATCTAATTATTTTAACCCCTTAAAGCGTGTTGTCATATTTGAAACATACTTTAATGATACCTCTATCTAATCAATACGACCATAAGTTACTAAAAAAAAAAAAAATTCTGAATACAATCTGATAAATGATAAAAATGCCCTCAAGTAGATTATCAGTTACCAAAAACACCTAATGTATCAAATGAGATACAAAAAATATATATACAGTGCTTAACAAATTTATTAGACCATCACCCAAAGTAAGGTTTATGCCACAGCTGCCCTAAATTAACAGCATTGGTAATTACCAAAATCATTTTTTATGTTTCTGCAATGTTAATACACCAATATGTAGAAGCTCTTTAACCCAAATGATATTTTTAATGCTAAAATATAATTATTCTTGTTATCCATGAATTTTCAAATTCACTGATTTACGAAGAAATGAAAAAAAAAATAGTAAAGCACATTAATATTTCTTGATTAATATGTCAAATTATAGTTATTTATTTGCATTCCTGAACAGAAAAATGAGTTTTAGTGGTTGAATGTTATGCTTGATTCATTTCTGATTGCTCAGAGAAGCCCAGTGAGCCAGCTTAAATTTGGGTGAATTCAGTTTGAAATTCCTCATTCCTGTTCAAAGTGGTAAAATGTGGAGAGCTGACTGAAAATGAAAGAGTCCGCATTAAAGCACTTCATGATGCTGGATGGTCTCTGAGACAAATATGACAGGTGGTCTAATAAATTTGTTAAGCACTGTATGTTAAATTTTATGGAAATTTAGATTTTTTGAATTCCAGTAGAAAGTGAAATAAACATTTCAGATCCAAAAAATGTGAATTTTCTGGCTATAATTTGTGTTTTCAGGCTTTAAAGGGTTAACTTTTTCTTATTTTTATGACAGAACAAGTACTTTTAAAATTGTCAGGGTTAGGTTTACATTTTTAAACTGGAGAAACTCTGCAGATCAGTGGGCCAGTTATGATAAAAATATGACATGATCTGGCGGGCCAGGTATAACTGCACCATGGGCCAGATTTGGCCCCCAGACCTTGAGTTTGACACCCCTGGCCTAGCGGTCTACGGCACTACCCATGCGCGCAGGCCGCCCAGGTTCAGGTAAGGCCTGTAGTTCTTTGCCACATGTCTCTCCCCACTCTTGTCCCGTTTCCAGCTCTATCCAGTGTCCTCCTCTGTGAAAAATAAAGGCGTTAAAAAGACCAAAAATACATCTTTAAAAAAAAAAAAAAAAAAACACAAGAGTCATCATCATAACTGGATTAGTAGCATACTGTTCACATCTTTGTGTGTTAGTAATGTCATCTAAACCAGTGAGTTCTTCAGCCGTCATATCAGAACATGCTCTCGCTCCTTCATGACACATCCATGCTCCATACTGCTCTGGGCTTCTTTCACTGTTGGCCTGATTGCTCTTCATGTTAAAGCTGCTTCTAAATGCTCTCTCTGCTCTACGCTGACCCATTTTCTTTCTTTACTGTATAACATTTTATTTCCTCGCCTGTCACTTCCACTTCATCAGAGGGAGCTGCACATATGAAGGCCTGCTGCTTTAGGTGAAGACTGATCCTATATGGGAAACCTTCTCTAATGTTTTCAAATGTAAAACCAGAGAAACTCCTCCTGTTTTCACTAGATTTTTACTCTGGAGATTCTGTCCTAGCCGTGGGCCTACATGTGCTTTGTGGACTTTAGAGTCCTACAGTCATGTTGTTTGGGGGACTATCCTACTAGAGGATGCTGCAGAATATGAGGGCATTTCTTTTCTTTGCAAAGCAGCTGGGATGAGGGTCAGCACCTCCAAATTCGAGGCCATGATGGATTCCACATGAGGGAGAAAAGCTGATAAAAAGGCCTTTCTTGGTTCACGCTGTGAGCTACTCGACAAACATTCTGCAATTTTTGGAACACAATCAGGAAGGTCACATTTAACTGCTTTTCTCCTACAATATGTAATAGACAAGCATGTAATATCCAATGTTTCCATGGCAATGACAAACAAGTTGAGTCTGTCATGTTGGCTTTATTATGACAGACACCGTACCAAGACATGCCTAATGTAACAAAGAAATGAGGAAATTAAGGATTTCTTTGGGGAAAACAGATTTCTACAGAATAACATTGATTAAAAAAAGCATGTAAGGGAAAATAAGTGACTGCATAAATACTCATCTTCAGCTGCAATTACACCACGTTCCAAATTATTATGCAAATTGGATTTTTGTGCCATAAACATTTGAATTTTTTTGTTTTTCAGTGAAACTCATGGATGATATTGTGTCTCAGGGCTCTTTGGATCACTGAAATCAATCTCAGACACCTGTGATCATTAATTTGCCAGGTGAGTCCAATCAAAGGAAAACTACTTAAGAAGGACATTCCACATTATTAAGCAGGCCACAGGTTTCAGCAAGATGGGAAAGAAAAAGGATCTCTCTGCTTATTTTCAAACAGTCTTGTTCACTGATGAGTGCCGTGCAACCCTGGATGGTCCAGATGGAGGAGTAGTGGATGGTTGGTGGATGGCCACCATGTCCCAACAAGGCTGTGATGTCAACAAGGAGGGGGCGGAGTCATGTTTTGGGTTAGAATCATGGGGAGAGAGCTGGTAGGCCCCTTTAGGTTCCCTGAAGGTGTGAAAATGACCTCGGCAAAGTATCTAGAGTTTCTAACTGACCACTTTCTTCCATGGTACAAAAAGAAGAACCATGCCTTCTGTAGCAAAATGATCTTCATGCATTACAATGCACCATCTCATGCTGCAAAGAATACCTCTATGTCATTGGCTGCTATGGGCATAAAAGGAGAGAAACTCATGGTGTGGCCCCCATCCCCCCTGACCTCAACCCTGTTGAGAACCTTCGGAGCATCCTCAAGCTAAAGATCTATGAGGGTGGGAGGCAGTTCACATCAAAACAGCAGCTCTGGGAGGATATGCTGACATCTAGCAAAGAAATTCAAGCAGAAGCTCTCCAAAAAACTCATACGTTCAATGGATGCAAGAATAGTGAAGGTGATATCAAAGAAGGGCTCCTATGTTAACATGGAACTTGGCCTGTTAAGATGATTTTGATTGAAATAGCTTTGATTTCAGTAAATATGACCTCCTAATGCTGCAAATACATCCATCCATCCATTTTCTATACTGCTAATCACATTCAGACCATGACCATTCGCAGTTCTTTACAACCTATAAATTGTTCTGAAACTCTGTTGTGCATAATAATGTAGAACAGTGCATCCTGAGTTTTTATTTAAGAAAAAAAAATAGTTATCATTGGGAGGTTTGTTTAATACAATATAAATTATGCTCTAACAGTTGATGACTTAAAAATTACATTTGCATCGACTATCTAGGAAAATCAGAGAAAAATATCATTTGCATAATAATTTGGAACGCGGTGAACAGCTCTGAGTCTGCTACTCCATTCCTCTTTGATAAACTGCTCAACCTCTGTCAGGTTGTATGGGGTACAAATCTGTTTTTAGTCTGGTATTAAAGAAGGTTTTTGGGAAAAAAGCCAATCTATTGATTATGTGTTTTTAATTCAAATCCACTGATAATGTTCAGTTCCAGATCCACGAGGGCATTTTTTATTCAAATATGACTGACTCATGTTCACAGATCTAAAGACATCTATCATGAGTCATGAATCCAGCAGAAAGACGGAGTCACAGCTTCAGGTGAATAAAAAAAAACAGGTGAATATTTACCTGGAAAGACTGAAGAGCAGCTCTGAAAAGCATCAGTGAGTCAGTGAGTGAGGGGTATCACAGGCTCAGGTCTTCTCCTCTGCAGATGTCAGACACTGGCTGAGTGACAACTAACCTCCCTCGGTGCAACTTATTGATCAGCCTGAGACCCTGCTGCTAAAACACAGACATGTTCTGTGTGTGCGACAGAGAGAGGGAGGAAGGGGGGCGTCTAACTGACCCAGCTCATTTAGTCAGCTAATGCCCCCAAAATTTAAATCAGTTTCTAACCAAGGCAAGCTTACTTTTATGGTCACAGGTTTAGCTCAACTTGTGAAGGATGTGCCTGTGTAGCAGGTCTGAATGCACGTCTCCTAGGCCAAAACAAAGATCCAGGTATTTGGGGATGTCTTGGATGCTGCCATAAAGTCTGTGTCTCAACAACAGACTTGGACTCACACATGGGGTGACGGGTACTCTGAGCAGGACAGTGTGGCATCCCCAGTATCTCAGCATGCAGATGAAAGTCAGACTCTTTCGATCCTTGGTTCCCCTGGTCTTGGTGTACTCTTGTGAGGCCTGGATGTTGACTGATGGCCAAAGGCGCCAGCTGGAGTCCTCTGTGACGACCTCTCTTCGCATGTTTGGGTATCATTGGCAAGACAGGGTGTCTAATGCTGACATGCTCAGGAGAACGGGGATGGGGAGGGACCACTGCCCGATACGGCTTTTACAGGCATCTGGCGCACTACATACTGGGTGCCTAGGACCCAGTGGGCTGGTTGCCAAGGGTGACTGTGTGCATCCTGAAGGAGGCAGGTAAGAGGATACCTGAAGACATGGGGCATAGGCCTGAGACAGGCCTGGAGGATGGACACCAGGAGGCCAGAGCAGTACAGGACCAAAGCTGATGAAGTGCCAAACTTGCATATGCTCCCATACCTGACCTGACCTTTGAAAAGTCTAAATGTCCTCTGCTAGGGGTAAAAGGGCATCAGGGTGGATTCTGTAATGCTGGATGTTGTAATATTTCTCAAACAGCAGCCAGATATGAGAAAGAGATTTTTCTGAAATTCTGCCTGTGTTTTTTTTTTTTTTTTTTTTTAACCATGTTTGTCTGGCTGCAAACATGGGTTAAAAATCCAAAAAGTGCCGTACTTCCTGCGGTTAGAGCAGATCTAGGTTGGTTCATGCTCCCACTACAAAAGAATCACACCAGAATCCAAATAAAAGTGGACAGAGACCCAACTTTTTACGTCTAAATTCCACTAGATGCATGTTTGGTCTATCGCTGCTTCATCAGCAGATGTGCAGGACTTCTGTCTTTGCTGGATGTTGGACCCTTGTGCATCAATTTAGCACGGAGAAGATCGAGCAAGGCAGGAATTTTTGGGAAAGCCAAATTATAATATCCGGACTGAAATATTCCATGTTGAAACAGATGGATATATTGCTCAGCCCTACCTCAAAGTCTACTTACTAGATTCATGTTTTTCTCTGCAAAGATAAGCCTCTGCCTGGTTGCAGCTTTGTCTGTTTCTCTTCTTATCCAGGATTTGAGAGGCAGCGGTGGCATGCATGCCAATCACTTGCACGTTCAGCTGCCTCTTTAACTTCCTCTTTAAAAAAGCAGTCCTTGTACCAGGATCTAAGAAGGTAGAGGTGCAGGAACGTTGATCAGACTGTATTTGTTCAAATCTTTTGCAAGCAGACTATCATAAAAAAAGCTTGTAGCAGTAGTTTAGGGCAGTTTCAAACTGTGATCAGTCTAACTCAGTGCATAAAAAGACTCAAACAGTATTGTTTAAAACTGAAAACAACGAAAGCAATTTTAAAAACAGCTTAAATTAGAGCTACAGACTCTCTGACTCTTTTCATCTTTTCAGTGTATTCTGACGTCAGCGGATTAAACTGCAGTAGTTTACCTCTGTTCACAAAGTCAACGACAAGCATCCCAAACTTCAGAGAAGCTCCTGTTAGTTAAAAATATTAGCCCACTGTTGAAATCTGCAGTTAATTAGCTCACATCATTGCACTGATTAATCCTACATTTAAAGAGGTAGTGAACACTTTCACATTTTTCCATCTGTACACTGAGGGGTCTGACTGAACTATAAGACACATCATTGTTGGTGTTATAGCTGAAATTTGCACCAAACTGATCTGGATTTTACAGCTTTTAATTAGCTCAAAAGGACATCTGCCTTGAAAAATCTTTTCTGAAAAGGTGGGGCTTATGTGACGTAGAATCCTACTTTTTACTTTTTTATATAAAGGTAGAGCATTACCATCTCTAACTGACTTTCCCATTTAGAGACCACTCCCATCCTCTCCTGCACCTGCACTGCTCCGGCTCTGAGAGCTCCAGCTTTAGTAACGCCGCTGCTGGAGCCAATGGACCGAACAGGTAGCGATCAGAACCACCACGGTCCGCCACCACACTACAGCCTGCGTCAGGGGGACTCTGGAGGGAAAACTCCTCCACTTTAAAAGATCGCTATGAGGCAGCAGTGCTGTGGGACTCTGTGTCTCTCTCTGACGAGGGGACATCACTGTCACTCCTGCCTCATCTGGAAAACCCCGTCCTTTTGCCCTTCCTCCTCTCAGTACCAAACTGCTCACTCTCTGTGCATTTTTTCAAATTACAGAGGTGGGCGGAGTCAGCTCTGAGCCGGGGGTTCACTTACACTTTAAAATACTACATTCAACCTACTTTGTCATCTTAATCTAGCACAGGGGTGTCAAAGGCCCAGGGCAGTGTTAATTTTGACAGCACTTTTTAGTTTAGTTGTAGTTATAGCCTTTTGCCAAAAATATCTTTTACTTTTAGTCATAATTTAGTCATCTAAATTGTTTTAGTTTTAGTCTAGTTTTAGTTGAAAAAACTTCCCAACATTTTAGTCGATGAAATTTACAGTAAATTTAGTCGACTGATTGGATCTCTCCCCAACTTACCCCACCAACACACAGCTAAAGCAGTTGTGATTTGATCTCCCCCGTATCTTATCCCACCTTTCCACACACCTGTAAGCTGTAAGCAAAGTAGCTGTGACTGGATATATATGCCTAACTTGCTCCTACTTTCTACATGACAAAATTAGGTCTGATTGGATAAAGTCTCTGTCAAACATTTTCGTCTAATTTTTATTTGTTGACTAAATTTTCAATTAATTTTGTTAGTTTTTGTCCATGTGTACTTGTTTTTATTAGTTACTGTCTCGTCGTCAGGGGAAAAAAGGCTTTTAACGAAAACTATAACGACAATAATTAGTCAACAAAATTAACACTGGCCCAGAGGCCAAATCCAGCCTGTTGTGTGGTCATACCTGGCCTGCTAGATTATATCATATTTTTAATATAAGTGGCCCACTGAGGCCTGCAGATTTTCTCCAGGACAAAAATGTGAACTTAACCTTGATGATTTGGAAAATGTTCAAGTCACAGAAAAATTTAAAAAAAAAAAACGAAGGATGAAAATAGTTACATAAAAAGTCAGGATATGGTAAAGAAATTGTGTATTCATTTTATTTTTTTCAATTTTGCATTTTACAATAATAACTGAAACTCATTATTTTCATATAAGTTCTCATATTCTGCCTTCTCTAATTTATAAATTTGACCTCTGTAATTTTTTTTTTGTTTTTTTTTTACCTTTTAGGTCCCAATTTTAAATTTTAAGTCATGTTATAAATTTTTTGACACATTATTTTTTATTTTCTGTAAATATTCGACCTTTTCAACTCCTAACTTTGACTTGCAATCCCATATTTTGACCTTTAAGCCTCACTATAAGCCGCTTTTTTAAAAACATTATTTTGACACTTAATTTTGTGTTTTGACCTTTTGAACTAATAAGTTTGATTGTTTATCTCTGATTTTAAGCCCTTAAACTTATCATTTTGACTTCTTTTAATCTCAAAATCATTTATTATCTTTGCTAATTTTCCACTCATAATTCATTACTGTTAAAAATAAGGTTGACAGTTTATGGTTAAATGTTGACCCTGTCAGGCCCTCAGATTCAAAATCCGGCCCATGCTGTGATTACGTTTGACACCCCTGATCTGGCACATCTAAATATTGAACATTGTAAAATTTAACACTTCATCAGCTCTCAAATGTTCGGACGAGTGTTCCAGAGCATTTTCAGATTTCGTTCATAACTAAGAACAACCACAGAAAAAACCCTGAATGCCAGAATCTTCTCAAAAAATGTGTTACATAGTTAAAGAACTGTCTTTTTGTAAGAACAGTTAGCTAGTGAGGCCATGGTCACTTACTTTGCATCAGTTTGACTCAATAAGCCTTTTTAGCCCTTCAAACTAGCAAAGTAAATTCAATGAAAAGTGCAGAATTATTTTCAGTTTGGTCTTTATATGCCTAAAAACTTTAGGTTCCTGTTGCTCTCACAGGCTCAGACAAAAACCCAGAACTGTTCATCCGTGCACGACTAATGAAAGTTTATAAAAAGCCTCACATTTAACTCTTCCCTGAATGTGACCTGTGTTCTTAGTAAAGGCCCGTTTGGGGAAATGTTGAGAAATCACTAAATTAGAAATGGCTGAAGCATGTTGAAGAGAAGACAGAGACCAAAAAAATAATACAACACCTCATCCCAGGATAACCTCTGGATCGTGTTAAACTTCATAAATTGATGATTATATCAGGAGTCGTGAGAGAATTCGAGGCTGGATCTACCTTAAAAAACTTCTCCCGTGGAAAAAGCCGAGCCTAAATCTTCACCTGAGCTGCTGTGAGGCCACCGAGCCTCTCCCAGGTGTGAGCGTGTTCAACAGAGTGTAACATGTTGGAGAAAATACACAGCATGTGTGCTGAGTCAGCATCCCCCTGCAGGAGTTGGTTGCAGTTTGCACAGGTGGATCCAAACAAAACTGCTGCCAGGAAGTGCTTGTAGAGGCCGGAGCTCCCTGAAGGTCGTGGGCTTGTCGAGGATTATCTGAAGATCCTCGTTTAATGTTGGTACGAAGAGCCCGGGCTCATCACAGCACCAGGGAGCAGCTAAGACTGAGGCCTGAGGACTCCTCAAGACAGTTAGCAAAACAATGCTCCAATACTGCCATCGTGTGGTCACAGATGCTATTGCATCCCCTTGGGTTTAACTCCACAGTAATAAAAAACAGCTGTTTAACATTATCTGCCTCCTGCTTCTCAGCTCATTCAACCTTTAATTATTGCCTTCATTTAAGGAGAATTCAGAGATTTTTTTTGCTACCTGAGTTGATTTTGTCCCATTTCTAATAAACGGTATTTTATTGCACTATTTATACTTTCTTTCTCTTCCAACTCTTCTCATTTTCTACTGTCTACTTTTTGCAGTTACATGGTGTTGGTGCTAGGAATAGATGCCTTTTTGTAGTTGCAATTACGAGTCATACTAGGGTTGGTAGTATCAGCATTGTCCCTACCTGGAGCTTGCAAGTTACAACGTCATTTAGCAGATGTTTCTGTCCAAAGCAAGTGAGAGGCAAAAAAAAATGTTGTAAACACTGTACATAGCATGGTGAACATGGTGCATGTACAGAGCATGGTGCACATGGTGCATGTACACAGCATGGTCCACATGGTGTATGTACACAGCATGGTGCACATGGTGCATGTAAAGATCATGGTGCACATGGTGTATGTACAGCACATGGTGCAGTTACATGGTGTATGCAGCATATGGTTCATATGGTATACATACAGAGCATGGTGCACATGGTGTATATACAGAGCATGGTGCACATGGTGCATGTACAGAGCATGAAGCAAATGGTGTATATACAGAGCATGGTGTGCATGATGCATGTGCATAGCATGGTGCACAGGGTGCATGTACATAGCAGGGTGCACATGGTGCATGTACAGAGCATGGTGCACATGGTGCATGTAAAGATCATGGTGCACATGGAGTATGTACAGCACATGGTGCACATGGTGCATGTACAGCACATGGTCCAGAGGTTCTTGCTCCCCATATAACATTCAGGCATCAGCAGGGTCACGTGACTATAGACAACCTATTCCAGCACATTCTGAGTAGTGTAGCTGTCCCTTGCAGTCCAGAACAAATGGGTTGAATTTTCAACTGTTAGGAGCAATGACTGCTTATCTTTGCACTTTAATGATCGTGTTGGTTGCATTTATCGGATACAGACAGCTTTTAGAACTAAAAAAAAAAAAAAAAAATGGGTGTTGAATTCCTCTTATACTCTGGATTTTACAGTAACAACCTGGACTCCACCATCTCTTTTGTTTCTCCTTCAGCTGAGGATGTGCATGTCCTTCTGGTCTTTCCCTCCTTTCTCACCCTTGGTGTCTGCCCTCCCCCCTTGTATCTCCCAAACATCATTGTAGAAAGTAGAGCATGTATTTATTATTAATGAGAGCAGCTCTGAGCTGAATGGAGGCAGGGAAATAAAGTTTGTGATCCCTGCCCTTTATCTCTTTAGGTTTACAGCAGACCAGAAGTGGTTACACTAAAACAGGCTTTGCAAATATTAAACCTGGGATGAATTCATGGATGAGTACAGTAACGCAGTCGGAGTTTGAAAAGCAATTTTATTTTTATAAAACGATATAGAAACAGTTTATACATTTCAAATGTTTACTTTTTATGCTGAAGGCCAAACAATCTTCCCATTTGTCCTGCTTTGTGCAGTTATTGGCCAGGACTGCTCAGGTGTGCAGATGGGCGGAGCTTCTACAGAGTGGCGTCTCTAAAAATCTTCACTCTGAAAACAGTCTTAGGGTGACTTTAAATGCATGTAATTTAAAGGTCAAAACACTCAGATAAACCTTGTTTTTCAGGAATACCCACCTCAATGGAAAAGACTGGCTGTATGTGGAGGAGCTTACAAAGAAAATGTGAAACAGGTGTGTGATTGAGCCAACAGGCAGGTGAAACTAATGTGTGTGGTACAAGATCAAAATGGAGAGAAATGCAGAAGGGCAGAACCAGGCAAGACACACAAGACAAGAAACAAAACATTATATAGAACACTAAACTTAGGCCGAAAGGCTTTTGCACACCAGATGCATGTTTGGTGCAATTAAACCACAAATTCACTCCGTAGCCAGTCAATGCAGGCTTGCAACTAAATTGCACATGCTAGGTGCATCTCCTAATCAGAGAAACGCCCCTCTTATGCCCATATAAGGGCATGAAGCTGAAGGATGGTGTGCAAACAGAAGAGAGGAAACACAGTAATGTCCAAATGAAAAGAAATCATTAAAACAGTCACAGTACTTCTATAGTTCTAAAGTGAATGTAGTGTTGCAATAAATGACACCAAAAGAAGATTTTATTCTGTTTTTAGCACCAGTAATGAATCTAAATATATGCTACAAACATAAATTGGATGAAATCACTGGTGAAGTGAAGGGACCCGCAGACCAAAGGGCCCCGACAATTTTTAGGATAGCGGATATACATCGCCTGCATTCCTGGATTTTTCCCACTGCAGCGCAGTGGTATTGGCATCTGGAATTATACAGGGTAACCAATTACAGCTATCCCCGCTTGGTACAGTCTGCCTCCTGTAAGCACTAAGTAGCGGACAGACATGTCAATCAATCAGCACCTCCAGCCTCATCCAACCCCCACCTCCCACCTCAACTCTCACGAGCCAATCACAGCCCGGTTTGCTGACACACCGGTAGTTTGCTCAGAGATAGCCGATACAGTAGCATGTCCAAACAACCGGAATTATCTGGATGCTAGCATTAAAGGAACAACTGCAAAGGAGGAAGGACTTCTGAAGCAAAGAGAGAAGTTTTGAGGTTTTATTTTCAGTGAATAGGTGGAAATCCTGATGGCTCAAACCCTGGGGGTCCAGTCGCAGCAGCAAGTTTAGCTAACCACCGGGCAGGTGCTAACTAGCCGGACAGGTGCTGACCAGCAGCTGCTGCTGTCAAACCCATTTCATGATCACAGACTCATATGGCCCTTTTCCACCGGCCTGTCTTAGCCCTACTCTACTAAACTTGACTCGACTCTACTCAGTTTGTGTTGCATTTCCACAGGTGCGGTACCTCGTACCAGATACTATTTTTTAGTACCTGCTCTGCTCTGGTTCCAAGCAAGCTGAGCCGATACCAAAAGTAAGCTGGCTGAGTAAACATCTAAAGGTAGGCTTCATTTCACCTGTGATCATCTGTGATAAAATTAAAATTATATTCTGCAATCATGCATGTTTGGGAGTATAGAGGTGTTCCTGTGGCATAAAGCTGCTGTCTGTGTTGTCCCACACCTGCTGTTTAAGTTTAAATGAGGTTATCAGAGTTATTGTGCAAAGTTGTTGGATTTCTATGCATTACATGCAGTGACAGGCCTGCATGTTAACTCATGCAGACTGTAATATTGTTGACAATTTCAGCACCTTTGTGATGCAAAACATCTGTTTGCATTTTGCTTTTGTTGTGCTTGTGCAGCTTTATTGCTTTGTGCTTAGCAGACATTGGTGCTCCTCATTATTGTTGGCAGGAATAAATAAATATGTATTTTTTTTATTTTTTGTTAAAAGCTTTCCTATAAATAAGAGTTCGGCTGATTGGACCTGAGTTTTAATAGGCCTGGATTGAGAGAGACAGAGAGAAAATGTGCGTGTGTGAGAGAGAGAGTATTTGTGTGTGAGAAAGAGAGTATATGTGTGTGTGAGAAAGAGAGTATATGTGTGTGTGAGAAAGAGAGTATATGTGTGTGTGAGAAAGAGAGTATATGTGTGTGTGAGAAAGAGAGTATATGTGTGTGTGTGAGAGAGAGAGTATATGTGTGTGTGAGAAAGAGAGTATATGTGTGTGTGTGAGAGAGAGAGAGTATATGTGTGTGAGAGAGAGAGAGAGTATATGTGTGTGTGAGAGAGACAGCACATCGATTTACAATGAAGTTTCCAATAGACGTGGCTCTGATAAATGTAGAGTTTATCATAAAGAGAGCAGTGATGATCCACATGGACCGGATCCTTCTATTGTGCTGTTCTATTCACTGGTAAACTGAGAAATACTGTCAGACTAGATGATCAGCCCATCCTTTTTTTTTAATGACCTCTCAGTCATTTTCTGTGAGAAGTGCTGTTGCTCTCTCCCATGCGCCAGGTTGGCCAGGGACGAGGAGCTGACTTATTCATAATGACAAATATAAAAAAAATACAAGGGCCCACTTAAGGTGAGCTGTGGGGGCGGGCGTGGATTTGTGTTATGGGGCTGTCTCATATTAGGGATGGGAACAATTAATCGATGATGGATTAATTGGTCGTTAAGAATTTGGTCGATCACGGGGAATTTAGTCAATCTGATGTTGGCATTTAATAAAGAGACTAAACACGTCTTACTCTGCACTGCACAACAATATCTACCGTCATGACATTATGAGTGGGCTTTGTTTTTGTTTGTTTGTTGTTTTTTTATGAGGCCCGCTCTCTGTTATATGATGGGCTATTGCCTTTGGATTCCTTCTAACTTTATTTTGTGAAAAAAATGGCAGCCAACTAAGGCTAATGTTTGTTGTGGTTGTTTTGGGGTTTGAATAGTTTTTTGAGATGCATATTTTTTTTGCGCATCCTCGCAATAGGTTATACAATAGACCATGCCTTATTTATGTTTAAGAGCCCTGGGCTTTTGAAGGGTGAAAATAAATAAATCATTGAGAAACACACTCATTAGTTACATATACAGTGCTTAACAAATTTATTAGACCACCTGTCATATTTGTCTCAGAGACCATCCAGCATCATGAAGTGCTTTAATGCGGACTCTTTCATTTTCAGTCAGCTCTCCACGTTTTACCATTTTGAACAGGAATGAGGAATTTCAAACTGAATTCACCCAAATTTGAGCTGGCTCACTGGGCTTCTCTGAGAAGTCAGAAATGAATCAAACATAACATTCAACCACTAAAACTCTTTTTTTTTGTTCAGGAATGCACGTAAATAACTATAATTTGACATATTAATCAAGAAATATTCATGTGCTTTACAATTTTTTCAGTTTTTTTGTAAATCAGTAAATTTCAAGAAATTATAGATAACAATAATAATTATATTTTAGCATTAAAAATATCATTTGGGTTAAAGAGCTTCAACATATTGGTGTATTAACCATTGCAGAAACATAAAAAAATGATTTTGGTAATTACCAATGCTGTTAATTTAGGGCAGCTGTGGCATAAACCTTACTTTGGTTAGGGTGGTCTAATAAATTTGTTAAGCACTGTATATATATATATATATATATATACACACACATTTTTTTTCCGTGTGTGCTTTATTCTGTTCTGCTTGTTTCAGTTTTCTGTGCAGCACCTTTGAGACTTTGTGTTGGTAAAATGTGCTACACAAATAAAGTTGGATTGGACTGGATTAGTTGCGCCACATCCCAACCTGCACCGGGGTGTGAGGGCCCTTCAGTGCTTCTTGCAGCCCTAGTTTCATTTTGCATCCCAAGATTATAACCTAAACTTAGGATTTTGACTTTTTATTATATATTTTGACCTTTTGAATTCATAATTTTTGCCTTTTCTCTCATATTGTGACCTTTTAGGTTCATAATTTTTCATTTTAAATCTTATTACGACCTTTTAAACTCCTTACTTTGACTTTTAAGCCCATATTTTCACTTTTTAAACTCCTGATCTAGAATTTTATATCATATATTGACCTTTAAGAGTCACAATTTTGAATTTTATCTTCTATTTTAACCTTTTAAACCCTTGATTTTGTATTTTATCTCATATCTTGACCTTTAAACTCACTATTTTAACTCTCTGTCTCATATATTTGCCTTTTAAAACCTTTTTTGACTTTTAATTTTGTATTTTGACCTTTAAGATTTATAAAGTTGGCTTTTTATCTTAGATATTGAGCCTTTAACTAATTTATTTATTTAGCATTTATTTGACATGGACACAGTAACATTGATGCTGTGATATTTAATCATTTTGACTTTTCTTTTTTTTTTTAAATCTTCATCATTTATCATCACTGTTTAATTTTCACTATAATTCATTACCTGTGAAAACACGGTTGACTGTTTACAGTTAAATGTGGACCCTGTTAGGCCCTCAGGTTAGACCTAAATTCAGATTTCAGCCCCTGCTGTGATTGAGTTTGACACTCCTGCTCTGATGTATCAAAATCACCACTAGAGGGAGCTAGAATCCCATATGTAACCTAAGGGTATGCTTCTCTCTCAGTCTCAGCTGATTGATAGAGAGTTGACTATTAATGTGGATCATCTCTATGCCCATAGGTGGTTTTACCTGGCAGTCACTAAAGGGGCTAAAATACATACAGGCATTAAGTGTGAGGTGTGCATCCAAATTATGTCGACAGTGTAGATGTAGTTAAGGATGTGAATATGGTGCAAAGAGGGCAAGAAATGGCATCAAGATACAGCTAGATAATCAGAACAGAATCTCTTGTAAAGACCCTGCTGAGGTTCAAGCAGCCCCACTGTGAATTCTTATCAGGTTAATTATTGTATGGTATTTTCAAAACATCAAATCAATCATCAATTCACTTGTATTGTTACTCTCTGAATAGATAATAGGCAAGCACTGCTTGCTGACAGTGTTGTACTCTGTCATTGTTGTATTCGGTGACTAGAGGTTTGCTGCACTAGTCTCACAATTCAGTTATTGTGCCTTTGATTCAATATCAGGATGCAAAAGTCGACCATCATGTAGATTCCTCTTTTCTTCTAACAGTCGGTAAACGTCTGGGAAGTGAGGAGACCACTGCAAGGGTTTTGGGAGAGGAATGTTGTCCCATTCTTGTCAAATGTAGGATTCTTGCTGGGTCATCTTTGTTGGATTTTTTCTTTTCTGATGCTCCAAATTTTTTCTATTAGTGAAAGGTCTGGACTGCAGGCAGACCAGATAAGGACTCGGACTCTTCTCCTGTGAAGCCATGCTATTGTGATGGATGTAGCAGTGTCTTGTTGAAATAGTCGCAGCCTTCCCTGACAGAGACATTGTCTGGATGGGAGCATATGTTGCTCTAAAACCTCTTTCTACTTTTCAGCATTGATAGTTCCTTTCCAGATGTTAGAACTGCCCACGCCATAGGCACTAATGCAACCCCATACCATCAGAGATGCAGGCTTTAGACCTGAGCCAGGAGAACAAGCTGGATGCTCCCTCTCCTCTTTAGTCCAAGGGACATGGCATCTGTGGTTTCCTCTGACCACAGAACAGTTTTCCATGTTTCCTCAGTCCATGTTAAATGAGCTTTGGTCCAGAGAAGACAGCGGTGTTTCTGGATCCTGCTCACATATGGCTTCTTCTCTCCATGATGCAGCTTTAACTGTCATTTGTGTTGGCAGACAATGATTTCTGGAAGTGTTCCCGAGCCCACGCAGTGATTTCAATACAGAATCATGCCGGTTTTGAATGCAGTGGCCCCTGAGGGCCCCTTCAGTCTTGCCCCTTGCTCACAGAGATTTCTCCAGATTCTCTGAATCTGTTGATGATATTATGGACTGTTTTTTTAATTGTTGTACACTTTAAGACTCAGTTTTCCTCAGATAGGTGAACCTCTGCCCATATTTACTTCTGAGGGACTCTGCCTCTCTTAAATGCTCCTTTACCCAGTCATGTTACTGGCCTGTTGCCAGTTGACCCAATTTGTTGCAAAATGCTCCTCCGGTAGTTTTTCATTCTCACCACTTACTTTTCCAGCCTCTTGTTGCCCCATTCCTACTTTTTTGAGTAGTGTTGCTGCCATGAGATTCAAAATGAGCTTCTTTATTTTTCATTTTACACAGCGCTACAAATTTAATAATGTGGATTATAAAATGTTTGGGTTTTCATAGACTAAGTTAAAATGTTCATTACTTTTAGTCACATTTTAGTCATCTTTAACCCTTGATTGTGTTAATGTAGCTTTAAAGACAAAGACTAAATTTTAAAATTGATGCCAAAATTAACACACATTCCCTAAGAACTATGTGACAGTTCAATCATAGATATGAAACATCTCTCCTAATGTTTCCAGCCAAAAGGATTGTCCAGATTCCATGTGTGTCATCTGGTGGAGCCATCATGCATAGGTCAGAGAGTGACCGACCAATCAGCATCATTCAAGGAAAAGGAGTCTGTAGCGATGCGCTAGTCACATGACAGTGGCTGCGTTATGGAGCATACTCCTTGGTGCCATTGCACACCTGCTACGGTACACCAAACTTCACTTTTTTCCAACAGTTTACCAAAAATATAAGTAAATTATTAAAAAATAAGCAGTGAAAAGACCCCTCAGGTATTTTGGGACAACCTTGTGTGTGTTTGACTTTTGCTGTGTTTGTGTGTTTCTGACCTTTGACCTTTACTTCCTGTTGAAGTGGTGGGCCGTCAGCTACCCAGAGTCCTCAGTGGGGCCAGCTGTCAGGGCCTCCGTCCAGCGTTTTCCAGCTCAGACTGTGGGAAAGTTGGAGCCCCGGTTCATCCCACAAGGCTCACTAATATCTAACAACTGCCCCCCGCCCCGCCCCCCTCCCTTCTCATCCTGCTTCCTGCAGCAAATGGCTAAATATAATCCACAGAGGGCCTGGGTTTCCCCCCGTCCTAAAGTACAGAGCCACAATACTGCACGGACATCAAACATGTTCTTTCAGAGGTTTCACTTCCTTTTGACTTCTTTGATGACAGCTGGATTTTCAGTCAGATTCCTGTACTGAATTGTTCTTTTATAACAAACAATTCTGCACCGTGGCTTACATGAGATTTGATTCTTTGATGGAGAACTTAAAGAATCTGTTCACCACGATTACAGTGGCTTAGACATCCCGATGAAAGGTTATAGTTAAAACATGAAACATCTCTGAAAAATCCAAACTCTACTAAAGACATCTGAAGGATTAAAAACTGTCACAATCAACCAATCCTGGTTGATGAGTCTCTGCCACAGTGTCTTTATCCATCAGGACAGGCAAGTAATGCCTCTGCTGACATTGTTTCTGTGTCTGTGGCTTTAAATGTTAATAATCTGTCTGACTCCGCCCCTGACCACACCCCCTTCAGGGAATGGATGTGGCACTCCTGATGTTACAACATTACAGACACTTTTCTCCAAAGTCAAGGACCTGACCGGGATTTGAACCATCAACCTCCCAGAGCAGTTAGTCAACCAAAGAGCCAAACACATCTGCAAGAGCCACAATCTAAGAGGTGAAAAGTGACAATTAAAATAAGTTAAAGGTGGCGAAAGTGGTCAAAAAGCAGCAAACACTGGGAGAGAAGTGGCGAGAAAGGGCAGAATATGGCAAAAATGGGTAGGAAGTGACCAAAAATTAAGTTAAAATAGTCAAAAAGTGGCAAAAAACTGAAAAAAGGTGGGAAAATGGGCAAAAATCAGAAAAAAAGGTGGGGAAAATGTCAAAAGTGGCATTTAAATGCAAAAGGCTGGTTAATAGGCAAGAAGTGACAAAAAATCCGGAGAAAAAGTGGCAAAAATGGGTGAGAAGTGGCAAAAAAAAATGAGTTACAGGTGGCAAAATGGTCCAAAGTAGCAAAAATCTGAAAAAAATGAATGAAAAAGTGACTCAAATGGGCAAAAATCAGAAAAACAGGTGGAAAAGTGAGAATTAAGAGGAATTTAACTGCAACAGGCAGCTTCAATGGGTGAGAAGTGGCAAAAATAGGCAAAAGGGGCCAAAAAATGCAAAAAGCAGGATAAAAGTGTCAAAAATGGGTGAAAGTGACAAAAAGAAGTGGGAAAAATGAGGAGAAAAAGTGGCATAATAGGGTATAAAGTGGCAAAAATGGGTGGGATGTGGTTAAAAAATTAAGCTTTTTTGACAAAAAAAAATTGTCCAAAAGTGGCAAAAATCTGGAAAAAAGGTGGGAAAATCAGCAAAACGTGGCATCTAAATGCAAAAGGCAGCTTGAATGGGCGAAAAGTAACAAGATGGAGAGGAAAGGGGAAAACACCAAGGGAAAAGTGGCAAAAATGGGTGAGAAGTGGCAAAAAACTGAGTTGCAGGTGGCAAAAATGGTCCAAAAGTGGCAAAAACCTGGCAAAAATGAATGAAAAGTGACTCAAATGGGCAAAAATCAGAAAAAAGGTGTAAAAATGGGAATTAAGTATAATTTAACTGCAAAAAGGAGATGAAATGGGTGAGAAGGGGCAAAAAGGTGCAAAAAATGCAAAAAGTGGGATAAAAGTGTCAAAAATGGGTGAAAAGTGATTTAAAAAAAAGAAGTGGGAAAAAATGGCAAAATAGGGCAGAAAGTGGCAAAAATGGCTGAGATGTGGTAAAATAAATGAGTTACAGGTGGCAAAAATAGTCTGAAAGTGGCAAAACTGTGGCAAAAAATGAGTAAAAATCAGCACAAAGGTGGGAAAATGGGCAAAATTCATCAAAGAGTGGCAAAATGGGAAGTAGGTGGCATTTCAGAGCATAAAAAAGCTTAAATAGGCAAGAAGTGGCAAAATGGCAAGAAAGGGGCAACAAACTGCAACAAGCTGTATAAAAGTGTCAAAAAGAAGCAGCAAAAATGGAGATAATGTAACAAATGAAAACATAAAAGAGCCACAAATCATCAGAAAAGAGCCACACCTGGCTCCAGAGCCACACGTTGAGTATCACTGTCCCAGACCAAAGTCAGGGGGGTAACTCACTGGGCTATCCAACATGTCAGGTGGTCATTGAGAGAAAGATCAGGAGAGTGGGCAGGGCCAACCAAACCTGGGGGCAGGGCTAACTCCCCACATGGCATCATGAGGGGAAAATCTGAGAACAGCTTGTTTCAGCACACATTTTCTGAAAGGTGGAGAAAGAGAGGGGGGAGGGAATGGATTTTTCTGGTATTTGAGGGGATTGTGGACACCAGGGGCACATATTTTTGTAAGAAAAGCCTGAAAAGGTGATTTTCGAATAGAGTGTCAGAGTTCTCCTGTTCCACTGAGCATCCCTACAGACCTGCAGAGCTTTGTGCTTGTTTTTTCTTAACAAGTATATTCAGTGTCATGTTTGCAGCACAGCAGATGTCGATGACGTATGGAAGGACCTCTGTAATATATCCCATAATTCCATTCCTTGTATTATCAGTGTTATCGGACCAGTGCAGCCTTCTCAAGTGTCCACAAGGGTCTGGAACATACCGTGATATTGGCCTCTGATGCTTTATTTTCCTTAGAGGTTGTAAAAAACTAAAGACAAACTCTGAATGAATGGACAGATGAAGTGTTGGTTGGTTGCATAGATGTCTGAGTACACACAGCACTTAACCCCATCACTGAATACGGCACCACCTCCACCTCCACCTCCACCAGCAGCAGCAGCAGGCCATTACTGTTCAGGAAATATGCTGAATTATTCAATCACTTCCTCTCTGCTTTCTCTACAGGATGCACACAGTCTATTGAAAATCACAGAAAGGGTGTGTGTGTGTGTGTGTGTGTGTGTGTGTGTTGATGTGAGCATATGAAGAGTGTGTACATGTGACAGACTGTCTGTGCTGGAAATGGTCATGACCTACATAAGGCTGCACTCTCACCAGTCTAAACACAACATAACAAGAAAAAAACTTACAATAAACATGATTTAAAAATTCAAGGATTTTTCAACTTTATTCATTTCTAAACCCCACTCTCTCTCCCCACGTCCTGTCTCTCCTTAGCTGTCCTATCAAAATAAAAAAATAAAGAACGGGGGGACCCAGGTCAGCTACCACCACATTTGAAGCTTTCCAAACTTTCTCTTTACAAAATGTGCACTACACAGATTACCTCAGAACAGGAAGATGTATTTAGCTCTAGCATCAGTGAGCAGCATGTCCTTTTTGCTGTTCAAACAACAATATGTAGAAGCTCTTTAACCCAAATGATATTTTTAATGCTAAAATATAATTATTATTGTTATCCATGATTTTTCAAATGTACTGATTTCCAAAAAACTGAAAAAATAGTAAAGCACATTAATATTTCTTGATTAATATGTCAAATTATAGTTATTTATTTGCATTCCTGAACAGAAAAATGAGTTTTAGTGGTTGAATGTTATGCTTGATTAATTTCTGACTTCTCAAAGAAGCCCAGTGAGCCGGCTCAAATTTGGGTGAATTCAGTTTGAAATTCCTCATTCCTGTTCAAAATGGTAAAACATGGAGAGCTGACTGAAAATGAAAGAGTCCGCATTAAAGCACTTCATGATGCTGGATGGTCTCTGAGACAAATATGACAGGTGGTCTAATACATTTTTTAAGCACTGTATTTTCAATTTTGCATCTCACAGTAAAGACTAAAAGTTATGGTTTTGACTTTTAATCTCATATTTTAACCTTTGAGATTCATAATTTTAAATTTTAAACAACATTTTGACCTTTTAAAGTCATGATTTTGAATCTTACCTCAATATTTTGACCTTTTTCAACTCCTTACTTTTACTTTTAACTCTTTTTTTTACATTTTAGAATCCTAATTTTAAAAATTTAAACCCTGTTTGACCTTTTAAAGTCATGATTTTGACTTTTTTCAACTTCTTACTTTGATTTTATCATATTTTTTACCTTTAAAACTCATTATTTTAAATTTTATTTCATATTTTGACTTTTAAACTCACAATTTTGATGTTTATCTCATTGTAAAATATCATGATTTTTAATTTTATCCCTACTTTGCTGACCATTTCAACTCTGAGCTTTCACTTTTATCTTATGTTTTCACTTTTAAAAGTCATTATTTTTAATTTTATTTCATATTTTGACTTTTAAAACTAATGAATTTGAAATTATATCTTATATCTTGACATTTTAAAATCACAATTTAGATGTTTATCTCATAATTTTTTACTTTAAATGTCATGTTTTTACCTTCGAAACTTATATGTTTGACTTTTTATCTCAGATTTTGAGTTTTTAACTTATCATGTTCACCTTTTAAACTCAAAATCATTTAGATTAATAGTTAATATTGAGTGGTTAAATGTTGACCCTGTTAGGCCCTCAGATTAGACCCAAATGAAGAATCCGGCCCCAGCTGTGATTGAGTTTGACACCCCTGGAATATATAATCTCTCCAGCGAGTTCTGGGTCTACCCCGGGATCTCCTTCAAGTTGGATGTGCCTGGAAGACCTCCACAAGGAGGCGACCAGGGGCATCCAATCAGATGGTTCCCATTTTCAAAAAGGGCGGGACTAACTGAACCCACCCAGTTACTGCCTCAAATCAGGCACAATTTTTGCAGATTGGAGATTTGCAAGACAGACCTGTCTACAGATACGGAATTAGGGCGGTCCATCTGCTCTACACAGTTATTGTTGTATAGTTGTAGTTAAAACATATGGTTGTACAGATTCCTAAGGCGCACCATTTGAGAACCACTGCAGTAAAAATATGAAAGTCTATCTGGTGTGTCAGGTTAGCTTTAGATGTTAAAAATTAAAAAAAAGAAGCATTTCATCAGTCAAGACAAGGAATCAACACGAATGTTTCTCAGGAAATTTCCCTTCGCCATGTTTGCTCATTCTGTCTCCATCTGTTGCCTCCCACCCATAAACTCTGAAGTTTTGGGGGCTGTTAACGGACCACAGCACATTCATAAACTCCTCTTTCTACGCCAAATAAAACAAACAACATGAGTCTCTAAAGTGTCTTTTCTGTAAAACTGGTGGGATAAAACAAACGGTTTATTTTAGTCTTTGGACAGCTGGGTCTCTGACTGGACTCCAGGTCTCTGGACTGGTCTCTGACTGGACTCCAGCTCTCCAGTTTGACCGCCGGGTCAGCGACAAACATCTGCAACAACAATCAATGAAGAGAACGGATGTTTTACAAAAGTTTAACACACATTAGGTAGAGAGGATATCGTGAGGAAATTCATTTCTGACATTTTTGGATGTTCTGGCAGACTGATCAGCTTTCCAGGGAAGAAAAAGTCAAAATCACGCCAGCCTGAACGGATCCTTGGTATGTTTTATCACAGCTGTTTTATTTCCACGTCTCATATTTCAGGTGAATGAAAAAAGTAGAAAACTCTGAAGACAGGACGGGGAACGAAAGAATGAGAGTGCGAGGGAGGGATGTGAATTCCAGAGGCAGGGAGAGGAGTTTTGTCATCCCAGCAGCAGAAACAGGAAGTGAGTTAAAACCTCTGTCCTGACCTTTTGACCCCTGCAGATAACATTCCCACCCTCCCCCTTCCCTGCAGCTGTGTGAAGTCCTCGCTCCGGGGATCTCTCCGTCATATTAGTTTCCTGTACACAAGTCCAGCTCCACCAGTCTCCTCTCACCGACTATTCATCTACGTCTCATTTCACTGACATGACTGAGAAATACACTGCTCAAAAACATAGAGGAACACTTAAATAACACCCCAGATCTGGATTAATGAAGATTTCCAGCTGAAAATCTTCATTCATTACACAGTGGAATGTGTTGAGAGCAAAATAACAGAAGAACTATGAAACAGAAATCATTAACCCATGGAGGACTGGATTCAGAAGCATCAAAATTAAAAGTGGAAAAATTAGGTCCCAGTCTGATCCAACTTCTGTAAAATTCCTCAAGATGACTCAAAATGAGGCTCAGTAGTGCGTATGGCCTCCACGTACCTGTCTGCACTCCCTACAAAGTCTGGGCATGCTGATGAGATTACGGATGGTCTCCTGAGGGATCTCCTCCCAGACCTGGATCAGGGCATCAGTCAGCTCCTGGACAGTCTGTGGTGTGACAAGGCAGTGGTGGATGGAAGGAGACATGATGTCCCAGAAGTGCCCATTTGTAATCAGGTCTGGGGGACAGGCAGGCTTTAAAAATCAAAATCATCAACTGAACAGGGGAAAAAATTAGATAGAAGTCAATATAATGAGTGAAAATGGTCAAAATATGACTTCAAATATCAAATTGTGAAGCTTAAAGGTCAAAATTTGACATAAAAAGCCAAAATCATCAACTGAACAGGTCAAAACATGAGATAAAAAATCCAAATCATGAGTTTTTATCATTGCAAGATGCAAAATGAATATAATAGAAACCCCCAAATGAATTTATTTTCCAAGTTCTTACCTTTGTTTTTTGCCTTTACTTTTTATGATTGGTGGGCCGCTCCATCAAAATATCATGTGATCTTGCAGGCTGGGTTTTACTGTGCCCTCCTGCCCCCCATCTAGCATTTGGGATCACGTCACTGCAGACAACCTGTGTAGCTTGAATCCTGATTAAGAATCATCATCTGGTCGGCTTTATTTTAGACATTTTCTTTTATAATCATTACATCCTGATGTTATCATGCTTCCCTAGTGAACAAATTAAGGAATATCTCTGCTTGTTTGCAAACCACAGCCACAAGATTAGCCAGCATAGGCACCTAGAGCTGAATCATTTCTGGTCTTTAAGTCCCAAACTAAAAGTTCTAAAAGTTACTGATGTATTTGTGTCAGTCAGACAGCGTTAACACTCATTGAACCAACCTTTGATTTTAAACAGAAGGATGGTGCTCTCTCTCTAACGCTGCAGCTTTTAAATACATGTCTGAAGATCTGAAGTGTTTTTAAACTTTTGGTGCTTCCTGACAGAATCAACCATCAACGTTACAGTGTGTGTTTTTAAAACACACAGGTATTAAAAACTGAATCGACCCTCATCAGGACTCTCTCCTACTACTCAGGGTTCAGAGCCCATAATCTGAGATAAATCCATCAGTGTTGACCAGAATAAAAGAATGGTTGTGATCATATTTATGGCTCTCCCTCCAGCCCGTTTTAAACGTGTTAGTGACCATTCACCGAGCTGAAGTGTCATTGAACAGAACACAATATCCCGCCCACCTCCCTGACCTCTGACCTCCTTTTATTTGTGTTTTTGTGCTCATCCATTGACAGCTACAAACCAAAGCAATGAGTGCGTGTGAGGCCGGTGTGGCTCCTCTCGGCGACGCTCCTCTCCGACAGCAGAGCGCCGGTGTCGTCTGTGTAAACACTGAAGAATGGCGAGGTGATTGACAGCTGCATGGGCCCTTGACGGACAGCAGGTTTTGTTCCTAAGAGGCTGGGAGGCCGACTCCCAGGGCGCACCAGGACAGCGCCTGTGTAGAAACAAGGAGGGCCACAGTGGAGACGCACACGTTGGTGAGGGTACGGGGTCGGCTCCTCACCTCTGGACTCCCACTGCTTCGACAGCGGGTCAGAGATCACAGAGAGAAGTGGCCTCGCTCGTCAGTCTGTGTCCTTACTGAGAGGAGGAAGAGGGAGATTTATCTTTACTTTATCATTAAAATGTTAAATAAAATGTTCTGTAGCCAAAGACAACAGAGAACCTGAGATTGTCTGATTCATAAATGTAGTTCTAAGCTTTTTTAAAGCTTCTGAAGAGCTCAGTGATTTCCAGTGTGAAGGATGACACCTTTCCAGTAAGATTGTTGGTCAAATTTTCTCCCTGTTGGATATTCCACAGTCAGCTGTAAGTGATATTATTACTTTTACCTCACCAGCTCCAACCACATTTCCAAAAGTTGGAGGGAAATAGCTTCACCAACGTTGCACCCTCTGCCTCGAGCGAGCCACATGGAGCACACCAGCTCAGCAGTTGCATGCGCTATGGTCCGTCTCCAACACATGCCAGAAGTGTCACTCCATTCAGCATCACTGGAGATACATGCCAGGACTATTTTCATCAAAGCTTGCCATCAAAAAGAGCAGAGCAGGAAGAACTGGCAAAGAATCCCTCGCACAATTTCAAAGTAAAACACGATGCAATGTAAGGGGTTCCCTCTGCAGAAATGGGCCAGGGCATGATGCAGTCAGGGTGACTGTGCACGCTCAGAATGTGGCGCAGTTAAACTTGGCCCACATTAGTTATAAGGTTTTATGCCTTTTAACTTGCACACTTCCCATGCTTTTCTCATGGTTTGTTTTTGTTCATCTCAAACCATCTTTGCTCTCATGTTTCTTCAGCTAACTTAAAAAATGAAATACTGGTTAACAATGTCCTTTTAAAGAGAACAAAAACATTCTGTTTTTTTAGCACATCTTTGTGGTCCTTTCCAGCACACTTTGGTTCTTCCAGATCAGAGTCGCCCTGCAGCCACGGTGATGTAAAATAATTCCACCACTGCTCCTTAATGTCTCACTTCACTTTAAAAACTCACAGACAGCTCAGTGGACAAGTTACAAGTCATCTGAACATTGTGATATCAAACATTTACTTTTTTAATCTGTAACAACTTCCATTATCCCGTTCTGGGTCGCAGCGGTGCTGGAGCCTATCCCAGCTGTCTTTGGACGAGAGGCGGGGCACACCCTGCTGGTCGCCAGTCAATCGCAGGGCTGACATAAAGAAAGACAGACAACCAGGAACACATTCACACCTACAGAGTCACTAGTTAACCCAGTGACACTCAACCTGTAGCTCATTTGTGATGATCTGTGGCTCTTTTATGTCTTAACCTGAAACATTATTGTTTTAAGAAAACCTCAGAAATTATCCATTGCAAGTAGCATTAATCAGTTTGTTTTTCCCGCACTTACACAGTAGGCTTTAATTGTCAACCTCTATTTATGTCTGTATGTCTCATTGCCTTTAGTTGCAATTTTTTTGCTACTTTAATTCAATTTTTACTGCTTCTAGCCCATTTTTGACACTTTTATCCTGCTTTTTGCAATTTTTTTGCCCTTTTTTCAGCTTTTTTCCCACCTTACGCCCATTTAAGCTGCCTTTTGCAATTAAATGATATTAATTATCCATTGTTGCCACTCTATCATGCTTTTTGCCCAACTTTTTTCTGATTTTTGCCCATTTGAGTCACTTTTCACTCATTTTTTGCAGCGTTTTTGCCTCTTTGTGCCCATTTTTGCCACTTCTTTTTGTCACTTTTCTACCCTTTTTGACATTTTTATCCAGCTGTTTGCATTTTCTTGCACCATTTTTCAACCTTTTTACCTTTTTTTACCCATTTAAGCTGCTTTTGGCAATTAAAAGCCTGTAATTTTCCATTTTGCCACTCTTTGATGCTTTGTGCCATTTTTCCCACCTTCATTCTGATTTTTGCCCATTTGAGTCACTTTTTACTCATTTTCCGATCTTTTCTTGCTGCCTTTTTCCTGTTTTAGTCACTTTTCACTCATTTTTGCCATGTTTTTGCCTCTTTTTGATAATTTTTTCCACATTTATCTCATGTCTTTGTCACTTCTCACCCATTGTTGCCACTTTTTGCCCATTTTTCCCACCCTTTCACTGATTTTTGCCACTTTTTGACAATTTTTTGCCACCTTTAAATCATTTTTTGGTCACTTCCCATCCATTTTTGCCACTTTTCTCCCAGTGTTTGCAACTTTTTGGCCATTTTTGCCACCTTTAACTTATTTCAATTGCCACTTTTCACCACTTAGATTGTGGCTCTTGCAAATGTATTTTTTGTAGTAATTTTTGTAGAAAAACTTTCACAGCCTTAACATTCAGGTAGTTCACATATACAGGAACATTTGCAATGCACTAACATTTCACATTTAGGTAGTTCATTATCAATGTCTTGTCTCAATTTCCATAAAATATATCATAATCATTTTAAATCATAATTAAACAGTCCACATATACAAAGAGGCCCACACAACACTGTTGTCACAGCTGAGCTTTATTCAAGTCTTTTCAAGTGCACATTGACAAATGTGAACCCCAAACGCTTCTGCAGATGACATGTGACCATCAAATGATGGTCACCAGCCTAGTGGCTAAGTGGCCAGGGTCTGTTCATGACTCCCAGATCTTCAAGGTCTGCACTGTCGCAGAAACTTGAGAAGGGTATGACAACAGTACATTTAATGTTTTAATCATGTTCATGAACTGTATTTTGTGGTACTAATCAAGGTGAGGATTTAATATTACAACACAAAATTGGCTGAGGAAGCTCTGCCCCAAACATCTGTGCTGTAACAAAGTGAAACTGAGTGATCAGAGTGCTGTCCGCTTATATTGTCCGATGAGTTAATATTGTATATTCTGACGAATTTACGCATTAACACAGTCGGCAGTTTTCTGCCAGCATTCCTTCCTGGCTTTTGCTGCGGCGACAGTGTTGCTTCTGGCCTGGATTATTGATTTAAATTCCTCATATTTTTTTAAGAACGATCGTCTGTTCTTCCATTGAGAAATACGCTGCTCTGCATTTCTCCATGTTTGCGATTGGTCAGATGCTGCAAACACCACCCCTTTTATGCGAGCGCGCACTGATCCAGATTGGAAAACCCTGGCTGCAATTAGCGAGTTGATAACCAGCTTCGTCATACAGATGATCCGGATTGCAAATGTCTTGATAAATCAATCCAGCTAGCGGAGAGATATCCCGGCCTTGTTAATCCAGCTTCATGGTACAGGCCTCTGGCTTCTCTCCCCTACAAATTAACAATATTTTACAAATAATAAACAAGAACTATTAATCAATACAGAATAATCAAAACAACTAGATAACCCCAAACATTGTAAACTAAAGACAAATACAATTAAATAAACTTCCCCTCCCTTCCCTGATCAAACCTAGCCTAACAAGGTGATTGGCCGCTGCTGTGGCCTGTTTACTGCATCCCCATGTGTGCACTCCATGACGACACGCCCCACAGGAAGTAGACCTCGGAGACTGGAAGTGTTAGGAGGGTTTACAAAATAAACTAACATTCTGCTTTCTGAAAAGAAAAACATTGCACTGACACAACTTAAGGATCATAGTGCAGGAAGTAAGACTTAAACATGTATTTTTTCTTTTCAGTGTCAAAATTTAGTTGTTAGGTCTCTGAATGCTCGGCAGGACATGTCAAAGTCTGTCATTAGTAGACAAAATGACCTGCAAAACATTCTGGGATCTACGATCATGGCCCCCATTAGAGCTAGCTGCAATAGGCTATATGATCAATATTGCATAAAAATGGGGAAAAGGCGTTCAATATCGGATCTATGTCCATGAATTAAATTTCATAAATCCCCGCAAAGACATCTTATGATATTGATGAAGTAACTTTAGAATCAAAAGACGTTTCATACGACTGTTACTTGTTGTGTACGACAATGCCGGTTCACAGCTGAGCACATACACTTACATCTAGCGGGGCGTCTCGCTCTCACTGGCCAGGGAAAGGCACATGATCCACGGGGCGGGTATGACGAAGAGTCGGGAAGTCGGACTCGCTGACAGCAACTTTTACACAGACGCACTCAGCATCGCCTTTCTCCTTAAAGCTTCCAACGACTCTGCCATCACATCCCTGCTCTTTGTCATCTGTGTTGTTTTCTAGGTTAAAATGCAGGACATTTATTTTGATCTGTTTCCTCACTGCGTGCACACACTCACACCCACTTGTGTGGAGATACCGCAACTATGTTACACCAAAGCATAAAAAGCAAAAAAAATAATTAGGAAAAAAAAACTCTAACATGGGCAGCGGGCCAAAAATAATAGCTTGTGGGCCAAAGTTGGCCCGTGGGCCCCAAATTGGACAGCCCTGTTATAGAACATAAATGGTAACCTGCAGTCAGACATACCTACCTTTAACTTAAGCTTGTATTTCTTTAATGGCCCGACCAAGTCTGTGTGTCTGCTGCAAGCGGCAACCTCCGGTCTTGAAAAATGAAGCCAATGCCGAAGTGCAAAAAATTGCTATGCCGCGAGTGTCCACTTGAGGCTGGCTGCAGCCGATTTTGACACGCAAAATAAATTAGTTTACAGCCTGGTTCAAAACACTAAATGTGTCTCATTAGCTAGTGTCTTATTGTGCTCCCACTGTACGGGGTTGAATTTTTTCCATGATCATTTGGATTATATTTAGGATGAAAGCTGATTGGCCCATCTCATTTGATTGACAGATAGCAAGCTTCCAGTTTAACAAAAGACATACGTCATTTCCTGCCGATGGTTTCACGCTTGCACAGATTAGCTTCTGTCACTCCGCTTGTGAGCAGTTACCTTGGTCGCTGAGGTTGCATGGTTGCCTGAGAAAACGTTTGTTTTAATTTCAGTAAATATGTTTATATGGGTGTAAGAAGAAAAATGCTGGTGTGAGCAGTATGTTGAAAAATGTCTATTTCATGTCCTTTTGAATTTATGTAAATGTTCTGCACCTGACGTTCACGTCCACAAGACATTGAAAAAAATGACTACACGAGCGTTCAAATATTGAATCAACATCCAGGAGAGGTCGCACTTTGACGTCCAGGTCCACTACTTGATTTGGAGGTCAAAATGATGTGCAGATTGGGTCTTGGACCGACCGACTTGATTTAGACCAGATCTGCGCGTCCTGTGGACATCCAATGTTTAGTGGGTCTGTCTGGCTTTTCTCATCAACGTCCACAGGAGGACAAACAGCACATCTACATGGTGTTAGTGTTCCTCCAGAGGGATGCGTGTCAGAGTGGAAGATGCTAAGAGCTCTGCTTTAATGCACTTTGATTGGAGATGATGAACAGAGAGGCTTCACTGTTTTCTCTCCAAGGCTGCACGTGCACATAAACACACACTCTTATATCTCCTCCTCTATAATCCCTCCTCCTCCTCCTCTCTCTGCGTGTCTCTCACATGCACATACACATCTGTATCAGTACTCTGGGAAGCCATTAGTGTGACCCAGCCTTGATTACTTATTTATGGGCTCCACAGAGTAAAGTGAGGGAGTGGAGTACCAGGGGGCCTCATTTATAAAACTGTTGTTTGACTTCACCCACACTTGATTCTTTCATTTATATCAGTGTCAGCGAAAAAACACTGGGCTTTAAAATATCTAATTTTAAGAGATCAGTCTGAGCCAATGAAGAGGTTTAATGTGTTTTCAGATGTCCATGGAAGCTAACCTTTTGCAATTGTTCCTTTCCAGACATTGCTAGTTGGTTGACAGTTGGAAAACTTCAAATGCTGTGGTGTTTTTCGCAGTTAGGGCCGTCATAATACTTGGGTTTTAAACTTTACCCAGAGCTCAGCATTTACAGGTGCATCTCAAGAAATGAGAATATCATGAAAAAGCAAATTTTTCCAATAATTGACTTAAAAAAATATAGCTTGCATATATTTAAGAGTCATCACAAACAAAGTGAAATATGTCAAGGCTTTATTTTGTTTTTATCTTGATGATTATGGCATACTATGGTGGCATATTACAGTCACTTATTATAGTATCTAAAAAAACAAGAAAAACAAAAATAAATATTTTCATGTTTTTACGAGAAAGTATCTCATAAAAACAGGAAAATGAAAAATAAATAAATTCTGGGGAAAAGACTGCGAGAAAAGTGGCAACAATGGGGAGAAAAAGTGGCAAAAAAAAGGCAGAAAGTGGCAAAAATGGGTGAGTAGTGGCAAAAAAAATAAGTTACAGGTGGCAAAAATTAGTGAAAAGTGACTAAAATGGGCTAAAATCAGAAAAAAAGATGAAAAAAAAGGGAATTAATTGGAATTTAACTGCAAAAGACAGTTTAAATTGGCAAAAGTGGCAAAATAGGGGAAAAAGGGCAAAAAAATTGCAAAAAGCAGGATAAAAGTGAAAAGTGGCAATTAAAATAAGTTAAAGGTGGCTGGGACTGGGAGAAAAGTGGCAAAAATGGGCAGAAAGTGGAAAAATGGGTGGGAAGTGACCAAAAAGTAAGTTAAAGGTGGCAAAAAAATTGTAAAAAAGTGGCAAATACCTGAGAAAAGGTGGGGAAAAATGACCAAAAATCAGAAAAAAGGTAGGGAAAAGTGGCAAAAATCAGAAAAAAGGTTAGAAAATCTGCAAAAGGTGGCATTTAATTGCACAAGTCAGCTTAAATGGGTGAGAAGTGGCAAAAATAGGCAGAAAGTGGGAAAAGACTGAGGGAAAAGTAGCAACAATGGGGAGAAAAAGTGGCAAGAAAGGCAGAAAGTGGCAGCTTTAAATGGGTGAGAAGTGAGAAAAAAATGAGTTACGGGTGGCAAAAATGGTCCAAAAGTGGCAAAAATTAGTGAAAATGACTCAAATGGGCAAAAATCAGAAACAAAGGGTGAAAAAACTGGGAATTAGGTGGAATGTAACTGCAAAAGGCCACTTAAATGGGTGAGAAGTGGCAAAAAGGTGCCAAAAATGCAAAAAGCAGGATAAAAGTGTCAAAAATTGTTGAAAAGCGACACAAAGAAGTGGCAAAAATGGGGAGAAAAAAGTGCCAAAACCATGGCAAAACATGAGTGAAAATCAGCAAAAAGGTGGGAAAATGGGCAACACGCATCAAAGAGTGGCAAAATGAGAAATAGATGGCATTTAACTGAAAAAGGCAGCTTAAATGGGCAAAACATCGCAAAAAAGCAATAAAGGGGGCAAAAAATGGCAAAAAGCAGGATAAAAGTGTCCAAAAAAAGCATCAAAAATGGGAGTAATGTTTCAAATTAAGACATAAAAGAGCCTCAAATCATCTCTAAAGAGCCACATTTGGCCCCAGAGACACATGTTTAGTAACACTGATCTATACACATGCCAGACGCAGTCTTGCCTAAACTGTTTGCAGTCAGTTCAAAATGCTGTAGCCAGACTGTTCTGCAGAACCAGCCACCGGTCCCTCATCACACCCATTCTTGCTCCATTGGCTTCCAGTGAAATTCAGAATCAACTTAAAAATCCTGTTACCCATATATAAAGCTCTGCATGGCCTTGCCCCTAGTTACATTTCTGACCTCCTTGTTCCATATATCCCCTCTCACCTACTCAGATTATCAAATCTTGGTCTCTTGTACATCCCTTCTTTACTTCAGGACAAAAGGTGATCAGACTTTTTCTGTTCTAGCTCCCACCCTGTGAAATAAAGTCCCACAGTCCATCAGATCAGCAGAATCGCTGGAATGTTTCAAACAACGGTTTGTGTCTGAACACTCTAGAAATGTTGGAATCTGGTTGCTGTAAACATGAAAACACTGAGATCTACATGTGACTGAATTCTGGATTTAGACTGTTAGAAAGTTTTCACCTCTTTCCTGGCTGGGTTTCATGTGGGCGGGGCCAATATGAGGGCTCATGATGTCATGAGCCCAGAGTGGGGAACGACCCCGCCCCCTAACACTACAATCTAAAATCACAGAGCAGTTCATCTCAGTCCAGTCTGCTGTTAGCTGATGTCACTGCCTTTACTGAAGGTTAACAGTCAGTTAAATGCTGGGTTTTTTTGGTCATTGTGAGGTAAATTTACCAAATCTATCAGCCACAGTGGTCCATGGATCATTTAAAGCATCAGAACAGAGATTTGAACCAGAAAACAGACTTTGTCTCTTCTCTGTCACAGAGCCAGGCAGCTGTGCTCTGATCATGAGGTCAACATTCAGACTGTAAACCTGGAGCAGATTTTACTGCCTCATTTTTCATGATTTTGAAGCTTAATTTCATAAACTCCAAGATGTTTTATTTGACTAAAATTTGATTTAGGGGTTCATAACACAGTGACCTGTCATACAACAAACCTAAATACAGATGTATTTTCACTTTACAGCAGGGGTGTCAAACTCAATCACAGCAGGGGCCAGACTCTGGATTTAGATCTAACCTGAGAGCTAACAGGGTCAACATTAAACCATAACTATCAACTTCATTTTCACCTGTAGTAAAAATGATAAGTTTAAAGCCTCAAATCTGAGTTAAAAAACCCTTACCCTAGTTCAAAAGATAAGAACACGATATTAGAAATTGAAAAATAATGTTTTAAAAGAGCAAATATATGAGGAGAAAGTTGAAATCATAAGTGTGAAAGGTCAAAATATGATTTAAAATTTTAAATTGCGAGTCTAATAGGTCAAAATATGGAATTAAAAAGGCAAAAACTAGGAGTTAAAAATGTCAAAATATGAGCTCAAATTCAAAAGGATTACTTAAAATGTTAAAAAATATTACTTAAATTTAAAACTGTGAGTCTAAAAGGTCAAAATATGATATAAAAGTTTAAAAAATTTGATTCAAAATGTCAAAATATAAAAAAAATTGAAATCGTGAGTTTAAAAGTCAAAATATGAATTAAAATCTGTCTGATAGGTCAAAATATGGAATTCAAAAGCCAAAATTAGAGTTGAAAATGTCAAAATTTGAGCAAGAATTCAAAATGATGACTTAAAAAGTTAAAAATATGACTTAAATTTGAAACTAGGAGCCTAAAAGGTCAAAATATGATTAAAAAAGTACAAATTATTAATTTAAAATGTCAAAATATGAAAAAAAAATTGAAATCATGCGTTAAAAGTCAAAATATGGGATTAAAAAGCCAAAGTAAGTTGTTGAAAAGGTCCAAATATGACTTAAAATTTAAAATTGTGAATCTAAAAGATAAAAATGTGACATATAAAATCAAAATTCTGAGTTGAAAAGGTCAAAGTATGAAATAAAAAGTCAAAATCATAAGTTTGAGTCGTAATCTTGAGATCAAAAAATTAAAAACAGGAAATGAAAACACAAATTAATTTCTCCCCCTACATTCTTGACTTTTTAGGAAATTTTTCTTACTCTTTACTTTTTCAGGTTTTAACGGCTTAACAAGGAAATTTTAAACAAGCAAACTGAAGTTTACATTATTATACTGGAGGAAATCCGCAGACCTCATACTGGTGGACCAGTTATAATACAAATATGAGGTGATCTTGAGGGCCAGATTTAGTCTTTCCTATAACGTTTGATATCTTTATTTGAAACCCTTGCAACAAACATATTCCGATAGTCCAGGTTGTCCTGAAAATATAGAAGTCTGTAACTTTATTGTGCTTAGAAGGGTTGACAAATAAAGAAAAAAAAATAGGCTGGCTATAAATAGTGAGAATCGGAGGTTTCACTAGGCCACAACTGTGACCAGGTTTCTGTGCGATTCCGATTCCCTTACAGTGCAGAAAGAGTTGGTAGACTTAACTTAAGAGAAACGTCTCAGCGCCAATGGGACATATATTTTATTTTCAGCTCTATAAAGACAAGAAGACAGATAGACAATGCACTGTGGTTCAGTTTGGAAACTCCTTTTTATTGGTTCATCTTTAGCCAGGAGGGTAGCAGCAGCCACACCACACCAAGAGGAACAAACCAACCCAAATAAAAAGACAAACAACAACAAATACATCAGTTCTCTTCATCCCCACTGAAAATAAATACTTCACTCATCACCACCATCCTCATGATTATTGTTGCAACCATTCAAATAAATACCCATGAAGCAATATCAGCAGTGAAACAGAAAGTGTGGAATGCATACTGTTCCATATAATATATATTCATTTTAGATAGATTTCTATATATATTTGTTCCATATACTCTCCTTAAATTCTTTTACAACATACAAGATGCCAATTTGTACCAAAAGCGATGCTTGCTAAGACATGAGAGGAGAAGTTTACTGGTTATAGTGGCAGCCTGCGTACGTACAGCGTCAGACAGGGTCCAGACATGAGCTCCGGTCCTGAGGGAGGGATGTCGGAAACATTTAGGAAGACTTCAAATGAAATAAGATTCATGAAGTGGAATGCTTTGCTTTTAGATGCACACAGATGCACACAGCGTAGGCCGGTGAAGTTACAGAAAGCCTGGCACACTAAGAGTTCGTTATTTGCTCTATCGCCATGGCTGTGTTTGTTGTGCTTCCTCCTTCCGTCAGCTTGGATCCTGCTCATGCCCCCTCAGTTTTACCACAGCAGACGGGATATCGAACATGGTCATGATCATCTTCTGAGCAGATCAGATAGGAAAAGATTAATGTTATCACACCTCAAATCTCCATCTAAAAAGAGCCATCTAAAAATCAGCTTTGCTGAAATATGTGTGATTACTGGCATGCAGTGAGTGCCAGGCTTAGGTTGCATCTAGAAAGATGGGCCTTGAAGAGTGTGACGTTTATGACTAACTTTGGATAAATCCAACCAAAACTGAAGCCCAGTTCAGACCAAAGATTCAGGATGAGATGAGTCGCAACTACTTGCAATGGGCCGCTCTGCAACGTTCTAAAATCCTGTCAGTTCACACCACTGCAACTGAAAGAAGAAGGAACTTCTGTGTAGAGAAACGCTACCGAAAGGCCGTGTTCTGTGCTTTTTATGATACTGTAAGGTGTTCTGAGTGCTAAAATGAATGCTTTTAAGTTACTTTTGTGTCCTGAAAGGATTGGCATGAGAAAAAGTTTAAAAATCTCCTCTCTTGGAGAATGCATGGATTAAAAAAGCCTCTGTCTAAAGCCTGGTCTGTTTCCATAAAGTGGTCCGGTTTGGTTTGGTCTAGTTCTGTCGTGGTTTAGTTTAACTCTGATCTTCATATTTCAAGGGAAAACCAAGGGAAAACTGTTTGGATATTTCACAAACTTTTGATGTAACCACACCGGCCAGAGTTACATGGACTGATCCAAAATTGTAACCCTGGTGCTGCGCCCGGTTATAACGAAGATACCTGCAGAGCATAATACATTTTCCAGGGACAAATATGGCTCTTACAGCCTTGAATTTCTCATGCTATTATAGCGCTGCACATCCTGCATACATATGCAGCTCATGGAGAAGGCAGTAGTGTTATAGGCCGGAAGTTTCTGCATGAAAAGTTGATTTTTTTTTTGTTGTTGTTGTTGTTGTTTAAATCCACAGTGTAATTTTACTAAATAAAATATTTTACTTGTACCAAATATATGTTGGAGTTTTTAGCCTCTATTGCACCTTTCACATTGATTTGCTTGCAACATCCTGCAACCAGCAGTCTGCAATTCACTAAACAGATCTGCAGGCGACATCATCAGGCAGCCTGATTTAAGGTGTGACGGCTCGGTTTAGACAGCTGCAGCCGTCATCAGCAAAGCTGTACAACAGTCTTGTCCTTTTTTAAATCTTTGGTCTAAATTGGGCTGAATAAATGTAATATGAAAAAGTCTCAACAGCTTCTTGAATCCAGTGACCTTAGCCTCATTTCCCGGAAATTTAGCGAATAACAAATGTAGCTTTTAAAGCATGGGTGTCAAACTCAAGGCCCGTGGTACAGTTATACCCGACCCGCAAGATCATATCATATTCTTATCATAACTGGCCCTAAAATAGAAGGTATGCAGATTTCCTTCAGTATAAAAATGTAAACTTAACCTTGATGATATCAAATTTCCCTTGAGCAGTACAAATGTGAAAAAAAGAGTAAAAATAATGAAATATGAAAAATTCATTTGTGTTTACACTTCATATTTTCTATTTTGCATAGCAAAATTATGACTTCTATCTACTATTTGGACTTTTGTCTTGTGTTTTGAGCTTTTAATATTTATTATTTTGACTTTTTATCCATATTTTGACCTTTTACGTTTATTATTTAGATCTTTTATCTCGTATTCTGACTTTATCAATTTATTATTTTGACTTTTGTCTAGTATTTTGCCTTTTTCTATTTATGATTGACTTTTAATGTCATGTTTGAGACCTTTGAGGTTCACAGTTTTACATTTCAAGTTATATTTTGGCCTTAAAAACATTATTGTGACTTTCTTTTTATTTATTTGCCTTTTAAAAGCATGACAATAACATCTAATTTTGTGTTTTGAGCTTTGGCACAAATAATTTTGACTTTTTATCTCTGATTTTGAGCCTTTTAACTTGTCATTTTGACTTTTTAAATCTCAAAGTCATTTACCATCAGTGCTTATTTTTCCCTATAATGTATTACCGGCAAAAACGTGGTTGACAGTTTGGTTTAATGTGGACCCTGTTAGGCCCTCAGGTTAGACTTTAATTCAGAATCTGGCCCCTTCTGTGATTGAGTTTGACATCCCTGTTTAAATGGTTGATTTCCTTACAAGTGATCCTTAATTAAGTTAAAAGTGGATTCAGTGGTGCAAAGGATGTAAAATATTAAGTGAAAAGTATCACTTTTAGTCCTAAAAAGTCTCCTTGATGTTATTGAATCATTTTGTACATGCACTCCTGCATATACCAGTGTTAACCAATGACTTTTAAAGCTGTCTCCTCACTCATGGTTTCAGACCACACTGGTAAAGCAGAGCAGCACTTAGTAATGTGAAAAAAAAATCACGATTGCCTCCCTTTAACCCCATCTGTGTGTATCTGTAGTGCCTTAAAGCATTGCAAATTTCAGGTTCTGATTCAACAACTGCCATTGTAGTATCGTAGAGCTACTCAGAGAACAATCCAAATCAAAACTAGCATTAAAATGCAATCATTTTCACTGCAGCATCATTCATCTCAGATAGAAAAACAACCTGGGTACAAATAAAAGTTCCTCAAGTTTCTCCCCCAAGCACCAAGATGTGACTGAAGTCATCCAGCCAATGTAGAAGAGACATTTAGTGTGTGGGTGTGTGTCTAAACAAGGCAATGACCACATTTATGCAGCTGAATCTGAGCACAAGCTTCACTTTGGTACTTCTCGTCTCATTTTTAAACCTCACAAGCGTTTGCACAAGGCCACCAGGTGCTTCTGCAGCATTGTTGTCATTCACAGAGCATGCATGCGGGGTAGAACGAGCCAGCAAATTATCAAAAATGGCTCCCATGACAAGCACACATCAGCATATTTTAAAAGATTAGTTTCTTCTTGTTTCTGTGCTGCAACATGGACACTGGCTTATTCCTATGTTTGCTCTTTTTCTGCCTGAGTGGTAGAAGAACATGTGAAAGTGGGTTCAGATTCATCTGCATTCATGTGGTTTTAAGGTTGAATTCATTCAAAGGTGTCAATAACAAAAAGTGTGATTCGTGGTTGTCAATAGCTCTAGTTATAATGTCGTAGGTTACAATAAAAATGGTGAAAATCGCAACATTAGAAATAAAAAAGTCATAATTTAAGCAAGCATGTCCTCCTTAGTTGTCAACCAGTCTATGTAAGTGGATGAACACAGGAACATTTAGGGCAACATGGCAAATTACGACACTGATGCAAACCATAGAATATCTATTTAAGCATTTATTACCATCCTAGAATAAAATAATGACAGTCAGGACGGCAGAAAGCGGCATTTTGCAGCTGTTCAGCTTGTGATTCATTTGCATGTACCCTGACTTTACATTGGTAGATTGGTGCTTGTTAGACTTTATCGCTTTTTACCATCTGCTTCCACCATTACCCGTCCTAAGATGACCACACATGATTTTGAGCCCAGCTCCCGGTCAGATTTGCACCAGCATGATTTGGGAAGTGTGTCCCTGTCAAGGCTCATCACTATGATTATCTGTCCAAATACTTCTCAAATCTTTTGTCCACACGATTGTTTTGCTGCCCCTGACTGCGCCTCCCGGCCTATCAAACATGTTTGATATTTTTCATTTAAGGTCAGACTGCCCACAACAAAATACAGCGTGCAGACCCAGAAACATCACCAAACAGATGTGATGTATTTTACGTAACATCTGTTTTAAGTACAAAGAATTAAACTTGAACTCCTACAGAGAGTGCATGCTGCCGCATTAAACTGGAATAACTAGACGTTGGAGAGTCATTTTGTACATGCACTCCAGCAGATTCCTTAAAGACCCTGTAAGGTGAAAATACATCTGTATTTAGGTTTGTTGTATGACAGGTCACTGTGTTATAAACCCCTAAATCAAATTTCAGTCAAATACAACATCTCAAAGTTTATGAAATTAAGCTTAAAAATCAAGAAAAATTAGGCAGTAAAATCTGCTCCAGGATTTTGTGGGTGTGTCTGTTGAATGAGCTGAAGCCACGCCCACTCAGGAGAAATATGAAATATGATCCTCTCAGATTAAAAAAATGCAACATTTTGATTAGATGAAAGCACTCACTCTATTAGCCCCGCCCCTTGACCTTACGTTGACCTTATGATCAGAGCACAGCTGCCTGAATCTGTGCCAGAGAAGAGGCAAAGTCTGTTTTCTGGCTCAAATATCTGTTAAGATGTTTTAAATCAGTGATACTCAACCCGTGGCTCTTTTGTGATGGTTTTTTGGCTCTTCCATGTCTCAATTTGAAATATCATTCCCCATTAAACCTTAAAAAAAGGGAAACTTTGACCTCAGAAATTATCTATTGCAAGTCACATTAATCAGTTTGTTTCATATACTTATACAGTTGGCTTCAATTGCCAATCTTATTTTCTTATTTTGTACATTCCCACTGCCGTTATTTGCATTTTTTGCCACTTTTAATCCATTTTCACTGCTTTAAGACTGCTTTTGCCACATCTTTTGCCACTTTTATCCCCTATTTGCCACTTTTTCATTCTTTTCTTGCCTTTTTTTTATCTCTTTTTCATCTTTTGCTGAGTTTTTTTGTCCTTTTTTGCCACTTTTTGTTCATTTAAGCTGAATTGCCATTAAATGCCATTCTTTTCCCCATTTTTTGCACTTTTCTCCTTCTTTTTCCCCATTTTTCCTACCTCTTTGCCCATTTTGGTCACTTTCACACTTATTTCTTGCCCAATTTCATTGTTTTTCACCACTCAGGGTGCTTTCACATTAGGCTCAGTTGTTTCAAACTGCACTGCAGCGGGATTCCTCCCCCTCCCCCTTCCCCCGCTGGCGTGCTTTCACGCTAGCAACATCAAACCGGGCCCTGGCCTACTTGCTTATTTACTCAGTCTGAAACAGCAGGTGGCAGTATGCATGTAGCTGGTTTACAACCCTGCCACGGAGGAGAAGAAGAAGAAGCTACCATAGCAATCACTGGGGTCATGACCTGAGCGAAGACTGTTTTTGTTTTGACCTGGCAAAAAATCCATTCTGCATCCATGGATGATTAAAATCACTTTTAAGATGCCAACAACTTCGCTCTTCGCATCTGCACATCTACTACAGCTCAGAGGATTAAAGGGGCTCGCGCTGCGCAGATACAGCAGTTTTTGAGACTTTTATTGCCTTTGCATTTCATCTCACTGACTCCCACTTGTGCTCATCGGTAAGGTGAGTCACAACAGACCGTTTATTGGCTGGATTCTGATGATTTCCACCTTTTATTTCGGAAAATGTGAACAAACTGCCGCGCTGTGGAAAGAAGTTTAGTTTTTACGCTGACGTCATAAAGCTGATTCGGCGCTCTGTCCCGTATCCGAGCGCGGTTGCATTCACATCCCATCTGAACCGTGCCAGAGTTCACTTGAATCGCACCTGAGACCACCTCCCCAAGTGAGCCGGGCCCGGTTTGTTTGCATTCACACTAGCAAAATGAACCGGACTTTGGGCTCAAGTGCACTCAGATCTGGGATCGGGCCCCTAACGTGAACGCACCCTAACATTGTGGCTTTTGCAAATGTTCTTTTCAACAATTTGGCTCTTTGGTTGAGGAGGGTTGAGTAACACTGCTTTAAATGATCCATAGACCACTGTAGCTGATAGTTTGGATCTACTCTGTGATTTTAGACTGTAGTATCAGAGGGACGGGGTCATTCCCCACTGTGGGCTTGTGACATCATGAGCCCACATATTGGCCCCGCCCACTTGAAACCAAGCAAGGAAAGAGGTGAAAAACTTTAAACATTAAAACAGTCTAAATCCAGAATTCAGTCACATGTAGATCTCAGTGTTTTCACGTTTGCAGCAATCATATTCCAACATATCTAGTGTGTTAAGACACACACTTTGGATTTCACTTTACAGGGTCTTTAATGAACAGCAGAGGCAAACTGTATTTTGAAGCTGTCTCCTATCTCCACGTCGTGGTTTCAGACCACACTAGTTCAGCATAATTTCCATAAGAAGTGGTTTGCATTCTCAGTATGGACTTGGACAATATTTCAAAAAGCCAAGTAGTTGAATTCAAACACTTAATATTAAATACAGTTATCTTTAGAAATGCAGCAGCTAATTGTGGGATATAAAATGTTAGAAGTGACAGCTTTGGAATATATAACACTGCCTACGACGCCTCTGCATGACATGATTGGCTGATTGTCTGAAGACAAAGATAACTGTACAAGTTACTATAAAAAACTTCAAGCCTATTTTGCTGCCAAGGTTGCCCCAAAAGTTCCTGTATTGATCCCCAGTGAAAAGTAAATAGGTAAATAATCACTCTAATGGAAAATAGCTGTGTTAATATCGGTCTCATCCAAACAAAGTAAAGCAAAATAAAAATAGTTATACAGTTAACAATCCATATTTACATATAAAAATAGAGCAAAGGAACCTTTAACAAACCAACTGTGTGCCTGCTCTTAATGCTGACACACAAACGGAACAGTCTGGTAGCATCCTGACACGACCACACGCTCACATACCTGCTGCTGTGTGCTGTTCTGATCACACTGGCATCCTCCCATGCACTGAGGCTGTATTTAGATGTCAAAACTGGAAAAGTTCAGAAGCTAAATATCGTCTCAGACTTTCTGATGACATCAACCTTTACTTTACCCAGCCCCTCTGCTCTCTTCCTCCCAGCATCCTTTTCTCTCCCCATCATCCATCCATCTGCCAAACACCACAACCCCACTCATCCTGTCCCCTCCCTCCCACGCTCCATTCTTCTCTGGCCCATTAAAAGCTATCATGAAGCTAATTGCCTGTTTGATCAACTCTCCATGGACCAGGAACTGGAGGCTTTTAGCCCTCTGAGCGTAAGAGGAGAGGCGGATGAGGCAGGAGGGGATAGATGGGTGTCTGGGAAAGATACGCCTTGTGTCAGCTTCTGCTTGTTGGGTTTGGTGGGAGTTGTTTTTCTTTTTCAGAACAGGATCTTCATCTTTCTGGGTTAAGGATGGGAAAATTTTAATAATCTGTTATGTTTCGGGGACTCATAGCAAAGTGGGAATCCAGTCTGGCTCTCAAGCCTTTCCTGAAAGTTCAATTTTGGCGCTAGCAGATGGCTTCTCACTGGCATTTAGGTCACAAAAGGCCAGTAGAAGAGCCTCAGTAAGAGCCTCTTCTCCATGCAAAACACTTGAAAGCCCACTTGGAGTTTGCCAAACACTCCAAATAATATCCAAGCAGGTGTTTGCGTGTTTTGCACTGAGGAGACTCTTCCCTGTAGCCACTCTGCCATAGAGCCCAGATCAGTGGAAGAATGCAGTGATGGTTGTCCCTCTGGAACTTTGTCCCATCTCCACACAGGATCTCTGGAGCTCAGTCAGAGTGACCATCAGGTTCTTGGTCATCTCTCCAACTAAGGCCCTTCTCCTGCTCAGTTTGGCCAGGCAACCAGCTCTTAGAAGAGTCCTGGTTGGTCCAAACTTCTTTCATGTGAGACTCCTGGAGGCCTCCGTTCTTTTGGGAGCCTTTAGTGCAGCAGAAATGTTTTTGTAGCCTTCCCCAGATCCTGTCTCTGCAGCTCTGCAGCTCCTTTGACCTCATGGCTTGGTTTTAGCTCTAATATCATTGTCAGCTGTTAGGCCTTCTATAGAGAGGTGTGAGGCTTTCCAGATCACATCCAATCAGATTAATTGACCACAGGTGGACTCCAAGCAAGGTGTAGAAACACCTCGGCAAAGATCCAGAGAAATGGAGGAACCTAAGCTACATTTACAGTGTAGCTGTAAAGGGTCTGCATACTGAAACTCTAAAAGTCTGTTTTCTCTTTGTTATGATGGTACTGAGTGTAGATTAATGAGATATTTTGCAAATATAGCATAGGGCCTGAATAATTTCTGGACACAATGCATGCTTAAAGGAAAGAGAAATATTACTGATGTTACTAAGGATGAGCATGGATAGCTAGCTAAACAGATACATTTGGATATCAGTTTAGCTCAGTGTTACTCAACCCTACTCAACAAAGGAGCCAAATTGTTGAAAAATACCTTTGCAAGAGCCACAATCTAAGTGGTGAAAAGTGGCAAAAACAGCTTGAAGTAGCAATAACAATTAGTTAATGGTGGTAAAAATGGTCAAAAAGCAACAAAAATGGGTGAAAATGGGGAGGAAAAGGGTCAGAAAGTAGCAAAAATGGGTGAGAAGTGACAAAAAAATGAGTTACAGGTGGCAAAAAATGGTCCAAAAGTGGCAAAAACATGTCCAAAAAATAAGTGAAAAGTGAACAAAAAGGGCAAAAAGCAGTCAAGAGTGGGAAAAAGGGCAAAAAACAGGAAACAAATGTAATTTAATGGCAAAAGGTAGCTTAAATAGGTAAAAAGTGGTGAGAAGGGCAAAAATGGGACAAAAGTGGCAAAAAGAAGTGGTTAAAATGGGCAAAAACTAGGAAAAAAGTGATATTTAACGACAAAAGGTAAATTAAAGAGGTGAAAATAGGGAGAAAAACTGTGGAAAAGGGCAAAAATGGGATAAAAGTGGTAAAAAAAAATGGGTAAGAAGTGACACAAACAACTGTCAAGAATGGAGAAAGTGGTATTTAATGGCAAAAGGTAAATCAATAGGACAATAGGGGGAAAACTATGAAAATGGGGAAAAAATGGGATAAAAATGGTTAAAACAAAATGGGTAAGAAGTGGTAAAAACAAATGGCAAAAAAGGGAAAAAGTGGTATTTAATGGCAAAAGGTAGCTTAAATGGGAAAAAGGGATAAAAGTGGCAAAAATGGGGAAAAAGTAGGAAAAAAGTGGTATTTAGCTTTTGTGAAAAAACTGGCGAGCCCTCTGTTCTTTAGATTCACTGCAAGTGAGACGTGTGTATCAAACACAAAACACAGCACACACAGAAAGCTCTGACTTTGGAATGTGCGTGCAGAAATGAGAATTGAGCCGTGATGCAGCCACGGCGTGCATCTCATGCACCCGGTCTGAAATGGGTTTGACTCACAGCTAAAGCTAGTAAAGGAGATCAGAAGGTATAACACACCTCTCCATTAGCATTTTGTTGATGTGCTCAGAAGGTCAGCTAATGATAGCATCATTAGCGTCAGATAAAGTAATGTTTTCAATGATTTTGACAAGTTTTCAGGGTATTTTCAATTGTTTTAAAAGCAAATGAGCCTGAAGCTGCAAGACATTTTATCTAACCCAGTAACACCAACAGGGAGGACAGGGCAGGGGTCAGTGAAATAAGTAGAAAGAATCATCCCTAGTTTCTTCTTCCCAGTACTTCTGCGGTAGCGTTTTAATGTCTAAGTCTGGTACCAGAAAACTAAAAGTCTTCCTGATCCAGGGAGCAGCTGACTGATTTAAAGATGTCCCAGAGAGAAGAGTGTTTGGTTTGAGGATGGGAGGAGAAGGATGGAGGTGGGGCAGCAGCGTAGGAGGTCGGTCAGAGGAGGGAGGATGGCGACAGGCTGACTTCAGGAGGAAACCTGACCAGACCCTCTGTAGCACGCTGCTAAAAATAAACAAGGGAGGCTCCTTCTGCTGACAAAACAGCACACACAGACTCTACAGACACGGGCTGTCATACAGTAGGAGGACACACAGAGACCAACACTCACACACGCTGCCTAATCACAGTGGATGCACCCTCCCTCCGGTTAAATAATCTCCCATTCAACTCTGAATGGTCCATCTACCTCACAGTGCTTTTCCTTTACAAATGAGCTTAATAGCATTGAAATTCACCCAGTTTGTACAGTGCATGGTCCCTTATTTGGTTGCTTTTGGAAGTGTCTGTTCTCACTCTATGCCTCAGTGCTTTGTCTCAGTCTGATATTCACCAAAGCACGGTGTTCTTTCATTCATCGTCAACTCTTAGAGGAATTTCCTGAATGTCATTGTGATTGGAGTCCTCGTCTGCCATGCTTTTCTCTTTCTAGAGGACAGAAACTCTGCTGGCAGAGACCACACACATCGCCACAGGCATCTTTCCTTCATGGTTTGGTCCAGTGCCCGTCTTTGTGAGTTCTCTTTGCAAACGGTGGGGAAGAAGGAGGCTCAACAATAAATAAATAGGGTAACACGACCAGATCTCACCACAGAATGAAGACAGAGGTGTTTTTTTTGTTCTCTGGAGGTCTTGGTTAAGGTTGAAGGGCAGTCAAGCAAAGCAGGACGGCTTCTCCTGCTTCAGGATTCATTGAAGACTGACATGAACAGGCACAGTAAAGCTTTGGTCCCTCCTGAGCTGGAGAAGAAGAAAATTCAAGGTACGTAAGGTGAACAACACTTCACGGTTGGTTGATTGGTTGGCTTTTGTATGTAGGTAGATGGGTCACATTGTCGTCACAATGTCAGCTGTGGCACTATTGGCGACAGCGCTGCTTTGGCGACAGCTGAGGGGAGATGGATTTACCTGTCCCCCGTTTAGGTCTGTCATAACGGCTTTTCCAGGGCCTTGCTGCGGAGTGCGGGATGACCAGGGTTTGGATTCGAGGCAGAAATCTTGCGGCACACGGTGTTGGTGTTGCTACATCTGCAGCCGGGTCGCGTGGCCCGGTCGTGGGCACACTGGCACAGGGCAAGGCACAGCCTGGCAGGGGGGTAGCAGCAGAGGCAGGGCAGACAGAGCGCCAGCAGCCCCATGGTGCCCCAGCGGGTGCAGGCACGGGCTTGAGTGCAGGAGCACGGATGGTCAGCGCAGTTATCCTCGTCATCCTGGGCGGCGCAGTGGTAGAACAGGCCTTTAACGCAGCACAAGCAGGTGCCGTACTCCACTGCATTCTCAGCAGAGCACAGACAACGCTGTCCACAGGCCCAACAGGACGGCAGGCGGCGTGGGGCGCAGCACTCATGGCACTTACAGCGACCACACCGCTCACAGATGAACGAATGAAGGCCGAGCTCAGCCTCGTCATCCGTCAGGCCTTTACCGAAGGAAGCATCAGGCTTGAGTTCTCCTTTAGGCTGAGAACGGACCACCGAACCCAGACCAGAATGAGACGAGGTCAGACCTGCAAGCAGCCGCTGGTCTGACGTGGCACTTGTCCGGGAAATGGAGGAGCTTATGGTACTGGAACGGCTCAGGTGGGCCAGGTGAGCATGCTGCTGCTGACTTTGGCTGCGGGACAGAGCTGAGTGGAAGGACGACTGGGGGTGGTGCGAGTATACTCCTTGAGGATAGAACTCATCGTGGGCGTAGAAAAATCCAGACTGGGATGCCGGTTCCAGCGCCACGGGCCTGTCCACATAGTCATTGTTGGCCCGGATGGCACGTATCTGGTCGAGCGACAACACTTGGACCTGCTGAAGGTCCAGGCTGTCCAGCTCCACCCTGTAGGAATGAGCGAGGTCCATCCTGGTAGGCCAGGCTGGGCGGCACCAGGGCTGAAGGCCGGTGCTCCCAAAGCTCACGGCACATCAGACAAACCTAAACACAGAGACAGGAAAGGGCACGTTAGTGATGTTAGATTTGACTTTAATGATACAAACATTGATTTCTGGTGCTGAGTTTATCAGAGTCCACCATTATACAGACAAATGAACAAATATTTCCTTCTGAAAGCACCAAACCAAAGTGAATCTAGACCCAGTCCTTCTCCAAACCAGTCACCACCTGGCAAGATCTGTATCCCTTTAGTAGTCCTGGTAAAATACGACAAAAACACCATACAGGTGTACCCAGAATAAACTGAATGCTGTGTTAGACCATTAGGAGTACAAGCATGGACACGGTGTCTCACAGTGTCTCAGTCTATTGAAGCGTACCAAGAACATTATCCTGCCCTCTAAAAACTTCTAAATAATGGTGTAGAATTGTGTTTTTTTCTGAAATCAGCCACAGAGAATGAACTAAAGCCAGGGCAAAAGAAGTCAAAGAAAAAAAAGTTGCAAAATTAGTAAAAAGGAAAGAAAATCAGAGTTCAGTCATGGTGGTACTTTGGGGAAACATGGCATGAAGCAAACAGTAGCCTCCGTTTAGCCCTGTAGATATTTAAACAGCACTGAATCAGAGATAGATTTGGCAGCTCCGCCTCCACACCACCATCAGCCATGTCATCATGACCACTGAGGTTCTCCACCGCTCAGGCTAATGCTATTATTAGGCTGCCAGAGCCAGAGAGAGAAACAACCATGAGGTCCACACTGTAATTTAGCATCTGTCAAACGCAGCTGCTGCCGCCACAGAGGAAACCCACCTGCACACAGAAGCTGGCCGTGTCGGTGAGATAGGATTTATTTCACTCATCTGTGTCTGCTCTGGTAGACACATTCATCAAACCTGCTCAGAAAAATCTAAAAAGACCTGTTTTAGATGTACATGTAATAAAAAAGTGGCCAGTGAGAGTGGTAGACCTTTGGTCTGTGGTTCCAGTCACACAGCAACTTCATGTTGGTGAATGCAGATGCCAATTCAAAGTCTTTTTAGTCATAACCAATGATTTCCCTGCAGATATTGAGCAGCAACTACTAACCAGACTGCTGTTTCCATGATAAATATTTCCAAAGTAATGGACTTCCAGTGGTGCACATGCACAAAATGTATCTGTGCATGCTCAGTAAATTAACAGTCCATTTATTGATTTTTGGAGATTGTGCCATCATCAATCAACCAATAATTAGAGTGGCTGCTCATTCTTCCCCTTTTTATGTTTCCCTGCAAATCCACTCATGGTTGCTGGTTGTGGTTCTCCTGCTAAATACCAAACTCTGCCCTAGTTCAATGAATTATGGTATAACTCTGTAAGGTTACCACGTTGGTTCTTAAAATAATAAATGTGCAGATTAGCTGTTTAGAATCACATCATGTGTGAAAACAAAAAAACACTCTGGGGTTAAAAATAGGACCTTGTATAAAATTATACTCAGAGCCAGACCCAGGCCCAGAATTGACTGAGCCCCTGAAAAAAATCTTTACTTTATTAACCCATATTGCATCTTTGACTTATTTTTGTCACTCCTGACCATTATTTGCCACTCTCTAACTATTTGTTACCACCTATTTCTGCCCATTTTTGACACCTTCAACAAACTTTTGCCATTGCTGGACCATTTTATACATTTGTATTGCACATTTTTGCCACTTTTTGACCATTTTGGGCCCACTTTGGCAACTTTTGGCACAGTTTTGCCACATTTTAATGGCTTTTCCCCCTTTATAACCACACCTTTTTTTCTTATTCTTTTCTTTATTAGCTAATATTGCATCTTTCAGTTATTTTTGCCACTCCTGACCTTTTTTGCCAATTTTTGACCGTTTTGGGCCCCCTTTGATCCACTTTGGCAACTTTTGGCAGTTTTGCCACAGTTCAATGGCTGTCCCCCCTTTTTAACCACACCTTTTTGCTAATTCCTTACCTTATTAACCCATATTGCATCTTTGACTTATTTTTGCCACTACTGAGTCCTGACCTTTTTTGCCACTCTCTAACTATTTGTTACCACCTATCTCTGCCAATTTCTGACACTTTCAACAAACTTTTGCCATTGTTGGACCATTTTATATATTTGTATTGCACATTTTTGCCACTTTTAGCCAATTTTGGGCCCCCTTTGACCCACTTTGGCAACTTTTGGCACATTTTTTCCATTTTTAACGGCTTTTCCCCCTTTTTGACCACACCTTTTTGCTAATTCTTTACTTTGTCAATCCATATTGCATCTTTGACTTATTTTTGCCAACCTCTTTCTCTGTGAACCCATGTTTGATGCTTTATTCCTTCTGTTGCCACTTTTAGCTAGTTTTTTGCTATGTATAACCCATTTTTGCCTCTTTTAGCCAGTTTTTGCCATGTATAACTAATTTTTGCCAATTTCTGTCTTCAATTTGAAAATATTTAATTATTTGTCCTTCAAAGTTTCAATGAAATGATTGGCCGGCATTACATCGGAAAATGTATACGACTTTATAAGAGGTAACGGGTAGTATAAATGGGCAGAGATAGTAAATGTTTTCTTAAAGTGGACAAAATGCATGAGCAAAGACTAAAAGGTCTGAGCTGATTTGATTCTCTGCACAGACATCAGATAAGCTCTGAATGAAAGAAACTCCAGAAAAAGTCTTCTTTATTACTGTTTAAGTCTGTTAGACAAAGAAAGCAGAATCCCTTCCAATAATAAACATAAATTCTGTACACTATTAGTGCTCTGTGCACACATACTCGCTCAGACATACATACACAAAGAAACTGCAGTCCTGCCAAGTGGCCAAGGGGGAGATATATCTGGCTCTTTCCTCTCGTGGTGCCAGTCCTCTCTGAGAGTAATGAGGCCAAATGGAAATGCATTTAAAGCAGCACAGATCATGAGATTAGATGGGAGAGAGAGGTAAGAGGAAGCAGCAGCAGCAAATCTTAGACCACATCCAGCAGGATGAAACCACAGTCCAAAGAAACCGTCAATGAATTAAGGGTTTTCTGTCCAGATTTATGCAGCTCAGATTGCCCTGATACTCCAACAATTGCCTACACTGGAACCCAGGAGATCCACTGAACTTGTTTAGCAACCAGACTGTAACACAAACCTCACAAAGCAAAGAGCTTGTTGAAAACATGAGAAACTCCGATCTAATAAATGTTATTTTTACATTAAGTCTCTTTTGTCATTCTTTAAAGAACAACTGATCCCAGTGTTTTGGCTGAAGTGCATCTAAAAATACCTGGAAACTTCCTGGACAGGACTGGTGGCGATGGGGGATAAGACACGCCCACTCCCTGCTTCCTTCTGTCCCTTATCAGCTGCAGCATCACTCAGTCTATGCGGAGTTTTTAGAAATAATGCCAAAGCCATTCAAGGTAGACTCACTGTAAGTTACCTGATTATAAAAATGTACAAGTGTTTCTCAGGCAACAGCACTACAATACCCATAATCCTAGAGTGTCACAGCGCTATCACTGTTTGGTTAGGCCTGCCTTTACCTTCAGAAATTCTTCTGCAAAAAGTGAATTTAAAGGGCACCACTCAACAAAAGACGGTTTTAACAGGGACAGTCAGGGGCGGAGTCAGACGGGGCTAAGCCCAAACAAAAGATGGCTGAGGGGTTGGCACTTCCCTGCAATTTTTTTTTACTTATCAGTCAGTTCAATGCGCTATTTTTGTGCACTTTTAAATGATAATTGTAATTAAAAATGCCAACAAATGTACGCATCATTTAGGCAAAATAATGTTGTTCAACCTAAACAAATAATTTATAATATTTTTCTTTTCTTAAACTAACTGAGCTGAAAGTCTCATTATCATTCTAGAATCGTGATACACCATACTGGAGTCCAAAAAAGTTTCACTTCTGCCTCCTAAAAATGTCTTTAGTTTATATTTTAAGTAGCATTGCATAGGTAGGGTAGGAATTTGGTGAAAAAATTTACAATTGAAGCTCTGCATTTTCAAACAAAGCACATAAAAAGCAACAACTGGGGTTAGATGTAATAATTTATTCACAAAAATGCTGAAAATTGAATTTTTAGAACAATGTTAAAAGCTTTTTTACACTTCAGTGAGTGTATAGATACAAGAGAGTATTAGGGCCATTAAAAATTTGCATGCATTTTTTTTTCTTTATTCTAAGAAAAAGACAAAAATCTAAGAATTTTTTTTATCATCAATCCGATCTAATCCACTTTTTTATAACATTTTATAAACTGAATGTTTCCAAAGTGCTGCACAAAACATCATTTAAAAACAAAACAATAGTTCTACCAGTGCTCAAATAAAACCAGTAAAACCAAGAGAATATACTGAAACAGTAGCTAAAAACAATAAATATAAATACAAAATATTTTTAAAAAACAACATAAAAACAACATAAATAAACAAAATAATAAAAAGACACAAAAAAATAATAAAAAGGCACGCGCTAAGGTATAAATTTGGATGATGTACTGTGGGGCCCGTCCATTCAAAACTTTAAAAACAAACAATAAAATTTTAAAATCAATTCTAAAACTAGAATTGCCGTCTGAGGCGGCAGACCCACGCTGAAGCAGCGCCACCGAGGAACTCACGCTGATTACTATGGTGTTCAAAATTTCAAAGTCCAAGTAAAACCGAACGGGTGCACAGATCATCACCAAAATCTAATCGATTCTTCCCCGTCACTATCCCAATATTCCCTGGAAGTTTGGTGAAAATCCAACTTTCCATTCTCAAGTTATCTTGTACACATACAAACAAACAAACAAAGATACGGAACCCTTTAAATAACCTCCTACTGATTTCATCGGCATGGGTAATTAACAGGGAGCTAGTGCAAAGACGCAAGAATTGGGGTGATATGTTCACGTTTTTTGGTTCTTGTTAAAAGTCGTGCTGAAGAGTTCTGGACTAACTGTAAGCGTGAAAGTGTGTTATGTGAGATACCGGTATAAAGTGTATTACAGTAGTCCAGGCGTGAAGAAGTAAAAGTGAGCACGACTTGCTCGAAGCGCTTGAAAGATAAAAACGGCGTAACTTTTGATAAAAGACGAAGGTGATAAAAGCCTGATTTAACGACTGTGCTGATCTGTTTGTTGAGTTTAAAATCACTGTCCATGGTGACGCCAAGGTTGGTTGCAAAGGAAAATTAGAAGAAATGCACATCAAATTTTTTTGTTAAATGTCCCTAATCCTCCTTTTTACAAACGTTCTTTAAAATAGAAGAAAGATCTGATTTTAAAAATTACTTTAAAAATGACTTTACCATGCTGCAATCATTAAGGCCCAGACGTTTTTGCATTTATCTAACATAACACTCATAAGCAAGAAAAGTACAACCAACCTGAAAGATTCTGGGTTTTTAAGAAAACATTCGGGGCTGAAGCCCATGGAAACAGTAATATACAGTCATGTAAAAAAAAAAAAAAGGTTCTCAATGATGGGTGGCAAAAAGCCACAAATGGTTGCATCCTTACTTTACAAATGACTTAGTTTTCCTGTGCTAAATACATTATTTTTTTATTAATTCACCTCATTTTCTCTGAATAACAAAGCTGGTTTTCCAAAGATAATGAGGCATCTCCTTGAGAAATTACCAGAACTTTGCAGCTATCTCAGGCAAAGGGAGAATAAATAAAGCATACATATGTTTATCCCTTCTGTGGTTCTAATTATATGCTAATGAACATGTTTGCTTTGTCCCTTATTTTCGTTCAGTCTCATTTTGTTCCATCTAAATTCCAAACATTGCTCATTACATGCATTCATGCAGTTGAAATCTTTTAAAAGTTTGGGTTGCGATTTCTCACAAGAAGGTGGTGGGGGGTCCTGATGCTTTAAAAGCATTGATGCAAAAGAGTTTTGGGCATGTAACACCACACTTGTAACCTTGCAAAGAAGATGGATACGCCTGTTTCTTTGTTTCTCACTGGTGAATCCATCTTGTAAAGATCCCAAATGAACCGTTTGGGCCCGGTTAGAAAGTGACAGGACCAATCAGCATGAAGGGGCAGTACTTTTGGGCACGGCGGAGTCGTGATGTAAGCAAGCAGCAACAAGGCTCAGCCCTTTCCTAAAAGCCATCTATGGAAGGTTTACCAGATGGATGTGTGAAACAAATCCATCTGGTGTGTCAGGTTAACACACCTGTGTATTTACTCAGTCTGATACAGCAGGTGGCGGTATCTTTCTTTATTATGATCCCCATTAGCACCAGCAAAAGCACTGGCTATTCTTCCTGGGGTCCAACAAACATAAGGTCATACATACCAACACACAATACAACATCAACCAACCGACAAACATGCATGTAGCTGCTTTGCAAACTGGCCAAGGAGGAGAGAGAAGAAGAAGCTACTATGGCGATCACTCAGGTCATAGACTGTTTCAAGCCCATCCTGCCACCATGGGTGTTTTCAAATCATTTTTTACACCAGCAATAGTCCTCTTAACATAGGACACATTTATTGCTTTTGCAACGCATCTCACTGACTACAACTTGCATTAATCCATTTCCACCTGTTATTGAGAAAAATGTGGACAAAATGCCACACCAGGGGAAGAAGTTTTGCTTTTACAGAGATATCATATAGCTGACTAAACGCTCTCGCCCGTGTCAGAGCATGGTTGGATTCACATCCCATTTGAACCGCACCAGAATCCCCTTGAATCCTACCAGTGACCACCTCCCAATAGCTGAGTGTGGTTCATTTGCATTTGCTCTTTGATTTTTTCTTGGCTGCAACCCCAATCAGGGCCAGTCAAAGATCAACAATAGACATGATACACTATATTGCCAAAAGTATTCGCTCACCTGCCTTGACTCACATATGAACTCAAGTGACATCCCATTCCTAATCCATAGGGTTTAATATGACGTCGGTCCACCCTCTGCAGCTATAACAGCTTCAACTCTTCTGGGAAGGCTTTCCACAGGGTTTAGGAGTGTGTTATTAAGAATTTTTGACCATTCTTCCAGAAGCGCATTTAGGCCAAGCCTGAAAACAAGGCCACACCATAATCCCCCCTCCACCAAACCTTACACTTGGCACAATGCAGTTAGACAAGTACCGTTCTCCTGGCAACCCCCAAACCCAGACTCGTCCATCAGATTGCCAGATGGAGAAGCACGATTGGTCACTCCAGTGACACCGCTGCATCCCACGCTTTGCATTGCACTTGGTGATGTATAGCTTGGATGCAGCTGCTTGACCATGGAAACCCATTCCATGAAGCTCTGTACCGCTGTTCTTGAGCTAATCTGAAGGTCACATGAAGTTTGGAGGTCTGTAGCCATTGACTCTGCAGAAAGTTGGCGACCTCTGCACACTATGCACCTCAGCATCCGCTGACCCCGCTCCGTCATCTTATGTGACCTACCACTTGGTGGCTGAGCTGCTGTCATTCCCAATCACTTCCACTTTTTTATAATACCACTAACAGTTGACTGTGGAATAATAAATAATAGAATACCCCAGCTTAACTTTACAATGGACCATTATTTTGCTGCCCCCCCTTTTGGTTTGGCCATTTTCCCCCCAAATGGACAGCTTTGTCTCAACATGACTATTCTTGAATGTGCATGACTATGTTCAGCCACCTTCAGGTACAGTGGGGGTCCCCGGTCTCTGACACCTTTATTTTGGGGGTCGCAGGCTGAAAAGTTTGAGAACCCCTGCCCTACAAAGACGGGTCTCTGAGCAAAGCCACAAACGAGGCTGGAAAGACATAAATAAAGCCATGATTTCCATTACTAGCAGACTATCAATGTTGATGGGGAGATCTTTAATGCAAGTCGTACATGGTTCTCAGCTGGCCCAGCATCAGGACCTACCACCACCATCCTCATCGTCAAATCAGGACCCAGATTCTTAGATTTGTCAATCATAACCAGGTGGTTTTAATAAAAAGAAAAGGCAAAGATGGAACAAAAGACATGAGGACAAGGAAACGGAGACATCTCTTTCAAAATAAAAGCACAAAATTGACAACTTCTTTTCCAAGCACATACCCGTGACCGACCTGTCGAGGACCACACTACCAATCCAGTCTGAGTAAAAGCATCCCGAACCGCCTCCATACGCAGTCAGGGCAATCAGATATCAAAGCATGGAGGTGCATACCAAGCATTGAGGATCACCACTTGGTTATGAAATGACAGAATTGGATATAAATCTCTGCTAATGTGCTGTATTATAAGGACTTGTGACAAAGCACCGCATGCATGTGAGTAAAGATCAGTCATGAGAATTTAAGGTAAAAGAGCATGCTCAGAATGTTTTTGTTCTCCACTGGAAAGTGTAAAATGTGTTGCATCATCATTAAATGGTGTTAGGGAAGTTGCTAATCAGATTTCTGTCCTGTTGTACAGTTAATTAGGAACAGCAGAGAGGCAAAGTAGCATCAAGGAAATGCAAAAGCAATAATAGAGGGGAGATGTAGGATGTGGATGAAACCCAAGACCAGCAATCCATCACTGGAACGGAAGGGGAGGTGATTAGCCAGCCAGACTGGAAAAACAAAAATAAAAACCTCTTCCTGCCCTCTAGGCTTTCCTCAAAAGAGTCTTTTGAACAGATCACAGCTTCCTGAACATAAAGGTGCTCTCCCCTGCAGCGTCTCTCTGCTTCTATCTCTGAGAAGGAGCAGATAAGAAGGTTCAGGTTGGTTAGACGAGGATGCATTTTCAAATTAGTCCGAGGAGAGAGGAGAAGTCCCGGTGACTAATCTCATCAGGCAGAGCGGTGGCTGCAGCTCGCTCATACTCTGCTTGCCTATCAGCCCATCTAATTGTTAAAAGAAGAGGCCTGCGCTCCATTTCCATGACCTCATATTTACTTTACTGGTTGGGCAAACCACTGCCAACTTCTCCATCAAGACACAAATACTACAGGGCATGTCAAACATGCAGGGAATGAGCAGCGAGGGGGAAACAATGAAAAGGAGAATGGCTTCATATTCAACCTTTCACAACAACTTTCCAACACTGAATTTAGCAATCTAGTGATTCAAGACTCATTAGAAATTAAAATTTCAGCCATGATAGTTGTTAATCATCTGGTTCTGCTGGATTAATGACATAATTGTAAACTTTTCTCTGTTATGGATGCATTTCAGACAGGCATATTATTGCATGTAGACATACTGTTGAGCTGTGCCCTGTTACTTTAACAAAACATTTAATGACTTTATCTAAAGCTGTGGGAACCTGCAATGCAAATTTTGTTGCCCTTTATGACTTAAGTTATTCATTATTACCACAATAATGTAAATTAAGCATTCAACTTGGCTGACTTCCCAGGGTCTCTGAGGACAGTGTTGTCGTATACAACAAGAAGTGACACCGTTTAGAAAAACGTTGATTACTTTTGAACCATAAGTCATTGACGCTCTTTTTTTCCCCTGACCATTTTGCCATTTGTTTGCTACATTTGATGTCTCCATAGCCCTAATGGACGCCATTCTAGCAAGCCCAGAACTTCAGCGACTTTTCTGGGTCTTTAAACATTAAATCCACAGCATTAGATCTAATAATAAGCATCTTTTTGTCAATTTTTAATCAATTTTTGATAATTACCTTTGGCCTTCCATGGTGGGTAGCGCCATGTTTGTTGAGGGCAATGTTTACATGCAATGCATTGTGGGAGTGGCTGTCCTTCAATAGCAAGATGCATCTCTACTGCTTAAAGGAATGGCACAAATGAATCTAACTGCAAAAAAGCATATGGACTTTTTTGTATGTATATTTTGAAAACCTTTAGTCACAGAATTTTTATTTTTTCACTTTTTTTGTCCCCAAGAGATGGAGAACAACTCTGTGTAAAGTAAATGGTAAGTCACTATTGTTTACTGTGTTATCAATAAAACTCTATGAATTTAAAATTCCGATTTGTTTTCTTTCTTTTGTCTTTAGAGTCCGATAATTTCTTAAAAATCAAGTGACATTAATGTAGTAGATGTATTCTTAAAGCCCAGATTGCCCTGAAAAAAAAGATGTGTAGAGCGTGACTGTGCAGCACAGGGTTGATGTTTTACAAGCTTTTTAAGACAAAAAGTCCAGATGAGACATGATGGTGAAAAAAATAGCTGAGCTCCGAGGGTTAAGCAAAAAATGCTAAAAAAAAAAAAAAAAAAAAGAAAATTGAAGTATTTGTGACTTGAGATTCATATCTTAAATATTCAATAACAGGCAACAAAACATCACCCAATTTTTATTTATCACCCATTTCATCACTTCTTTACTTTTTAAATCTGTGTATGTTGCTTTCTACTTTTTGCATCTTTTTACCCATTTTTTGCTGTTCTTGAGCAATTTTTGTCACTCTATAACAATTTTCACCACTTATTTCTGCCAATGTATGCCACTTTTAACCAATTTTTTATGCATTTTTAACCACTTTCTCTACTTTTCTACTGCTTTTTGCCATTTTAACTACCCATTTTTGCTTCATATAGCCATTTTGAACCATTTTTTGCCACTTAGCACACTGACCTGACACCCCAGATTGTTTCCTATATCTCCACTGCATGGACATATTTCACATTCTTCTGGAAAAGGTCCCATACAAAGAGTTTGGGAAGGGTAGGACTTGTTAAACAAAATTCACAGAAGGTGATTGGACGACCATTCTGTCAGTCACATTCCTTACTGGCCAATCAGATTATCAAGACAAAATGAGGTAGTAGGTGTGTGCAACCTGAGCTCAACAGGAAGATGCTGTCGTAGTTTACCAAAGCTTGAGCAGTGGATAAAAAAATTATAATAATAATAAAAATATAAATATAATATAAAAATAATAATAAAAGTCAAACAAAAACTGAAAATAAAATAAAATAAATAAAAAATAAATAGATAAATAAATATAAATTAAAAATAATGAAAATAAAATAAAATAATAAGAAATTAAAGAGGATAAAACATGCTTAGGTTGGACGAGGGAAGTGCTAAAGTGTCTTTCAGTGTGACTCTTTGTTGTTGTTTTAATGTGTTTAAATGTGGTCCAGTTCTGATTAAACTACTATTCTTAAGCTGCATCCAAGCTAATCGCTACACAGGCGGCAGCCATTACCAGCTGCTTCCACAACAACTAAACCCCACCTGTAGCTACCATCTCCTCAAATGAAGCTGATTGGTCAGGTCCATTCTCAGACCTGGCACAATCAGTTCAGTGTTGCAAGATGGATTTGCCTGATGGCAGACATGACACCTGGACAATTCCATCTGCTTTGCATATATTTATACCATTATGGAATAGTAAATAGGGCTGATTTTGGTCCATTTTAAAACTTTTTTAGTACACTTTTATTGCATATGGCTTTAGATTTTTACTATTAGCCTTACTACTGCTAAGGTTCATTCAGTAATTTAAATTTCAGGTTTTCTGATTAAATTGAAATGAAAAACAAGTGAGACGGTCATTATTTATGCAGTAGCCTGAAGCCTAGCACGTCTTGCCCTGAAAGGGGTCAGCATCTGAAGGTAGCTTCTGCAATTTCTACGTCCCATCCCTGTCAGAGACGCTGCAGCCATCCCGGATGGCTCTGTATGGTTTGAGGGGAACATTCTGATACACACATGTTTTTTTGTAAAAAGGATGTAGCTGTGTTTAAGACTGTACATGGTCTCTCTGCAAGTACAATTAAATAAGAGCAAGAGACAAAAATCATTAGCTGAAGATAGCCCTGGTATCAGCATCATCACAGATCTGAATGGGCTCCACTGATTGGTTGAAAAGAGCCTATAGATGCTTTGGTACTGATGCTCTGTCTGGCTCTGCTGGGAGTGTCTGTTGTCAATCCTCCAGCAACAACAGCTAGGACATAGAGCGTGGCTGTGTGGACGGTGGAGGGTGAGACCAGCGCCTTGCTCCCTCCCTGGAGCAGCCTGGTTTGAGGGTTTAGACCTCCGGCAGATCTGCAGGGTTGTTTGCGTGTTGATGAGTCCCGGTTTTCAAAAGAATGTGCATGCAAACACCAGGATTACAGGTGCTTTGAGTAAGCAGAGTTGAGTAAAAGGATGCATTTTACATTAAAAGTCCTGTTTATTTAACAGCAGTAGTGAAACACCACCATGTGCCTCTTTTCCCTGCCGCCTGCTGTGGTTGTTTTCTGATAGGGTGTGTTTTAAAGTACGGCCTCTGTTATATAAGAGTAAGAGATCAATACATCAAAACCTGCATGCCAACTTTTGCAAACTGTCCCATTTGGAAATGGGGACATTCAAACTCGGCACGTGCTGACACACGTCTGTCGCTCAGAAGCCAGTCTGTCTCATTTATTCGGGCCTTAGACTGTGAGATCACCAGCAGTAGGATATTATTTTGCTTGTATACCCTTTATTTTGGGGTTCACAATCTTTATCAACTAGAGGCCCATATTTTAAAAACTGCTTAAATGATAACAGTCTGATTATCCAGAACCTCTCCTCTAGTTCTTTAAAGTGCTTCTTCTATTGCAGTGATAATCATTGTGTGGCTCTGGAGCCTCTTTTGTGATTATTTGTGGCTCTTTTATGTCTAAATTTTAAATATTATTCACCTCAGAAAATCTTACAAAGGGGAAACTTTTTGCCATTTTCACCATTTTTTAACACTTTTTGCCCTATTAAGCTACCTTTTGCAATTAAATACCACTTTTCTCCTATTTCTTACCCATTTTGCAATTTATTTTTTACACTTTTTCCCCATTTCTGCAACATTCATCACATTTTTGCCCTTAGTTTAATCATTTTTTGCCACTTTTCATCCAAATAAGCTACCTTGTCATATTAAATACCACTTGTTTCCTTTTTCTCCAAAATTTTTGCGTTTTCTTTTTGCCCATTTTTGCCCTTTTTTACAATTTTTTGTTACATTTTGCACATTTAAGTTACCTTTTACCATTACATACCACTTGGTTCCTATTTTTTGCCCATTTTTGCCACTCTTGACTGCTTTTTGCCCATTTTAGTCACTTTTCACTCATTTTTGTTGCCACATTTTTGCCACCTGTAACTCATTCTTTGTCATTTCTCAGCCATTTTTGCTACTTTCTGACCATTTTTCCACTTTTTCCTCCCATTTCACCCCTTTTCACTCATTTTTTTCTGCTTTTTGACCATTTTTGCTAACTTTAACTTATTTTTATTGCTACTTCAAGCCATTTTTTGCCACTTTTCACCACTTAGATTGTGGCCCTTGCAAATGTACAGTGCTTAACAAATGTATTAGACCAAACTAACCTGAACCAAAGTAAGGTTTATGCCACAGCTGCCCTAAATTAACAGCATTGGTAATCACCAAAATCATTCTTTATGTTTCTGCAATGGTTAATACACCAATATGTAGAAGCTCTTTAAGCTCTTTATTATATTTTTAATGCTAAAATATAATTATTAGTGTTATCCATGAATTTTCAAAATTACTGATTTACAAAAAACCTGAAAAAAAATAGAAAAGCACATTATTATGTCTTGATTAATATGTCAAATTATAGTTATTTACTTGCATTCCTGAACAGAAAAATGAGTTTTAGAGGTTGAATGTTATGCTTGATTCATTCTGACTTCTCAGAGAAGCCCAGTGTGCTGGCTCAAATTTAGGTGAATTTAGTTTGAAATCCCTCATTCCTGTTCAAAATGGTAAAACATGGAGAGCTAACTGAAAATGAAAGAGTCCGCATTAAAGCACTTCATGATACTGGATGGTCTCTGAAACAAATATGACAGGTGGTCTAATAAATTTGGTAAGCACTGTATTTCTCAACAATTTGGCTCTTTGGTTGAGCAGGGTTGAGTAATACTGCTCTATTATATAAATGATTCAAAATTCACTGCAAATCGTAACCTAACAATGACTACTGGTCCTGTAGAGGTAGCTCAAGGGTTTCTTCAGGTGACACAAGCTGTGCTTTGTTTAGTAGATGATCCATCTGTCTCTAAAGCAGAGAGGAAAGAGGATGGGAGGGCTTCCATCCTCTCTGTGAAGAATTCTCAAAGGGACAGATGAATGAGAAACAGAGACAATAACAAAGTAAACATAACTCCGTCTTCTTTCTTGAAAATGCTTTCTCTAAAGCTACAGCAGTTGGCTGTGAATGGGAAAGTATTGTTCTTGATGTTTAAGAGTTTTAATCAGTGTTACTCAACCCTGCTCAACCAAAGAGCCAAATTGTTGAGAAATACATTTGCAAGAGCCACAATCTAAGTGGCAATTATAATAAGTTAAAGGTGGCAAAAGTGGTCAAAAAGCAGCAAACACTGGGAGAAAAGTGGCAAAAATGGGTGGGAAGTGACCAAAAAATAAGTTAAAGGTGGCAAAAAAAATGTCAAAAAGTGGCAAAAATCTGAAAAAGTGGGAAAAATGGGCAAAAATTAGCATTTAATTGCAAAAGGCAGCTTAAATCAATCCCCCTCCATATCAGAAACTCTGACTCTCTGCCCACCTTCAAACAATCACTCAAAACTTACCTGTTTAACAATGCATACAACTCCTAACCATTCATATTTTTCCCCCTGTCCCATTTTTGTTGTGTTTTTGTTGTTTGTTTGTTCTGTAAAGCATCTTTGAGTTTTCTAGAAAAGCACTATATAAGTCTGATGAATTATTATTATTATTATTATTATTACTAAATGGGTGAGAAGTGGCATAAAATAGGCAAAAAGGGGCAAACACTGAAGGAAATGGGGAGAAAGTGGCAAAAAAGGGTAAGAATTGGCAAAAAAATGAGTTAGGGGTGGCAAAAATGGTCCAAATGTAACGAAAAATGAGTGAAAAGTGACTCAAATGGGCAAAAATGAGTGAAAAGGTGGGAACTATGTGGAATTTAACTGCAAAAGGGAGCTTACACGGGTGAGAAGTGGCAAAAAGGGGCAAAAAGGGCAGAAAAATGCATAAAACAGGATAAAGTGTAAAAAATGGGGAGAAAAAAGTGGCAAAAAGGGCAAAAAGTGGCAAAAATGGATGAGATGTGGTAAAAAAAAAAAATGAGTTACAGGTAGCAAAAAGTTGTCAAAAAGTGGTAAAGATCTGAGAAAAGGTGGGAAAATGGGCAAAATCAGAAAAAAAGGTGGGAAATCAGCAAAAAGTTGTATTTAATTGGAAAAGGCAGCTTGCATGGGTGAGAAGTGGCAAAAATGGGTTACAGGTGGCAAAAATTGGTCAAAAAGTGGCAAAAAAGAGTGAAAAGTGACTCAAATGAGCAAAAGTCGGAAAAAAGGTGGAATTTAACTGCAAAAAAGGAGCTTAAATGGGTGAGAAGTGGCAAAAATAGGCAAAAAAGGCCAAAAAATGCAAAAAGCAGGATAAAAGAGTCAAAAAAAAGTGACAAAAGTGACAAAAAGAATTGGCAAAAATTAGGAGAAAAAAATGGCAAAAAAGGGTAGAAAGTGGCAAAAATGGGCTAAAAATGGCAAAACCATTTCAAAAAATGAGTGAAAATCAGCAAAAAGGTGGGAGAATGGGCGAAACGCATCAAAGAGTGGCAAAATGGGAAATAGGTGGCATTTAATTGCAAAAGGCAGGTTAAATGGGTGAGAAGTGGCAAAAAAGGCAAAAAAAAATCAAAAGAAAGATAAAAGTGTCAAAAAGAAGTGGCAAAAATGGAGATAATGTTTCAAATGAAGACATAAAAGAGCCACACGTTGAGTCTCACTGGTTTAAATGTAATATTTCACACTCTCACCTCAATAAAGTCTGGTGATGGAGACAGAAATGGTCGACATGCTGTATAACTGTTCCAAGTGAGTTAAAGTGAAGATGGTGTGTGTCAAACTGAGAGAGAGAGAGAGAGAGAGAGAGGGCTGGTGTGTTTGTGAGTGAGTCAGTGGTAACCTGAGGATAGACCTCTGAGCTCAGGGAGTATCAGTGATGACTGGGCCTCTGCCCTGGGACAGACACGCTCCTGCTCCATCACTCTGATGCTCAAAAACATCCACTGGATACACTCTGACCATGAGGCCCACTCACCTCTACAGAGCTGGACCCAACGCTACTGCACTCTGCCTCTACCTCTCTATGATTACTACGGCTTTAAATGTTAGTGTGGTAGGAGTCAAAATTTAAATTTGATGCCAATTCAACATTAGGTTGTACATATTTTATTTCTAATAATTGTAAAAATTAAAGACAGCGTCGCTTTAAAAATGCATGCACTATCTACAATTCTGACAACCTTAATAGTTACAGAAAACCTGCTGATCTATCAATTTATTCATTCATCATCCTGCAGTTGGCAAGAAGAGCTCATTCTACAGAAACGCCCAAAGGTCTGTGTCAGCATTTCCTAGTCAGAGCTAGTCACAATGATATCTGCAGACTAAAAGGCAAATTAAAGTCATGATTTACACAGTGGCTAGCTTTATTTCTGTACTGCTCCAGGCCCATGTCCTATCTGTCAAGGTATAGCTGGTTCAGACCCAACCAAGAATGCCAGGTGCCAGTAGAAGTGCAGCTGACGTTCCTGTATCAGGCAGCTCACCCTTCACATCCCAGCTCTCCTGAGCAGGTCAGCACTAGACACACGGTCTAACAACTGTATGCCACAAAGAAGTCATCAGAAAGAAATCCAGCTGGCGACTCTGGCAATCAGTCAACCTCCAGGCCTCACAGGGAAGACCAGGAGGACCAAGGAGGCTGATCTCAGCCTCACTGTCAGTGGATCGATTGGTTACACCAGTGGTTCTCAACCTTTTCAGCCTGTGACCCCCAAAATAAAGGTGCCAGAGACCAGATACCCCCACTGTACCTGAAGGTGGTTGATCAGCCAGGAACATTCAGGAATACTCGTGTACAGACAAGGCTGTCCATAAGGAGGGATAAGAGGGAGGTTTCTGGGACCCAGCCAAACTGGGGGTCCATGGAGGTCAGCAAAACCATATTTTATATTTGATCTGAATAATAACCACTCTTATCAACAAACAAGTATCTTTATTTATTCATTTAGCCCTCTTCAGATTAAAAAAAAAAACTTTCATTAAAAATATACTTTGAATGGGTTAAAAACTGACAAAAGTGGTGAAAAGGTGGTGAAGCCGGATTTTAAAAAAAAACATAAATGGGATAAAAGTGGCAAAAAATAACCAAAATTGGTTAAAGTGGCAAAAATGGGCACAAAAAAGTGGTAAAAGGGGATTAGAAAGTGCCTGAAATGGCTTTAAAGTGCAAAAAAATGATGGAAATTAGGTGGAACGGTGAAAAAAAATTGATACAAACTGGCAAAGATGGGTCTAACTGTGGTTTAAATGAGCAAAAAGGGGTATAAAAAAGGCTGATAGAGGCAACAATAGGCAGAAAGTGGCAAGAATTGGTTTAAAAGTGGCAAAACAGGCAGAAAAAGGTGAGGGACAGGGTTTAAAATAGACAAAAATGGGTTTTGAGTGGCAAAAATGTGCTAACATTGGTGTTAAAAAGTGATGAAAAAGGGTTAACATTTGGTAAAATTAGTGTTAAGTGGCAACAGTGTTATTCAAAAAATATTCATAGTTTTTAAGGCATCTGGGACCCACTCTCGGTGTCTCGCATCCCGACTCCAAGGTTGAGAGCCACTGGGTTACACTGGCAAGATAGAGGAACTGCTCTACAACTACCACGCTCTCACCATTCACAGACATAGACTCGATGGCAGCATCTAAAGCATCTCTGAATGTCTGGAATTAGAATGAAATCTTCCTCTTGTAGTGTCATTCAGAGCAGCGCTACATCCACGTTAGAACTATCAAAGTATTGTGATTGTTTTTACACTTTATCCTAATTTGGATGTTACTAATTTCTCGCTTCTTCTCCTCTCATCCTCTGTGTTTGCACACAGCCCTGCAGTCTCACGCCCTTATTTGGGCAAAAGAGGGTCGGTTCTCTATGCTAATTAAAAGAAACGTGCACCTACTTTCAGCTAACGAGCACCTGGCATTCGTCAACTTAAGAACACAGGGTTGTTTCCTATTAAAATAGATGGATTTGAAACTTGTGCAACACAACACAAAAAAATACCGAAGAAAATACCCACTTGCACAATTCAGTAGATTATTTTCGTGACCATTCTACTAAATGCTGTGACACTGGGTTGTGCAAACTGTTCTGGTCTCTTGTGCGTCCTCTGACTCACTAACCTCCTCAGAGTCTGGACTCGACCTTCTGATGGTCGATGGAGTTTAATGGACAGAGCATCTCTGCATCTCTCCCAGATGACATCATGGTTTCAGGCTATTTAAAACTGACTGCAGTGACCCTTCGTCTTGGAATGAGGAGGGCTTGCCCTCTCTTCCTCTCCTTCCTCTCGTTTCTCTCCCATTTCTGTCGACTCCTTTCCTCCCCTTGATTCACCTTCATCACCATCCTCCTCCACTTCCCCTCCTCTCTGCCGTCCTGTCTTTTAAAATCTGAACTTTTCCAGCTCTCGTCTGTGTTTTCTTGGCTTGTCCTGTCCCTGTTTAGCATGTCGCCCCCTCAAAAACCTTTAAGTCTTTTATTTCAGGAAACTGATTCCTTTAAAAGTAATTCTAAGAGCTTATATCTGACAAATGCATCCAAAGAGTGAATTTATGAAGTCATACAACAAACTAAATTGACAAAATCTTTTGTTTTTTAAATGAAAGATTTAAATCCACCTCTGTCAATTCAATCTTTGAAAACTCTTACAGGCTCCTGTAGACGGCGCAGGAGGAAACCTGCTGTAAAACTGCAGTTTATCTCTTGCGCAATAACTAACCCGGTCCACAGCACTCTTTCAGTTCTGCTCCACAGCGGGCATCTTCCCCAACTAGGTCTGTTTCTGCAGGGCAGTGCAGCCCTGCTGCAGCTGGAGATGAAAGATCACAAGATCACGGCAGAACTACTCCTTATCAACAGATCACTTTGCCTTTCTGAGGTTTATTTGCTGTTTACTTCAGCTTTTTCCCACTTCTACCATGTGTGAGTACATGAGGACATTAAAAGAGCTGATGTATTCTGGGAAGGTTGTGTGGGTATTCAGTACAATCCTCTGGTTTCATTACCTGACACGCCGGATGGATTTGTTTCACACATCCATCTGTGAAAGCTTCAATAGGAAACGTTTGAGAAAAGGCCGAGGCTTTGAAAAAACCCAGAGTGTGATTGGATGAACGTTCTGTCACATCTCTACAGGCCAATCAGAGAAACAAAACATGTGACGTAGCCGCTATCAAGCTGTGTGTGCGCAGTTACCGAGGAATAATGCGAAACATGGCGTCTACAGACATGTAAGTACTCGACTTTTGTCATTTTTGAAAAGAAAACAACTCACTGCTGTTCTTTGCTCTTCTTTAAACCAAGAAATGTCATCCAGTTCTGATAAAACTGGCGCTTTAGCAGCATCCATGCTAATCTCTTCCGCCATAATTGCACCGGACTCGTGTTGCTGCCTGTTTGCGTCACAACTCGGCCGGGCCTGAAAGTACTGCCCCTCGTCGCTAATTGGTCCTGTCCCTTTCTAACTAGGCCCAGACGATTCAGACGGTAGCTTTGCAAGATGGATTCGTCGTTGAGAAACAAGGAAACGGGCGTATCCATCTGCTTTGCAAGGTTACTGGTCTCAACCGTCAAAATTAACTGCTTGTCATCGATGGTGTTGTCTTACCTCTGTGACCCTCTGAGTAAATGATGACCTTGAGCCTGTGCTGACCATTTGTGATGTAATCTTGATATAATTGTGAGATTTACAGTTGCTTTTTGCATGCACTGTCATATTGGAAATGCTCCAGACACTGTGTGTGTTTCAACCTGCTCTACATGGATAGACACTGAGAATGGGTCACCAGATGCCTTAAAAAAACTTAAAATTTTTTAGATAACACTGTTGCCACTTTACACCAGTTTTACCAAATGTTAACCCTCATCACTTTTTAACACCAATTTTAGCATATTTTTGCCACTTACAATGCATTTTTGTCTTTTTTAACCCTTTCCACCACTTTTTTTCTGCCTGTTTTTGCCACTTCTAAACCAATTCTTGCCACTTTCTGCCTATCTTTGCCGCTATCAACCTCTTTTTACATCCGTCTTTCCCATTTTAACCACAGTTAATCGATTTTTTGCCAGTTTATATCAATTCTTTCCCCCCATTACACTTAATTTCCCCCAATTTTTGCACTTCAAAGCCATCCTAGCCACTTTCTAATCCACTTCTCCTCAGAGGAGGAAGGGTCTCTAACAAGCAGCAATACAGCGAGTGACCACTTAAGGCTGGCTGCAGGAACACTGGAAGTCCCGTCTGGACACATGTTAAACAGCTGGATTTTACACTAGAAATAAACTGGTTTACAGCCTGGTTCAAAATACCAAACGTGTCTCATTAGCTAATGTCATCATGTGCTCTCACTGTTCGGGGAGTGGATTTTTTTGTACCACAATGGTTTACATTGTATTGAGGAAAAACCTCACTGCGGACTGATTGGTGCATCTCGTTTGCTTGACAGATAGCTCGACAGGCAGACGCTATGTTTCTGTCAACCATGATGCTAGCTAGCTAGCTGACAGGAAGTCGTGCTTAGTGGGCGGGCCATTAGGTTGATCTAAATTTTGGATTAGACAGCGATTTCGATATGGAAGCCTCCGCAGATTGGCTTCAAGAGCCGTTTGAGACCGCCTATTGTAAGCAGATGGCTAACGCCCCACAGAGATCGTCCAATTCTTTCTACAGTCCATGGCAGTGTTACTCAACCCTGCTCAACCAAACATGAACTTGACCAAATATCAGAATGGGCCAGGTTCTGTAACCTGACAACCAGATAGACTGTTCTGTATATCTACTGCATGGATATATTTCACATTTATCTGGGAAAGCTCCCATAGAAAGTGTTTGGGAAGGGCAGATTTCAAAGAATTCTCAAAAGGTGATTTGAGGAACATTCTGTCAGTCACAGTGGTAATGGGCCAATCAGAGCGACAAGACAAAGAATTGTGCTTCTTCTGAGCAGACAGGCTCCAACACCAAAGTCATGAATGGTGGACCTCTCTGGTAAATGAACTGATGCCAAGACCGGACATGCAAAAAAGTCTTCTCTGCCAAGACAAGCTTCGGTGTGACTCTGAGTTTTTGTTTCAAAAGGAAAATGTGGCCCAGCTCTGATTAAACTGCTGCTTTCCTACAGCTACATCTGAGCTAACAGACACTGGCTGACCCACCCTCTTAACAATCGCAAACCTATGCCGAAGCAGTCTGGGAGAAGAGCGAAAACATATAAACATCTTTTCTGTCATGAAAAGCTTCCAGTGTGCATCTTTTCTCTTGTTTGAATAAAGAAATGTTGTCCAGTCCTGACAAAACTGCCGCTGTGGCTACATCCAAGCTAATCACTCCAGCAGCGACCACTGCACACAAACACTCACACAACAGCTACCCACCACCCCACAACTCTCACAAACTCATGCTGAAGCAGGTCAGCAGAAGAGTGAAAATGTCTGTTCAATAATGAAAAGCTTTACGTGTTGTTTTCACTCTAATCGCTGTACTGGAGGCAGCCATTGCAGTCAGCTAGTACAACTAAACCCCGCCCGTCACTACCGCCTGGTTCTCCTCAGTGTTTGGTCAGGACAGATTGGGGTTCAGCACACATAGTGTAGGTTGGAGCTTTTTAAGATGGATGCACCTGATGACAGAGATGAGTCAGGCAAATTCATCTGCTTTGCAAGGTTTCCGGCTCTGGGCATGAACCATAAACGGTCGCCCAGGGCTGGACAGCAAGAGTCATCATAGAGGATGATGGTAGTTATGTTTTATGTCATCCCAAGGACAAACGGACAGAAGATGCTAGAGCTAAATTTTCTTCCCAATCCAGCGCTGCTTTAGAGGGCTGCTGACATGAGCTATCGTCAACTTCCCCTCTCTTCTCCTTTTGCTCGACTCGATTCAAACCTTCTCTTGCATGGGCTAATCCATGACAGAGGAAGAAGAGAGATACCAGAGTATTTAGATCCTGGCTGAAAACATCCACCCATTCCCTCCTCCACTTCACATCCATCGGAAAAGTAAGGGTAAAAATTTAGACCCTAAAGTAACTCAGAGATCTGTGACATTCTAGGTTCACTTTATCAGGGTCAGAGGTGCTAATATTAAAGACCCTGTAAACCAGTGATACTCAACCTGTGGCTCTTTTATGTCTTAGTGGAAATATTATTCCCCCAAAAAAAACTTCGAAAGGGAAACTTTGACCTCAGACGTTTATCATATTCATCAGTTTGTGTCCCAGACCTAAACAGAAGGCTTTTATTGTCAAACATAATTGTCCCATTTTTGCCACATTTATCACATTTTTGCCCTTTTTCACCATTTTTTTGCCACTTTTCTCCCAATTAAGCTACCTTTTGCCTTTAAGCACCCCTTTTTTCCAACTTTTTGCCCATATTAGCCACTTCATTTTTACACTTTTTTCCCAATGTTGCTGCTTTTGTCCCATTTTTGCCCCTTTTCACCATTTTTTGCCACCTTTTTGCCATTTAAGGTACCTTTTGCCATTAAATACCATTGTTCCTAATTTTTTGCCCATTTTTGCGACTTCTTTTGGCCATTTTCATCCCATTTTTGCCCTTTTTCACCATTTTTTTCCCATTAAAGCTACTTTTGCCATTAGATAACACTTGTTTCCTTTTTTTTTTCCTATTTTGCCACCCTTGACTGCTTTCTGCCCATTTTAGTCACTTTTCTCTTATTTTTTTGCCCCCTTTTTGCCACTTTTGGACCATTTTCACCTCTTTTTGCTATTTTTCACCATTTTTCGCTCATTTAAGCTATTTTTTTGCCATTAAATACCATTGTTCCTCATTTTTTACCCATTTTTGCAACTTCTTTTAGCCACTTTCTTCCCATTTTGCCCTTTTTCACCATCTTTTTCTCATTAAAGCTACTTTTTGCCATTAGATAGCACTTGTTTCCTTTTTTTGCCCTATTTTGCCACTCCTGACTGCTTTTTGCCCATTTTAGTCACTTTTCCTCATTTCTTGCCCCCTTTTTGCCACTTTTAGACCATTTTGCCACCTTTAACTTATTTTTATTGCTACTTCAAGCCATTTTTGCCACTTTTCACCACTGAGATTGTGGCTCTTGCAAAGGTATTTTTCAACAGTTTGGCTCTTTGGTTGAGCAGGGTTGAGTAACACTGCTGTAAAATGAAATCCAAAGTTTTTGTCTTAACATTGTAGATCTGTTGGAATATGGTTGCTGTAAATGTGAAAACACTGAGATCTACATAAGACTGAATTGTGGATTTGGACATTAAGAACATTTTTCACCTCTTCCCTGGCTGGGTTTAATGTGGGCAAGGCTAATATGTTGGCTCATGATGTCATGACCCCACATATTGGAGGGTCAAAGGCACCAAAAGGGCAAGGCTCACCAGATTGTCACCAAAGTACTATGAAGTGTACAACCATGTTTGAAAGCCTACTATTCTTTAAGAGGCCCTTGACAGAAGTTTGTAAGAATGCCATTTCTGATAGGCTGCAAAATCAGATTGAAACTTTAGTTTTGGAGAAACTAAGAGCCCAAAAATTGAGCCAACCCAAACTAAACCCATAAGACCGACCAAGCTCTTAGACTGTGTCGCCACTGTGACCACTACAGTTTCAAAGTCTGTGTTGCTGTATGCCAAGCCATCCAAAATATAAATAAGCAAAGACATAAAAAATCAGATCAGTGATGTCCAATCCAGTCTGAAAGGGGAAGAAAGTTACGAGTTTGCAGCCTTAAGATTCAAAGTGTTTCTGGGTGTTGGAGCGTGTTTGTGTGAGGTCAGTCTGGCACTAAGACCCAGGGGCCTTCCTCCTGATGCCCTCCGGGAGCACAGCAGGATTGAATGACAATAAACTGGATGAGATACCGGATGTGCCGAATCTGACCCCAACGGAAAGACTGAAATAGACACTGCAGACCAGCAAGTCCAAGCAGAGGGGGAAGAGAGGGGGGAGAGAGGGGGAGAGAACGATGGGGGAGGGAGGGCAAGAGGCAATGAATGAGAGAGAGAGAGACAGTGATGGGAAGAAAATGAAAGTAGTAGAGCCAGAAACAAAGAGAAACAGAAGGTGGAAGAAGCCAAAACAGAGAGGGAAGTTTTTAGATATTACATTAAAACTGAAAATAAAAATGTGATTATAATGCAACAAACAGGAACAACCATCAAGCTACACCAAAACCAAAGAGTTTGTGCTTTCTGTCAATGTTTTTTTTTTGTCAAAATTCAAAGTTATAATCTTCTCCTCAGGGTTTGTCCTCCCTACAGCTGCCTGCTCACCAGATGATTTTACAATCTCTGAAATGTGGGAGACCATCAACATCAGGATAGTTTAACTGGACTTTTCACCTTATTACCCTCTAAATGCAAACACTGGGCGACCCCGCCGGACTGTAAGACCATACACGTCTATAGCAGTGAGACTCAACCTGTGGCTCTGGGGCCAAATGTGGCTCTTTAGTGATGATTTGTGGCTCTTTTATGTCTTCATTTGAAACATTATTTCCATTTCTGCCACTTCTTTTTGACACTTTTATCCTGCTTTTTGCTATTTTTGCCCCTTTTTGGCCATTTTTGCCACTTTTTGCCCATTTAAGCTTCCTTTTGCAATTAAATGCCACTATTTCCCATTTTGCCACTCTTTTATGCCTTTTCCCATTTTCCCACTTTTTTGCTGATTTTCACTCATTTTTTGCCACAGTTTTGCCACTTTATACCCTTTTTTGCCACCTGTAACTCATTTTTTGCCACTTTTTTCTCCCAATTTTTGCCACTTCTCATCCATGAAAGTTTCCTTTTGCAGTTAAATTCCATTTTCACTTCCTATTTTCAACATTTTTTTCTGACTTTTGCCCATTTGAGTCACTTTTCACTCATTTTTTGCCACATTTTTGCCACTTTTGGACCATTTTTGCAACCTGTAACTTATTTTTGCCATTTCTCACCTTTTTTTGCCACTTTCTGCCCATTTTTGCCAATTTTCCTTCAGTGTTTGCCCCTTTTTGCCCATTTTATGCCACTTCTCACCCATTCAAGCTGCCTTTTGCAATTAAATGCCACTATTTCCCATTTTGCCACTCTTTGATGCATTTTACCAATTTTCCCACTTTTTTGCTAATTTTCACTCATTTTTTGCCACAGTTTTGCCACTTCTTACACATTTTTGACACTTTCTGCCCTTTTTCCACTTTTCCCTCAGTGTTTGCCCCTTTTTGCCCATTTTATGCCACTTCTCACCCATTTAAGCTGCCTTCTGCAATTAAATGCCACTTTTCTCCCAGTGTTTGCTGCTTTTTGACCACTTTTGCCACCTTTAACTTACTTGAATTGCCACTTTTCACCATTTAGATTGTGGTTCTTGTAAATGTACTTTTCAACAGTTTGGCTGTTTGGTTGAGCAGTGTTGAGCAACACTGGATTAGTAGATGTTCAACATAGAAACATAAAGTCTCCCTGGCTATCGCTGGCACAGAGGCATAGAAAGTAGGGGTGTACATCACCAGTTTCATCATGATATTTTCTGGCATGACACGATCTTGATTTAATTTAATTTGATACAAGTGACCGATATCAGACGATTTTATGAACAAATTTCACACAGGAAAAGAAAAAACATTTTTTGCTTTCTGCAGAGTTTCTGTATATAAAAACAGTCTGTTCAATAAATGCAGCAAAGACCTGCTGTATGTTTTATTAGTGTATGTTATAATGTTGTTTTTAATAACTTAAAATTAAGGGCCCTGATGACCTTAAAATCAGGAACATCACTTTGGACATTCGTATTAAGATTTAGATTTTACAACAGCAAACATTTTATAAACCAAACATTTTTATTTCATTTACTCTGATAACTCTAAAGCAGTGATCCTCAACCTGTGGCTCGTTTGTGATGATTTGTGGCTCTTTTATGTCTACATTTGAAACATTATTCATCCAGAAAATCTTACCAAAAGGGAAACTTTGACCTCAGAAATTATCCATTGCAGGTCACATTAGTCAGTTTGTTTCCACACTTACACAGTAGGCTTTAATTGTCACCCTTATTTTTTTGTGTGTATTTTCCATTGCCCTTATTTGCCATTTTTTGCCCTTTATTTCAACTTTTTGCCCCTTTGAATTAAATTTTCTGCTTCATAAGCCCACTTTTTGCCACTTCTTTTAACTTTTATCCCATTTTTGCCCTTTTACACCAGGTTCCACCTCTTTTATCCTGCTTATTGCTATATTTCCCCCTTTCTTGCCATTTGTGGCCCATTTAAGAGTCCTTTTGCCATTAAATGCCACCTCTCCCTCTTTTTTGCCACTCTTTGTTACTTTTTGCCAACTGTTTCCTTCCTTTTTGCTGCTTTTTCCCCATTTTAGCCACTTTTCACTCATTTCTTACCACATTTTTGCCCCTTTTGGCCATTTTTGCCACCCTTTACTCTTTTTTGTCACTTCTCACCCATGTTTGACACTTTCTCCCAGATTTTGCCATTTCATGCATATATTTTACCCATTTTTTGCCACTTCTCTCCCAGTTTTTGACCATTTTTGCCACCTTTAACAGACACGTTTCCAAACATGTGGACTTGAATCGTTATTTCTGCTCCATTATAGCCCTTCATACTTCACATAGCGGCCTTTAATGTGAAATGTAGTTCATTAATTCTTTTGTCGTTTTTTTTAATACATTGTATAATTTGAATGAGGTTAGATATGTGATGTATGATGTTATAGTGATGAATGTGCATTATTTTTATTTCCTGCAGTTTTGATTTTGATGAATGAGAGGTTAGGATGAAGTTGCATTACAAAGGAAGATCATTTGTTATGAGCAGCATCATAGCAGGACGGATAGGAGAGCAGCTGTTTTTATGAAACATTTAGCTTTATTTATGAATTTATAATTCTACCAGAGGTGTTGGGCTTCAACCAGTGAGTCAAACAGGACATCTAGCAGCAACTTTTCCCTCTCTTTGGGTCTTTTTTAGCTGTAAAGGATCTCATAAAGCGGTTGTGTACGGTTAAAAAATGAAGAGGAAGTCTGCAAAATAAGGCAAGGCCCGCCCTGGTGTCTGAAACATGTCTGAGAGAAGAGTGGATCTCTGCTTCCTGTCAGCAAGTGGCGTTTAAGGCTAGCTTGTTGAGGACGTGCAGGAGGCAGAACTGAAGGCAAAACATCCTCAGAAGACTAAATCAGACTTGGTTATTTAAAATTTAGTTGCATGATGGCTCAAGTATCCTGTTGGATTTTTATACCCACCTGCACCAATTCATTTCGAGTGGTTGGATGTTTTGCCTAAAATCTCAAGAACTGAAGGGACTTAAGACTTGGAACCTCGTCCCCCGTCTTGGTCCCTTGCCTCTAAGACCTATGGTTCCTGAATTATAACTGAGAAAACCTTCAACCAATCACAATTTGACCACTTCCTGACATTGTAGATCGGTAATACTCAATGTGTGGCTCTGGAGCCACATGTGGCTCTTTTGTGATTATTTGTGGCTCTTTAATGTCTACATTTGAAACATTATTCCCATTTTTGACACTTCTTTTTGACACTTTTCAACCTGCTTTTTGCATTTTTTTGCCACCTTTGGACCATTTTTGCCACCTGTAACTCATTTTGTTGCCACTTCTTACCCATTTTTGCCACTTTTAGCCCTTTCTTCCACTTTTTCTCCCCATTTTTGCCATTTTTACCTCAGTGTTCGTCCCCTTTTGCCCATTTTTGCCACTTCTCACCCATTAAGCTGCCTTTTGCAATTAAATGCCACCTATTTTGCAACTCTTTGATGCACTTTGCCTATTTTCCCACCTTTTTGCTGATTTTCACTCATTTGTTGTGATGGTTTTGCCACTTTTCCCCCAGTTTTTGACGCTTTAATCCTGCTTTTTGCATTTTTCTGCCTTTTTGCCTATTTTTGCCACTTCTCATCCATGTAAGCCCCCTTTTGCTGTTAAATCCCACTTAGTTCCCATTTTTCCACCTTTTCACTCATTTTTTGCCCATTCGAGTCACTTTCACTTTTCACTTTTTTTTGGTCACTTCCCACCCATTTTTGCCACTTTCTGCCCTTTTTGCCACTTATCTCCCAGTGTTTGCTGCTCTTTGACCACGTTTGCCACCTTTAACTTATTTTAATTGTCATTTTTCACCTCTTAGATTGTGGCTCTTGTATTTTTCAACAGTTTGGCTCTTTGGTTGTGCAGGTTTGAGTAACACTGTTGTAGAGACTCGTGGGTGGTACAGTTGGAAAGCTTGTGCTCACAAATGGGGGGACACAGCTTGGTTTGGAGTCTCTGGGACCTTACTATGTAAAGCTACAGCCCCCAACCATTTTCATCCCCTAACCCTAACCTTAACCCTTAGCTAGAATCTGGGTTAGTTTTTTCTTTTTACTAAGTGTTTTTACTGCCATCTTTTCTCTCTTTTTCCACAACTTTGTGGTTCTACAGTGCATTAGTCGGTGCATTAGCTCCTCCACTGTGGCACAGAAACCCTCCACCCCTCTCCCTCCCTCTCCCCATCCATCCATTTCATCATTCATTCATCTATCCTCCATATTCCCCCACTCTACACGCACAGCCCCCTTCAACCCATCATCCATCCATCCTGAGTCAATCCTACGCCCAGCACTACCACTCCTCTTGTCCCATTCACATTCTTTCTCTCCCCCTCCCCTCCCCCCCATCATCAGTCCATCCCATCATTTGCTCATCTACCCGCCCCTCCAGTCCCACCCCAGCGGAGATGGGTATTGACATTCTGCATCCGACCTTGAGGACAATCAATCCCAACCCCACATGTCCCCATCAACATTCTACACCCCGGCACACGTACACGTAGACACAAACGCCATCTGCCCAACCACACAACATTAACATGCAGCCCAACAATCGGTTAATACGACCGTTCCATTTCAGAGGATCGTTCAGGATCACTCACGCCTTCCTCTCATGTAAACTGGTTTACATACTTGAAGTTTACATTAGAAAGACCATGGCAGTCATTATTACATCTGTAATAACTGCTTAATAAAAAATACTGCCGGATCCTGAATTCTCCTAAAAGTGGCTGCCATTTCATTTAAAGCATGGTTTCAACAAAGTAAACAAAAGGCAGATAAACTATGATAAGTTCTACCTAAAAGACAGCAGAGGCAGCACTCGTTGTTTCTCACAGAGTCAGCGCTCTATTGGACCAATTTCAGATGTTTAGTAGTTGAAGTAGACCAGAATGTGGAGGTTTGAGGCTATAACTAGTCAAGATAAATGTGCCACTCTGGTGCTGATCAAGGGTCGGCTTGAATGACAGTTTAAGGGGGACTGTAGCACCACATTATGTAATAACGCCGCATTATGTAATAACCTTAACCATAGGACTTAGTGTGGGCTCTAAGGTATGCCCTACCCAACTACCTTGCCCTAACTCTAACTGCTTAGTGACCTATGCCTAAACCTAACCCCCCTTCAGGGCTCTAGACTAAACACCTAACCTTAACCCTAGGACTTAAGGTGGGCTCCAGGGTATACCCTTCTACCTTGCCCTAACCCTAACAGCTTGGTGGCTTACCAAATGTTGCGTTATCACATAATTAATTGAAAATTTATTACATTATTACATAATGTGGCACTACAGGGACCATACAGCCAATGCATGGGATATATTTCACATTCATTTTCAAAAAATTCTCAGCAGGTGATTGGACAAATGTTCTGTCTGTCACATCCATTGTGGGCCAATCAGAGTGAGACAAACTGACACTCTAGAACAGTGATACTCAACATGTGGCTCTGGAGCCAAAAGCAGGGACCCCAGGTTTCGCAGAGAGCAGAAACACACTACCATGATTTGATCGACTAAAACTAGACTAAAATGTTTTGAGTTTTTGTCAGCTAAAACTAGACTAAAATGTTTTGAGTTTTTGTCGACTAAAACTAGACTAAAATGTTTTGAGTTTTTGTCGACTAAAACTAGACTAAAATGTTTTGAGTTTTTGTCGACTAAAACTAGACTAAAATGTTTTGAGTTTTTGTCGACTAAAACTAGACTAAAATGTTTTGAGTTTTTGTCGACTAAAACTAGACTAAAATGTTTTGAGTTTTTGTCGACTAAAACTAGACTAAAATGTTTTGAGTTTTTGTCGACTAAAACTAGGCTAAAATGTTTTGAGTTTTTGTCGACTAAAACTAGACTAAAATGTTTTGAGTTTTTGTCGACTAAAACTAGACTAAAACTAGGCTAAAATGTTTTGAGTTTTTGTCGACTAAAACTAGACTAAAATGTTTTGAGTTTTTGTCGACCAAAACTAAACTAAAATGTTTTGAGTTTTTGTCAACTAAAACTAGACTAAAATGTTTATATGTTTAATATGTGCCCCTGACCTCTCCACAATTTCCTCTAGTACCAGAAAAATCCATTCCCACTCTCCACCTTTCAGAAAATGTGTGCTGAAACAAGCCGTTCTCAGATTTTACACCAAGTGACCCCACATGGGGTGTCATCACCCGCCCCCAGGTTTGGTTGGCCCTCCCCCACTTAGAGGAAAGCTCTGCGCTCCTCTACTGATCCTCTCAGCTGCCAGCTGAGATACTGGATAGCTCAGTGTGTTACCCTGCTGGTTTGAATCCCATTCAGGTCCTAAACTTTGGATAAAAGTGTCTGTAACACCAGAAGTGTTGCATCCATTTCCTGAGAGGAGTGTGGTTAAGGGGCAGGGTCAGACAGCTAATTACCATTTAAAGCCACAGAAACAGCTCATTCTTAGCAGGGCTGAAACAGAGGGGTTTTTAGATATGCAACAATCCAATGCTGGAGTATTTTTTCAGCAATAAACTTCACAGGCATGTTTTGGGGACCTCTGAGACCGATATGAACTTGTCTTAAAGGGGTAATATATGTCTCCTTTAAGATATCCTTGTTAAGTTGTAAAATCTGAAAAAGTAAAGAGTAAAAATATTTAGATAAGTCAGGATTGTGGGAAAAGAAATTAATTTGTGTTTTGATTTCATATTTTCAATTTAGCATCTCACAATTAGGACTCAAACTTAGGATTTTGACTTTTAATTTCATACTTTGAGCACTTCAACTCATAATTTTGACTTCTCATATAATATTTTGAGCTTGAAGATTCATAATTCTAACTTTTAAGTGACATTTTGACTCTTTTAACCAATTACTTTGTCACAAATCACAAATTTGATTTCATATTTTGACCTTTTAAACTCACGATTTTGACTTTCTTTCTATTATATTTGCCATTAAAAAAACAATATTTTTCAATTTCATGTTTTGTCCTTTTTGAACTAATAAATTTACTTTTCTCAGATTGTGAGCCTTTAAACTTTTCTTTTTAACTTTTTAAATGTCAAAACAGTTGATCATCAGTGCTAAGTTTTTTCCCCGTATCTTATTACTGGTGAAACAAGGTTGAAAGTTTCAGGTTAAAAAGGTGACCCTGTTAGGTCCTCAGGTTAGTCCTGAATCCAGAATCCAGCCCCATGCTGTGATTGAGTTTGACACCTCTGGGTTAGTGGTTAGGTCACGCCCGTGTATACAGGCAGCCTGGGTTTAAGCTCCTTTCTTGTATGTCTCTCCCCTGTTCTCTCATCCATATTTCTGATTCTGTCCACCGTTCATCTCTACCAAAAAGCCCTAAAATCTTGATTTAAAATAATAATAATCTTTAATAATCAAGTCTCTTTTGCTGTTGCTGTAGCTTAGTGTCAACATTTCTCCTGGTTGAAGCTCTGATCAGTGAAACTTAATTTTTTTGGAATAGCATAAAAACGTCTTTTTCACAGAAATCCAGAGCAAATGTTTCTGAGCTGTTAGAGTAAAAAACAGTGAACTGACAGATAATCTGGCACGCCAGTGTTTGGTAAAGGGCAGAGCTTTTGAAAAAAACTTGCAGTGTGATTGGATGAATGTTCTATCTGTCACATCTTTACGGGCCAATCAGGGCAACAAAACACGGGATGTAGTTGCTACTAAGCTGTGCCCCGTGCGTTTTTGAAAAGAAAACAACTCACTGCTGTTCTTTGTTCGTCTTTTAACGGAGAAATGTCTACAAGATCTGATAAAACTGGCACTTAAAGCGGGGTACACACATAAGGATTTTCTAAATCTTAAGAGATTTTTTATCTGTTAGAGACCCCGCACATGAAGATAAAAAAATCAGGCATTGAACAGTTTTGATCGTACTGTGTGTGGTGTGCTCTGATAATCTCAACACAGCGCACCACACACATCATGATTCTGTCCCACCACCGATCTAGAATCTCACATGATCACACGTGATCTAAGAAAAACAAGGAGAGGAAACATGGCAACAACCGCAACACACAGCACGCAACATGGAAGAGGACATACAAGAAGACAGTGTTCTTGGGACTATCTTTAACAGAAAAATCCTGAACTAAAAAGTAAGAAAAGACTGTGTAGAAAATCCTGGAGACAGCGCGAACATGGACTTTATAGTCTACTGGGTGAGCTAGAGGTGAGTTGTTGTCAAATGAAGCTAATGGCTGGTGTTATTAGCCTAGTAACACTAAAGCCTAAACGTAACTTAACTAAATGTTGTTTTTATTTACGCCTGCTTCCTTGTTCTCAGTCAGCTCGCTTCTTGATTGGCTACATTCCGTTCCACGTCACAATTCACGGAGTCATGACTCGGGGGTCGTCGGCTTTCCCCACACACTAAGATTTTTGGTTGTAAATATTGAACAAGTTTAATATTTACGATTGTTGCCCCCGACCATTTTCGGAGCCGATTATCGGGACAAATTCACTCTTAACACACCTCAGACCACAGGATAATCTTATAGGATGATCTTATAAGACATAAGATAATCGGGCATTTGCCATCCTTGGTAGGGAAGGGGGACAATCGGGACAAAAACAGCCTGATTATCTTTATGTGTGTACCCCGCTTTAGCAGCATCCACACTAATGTCTTCCACTATATTTGCACCGGCCTCTTGTTGCTGCTTGCTTACGTCTCGACTCCGCCACGCCTAAAAGTACTGCCCCTCGTCGCTGATTGGTTGTGTCACTTTCTAACCGGGCCCAAACAGTTCAGACGGGAGCTTTGTAACATGGATTCACCAGTGAGAAACACAGAAACGGGCAAATCCTGAAGGTGGAAACAGAAACTGCAGCTTTACCAGAAAAGTCACACAAAAACTTCCCGCTGATCAGGACAGCAATTCCCTCCTCCAGTACAAATTTTCTAATGATAGCTGTGTTGATGACACACAGACATTATTATTCAACCATGAAAAAGGATTAAACTTGAATGTTTTGCCATCAAATCAGATACAACCAGTTGTTATTTTCTTCTTCTAGAAGTTTTAGATGAACTTTCTTCTGCAAATGCAGGTGATTTTACATAGAATGATCACAGTCTGCTTTATGTAATTACACATACCATTTAAAAATTTCTACATGAATTTGTCAAAATGTACTTTATCTGTAATTTAATTTCTTAAAAATATATTCTTACATAATGCATGCATTTCTGTTTGTCCTGGGTATTTATTAGCAGACATAACAGAGTTTGTAACTCAGCAGTCAGACCGGCTTCTCCAGGTCTTTCTAGTAGGTTTGGAATTCTGGGCATTCTAGTGTTAACAGCTGAAAAGTATTTAAAAGTTGGTATAAAGAAGGGCTGAACCATTTGGGAAAATAATCTGATTGCAATTTGTTTCTTTTTTAACCCAGTATTGCGATTTAATATGCAATTATTTCTTAACTTCCTCATCTCATGTGTTTTCCTACAAAAACAAGCAATAATGCATTCTGTACTATAAGCAACACAATATTAGGTTAAACCAGGGCTGAACAGTTTTGAAAAAATATCTAATTGGGTTGATTACAGCTCATTTTGCAAATTGGATATAAGCTGTTGTACTAAAGGATCTTTTTTTCTTTTTCTTTTTAACAAAATTCTCACATTTAACAAGAAAAACATACAAAATGAAGAAAATAGGAATTTCTTTGTGCAATATTCTGAAAATATGCCATTAGAATATTTGCACAATATGTTATGAATTACATTTCTGCATTACGACAAATCTCAAAAAGATTCTGGTCCAGTTTTAGTCAACTTTATACAGCCTTAAGTGTCTTTGAATAAATGCAATCAGCAAAATTACTCATTTCACTCATTTTTTTACCACTTTAAGCACATTTTTGCCACCTTTAACTCTTTGTTTTACCACATCTCACCCATTTTTGCCACTCTCTGCTCTTTCGTGCCACTTTTTTCTCCCCATTTTTGTCACTTATTTACGTCATTTTTCACCCACTCTTTTTTTTTTCATGCCTTTATACGATGGAGGAGGACAATGGATAGACTCGGAAACAGGGATGGGCCACGGGCCGGATTTGACTTCCCTCAACCATCTGCGCGCCCTGATTTTCACCATTTATTGACACTATTTTCCTGCTTTTTGCAATTTTTTGACACTTCTCACCCATTTAAGCTGCCTTTTGCTGTTAAATTCCACTTAATTCCCATTTTTCACCTTATTTCAGATTTTAACCACTTTTTAACAATTTATTGCCATTTATTTATTTTAACTCATTTTTTGCTCGTTTCCCACCCATTTTTGCCATATTCTGCCCTTTTCTCCTAGTGTTTGCTGCTTTTTGCCACCTTTTACTTATTTGAATTTCCAATTTTCACCTCTTAGATTGTAGCTTTTGCAAATGTATTTTTCAACAGTTTAGCTCTTTAGTTGAGCAGGGTTGAGTAACACCGTTCTAGTCTAAGTAGCCCACAATCATTTCTCCATCATAGTTAAGTAACTCTGAGTCATCTGCAGGTCACCTTTATTCATTTTTTTTTTTGTTTTGTTTCTTGTCTGTTTTGACTCTGCAAACTATTTCTTAGAAATGCAAAACATACAAAATGAAGAAAATAGGAATTTATTTGTACAATATTCTAAAAATATGCCACTAGAATGTTTGCACAATATGTAATGCATTACGTTTCTGCTGCAAAAAAAAGTCTTAAACTGGTATTTTGACATAAATTTCAGGTTACAGAAATATTGCACCTTATGTAATTTGAAAATTGCAGCAGGTCATATTACAATTCTATCTAAATTTGCGATTAGTTGCCCAGCCCTAGTATAAAACATAAATGCATTACACTGTGCTTTGCTCAATCCAGCTATTTAAACTTTTACTCCTAAGGTTATAAAACACTTGCAGATAACCATCCACACTTTTACCGAACAGTGCTGAGTGCAAAGTGAGAAGATTGGTGGTGTATACATATATGGTGTAAAACATGAAATATAAGCCCTTTTAAAACCCACCTGCACAGACAAGTTGCCCATGAAGAGAATAAATTATCAAGATTTGATGGGAAAAATCAAAATCTGCCATAAGTGCTGCACAATCAATATAGTTGCAAACACTCCTGTCTGAATAAAAGAATTGTTACAGTAAATATATTTGCAACCATGATGTCAAGCTGTGCAGTAATTATTTCTGTATTCAGTAGTAATGGAAGAGTTTAGAAAAAGAAAGGCCTTTAAGTTTATAATTGTGCCAAAACTGAATTTTGCAAAAGTACCTTTATTTTCAAAAAAGAAAAAAAATGTTTGGATAACATTAAGTTATTGTGAAAGCAGTAATGTAAAAACTTCAGGTTTTGAATTTTTATGCAAATAAAATCACTTACTGCATTCTCCTTGATAACCAAGCAAGTAGACTCATGAATCCATTTATATTTTATATCATAATCACAATCAAAACGAGAAAAGCACTCAGAGAGCACAGACCTCCGCCATCAGCCCTATCTCCCAATAGTGAAGAATCCTTCAAAAACTTTCCTGGATCCAGACGGTGATGCGGATCACTTCCCAAAATCTAATTCGCCGATTATTCCATCTCTGGTGGGGTGGAGACACGGTGAGGTAAAGCATTGGCTTTGCTACGTGTGAAAGTTAAATATTCCTCTATTCCTCCCAGCATTGTGAGTATTCTCACTACAAATCACTGTCTTTCACAGTTCTTCCTTATGACATTTCTGACATTCCTGAAAATTTCCTGAAAATCCGTCCATGACTTTTTGAGTTATGTTGCTAACAAACGAACAAACAAACAAACAAACCCACCCGATCACATAACCTCCTTGGCAGAGGTAAATATTGTCCAGTAGAATCACAGTCACACATTATTAGCAAATCATGCAGAACTACTGTCTAATGAAACAACGAGGGACTAAACTTCTGCACATTTAGGCCTTCTCAATCTCTGCACGGAAACGAACAGTATATTTCCGTTTCGTTCTGAAGAGGTTTTCCATAAACACAGGATCGTTTAATGAAATGTCTGTGTAAGAACGGAACCACTGAAAACACTGTAGTATATATGCCAAGCCGGTAAGTGGCGCTGTAATGCTGCCACGGAAATGCACCAAAACAGAGAAGAAGATGACAGAAAACTGATACAAACGTACTCCTGGTTGTTCTCTGTGGTGGATCGAAGAACGTCTGGTGTCTGCTGTTCTCAGTGGTGGTAGAGGAGCATCAGATTTGGCTGTAAAAGCCATAATAAGCTCAGTAGCTTCTGCAGCAAACGCTGTTTCCATGTGGATAAAACACCAATACGATTGCATGTATTCCTGAATTCGTCTTCATGTGGGCGGGGCCTTGGACAACCTTTGATTCTGTTACTGGTCACTTCCCACCCATTTTTGCCATATTCTGCCCTTTTTCGCCACTTTTCTCCCAGTGTTTGCTGCTTTTGACCACTTTTGCCACCTTTTACTTATTTGAATTTCCAATTTTCACCTCTTAGATTGTGGCTTCAGCAAATGTCTTTTTCAACAATTTGGCTCTTTAGTTTAGCAGGGTTGGGTAACACTGGTCTAGTCGAAGTAGCCCACAATAATTTCTCCGTCACAGTTAAGTAGCTCTGAGTTATCTGCCAGTCACCTTTGATTTTTTTTTTTGTTTGTTTCCTGTCTGTTTTGATTCTGCAAACTATTTCCTAGAAATGCAAACGTTTCCAAAGACCCTGATATATTTGAGCAAGTGGTTTAATTGGTCACCAGATATTTCAACACCAGTTGAACCGTGACACCGGTTCTGCACATGCAACAAAATGAATGATAAAAAGTAGACCTGTAGGTGAAACCTTCTGCCTGCATTTTGTTAGTTCTAGTACCAACCCTCACCCTAGAAATATAATGTCCAGAATAAGTGCTTTTTTTTTTTTTAATCCAGATTAATCTCCTACTTTTTGGTTCCTTTCAGCACCCTTTGGTAAAGTCACATCAACGTCTCCCTGCAGCCAAAGGGATGTTAAATAAGTCTAAACTGGAACTCTCAATCAGCACCTTCTGTTATTTACCTTTGAATGTCCTTTTAAATCCATAACAAGTCTCTTTTTTTGTGATAAGGTTTATGTAATTCCCTTCAATCTATCCAAAATTCCTTATTTATTTTTAAAATAAAAGCAGGAAGTTAGTTACCTTTAGTTTAGGATGGTGCAAAAATCTAAAATGAAACAAAGACTGTTCTGAATGCAAAAAAAGTTGAATTTTCAAATGTGATATAAAGAGGAGAATAATCAGGCTTAGATGTTTTAATCATTTGACAGCACTTCATGTATGTTCTGATCATTTAATTGTTTTTGGTGCCCACAAGGGGGCCACAGCCCACACTTTGGGAACCACTGTTATAGGTCATTTTGTCTTATCTCATTTGAAAAAATAAATAATATAAACATATTAATATATCTGGAAATATTTATCTATCTTAGCCTGACATGGTATGGTCATACGAAGCATGTCGCTGATTTGTGGGATGCTAGCTGGCTCCAATTTATTCTGTTATGTCTGAAGAAGAGAGGTGGGTCTAACTGAACATACAGCTTGAAAATGTTTGACTTGAATCTGCAGCATCTCTACAAATAAGATAAATGAGAACACCTCAGCCTTCTGCATCCAACTCCAAATTATCTCACTGATTTAAAAGAGCTGGTCTCTCCCATGATCCACCTTGTTCCTGTTGGCTGCAAATATATAAAAGGCTGTTGCCTTTCTGCAAACATGAGTCAAATCCTGCAGGGCAGACCTTTATGCATCTGTCTGCAAAGTCCTTTGATGATGCACTTACACATATACACTGTTTTTCCGAAGGGAAAAGACTTTAAATAATTCCTGATCTCATCAAAAATTCCCAGTGGAACTTTTCCATTCCAAGGTCACGCAAATCATCAATAGTTCATCAGCAAATCGGAGGGCGACAGGATGAATTTATGCTTACCTCTGATTGGAGGGAGATCCATTCTGCAGCCGTGTGCTGGTGCTGGCGTCCTGGTTGTCCGTGAATGCCTCTAATTATGTACAATATCCTTATAATACCTCTGTTATGACCTGTAGTGCCTCTCTGGAACCCAGTGATGCTCTAACTGCACTCTTGTCTACTTTTGTGATTGTTTAAAGTTTACTTCATGATTCTGCAGAGGCTGCTTTGTTTAAATAAAGTAATTTACAAGATAAACTCTCCTATTGTCTTAAGGGTGTGTGATTGGAAGGGAGTGTAAAGGTTGGAAGGATGCTCTCTGTCAGTGTGGTGCGCCCTCCTCCTCCTCCTCCTCCTCTTCCCGGAGCACTCAGGTCCCGTGCGTCCTCCTGAAGTCCCCTCCCAAAGGAAACCAAAGCAGTCCTTTTATGCACGCTGCATGGAGAGGCTCCTCTTTGTCTTTGTGTTTCCAAGTTGTAAAGAGGCGCTCGTGATGAAAGGATCCCGTCAAAAACATGCACAGGTCTTGTTTTTGAGCATGTGCTGCTGTCAGATGAAAAGTGTCCTCACTGCAGGAGAAAAAAGTGGAAGTATCCCCACCCAGAGACTTGAAGTTTGGTTGTGAAATACTTGCAGCAGTGCAATATTTCTGGGTGTTAAAAGAATTGATGATGAAGAGGAAAATATCAAGTGGAGTTCAAAGAGAGTGACTTCTGAGGTCAGGACAAAACTTTTCAAAATCTTCCTCCTTTTCCACTCAGAATCGTCTTTTCCCGTCCTGGTGTACTTCCCTCTCCTCTCACCAAGAGATGAATGACTGAGGGCTGGATGCTCTCTCTCTCCCTCACACACACTCCAGTCACCCCTCCTCCTCTTCCTCCTCTTCTGTCACTCCCCTCCCTTCTCCCTCCCATTCTCATCACTGAAATCAGCCCAGATCACTTCTGCTGGATGAAGATGACGAGGCAGAAGTCTGTTAGTGACTCAAATGTTAAGTCTGGCTGATGGATCACAATCTCTGATTTCTTATTGTAAACTCAGGATGTGTTTTATCTCGGGATCTACCACTTCTGTAAGAGTCAGTACTTTTGCATGATTATACAATCTTTATTTGTATTGAAACATTTTATAAAGAGATGGAGGGTGAAGGAGAAAGAGAGAGGAGGAAGATGCAGGGAGAGAAGAGAGAGGCGCAGAAAGAGAGGAGCGATACGCAAGAAAACAGAAGAAGGAGATTCAGAAAAAGAGGAAATAGGGAGATGGATACAGAAAAGTGAGTTGTAGAACTGAGAAAAGAAAAGTTCTGTGTTCACCTGCAGAGTTCTCAGACACAAAACAAACCTGCTGAAAGCAAAAGATTCAACAACGGAAGGAAAACTGTTTAACTCAGTGGCAAGAATCAAAGAAGTAAAGCAGATTGGAATGTTATTTGTCCTTTAATAGGGAATATGCAGCTGCAGAATAATGTCACATTCTTTGCACCCCCCTGTCCTCGTAGGTCAAAATAACCCCCTTCACTAAACCCCCAAAATATAACAGCTAAACTGAATTTTAAACACCAAATCAGTTTTATTTAAATTGAAAAAAAAAAAACAGAAAAAACATTGTCATCTCATTAATATTCTTGTGAAAATATTCTTCCAAAATTAATGGAAGTTTTTCAGCCTTTTAGTCCTTATCACCTTTACTGCAGCCAGCCACTAGGGGGTGATTGAGATACACTACATTGCCAAAAGTATTCGCTCACTTGCCTTGACTCACATATGAACTCAAGTGACATCCCATTCTTAATCCATAGGGTTTAATATGACGTCGGTCCACCCTTTGCAGCTATAACAGCTTCAACTCTTCTGGGAAGGCTTTCCACAAGGTTTAGGAGTGTGTTTATGGGAGTTTTTCACCATTCTTCCAGAAGCACATTTGTGAGGTCACACACTGATGTTTGACGAGAAGGCCTGGCTCTCAGTCTCTGCTCTAATACATCCCAAAGGTGTTCTATCATGTTGAGGTCAGGACTCTGTGCAGGCCAGTCAAGTTGATCCACACCAAACTCTCTCATCCATGTCTTTATGGACCTTGCTTTGTGCACTGGTGCACAGTCATGTTGGAACAGGAAGGGGCCATCCCCAAACTGTTCCCACAAAGTTGGGAGCATGGAATTGTCCAAAATCTCTTGGTATGCTGGAGCACTCAGAGTTCCTTTCACTGGAACTAAGGGGCCAAGCCCAGCTCCTGAAAAACAACCCCACACTATAATCCCCCCTCCACCAAAATTTACACTTGGCACAGTGCAGTCAGACAAGTACTGTTCTCCTGGCAACCACCAAACCCAGACTCATCCATCAGATTGCCAGATGGAGGAGCACAATTGGTCACTCCAGAGAAGGCGTCTCCAGTGCTCTAGAGTCCAGTGGCGGTGTGTTTTACACCACTGCATCCAACACTTTGCATTGTACTTGGTGATGTATGGCTTGGACGCAGCTGCTCGGCCATGGAAACCCATTCCATGAAGCTCTCTACCACTGTTCTTGAGCTAATCTGAAGGCCACATGAAGTTTGGAGGTCTGTAGTGATAGACTCTGCAGAAAGTTGGCGACCTCTGTGCACCTCAGCATCCGCTGACCCTGCTCCGTCATTTTACGTGGCCTAACGCTTGGTGGCTGAATTGCTGTTGTTCCCAGTCACTTCCACTTTGTTATAATACCACTGACGGTTGACTGTGGAATATTTAGGAGCCAGGAAATTTCACCACTGGTCTTGTTGCACAGGTGACATCCTATCACAGCACCACACTGGAATTCACTGAGCTCCTGAGAGCGAGCCATTCTTTCACAAATGTTTGTAGGAACAGTCTGCATGCCTAGGTGCTTGATTTTATACACCTGTGGCCATGAAAGTGATGGAACACCTGATTTCAGTTATTTGGATGGCTGAGTGAATACTTTTGGCAATATAGTGTATTTTAATTATATTTTTCTGTAACCCTCTTGATGTCTCTCACTGAGTTTGGTGCTAATATGCTGTGTTGTGTTTTGCCATAAATGCATACATTATACACACCTTCTGTGAAGCTTCTAAGAGGGGATTGCACTCTTAAAGAGGCTTATGTGGAAAACTGATGCTCACAATCTGTGTGGGTGTGGGTGGAGTGGATGGCATGTGTTGCGGACTAGGTAGTAATGGTCAGAAATTCAGTGCAGTGGGGTGTGGGGGGCCTGGTTGTTTGGGGCATGCCCCATGTGCGCTGGCGGGCCGGGTTCGAATCCGGCCGGTGGCTCTCTCGTCCCTGTTTCTGATTCTGTCCACTGTCCTCTTCTGTCAATAACGGCATAAAAAAGACCCTAAAAATCTTTTTAAAAGACACCCAGTGCATTTATTCAGGACTCACCACTTGTTTCCATGGCACTGTCAGCTGTTTCATTTGTATATTGTTTTTTACTGTAGTACTTTTTTTGCGTAGCGATCGTAAAGTTTTTCTATGGCCTAAAAAAGTAGTATAATACTGCAATAAGTAGTTTTATATATATTTTTAAATAATTTTTTTGCACAGCTTCGATGGAAATATGAATAAAGGCAGCACTTAATTTTTCTCATTCAAGGAAAAGTCATCAAATTTCCAGTTGAAAAAATATAATTATAGGGATTTTCCTCTGCTTCTTAACACAGTGGTGGGTCATTTTGACCCTAAGACAACAGCACCAGGTTACACACTATGACTGATCCATGGCTGAGGAAATGTTTCACTAACTGTAGACTCAGTGAGCAAAACTTCCCCAAAGAGAGAGGATGCCACAGACAAAGCTTGATCCCCAAAGAGGAGAGACTGAGACTGTGCACCCACTGCAGCCAGCAGGATGTGGAAACAGAGCTGCACTTTCTAACCACTTTTCCTTTAAACAAGGACATCAGAGACTAGATCTTTCCACTTTCCACCAGTGAAAAAAACCAATTCACCTGTATCGGGCAAATGCTGCAGCCCATTAGGTGAGCCGTTGTAACAAAAACGAGCCTTAAAAACCACACCAGCACCATAAACAGGCCTGTCTGCATCCCTTTACTCTGTAGGGCAGGAAAGCGCATCTTATCTTTATGTTTATCATAATCTTATCTTATCCTATCCTAGCTCATCTGTCTTATCTTATCTTATCCTTTATCTTATCTTAACTTATCTCATCTCACCATGTCTTATCTTGTTTTATCTCATCCCATCTTGTCTTATCTTATCTCATCTCATCTTATCTCATCTTGTATCATCTTATCTCATCTCATCTTGTCTTTTCTTATCTTGTCTCATCTCATCGCTTTTTATCTCATCTCAAATCATCTCGTCTTGTCTTGCCTTTTCTTAACTCATCTTGCCTTATCTTACCCGATCTTATCGTTTTCCTTATCTTATCTTGTCTTATCTTATCTTATTTCATCACATCTTGTATCATTTTCTTTTATATCATCTTATCTCTTATCTTATCTCACCATGTCTTATCTTGTTTTATCTAATCTCATCTCATCTCATCTTGTCTCACCCTGTCTTATCTTATCTTATCTTATCTTATCTTATCTTATCTTATAGAGATGCAGGTGTTTGGGGGCTTATGGTCTTGATAATGGCTGATTTAAAAGAGTCAAATGTGCTGCTAGAAGACATTCATTCATTCATGTGTTCCATAAGAACAGGTGACATCACTGTCAGTGTGCTGCATGACTGTAAAATGATCCTCTTCCTTTGTGTGTGCGTGACTGAATGCTCATGTTTGTGCGTGTGCTTTTGTCTCTTTTGGTCTGTGCCCTTACTCAGCAACTTGCAACCATCCGGACCACAGCAACACACACCAGTGTAGGCCGTTGTGCACTCACGCACACACACGTTAGAGTAACCGGACACTGGATCCTAATGGTGGTGGTGGTGGTGTGTGTGGGTGTGTGTGTGTGTGTGTGTAGGGGGGGTGGGGGGGGGCTCTGTTTCCTGTCGGGGAAAATATCTGAGATGAAACAAACTGCTGGTAGAGACTCACTAAGAGATGCAGAAAACATAGGAATATCTATTGAAATCAAACCTACAGAATGTTAAAATAAATGTACAACCCCAATTTCAAAAAAGTTGGGACACTGTGTAAAATTATTCTGATGATTGTCAAATCTCATAAACCCATATTTAATCACAATATGGTGTGGGCAGCTTACACATCTGAAAAGGAACTATCAGTGCTGAAAAGTAGAGAGAGGTTTTAGAGCAACATATGCTCCCATCCAGACAATGTCTCTGTCAGGGAAGGCCTTGACTATTTCAGCAAGACCATGCTAAACCACATACCACATCCATCACAACAGCATGGCTTCACAGGAGAAGAGTCTGAGTCCTGTCTGTTGGTCAAGTTTTAACTTTCAATGGAGTGCATGGCTAGAAACCCATAGACACATCAATGACATCGCATATTGAATATAACGAAATAAGTTAAAAAGCAATTAATCCATAGTAGCACGAATCTGAATGAGGTTGCAACATGCTTTATGCTATAAAGGAGGAGGCTGGGGCGGAGGAGGTTAAGCTTTGCCAGCAGCAGCAGCAGCATGGTACATCAGCATTTATGCAAGCAGGTATTAGTATGTCACATTTAAATACACCACTGAGAGGAAGAGCTGTGATTGGCTGGGAGGAGGTAACTGGGATCAACTGATAACAGTCAGCTGATCAGGGCTGGATATGTGACTACTGTGTCCAGGCTTCATTACCAATAGGCCTTTGTATTAACTATTTAGTGAGGATAGACCTCAGAGTGGAAAAAGCCTTACACTTCCCCCCAAACCAAAGGTTTATGTGAAACATATGGTTGATATCCTAATTACCTCAGGTTTTCTGTTTATTTCTAAACTGCTAGTCTCTGTTATTGGCTTCGCATGTTTTCAGCATGTTTGTTAGGAAGAGTTCCTCTAAATCTGCTCCCTTCTCTGGATAGATGAGCTCACTGAACGTCTCCCCCAAACACAAAGACACATTCATCTTCTTGTGTAACAAATTCCTGAAATATTGCCTCTCTTACATGTGACTTGCATCCAGATTAGACAAAAACAACAGCATAGAGAGCAGCATGTGTCTGTGAGAGTGAGAGATGGAGTGATGTTCTGGGTCAGGCAGGGATCAATGTCAAATGGCCTGGTTAACAGCATACAGCTGACAAAGTCATTCATTTCTGCCGGCGCTCCACCCTCAACACACTCTTTTCTGTGTGTGCCTGTGAGTGTGTGGTGGTTGTGTGTTGTGCTGCAGTGTCAGACCCCCTGCTGGATGGGGAGGAGGCGTCCCACCCATGGAGCACATGGGTGTCAACTTACACAACACATTACAGTTTGTCTGTCACGTGAGCAACGCCACACACACACACACACAGACACACACTTGCCCTTCACTGGATGCTTTTAACCGTTGAGCTAAACCGATGAGATGAAGAGTTCTCCTTCATTTGTCCTCAAGGTCTGACTTTATACTGGAAGATAGCTTAGACCAGTGATACTCAACGTGTGGCTCTGGAGCCACATGTGGCTCTTTTATGTCTTCATTTTAAATATTATTCCCCCAGAAAAACTTCAAAGAGGGAAACTTTTTACCCTTTTCACCAGTTTTGCCACTTTCCATCTATTTAAGCTATTTTTTGCCATTAAACACCCCATTTTTCCAACATTTTTGCCCATTTTGCAACTTCTTTTTCCACCTTTTCCCTATTTTTTCCACTTTTATCCCATTTTTGCCCCTTTTCACCATGTTTTGCCACTTTTTGCCCATTTAAGCTACATTTTGCCATTAAATACCCCTTTTTCCTGATTTTGCCCATTTTTGCAACTACTTTTTGACACTTTTTTCCAATTTCAGACACTTTTATCCCATTTTTGCCCTTCTTTTAACCATTTTTGCCACATTTCTTCCAAATAAGCTACCTTTATGCATGAAATACCACTTGTTTCCTTTTCCCCAAATTTTTGCCCCTGCCTTTTGACACTTCTTCACCATTTTTGCCCCTTTTCACCATTTTTGTCAGATTTTGCCCGTTTAAGCTACCTTTTTCCATTACATACCATGTTTCCTTTTGTTTTGCCTATTTTTGCCAGTCTTGACTGCTTTTTGCCCATTTTAGTCACTTTTCACTCATTTTTTTTACATGTTTTTGACACTTTTTGCCCATTTTTGACACTTTCATTCCATTTTTGCCCTTCTTTTAACAATTTTTTGCCACTTTCTGTCCAAATAAGCTACATTATCCTATTAAATACCACTTGTTTCCTTTTTCCCCAAATGTCTTGACTGCTTTTTGCCCATTTTAGTCACTTTTTTCTCCATTTTTGTCACTTCTCATCCATTGCTACTTTCCAGCCATTTTCACTCCTTTTCACCCATTTTTGCTCCATTTTGACCATTTCTGCTCCCTTTAACTTATAGGCTCTCTATTACTACTTTAAGCCATTGTTGCCACTTTCACCCCTGAGAGAACATGTGGTTCTTTCAAAGGTATTTTTCAACAATTTGGCCCTTAGGTTGAGCAGGGTTGAGTAACTCTGGATTAGATAAAATGTGACTGAACCATAAGCTACAGAGCAATTAAAGTTTACAGTTAAAGTTTACAAAAGCTCACATTTGCAGAAATGCATCAGACACCTCCATCAAAGAGTGGAGGTGTATGCTCACATACGGTCTGTTTCCACCAGTCAGTCCAGTATAATCCAGTCCAGTACGTCTCAATAAACCCAAATCTTTCTTGTGCTCAGCTGGTCTTTTGGCTCCAAAACAGCTTATCATATGGTCCCAGTTTGGCTTTTAAAATGTGGATTGAATAATGGCACAAAAGAAAAAAGGCAACTGGTTCTCATGAAGGTACCAGATGTGTCTAGTATGACAGAAATGTGCCTTCATCCTGCACCTTTTGGTGACGTCACAAACACTGTTGGCTACAGCAACTCAATTGATATGACAGTTTCTGCTGATTTTTACAAAAGATATATTGGCTTGTGGAGGTTAATTAATGGAGATTGTGTTTTTCATCCCCATAATTTAAACATTAAAGTTCACTTTAAGGACTTTAGTTTTACTTCTGAAATGCATATTTAAAGAAGTAGTCTGACAGTGATCTGAGGTTTTCTGCATGAAGAGATGGACCAGTTGTGAAAATCAGAAAAATCTGAATCAGCGGTAAAGTGTGCTATATGGCTGCTTTAAATTGATACAAACCAACAGACAAATCTCTGCTACTGACACCGGTTAAAATCATACTATTGCCAATGGGCTTATGTCTGTTAAAAGGGCTGTTATTGGAAACAATGGTGGATATTAATCATACTTAAAAATCCTAAAATTCAGTCTGAGTAGAGCGTGTCCAGTATCTAAATCCACTCTGCTCTTACAAATTCTGTTTTCATCATGCACATTCTGAGAAATACTTTCTGTTTAACAAGATGCCCCATTTTTGATTTTTCAATCCACATTTTTCAGGCTGTAAAGGTGAAACACACATTTTCAGACTAAATGTACATTATTCAGAAGAAAAAACGGCCATTGAACACTTTTTCTTGCTGCCCAGATTAGTCAGAACATATTCAGACCTAAAGGCCTGGAAGCCCAGTCTGTTTCTGTGATGGCAGTAGAGATTTATTATCCTCTGCTGCTGCCACAACTTCAAGGAAGGCTGAAGAGATCCCAGAAATTATGCAAAGTATTCAGGGAAACAGCAAATGGATTAAAGTAAATGCAGACCAATACGAAAACAAAGGAGGAGGAGGAACTGACTCACAGCTTCCTTTAAGCTCTGTGTCATCTTGGATGTTGGCATTGTCACCATTTATAGTAAAATGAATGAATGGACAGAGCTGGGACAGGACTTTTGGTGACAAATGGGTATGCTGACAAATACTTCACTACTTTCTAAGGTACTGGCAGCAGATTACTGTACAGCAGAGAGAGCTGACATGGTAAATGTTAGACCTGATTGGGATCAGTGTCATATTTGCATGTTGATGTCGGCGATTAAGAAATAAAATCCAGATCTAATGATCTTTGAGCAAAAAAAAAAAAAAAAAAAAAAGATGATTGAAATAAACAGTGCAAAAAGTGTCCTGATCATTCTGGAAAATAACATGAAAATATAAACAATATTATCCATCCATCCCATCATCCATCCATCAAACCCATCCACCAACCCATGCATCCATCCATCCTTCCATCCATCCATCCATCCGTCCATCCATCCATCCATCCTTCCATCCATCAATCATCCATTCATCCATCCATCCATCCATCCTTCCATCCATCCATCCATCCATCCATCCATCAATCATCCATCCATCAATCATCCATTCATCCATCCATCCATCCATCCATCCTTCCATCCATCCATCCATCCATCCATCCATCAATCATCCATTCTTCCATCCATCCATCAATCATCCATTCTTCCATCCATCCATCAATCATCCATTCATCCATCCATCCATCCATCCATTAATATTGGAGTAGTTCTTACTACTTGTAATACAAAGTTATTCTCACTTAAACTTGTAAACTGTTGTTTCCTTTCTAGAAGCTTATCAGGCTATATTTCCTCATATTTACACCCTCATTGTGTATGAAAGATGCCACAATGAGAAATTCCCAATGTCCTCATATGAGTACTTGCTGTTTATCAGTGTTCTAGATTATTATTAAGAAAATGTGACAAATTTTCTTCCCACATCCAACTACAAATGTTCCCATGTTTAGATAAAGAAGATACTATCATATAATTAGGGCCCAAGCACCGAGTGGTACGAGGACCTAATTGTATTCGCTAGGATTTTTTTACTTACGTATTTGCCGTCATCGCATGGACTTTTGAGGCCCTTAACATTTATGAATTCGCAGGAAACTTTGCACGTACATCCGGTCTTGAGAAAATTTTGATATTTTTTGGGTCTCCAACATGAAAATTCAGAATTGCAAAAATAGCGTCCCCTAACAGTTTTCAAAGTTAAAGTCCCCTCCTTTAACTTTGTCTGAGATTCATCAAAATTTGTGGGCAGGTGCGGCTTGGGAAGTTCTACAAAAAAGCCTCTTGGGCCTACACTCTATCTCCAACAGGAAATCTGCCATTTTGAATAAATATGCAAAAAAGGGGCTGTTTTTGGCCTTTTCCAGGGGTCATATTTGGATTAACTCCGCCGATGGATTTCATCTGATCAACTTGTACTTTGGCACAGAGCTACATGAGACATGGACGATGAAAATGTATATGGGGTTTTCTCATTAGTCGAAAGGTGTGGCCATGGCGAGCCCTCAAATTTGCATATTTCTTTGGTAAACAGGAATTAGTTTATAACTCAGCTGTGCATTGTCTGATTGGACTCATATTGCTCAGGAATATTGACGGTAATGGCCTGCACCCATTCATATGGTCACATTTCCTACAGATTACAGCTCCACCTAGTGGTGACAGGAAATGTCAAGGTTTATGGTGCAAGCTACAGTTTAAAAACTACCCAAGATATCCACTTCAAATTTGTGTCAGGAAGGACTAAAGAAGTGGATTGAGCTTTGTGAAAAATAAAATTGACTTTTAGTCAGAGGGCGTGGCCTCTGAGGGGCGAGTCAAGTCACCATTTTGTCTCACCAAAAATGTTCATAACTCTGTTCATTCATAACTCAAGTATACATTGTCATATCTCAGACAAATTTCATGTCCCTGATAGCAGTCCAGGCCAGAACACATCCATACTTGAAATTTTGAAAAATTGTACAGCGCCACCCTCTGGCAACAGAAAGTCACTACTCCTGAATTTCACATCCCAGTACCTACATGGTTGGACAAATCATTCTGAAATTCACTCAGGCAGTTCCCAAGGAGTTGACCTTACACATATACAATGGTCAAATGTTTATGTGAAAGGGCGTGGCCATGGCGATTTTTTGTTTGCCATGAAACAGGAAGTAGATTTTTCAAATGGTTATAAGACATCTAGAGCAAAGAAATTTGACCAAAAAAAAAAATCTCATTGGCATTCTGAGATGATTAATATTCATTTTGTAGGTGGGCGTGGCCTATTGGCTGAATGGCGCCCCCTAAAATATTTCAAACATTCAGCCCCCCCCCCCAGCAGGTTTGACCTAGGATTTTTAACATGTGTGTGCAGATGTGTCATGTCAGGACACAAAATAAAAATCCTCTTGGACCCATATCGTAAGTCAAACAGGAAGTCGGCCATTTGAATTTTTTTGTAAAACAAGCCATATTTTAGGGGTCATATTTGAACGAACTCGTCTGTGGGTGTTCATCCAAACTACTTGATCTTTGGTGGAGAGAAAGAAGAGATGTCTTAGGTCAAAAGTTATTTGGGCCATGGCGGCCCCTTGAAATGAAATGAAATGCTTCATCACATGATAAAAGTGGCTGGTGCTCACTAAAAAATTTCCATTTATTACATGATTGGCCAAATCCTGCTGAAATTAGCCCAGGCACATCCCTCAAGGTTGATATTACTCAAATTTCCAGGTCAAGAGTCCTTACCTAAAATGGTGTGGCAGTGACAATTTTTCATTTGCCATATAAAAAGAAGTAGAATTATCTAGTGCTTACAAAACTTGTAAAGCCATGAAACTTGGCATAAAAATACCCAGTAGCAAAATGAGATGATTGATAGGATGATTGTCGGTGGACATGGCTTTTTGGCTCAGTAACGCCCCCTACAGTAATTTGAAAATTCAGCCCCTGCAGCAGGATTATCTGAGGATTTTGAAAATTCTTGAGCTTATACATCATTTTAAGTTCTACAAAAAAAGCCTTTTCTGTTGAGGAAATTAAACTCTTTTAGTGTGGACAAACCTGTTTTAAACCTTTTTTATAGATCCTTTATTGAATCAGTTTTAACTTTCGCTTTTATATGTTGGTTTTGGCAACCTGAAGGAGAGGTGCAGAGCCAAATTGCAGAGAGTGGTGAACACCTGCTCTAAAATTACAGGGGTGCCCCCAGTTGAGTCTGTCTGCACTATATGACAGACATTTGGTCAGAAAGGCCCTTTCAATTGTTGCTGATCCATCACACCCATTACATCAGGAGTTCCATCCTCTGCCCTCAGGGCGGCGCTACAGAGTACCTGGGCTCAAGAGCTCCAGAGCTCAGTGCTCATACATTCCCAAGGCCATCGCGGCTCTAAATAAACAATTATAGGTTTGCGTCTCTCCCGCTGAACCTGTAGTTTCATCAGCACCTTACTCTGTGTCTCTGTTATGCATTATTATCTCTGTTTCTGTAAATCTGATTACTGGTAGGTGGTTTGTACTTGTATAGTTAAACTGTTGCCTCTAGATTTGTATTTGTCTTAATCTGTATTTGTATTTGTGCACTTTGTCTAGTGTGTATGTTTGGCTATGCTGCATCCGAATTGCCCCTCGGGGACAATAAAGACTTACAAACAAACAAATAAACAAACAAAAAAGCCTATCGGACCCATGCCGTAAAACAAACAGGAAGTCTGCCATTTTTATTTTTGTGGTCAAAGAGCAGCACATTTAGCATAATTATCACTACAGCCATTTTTACACAAAAACTATCCTCTGAGAACAGAATCCCTTTTCTTCTTTGTTTTTGTTTTAGTTTTATGTTTTTTGTTGTTTTTTTCAGGTTTGGTGTTTAAATGTCAATCAGATCCACTAATGTGCCTGAAACTGCTGTAGTATGCATGCCAGGCCAGTAGATGGCAGTGTGACTGACAATGAAACACATGCATGCACACCTTCCTCCTGGTGGTGTCAACAGACAAACATGGCTGACACACAAATGTTTGTGTGGACAGATGAAGTCAGGTTGCTTCCTAGTGACAGTCAACCACAAAATAAATAGGTATTTTTAAAAAATGGGAACATATAAACGTTGACAGGAAGTGAGCAGCTCAAACAAACAGCACATTTTTGTGTGGTCTGTGCAGCACCAGGCCAAGATCAAGTCTCTGACGGACTACATGCAGAACATGGAGCAGAAGAAGAGACAGCTGGAGGAGAGCCAGGACGCTCTGACAGAGGAGCTCGCTAAGCTGCAGGCTCACGGTTCGCACATTTATATTAACCATTAAAACATTTTAGTTCAAGTAAAAGAAGGTTAACTTGATGGAATTTTCCTCTTTGTTTTTCATCAGAGAAAAGGCACAAGATGTCAGGAGAGGAGAAGGAGGACATCGGCAGACAGGATGGGGACGGGGACATAAAGGTGAGGAGGAAACACGTCACTGAGAGTCTCTGTTATAGAAATGTTAAATAGCTGAAGGTTTTTGTGTCTGTGTGGCACAGAAAACTCTGGAGGATCAGCTGGAGAACCACAGAGAGGCTCACCACAAACAGCTGAGCCAACTAAAAGACAAGATCGAAGACGAAGATGTAGGACAAGCTCACAGAGTAAGTCTGACTGTTTTAAATCCAACTACATTTTTAAAGATGTTAGAGACCACAGACATAAAAAGAAACACATAGCATGAGATATTTTAATCAAAGTTTGCAGTAAAATAAGTACACTAATTATTTAGACCAGTGTTACTGAAAACTACATACATAGCCACATTTAAAGTGGTGAAAAGTGGCAAAAATGGATTAAAAGAGGCATAAATGGTCAAAAAGCAGAAAAAAATGGTGTAAAGGTTCAAAATTGGAATTGAATGGCAAAAACTGGGTGAAAAGTGTCAAAAAAGAGTTACAGATAACAAAAATGGTCAGAAAGCAGCAAAAAAATGTGCAAAAACAGTGAAAAGGGACTAAAACGAACAAAAAGCGGCAAAAATGTGGTTAAAAATTAATGAAACATGACTAAAACGGTCAAAAAGATGCAGAAATATAGTAAAAATTAATAAATAGTGATTAAAATGACCAAAAGCAGTAAAAAAATTGGTGAGAAGGTGCAAAATTGGAATAAAATGGCAAAAAATGGGTGTAAAGTGGCAAAAATGGGTGAGAAGCGACATAAAAAGGAGTTACAGATGACAAAAATGGTCAGAAAGCAGCAAAAAGTGTGGTAAAAAATAGATTAAAGTAGGTAAATTGGTCAAAAAGCTGCAAAAATGTGGTAAAAATAGTGAAAAGTGACTAAAATGGGCAAAAAGATGCAAAAATGAATGAAAAGTGACTAAAATGGCTAAAAGCAGCAAAAATGAACGAAAAGTGACTAAAATGGCTAAAAGCAGCAATAAAAAATTGGTAAATAGGCAAAAAATAGGCATTAAATGGCAAAAAGTATGTGAACAGTAGCAACAATGGTTGAGAAGCGACATAAAAAAGGAGTAACAGATGATAAAAACGGTCAGAAAGTGGCAAAAATGTGGTATAATAATAGTGAAAAGTGACTGAAAGGGGCAAAAACTGGCAAAATTGGCTAAAAAAAATTATGTGAAAAGTGACTTAAATTGTAAAAAGCAACAAAAATGTGGTAAAAAAAATGGTGAAAATTGAGTTAAATCAAAAAGTGGCAAAAATGTGGTAAATTATTGGTGAGAAGTGACTAAATGGTTAAAATGCTGCAAAGAGTGACAATAACATGAAAAGTGTCATTTAATGTCAAAAAGCAGCTTAAGTTGGGTGAACAGTGGCCAAAAAAGTGCCAAAAAGGGGAAGAAATTGCAAATATCAAAAAGCAGGATGAAACTGGCAAAAACTACAAAACTGGCAAGAAGAGGTTGTACAAATGGGCTAAAAGCAGCAAAATGGATTAAAAGTGTCAGAAAAAGGGGAGAAGAATTAGAATGAAAGAAACTAAGAAAAAATAAAGGTTGGCAGTTAAAGCCTCCTGTATAAGATTGGAAACAAACTGATTAATGTGACTTAATATGCATTCCTGAAGTGATATTTTTCTGGGGAAAAATATTTAAAATGAAGACACAAAAGAGCCACAAACCATCCCAATGAAGCCACACATTGAGTTTTACTCATTCAGACTAATAACAGTTTGTGACAAGACTTGAACTGGATCTGGAATTTAGTCTAAAACTGTCTAAACCAGGAATAAAATTTTGACTTCAAGTCCACAGAGACGAATGAAGCAGTAGAAAAATCAACAAACCTATTCATGTTTGATGTTTTTTAGATCTAGGATATTTCCACAGATTTGATTGGTTCTCATTGAACCACTTATGCCGGTTTAAATGATCCTAAAGTTTGTTTTTTATTGTTTTTTCAAACGAAAGTACTGACAGTCATTACGACTGTCTACTGTGTGTGATCCTCATGAGGAAGGATGTAAAATCCTCGTACCACTCCTCTTTACTGAGCCAGGAACTTTTATCTGCATACGACTGTAGTCTGGCTTTACACTGGCTCTAAAAGTCTACACACACCTGTTACATTGTTGTCATGTGAAGGTTCCCTACCTGGGGTCCAGGCACCCCTGGGGGGGCACCTATTATGAACTTTTATTTATAGAGTCATGATTGAAAATGTGATGTAAGAGGCAGTATTAGAGTCCTCTAAAAGGTCTGTACATTTCTTGGAAAAAGGTGACATTTAAAAGTACATTTTTGAGATGATAAATTTGTATTTTTTCAAGAACCTGAATTCAGAATTTTCTAGTTCAAAAGTCCTAAATTATTACATCATGCACTTTAAAATTTCAAATTTGTAATGTCAGAATTGAACATTTTAAATTAGTGAATTTACAAGGATCCACACTGAAAACAGTGAATAGAAATGTCTCTTCAGAGTCAGGGGAATAATGATATGTGATCATTCTTGGATCATTTCCTCACTGATCAATCCTACTAAGAAAAATCTCCTGATTAGGCGATCAACTATAGGACTTATGGAAGGAAAACAGCTTCTTCTCTTGTCATTTTCTTTTTCCACGGCTCTTTTGGATTTTATAATGACAAAAAAATTCTACCTTTTAGTTGACATAAATTTCCAGTTTTCTTTTTCGGGTAAATTAATGACTTGTTAAATTAGAAATGTTTGAGATTTTACTTAAAAATTGACTGAACCTTCTCATTTTGGTATTCTTATGGTGGCTAAATGCCGTTGTAATGATGGATAGTTTATACGCAGATATTTATCAAGAACTAGTTTATTATGTTAGGCTGTTATGCTGGGATTTAGTCGATAAAACAATTAAAAATGATGTTTAATTTTTCAGAGATTGTCCTGGGGGGCTTTAGATTGTTTAGAGTAGAGGGACCCCAAAGAAAAAAGGTTGGGACCCACTGATGTAAAGGTCTATCATTTCAGAAATGTTCTGCCTTCTACCATTTTTCAAGCCAAATAACTGTTTGGAGAAATTTCCAGAAACCAGATGAGCAAAATGAATCTATGTTGATGTGGGTTGTTGACATTTCTCCAGACAGTTACTCTGCCATTAAAAAGCATCCAATCAGAGCTCAGCGAGCGTCTCCTCTCAGTCTGAACCAGGGTCTGCTGCTGGAGCAGGAGAGGCTGATGTCAGACTACAACAAACTGAAGACTGAAGAGCAGGAGAAGGACACCAAGCTGCAGAAACTCATGTGAGTAAAGGACTCATCCATACATTTATTTATGTTGAATGTGAGTTCATGTGATTTTTGTTTGCAGGCTGCTGACTGAGCAGAGGAGAGCAGGCCAGAGAGGACCTGAAGGGCCTGGAGGGTCAGGGTACCAAAGTATCATTTATTTTAAAGGGCATTTGAACCTATGGAAATCAAGAAAATGATTTCCATACGTTCAAACGCCCTTTCAGAATAAATGATACTTTGGTACCCTGACCCTGGAGGAGAGCATGGTAAGTATTTCCTGTTTCTACAGCGGAGGAGATGAAGTCCCCATGAGGGGGTTCAGTGATCATCCATGCATGCAAATAAAGACTCCATCCTGTAAAACTCCTGCTGTGTCTGCGTTTTTGTTCCATAACCCCCTACTTACATCCCTGACGGCTCCCCAGGGGGGCGCTGCGCCGCGTCCCCCCTTCTCCATCAGGCATGCCTTGATCCAGGTACCGGCCACAGTGGGGTTTGAACCCCAGCATCCCCTGCAGAACTGGTCTAGTCCAGTGCTCTGTGCCACCGCCGCCATACCTTTCACACTACCATCTCTTCTCCTGGCGCATTTATCCTCTTTGTTCAGGATGTGGTTTTAAAATTCACTGAGACCAAGATGGGAGTCGAACCTGGAACCTCCAGACTCTGAGTCAGTCTACTATCTCTTTAGGCTACAGAGCTAGACATGCAGCAGAGCCTCAGAGGGGCTTTTCCTTCTTTATTTGGACTTAAATCTTGAAAACTTAAAGACATTGGTTAGATTTGAAGTCCCATGGTAAGATTTGAACCTGTAAACTTCTGATTCAAAGTCACTTGGCTTTTCCACTAATCCACAAAGACACACACCTGTTCATGTTTCTCAGAGGATCTGATCTCTGCTTTTGGGGACTGGACTTAAAAATGCACCAAGAATCAAACCCACAACCTTCCAAATCTATGATAGTCCTCTTTACTCCTGAGTCAGCAATTTACACCAGCAGCTTCAAAAATCCACAAAAGATTTGATCCAACAACCTCATGACTCCAGGGCATTTACCTGCTCAACTGAGCTAACACACAGGATTAATCTAGCTGCACTTTCTCTGAGACTTCACATCTGAAGTAGAACATCTCTACGATCCACAATCTTTGCTGCTGGAGACCATTTTCATATTGGAGTTGCACATCTCCATGAGTGACATTCTTTGCTGCTGAAGGCCTTTTTCACATCTTGAGTTGCACATCTACATGAGTAATGATCTTTGCTGCTGAAGACCATTTTCATACTGGAGTTGCACATCTCCATGAGTGATGATCGTTGCTGCTGAAGACCATTTTCATACTTGACAGGAGATATAAATAGATTTAAAAGCATTGACAAAAATGAAGAAACGAACTTGTACACATCTTGAGCTTCTATTTGCTCCTCCGGTCAATCTTCATCATCAATGATTGGAACATTCAGTTATTGCTTTTAGCCACTCGGTCATTTTTCTCCTGTGGAGTGAGCGTGCACAGGAGGGAGAGGGAGTGAGGTTGCAAGCATGCAGGAGAGAGAGGGAGAGAAACACTGGCTGAGCCAAGCAGAGCAGAAAGAGGAGCTGTGAAAATGACAATACAGTGATATGTTCAAAATTTGGAGCTGCATTCAAAATTTTCAGGGTTCATGCCTCCTTCTCATTAGTTTTACTGCCAAAATAATGGCAAGCTCTGGAAATTAATGACGGGTATCACCCTCTGTTTCTGTGACACTGTGAGTGTTGCAAAGCTCACATAACTCATGGGTGCAGCGCGCCTCGTTGCTGGCATGCAAAGGTTGCTAAATATCCGCTTTCGTGTAACACCTCGACATGCAATGGGTTGCGAGGGCCGGTTATCGCTGCCTGCAGCTTTAATTTTAATAGTTTTTGTACCTCTAACAGCTGTTGGCAGACAACGTGTCCATGAATGAGGCTGACAGGACTAAGATGAGCAAAATCAATTGTATTAGTATAAGGAACCCAAATGTTATGTCTCTAGATATGGATGCAGGGCTGTAGGAGACTAGAGCAGAGTGAGACAAAAACACAAACTGTGCAACCTCTGTATATGAAACAGCTCTAGTATATATTCTGTTGGCCAGTAGTTCTTCTCTGCTGTTTTGTTGAAACAGTAAATGAATAGAAATAGATCTAGAATTGAAATGAAGGCTGCAGTTGTCATCAGTGTTGGGCTCTTGTGCTTGTCAGCCTTTTGCAAGTCATTCTTTTTATGTCGTTAGATTTAGCCTGCTTCCTGTGGGTACGGGTAGGAAGGTTTAGACATCGCCTGTCTTGAAATCCTTTAGAAATCTTCAGGAGTGCACATGTGCAGCTGACTTAGACTCCATCATTACTCTGTTTTTCAGACCATGCTCACTCACTTTCCTCCCACAAATGTCCCACCCTGGCCACCGCCCACACCTTCTAATTGCCGCTGATATTTGGGTGCAGAGAAGAAGAAGAGCCTCTGATCCATTAAGTGACCAGACCCAGCTTGATTGGCTCCGGACGATCCCCTGAAATAGCAGGATTGGCTGCCGGCCAAGAACACATTTCCTGTGTGTCTGAGAGGAGCTTCAGCCACCGGGGCTCAAATGCATTTCCTGACTGTGTATAAAACTTTTATTAATGACCAGGAGTGCATCAGCGGCTATGCCCACTCGCCCACACGCTCACTCTCTCACCCACTCATTCACTCACTCATCAAGGGGAGAGGGAGAGATAAAAGAAGGGATGATGGGAGTGAAAATGAGTTGCAAAGACTCACGATGTCAGAGGATGAGGAAGAAGAGGATGTGTGTTTGTGAGAGTGTGAGAGACACTGATGGATGGATCAGGAGATGACGAGATAGAATTAAGTGAAACAAACCAGAGGCCAGACATTAAAAGAGAGAGAGAGAGAGAGAGAGAGAGATGGGAGGGAGGTTTCCTATAGGCTCACAGTCTACAGTATCTCTTACAGTGTAACTCTATTACACACCCATTCACCCCAGGTCACTCGGTGCACCTTTTTCTTTCCTTTGAATTACAGGAATATCACAAAGAAATTGACTAAGATTAAAAAAGCATGTCCTAAATAAGATGACTGATAATGGTTCTAAAGAAGTGTTCCTCAACCGCAGAGCCAAATTGTTGAAAAGTACCTTTGCAAGAGCCACAATCTAAGAGGTGAAAAGTGGCAAAAACAGTTTGAAGTATCAATAAAAATAAGTTAGAGGAAAAAAATGGTTAAAATGCAGCAAAAATGGGTAAAAAGGGGTGAAAATGAGGAGAAAAAGTGGAAAATGGTCAGAAAGTAGCAACACGGGTGAGGAGGGACTTACAGGTGAAAAAAAAGGTTAAAAAAAAGTGGCAAAAATGTGTCAAAAAATGAGTGAAAAGTGAGTTAATTGGGCAAAAAGCAGTGAAAATTGGCAAAAATTGGCAAAAAATTGGAAACGAGTGGTATGTAATGGAAAAAGGTTGTTAAAATGGGCAAATTTGGTATTTAATGGGAAAAGGTAGCTTATTTGGACAACAACTGGCAAAAAATGGTTATAAGAAGGGCAAAAATGGGATAAAAGTGGCAAAAGGAAGTTGCAAAAATAGCCAAAAGATAGGAAAAAAATGGGTATTTAATGGCCAAGGTAGCTAAAATGGGCAAAAAATGGTGAAAAGTGGCAAAAACAGTTTGAAGTATCAATAAAAATAAGTTAAAGGTGGAAAAAATGGTCAAAATACAGCAAAAATGGGTGAAAAGGGACAAAATATGAGTTACAGGTAGAAAAAAATTGTAAAAAAGTGGCAAAAATGTGTCAAAAAACTAGGAAAAAGGGGTATTTAATGGCAAAGGTAGCTACAATGGGAAAAAAGTGGCAAAACATGGTGGAAAGGGGCAAAAATGGGATAAAAGTGGAAAAATTTGCAAAATGGCCAAAAACATAGGAAAAAAGGGTTGTTTAAAGGCAAAAAATAGCTTAACCCTTTACCTACTGAGCCGGCGCTGTGTTTTATATGTCCGGAGTATTATTACCATAACTCTGTCAAAGTTTGTCCGATCAGAAAAATTCTTTACGGTACTTGAAACCATACGATGTGGGCATTCATAGCAAAACACCAGAAGTATCGCGAGACCGCTACACAGATTCTTAACACTATAACTCCTCGAAAGTTTGCTCAATCTAAAAAAAATCCCAACGCTGACAGAGAGCTGAGAATCTGTGCTTTCCGGCAATATATGATGTGTGGTATATATATTACGGTAATGTTGAACAGCACCGTGAAAACGGCAGCTTTGGCAGAAGATTAGTGAGAAAGGAGAGTGAAGGAAGAGAGTAAAAGGAGAGCGAGCCAGAGTGGTGTTTTGTTTTCAAAAAATTGCCTTAGATAGTGGCATTTGTGCGTGTCTGTCATGTGCAATAACATGTTACTTGAGAATGTTGAGAATGCATTTTTCCACCTTTATTTGCACTAATTGTCATCTATGTATATAGTTATCTTTTGCACTGTGTTTTGCACACCCAGGGTCCTAGACTCAGAAAATGACTGGTCATTGTTCTAAACATGTCTAGGTTCACATTTCAAATGTCAAATCAAAACTTCATGAGCAATAACAAAATTTCTTCTCATAAAAGCCATAAAAAACAAATCTGTTTTTGTGTTTTTCTTCTTTTAAACTGCTGACAATTCCATATAATGTGCAATAATCATTAACCAGATGTTGAAAAGTCAAGTTCAAATACTCCTAGGAAAAGAGACCAAAGCCCTCAGACTTAGGGCATTTCCTGACTATTTTACAGCCATAATAACAAAATATGTCCAAATTGCCATTTTAAGACTCAGTAGGCAAAGGGTTAAATGGGTGGAAAGTGGCAAAAATGGTGAAAATGGCAAAAAGTTTCCTTTTTGAAGGTTTTCTGGTGGAATAATATTCAAAATAAGACATAAAAGAGCCACAAATCATCACAAAAAAGCTACATGTGGCTCCAGAGCCACACGTTGAGTATCACTGATCTAGAGGTTGCTGTTTTCAGTACACTAATTGGTGGTTAAGGTTTATTTAAAATGTGGACCATTTCACTGTTCTAGCACTTGGCTCAGAGAACTCCCAAACACAGTTCAACTTTTAGAAAAGAGGAGTTTTTCTTTGCAACATTTTAAATATTAGCTTACAGCTCTAGTTTATTACACTACTTATGTTAACAGCAGAAAAGGAACCAGGGCCTCACTGGGAAATCATGATTGTTTTTGCTCATTTATCCCTGCTTCATATGCCCCAGAATCAGAGGACAAAATCTTGGGGAAAATGGTTAACGATATTATTCTACCTCACTCCTCTCTATCTCCACATTCATTTTCGCTCTTTCGCTGCATCTCCCTCTTCTCTCTTTGTGCTATCTTTCTTCCGTCTCTTTTCTATGTCTTCATCTCCCTCCTGTTTTCCTGCATCTCCATCTTTTTCTGCACCCTGGTTTTCTCTCTATCTACAACTTCTTCTCCGGCCTTTTTGTGTCTCTCTGCCACTCCCTCTTCTGCCTTTCTGTGTCAACCTTTTGTTTCTTTCTGCATTCTCAGTTCACTTCAAGTCAACTGTGCCTTTAGCATTCTCTGATTTTTCCACATCCCCCTCCTCTTTTCTTCTGCTCCTCCCTCTTCCATTTTCCTGCACCTCCCTACTGCTCTTTTTCTGCATCTCCATTTATTTATCTCGAAGTCAAACTTTCAACTCCCTCTGTCTTCCTGTATTTCCTTCCTCTCACTTTCTGCATCTTCATCTTCTCTCTTTCTGCATCTCTCTCTTCTCTTTCTGCATCTCTTTCCTCTCTGTTTCTGCATCTTCCTCCTCTCTATTTCTGCATGTCCTTCCTCTCTCTTTCTGCATCCTTCTACTCTGTCTTCTTTTGGACACAACAGCTCACAGTGACATAATAGTGCAGCAGCAATGGCACACTGTTTCACTCCACTCTTTCACAGCTTTGGCAGATGGCTGTTCATCATGAATCTTGTTCTGTTCCAGATTTCTTCCAATAAAAATGAAGGTTTTCCTCTCTACTGTAACTTTTCCAGATGTTTCTTAGTGCTGAGCTCATGGTGGATTAATGTTGGGTTCACCTTTATAAATAACTGGTCTACAGTATGGTCTAGACTTGGCCTTTTTGTAAAGTGCCTTGAGATAACGTTGATGCTTTATAAATACATACTGATCGATTGATTGGTTAGTTTCTACCATGGGATTGGCTGATGATAGATTTGCATTTACCAGCAGTTGAACAAGTGTACCTAATAAAGTGGTCAGTGAGTGTATATTCATACACATTTATTGATTAAATCTGCTGTTGTTGATGCCACAGTGCATTATTATGAGTGTTGCAGCTGCAGCAGAGGGTGTTTGGTTCCTGCTATGACGTACTTCTGCACAGTTTTAGGTGGGATGTTGTGCGTCACGACTAAGTGCCTTCACCTCAAAATAAGCGAGGGTTTCCTGTAAACACATTTCCTCCATCCTCTCTTCTTTTCCTCTTACTGTATGTCTCTTGCATTCCCATTGGGAGGAGTTAAGACGTTGAGGAAACACGTAAGCAGAATGGAAAACACCTTAATGTCCTGTTAAACTAGAACACAATATCTCTGTCCAGGACAGTCCTGTTTGACAAAGATTCACTCTGTAGGGAGCATGAAGGGGATTAGTGAACTTAATGGGGTTTGATGTTTAAACAGGAGAAACTGAGAGAAAAACATAAAAAAGTGAAAGTTTGAATGTGTGTAGAAGAGGATGTTTCATCAAATGGAAAAAAAAGATGAAAGATGTCAATGCTTTCCAGGCAGGATGGAAGACAGAGAATGAGACAGAGCTTCCGTGACTGCTGAAAAACAGAAAAATGATTCGATAAAACCTGGATAGAACTTGGACAATAATTCAAGGCATCACATTTACCTTTGTAGTTTGTGTTTGTTGTGAGTCCTAGAGTTCAGGGTTTACCTCTTGTCATGCATTCGCTCCTGCAATGCTCTTTGTGCAGTTTGTAAGTCAAATTAGAACTACTGACAGACAGGGGAGCAAAGACAACAAGGCAAAAGCCTTTGACCTTGTACCTCCAAAATCTAAACAGTTCATGTTTTAACATTCATGAGGCATAGAGCCCTTTGACCTTGACGCCAACCTTTGACCAGTGGCTCTCTCAGGATGTTTGAGGGGGAGGAATAAAAAAATAGTAGAATGGCATGGTGATGAACTGTCTTTACCCCGAAGCATAATGAGTCTGAGTTACCACCTCCAAGCAAAATGCATCTTTGCTAATTTAAGCAAAGATGCTAACAAAAACATAGGCTCAAGCCATGATAGCTAATGTTGCTAATGCTAGCAAACGCTAACAACAACATGTTCAAGAAATGCTAGCTAATGCTGCTTATGTTAGCAAAGACGCTAACAACAACACAGGATCAAGCCATGATAGCTACTGTTGCTAATGTTAGCAAAGACACTAACAATAACACGGGATCAAACCATTATAGCTACTGTTGCTAATGTTAGCAAAGACGCTAACAACACGGGATCAAGCCATGATAGCTAATGTTGCTAATGTTAGCAATGACACTAACAACAACAACAAAGGATCAAGCTATGATAGCTAATGCTGCTAATGCTAGCAAAGACACTGACAACAACATGTGATCAAGCCATGATAGCTAATGTTGCTAATGTTAGCAAAGATGCTAACAACAACACAGGATCAAGCCATAATGCCAAGCTACCCCGGTGCAGTTCATCAGACATGGAGTGGCCCCCAAAACAACAACATAAGCTAACTAATGCGATCGCTAATGGGTCACCAGAGACTGCAGACCATCGACATCGTTGACAACAAGGGGCTTCAAGACATCATCCAGGTCGCCTCTGATGACCTGTACCTCAGAACACCTACGAGAACTATTGTCACAAGAATCCGTGAACTGTATGACAGCTAAAAAGGCAACTAAATTGGAGCTGCTGGCCCGAGCTACATTTGTTACACTGACCAGAGACCACTGGACATCAGTCAGCAACTTCAGCTACCTCGGCGTAACAGCACACCTGATCATTCACTTTACAGCACAAGTTATTTTCTACCTGATGTGTTTGTCTGCTGGGCTCGTTTGCAGTTTATAAATATTATTGCTCAGTGAATTAAGACACTCTGATTAACAAACCACAAATAAGTTTAAAAACTCTAATTTGTTTAATATTTCTTCATTTAAACACTATACTTGTACTAATTTATCTCAAGCAAAAATGCAAGTAAATGGTAGTATTTTAAATTCTTAATTTATAGATGATAATAATAATAATAATAATAATACATTTTTTTAAATGTAAAGTTAAAATAATTAAGATAAACATTTGATAATAAGAACGTTTAAAAATCTAAAAACACTAAAACTAAAGTGATTAATCACAGCATAGTGATGTGAGTAACTTGATTAATTTTTTCAATCAAATGACAGCACTAATTTAGATCTATAAAATAAAGGTCAAAGCCACTAAATGTTATTTTATTTAGACATGTCACCCTCTGGGCTGCATGATGGGCTTTGCAATCAGTGAAATAACCTCAAAACATCATAGAAGTGCAATTGATTAAAAAAAAACAAAAATCAAAATAACACAACAAATGTGCCTTCACACTTTTATTTTCAAAGAACTAACAGATGATTTAGTTAGTTTTGGCTACAACAGTCTGATCAATTGCCTCTTACTGTAAATAAGATTTTTAGACTTTAAAAATACACTGTATCAACTGATTAATTGACAAAAAGGTTGCATCACTAACTATAATAAATAAATCTCTGCGTAGTGATTTTGGATGTGCTTCTGAGTGAGCTGCTGTCGTTCATACTATAAATTCCCGGCGTTGCCCCGATGAAGAGCACAAACACACACATCAGCCCCACAGCCACACAGGGGGCTTCACAGGGCCGCTGACTCCAGGCATGGGGCCTGGTTACCAGGAAAGAGGGGTCGATACGCCCCACTGCGAGGGGCAGAGGGCGTCAATAAAGACGAGTTTAATCACTCCAAACTTTGTATGGAGGCTTTTTCTGCTCATGCTGTTTATTTTGGGGTTTGTATCAATTAAGTCAAACCATAGGGATGATTTTACACAGCTGTCACTTTTACTACTGAATAACTAGATTTAATCAAAAACAAGATAACCAGTTGGAATACAATGTTTAAACACACGTTAGTATTTTTGAAATACATGTTTAGCTGCTCAAATTAGGACCTCTCCTCTCCCTCTGACCTTAATTGTTGACCATAATTTACACTACATGGACAAAAGTATTCGGACTGTAATGACACTTTATTCAAACACATACTTTAATATGGAGGTGGCCCCTTTTCCCAGCCATAACAGCCTCCAGTGTGTTTCTATGGGAATTTGTGACCATTTATCCTGTAGATCAGTGTTACTCAGCCCTGCTCAACCAAAGAGCAAAATTGCTGAAAAATACATTTGCAAGAGCTGCAATCTAAGAGGTGAAAAACAGCAATTAAAATAAGTTTAAGGTGGCAAAAATGATCAAAAAGTGGCAAACACTGGGAGAAAAAAGGCAAAAATGGGTGGGAAGTTACCAAATAACGAGTTTAAAGTGGCAAAAATGTTGTAAAAATGAGTAAAAAATGACTAAAATGGATAAAAATCAGAATAAAGTTGGGAAAATGGGCAAAAAGTGGCATTTTATTGCAGAAGGCAGCTTAAATTGGTGAGAAGAGGCAAAAAGGAGCAAAAAATTGCAAAAAGCAGGATAAAAGTGACAAAAAGAAGTGTAAAATATGTGTTCAAAGCAGAAAACACTGGGAGAAAAGTGGCAAAAAATGGTCCAAAAGTTGCAAAAATGTTGCAAAAAATGAGTGAAAAGTGACTAAAATGGGAAAAAAAATCTGAAAAAAGGTGGGGAAAATAGGCATCAAGTGGCATTTTATTGCAAAAGGCCGCTTAAATGGGTGAGAAATGGCAAAAAGGGGTGAAAAATTGCAAAATGCAGGATAAATGTGACAAAAAGAAGCAGCAAAAATGGGCTTAAAGCAGCAAACACTGGGAGAAAAGCAGCTAAAAACGGCAGAAAGTGGCAAAAATGGTCCAAAAGCAGCAAAAATGTGGCAAAAAATGAATGAAAAGTTACTTAAATGGGCAAAAATCAGAATAAAGGTGGGAAAGAGGGGAAAAAAGTATGAAAGCATGGGAAATTAGTGGCATTTAACTGCAAAAGGCAGCTTAAATTGGTGAAAAGTGGAAAAAAAAGGTGAAAAAAGAGGGAAAAATTGCAAAAAGCAGGATGAAAGTGTCAAAAATGGGCTAAAAGCAGTAAAAATGGGATTAAAGTAGCCAAAAATTGCAAGTAAGGGCAACAGAAATATGCAGACAAAAATAGAGGGTGACAATTAAAGCCTACTATGTTAGTGTGGGAAACAAACTGATAATTGGATAATTTTGGATAATTTATGAGGTATTTTAAGGTTTTCTCAAGGATTAATTTTTCAAATGAAGACATAAAAGAGCCACAAATCATCACAAATGAGCCACACGTTGAGTATCACTGCTTTAGAGCATTAATGAGGTCAGGCACTGATGTTGGACCAGAAGGCCTGGCTCACAATCTCAGTTCCAGTTCATCCCACAGGTGCTGGATGGGGTTGAGGTCAGGGCTCTGTGAGGGCCAGAACCATGTCTTTCTAGTCCTTACTTTGTACTCTGGGCCACAGTCATGTTGGCATAGAAAAGGGCCTTCTCGAAACTGTTGCCACACAGTTGGAAGCATAGCATTGTCCTAAATGTCTTTGCATGCTGAAGCATTAAGATCAGCCTTCACTGGAGATAAGGAGCTGAAAAACAGCCCTATATCATTATCCCTCCTCCACCAAACTTCACAGATGGAAAAACGCAGTCAGGCAGGTAAAGTTCTCCTGGCATCTGCCCAACCCAGACTCACTTATCCGATAGCCTTACAGAGAAATGTGATTTGTCACTCCACTGTGCCTCAGTCCAGTGTGTGCTTGGCATTGGTGATGTGAGGCTTGCATGCAGCTGCTCGGCCATGGAAACCCGTTCATGAAGCTCCTGCTGCACAGTTTTAGTGCTTATGTTAAGGCCAGTGGAAGTTCAGAACTCTTCAGCGATGGAATCAGCAGAGAGTAGGAGACTTTTATGCAACATGCACCCTTGCAGCCATTGACCCCGCTTTTGTGGCTGAATTGCTGTTGTTCCTAAACTCTTCCACTTTCCAATACTATCACGTACATTTGACTGGGATATCCAGGTGGGATGAAATTTCACAAACTCTCTTATTGCAGAGGTGACTTCCAATCATCCTACCACATTTAAAGACCCTGAGCTCTAAAGGACGACTTACTTATGATCTGGTCTTTAGGGGCAAGAGTACTTGGGTCTAGGCCTGAGTCCCTATATTGAAAGAGAGTGATCTGAAACCACTTCACCACAGCATGCCATTGCTGTTTACTGTGAGTCATCTGTTCTTGGCTTGGTTTAAATGTGCCTTTTTGTATTTTAGTATCATTATAATTGAGGAAACCTCAATGATTTTCAAGGATAAAGTCTCTCCAAGTTTTGTTACCATTAAAAAGTCAGATATTTATATTTATTACATCTTAAGTACGGATGCAAACATGTTGAATACCTCCCCTTTTTGTGAATATTAATATCATACTTCCATTCATGCCAATAAAGCGTATTGATCTGATTATAGAGAGAGAGAGAGGGAGAGACTGGAGAGCGTAATGGGGAAGCATTGATTATGGCTGTTAACTCTGGCTCTTTGATGTGGATAATGCAGTCTCTCTCTTCCTGCCTCTGCGCTGCCTTTACACTCTAAAACCCCCGGGCCCCGGAGGATATTGGGTTTACAGAGACACAGAGAGGGAGAGAGGAAGAGAGAGCATACATCAGCTGTGTTGCAAGAGTCTGACGGGGGAAAGAAAGGGTCAAAAACATGTCAGCATAAATCTGAAGAAAGTGTTATGAGAAAATATTTAGAATATTTCAGACAAAGTTGGAGAGGTTCCCTGGTAGAAAAACAGAGCACATGAAGCAGCTGTAGGAATTTGGATATTCGTCCTTTGGGAGTGAAGGAGGAAGTGATGTGACGTGATTATGAAGCAATAAAGTCTGCAGAGAGAGCGAGGAGGTCAGAGTGGAAGGATGTCAACCAAACACTGGGCTCAGAGATGTTTGCTTCCTGTTTTCAACTCACTATTCTTGTCCTTTTCTTTTAGAAAATCAGAACACCTCCTTTAACTCAGAGGCTATCACACATTTGCAAAGCTCAATCCATCTATGGCACTGATCATCAACTGGCAGCTTGTGGGCCATATCAGGCCCCCCCAAAGCTTCCAATCCGGCCTCCAGAAGATCATTGAATTCAGAAAAGGAGGAAAAGAAGACGTGGTTTTATGGGAATCTTTTGGCTAAAGCTGTTAAATACACCCCCAAAACATTAATACTGAAACACACTATATTGCCAAAAGTATTCACTCACCCATCCAAATAACTTAAACCAGGTGTTCCATCACTTCCATGGCCACAGGTGTATAAAATCAAGCACCTACGCATGCAGACTGTTCCTACAAACATTTGTGAAAGAATGGCTCGCTCTCAGGAGCTCAGTGAATTCCAGCATGGTGCTGTGATAGGATGCCACCTGTGCAACAAGACCAGTGGTGAAATTTCCTGGCTCCTAAATATTCCACAGTCAACTGTCAGTGGTATTATAACAAAGTGGAAGCGATTGGGAACAACAGCATTTCAGCCACCAAGTGATAGGCCACGTAAAATGACGGAGCGGGGTCAGCGGATACTGAGGCGCATAGTCTGCAGAGGTCTCCAACTTTCTGCAGAGTCAATGGCTACAGACCTCCAAACATCATGTGGCCTTCAGATTAGCTCAAGAGAAGAGAACGGTAGTTGTCTGACTGCATTGTGCCAAGTGTAAAGTTTGGTGGAGGGGGGATTATAGTGTGAGCTTGTTTTTCAGGAGCTGGGCTTGACCCCTTAGTTCCAGTCAAAGGAACTCTGAATGCTCCAGCATACCAAGAGATTTTGGACAATTCCATGCTCCTAACTTTGTGGGAACAGTTTGGGGATGGCCCCTTCCTGTTCCAACATGACTGTGCACCAGTGCACAAAGCAAGGTCCATAAAGACATGGAGGAGAGAGTTTGGTGTGGATGAACTTGGCTGGCGTGCACAGAGTCCTGACCTCAACCCCATAGAACACCTTTGGGATGAATTAGAGCAGAGACTGAGAGCCAGGCCTTCTCATCCAACATCAGTGTGTGACCTCACAAATGTGCTTCTGGAAGAATGGTCAAAAATTCCCATAAACACACTCCTAAACATTGTGGAAAGCCTTCCCAGAAGAGTTGAAGCTGTTATAGCTGCAGAGGGTGGACCAACATCATATTAAACCCTATGGATTAAGAATGGGATGTCACCAAGGTTTATACTAGAGTCAAGGCAGGTGAGCGAATACTTTTGGCATTATAGTGTAGTTTCAGAACAACATCACATTTGATCTGTTTGTACAAAAATTCACGTGTCAGCTATTATTTGTAAATATTAAAAATATCTATATTTTAAAGGATGGGTAAAGACTGGTGGAAATGTTGCAATGGCCAGAAAAAATGGTAAAAAATAGTTCAAAATCTGGCAAAAAATGGGTAAAAGAGGGAAAAGGGGGCAACAAGCATCAAAAATAGGTTAAATGGGCAAAAATGGTGCAAAAAAGTAATGAAAAGGGGTTAAAAAGTGCAAAAATAGATGAAAAGTGGCCACTATTTTGCCACCTTTTTCTCCCCACTTTTGACACTTGTATCCTGCTTTTTGCACTCTTTTTGTCCATTGTTGCCTATTTTGTAACTTCTGACCCATTTAAGCTGCCTTTTGCAGTTAAACTCCACTTAATTCCAATATTTCCACCTGTTTTTCTGATTTTTTTCCCATTTGAGTCACTTTCCACTCATTTTTTGCCACTTTTTCTCCCCATTTTTGCCACCTTTACCTCAGTGTTTGCCATTTTTTGCCTATTTTTGCCACTTCTCACCCATTTAAGCTGCCTTTTGTAATCAATTATTGTCGCTTTGTGCCAATTTTCCCACCTTTTTTATCTGATTTTTGCCCATTTTTCCCCACCTTTTTCAGATTTTTGCCACTTTTAACGACTTTTTGCCACCTTTAACTTATTTTTTGGTCACTTCCCACCATTTTTGCCACATTCTGCCCTCTATTTGCCACTTTTCTCCCAGTGTTTGCTGCTTTTGACCACTTTTGCCACCTTTAACTTATTTAAATTCCCACTTTTCTCCACTTAGATTGTGGCTGTAGCAAATGTATTTTTCAACAGTTTGGCTCTTTGGTTGAGTAACACTGGTTTAAATGCTCATCTGGCTGATTTGTATAAACACCACTTACTTTTCCAGCCTTATGTTGCCCTGTCCCTACATTTTTGAGATGTGTTGCTGCTATCAAATTCAAAATTAGCTTATATTTTTCATAAAATGGTAAAATATCTCAGTTTTAACATCTGCTATGTTGTTTTTGTTCTATTGTAAATTTAAGTGACAGTTTAGGAAAATCACAAATCATTACATTTAATATTAAGGCCATAACTGTTAGGGATTTCATAAAACCTGCCTCATATCATCAGAAATATTATCAACAGCATTATAAAAAAAATTAAATTAAAATCTTTAATCACCCGAATATCTTGAAATCATACCCCTTTATATTTTTCTGTTTCATTTATCATTAGTTATTATAACTGATAATCAGCGGGGTCTTCACTGCTCCCCTCCTGCATACCTCGCCCCCACTCAGGCATCGCTGTGTCTCAGGACAGTCCTGACAGTCTGTAAACCTCGGTGATGGTTCGTGTTTCCTCCGTGGCCATGTGGGCTCTGAGAACAGTGACTGAAGTCAAAATGGTTGACAAGCAGCCAACTGAGCCAAGCCCTACAGAGCTGGGATGACCTCATTCTCGGTCTCTCTGCTCCATCAGCTCCACTCATTGACCCCGGGTGTGAGAGAGCTGCAGAGGGGAGCTGGCTCCCTCTGGTGGAGGCAACTAACCAAGCAGAACCATGCAGGAACATCAGAACTTCATTAGGACTGCTACAAATCACCCATCAGTTCAAAAGTCTCTTCTATGAGGGAAAGGGGAGGGTAAAATCTTATTTTTTTATACTTGGCTGTCGAAGAAGCAAGTGGTGTTTGACCATGACCATTTATTCTAACTAGTGCTGTCATCATATTTACATCCAGACAGCTACTAGTTAATAAAATACTTTAATGAAAATGGAATTGCAGCTGCTACCAGGCTGTTATTAGCTACATTGATAAGATGTTAGAAAGACCTGCACCTTTGGCTGCAGTCACAGCTCTGAGTCTGTATGGATGGGTCTCAGTCAGGCTGCACATCTAGACTCTGCAATTTTACTCCATACTTCTTTGCAAAACTGCTCAAGCTCTGTCAGGTTACACAGGGATCAGGTGTGAACAGCCATTTTCAAGTCCAGCCACCAATTCATCTATTGGGTTGAGGTCTGGGCTTTGACTCGGCCACTCCAGAGCATTGCCCTGGTTTTCTTTGAACCATTTCTGTGTAGCTTTCATTGTTTTGCTCATTGCTTGTGGTGATGTGCAGTGTTTGCCGTCTTGTCTGATGGTCTACAGCTCCATTTTGGTCTTATCAGACCAAAGAACTTTCTTCCTCTTGACCATGGAGTTTCCCACATGCCTTTTGGTGAACTCTAGTCCAGATTTAATCTGAGTTTTCTCCAACAGTGTCTTTCTCTTTGCCACTCTCCCATAAAGCTTTGACTGGTGAAGAGCCCAGCCGACAATTGTTGTCGCAGAGTCTCTCCCATCTCTCTTTCTCTGAGTTGCTTGGAGTGTTCTTTTGTTTATATGGTGTAATGGTAGCCATGAATACTGATTAACCAGTGACTGGACCTTCCAGTATAGTATACTACAATCACTGAGACACATTCGCTGCACTCAGGTGATCCCATTTCACTAACTGGGAGACTACTAGCACCAATAGGCTAGACCTCTGTTGAATTAGATCAGTCACTTTAAAGGGGGTGAATATTTCTACACTCACTTATTTTACATTACACATTTTTATTTAATTGGCATGACTATGTAGAAATTGTTTTCATTTTGACATTAAAGAGGGTTTTTTTGTATTTTTTTTGTCAAAAAAGCCAAATTTACGCCAGATTATTGAAGCCCAGTTCGGAATTTCCTTGAAGAAACTCACCTTACTTGTGCAGAACGCTTTCATTTTGAATATTTCCCAGCTCAGTTCAGCTATACAGTGGATGGAGTCACTCGGGGGATTTGATGAGGTAATACTGTGAAGAAAGACAGGACTGTGCCAGTAGGGACACGCAGCTAGCATGCAGCACACACACTTGGTATGAAAGTCGTGATGGTGTGTGTCAGGGCTGACACACACAGCAGCTGCACACAGCAAAACAAGCTGCCAGTCTGCAACGGGCCAGTCTGCAGTCAGTCAGTAGGAGGAGCTCTAATCTTCTTGGCTTCACTCTCAGATAGCTGTTGCTTTGTCCACACTAATATAAAGCCTATCTTTTGGATCATGCAGTTTTAACATGTGGACTGAAACATAAAACAAGCAGACGTTTTCAAAGTTACATAATTGATTTTAATCACAATCTCTCACAGCTGAAACATTTCTCTCTGGAGTGGACTGAGGCAGCTTAGCCCAAACCCTGTTCAACTGGGAAAACAACAGCAGTTTGCATATGAAAATATATTTAAAGACACATCTATGTGCAGAGTAGCTGCAACCTGTTAATTCAGCTCAGCTTACAATTAATTTATTCTCAAAGAAAGGCAGGATTTGGTCTTTCTGCAGATCACCCAGATAGCGAGCTGATGAAGGCCGATCGTTATGGCAACCAGAGAGCCGATGAATGGTCTGATTGTGCCAAAACTGTTTGGTCAGTTGGTCAAAATCTGGCAGGAATATCTTCAGATTATAATGATATACCAAACAGTGATGCAGGCCTTTCATTAGCTTGCTAAAAAGCAAACAAAATAAGGCACATGAGGTCCCATGACATTCAAAATATTTTACAGAACTCCTGCAGATGCTCGGCTTTGTGTCCACTGTGCAGCTCTGTTTTCAGTAGTGTTAAAAAGATTAAATGGAGATTGTCATTGCCACAAGGCTGAAAGTTATGCACGAGCTAAGTTTTAAATATTCCAGCATGCTAAAAATGGGCGCTGCAGCCTGTTAGACTCTTTACAGTACATGCATAAAATATTAAATATTTATATATAAATAAATGTAAATATTTATTGCACATCCTCTATCCATGAATCCTGGTCAGTATTTTCTGTTATTTTTTAATCAAATCTGGATGTTGAAGGCACTGTGGATCAGAGAAACAGGCTGCTGCACCTCCAGGACGAGCACCCAGTGGACACAAAGCCGTCAACATGCTTCCTGAACAAAGACAACCAGAGGAATCCACAAAGTTTACATCATTTGTGCTTAAAAATATCTTCCACCATCTTAAACCCCCACTAAATCATGCTCCACTTCCAAGCCATCCACCCCGTAATCCCACCCTGTAAGACCCACCCTCTGAGATGCAGACCCAGACCCCACTGTCATCTACAAAATCTACCTGTGATCAGCACATACCCAAGCACCTCTGAGGCAAACATATCACAAAATAAAAAGACAATAAAACACATAAAAACTTCAGCTTAGCACAAAAAAGCAAAGCAAACTACCCAATCAGAACATTTTTTTAAATGTTCCTCTCATGGATTGTAGGAGGGGGCTGCTCTACAGTCACACACATTCACCAAGCAGGCCCCTCCTACAATTATTTATATATATTTATATAAATATGTACATGCAGAGTAGCAATCATAGCATCGCGTTCCTCGTCCCCTGGGCTAGCATGGCTGTGGTGGCTTTGAGGGACATGCTACATGCTAGATGGTACCAGGCTGTATGGACGTGCAGAAGTGACAACTGGAAGCTGAGATGGTGCTGGTTTGGTAGATTTGTCAGGGTTTAGTTCAATGTTTGCAAATTATCTTCCTCTTGTGGAGCTAATATGAAGAAATGCATGATGTTTACTGTTAGGGATGGATCCCTCTCTTAAAATACTGATTTAAAATGAATCATGCATTTCAGAGTGATTGTGTTTCTCATGTTTTTTACCTAGCTGAGAAGCAAATTTCCCTTCGAGGACAACAAAGTTGAAGTTAATCAAAAAGACAAGAACTAGAATCTGCTTTATTGGCCAAGAGGTCTTATTTCATATTTTCAATTTAGCATCTCACAATTAGGACTCAAACTTAGGATTTTGACTTTTTTGAGCATTTTAACTCATAATTTTGACTTCATATATAATATTTTTAGCTTTTGGATTCATAATTCAAAATTCTAAGTCATGTTTTGATCTTTTTAACCGGTTATTTTGTATTTAAGCTTGTATTTTCAACTCCAAACTTTCACTTCATAATCCCATAGATTAAACTTTAAAACTCACAATTTAAAAACGCAAATTATATTTTGACTTTTAATTTCATGCTTATAAATTCTGTTTCATATTTTGACCTTTTAAACTCATGATTGTGACTTTCTTTATAATATATTTGCCATAAAAAAAACTTGATTTTTCAATTTCAATTTCATGTTTTGACCTTTTTGAACTAATACATTTACTTTTCTCAGATTGTGAGCCTTTAAACTTATCTTTTTAACTTTTTTAATTTCAAAATTTATCATCAGTGCTACGATTTTTTTAATTTTATTTTATTACTGGTGAAATGAGGTTGACAGTTTCTGGTTAAAAAGGTGACCCTGTTAGGCCCTCAGGCAAGACCTGAATCCAGAATCTGGCCCCTGCTATGACTGAGTTTGACACCCCTGGCCTAGGTGTTTATTTTCTATCTTGCAACCTAGAAAAAAAGTCTATTACAACAGCTCTGATGCCTTGTTTCCATCTACATATGTGATTGTTGTTACTACTAATTCTCCACATATTTCTACCGTCATTAGTGATATTAAAGCCACATCCTACAAAAAAGGAGATCAGTTTTTGGCTATGACTACCATAAATTTGCCCTCCATTTGTTGTTTTTTTGTTTCTCTTGTCCCTCGTTCTGTTTCCCCCTCTTCTCACTTCCTGTTTCTCCCCTCCCTACGTCTCCTGCCTCTTTCCAACTTAGTGCTGCTTCAGCAGATAGCTGCCAGCATGAGTCTGGCTCTGCTTGAGGCCCCTGCCCGTAAAGGGAAGTTTATCTCGCCGCTGTAACGAGGCTGCAAGTGCTGAGCTCATGGTGACTAGCACTGGGTCTTTATAATAATAATACATCAGAGAGTACAGTCTAGACCTGCTCCCTCTGTGATGTGTCTGCAGATTCATGGTCAGTGTATTTTCTGGCAGATCCATTTCCTGGTTAAAACCAGACTCAAAAAATGGGAGAAACTCTTGTTATTCAGTTTTTTTCGTTTTTGACCAAAAAATGAAAAAAAAAACAGAAAAATGAGTCGTTTTTCCACTTTTTCAATTTTGATTATAAATGGGAAAAATGGAAAATGAACAACATTCTAAAAAAGAAAAAAGAAATGTTTTTAAACATTTCTTGTTTGTTTCAATTCCATTATTTTGTTTTCTTCATTTAATGGAATTCTTGAGGAAAAGGAAGTCATGTGACCACTGGGAAAGTCTAACATTTCAAAGTAAAAGCCTCCATGTCAAAACAAGAGCCATCCATTGTGTTTAGCAGTATAATAGTTATATATATGTATGAAATAAGAAAAAATATTTATATAAAGGTAATAACATCACAGTCCATTAAATTGCCAGTACATTTAACAATTAACATTATTTATCATACATTGTATATGGAGCATTTTTGCCTATTATAATACTGTAAAATTTCTCCCATTTTTTGAGTCTGGTTTCAACCAGGAAATGGATCTGCCAGAAAACACACTGACCATTTAGTTTAGCTTTAGTTCATACAGGACATGGTAGTCAGACAACCAGGCGTGATCAGCTGACGGCCAGCTGATCCCAATTATCTTCTCGCATCTTCCACAGCCAATCACAGCTCTTTCTCTCAACACAGCGGTGTATTTGAATATGACATACTTCTCACTAATCCATGCTTGCATTCATGCTGATTCACCACACTGCTGCATGAAAGGCTTCACCTCCTCCACCCCAGCCTCCTCCTTTATAGCATAAAGCTTGTTCCACCCTTGTTCAGATTCGTGCTACTATAGATATTGGCTATCATGTTGATTCCAATAGGAATGAATGGACTTCTGGTTCACTTGTCTTATTAGAAACAAGGCGTTAGGCTTCTTCTGAGGAGCTCAGGCTGGGAAACGTGCCCTGAAATGTTTTCTTGGTCAAAATGATCAGCATATGTTTTTCAGTGAAATATTCTATGTAGTGTTAATGTCCAGAGAAAGATTAAGAGATTAAGTGTTAAATTTAGATGTGAACATGTTAAGAAATTTTAATTTGTTCATTTTTTTAATGTTAGATTTATTTCTCAAGTGAAGTTACTTAAAATAGTCTACATCTGTTGTGAGGTCAGTAAATTAGAGGCTAAATAAATACTACAAAGTGCTTCTTTTAAAGATTCGCCCACCCCCTAAACATTAACCTGATGAGTGAGAATACAGTTAAAAGGTGAGCGAGGAGAGGAAGTGTTTGTCTCTGAGAAAAGTAAACCAACACAGCTCAGATCTGGTGGTATTACCGCTGAATTTCCACCCAGTTCCCAGTTGTCATGATCGCATAATTCCTACCACCTTAAACCATCACACAACCACACAGCGTGTGTTGCATACTCTAAAGATTTCATCTTTGATTGTCAGATTATTCATTATTTAAAATAAAAAGCCCCAGTTAAAAAAATTTCACCCCAAACAAGCTCAATTTGGCCAAACCAAAAACTTGAACCAATGATCACGTATTTAGGGGAGGAGAGGGGGATTTCAAAAACCACCACCAACCCTGGGAGCCCTGAGGAGGAGGAGGGAGGGGAGGGAAGGGGAGGGGGAGGAGCATGCAAGGGGGAGGGCAGGTGACGTCTGGGTCTTCTCATCGTTCAATCATTCCTGTCGGAGAGAAGCAGTGTGTCTTTAAGGGCTTAAAATGATTTCCTGTTTTGAAGAAAACACAGGTACAGTTGTTACAGTTTGGATTCAGTCAATGCAGGCTGAACAGACAAAAACGAGCGGTCTAAATGCTGGACAAAAACAACATGGCTGACCGGTTTTCACCATCTAAACAACAAGCTGGAGTTTAATTATCCATAGATATAATTCTGAAAGTTTATGGTCTTTGTTTCCATGTTGAGTTTTACTTCCAGAACCACACTGTTGAGCTGTTTATGTGATGTAATGCCATATTTAGTCATGACTTGATAAATACAGGTTTCATAAAAGTGAAATCTTAAGTTGTTTTTTTTTAAATTCTATTAAATAATATCTAGGGTTATTAGGGTAATCAAAACTACAATTTCCAGTCTGTAGTCATTGTGACTACTACATTGTGACTTATGCTGCGCTCAATTGTACTCGGAACTTGGAAAAATCCGGGTCAGAAATTCTGACTTCCGAGGTAAATGCGTTTCATTGCATAAGCTCAGACAACATGGCTGGCCGCAGTAAGTTGATGCTTGTTTTGATGTTTTTCAAGGATCAAAAATTACTGTTGGGGAAATATATTAGCTACTTGAGGGAGAGAAAGAAAGAGAAACGTCAAATGCTGTAAGTATGACTTGAACGCACTAGTGAGGGGAATCCTGCATGCACCATTGAACTTATACTGGCATCAAAGCGAGCTGTGCAGAGGCCTGTACTGTAGTAACACAAATGCTAAATTAGACAACACATAAAAGTAAAAGTTGAGGAGAAAGTGACTCTCACGGTGTGCGAAGCCATTTTGCTACGTCATTCAGACCGACTCGGGCTACTTGGATCCTACCTGAATTCCCAAGTCGGAGTCCTGAACTCAAGGGCCGTTCTATTGCACTTTTCTGATTTGGAGGTCGGATTTATCCAAGTTCTGAGTACAATTGAACGCAGCATAATACACCCCCACACTATCACAGTGTGAGGGTGAATGAGTGCCCATGGCCTCTGTGAAGGTACCATTAATACTGAGGGGTACAGATGGGGTTTTGAAGCAACATATGCTTCCATCCAGACGTCTTTTTTTCTGGGACGTCCCTGATGATTGCAGGGAGACAACGCAAAGACACATTCTGCACAAGTTACAACGGCATGGCTTCACAGTGCAGGGCCTAACAATGTAAAAACACTGCACTGACAAGTTTGTATTTAAATTTTTGAAATTTCATTGACTTATTATGTTTAATTCTGAATATGTGGTCACTCATCATTTTCAGTATTATTATGTATTTAATTTATCATTAGTGTATTTTATTTTTCAATTTTTCACCGAGAATGTTTTTTTTGGAAGGGGTTCTTGTTTTTTTTGAATGACTTTGATGTCTATTGTTAAAAAGTTAAAAACTCAATAAAAGACTTCTGGAAAAAAAACACTGTATTGTTGAGAAATTAAGATGTAAATGAAACAAGAATGGGAAAGAATTCCTCTTTTAATATGCTTAAAGAATGTTACTAAAAAGGTGATGGGGCACAGTGGTAACCATGCTCCTGTCCCAACTTTTTTGGCACATTTTGCAGGCATCAAATTCAAAATGCAATCAAGTTTATCAATTAAAATATTGAATATTTTGTCTATATGCTGTGTTTAGTTTAATACAACTTCAATGTTTTACTAGATGTCCCAGCTTTTTTGGAAATGTGTTTGAAAATGTCCCTATTTAAGCAGGTTTTCTCATCTTGATATGCCTGAAACAAAAATACAATTAAACTTTTGTAATCTCTTAAAGACTGCATGTTGCTGAGGAGCAGATGTGTAAAAAAGTCTGATTTAAATCTTTTAATTTGATGTTTCCACTTTAAAAGCTGCAGCAGCAACATCCTTCCACAAGGTGGCACCAATTCATCTCATTATTAGGCAAAAATGCCTTTTTAAGTTTTTTCATTTTTAATTTAAACACAGAAAAAGTCAAACTAAACCAAGGCAAAGGAAGAGCTAGTCAAACAGGACAAGGTTCTCTGACGTCACATTGATGGTAATGTTTTTCAGAGACATTTAAAGTCAGTAGTTGTGCATCTAAACTTAAGATTTCTTATGCTAAATTTTTGTCTCCTGTCTTATAATTTGAATATATACATTTTAAAAATGCTACATATTTTGAGGCATAACATGCAAGCTAAAACATTCAGTTTCAACTCAGTTCTGCTAACTTTTCTTAGAGAATTTAATCTTAAAGTAAGTCATGCAGAGGTTTTCAAACATTTGCTGCAGATGAGTGAGTGTTCAATTTATCCGGCAACTATGAGACTCAGCGTGAGAATCAGCATCCTTATCAAAATAATGAGTTAAAAACATCTTTGCATGCAAGCACTCCTATTCAAAACCTTCATTTTAAACCTGTTTTCCCCTTTACTATGAATTGCTGTTGGCCTTGAGCCTTAACACTGTCCAGAACTCTCTGGAAATCTGATGCAGTTAGGAAATGTTCACATAATTCCAGAAGATGAGGAAAGTTTTCATACCCTGCAAAATGGACTCTCTTACAGTATGATATCTGGGTGTTTTTCTACCAACCTGGCAGCTGCTCTCTCAGATTTTAAACCTCCACGACCCTCCCTTCATTACATTGGTGTTAAATCTGCTACAACTCTGTGAGGGTCATCTGGAGTAATAGTCGGGGGGGGGGGATAATTTAACACCAAGACTTGATGCCAGCTGATCTCTCAGAATTATTCTTCCTCCAATCACATAAGTGCTCTCATTCAGCAGCTGTGATGAATGTTTGTACCACATGTGATTCATGAGGAAGAATCCTAACCATGCAAACCGTCCACTCACGTATTTGTTGCTCGTATTTTACCTGTAGTATGCCAGTGGCTCAGTTTTGACATTTTAAAACATTGATCTCTTTATTTTTCATCTTCTATTAATTTACCTGCTTGATAATCTCCCCGGTTCTCTCGATGACAATGGTTTTGTCTTCTTTGATTGGTGAGGTGACCTTGTAGTCATCGCTCAGCAGACCGAGGATTGGGTACTGGTTCCTGTACCTGCAAAAAAACACAAAGAAATACATTTATCTAGGTCCTAAAACAGATATATTACTGTGTATAATTCTGACACCTGCCTGGCTTTTACATCAGATAAACAGAATAAATGTTGAAGTAGCTACACCAACTTAAAAGAGTCATACTTGCAAAAGTTTCCATGGACATAAAGAAGGGGTGTCAAACTCAGTCACAGCAGGGGCCAGATTCTGGATTTGGGTCTAACAGGATCAACATTTAACTACTGACTATTAACTATTAACCTAAATGTTTTTCAGATTAAAAGATCAATATGATATGATAAAAACTCAAAATCTGAGATAAAAAGTCAAACTTAAAGTTTAAAAGGTAAAAGAACATGACATTTAAAGTCAAATGTTTTAAAAAGACAAAGCATGAAGTAGAATACTGAAACCATGATTTTTCACAGTCAAAAAATTATGAGATAAACACTGAAATTCATGAGTTTTAAAAGTCAAAATATGAAATAAAAAATCATGAGTTGTAAAGGTCAAAAGATGAGATAAAAGTGAAAGGAGTTTAAATGGTCAGCAAAACTGAGATAAAAGTAAAAATCATGATATTTAACAATTAAAACTTGAGATAAACATTGATATTGTGAGTTTAGAATGTCAAAATATGAAATAAAATTACAAATCATGAGTTTTAAAGGTAAAAAAATGAGATAAAAAGTCAAAATCATGACTTTAAAAATAAAAAAAGGTTTAAAATTTTAAATAATTAATATAAAAGGTAAAAATATGAGATAAAAAGTTGAAACCATACCTTTTAGTCATAACTGCTAGATGCAAGCAAAATTGAACATAGAGAGAAAACACAAATTTCTCCTACATTCCTGACTTTTATCAAATTATTTTTACTGTCTACTTTTACAAATTTTTATGGCTCAACAAGGATATTTAAAATCATCCAGATTAAGTTTGGATTTTTATACTGGAGGAAATCTGCAGACCTCATACTGGTGGGCCATTTATCATAAAAATACCATATCATCTGGTGGGCTAGGTATAACTGCACCACTGACCGGATTTGGCCCCCGGGCCTTGAGTTTGGCACCCCTGACATAAAGGAACCTAAACTTAAACAGTTCATAAAAGGAGATTAATACAATATACAGCTTAAATGTGTATTGTGTCCCGTTAAAGGGGTTAGGACGGTGTGATGTTGCACCTCTTGGTGATGATGGTCTTGGTGACGTTCTTGGAGCTGTCGTTTCTATCCAGCATCAGCCTCTTGATCTCCTGTAGACACAAAACATCAACAATCTAATGTTAGCAGGATGATAAACAACAGGAACAGTGTAGAGTTCTGCAGGCCGGTTAAACTGAGACAGATGGATGAGAAAAGAGCAGAATTCTGACCCAGGATTTCCACTTTGCTTTCCAAGAATATCTATGCAAAGTGTGCAATCTCTACCCAACAACTGCAGTCTTTCATCTGCAGAGACGATGAAGTTTTCTGTGTGGGTGGTATCAGATTAAAGGATATTTTGGCTGAAGTATTCTCTTTAATGGATGCCATCATTTACAGTTTGTCTGCAAACCTGAGAGGCAAAATAGAGCCAAGACAAACTTCTGTGACCTGGACTTTATTCTAAATATCTCTGTCAAAGAGATTAATAAAATGTAAGGATGCGCTGATCAAATTAAACATTTTTATAGGATGACAGCTGCTCATCAGGAAATAGTTCAGATCTGTGCAGAGGTTTAGTAATATGAAAATAACAGTTTTAATAAAACTACAGCTCAAATACTCATTTCTCCCTGCTGCTGTGGCACTGAGCACCTTGTGTGTCGTTTTTGGCGCAGAAAAAAAGTTGGCAAGCCTTTTGTAAAGCGGTACCAACTGACAGTTTTTATAATTGTTGCAAATTAAAGTTGTCTTATTCTGACTGACTTGATTTATTGCAGGATTGCATTTCAGTCTGTTGTTTTCCAAATCCTCCCTGCAACAAAAAAATCATCTCCCTCACTTAAATTCTCAGCATTTATGTGCAAAGATGTGTTAATAGTTTTTACAGAGAGTTTAATACGGGGATTTAAAGTGATAAAGACCAGCTGCAGACCTCCTGAGAACACTGTCACCTCTAAATCTGCTGTCATATACATATAGGTATTATGCACCTCAGTCTGTGCTTATGGGTCTGTTTGGTGAGACATCAATACTTGTGGCAGCAGTCTGTCAACTACAGAAGCATTCTCTATGCACTGTTTCTTTTTGGTTAGTTTGTCTAACTGCCACCAAACAACGCTAAAAGTATCTGTCAGCACCTTTTGTGAGTGTTTGTGTGAGAAAGTCTAACATTGTCAGCAGCCTGAGCTGACATAAACATTCCTGAGTCCATGTTAACTGAGACGGTGCTGAACAAAAACAGAACAGCATCAGAATGTGGTCCAACCTGAAAGGTGAAAACTGATCAATGTCATGAAGAAACAGATCAGAGACACACCAACCCTCCAGGCAGGAGAGCGGTTTGTGTTTGAGCGTTTGAGCGTAAACTGATCAGGATTTCTGTGATGGCAAACAGCTGGCTTGGTTTTCATGACTGATACGCGTTTGTGCATGTCTAACCACACAAATATTCCAGTTTCTGATTTGGAAAACCTGCAATTATAGAGCCCAAAATGTTAGGAATGTCTTAATCACTGTTGTGGCTTTAACTGATATTAAAAGAGCCTTCAAACACACTACATGGACAAAAGTATTCAGCTGTCTGACCACTATACCTGCAGGGTTTTTAAGACACTGTATTCAAATTCATTTGCTTCAATATGGAGTTACCCCCCTGTTGCAGCCATAACAGCTCCACTCTTCTTTCTGGAAGGCTTTCCACAACATTCTGGAGTGTTTCTGTGGGAATTTGTGCCCATTCCTTCTGTAAAGCACTTATACTGAACGTACGGCTCTGAAGCCTCATGTGGCTCTTCTATGTCTTAATTTTTTGTCACTTTTCACCCATTTTTGACAATTTTATCCTGCTTTTTGCATTTTTTTGCCATTTATAACCCATTTAAGCTGCCTTTTGCAGTTAAATTCCACTTCATTTCCATTTTTCCACCTTTTTACTGATTTTTGCCCATTTGAGTCACTTTTCACTCATTTTTTGCCATGGTTTTGCCACTTTTGGAACATTTTTTTGCCACTTCTCACCCAATTTTTTCCACTTCTTTTTGACACTTTAATCTGGCTTTTGCAATTTTTTGCCCCTTTTTTGCCACTTTTTGCCCATTTAAGCTGCCTTATGCAATTAAATGCCACCTATTTCCCATTTTTGCAACCTGCTGACTCATTTTTTTTACCACATCTCACCCTTTTTTGCCACTTTCTGCCCTTTTTGCTACTTTTTTCTCCCAATTTTTTTTCTTTTTGTCACTTTTCACCCATTTCTGACACTTTTATCTTGCTTTTTGCTTTTTTGCCTCTTTTTGCACCATTTTAGCCACTTCTGACCCATTTAATCTGCCTTTTGCAGTTAAATTCCACTTATTTCCAATTTTTCACCTTTTTCCAATTTTGCCTTTTTGAGTCCCTTTTCACTCATTTTGTCACTTTTGGACCATTTAAGCCACTTTTGGACCATTTTTTTGCCACCTCTCACCTATTTTTGCCTATTTTTGCCACTTCTCCCCCATTCAAGCTGCTTTTTGCAATTAAATGCCACTTTTTGCCACTTTTCCCACCTTCCTTCAGATTTTTGCTACTTTTTTTTTAACTTATTTTTTTGGTCACTTCCCACCCATTTCCGCCACATTTTGCCCATTTTCGCCACTTTTCTCCCAGTGTTTGCTGCTTTTTGACCACTTTTGCCAACTTTAACTTATTTTAATTGCCACTTTTCACCACTCACATCGTGGCTCTTGCAAATTCATTTTTTAACAATTTGGCTCTTTGGTTAAGCAGGGTTGAGTAACACTGTTCTAATCCCTCTTTATCTTGGCCAACAACACATTTTTATAATCATAAGCCAAAATATGACTAAATCAACAGCAATTAAAGGATCATCGCCCAAGGATTTACATGTGTTTGCATGAATTTACAAAAACACAAGCACTGAGATTTTTTTTCCAAACCTGCTAGAAAAATCAGTGAGTGTTTTCTCCTGATGTCAGCTCATCTTTTGGTTTTCATCTATCTTAAAATCACTGACAAAAATGACTGGTAGGCTCCTGAAACTTGCTGTGATCTGGCAGTTCTTCCTTGTTTGCATTCATTCTGCATTAATGTCCCTCAAAATGACAGTAGCGCTGCAGTTTCAGCAGCTTGGAACGATGTTTGTCTACTGTGCATTATAAGCTGAATGGATAATTTTAAAAAAACATCTAAATAACTAAAAGTAAATGTCCTTAAGTTTTTCCCAAAGATATTTTACCACTATATAAGACCAAAGTCAATCTCTCTGCTCTCTTGGTCACAGTCATATTTTAAAAGTGTGTTTTTGTTGTGAACCTCCTCCTGTCTGGTGATGACGGTCTGCCTCTGCTCCAACATGGCAAGCAGCTCGGAGATTTTCAGCTGCAGACTCTTCTCTGAGGAAGAGGTGGTGGTGGATTTCTCGGTGGTGATCTGTGTCTGGATCTTTGTTATCTGGGTCTGGAGGGTGGATGGAGAGACAAAGGACAGAAAAAAAGAGAAGTGAGGGGTTAAAAGAAGAGGTTCCTGTGGTCTTTCTGAAAAGATATGATCTATGTCTCTTTTGTTGTGAGCAGTTCTTTGCAGACTGTTTTGATTTTAACTTTATATGAATATGTTTATGCACATTAGCTGTCTGAGTTTGGTGTGCAAACTTTTACTGATGCACTCTGAAATATAGAGCCTGACAGGAACGTCATGATTGCTGCAGGTATTTGGCAGTAAATGAAAGAGATCCAGCTCTAAAATTATTAACTGCCGATAAATTAAAGTCATTACAATACAGCCTGAGGGGAAACATAAATGTTTTTAAAGAAAACAACTAATAACGCTGTGGAGTTTAAATTCCCACGATATTCTAAAAGATTTTATAATTTCAGTTAGAAGTGTCATATCATCCTCACCCTCAGCCTCTGGATCTCCTGGTCCTTCTCTTGCCTCATGCTCTCTAGCTGGTCCTTGTACTGACGGGACAGCTCCTCTGTCTTAATTTGCAGGGTGGAGCTGCTGGCCTGGCCTGCAAGCTGAGAGAAAAAAACATTTTTTTATTGAAGATCAAGTGCTGGATAATGTCTACCTTTTTATTTCCTAATCCAAATAAAGATATGTAAAATACTCTTAAACATCAAATTCATCAGTTTTCCTTCACTTTACCGCATTAGCATGCCCAGATATCTACCAAGCAGACATCCAGGCACGTGGAGGTCTTCATACCATAAAGCAGTGGTTCTCAACATGGGGGTCGGGACCCCATTGGGGGTCACAAGACATTTGAGGGGGTTGCCAGGTGCCTTAAAAAACTATGAATACTTTTGAAATGATTTTCTGCCACCCAATTTTTTACAAGTATTTGCCACTTTTCATCAGTTTTGGCCCAATTTGGATGAATTCTTGCCTCCTTTTTACCCATTTTTGCTACTTTACACCAATTTTGCCAAATTTGAACCCATTTTCATCACTTTCTCCCCACCAATTTTTGCCAATTTTAACACATTTTGCTACTCTAAACCCTTTTTTTTCATTTTAAACAATTGCCTTGCCTCTGTTGGTCCATTATTGCCACTACTAACTCCTTTCATTCACTTTTAATTCCAATTTGTGCCCATTGTAATCACATTTCAACCACATTTCACCTTTTGTGAATCCAATTTTTGCAAGTTTAAAACATTTTATCTCACTTTTAAATCCAATTCCACCAAATTTTCCACACTTTCTTTTGCCACTTTAACCCTGTTTTGCCTTTTTTTTTCTTTTTTTTGCCACCTTTATCTAACTTTTAACACTTCTAACACATTTCTGCTTTTACACTCCATTTCATCACCTAAAAAGTTGCAAAAAGATGAGTTACAGGTGGCAAAAATGGTCCAAAAGTGGCAAAACCAGAGAAAAAAATAAGTGAAAGTGACTAAAATGGGCAAAAATCAAAATAGAGATGGTAAAAATAGGCAAAAAGCATGAAAGAGTGGCAAAATGAAAAATCACTGGCATTTAATTGCAAAGGGTAGCATAAATGGGCAAAAGTGGCAAAAAGGGCAAAAAAAAGGTGAAAAATTGCAAACAGCTGGATAAAAGCATTGGCTAAAAGCAGTAAAATGGCATTAATGTAGCAAATAAGGCCAATGGAAATATGCAGACAAAAACAGATGTTGACTATTGAAGCCTACTGTGTAAGTGTGGGAAACAAACTGATTAATGCTACTTGCAATGGATAATTTCTGAGGTAAAAGTTTCCTTTTTAAGGTTTCCTGGGGGAATAGTGTTTCAAATTTAGACATAAAAGAGCCACAAATCATCACAAATGAGCCACATGTTGAGTATCACTGCTTTAGACAAAGGATATTTATACATATCTGCTGCATTTTCAATAATTTTTCCCAAATGTTTCACTACTTATGGGACTCAAAAGGAGCTCAAGAATGTTTTTTTTTTTCAGGGAAGTTGAGCTGTTGGCACAGTTGTCAACAGCACCAAACTTTGCCACTTTGATAGCCCTTCTCATGCAGAAATCTCTTCCTGCCCCCCATCTGGAGTTCTCCACTATGATGTGCCGCCATCTGAAAAGCACTCTGTTGTCACAGGTGGATGTGTTTGGTGAGCGTGCTCTGAATCAGACCGCTGGTGTGCGTTACCTTCTGTCGGAGCATCTCGTTCTCCTTCTCCAGTGCTCTCATTCTTCCCTCCAGCTCTTTGATTTTAAACTCACGGCCAGAGTCATTGCTTTTGGTGCTCATGAGCTGACTCTCCAGCGAGCGCTGGGCGGCGCTGGTTTCTTTTAGAGACAACTGGAGGAAGAATCACACACACATCATAAATCAGAGACATACAGAGTAAAGGGATAAAAGAAGACAGAAGTGAGAGTCCGCTCAAAGGTCAGCCTAACTCCTCTGAAAGAGAAAGGAAACTGAAGTTCAAAGTTTATAGATTTCTGCTTTGATTTACCATACCAATCTTACAAACTTCACTCTTAAAAGTTGCAAATTCTCAATTTCCCACCTCTTATGCTAGTAATAACCCACATTTTTGTGTCATATTCCCTCTAGTTCTATAAATATTGGGGGGGGGGTTGTTAATCACCTTAGCTGGTCCTTTAACTTGTGGATAATTCACCCCTAATTATTTGAATTGCAACCACTTTTATTAAAATAACATGCTGAATTATCTAGCCACAAGCAATCAGCTTTTCTTTGTCATTTTGTCATGAAAATGCCCACAGCAATAAAACCCAAATTCCAAAAAAGTTGGGTCACTGTGTATAAAGTAAATAAAACAGAAGTCAATAACTGTGAAATCTCATAAACCCAGATTTTATTCACAGTAGAACATAAACAACATATAAAATGTTGAAACAGAGACATTTTACCATTTCATGAAAGCTCATTTTTAATTTGATGGCAGCAAAACATCTCAAAAAGTAAGGACAGGGGAACCAAAAGGCTGGAAAAGTCAATGCTACCAATGAAAAACAGCAAGAGGAGAATTTTGCAACTAACTGCGTTAATTTGCAACAGGTGAGTAACATGAGTGGGTATAAAAGGAGCATTTTAGAGATACTGAGTCTCTCAGCAGTAAAGATGGGCAGAGGTTCACCAATCAGTCAAAAACTGAATCTAAAAATTATGAAAAAACATTCCTCAACATAAAAACCATCTACAGTCCATAATATCAATGATTCAGAGAATCTGGAGAAATCTCTGTGAGCAAGGAGACAAGACTGAAGGTCAATACTGGATTCTGGTGATTCTGTACTGAAATCACTGCATGGGCTCAGGAACACTTCCAGAAATCATTGTCTGTCAACACAGTTGGCCGTGCCATCCACAAACAACAGTTAAAGCTGGATCATGGAGAGAAGAAGCCATATGTGAACAGGATCCAGAAACACCGCCGTCTTCTCTGGTCAAAGCTGATTTAACATGGACTGACGAAACATGGAAAACTGTTCTGTGGTCAGAGGAAACCACAGACGCCATGTCCTGTGGACTGAAGAGGAGAGGGAGCATCCAGCTCATTCTCCTGGCTCAGTTGGTATGGGGTTGCATTAGTGCCTATGGCGTGGGCTGCTCTAACATCTGGAAAGGAACTATCAATGCTGAAAAGTACAGAGAGGTTTTAGAGCAACATTATGCTCCCATCCAGACAACGTCTCTGTCAGGGAAGGCCTTGGCTATTTCAGCAAGACGATACTAAACCACATACCACATCCATCACAACAGCATGGCTTCACAGAAGAAGAGTCCAGGTACTGAACTGGCCTGCACCTATTTATTTATTTAACCTTTATTTTATTCTCGAAAATCGTTGAGGTTTCCCTCATTTACAATGATGTCGAGATACAACAGAGCCACATTTAGAACAGGTTAAAAAACGAGACGAGAAAGTATGATCAGTGAAAACAATTACACATTGTGGTGAAATGATTTGAGATCATCTTAAATTTACCAAAAGAAACTAGTGTATTAATCCTCAGGTTTTGTTGTAAGTTGTTACACATTATAGGAGCCCAGTAGCTGAATGCAGATTTACCCAATTCAGAGTAAACTCTTGGGACCTGCAGCATTAAGCAGTCAGTAGAGCGAGTATTGTAATGTCCAGTGGTCCAGTTCAGTATAGATGTTATATACGAAGGTGTATGACCAATTAGGGACTTATAGATAAAAACATATAAGTGTTTATCACATCTAGTCCGGTGAAAGTACTGGTGAAAGATTTGGTCCAGATCTTTCACCAGTAGAAAACATTTGGAGCATCAGAAAAGGAAAAAATTCAGCAAAGAAGAACCAGGACTGCTGTGTAGCTTGAATCCTACATTGGATGAGACTGAGACAACACTCCTCTCCCTAATCTTTACACTGTGGTTAAAAGAAGACGGTATGATACACAATGGTAAATGTGGCCCTGTCCCTGCTTTTAAGATAGGTGTTGCAGACATCACATTCAAAATGAGCTAATATTTGCAGGAAATGGCTGTGTCCCAATGTTTTTGGAATTGGGGTTGTACTTTATAGCAGATAAGACTTGTAGAGTACTGGTACAACTGAGATGTCACAGAAACAAATCAGTATTTAATGTGATCCAGTTTATTTATACTTGTAGACATTTGATATTTGATGATCAGTGCTCTAGGCTAAACTGTGTCGTCTTCAGTGGCAACCTGGTCTATTCTAATACCATTACACCCCCCATTCTCCCACATACAGGTGTACCGTACCTGGAGCTGTCTGTTGTTTTCTCTGACGGCCTCCAGCAGACAGTCGTACTGACGAGCCTGGTCTGCTTTAAAGCTCAGGTCTCTCTCCAAAGCCTCCTTCTCACTCTCCAGACGCTGCAACCACAGACAGACCACACACATCAGAACATTAATCCTGTCACAAATGAGCATAGATGTAAATAATAGTGAAAATGTTTCAGGTTTCTCTCTGTTACATTTTGTCTGTTGAGCGGTTAATCATTCCTCCTTAGGAATGTGAGCACATAATTAAAAAAAAGGCTCCACCAAACCGCATTATCACTTGCAATAATGAGTTGTTATCTGGCATAAAGCCTGCAAACGTCTGCTGTAATCTAGAGCATTTCATTAGCTCCCATGCCTCAGAGAAGCTTGTTGATCAGGCTGCAGGGACGTTCTGTTCTGGCCTGATGTAAACTTCTGCAGTGACCTAGATCAGTCTTTAAATCTAACCCCAATCATCAACGTGTGTGCATGAAGTTTATGCACACAGCATGATTAGATACAGTGGGAATGAAGAATATAATTTCAGTCTTTGCAGGAGTTGCAAAAGGCATATGAATAAAGAGCAGGTTGTTGTATTTACATACATGGCCATGCAAGGTTTATTTATCATCCTTTTAACCATGAACACAGTAAAATGCCAGCGTTTATCTCCAGGGCCATGGAGATGGAAGTTTAAATGTAGTGTAAAGATGATCATTCCTGTCTTACCCTCAGGTCCTCAGACATGTGCAGCAGCTCCTCTCGAAGGCTGCTGAAGGTAGACAACAGCAGACGCATGCTCTTATCTGCTGTCAGACGAGTCTGCACTCAAAAACAAACAGAGATAAGAATAAAACAGATAGAATCTAGTCTTCTGGGCTAAAAATAAACACTTCATTTTGACCTCACTCAACCATTAAAATTTGTTCTCCAAACATTTCCAAACCATCTGTGATCTGTCCTTGGCTGAGAATAAACTCCAAGAACACTATTTAAGTGCTGATATGACAGAATGAAGTATTTGATTTTCCACTTATCAGCACTCAATATGCTAGATTAAGAATGGCACAATAACACAGAATTCTGAATCATTTTTGAGCGCATTTAAATCCATTTGGTGCTTTTGCATGTGTGCATAAAATGCAAAAAAAAAAGTTAAATATGGTTAACATTTAATTTTTTAACCATGCAAAGTTTGCTGGAAATATGAAGCCTAAAGTTGGTGTGGCCATCATAACAAATAAATATATATAAACTGAGCATGTTGTCAGATTTTTTTTCAAAGAATATCTTGCTGCAGATGTCCACTGTCAAGCTTTTTGTGAGACTTACACCACTACACGACAGTAGATGGCGGTAATGAGCAAAATGTTGATGTTTGCCTGATTACATCTAAATTTGAATAAAAATTTCTCTGTTAGGTTAAGGCACAGGTGTCAAACTAAAGGCCAAATCCGGCCCCCGGAACAGCTAAATCCGGCCGGCAAGATCATCTCATATTTCCGTTAAAACTGGCACATCAGTCTGAGGTCTGCAGATTTCCTCCAGTATTAAAATGTGAACTTATCCTTGATGGTTTAAGATATCCTTGTTAAGTCACAAAATCTGGAAAAGTAAGGAGTAAAAATAATTAGATAAAAAGTCAGGAATGTGGTAAAATACATTTATGTTTTCATTTCATAGTCTTAATTTTGCATCTCACAGTTATAACGCAAGACTTTGGTTTTGACTTTCTATTTTATATGTTTACCTTTTCAATTCACAATTTTAACTTTTTATCTTTTTTTCTACCTTTTAGATCCTCAATTTTGATTTTTTTTAAGTAATATTTTGACCTTTGAATTTAAAAACTTAAATATTTTTCTCAGGCTTTGATGCTTTAAACTGATTATTTTGAATTTATCTCATATTTTGACTCTTAAGAATCATGATTTTAACTTTCTATCTCATATATTTGCTTTTAAAAACAGTATTTTGACTTTAAATGCCATGTTTTGGACCTTTTGAGCTTTTTTTTACCCCACAATTCATTGCTGGTGAAAATTAGGTTAACAGTTTAAGTTTAAATGTGGACGCTGCTCGGCCCTCAGGTTGGACCCAAATTCAGAATTCGGCCCCTGCTGTGATTGAGTTTGACATCCCTGATCTAGACACATTTAAACACACTTAAAACAGATAAATACATCTTAACACTTTGCCTAACAGAATGATTAGTTCAAAAGTCAATTAGTTGAGGGATTGTGAAATTAAAGGGTATGACTGGCGAGGTCTCTAGGCTGCAGCGTTACGAGTCTCCTGGACACCTACAACGGGACGCCTCTCCCTGTTATCTCATTAAACACATTTAAATAATCTCAATCACACTCCTTTGTTGTCACGGTAGGTTTCCATCGGATCATGTTGATAAAAAATAGGTTACAGCCTTTATAAGCATCCAAAAGAGATCAATTTAAAAATGATAAATCTACAGAGAAGTATTCAGAGTGTCTCACCTGCAGCAGGTAGCGGATCTGTTGTTTGGTCAGCTCAGTGGCTCCTTTAGGAAGTAAAGCCTCCACATCCTCTTTCTCCATCTGAAAATACAGAATTACAATAAAAATGGTAAATTGAGTAGAAACACCAAGCCAAAAAAGTTGGGACGTTGTCTAAAATGTGAATAAAAACCAAAAACAGTGATTTCAAATCCTTTACATTCAACTGACTACAGCACAAAGACAAGATATCTAATGTTCAAACTGCTAACTTCATACATATTTTGAATTTGGTGCCTATGACACATTACAATAAAGTCAGGACAGGGGAAAGAAAAGACTGTAAAAGTATGGAATGATCAAAACCACCTGGAACATTCCACAGGTACGCAGGTTAATAGGTAACAGGTGGTAGAACCACAATCATAATCATCATTTTGTCATTTGCAATCAAAATTGGCATGAAGTTCTCAGTTTTGTCAAAGGTTATGGAGGTAAACAGTCCAACAGTTTATGAATGACATACCTAAATAACTAAGGAATTCAGAGATCTGACCATCTACAGTCCAAAATATCAAAAGATTCAGAGAATCTGAAGAAATTTCTGCAGGTAAGGGGGAAAGGCTAAAAACCAACTCTGAATTCTGCTGAGATCTGACCCCTCGAGCAGCACTGGGCTAAAACCCATCATCATTCTGTGGTGGATATTATAACGTGGGCTATTAGTGCCCATCATGGCATGGGTGACTTGCACATCTATAATGGTACCATTACTACTGAGAGGTACATACAGGCTTTGAAGCATCATATGCTTCATCCAGAAAACGTTTTTTTACAGGGAGACAATTCCAAGACACATTCTGCACGAGTCACAACAGCATGGCTTCACGACTTGCCTCATTGTCTAACACTGAAAATGCACAGTGCATTATGAAGCACAAAGGAAAACCGACATCAACAAGAATGTGAAAGAATTCCACCTCTAATACCTCAAAAACTAGAGGGTGTTTCTAGAAGAAAATGCGATGTAACATAGACAGACGGTCGTTTATTGTCATTGCATTGCAAAAACGCAACAAAATTATGTTTGGCAGTCTCCTCTTTAGCAGTAAACACAATCATCCAAGCAGTGATTAGAAATCTGCAACCTCATATCATCCATCCTGCTGGCGAGGGAGCAGGCACCCGGGAGAAAGAAGCTTAGTATGACAGGTTTGTGCGGGGCGGCTCTTAGCCTAGTCTGAAGCCCAGCTTGTTTGCCCCCCTTCCGCCTTCTAGCACGATGTCGTCTCTTCCTCCTCCCCACTGGCTGGTGTCATGCTGCTCCTCGTCCTATTCCTGTCAGTCTCCAAGTCTCCATCGATAAAGACGTAAACTCCATGGGCATACTGTCAGTTCTGGTATAAGTGTAGGGCTTTTGCTGCTAGTGATGGAGCGCCAGGCCAGTGTGTTCATACATGCCGCCCCTTGCTACCTCAGTAGGTAGCATTCAGTAGTCTCCTGTTGATCAGGCAGTGTTCCATTGCAGTTACCAGCAGTTGTTGTTAGCTTTTAAGCTGGCCAGGAGTTGTAGTTGAGACTGAGGTCTTCTTTTCACCTTTTTGGGTTTTTTCTTGATAGAAATTTCCTGTTCTTCCTCTCAAAGGTGTCCTGGACCATCCATCTTATTTGCTTTAATAGGTTTTAACATATGTTGTCAACTTCATTGTGAAAAATACTACAAGTCCAAGATAAAACTCAAGAGTGCACCTTTCTTGCTGCCAACTGGTCTGGTTGCCCAGCAACCAACACAGTGGTAAGCATGCTCCTGTGCCACCTTTTTTGGAACATGTTGCAGACATCAAATTCAAATGTGTTCATATTTAAGAAAAAAATTACATTTATCAGTTAGAACACTGCTTATCTTGTCTAAAGTATCGGCTGTGTGACCAGTTCGGATTTTACATGTTATCTGATTGTTATTGTATGATATAAATCTGGAAATATAAGCTCTATGTTGACCTAAACCTCAGATGAATCAGTGTCTGCTGAGCTAAGATCAGATGCATTTAGCAGCTGTGTGTGATGGAGGTGTTTTTTTCTCACCTTGTAGTCATTGCTGGGATCCAGCTGGTGTTTCCTGTAACACACAGAGAGGAAAGACAAACAATGAGGATGGCAGCATGACTTAAGAAGACTGATGAGCGTGAGGGAGAGAACAAGACTCCGTTTGTTTCCTACAGAAACTTGTACTTTTAAATCTTTTTTATCGAAGCAACAAATCCTGCTTTTCCTGTAAAACAAAGTCTTTACTGGTGCAACCTCTGAAAGCAGAGCTGGGCCATGGTAGAGTTTTAAATTCTGCATGTATGCATCCTTTAAAAGTCATAGTTTGTTTTATCTGCTGTGTACACATGTAGTCTTACAATGCTTATGAAAAGTATGCCCCTCCTTGATGATTTACCCTTTCACTGATTTTTTAAATCAATCATAAACAATACAATTTGGCTTTTTAAATATATATACGCTTTCTAACAATGTGAATAAAATAAAAATTTGTTAGTAAAATAAGTGACTGCATGAATATTCATCCCCTTTAAAGTGATCGGTTTTTCGGTATTCATGGCTACAATTACACCATGAAGATAAAAGGACACTCAAGGCAACTCAAAGAAAAGGTTATTGAAAATTTGAAGTCAGGAGATGGATACAAAACATATCCAAGGCTCTGAACATCCCCCAGAGTTCAGTTAAATCCATCATGAAGAAATGAAGGAATTATGTCACATGTGTAAATCTGCCTAGATCAGACTGTCCTCACAAACTGAGTGAGCGTGCCAGAAGGAGACTAATGAGAGAGGACACCAAGACACCTATGACTACTCTGAAGGAGTTCCAAGCTTCAGCAGCTGAAATGGGAGAGACTCTGCAGACAACAACTGTTGCAAAGTTTTATGGGAGAGTGGCAAAGAGAAAGACACTGTTGAAGAAAACTCAGATTCAATCTGGACTACAGTTCACCTAAAGGCATGTGGGAGACTCCATGGTCAAGAGGAGGAAAGTTCATTGGTCTGATGAGACCAGAATGGAGCTTTTTGGCAATCAGACAAGACGCCAAACACTGGCATCACCACAAACACACCATCCCCACTGTAGAGCACGGTGGTGGCAGCATCATGCTGTGGGGATGCTTCTCAGCAGACAGCTGTCAAAGACAACTAGATAAGGCACCAATTTCCATGCAACCTGACACAGCTTAAAGACTTTTGCAAGGAAGAATGGCGTAAAATTGCACAGTCCAGATGTGCAAGCCTGATTGAGACCTATCCACACAGTCAGAACTGTGATTGCAGTATTAAATACTGACTTGAAAGGGATGAATATTTACGCAGTCACTAATTTTATTTTCACTTTGACATAAAAGACAATTTTCATTTTCAAAAAGCCAAATTAAATCAACCATGATTTCTAAAATCAAAAAAGCGTAAAACCTCTGGGGGGGTCAATACATTTTATAGGCACTGTATTTTTATTCATCAGGTTTTTGTTAGAATAAATCTTACCCACACACAGATCTACATCCTTGCCTAGGTATGCAGAGTTTCTATCTCCACTCCTAATCTCTATTCCTGTTAAAATAAGGCCACCTTGAGGAAACCGTGGCTGTTAATCATGGCTGCCAAACTGTTTATCACTCCCAGTCAAAGCAACTTTCACAATCAGTGCAGTCTGGCAACAGATAATCCATGAGAACAAACTTCAGCTGGCACAGATCCTTACAAACGTCACCCAATACTTTCATAATGACTCAAAATGTAAGAATGATATGCATAATAGCCCCTGTATTGATTTCAAAGTAGAGCTGACTGAGTAAATACAGCAGCCATACATTCACAAGTTTATGAACTAGAGGATTTGGAGTCTCATTTTTCATCCGTGGATGAACATGGAGGTGAAAAGTTGAAGAAAGTTCATGATCTCATGGTTAATATCTTCCTGGCAGGCTCATAATTTTAACCTCATGAATGAAATGGGTGGGAACCTGTTGGGCAGCTTTCTCGCTCTGATTGGCTGCTGAGGATCACCTGATGTACTCTTCATGTAACTATCCTGAGTTTCCTGTACCTACTTGCCTTATGAAGCACTTCAGGTGATTTACAGAGTAGTGAAACAACAGAAATAGCATGGACCTATTAAAAAAAATTACAGGTGAATGTCAAGGATAGCACCTGTCATATTTTTAAGTAAAAAAAAAGAAGAACTATGTGAACAGAAACCTGATGATACTCCTCTCCAGCAAGTTCAAACGTGCCGTTTATGACAGTAATCACAGATAAACCTGCCCTTCCATCTTTATGACAACATCCCACGGCTGTTGTCTGGGAATCTACTAATCAGTGTGCCAGGACGCTAAAATCAGACTGTAAACTGACAGTGATAACAATGGTGTCAGTTTCATTCAACATTTGGCGTTTGTAGGATTGTTTCCGGAGTCGTCTGAGATGATCAAGTGTCTTCTTGAGTTGACGGTCTTATGTTGGTTTGGATCAGACCGCAAGGAAATAGTTTGACAACTATCCAACAAACAGATCTCAAACAACGGCAGCGGAAAATGTTTAATGTGGTCAGCAAAGGAGTAGCTCCAGTATCTATCCATGAGCCACTTCTACAACCCCAGTTCCAGAAAAGTTGGGGCACTGTGTAAAATGTATATAAAAACCTACAGTAAGTCAGTGATTGTCAAATCTCATTAACCCATTTTTTATTTACAATAGAACATAACCTATCAGATGTTAAACTGAGACATTTTACCAATTAAAAAAAAAATATTAGCTCATTTTGAATTTCATGGCAGCTCAAAAAAGTAGGGACAGGGTAGGGCTGGGTATTGCTAAGAACCTCAAGATTCAATTCAATTTCGATTCTTTAGGTTGCGATTTGATTCGATATCGATTCAATTTGATATTGGTTTAAAGGGATACTTCAACATGTTGGCAAATTCGCCCATTGCCATAATCCCTATAGTCTTAGTAATAGTTTCATTACCTTCAGTTGTTGGTGCAAGCTGTTTTTAGATCAGCCGCTGCCGAGTTCGGACCTGCTGTGCCAACTCAATGTAAGCAGACGGTATTCCGGCTTTCCCTCATCAAACTCATCAAATACACAATCCAACAACTCCAAAACACTCTCGTGGACAAGTTGTGACCTGCACGCTATGAAATAATAACATATTTAATTATGTAACATTACGACGCATGAAGCAAATACTCGGAACTATTTCTTGAGTAAACCACTGGGTGGAGTGACACAGTGCAGCAGCCATGCCTGGAGTGTAGTTCCGGTTTTGCATTTAGCTTTAAAACATCTCCGTCTCATAATGTTCCATGATTATTTCATAGTTCCAAGTTAGCTGAGTGTCTAACGTGGTTAAGATGTGATAATTCATCTAAACGTCTGAAATGCAGATGTACTTACTGCCCTCTGATCTTGGACACATGCTCAGAGATGCAGGAGTGGATGTCACAGTTCTTCCTGTAGACTTCAGCCAGCAGCTCACCAAAGTACCGCGTGTCCATCTTGGCTGGCTGGGGGAATTCTCTCACCTCTGTCTTCACCTCCTTCTTTAAGATCTCTACCACTGGAGGAGGCTTCATCTGAACGACGTTGACAATCTCCACTTCCTCCACCTCCACTATCTCCTCTTCCTCCTCCTCCTCCTCCTCCACTTCCTCTACTTCCTCCTAAAGAAACAAAAGGAAACCATTTAAAACGATTTGATCTTTATTCAGATTTTATCTATTTTCTTGTAACAATTTCAGCATTTCTTCCCTCAGTGTCGATGCACTGATGTGCTGTCCAGTTTGACTGCTCATGTTTATCCCCTGAACATAATATCACTGTTCATGTATGATATAGAAATAATGAGGGAGAAAAGTTGCTAAAAAGTATCACTGAGAGCCTTCTACCTTTCACAGTGAAATAGCGCAATGGAGGACAACCAAGGAAGAGGGAGCACAGCGTGCAACTGTGTGGGAGACTTTTGTGTAGGCATCATCGTTATAAAGAATAAGATCCATTTATTTTATCCCTTCTGTTTAATCAAAATGAAAAAGGATGTTTCAAAATTTTAAAAAGTACTGAGCAAGACTGAAGGTGGAGGATGATCTACAGCTATTAATTTCCATGGTGCAACCCTGCATAGGGCTGAACCATTTGGGAAAAAAATCGAATTGCGATTTTTTTACTCAATATTGTGATTTCCTCATCTCATTTATTTACCAACAAAAACAAACAATAATCCATTCTACACAATAAAGAAAATAAAACATTAAAAAAATGAATAAAACAGGATTTTTTGTGCACTATTTCAGAAATATGCCGTTACAATGATAGCATGATATTACGTCTCTGCTGCAAAAAATCTTTAAACAGGTATTTGACACAAATTTCAGATTAAAGAAATATTGCACCCTCTACGATTTGTAAACTGCCAGCCATATTGTGATTTAATCTAATTATTGATTGATTGCCCAGCCCTAGTTGCACACAGAGAAGATCTGCTCAAGCCAGGACAAGAATATACAAAGTATCCAGGAAACCTAAACACATAACAATGCACAGATTCCAGACTGTGAATCTCAGCACTATATCAACATTACAGCACAACCAATGGTTGACTCCAGGTCATTAGTTAGACACATGTCACCATGGGCAAAGAAAGGATCATTATGAGGGTGCCAAACCTCAGGATATATGTGACAGCATGAATCAGTTCAAGGCAACTTTTAACTTTCTAACAGAATTATCCATGGATGCAAAAAAATCATCAAAGTTTGACTCCTCAACACATGATTTGCAATCCCCATGTCGATTGGAGCAAAACTGTGGTGTACATGCAACCCTGCTGACACAGAGTGTGTGTATTTTTGGGAATGAGGTGGGCATAATGATGAGGAGCTGAAAATTCCCTATCACCAAAGATGGATGATTTAAAGCAGTGGTTCTCAGATGGTGTGGCAAGGCATGCTGGTGTGTCTGAGTGAAGTCTTGAATTTGTACAACCATGCACAATTACTATCTTGCTACAACTTTGTTTCTTATGCAAGTTTTTTTGGAAAATTTGGTGTAAAAATTGCCTATATCAGGTACAAAAAGTTTTGGATATACTACAACAAATTGTTGTGAGTAAGGATGATTTGGCTGAAATGTATGTTGCAGAAATATAACTTTTAGCATGTAATCATGTAATTTCTTATTGTTGAATCATGAACTCTGACCTTAACTGAGTCAGTGAGGCCTGCAGGTCTTTAGATGTTGGTCTGGGTTCTTTTGGAACCTCCTGGATGAGTCCTCTATGTGCTCTTGGAGTCATTTTCCAAGGCTGGCCACTCCTGGGAAGGTTCACCACTGTTCCTAGTTTTCCTCATTTGTGGATAATGGCTCTGAGCATGATTGCTAGATGGTGGGCCTTGAGTGAATTCTAGGTGTGCCTCGGGAATTTGTACAACCATGCACGATTACTATGAGTATAAAAAATTGGAAACTATTCTGAAAAAATAACATTATCTGTAGTATTTTTGGATTTTTTTTTTTTTTTGCTGCATCTTTGTTGTTTTTTGGAAAATTTGGTGTAAACATTGTCTATATCAAGTACAAAAGTTTTTGGATGTACTACAACAGATTGCACTAGGGAAAAATTCAGTCCTTTAAACACAATTTTAGGTTTGAGGATGAAAAAAAGAAATGAACTTTTTTTCTTAAAACACACTTTAAAGTTTAAAGAATGAGGATGAATAAAGAAAAAGATTTCAACTGACATAGGTCTGTTAGTCTAGCCTAGAACTCCACTAGTTTATTAGTGTATGTGGCCAAGTTTTACAGTTGATATATGCTGATATGCATGGCCAAAATATGCGATATCAGCAAAAATTTTGATATCTGTCAATACTGATATTTATTATTTTTTTGCGAGTATCTGGCCGATAATATCGTGCCTCCCTCGATTGCACTATCACCAGCTGTGAGTAAGGATGATTTGTCTGAAATGTGTGTTGCAGAAATGTAACTTTTTGCATGTAATTGTGTAATTCAGTTGGTCCACAAATAGTGTAGCATTGTGAAATTCAACACAGCTGTACATCAACTAAAAATACTGCACACCTACAATTTTGCATTTACACGGGGAAGGTTTTGGCTTGATCTCAGGTGTGTTTTGGGAAAAAATGTTTGAAAATTACTGATTAAAAGAATATGTGGGCAAAAATATTCAAAAAAATCTTTTTTTCATTTTTTAAACCCTTCTTTAGGGGGTTAATCTCTGTCCCTGCAGGGGAAGCTCAATCTCACACTTGTAAAAATTCTGTACTACAGCACCTTGTGCTTAAACTGTCTGCACCTGGTGTCCATTTATTAGCGTACAGTCTTTGGTGCTTCATCACTGCTGAGACTCTCACTGACAGCGTCTGATTCTCATGAACTCCACACGTCATCCTGCGTGGTCCATGTGCACCTACACGTGATGTCAGCCAGCACACCTATCTGCTCCTTTATCTACATGTAGCTGAAGTGCAGTCAAACACTTGTTGCATAACCTGCTGCATGAATCCAGGCTGACAGAGTGGCTGTAGAGAGAACTTTCACTATGCAAACACCTGTCAGTCTCTCTGTTTGCTTCCTGACACAAACATGACACACTGCAGATCCACATCCACTTTAATGATTGTGTTTGGCATCCTTCAGCCTCTTTTCTTCTATTTTAAGGTCCTATGAGACGTGTGGTGACAAAACCAGTAGTTAATGGGCACATTAAAAATCACTTTTACCATCCCGCCCACCAGACCTGAGTCCAACCTGCAGCTAAAACCATCTATCTGTAATCTTCAGCTTTCCTGGAGAGCTGTAATTAAACCTGATACAGGGGAATGAATGGAAGTTGGCACTTTTTGTGGCGGTAAAGACAGGTCTTTTTGGTTTTCTGACATGCCTGTTTGCTCACCTAAACATATGAACTGATTTAACCCTCCCATCTGAAGGTATAGAAATTATTCTAGGGTGTAGCTGTTTTTCTAACAGGGTGTGGGGCTTAAAAAAAGGCCCCGGGCCTCTGCAGGGATCTCGTCCCTACCTGCCTACCTGTCCCTCCTAATACTACACAACATAAATATAGTTGACAGACAAGTTTGGAGAAAATTAAAGGCTTAGGAACGAGAGGTTTTAGTCCCTGAGTCAAGAAATGCACAGTATGTATATATGGCTTTAAAATCTCCACAACTGAAAGAAGCAGGTAGACTTAAGGAAGTGTGACCAACTTTCGACATTTAAAGGGATATTTTGGTATTTTTTGAGTTGAAGTACACCTGTGATTAAAATAAGAGCATAAAAAAGATGTCAGAGGAATTCTGTCCCACTCTTCTTCGAAGAATTGTTTTAATTCAGCCACACTGGAGGATTTCCAGCATGAACGGCCTGTTTAAGGTCATGCCACAGCATCTCAGTCAGATCTAAGTCCAGACTTTGACTAGACCACTCTAGAACCTTCATTTAGTCTTTAGTCCATTCAGAGGTGGACTTGAGGGTGAGTTTGGGATCATTGTCCTGCTGCATAACCCCAGTGTGCTTGAGTTTGAGGTCATGAACTGATGGCCCGACATTCTCCTTCAGGATTTTCTGGTAGAGAGCAGAATTCATGGTTCCATCAGTCATGGCAAGTGGTCCAGGTCCTGGTTTATAGTCCAATGTGAGATGAGCCTTTGTGTTCTTTTTGGTCAGCAGTAGTTATGATGACATTGTTGCCAAGTCTCTTTCTTATTGTTGAATCATGAATTCTGACCTTAACTGAGTCATTGAGGCCTGCAGGTCTTTAGATGTTGTTCTGGGTTCTTCTGGAACCTCCTGGATGAGTCCTCCATGCACTCTTGGAGTCATCTTGGTAGGCCGGCCACTCCTGAGAAGGTTCACCACTATTCCAAATTTTCCTGATTTGTGGATAATGGCTCTCACCATGGTTTGCTAAAGTTGTCAAGCCTAGATATGGCCGGCCAATCCTGGAAAGGTTCACCACTATTCCAAGTTTTCCTCATTTGTGGATAATGGCTCTCACCATGGTTTGCTAGAGTCTTCAAAACTTAGTAGTGGCCGGCCAATCCTGGGAAGGTTCAACACTGTTCCAAGTTTTCCTCATTGTGGATAATGGCTCTCACCATGGTCTACTAGAGTCGTCAAGCCTTAGAAATGGCTGGCCAATCCTAGGAAGGTTCACCACTCTTGTTTATACCAACACTGCTTTCTCATGTTGAACGACGTTTGTTGGTAACTTTTGCCACACTCACAGCAGTTAAAAGTGACCTGAATCTGATTTTGTTGCTCCCGTGTGACTCGTATCAGATTTTTTTCTGACAGTGTGAACAGTGCAGGTCACATTGAATCTGACGGTTTTGGATCAGAATCAGGCCACTTCGTATGTGGTTCTAAATCAGATACGTATCTGATCTTTTGGAAGTTTACCGCAGTGTGAACAGGCAAACAAAAAAAATCAGATCTGTGAAAAGATCAGAATGGAGAATTAAGGCCTGCAATGTGAACGCAGCCTGTGAAAAGTGGCATTGTTGGTCTTCTATTTGGCAAAAATGGAGTGAAAATGGCCCCAACATCCCCAGCTTCACCAGCATTCTATGCTCTGCCTTTTAAACATTGATCATTTTGCTCTTTACCACCTTGACCACCTGATGGGTCGTAGTTGTGCTTTTGGAGTCATCTTGGTAGGCCGGCCACTCCTGAGAAGGTTCACCACTATTCCAAATTTTCCTGATTTGTGGATAATGGCTCTCACCATGGTTTGCTAAAGTTGTCAAGCCTAGATATGGCCGGCCAATCCTGGAAAGGTTCACCACTATTCCAAGTTTTCCTCATTTGTGGATAATGGCTCTCACCATGGTTTGCTAAAGTTGTCAAGCCTAGATATGGCCGGCCAATCCTGGGAAGGTTCAACACTGTTCCAAGTTTTCCTCATTGTGGATAATGGCTCTCACCATGGTCTACTAGAGTCGTCAAGCCTTAGAAATGGCTGGCCAATCCTAGGAAGGTTCACCACTCTTGTTTATACCAACACTGCTTTCTCATGTTGAACGACGTTTGTTGGTAACTTTTGGCTACGTTCACACTGCAGTTAAAAGTGACCTGAATCTGATTTTGTTGCTCCTGTGTGACTCGTATCAGATTTTTTTCTGACAGTGTGAACAGTGCAGGTCACATTGAATCTGACGGTTTTGGATCAGAATCAGGCCACTTCGTATGTGGTTCTAAATCAGATATGTATCTGATCTTTTGGAAGTTTACCGCAGTGTGAACAGGCAAACAAAAAAAATCAGATCTGTGAAAAGATCAGAATGGAGAATTAAGGCCTGCAATGTGAACGCAGCCTGTGAAAAGTGGCATTGTTGGTCTTCTATTTGGCAAAAATGGAGTGAAAATGGCCCCAACATCCCCAGCTTCACCAGCATTCTATGCTCTGCCTTTTAAACATTGATCATTTTGCTCTTTACCACCTTGACCACCTGATGGGTCGTAGTTGTGCTTTTGGAGTCATCTTGGTAGGCCGGCCACTCCTGAGAAGGTTCACCACTATTCCAAATTTTCCTGATTTGTGGATAATGGCTCTCACCATGGTTTGCTAAAGTTGTCAAGCCTAGATATGGCCGGCCAATCCTGGAAAGGTTCACCACTATTCCAAGTTTTCCTCATTTGTGGATAATGGCTCTCACCATGGTTTGCTAAAGTTGTCAAGCCTAGATATGGCCGGCCAATCCTGGGAAGGTTCAACACTGTTCCCATTTTTCTCCATTTGTGGATAATGGCTCTCACTGTGGTTGGCAGTTGTCCCAAGCCTTGGAAATGTCTCTGTAACCCTATCCAGACTGATAGATGTCAGTGGCTGTGCTTCTCATCTGTTCTTGAATTTTTTTAGATGGCGCCATGATGTTTTTAGCCTACTTCACTTTGTCAGTCAGGTTCTATTTAAGGAACTTCTGGACTGATGATCTAAAACATTTTAGTGTGACAAATGTGCAAAAAAAGAGACTAAGGAAGAGGGGAAATACTCTTTCTCCCAGCACTGTAGTTCTAAATCACAAACGTCAGATTTTTGAAGATCGCTGATGTTACGTAAGGCCAGGACTCTTGCTAATGACTTTGCCTGTGGTGGTTCAGCGTTACGGATGATGAGTAGCATGAACAAGCTCAAACCAGTCACAACCAGGAAGGAAACCTTTATAGAAATACTTCTGGGGAAACTGCAGTCATGCATTCACAGAAATCTTGTTTTCCTTGCATAAACTGAGAAAAAATCTTGATGTAAGGCTGACTTTCTGACTAGAATACAAGTTTGTAAGAATTATGGTAAGTGTCATAAACATAAAGAGTTCTTTAAAAACACAATCCAGACAAGCAGCATGAGCAGCTTTCTGCAGGATGCATCCCTTAGAAGGCTGTTTGTAGCAGGCTTGTTACCAAAGTGCTATCTATTCTTAATTCTAGAAAGAGCTAACTGATTAGAGGCCTTTTCCCCAGAGTAGTGGTTTTTTTTTTACCTTTTCAAAGTGTTAAATTTGCCCTTTGAATCTGGAATAAGAAAAGGTAAGAGCTATTAGTCTTATTATCAGAGAGGAACATTTGGTCTGACATCATGTCTTCTTAAATCTCCAAGCTAGCGTTGATCTGAGCGGTCTGGCCGGATTCCATGTGAGCCCAGGGGATGATCAGGAGCCAAACTTTCCCGGCAGGTTTAGTTCTCACTATTGTGCCATTGGAGGGACACCAAGAACCACATGAGGACTGCGGCACTTCAGTATCAAGTTCTCTCTGAGTTGAAAATGGTCTTTCAAATGTTTGGTCACATTAGACCAGTGATACCCAACATGTGGCTCTTTTATGTCTTCATTTGAAACATTATTCACATTTTTGCCACTTCTCTTTGACACTTTTGTCCTGCTTTTTGCAATGTTTTGCACCTTTCCTTGCCTTTTTTGCCACTTATTGCCCCTTTAAGCTACCTTTTGCATTGAAATGTTACCGATTTGCTAGTCTGATGCATTTTGCCGATTTTTCCCACCTTTTTCGGATTTTTGCCCATTTAAGTCACTTTTCACTCATTTTGTGCCACTTTTTTGCCACTTTTGGAACATTTTTGCCACCTGTAACTCTTTTTTTTAACCACGTCTCACCCATTGTACCACCTTTTCTCCCTCTTCTTTGCCACATTTCTCATATAGTTTGCCAATTTTAGCCCATTTTTGACACTTCTTTTTGACACTTTTCACCTATTTTGACACTTTTTTGGCCCTGTTTTGCCTATTGTTGCCTCTTCTTACCCATTTAAGCTGACTTCTGCAGTTAAATTCCACTTAATTCCCATTTTCCCACCTTTATTCAGATTTTTGCCACTTTCAGACATTTTTTTGCCACCTTTAACTTGTTTTTTGGTCACTTCCCACCCATTTTTACCATATTCTGCCCTTTTTTGCTTCTTTTTTTCCAGTGGTTGCTCCTTTTGACCATTTTTGCCACATTTAACTTATTTTCACCACTCAGATTGTGGCTCTTGCAAATGTTTTTTAACCATAAGGCTTTTTGGTTGAGCAGGGTTGAGTAACACTGCATTAGAGGCTGGAATAGCAGCCAGTACTAGATTGTGATATACGGAGAGGGTTTTAAATGTCTTTACTTATCCTTAGAAAGAACCATGCTCATCCAAGCAGATCTAGAAGAACTGAGAAGGAAGGCTAAAAAATGTCAGGGATAAGGAACCAACACTGCAGGACTTTCACTATTGTTTTCACACGTAAAAAAATAAATGAAGGAAACTCCAGACAGGAAGATCAACAGAGGCAATGAGGAGGCCGAGAGGCCTGAAAGACTGCAGGCTAGATATCAACACTGTTAACACTGCAATGACTGGTTCCTCGAGGAATCTACTACCAAGGTTATTATAGTTATAAAACTAACTTAATTACTAAAATGTAAAAATAATTTTAGTTAACTGAAACTAATTTAGAACTAAGCTTTCAAAAAAGAAAATAACTAAAACTAAATTCTGTGCTGACAAAACTAACTGAAATTAAATTTAATCAAAAACAAAATCTCCTCAGTTTTAGTCGTTGACAGCAGCATAATGACTTACATGTTTGCCCAAGCCTGGAGAGACTAAAATCCCTGAGTTGATTGGAGAAGACTTAACACAACAAAAATGTTTGGTCTTAAGTTGTATAGAAACATCAAAATTGAGTAACTGAAGTGAAAAGTGATGAGCCCTTTTGAGCTCACCTTTAACCAACCAACAATTTGTTGCCTCCTGTTCCTTGTTGTAGCCATATTTTTAACCCACATTTATGGAGAAAACCATCCAAAAAAGAAACATATTCCAGCTAAATCTGCATCTTTTAATTCTGTAGGTACCCCCTGATGAGTGTGAGGGTATGGGATTGACAGATGTCACATGACTCATGTGATCAGTGCATGATGAGATATTTTACAGAGATGAGATATATCAGATGATCTGATCCAGGATCAGCAAGTGTCGACTAGGGACTACAGAGAAGTTTCGTCTATGTACGGGACAAGGGGCATCTTGTTGGGACAAACAAATGTGGCTCAAAATACGAGACGTCCTGACTAATACAGAACTACCCTAGAACAGCATTAGTTCCTTCTGTGGTTGACCTTCCCTCTATGTGTAGAAACGTTTCAGCCAGGTCATCCATTTTTTCCCGTTTAGGTTGAAACAAGTAACTTCAGATACCTGAAATATCTACAGTTTAAGCAGAACTATCAGACCTGCGCCTGCTTAAATGAATAGTAAATACACTATACTGCCAAAAGTATTCATTCACCTGCCTTGACTCACATATGAACTTAAGTGACATCCCATTTTTAATCCATAGGAGGAGGATATGACGTCGGTCCACCCTCTGCAGCTATAACAGCTTCAACTCTTCTGGGAAGGCTTTCCACAAGGTTTAGGAGTGTGTTTATAGGGTTTCACCATTCTTCCAGAAGCACATTTGTGAGGTCACACACTGATGTTGGATGAGAAGGCCTGGCTCTCAGTCTCTGCTCTAATTCATCCCAAAGATGTTCTATGGGGTTGAGGTCAGGACTCTGTGCACGCCAGTCAAGTTCATCCACACCAAACTCTCTCATCCATGTCTTTATGGACCTTGCTTTGTGCACTGGTGCACAGTCATGTTGGAACAGGAAGGGGCCATCCCCAAACTGTTCCCACAAAGTTGGGAGCATGGAATTGTCCAAAATCTCTTGGTATGCTGGAGCACTCAGAGTTCCTTTGACTGGAACTAAGGGGCCAAGCCCAGCTCCTGAAAAACAAGCCAACACCATAATCCCCCCTCCACCAAACTTTACACTCGGCACAATTCAGTCAGACAAGTACCGTTCTCCTGGCAACCGCCAAACCCAGACTTGTCCATCAGATTGCCAGATGGAGGAGCGCGATTTGTCACTCCAGAGAACGCATCTCCACTGCTCTAGAGTCCGGTGGTGGCGTGCTTTACACCACTGCATCCGACACTTTCCATTGCACTTGGTGATGTCTGGCTTGGATGCAGCTGCTCAGCCATGGAAACCCATTCCATGAAGCTCTCTACGCACTGTTCTTGAGCTAATCTGAAGGCCACATGATGTTTGGAGGTCTGTAGCCATTGACTCTGCAGAAAGTTGGTGACCTCTGCGCTGACCCCGCTCTGTCATTTTACGTGGCCTACCACTTGGTGGCTGAGTTGCTGTCGTTCCCAATCGCTTCCACTTTGTTATAATACCACAGACAGTTGACTGTGGAATATTTAGGAGCCAGGAAATTTCACCACTGGACTTGTTGCACAGGTGGCATCCTATCACAGTACCATGCTGGAATTCACTGAGCTCCTGAGAGCGAGCCATTCTTTCACAAATGTTTGTAGAAACAGTCTGCATGCCTAGGTGCTTGATTTTATACACCTGTGGCCATGGAAGTGATTGGAACACCTGATTTCAATTACTTGGATGGGTGAGTTAGTATTTTTGGCAATATAGTGTATCTTTACAAAAGACATCCCAGCTGCCCAAGACTCAAGCTGTATACCCATGACTGCTAGTTGTTAGCCCTTAAGTTAGCTTTGGTAAATTCCTCACAAGGTCATTGTGTCAGCGGGTGTGATGTTAAGCCTTACATCCTCTCTACAGCATGGCTAACATTAGCAGCTAGCACCACCCGCCTTTGTTCCTCTTTGCAGATTAATATCGTGCTTTGATATTTGGCCTCTTTTCACTCTGTTTGAGTAGTTACACTTGAGTTAAACTCTCCACAGCCTACATATTTATTTATTTATTTCCATCTACTAAGAACGGTCATACTGCACTGTTCCTGCAACCGCTTACCGCTAAGCCCCCGCTGAGCTTCTCATATTTACATCCTGTAAAGTACCAGATAGGAAGTCAGCGGCTATTAACTACAGCGACCTCTAGCGGCAGGAGGTTCGTTACAGTTTAAAAGAGCATTATAGACCAGGATTTCAAGCCTGTGTTTATAAAAAAAAAATCATAGGTAATTAGTTTAATCGACTCTTAAATCCCGCGCCACTAATTTGATAAACACATGCAACTCTGTGCAAAGATAGTAAGCATGTGAGATAGCTCACTCCTTATCGATCTCTGCTCCAAAACAATATCATGTAAGTGATCGAGGTGTTTGCTAAAAAAAAAAAAAAAAAAAAAAAACCTGCAGAGCACATCTGCATCAGTACATGATCTACAAAAGTTGATTTTCAATCCAGGTAAAAATGTTCCCTAAATCAGCTGTCCTAGGCTCTACTGTAACCTGCAGACCTGCACACCTGCAGAGCTATGAAAACACACATCAGACTGATTGATTTAAAGCTTGGCTCTAAAACCAGTCCCTCCAATGACGCACTGCTCTGGTATCTCATGATGCAGGCTTGTAAACTGAAGTCAAACCCCGTCTGAAGGCTCTGAAGACAAAGTCAAAACCAGGAGGAGGGTTTATGATCCTGCAGAGCTCAAAGGTCACGGCTCAAACAAAGGTCTCTGCTCTGAATTCTGCTCTTAGATAATAACAGCTGACAGTGGAGTGAGCATGCAGCAGTGAGGATGAGGAGTGGAGTGGAGGAGTATATGTGATCACATGTAGGAGGGTGTGTCTGAGTGCTGCAGGGCTGCAGGGCTGCAGGGCTGTGGCTGATACGTAAACATGCCTGTCATTCCTGCACAGAGAGGGAGAGCAGACACACAGACTTGAACCAGTCAGGAGACAATGAGCTGGTTATCAGCAGGAATACAGGGATGTATCAGCACCACACATCAGTGGCTGCTAACTTTTACTTTTGTGTCTGCTTAAAGGCATTCAGCCCAACCTGCAGCATTATGTAAAGTAACTGACATCGTTGCCTTAGAGCAGTGTTACTCAACCAAAGAGCCAACTAGTTGAAAAATACATTTGAAAGAGCCACAATGTAAGAGGTGAAAAGCGGCAATGAAAGCAAGTTAAAGGTGGCAAAAGTGGTCAAAAAGCAGCAAACATTGGGAGAAAAGTGGTGAAAATGGGTGGGAAGGGACCAAAAAATAAGTTGAAGGTGGCAAAAGATTGTCAAAAAGCGGCAAAAATCAGAAAAAAAAGGTAGGAAACTCGGCAAACAGTGGCATTTAATTGCAAAAAGCAGCTTAAATGGGTGAGAATTGGCAAAAATAGGCAACATGGGGCAAAAAATGCAAAAAACAGGATAAAAGTGTCAAAAAAGGGTGAAAAGTGACAAAAAGAAGTGGCAGAAAAGGGCAGAAAGTGGCAAAAATGGGTTAGATGTGGTAAAAAACGTGGCAAAAAATGAGTGAAAATCAGCAAAAAGGTGGGAAAATGGGCAAAACGCATCAAAGAGTGGCAACATGGGAAACAGGTGGAATTTAATTGCAATATGCAGCCAAAATGGGTGAATGTGGCAAAAAGGCAAAAAAGGGGCAAAAAATTGCAAAAAGCAAGATAAAAGTAGCAAAAAGAAGTGGTAAAACTTGGAACATGTTTCAATTTAAGACATAAAAGAGCTACAAATAATCACAGAAGAGCCACATGTTGAGTATCACTACCTTAGAGGGTGAGAACATTGTTTTTAAGACAGAAAGGTGTGGAGGAGAACTCGATGGAAATATTGCAGATGAGGTTCTGATTACTGACATTTAATGTATTTGTTCATTTTTATCTTTAACTAGATTACAGTAAATGGCCCGTGTAAATCAAATCCAATCCTGACTCTATCCTCTTTATTCCTCTCTAAAAATGAAGGCACAGAAAAATTGAATTTTGTCATATTGTTGCCAAAAATCAACATCCATTTAATGGGTGCACTGATAAAACCCTAAGGAAATTGATCTTCACATGTTTTTCTTACTAAAAGAGGATTGTATAAACTGTTTATCAAGTGCTTTGTCATGATTTTACTTAATATTCGTGAATCTAATTTTGACAACCTCAGAGCAGACAAAGCCCCGCCCCCAGCTGACGTTTGCCAACAGTACTGAAGCTAAACCCATATACCTGTGCATCCGTTGATAAAATCATCATATAAGATGCTAGTTTTGGCTAATCTAGTGAATCTAATAGAGGGGTGTCTAAACTTTGACCAACAGGTCAAATGCAGTCTCTTCTCTAATTTACATTCTAAAAATAAAATCAAATATGTCCCATGTTAAAGTGAGGCCAGTATTGTACTTCTCAGTTCAAACATGCAGCCCTTCTACCAGGTTTTTCTTCAAACAAACATTTCGACAGGAAAATTTTCTTGACAGGCTTTTTTTCAACGTAATGCTCAACACATAAAAACCAAAATAATTAGGACATTTTGATTCGTACACAGATTTGAGAACAAATGATGAAGGGAGGTATCAGGATTAAATCAGTGAAGCTGTCCATGTTTGTGTCATTCTCAGCTCGTTGTTTTGGTGGTGGTGTTTATTTTTAGAGGTCGACTGAGACACCGCTGAAGGATCAGCTGACCTGCAGAAGTGAAATTCCTGAGCTCACACCGCCGTCTCAATGAGAACATGAGAGATATCGACAACCTGATGATGACGGGTTAGCAGGTCGCTCCAGGGGAGTGTTTACATGTGAGGGTGTAAAGCAGTGATACTCAACCTGTGGCTCTGGAGCCAAATGTGGCTCTTTTATGTCTTAATTTTAAATATTATTCCCCCAGAAAACCTTAAAAAGGGGAAACTTTTTTGCCATTTTCACTATTTTTGACAGTTTCTACCCATTTAAGCTATTTTTTGCCATTGAACACCCCTTTTTTATATTTTTTTTTTTGCCATCTTGTAACTTCTATTTGACACTTTCTTCCTATTTTTCAACTTGTATCCTATTTTTGCCCATTTTCCCCATTTTTGCCACTTTTTGCCCATTTAAACTACCTTTTGCCATTAAACACCACTTTTTTCCTTCTTTTCCAAATTTTTGCCTCTTCTTTTTTCCACTTTTTGCCCATTTTCACCATTTTTGTCTCATTTGCCCATTTAAGCTACCTTTTTCCATTACATTACCACTTGTTTCCGCTTGCCCAATTTTTCCAATCTTGACTGCTTTTTGTCCAATTTAGTCACTTTTCACTCATTTCTTTTGACACATTTTTACCAGTTTTTTGCCCATTTAAGCAACATTTGGCCATTAAATACCCCTTTTTCCTATTTTTTTTGCCCATTTTTGCAACTTCTTTTTTCCACTTTTATCTCATTTTTGCCTTTTTTCAACATTTTTTTCCACTTTTTAAGCTGTTTATGCCAATAAATACCAATTTTTTCCTTGTTTCCTACGTTTTTGCCTCTTCTTTTTTCCACTTTTTGCCCTTCTTAACAATTTTTGTCACATTTAGCCCATTTAAAGTTCCTTTTTTCCAATACATACCACTTGTTTCCTATTTTTTGCCCATTTTTTTCCAATCTTGACTGCATTTTGTCCATTTTAGTCACTTTTCTCTCATTTTTTGACACGTTTTTGCCACTCTTTGAGCAATTTTTGCCACCTGTTATTCATGCTTTGTCACTTCTCACCCATTTTTGCTACTTTCTGACCATTTCTTCTGACCATACACTCTTTCTTTCCATTTTCACCCATTTTTGCTGCATTTTGCTGCATTTTGACCATTTTTGCCACCTTTAACTTATTTTTATTGCTACTTCAAGCTGTTTTTGCCCCTTTTCACCATTTGTTGTCACATTTTGCCAATTTAAGCTACCTTTTCCACAACATTACCACTTGTTTCCCATTTTTTGGCCATTTTTGCCACTCTTAACTGCTTTTTGCCCATTTTAGTCACTTTGCACTCTTTTTTTGACACATTTTTGCCACCTTTAACTTTTTTTTTCATTTCTTACCCCTTTTTGCTATTTTTTGACCATTTTTCCATGTCTTCTTCCCATTTTCACCCATTTTTGCTGCATTTTGACCATTTTTGCCAGCTTTAACTTATTTTATTGTTTTTGTCACTGTTCACCGATTAGATTGTTGCTCTTTCAAAGGTATTTTTCAACAATTTGGCTCTTTGGTTGAGCAGTAACACTGCTGTCAAGTAATGTGAACTAGATAGGAGGGAACAGCCATAGGACAGAGGAACAGGAATGTCAAAACAGATCAGATTAGGCCTAAAAATCCATTCTTCTAGCTGACTTTAGTAAAATAGATAGCTGCAGTTTGAAATTTTTATTTTCTTCTTCAGCCTGGAGAAAAATCCAGGGTGCATCTAATGAAACATGAGGTGTTATCACAGGCTTGTTTAATCCCGCCAAGTCAAAAGGCTGCAGATTCCTGCTCTGATGAAAACAAAAATCTCTCGTTCTGGTTCACAAACCCACTGATCACGTTTCAGTTCAGCAGGCTGTGAAAGAGAACGTCCTGAAAGAGAAGTAACCCAATATTCAGGGTGAAGACATCACCTCACCTATTCAGCAGCACAGGCTCTCTGCTCTGAGAGGATGTAGGTCAGTGTGTGAGCCAGGCTCTTAGTGTGCTTCAGTAACACTAGAGTTTGTTATTGGAGGGAGAAGAGTCGCTTTACCACACAGGCTCTCTGTGGGACTGACAAACAGCTCTGGTTTAGTCAGACGTTTATGTCGGTGATGTAGTCTGTTAGTGCAGGACAAGGTTTTTAACCAGATCCATGCCAATATTTAACAGTGGCTGCAAAAAGTAAGATTCATTTACTTGATTCTTCTTCTGAAACCATTTGTACAGTATGCATTAATTTCTTAGTAAGCACGGACATAAGTTTATACTGGAAACAGAACAAAGAACTGGGAAGATTTTTGTCCTCTGAGGAGGGGTGAACACTACCAGATAATTGGGCCAATTTGAGCCAATTCCCCCCTTCTGACCAAAGTCAGCAAGGGCTCTGTTGTGCTGTGTTTCCATCATGCAGTCTGGTTTGGCTCAATACAGTTCAGAAGAGTTCCATCCATCCATTTTCTTCCGTTTATCTGGGGTCGGGTCGTAGTGGGAGCAGGCTAAGCAAGTCATTTAGGCATCTGATCAGAATGCACCCTGGTTTCCTCCCTGTGGTAGTCTTCCAGGCAACTGGAGGGAGACCCCGGGGCAGACCCAGAACTTGCTGGAGGGATTATATGTCCCATGTGGCCTGGGAACACCTTGGAATCCCCCAGGAGGAGCTGGGAACTGTTGCTGAGGAGAGAGACGTCTGGGTTGACTTAGGCCCCGTTTACACAACAACTTTTTGCTTCGTTTTCTGTTTTTGTTTCCAAAAAGTTCCACATTCAGACAGCAATGTTTTCAAAATGATCTCCGTTCACACGAGACTGCGGGAAACACCAAAAACAATGTAATATACATGCCAGGCCAGTAGATGGCGGTGTGATTTTGCAATGAACCAAAATAAGCGCATGCACACAGACACTTCCTTCCTCTGAACATAAGTAGGAGTGCAGCGCTATCCCCCTACAGTGTAAACATCCAAAATGGCGAGTAGGACTTTTGTTTGGACCGACGACGAGGTGGAACTGCTGCTTCGAGAGACCCTAAACTACAAGGCAGACAAATGTCAAGAAAAGTGGGTGAGGAGTATGAACAGTACACTGGTGTCAGCCATCTTTGTTTTGTTTTGGGCTTCCCATCCGTGCATGCGTTATAAGCCTACTCGCGCATGGGTATTTTCTGCAGCTGCAGTGGACATGTCCGTTTTCAGAAAGAGCCAGTTTCCCTGTTCACACGGAGACAGAGATGGGGGCATTTTGAAAAACTTCCACTCTGGAGCCCGTTTCCAAAAAGTTCAGTTTTCAGGCACCACAATGCCGTTGCCATGTAAACGGACAGCCAAAATGCTACAAAACTTTTGCATTTTCACTCGAAAACCTTGTTGTGTAAACGAGGCCTTAGTTTGGAAGAGTTCAGTACAGTAAACCTTGATCTTGCTTCCATTCCCACAACCAATCGTACTCTTACGTGGCGGGCCACTTTCCACCCTTTAGGGCTGGATAGGAACCCCAACAGAGTGGTAGGAGAGTATAGATTGATTATTTTGGTGCCTTTCCGAACTTTTGACAGTAAAAACACAAATATTTGAATACCGTACTGAACTGGACCACTTGGTGGAAGCTGCCCATTATTTGATGGTTCTAAAGATTATATTTCCAGATTTTTCTTTGGTGTGAGATGTGTTAAAGTAGGGATGCACAGCTGCATTGGTTTTACATCAGTGTTGGGCAGATTTGGCTAATAAAGTGGACATGAACTGATGTCAGTCACAGATGTTTATCTGTTGTTTTTTATCTAAAGCTGGCATTTAGCACATCTTCTACTGATCCAGAGATTTATTAGATGTGACCTGATGGACAAACTCTTATCTATTTTCATGGTCAAAAACAGTAATGTTATCTGTTGTTTGTTTGTTTATTTGTTTATTTGGATCCACCATTAGATAGAGCAAATATGCAGAAGCTATTCTTCCTGGGGTCCTCATATTACATTTTCAAACAATATTTTCATCTTAAACATATACTTACAGACAGACAATACAATCTGTTGTCATGAGATCTCACATTTGAAGAGTCTGTTAAGATTTAAAGGCCAGGTATAAGAGCAAACTAACTCCATGTAAACTGAATTGATTAGAGTGAAAATGAAATAAAAGAACTAAAAGACAACACAAGTCTGTCCCTTATGGCTTTGCAAGACCCTGAAATTTCTACGGACGCCTTTAAATATGCAAAGAAAAACAAAAAAAAAACGTTCTGGTCATGTGATTTAATCAGCTTTGTTGTGGCACTGAGTAAGTCTATGGACATACCTCTCTTTGTCTGCAGACGGATATTTAGACCGACTGAGGCTGTAACCGAGCAACACAACACTTTTTCATCTCCCTCCATTCATTCATTTTGTCGTTTATCAGAGGTCTGGACACTACAGCGGGCTAAGAAAGTCAGCCCAAACATCTCTCACTCCAGACTCTCAAATGTTCCCAGGCCACATCAGATTTGAGTCCCCCCTGGAAGCTCTTCACCTTTCTCTACAGGGCCTCCTACAGTTCAATATGCCATGAAAAAAGGCATGGAACATCCAGACCAGTTCAGCTCCATCAGTCCTCTTAGTTCCTGATCCTACCACTAATCTTACCTAATCCTAACATTAGACCGGTGGTGTCTCTGTAAGTCTCCTTTGTTTCCCATCCTTCTACAGTGATACTGAGGAACTATTCCATGATCCAAACAGCAGTCTCATCTTTGGTGGGCGTGTCAGCGTCGACCTGCCATAGAAGTGATTAAAGTAAACAAACAATGATGGGCACTCGCTCACCGACGCCGGGCTGTGACATAACCTGAGGCTGGTTTCAACACACTGTAAATTATTATTTTCTGTTTTTACAGAGAAGGCAATTGAGAAAAGAGAAGTCAAGCCGTGTCTACTGTTATTACCAGCTGGATGGGATCCAGAAGTTACCACAGCATTGCTGAGTTGACTTAGAATAACCTCATAGTAAGACTCCAGCAAACACTCGTGTTGCAATTAACATCCATCATACTTCCAGAGAATGCAAGTGTAATTGTTGGCTTAACCGGTGTTTCTGGATCCTGTTCACATATGGCTTCTTCTCTCCATGATCCAGCTTCAACTGTCATTTGTGGATGGCACGGCCAACTGTGTTGGCAGACAGTGATTTCTGGAAGTGTTCCTGAGCCCATGCAGTGATTTCAGTACAGAATCATCCCTGTTTGAATGCAGTGGCCCCTGAGGGCCCCAAGCATCCAATCCTGACCTTCAGCCTTGCTCACAGGAATTTTGTTAATAATACGTGTTTATCAGATTTGACAATCATTGACCTCTGTATTTACTGAAATTTCACACTGCGCCAGCTTTTTTGGAATTGGGGTTGTACATAAAGAAGGCTCTCTGTACTACAGCCTGATGTTTTTCAGATTGACATATCCAGCATTTACTTCAACTCACAAAGTGAAAGCCTGACTCTACTCCATCAAACTTGCTTTGTTTCTCAGCAGAGGTGAATAAACCCAGAGTCAGACTGACGCTCATTAACAGCAGAGTTAAATTCCACCCATGCTCTTCAGCAGTGTCAGGGTTTTCCTCACTGGATGCTCAACAGATTGACTATGTTTGAATGATAATTAGTGCTGGTTAAAGTAATCAGTGCTCTAAATTAAACTACAAACAGACAGAGGAGTGACTGCTAAAGATTAGTTGGAGCTTAAACAGAACAAGGGATCTAAACAAACCCAACAAACAAACCCAGAGTCAGAAATCTAGCTGCATAAGGGAGAAGCAAACTTAAGGATTTTTATTTTAGCCCAAAGATGACCATGTGGAGGTACAAAGCACACGGTTATAGCTCAGTTACACCATCAGCCCCACATATGCAGAAATAGATATGAGCAGACAGTAAAGCAGATGTCTCACAGATGTGGAGAGATGAGAATATACTGCTAACTGCAGTGAAAAAACCTACATACAGGGTTCTGTATGCACCAGTCTACCAAATATTGTCTATTTAACATCAGCTCTGTCAGAAGCAAACAGGAACAGCACTATCTCATTCAGAGTGTTTTAAATCCATCTTGTCTAAGAGTGAATGATTTTTGAAGCAAATAAAACTATGATATATTTCACTAATGAATGAACAGTGATATAAAAATATGTAGCTCCATCATAGATGTGTCAAGAGAAGGTAACTGAAAAAATGTGTTTGGGGTTGTGTAGAGATGCACCATCATGGGTTTTGCCCATATGCATTATGCTGATAGCCAATAATAATGTTATTTTAACTCAGACCTATAATTTCAGTTCTTAAAGCACAAATTAAAATAAGGAACAAGGATGTACAAAGAAATAGGACTGAGCTGAGGCAGATGTGCTCTAGACACATATTCAGAAAAAAAATTCAGATATTTACAACTGATATAGGCAAATATTTACAGCTGATATAGGTCTTTATTTAAGCTCATATAGGCAAATATTGACAGCTGATAAAGGTCTATATTTACAGCTTCTATAGGTCTATATTTACAGCTAATATAGGTCTATATTTAAGCTCATATAGGCAAACATTTACAGTTAATATAGGTCTATATTAAAGCTCATATAGGCAAAAATTTACAGCTGATAAAGGTCTATATTTACAGCTTCTATAGGCAAATATTTACAGCTGATATAGGTCTATATTTACAGCTGATATTGACAAATATTTAAGCTCATATAGGCAAATATTTACAGCTGATATAGGTCTATATTTAAGCTCATATAGGCAAATATTTACAGCTGATATAGGTCTATATTTAGGCTCATATAGGCATATATTGACAGCTGATAAAGGTCTATATTTACAGCTTATATAGGTCTATATTAACAGTTTATATAGGTCTATATTTACAGCTGATATAGGCAAATATTTACAGCTGATATAGGTCTATATTTAAGCTCATATAGGTCAATATTTATAGCTTATATAGGCAAATATTTACAGCTGATATAGGTCTATATTTAAGCTCATATAGGTCAATATTTATAGCTTATATAGGCAAATATTTACAGCTGATATAGGTAAATATTTACAGCTCACATAGGTCAATATTTACAGCTTGTATAGGTTTATATATTTACAGCTAATATAGGTCTATATTTAAGCCCATATAGGCAAATATTTACAGCTGATATAGGTCTATATTTAAGCTCATATAGGTCAATATTTACAGCTTGTATAGGTTTATATATACAGCTGGTATAGGTCAATATTTAAGCTCATATAGGCAAATATTTACAGCTGATTTAGGTCAATCATTTATAATATTTAAAAAAAAATTAAATTGTCAGTGAAGAAGTCTTTTGCTTTAGACCATTTACTTCTTCAGTTTTTGGTCACCATTTTGTCAACCATTTCCTCATATTTGGAGGGAAATCTAAGCAAACTTTCACCGTCTCATTCCTCACAGTAGTTTTGAAACTCTTAAACAACAGCTCAAACACCCATGTGTTAGTGGTATGTGGGTGAGTTGTTTGTTTGCAGGCAAAACACTCCAAACTCAGTGGCTGCATTTGTTTTTGTGCTTCTGTTAGACCCATGGAGTAAATATCCAGACTGTTTCATAATCTCTAAATTAAAGTGTCACCTCCTGCAAAGATTGTTTATCACCTAATCCTGCGATTGCTGCAACAATAACAAACCATTTCTGCTAAAGAGAGAGTGAACATGTGCATGCTCTTTTAATTAAAGCTGTGCGATCACATCTGAATGTTGAGGCATCCTCATGGTAAACATTAGAAGTATGACGTGCTCTTTAACATTCCTGCCGCTGTCACCATCCTGTAATTAAGCCTGGATGCTCCACATACCCCACAGTGGTGAGAAACACCTCCTCAGCAGCACAGACAGAAAACTATTTTAAAACAGAGCACTGCCGGGGTTCGCCTGTCAGATAAACTCTGTCATGGTTCTTGGATCTGTCTCATGTGAGCTCAAACACTCCAAAGGTTTTAGCTGTTAGAAAAACCAGAAAAGTCTCGAAGGCTGACAGGATCTGTCCTCACAGAAGCAAACGTCTGTCAACAATCTCTCTGCTTAGACACACTCGAACCCCTCACTCCTTCTCTCTGAGTGTGATCAACATTTGACCTCTGACCTCCTCCAAAATGATTATGAATACATGGGGTCAAAGATCAAGAGGTTTGGTTCTGCTGTGTAGATCTGGAGAATACGAGGAGAAACTTAACGGAGAAATAAGTATGGAGCTTCCTCTTCTCCTCATTGAATTAATTAAATGTTAAATATTATGATTCTCTAAGGACCTGAAGATTTTTTATTCATTCCTCACATCATTTGTTAACAGTTAGTGTTTTCTGTTAAATGTGAACGGTGTTAAATGTTGTCTTTTTACGGCTGCAGCATTGGTGAACAGCCCAAAATAAAACCAAGATAAAAACAGCTGTTTATCATGACTTTATAAACTCATTATCCTTATCAGAGTAGAACAAGACAAAATCAGATACTAGCAGGTCAGGAGAGAAAGGGAGGGATATATCACGTGCTATAAATCTGAAACCTTAAAGTGCTAACTTTGATTTAAAAAATGGGGGGATTTTGATAGAGAAACTGATGTGGAATCAAAGAAAATAAGATGATGGAGGCCGCCATATAGGAATTACAGTGGAGTATATGAGAAGGATCAGTTCACTTAATATGCCCTCTCTATCAGTACTCTCCAGATCATTTTCTTTTTTCTTTTTTAGCTGTTTAATTTCATTTTATCTATTTATTTTGCTCAGTTTTTTTTATTTTTAAAAGAGTTACTTATTATATTGTTATTAAGGTTGATTTATTTTTAATTCATTTTAAATATATTTCATTTATTTGATTTATCTATGCGTCTATTCAATACATTATTCAATATAAAACTGTTTTTTTCTTTTCTTTATATCTTATTTTAAATTTGTTTTTATCCAACTTTATTAAGTTAATTTAGTTGTTTATTTCATTTTACTGAAATAAAAACATGATACATTATTTTATCTTATTTCATTTGTCGCTAAAATTTTTTACTTAAGTCATGATTTTTTTATCTCTATGAAAATCTTTTTTAAATTTTCATTTTTGTTTGCTATTTTGCGGTATTCCATTGATTTTAATTTAAATTTATCGTATTTATGTTTTGATTAATGTTTTGTGAGTTATTTTATGCGATTTTTATAAAAACCTTTATCACTATGTTTAACTATATTTTGTTTCCATTTTATCATATAATATCTTTATTTTAGTTTATTGAGTAATTGTCTAGAAAAGTTATTAATACTTTCAGAGTTTCATTTGTTTAATTTATTTCCATTTTATATTATACTAGCTATTATCTAAGATTGGTCATTAATTTTGGTCATCTAATTTTACTTTGATTCAAACATTTGTGTTTCATTTATTTTACGTTGTTTTGTTTTATTTTATTTCTTTTGTTTCACTTCCTTTTAACATTATATTAGTTTTAATTTAAGTCTGTGGAGTTCTTTTATTTTTCAATTAAAATATTTTTATTGAATCTATCGTGTTATTTTGAATTTAATTAATTTAGTTTTGATTCCATTTTATCCTTTTTAGTTTATTTATTTATTTTAGTTAGTTTATTTAATTTTAATTAATATCTTTTTTATTTTTCATCTTATATTTTTGTATGATTTATTTTACTTCTTTTTTTTGGGGGGGGGGTAATCATAATTTTAAGTTTTACTTTATTTTCTTTGTTCCATCTTTATTTTTAATGATACTTGCTCTCATCCTGACCCAGTGGCAGATCCAGTGATACCCAGAGCTGAGCAGGAACATCTGAAACCTGATTAACTTCTTTAAAATCCTTACCAATGACTTTGTCCTGTTAACATTAATGGAGCTGTTATGCAGCTTTTCTTTCTCTTCTAGAAAATCAGATACTGAGCATACATTAACCTCCATTGGCTTGTTTTTACTAATATTACTATTCTAAAGGTGAGGTACATGAAAGTGGCCCTATCATCCTGATTTTTTCCTGTTTGTGGCCCGCAGTGAAAAAGTTTCTGTTTCCTGTTCTAATCCAAACTTGATGAAAAAGTCTTTACTGAGTCATATCAGTTAAAGGGGGAAGCAAAGCTGCAGATCTGATTTCCTGTTTCCTTGTAGAACATTCATCACTAACCAGTAATGTTATTGCTCCAGGATGACTTATCCACCATTCCTACCTGAACACAGAAACGCCCAAACTTTCAGCTCAGAGCAGCAGGCAAAGCTCAAGACTGAACCTTGTGGAATGTTCGACCAGTTACTAAAAGCTGGCTGAGTCGCTGTGAGAGCGTGTCACGGATGGTTCTCCTCCTAAAGGGGGGACATATCTGCTAAAACCAGGTCAATATGGCTCCCATTCTAAATGTCCCCATCTATTTTAGTCATAGAAAAAGGTTTTCATTTTATAGATTCTCACCGTGTGACGTGGTGTTCACATAGGCCATGGGTGTCAAACTCAAGGCCCAGGGGCGAATCCGGCCGTGGTACAGTTACATCCGGCACGCGAGATCATATCATATTCTTATTATAACTGGCCCTAAAATATGAGGTCTGCAGTTTTCCTTCAGTATAAAAATGTAAACTTAACCTTGATGATATCAAATATCCTCAAGTCATAAAAATGTGAAAAAAAGGGTTAAAAAAAAAAATTAGTGAAAAAGAAATGTGGTAAATTCATTTGTGTTTTCATTTCATATTTTCAATTTTGCATAGCACAATTATGACTTCTATCTATTATTCGGACTTTTATCTGATGTTTTGAGCTTTTACTATTTACTATTTTGACTTTTTATCCCGTATTTTGACCTTTTACATTTATTATTTGGACTTCTGGCTAATATTTAGGCTTTTTCAATTATTATTTTGATTTTTTATTTCATATTTTGGCCTTTGCAATTAATAATTTTGACTTTTTATCCTATATTTTGACCTTTTACATTTATTATTTGGACTTTAATCCAGAATCCGGCCCCTGCCATGATTGAGTTTGACACCCCTGACATTGGCAGTCTTAAAGGCTCGACTTGTCATCATGAACGTTGAAATAAAAATGTGATGCTGTTGTCATGCTGCAAACACACACCCAGTTGGAAACAGGCATGAGCAAACAATGACAACAGAACACTGTAAAGACAGCTTTAAGAGTCAGAGTCACCAAACAGACGATGGACTTGAGCCAAACACACAACACAAGTACATTTGTCACACAGTGGCCCACCCAGCTGATCTGTTTTCACAACAAAGGAAGTCTGAGAAGAGAGACTAAACCCCTTTGAAGAAGCCAGAACCAGGATGACAGACAAAACCAAAGCACTCTTTACATGTTCCTAATGTCTAAAAATCCTGAAACACAAGAAACAGACAATCTATCAGCAACACTCAGAAACAGCTGTGTTCACTCCTATAGAACAGCATAGAGAGGTGTGGTACATCTCTCCCTCAGAGTCGCTTTCATTCAGCATGCTCTCTACAAAACATGAAAGGAAAGACCACAGGTAGATTACTGTTTAAAGCTCAACAGCAGAACAATTCTCTAAAGACACAGCTGACAAGTTTGGGCAGAAACAGAGAAGAAGCAGCAGCTTCAGCAGACATGGACGGTGTAAGAGGAATCATTCTAAACTCAGTGAGACTAAGACTGCACTGCTGTTATGTAAGGACAGATAAACACAGAGAAGAAGACAAGCTGTTTAACTGCTGCTTCTGACCACACAGGGTTCACCAACGATTCAAGGGAGCTAGAATGACTGCTGGCTGGTTGAATGGCTCTGCATGACATACAGATGCAGGACTGTAAGTCCAGAGGGGGGTGAAGAAGAATTAATTTTGCAATCATTTTTCCTGTGTTACTGCAAATTACATTGGGTGTTTATAACTCCTTAAAGCCTGCTGTATCATTTTTGATACATACTTGTATGATACTTCTATCTAATCAATATGACCAATAAATGACAAAAAAAAAACTTCTGAATACAATCTGAAAAATGATAAAAATGCCCTCAAGTGGATCATCAGTTACCAAAAACAACTAATGTATCAAATGAGATTTTAAAAAATAGATGTGTTAAATTTTATGGAAATTTAGATTTTTCTGGATTTCATTAGAAAGTGAAATACATATTTCAGTTCCAAAAAATTAGAATTTTCTGGCTGTAATTTGTGTTTTCAGGCTTCAAAGGGTTAAGGTTTTTATTAGGGATCCACAATTTTATCGACCAGATATCGGTATAGAATATCAAAATTTGTGTTAATATTTACATCGGATATTTTGACCATAAATATCAGCATATAACCACTGTAAAATTTGTTCAAATATACTAATACATTAGTGGAGTTTAAGGCTGGACCAACAGACCTATGATGATCTGCTGTTACGCAATACTGCATCAATTGCATAGATGCAAACTTATAATTCCCACTAAATAGGAAGGTAGAGCATAAAAATCAGGTCATATTGGCAATAAGCTAATCACTGAAATCAAATAACTGATTGCCTTGGAGAGATGGATGTTTAAAAATATATTGTGAACAAAATATAACAATGTTAAAATGAAAATGCTTAAAGATAAGACATAAACATTTGAAAATAAAGTTGTTAAAATTGCATTTCTTCATGGTGGTGGGGGTCCACGGAATAAATTATTTTCTCTTGGGGGAGGCTCACTTTTCTGTACTTTGAAAACCCCTGATTTATAGCTTCCAGTCACATGACCAGCACAGAAGGCTGGAGGGCACTAGCAGCTACCGTTGAACACTACGTGGAGCTGCAGCACTTGACATTTTATCCTCCATCTCTTCAAATCAACACATTTACATCACCTGACAGCTGCAGAAAAACATGTCAGACCCTTCGACAGCACAGGAAACTTTTTCAATCACTAAAATCAGAAAAGTCCCAGCAAGAACTGAGCCTCAGTGATGTTTACAAACTGGTATATCTTGGAGATTCCTTCTCCTCACACCACCGTCACCATACAAGTCTGCAAAAGTACGGACAGTTTGATGTGTTTATGATGTGTTTGGGTGAATAATCTTTCTGTTTCAGAAAAGAAGGGCAACTATCAAAGCATAAATGAGTGCTAATTGTCTAATGTTAATTAGTTTGCATTACTTGATATTATTATGACGATCACTGTCAGCTGTGAGTCAGTGTTCTGGTGCTGTAATGTTAAAGACAGTCAGATTTCGATCTAGTTAACACGATTTTTGACAGCAGGATTAGAAGTATGTTTGCTGCTAAGCTATTGTGCCCTGAAGGAACAACACATCATCTAACTGTCTGAGGTATGCATTAGTTAATTACAAAAGCATAACACAACTAAATGGGATTTTAACTGAGCAAGTCTAATTCATTTCAGTCTGATCCGAGCAGTCTACAGATGCATGATCCTTTGGAGACAACACAACAGATGATTAGGTGCAGCCGTAACGCTAACTATCTGAGACACCTGAGCTGGAAGTAGGGCTGGGCAATTAATCGAAAATTAGATGAAATTGCAATATGGCCCGCTGCAATTTTCAAATTGCAAAAGGTGCAATATTTCTTTGACCTGAAATTTGTGTCAAAATAACAGTTTTTGTTTTTGTTTTTTTTGCAGCAGCAGCAGCAGATGTTATGCATGAGATATCATGCAATCATTCAAACGCCATTTTTTTAGAACAGTCTACAAAAAAATCCTACCTTCTTCATTTTTGTACTTTTTTCTTATTAAATATAAGAATGACAAAAATCTTTTAATGCAACAATTCATAACCAATTTGCAACACGAGTCAAATTCATCAGAATTAGACACTTTCAAAGAATTCTTCAGCCCATGTTTAGAAATAAGAAAAGTTAGGGAATAATCGCATATCAAATCACAATTGCAATATTGGGGAAAAAATCGCAATTAGATTATTTCTCAAAATCGTTCAGTCCTAACCGGAAGGTGCTTCATAACGTTTTCTCACCATAGCTGACTGCTTCAAAGATTGGCTGCCTTTGTTGTAAATCATTTAAGAAAATGATCCCCATAATTAAACGTAAACACGACGAGGACTTTCCCAGCTAATGCCAAAATGCAGGACATCAAAGTGTCGTCAAAGCTGCTGTCACTCCAAGAACAAACCTGTATAGACAGCAGTCATATACATGGTGCTGCACGTTCACATCACAGGAATGCACCCGCCCACGGCAGCGGCCTGACACACCTTAATCTGACATCCACCCTGGATGGTTCATCAGGGCTGAGACAGTTACAGGTCCTGTGATTGTGAACAAAGTGCTGTTGTAACTGTGACTGTGGAGGCAGCAGGGCGGTGCGTGGACTGGGGAGTTTCTGTTTTTAAAGGACTCTTGTTGTGCTACTGTACTCTAACACAGTGACATGTTCCCATGTCGAGGCTTCACACTGATGGGTGTGTCAGGTTTAGGACTTCACACCAACAGAACATATTTTCTTTCTTTTTGTTTCTTAGGCAGGAGAGAAAAACTTCACACTCTAGGATTTGACATCAATAAAAGGAGCTCATAGTGAGGCGGACTTGTGTGTGATCTGACCTCCTCAGGTTCAGGGCTCTTTACTGGGCTGGACAAACGGCTGAACACGGACGACTGCCCACTGACGCTCTGAGAAAAAAAAAAGGGAGAGAAATGAATAGATGGTCAGACTTGATTAAAATAACGATGGTCACTGGTCAGTATTCCTGGCTACCATTATGCCCTGAAGACACAAGAACACTCCAAGCAACTCAGAAAAAAGGTTATTGAAAAGTTGAAGTCTGGGGATGGAGACAAAAACATGTTCAAGGTTCTGAACATCCTCCAGAGTTCAGTTAAATCCATCATGAAGACGTGAAGGAATATGGTGCATGTGGAAATCTGCCTAGATCAGACTGTCCTCACAAACTGAGTGAGACTGCAAGAAGGAGATTAGTGAGAGAAAGACAGTGTTGAAGAAAACTAAGATTCAATCTGGACTAGAGTTCACCAAAAGGCATGTGGGAGACTCCATGGCCAAGAGGAAGAAAGTTCTTTGGTCTGATGAGACCAAAATGGAGCTTTTTGACCATCAGATAAGATGCCAAACACACCATCCCCACTGTGAAGCATGGTGGTGGCAGCATCATGCTGTGGGGATGCTTCTGGAAGGCTCCTAAAGGTAGAGGGTAAATGAATGCAGCAAAATACTGGAAAATCCCGGAGGGCAATCTTATTCAGTCTGCAAGAGAGATGCAGCTTGGGCGAAGATTTATTGTCCAATGAGACAATGAGCAAAAAAATACAGCGAAAGCAACACAGCAATAGTTTAAAGACAACAAGAGGAATGTTCTGGAGTGGATGAGTCAAAGCGCAGATCTCAATCTAAAAGAGAATTTGTGGCTGGACTTGGAAAGGGTTGTTCACACCTGATCCCTGTACAACCTGACAGAGCTTGAGCAGTAATGGAGTAAAATTACAGTGTCCAGATGTAGCAGCCTGATTGAGACCTGCCCACACAGACTCAGTCACATTTTTCATTTAACTGACATCACTTTGTAGAAATCTGTTTAAGCCAAATCATATTGACCATGAATGACTTATAAAATCAATAAAAGGGCAAAACATTGAAGGAGGTGAATACTTGTAAAGGAGACTTTAAAACAGCAGTATTCAGAACAGAATAAGACTTAAAATAGGGATGCACAATGGGAGAAAAGCAAAGCTTTTCAGTTAAAATTCATGTAATACATGGTTAAGGCTAAGAGTTTCAGTACAGGGGAGAAAGAGAGAGAGAGAGAGAGAGAGAGAGAGAGAAAGGAGCCTCAGCCACAGCTCTAAAAAGCCAATCGTCCAGTTGACTGGCCTGCAAGCATGTTCTAAAGTTAACAATGGCTATCAGTAGTTATGGGAACATGATTAACGGAACCAAAGAGTGTGTTTTTTTTCTGCTGCAATTTCAGATTAAAAAATGACTCAAAGGATTAAAGGCATGATTTTGGTGCTTCTGCAATGACTTGGCTTTGGACGTCCTCTAAAACAGGGGTTCTCAATGTTGGGGTTGGGACCCCATTGGAGGTCGCAAGACACTGAGAGGGGGGTCTCCAGATGCCTTAGAAAAACTAAGAACATTTTCGAATTATACCATGCCACTTTACACCAATTTTGCCTAATTTTGACACATTTTTGCAACTCAAAACTCATTTTTTGTCAATTTTAAACCCTTTCCACCACTTTTTTCTGCCTGTTTTTGCCACTTCTAAACCAAATCTTGCCACTCTCTGCCCATTGTTGGCTATTACCCTCTTTTACCACTTTTAAAGGCACATTACACAATTTGATATGCCCATTTTTGCCAGTATCTGACTATTTCTGCTTCAGCTAGACCTTTTTTGCAAGTAAATATCAATTTTCATTCAATTTCACTAAACTTGCACCTATTTTCGCCACTTCAACGCCATTTCAGCCACGTTTGGATCCCCTTTTACCACTTAATATGCACATTTTGTCACTTTAAGCCATTAATAACCCATTTTTTTGTTATTCTTTGCCACTTCTATCTAATTTTTGGCATTTCTAACCCATTTCTGCTACTTTTAAAATCTAATTTCACCACCTTTCCCACCATTTCTTGCCATTATTAACCCATTTTAGATATTTTATGTACTTTAATTCTGTTTTCAACAAAAGGATTTACATTTTCAAGAGGGCTACCTACTACACAAATGAATTAAATTGTTTTTCTTTAATAAGAGTGGTTATTATTCAGGTTAAATCTAAAATACCACAGTTTAACTTTACAGTGGATCATGATTTTGCTTACCCCAGTCTGGCTGGGCCCACGAAAGCTCCCCCCGTTATCCCCCTAATGGGCAGCCTTGTCCCCACATGACTATTATAGAACGCTCATGGCTGTGTTCAACCACCTTCAGCTGCAGTGCGGGTCCCGGTCTCTGGCACCTTTATTTTGGGGGCCGCAGACTGAAAAGGCAGAGAAGCACTGCTCTAAAAAACCAGAGCTAACTTGTTCTTGTCTTGACCTGCCAAAGTCTCGCAGTGACAGCCTGAAATTTGACCTGAACTTTGCTCTGATAGTTTCTGATTAAACCATTAATCATCACAGAGCAAAACCACAGAGACAATTACTGACTCCACCTTAAACTCTGTCGACTGTTTTCCCTCCAATTTCACCTCGGCTCAAACTCTACTACAGTGCATGCTGGGTTGGTATTTGAGGCCTAGTTTGACCTGGACTAAGCTGTTAATAACAAAACAAACTCTGTGGTGATTGTTCTTTGGAAACCTGACACTGATTTGTCCACTGACAGAGGTGGAGAACTGAATTTTTCTTGTGAAACTGACAAAAGAAAACACTGAAGGGAGTATTTTTCAAAACTTCCTTTTAGGAGTAAAGAAAAAACTAAGAAGTTTAAATAAAATAAATAAAAAAATTCAAAATGTGCTAATACTAGAGCAGATCCCACGATCCAACCTGTGATGAACAGAATCCTAGCCAAAAGAAGTGATCCAACCAGGTGGAAGAATGTGTTTGTCTTTTAATGTGAGGGTGCGCCCGCCAGCGGAGTTTAACCGGGTGTGGCAGCGGTGCGATTTTATCAAACACACCATCATCATTAGACTCAGAGCACCGTGACTGAGACAGCAGAATAAGCTCAATCAGTACAGGGACAAAAACAGGACTCCTGGAACAAAAACAGAACCAGGAGCTGAGGGAGCAGAGAGAGTAAAATAAAATAACGATTATTTCTATCCAGTGGAGGAGAGCTGATATGACTCAGATTTCCAGTGAAGTTATCATGTAAAGCATCAAGAGAGAGCAAAGGTCACAGGAGGAGATTATTTATCAGAACAGGAGAGTTTTCTAGTGAGCCATAAAAGACCAGACTGATGCCTAGGAAAACTGATCAATGAGGAGAAAGAGTCCGAAAGAAACAACAGAGAGAGCAATGATCCTCCTGTGATGCAGAGCAAACAGGTGTTACTGATCAGAGAATAAACTATTCATAATGCTGCATTAAACCTTGGTGTTGTCAATGTAAATCAGGGGTGTCAAACTCAAGGCCTGGGGGCCTTTGCATTTCACAGTTATGACTAAAAGTTATGGTTTGGAATTTTTATTTCATATTTTAACCTTAACATCTCATAACTATAACTTTTTGTCTCATATTTTTAACTTTAAATCCTATTTTGACCTTTTAAAGTCATGATTTTGACCTTTTTCTCAATATTTTGACCTTTTTCAACTCCTAACTTTGATTTTTATTTCATTTTTTACCTTTAAAACTCATGATTTTTAATTTTATTTCATATTTTGACATTTTAAACTCACCATTTTGATGTTTATTTCATATTTTGATTGGTAAATATAGTTTTTAATTTTATCTCTGTTTTGCTGACCATTTCAACTCCTAACTTTCACTTTTATCTCATTTTTTTATCTTTAAAACTCATGATTTTTTATTTTATTTCATTTTTGACTTTTAAAACTCAAGAATTTTAAATTTAACCTCATATTTTGACATTTTAAAATCTATGTTTCAATGTTTATCTCATAATTTTTGACTGTTAAAAATCATGGTTTCAGTATTCTCATATTTTGCCTTTAAAAAAAACATTAATTTGACTTTTAATGTCATGTTATTACCTTTTAAACCTTTAAGTTTGACTTTTTATCTCAGATTTTGAGTTTTTAATCATCATGTTGACCTATTAATCTGAAAATCATTTAGGTTAATAGTTAATAGTCAGTGGTTAAATGTGGACCCTCTTAGGCCCCCTCTTAGGTTAGACCCAGATTCAGAATTCGGCCCCCGCTGTGACTGAGTTTGACACCCCTGCTCTAATGCTTCATAAAATTAGCATAAATGCAGCTTTTACTCTTTTAGTTTGCTTCATTTTGAAACAACTTAACATGGACTAAGCAAAAAAAATCAACCTGGGGTAATCAGCTTGAGGTTTGGTTAAACTGGATTCTGTGTTTATTTTAGGATTAGTTTAGGTGCCGATGGCCGAAAAGATCAAATCTTTCACTGAGTATTATATAAATATTTATTTTTCTACAAACCTGTTCTCCTCCTTCACTAAATGAGCTTCAACTTTTCAACTCTTGAATGTTTACTTTATCTATTTATGTTCAAACAATGCAAAAGTCTTACCTGAAGAAATACAGAGAGCTGCAAGCATAAATCAACTATTTAATACAGTGATACTCAATGTGTGGCTCTTTAATGTCTTAATTTTAAATATTATTCCCCCAGAGAACCTTATTTTTTGCCCATTTTTGCCCCTTTGACTGCTTTTTCCCCATTTTAGTCAATTTCCACCCATTTTTGCCACATTTTTGCCACTTTTGGACCATTTTTGCCATCCGTGACTCATTTTTTTGTCACTTCTCACTCGTTTTTGCTATTTTCTGACCCTTCTTCCGCTTTTTCTCGCCATTTTCGCCCCTTTTCACACAATTATGCTGCATTTTGACCATTTTTGCCACCTTTAATTTACTTTTCATGCTACTTAAGCTGTTTTTGCCACTTCTCACTACTTAGATTGTGGCTCTTTGGCTCTTTGTTTGAGCAGGGTTGAGTAACACTGATTTAATACAAAGACAACATACTTAGCAAACGCCATGATTAATGCAATTTAAAATCAAATCTTGTACGTCTGGTTGGCGCTTCGGTGATGGTGATTTTAATCTAAATAGGCAGAATAATCAACATATTTCTCAGTAACTGTAGAAGAAATTAAGTAGGCCTGCACTAGATCACTTTAAGATATTTTCAATATTTACAAAAAATACTTGGATAAAAAATCATCTCCTGAAACCGTACAATCTCAAAGTCCTATACATTAGTCTATGTCCTGAAACAAAGTGAGGTTTTAGCTCTCGTACGTGTTTACCATGTATGTATCTTCACCGCCACAGCTCAGCCCTGTCCATCCTATGAACCCGTTTATCTCCGACCATCAGCTGTGAAAACTTAAAGCTCCATGTCGGAATTAATAAGTCAGCGCTGCTATGACAGAATCATGCTTACACCGTTTTAAACATGAGGTCGACCTCTGACCAACGAGCCTGATTGTGACTGACAAACCAATAACACGCTCTTCAGACATTTTAACAGCCTGCTGTGATCAATGACTGATTTATGTGTGAACTTTTTCTCAAAACAAAGATCCTCTTTACAGATTGATGATGACATTTAACAGAAAGCTGACGAGAGGCCTGACCCTGTCCACACAGGTCAAAGTGATGCTCATCCTCAGCTCTATATATCAGGTATTGTTATTCTTATAATCTAATGCAATGGCTCCCAACATTTTCCTTAGGCCCCCCAACACTCATATCTAAGAAAAGCTAACCCTCTAATACCCATTTGGAAAAATTAAACATCAATTTTAATTATTTTCTTTGAAAAAATCCCAACATAATAGGCCTACATACATTTGTTCTTGACAAAATATCTATGCATATGTCACAATACTGTGACAGTGTATAATACAGAGGGTCTGTTCATGTTTAAGAAAAAAACTCAAAATTCTTAAATCTAAAAAGTTAATTACAAGAAAAAATACACTTTTTTAACTTTAAAAGTTGGAAATGTACTTGAACCAAAATTTAGACATTTTCAGAATATAAAGTTGAAAATCCCACCACTTTTTTCAGCTTTGTTGGTTTTTTTTTACTTTACTTTACACTGTTGTACATTTTAGGTTTTAAAACTTTACATTTCTGAGTTTTTGGCGCCAAAATTTAAGCCTTTTTAAACTTTGAAATTTCAAGTAAATTTCAGAATTTTTGAACCCTAAAATTCTGAGTTTGACTCTTTGTAAACAGACAGGATCTCTTTTATTCTAAAGTCAGGTCCATACATAGCAGGCTTTTTACGGCATGCATTTGCTGATATATATATTAGGGATGTGACAAGACACTTATCTCACGAGACGAGACAAGATTTGGGCCCACGAGACGAGACTAGATTTTATACCTTTTTTTAATTTTGGAAAAAAAAATACATGGGTGGATAATATGTCCTCTATACAGCTGAAAGTCATTATTGCAGTGCATTCAGGTCTATTAAAACATGTTTGAATTAAGTACTGAATAGGCTATTAATGCTTCCAAAGAGTATCTTTTGTCTAACTTTGACTCAAACTGTACATTTTAATGCTCTTCAAATCAAACCTTTCATTTTAAGAGTCTACAAAATCTTTAATTTACTACACTATGCACTCATCGCTACAATTACAATAACTATTTTTAGTATTATACTTAGTTATATATAATAAAAGCATTTAGATTATTTTTAAAGTACTTTAAGCACTGTTTACAACAGACTGAAATAAAAAGAGCTACATCAGCAGAATCAAAGTATTTATCATCCTCTTTAAGGACGTCCATATTTAAAACACTCAAAATAAATCTTTAAGTCAATAACTTGTAATTTACAGAAACAGATTATTTGATCATTTTGTGGTCTATTTTCTCATATGAGCTTTAACAGTGTTGGACACATGAGCGTGTGTGTTATTGTGTGTGCATTGGTGACAGTGTGTGTCTCTGTCTGCTGTCATACAACAAACAGGGGATGTTTAACTGAGGCTCTAACTTCGCTTATTGGAGCTAACATGGCGCTCAAACAGAGTTTGTTTTGCTAAGTTTACCGTTACGCTACACATGCCAAGCTTCTAGAAGCGTTCATCTCTGCCTGAAGATCAGCAGTGGTCTTCCTTCTGTCTCTAGTACTTCAGATCTTGAGGTGTCTGACATCTGCTTCAGTTAACTTTGGTTTCTTGCCTCTTCCTTGGCGCATTTTGTCAATACCAGTCTGGGCAATTGACTCCAAAGCATAGTGGACCCACTGTGAGAACACTTTATGTCTTTCCCTATTTGTCTCAGAGACCATCCAGCATCATGAAGTGCTTTAATGCAGACTCCTTCATTTTCAGTGAGCGTTTTTTGATGTTTTTTGAACAGGAATGAGGAATTTCAAACTGAATTTACCCAAATTTGAGCCGGCTCTGGGGTTCTCTGAGAAGTCAGAAATTAATCAAGCATAACATTCAACCACTAAAACTTATTTTTCTGTTCAGGAATGCAAGTAAATAACTATGATTTGGCATATTAATCAAGAAAAATTCATGTGCTTTACTATATTCTCAGTTTTTTTGTAAATCAGTAAATTTGAAAATTCATGGATAACAATAATAATTATATTTTAGCATTAAAAATATTATTTCTGTTAAAGAGCTTCAACATATTGGTGTATTAACCATTGCAGAAACATAAAAAATGATTTTGGTAATTACCAATGCTGTTAATTTAGGGCAACTGTGGCATAAACATTACTTTGGGTGGTGGTCTAATAAATTTGTTGAGCACTGTATAAACAACTATTATCATACTGTTGAAGACAATGGATGGCTCTTGATTTGACATGGAGGCTTTTATTTTGAAATGCTCAACTTTCCCAGTGGTCATATAACTTCCTTTTCCTCAGGAATTCAATTAAATGAAGAAAACAAAATATTGGAATTGAAAAAAAAAAAAAAACATTGGTCAGTGTAGTTTCTGGCAGATCCATTTCCTGGTTGAAACCAGACTCAAAATACAGGAGAAACTGTTGTTATTCCATTTTTGACCACAAGTGGAAAAAAATGGAAAAACAAGTCATTTTCCATTTTTTCATTTTGGTCAAAAAACGGAAAAACGAATAACAACATTTTTAAAAACGGGGTCGAATTTTCGTTTTTCACTTCTGTTATTTTGCTTTCTTCATAAAATGAAGAGGGAAATTGGAAAACAGCTATTTTTTTTTTCATTTTTTCCCTCTATGGTAAAAAAAAAAACAAAAACAAAAAAAAAAACGGAATAACGACAGTTTCTCTTGTTTTTTCAGTCTGGTTTCAACCAGAAAATGGATCCGCCAGAAAGTACACTGACCAAAAATTGGACCCCTTTTTTTAAAATGTCATTATTCGTTTTTCCATTTTTTTCATTAGTTGTCAAAACCGGAAAAATAGAAAAGGTTTTTCCATTTTTGGTCAAAATTGGAAAAAACGGAATAACAACGGTTTCTCCTGTTTTCTCAGTCTAGTTTCAACCAGGAAATGGATCTGCCAGAAAGTCCACTGACCTAATTTAGTCCTCATATGTGCACTATGATGCTGATAGTATCATGCATTCCTGGTAAAACAAAAACAGACTTAAATGTGCATTCTGCCTCTTGCTATGGGCATATTTAACCAGAGTGTCTCATCTGTTTTCAGTATGACTCACCATCTCATCATTTTGATTTTTAATCTTGTAATTCTGCATTTTGATCGTACTGTTTTTTTAATAATTACCTAACTTTAGTATATTTTCTTTTTTCGAGCTTCCATGGATGGTTACTAACAGCAGCCTGAGTGTTAGCCACAGGGGTCTTCTTTCAGCATCACTTTAGTGCACTTTAATCTTATCTAACTGTCCCTAGAGCCAGTTTAGGACAAGTATGTTTATTATAATAATAAGGAGCAGGTATCAAACAGTGGCTGTAGTCCTGTTCCACTAAGTAAATCATGAACTGAGGGCTCACCTCTCGGGTGCTCCTCTGCTGGAACATGAGGTCAGACTCCTGGCTGCTGACGCTCAGGTGGGTCATCCCCTGCAGGGCGGTCACTCCCTGCAGGTACACCGGAGACATCAGCTGCTGCACCGTGGGCGGCTGCATGAAGACGTAGGACGGCTGCTGCACGGCCTGCTGCACCGGGACCAGGTACCTCACTGTCTCATAGTTACCGTTCACTGTGTACGGTAACGGAGACACCGGCGCAGGAGAGATCACCATGTTGGTGACCGGCTCCGGGGAGGCCACTTTAACGGTCCGGTAGGTCGTAGTCTGCTGGCTCGTTTGGACAGACATGTTGATGAGGTGGAGGAGCGGATCAGCTCAAATCCAACACAACAAACGGGGGAGAAAAACGAACACAGCTGCCGAAAAGTTTCCCTCGATGGCTGTCGGAGAAAAGCGCGCAGACTCCACGGTTTGTTTCCTGTAGAGAGGATTTCAGCGCTGGAGGAGCGGAGACGTGAACCAGTCCGGGCTAACTTCCTCCTCTGCTGGGTGAACTGGAGAGGAAAGTCCGGTTAGAGGAGTCTATTCAACCAAACGTGAGAGGGAGGCGCTCTGCCCGCTGCTCCTCTCCATGCAAATAATAATAGTGATGCAGGAGGAGGAGGGCGGGGCCAGAGGAGGGCGGGGCTAGAGGAGAAGGAGGCTGGTACGAAGGTTATCTGTCACTATGACAGTTTGCGAATTCGGTTTCTGCTTCTGTTTTAACTTTAGAGTGCTTTTACTCCAGCTGCTGACCTAAACACTGCAGATTGATTAGAAACTTAAAACTAAAACTGAATATGGGGGACAGAAATTGTGATTCTTTCGTCTACTACACCTCTGTTATCAATAAATAGGGAATTATGAACTATTGACCTTTTAATTTCACTAAGACACAAACGTGAGGATGTCAGCTTCACCTTCATTAAGAGCAGCAGTCAGCAACTACGTTTTCACAACAACATTTAGAAACTCTGAGGGCTGGACTTGGGCCCCTTTTCACTACTGTTTTGCCATATTTTTGGCACGTTTGATACATTTTTGATACTTTTTGCCTCTCTAACCCATTTTTTTTCGCTCTTTAACCTCTTTTCACGACTTTGCTAAGCTATTTGTGCTGTTTTTGCCACTTTTAACCCATTTTTCATACTCTTTTACCTCCTTAGCCCAATTTTTAAATTCTTTAGCCCATTTTAAACCACTTTTCCTGCATGTTCCATCTCATTTGTGCCCCTCTTTTATTAATTTTTGCCACTTTTCTTCTATTTTTGCCACTTTTTAACCCCTTTTCATTACTGTTTTGCACTATTTTTGCCACTTTTAACCCATTTTTGATACTTTTGCCCCTTTTTTCCTCTTTTACCAATTTTAACCCCCTATTTAAACCATTTTTTCTGCATGTTTTACCCACTCTTTAATCAATTTTGACCACTTTTTAACCCCTTTTCATTACATTTTTCAACAGTTGTTGCAACTTTTAAATCAATGCTTGCAACTTTTCACCCATTTTGGCACTATTTAACTCCTTTTTTTAAACTTTCCTACCAATTATTCCCCTTGTGTGCCACTCTCTCAGACATTTCCACTATGTTGCCAGGATATTTGTGCCACATTTTTGTCTTGTTTAATCCATTTTTGATACTTTTTGCCCCTTTAACCCATTTTTTAGACACATTTTAACCCTTTTTGGCAACTTTCTTGCCTATTGTTGCCCCTGTGTGCCACTCTTTAACCCTTTTCCACTTCTTTGCTAGGGTATTTGTGCTGTTTTTGCCACTTTTTGCACTATTTTTTCCTCTTTTAACACATTTTTGATACTTTTGCCCCTGTTTTTCTCTTTCACCATTTTTTGCCACATCTTAACCTCTTTACACCACTTTATCCACCATTTTCTGTCCCTTTGTTCCACTCCAAAACCCAGTTTGCCATTTATCACCCATTATTTTTTATTTTTAACACTTTTGCCAACCTTACCCCTTTTTTTAAAATATCTTCTCAGCAGATGGAAGCATGAAGGTCTCTCAGATCTCCGGGTGGACGGCTGACAGTGTTGACTCTGGACTTGATAAAGACCATCAGACCATCAGCAGCAGATGACATGGGACCCTAAGCTACCTCTGACTGTTAAAACACTAGAGTTGACCTGAAGGTGAAGACCTGAAGGGTTCTGGGCCCCTGGTTGTCTCAGACTCTGGGACCTCGATTTACAAATGAAATTCTAAATTGACTTTAATCTGAAAACAAGACTTTGGACCACTGAGTCATGGTCCGGATCGTTTCCCCTTAGCCCAGGTGGGAAGCTTATAATGTCTGTGGTTTAGGACTGGCTCTGCATTAAGAACACCACACTCGTACTCCATTTCCTGGACCTGCCTGGGTGCTGGTTCTGGATCCACTAACTCCAGTCTCAGTCCAGTCCTTGTGAAGCCCCCCTAAGTTCTTCAGTCTTCTTCTTTTGACAATCGTCTGAAGGCTGAGCTCATCCCTGTTGCTTGTGCTTCTTTTCTTACCACACTTTTCCTTTCAGTCAACTTTCCGTGAATAAGCTTTGATCCAGCCTCTGAGAACAGCCTGACCTTCCAGCAGTGACCTTCTGTGGCTTACCCTCCTTAAATATCTCTGATACAGCCTCTGAGAACAGCCTGACCTTCCAGCAGTGACCTTCTGTGGCTTACCCTCCTTAAATATCTCTGATACAGCCTCTGAGAACAGCTTGACCTTCCAGCAGTGACCTTCTGTGGCTTACCCTCCTTAAATATCTCTGATACAGCCTCTGAGAACAGCCTGACCTTCCAGCAGTGACCTTCTGTGGCTTACCCTCCTTAAAAATCTCTGATACAGCCTCTGAGAACAGCCTGACCTTCCAGCAGCAACCTTCTGTGGCTTACCCTCCTTGTGGAGGAAGTCAGTGGGTGTCTTCTGGACATCTGTCAAGTCAGCAGTCTTCCCCATGATCGTCGTTGTGAAAACTAAACCAGAGTGAATGAAGGCTCAGGAGACCTTTGCAAATTTGACTTTTCAGAAATATTATAATATTTTGAGATAATGGATTTTTTTATTTTCATAAGCTTTGAGCCGTAATCATCATAATCAAGGGCACCGCAACACGTTTAGTTTATTGGAATAGGTACCTACGGATTATTTGATCACATTTTATCCACTGGAGACATCCCCTAGGGCACTTTACAACATTTCGCCCACTGGAAGAACAACCAGGGGTCATTGTTTACCCCCTTTTACTCACTAAAAGGATACCTTTGCTAGCATTTAACCATGTAATGCCCACTTGAAACACAATCATGTCCACCTTTTCAATGACTTTATACTTTTCAATAAGATTTTAATTTTCTTATTTAAACAAAAGGTTTGCAGGATGACAAGGTGCTTGAAATAACACAAAAACATAACCATCTTTGGTGCTATAATGGATAGTTCAGACCTAAAACTTCAGTCCTTGAACACACTTTAAAGTTTAAGGAGTGAGGATGACAAAAACCTCATCTGCTGGTTCCTCTTAAAACTCCACCACATTCTTACATCCTGCCTGCAGAAATGTCCCCATCTTCCCATACAGATAACTAATGCTATCTGCTGTTTTCTGCCAAAAATATTGTGCAAGAAAACGTGTTGAAAAAAACAAATGAAGTAAAAACGCTGCTAAGTCTTTGGCAGCCACTAGAGGGAGACAAAGGGCCACTGATGCCAACATGTAGATTGTCATCTACTTTGATGTTACCTACATCAGGAATGTCAAACTCAGTCACAGCAGGGGCTGGATTCTGAATTAAGGTCTGACCTGAGGGCCTAACAGGGTCCACATTTAACCAAACTGTTAACCTAATTTTCACCAGTAATAAATTATGGGAAAAAAAATTAGCACTGATGAAAAGTGATTTTGGATTTAAAAAGTCAAAATGATAAGTTGCAAGGCATAAAATCTGAAATAAAATGTCAAACTTATTAGTTCAAGGGTCAAAACATAAAATTAGATGTTACAATAATGCTTAAAAAAGGCAAATATATTAAAAAGAAGGTCACACTCATGTTTTTAAAGCCAAAAATATGACTTACAAGTTAAAAGGGTGCATCTAAAATGTCAAAATATGAGATAAAGGTTGAAATAAAAAATTGAAAAGGTCAAAATATTAGATAAAAAGTCTAATAAAAATTGAAAAGGTCACAATATGAGACAAAAAGTCAAAATGATTAATTTACAAGGCTGAAATGATTAGATAAAGTCAAAAATATAAGTTTAAAAGGTTAAAATATGTGACAAAAGTCAAAATTATACATTGAAAATTGTCAAAATATGAGATAGAAAGTCAAAATATCAAATGTTAAAGTTCAAAATATGAGACAAAAGCCCAAATAATCAATTGAAGTCATAATGTTGCAGTGCAAAATTGAAAATATGAAATAAAAACACAAATGAATTTCTTTTACCACATTTCTTTTTGTGTAACTATTTTTATTCTCTATTTTTTTTTCACATTTTTATGACTTAAGGATATTTGATATCATCAGGGTTAAGTTTACATAATATATATACTGGAGGAAATCTGCAGACCTCATATTTTTGTGCCACTTATTTTAATAAATATGATATGATCTTGCGGGGGGGGGGGGCAATTACCTTTTCACACAGGGCCAGATAGGTTTGACATTTTTCCCTTAATAAATAAAATCATGTAGTAACTATATTGTGTTATTTGGGTTGTCTTTGAGAGATTTTAAAATTGGTTTGATCTTAAACGTTTAAGTGTGATAAATATGCAAAAAAAAAAAAAAGAGAGTCAGGAATCAGAGAGGGGGCAAATACTTCTTGCCACTAAGTAAAGCCCATATTTATTGTAAAACTGTGCTTCTACTCTATACTTTATGTAAACTTTAAATATTTTTTACTTTTACATGAGTAGATTTATAGTCCAGCACTTTAGCTTCAGTAAATTTTAACTAGACCCACTGTGGTTTTACTCGAGTACAATCATGTACTTCATCCACCTCTGCTGTTTGAGTGCTAGTTTCCTTTCCTCCATCCAAACAACAGCTCTTCTGAGTCGATCCAAATGATCTGGATCTCTTAAATATGGATTTCCTGTCACTGCAAGGGAGACTGACTGACATCAGCTGCTAAAAACACAGGTAAGAGAGTAAAATGTGCTAAACCAGTGGAAACAGGCCTACATGAGCGGGCTGTCCAGGTATTAGACTGAGGATTTTTTCGATTAATCCCTGCTGCTTTCACTGCGAGTTCAATTATTTTTATTATTTTTAAAATTATCATCAAATACGAGTAGATACAAGTACAAGCAGAATTCTGAGCAGTCACAGAGTTAGACCATCACTTGAACAATAACAAAAACTCTGTACTATTGTATATACTCAGTGTACTTACTCCCGTATCATTGTATATACAGTTGAAACCAGAAGTTTACATACACTATATAGAAAGGCACATAAACTTTATTTCAGATTAAACTTTTCCTGTTTTTGGTCCATTAGGATTACCAAAATTATTTCTATTTGCTAAATGCCAGAATAATGACAGAGATCATTTTTTAGACATTTTTTTATTATTTTCTTGAGAGTCAGAAGTTTACATACATTTCATTAGTATTTGGTAGCATTGCCTTTAAACTGTATGACTTGGGTCAAACATTTTGGATATGCTTCCACAAGCTTCTCACAATAGTTTGCAGGAATTTTGGCCCATTCCTCCTGGCAGAACTGGTATAACTCAGCCAAGTTTGTAGGCTGCCTTGCTCGCACATGCCTTTTCAGCTCTGCCCAAAGATTTTCAATGGGATTGAGATCAGGGCTTTGTGAAGGCCACTCCAAAATATTGACTTTGTTATCCTTAAGCCACTTTGTAACCAGTTTGGCAGTATGCTTAGGGTCATTGTCCATTTGGAAAACCCATTTTCGCCCAAGCTTTAACTTCCTGGCTGATGTCTTGAGATGTTGCTTCAGTATTTCCACATAATGTTCTTTCCTTATGATGCCATCTATTTTTGTGAAGTGCACCAGTCCCTCCTGCAGTAAAACAACCCCACAACATGATGCTGCCACCCCCTTGTTTCACAGTTGGGATGGTGTTCTCAGGCTTGCAAGCTTCCCCCTTTTTTCTCCAAATGTAATGATGGTCATTATGGCCAAAAAGTTCAATTTTAGTTTCATCAGACCACAGAACATGTCTCCGAAAATTAAGCTCTTTGTCCCTGTGTGCATTTGCAAACTGTAATCTGGCTTTTTTATGTTTCTTTTGGAGTAATGGCTTCTTCCTGGGAGAGTGGCCTTTCAGCCCATGTCGGTACAGGACTCGTTTGACTGTTGATAATGACACACTCTTACCAGCTTCAGCCAGCATCTTCACAAGGTCTTTTGCTTTTGTTCTTGGGTTGAGATGCACTTTTCGGACCAAAGCACGTTCCTCTCTGGGACACAGAACCCGTCTCCTTCCTGAGCGGTATGATGGCTGGACATTCCCATGGTGTTTATACTTGTGTATAATTGTTTGAACAGATGAACGTGGCACCTTCAGGCATCTGGAAATTGCACCCAAGGATGAACCAGACTTGTGCAAGTCCACAATTCTCTTCCTGATATCTTGGCTGATTTCTTCTGATTTTCTCATGATGTTACACAAAGAAGCAGTGTGTTTCAGGTGTGCCTCTAATTAACTCAAATGTTGTCAATAAACCTATCAGAGGCTTCCAAAGACATGACATCATCATCTGGGCTTTCCCAAATTGTTTAAAGGCATAGTAATCTTAGTGCATGTAAACTTCTGACTTTGAAGAAAGTAATAAAAATTGTCCAAAAAAATCCTTTTCTCATTATTCTGGCATTTAGCAAATAGAAAAAATGTTGGTAATTCTAATTGACCAAAAACAGGAAAAGTTTAATCTGATTTAATGTTAGACGGTGAGAAAAAAAAAGTTTATGTGCCTTTTTATATAGTGTATGTAAACCTCTGGTTTCAACTGTATGTGCTTTTACTTTTTACTTTACAGTTTTTCCTTTGCTTCTTAAAGCCTAATATATGTTGTACAGATGTATATATCTTTGTTTCACACTTATTTAAGTTCTGTGGTTTTTGTATAAGAGAGCAAAAGTTACTGGAGTCAAATTCCTCGTATGTGCACACATACTTGGCCGATAAAGCTGTTTCTGAGTATGGGAGCATGGGCAGGAAGTGACTGAAGAAATGTGTTAGAACAAGGGCATTAAAAGCTTCAATTAGAACACAAGACAGCACACCTCTATGAATGAACTTACTGAAGAGACGCACCATCAGTGGACTTCCTCTGCGCTTTCACACTCGTTCCTCTGTCCAGTGTGCATCCGACGGTAATAACATACAAGTCTTCATTTGAATTTGGCAGTTTAAGTCTGTCTTCTTTGTGTGGAAGTACATTTATTGATAGAACTTACTGCTATCAGTCTTCACTGTTCACATTTATAGAAGATTTCGGGAGGATTAAAAAAAAAAAAGCTTTAAAAGAGCCACATGTGGCTTGAAAATCACTGCTATGAGTTATTTTAAATATGCCAATTACAAAATTCAGCTAAAAAAATGTAGATTAAAAAATTTTCCTGGCTTCTAACCATTTGCAATGAAAAAAATTGAGTCAAATTCCCTGTTCAGGTCTTACAAAGTGTCACATTTAAATCGGTAGAAACCCGCTTTGTCTTGCCATGTCTTAGGACTCTAATGCAGGGGTTCTCAACATTGGGATGCGACCCCATTAGGGGTTGCGAGACACTGAGAGGGGGTCTCCCGATTCCTTAAAAAACTAAGAACATACACCAATTTAGCATAATTTTAACACATTTTTATCACTTTTCCCACCAATTTTAACACATTTGCAACTTAAAACCCACTTTTGTCAGTTTTTAACCCTTTCCACCACTTTTTTTCTGCCTGTTTTTGCCACTTCTAAACCAAATCTTGCAACTGTCTGCCTATCGTCATCTGTTAGTACATCATTGCAACTATTAACCCCTTTTACCACTTTTTAAGCCACATTTCACAATCTGATATGCCCATTTTTTGACAGTTTATATCCATTTGATCCCATTTCACAAAATTTGCACCTATTTGCCTTCTTTCTTAGTTGTTTTGCCACTTTTATCTAATTTTTGGTATCAAACCCATTTGTGCTACTTATAAAATCCGATTTAACCACCTTTCCCACATTTTTTGCCATTATTAACCCATTTTAGCCATTTAATGTATTTTACTGTTAATACAAGGATTTATATTTTTAAGAGGGCTACTTAGTGCACAAATGAATCTTTTTTTTTATAAGAATAGTCAGGTAAAATATAAAATACCGCAGCTTAACTTTACAATGGACCATGATTTTTCTGGCCCCCAGAAAGCTTGCCCAATTTCCCCCCTAATGGACAGCGAACAGACGAGGTATAAACGAGGAAATAAAAGTCCTCTATTCTGAATTATTCACCTTGAGGACTGAGACTCTGCTATCGTTAGCCTTGTATGACATTAATCATTAGAAATACACAGTTCATTACAAACCAGAATGTTTATTACTAATAAATTGCCAGACACTATCTGAGGAGACTCCAGTGAACTGAAGCCAGTCCAGAAAATCTAAGCAGACATTTAACTTCAGAGCAGTTATTTCTAAAACCAGCGGCACTTAAAGAACACAAACTAATGAGCATGGATGATAAACAATTTAAAAACTTAAAAAAAGGTGATTTAACAGGAAGTCCATATTTATCTTCAGCATTTTCCCTCTTACATCCTGCACTCTTAGATGTTTATCTCCCTGCTAAAGTCAAAGAAACAAACTTACAGACCATTTCAGTGTTCAGGATTATAAACTACTTCAAATCATCACTCGATTCCACAGAAACAGGGGAAATACCAATTATAGTTATTTTAGGGGGCATGGTGAGCACAACTGAGTATGAAGACAACTTATACCTTTCATAATTACAGATAATGTGTCACTAAATCTGGTCAGCATTTTGTCATCAACCCCACGAACCTAGAAACTCAGGAAAAAAAAGGTACTGAAAACTGTTTTTATTGTGTCAAAAAAGCTCCTTTACAGCGCCAAGATTTTCAACCTGTAAAGCCAGCAAACATGTAAAATACAAGCCTTACAATACATTAGAATCAAAACAGGTACCAAAAAGTACAGTAAAAATTACACTTCCATTGATGGAAATGTGGGAGGGAAGAAAAAAAATAAAGAACACCAAAGGGAAACGTAAAACCTAAAAATGAATAGGATTAAAAAAAAGGGAAAGTTACATTTCAGATGGTTTCTGTACAAATGGTCTTCTGTCATAAAAGAGGTCGAGTCATGCCCAGTGTGTCCGCCCAGCCGTCGTCTTACTGGATCACTGGAGGTCTGAGGAGGAGAAGAGAGCTTCGTCAGGTTTTCAGAAACATTTCCCACAGTGATGCAACAATTCCTTCAACTGGAAAGAATCACCATACTGGTTTGTAGGGCAGAGCAAACAGGATAACTGTTGATTTTCAGCCTGATTCCCCAGTTCTGAGTAAAGTCAGAAAAGCTCTGAATATTTAAATTGATATTAAAGGCATAAAAAATCTAGAGGCTGAATGGTAACCAAAACTGATGTTCCTACACAAATTATGGCTCAATAGCCTTCAGGATTTTGAATATTCATCCTTTAGGGCAGTGATTCTCAGCCTCAGGACCCACCAACATCTCTGACTACAAAACACGACCCAAATTACTCCAAAATTTGAACAATGCATGCTTAGTTAGTAAAAATGTAGCACTTACTAGGGCCGGGAAATTAAGCGAAAATTAGATTAAATCTCAATGTGGCATGCTGCAATTTTGAAATCGCAAAAGGTGCAATCAACATTTGACCTGAAATTTGTGTTAAAATACCAGTTTTAAACTTTGTTTCAGCAGAGATGTTATGCATGACACATTCATTCAAGTTCCATTTTTTAGAATAGTCAATAAAAAAAATAATATCCTGTTAATTTTTTTATTAAATGAGAATGACAAAAACCCCTTCGAGCAGCAATTCAATTCCAATCGGCAATACGTGTCAAAATTTTTAGAACGCAAATTTTTTAAGATTTATTTTTGGGCCTTTTGTGCCTTTATTTGATAGGACAGTGGATAAAGTTGGAAACAGGGGCGAGAGCAGGGAAGAGACAAAACAGGCCTCAGGCCGTTCGCGTATGTACGGCCACCTTAAACCAACTCTGCCAACTGCGCCCCAGAATGCAATATTTCTAAAGAATTGTTCGGCCCTTGTTTAGAACAAGAAAGTTAAGGAATAATCGCATATCAAATCGCATATTGGGGCAAAAAAAAAAAATACAATCCCAGTTAGATCATTTTCCAAAATAGTCTAGCCCTACTTAAGATCTTGGATCAGAATTTATGATTGGAAAAAGACAGGACAAAACTGGCATGTTTTACACCCCTCTTTCCCATAATAATGTGTACATTTAAGCCATTTTTCCAGAGATCTTTAGAAATGAACTTAAGAGTCTAAACAATGATAAAACATTTCCCCATTATCACAATGAAACAGTAAAATAAAAGGAATGGATGCATGTTCTAAAACTGCTCCATGACCCACTTTTGGGTCCTGACCCAACAGTTGAGAACCGCTATTTTAGGGTAATCATTGCTTCTACTGGGGGGTTGCCCATAACCATAATTTCTCATCCTGGCCCCCTTCTGTTGACTCGCTACTCCTCTTGGCCATATTGTACGTAAATGTAAGAGACTTTCACTGCTATGAGGATGACACACAGCTCTTCCCATCTACTAGGGCTGCACGATTTGGTAAGATGTGATTGAGATTATTCGAGACAGTACAGTGATATTATTGAACTTGCATCACTATCTGTGCTGAGAGGCTGCCACAAGTCAGCATTGTACGTGCTCATCGCTAAAAACTCCACACCAGTGAAACTCAACATTTGGCTCTGGATCCACATCTGGCTCTCTTGTGATAATTCATGGCTCTTTTATGTCTTCATTTTAAATATTGTTCCCCTAGAAAACCTTAGAAAAGGGGAACTTTTTGCCATTTTCGCCTTTCCACCCATTTAAGCTATCTTTTCCATTTGGCGCCCCTTTTTTCCTTTTTTTTTTTTGGCCATTTTGCAACTTCTTTTTGCCACCGTTTCCCCATTTTTTCCACTTTTATCCCATTTTTGCCCTTATTAACCGTTTTTGCCACTTCTTGCCCTGCTACTTTTAGTATTAAATATCATTTTTTCCTATTTTCTATCCTATTTTCATCTGGACATGCTGATTGTGGAATGTTCAATCGTGCAGCACTACCAAACTGAGCTACATCCTCCCACTGCCTCCCTCTGATCGTTCGAGAAAGCTGTGCTAGAACCAGGTTTTGATTTCCTTCAAACTCCAATATCCCAGGCAAATGAAAAATGCAGCATTACTGTTAACAGTGATGGTCATGGCATACCTTGAACTACCACGTGATCATCAGTATGGCTTGTATTGGCTCTGATGTCCCCCCCGCCGTGGGGTTTTACCGTAGCTGGCGTTGCCCTGGTCTGAGGAAGAGGAGACTAGTCAGACAAGCAGAGGATTTCATTCAAAAAGGTCAATCCATCAGCATGCAGAAAATAAAGCACTAACACAATTAACTGAAGAATTATTCAGATTTTTTGGATATTGGCTCCCTCTGTTTGTTGGAAACGAGGCAGTTTGTAGAAAAATACCAGCCAACTTTGATGGTCTCTAGTCTGTGAATTATGCACAGAAATTAGAGAAACAATCGCCGAATTTGAATCCTTCCATCAAAAATGACATTGAAAATGTTGATTTTGATGATACTGTGTAAGTAGAGGGTTTGGATTAAGGGAAAGGGCTTAAAAACAACAAGGGGGTAAATTACCATGCATTTCCCAGATTGAGTGAATTTTTAAACAGGACGTACCAAAGCCGAGATTAAGGCTGCACAACAAATTGAAATTCTAAAAATCACAATTTAGACTCTGAGATAAACAAAAGCGCAATAACCAAGATTTATTACCTCCACCAAGGAGGTTATGTGATCGGCAGGGTTTGTTTGTTAGTTTATTAGCAACATACCTCAAAAAGTTTGATGAAATTTTCAAGAAATGTCAGAAATGGCATGAGGAAGAACTGATTAGATTTTGGAGTGATCCAGATCACTGTCTGGATCCAGGAATTTCTTAAAGGATTCTTTACTGTTGGGAGATAGGGCTAATGGCGGAGGTATGCGCTATAAGAGTGATTTTCTAGTTTTTATTCAAACAGGCAAAGCATCTCTTCATTGTAATGCACTTTGAGCTACCAGTTAACCTCTACACATTCGTTGCAAATTCACATGTAGTAAAACGCTATAGTCATGAATTTTCATACCACCACAATACCTATGAAGTGCAGGCCAAGGATAAAAATAAAGTCTCAAAGTCCAATATTACCAGATTATGTGTAAGTTGTGTAGCAAAAAGTCTAAGTAGGGCTGAAAAGTTATTTCCCACAGCAGTTTCATGAAAGTTAACGGTCTGTAAAGCACTACTTTAAAGACATTTTAGATCTATTTCCCAACCTCTGAATTTGAAGCACAGCTGTTAGCCTCCCGTTTGACAGTTACTAAATAATCAAGCCCATCTTCTCCTGTGATTCAAAACATAACACTGCAAGAGTACTCACTGTAGTCATATCCGGGGCCATATCCATAATAACCAGATGAATAGTCGTAGTTGCCATAGCCCCCATATCCTCCATAGCCGTATCCCTGGCTGCCGTATCCCTGGTTCCAGTAGTTTCCGTAGCCCTGGTTCCAGCCCTGGCTCTGACCTGAGACGGAAAGGGTGAAGATTTAAGACATTTTCTCTTACCCTCATGAGATACTAGTAGCTTAGACAGTACCAAGTACCTGCTGAAGACCTCCCTTTTGATTTCAATTCCTTTCCACAGACCAGACTGTCCGTTATCAGTGTTTTCTCTTCCCCATGCCTGCCTCTATCATAAAGCACTTTAGTCAGTGCGTTTAAATGTGATCTCTAATAACCTTTACATTTACTTTGCAGCATGAAATCAATGCAGAGACCTGATTTTAGTCTTTTCTCAATGCTTTTCATAAATGAACCCAGTGTGCACTGCAAAAAAAAAAAAAAAACAACTCAAAGATGTGCTCCAGATGCAGCGTCCTCACCTCCACGGCCCCTTCCTCCCCGTCCTCCATAACCACCGCCACGTCCTCCACCGTACTGCTGCTGCTGGTAGACCTCCTTTGGCTGGGCGATCTTCAGCTCACACTGTAAAAAGGATGCAAACAAGGCACTTAAAACTCTACACGAGTGCCTTTAAAATTGAGATTTTTCACAAATAAAGAACTTTCACAATAGTTTGACTTTAATTTGCTAACATCTCTAACCTTTTTTATCTATTAAACTTGTACGAAGCCTTGCTATTACAGCTTAGCTGCATAAAGATGAAAAAAAAAAAGTCACCAGATAGGCTTGGATTGATAAAAAGAAATTAAGGGATTAGAAAACTGCTTTTTGGATTATTTAGGATGGTAAACTGGCATCGATTCAGTCGCTGGTAAAATTTTTGCCATGAATGGACAGACCATTTCTAACAGACAGGTCCTGGGGAGCTTTTGCTGTTTCAGGGCTCCTGTGAGGAAGAAGAGAAGACTCCATGTCCCATTTATCCCTGGTCAGTATGTTTTTTCTCCAACCAGGTTACCAAACTACCAATCTTGCTGTTGGAATAAATCACAGAAAACAGGTAAATGTGTTCTGTCTTCTCCCAGTTTGATGGCTGTAATAACTGCAACATACAGCCAGTGTGCAACTTTAAGAGGCTTTTTGCTGCATTTGTTCATCTCAGGTTCTAGAGCCAAGCGCTGCAGCAATTCATCTTCAGGAGTTAAAACGCACAGTTGTTCAAGCAAAGATCCTGGCTTAGCCTTAAACAAGGTCAGAGAAGCAGCTGTAAACTCTTAAGCTGCGTAAAATCCCTAGTGTGGCAGCCAAAGCTAAGCTAAATTAATGATTTGCACAGTTCTTCTGTCAGCTTCTTTACAATTAAATCATAGTAATTTTTCCTCAAATACTTTCACATTTGGAAACAAATCAGTAGTTGCGTAATCCAGGGATTCTCAACATGTTCAGCCCGTGACCCCCAAAATAAAGGTGTCAGAGACCGGGGACCCCCACTGTACCTGAAGGTGGCTGAACACAGCCATGCACAATCAAGAATAGTCATGTGGGGATAGGGCTGTCCATAAGGGGGGATAAAGGGGAGAGCTTTCTGGGGCCGAAACAAACAGGGGGCCCATAGAGGTCAACAAAATCATGGTCTATTTTAAAGTTAAGCCGTGATATCCATACTTTATATTTAACCTGAAAAAAATAACCAGTCTTATCAATGAAACAAATCATTTTACATCATTTGTGCAGAATACAGACCTCTTAAAAATTTTAATCTATTTGTTAAAAAAAAAAAAGGCTTAAAATTTGTTAAAATGGGATAATGGAGAAAGGCAAAAATGGGTAACTGTGGCAAAAATGGGCATAAATAGTGGTAAAAGGCTATTAAAAAGTGCCTGAAAAGGCTTTAAATTGGCAAAAACAGGTAGAAATCTGGTGAAATGGGAAGACAATTGATATAAATTGGCAAAATAGTGCTAACTGAGAAAGAAAAAATAGGCAGATATTGGCAGAAACTGGTCAAACTGACAAAAATGGGCATACCAGATAGTGAAATGTGGTTAAAATGGGAAAAATTGGCCATAAAAAGTGGTAAAAATTGGGTTAATAGTGGCAATAATGGGTCAACAGAGGCAACATTAGGCTTATGTGGCAAGAATTGGTTTAGAGGTGGCAAAAACAGGCAGAAAAAAAAGTGGTGGAAATGGTTTAAGATGGCAAAAATAATGTTCAACGGCAAAAATGTGTTAAAATTGGAGGGAAAAAAATATTAACTTATTAAAATGTTGCAAAATTTGTGTAAAGTGGCAACAGTGGAAAAGTGGCAATTCGGATTTTTTTTTTTTTTTTTTTTTTTTTTGAGGGAATCTGGAGACACCCTCTTACCCCAAGGTTGAGAACCACTGGCTTAACAGACCTCATCAGGGTAGAGAGGAAAGGTCAAACTATGAATGCAGTGGACAGACTTTTAAAGAGAACACTGAGTTTCTGCTAAGACATGAGCCCAGTCTGCCATCACAGGCTTGTTTTAAGGGGAAAAGGGGGTTCTAACACCTGACTGCATTGAAATGAGTTCCCTTTTTAATTTTGTTATACCGAGATAATACATTTAGCGGCAAGGGCAAGAAAAACTCAGTGATTTAAGTTTCTATAGGCCTAAGGAGTTTGAGAGAGCCTTTGTGCCATCGATAACACAGGTGAGTGTGGTGCTCTCGGTAAAGGACCCTAGTGGACAGCAGAAATCCAAGTGCTGAAGTTTCTTTCAACAAAAGAGAATGTAAAACATGTCTCCAGAGTCAAGATTCAATGCACATGCCGAGGTAAATAAAAACAAGTGAGGCTCAAAGACAGCACTTTGGTCCGCACTTTTTTTATTCTACGAATTAAAAAAAGATAAAAATAATTTGTGGATCCATTTAATGAGAAATGTAAGGTCAACTTCTGTGCATGATTCATAATCAATGCTGAGTCGTCCGTTTTTGCTACCATGGCGTTAAAATCAGGGAATGGCATAAATTTGATTTCTACTAGTTTGGTATCAAAACTGTGAATCATCACAACCCCTGGACTTTTAAATCTTTGGTGTGTGTTTTTAGTTACCCTGCCACCCTGGATGCTGTGGAACTTCTTTTCCAGACACTTTTTGACGCTGGCTTCCTCTTTGAACGTGATGAAGATGAAACCCCTCCTCTTCTTTGACTTGGGGTCGATAGGGAGTTCGATCGTCTCAATCTACAAGGAGAATAAAAAGTAGAGGATGCTCATGTTTAGAAATAAACGCATTTTTGCATTATTTCTGTTCTTTCAATTCCATTCATCTCAACAACCACCACCACATTAACAAACCTCAATTTAAATGTTTGGCATTCAACCTCTTGTGGCACTATACAAAGTCAAACTGACCTCTCCAAAAGCCCCAAAATATTCCCTGATGGAGTCCTCGGTTGCCTCTGGGTTCAAACCCCCAACGAAGATCTTCTTCACAGGCTCCTTCTTCATGGCCATCGCCCTCTTGGGGTCGATCGTACGACCGTCAAGACCGTGTTCCTTCTGTGCCAGCACCTGTAAGTAGAGGTTTTATCAAGGTTAGAGCACCGCAATGCAAGCCTGGAAAAGTTCCTTGAAAACGAGAAGTAGACAGTGAAAAGATTACTTTGGGAGAAATAAGAGAAATGCAATGCTATAGCATTTTCATTTCTTTAACCTTTACACTGTGTGCCAATTACATTTAATACCATCAGCCATAATATACCTTACCTTTAAGTGTTGAATGTAAAGCCTGAACTCTGAAAAAATGTCCTTGACACTTTTATAGTACATTCACATTACAAGGATTCTGACATGTTAGATTAGGACATAGGCAGCATCAACAAAATGGGCCTGAAAAGTGAAAGTTACACTATTTAAAAACTTAACAAAACACAAACTATACCCTGAACTGGCAGTGTCTTCATGTGCCTACACCAGTGTTACTCAACCCACCTCAACCAAAGAGACAAATGGTTGAAAAATGCCTTTGCAAGAGCCACATGTTATGTGGTGAAAAGTGGCAAAAATAGGTTAAAGTGGCATTAAAAATAAGTTAAAGGTGCCAACAAATGATAAAGTAGCAAAGACAGGAGCAAAAATGGCCATAAAATGGCAAAAACACAGTAAAAAGTAAAAAAAAAAAAAAAATGGAGAGAAGTGGTAAAAAAAAGGCAGCAAGTGGCAAAGACTGGTGAAAAGCTTCCAAAAAATAGTTCCAGGTGGCAAAATTGGTAAAAAACAGGAAAAAGGTAGGAAAGAGTGGAAAAAGTGGGTAAAAGTGGTATTTTGGCAGCTTTAATGAGCAGACAGTGACATAAAAAATGCAAATACCAAAAAGCAGGATAAAAGAGGCAAAAAACTGGTGAAAAAGTGGCAAATATGGGATAAAAATGGGCAAAAAGTGGCAAAAGTAGTGTCAATAGCAGGCTCAACGCAGTGAAAATGGATTAAAAGTGGCAAATAAGGCAATGGAAATATACAGACAAAAAATAAAAGCCATCTGAAACAAACTGACTTGCAATGGATAATCTCTGAGGTCAAAGTTTCTCTTTTCTAAGGTTTTCTGGGGGAATAATATGTCACATTGAGACATAAAAAAGCCACAAATCATCACAAAAGAGCCACATGTTGAGTATCACTGGCCTAGACTGTGTCTGACATTCACAGCTGTGGTCTCAAATTTGTTATATTTTATGGCTTCACATAAATCTTTTAAATGTTCAGATATCCTCTTTTTTAAGGGGGGGGGGTCTTTGCTCTTTTGCATTTCAATTGCAAAAGAGCTAAAAAAAAGTAAAAAGCCATGGGATCATAATGGCTATGATTGAAACAGACATTCTGTGACGGACCTTGTCAACGCTAGCAGAGTCCTTGAAGAGGACGAAGCCAAAGCCTCGCGACCGGCCGGTGTTTGAGTCTATCTTGATGGTGCAGTCCAAAACCTCGCCGAATTTACTGAAGTAATCCTTCAGGTCCTTTTTACTTGTGTCCCAGCTGAGGCCACCCACGAACATTTTTCTGCAAACAAAAACCCATTATAGCAAATTTATAGTCATTTCTTCTTGAACACAAAATAGGAGACAAAGCCCATCATGTTCAATACCATTCAGCTGCAAACACTTTATTCCTCTGTACTTGACATAATTGCTGGTCTGCACAAGTTGCTCAGCAGGGACAACTTGAACACCTTCTGGTTATACTTGAGCCTCCTGTAATCCCTTCACGGTAACCCTGGTTCATTCAGCCACAGTGCTAAATTATTTTAGTTTCTGGGAATGAGACAGGTCTCCAAGTGGACTTACCCAGCATCCTCCTCTCCCTTGCTGGCGTCGATCTTGCCTCCGTCAGTGCCGTTGTCTGTGGCGTCCTGGCTTTCGTCTCCAGCCATCAGCTCCGCCTCCTGCTCAGCTCCATTCAGGTCTTCTTCTCCCTCATTTCCGTTCTGGTCTGATGTTTCCATGAGGAGTGTCTCAGCATCTGCCATTCTGACGGTGGGTTTTACAAGAGACTGGGATAGGGGACAAGCATAGAAGGATTACTCAGCTGCAAAGAAAGGCAGCCTAGCATATTACCAGAGCGGAGCTTAAATGTGATGCTTTTATCAAGGACAGGACATTTGAGTTTCTTGGGAAGCTGGTGGATGGGGTATTTCCTTGTTGTTTTGTAATAAAGTAGATTAGGTACATGAGTGGCTTCTGTGTTGGATGCAAACCAAAAACTTGAGTTTGATAGTTACCGTGACCAATCTAAATTTAAAGTCCTGATATCACCGCCAGCAGTTAGAACTGAACATGCATGCATTAAACTTTCAAGCTCAAGGCAAAACTAGTGCCATTACAGGCCAGTCTAGGCTTTAATTCTGAAGGTGTTTGCAGGGCAGTTATTCCATTTCTGATGTCAGTGTGCAAAACTGTGCAGACAATTTCTTCAGTCATTAATCACAAATGGCAAATAAATTTAAAACACTTGAAAAATTTTGTTTAAGAGAAGAGTTTGAACTCACATCATTTTGTATCACAGTTTAACTGGGGATGAATTAACTGGAGATGTCCCGCTCTACATGCTGCTATGCTTATTGCTACCCAATTTTAAGGATATCAGTCGCCTGAGACATTTAATGCTACTAGGAAGAATCTGCCCTGCCACAGCCTACATTTACAGGGATAAATACGATTAAAGTGCCTTTAGAATTTAAGGTTTAGGAAACAAATCTCATGTTACGGTTGGATCCAAGACAATCCCAGAGAATGGGCCCTCCCTGGTTTTGATTGATGACCAATGCATGTGGTCTTGGATGTATGAAATAAGTGCTAGCTCTCTGGCTTTCAGTTAACTCATTTTGAAGCTTAAAAAGTGCGACTCTAACCTTTTACCCCCATCTTTAAAACTCAATTTTTGCCACCGTTTATAGGGATGAGTTTTCAAATCTGGTACCAACACATCTGATACCTTCCGGAGCAAGTTACAACACAGATAATTCATTTGGATACCCCACCACCTCAAATGAAAGGCAATTAAATAACGATGGAGGTGTGTTGTTATTTATGTTTAAGCTACACTGGTTTCCTCTTCTTATCCCATGTTCGACTGGCATCTTGACAGACATTTTCGAGAACAAGTCACTATACCCAGACAGCTTTTCATCTCCCAATGACTAAACATATTTCTTCATGTCCATACTACTGTTTAGGCACAATATACAAAGAATCAATTTGGCACTGGTATCAGAAAAAAACCAATATCCACCCCTACTGTTATACCACGTTTAGCCCATCTTTGTGCACATTTTTGCCACTTCGTTTAGGCATTTGCATCCCATTTTGTCCCTTGCTATTGTAGTTGCCTTTCACTCATTTTCCCCACTTTTGCACTTTCTATTTTGCATATTTTTACAATTATGTTACTATTTTCAACTTAAGGCGTCCCAGTTTTTCTTACTTTTATTTTCTGGCATCCTGACATTTATGCACGTCATAGCCTTGCTTTAAAATTTAACATTACTTTCCAAGTTATTTAGTTTAGCGTGCTGATCAACATTGTTAACTTAACCAAGAAAAGGGCAAAAAAAAGGCTATATTCACACCACTGCATGAAAACTAAGTTGTGTTGGTTTTGTAAGGGTGCTTATTGCTTGGGTTTAATTTAAAATATGACTATCACAGGCTAATATTACAATGAATCATGATTTTGCTCTCCCCTTTAAACCCTCTTATGAACGGCTTTGCAAGCAATTATGCTCATCCTTTGGGCTTCTTTAGTTATGTATTTTTATTACCATTCTTATCAATATGAACCATGTCATTCTGAAAGAGAAAACACATTGGTGTGAATTGTATTAATATCTCACAACGTTTATTTACCCAAAACAATAGAAATATTAAAGTAACGTATCAAAATTACAAGCTAAAACATACTTTTACTGTAACTGCAAGCCTTTTTCAGGAGACCAAGTGTTAAATTTATCCCTAATAATCTTATAAACCCATAAACTACAGATGTGCCTACATTTTTAGTTAAATTCACAACTGACGTTTCTTTTCTCTCCGTATAAATTTCTTTTGAAAAGAAATCCATTATATAAGTTAGTATTTACCTTTTTAAATGAAGTTCCTTTGAGTTTTGATGATAATGAGAGTGGGGTATCTGATTCCTAGATAGCTAAACAATACCGGAGGCTAGCCCACAGCTAACATAACATGCGGTGATTAGGTAACAGAATGTCCTAATATAAAATTATACCCTTAGAAAAGTATGGATTTTCTAACGTCTTGAACTAACACTTCACCCAGATTGACTACATCATGGATTGATATCTCCGTGTGTATTTATGTGACCTTGTTGTTCAGCACAAAGACCCGATGAATCGGTGTGGATGTTGGGGGTTTGAGCGGACCGCGCTTTGCTTGGTTAGCGCCTCAACTGGAGAGCAGGCCCGGCTTCCAAACAACGCGTTTAAACTGAATGAAATACCTGTCAAATTCCAGGACTAACCCCATAAATCAAGTCTCGGTAGATGCCGTGGAGGACAATGGCGTTGTTTATCCTGATATAAAAGAATGGACCATTCACTCCGCTCAAATCACCGCGTTAACGTGTTAGCATCACTGCGGCTAACACGCAGCTAGCTTCATTTCCTGCGAACAATTACTCACTTCAAAAGATACGGACTAGAATGCTGCTAATGTTATTGGATAAGTGTAAAGAACAGTGTTAAGTTCCGCGCAAATACCTTAATTTAAACCGAGAATAGAAGAGAGAAAATCTGTACTCACTTTTAGAGGGAAAAAGTGGAGACGGCGATTCGCTGCTCAAAATGGACACTCTCCAAATTCGCCGCTAACTCGTGGCAAAATATATACCACCGGATGTGCGCAAGCGCTGGATGACGTATCTAAGACAACGACTGTGATTGGATAAAGTGATCGGTTTAGTTAATAAAGACGTGTCCTAATTGGTGGACTGGTCAGCGCACTGATGACACGCAAATACAGCAGCCGATTGTCTTTCCTGTTACCTACCCCCCCTCTGCTCTTCGAGCCGTTTTGTCTCACTTCACCGTCATAAACTAGTTTCGTTTTTGTGCGCCGTGTGGGTGTTACAGTAAATTTGTAAACATTAACCTCGCTGTAAGTTGTATTTAAAAAAAAAACACACGACTAAATTTATCAAGAATGCTTAAAAATACATCGATTTGATTGATTAGGAATCAATACAATTCTTTGTCTTTCACTTATTTTGACTCCAAACAGTAGTTCTATAAAACTTCCATTCTTCTTTTAGGTATGTGCTTATTTATTTTTTGTCTCTTTTGCCATTTTTGTCTTATATTAGTGTGTCGAATCGGCCTTTTTGATTATTTTTGTTGTTCATATGTGTTCTGTCTTAAACCTGTTTCTATCAAAAGTTATTGTTCCCACTATTTTTTCTTTCTATTCAAACAAATGATAGGAAATTAAAAATTAGCCCAAGTGTTTAGATCAGGGGTTTCAAACTCAATCACAGAAGGGGCCAGATTCCCAGTTTAGTCAATTTTCACTCCTTTTTGCCACATTTTGCCATTTTGTGACCATTTTTCCTACCTTTAATTAATTCTCTTGGTCACTTCCCACCCATTTTGCCAATTTCTGCCCATTTTTGCCATTTTTCTCCCAGTGTTTGCCATTTTTCTCCCAGTGTTTGCCAGTTCTTGCCTGTTTAAGCTTCCTTTTACAATTAAATGCCAATTATTGCCCATTTTTACCACCTTGTTTCTGAGTTTTGCCCATTTATGTCACTTTTTACTCATTTTTGCCACTTTGGGACCATTTTTGCCACCTTTAACCAATATTTTGGCCACTTCCCACCCATTTTTCCACTTTCTGCCCATCTTTGCCTTTTTTTCCCAGTGTTTGCCACTTTCTGCCACATTTTTGTCACTTCTTTTACCACTTCTCAATAATTTTTTACACTTTTATCCTGATTTTTGCAATTTTCGGTCCCTTTTTGCCACTTCTCACCTATTAAAGCTGCCTTTTGCAATGAAATGCCACTTTTTGTCACATTTTTCCCACCTTATTTCTGATTTTTGCCCAGTATGGTCACTTTTTCTTCCCATTTTTGCCACTTTTTTCCCAATGTTTGCCATTTTCTGACAATTTTTACCACCTTTTAACTTATTTTAATTGCCACTTTTCACCACTTGGATTGTGGCTCTTGCAAATGTATTTTTCAACAATTTGGCTCTTTGGTTGAGCAGGGTTGAGCAACACTGGACTAAATGAATCGATCAACAGACTGAAATCTGTATCAAGTAGAGCAAAATACAATACTGCTCCTCCCTTAAAAATGTCCAAATGCTAAAGACCAGCGCTGTGAAATAATGCATGTAAATTTAATTTAACCATAGTAAAATTATTGCTCACAAATGGGGAAATTATGTTTCAAAAATACATTAAAATGCAGAGATATTTGTAAAAAAAGACTCAACACACGTTGCTTGTCTTGCCAGTTAAGGAGGGCCCTGTGTAAATTACTTCTGGGGCCCCAAAATCCCTAGCTACTCCCCTGTTTAGTTGTAGTAAGCCATTCAGAGGTGAACTAGCTGGTGAGTTTGGGATTGTCCCACTCCATAACCCAAGTACTCTTGAGCTTGAGGTCAAGAAGTGACCAGACATTCTCCTTTGGGATTTTCTGGAAGAGAGCAGAATTCATGGTTCTATCAGTTAAGTGGTCCAGGCCCTGAAGCAGCCCCAGGCCATCACACTACCATCATGTTTGACCATTGCCATGATGTTCTTCTGATGAAATGCTGTTAGTTTTCCTTGAACGGGACCCACACCTTTCAAAAAGTTCAACTTTTGTGAGGTCAGGTGACAGAACATTTCCCAGAAGTCTTTGGGATCATCGGGATGTTTTTAGTCAAATGTGAGACGAGTCTTTGTGTTCCTTTTGCTCAGCAGCGGTTTTAGCCTTGGAACTCTCCCACGATGCCATTGTTGCCCAGTGTCTTTCTCATTGTTGAATCATGAACTCTGACCTTAACCAAGTCTGTGAGGCCTGCAGGTTCTGGGTTCTTTTGTAACAGGTTTCACCACTGTTTCAAGTTTTCTCCATTTGTGGATAATGGCTCTCACTGTGGTTGGCTGAATTCCTAAAGATTTAAAAATGAAGGGCCACTCCTGGGAAGGTTCACCACTCTTGTTTATACCAAAAATTTTTCCCTCATGTTGGAAACTTTTGAAAAGTGGGCGGGAGCTCGCTCAACAGTTCTTTTCAAAAGTTGCCAACTATGGCACATTTGGAAAAAATGCTCCAACATCCCCAGCTTCACCAACATTCCATCCTCTGCCTTTGATAATGCCATTAAAGCTTTTAAAACATTCCATCCATACCGTTGAAGATCTCATGGTCTGGGTTCTTTTGGGGCCTCCTAGACGAGTCTGGAGAGTCTTTTTGGTAGTCCGTGCCTAGGACCACCATGTCCTTCCGTGCCGGGGCCATGAAGTGTGCTGTACCCAAGCACGGAACGAATGCACTCACACTGGTCAAACATACTGGACTTTAGGCTCAGACATGGTACAGATGGCCTAGTGCACCCCAAGTCAAACTCTTGACTTCGGCCATTACATTACAGGGGTAGGATCACATGATCTGTTAAACTGAGGATGTTGCTGATTTTACCGGAGGTGGTCAGCATCATGAGAAGCTGACTGAGGCAAAAAAAATATATATTTAAAAATGACTAAGGCCATTATTTTAGGAGGGAGACTTCCTAAACCGCAGTTACTACTGTGTTTTATTTTCTTCAGTATTTGTTGAGCTCTAAGATTCATCAATAGAAAGAAACTGCTCAAGTAACCTAGATAAGAGGAAACGACATAAGACACCCAGCAGAGCTGACACGGACACATTTATTTCCTTGTAAAGTCAGTTAAATGGCTCTTTATTCACACTCACTTTAATTTTAGTTTTAAAAAACATTAATAAAGAGAATATTTAAAAATAGTCGATTAGTATACATGTATAAAAACATGCTGAAACAGCATTACTTTAAACCATAAACTCTTAAAGATACATTCATTGTCCTGACATTTTTTTGACTTCGCTCTTCGCTGCCTTGTGGCCGCCATCCTCGTTCCCATCCCAAGCGGTAAATCTGATCCTGGTTCTCCGGATCGTCCTGCTCAGGATCGACTCTTGCTGACCCAGTGGTACTTGTCGACACGAGGCCCCGTGAAGGTGAACGTAGCCCGGTAGGACTTGAAGCCTTTCTGGTTGGAGAACTGGGAGTTTGGACCTCCAGCTGGAGGAGTGTGAGGAGGGAAACCTTCGCTGGTGAAGACCTTTCGCTTCTCCCTGAGCCAGTTCTGAGGAGCGCCAGGAGAAAACTCGCTGAACTGAGGACGAGAGGGGCAAAGGGTCAGGGGTCAGCTAGAAAGAGTCTAGGATGAGTGAAAAATAAGTGCAAACACCAAAACTTTACAGGCAAAACAAACACTTCCGTGTTTCTAAAAGTTTCATCCTGCAGAATGATTGAGATTAGACTGCATCCTGTTTAATGCGTTTAAAGTTTAATATCTCATGCACATTTTTTCATGTTTCTGCACCAAAATTTAAGACAATGGAAAATAATTTCAATTTATATAAGTTTTCATCTTTGTCAACCTGGACATTTTTATTTGCACAAGTTTAAAAAAAAATCTTTGTTGAATAAATGATCATGAAAGCAACATTCTTCCCATCATTGAATTATTAGTGATCACATGGGTTAAAGTGGGAATTTCCAACAATCCTTAACAATTTGGCCCTTTGCCATTGACTTTCAAATACATACATCCTCTTGGTAACTGAAGATGCCCATCCCTGCTCTACAGATGAGAGATTCTGTTTTTGTGGAAAGAATTAAATCCATCTTAAAATACAGAATTCCACAGAATGCTGGTTCTAAAACCTAGTCCTGTATTTCATGGTAAATATTCGATCTAAAAGCTCCGTTACCATCTGTTCATGAACCAGACCTACCCGGTAGACGCTGTTGGGGTTGCTGACCGTTGGGATGGTTTTTGGTTCGTTGTTTGTGGGCGGGGCTGAAGCTGAGCAAAGAGTTGATAGACTGCTGCTGCTACTCATGCTGTTGTCTCCAACCCCGTCCTCCTCATCAGAAGAGCTTCCCGATTGGACGTCATGGCTGGCCCGCTCCACGGCATCGTGAATACGGCGGGAAAACTCGCCATCCCCACGCCGGCAGCTGCTAACCGCTGAGACGCAGAAGGGAGTGCTGTGTTCACCATATCTACATGGAGAATAACAAAAACCAGGGGAAAAAAGGAAAACTTTATTATCAAAAGGCTTTATTTTGTAGTTAAGTTTGTTGTTAACCAACATCAAATGGAGGCAACAGGAACATAGCTGTGATAACGGACAAACTATCCCCAAAGTTTTGCCAGTAGAGCCGATGAAGAGCTCTGAATTTTAAGGAGAGCCGAAGCTTCTGACCTGCAGGACACCTCTCCAGGGTCGACCCACACCGTCATCTCCAGAGGGAGGCCCAGGTCCTCGTAGCATACGGTGCTCTGCCTGCAGGCCTCCTGGAGAACCAGGTCCTTCAGCTGAGCCCGGTTCATACGCAGACACCTAAAACAGAGTGAGCATTCAACATGAAAACCTTTACCCGGTTAAAGCCATTTTAATTCAACCCCAGTGTGGTATTAGTGAATGAGAACGTGACTTCTGTGTAAAGCACTCCAAGTTCCTCTCTGTATGAACTCTGCTCTACTAATTATTTCAAAGAAATAAGCAATAACAAACTAAACACTGGCATTTATTTCCTGAAATATCTTTGCTACAAACCGGTTTAAATGGGATTTATTTGACCTAAAGGAGAGAAAAATGCTGAAAGTTTGTTTAAAGGATAACCTGTGAACAGCAACAGTTCAGAAACTAAGGCCAGAGATAGACCTGTTGACTTCACAGAACCATCATGGCTGCCATAGGACCACAGCATCTCTTTGATGAATTATCAGCTGTGCATGAACAAAAGTCAACTAAATATTCCAAGTTTGTTCTCGCAAATTTACAGCTTTATAATCCCAGATATTCTCCATTGGTTTCTTTTAAATTTACAACTTCATCAGCCCCAAAATCCAAAATTAGTGTCACGTAAATTCACAACTTTAATAATCTTGAAAATTTTAAATTGTTTCTCAACCGTACGATTTTATAATCCAAAAAATCTCAGTTGTTTCTAATAAATGTACGACTTTATAATCCAAAAATTCTAAATCGCGGGGCGCCGGTAGTCGAGTGGTTAAGTTGACGCCATGTACGCAGGTGACCTGGGTTCGAATCCGGCCCGTGACACCATTTCCTGCATGTCTCTCCCCGCCCCCTCCCTGTCTACAACTCTCTCCACTGTCCTATCAAATAAAAGGCAAAAAAGCCAAAAATAAATCTTTGAAAAAAAAAAAAATTCTAAATTGTTTCTCATAAATGTACGACTTTATAATCCCCAAAATATTGGCTGTGCCTTTTACCTTTACAACTTTATGATTCCCCAAATTTTAATGTGTTTTTTTTTTTTTTTTCTTCATTTATGGCTTTACAATTTGTCTTGAAAAGAAATCTCGAAATCTGTCTTATGAATTTTAGCTTTAATCCTCTCAAAAATTCTAGATTTTTGTTTTCTTGTAAATTTCTGACTTAATAGCCCTTGAATTTTAAGTTTGTTTCTTGTAAATTCACAATTTAATAATTCTAAATTAATTTTCACATAAATTTGAGTTCACAATCTCAAAAATGCCCCAACATAATTTTTAACTAGATACTGAAAATATTATGTTTGTTTAAAAGTTTATTTAAAGTTTGTTGACTTTATTAAAAAAAAAAGTTTGTTCATTGTGAAATATTTTGTTTATTTTTTCAAAATTCTTTGTTTTTTGAAAATGTATGACTTTATCAAATCCAAAAAAAAAAGTGGGTACACTTATGATAACATCTCTAAATCTGTTTGTCGATTTATAACTCTCATCCTCCAAAAAATTCTGGGTTTGTTTTGTTTTTTCTTTTTAATCTTCAAAGAAACTAAGAATAAGAAAAAAAACAACTTAAAGGATACTTTATTTCTCTACTACACTGTTGCAGTAGTGAATCAAATGTGCTTTAATAAATAGTTTGGTTGTTTTGTAAAGGTTTTGAGTGAACATAGAGGTGGAAATGTCAGGGAGTGATAAATCTAAGTCATAAAAATGTGACTTTTAAGCAGGTATGTAGACGTGTAGAGCCACTGGAAACGGTGCAGTGCTTCAGATTTATGCTGCATAAGTAGAGATCATTTGACCTGGATTATGTACACATTTAAACATTTGTTTAACTCCCTATTGAAATTAAGAGCGTAAACCCCGGGTTCCACTGACCTGTAGGCCTGTCCCTTGGCTGGTGTGTTTGGGTACCAGTGGTTCTTGTAGTTCTCAAACAGAACTGAGGTGAGAGCTGCAGCAAAGCGGTCCCTGCTGTCGTTATCCAGACAGCCGTACCTCTTCACCAGCCGAGCGATGAAGAACACAGCAGCAGCAATCTCCTCTTTCATGACTACAAACACGAGCTAATCCTCTCAGTCCGGACCTTACAAACACTTTAACTACTTTAAAAACCTCTACAGAGAATAAAACATGGATAGGGGGATCCTACTTTAACCAAAAACGAATAAAAAGAGACAAAACTGAAGGTCAGACAACTTCAGCAAACATATTTGCTTCTAGAGTACAGAGAAATCTAAAGATGCAGCAGCTTGTTAAATCAGACACTTAACTGTCACTTCCTCCTCAGCAGCTCACATGAGTTCCTAAATCACAGTTTCAGGTGTGTGTGACTAAATCACACACACCTGAAGCTGTTTGACTTAATGACACTGCCACTGAGTGAAGGAGAGAGAAGAGGCACTTCTCATTTCTCATTGGCTGACACAGATATCCTTCATCCTCGGCCACAATGGAGGATCAGAGAAAAAATCCCATTCAGTTTCTCCATCGTGGATTTGACTATTAGCCATAAAGTCAGAAGAATCCAAGTTAAACCCGCTGCCAGCTACCAGAGTGTGAAACTAAACTTCTTTAAATATCAGCCTCTTTTGTAGTGGTTAGCCAAAAATACTACAAGAACCACAATTCTAGAGAATCACAGCAGTGACTACTTAAGCTAAACAAAGCTATAGTACAGAATTAAAATGTTAACCCTGGACCAATATCTGGACCAATATCTGCCTAAATGGGAAATATTTGGACTCGACAGAGATCCAAACTGTTTCCTAGTCTATGGATATTGGTATCTGGCCACAAATCAAGTTTCCTGATGTTTACCTGGATGATTTTAAGAACACAAAGCAGAGCCCAAAGGCTCACATCAGCCTGATCCATCCACGAGGGATGAGAAACTAAATTAATGCAGGAGTTTTGTGAATACGGAGCCTTAGATCAGTTCATTCCCATCTGTAACTAGTTAGTAATCTACTTCTTACGTTAGATAACCTGTGAAAACATCGCTTTGTGGTTGTTGAACGGGCTCGTAAAACTTCAGGCTGCAGACTATTTTAAAACGAGACCAGCGCCCCCCGATTTCTGAGTTAATCTAGCTTGATGTTAACACCAGCTGAACATTTACTTTATTTTTAATGCAGCGAATTCTCACAGTACAGCTCTAAACTTTCATATTATGTCGTATAAACTGTTCAAGACTAGATATATTCACATATTAACGTAGCGTTACGACTCAAACCGTCTCTGTACACGTATTCCATCAGCTGAGGATCTGTACTGACAGCGGTTAACATCATTAAGATGTTATTTTTTTTTAAAGCACTTTCAGCTGAAATAAAGCTGCTTACTGCTTGTTCCTGACTGATTTCTGTCACTCATCCTTTCTATAACTGCAGCTGAAACAGCTGACTCGCGCTGTCTGTGATTTCACATGCATGCTTTTACAGCCCCGCCCACCAAGTGAGAGCACGGGTGTCTGTGGAAATGCTAACTATTTTGGGGTTTAGCGTACCAAACCATACCAAACTGAACTGAATCAAACCGGACCCCCTGATGGAAACACGGCTTTTCTGACTTTTTCTCTATGGAAACGCAAAAAAAAGTGTGCTGTCCTGCACCAAACTGAACCGAACTGCTCGGTGGAAACGACCTTTAAGGCTCCATTCACACTGCAGTTAAAGTGACCTGGATCGGATTTTTTGCTCATGTGTGACTCATACCGGATTTTTTTCTGACAGTGTGAAAAGCATTCTAATAGTGCATTTAAACCCTTGTTATCATAATCAGGAATAAATCATGAATAGCAAAATTCATTTAAAGGCAAACTTTACTTGACTGTACCGTTAACTTAACCATCTTTACAGCGGAATAAACAAAGAGTAGGAAAAGATCAAGAAGAATCACAGCATATATATTTATTTCATTTGAGTGAACACTGAATTTATACAAAGCCAAACCTATTCTTTTACAGGGAAAAATAAAATTCACTATAAAAGTCAAGTCAAAAAGCACAAATGTTTAAAGACAGCGGTGAAACACCAAATAATATTAGGAAAACGTACAAAAATAGTCATAGATTTTCCTCGTCTCTCACACTGACAGGTTGGGTAGTCAGTAAATATTCCACCCTTAAATGCTGCAAAACAGAACTGATTAAAAATCTTTTTTACAGTGCTGATTTTTCTTTTTGACAATGGGATGAACAAATAAGTGAAATAATGATTGCAAGAAAAGTGCTCACACATGAATAGAACATGCTAGTGAAAACAGAAATATTAGATTCATGTTCAGAAGAAAGATAAGAAGACTTCTGGTTCATTTAAGCCAAGATACATCTATCCTCCAAGACAGTGGTTCTCAACCTGGGGTCCAGGGACCCCTGGGGGGCGCCAAAGATCTCAGGGGGCGCAGGGCCCTGTCTACTCTGATGTTGTCAAAATTAGATGATTAGCAGTGTATAGGGGCCAACCTAACAGATAAAATCAGATATAAATATAAGGGGAATCTGATGATTTCCTCCAAAAGAGGAAATTATGAAGTCTTATATTTACAACATTTCAGATTTTCAAAAATCAGGAATTTACAAGAAAAAAATTCAGAGTTTATAAAGTCTTTAATTTTGACATTAGAAACTCAAAGCTTTCAAAGTTTTTTGTTTTTATCATAATTTTCTAACAGTGTAAAGTCAAACACTTACAAAAAAACTGATTGAAAACAGGTCAGACTTTGACATTTGGTCTTTATAATCTCAAAAATTCTAATCAAGGGTTCAGGCACATTTACTGCTTTAAAATCATAAACATGTCTTTCTTTCTTATTAATTACCTTTTCAAACTTTTTTTATTTCTTTAAATTAGCATTTCCCTTTTCCTAGAGTGGCCCTAATACACTGTTGTAATAATGGATAGTTTGCATAGGCCTGTTATGTTGGGATTCTGTCAATGAAAACAATTACAAATGATGTGTACTTTTTCCGAGTGGGTCCAAGGGGGTCTTTGCTTTCTTAAGCCTGATTTATACTTCTGCATCGGTGACCATTCGAAGGAACGCATTGCTCTGCAGTTCACCACCATGCTGCTAGGGGGGTGTGGCTGTGTGTTTCAGAGGGGTCACATCTGAATCCTTGTTTATCTTCCGGTCACCGTAAACAATGGCAACTGAGTTGGAGCGGATGTGTTTGGAGTTGGAGCTCATCGATATCAACGAATAAATTCTTTTTTTGCAAATGTTGAAGCGCAGGCAACATGGAAGACGTTTGCGGAGGCGGTCTGTACGACCACTCAACGAGTCGACTGCTGGCAACTGCCGGAAATGACGTTTTGAGTGGACCAATCGCAGCCCTTGCGGTCCGCGTCGCGTAGTTAAGATTTTTTGGAGGTGCGCGTCAGGCTATGGCGTGGGGGTCCGCGCCGACGCCAAGGGCTACGCGTAGCTATGCCGTCAACGCGACGCAGAAGCATAAATCAGGCTTTAGACACAAGTAGGGGGGGCCCTAAGGAAAAAAGGCTGGGAACTACTGGTCCAAGATATGGGGAAAAACAAAACTTGGTTTCTGCAGTAACACCCTTGTTTGGTATTTAGAGGTTGGACTGCCTCCAGTGTAATACCCACAACCAACCTCAGCCTGGATTTAAACCTCATTTTTTTCTTTTTTAGTTTCATTTTTGCTGTAATGCACACCAGGAGAATCAGCTGAGGATTTCGCCATCCTCCATCTTTGTTTCTCTTCTGGACTCACTTTTGCTCAGGTGAGTTTCTGCGACATGTTGTAGTCAGGGGAATCTTCACTGCGCTACTCTTGACAGGTGTGTCTTCACCAGCCAAGTCGTCTAGTGTGTGTTCGGAGGATTAAAAGGCAAGATGAGCAAAAGTAAGAGTGCTTCTCTAGTGAGCAGGTGACAAAAGGCCAGTCAGCCTTTGAGGAGTCCAAGACCAGTGTGTCTGAGCTGGTTGAGCCTCAGCATCTACCATTAACTTCTTAATAATGTTTAAACATGCATTTTAAAGATGTTGTAAGAACTCAAATGTTTTTAAAGAAGGACTAAACCCTCAGACAATTTTGTCAGATCCAGACATGTAACTATGTGGGTTTCGTAATCTAATCAGTTAGGGTCCAAATCTTGACTTTTGAGCACAGAGAATTTAAAGTCTACACATTTTGTGTTAAAAACATGCATGAATGCCCCCCACAGGTGCAAACAGTCTATTGCAACTGAATTATTTTGAATAATTTCTATTGGCTGATGTGGTGCTCTGTGACATCATCACAGAGCTCAACGGTTACTGCCCACTTTCCCTAAGACCAAGGGTGCGTTCGAAAAGTCCAAAAAATTACCTCCTAAGTCCTTTCCTATTCACTTTTCCTTAACCCCGACGAGAAACGTCACAGGGTCAAGGAAAGGTGGGAGTAAGTGGAAAGGAAAGGAGAACTGTGGTGAGTAAGGAATCTGACTGCACTTTCTCTAGGCGGATGTTATGGACGTGACGTGTGTTTTTGTGTAAAAACTACAATTTAACGTTGATGGACTACAAAATTTGCAACTTCCACTCGGTGTGTTCTGTGTTGTTAAGTGCTGTGAACGCTAAAACGTCAGAGATATGAGCTCATTAAGATTTTTATATCCTAAAGTCTCTTCAGGAAGGGGAACTGTGAACATCTAGAACAGCAGAAACCTTTCTCTTAATCTGAACTTTCTACTAAGTCAATACAATGAGATGAATAATGTTCAAGTCCTTTAGTTTCATAACGATATTAAATACTTTTGCTTTATTCCCTACCTAATCATTTTTTCTTTAATTCTCTCGTCTCTGTTAAGTTTATTACAGAGTCTACTCTGGTTTCATCTTCCTCTCAGCTCGTTCTGTGAAAAGCTCTATAAACCACATCTTCCCTGCTTAATTATGATGATAAATATAATAATAATCACAATATAGCAACATGCCGGCTTTATCACTTTAGTTGGTTGTGATTAACAAACTTAAAACGTTTACTTTAATCTTTCAAAATAGCAAGACAAATACAGTTTAAAATACTGACTGATCAGTTAACTATTTAAATAAAATGGAAATGAAAAGAAATGAAATCGTGATCATAAGTTGAATGACAAAGTGTTCATGTCTGTAATATTTCTCTGTTCATCCCTACTGCCTTCCGTTTATCACGTGTATTATACGTTTTTCTGAATTTTACGGTTTAAATCGGGGTTAGTAAAGTTATTCTAGTTATTCAAGTTATTCACTTGTTCTGATGAGCGGTCAACAGGTGTGTCACTTTAAATGAAGTTTACGCAAAGCATTGTGGGTCGTCTTTTCATCTCTCCTTTGGTAAAGGATGGTCCAGTGTTTCCTAGGCTAAAGGAGATAATAAAGGAAACAATGAAGCTCCTTTCCTTACCATTTGGAGAATTCGAACAGTCCTTATCATGGCCGACACTTAAATACTTCCGGGTCGTTTCACTCAGTTAGGAACCTTCCTAAACAAAATGGACTTTTCGAACGCACCCCATTAACTTCACTAGTAGCAGCCAACAGTCAAAATACACGCTCCATCAATCAGAGACGGCCCTGTGACAGTAGAGGATTGTGGGTAGTGTAGTACTCCTGCTTGAGATCACCAATAAAGTGAATCTTTCTTGAAACAAGGTTGATAATATACATGCATGTGTGTCTTACATGACCACATATCTTTTCTTCCCTGTTTATTGTTGAAAACTAGAACAGCAGCTACAGTTAAATATGGAAGTTTTGTGCGTTGAAGTGAGATCAGCCAATCAGAGATGTTGATGTAAAACTCTTGGATTGTGGGTAATGTAATGCTGTTGACCACAATCACATATAAACCATTTTTCTCCTGGTATTAAGTGGATAATGTGTGTACTTATGTCTTATACATTTACGAATTTGAAAATGTTGTTCCTTTTCATTTGAGAAAAAAACTTGACATTTTTGAGACACTAAAGTCAAATATTAATAAAGAAATGAGGTCAGAATTTTCAACTTTAAAGAGTTGGAAATTTGGAAATATTTCAGATTCATAAAGTCATAAATTTGTGACAATATAAAGTCGTAAATTCATGACTAAAAAAAACTAAGAATTTTCATCTTTAAAAAGTTGTGAATCTTGGTCAATAATCTCTGAAATTTGGAGTTTACAAACTAAATTCCCCAGTCATGAATATGCAACTTAATAAGTCATACACCAATTCATACATTTTCAAAACCAAACACAGAATTCATGAGTCAAAATAGTTGTATATATGATAAAAAATGCAAAATTTTCAACTTTAAGAAGTTGTAGAGTTTTACTTTATAAACTTCCAATTCATGGATTTATGAATATTGTTCTTTACAATGTAGTAAATTTATGAGAAACCACATTCCAAATTTTTGAGTTTAAAAAGTCTTATATTTACAATGGCAAAGCAAAAAAAAAAAAAAAAAAAAGGAGATTTTAAATTTAAACTTCATATTTTGACCAAATACACTCAAAAATTTCAAGAATATAAGTTCATAAATTCACTGATTTAACTTGTAAGTTGAAAGGAAAAGAAACTCAGAATTTTCAGCTTTAAAAATGTGCAAACTTTGATCTATAAATTTGAAAATTTCAAGTTTATAAAGTCACAGAATTTCTACGGTATAAAGTTGTAAATTAACAAGAAATCAAACTGAATTTTCAGGTAAAAGAAGTGTTTATATATTAAGGAAAACCCAAAATTTTCAGCTTTACTGAACTGAATATTTTGACTTTACAAACTTACAGATATTAAGATAATAATATAAAAAATTTTGACGGTATAATGTTCTAAATTTAAGAAACCAAACTGAAAACAATGGTTGAATAACCCCAGTTTACAAAATATCTCTTCCAGTTCAGATGATAATGATAATAAGATGACTTTCAGCTTAAAGTTCAGTTCTAGTAAAAAAGTTTTATTTGATTTAGCTCACAAGTGCAAGACTTGAGTGAGAAAAACGGCTTCATCTGGTGGGGCAACTTTGACTTAATCTTTAAAATTGTAAGTTTTGGTTCTTGTAAATTTAAACTCTTTATAAAGTTAAAAAAAATTAACAGATCCTCTTAATTTTTTAGGGGGGCCCTGATAGATCACTGAAAAACAAGAGCCAATCTCCTCTGATGTTTAAAATTCTGGTTTCAAGATGATCTTGCTGTTGATGCAAACAAAAACAAACTGCAAGAAGAATTTACAAGCATGAAGAATGAAATCTGACCCACATAGAGCCAAAGCTGATTTATAGTCTTAAATATGACACACAGAATACAGTACAGAAAAAGGAACAAAAACACTGTAGAAGTACAAGTGCCAGTGCTGCTGAAGGATAATTTATAAATATAAATCTATTGTAATGTGCGTCAGTCATTTAAATCCTGTAAAAAGAAAGAAGACATGGCAAGACCTTCAAATACAAGATACTATACAGCAACGGAAAACTGCTGCTGGGAAGGAAAACGTTAGAAAATCCACCTTAAATAAAAATAAAAAGCTGAAAAACTTACAAAAAAAGCCTCTTTAAAATAAAGCAGTATAATAGTCAACATTCCAAAGAAAAGTTTGGCTGTGCGGATTAAAGAGAGTGAGGTTAAAACTTCACTCATAGCCTTATTGCACATTATTCATATTGTGTATTAGATGAATTACGGTAAAGATGTTTTTATGGCTTCCCGTAAAGAATGTCAGCAAAATAAACATTTGGTCTTTGAATTATTTTTGGGGTGAATTACTTAAATTTAGAAACCTATGTCTGGATCAAAAAATCTTTCTTACCACATTTTGTGTAAAATATTCATTTGTTGTTAACATTTTATAGGATATAGATGGAGTTTTATCCCTATTTATGGAAATGTGAATCAATAAATTATCAGAATGATTACATTTTTCCCAAATCCCCCGGTCCTACAAAGGCTGTTCATTTCAGATACTCTTCAGCAAAGATTTTCAACTGTACACTAGATTTTTAGCACAAACCTAGTTTGATAGAAACACAATTTGGCACAATAGCCCCATACACACCAGCTTTACAGTTCAAACCATTGTTTCACCTTAAAATAATGAAACAAGACTTTAATTATTCCTACAGCCGTTTATGTGTCCTTTGACAAGTATGTGAAAAAATACATCCACATCTGAGTGTGAAACTGGGCTTTTCATGATGTACCGGATTGTTTTATTTGGATTAATTATGACGGTATGGCAGATTACTTTGCTTACAAACAAAATCAGTTCTTTCAAACCAGAGGTGCAAAAATAAATAATGGCTCTAACGCAAAAACAAACAAACTCACACTGGTTAGGAGTGACTGACCTGGAATAAATATTTCCCTAATGATAACCTAAAAAAAGTGAGATACCTTGTTTTGGTCGTGAATGTCTCATTTGGTTCAGATTTCTGATTGTTTCAAGTAAAACTTCAGTAGCTGGTTAAAATCAGGAAAAAAAACAGTTCGTGTTCAAACAAATAGCAGGAGAATATCTTAAATAGAAGAGCAATAAACACTGTTTCCCTCAGTGTTAAAATCAGATGGAATTTTTGAGAGATTTACCAACAAATGACCCATTTAAGGTCCATCAGCAGTATAGTGAGGGTGTTTGACCCCTTATTGACACCAGAATGCACCAAAAACCCTGATGATCACTAAGGCTGGCTGCACACTGGACAGTTTTCAACCCTTAGATAATTCTAAAACTGTTGGAGATCACATAAAGACAGTTTTTTAGCATTATAATCCTCTGAATGCACACAGTAGACCAGTGATGAAGGACCTGAGGCAAGTTCTGTGAGCCGGTTTAACGTAATGATTTTACATTTTTATAAATACAGGCCTGAAATCTTGGTATAAGGGTCTTTTAAAACTATAATGAAGCCTCCTGCCACTAGTAGCCGTTGTTACTTCAACTGATGCCCACTGCCTTCCTGCCAGACCTTTCCACCGGCTCTGTGCCAGACATAAAATTGAAAAAATGAGCAGTTAGCATCTAGTAGGAACAGCACGGTATGGTTGTATTTGAAATAGAAAATAGAAATAAAATTCTGTGTCAGCTGTTGAGGGTTATACTCATATAACTACAACTTTATCCCCAATTGATGGGAATCAGAACTGTGTTGATCCACACTGTTCCTAAGAGATGCTATCAATTCATAGTTGTTTACGTCAGATTAAACAGCACTGTGGCAGCATGGCCGTAGCACTGACTGGAGCTAGTTACTGCCAGCGGCTGACAGTGTAGCAGTTTAGACAAGAGTGTTTGACCACGATTTTCACCTTGAGCTGATGGACAGCATTAAAATTAGTCAAACCGACTCAGAGTTCTGGTATCGACTACTAATGAATCTGACTTTTATCGTTTAGTCGACTAGTCGAGCACATCCTGCAGGTAAAACATGGAAAATTTTGTTAGGGGACTCCCACATGAATGTAGGATGAACAATGAATAAACAATGGTTGTTGCGACCACTTAAGGAAAGCTAAGAAAATATGTAGGGTCATATCTTGCCCTTGGCCTTACCTGTACAAAGGTAAATTAAAACACCTAACAGTTTGGTCCAATCCAAATCAACTTTTCCTGGAAAGCTAAAAGGCACAGGTGTCGTGTGTTGACGGCAACTGGCGTTGCTGTAGTGTTTTACCTTGTTTATTGCACAGCTTGCAAGATGCATACTAGACTCCTGACTTTCTTTTTTTCAAGACACCCAAAATCTGCTATTCTGTCTGACCTGGAATCGTACACATCACACTTTTTTGTACTTAAATATTAAGATCTGGACTTATTATTTGCACAAATAATCAGTTGTGACAAGCATTGAATCAAGCCACGCAAACTGGGCCCAAAACCGTCCAGTGTGTCACCAGCTTCAGGGATCTTCTTCCTGTCTTTACAGTGATTGACCTTGGAGTGTAGGATATTATTTCCTCCTCCTCTTTGAGTGAATTCAGTCTTCTGTAATCATTGACCTGTAACACTTTGTTGTCTTTCATGCAATTCCTCAACATTCAACACATTTCATGCAGTGCCAAAAAAATAAATAAAAAATTCAGGGTTCCTACACATAATCCATTTAAAAATTCCTTTTCAGTTCCTTTTTTTAAAAACTGTACAAACAAGCCATGCATGCCTCAAGTGACATTCATCATCTACTAGAAAATAAATTCATTTCCATTGTTTCTCTGCAGATCTGTGTAGGAATCCTGAGCAAACAATCAGAAAGTCGCTATTGGCATTTAAAGAGGCCAAAGATTTAACTCACCTGATCCATTTCCATTTGGATCAAGTATAAGGAAACCTTAAAGTTTCAATCTTTGCTACAACCAAACACTTAGCTGCCTAGGGAGCGTTAAAAGGAGAATTATATAGTGATCATCAAAGCAACAGTCTTTAAAATCAACCTTAAAAAAGAACCAGTGACAACAAATAAAAACACTGCAAATAAATCAGCACAAGATTTGGATGAGCATAAGCAGATGGCAGATACTCTAGTGTATCATTGGTATGGATCTGAAGGGTGTGAATGAGATTATACTGGTGCCAAAACTCCAGGTGCTGCCGTGTTCACACCTCGCTTCGCTTTATGCTCCGCCCAACACAGTTTGACAGACCAGTGAAGTCCAAACAGTCTGCTCGCTTTAAAATGGGAGCTTCTTCAACTGCTCGAAGGTGATAAAGAACTGAGGAGAGTGTCAAGGAAAAATTCAGGAGAGATTTGGCAACAAGCTGGAGCTGCTCAGCTGACCGTCGCAAGCTCTGAAATATGAGAAACCTTCTTTAACGGCAGACCTTTTCAAGGTCACCTCTGACCTACAGGACTTGGCAGTGCTGGGGCCATACTCAGGATTTTGTTTCTGAATGGGCAGGTTTGAAGAGGATGTTAGAAGCGGTATAAAAGTCAGGGCCATGTAAAATTCAAGTGATGCATCACCCTTCTCATTTATACGTTTTCTCCTTTCAAATCTTAGAGATGCTACAAATTCACAAGGATACCTCACAGTTTGGCGTTGGGACCATTATTGTTTGCTATCTATATTAATTGCCTTGGCCAGAATAAACCAAATTGTTCTGTTCATTTTTATGCTGATGATTAGGTTATTAACTGCTGTGTACCTCTAATCTTGCAAAACCAATGTATTGGCTAGATTTCTTGCTGTCAGGCACATCTGAGAAATGACGCACCAATCAGCATCATTTGAGGAGAACGAGGCAAAAGCTACCGATGGGGTTTAGCTGTACTGCAAGTTGGTTAACAATGGTGACCAGTGTAGCCATAAGCTGGCTTGGAACTATAGTATAGTGGCAGTTTTTATAAGAAGTGGACTCCATTTCTTTTAGGTACACACAATATTATCATCATAATATCAGTCTCAGCAGATATGAGCATTTCTGCTGAAACCTGCAGATAATATATCTGCTCTAAATACAGGTTTTTATACATCTTTAGCAATCACAATCTGTCAGTCTGACTTTAAACTGCAAAACTTCAAGGTCTTGAATCCAAGTTTTCTGTATTCACCTGTTTTAATAGTTGATTTAATAGTTTTGTTGAATCTGAGAGTTGCTATTTTAGGGCATGTCTCCCTTACAAAAATGATCTCTGATATCAATAGGACAAACCTGGCTAAACAAAGATTAAACTCAAACAACTAAACCTGTTAAAACCTATTTAGGTTTAAAAGGATACAATGATGTTCCAGGGTCCCAGTCTGAGCCAGTTAGGCCAGAATCCCTTATAGAGAGCAAAGAAACCCTCATTCCTCCAAGTCTGCATCACTCCATCCAGTGTTCCCTTGTACATGGGGCTTCCTGATAAAACTCGCTGGTTCATCATTCTGGTCCGGACTACATCTACGGGGTTGGATGCAAGCGCACCCGCTAATCCACACGTGAAACTGGAACTGTTAAAAGACACAAGGTTAACAGATGAGTACACAACCAAGGAGGAGGAGTTTCTTCTATAAGTTAGTGTTCATATTAGGGCTGAACGATTTGCAAAAATAATCTAATTGCGATTTTTCCCCAAATATTGGGATTGCAATTTAATATGCGATTATTCTTAGGTTAATCTTATGTGTTTTTCGACGAATTCAAACAATGATTAATTCCATAAATAAGACCATGTGTATTGAAAACAATGAAATTATTTCTGAAGCATTTAATTCATAGTAGCATGAATCTGAATATGTGGGTGCAACAAGCTTTAAGCTATAAAGGAGGCGGCTGGGATGGGGGAGGTGAGGCTGGCTACCAGCTGATCACAGCTGGGGTATGAATTTCATGAAGTAAGGCTTGGCTTCATCAGTTTTAGATAGAATGAGCTAACTATTTTTGCTCATATTGCAAATGTGATGTCATTTGCTTTATTTAGGGGCATATTTAGGACCCTTAGGGGCATGTCACTCACACTGATTAAGAAAAACAAACATAAAATACTAAAAGGAGGATTTTTTTAAACTATTATAAAAAAAATTGACACTTAATGTTTGCATAATGTGCATAAAATAAATATTGCAACTTCTGTGATTTGAAAATTGCAGCAGGCCATATTGCGATTTAGTCTAATTTGCGATGAATTACCCAGCCCTAGTCCATATTTGGAAAAAAAAAGAGCAATGAGATGAAAACTCTTAGCAGTGATTAAACTTACATAAAATGTGTCAAAATGGTGTCTCCCATGAGGCCAGAGCGAAGAAGGTGCTTCTTAGTGATGTCATAAACAGGAAGTTCCACTCCAACAACGATGGCAGCTCGCTGTGCTGTGGGTATGACACCCTGAGGGGAAAGAGGAGGGTGGCGAAAATGAGGTAGATTAATACATTATCACAGCTACTTCACTGGGCAGAGCTGACTGGAGGTACAAATAGTTTGATTGACAAGTTACCATGAAAAAACATGTTACAAATACTGTATACTGTATAGTGAAGCCTACAAGAGCGTGTGCGCCGTCTACTATTGACAAAACATTACTGGAGTAATGAAGGCCAAAACAAGAACTTTAGCCCATGAATACTTGTAACCATCATCCCTTAACCATGATGTGGCCATAATTGTCACTTGCTTTGATTCCCCACACAGGATCAACCCTTTCATAAGCATCTACTGAGTTCAGAATGTGTACTGCAGCTGTAATAGCCTCAACTCTTCTTTGAAGGCTTTCCACAAGACTTTGGAGTGTTTCTGTTGGGATTTGTGCCGATTCATTCTGTAGAGCGTAACACTCAACGTGTGGGTCTTTTGTGATTATTTGTGGCTCTTTTATGTTTTAATTTTAAATATTATTCCCCCAGAAAACCTGAAAGGGAACCTTTTTCACAAATTTTTGCCACTTTTCCCCATTAGAGCTACCTGTTGCCATTATATACTACTTGTTTCCTATGTTATGCCCGTTATTGCCACTTCTTTTTGAAACTTTCTTTTCCAATTTTTGCCATTTTTATCCCATTTTTTTTTGCCACTTTTTGCCAATTTAAGCTACCTTTTGCCATTAAATACCACTTGTTTCCTATTTTTTTGCCCATTTTTGCCACTTCTTTTTCCACCCTTTTTCCCCATATTTGCCACTTTTCACCCATTTAAGCTACCTTATGCCATTGAATACACTGCTTTCCACATTATTATGCAAATTACATTTTTCTCTTATTTTCCTAAATATTAATGCAAATGACAGAATATTTTTCAAGTCATCAGCTGTGAGAGCATAATTCAAACTCTTTTTTTTCACTTCTCCGCTATTTTTGCTATTTTCTGACCCTTCTTCCACTTTTCTCCCCTTTCTCCCCTTTTTACACATTTTTGCTGCTTTTTGAACATTTTTGCCACCTTTAATTTATCTTTAATGCTACTTATGCCATTTTTGCCACTTTTCCCCACTTTGATTGTGGCACTTGCAAAGGTATTTTTCAACAATTTAGCTCTTTGGTTGAGCAGGGTTGAGTAACACTGCTGTAGAGCATTTATAAGGTCAGGCTCTGATGTTGGACCAGAAGGCCTGGTGCAAAATGTCTGTTCCCGGTAATCCCAAAGATGCTCAATGTGGCCGAGGTCCGAGCTCTGTGCCAACTGAGTTCTTCCACACCAAAGTCATCAACCCATGTCTTTATAGTCCTTGCTTTGTGCACAGAGGCACAGTCATGTTGGAATAGAAAAGGACCTTCCCCAAACTGTTGCCACAAAGTTGCATAGTATTGTCCAGAATGTCTCGGTATGCTGAAGCATTAAGATTGGCCTTCACTGGAGATACAGGCCTTAGCCCAAACCCTCAAAAACAACCCCATAACATTACCCCTCCTCTACCAAACTTCATAGTTGGCACAATGCTGTCAAGCAGTTAACGTTCTCCTGGCATCCACTAAATCCAGACAGAGATGCCTGATAGGTCACTCCACAGAGCACATTTCCACCACGCCACAGTCCAGTGTCACTGGCATTGGGCTTGGTGATGTGAGGCTGCTCAGCCATGGAAACTCTACAATGAAGCTCTTACTACACAGATTTAGTGTTTACAATAATGCCAGTGGAAGTTCAGAACTCTTCAGCTATGGAATCAGCAGGGCTTGGCAACTTTTACGAGTCATGCCCCTCAGCAGTCAATGACCCTGCTCTGTGAATTTACATGGTCTTCTGCTTTGTGGGTGAATTGCTGTTGTTTCTAAACACTTCTACTTTCTAATAAAATCACTTTCAGTTGACTGTGGAATATCCAGCAGGGATGAAATTTTACCAACCATCTTATTCCAAGGGTGTCATCCATCACAGAACTACGCTTAAAGTCACTAAGCTCTTCAGAACGACCCATATAGGAGCACAAATGTTTGCAAATGGACACTGGATGGCTAGGTGATGATTTTAAACACCTGTTGCAACAGGTCTGATTGAAACACCAGAATTCAATAATTAACAGGTGTAAAGAAGAATTTTTGTCCATAGAGTGCTTCTTGACATAAGACTATGAAGTAATATAACTTTGTATTGTGACAGTCTGAAGCATGATAAGGTAATAGGCCATTCAAATGAACAAGAAATACTGTCAATTAGCTCCATTGTTGAGTACAGTTTCTGCTCCTTGAATCAATACAAACAACACTGTTCCCTAGTTAATTCACACAAACATCACTGTAAATGATACTCAAAGACTCACTCTCCACAGTCCCCTGGTTCCTTCTGTCTGGTAGATGTTGATGAAGTTAGACATCATGCTTCCTTGGAGTAGACTACCCTGCGCCTGCATCCTGATCTGAGACAAAAACAGACATTTAAAGATACAGGATTCACTCAGCACAGCTCTGATGTTTAGTACTAAGAAAAAAAGAGTCACCTTGAGGACATCGGTTGGGTTAGCCAGAGAGGAGGACAGAACTCCAGACACAACACCGCAGAAAACATTGATGACCATTGTCTCATCTGCAGAGAAAGACACGACAGAACAGTTATGTAGTAAACAGGCAGAAGCAACTGGAAAAACAAACATGATGAGCAAAGACACTAAGAGGTCTAAAGACAGATTAAATGCATATATTCCAAGTTTAAGGGACAAACACTTATTCCATTTTTATCTTTTTAAATCTGTTTATTTCTGCTTTAATTTCCATGATTTTATGCTCTTGCATAATTTCTTTCAATTTCTGACTATATGTACAAAAACATACTTCCTCTTTGTATCTCTTCCTGCTAATCTTCCATGTTTACACTTATTTCTGTAGTCTTTATCCGTTTCTCTTCTTAAATCAAATTAAATTTTCTTATTTACATTATATTAATTCTCTTTCCCATCCCCATTACACCATAACACAGAACCTAAGTCACAGACAGTTTGATCTGAACTAGAAGTAGGTGTTTAATCTTGTTTAACCTACTTACTACCACATAGAGTTAACGGGTAGTTCATGCTTATCAAAACTACATTCAACAGTTCACAGAAATTGCAGTTCAGTTAAATTAAAGACTACGTCAGTGTTAGAAAGCAGTAGATCTTAATGTTAGTAACTGAGGAAGGCGTCTACATCAGAGAAAGACAAAGGAGGAGGAGGATACAGATCATCTGAGTTTAAATTAATAATTACAGTGATCCTTGTTCAATTTGACCAACAGCTTGGGTCCTCACAGGGCTTGTTATAGGGGAGGCAGAACAGAAGTTTCAATCCCACCACAACCACAGGGCAAACCCAAGCCTGCATCAAAACAAACATCAAAACACAGTGGGACGATCCAGGCAGAGGGCACGCAGAGTGGAGAGCAAAAAGACAAAACAAATAACATGTCGAGCTTTTTCAAAAGCTTGGGAGTAAATACATGCACATGTTTAAACTAATGATCTCTGTTTTCTTCTTCTCATTGACACCTTTCATCCACTTTTCACATTAGATTAACAATCATATATATTTATATGATAGACCCATAAGTACATCTGCTTCATTAGTGCTGACAAACCAGAGACTGTTTAAAACAGTCACTGCTGCAGAGCTGCTTTTAGTAGTCATGAAATCAGACCAGGAAAAGAAAACAATGATTAAAGCCCATGATGTATGGGAGCCCTTCACAGACATCTAGTAAATTTTGGTTATTTTCTCAAGATCTTTACTTATTATCTTTTCTAGGAAAGAGAAGTCTGGCTTCCCATGATAATGAGCCAATTTCCGAAATTCTCTCAAACAGCCTAAATCAACATGTTATCGTGGTAAGTGTGCAAAGTAGGGGTGTAATGGTACAGAAAAATGTTGGTTCCGTATGTACCTTGGTTTTGAAGTCACGGTTTGGTACATTTTTGGTACGGTAATTAAAGTGACTAAATGACAGAATTTTTTATTATTATTATTAATTTCATTAAATTGTATTAAAATAAATAGAGTGAAAAAATTACATTTACATTATTAATAAAGCTGCAATCTCCTTCCCAAAGGTCTTAAATGAATAAAAATATGACTAAATAAATACATCTTTGAATTACTTGGTTATTCTAATTGACATATTGACATATTTATATCTGGTCTTTAAATACTAAAATTTCCCAGCCAACTTGAACACATCATACAACCTTAAATTAGCTTGTTAAGTATGCTAATTAGCATCTATCCTGCTGATTTCAACACTGGATTACTTTTCTAACTAATGGGACCTACTACAATGTTTGGGAGAACTTTTCACAACCCATCTTGATGGACAAAGAGGTTAAATCTGTGTGAAATCTGAGGGTAACTTTACCTATGATGAGCTGCAGACATGATGGAGTCCCCTCTCCCCTCCTCTGAGGCTGACAGTTGATGGTATGCATTTAGAACTACTTTTATCCACAAAACCAGAGCACCATTGTTAAAATAAAAAGATCTTAAATCATGAGACATTCATAACTGGCTTGTGAGACTTTTAGTTGTTCCTCCTCCTTACTTGACGTTCTTGAGTGGAGCCTTTTCAAAAGCTTTGATTGGTCCGCTGGACGACGTGCTGTCAGCGACACTGCTGCTGAATAATGTCAGCACTACTGTTGTTGTCTTTGTCCACTGTTGTAGTTTACCGGGAAACAACGTGTTCCTAAACAGGACACTTTAATCTGGGAATATTCAGGCTGTTGCTGTCATTTGCTGTGGTTGTGCGGTTGCCAGGACAGTGTGACAGTGAGTTGTTCTCTAGTTTTCTGTCCATGTATGAGCTTCGTTCCACATGTATCTGTTCGGTACACATTTGTACCGAGAGGCCTGTACTGAATCGGTATGGTGCAAATACACATACCTTTACACCCCTAGTGCAAAGTGTGATTTTTTAAACACAATATGTCTTGTCCTTCACTGGCTTGAAACAAAATCATAGTCGAGTCACAGGCCTGTAAACTTTGCAAGACAGTATGAGGACAATATTAGGATGTAATGACATAGTTTTGAGGGAGATTTGACCACAACCCTTAGAACTGTCCATACTTACTTGATTAATGCTGTGGTGTCAAACTTTGAGGAACCAAATGCCATTCGAGCCATTTTACTAAAATAATCTTCGAAATCACAGAGATATCAAATTTTTCACCAGGCTTGATGCATGTTCCAAATTTGGTCCAGCCCCCCCAAAAAGAGTGATTAAAGAAACATAAGAAAAAAGAGAAATAATTAGAATAACAAGGTCAGTTTTGAGCTTAGCTATTGCTAGCTATTTTATGATAATGGTGTTATTGTTTTTAAGAAAAGTATTTGGTTAAATCCCACAATATTGTATTTTTCCTTAAATCTGCAGTGAAAAATGTTAATGTAATGTGTAATGTAAATCGTAATGTGCACGTTTTTTTAACCTGTCCGGTTCCCTTTTGGATTCACCTTGCATTACTATGACCTGGATGACTGAGAGCCATCACTGCTCTACTTCTACCTTGATCTTCTCTATTATTCATGGATCTATCTTTTGTACTCTAATTGGCCATAAAATATTGAGAGCAGCTGAAGGTAAGAGCTGAAGAGAGGAGTATAGTGTGGAGTGAGAGGAAAAAAACAAGAGAAAAGAATGAAGACAATGAAGCCTGGTGTAAGATTCACAGGGAACCAGTCAACAGGGAAATCAGTTAAGACAAACAGAAAAGGAGACAGAGATGGAGCCTGTGGGCACAAACTTCCCCAGAGTCTCAGAAACCTGCTAGTGCCTGCAAATCGCAGATTAATGTGGTAGAAACCACTTCGTTTGAGGACTGAGTGGCTCTCTTTTCTTCTCTCCACTGGGAGGGAGATGATAATGTCAAAGTGACAAAAACAAAACAGATTTTAAAGGATTTTTCTCCCTAATCCTGAGCCTATAGGAAAGGTTACAGTAAGATATCATTGACATAAAACATCCCACTGATCCAGCTGAAGAACCTTTTTAATACTCTTATTATAACTACTCTTATTATTCTCAGTTGTCTGTACAAAATAGACAAGATTCTAAAGATATAACCATTATGTGGATGGTATTATTTTGGAAATGAAAAATGCTTACAATTAATGTTCAGACCTCATCCAATATTTTCTACAGCCCATCAAAGCTTCTCCCATTGAGTACAACTTCTTTTTAAATATGTTATACTTTTCTGCATTGTCTTTAAGTTTGTGAATGGAGCCCTCTTCTGAATTCCTCTAGAGGATAAAATTTAAAGCATGCTCTAAAGCAGTGTTACTCAACACTGCTCAACCAAAGAGCCAAACTGTTGAAAATACCTTTGCAAGAGCCACAAACCTAATGGTGAAAAGTGGCAAAAACGGCTTGAAATAGCTATAACAACAAGTTAAAGGTGGCAAAAGTGGTCAAAATGCAGCAGCAAAAATGACTCACAAGGGGTGAAAATAGGGAGAAAAGTGGAAAAATGGTAAGAAAGTAGCAAAAATGTGTGAAAAGTGACAAAAAAATGAGTAACAGGTGGTTGAATGGTCCAAAGTGGAGAAAGTGTGGCAAAGAATGAGTGGAAATAAGACTAAATTGGGCAAAAAGCAGTCAAGATTGGCAAAAATTGGCAAAAAATAGGAAACAAGTGGTATGTGATGGAAAAAGGTAGCTTTAATGGGCAAGATGTGGCAAAAAATTGTGAAAAGGGCAAAAATGGGCAAAAAAGTGGCAAAAAGAAGACGCAAAAATTTGGGAAAAAAGAATACAAATGGTATTTCATGGGAAAAGGTAGCTTACTGGACGAAAAGTGGCAAAAAATTCTTAAGGGGCAAAAATGGGATAAAAGTGGAAAAAATGGGGAAAAAGTGTCAAAACGAAGTTGCAAAAATGGGCAAAATATAGGGAAAAAGGGGTATTTAATGGCAAAAATTAGCTGAAATTGGCAAAAGTGGCAAAAACGGTGGAAATGGAAAAAAGTTTCCCTTTTTAAGGTTTTCTGGGGGAATAATATTTGAAATTAAGACATAAAAGAGCCACAAATAATCAAAAAAAAGAGCCACACAAAGGTTGATGTCTTGAAAATTCTACTGAATGTAATTTGCATAGAATATTTAGGAAAATCAAAGAAAAACATCATTTGCATAATTTGGAATGTGGTATAGTTATCAAAGTGAAGCGTGTGCATCTATTGTAATAATCATACAGGACATCTGTGTTTTAAATTTCATGCTAATCGACCATATCTGTAATTTGTTAGTTTAAATTCCAGGTAAATTACTGACCATATTTTAGCATACGCAGAGGTCTACAGGTAAAACTACTCCTGTGTGAATTGACGTCTCTGTAATTTAGGGTGGTAATTATGTTTTTACGATCTATGCAGCTTTTTTGAATACAAAAAAATCAAATAATATGCTTTTATAGTGCTTTTTCCAGTTCATTTCAGCTTATGTTCAATAATGACTTTTCAATTCAAGTTATTCATTTCAGCTCAACTGTCCAAACAACCATGTGCACCGCTGCTCTCTTCATATCCACAGCACTTCTCCTCTTCCTCCTACTGCTTTTCTTTTCAAATGCCTGATCATATATCAGGATCATTTGGCCGGGGATTTCATGCATAACACAGTTTGAAATACACTATATTGCCAAAGGTATTCACTCACCCACCCAAATAACTGAAATTGCTGCTGCCATGCAGCACCTCCAAGTTTTCCTTCAGAAATGTCAGTCAATCCGAGTGTGTTACAGACTTTGCGTATCCTATGCATATTAGCAGCACCAAATACTGACATCAGGGAGTAAGTGAGGGATTATCAGAGGTCCTCAGGTCGTACTTAATTTGAGGGAATAGTGCTGGAGTCTTCAAACTTTTTTTATTGTCTAGTTTGGACTAATTCAGCAACCCAGGCATGAAAAGGATTTGAGACTAACTGCTGTGGTTTCAGGCTGCAAATAAGTATTATTTCACTACTGACTGAACAGCTGATTTAGGCCGGTGCGATATATCGGTTTTATCGATTAATTCAAATTTCTTTGTTCGGGACAAATTAAAAAATAAAAATCTAGATTTTCTGAAATTCCTCCATGCTCCTCTCACTCCCCCCCCCGGGCACCCATAGTTTACACCCTCCGCCTCCTTCACCATGGAGACGCACACACAACAGCACGGCTACCGGCGCATATCATGAGTTTCGTCCTATAAGAACTGTATATTTTTGTCAGCTGTTTGGAACTGGTTTGGGTTTAACTCTCCTTGCAGTAAAAAAAAAAAAAAAGGTCAATTTTTGGGACCAAATTACAAATTTCAGACTGAATTTCTTACATTTAATTCATAAAATAAATGAAAAACATGCTTTTATTAATTTTTTTGTCATTTGTGTTTTTTTATTAGACAAGGATAAGAATAAATCATTTAAAATCATAAATCAAACATTTTAAAGAAATCGGGGATTCGATTTTTAGGCCATATCGCCCAGGCCTAAACTGATTATTTTCTCAATTTTCTTATTCTTATCGTTCTTTAGTGTCCATTGTTTAACCCTGTAATGTTGTACTGGAGCTGTTTACAGGATGTGATATCTCACAACACAAAGAGGAGGGTAAACCACATCGAAGCACTCAGAGTTACAGTACGACTGTAGCCCAACTCTCCCTCTCTTTCTCCCCTGTCTCTCCCCATCCCTCTCTTTCTTCTCCCCTCTTCTCCAGGAAGCTCTTTGCCTCTTATTTAGCTTTCAAATTAGTGCTGGCAGGTTAACTCGCTCACTCTGCTGCCAGCCAGGTCAACACAGGTAGTCACGACAAATCCAACCTTTTTTTGTCTGGCAGGTGTGTTGGAGTATGCCTTCAAAGGCTCACGCAGCATTGTTGCTGTGCAAGGAGATCTATTCAAGGAAGCATGTCAGTACAGACTGAAGCTACCTCTCCTGTTTCAGCAAGGTCAACTATTGTTCACTTCAGGAGTCTGTGCTTTATTCCAGCATCATTTTAGAAACAACATTCAGTGTGGAACAGAGGCTGGACTGATTAAAAAAAATGCAAAACTTCAACTTTTAAATTTTCTGTTGTTTTAGGTGCCATTGAATACAAATGATAGAGTTAATCCCTCCTTTGCATCCATGTCTTTAGTTTTGACTGAAGCAAACCAAAACAGAACACCATACTTGAATGTAAATTTTTACAGCAAAAACAAAAAGAGAAAGCACACAAAGCACACAAGAGCTTTGAGCTGTTCAGAGCACAAACATTTTAAGTCCAAACAGAAGGAGGATGAATGAGAGACTGCAGAGTAAGCAGGATCAGAAAGAAACAAAGATATGACAGTATGTTTACATGGAAAAACAGGTCACTTCCTCTCATTCATTCTCTCAGGAGTGAAAACGTGGAGAGAGCCTGGATTATTAAAATGTTAGGAGAAATGATTGCTTAGCCTCTTGGTCATCATTACATGTTAAAGTTTAAAGAAACAAGCAAAGGCATTTTTAACTATTAAACATGATTATCATATTGCTTAAAGTGCATCCTAAAGTGTGCTAGTTTTTGGCTTTAAAACCACTTCAAGCTTTAAAGATTTTTTAATAACAATTCATGATGTTGTCACAAGATATCAGTATCGGCGATCAGCGGTATCACTGTGAAAAATTTCTGGTGATATTTACAACCAAGCTACATGCACGAATGAGATGGTGGAGTTTTAAGCAGAACTGACAGATACACGTCAGCTGAAGTATTTTGTTTTGATTCCTTAAACTTTGTAGTGATTTCTAAGGACTGAAGTTTAAGTTCTCAATTACATTTATAATTGAGATCAGCTAAAATATATGTGGAGCTATCAGCCTGTTGGATGTCTGCAAAAATCCAATATTGTGGATTCCTAGTTGTAAAGTTTTGTGCCTCAGCATTTAATTCAATAAAATCTAGTGCTGGGGTTTCAAACTCAATCACAGCAGGGGCCTGATTCTGAATTTAGGTCTAACCTGAGGGCCTAACAGGGTCAATAGTCAACCATAAACTGTCAATCTCATTTTTACCAGTGATAAATTATGGGCAAAAAAACCCTTTTGAGATTAAAAAAGTCAAATTGATAAGTTTAAGAGCTCAAACTCTGAAATAAAAAAGTATGTCTTCAAAAGGTCAAAATACATTATTAAAAGTCAACAAAATTTTTTAAAAAAAAGCAAATATATGAGATTGAAAGTCAAACTCACGAGTTTAAAATGTCAAAACATCAGTTCAAATTATACATTTTGAGTTTAAAAGGTAAAAACATGAGATTAAAAGTCAAGTAAGGAGTTGGAGGGTCAAAATATGAAATGAAATTTGAACTATTTAGTGAAAAAGGTCAATATATGATTTAAAATTTAACATTTTAAATCCAAAAAGGTTGAAATATATGATAAAAGTAAAAAAATATGAATCGATAAGGTTAAGATATGAAATAAAAAGTCAAAATCATAGGTTTAAGTCGTAATTCTGAGACGCAAAATTGAAAGCATGAAATGAAAACACAAATAATTTTTTCCCCACATTCCTGACTTTTTATCTGAAAATTTTAACCCTTACCTTTTCAGTTTTTTTCGACTTGACAAGAATATTTTAAATCATCAGGGTTAAATTTACATTTTTATTGTGGAGGGAATCTGCAGAGCTCATACCGGTGGGCCAGTTATAATAAAAATAAGATATGATCATGCAGGCCCAGTATAACTGTACTACGGGTCGGATTTGAGCCCCGGGCCTTGAGTTTGACACCCCTGATCTAGTGTATAACCCTAATTTTCAATGCCAACTTTGACATCTAAAAAGTTGGCTGCAGCTTATACAGCAGGACAACTTTATATCACTAGTAGAAAGTGCTAAATTGCCATGCAGGAGGAAGGTAAATCCTTTTTTTCCCCTTGGCAAATAAAAATATAAAGACTGCTGCTTACAAACTGGATTTTATGGTAGCTACTGCATCCATTATAGTAGTAACATCAGGCCTGCTCCCTCCCTAATCAGTATAATTGTGCTATATTTTACAGGACACTTACTTGCAACAAATCAAAAGCTTCATATTGCTGTCATTGCCATGGCTGTGTTTGTTGTGCTTCCTCCCTCAGTCAGCTTGCTTCCTGAATGGCTATCATTCAGTTTACATTAGCACACCTGCTCATGCCTCCTCGGTGTCAACAGGCAACGTCAGTATTTAGGGAGTAAATGAACCTTCAGACCACTTTAAAAACCTAGATATGTGGGGTTTTTAGTACAACTGTTAATCAGTTAGGGTCCAAACTTCAACATCTCAGCAACAAGTAGTTATATTCTACATTTTCTTTTGTTTAAAGCCAAACAAAACAGCCCAAAACACAACTGTTCTCATCATAATATCTCTATGAATAATGTTGAAGTTTTTTTTATCATGACTTTAGATAGTGAGTGAACCTAATTTTAACCATTGTTCTACATGACGATATATCATTTTACCCCCTTTAAATGATCTTTTTGTTGAATGCACCTCTCTCTCATGTACCTCATGATAAGCCTACCCTGAATGTTTATAACACTGTGGCTAATATTCAAATCTAAAAAGCAGCATAGACTGAATGATGTGGCTGATTAGGGACAGTATGATGGAGCAACAGCCCTGCCCATGAAGTCCTAAAGGTTTTTTGGAAATTCCAGACTAGGCACACCTCAGCTGAAACTCTGGGGTTCTGTTACTCTTTAACAGTGAGATTACTTTTAACTACTTTGCTTAAGAAGAAGTCTCACCCTGAAATCTCATAAGAAAATAGATAAAGATAATGTTATCAGACAATTACAATTAAAAACCTCCCCTGACAAAGCCAAAAAAATATGTACTGTATCTGGTGCATTTGCCCAAAAATGGGTTAATAAACAGCAACTGCGACCTCTTTTAGAGGCTCCCAGCTGCTTTAGTAAATTAGAAAAAGGACTAAGGTTTAATAATACAAGAATGAACAATGAGCCAAATTCCTGAAGCTGCTATTGTACATTCTTTGCTGCTGCAGCTCTTACTAGTTTGAGATTTTGTTCTACTCTAAGTTTGCTGTGTAAAGTTTTTCTCACTATGGTTTTAAAGGAATCACAGGGGCTTTGAGAAGTTTGCAGCTAATTGCATCAGCCTTCCACGAGACAGCAATTTAAATATGAATGTAAATTTACCATCCGCCGCAGGAAATTATCATTCAAATCACCTCCCATAATTTACTCCCAGACTGATATCTGTAGTTTAAAATCACCTTCAAGGTTTCAGAAGACTGTATTTGGTCTTAAAGTATTGCTGTTTGTTCTGTGGGCAGCTTTTAAGAGCTTTTAAAGAAGAGAAGAAAGGATGAGGGTTAACACTCACCTTCTGGACGACTGACAAACAGCCTCTTCAGAGAGTTGTAGGTTCCTATCTTGATTGTCCCATATGAAGCTTGTCTTAGTAGAGCAGGAGAGATCCTGAAAAGGAGAAATGAAACATGTCAGATACACTAAATCGGCATTCCTCTTCATGTGGTGTTAGTCTAGTTAAAGATAAATATCGACGCTGGTTCAGTGTCTGAAATCCAGACACAGTCTCTAACAAATAGCAAAGATGAAAAACTGTTGAGATGTTTTCTCTCCCACCGGGCTTCTTTCAAATCTGAGGATGAATCCAGTAATATCACAGTTCAACCACCCACATTTAACAGCTCTGTGTGCAAATCTTTCTACTGCATATTGTATGAAGCACATGCTGATCCATTCTGCATGGAGCATATTGAAAGTGTGTGGCAAGATGAAGTAACTTGATTTAAGGTGAAAAGACAGTGATTTCAACTTTTTGGGGGGGTCGTCTCAGGCTGTAATTTCTGGAGGTACAGTGTCAAGGCTTACTCTAAGTTTTTCAGTGAGTCTGTTCAAGGCATTTTAGCCATGAAAAAGAATAACCATCAACCTACCACAAGTCAGATTGCACTTCATATCTACCAACAATTTCACCACAGTTAAACAGTGTACTAGATACTTACTTGCATACTGAAATCATTTTATTTTCAAATGTTTTACCCTTGCAGAAAACAACAGCATAGCTTGATCAGCGGTACATTAAACAGCAAAGGTGACATCCTCATCAAACATCTGGTGAATTTCCTGCAGGAAACACTATTCAACTTTTTCTGTTGTTTCCAAGTCAGCTTGTTCTTGGTCTAATCTTGAACTTTGGGTACTAGTGTATATAGAAAGGATTTGGTTAAATACAAAATTTAAATAAACAAATTTCTTACCCAGAGTACAATGCCCGGATACCCTCTTCCTTGCCGATTCTGAAGAGGGCGTGAAACATCCCTCTGTACCGCACCTCTGTGTACTGAGACTGACCCTGAACCTGCAGCCTGGTCTTAGTCAGGTCAATGGGAAACGTCCCTTAGGATTAAAAATAGAGAGGCAGAAAACAGAGAGAATGGAAATTAGGATGAACTTGACAAGAACAAGGTAATTTTCTTTAAAGAAAAGCTAAGATCACAAATTTTCCTTCCTACAATCATAAAAAATGACATAAAATGAAATGTAGCTCACATTAGAACATGAAACTTCTACTGTATTGTAATGTTGTACTCTTAAGATGCAAGATATGCCGATATAAAGCCCAAAATTCATTTAGGCTACTGATATTAGTACAGATAAATACAGTTTAGACCTAAAACTTCAAAAGGACTACAGCAGCAAACACCAGCATGAATGGCGCTCATTTGCTCGACTATCTGCTGCAGCAACACTCCTATAAAATCTGGCAGTTTGCAGTTTGCTCTTGTTTTATATCTGAATGTGGAGATGAGCCATCAGCATCTTTCCTCTCTGATGAGAGTCATTCTCATCCTGACCAGGGACAGATCAGGTGAGGACAGGGACACTTTGTGTAGTGCCATTAGTGGAAAGCTGTAATGTAGGGTGTTTTTCAAGGATATTCACTCACATACATATCATTGGGTTACTGGGTGGTTTTAGAGATGTAACAGACATTATATGTAGGGCTGTAGTCAACCAAAGAAAAACATGGTCGACCAAAATCGCACCCAGGCACCAATTAATTGATTGGTCGTTCAGGTAAAAAAAAAAAAATTCATTCATTAAAAAAATTCAACTCGTTGAGGACTAATTCAATCCATCCAGGCTCCTCACTGCACCTGCTTGGTACTCTAAATGATCCTAAAATGAATGTAACAATTCTTTAGAAGCATTAATACATCTTTTCGGCTCATCACATCTTACTATATAATTAATTGAGAGATGATCAGTGCGCACCTGCCTTTGATCTCCGTGATCCCAGTGCGGTAACTCTTCAAACTCATACAGCCTACAAAATAATCTCAGATCATCGTTTTTCATTCATTTATAATGGTAACTAATAACAGGATCACTTGATCCAGCCCGCGCTGTGTTATTTATGAACATAAAGCAGACAGCATGCAGTGTTTATTGGAGGTGAGAGGAAAAAAGTTTGCTCGTCGAGACTTAAGACCAGCAGACATCGCCTTTTATCACCTCTCCGTTCTGTGTGTCTGTAAGAGAAGCTAACGCTAACGTGAACATTTTAAAGGGGATTATATAAAGAGATGATACTATGCAGCCTATTTTCCGACAGGTGAATTAAACTGACCGTGGGGGGGGGGGCAATTCACCGACCAGGGTGATCTTGGTTGGACTAAAGCTTTTCGACCAATTAATCGACCAATCGAATTAAAGCTGTCAGCCCTAATTATATGTATTGTGCTACAAGTTTTTGTCTTGTGCTGCAAGACTATCAACCTCTGTAGCACCAGTGCTATGGGCAAAAATAGTAGGGCTGAACGATGTGCAAAAATAATCTAATTGCAATTTTTTCCCAGATACTGCAATTGCAATTTAATATGCGATTATTCTTGGGTTAATCTTATGTTTTCTTTCGACAAATTCAAGCAATAAATTATTCCATAAATAAAACCATGTGTATTGAAAACAATGAAATTATTTTTGAAGCAATTAATCCGCATGAATCTGAATACGGGGGTGCAAAAAGCTTTAAGCTATAAAGGAGACGGCTGGGGTGGAGGAGGTGAAGCTGGCTATCAGCTGATTGCAGCTGGGTTATGACTTTCATGAAGTAACGCTAGGCCTACATCAGTTTTAGAAAGAATGAGCTAAATATATTTGCCCGTATTGAAAATGTAATTTGCTTTGTTTCAGGGCATTATGATTCTTATGTCACTCATTTTGATGAAGAAAAACATACATAAAACACAAAAAGGAGGGTTTTTGTATACCATAAAAAAAAATGACACCTGAATTTTTGCATAATGTACATAAAATCTCTGCCGCTGCTAAAAATTGATTTATTAAACTGGTATTTTGACACATTTCAAGTTAAAGAAATATTGCAACTTCTTCGATTTGAAAATTGCAGCAGGCCATGTTACAGTTTAATCTAATTTGCGATTAATTGCCTAGCCCTAATAGTTAACTTATAGCCCTGATCTAAAAAAAGCACTTCACCTTTATTTCATGTTTTCTAAAATGAGATCTTTTTATATGAGCTAAGCTCTTTTCTTGCAACCTTTTTTACATTTAAATAGCCTTAAAAGCTTTTCATAATGGCTACAAAAAATATTTTGATATTTTATTAGTGTGGCTTTATCACAGTTGCATTATTACCTTTGGTTCATAAAAATGTTGTTTTTCATGTTTATTTTGTACTGGACTGAAATGACATTTCGAACCTTCACTCAAGGAAATCTTGTTAGACATAAAGAATTTTAATTGATGACCCCTGCATGAAACTACCTCTGACAGTGTGTTAACTAGCCAGTAAAATGAATAATGATGAACATGCTTCAATAATGTACCTTGATTGTAATTAATTGATATATATAAGTTGATATGTTGGTAAATATCTCTTCAACCTTTTCTGCATAGAATCAGTCCCTACAAAATCTATAAAATCAAGAATTTTAACCCTTTGTTACAAACCAGCGGCTACCTCTCAAGGCAACACAATGATTTGAAATTCATGCACAGATGCAGATGTAAAATCTCTTAGTAATCAGGATTACAAAATGTGATCTGGATATCATTGAAAATGAAGTGATTTTTGCCATAATAACGCAGCTCTATTGTCTTATTAAATATCCAGTTTGAAAGTACATTAGTATATATTTTTTTAATTCTATGTACAGCCCAGCCTTAGCCTATTCTTACAAAAATGTAATGATGCATGACTTGTAAAATCTGTTAAATAACTTTTATGACATAAATACTAAAGCTATCACATGTGATTATTCTTTGTGACTGTGTTAAGATGTGCTCCAAGTGCTTTGACATATGTTCAGATGGATGCATCTTCCTTGTCTTGAAGCTGGTGCTACTACCATTTTGCATTACAGTAAAGACCCTCCTTATGACAGTGAATTAATCATATTTAGCTGACTATTTGCATGGAACGCGCTTTGCATGGAGCATTACATGCAATGAGCCCTATATTACGTGAAGGTTGTTGTCTGCATGTTGTGGTGCATCGCGTATCCTACCGAATTCTGCGACAATCGAGGCCATCCCGCCGTAGATGAACGGCTTCCAGTTCAAGTTGGTCATCTCCGTGGCGGAGGCGGCTGCTTCCACCTGCTGCAGCCCCGCTAGAAACAACAGAAGGCCGCCCAGACAGAGGTCAATACAGTGGTGCAACCTCAAACAATCCAACATGTCGATAAACATTGAGATGCAACGATGCTACAGTTCAAGGAGCCTCCTCAGCATCAGCATCCCAGCGTACTGCGCCGGAAAGAGACGCCTGCGGTGGCGAACAGCGCGCACAGAGCCGTCATATTTGTTGAGGGGGTGTTATTGGCCGAGAGTTCTGTCAGTCAACATTCTGAGAGTTTCTATTGGTTCGAGTAAGGGGGCGGGAACGCTTTGAGTGACAGCTAGATGACAGCAACAGTGTCACGAGAATAAATGAACTTGTTTTACAGATTAAACAGTTTTGGGATAATAGACATAATTCCATTTAAATAGAACATAAGATCAACATTTCATCAGTGTATATAAATGGCGCATTTGGCTTTAAGTTGTGTGTTTTTATCTCAGAGAGGGCCGTCCTAACTGTACCGGACCGTTAGCAGATGGCTCGTGCGTGGCTAACGGCTAGTCCGCTAACACTTCTAGAAGATACTAGCAAGCTTGTTAGCGAGGTTACCTGTTAGCAACAGGTTACCGTTAGATTCTACCGAAATGTCACGTACCTGTGGTGTCACTTAAATCCGCGGCTTGCTATTTCACTTGTTTTCCCATGGCATTCGTGTGGCTTGACTTTGATAAAGTGCAAGCAGAAAACTTCTCGGCTGCAGTTAGCTCCCCATGTCAGTGTATGGCAAATTCACCAGAAACAAAATTCTTCTTCTACTACTGGGATAACGGCAGCTTTCGCGGTTAGTGTCGCAATACCGCCACCTTCTGTCGGCTCCTAATGGTACACTCGAGACATGTATCATGATTCTGGGTTGATTATAGTACTAGTATATGACAGGGGTCATCAAGTACATCTGCACAAGGGCCAGATTTAAGTCTCAACAGAAACTCTGGGGGCCAGACCTTCAAATACACCAAAGTTAAAGAAATGTTTTATATTATTTTAGGCATTACCAGTGAGATCTATCCCTATTATCTATAACGCAGCAGGCCACAAGGAGACAGGCCTGACAACAGAATAGGCCGGACCCCTGAAAACCACAGAGAACAGGCCCGCCCCAGTTGTCAATTAGCGCCAATATCAAACAATTTAACCCTTTTTTTTGATACTTTTTGCCCCGTTTTGCCTCTTGAACACAATTTTGGAAAGATTTTAACCCAATTTAAAACCACTTTTCCTGTATGGTTTACCCCTTTGTGATGCTCTTTTATCCAAGTATTGCCACTTTTCTTTTTTTTTTTTTTGCCACTTTTTAACCCCTTTTCAGTACTTTTTTAAAACATTTTTTGCAACTTTTAAACCACTTTTTACCACTTTTAACCCATTTTTGATACTCTTTGCCTCTTTAACACAAGTTTTTAAAGGTTTTTATCCCAATTTAAAGCACTTTTCCTGCATGTTTTACTCCCTTTGTGACACTCTTTTATCCAAGTATTGCCGCTTTTCTTTTTTGCCACTTTCTGACCATAACAGTGTCAAAAAATGGGCGAGAAGTGACAAAAAGGAGTGGCAAAAATGGACTAAAATCGGCAAACACTGGGGATAAAATAGCAAGAAACAGAGGACATAAAAAAGAGCAAGTGATAATAACAAGACTGAGGGTTGGACATAATAACTTGAACTTCATGGATGCCAACTGCCGTTAAACACCAGAGAAGAAGAAGAAGAGTGACGTCACAGCCAGTTCGGCTGTGCTTCACGTGGAGAGCGGTAGGGGGCGGTGTGTATTTAAACCGGCGCCAACACATGGAAATCTGTTTGAGGTGGCCATGGCGGATCCAGCTGTGAAAGAGTGCTGAATGAGCAGCTAAGAACTTGTTCACAAACAACAAACGCGGCTAAGCTGTCTTTCACCGGCTTGTGGGCACATGAGGAGCCGCTTTGATGAAGAGCAGCATGGATTTTGGGAGCCTTTGGCTGGAGAGCGACCCGAAGTTGGGCAGTTTCTGTTGGACAGGTGCGTCTGAATGCTTCCGGTTAGCTTGTGCTAGCTCGCTATGCTATAGGCTTTTCAGTTGAAAACATATCATGTTCTCATTTAACTTCCAGTGTAGGAATAAAGCATCTATGTTTTCGCTGAGTCTGTTGTCCACTAGCACTGAAACATCTACGTTGGCATTCCTGATAGCTTGATAATTAAACTGGGGCCTACTATGATTTAAGTCGGCCTGCGTTCAGGCCAGGGAGCATCCTTCACTAAAGTTATTTGTAAGACTATCTTCATTGAAGGTAATCATTATTGTTGCTTCTGCAGGATGGACATCATTGTGGCATGTCAAGGACATAGTGGACCACTGCTGTCATGTTGCAGAGAAGTGATGACTAATCTGCATGTCATGGTAAGAACAGGATAAATACCAATTTTCTACAAACTAATTTGTGCAGATTTTTTAGTGTATATTTTTCTGTGATTAGGGCAGATTTTTAGCATGCAAAAACAAAAGGAATTTCTATATTTTAGGGCCTTTGGACGTCCTCCATGTTGCTGACGAGCCTGGTTGTGTTCCAGCCAGTCAGACAAGGACCTGGACTGAGAGAGGGAGCAGGACTTGCTACACCCTCACTATGCACTATGCCCCCGAGTACCTGAACCTCAGGTAAATATTGTTTATTTTAGTGGTTGTTGTTTGCAGATGGTATTGATGCAGGAGTCTAGTCTTTTTAACTGGTACATTTTTATTTACAGCGTGTACAGTTAGAGTTTATTGTCGCTATTATTTTGGTATGCTTAACCCCTCAGGCATCACTTTAATTTACTATCCTTTAAAACCATTAAGGACATAAATGTCCACTTCCAACAAACTGCTACAAAAACTTAACAGATTTATAGTTTTTCTGCCTTTTTTTGTATAAATCTCTTAAAAAACTTGAGCTGTGCTCAAAACTACCAAACATTCAATCATTTTGAGGATTTTAACTCTTTAAATGCCAGTTTTATTACTTAAAGATCAAAAAATGTAATTTGAATGGGACTCAATGGGACGTTTTTGTCCACGAGTGACTTGAAAGGATGGTTAATTTTAAATCGGATGCTGCGCAAAGAATTAATATGCATCAAAGTCAATATTTTGGCTAATGTTTGACATACCCAGGACTGATGAACCCCAAACATTAGTTAACTGGAAAATAATTACTGTTTTATGTGGGGTTTTTTTTAGAACAAATATGACCATCCTGTAATCAAACTGGCATTTAAAGGGTTAAAATCCTGAAAATTACTCAATAATTGATTGTTTTGATCAGAGCTGAAATTGATCAAAAGATTTGACCAAAATTTAAAGGGTTAAAATCCTCCAAATGATTGAATGTTTGGTAGTTTTGAGCACAGCTGAAGTTGTTTAAGAGATTTATGCAAAAAATATATATATATCAATATGTTAAGTTTTTATCAAAAATTTTTGGTTAGGACATTTTTGTCCTTAATGGCTTTAAAGGGTGGTAAATTTGTTTCACAGTGTTCCCCTGACCTATTAGAGCAATTGAAATTTGAATTTCAAAATTTGCCTCGAAAGAAACTTGGTGCAAACAACTAGACCACATGCACTAACACAGCCATATATATATATATATATATATATATATATATATATATATATATATATATATTTTAATGGAGGGCTGTTGAATTTCTGGTTAACAGCACTGTACCCTCTTACTGCTTCTGCAGGATTAACTTCACCATGGCATGTCGAGGACATAGTGAACTACTCTTGTCATGTTGTGGAGAAGTGCTGACCTATCTGCATTACATGGTATGTACTGGAAAAGAGCAATTTGGTATCCATTACAAAAAAAGTTATTTAAAAACAGACAGTTATTAAATTTTGTATAGTTGGGGCAGAGTTTTTGCATGCAAATAAATACACTTCTATTTTTTAGGAGCCTTGGACCTCCATCTTGTTGCTGTGATGAGCATGATTGCCTTGCAGTTGGACAAAGACCTGGGCTGAGAGGGGGAGCAGACTGTCTCTACTATTGTGGTATGACCAAGACTGACCCATACGCAACCCTTTATAAGTGGAAGACTGCTGATTTTCCTGGTTAACAGCACTGTACCCTCTTGTTGCTTCTGCAGGATGGACATCATTGTTGCATGTCAAGGACATAGTGAACCAGATTGTCATGTTGCAGAGATGTGATGACTAATCTGCATTTCATGGTAAGAACAGGAAAATTGCATTTTTCTATCAATGACATACAAAGTTATGCAGATTTTATTTATGTGTATTTTTTGTATGGTTGGGGCTGATATTTAGCATGCTTTACAAATATGCTTTTTTTTTTAATTTTAGGACCTTTGGACCTCCTCCATGTTGCTGGGATGAGCATAGCTGCCTTGCAAGGACCAGGACCAATTACACCCTCACTAACACACGGGGGCTAAAGATGTCCAGGTACCTGAACTTCAGGTAAAATGTGTTATATTATTGATTGTTGTTGTTTGCAGATGGTATTGTGCAGGAGTCCAATGTCTGTTTCTTCGTGTGAAGTAACGGGTGAATCAACCAGAACTTGGCTGACTTTCTGGGGTCTCTGAGGACGTGTCGTCGTAAATAACAAGAAGTGACAGGTTTATAAAAACGTTGATAACTTTGAAAAAAGAAGTCATATCCACTGACTTATTTTTTTTTCCTCTGAAAGCTGACTTTCCTGTCATTTGTTTGCTAACCTCAATGTCTCTGTAGCCCTAAATGACTCTACTTTTAATCAATTTTTAATCAATTTTTGATCACTTACTTCGGCTTTCTGCCCAGGACATTGCCATGGTGTTTACCACAATGCATTGTGGGAGTTGTAGTCAACCAGTTGCGTCTCTGCTGCTTTGGGACTGACACAAATGAATCTATTTAATCTTTTCTTCGTCCGTAGATATGGATCGATATTTTGAAAAGCGTTAGTCATATTTTTTTTTTTTTTTTTTTTTTTTACTGTTTTGTCCCCAAGAGATGGGAGAATAAGTCTGTGCTAAGAAAAGGTTAAGTCACTAATGTTTTCTGTGTGTTGTAAAAAAAAAAATTGCTGGGTTTCAAATTCCAATTTTTTAAAAATTCAAGTGACATTACTGTAGTAGATGTAGTAGATATGTTTAGAGCTTGACTATGCACCACAGGGTTGACGTTTTACAAGCTTTTTAAGACAAAATGTCCTGGCAAGACATGATGGTGAAAAAAATAGCAGTGAGCTCTAAGGGTTAACAGCACTGTACCCTCTTGTTGCTTCTGCAGGATGGACATCATTGTGGCATGTCAAGAGCATAGTGAATCACTTGTCTTGTTGCAGAGAAGTGATGACCCATCTGCAATCCAAGGTGAGAACAGAATAAATGGCAATTTTCTATCTATTACATACAAAGTTATGCAGATTTTTTTATTTATCTTTTTATTTTGTGTTGTTGGTATTGATTTATAAAAATGAGCAACTGAATTTGAGAAATGTACCTTTTCTTTATACTAGGAGGAAACAAAATAAAGGTTCCATGTGCATCAGCAATCCTTTCCTTTGCTACAGTCAGAGAGTAATGAATAAGTTATGTTGTGTTTTCCAGAGTTAAGACCATTGACACAGAGAGGGAGACTGCCCTTTTAAACCTGTGAACACATGAATGAGGATAAGCAACACTGCCAGAGCTGTAACTGAAGCCCTGAACTTCCCATGCCAATGGGTTCTTCAACTCTGAGGAGGAAGAGACACCAAGGATGGCAGGGGAGGCCTTTGTCCAAGCTGAGGTCTGGAAAACATTCTGCTCCTCGCCCACATACAGGCGCTGGACGACATAACGAATGATGGTAATTGCTGGGACTGACTTTCACACTATATATGTGCTCTGTTTTGTGCACTAAGCTGTGACGACGTCTGCTTGATAAATAGTGTAATCCTTGATGTGCCCCCACTCTCTTAAAATAAATGTAAATTATACCCAATGTAAGCATGCTATCTTTTGCAATATCTACAGCTATACAGCTGCTTATATCCCTCCTAAAGTGAACTTCTTGGCAAAGCTAATTAAAAACAAGTCTGGCCTAAGATAGTTGGCCAACTGTAAACAATTGAGATGTAAAACTCTTTTAAACACTCAATATTTTTTATTCCTTCATATCGGTATCGGCCCCCAAAAGTCCATATTGGTCTAACCTTAATGTAGAGTTAATACAGATGACATCAGAACAATTTGGTTATGCGTCATATCTCCAAATTGACTGATTAGTAAATCATGTCGAGGCACAGCTGTGAGACTGAGAGTGCCTGAGGAAAATCGGACTATAAGGGGCAGTTTGCATCCTCTTTCGAGGTTTTAAACATCTTGTGTACAAACCAAGTTAGCTATGCATGGGCTCTCAGTACTGCTGACAACTAGGACTTTAACACACTGCACAATCATGAAAAAGAGACAACAAAGCTAAAATCGTAAATGAAACTTGATTAATGTTGGTGTATGACCAGTGGCACTGAGAAGAGGCTTAACCTGTAGCAGCAGCTCTAGACCTGAAAAGTTGTCCCTGCAAGAAACCAAATCAGTTGCTTAAGATAAGCTGTACAATTTTATTTTATTTTTATTTTTAGCAAAGAAGGTGAAGTTTTAAACTGTCAAACTATCATTAAAACTTATGTAAATTAATGAAATTAAATGCTAAACATCTGCAGGTGTATTTGAGATATTCTGATCCTATTTTTTTCTCTTTTTTTAGCACTCTGTCACATGAAGTCCATCACAGATCAGCAATGAAAGACCCTGTGCTGTGAACCTTGATGAAATATCAGGTTAGTGGTTACACTGAACTTCAAGATATTTGTAATAACACTGGAATGTTTTCTTTATTCTAAAATGATTTTTTTTTCCCCTTATTAGGTTCTTTTGAAGAGGATGGAGTGGTGCTCTATGATGTTGACACTCAGATCAGTAAGCGTCCTCTGGATTTGTAGTGCTTCTTTGAGAACACTACACTCAAAAAAAAACACAAGACAAAAGGGAAACCACTCTGGCCAGGAGGACGCTGCCTCCTGCATGAGTATCTATGGAATGACTGCCTGGACTAGGAGGGCATGGTTCCTTCTTTTTAGCAAGGCCAGACGTCCACTCTAATTGTCCAGCAGGCCAAATGTACTGTTGCAGTAACTGTGTGCACTTAGAAAAAGTAAGAAGCATTAAAAATGGCAGCATAAACTGGGCATGCACAGTTTTGTTAAGCCCTTTAAAAGTGATGTCACAGGAATAGAATATCTGGGGGATATTAGAGGTCAGTAAGTGGGTAGAAATTGGTAGCAGAGACAGAAAAATGCTTCATTCAAACATTCCTCCATGTAGGCCTCCCAACTAAGAAAACTCTAGACATTTATACAGTCCACATGGTTCCTTGGCTCACAAAAGGCTCTCAATCTTTACAAGGGCAAATTTTAATAACCAATATTAAAGAGTACATGAAATGAAGTCCTTTGCCTAATAACCTAAGAAATATATCCCTATAATCAATTTGATAATAAAAACAGATAAAACTGTATAAAAAATGAAATTTCCTTAAAAATTGCCGAAGCTGCTGGTGAGGTTGAAGTGGAAATTTGGTGGGTGTGGCACCATCAGTAGGGCCCGTCCAGGCTGCAACAGGATGGCCGGGACCAAAAAATTGGTGCTGCCTGTTGTGCCTTCGGCCATGTTCAGCTTGGAGGCCAGGGCTAAGCCTGTACCTCTCGCTGCTGTGTGACCGCGGCGATCACAGAAGGCTGCACACTGCCGAGGCTTCATCAGCTGCTTCCTGTCTGTGTCTTCAGTCTGTTTCACAGCCTGGGCAGCTGCAAGTGTAGACACCTAGGTGGTCTGAGCCAGGGCGTAGAGTTCCTGGCGTCATTTTTGTCCTGACTCGACCTGTGGCATGGTTATCCACGGCACTGTCACAACCACAAGACCCAAAGTGTTGGATGATATGATGTTTTATTCGTGCTGGTCATTGAGTGGCCACATTTAGGTTTGACTGTAACTTAGTGGTTGTGTAGTCAGGTGTTTAGGTGTCCACCTGTGGAAGGCCGACTTCCTGGGCGCAGTGAAAGAAACATCTCAGACTGACTTGTGATCATCTGCTCCCTGGTTAGTTTTCATTTACATTCAGGGTTGGGGTGAGAGAAGCATCTGCACTGATCGTTAACTGTCTGTCTGTGGGTTATCCTGAAGGGTCTTGTCACACCCATTGTCCCTGTGCGTGGTGCTTTACAGGGCCAGTGAGGCTTGAGGTGTAGAGTCTTGAGTCTCGGTGTATTGTGACTGCAGAAAACGCCTTGGTGTCCTGACAGCTCAGAATCCCGAAACCATATAATTGTGTACCTTTTACACAAACCCCTGAGCTCTCGGTGCATCATGGTTCTGTGGTTGCTGTATGCTAAGAAGCAGGACTCTCCCTTAAGCCTCGCAGGCCTTGTGGACACCAGGCATGGTGATTTGGGTTTGAGAAGACTCCTCAGGTGAACCTGTAGACAGATGGCTGACTGATTAGTGTGCATGGTTCTCTTATTCTGACCCTTGAATGTGAATGAGACTACCAGGTTGTTGTTGATCACATCTTTGCCAGAGATGGGACTTTTCACCATGCACAGGAACTCAAATTTTCCCAGGTAGAATGTTTGTTTTGTTGGGATCTTGTGTGATCCAGTGGGACAGGTCTAGTCAGCTGTTTCAGTCATGTCACAGGTAAGGTGATAGGGTCTTTTCCCAGGGGAAGTAGCACAGGGTGTAGTGTTGGCACGTAAGTGCCTGACTGTTAGCGTAGCATCTTGTGCCCTTTGCATGCAGCATCTGTGGGTAGTGTCTGGTTGTCCTGCCGGCTCAGGGGTTTGTTAGAGGTACACCCTTATATGGTTTCGGGATTCTGAGCCTGTGGGATGACCAGATGCCACCTGCACCTGCCGTTTTCAAAGCAGCAAGATGGTTAGATAAAGGCTTTACTGGCCTACAGAGTTCCTAGTCTAGGGTGTTAGGGGGAGAGGCATTTCTTGGTATGATGTGCCTCTCCTCTTAGTTTGTCTGATGGTGAGGTGATGGTTGTGTGAAGTTTTCGGCTGCATTTTCTAGAGGGGATGAATACCCTGCTGGGTATGAACCTTAGGGTTTATGTTTGGTTCTGTGCTGGTCACTGAGTGGCCATAGCTAACACAGTGTTTGAAGGTAGGGTGGTGTGTCATCGTAGCTGGTTGATCACCCGAGTGAAAGCTTAGCAGATAACTTAGTGGTTGTGTAGTCAGTTGTTTAGATGTATGCTTTGGACACTCAGGTGAAGGCTGGAGCAGAGCTGTCCACCTGTGGAAGGCTGACTTCCTGGGCACAGTGAAAGAAACATCTCAGACAGACTTGTAATCATCTGCTCCCTGGTTAGTTTTCATTTACATTCAGGGTTGGGGTGAGAGAAGCATCTGCACTGATTGTTAACTGTCTGTCTGTGGGTTATCCTGAAGGGTCTTGTCACACCCATTGTCCCTGTGCATGGTGCTTCACAGGGCCAGTGAGGCTTGAGGTGTAGAGTCTTGAGTCTCGGTGTATTGTGACTGCAGAAAACGCCTTGGTGTCCTGACAGCTCAGAATCCCGAAACCATATAATTGTGTACCTTTTACACAAACCCCTGAGCTCTCGGTGCATCATGGTTCTGTGGTTGCTGTATGCTAAGAAGCAGGACTCTCCCTTAAGCCTCGCAGGCCTTGTGGACACCCGGCACAGTGATTTGGGTTTGAGAAGACTCCTCAGGTCAACCTGTAGACTGATGGCTGACTGATTAGTGTGCATGGTTCTCTTATTCTGACCCTTGAATGTTAGTGAGACTACCAGGTTGTTGTTGATCACATCTTTGCCAGAGATGGGTCTTTTCACCGTGCACAGGAACTCAAATTTTCACAGGTAGAATGTGCCTGTTCCCAGCTCCTTTACGTCTTTGTGATTGATTGTTGGTTTGTTTTGTGATCCATTAGGACATGTCTATTCAGTCATGTCACAGTTAGGTGATAGGGTGCTTCTGGTAGACATGGTTTGTGGCAGTGAGCATAGACTCAGGATTACTGCTGTCTGACATCTCACTGCCTTTATTGGCAGAGATGGCAAGTTGTTAGCGTAGCATCTTGTGCCCTTTGCATGCTGCATCTGTGGGTAGTGTCTGATTGTCCTGCCGGCTCAGGGGTTTGTTAGAGGTACACTTTCATATGGTTTCGGGATTCTGAGCCTGTGGGATGACCAGATGCCACCTGCACCTGCCGTTTTCAAAGCAGCAAGATGGTTAGATAAAGGCTTTACTGACCTTGCAAGACGGTGTTTGTGTAGATTAAAACTTGTTTGACTTTAAGGTTTTTTAAGCATTATTGGATTTGAGTGAGGAAGCTTAGTTGAAACTGCAGCCCCACAATGCCTTTGTGTTTTGTGTGTCTGTCTGACAAGTCCACCGGTGATCGTGTGATAGGCCTGGACTTGGCGAATCTGAGGCCAGTAACTATGTGTCATGGTGAAGACCTCCTAGGGGTCTGTGCTCTGCACTGCTCAGGTTGTGTGATGGTCTGACAGCATTCCATTACAGACATCACATTTCCAACATTTCATTTCTGTTTAATTCCATCTCTGGCTGTTTCCTGGCATCTGGAAGCCCCAATGTTGCTGATATTAACCTCGGGGTGGTGTTGCCTCTAGTGATCGTTAAAGCGCTCCTCAGCAGCTCGACGTACAGGTGTAGCCCTGACCTCTCTGCTGGATGTGGCCAGAGGCTCTACAGGCAGCAACAATGGGGTCTCGGTCCTCCTGTTGCAGCCTGGACTGGACGACACGGGGTGCCACATCCACAACCTCACCAGCAGCTTCTGCCGAGGAAGCTGGGGCCATTACTAAAATGGCCCCAGCTTCCTCGACTGGGAGCCAAGGTAGCTGGGGGCCGTTACTAAAACGGCCCCCAGCTACTTCAGCTCAGGGGCCAAGGAGGCCGGAGGGCCTTCTCCTAAAATGGCCCCCAGCCTTCTTGGCTTGAGGGCCATCTACTTCATCGGCTAAAGGCTTTAGCCATTCCCTTTGGAAGAGCTTCTAGGAACGCTTTTCCTGATCTAGGAAGGGTTGGCCTTAACCTCACAGCCTTCCATTTATTTAGGATTTAAAGAACTGGTGCTGAACTACTGGTTGACAAAAAGATGGAGTGGTACAGTCAGCACACAGTATATTAGCTGCCTTTAAAACACAGTGCTACCTTCATTATACAAGGAATGGGTGAATTCCACCACATGGGTTCACTTTCAGTGTGCACACAGTGAAACGCAGCATGTCTTGTTTGCTTGGCCTTGCATAGCAGTGTCATCTCATCGAATTATATCTGTTTTTTTCACAATGAAAGCTCACGAGTGGCAGCTTGCCAGTGTGCTTGAACTCTGCTACTACCATATCTCTACGTCTGCCTGAACAAATGTCTTAAGACTGCGCAGTGTTTGGGGGTAAATAGTCTCACACTTGTAGAGTATAGACTTGTGTCTTGTTAACCACGTTATCCCTGAAGTAGAGGCAAAACAACAGGATTCGATGACTAATTTTGTTAAAAACCTTAGGCCTATTTTTGTTTGGATTTATCTTTATTTTCATTAACTCTTAATTTTGTTCTGTTTTTTTCTGGATTATTAGTTGGTTGAAGGGCAAAATGTAGATGACATCAGCTGACAATGTGTCAAATACCATTTTAATACAACATCTTGCAAGCATTTGTTTGTTTTTTCTAGAATAATTTGAAAAAATGACTTGTTTCCCTTCAGTACAAAAAATCATATCAAACTTGCAGTACAAGTCAAAATATATATTTTAAGTTGGTTATTTTTTCAGCCCTAGTGTTATCTACCCAGTATGGCATTTGTTATAATACAGAGTCCTTTATTGCTCTGTTTTATTAAAACACAGGATGACAGATTAAAAATCCCATATTAAATGGCAATCAAAATTTTGGGAAAAAATCACACATGAATAATTTTGCACCAAACTAGGGCTGAAGGATTTGGGAAAATTTATCATAATATATTTTGTTCTCCGGAGTCTAGAGTTTTACTATCTTGATAATTTGCTTTTGTATTATCTTCTAAATTTTTTCCATTTTAGTCCAGCTGCCTTGTTTCCTTGTCACAATGCCCTAATTGCATTTCCTCAATTTAACGTTTAATCTTTGGTTCACTATTATTTTTTGTTGTTCAAGTTTTGAAGTCGTCATATAAAGTGTTATCACAATGAACTTTAATTGACAACTGGATAATCTCTCATCTTTAGATTGCTTCTGTTGGTCTTGCAAATTGCTGGTATTGACCAATAATCCTGAGTAGTCAACAACTGTAGTGTAAATCCTGCAGCCATTATATGGTTGCGGGATTTACACTACAATGGTGCCTCCTGTTGCCTGCTGACTGTGACAGCAACTAACAATTTTAATCCAACCATCTATTGGTACATGCAGTTTTAACTTAACTATGCTTGCAAGAACAGTAGATATGAGATTACTTTAGGAAACATCTTGGGATGATGAAATATCGTCAGTAACTAAAAAACGGCAAATACCAGCAGATGTCTATCTGCTCATACTGATATCAGACTGATGATATCATGCATCCCAAGAAACCTCTACAGATCACTCAAGAACAGTTGAAAGAAAAAAGCTTTGTGCTTTCACTTCATGACTTCTAGAGCAGTTCAGAAGTCGACTGATTCTCTTTTATATCCTGTAACTGGTTGCAAACATGCTCTCATTCAAACACACTTATATATTAGAATGGGTTACCAGCACAGCAATGACTGCTTGTCCACTTCCTCATCTTTTCCTTGTTCTGTCAGTGTTGAAGATTTCAGCACTAATTATTGACCTGTTTAAGATCAAATTAAATCTTAACCTTGATAATCAATGAAATATTGTATTAATTTGTACAGTGTTTAATAATCAAATGGTAGAATCTGTAGTCTCAAAAATTTGGTGTTGAAAATAACAAATTCTAACCAAAAATATTGAAAATTAAAATTCTAAAACCTGTTGACTGGTTTAAAATTGTTCAAATGTATAGACTGCATTCATTACAACTCATTTAATTTGTTTTGTTTTCTCCACATTTTTAAGGTATCCTCTTCTGTTGACTTGAAATCAAATAACTCGACCAAAAATTAGTTTCCTATTTGTCAAAAGTCTTGCATATTGTGTGTTCCCTATGCCTTGTGTGTTTTGTTTTTGTTTAATAAATGTTGCTGAGAACATAAGGCTTCTGTTGTGGTTGTTTGATAATTATGAGTTAAAGTAAAGATTTTTATGGGGTTTTACCCGTTTTATTATTGAGTGACAAGTCGCCCTTACAGACGCTTGTCAAGCCTAGGTTTGGGTGGCTTTTCGAGGTCTTTAAAAATTAAATCTACATTAAACTTACCTCCATAAAGTGAAACCTTCACATTTTGCATTTCCAGCTAGTTAAGACCAGCACTGCTCAACTCCATCCACCTCCAAAATCCCCTTCTCAATACTACGTCATGTTTTCTGTTGAGGACTCTGGTTATTAAAAACAATCCTCATAAGGTGTAGTCACTGAACAGAAAATCAGTGTTTTGTTTTTAATGCATAAACTTCTCATAATGATGAAGAAATGCACTGAAAAAGGCAATTCCACATTTGCTTGAATGTGCATAGGCGCTAGAGTTTGGCTTCAAGCATGCTTGTGCATTCTGGACTGCTTTCAGCGGGAACCTGGAAGTGTCTTTTTCAGTGCTTTTCTCCCTAATGAAGAGTGGAGATGGGCAGTGCTGTTCTCTGCTGGTCATATTGTGTTATTGTTTTGTTTGAGCACCCCTTGGTGGCAGAATTTTACAGTCTGTGTGTTTAAAGTGCATGTAATAATACATGCTGCACGCATTTAGAAGAGCAAGATTTCAAGTAGTTGATGTATGTTAGCACCCTCTGCTGGTAAAAAAAACAGAGCATGGCATTGTTGCTAACCAGATAGTGAAAAATTCAACTTCACATTCCAAAGCAGATGTTAAATTTCACTTTATTTTAAAGGTAGTATCTTTATTTTTAAGGCCTGACTTCACTGAAGAACAGATACAACCAAACACCTCCAATTAACTCTGCTCTACAGCCACAAGATCACTGAAAAAGTTTTTGTTTTAAATTTAAGCAGCCTTCTTGTCATAAAAACATAGTTTTAACAATGCCCTCCTGGTGGATAAGCTACGCTCCACATTCAACCAGCTCATAACAAGTGCAAAAGTTTTAAATCACCACAGCTTTGACATCCAGCATTACATGCTTGAAAGAACTGCTTCTTTATCTCACCATTTCCACACTTTGTTCTTTAATTTTACAGACATAAAATCTTATTCAGACTAGCAGCTTTTTCATCATAAGGGGCTTACTGCTGATTATTTGCACTGTTGCAAAATTCATCAAAATTACCAGGAATGTAAAGCAGCCAAGCAGGCAGTGAAAGTTCAAAAATGTTCTAAAATAAGACACTGATTACCCTCCACATTCATCTCACTCAGCTCACAATGTCAAATTTAAACCGGTAAAAAAATAAACATTTTCATTAAAACATCTCCTTTGTTAAGAATTTTTGAGTCCAAAAGTGGAATTGCACCATCCCTCCTCCGTCATTGTTTCTTCTTCTTTTACTCGTTGATTTAAAGCTGGAGAGCATTTTTCATCACCACCACAGAGGCCTGAATACCAGGACTGAATCCAGGAGTTATGGGTCTAAACACAGGAGGCTCTGTGGATCAGAGAGTGGTACGCAGAAGTCGAAAGACACGCTGGGAAAGCTGCTGGAAGACTGATGTCATATTCCTTAAGAGGAGAAAGAAGAAGGCATAGAGAGGTGTTAACAAAGAGAGAGAGACATGAATTAGACAGCATGCAATCTCAATACCAGTAGGATCCTAAGCTTTAGCCAGCAGTTTGACTGGCTGTGGCTCTGAACGACAAGTAAGAAGCATGAATAACAATGTTGAGAAACAACATCTATGAGTGGATCAGTAGCTGCTCCTGCATGCTCATGTCTGTCTAAAGCAGTGTTCCTCAACCCTGCTCAACCAAAGGACCAAACTGTTGAAAAATACCTTTGCAAGAGCCACAATCTAAGAGACGAAAAGGGGCAAAAATGGCTTGCAGTAGCAATAAAAATAAGTTAAAGGTGGCAAAAATGGTCAGAAAGTAGCAAAAATGGGTGAGAAGTGACAGAAAAATAAGGTATTTAATGGCAAAAGGTAGCTTAAATGGGCAAAAACTGACAAAAAAATGGTGAAAAAGGGCAAGAACGGGATAAAAACTGAACTCAACTTCGCAAAACATGGAGTTAATCACAGTTAACTCATAATTTAACTAGGGGGAAAAACTTTTTCACATCGGGCCAGGAAGGCTGGGATATTCTCTGAATAGATAGAATCATAATTTAAAAGCTAACTTATTTCTCAGGTTATCTTTGTCTAATATGAAGATTTGTTTGGTGATCTGAAACTTTTTTAGTGTGAAAAATGTGAAAAATAAGAAATCAGAAAAGGAGCAGATACTTCTCACAAACTGTATATTGTCTTTTTTTGCTGAATATTCAGTGCCTATAAAAGTATTGACCCCCTTGAATTTTTTACTCTCTGATTGATTCTTTAAATCATTCATAGTCAATATGATTAGGCTTTGTGGTCAAAAAACAACCAACAAACCCTCTTGTATGTCAAAGTAAAAACAGATTCCACAACATAGTGTCAATTGAATAAAAATCTGTAATGTAAAATAAGTGATGGCATAACTATTCTCCCCTCTTTTTAAAGTGACTGACCTAATCCAACAGAGGTCCAGCCAGCTGGTGCTAGTAGTCTCACAGTTAGTAAACCTGGGATCACCTGAGGTCAGTGAATGTGTCTCAGTGATTGTAGTATAAAGACACCTGTGTCTGGAAGGTCCAGTCACTGGTTCACCAGTATTCCTGACTACAATTACACCATGAAGACAAAACAACACTCAAAGCAACTCAGAGAAAAGGTTATTGAAAAGTCTAAGTCAGGGGATGGAGACAGAAACATCTCCAAGGCTCTGAACATCCCCCAGAGTTCAGTTAAATCCATCATGAAGAAATGAAGGAATATGTCACATGTGTAAATCTGCCTAGATCAGACCGTCCTCACAAACTCAGTGAGCGTGCAAGGAGACTAGTGAGAGAGGCCACCAAGACACCTATGGAGTTCCAAGCTTCAGCAGCTGAGATGGAGAGACTCTGCAGACAAAAAATGTTGCAAAGCTTTATGGGAGAGTGGCAAAGAGAAAGACACTGTTGAAGAAAACTCAGATTCAGTCTGACCTAGAGTTCACCAAAAGGCATGTGACAGACTCCATGGTCAAGAGGAGGAATGTTCTTTGGTCTGATGAGACCAAAATGGAGCTTTTTGACCATCAGACAAGACGCCAAACACTGCACATCACCACAAACGCACCATCCCCACTGTGAAGCATGGTGGTGGCAGCATCATGCTATGGGGATGCTTCTCAGCAGCATCATCCTGTGGGGATGCTTCTCGGCAGCCTGACTGAGACCCTTGAAGGGGCTGGATATTCGTGCATATTTTACATGACATATTTTTCTTTTAAATTACATTACTTTGTAGAAATCTGTTTTCTCTGGTCATTCAACAAAGCCAAACTCCGTTGACCACAGCTGATTCATGAACTCAATAACAGGGTAAAACATCTAAGAGGGTGGATACTGGTACATTAGGACTCACCTTGTTCCATTAGGGAAGCAGTTGTGGCGTTTTGGGTGAAGGCAGAAGAGCGAGGCCACACAGTAAACACAACACAACAACATGGAGAGCAGCCTTCGTTTTAAAGACATCTTCAGCCTGACGAAGACACAAACAGTTAGCGTACACCCAGCACTAAAGTTACATACCTTTCACACCGTTGTCTTGTAAGATTGGCTCTTCTAAGATATTATTAAGAAACGTTTTCAGACCAGATTTATAAAGCTTTTGGTGGAAACGATTTCAAACTCCAAAGCTCCAACATAAAGATTAATGCTTGCATTGCTTTATTCCCTCCAATCACTTGAAAGCTAAGATATTTAACCTTTCATTGACTGGGACATCTTTTACAATGTTGGATTTCTGTCTACTCAGAGAAAAAGGAAAAATCTATCTATCTGGTTATCCCACATAAGCATAGAAACATCCCTAACAAACCATTTTTACCTTCACAATCCTGTCCACACGACCAAGACTTTTCCTGATAGGTTGACCTCCCTACAGTGTAAAAATCCAGACTTCGGTAAAACCAGGATTCTTGGTGTCTCCTTTAAAGCAGAAGCCAGGTCCAGGTGTAGATAAAAGAGGCCCTCAGAGGACGGGGTTGGCAGAGATGTAAACAGGAGGCTGCTGGGCACTGGGCACATTTAGTGCTGACCCAGGCTTTGTTTTGAAAGCTCCTGAAAGGTCTAGCAGGGGTGAATAACATTCCTACATTGTGTGTCTGTTGGAGCTATTTGGCTGGACAGGAGGGACGTGGATGAGAGTGATAGAAAGGTTAACTGGGTTAAACTCACATTTAACCCTTAATGTCCTGGGGGGTCTGCTGGGGTTGGAGTGGAAAGGGTTTGAGGATGTGCTTGTGTGACTACATGAGAAAACTCTAGAGCAGTGTTACTCAACCCTCAACCACAGAGCCAAACTGTTGAAAAATACCTTTGCAAGAGCCACAATCTAAGTGGTGAAAAGTGGCAAAAATAGCTTGAAGTAGCAAAAAAAACAAGTTAAAGGTGGCAAAAAAGGTCAAAATGCAGCAAAAATGGGTGAAAAGGGGTGAAAATTGGGAGACGGGGGGAGAAAGTGACAAAAAATGAGTTACAGGGGGCAACAATGGGCAAAAAGTGGCAGAAATGTCCCAAAAAAAAAGAGTGAAAAGTGACTAAAATGGGCAAAAAGCAGTCAAGACTGGCAAAAATGGGCAAAGAAATAGGAAACAATTGGTATGTATGGCAAAAGGATGCTTAAATGGGCAAAATGTGACAAAAAATTTTGAAAAAGGGTTAGATGGGATATAAGTGGCAAAAATGGGGGAAAAGATGGCAAAAAGAAGTTGCAAAATTGCCAAAAAAAATTTGAAAAAAGGGGTATTTAATGGCAAAAGGTAGCTTAAATGGGCAAAAAAAATGGCAAAAAAAAATGGTGACAAAGGGCAAAAATTGGATTAAAGTGGAAAAATAGGGAAACTGTGGCAAAAAGAAGTTGCAAAATGGCCAAAAAATAGGAAACAAGTGGTATGTAATGGAAAAAATAGCTTATATGGGTAAAAAATGTTGAAAAAGGGCAAAAATGGGATAAAAGTGGAAAAAATTTAGGAAAAAGGTATCAAAAAGAAGTTGCAAAAGAGCCAAAAAAAGGAAAAATGGGTGTTTAATGGTGAAAAATAGCTTACATTGGTGGAAACAAGTGGTATGTAATTGTGAGAATGGTAAAAAGTTTGCCCTTTTTAAGTTTTTCTGGGGAAATAATATTTAAAACTAAGACATGAAAGAGCCACATGGCTCCAGAGCCACACATTGAGTATCACTGCTATAGAGTGTCAGTTTGGACTAAAGATGTATAAAACATGAGCAGCATGACAGTTCCCAACCAGTGAAGCCAAAACATTTAGAACTCTCCTGAGTGCAGCAGTGTTAACAAGAGTAGTCCAACATCATTAACCAATGTGTGCGTTAACCTGGGTGGAAAAAGGTCCCATCTGGACAGAGTGAGTACCCAAAGTTTAAAGGGGCTCTATGTAAGATTTTTGCTTAAAAACTTCCCACTTTTAGAGTATATAATAGTACACACTTTATCCTGGTGTGAAGAATAAGGCTTTTTATGTCTTTCTTGTTTTCCTGTATAAGCCTGTGGAGTCATTTCTCTGTGAAGAATTCGAGCCGAATTTTCCAAGAAATCTCAACGGAAGTGACATCAGGTACTATGTAATGCGCAGCTTGAAGTTGCCCAACCGACGGGCCCTATCCAGATCAGTCAAATGTGGCATGCCGATTCTTGAAGCAGACATCTACTGACCACTGTAGCAGGGCCCATGCTCACAGACTGGCAGCACCTGTGGGTACCAGAAGCTCAAAACAAGGGTCAATAGCAACAGCAAAATAGGCAGAGAAAATATGGCACATTTTTCATGGCCACAACCCACATACTCAGCTCTGCTGCTCATCCCACAAATGCATGATCCTTATAAATGTGGCATCATTTAAAAGGGTAATAAACAGGCTTTCAAACTGTATAAAATTTATTACCAAGAAGCATTGTTACAACAAAGAAATAATGTACCAAACACAAATTGTCTTACTTTTTGTTTTAAGTTTATATATATACTGTTTCTATATGATCTTATGGGCTGGGTAAAACTGCACCGTGGCCTTGAGTTTGACACCCATGTCTTAGAAGTTCATCACGGATTCCCTTTCAAAGAAAAAATGGTAAAAGTAAGATGGAAATATGTAGTAGTGCCACTTTTATTCTCTTCAAGAAAACAACCATAGGTGTGTTAAAATTCAAATGTTTTCTACAGAAAAGGCTCATTATACTTTTTATTTTGTCCCTATTACAATCCTTTACTCTTCTAATTCACATTAATTTCATTACAGGTTTGAAATATGAACCCTCACCAAGCTTAGCTTCCAAAGAAAAAGCCTCAAGCTTACAAAAAAAAGTGTTGTGATCATAAACAGCTTCTCCTAAAGAGGAGGAAGGAGGCAGATGACTGGAACAAGGGTCATCCTGACTGGTAACAACAGCAACAGATGAGCAGCAGAAGGGGAGGGGAGGAGGCCAGCCTGACCTGATGGTAGTATCCTTTATTTTAGTCCTGGGCTTTCTGAGAGGACACAACGAAGACAACAGGAGGGTTAACGGATATTGAAGCAGCAGACGGAGTTTTTTAAACTTAAAATGAAACTGGATTTACATGAAAGAGGAGAATGGGCTTCATCTTGTCTGACTATATTGGATTCTTTCCATTGCCATTTCAGTGACATTTTGACTATCAGCTTGACTCTGTTTGGTATTTAGTTACACTTTCTTACACTGGCCTTGCCTATTTGGAAGTTTTTAACCAATTTAGTCTTAGGTTCAGTGCAAATCTTTCCCGTTTTGCTGCAATGGCTGCAGCTGTGACCTGTGTTATGATGGACAAAGGCTGCGAACGATGGAAACATTTTCTCACTTCAACGATGCAAACAGAATGCAAAAGTTGGAGATTTTAGCCTAAAATCTCCTGGTTTCCACGATCAACATGTCATATTCACGTGGCACCATCCCCTCTGTCAGTGTGAGTCCAGATGAACCCCCAGCCCAGACCGAAGTGAAGCCTGTGGTGATGGGTGTGATCCTGAGCGTCTTTGCTTGCCTTATCATCTCCACAAACCTTCTAGTAGCTGCGTCTCTACTCAAGCTTCTTCTGAAGAAGAGCAGCCAGAGCTGGTGCTTTGTCCTCAACCTGGCCCTGGCAGACGCTCTGGTGGGCGTGGCCATCACTGGTCTGGCGACAGAGGACTTCAACAGCGACAATGTCACCTACAACAACGCTGTCGATCTTCCAATGAACATTACGCAGCTGACACAAGGAAAGAGTCACTGCCTGATGCGGATGGCCTTCGTGATGTCGCCCTGTACAGCATCTGTCATGACCATGTTCCTCATCTCTTTGGACCGCTACGCAGCCATCAAGATGCCGCTGCGGTACTCCAGGCTGTCGGGGAAGGGGACGGCAGTGGGGTCGCTGCTGGTTCTGTGGATCTCTGCTTTTACAGTGGGATTCTTGCCAGGTGAGACACTAACATTAATCAAAGTTAATTTAATCTAAAGTAAGGAAATATTCACCCCCTTGGCTGTCTAACCCTCTTGTTGATTTCATAAATCAATCATGGTGAATGTAATTGGCTTTTTTGACAAAGAAAAATACCTTTCAAATGTCAAAGTGAAAACAGATTTCTACAAATTATTGTCAATTTAATAGAAATATGTAAAACAAAATAAGTGCATAAATATACAGCCCCTTCAAGTCTCAATCAGGCTGCTGAGAAGCATCCCAACAGTATGATGCTGCCACCACCATACTTCACAGTAAATTAAGTGGCCACATAAATATTCTCCTGTGAGAGTGACTGACCTAATTCAACAGACTGATGCAAGTATTCCTGGCTACCATTACACCATAAAGACAAAAGAACGAAGTTAAGGAGTTAAAACTGTGTCATCCACTCCCCCTTTTGCTCTCATAAGAAAAAGAGGAGCTTTAGTCGGATGAGACCAAAATGGTGCTTTAAGGCCATCAGACAAGACGACATGTTTAGTGAACACTGCTCATCACTGCAGGCACACTAGCCCAACTGTGAAACATGGTGGTGGCAGCATCATGCTGTGGGTATGCTTCTCAGCAGAGGGTAAAAGAATGTAATCCTGGAGGACAATTTAATTGAATGAAGCTATGTACGACATGTTGCTAAATAGCCAACATAGCTAAGGAAAAAGAAAATTAAACTGCATTAGCTTTGTAAGCTTCATAGCTAACATAGGAAATATAGCTACATAGCTAAATATAAAGCTAAGGAAGCTATTTTAGCTATGTAGTCAACATAGCTACACAACTAACAAAAAGCTACATTAGCAGCGTAAGCGATGTAACTAACATAGTTACATAACTTCCAAAGCTAAATTTAAAGGTAATCGACTTGCTTAGGACACAGAGCTACATAGCTAGCAAATCTACAATGCTATCATAGCAAAGGCTAAAAAAATGAAGCTATATTAGCTTTGTAAGCTTCATAGCTAGCATAGGAAATATAGCTATATAGCTAAATCTAAAGTTAAGGAAGCTATTCTAGCTATGAAGGTAACATAGCTACACAACTAACTCAGCTTAAGCTAAAGCAAATAAAGCTACATTGGCAAGGTATGTGATGTAGCTAACATAGCTACATAATCTCCAAAGTTAAATCTAAAGGCAATGAACTTGTTCAGGACATATAGCTTCATATCTAGCAAAGCTACAATGCTATCATAGCACCAGCTAAAAAAAAGAAGCTATATTAGCTTTGTAAGCTTCATAGCTAGCATAGGAGTTATAGCTACATAGCTAAATATAAAGCTAAGGAAGCTATTCTAGCTATGTAGGTAAAGTAGCTTCACAACTCACAAAGCTACATTAGCAATGTAAGCGATGTAGATAACATAGCTATGTAACTTCCAAAGCTAAATCTAAAGGTAATGAACTTGCTTAGGACACATAGCTACTTATCTAGCAAAGCTACCATGATATTATAGCATAGGCTAAAGAAAATGAAGCTAATTTAGTTATGTTGTCAACTTTCTTACGTAAACCATGTAGGTTATGTGGCTATATAGCTTAGCTGGATAAATCTAAAACTAACAAAACCATATAGGACATGTGTTTACTTAGCTATCATGGCTCAGGCTAAAGCAAATTGAGCTGCATTAGGTACATAGGCAACATAGCTATGTAGGTAACATAGCTATGTAGCTATTAACATTTAAAATGTCAGCGGTAGTTAATTATGATTGACAACCCATGTCCTCTGTCCCTCAGTTATGGTGCGGCAGATGCAGACAGACAGCTACCACGGCTTCTGTGCCTTATTCGCGGTGGTTCACCAGGTGAGAATGGTGGCGTTACTCAGCGCCTGCTTCTTCCCCATGGTTTCTGTGTTTGTCTACATCTACCTCGACATCCTGAAGATCTCCTACAGCCACCACAAGCAGATCCTCCAGATCAGGAAAGCTGGCTCCAGGACAGCTGAGCACGGCTGCAATCAGGAGCATCATCACCAGCATCAACAGATGTGGATGTGTCTCATGGTTCACGTGAAGGCCTTGAAGACTGTGGGGGTGCTGGTTGGCTGCTTCTTGCTGCTCTGGTGTCCATTCTTTATCACATGTGTAGTTCACCTTCTGTGTAAAAGCTGCAACGTTACTAAAATGCTGGAGAATCATCTGTGGCTCTTAGGATTGTCTAACTCCCTGATCAACCCCCTGGTATACTCTTGCTGGCAAAAAGAGGTGCGGCTACAGCTGGCGGCCATGTTTTCCTGCTGTAAGGGAAGATCTTCTGCTTCAGGACTGCCACATCCAACATAAAGATGTAATCTGCAGCCCCCTCCTTTGACAAAACCTGCTGTTTCTGGGGCAGATATCCTCAACCTTTCCCATGACAAGGCAGAGTCCAACTATCTGCCCCAACAAGCCCTTTGACCTCCATGGATTACATATCAGTTCCCATAACTAAGTTTTCCATCCAGGAAAGATAGTCCTGGATTTTGCCCCTAACAGATTTCGAAATGAAGACATACCAGTGTCAAAACCAAATGTGCTTAAAGCATTCCAGCTGACTTTAGAATATAAAGTACAATGTAAGTAAGAAATCCAAAATTAGTGATACATCTCAAAGCTCTATGATCCACACTGTCCAAAATATAAAGACTATGAGTGAAGGCATTCATGTGCAATGCCTTGGACAAGGTATGAAAACATGAGATTTCTCCTGAATACTTAAGCGTGATCATCATACTGGGAAGAAATTTGTGGCTGATTCAGAGCACAGACAGGTTTGTGCAGATAAAGGCATAATGAGGAAGGTTTCTGCCAGAGAAAGTCATGGGATTAAGAGAGAAGATGCTAAAATGTCATTACAAAGCAGCAAGCAGGTATTTGAAGCTGCTGGTGCATCTGGAGTCCCACTAACCTCAAGGTGTAGGATCCTCCAGAGGCTTTCAGTCGTGCATAAACCTACTATTCAGAGTGCTGTGCAACCCTGGATGGTCCAAATGGAAGACGTCAGCAAGGAGGGGGCGGAGTCATGTTTTGGGTCGGAATCATGAGGAGAGAGCTGGTAGGCCCCTGTAGGGTCCCTTAAGGTGTGAAAATGACCAAAGTATATAGAGTTTCTGACTGACCACTTTCTTCCATGGTACAAAAAGAAGAACCATGCCTTCTGTAGCAAAATTTTCTTCATGCATGACAACGCACCATCTGGTGCTGCATAGAATACCCCTGTGTTATTGGCTGCTATAAGCATAAAAGGAGAGAAACTCATGGTGTGGCCGCCATCCTCCCCTGACTTCAACCCTATTGAGAACCTTTGGAGCATCCTCAAGCTAAAGATCTATGAGGGTGGGAGGCAGTTCACATCAAAACTGCAGCTCAAGGAGGATATTCTGACATCCTGCAAAGAAATTCCAGCAGAAAGTCTCCAAAAACTCACAAGTTCAATGGATGCAAGAATTGTAAAGGTGAAAACAAAGAAGGGCTCCTATGTTAACATGGAACTTGGGCTGTTAAGATGTTTTTGATTGAAATACGTTTGATTTCAGTAAATATGACCTCCTAATGCTGCAAATTCAACAAATGATCATTTTCAGTTCTTTACAACCTATAAAATGTTCTGAAACTCTGCTGTGCATAATAATGTGGAACAGTGCATTTTCATCCTCATCACTGGTAGATTTTTTCAGTGAAATCTGAATTATGCTTTAAGGGTTGATGACTTGAAAATCATACTGACTGTCATTTGCATCAACTATTTAGAAAATCTGAGAAAAATTATCATTTGCATAATAATTTGGAATGTGGTGTATATAATGAGATTTAAACATTCGGGATAAAAGTTCAAATGTATAAAATGACACTGTTGTTGCTGTTTCTACATGAATGTGCATGAATTATTCACACATTGATTAAATCCAGATCTATTCATTAAGTCTGAAGTTTGACCAACCATCTGTCTCTCCTCTTCTGAGTAAATCAAAGGTAAAAAGAGATGACTGATAACATGCAGCAAACATCCGTGGATGGACTGTAAACATGACATTTGACTTAAATTGTGTGACTTGGCTTACAGACTCTCTGTGTTTTATCCTGTTTTATTACACCTGTCTGTTCTAAACTGATGCTTCTCAGATAAGCCCGCTGTTTATCAAAGTGACCATGTTGTATTTTATAGTTGAATAAATATTCAGTCATGGAAACTTCCTCCTCTGCTCTCATCTCGATAAACGTCGCCTTCTTTATGTGTCAGCGGTCTGGATCAACAGAGGACTGTGGATGTCAGGTGACTGAATGTCGGTATAGAGGGACGTTTACTTTGGACCGTCAGATAGCTTTGACATTTATCATTGTTTCATTAGAGATGTTTCAAGTCATGTTTTACAACCTCAATTCCAAACTAGGGCTGCAAGTAGCACTGAAGGGCCACCTAGGGCTGTTATCTGTCATGTAAAATGAGAAAAAAACAGGACAATATATGTTAGAGATGTGTCTGCATACCTGCAGTAGGTGGCACATTGGCAGACATGTAATACACCTTCAAAAGTGGAGATGGGCAGACCCTAATCAAGATTTGATGCAAATCAGAAGTTTCATATAAGAGTTACAGTGACTTCCCATGAGTACCTGTATGCATCCGAGGACCTCCACTTCACACCCGAAGTCAGAAAATCGCCGCCATATCTTGTCTTCTAATACCAGAAGTCACTTCAACTGAGCGTCTTCTCCATTGTTTTCTCCGTGTGTCGCCGCCATTTGTAGGGACATAGCTAGGGATTTAGGGCGCCTAGAAAAAAAATATTACACAGGGCCCCCCTTAACCCCTTAAAGCCTGAAAACACAAATTATAGCCAGAAAATTCTAATTTTTTTGTAAATGAAATGTTTATTTCACTTTCCTCTGAAATTCAAAAAAATCCAAATTTCCATAAAATTTAACATTTATATTTTTTTTGTGTCTCATCCACTTGAGAGCATTTTTTAAAATCATTTTTCAGATTGTATTCAGAAGTTTTTATGAGTAATTTATTGATCATATTGATTAGATAGAGGTATCATAAAAGTATGTATCAAATATGACACAACAGGCTTTAAGGGTTAACCAGCTAGCCAAGCAACTGCATTTTAATGTATTTTTGAACCCATAATTTTCCTATTAATGAGCAATATTTTTACTAAATTTAATTGGATTATTTTGCGGTTCTGGACTATTCCATGTGGACTGTGTTGTATTTTACTCTATTTGATACAGATTTCAGTCTGTTGACTGATTCATTTAATCGCTTTTGATTTGATAATGACACTAAATCAGTGATACTCAACGTGTGGCTCTTTCCTGATGATTTGTGGCTCTTTTATGTCTTTATTTGAAACATTATTCCCATTTTTGTCACTTCTTTTTGACACTTTAATCCTGCATTTTGCAATTTTTTTCCCCTTTTTTGCCACTTTTCACCCATTTAAAAAACTTTTTGCAATGAAATGCCACCTGTTTCCCATTTTTGCCACTCTTTGATACGTTTTGCCCATTTTCCCACTTGTTTGCTGATTTTCACTCATTTATTGCCATGGTTTTGCCAATTTTGGACCATTTTTGCCACCTGTAACTCATTTTTGTTTTTTTTACCACTTCTCACCCACTTTGCCGCTTTTTGCCCATTTTTTGCCACTTTTTGCCCATTTAAAAAGCTTTTTGCAATGAAATGCCACCTATTTCCCATTTTGCCACTCTTTGATATGTTTTACCCATTTTCCCACTTGTGTGCTGATTTTCACTCATTTATTACCATGGTTTTGCCAATTTTGGACCATTTTTGCCACCTGTAACTCATTTTTGCCCATTTTTGTCACTTTTCTCTCAGTGTTTGCCGCTTTTTGCCCATTTTTTGCCACTTTTATCCTGCTTTTGCAATTGTTTGCCCCTTCTTGCCTAGTTTTGCCACTTTTCACCCATTTAAGCTGCCTGTTGCGGTTAAATTCCCTCTGAGTTCCCATTTTTACACCTTTTTTCTGATTTTTGCCCATTTCAGTCACTTTTCACTCATTTTTTGTCACATTTTTGTCACTTCTGGACCATTTTGGCCACCTGTAACTCATTTTTTTGCCACTTCTCATTCATTTTTGTCACTTTCTGCTATTCTTTGCCACTTTTCCCTCAGTGTTTGCCCCTTTTTTTCCCATTTTTCGCCAATTTAGGCTGCCTTTTGCAATTGAATGCCATTTTTTGCCCATTTCCCTACATTTTTCTGATTTTTGCCCATTTTTCCCAAATTTTTAAGATTTTTGCCACCTTTAACGTATTTTTTTGGTCACTTCCCACCCATTTTTGCCATATTCTGCCCTTTTTTGCCACTTCTCTCCCAGTGTTTGCTGCTTTTTGACCACTTTTGCCACCTTTAACTTATTTTAATTCCCACTTCTTACCACTTAGATTGTGGCTCTTGTAAATGTGTTTTTCAATGGTTTGGCTCTTTGGTTGAGCAGGGTTGAGTAACACTGCACTAAATGTTAAGAAAAGTAAATAAAATCACACTTTTAATTGTGGACTTCTCAAGGGCCCCTTCCTGCTGTTGGCCCGGGTAATCAGTACCCTTTTTCCCCCTGTGATATTTGTAAGAATGACAAGATATTTGGGAGCTCTGTGTAACATTCCTTCTGGGGGCCAAAAATGGTTAGCTACGCCCCTGGATTGACTGTAATGATTGCACCAAAATACCTACATTTTCACTTTGGAACAAATTTCCAGAAAATTTGGTGAGTTTCTGAGCAATTTAAAGCTCCCATATTAATGATTCTTATGACAGAAAAATTACTCCTACAGATACAATAAGGTCCTCCGAGGTCAGTGCTCAGGCCCAAAAAGTTGGTGCACTGTGTAAATGTAAAGAAAAACAGAATGTTTTAGCTGTAACTGCAACTCAGCTTAACTGTGCATATAATGAAGATTTGGGTAGAATCAAGTCACAAAAATGCATCATATTTATTGACAAAGATAACACAGAATCAAGTACGAGATAAAATGTTCAGCATTACAGTCATTCTTTTATACAGACATGCAGGTTGGTGTATCAGCATTGTAGGGGAATGATTTCTGAACTGTTGTGACTTTTAAAAAACTGAAAATCACCATTCTTACACACTCAGAAACAGAAAAAACAAGCAAAGGAACAGTTTAGTGAATAGATTACAGCCGGAGGTAGATACTGACAGTCTTAAGGTGTTTGTGTTTGTGTATGCTAGCTGCGCTGTTTGCTCTGCGTCCTCATCGGGCTGAAGAACGGGTGCCACAGCGCCTCCTCCAGGGTGATCCTTCTGCAGACGTCGTACTCCAACATGCAGCTGAGCAGGTCGAACAGCTGCCTCTCATCCTCGTTCCTCCTCCACATACACTGCTGAAAGATACACTCACTGTTACTCTACTGATTCATCCTCTCACTTATGGCTGCAGCTGATTGTTTTTTGGTTTTTTGGGGTTTTTTTGCAGTCATGTGACCCTGATGTGGGACAGGAAGTGGAGGACAGGGGTTGGGAATCAACAGGAGTTTACTTTTGGGACTCAAAACAAGCTCAAAACTTTTTTTTTTTTTGGTGGCGTTTTGACTTCCTGTTCCCCATCTGGAGTTTTTCCACAGTGACGTGGCGTCTTCTGCCAACAGCCTATTGGTGGATCTGTGCTCTGTCTTACCTTCAGCGGCTGACAGTGTTTCCTGATGTAGTCGTCTGAGGAGCTCTGCTTATCCCAGTTCAGATGCTCGTTGTGCACGTAGTTCTGCTTTCTGCAGACAGAGCAGAAAGCACTCAGAGGTTATGCACTCTTACACTCAGAACTACTCCCTAATTCAAGTCTGCAGCTTTGGAAAGCATTCTAGAGCCGTGTAGGGTGATTTATTCTAGGAGCATGGTTGTTGTATTTGTAAATATTCACCTTACAACTGGACATTACAGGAAATGTTTACATTTAATTACACAGAGTTAATAATGTAATGTACTACTGATAAATTTGGCATGAAATTAAATATAAAGAGATTGAAAATCATTGGGAACTTTGAGTGTCTAGTTACTCAACCCTGCTCAACCAAAGAGCCAAGTTGTTGAAAAATACGTTTACATGAGCCACAATCTAAGTGGTGAAAAGTGGCAATTAAAATAAGTTAAAGGTGGCAAAAAAATGTCAAAAAGTGGCAAAAATCTTAAAAAACTTGGGAAAAATGGCCAAAAATCTGACAAAATGTGGGAAAATGGGCAAAAAAGGGCATTAAATTGTGAGAGGCAGCTTAAATGGCTGAGAAGTCAGAAAAAAAGGGGCAAACACTGAGGGAAAAGTGGCAAAGAATGGCAGAAAGTGACAACAAGTGAGAAGTGACAACAAATGAGTTACAGGTGGCAAAAAGTGGCAAACTCGTGTCAAAAAATGAGTGAAAAGTGACTGAAATGGGCAAAAGGCAGTCAAGATTGGCAAGAATGGGCAAAAAAAAAGGAAACAGTTGGTATGTAATGGCAAAAGGTAGCTTAAATGGGCAAAATGTGACAACAATGGGCAAAAAGGCAAAAAAAAAAGAAGTGGCAAAATTTTGGGAAAAAAGGAAACAAGTGGTATTTAATAGGGGAAAAGTAGCTTATTTGGACAAAAGCTGGCAAAAAATGGTTAAGAAAAGGGTAAAAATTGAGAAAGTGTCAGAAAAAAGTTGCAAAAGTGGGAAAAAAATAGGAAAAAAGGGGTATTTAATGGCAAAAGGTAGATTAAATGGGCAAAAAGTTGCAAAAAATGTGAAAAAGGGCAAAAATGGGATAAAAGTGGAAAAAATAGGGAAAAGGTAGAAAAAAAAGTTGCAAAAATGGCAAAAAAAAAAAAGGAATTAAGGGCTGTTTAATGAAAAAAATAGCTTAAATAGGTGCAAAGTGGAAAAAATTGTGAAATAGGCAAAAATACAAACTCTTACTTTGTCTGTCTGAGCAGGTGTGGAGGAATCGGCCCCAGGACTCTCTCCATCATGGCCAGATGTTCAAAACTGTCATGAGTCTGAAACAGCACACACAGTCAGGGCAGAAACCACCAGTTATATTTTATAAATGACTGTGAGTGAGTGTGATTATCTACCGGGAAGAGAGTCCGTCCCAGGTAAAACTCCATGAGCACACAGCCCAGACTCCAAACATCACAGGACTGGTTCCAACCCAGATCTGGGCACAGACAAGTTACAACTTAACACATGGATTAAAAGACAAATCATCAACAAACTGATGTTTAATTCTGTGACAGAGAAAGTTGTAAGTTTACCCAGTATGACCTCTGGAGCTCGGTAATGGCGCGTGGACACCAGCGACTCGTGGTGCTGGTGGTCAAATGTGGCGGTGCCAAAATCCACCACTTTCACATCCAGACTCCTCAGCTTCTTCGTCTCAGACCTCTGACACAAAAATGAACATCCTTTAATGCTTGAGGAACTTTGAAATTTTAGTATGACTTTCAGCAGAAGAACATCTGTTACCGTCTCGCTATTGAACTCGAGGTCATAATCGGAGCAGACGAACAGGATGTTCTCTGGTTTCAGATCTGTGTGGGTCAGCTTGTTACGATGGAGGACTGAAAATACACAAAACAGTCTAACTTTTCAAAGTTCTTTATTCATGTTTTTTTTACCTGAAACCATTGACACTGACTCTATTGCTCACTATCGCTGTGATCATAATTGAGTGCATGGGAACCAACATGACAAACATGTCCTACATGCAGAGGAATGGTTTATGTGCGTACTATGAAATCCAATCCTGTCAGTGCCACAGAAACACAGCTGACTCACAGCAGACGGCTCTGAAGAGCTGGAAGGCCATGTGTCTGATCTGCTCCACGCTGAACGGCAGAAACTCATTTTGTCGGAGGAACTCGAAGGTGCTGAGGCCGAGCAGCTCGAAAACGATGCAGATGTGACCGTGGTACTCGAACCAGTCCAGCATCCTCACACAGGCACTGATAGGACAGTTAGAGAAGCAGAAACATCAACCTTAGCATCATTTTTAAAAGTAAACAAATAAAATGCAAAGAGAAAGTTTGTTTCTTCTTTAAGCCCACGAGTAAACCAAAGAAATGAAGGTAAACTAAGCTCTTTAAGTATCACTTTCTAGGTATTTTGTTTTTGCTGCAGTTGAACTTACAATCTGTTGTCATCGTCCAGACTGTTGATCTCTTCCAACACGGCCACTTCAGACTTCGCCACTTCTCTGAACACGTCGATGTTCCTCACAATCTTCACAGCGACGCGCTCATTTCTGACACGTAAAGAAAGTTAGCCCTCCTCTAAAATACTCCTAAGAGACATGGGTCTAAAATACTTACTTCTCCCTGTCCATACACTCAACCACTTTCCCAAAAGCTCCTGCTCCAAGTGTAGTCATGATTTCATCTGAAAGAGACAGAGACACATAAGTTTGGGTCGTAATTTAACCTGAGGTGTACAAGACAGATGTTTTAAGTGCAACAGTTAATGATTTTAAGAGTGTTTTATGCTTAATTGTAGACATTACTGGACTTATGCTTTATGTTATAGAGCAGGAGGCTGGGATGGAGGAGGTCTAGCATTATGCTATAAAGGAGGAGGCTGGGGTGGTGGAGGTCAAGCTTTGTGCTATAAAGGAGGAGGCTGGGGTGGAGGAGGTCAAGCAATATGCTATAAAGGAGGAGGCTGGGATGGAGGAGGTCAAGCATTATGCTATAAAGGAGGAGGCTGGGATGGAGGAGGTCAAGCATTATGCTATAAAGGAGGAGGCTGGGATGGAGGAGGTCAAGCATTATGCTATGAAGGAGGAGGCTGGGGTGGAGGAGGTCAAGCATTATGCTATAAAGGAGGAGGCTGGGGTAGAGGATGTCAAGCTTTGTGCTATAATGGAGGAGGCTGGGATGGAGGAGGTGAAGCTTTATGCTATAAAGGAGGAGGCTGGGGTGGAGGAGATGGAGCTTTATGCTATGAAGGAGGATGCTGGGGTGGAGGAGGTCAAGCATTATGCTATAAAGGAGGCTGGGGCTGAGGTGGTCAGGAATGCCACACTGTCTTGCTCAGGGAACCCATCACTCCTGCACCAGTCCAAGTCTGTGGTTCATCTCAGCCTTGCAGTCAGCAAATCGATGGGTTACACTGACAAGGTAGGTGAACTGCTCCACAACTTCCACCCTCATACCATTAACAGACACAGATTCTATGGCAGCATTCAAGGAGTCCCTGAATCCCTGGATCTTTGTTTTTGCCCAGGAGACGAACATTCAAATCCTCAGCCTCCTCACTCAAGGACATTTACAGTCTCCACAAGGATCACTGCATCATCAGCAAAGTCCAGATCAGTGATCAGGACATCCCCACTACAAAGTTCTCTGTCCCTGCTACCTGCCCAGTTATCTAGCCCATACAGGTACTGAAGAGCACAGGGGCTAAGATATCTAATTCATCATGATCAGGACAAGGACAGACCAGGAACCAGAGGGAAAGGGTCGGCATCACGTACATCTGTCTTTCATCACCAGGCCGATGTGATAGACCAGGTGTCCCTCCTCCTCATCGTCCTCACAGCTTTGAAATTTGTGACTCCTCTTCCCTCCTTCATCGTCGGCGCTGACAGCGTTGTCACCGAGGGAGGCGGATTCAGGCTGAAGCGAGCTGTCGTCAGGCTGGGTTGAAGGTCGGACGAATGGAAAATAAAGCAATGAGGGCAGGCGTCAGTCATGGCGCTTTAGGTGGTGAAATAAATATCCACAATACATACAGACGGGACATTTCAAGAGATAGGAATATACCTGGTCTGCTACGTTTCAAAGAGAGTTGAAAATACAGCAGTAAGAGCAGTAAACCCAAACAGAGATAATTCACTGATATTGGAGATTTTCTTCTGTCCTGTCTGAGTTTAAAAAAGTCTAACAGTCGGATGAAGGTCTTACCAAGTTCTGGTTTTCTGAGGAGGAACAGGGTGTGCAGCGGTTCAAACCTCCACTCTTTAGATCATCATGGATGTTTGTTTTTTGGTCTTCAGCATTTACTAAGGGAAGGAAAGTAAGGGAGGTCACTTTAAGCACTCTTAAAGGTATGATATGAACAATTTACTAGATGCCTGCATCAGGGTGGCTTATGCTTAGGTACGGTTTTCAGCAACAGTTTTTCTAGGATGTACAGCCATTCTTGCATGGTCTACTTACAGTGCCTATACAACGTATTCACCCCATTGGATCACCAATCTATTCAATGTCAAAGCGAAAACAGGTTCTATAAAGTCATGTCAGTTATTTTACTGCTGTATTTAAGATTCACAGCTCTGAGTCTGTGTGGATAGGTCTCTATCAGACTCAAACATCTTCAACTTCATTGCATCTCTGGGTGCTTCGGCTCATTGTCTTACTGGAAAAAAAAAAACCTTCTACCAAGATGTAGTTCTCGTGCAGATTGAGTAAGATTGTCCTCCAGGATTTCCCTTTATTTTGCTGCATTTATTTTACCTTCCACCCTTACAAGCCTTCTGGGGCTGTGATCCCCACAGCATGATGCTGCCACCATCACACTTCACAGTGGAGATGGTGTGTTTGTGGTGATGTGCAGTGTTTGAACTTTCTTCCTCTTAACCAATGAGTCTCTCACATGCCTTTTGGTGAACTCTAGTCCAGACTGGATCTGAGTTTTCTTCTTCCTCTTTCAGCTGCTGAAGCTTAGAACTCCTTCAGAGTAGTCATAGGTGTCTTGGTGGCCTCTCTCACTAGTCTCCTTCTTGCACGTTCACTCAGTTTGTGAGGGCGGTCTGATCTAGGGGGATTTACACATGTGACATGGTCCTTCATTTCTTCATGATGGATTTAACTGAACTCTGGGGGACATTTGGAGACTTGGAAATGGTCTTGTTCCATCCCCTGACTTAGACTTTTTAATAACATTTCGTCTAAGTTGCTTGGACTGTTCTTTTGTCTTTAGGTATAATGGTAGCCATGAATACTGATGAACTAGTGACTGTTGTATTAGGTCAGTCATTTTAAAGGGGGTGAATATTTATACAATCACCTATTTTACATTACATATTTTTATCTGACATTACAGTGAAGAAGTTTGTTTTATTTGTTTTTATTCATACTGACCATAATTGATTTATTAAAGAGTTAAAGGGTAAAACATCCAAGGGGTTGAAGACTTTTCTAGGCACTGTACATCTCAAGGACATGGACAATGACTTAGACTTCCATAAATACCAAACAAACACTAAAATAAAAACCTTTCAAACAGACTTTCAGAAAATTAAAGATTTTAATTATTAGTTCAGAAGTGTAAATACCTCCCAGAGAGCTACACTTGTTGTCCTTCCAGCCCATAATACTGCTGGTCTCTGTCACTCTGCTTCTGTCTTTGGGGAGTCTGTGAGAAGATATAAAGCAGGGAGTGTAGAGTCAGTCCACCAGTCATGGCTGTGGTTCTAAACTGGTCCAGCCTCAGGACTCAACACCTCCTCCTTTACAAAGAAATTCCACCCTACTCTTCTTTCATTTTTCAACCATAGCTAAATATTTCTAATGAAAATGTGGGGCAGTTTGGACTTGAGATGGAACAACAGATGTCACAAAACAAAGAGATGGATACATATCTTCCAAAATAAAAGCACACTATAGACTGTGACCCAGTAGGAATGGCTTCATGTCCCATTTTTGGGTCCTGACCCACCAGTAGAGAACCGAGGCTCTAAATAGCCACACTTGCAGCCTTGTGTTATTGAGACAGTTGGTTTGAAGCAAAGGAAAAGCAATGGAAAATTAGAAAAGCACTGAAAGAGCGCAGACCTCCGCCATTAGCCCTATCTCCCAATAGTGAAGAATCCTTTTAAAAACTCCTGGATCCAGACAGTGAGCCGGATCTCTCCCAAAATCTAAATAGTTTGTCCTTGTGCCATTTTCGCCTTTTACTGAAAATTTCATCAAAATCTGTCCATAACTTTTTCAGTTATGATGCTAACTAACAAACTAACAAACCCTGCTGATCACATAACCTCCTCGGCGGAGATAAAAATCAGAAATAAAATTCTTATCTGTTTTTTAGAGTACACTGTAGACCAGTTTTACTCAACCCAACTCAACCAAAGAGCCACACTGTTGAAAAATACCTTTGCAAGAGCCACAATCTAAGTGGTGAAAAGTGGCAAAAACAGCTTGAATTAGCAATAAAAATAAGTTAAAGGTGGCAAAAATGGTCAAAATGCAGCAAAAATGGGTGAAAGGGGTGAAAATGGGGAGAAAAAGTGAAAAAATGTTCAGAGAGTAGCAAAAATGGGTGAGAAGCGACAAAAAAATGAGTTACATGTGGCAAAAAAATGGTCCAAAGTGGCAAACCGTGTCAAAAAAAAAAAAAAGAGTGAAAAGCAACTTAAATGGGCAAAAGTAGTCAAGATTGACAAAAATTGGCAAAGAAATAGGAAACAAGTGGTATGCAATGGAAATTGGTAGCTTAAATGGGCAAAATGTGACAAAAATGGTGAAAAGAAATGGAAAAAATTTGGGAAACAAGGAAAGAAAAGTGGTATTAAATGGGAAAAAGGTAGCTTAAATAGTAATGATAATAGATTAATAATAATAGATTAATAATAATAGATAATAATAGATTTTTGCTCCATTACTCCCATTTCTGTCACTTCATGATCAACTTATAGAGCGTTTAATGTGCATTTTTTCCACTTTTAAAGACATCTTTGTCACTTTTAAACCCTTTCCACCACTTTTCCCACCTAATATCGCCTCTGTTGTCCCATTATAGTCACTCTTAACCCCTTTTTTTACCACATTTTATGCTAATTTTTGCCAATTTAACCACATTTCACCCTTTGTCATGCCCATTTCTGCCACTTTTAAGCCAAATATTGACACTTTTAACCCTTTTTACCACAATTTATGCCCATTTTGCCTATTTTTTGCCACTTTTTTCCCAATTTTAACCCATTCTGCTGCTTTTAAAATCCCATTTCACCACCCTTTTTCACCATGTTTTTGTCATATTTTTACCAATTTTATTTCTGATTTAAAAAAAAAAAAAAGATTTACATTTTTAAGATGATTTTATACTACGGCACAAATAATAAAAAACACCTCCCACATTTTAGCTTTGATAACAGTGACAGTGACTTCATGGCGAGGCCCCAGAAAGCTCTCCCCTTTACCCCCTTATGGACGGCCTTGTCTGCACACGGCTATTCTTGTCATGGCTGTTAAATCTCCTCCAGGTACAGAGGGGTCCCCGGTCTCTGACACCTTTATTTTGGGGGTTGCGGGTTGAAAAGTTTGAGAACCCCTGCTTTAGATAACAACAACCTGGATGACTGAGCTCCTACTGAGATGTTTTACAGCAGGGGTGTCAAACTCAAGGCCCGGGGGCCAAATCCGGCCCGTAGTACAGTTTTACCCAGCTGACAAGATCATATCATATTTTTTTAGAACTGGCCTGCAGGTCTGAGGTCTGCAGATTTCCTCCAGTATAAAATGTAAATTTAAAACCCATAAGAGACCACACCTATTTCTCCTCATAGCAAAACTATGGCGGGCATTACACAGACTCATTAGACCATGTACAACACATTTATGACTTAAAAAAATACTCCTGTCTCTAATGTCAAGGATAGGAAATGTTGCTTATATGTCATGTTTGGCTTTTGTGGTTCATTTATTATCATCTGTTATTGGAAAATACATTTACTTTCCAGTCTTGATTGCAAAGTGGAGTAAGATTATCTTTTTATTTGTACTTATACAGCATAAGTCAAAATTAATTAGATTTAACAACAAAAATCATTTTCATTTTCCCGGTGAATGGGCCCTCCACAGTCATTATTTATTGATGACAGCAATGCATGTGTACTGGATCGGTGAAATAGGGGCTTTTTAACCCCTTTTCACCATTGTTTCTGTTCTTTTTCCCACTCTGCACCCGTCTTTTCCACTTTTATTCACTTTTGAACCCCATTTTCATACTTCATCTAGCCAATTTTTGAAACTTTTTTCCACTTTATACCCTTTTAGCCTATTTTTAAAAGCTTTTCACCATTTTCCAACAATTTTGGCACCCTTTTGGTAGTTTTATAACCCATTTTTGCCACTTTTCACCATGTTTGCCGATTAAAAAAAAATATATATATATATTCTGTAACTGTATTTTAACTTTAGCTATTTGTTCCCACTTTGAATTCATTTTTGCCGGTTTTTTTAACCCGTTTTTACAAGTTTATCTTGCTTTTTTTTTTTTTTTTTACCTGTTTTTGCCTCTTCAACCCATTTTTTTCACTTTTAACTTCTTTTCACAATTTTCTTCAAATTCTTTCTTTTGTTGCAATTCAATAATTTCTTTTTTTTTTTTGCCATTTTAATCCCATTGTTGCCTCTTTTGAATCCTTTTCACCACTGCTTCTACAAGTTACGACACTTTTTAGACACTTATTTAATTTTTCACTTTTAAATTATGCAACCAGTCACATGACCACATCAGAATGTTCAGTCTGTTTCAATCAGGGACTTTATTAGTTTAAGTCAAGAAAAAGCTCTGCAGGGTCTCTTATAGGACATTTAAAGGTCATGTGACATCTGTGCTACAGGTCCTTATGGGTTAACCTTGAAGACTGAAAATATTCTTATTAAATCATAAACATTTGAAAAGTAAAGATTAGAAATAAGTAGATAAAAAGTCAGGAATGAGAGAAAGAAATTAATTAGTGTTTTCATTTCATATTTTCATATTGCATCTCAAGATTATGACTTCTTATTTCATATTTTGACCTTTAAAATTCATAATTTTGACCTTTTCTCTCATTTTGTGACCTTTAGCTTCACAGTTTTTAATTTTAAATCCTATTTTGACCACTTTAGCTCATGGCTTCAAATTTTATCTCATATTTTGACATTTTAGAGGCACAGTTTTAAATTTTAAGTCGTATTTTGACCTTTAGAACTCTTGATTTCATATTTCATCTGTAATTTTGACCTTTGAACTCTCTCTCTCATATATTTGCCTTTTAAAAACCTTATTTTGACTTTTAATTTTGTGTTTTGACCTTTATGACTGATAAGGTTGACTTTTTATCTCAGATTTTGAGCCTTTCAACATATTATTTTGACTTTTTTTTTAAATCTCAAAATCATTTATCATCATAGCAAATTCTTTTCCCCCTTAACTTATTACATGTGAAAACAAAGTTGACAGTTTACGGTTAAAAGTTGACCCTGTTTGGCCCCAGGTTACACCTAAACTCAGTTTTAGAGTTTTAGACAAACATTTCATTTATGAAAGGTGCTTAATCTATCACAAAAGAGAAATTTCATCTAAATCCCAGCTCACACTGTAAATAATTCAGAGTTAGAAAAAAGTTCTTGTAGGTTAAGCTCAGAGACACGGTGTCACGATTCATGCTCAGGACAGAAACACGGCTACTGATTATTTTCAGCCAAATATTCTCCAGATATCTCCACAGTCAGTGGTAAACATGTAAAGTGGTGAAGTAGAGTGGGCCTAGAGAAGAAGAGCTCCACATACACGTCTGTTGTTGCTGTTCTGTAAAGAAAAGGATCATAAAAGTGAAGTTAATGAACCACTCTCTACCTTCCTCTGGTATTCCTCTGTTTGTGGCTGTTCTTCTACACTCCTAGAAGCAGAATAACTTCATTCAGAAGAAAAATAATCCAGTGAACGTCACGTTCGGCTGTAAAGAGAGGTGCTGGATCCTCACAGCTCTTCTCCCGTGCTCTGCCTGGTATTCCAAGCCTCCGTCCTCCACAGCCCTTGATCTGCAGGGTCAAAGTCTTCCCTGTCTCCTAACCCCTGAAACCCTCCTCTCTGTTTTCAGAGCTAAACATAGTGTTACATCCCTCACACCCACACACTCATGCTGCTGCTCTCTCTCCAGGGCTTTCCCCGGCCTTTTGGAAAGAAGGTTGTGGGTTACGACCCCCCAGCCTGTAGGGCAGCTTCCAGAGGGTGAGAAGTTAACACGACACTATAATGATCCTTCAGGGGAAATTAGATTTAAAGAGCGGTCACAGTGCATGGATATGAGCTGGAGTTGTGTACCGTTTGATCAAAATAACATGAAAGACAGTCGAGCATCAGCAGAACCAGGGGTGAGAATGAATCCTTCAGGGTATCAGTGATATTACCCTGCACCAGGGGTTCTCAATGTGGAGGTCTGGACCCGTGAACACACTGTGAGGGGGCCTAAAAAACTAAGAATATGTTTTGAATTACAAATTTGCCACTTTACACCAATTTTAGCACATTAGGGCAGCTTAAACCCCCTTTTTTTTGTCCATTTAAAACCCTTTCGACCACTTTTTTCTGACTGTTCTTGCCATTTTCTGCCTACTGTTGCCTCTATTAACCCATTACTGCCACTATTAACCCCTTTATACCACTTTTTATCCCGTTTTTCCCCCACTGCATTGTTTGTTCTGCCCATTTTTGCCATTTTTATCCCATTTCAGCCCATTTTTTGCCTGTTTTTCTGCCTCACTTAACACAATTTTGCCAGCTTAAAATTTTTTTTCTTTCCATTTCATCGTATTTTCCACCCATTTCTGTGGCTTTCAAACCATTTGTCCACTCTTTAATCCTCTTTTCACCACTTTTTATGCCCGTTTGTGCCACTCTAAACCATTTTAGAAATTTTTTGCATACATCCATGTTTATCTGATTTTTACCACTTGTAACCCATTTCTGCTACTTTTGAAATCCCATTTCACCACCTTTTCCACCTATTTTTGCCATTTTAATTCTGTTTTTCAAGAAAAGTGGATGTACATTTTTTAGAGGGCTATTTACTATGGCACACAATTATTTTAAAAAGTGTTTATTTTAAGACAGTGTTAATTTCATGGACTAAAACTATGACTAAAAATGTTCGTCAACAGCCTCATATTCCATGACAAAAACTAGACGAAGACTAACAAAAATAATAGATCTGTGATGACAAAAAGTTTAGTTTTATCAAGATGACTAAAACTGGACTAAAATGTGATGTAGTTTTTGTCAGACATTCAAAATCTGTGATATTTCTCCACTGTGGGTAAATCTGTCAAAAACAATGCATCTGTATCTCTTCTGTCTCTCAGCTGCAGGAAGCATGGACCCCAGGTTTGGCAGGGTGCAAAGAACACACTACCATGATTTGGTACCAGATTTAGGCAAGAAAATAAATGCTTGGACTAAAAGTTAAGACTAAAATGTGAGAACTTTTTATGGACTAAACTAAAATATTTTTGAGTTTTCTTCAACTAAAACTAAAAAGAATAGAAATGACTAAAATGTGACTAAAACTAAAATGCATTTCATTAAAAGAGTAAAACTAAGACTCAAATTAAAAATTGCTGCCAAAATTAACATTGTTTTGAGAGTCGGTGTTATTCAGGTTAAATATAAAATACAGATACCACAGTTTAACTTTACAATGGACCATGATTTAGCTGACCTCCATGGCCCCTCAATTCACCTGGGCCCCAGAAATCCCCCATATATCCCCCCTTATAAGCAGCCTAGTCTGCACATGACTATTCTTGATTGTGCCACCATCTTCAGGTACAGTGGGGGTCCCTGGTCTCTTGCACTTTTGTTTTGGGGGGTCCCTGGTTAAAAAGGTTAAGAACCACTGCCCTACACCACCAGCCTCTCCCTGACTCAACACTGGTAATTCAGTAAAACTGTGTAAAACGAGGAAAATCCTCTCCTAACTCAGGCAATGTAGCAAGACGTGCAGGAATGAGACTGATGGGTTTCATTCACCTCCCTCTGGTGGGAAAAAGAGAAATCTAGCTAGCTATTTAGCTTAAACGCTGTAAAAACTCACCCTCCCACACTTTAAACCCTCACTTAAATACATCATTGCTATCTCAGTTGGTTTTTCTCTGACCACAGGATGTGTCAATAATATCCTCAGCTACATCTCATAAAACATGTCTTATAAATTCATGAATACTAAATCAAAACCTCTGCTGGGTGATTGATATGTCGACAACAGTGTGTCCACAAGCTTACAGTTTGCGGTGGCAAATTCACTGCAACCGAACCCTCTCCCTGAACGTCTTCCACAAATAGCACACATGCCATTCACAGTAGGCTTCTCTTTCCCTCTGCATTATTTCTTATTCATCTTTTCACCACCTCTCCCTCCTGCACTGCAGGGTGTCCACCATAGGATATGGCTGATTCTTTTTGCTTCACGACAGATATTTTTAACCAGCACAATCTGCAACCAGCGGATATGGATTTGAATATATTAACATAAAACAGTGTTACTCAACCCTGCTAAACCAAGGAGACACATTGTTGAAAAATGCATTTGCAAGAGCCACAATCTAAGTGGTGAAAAGTGGCATAAACAGCTTGAAGTAGCAATTAAAACAAGTTAAGGGTGGCAAAAATGGTCAAAATGCAGCAAAAATGGGTGAAAGGGGGTGAAAATGGGGAGAAAAAGTGGAAAAATGTTCAGAAAGTAGCAAAAATGGGTGAGAAGTGACAAAAAGATGAGTTAAAGGTGGCAAAAAAAATTGTCAGAAAGTGGCAAAAAAAATGAGTGAAAAGTGAGTAAAATGGACAAAAGCAACCAAGAGTGGCAAAAATGAGAAGTTGCAAAAACGGCCAAAAAGACGAAACAAGTGGTATGTAACAGAAAAAGTTGTTTAAATGGGCAAAATGTGACAAAAAATAGTGAAAAGGTTAAAAATTGGCAAAAAAAAATTAAGAAAAGAAGAGGCAAAAATTTGGGAAAAAAGGAAACAAGTGGTATTTAATGAGAAAAGGTAGCTTATTTGGATGAAAAGTGGCAACAAATGGTTAGGAAAGGGCAAAAATGGGGAAAAGTGTCAAAAAGAAGTTGCAAGAAAAGGGCAAAAAAACAGGAAAAAAGGGGTATTCGTTGGCAAAAGGTGCCTTAAATGGGCCAAAAATGGGCAAAAAGTGGCAAAAATATGAGTAAGAAGTGAGTAAAATGGGGAGAAAGCAGTCAAGATTGGCAAAAATTGGCAAAAAAAAGGAAACAAGTGGTATTTAATGGGTAAAGGTAGCTTATTTGGACGTAAAGTGGCAAAAAAATTCTTAGTTAAAGGACAAAATGGCAAAAAAGTTTCAAAAAATGGGGGAAAGTGTCAAAAGAAGTCGCATAAAAGGGCAAAAAATAGGAAAAAAAGGGGTATATAATGGCAAAAGGTAGCTTAAATTGGCAAAAAAATGGTGAAGAAGGGCAAATGGGCAAAACATGGCAAAAACATGAGTGAAAAGTGACTAAAATGGGCAAAAAGCTGTCAAGAGGGGCAAAAATTGGGAAAAAAAATAGGAAACAAGTGGTATTCAATAGGACAAAAAGTGGCAAAAATGGTTAAATAAAGGGCAAAATGGGATAAAAGTGGCAAAAAGCAGTCACAAAAATAGAAAAAAAATAGGGGAAAAGTGGTATTTAATGGCAATTAATTGGGCAAAGAGTGGCATAAAATTAGGAAAATGGCAAGAAGTTTCCATTTTTTAAGGTTTTCTGGGGGAATCGTATTTCAAATTAAGACATAAAAGAGCCATAAAATAATCACAAAAGAGCCACACGTTGAGTATCACTGGTCTAAAACATAAAGATTTTTCCCTCCATACATGAACATCTTTAACATCTAGATCCATCTTTAATACATTCCCTCTCTCTGTTTCTGTCCTGTCCTGTACATGCACATGTATACAGACATTAGCTGACAGGCCTGCTACATGCTAAAGGACCTTTCTTTTTATAGCCAACAATGTGAAGGAGTGTCAGCCACTCTGGAGCAGGGATCTCCTGCTCCCAGGCTCAGACATGTATCAGTCTCACCACGCAGGGCGACTCAGATGTCTCTATTGACTGTAAATCTTTACTGAGGATGACACACTGCTGCTGACAACATGCAGGACCGTTGTCACTCACTTAAGATCATCCAGCACTCACTACTCTCCGACTAGTGCCAGGAGTGTAGAAGGGTTTACTCTGCACACATCTTAATGTGCAAAACAAGAAGGGCTCTTGCTCTAACTACAGCCTTGACAGGACTCAGTATATCTGGGACATATTGTGTTCATGACTGCTTTAAAATTTTACATGGCAGGATTCTCTGCAACATGTTTGTGGTGTCCTCAAAGAAGCCAGGCTTGGTCCGTTGATGTTCTGGAGACAGCAAATGATAAAGGGAGTATTTTTAGCGAGGCTAGAGACAAGAAGCTTTAACATTCAAGAGTGCCAAGGCTGTTTGTTGGTTGGTCCATCGCTTGATGAGACAAACTGACTTGGTTATGCTTAAATGAAATGTCTTCTACAAAAACAGAGATATGTGAAGCTTCCTTTGGTCCAGAATGACAATCCAAATGCCCTAAGTGATTCTTAACTGATCAGCCATCAGCACCATGAATTTTAGGTTGAAATGCAATGCCAAAACCACAAACTTTTGCAACGATGATGCTATTTCCTTCAGAGTTTTTCTCAAACAAGAGTTAGATCAACCACCACCCAATCCGATCTACCCTGACTAACTCTAACCCAGTCTTGCCTAACTCAGCTAACCCAACCTAACATCATCCTAACCTCAGCTAAACCTAACCTAAGCCAAACTCAACCCAATGTTAACCTCTGCCAAACCACTTTACCTTAAGCGACTTAGCACAACCCAGCCCAAGCAAATCAAACCTAACTTGACCCAACCCAGCCCATCCTACTATAGTCCAACAATACCTCATTCAACCTAACCCAGCTTTAACCCAAGCCCCCCATCCTAACCCAACAATAAAACCTTCAACCAAATCCAAACTAAGCCAAACCAGTCCAACTTCAACCAAATGCATCCTCACCTAATCTTACAAAACTTAACGAAACTTCAACCTGACCTTACCCTACCTTATTCATTCAAAACAAACTCTTACTTGCTTATCAAACTTTATATTTTCAATCTACCTGTAAAACTTGTTCTGTATGTTCCCCTGGGTCCATTCATTCAAATCCCCAACCTACTTTATTTACCTCTGTAACCTATCATGAAACTGCACATGAAACTTGAATTCCCTCTCAGTGGCCAGTCTCCCAGCCTCTACCCTGACTAAGCAACAGGACCCTGCAAGGTATGTCCCTAGTTAGAGCATGGCAGGGGTAGCATGTAACTCAAAGCAGAGCTATTGGCTTAAAAAACTCTTAATGTTTTCTCTCATCAAAGTTTCATTAAACCAGTGTTACTCAACCCTGCTCAACCTAAGAGCCAATGGTTGAAAAATACATTTGCAAGAGTCACAATCTAAGAGGTGAAAAGTGGAAATTAAAATATAGTAGTAGTTAAAGGTGGCAAAAATGGTCAAAAGTGGCAAACACTGGGAAAAAGTGGCCAAAAATGGCAGAATATGGCAAAAATTGGTGGGAAGTGAAAAAAAAAACAAGTGAAAGGTGGCAAAAGTTGTCAAAAAGTGGCAAAAATCTGAAAAAAATGTTGAAAAATGGGCAAAAAGTGGCGATTCATTGCAAAAGGCAGCTTAAATGCGTGAGAATGTAGTTGTGTAGAAAATGGGTAAAAAAAAAAAAAGGTGACAAAAAGAAGTAGCAGAAATGGGCTAAAAGTGGCAAATACTGGGAGAAAAGTGGCAAAAAAGGGCAGAATATGGCAAAAATGAGTGGGAAGGGACCAAAAAGTAAGTTAAAGGTTGCAAAAATTGTCAAAAAGTGGCAAAAATGGTCCAAAAGTGGCAAAAAAGTGGCAGAAAGGTAGGAAAACTCGTAAGAAGCATCAAAGAGTGGCAACATTGGAAATAAGTGGCAATTGCCAAAGGCAGCTTAAATGGGCAAAAAGTGAAACAAAAAGGCAAAAAACGGGGCAAAAAAATTGCAAAAAGCAGGATAAAAGTGTCAAAAAGACGTGGCAAAAATGGGCTAAGAGCAGTAAAAACTGAATGAAAGTAGCAATAAATTGCAAGTAAGGGCAATGGAAATATATAGACAAAAACTAGAGGATGACAATTAAATTTGACGATTAAAGCCTACTGTGTAAGTGTGGGGAAAAAATCTGATTAATGTGACTTACAATGTATAATTTCTGAGGTCAAAGTTTCCCCTTTTTAAGGTTTTCCAGGGGAATAATATTTCAAATTAAGACATAAAAGAGCCACATGAGTATCACTGCATTAAACATTTCATCAACGCAATATGATACTGAAAACGCCACTGTCAGGTTTGTGGGGGTTTGGCATGTCTAAATTAATTGCTGGGAATCCCATTTTGTCTTAAAACAGATTTTTTTTTTCTACCATTGTCAATCAGAGCCACACAGAGGTTTCTGCAGTCACAGGAAGTACTGAGAGGTCAATAATTGAATTTAATCTAACTTGTTGTTTATTGAAATCCTCCCTATCATTATTACCTCCACCAAGGAGGTTATGTGATCGGCTCGGTTTGTTAGTTAGTTAGTTTGTTTGTTAGCAACATAACTCAAAAAGTTGTGGACGGATTTTGATGAAATTTTCAGGAAATGTCACAAATGGCATAAGGAAGAACTGATTAGATTTTGGGAGTGATACAACAATCTTTGCCTCACTGTGTTTCCACCCCACCAAGGAGGGAGTAATCAGCAAATGCGCTGGTGGGGGCCACATGGGGATGGATCCAGGAATTTATTACAGGATTCTTCACTATTGGGAGATAGGGCTAATAGCTGAGGTCTGCGCTGTCTGAGTGCTTTTCTAGTCTTCCAAATGTGATGTAGTTCCATCAATCTGTTGGACAATCTTACTTACTGACAGCCTGAATTATCATATTCCTGGAGCTTTGCCATTTGACTGGAACACGATCTCATCCCTCCCAGATGGCAGAGATACTGTGACTTTATCTGTAATTGAAGGGGATTATTCAGGCCTCTCAGTTTTAGATGATATGATATGGCTTAAAATGTGCTCTGATGAAATCTATCGACACGGTGATCTCTGAAAGCTAACCCGCTCTCATACTACGGCTCTAACGATGAGCACTATGCCTCCTGCATGCTCTGGGCTGCAGCTCTTATTCACATAGCACTCTAACGAGGCCGAGACGTGGAAACAGATTGTCTTTTTTGCATCCTGTCCCCAGTAACGACTTAATTAAATGTCTTTATACCACAGCCAAGAAAAACAGGGCACTCTGATTGGCTGGCAGTTGAAACAGATCTTTCCACGTCTGTCACCAGTTGATAAATGGTCAGAGCCGATTAGATAACAAATGTAAATATACAACATCTCTTCATGCTTTGCTCTGTTGTCCTGAATCACATGTTGCAGCATGTGCTCTATGAGCAGATGTCTAAGACAATGCTTTTAATAGACTCTGTGGGCAGTGTTTGGGAAAGGGGTTTGGAGGCATGACTGTGCAACTATGCTAAGAGAGCTCAGAGGAGTGATGCTGAAATATGCATCATTCAAATGCACCTGCAGATGTATGACACCTAATCTTATTAATATAGATTTAGTATAGTTCAACAATGGTTGGAGCATTTTTGCTTTGTTTCCTACTCATAAATTGTACTCTGCAATACTGAACTTTCATGTTTCATGTTAAGATCAAGGTTTTTCCTGGCTCAAAAAGAGGCGTGGTGATACCTTTCTAACCGTGTGCACGTGCGTGTGTTCTAGTGGGAATTCTAGTTTCTACAGTTGTGTTTAATTATACAAACCAATAAGCCACAATGGGTTTTGATTTACCGCAGTTAGAGATGTCAGATTCATGCAGTAGTTTGTTTAAGTTCATGTTCTCCTGATGAAACTGAAGACTAGCGTTCAGGAGGAAAATTCCATCAAAGCTCTTGGTAGAGCTGTACGCTGCAGTTATCATCAGAGCATTTCCACATCCATCCGCTGTGATCCCTACACTTCACAAAAAAAGATTTTCCACAGGGTGACCAACTAACGTGGCCTGAAGACGATCAGTATCACAAATGACGAACGCCTGCAGACCACCTACACATCTAGAAGGGAGAACAGAGTCTAGAAGACTCTGAGCTAAAAGGCTAGCTGAAACTCTTTAACCGCTTTTCTCCCTTGTTTGTCTTGTTTTGGTTCAATGATATGCTGTTAAGAAAATCAGCCTGGTGGTGTAAGAGAACAACTAAGAATGTGTTCTTTTATATAAACCACAGGTTTATTTAACAAAACACATTATTACAATAATAACACATAAGAATAATTAAAAACCAGAGATAGATAGATAGATAGATAGATAGATAGATAGATAGATAGATAGATAGATAGATAGATAGATAGATAATTAATGTGTTATCAATACTATTATTGTTATCATCACTATTACTTTACTATTATGTTATTTTTATTAGTTAATAAGAATTATACTATATTTTCATTATTATCATCATTATTATTATAACTTTATTATTACGATGATGATTATTATTATGTTTATCATTATATTATTATCCTATGATTTTTATTATTATGTTATTATTATTACTTTATTATCTCTATATTATTATTAGTATTATCAGTAGTAGTTGTAGTGGCTGTATCATTATTATTTTATCATTTTTATGGTTATTATTATTAGTCCTATTTTTACTACTTTATTATCTCAATATTATCATTATTATTATATTATTTTGTAGTAATAGTAGTAGTAGTATCATTATAATTTTATTATTTGTATGATTATTATTAGTCTTATATTTTCACTATTATAACTATCACTATTATTATTACTTTATTATCCCTATATCATTATTATTATTAGTAGTGGTGGTAGTAGTAGCAGCATCTTATTATTTTTATGGTTATTATTATTAGTATTATATTATCACTATGACAACTATCATAATTATTACTGATTTATCCCTATATTGCTATCATTTGTATCAATATAATTTTTGTTACATGATCCTGATCCCTTCCACACCAGGATTGTCAGTTAAAATATGACCCATCAAATAAACAAACAAACAAATCAAATGAAAAAAAAATCCCTTTTTTGTTCACTGCAAACAACCCTCATTGACATTTTGTTGTAAAAAATCTACATAGTGTAGTTTTGATGAGTGCTGCAAGGAAAATAGTGCTATTAATAGTATAAGATGAAACTTTATCGACACAGGTTGCACAATTAAAGACATAACAATTTAGAAGCCAGCAAAAAAATCCAAACCAACTGAGTTTTCTTTTCTAAAATAGTGGGTTTGCACACGTCCATCAGTCTGACATGTACCTCTAAGAAGTCCAGGTCAGGGCTTTTGCACCATGCAGCGTTAATCAGCTATCTGGTTCCAAAGGAGGCAGCAAAACTTTATTTAAAACAACAACACTCAGCCCATAAGAAAGCCCAGAAACGCCTCAGAGGGGGTCAAGTTTCATTTTATAAAACAAAACTGCTGTTATTTTTCACTTGCAATGAAGGAAATGGAAACAAAATATCCATGAACTGATGAGAAAATATGAGCATTTTTAATCTGTACTGCAGAAATGAAATATTTCACTGCTCTGGCACATTTCTTGACATTGTTAGTTGATAGATAAGTCATGGTGTAAGAAAAACAATGCTGTAATCATGAAGACATTTCCAAAGCTTCAGATTAATACTGATTGAAAGTCTTCTTTGAATGAATAGGCCGATGATCCCAACAGTAAAACCATTCTACTCCTTAGCCTCAGATACATTGTGATGTTTTCTTCCTACCTGTCTCTATTGTTGAAGCGTTGACGTCTTCTCTCTCTCCACCTCTCTGGCTCCCCGCTCCCTGGTTTCTGTTTGGGTTAAGTACCCGCCTCCCTCTTCACCTTCCTCCTGAACTAATCTCCCTCGGGGGGAAAGCAAACACTTGTTGCCAAACCACATAGCTCCCAAACAAGGAGAGACAGAAATTGTGTCTGCGGCGCAATAAAACATTATGTCCTTCAGAAAACCAAGACGTGAACATTCTAGGCCGTAAAATCCTCAGCCAGCTGCAGTGAAAAGGGACACGGGGAGCTGCGCCTGCCTCGACCCTTGGCCTGACCCAGGAGAGCTCTTCTTTCCTTCTGCAGGAGAAAACATCGTGTACTGTGTCTCATCTGGAACCGTCCATTGAGGATGATGCTGGGGATTGTTAAAATGAGTGACAGTGGACACTCGTAACACGTTTAACCTCATCTACATTTAAGATTTGATATGAGTAACCAGGACTCAGGTTTGTGGTCAGTGCAGGGCCACATTAGACGACTGGGTCATTTCCAGGCTGTAAGACAAGTCTATCCACTGAGACAAATCCCCTCCAGCTTAAATATCACATTTTTGTTTGAGTCCCATCTGATTACATTTGATTTAACTATAAACTCACATCACAGTGAGGAACTCCAGATGGGGGGCAGGAACTTCCCATCCCACATGTGTATGTGGGCCCCATATGGGTTATATGTGGGCTGCAATATGGGGCCCATGTGGACTTGTCTGAGGGCTCACTTGAGACTATCAGTGTGAACTGCGCCCATATGGGACACATAAAGACCACATAGAGCAGTGTTAAGCCTGGTTTATGCTCCTGTGTCGTGTCGACGGCATAGGTGCGCTGTCGACGTGAAGCCGCCATTGACCATTCGAAGTTCTGCGTCGAGGGAACGCGTCGCTCTGCAATTCACCGCCATGCCACTAGGGATGTGCGGCTGTTTGTGTGTGTGTGTGTGTGTGGTTACAGCCACCTCTTCATGCAGTCAGCGACCTCCAGGCCCGTGTTCCTGGAAATTTCTCACCAGGAGTTATTTGCCATTTGGCAGTCCTTTTAGTGCTTCGAGGAGGAGTTGTAAAGGTGGTAGTATTCCCTAACCTAATTATCCTCTCTTCGACTTGACCCATCATTGAAACACTCGTACCACTCTACAAAAACTTCAAAAATGGTGGTGTTGCAGGAAGAAAGACCAGAAAAAGCAATTGCCGGAAATGACGTTTTGGGCGGACCAATCATAGCCTTTGCAGTCCATGTTGCCACAACGCATAGTTAGGATTTATTACAGGTGCGCGTCAGCGTAGGGGTCCACGTCGATGCAGAGGGCTACACGTAGCTACGCCGTTGACGCAACGCAGAAGCATAAATCAGGCTTTACTCAACCCTGCTCATCCAAAGAGACAAATTATTGAAAAATACCTTTGCAAGAGCCACAATCAAGTGGTGAAGTGGCAAAAACAGGTAAAAGTAAAAAAATAAAGTTAAAGATGGCAAAATGGTCAAAATGCAGCAAAAAAAGGTGAAAATGGGGAGGATAGAGTGAAAAAACTGGTCAGAAAGTAGCAAAAATGGATGAGAAATTACAAAAAAGAGTTACAGGTGGCAAAAAATGGTCTAAAAGTAGCAAAAATGTGGCAAAAAAAAAATAGTGAAAACTGACTAAAATGGGCAAAAGCAGTCAAGATTGGCAAAAATAGTAGAAAAAAAGGGAAATAAGTGGTATTTAGTGGCAAAAGGTAGCTTAAATGTGCAAAATGTGGCAAAAATGTTGTAAAGGGGCAACAATGGGCAAAAAAGGAAATAAATGTTATTTAATGGATTAGGTAGTTTATGTGGACGAAAAGTGGCAAAAAAATGGTCAATAAAGGGCAAAAATGGGATTAAAGTTTAAAAAATGGGGGAAAAGTGTCAAAAAAAGTTGCAAAAAAGGGCCAAAACATAGAAAAAAATTGGTATTTAATGGGAAAAGGTAGCTTAGAAAGGCAAAAAAAAAAAAAAAAAAAAGGAAAAAGGGATGTTTAATGGCAAAAAGGTTTTCTGGGGGAATAATATTTAAAATTAAGACATAAAAGAGCCACATGCGGCTCCAGAGCCACACGTTGAGTCTCACTGCCATAGAGATTGCCCATGTGGACAAGTAGGATCTATCTTGGATGTCAGAGATTGGACCTTCATGGGCTGATCCAGACTTGCAGTTCACATGGGCAATCACAGGTAGGGCCACCTTGGAACCAAAGCCACATAGGACCCATACTGCAGCCCACATATAACCCCCATGATGCCCTCATGGGCATGTTGGCTGGGTGTGACTTCTGCATAGAGAAACACAATCAAAATGCCAAATGTGGCTGTTTACATCTGTGACAACTGGTTAGGGTTACCTCCTTCTCTCTCTATCTCTCACACTAAAACCTCACTTTCAACACCGTAGGTTGCCCATATATTATGTGGAGATCAGCCATGGAAATACAGCAGATAAAAGAATAACTCACAGGTCCTAACAGAGACTGAATGGAGAGCTATGCTGTATTAGTCGGTGAAGCTCTCTGTCCTTAAAGGTACAATGTGTAGAATTTGGCATTTTAGCGACATCTAGCTTTCAGATTTTAGAATGAGCCGATCTGTTACCAAAACGTCACGTCACTAAGCGACGAGAGCCTGTGAAGACCAAAAAGGATCGTGAACCGGACATCATTTACAGCAGTGACAAGGTGAGGGTTTATTCATTCATTTTGTAACCATTATTTTTATAGATTATAGGTCAGTCTTCTTCTCCACCTGCCTTCCAGGTAGCTTTCAGGACCGGCAGGCAGGTTCGTATTTAAAAATTGCGTTTTGCTCTTTCTGTCCCCAAAACGTTGCTGTAGACAGCATGGCGGTTCGTTATGTCAGCTTTTGTGAGGGCGACCCGCGGTAATGTAAATTTAAAAAGCTTTTTTTCTAATTTTGTAAAAAGAAAACGAAAGCTTAAAGGGGATGATTGTGCACTAATTTTAACATACTCCACATTGATATATAAACATTATATCCCATGTACACCATTTCTGTTCGGCAAAATGCAGCCAAATTCTACACATTGTACCTTTAAAGGACAGCCACAGGCTGCAGTATGGAACAAATAGCCACATGCAACGGATTTTTAACCTTGCAAAGCAGATGGATTTGCCGTTTTTGTGTTTCTCACTGGCAAATCCATCTTGCAAAGCTCCCGTCTGAACCGTCTGGGCCCGGTTAGAAAGGGACAGGACCGATCAGCGATGAGGGGCAGTACTTTTGGGCAAGGTGGGGTCTTGACGTAAGCAAGCAGCAACAAGAGTCCGGTGCAATTATGGCGGAAGAGATTAGCGTGGATGCTGCTAAAGCGCCAGTTTTATCAGAACTTGACGACATTTCTTCGTTAAAAGAAGGACAAAGAACAGCAGTGAGTTGTTTTCTTTTTAAAAAGTCTACAGTGGCCACGGTTCACGTTATGCAGCTCTCTATGGAGTTTTATCCTCGGTAGCGGCTACATCACGTGTTTTGTTGCTCTGATTGGCCCATAGAGATGTGACAGACAAAACGTTCATCCAATCACCCTCCGAGTTTTTTTCAGAGGCTCTGCCCTTTCCCAAACACTGTCTATGGGAGGTTTACATCCATCTGGCATGACAGGTTAATTATCTAGGACACCTGGTGAGTTTTTTTCAGTTCAATACACATATGAGAGTTAAAAAATATCTATCCAACAAGCTGAACTTGTCTGATCTTGCAGGGTTCCTTTTCAGTTTTCTTGTAGACCTGAGAGTAGTTACAAAGGCCAAACAGTTTTTTAAAAGTCTTTGGCAGCAGGCATGGATTAAAAGCCTAAAGTCTGAAGTCTAAAGCAGGGGTGTCAAACTCAATCGCAGCAGGAACAGATTCTGAATTTTGGTCAAATCTGAGGGCCTGACAGTCTTTATTCGAGTTTAGTTGTGTTTGGATGTTGCCACTTTTGTTCAGTCTACTTTGGTTCAGTCCACTTTTGTTCAGTCCACTTTGGTTCAGTCCACTTTTGTTCAGTCCACTTTGGTTCAGTCCACTTTGGTTCAGTCCACTTTTGTTCAGTCCACTTTGGTTCAGTCCAATTTTGTTCAGTCCACTTTGGTTCAGTCCACTTTGGACCAAATTGAACAAAAGATTTGAATCTAGCATTCACAAACAAACAGAAGCTCAGCAGAGACAGGACATGACGTTCCTCAAGGCTCCTCTCTTGGCCCGGTGTTTTTTTTCTTCCTGTGATTTGAAAGAAAACGAGCAGAGACTAAAGAGTACTCTCCTTCCTTTAAGGTAAACTCTGACAGTAACCACAAGAAGCATTTTGAACTGTTAGACGAGTTCTAACCTGTAAATTCCCTCTGGAGAACAATGAAACCCATGACCTTCAAACCTCAGAGCTCATGTTTAAGGTCATATTTTCACAATAAAACATTCCTACATACTATGTTTAGCTGAACAACCAGTAACAGAGCTAAATCTGACAGCAGTGCTTAATTTAGCTCACATGGGTACATGTAATCTCACAGTGGATTATGTCAGAGGACGTGCAGACAGACATCTCAGACTGACCCCACGTCATATATTGTGTAGGATTTTCCACCAGCTCCTAAAGTCCAGAGATCATGGAGGGACAGAGTCAGTTTAAGGGATTTGTTTTGGCTAAAAGTATTTATTCAAATGTGAAAATAGTCCCTGGATAAGAACATTTCGGTCCGACAGACCTGAGTGTTGAAAAAACTCACCTTTAATTTATAGACCACACATGAATACTTACTGTGATTTCTCTATGATATGAATGTTTTATTCTAACTGATGATGATCTAATCAGTTCCAGCTGATCATAGCTGGAGAAGTCCTCTGATTGGGTGGTTGATAAAGTTTAGCAGTGTCTGTGTTTGAATAGAGCAGTGTTACTCATCTCTGCTCAACCAAAGGAAATTGTTTACAGCAGTGGTACTCATCGTGTGGCTCTGGAGCCTCATGTGGCTCTTTTGTGTCTTAACTTTGAATATTATTCTCCCAGAAATCCTTAAAAAGGGGAAACTTTTTGCCATTTTCACCATTTTTGCCACTTTCCATCCATTTAAACTTTTTTTTTTTAAATTTCTTGCCATTTAACACACCTTTTTTTCCTATTTTTGGACCATTTTGTGACTTCTTTTTGCCACAGTTTCCCTATTTTTTCCCTTTTCTCCCATTTTTGCCTTTCTCACCATTTTTCTGCCACATTTTGCCCATTTAAGCTACCTTTTGCCATTAAATACCCCTTTATTCCTATTTTTCACCCATTTTTGCAACTTCTTTTTGACACTTTTTCCCCATTTTTGCTACTTTTCATCCAAATAAGCTACCTTTTCCCATTAAATACCACTTGTTTCCTTGTTTCCCGAGTTTTTGCCTCTTCTTTTTGCCACTTTTTTGCCTGTTTTTGCCCTTTTTCATCATTTTGTCTCACATTTTTCCCATTTAAGCTACTTTTATCCATTACATACCACTTGTTTCCTAATTTTTGCCCATTTGTACCAGTCTTGACTGCTTTTTGCTCATTTCGGTCACTTTTCACTAATTTTTTTTTTTGACACGTTCTTGCCACTTTCTGACCATTTTTCCATTTTTGCCCCTTTTCACCTATTTCTGCTGCATTTTGACCATTTTTGCCACCTTTAACTTATTTTTATTCCTACTTCAACCATTTTTTCCCCTTTGACTACATAGATTGAGGCTCTTGCAAAGGTATTTTTCCACAATTTGACTCTTTGGTTGAGCAGGGTTGAGTAACGCTGGATTATGGTATTCTTTTATTGTTGTGTTTCGATGTTTTTGTGGAGATTTTTCTTTTCCTGGCTGTTTTTCGGTGTTTGAACACATCATGGTGCTCATCAGCCTATTGTGGTCCTAAATCTGTTCATGGTAACTCTGAATAATAACGACACACTTTAGCATTAATAAAGAATTATAAAATAGTCAACTCATTAGGGATGAAGAATTATTGGTATTTATGTGTTTTTTTATAAGTTGTGGTATAAATGCTTGTTTGATGCATAAGCAGTGTTAATTTGACAGCACTTTTAATTTAGTTGTAGTTATAGTCTTTTGGTACTGATTGGATCTCTCCCCAAATTACCCCACCACCACCACGCAGCAAAAGCAGTTTGATTTGATCTCCTCCGTATCTCATCCCACCTTTCCACACGGCCAAAGTAGCCGTGATTGGATATATGCCTAACTTGCCCCTAATTTCTACATGACAAAATTAGGTCTGATCGGATAAAGTCTCTGTCAAACATTTTTGTCTCGTTTTTTTTTTTTTTTTTTTTTTTTTTTTTTTGGTTGAAGAAAGTTCAATTAATTTCATTTTAGTTTTTGTCCATGTGCATTTGTTTTTATTAGTTACTGTCTCGTTTTCGTCAGGGGAAAAAAGGCTACTAACGAAAACTATAATGAAAATAATTAGTCAATAAAATTAACACTGTGCATAAGTAAACAACGGTTAACCCTAACCCTAACCTTACCACTTCACTAATGCTGTATGAATGTATAAATAAGGCATTATAAAAAGCCAAAGTAATAAAGCATGTCTAGCTGTGCTTATAAATGACAGAAATGAGTTTATAATGCTTTATAAAAGATGAGTAAATTATTAACTAATGCAGTTAATAAAGTGTTTCCCTCTTTATCTCATTGTGGCCCCCACTCTTGTGTCACTCTCAGGTCCAATCGCTGAGATTTAACTGACTTTTCTGCTGTTGATTAAATGTGTGGGCTTGTTTCTCTTCACTGAGCTGCTGCTACAGCAGTAGAAGAATAAAAAGCAACAGACATGAAGAATATCGTACCAGTAACGATGGAAAGTGACATAAATTAAACTTTCACGATCACAGCGGCGTGATTTCATCATGCGCCACGTTTGTCACGTGACAGGATGAAAACAAAGCCACATTCTGCATTGCAGTCCCTTCGTGTGGAAAGTATGATCTTTAGACTTTCTTTCAAATTTTTTTGACGTCAATAGGCCAAGAAAAACAGGAAATATGATCATTTTGATTTGATATAAAAATTACTGTTACACATAGGGGACCGTGGACCACGCTGCACAGGACTGGCACTGGTGTTTTTCATAAATTCAGCATATTCTAATTTCTTTTTAAATAACAATATATTTGTTTAAATAACAATTTTTAAAAATCCATTTTTGTGGGGTGTTGTGTTTTTTAAAAAGAAATAGTTTTCATTTTCTAAAGTTGAGGTAGTGCTAAAAAAGATTAGACCAAACATGAGCATGGTTTACATTTTCTGAGTGAAAATTAACAAAATGGTAAAATAGCCAGTGGGCCTCTAAGGGTTAACCAATGTTGCACAATTTCAGTACAACATGCAAATAAATAATCACCTTTTGTATTACACTTTTTTTTGAAAAAAAAAAAAGCTTTTTCTTGTTTCATGCTCACCTTATTTTTCTGTTAGAAGCACATCATGTAATGGTCTCATCATCAATAATGTTTTTTCTATAATAAACGTGACGCTCTCTCTTTCCTTATGTAATTCCTGTTTAGATAAATTCCTCCGATGGACTGAAGTCAACCTGACAGCAGCTGCAGGTGAAGAGTAAGTGACCGTAACAGTATGTACTGAACACATGATATCATGACGCTATAAGACTTTATGTACATTAAACATGAGGCCGAGGCAGACATTGTAAACATTCAGAGCCTAACCCAAACCTCAGGGGGGTCTACAGTCATGATCCTATGATCTCCTCCTATTTATGGCAGCTCTACGGACTATTCACAAGCTGTTTAAAACAAGAGAAGATTTATGCATGGCTTTAAAACAACCAGAGACTGTCTGAGGGAAAATTATAATTATTTAGAGCCTAAGTCACATTTAGTATCATGGACTGTCTACAGCAGTGTTACTCAACCAAAGAGCCAAACTGTTGAAAAATATCTTTGCAAGAGCCACAATCTAAGTGCTGAAAAGTGGCAATTAAAATAAGTTAAATGTGGCAAAGCGGCAAAAATGGGGAGAAAAAAGTGGCAAAAAGGGCAGAAAGTGGCAAAAATGGGTGGGATGTGGCAAAACCATGGCAAAAAATGAGTGAAAATCAGCAAAGAGTGGCAAAGTGGGAAATAGGTGGTATTTAAATGAAAAAGGCAGCTTAAATGGGCAAAAAGTGGCAACAAACTGCAAAAAGCAGGATAAAAGTGGCAAAAAGAAGTGGCAAAAATGGGAATAATGTTTCAAATGAAGACATAAAAGAGCCACAAATCATCAGAAAAGAGCCACATGTGGCTCCAGAACCACACGTTGAGTATCACTGGTCTACAGGTACCCTCTCATTTTTACCTCCACTCTCCTCCTCAGCCTCAGGGTAACTGGGGTGGACTTCTGCATTTATGTGTCCTGGTGACAGAAAGGTTTGTGTTTCTGACTGTAACATCAAAAATGGTTAATATATTGAATTCAGCTCAGTGCAAACACCTGAAGTACAAAAGATGTGACTTTTACTGCAGCTTTGACGCCCTACCGCCCTCGCCTCAGGCTTCTCTTTCTCTCTCAAACATAAAAAATAACAAGACGGTTAAAACCTGGCCACAGCCTGGGATGCCTGTTAAATCCCTGACTGAACTGTGTGTTCAGGAAATTGTGTAACTGTGCTGTCCCTTATGTCTGTGGGCTGAGAACTGAAGGATCCTAAAAGTTTAAAACAGGAAACAGCTGACCTGACACGCCAGATCAACTTAGGAAATCTCATAAAATAAATAACACCGCTTTGTCAAAATATTTCCCAAATAAATCAAACTCTAAATCAGGGGTGTCAAAAGTAATCACAGCAGGGGCTGAATTCTGAATTTGGGTCCAACCTGAAGGCAGAGCAGTGTCCACATTTAACCATAAATTGTCAACCTCATTTTCACCAGCAATGAATTATGGGTGGAAAAAAACCTTAGCACTGATGATAAATGGTTTTGAGATTCAAAAAAGTAAAAATGGTAAGTTTAAAAGATCAAAATCTGTGATAAAAAATCAAAATTTATAGCTCAAAAGGCATTTAGAGTCAAAATCATGTTTTAAAAGGAAAATGTAAAGAAAGAAAGTTTAAATCATGATTCTTAAAGGTCAAAACATGAGATACAAATTTGAAATCATGAGCTATAAAGGTCAAAATATGAGATTCATTTAAAAAATCATTGGTTAAAGAAGCTAAAGCCTGAGAAAAAAAAAACATTTTGAGTTTCACAGGTCAAAGTATTAATTTTAAATCTAAAATTGAGTCAAAGTCAAAGTAAGGAGCTAAAAAGTTCAAAACGTGTGAAAAAAAGTAAAATCGTGAGTTAAAAGGTCAAAATATTAATTAAAATTTTAAATTTGAGGATCAAAAAAGGTAACAAAATAAGAGCAAAAGTCAAAAATGTGAATTGAAAGGTCAAAATAAGAAATAAAAAGTCAAACTTTGCCTGATAAATGTGAGATGCAAAATCAAGAATATGAAATTAAAACAGAAAATTTCTTTTCCCACATTCCTGATTTTTTATCTAATCATTTTAACTTTTTCTAACTTTCATGACAGAACAAGGATTTTTTAAATAATCAGGGTTAGGCTTACATTTAGAAAATCTGCAGATCAGTGGGTCAGTTATAATAAAATATGATAGGATCTGGCTGGCCAGGTACAACTGCACCACAGGCCGGATTTGACCCCCAGGCCTTGAGTTTGACACCCCTGCTCTAAATGGAGCACGGGGACAGAAGACAATCCATAAACCTAAGAGAATGACTAAATTTGACATGTTTTGTATAAGGGGTGCTGAAAAGGAGAGAGTCTAGGTTAATTCTAAAGGTCCACGACTGACTGGAGCCCCAGCAGCAGGATGATTAAGTTAGACTTTAAGACACAACCCTGCAGCATTTTGTTTTTTTCTTGTTTGAATTGCAAAAAAGTTAACATTCAAGCAGGGCTGGATCAGAATCCTATCATTATATTTTGTATCGGAATTGTAATATTTGATATATAACAGATTATAATTTTTTAAATCAAACAATATTGAAACCTGTTTGATACAAAAGCAACAAAAACAGAAATCCTAGACACCCATTACTTGGTCATTTTTCGTTTTTAATTCTCGAAAACTGCAGACAGACTCCTGCACACTGTCTAGGCGTGCTTTCACATCAGGAACAGTTGTTTCATACGCAACATCTTTCCATGACTGAGGCAACTTGCATATGTACTCCGATACTGCAGGTGGCAGCGTGCACAGAGCTGGTTTGAAAATCTGCCAAGACGAAAACATAAGAAAAGCAACCATGGCAGCCATTAAGGCCATGACCTCAGTAAAGCAGCTCATCCTGCAACCATAGGTGATTTTTAATCATATCAGGACAATGACAGAACAAGTCTGGAGCATTTCTTAACCAAGCTGTGAATTTATGAAGACCAAAGTGAGTTAATTTACATGTTCTTCTGCTTGTTGTTTTACATTTTGCTTTGTGCCCACATTCCTATATGTTGTGATATTTCAAACTTCTTTGGTCTGACAGATGTAATGAGCATGCTTTTTATGCACTCTGAAGACTTTTTTTATCATCAAATTGGCCACTGAAAATTTTAAATATGCATTTTCAAACTTAATTTACGTGCTTTTGACACAGAGTACTCTGCTTCTACAGATTAGCTGCACCGGCCCTGGTCTTGTAGATATATACAGCAGGATGCATTCATGCTGTCATGATGTCTACACCAAATTCTGACTCTACCATGTAATGCTGTAGTAGAAATCAAGACGCATTAGGACAGGCAACATTTTTCCAATCTATTCTCAATATTGGTGATCATTTGCAAATCACAGCTTCATTTTCCTGTTCTTTACTGACAGGAGTGTCACCCTTATGGTCTCCTGCCTGTTGCTCATCTGCGTCTGTCATGTGTATTCAGAGATGTTTTTCTGTGTATCTCAGAAGTTAACGTCGTCTTTCTATCAGCTCTAACCAGCCTGGTCCCTTCCCTCTGTCTTCTTTTATCAGCAAGGCAAGATGGTTGTGTGTAATTTCCTGAGATCAGCAGTTTGTGAAACCCTCAGACCAGCCCGTCTGCCACCAACAACCATGCCACGTTCAAAGTAAGGCATCAAAGCATCATTCTGATGCTTGGTTTGAACTTCAGTAGACTGTTTTGTCCATGTCTACATACCTGGTTGCTGTTATTTGATTGGCTGATTAGATATTTGCATTAACAAGCAATTAAAAAGTATACCTAATAAGGTGGGCAGTGGGCCTGTGTTCAGTTCTGTGGTTAGATATCTAGATTCTTCCCTTTTCACTGACTCTCCTTTACTCCTGCTCAACAAACCCACTGGACAGTGGGTAGTTGTCCTTTGTGGCCACATGGGGGCGCTGTTGTTGGAGGAGGATGCAGACAGTGAGGTCAGTTTATTCTCCCAGAGACAGACGGTTCCTGGTGAGTATGTCCATGCTGTGATTCATTACAGACATGCAGGTGACACGTTTCATTTAGTGGAGAGCACACACGAACAAACAGCTCTCTGTAATGATGAGAATGCCGGCCATGCTGCTGTATTGACAGACAGATGTGAGAGCTCTCAGCTCAGATTAAAACCAGCCTACTGAATACATGCAGACATTAAGTAATGCATCTAATTCAAGGGTAGTCAGCATGATTTAAGGGTAGTCAGCATGATTTATTTTTGGTGTTCGGACACTCCTGAACATAGATATGACTAAAGAAACAGGTTTGAAACAGTGTTTTATTACAGAAGCTGGTGCATGCATCTGATTTTGGTTGGTTTTGCTGAGATAGTCTAGTTTAGTTTATCAGGATCCCCATCAGCTGCTGCTATTCTTCCTGGGCTCAACAACAGTCCAACAATGTGATAACGTGTACACCAGGGGTGTCAAACTCAGGCCCGGGGGCCAAATCCAGCCCGTGGTGCAGTTATACCCGGCCCACCAGATCATATGATATTTTTATTAGAACTGGCCCACCAGTATAAGGTCTGCAGATTTCCTCCAGTATAACAATGTGAACTAAACCTGGATGATTTATAACATCCTTGTTGAGTCATAAAAATTAGAAAAACAGTTAAAACAATTTGATAAAACATCAGGAACATAGGAGAAATTAGTGTTTTCTCTATACTTTCAATTTTGCATCTCACAGTTTTGACTTAAAGTTACGGCTTTGACTTTTTATTTCATATTATAACCTTAACATCTCATAAATTTGTCTATTTATCTCATATTTTTACCTTTTAGATTCATAATTTTAAATTTTAAACCCTATTTTGACCTTTTAAAGTCATGATTTTAACTTTTATCTCATGTTTTGACCTTTTTTCAACCCCCAAATTTAAGCTTTATCTCATATTTTGACATTTTAAACTCACCATTTTTCATGTTTATCTCATATTTTAATTGTTCAATATTATGATTTTTAATTTCATCTATTTTGCTGACATTTAAACTCCCAACTTTCACTTTTATTTCATGTTTTTACCTTTAAAACTCCTGATTTTTAATTTTATTTCATATTTTGACTTTTAAAACTCATGAATTTGAAATTTAATCTCATATTTTGACATTTTAAAATCAGAATTTCAAGTTTTATCTCATGATTTTTTGACTGTAAAAAATCATGGTTTCAGTATTGTATCTCATATTTTGCCTTTCAAAAACATTATTTTGTCTTTAAATGTTGTGTTTACCTTTTAAACTTATAAGTTTGACTTTTTATATCAGATTTTGAGTTTTTAATCATCATGTTGACCTTTTTATCTGAAAATCATTTAGGTTAATAGTTAATAGTCAGTGGTTAAATGTTGATCCTGTTAGGCCCTCAGGTTAGACCCAAATTCAGAACCCGGCCCCTGCTGTGACTGAGATTGACATCCCTGCTGTACACTGTTTTTTTTTCTACAGATATTAAATAAGAAAAACATCAGAAGAGAAAAGCCAGATATAACGAGATACACTGTATGAAAAAAATAATCTTCTGGCCTCCTGACCATTACAACAACAGGGACTGTAATGATGTTTTATTCAAATACTTGTACTTTAATATGGAGTTGCCCCCCTTTTGCAGCCATAACAGCCTCCGCTCTTCTTGGAAGGTTTTTCACAACATTCTGGAGTGTTCTGTGGGCATGTGTGCCCATTCATTCTGCATGAAGAGCATTTACGAGGTCAGGCACTGATGTTGGACCAGAAGGCCTGGCTCATAATCTCCGCTCCAGTTCATCCCAAAGGTGCTGAATGGGTTTGAGGTCAGGTCTCTGTGTGGGTCAGTCTCACCCCAAACTCTTCAAGACCAGTTCTTTACCCATCATGTGTTCCTTTGTACCATTTTGGGGTGATTTGAATTTTGTTATATAAGTTTTCAAGCTTCAGACGTGAGTTTTGGGAATTTTTTGAATTTTTTGGGGAAAAAAAATCCTGACCTTTGTGTCCCTAGTGTCAATTTTGGTCCCATCTACCTCCATTAGAATTTTTGTTTTTATCCTGGAGCCATAAGAACATAAAAAACTGCATGGTGATTTTTCAGTATTATTTTTGTAAAAGTTGTAATTTTACTACTTTCCACCAGATGGCACCATTTGACCTATTGTGAGAAAAAACATTGAATTTTTAGAATCGTGTCTCCACAGAAGACATGGACGCAGCACAGGGGGGAAAGAGTACTGCTTACCCGGGCCCACAGTAGGGAGGAGAGCCTGCAATAAAAACTGTGTTTTTATCTATTTTTTCTAGTAATTAGTGTCATTATTGAACCAAAAGCAAAAAATGAATAGGTCAACAGGCTGGAATATGTATCAAACAGAGTAAATTAAATACTGGGGGGCCTCTGCTTCTCTCTTAAAAATGCCCAAAAGGTATAGTCTAGCGCTGTAAAATAATGTAAGTAAATTCAGTATAGCCATAGTAAAAATATTGTTCATAAATGGGGAAATTATGCTTCAAAAATACAGAAAAATTAATATATACTTGTAAAAAATGATGCAACAGTTGTTGTTTGGCTAGCCAGGTAAAGGGGTGACTGTGATATATTCTTTCTGGTGGCCCATAATCCCTAGCTATGCCCCTGACTGGAGATAAGTGAAGCCCAGATCTTGAACAACAGCCATCCATCCATTTTCTATACCGCTCATCCCATTGGATAAGGGGGCTGGAGCCTACCTCAGCTGTCATTGGGAGAGGCGATTAACCTCACCAGCATGTTTTTGGTGGTTGGAGGAAGCTGGAGAACCAGGAGAGAACCCAGGCATGCACGAGGAGAACATGTAAACTCCGCACAGAAAGGCCCTGACCGGGAAGCCCACCTTCTTGCTGTGAGGCAACAACACTAACCCCTGCGCCGCTGTGCAGCCCCTGAACAACAGCCACATACTATTATCCCTCCTCCACCAAACTTTAGAAGTGTGATTGGTCACTCCACAGAGAACGTTTCCACTGCTCCACGGTCCAGTGTCGGAGTGTTTTGCACCCCTCCATCTGATGCTTGGCATTGGACTTGGTAATGTGAGGCTTGCATGCAGCTGCTCGGCCATGGAAACCCATTCACGAAGGTCTTCTGCTTCAAGATAAAGTTGCTGTTGTTCCTAAACACCTCCACTTTTTAATATCACTATCAGTTGACTGGAAAATCCAGCCTGGATGAAATTTCACAAACTGCCTTATTGCAAAGGTGACATCCATCACAGTAGCACACTTAAAGTCCCTGAGCTTTTCAGAACGACCCGTTTAGGATCACAAATGTTTGTAAAGGGAGACGCATGGCTAGGTGATGGTTTTATACACCCGTGATGATTAAAACACCTGAGTTCACTAATTAAAAGGTGTGGCCAAATACATTTGTCCATAGATTGTGTGCATACCCAACATGTCTTTGAGTATTTCATCCTGTAGACCAGTGTTACTCAACGCGTGGCTCACCGTTGTCTAAATTTTAAATATATTCCCCCGAAAACCTTAAAAAGGAAAAACCTTTTGCCATTTTCACCATTTTTGCTACTGTCCACCCATTTAAGCTATTTTTTCCACTAAACACCCCTTTTTTGCAACTTCTTTTTGCCCATTTTGCAACTTCTATTTGCAAACGTTTCCCTATTTTTGCCACTTTTATCCTATTTCTGCCCATTTTCACCATTTTTTGCCACTTTTGTCCATTTAACCTACTTTTTGCCATTCACACCCCTATTTTCCTATTTTTTTTCCCATTTTGCAACCTCTATTTGACACTTTTTCTCAATTTTTGCCACTTTAAACCCATTTTTGCCACTTTAGTCCAAATAAGCTACCTTTTCCCATTAAATACCACTTGTTTCCTTGTTTCCCAAGTTTTTGCCTCTCTTTTTCCCATTTTTGACCTTTGTCACCATTTTTTTTTCGGCCACATTTGGCCCATTTAAGCCACCCTTTTCCATTACATACTACTTGTTTCCATTTTTTGCCAATCTTGACAGCTTTTTGCCCATTTTAGTCACTTTTCACCTGTTTTTTTGACAGGTTTTTGCCACTTTTTGACCATTTTTGCCCCCGTGACTCATTTTTTTGGTCTCATCTCACCCATTTTTGCAACTTTTTGACCATTTTCCACTTTTTCTCCCCACTTTAACCCATTTTTGCTGCATTTTGATAACCTTGCAAAGCAGATGGATACGCCTGTTCCCTTTGTTTTTCACTGGCGAATCTATCTTGCAAAGCTCCCATCTGAACCATTTGGGCCTGGTTAGAAAGTGACAGGACCAATCAGCGACGAGGGGCAGTACTTTCAGGCGCGGCAGAGTCATGACATAAACAAGCAACAGCAAGAGGCTGGTGCAATTATGGTGGAAGAGCTTAGCGCGGATACTGCTAAAGCACCAGTTTTATCAGAACTTGACAACATTTCTTCATTAAAAGAAGGACAAAGAACAGCAGTGAGTTTTTTTCTTTTCAAAAACAACAAAAGTTGAGTACTTACATGTCTGAAGTGGCCATGTTTCAAGTTATTCGTCGGTAGCTGCGCACGCGCAGCTTGATAGCGGCTACATCACGTGTTTTGTTGCTCTGATTGGCCCGTAGAGATGTGACAGACAGAATGTTCATCCAATAACACTCCAAGTTTTTTTCAAAGCCTCTGCCCATTCCCAAACGTTTCCTATAGAAGCTTTCCCAGATGGATATGTGAAACTAATCCATCTGGCGTGTCAGGTTAGCATTTTGACCATTTTTGCCACTTTTCACCACTTGGACCGTGGCACTTGCAAAGGTATTTTTCAACCATTTTGCTTTTTGGTTGAGCAGGGTTGAGTAACACTGTGTAGACGGTTCAATTGAAAAGATTAGATTGCTGGTATTGATTAGACAGTTTAAGCTCTATACTGTATTCTCTGTTGTACTGGGGGCCAGTGAAGCTTATTGAATTTTACAGTAGTGAGAGAGAGAGAGAGAGATTCTTTATATTTTAATGGAGTTCAAAAGTTGACTCGGCCGTCCGGCCTCTCTCTCTCTTTATTTCCACTTGAATCATGGCCGCAGCGTGCTGCAGCAGAGCATACTTCAGCAGCAGCAGATTTCAGGCCAGATCATTGCTCTCTCTCTCTCTCTCTCTCACCATCAGCTGTGATTACTTTGGTAAAACAGCGCTGCGTCGCAGAGAACCAATTTTGCTAATGCACAGCCTTCACGCACACACAGCATGGTTATTGATGAGGTAAATGGGGAGGGGGGCAACAAGGGGGCACACAGACTGCTGGGAAATGGGAAGAGAGAGAGGGAGAGGATGAGAGGATAGAGAAGGACGAGCTGGACGGGGACAAAGAGAGGGACAGGGAGAGAGACATAGGAAGGAAAAGACGGGACAGAGGGAAGGAGGAGAAGAGGGACAGAGATGGGGAAGATGTGGACGTTGAGATAAAGAAGCCTGGGGATGGAGATGAAGAAGGGCGTCCACTTTAGGACAGGGAGGGAGACGAGGAATGAGGCAGGATGCATGAAGGAATGCTAAAATCGTCTTTTTGCTTTTGGACGATGCACAAGTTTGACTCTAGGGGTGCAAGAAGAACATAAAGAGCTCATTTTCTTACCATTTGAGGAGTAAAAATACCGTAAAAGTTGGAAAATCGAGACAGATGTGGAATAATGCTGACATTGTGTCTCAGAGATGGGAATCTTCCAACGACAGCGTGATTAGACGTCTCACTCCTGATGCCTGTGCAGAATGGACACAGATATCAGCAAGGCGTCTGTCCTCTTGGGAGCATTTAAAGGACGAATGAAGACTAGATGTCTGCAGCTCTGCACAAACGCACCTGAAAGAGATCCTAAGACATGAACGATGATGTTTCTGAGGGGTTCTTCTTCCAGGAATCTGCATGTCCCACCAGAAGAACGAGCTACTTGAAAGATTTTGGTAGCTTATGTTCGTCACTTTAGCTCTGAAAAGATGGCTCTTGTCTTGAAGGCCATGGAAATATAAAATGCAGGGCCAAATTTTTAAGATTGGCCTAAGGAGTCTTGTTTTTCTGTTGCAAAATCCTTGCACTTTTCTCTGTCAACAGGAGCTTTTTCTTCAGCTCGATCCAGCAAGAATCTCCACCGAAAGCCCTAAAATATCTACGAGGAGAAGAGATATTTCTTTGAAACACTCTGCATCAACCATGAACCCTTATTAGGATATTTGCTCCATGAGGAACCACTCCTGAAGATGCAATCCTGCAAATATCTCCCTAAAATCCTCCGAATTCAGAGCAAAACTCTCTCCTGGAAGATGTGTTTCCTTAAAGTCTTTCCAACATGTTCACAACACTGAAGCCTTGAAACACTATGCAAAAATGTTGTTTTTTGGTCTTATATATTGGGAGTGATCCCCTCTTTAAGGATTTATATCCATAGGTTAACTTGTCATAAGTGTTGTGCAGTTTTTTTGGTCAAAATTCAAAAGTTTCTCTTCTTTTGAAGGTGTAAATGAGCAGAAAAAGTCTCCAAATCTCCTCCTGTAATATTCAAATAGTCAGATTTCATCATATGGTTACATTTCCTGCAGGATTTATTTTCCTTGATAAACACCTGCAATTATATGTCTTTTTTCCATTATGGGTTTTAAATAGCTGAAATCTACTTCCAGATGAGACAAATCACCTAAGTGGAGTTTCTTTAGTTTGCTACAACAATTTTCAAGAGGTAACATCCTGCAGAACTCAACAATTTTACCCAGGACATCTCTTAAATATACCTACCAAAGATGAAAATGCATCCCTTTGAAGCCAAGCATCCAGGGGCCTGTGTTTAAGGGGTGTACTTGCAAAAAACACAACTTAATGAAGATCTTAACTCCACTGGAGCAGCTTTGTGTTATCTTCCAGGATGGATAAAAAAACAAGAGTTCTCTACATTTTGTCCAAGTTTGAGTAGCTTAAAGTAGGACTGAAGGAGGTGAGAAGGCTTATTTGTCTGTCCTTAAGTTGAACAATAACATCTCCTAACATTTTTTGATTTTTGCTGAGCATTGACAAACAATACGGCAGAATCTCGAGCAGGAGCGCTGCAGCATGGGCCTCAGCTGCTTCAAGTCCTGGAAACATGACAGTACAGGGCACAAAGGTGAGGCAAGCATACACTGCTACACTCAAACCATCAACATATTAGCCACTAATCCCTCCACTGTAAGGCTGAGTGTTTGGATGTGTTGCCCTTAACTGACATCTAATAAATGCTGACTCAGGCTTCTGTCTGAGGTGACATTGTGTGCACGTGTGTCCCTCGCGCACGCATGTTTGAGTTTGTGTGTCTTTGCTTATGACTTTGACGAGAGGCGACAGCAGTGCATGATGGGATGTGAAGGAGAGAGTTAACGAGACAGTGCAGGGATAGGGGTTAAAAAAGAGTGAGAGTTGGTGGATTTAAGGGTTGATGCCAGCTGGTTGTGGCGGTTTATCAATTAAAATGGATAACCTGATTAATGGGTAGGTTTTACAGTGTTTTTATGACATTGACATCAATCTATGAAATCCAAATGTTCCTGAATGACCAATATTTACATTAGCAAAATAAGAGATGCACCGATTGAGAAAGCCAGGGCTGATACCAATGTTTAAGATGACAATGATACTGACGTACAGGACATTTTTTCATGCTTGACCACAAAAACAGATCAGAATTTGTCTTTGATTTTCAGTCACATGACTCACTTGCATGCCAAGGTAACTTTCAGCCCCATCATTCATTGTTCGTGCAGTGTACGAGGACGTGATGGTCAATCATGGCCCCAATGGCTGCCTGTGATTGGTTGGATGAGTTTCTACCATTTCATTTTGTATGACTGCACACAGAGGGAGCAGAACCCCGAGCAGAACAACAGAACTGGGGCATTTTTTAGGGATGCACAACATTTGACTTTGGTCAATATTTACAGTTAAACTTAACACCCTAAGCACAGAATTTAAAGTTTGAGTATTAACAAATCTAGTAGTCTAGTAGAGGTTTGGAGTTTGGGGACTATCTCTGCTTCTGATGAATTGTTTTTCAAATTATCATTGCAATGATGCTATCCCAGTTAGACAGTATGACCAGCTGTGTTATAAGTAAACTTGAGCTAGATTATTCCATCATATTAATCAGTAGTGATGGACTTGCTTTCTAAGAGTTTCCTATAAACCTGGCATTTGTGTCTGAAGGTAACAGAGACGTGTTGGCCAGCCCAGGCTCGTACTTCTTCCTCTCAAACAGCGCCGGTCAGGGAGACGAGTGGCTGAAGAGCCTCAACAAGGGAGTCTGGATCCCTTTCACAGGTAGACCAATGGCACAGTGCAGTTTCCTTAACATAGGGCCCCTATGCTTGTTCATAGCACATAGTCTTAGACCGGTCGTCTAAAAGCTTTACAGAAACACTCTCAGACCTGCCTTCTTGTCTCTCAGGGGTCTTTGGTCAGCGCCTGGAGGAGACGGTGCTCTATGAGCGACGTTATGGCGTGCGTTTGGTTCCTTTGGTCGTGGAGCAGTGCGTGACCTTCATCAGGGACCGTGGCCTGCATGAGGTTGGTTTGTTTCGTCAGCCGGGGCAGGCCAGTTTGGTCAAAGAGCTGCAGGAGGCTTTTGATGCAGGAGAGAGACCGTCCTTCGACAGGTACGGCCACACTGGTGTCTTTCTCGATCACATGTTCTTCTGATGTGATTTTAAAACAGTTAGCTTGTTGTATGTGTTTTTTTCCTGCAGTAACACAGATGTCCACACGGTGGCATCACTGCTGAAGCTCTACCTCAGACAGCTGCCTGAGCCGCTGGTTCCTTACAGACGATACCAGGACTTCCTGGTCTGTGGTCAGAAGCTGCTGAATGATCGCCCACGGGTAACTACAACTTTAAAACAACTGACTGTATCAGAGTAGTTTCAGACCCACTGGAAACAGCACCTCTACTGACCTCTAGTGGTTTGACTCCATGTATATATTGTTGACTAAATTAAGGAGGGCTTCTGATCCTGCCACCGTTGTGCCTTTGTACATTAATCTTTATAGTCATTTTAATGCACAAGTCATGGAAAGATTGTCCAGTAGCACTACTGGTGGTCAAAAACATTACAGTATCCTGTAATCATGATGTAAAACTGTTAAAAATGGAGGCATTAGCAAATTAGCATGCACAATTGACAGAATATTCTGCCCTCTGTGAACGTTCAGGTTTGGTTTGGCAGATAGATAAACATTTCTTTGTGAAATGAGAGATTGTTTCTTCTTGGTCTGGCCGTTTATTAAGACCTCACACACAAAGGCACTTTCTTCAGTAAAACTGTAAAATAACAGAGAATATAATTTGTCACTATACAGACTAAAAACAACATTTTCACTTTTCACTGTAACCAAACTGTATTACACGTCTTAACATGATGCTCTGTAAAGCTAGCATACCAATGCAGTCATCTCACACAAAGTCAAAAAAGATCTGTTAGCTTAATGCTAACACATAATGAAAAATCCCATTTACGGGCTAACGAAAATTAGCATCGCGATCGCGGTAATTTTCTAACTATAAAATCAGAAACTTAAATCACACATTTTCAACATACAGCCTCATAAGTAGTCCAAAATAACCATACTTACAGGCATATGTTTCCAACACTCTTTAAAAGCGAACTTAAAACTGCTAGCTCAAGCCGACATTAGCTGACTCTGGTCTGCCACTTAGCTGCATAGACATAATATACGTAGACGCCTCATTGACTGTTTGCCCGCTGCCGCTATATGTCAACGTCTCCGCCATTTTGCCAGAGGCAAGACTGTTCCATAAACAAACGCAAATATAAAGGGGATGAAGGGTTTTCTGATTAAAAAAACACACGTTTACATTTAAGTGATGCTGAGTCGTTTGTATACAAAATGGTTTACAGGTTTATTTTTTGGTAATTAAATGATTCAAAATGACTCAGAGAGCCAAAAAATGTATATTATTCAAGTAGCCTATTAATACACTGCATGGTTAAGTTACTATACAGTATATATATAGATAGATAGATAGATAGATAGATAGATAGATAGATAGATGTATATGTATATCGTAAAATACCAAACCATGTGACTTTCGATGAGAACCATATAGAATCAACTCTCAACTCCCCCCTCCATTCCTGTTCTTCTCTGTGTTTGACTCATGGTTTGACTGTTTGAGCTCCGTAGCTCCGCCCCTCAGCTTACATACCTCCTCGCGGATGAGAATGTCCGCTGAATTGAATCCTGATGGTGGCAAAGCGCTCATGGAGTGATTTTGCTCTGCAAACACTTCATCTCATCATGAACAAATTCTACACAGGACCAAACACCGCCGTAATTCTGCCATTCAACCAACTTCTCACTGAGCTGAGATACGGAAGCTACAGCGGCCAATAGGAACGCTCTCTCTGACCTGAGCCTGATTGGCTGCGAGTACTAGCCTCCTCATTGGCTGGGGCACCCCCTTCCCTTGCTGGTTTTCTCAAGTGAGATAGCAGTGCCATGGCCCCATTGCAGTGAAAAATTATTTAGCCTTTGGTCTTATATCATCTACCTTTTACCTTTTAACTTGCTCACCAGTATAAGCTTTGTGTTTGTTTAGTTCTTTACCAGTATTTAAAGTGTTTAGAGAGTGTTGAGTTGACAGAAGAAGACAAAAGTATAACTATGGTACTGTAGTCTTGTCTTAAAAATGTAAAGGGAATATTCATACTGGTGTAAATAGTTTGATTAAATTTACCATATTTTTCCATTTTTTTGCAAGGTAAGATTTTTGTGAAAAAGGAATTAACGCCTGTCTCAAATAGCCGCCTGGTCTGCTCAGTGATTGAAACAAATGCCCAGGCTATTATTTGGTATTTTATGGTATATATATATATATAATAATCTCTATCTATACACTTACATTGTTTATATGGATACTTTCTTCTTTGTCTATGATACGTTTTACATCAAATCTTATTTTACTGACAGCAATTGAGTCATCCTTCTCTAAAATAACCGTTAGGCAAAACGTTGTTAAAAAGCTAGCTTAACCATGGATATTAATCTACTTAACAACAATGTTAGGGAAACTGGCTCTACACGTGTTGTTATTCCAGCCTAATATGATGAAAAATCTGTTTAACTTACCCATGAAATTATTCCACGCTAACTTGTCTCTTCTGTGCCTCTATTAGTGCAGACCCTCGTAGCACAGGAGTGAGGCATCTTGCCCTGGAATGCCTCTGGTAAAATGGCGGCGGCGTTGACTTACAGCCCACTGGCCAATGCGGCGTCTACGTATATATTATGTCTATGCTCCTGCTTCTTTCTAAACTGAACTACGGTAGCCGTGAAAGGCCAAGAAAGTCAAACCATAAAGGCACAGCTTAAATATATACAGAACTGTTATGATGACATTAAATGCCCTCAGAGGGCAGCACACAAAACATGGAACTGAAACTTTCCTTTCTTCTTATCTTGTGATTTTTGTCTCACTTTTCTTTTTCCTCTCTCAGGGTTTAGGAGAGTTGAGGAGTCTTCTTCATGAGTTACCAGTCGCAAACTTCAATTTACTCAACTTTATCTGCCAGTAAGAATCTTCCTAACTGTTTTTAGACCCAGAGCTTCACTAAAGTTCTCTAGTTCTTTGAGTTTTTATGTGCAAAAGAAAGAAGATCAAAATGAGACGCATGCACATGCAACATGCACAACAAGGGATAAGAGAAACCCCTAAGGCAGGGGTTCTCAGCCTTTTCAGTCCGCGACCCCCAAAATAAAGGTGCCAGAGACAGGAGACCCCCACTGTACCTGAAGGTGGTTGAACACAACCATATACAATTAAAAATAGTCATGTGCAGACAAGGTCATCCTTAAACGGGGGGCAAATCGGAAAGCTTTCTGGTGCCCACCCAAACTGGGGGCCCATGAAGGTCAACAAATCCATGGACCATTAAAATTAAGCTGTGGTATCCATATTTCATATTTAACCTGAAAAAACACTCTTCTTAAAGAAACAAACCTTTTTTTTAATCATTTGTGTAGTAAAAAACATTCTTAAAAATATAAATCCCTTTTGTTAAAAGAAGGATTAAAATGGTTTTAGAAATGCTAAAATGAGTTAATAATGGCAAAAAATGGTGTAAAAGGTGATGAAGTTGGATTTTAAAAGTAGCAGAAATAAATGGGTTGGAAGTGGCAAAACTTTGACAAAAATGGCAAAAATGGATTAAAAGTGCAAAAAGAGCCTTTAAACTTATCATTTAGACTTTTTAAATCTCCAAATCATCCTATCATCAGTGCTTAGTTTTTTTTTTCCATGATTCATTACTGTTGACCCTGTTAGGCCCTCAGGTTAGACCTGAATTCCGAATCTGGCCCCTGCTGTGATTGAGTTTGACACCCCTGATATAGATAATGATCCAGAAATGTTAAGTGCATAAATGTTCCTCTTTTGTGTGCGGACAGGTTTCTAAACGACGTCCAGAGTTACTCCAGCAGCAATAAGATGAGCAGCCAGAACCTGGCCACTGTGTTCGGGCCAAATATCCTCAGAGCCAAAGCAGAAGACCCTCAAAGCATCATGGGAGGTAGACATTTATAGTGGCATAGGAATTCTGATCAGTTTTCCAAATTCTGGTCTGTTTCACTTAAAGGTGAGGGGTAATCTTGGATGTCTGTATCTTTTGCACCCTGAATGAGCTGCAGATTTTTTTCTCTGTAATGTTTGGGACACTGTTACTAGCTGTGGTGTTAGCCACTTCATTGCAGACTTCACAATACAGTATGTCTCCTAAGTTGCATGGTAAACTCTCGCATTAACATCCACCAAGATGACTCCCCCCCGTCAGGCATCTTCTAAGATCTGTCTCTGTCTGTGCTGTAGGTGCAGCCCTGGTCCAGGTCCTGATGTTGGAGCTCATCAGAGAGCACGAGTCTCTCTTTGCTAGAGTCCCTCCAGCCGTCTCCGCTCGTAGACCTGCAGGTTCCAGCGCCTCACCAGGTGCTCTTAGACAACCCCATCTCCACCCACCATCCTGCCACCGCCAGCTGTCTCTGCCGCTGATCACTGAGCGCTCCAGAGAGGCGGGGCAGACGGCTACAGATGGACTAAACCCGAGGTAAGAAAACCAAAACAACCATACTAACAACATCTCAGAGAATCACTATCTAGCCATCATCACTCTGGATATGTTCTTGAGTATAAATCAAGGCACTATTCATTGGAGAGGAGCTTCAGTGAGTAACTATACCGAAGCCATAAGAGGAAATGCACGATCATAACCAGTCGTTTTTGTTTCTTTTTAGAAGATTGTTATTAATGTTTTTCATCAGAAATTGTCTGAAACTTACTCTATTCAAAGGGAAAAACAGTGCTATTGTGAGACTCATTAATAGAACCAAGCAGGTCCTAAAGATAAAGCCCCAATTCCAAAAAAGTTGCACTGTGCAAAATGCAAATAAAGCCAGAATGCAATAATTTTCAAGTTTTATAAACCCATATCTTATTCATAATAGAACATAAACACCAATCAAATGTTGAGAGAGATTTTATCATTTCATGAAAAATATTTTCTCATTTTAAATTTCATGACAGCAATACATCTCAAAAAAGTAGGGACAGGGCCTTGTTTACCATGTGTAGCATCCCCTCTTCTTTAACAACATTCTGTGAACGTCTCGGAAGTGAGGAGACCAGTTGATGGAGTTTTGGAGAGGAATGCTGTCCCATTCTTGTGTGATGTAGGATTCTAGCTGCTCAACAGTCCTGGGTGTTTGCTGGAATTTTCTTTTGCTGATGCTTCAAATGTGTTCTATTGGTGAAAGGTCTGGACTGGTAGACCAGTTCAGGACCCGGACTCTCTCCTGTGAAGCCATAATGATGTGATGGAGATCAAGCTGGATGCTCCTTCTCCTCTTTAGTCCACAGGACACAGCGTCTGTGGTTACATCTGACCACAGAACAGTTTTCCACATTTCCTCAGTCCATGTTAAATGAGCTTTGGCCCAGAGAATACGGTTTTGTTTCTGGATACTGTTCACATATGGCTACTTCTCTCCATGATCCAAGTTTAACTGTCATGTGTGGATGGCACGGCCAACTGTGCTGCCAGACAATGATTTCTGGAGGTGTTTCTGAGCCCGTACAGTGATTTCTAGTGCAGGATTCTATATTTTGACCTCAGAACAGTTTTCCAATTTTTCTTAGTCCTCAGATTCTCTGAATCTTTTGATGATATTATGAACTGTAGATGGTAGGATTTTCAACATCTTTGCAATTTTACTTTTTCTGAAATTGTTTCCCAATATTTAGTTGCAGTTTTTAGACTCACTTTTTCCACAGAATAGTGAACCTCTGCCCATCTTTATTTCTGAGAGACTCTGCATCTCTAAAATGCTCCTTTTATACCCAATCATCTCACTGACCTGTTGCCAATTAGCCTAATCAGTTGCAAACTGTACCTCCATCTGTGTTTCACTGGTACCACTTACTTTCCTGGCCTTTTGCTGACCCAGCTTGCTTTCTGTTTTTTTTTCTTTTTTTGTTTACATTTTAAACAGTACCCAAACTTTTTTGGAATCAGGGCTGTACAGTGCTTAACACATTTATTGGACCACCACCCAAAGTAAGGTTTATGCCACCGCTGCCCTAAATTAACAGCATTGGTAATTACCAAAATCATTTTTTTATGTTTCTGCAATGGTTAATACACCAATATGTAGAAGCTCTTTAACCCAAATGATATTTTTAATGCTAGAATGTTATGCTTGATTAATTTCTGACTTCTCAGAGAAGCCCAGTGAGCCAACTCAAATTTGGGTGAATTCAATTTGAAATCCCTCATTCCTGTTCAAAATGGTAAAATGTGGAGAGCTCACTGAAATGAAGGAGTCTGCATTAAAGCACTTCATGATGCTGGATGGTCTCTGAGACAAATATGACAGGTGGTCTAATGAATTTGTTAAGTACTGTATATGGATGCACATCTTTTCAAATACTGAAGAGATTTTGTTGAGGTTTGTTGGCAGAAACACACTAAAGATTTTACCGTGTTATTGTGGTTTTCCAGACCTGGATTCCTCTTTTCATTGTTTTATTCTTTACTCATCCTAGGTCTACATCACCCACCTGTGGTTTCGCTATTTCTTTGTGGGACTCAAACTATGCTTGGATGACTCTTATCCAGTGGAAAGTCTTCTCCTGCATGGCCTCCTGAACCTAACAGCTTTTCTTACTAAGGTCATCCCATCTCTAACACAATCCATCTTCAGTTACTAACTCATGTCACAATAGTGTGGTCTGTCTTTTGTTCAAATGTTTCTTAGATATCCAACCTTCCTTTCCCTGATTTCTCCAGCTGTGCCTATCTGTCTGCTGCCAAGTCAGACTTACCTTTTAGTCAGAAGAGACTCCTGGGCCATCGCTACACTTCCTCCCACCCAGAGAACTGCTTCTACCCCCTACCCTCCTCTAGTCAGTCCCATCAGCCCCACTCAGACTTAAATTATCACCATGACAATGCCGTCCAAGGACCGTCACTCACAAATACTCAGATATTCTCGGCCATCATCCAGGTCCAAGACCCCCAGCCCAAATCTGTCGTCATTGGGCTGGCAAAGGCCTGGTGGGTTCCAGGAGAATCCGATGTTTTCTGGAGCTCTGGAGCTGCAGAGGAGACTGCAGTTCCAGAAACAGCCAGCGGTGGCAGCAGTGAGGCTCAGGACGACAGCACCCTCTCTGCCTACGATAACCTGGATGGATCGTGTGAGCGTGAGGCCATGGCGGAGGTCACAGGAGGGAATTTTGAAACCGACAATCCGGACACTTGTGGAGAGGTGGCTGAGCTAGAGGAGGCATGGCAGACTAAAGACTCCTCCTCTTCATGGTCGTCCTGTGAGGTCCTACCATTGGACGAGAGCAGGGATGAAGCAGACACAGTCAGTCCTGATGTGTCACCAAAGAGACCTCAGATTATCCCCTCAGGTCAGATCTTAGAGGAGGAAAACAACCAGAGAGATGACGACGGGGACAAAAGCAGAGACTCTGATGAAGATGACGATGAGGACGATGTCAGCCACCCTAACTCTCCAGCCTCTTGTCCGTTACTCAGCCCTGTGAGTACAGGAAGTTCAGAGGTTTTCCTTCCCTCCAGTCCTCCAGATATCCAGGAGCCTGAGGCTCAGTCAGAGCCCAGAGACGCTCACTGTCTGCTGGCTGAGCTGCAGCGACAGATGGCCCGGCAGAAGGCCGAGTACCAGGCCAGGATCCAGAGGTAAGAGTCCAGCACCAGTAAAGATGACTATCATGATAACTCATCTGTGGTTAATGATGAAGAATTTCTTACCCTTCATTTCTCAAACAGCAGCATTACTGACTCAAATACAACAGGAATGTATTTTTAATTTATTTGGCCAAGTTTAAAACATTCTGTTCAAATTTTATGAAACATTTGGATGGAAATCCTGTTATAGCTAAACCCTGTCATAGATAACCGCTGTCATAGATAAAACCTACCATAGATAAACCCTGTCATAGATAAATCCTGTCATAGATAAACCCTGTCATAGATAAATCCTGTCATAGATAAATCCTGTCATAGATAAACCCTGTCAAAGATAAATCCTGTCATAGATAAAACCTACCATAGATAAACCCTGTCATAGATAAATCCTGTCATAGATAAACCCTGTCATAGATATACCCTACCATAGATAAACCCTGTCATAGATATACCCTACCATAGATAAACCCTGTCATAGATAAACCCTGTCATAGATATACCCTACCATAGATAAACCCTGTCATAGATAAATCCTGTCATAGATAAAACCTACCATAGATAAACCCTGTCATAGATAAATCCTGTCATAGATAAATCCTGTCATAGATAAATCCTGTCATAGATAAATCCTGTCATAGATAAACCCTGTCATAGATAAACCCTGTCATAGATAAACCCTGTCATAGATAAACCCTGTCATAGATAAATCCTGTCATAGATATACCCTGTCATAGATAAATCCTGTCATAGATAAACCCTGTCATAGATAAACCCTGTCATAGATAAATCCTGTCATAGATATACCCTACCATAGATAAACCCTGTCATAGATATACCCTACCATAGATAAACCCTGTCATAGATAAACCCTGTCATAGATATACCCTACCATAGATAAACCCTGTCATAGATAAACCCTGTCATAGATGTACCCTACCATAGATAAACCCTGTCATAGATAAACCCTGTCATAGATAAACCCTGTCATAGATATACCCTACCATAGATAAACCCTGTCATAGATGTACCCTACCATAGATAAACCCTGTCATAGATATACCCTACCATAGATAAACCCTACCATAGATAAACCCTGTCATAGATAAACCCTGTCATAGATAAACCCTGTCATAGATATACCCTACCATAGATAAACCCTGTCATAGATAAACCCTGTCATAGATATACCCTACCATAGATAAACCCTACCATAGATAAACCCTGTCATAGATAAACCCTGTCATAGATATACCCTACCATAGATAAACCCTGTCATAGATGTACCCTACCATAGATAAACCCTGTCATAGATATACCCTACCATAGATAAACCCTACCATAGATAAACCCTGTCATAGATAAACCCTGTCATAGATAAACCCTGTCATAGATATACCCTACCATAGATAAACCCTGTCATAGATAAACCCTGTCATAGATATACCCTACCATAGATAAACCCTACCATAGATAAACCCTGTCATAGATAAACCCTGTTTTAGATAAACCCTGCCATAGATAAACCCTGTCATAGATAAACCCTGTCATAGTCACTGTTTACACATTTTCTACTACATATTTGGTACTTTTTGACCATTTTTGCCACCTTTAACTGATTTTTTGCCACTATTTACCCAGTTTTTGCCACCTGTAACTAATTTTTTGTCACTTTAACTTTTCACCACTTAGATTGTGGCTCTTGCAAAGGTATCTTTCGACAGTTTGGCTCTAACTGTTGAGCAGGGTTGAGTAACGTAATCTGACAGGTTAGATGGATTTGGTTCACACATCCACCTGCAAACCTTCCTTAGATTACATTTGGGAAAGGGCAGAGCCTTTGAAAAAAACTCTGAGGGTGATTGGATGAACATTCTGTCTGTCACATCTTTACGGGCCAATCAGAGCAACAAAACATTTGACATCGTAGCTGTGACCGAGGTGTAAACTCTATAAAGAGCTGCATAACATGAACCATGGCGACTGAGGACATGTCAGTACTCGACTTTTGTCGTTTTTGAAAAGAAAACAACTCACTGCTGTTCTTTGTTCTTCTTTTAATGAAGAAAGGTCGTCAAGTTCTGATAAAACTGACGCTTTAGCATAATTGCACTGGCCTCTTGTTGCTGCTTGCTTACGTCACGACTTCGCCACGCCCAAAAGTACTGCCCTATGATGCTGATTGGTCCTGTCACTTTCTAACCGGGCCCAAACGGTTCAGACGGCAGCTTTGCAAGATGGATTCGCCAGTGAGAAACACAGAAACGGGTGAATCCATCTGCTTTGCAAGGTTATGAGTAATGCTGACCTAGACTATTTTGAACTGAGGCCACAAAGTAATCAGCTGATGTATGATGGATGTTCTTGCATTGAGAAGGCTGATGCCATAAACATGGTCTATGAACACAGGTTTTGCATGTCCAATCATCATAATTTTTTTTATGAAACCTTGTACGTGGACTACATTTTATGGTGCATGTGCTTGCTGCAGGTTGGAGCGCTGTAATGACGTCCTGGAGCGGCAGGTGGCAGTCCTGCGGGTCAGCCTGGAGCAGCAGAAACGCAGCCAAAGCGTCGCTGAGATCAAGATCCGCAACATGGAGCGAGCTAAAGCTGACGCGGACCTCCGAAACACCACGCTGCAGAGAGAGATGGAGCTGTTCTTCCAAATGTATGGAGAGTTCAGGAGAGGAGGAGACGATGGAGGGAGAGGAGGAGGGAGTCTCTGAAGACAGACAGAAAAGATAGATGGAACTTAGAGAAGTCACGAGACAATCGGGGAGGAATGGAAGTTTGTTGCACAGAGAGAGTGATGGTAAAAGGTTGAGACAGAGGAGGTCAAAAGAGACTTTCTGGATGGCAAAAAATGCAAGATTATCAAAAGAAAAATATGTAGATTTAAATCAGTCTGCAAGAGGAGGGCAAAAAAGGATGCTTCAAGCTTATTTAACCAAGTTTTAAACATCTAAACTTCCCCAGTTGTTGGAATTTTGAACCGGTCAGCCAGATAAAGTCCTGGATATCGATCCAGCTTTTTGAAACCAGACTGTGTCTTCCCAAAAAGATTGATAAAAGATGGAAGTTTTAATTGTTACAATCATTTCTGGATGCTCTCACCCTTACTCCCATGCAATGAATGTCCAAACATTCCCATTTGTGGGGCTGTTATATCGGAAAACAGGATCAAGTCATAGACAACCATTGTGCTTAATGGTGGCTAAAAGATTTACAAATCTGAGGTCAGTTTAAAAACCTTGATTTCTGCTGCATCTCTGCTTCATCTTCTCTTGATACTCAGACTGTCCAGGATTTACCTCCAACACTAAACCCTTCAGAAGACACCTAACATATCCCAACAATCATGGGTTGAAATTACTCATTTTCACATCTCTGCAGAAACATCTGTGGATTAATAGAATGGTCAAGAAGAGTCTTAAAATGTCTCTTAGAAGTAAACAAACATTTTGCAGGCCAAAGCATGGATCACCCTCTCAAAAAAGGATCTAAAGTTGCATCCAGGGCTGGAAAATCACCACCAAAGTTACGTTGCCTGTATTCAGCCTTTTGGGATGTTTACAGAAGTTTTTATCATCTTCTGTATTTGGAGCGGACAACTTTAGAGCTTGAACACTAAGGCAGTGGTTCTCAACCTTTTGACCCCCAAAATAAAGGTGCCAGAGACCGGGGATCCCCGCTGTACCTGAAGGTGGTTGACCAGCCAGGAACATTCAAGAATAGTCATGTGCAGACAAGGCTGCACATAAGGAGGGATAAAGGGGGAGATTTCTGGGACCCAGCCAAAATGGGGACCCATGGAGGTCAGTAAAACCATGGTCCATTGTAAAGTTAAGCTGTGATATGGATATTTTATATTTGACCTGAATAATAACCACTCTTCTTAAAGAAACAAATTTCTTATTGAAATCATTTGTGTAGTAAAAAGCATTCTTAAAAATGTAAATCCCTTTTGTTAAAAGAAGAATTAAAATGGTTTAAAAATTGCTAAAATGGGTTAATAATGGCAAAAAAATGGTGGACAGTAGTGAAGTTGGATTTTAAAAGTAGCAGAAATAAATGGTTTGGAAGTGGCAAAAATCAGATAAAAATGGCAAAAGTGGGTTAAAGTGGCAAAAATGGGCATAAATAGTGGTAAAAATGAGTTAAAATGTGGCTGAAATGGCTTTAAATTAGCAAAAAGTTCAAATTTTGTGGAAATTTTGTGAAATGGAAAGAAAAATTGATATAAACTGGCAAAAAAAGGTTAACTGAGAAAGAAAAATAGGCAGATATTGGCAGAAATTCAATCAAACAAGCAAAAATAGGCATATAAAATGGTGAAATATGGTTAAAATGGGGAAAAACTGGGTGTAAAAAGTGGTAAAAAGGGGTTAATAGTATCAATAATGGGTCAACAGAGGCAACGTTAAGCTTAAGTGGCAAGAATTGGTTTAGAAGTGGCAAAAACAGGCAGAAAATAAGAAGTGAATAGAGTTTAAAACTGACAAAAATAGGCGTTAAATGGTAAAATGTGTTAAAATTAGTGGGAAAAAAGTATGAAAAGGGGTAAAAAAAAAACTGACAAAATTGGTGTAAAGTGGTAACTATAATTTAAAAAATTTTCTTAGTTTTTTTTAGGGCAACTGGAGACCCCCTCTTAGTGTCTTGTGACCCCCATGGGGGTCCCCACCCCAAGGTTGAGAACCACTGCCTGAAGGTGGTTGAACAGCCAGGAACAGTCAAAAATAGTTGTGTCCAGACAAGGCTGTCCATAAGGGGGAAAAGGGGGATGTTTCTGGGATCCAGCCAAACTGGGGCCCCATGGAGGTCAGCAAAAACATATTTTATTTTTGACCTGAATAATAACCACTCTTATCAGAGAAACAGACATCTTTATTTATTCATTTAGCCTTCTATAGATGATTTTTTTTTAAATAAAAACATAATTTAAATGGGTTAAAAATAGCTAAAATTGGTTAATAATGGAAAAATGGTGAAAAAGTGGTGAAATTGGACTTTTAAAAAACATAAGTGGTTTAAAAGTGTCAAAAATTTGATAAAAGTGGCAAAAACTAACCAAAAATGGGTTAAAGTGGCAAAAATGGGCACAATAAGTGGTAAAAAGGGATTAATAAGTGGCTGAAATGGCTTTAAAGTAAAAAAAAAATTGGTGGAAATTAGGTGGAATGGGGTAAAAATTGATATAAACTGGCAAAAATGGGTTAACTGGTTAAAATGGGTAAAAAGGGGTTGATAGAGGCAATGATAGGCAGAAAGTGGCAAGAATTGGTTTAGAAGTGACAAAAACAGGCAGAAATGGTGATGGAAAGGGTTTGAAATGGACAAAATTGGATTTTAAGTGGCAAAATTGGTGTTAAAAAGTGATGATAAGGGGTTAACATTTGGTAAAATTAGTGTAAAGTGGCAACAATGTTATCTAAAAAATATTCATCGTTTTTATAAGTCATCTGGTGACCCCCTCTCAGTGTCCCCCCAAAGGGGTCCTGACCCCAAGGTTGAGAACCACTGCACTGAGGAACATTTAGGTGAGTTTTCTCTTTATCGTGACCTGACTCAAACTAAATTGTGGAATCATCTTTTCCATGTTTATTTACCTCAGAGTGAACTGGATTCACCAAGCGACCAATCAGTATCAAGAAGAAACTTCATGTTTTGAAGACTTGACTGTCCATGTTTCTCTGTTTTTCACAGCTCAGGACCAAAATCAGTCAAACTTCTGACTCACAGGAAGGAACTGAGCGCTCTCTAATAACTTTCAGTTGTTGCATATAAATGGAGGGACATCCTGAATGTGAAAATGATGAATTGAATGGATTCCTCGTCTAATCCACTCCTGATAAAGATACCTGAATAGACTCCCTGTTTTCTACTGGCTACCACAGTGTCTTTCCCAGATAATGGACGGCAGAGATGCTGTAATAAATGATGTTGCTTTTTAAGAACTAGACTCCGACAGTGCAGGCATTGAAGACTCCAACAGTGTGGTTCTAGAAGTAAGATTCCCATTCATTTTCATAGTGTATTTCATTATTAACCATAATGTCAGGAAATCCAAGTTAGTCTTAACACAAGCTACCTGATTGTACAATGGAACCTGGATAAGGACCTGTGTCCACAGCCACAACCCTCCCATTCAGAGCGCCTCTCACCTGTGCTTGTAACTGCTAGGTTGGAAATATCACCAGGAGATTGTAAAACAATGTAAAGGATGTCAGTCCTGACATCAGCAGCAGCTATATGCCTGAAACTTTACCCTAAAAATGATGATTGGATGAGTTTCTCTTTCAACATTAGCAGAAGTCCTGTCTCTTCTTGATTCTGATTGGCTGAGAGCGCTGCAGGAGCGGCTCATGGTGCTGAAAGCACTGGACTACATTGGCCTTCTAATGAACAGGAGCTCTGCAAGAGCATGAAACAGCGACTGTGGACACAGACCTTCATACTTAATGGTTACGTGCAAGCTATCCCTGATTGGTCGATTCTTACTTACATTTATTTATTTATTCATTTTAAACTAAATGCAAAGGAGTTTGCCAATAGACACAGACTCAAAGGAACATTTAAGTTCAATATTGTGACATGCAATGATCAAAGTAACAACCTCAATTCCAAAAAAGATGGGGCGCTGTGTGAAATGTAAATAAAAATAGAAGTCAATTATTGTCAAATCTCATAAACCCATATTTTATTTATAATAGAACATAAACAACATTTAAAATGTTGAAACTGAAACAGTTTACCATTTTCGTGAAAATATTAGCTCAGTTTGAATTTGATGGCAGCAACACAGATCAAAAAAGTAGGGACAGGACAACAAAAGGCTGGAAAAGTAAGCGTTTTATGACTAGGTTAATAGGCAACAGGTCAGTAACATGACTGTAAAGATGTACAGAGGTTCACTAATCTGTGAAAAACTGGGTCTAAAATTTGTGGAACAATCTCAGAAAAATACTCCTCAGCAAAAATTATGAAGACTTTGAATCTCCCTCCATCTACAGTCCATAATATCATCAGCAGATTCAGAGAATCTGGAGAAATCTCTGTGAGAAAGGGACAAGGCTGAAGGCATTTAAGACAGTGATGATTCTGTACTGGAATCACTGCATGGGCTCAGGAACACTCCCAGAAATTGTCGTCTGTCAACACAGTTGGCCGTGCCATCCACAAATGACAGTTAAAGCTGGATCATGGAGAGAAGAAGCCATATGTGAACAGTATCAAGAAACATCGCTGTCTTCTCTGGACCAAAGCTCATTTAACATGGACTGAGGAAACATGGAAAACTATTCTGTGGTCAGAGGAAACCACAGACACCGTGTGCTGTGGACTAAAGAGGAGAGGGAGCATCCTGCTTGTCCTCCTGACTCGGTTCTAAAGCCTGCATCTCTGATGATATGGGGTTGCATTAGTGCCTATGGCGTGGGCAGCTCTAAAATCTAGAAAGGAACTATCAATACTGAAAAGTAGAGAGAGGTTTTAGAGCAACATATGCTCCCATCCAGACAACATCTCTGTCAGGGAAGGCCTTGACTATTTCAGCAAGCCGATGCTAAACCACATACCACATCCATCACAACAGCATGGCTTCACAGGAGAAGAGCCTGTGCGCTGAACTGGCCTCCCAGACCTTTCACCAGTAAAAGAAAATTTGGAGCATTAAAAAAGGAAAATACAGCAAAGAAGACCTAGCTAAAGTCCTACATCAGACAAGAATGGGACAACATTACTCTCCAGAAACTCCAGCAGCTGGTCTCCTCACTTCCCAGATGTTTATGTCCCTACTTTTTTGAGATGTGTTGCTGCCATGAATTTCAAAATGAGTTGATATTCTTCACGAAATGGTAAAATGTCTCAGTTTCAACATCTGATATGTTGTTTCTGTTCTACTGTGAATAAAGTGTGGGTTTATACAACCTGAAAATTATTGCATTTTGGTTTTATTTGCATTTTGCACAGCGCCCAAACTTTTTTTGGAATTGGGGTTGTAGTTATTTTAACCAAATTTTAAAAACTAAAGTTGTTATGAACCATCCAGTGTGATTTGACTGGTTTGATCTGTCTTTATGAATCAACAGAAATGATGGTAAACTGATGCCCTCTAGAGGAGGAAATATAAAACTACAACTACATGACATTTGACTGTTGAGATCACAAACCTTTGAAAATAAAAGTGCAATATCTGTTTTTTACTGAGTAAAATAAAGAGCCGAGTCTTGTTCATGTGACGAGAATGAAACATTTATTCTCAAACTATTTTGGCAAAGAAAAAGTAACTGTACAAAAACATCTTTAAACATCACGTGGAAAATAAAATTCAAGGATAAAACACAAAAATAACTCAAACACAGACACTACTGTACAGAGGATACTCAGGTGTGATTCTTCAGTCCAGGAGGGATTTAAAGGGAACAGCGTTACACTTTTAACACAGAGCACTCGTGAACACAAACCGTGAAACTAAACAGAGACAGTCATTTAATATTTAAGACTGACAGCAGAGTGTTTTCTTCTTTTAGTGTCCACAGAAGAACATCGAACAGCAGAATCACAGCGGCGAGTGGATCTGAAATGTTCACGCCATTAAACAGACTGCACTCTTGTATTTTTACGCATGAATCAACGCAGTAAGGAGACCGCCTGGACTTCACAATAAAAGTGCAAAAACAAAAATGACCAGTAAGGTGCTACATTTCATTAAACTCTGGTGTGATGCACATGCTTCATCCTGCAGAAACTTTGCTTAAAGCCAGTGAAGTGGCAGAATGGGAGCACTGTAGAGGCACTGACTGATGAGAACATGGTACATTTTTTCAATAAAATACAAAATCAGTCAGTTTCAGTCACTGTAAGGCAGTAAATCATTTTTTCCACAAGAATGCACAATGACTCAAAATAAAAAATGAAAGATTCGTTTTTTTTTAAGTTTCTGCAGGATGCAACAAGTTTGCACATCAGCCGTGCCTTCGTCAGCCAGCGTCACAACGCCAGATTCTTATAGAAAAAAATCAAATTACATCAATACCTTTTAACACCACAGCAAGAAAGACAGAAGTCCTAGGCTGCCAAAACAGAGTAACTTAATGACCAAAAATGCCAAAAAACTTAAATTTGTTTGTGCAGTTGACCAGTGGTGGCCCGCCCCAAGACCCATGCGAAAAAATTTACGTATTTTTGCCAGAAATCAACATCCATTTAAGTGTTTTTTTGGTAAAACCGTACAGGAACGCTTCTACAGGTTTTTTTTTTTGTAGAAACTCCAATGTGTTTCATCATGATTTTACTCATTATGTTAAAATCAAACTTTGAAAACTCAAAGTACACGAATGGGACTTCTCCACTATGACTTTTGGCTGCTCTGGAGCGGGGCAAAAGCAAGCCGGCCCGCCTCCAAGCGTGCCAAGGTGACGTCAAAGCGGTTCTAGACTGTCTAAAAATAAAATGCTTAAGATTTTTAAAGCATTTAGCCCAAGATAGAGTCTTAAATTTAACTGGCACTAGTAAAGCACTGCCCAATCCAAAGAAATGATTTCTGCTATCCTAGAGACCCATAGATAAATAATTAGAGGACTGTTCTTTAGCATCTATGCAGTAAAATTCTCTCTTTTTGATAAGTGTGAATTATTATTTCTTTATTGATTGCGGAGGGACAGAGAGAGAGAGAGAGAAAGGGAGAAGAACGGCGTATGGCGTCGTCGGTCTGCTCTTTGTATTTTGCTTTAAAACAATGTAAAGTCAATCAGATCAGACTGTGCAGAGACCAGACTGTAGAGCTCAATGAGGGCTCAGATGCGCCCTCAAACAGGTAGCTCAGTTGTTGTGGAAAAACAAATTTGGGGGTCGTGGACTGAAAAGGTTGAGAACCCCGGCATTAAGCTAACTCAGCTTGGTTGGTTTTAAAGCATGTGGTATTGGAAAGTATTGAGGTACTGATCATTTAGTCAACCTTTAACACAGAAGCACCAAAAACTCATCCTAAAAAAAACAACCAGAAACCTTCATATCTAACAGAGGGTGATGAAAAACAGAGGCTGACATATTAACAAAGCTCACACACTGAAAACTAAAACATGCTTGAAGCTTTCTCCTTCATATAATAATCTTAAAGTATCCGTGTGAGCCTTGTTTACATGTAGCTCTGACTTTTTCTCACACTTGAGGTGGAAATGCATTTCTTCTGATCCCCTGTCATTACAACAGGACATAAAAACTCAATTTATACATTAAAAAATCTAAAAATGAAAAAACAAAACAAAACAAAACAAAAAAACGGTGGAGCATTTCAGTGAGCAGGAGCTAAATTTCTCATTTCCTGAGCCGTTTTCATCTGTGTATTAAAAGTATGTTACAGAATTCATTTGGATTACTGCCCTGCTCAGGGAAATGTCCGATAAAAGCTGACAAATGAAATGTTAAAGAAAGGTGAAAGGGTCTAAAGAGTCTAAAGAGAGGGTATAAAGTGCATAAACAGGGGGATCATCTCAAACTAGGATCAGGATCTCCTTCCCCTTAAACTTAAACAAACCGTTCATCATGTCAGTATGCTGCAGTCTGATGTGACAGCTATAACAGTGAGGGATTAGATTTTTACAGCTAAGTGACTCTAAAAGCAGTGAAAGCAGATGGTAAAAGCTTAATTTTCTGATCCTTGAATGTTTGGAGGGTGAAGATTGATGGTACAGAGTTGATCTGGATGTTGGAGCTGCTTTCAAAGGACCCATGACATATTTTACATAATGTTATGGCCCTCAAAAGTGTCTGAGAAGGATAATTTAAACATTAAATTTGAGTTTCATCCAAGTTTATCACAACCAAAGTCTGATTTAAGAACAGAGATATCTGAACACAGTCCTAAAGGTTGTTTTCCTGATGTAAATTAAACTTGGTGCACCACTTTAGTTGGTAAAATCTGCAGATTTTATCAGTTTGTCAGGCTCACTATTTTACCATCTGTTGTTTGTGAGTTTGGTAAATATGGTGCCGTTATAATTAGGATGATAGACATCTACCTTCATCAGATTCCTGTTAACCCAAATGGCTTGACACATGCCATCTGACACGCTATCAGGTCAGAAATGTTCACATGACGAGAGTTTTTCCTGTGAGTGTTGTTCCATGGGACCTCTGGAGTTGGAGCGGCGGGTGTGATGAGTTCTCCTAGAAGCCAGAGGGCGTCAGGATGTTCATGTCTCTGTTTTTGAGCTTGTGCGGTCTCGACCCCTGCCGCCGACTCTCCACGATGGGGATCTCCATTTTGGGAGGAGTCACTGACTGCGCTACAGGCGCGTCACCCAGCCGTGTGGTCCCTGCCTTCATTACCTCCATGGGGGTTGGCTTCTGGGCGCCTCGGTAGGCCTGCACCGCAAAGCCTGCTGCGAGAAAAGAGAGGAGGAAAATGTTTAAGATTCAAATGATTTAAATGAGAAAAAGAGCCTGAAAACATTCGGCTGGGTCATCTACATGACAGTGTAGTGTAGATGGGTAGAAAAGGAGCATTTTAGAGAGGCAGAAAAGATGGTGTGCTGGGTCATTGTATAATATCAGATAAATAATCACTCTGTAAGGTTTAATATTTGACTGTTTATAATGCAGACTGACAGTGACTCAGCCAACATCTTCAGAGGTTATCTAATCACCGTTCCTATCACACCAAGGCAGGCATATTTTGTTACTGATCAGAGTGTTATAATTATAACAAGCAAACACTGCAGTGACACATTCAATAATTACTCAGTAACATGATAAGTATACATTACAGCAGTGATACTCAACATGTGGCTCTTTTATGTCTTATGTCTTGAAATATTATTCCTCAGAGCAGCTGAAAAAAGGGAAACTTTGCCCTCAGAAATTACTCATTGCTCATCATTTGAGTTTCCCTCACTTCTACAGTAGGCTTTAATTGTCAACTTAATGGTGAACCTTTTTTTTTTTGTCTGTTTATTTCCATTGCCCTTATTTACATGTTTTCCCCTTTTTTGCCACTGTTAATCTCTTTTCACTGCCTTTACCCCAATGTTGCCATTTATCTAGTTTTTGCACATTTTTGCCTCTTTTATGTACTTTTTGCACATTTTTGCCACTTTTTACTCATTTTTTTCCACATTTTGCAACCTGTGACTCCTTTTAGTCACTTCTCATCCATTTTTTTTGCCACTTTTTGACCATTTTTCCCCCTTTAACTTATTTTTTGTTCCACTTTAACCCATTTTGACCCTGTAGACTGTGGCTCTTGCAAAGGTATTTTTCAACAGTTTGGCTCTTTGGTGGAGCAGGGTTGAGTAACACTGCCTTACGGCCTCCTCTTCTGCAGAAGAAAATGTTTTTTTTTTTCATGCAAGATAATGTTTTCTAGTCTGCTCATTCACAAAGGTACTTTATCTGCTCCCCCTTGCACTGAATTGTTTATGATTTTCCTTAATTTTACAAATAAAATAAAGTCTTCACAAAAAAGTTGGTACTTGATCACACTGTAGCGACTGTTTTGGAAAAAAAAGAAAAAAAAAATTGTATTAACTATTAATATCGTTTTGCAATTATTCAAAACCAGCATTGTAAATCCATTTCAATATTTTTGATTGATCATGGAAGAGGCTGGGATTAATCTTGTTTAGTTAAAATTTTAATACACTTGCATTTACTTTTAAAATATTTGCAGAGCATCACATTAAAATGTAAAGAAAGCTACAAACATTGTAACAGCGTGGGTGATTTAGGAATTTAGTTGACCGGTCATCTCAAGTGGGACCGAAGCCACCCGTGCAAACTCCTGGTTCAGCACCTGCTGCCCAGCAAAATTACCTGGGCCGTCCAGGTAACCACTGCTGTAAAACATCAGGTATCACAGCTGTGTTTTAAGTTCCAAATCGAACAGCTTCTGTAGCTGTGAATATCTGCTCTCTGTGATTTGCTTGATTTCATTCATTTACCCCTTAAATTAAAGTCATTAAAATCTTGTAGTTGTTTCTACCTACCCGTACTCATCCATGAGAAGAGAGTCTGATCGCTCTCATAACAAACTGAAGCGTTCCACATGTTGAAATCTAGATGTTGTATCTCTGCAGCAGTCAGATGCGACAAGTGTGAGTCTCGTTCTCTGACTTTTATAGCTCACGGCTGCAGAAAAAATCTGTTCCACTATTAGTAAATAGGAAGCCAATAAGTAACCAGACTCAGAGGGCTCTCAGTGCCACATTTTTGCTCAGTGTTTACAGTCAGTCTGAAGGTCGTTGGCTCGCCTATTAACCCAAATCTTAGACATAACAGCTTACATAAACACAGGGAGAAAGTCTAACCAGATCAGAGTCCTTACATCAGAGGTCACCTGGATTCACTTCAGCTCTTGTGTTTCTTTTTTAAGTCTTTGTGCTAGAAAAATTAGGACTGTGTAAAATCCAGCTAGAGACAGTCTAGTCAGGTCTCTCAAGTGGCAGCATTCAGTAAAAATTAAGGTTGTCCCAATCAGCACTTTTCGCTTCCGATCCTGATCTGATCTTTTAATATTGAATATCTGCTGATACCAGAGTCCCGATCCGATATCCATAATTACTTGGATTAGAGTTTCAATTGTTTTTGTTTACAAAAATAACTGAAGTAAACACAATAACCACTAGATGTCTCAAATTTATTCCATTTAACTCAGAACAGCCAACACTGTTGTAAAAACAAAATCATATTTCTGCTCAGAATGGTGTGTTAGCTCTGTTTCACTTTAATAATCCGTCAGTAAATAAAGTTGTATATTAATTTGACTGTATTAGTCACAACAAAAACTGAAGTCAAAACAGTTTAACTTGAATAGGATCAAAAACATACGAATCAAACAGATTCAAAACAATTCCTATTAAAATGTAGCAGCTTAATCTGAGACATGAACCACAACATTAACACTGCAAACCCAAATATCAAATACAAGGCACTCTTGCTATTTCAGTGCAATTTCTAAAGTGCAACTGGAGCTGCAACATCACGTTTTCCTTCCTCACTTTTCTTTACCCATTGTTACTTTAAAATTAAGTGAAGCTTCTTGTTTAGGAACATTCTCGATGGCCTTCTTTACATGCCCTGCTGTGTGAGACCCACTAAACTGGCATGCATGTAATACTGCACGCTTTAACTCAAGGTGGAGGAAAAACCCTAAAAAATCCTAAAGATACATAAGATTAGGCATGTAGAGCCCTAATGGTTCTTCACAGGTCCTGATGTTCCACAACCCCTGGTTGAAGAGAGGAGGGAGGGCGGCCAGAGTCAGTGTTGACACATTTGACATGTACGTGTGTCGCTCAGCAGACAAGGTCGAGCTTAACAGCATTTCTTTTGTCTGGGCCTTTGCAACCCTGGTAATATGCCCAGCAACCACCAACAGTTTTCAGGTGCCTAGATTATACACATGACAACCAGGGGGTTGTGGCAACCCTCCTACCCGCCCTAACAGTACCCTAGGCTATGTTTAAGCACCACATCTACCCATAACTCCACCCTAAAGCTGTGGTTTTTGTTTTGTTTTCATCAGATTATTTTTCCATGCCCTTGGTAATGCACCAAGACATCCAGAGCATTACCTGAGTTGTATAAATCCTCCTCCCCGTCCAATGGGGCCCTTAGGTGGGCGTACTCGCTATTACAGCCTTACTTCAGCCTCAAATTTCAGCCCAAACATGCCTAAAACTTCTGCACAGTACTGTATATGTTTGCACACTACTCTTGAATGTGCACAACTGGTTTCAACTATGCTTCAAACAAACTCAGGTACAGAGGGGGTTCCTGGTCTCTGGCACCTTTATTTTGGGGGCCACAGGCTGAAAAGGTTGAGAACCCCTGCTACACAAAACAAGATAAAATTCCCCGTAGGGTGCCATACCAGTGGACAAAAAAATAGTCGAAGTGCACTATATGGTGCTTTAAAGTTGACAAAATACATGTCCTCCAGAGTGCCTTCCAGTGGTCTTCATGTGATAAAATACGTTCCAGGGTGCAATACCAGTGGTGAAAATGTGGTCAAATTCAATTTTGGGTGCCCTTCCAGTGTTCAAATATGACCAAGTACCCTCTGGGTGGCCCTTACATTCAACACATTTCAGTAAAGTCCCCTCTAATGCACCCTACCGGTGGACAAAATATAGTAAAGTACCTTGAAGTGTGACTTCCAGTGGACCAACTTGGTAAAGCGCCCTCTAGGGTGCCCTATAAGTGGTCAAAATCTGGAACAGCATTGTCTAGTGTGGACAAAACATGGTTAAGTAGCCCTAGTGCCATGTAAAAATATATGAACGTATGTCCCGTTAGGGCTTCCCTACCACTCTTTTCTTTCACCCCAGTCAGTCAGGCGATGTTGTTTACCTGCAGTAGTGGAGTCTGATCCCAGGTCAGAGGTGGATTTGTGTACATGCGGCCGCGGACCAAACATACTCCAGCGTTCAACCGCGCCTCCAGCCGTTTCTCCGCCTCCTCCCATGTCGATGCTGCTGCTGGAGGAGCTCATGCTTATCTCTGAACCCGTGCTGCTGAACCAACTCCTACAAAAACACACATGCTGTGAGTAAACTTGGCCTGGTTATTGATTCTTAGTGTTCATATCCGACAACCAGGTCAGCAGTCAGACACGTTCTCAAAGATACGGGTTACAGGATGGGGACACAACTCCTGTGTTTGTGCTCCTACCTGCGGAGTTGTCTAGGGGAGGTGTGTGGTGTACTAGCGGGAGTGGACTGGGAGGAGGCGCTCTGATGCTCTTCTCTGGCCTCCAAACTCTGGATCTGCAGTTTCTAAACAGAAACAAGGTATGTAATATGGATGTGACATAAAATCAACCAATAATCCTTATTTTTATACTGCCAATTCATGACCAAAATCATCTTAAAACACACAAGAGGAAGATTCAGAAAATGAGGGAAATGCAGGAAGAGAGAAGAGGAAGACGTAGAAAGATATAAAAGGAAGACTAATAAAAAACAGAGAGGGAGATAGAGAACGAGAGAAGAGGGAAGATGTAAGATGTAAGTTGAGGATGCAGAAAGAGAGAAGAGGGAGATGTAAGGAAAGAAGAGAAAGATTAAGGAATAGAGGGGAGAAATGAAGAGATGAAGGAAGAGAGATATGGAGGTACAAAAAGAAAAAGTTACATTCAGAAAATGAGAAAAAAGGGAAATTCAGGGTGAGTCAAAAGGGAGATGAACAAAAAAAGGGGAGATTCACAGAATAATGAAATGGAAGTGCTGCTTCTATCATAGAGAAACCTTGGAGTTTTAGAGAGCCTTATCTGACCATATCAATTCAAAATAAGCCACAAAGTCCATCAAGTCTTAGTTATGTTTGTGTGTTCTTAAATGTTCTGACTCTGTGACTGTGTTTCCTGTTAACAAAACCCTGAAGCATGAACAAGAGTGGCCTGCTCAGGCCTGGAGCAATGCGAGCGAATGGTCATGCCTCAGTATGGTTCGGTTGGTTTGGAGATAAATAATTCAGGAGAAAGAGTGATGATAGTGTAAAAGTCATCTTTACCTCTGTTATACCTTTGTAGTTTTGGTCTAAGTGTACAGATTTGTGTCTTACCTGGAGGGATTCAGGAATACGGCGGTGGTGTCTCGTCTCCTCAGCAGTGAGGCCTTTGTGAGGCGTGTAGCTGGTGTCGCTAAGCCCCACCCTCTGCTCAAACTTGTACATGCTTTCATGAGTCTGCTCTGGTCGGCAAAGAGAACAGAAAGGTTTTTTTGTTATGTTCAAAGGGAACTTAATGTATATTAAATAACAGAAATTCCAACGGTTAAGCCTCGGAATATAAGCTTAGGTATATCCTGAATCTCAGTGACGATAATGGTTGTAAAAACTACAAAATTTCATGTTGAAGAAAAGATAACAAATTCCTCAAGAACACGGGTGTCAAACTCAAGGCCCAGGGGCCAAATCCAGCCTGTGAAACAGTTATACCTGGCCCACAAGATCATATCATATTTGTATTATAACTGGCCCATCAGTATGAGGTCTGCAAATTTCCTCCAGAATAAAAATGTAAACTTTAACATGATTATTTAAAATATCTTTGTGAAGCCATAAAAATCTGAAAAAGTAAAGAGTAAGAAAGATTTCATAAAAAGTCAAGAATGTGGGGAAAGAAATTAATTTGTGTTATATTTCATATTTTCAGTTTTCCATCTCAAGATTACAACTCAAACTCATGATTTTGACTTTTCATTTCATGCTTTGACCTTTTCAACTCAGAATTTGGACTTTAATTGTCACATTCCCAATTTTAAATTCGAAGTCATGTTTTGACATTTTGAACTCCTTAGTTTGGCTTTTTAATCCCATGTTCTAACTTTTAAAAACATTATTTCTTTTTTTTCATATTTTGACATTTTAAATGACTGAGTTTTACTTTTAATATCATATTTTGTGCTTTTACACTCCCAAATTTGAATTTAAATCATATTTTAAACTTTTTAAATCATCATTTTGAATTCTAGCTCATATTTGACATTTTCAACACCTAATTTTTGGCTTTTTTAATCCCATATTTTGACCTATCAGACTCACAATTCAAAATTTTAAGTCATATTTTGACATTTTTAATTCATGATTTCAAATTTGATCTCGTATTTTGACCTTTCAAACTTATGATTTCAACTTTCTCCTCATATATTTGCTCTTTAAAAACATTATTTTTCTATTTTTAATATTGTGTTCTGATCTTTTGAACTAATATACTGGAACTTTTATCCTAAATTTCAGCCTTTAAACTTATCATTTTAACTTTTTTTTAATTCCCAAATGATTTGTCATCAGTGCTGTTGACCCTGTTAGGCCCTCAGGTTAGACCTAAATCCAGAATCCGGCCCCTGCTGTGATTGAGTTTGACGCCCCTGCTTTAGAATCTTTTGTAAAGTTGCTGTAATGTCCGTTTCTGAAGTCTGTTTTCAGCTTTTACTATCTTTATTATGTAGTATCGCTGATTTGAACTTACTGGTGATGAGAGAATTCATGATTATGGAGGAGGCCTTGGCTTTCACTACAGTTGGTGACCTGGAGGGGGTGCTCTCATGCACTACAGGCTGACTCACTACACCACTTTCATCCTCCTGGTAAAAAATAATCATTATGTATTTCTGATGAGATTAACAGTGATGTAACGGTGAATCAGCAGCCTTGGGTTGACTGTGTCTTAAAGTGTCTCACCTCAGCCAGGTGTGTGAACTTCCTGTCCGGTATGATGGGTCGCCTCCACAGGTTGTTGATGCTGATGTCATGGGGGGGCGTGGACATGGGGGCCTCCAGATTATCGTCATAGCTGAGGGCTCGCCGGGTCATCCCGATGGGAAGTTTCATCCCGCCCATCCCAGAACCCTCGATGGCTGCAGAGACACAACAAGACGACTAAATGACTCATTTTCTTCTTCTGATTTCTCCTTAAAAGCTCTCTAAACTGCTCTATCACACTACATCAAGCAAACGGCACAACGGACAGATACAAACAACTTAAAGCTATATATGGCTATAAATGGCCAGGTCTGGTTTCCTCTCACAATTGCCTGTACATTCTGTCGATATACTAGACAAAATGAAAAAAAATTTCAATTCATAATCTATCTATCTATCTATCTATCTATCTATCTATCTATCTATCTATCTATCTATCTATCTATCTATCTATCTATCTATCTATCTATCTATCTATCCTTCCAGCATTTGTGATCTTTGAGTCACACATCCTCCAAATGCCGCGGTTTCAAGGAAGACTTAAGTTTTGATAGTTGTGTTTAAACTAGATTGTGAATAACGAAAGATGTAAAAACTCCCTCCTTTTTTGTGTTTAGAACAGCATAAAATATGGACAACACTCCAAGCCAGTCTCTCAGTTTAGCTGATAGCTAGAAACTGGTTTTCATGCAGCACTTCTTTAGTAATGGGAATTCCACAGACAGTAACTACTGATAGAAAATGTGACAAATAGCATGAGTGTTTGATTATTGGGGAAACTAATCTCATCAGATTTATCTGGTGTGACAGACTACAATCTGTGTAATCCCCTGCTATGGAGTGTTTCTCCTGCCTGCTAGTGTAATCCAATCTACAACCTCCAATATAAAAACACAAACCAACAGATCGGTTCAATCTAGAATGGAATCAAAGACTGAGACATAGGAGGCAGGGTTTAGGTGGGTCAGGATTAGGAGTGAACAATACTAGAAAACTTGATATTGCAATACTATTTCCATGACATATATACTGTTTTTTTATTTTAAACAAAAAAATAGAACTTCACCAAGTCATTTTCAGTTATTAAATTTAAACATCCCTCCTACTTTCATTGTAGTCTATGTTTTGGTAAAGACAACATGATTCTTTATAAACCTCCCAAACTATTTATGCTTGTTATTTTGTTGCTGTAGCTTCACCACTTTTAACACTGTCAAAGTTACTTTTAGTCTACATCAGTGGTTCTCTACGTTTTCAGCCCGGGACCCCAGAAATATAGGTGCCAGAGACCGGGGACCTCCACTGTACCTGAAGGTGGCTGAACACAACCATGCACATTCAAGAATAGTCATGTGCAGAAAAGGCTGCCCATTGGGGGGCAAAATCATGCTCCATTGTTAAGTTAAGCTGTGGTATTTTATATTTAACCTGAAAAATAACCACTCTTATCAAAGAAACAGATTTTAATTCTTTTGTAAGTAGCCCTCTTAAAAAATTAATTCCTTTTGTTAAAACAGAATTGAAATATGTTAAGAATAACTAAAATGGGTTAATAATAACAAAAAATGGTGGGAAAGATGTTGAAATCAGATTTAGATTTTACTAACTGTAGCACACATAGAGCTCAAAACCTGTCCATTAACAGACCATGTATGTGGCTGCGGCATTACAAGCATTGGGACAAAGTGCTGCTTATGGCTGGCATACACTCCTGAAAAAAGATCTGCCTCGAGCTTCATGTCGGTGTATCTATGACAACGACAGCGTCGCCTTAAGCCTGAATATTTATACATGCAGGGAAACACATTCACGGCACTCAGTTGATCCCCACTTCACTTATTATGAGACTACCGGCATCAACTGGCTTCTTTGGTTCATGTTTTATTTTAGTTTTACTGAAAGCTATTATGTTGTTGTGATGTATTATTTAAAGAGTTTAGGAGATTCTCTCTAAAGAAGCATTAGCAAAGTTAAGTACTGTATGGAGATGAGGCTACCCACGGTCAGCTTCTCTGATTCATTCCAAACGGATGTAACAGCCCTTTTTAATGAGCTGGCTTTGTGTAAAAGGGGGTTGTGCCATGCTAAAACAGAAAAAACCTCCCCAAACTATCAACCAAAGCCCAAACATCATTGTACTCCCTGTATAGGAACTGAAAAGGTCAAACTTAAACCATGAAAACAGACCAAATGTGAAACATTGTGTGACTTCTGCAGCAGTAAAAACCCACCTGGTAACTCTCCTGAGCCAGACATGATTTCAGTCAGACAAAGAACGAGATGAACAGGACAGGACCTGGAAAAAGACAGACGAGGATTATGTCTAAATAAAAGATTACTACAGAGATAAGAAGATATGAAATGAGGCACTAAAACACAATATTTACAGCATTATAGAAGAGTTTATTTAAGTACCTTCCTACGGTGAAGCTGTGAGGCGGGTTTGCTGGTGAAATGGAGGTGGAAACCGTTACATTGGTCTGTCACAGGAAGACAAAGTCTTCTGGCATTGCATTGTGGGTAAGCAGCCAGGCCAGGGAAGGAACTGAAAGGAGACAGGAGAGGTCAGATGTCAAGTGTTCTACAACCAAACTGTAATGATTCTGCATTTAAAGAGTTCACTGATTTAAAATTAATTTGTGATTTACACTGACTGTGGAAATATTTTTTTAAAGATTTATTTTTTGGCTTGTATGCCTTTATTGATAGAGGAGGACAGTGGGTAGAGCTGGAAACAGGGTGAGAGACTGGGGAGAGACATGTGGAAAGGGCCACAGGCCGGACTCGAACCCTGGCTGCCTGCATGGGGGTACATGGGGTACTGAGTTACTTCAGGAGGGACAATCAAACCAAACCAAACCACTAGGCCGATGGTTCCCAACATGGGGTACAGGACCCCTGGAGGTCTTCCTCCTGAAGTAACTCAGTTTACCTGCTAAGTGTGAAAACAATGCTGCAACTATAAATCACTGCCAGCAGCCTGAAAAAATCCTTCAGCAGAGAAAAAACCTGAAGTTGGAGCACTTCATAAGAGAACTGATTTAAAAACGCGTAGCCTATAGGCATGTACTCTGCTTGCTGGTCTTGGTCTGGTGATAGTCTGACCTGCTTCTTGTATAATGTGGTTTTTAAATTTATGGCAGAAATATTGTGCACCACAGGAAAAAATTCAAAAGGTATAACAGAACTAAAAACTGGATACCACTCAGTCCCACTTTAAAGAATGATGATGAACAAGGAAAAAACTTCAGCTGAAGATCTGGTAGTGCCTAAAATTCCACCAACTTGTTATATAAACAACTAGTATATACCATCATTAATATATACCATCATTAAAAGCTGACGTTTGGGATGTAGGATTTTGCTGGTATGATTTTGGTATCTGCAGATATTAGCTTGAAAATGAAAATATCTGCCAATATATAGGGATTGCGATTTAAAATGCGATTATTTTTCGGTTCCTCATCTTATATATTTTTCAATGAGTACAAGCAAGAAATCATTCTAAATTATAATGTACATGATATAAGTTACACTAGGGAAAATGAATAAAACAAATATCTAACTGTGAATATTTGGCACTATTGCAAATTCGATATCAATTGCTATATTGGAGAGGATAACCATAATTATGTCAATCGCATTTTAAATAAGACAAACATATACGTATAGTAATGCAGGTATTTTTATTCTAAAAATATGAAGTTTGTATTATATGCATAAAATCTCTGCTGCAAAAAACTTTAAAGAATTATTGCAACTTTAGTGATTTGTAAATTGCAGCAAGCCATATAGTGACTTAATCTAATTTGCGATTAACTGCCTAGCCCTACTAAAAATCAGCCTATATCAGCGGTAAATATCAGCCGTATGAACAAATGGATTAGTGAATTTTTAGGCTGGAGCAACAGACCTACATCAGCTGGAGCCTTTTTTCTTTATTTATCATCATTCCTTACACTTTAAAGTCTGTTTGAAGAACGGAAGATTGTTGATTTGTTCAAACTCAAACTTTACATTGTGTGTTTTAGGGATGGCAGCTTTAGGTCTGAACTATATCTAAATATCAGTATCAATATTGGCACATGGGACATCCGCAATAAAACAATATCACACATTCCTAGTTGATATATTGGTTGCACATATCAGCAAGAGTTTTCATATCTGCCAATTAGGGCTGGGAAATTAATGGAAAATCAGATTAAATCGCAATATGGCCTGCTGCAATTTTAAAATCACAGAAGGTGCAACCTGAAATTTGTGTCAAAAAAGCAGTTTAAAACTTTTTTTTTTTTGCAGCAGAGATGTAATGCATTACAGATCATGCAATCATCCACAGGCAATTTTTTTAGAATAGTCTACAAAAATCCTACTTTTTATACGTTTTATTTATTAAATATGAGAATGACATAATATTGTGTTGGTTATACTATAGAATGATGTATTGCTTGTGTTTGTTGGTTAAAAAAACATAATATAAGGAGCTTAGGAAATAATCACATATCAAATCGCAATTGCAGTACTGGAGGAAAAAAATAGCAATTAGATTTTTTTCTCAAATTGTTTACCCCTACTGAAAATATTGATATAATTAGCTTTTTGAGCTAATACAGTATCTGCTGACACATTATAGCATGGCTGATAGTATCCTGCAACCCTTTATTTAGTGTTTTATATATTTCTCTAAACATTTCAAATGCATCTTTCTTGCCTGTCTTTTGAAAGACACTTCATTTCAAAGCCACCCTCATAAAATCCATGTTATGCTGATTAAAATGATTCTTGTTGCTATACAAACAAAACAAGCTTATTTCCTCCATCTAAAATGGATACCTGATAAAACATGCTGAGAGAAGAACAGTGTGATTATGGCAATAAAGAAGGAATATAAAGTGAAATGGTTAAAGTGTAGAAGCATGACCAGAGGAGCCTATAAACAGCAGAGCCTGCAGGATTATTCCAGCAGATGACGGCAGACAGGCTGGATTACATAACACCTGCTGCTGCAGCATCACACACTCTACATCAGTGGTAAACACCACAGGTTTGTCTCCAAATTTAACCCTTAAATTTGTCCCACAGGACCTGTCAAGCTAGGCTTGTAGTTAGTAATCCAGCTCCTATAAAGTGGACCTAATGGCAAATAAATTAAAACTAGTATCTAAATTAAAAAGACTGGATAACACTGTGTCACGCAGATTGTTTGAGCACTGGTTCCTCTATTTAACGTTTATATAATTTCAGCAAACAGTTAAATAAATAAATGTCTATAATCACTCCATCTCAGAGAAAAAAGACACAACTTTAACGACAGGGATTTATAAGCTGTATCCTCATGAGACGTGCTATTCCAGGTATTTTATTAGTTGATTAAACAGATACAGTCGTCCATTGTTTAACAGCTCATAATTTACATAAAATGTTATACTGAAAAAATATCCCAATCATCTGAGAGCATCTAACATTTAAAGGTTGGTCGTTTCTTTTAGTGTTTCGATGTAAGAGGAAACTCGAACAGCCACCATTAAAACGTCTGTTTTTAAAAAAAAAAGATCCTTCTTTGCCTAATTTCCTCAAGCCGAATGAAAAAAACTATAGTTACACGTTGACGTCTCTAAATTTTGACTTTAAAACCGAATACGTCAAACAAACAACGCTAAATCTTTTAATATCCTGTTATTTGTAAGTAGTTCGGCGGTTGCTCGTCCTCTGATAGCGGAGCCAAAGGATGAAGGACGAGACACCATAACTTGTAACGAGGATGCTTAAACAAGGAGGTGTTTTCATCCTAATGTACTTTGTTTTATCTCACCGGAGGTAATGGCGGCTTCAGGACGACGACTGAAGCATTGGTGACTCTCCAAAGTCGACTGGACAGCGGAGAAAAGGGCAGTGGAGTTGGATAGCAGCCATTATTGTGTCCGATGAATAACGCCAGCTTCCTCGATGGATATCACGGTACAGTGCGTTGGCAGCTCTCGTGGAGTATCGCGAGAGAAAGGGGCAAACGGGAAGAGTGCAGAAAATCTTCCAAAACTTAAAATGACATAAATACGCCCCAAAAATGTTGTGTGGCTAAAAATCAAATAAAAACCTCCTGACGGCTGATTCTATTTAGGCATCAAATGTGTGGCAAAAGGCAATGACAAAAACATTTCTTTAAACCAACTAAAAGTATGAGGATAATTAAAAAAATAGACAAATACCATAAAAAAATGATAGAAATATGGGTAATATATGAAAAAAAATATTGGCTTTAACTTGCTTCTGTATTGTCATTCCTTCTTTTTTTTTGTTTTCAACAGAGGTCCTCGGCTGCATCCAGGTCCCTCTCCGTCTTCCTGCAGATGCTGTCTGTCACTGTAGTCTGTCACCATAACAGTGAATCGGGATCTCTTTAACTTTACCACAGGGTGAAACAGCGCCACCCAAATCTCCATTGTGGCCAAAAATATATTACATCCGTAGTTATAAGAACTACCATGGAAAATGAATGGGAAAAGATAAGGAGATTAAGGACTTCTGTTCGCGATGCTCGTTTACTGGTGACGGTTCAAAACCGGGCTGAAACCTTCTCAAAACATTAGTTTTAAGTCAATTTCACTTGTTTCATTTGTTTTTGTTAAAACTGTTATTGTTAAATGTATTCTACAGCACATTTGAACACATTCATCGTTTGTAGGATTATATTCATGACCTGAAGCAGGGCTAATCAATTAAAATTCAAAGAGGTCTAGTCAGAGAAAATGTATTAAACCAAAGGTCCGGGACGTCATAATATCTAGCTAGCCAAAATCCGTTTTAATATTTTGGAATTCCGTTTTTTAACCTTTCCACTAATTTTACCACGAAAAAGAATGCCCTGTTTATGTAAACAAATAAAGTGTTCACTAATTAAATAGAAATAACCTTAAATTTATAGAAAAAGGGCCAGTTGGCCAATGAGCCACAGTTTTGATAACCCTGACATAAAATAACTATAACCAGTGTAACAGTCAGATATTTCCAACATAGAACACATCCACATGTATAATCACATCTTAACTGATGTTTGTAACGTAAATGAAGAAATCCTTCTGTTCTCTCAGACAGTGACAGTAACTTAATAAGAAGGTCCCATTAAAGTTAAATGGTTAAAAGTAAACCTGTTACCTAAAATTTCTTTACTCTCGCAATATGTAAAAATCCATGCAGTTTGATACTGCATTGTGTTTTACTCCTGACTGTAACTTTTCTCTCCTCATCTCTCTCCATCCTCAGTGTCCGTCCGTCTGCTTTATATTAGACTACCTTAATGCAGACACGTATTGGGTCGTTAAGCAACTACAGGGAACTACAGTATCTACAGGAGGAATTGACCTATGGCTAAGTCCCACCCTCAAATGCTATGAGCCAATCACAGTGCGTATAGCCACCAATACACTCAGACATCGGCTGCCTGGACGTCTATTGAAATGAAGAGGAGAAAATCAGTTTTCGTCTGGTTTTATGAGGGTTTTTTTTTTTTTAGATTTAAAGTTTAAAAATGGTCAAACGGTGTTGATGGGGTACATGCGACTCCAACACAAGGTATCAAGAGAGGCTGGGCGAAGGATTGTATTTTTTACCCGTTCCTAAGTCACATCTAAACCGAGAAAAGTGTCTTCTTTGGATAAAAGCTTTGCAGTAGACCACAACTAACTCAGTGTGGATTAAATTAACAACATCTCTTCTAAGGTAAGCCAACATCGTATTTGAGGCAGCATATTGTCACTTTGCTGGAAAGAAATATAAAGTTATCTTTAACATCTCTGACGTTAGCTAAAGTTAGCCTAACGTTAGCTCCTAGCTGCGTTGTTGTTGTGTCACGTTGTTTGTTGGGAGTTCATTGGCATTCTTTGTTCTAGTTTTTATCCTTTGGTGGTCGTAGCTGTTGTCCAAAGGTCTTTAGTTAAACTAACGTTAACTTCTGGAACTTAGCTTCGTGAACTTATCTGTAATAGCCGAGATAACAAACGTTGGCAAACGTTATGCCAGTGATACTCAACCCGCGGCTCGCGAGCATGGGCTCTTTAGTGACCAGTCGCGGCCCTTTTAAGGCTTACTTGAAAAAAAAACACCTTTATCTTAAAACATTTATGAAGGTAAACACTGTCATCAGTAAAGATTCGTGGTAAACCTCATTTTAACACCGTAGTTTCCATGATATCAGTCATGGAAATCTAACAGATAAAGGCATATGTTTGTAACCTACTCACAGGTCATAACAGCGACAGCATTAGAAAGTTGTTCTCCATTTCTCCTACTTGTCTCTGCGCTGTGACGCATGAGTGTGTGCTGTATGAAGCTCTCTGTCAGGATGGATCCAGCGGGATTTTAAAGGAGCGACCGACAACAAAAAAGTCCTGCGCAGCCTCTGCATTGAGGTCTGCTGTCTTATGTTCAAATTGAAGCTTCCCATTTCCTCGTTTTAACTTTGTCTCCAGCCACATCTGCAGATGCTCTCTCACACCCAGATCTTATGACAATTACGCTGATGCACATCATCAACGAGCATAACTCACATGGATTACACATGGAGATAACGTCTTATGTAATATCTAGTTAAAGTTGTTAAAACATGGGTGTTTTATTTGATCTTTAATGCACTAATGATTATAAATATTGTCAAAAGAGCAGAAATGTAAAACCAAAGCTCCAAAATGAGGAAGGGTGAAATGATGTTTCTGGAGAGCTGCAGGTGTGAGGCAGGGCTGGTTTTAGTCATTTGGAGGCCCAGAGCAAAGACCAATATGAGGCCCCTCCACCTTTAACTAAAGAATTAAAATAATAGTGGTCTTTGGTGTTGGGCCAAAGACTGTTATCTCCAAAATGATCACTTTTCAGGGAATAAAAAATGTATAATTTATAAAATGATAAAAATATGATACATAAAAACAAATTAAAATCATGACAAATTGAGATACAAGGTTTTAGCCTGATGTCAGTGATAGATAAAATAACAACATGCTCATTATCAGTGACACATTGGTTCCTCTGACACTATACAGACATTTGCATCCCATTTAACCTCATAATTATCCACAAATCCACAGTTTTATTTCATTTCAACTACAGATTAACTGATCTATTATCTACCTTACATTTCCGGTTTGGATTGTGGCTCTTGCTAAAATTTTTTCTAGACAATGTGGCTCTTTGGTAGAATAAGGTTGAGTACCACTGTGTTATGCTGAATGATTCTGGGTCCAGGTCAGTATCAGACCAGGGTCCGCCATTTGGTGACCCCTGACCTAAAGTAATGAAAACATTACAACAGCACCAGGCAGAAGCATTATGGTGAAAGAGGGTACTACAACATCATTACTTAAGCTTTCTCCTCGTTAGTATCGTGGTGAGTATCCCCGCCTGTCACACAAAAGGTCCCTGGGTCGAAATTGGGCGGACACATAGATTTTGAATTCCGTTTTATATGGTGTTTGTGTTAACGTGTGTTTTTGATATATTGGGTTTCACTTTTGTAATACTGTTAGAATTGTATATTTTTAGGGTGAGATGAAAAGGTTGTTTCCGCCCGGTTTCGAACCGGGGACCTTTCGCGTGTTAGGCGAACGTGATAACCACTACACTACGGAAACTTGATGGCAAAGTCCTGGTCCCGTGTTTTGTTTTCAAACTATGTTTTGTTAGTGTTGAAGGATTCTGGTTGGTATTTAATATAGACTTACTTGGAATTTTAAAGCATTTTGTCTGCATTTTCGGTAAGTAAGCAGTATTTAAACCAACTTCACATACTAGCTCAGTGGTGTCCATCCGCCTCTACCTTTTAAGAGAGCTGAGGCCTTCAAGGATTAACACATAAAACTAGTGAATCATTACTGTCAAAAAATAACAAAAATTCTAATTGTTTTTGTTTGATTCCAAATAAAATAACTCCTGAGCAAGTCTGCCATATCTGGCTGCCCTCTCGCCCCCCTGACTGACATTTACACCTCCCGTTGTCTCAGCAGAGCACAGCACATTATCAAGGACAGCTCACACCCCGGTTTCCATCTGTTCAACCTGTTGCCCTCCGGCAGGCGTTACAGGTGTATAACATACACCTTAACAACCATACCATAACAACCCTAAACTCGCACATTACTGATTTACAATGTAAAACAACTGTGAACCTATAAAATGTGAAGGCCATTGCATATTGCACAATTACTTGTTACATTGCACTTTTTCTTTTTGTTATATTGCACTATTTGTATGCCACATTATGTTGGTTTTCACTGTGAGAGGAGCAGCTCTCTGTAATTTCATTATACATTACATGATGATAAAGGCTATTCTATTCTAGTCTATATATTGCTTGACTGCCCACAGACATTCTGCTTCTCTGTGGGTGGCGTGTATGTCTGTGTGCCATGTTCCATGTTTTCCTGCCTCTCTGCTGGTTGTTGTAGTTGTACTTGAGTATAGAGTAGTTTGTTCTACTACAGAAACTAAATACGCATACACGAGACATAAAAATGGGTCTGCTCAACCCGCAGACAAAAAAATCTACCCATGGCAGTACATTAAAAGTAGCCCAATTCTGCGGGAAAACCGCAAATCTGGCAACCCTGATCCCAGGAAAAAGGGAGTATTAGAAGGTGTAGTACAAGAAAACACACAGAGTTGACATATTTGAAGGTCGTCACACACTGGGTCTGTTATTTTTGGATTAGTTTTTTCTGATCCGTAATCCGAAGAAATGTCACCCACTCTGACCTTGAACACTGAGTCCCACAGATTTTTATTTGCCTTCACTGCAAAAATTTGTAGAATGTGTATTTTTTAACCAGGCTGTAAACCAGTTTATTTCTAGTGACATGTATCAAACATGTTTGATATTTAAGATTCTAGGTGGTAGTGCTCCTGACAGAGTATCCACAATAACCAATAAGAGCGAGCACAACGGGTAGCGTCACCAGACGGATCATACATACTTTCACCACTCACAACCATAAACACAACTGTACCTTAACTCCAGCCAGGATTTTGTCCCGAGTCTTTCACTTGCTTTATGATTTTTGCTGCACCTGTTACACATGCCAGGATAGCCTGTTGTGGAGAGACAGGAAGATGGTATCAACGGACTTCGCTGTTTCTTTTTTCCTTAAGTCATGTGATCACGCAAGGCCATAGGCAGGTCGGCAGATGTGTGGTCTCCAGTGATCTGACAATCTAGCTAAGTTGTCTAGTGTGTGCGTTCAGAGGATTGAAAATGAAAAATCTTTGGAAATTGTCCTTAAGTCTGTGGTCTCCCACGGTTCTAAAATTGTTTCAGATTAAAAAATCGTCTAGTGTGTGGGCGGCCTTAGACTGATGCAAAATTCTGCATAAAATTTATCCTGTTTCAGAAAAAAAAAAAAAATGGACAGGTGTAAATTTCAGTGCCAGTGTGCAAGCATGAGTGGAACAACATGAGCTTGATTTTTATTTTTAACGTGTGAAAATTTTGAACAAAACAAACAGGCTCAGTTTGCAAAGGCAATAAATATTACAAAATAAAACAGTCTTCAGCTAAAGAGGTTTGAGTCCTCATCATCCTTAAGTCCTGACGCAGTTAAAGCTCGAGTCCGAGTCAAAGTCCGAGTCATCAGCGCTCGAGTCCAAGTCGAGTCACGAGTCCACCAAATCAGGTCTTGAGTCGGACTCAAGTCAGAGTCCTGAACTCGAGTACTACAACACTGCTCATAACTTAACTCTGCCAGATTACGAAACTTTACCTTCATTTTTTCATGTTTACAAAACTGTCTTGAGTGAAATTTCCTCTCCTTACTTATGAGTCAAAACAAATCCAATTTTCTTCATATGTGACATCTCTCGTGCTCCATGCTCTCTGTAGAAACCGCTGCTTTGCCTTGAAATTTAAGAATTTCACTAAATTGATCCGGAGTAGTTTCTTTGTTTTGAAAACATGGTCTGTGCGCCGTTCAGTGCCCATGATTTCTTCCTCAGGGAGTTTCATAGCTGCTCTTAACTTGGTGGTAAATTCCAGCATTTTCTCATTGTTCTTGGCCCCTTCTCTCACACCATAAATCCTATGACTGCTCCATCTTGAGCGGTTTTCATGGGCTACGTTCACATGTCTGATTTTTTGTTTGCCTGTTCACACTGCAGTTGACATCTGAAAGATCAGATATGTGTCTGATTTAGAACCACATATGAAAGTGGCCTGAATCTGATTCGAACTGGTCAGATTCAATGTTACTTGCACTGCTCACACTGTCAGAAAAAATCAGATACAAGTCACATGTGAGCAAAAAAACATCAGATTCAGGAATATCGATAGACTAAGTAAAACATAAGCTAGACTTACGTTTGTTTAGTTCGACTGTTTTTTGTCAAAAACTGGCAATCACACAGCTGGCAATATGACGGAGGTCTTTGTCCTGCTGCTCTGGCTGTCTTTCAAACATCCCTGTAGCAGAAGGGTGAAAGAGCCCCCCCCCCCCAGTCTCCATAGTGACCGAAAATAAATTACATCCTAAGCAATAAAAACTACCAAAGAGAATGAATGTGAAAAGGTAAGGACTAGTATTCATGGTGCCAGATGGGAAAAAGTCTCCTGTTTGAAAGAGGTGGAAACATTGTGTTAATGCACATACTGTTCATGTTTACATGTGATTTTAATATTTTGTGATTCACTTTGGTAATACTGTTATGTACTGTACTGTTAACATTTTTAAATAGGATAAATGGGTACAGTTGAAAACAATGTTTCCGCCCGGTTTCGAACCGGGGACCTTTCGCGTGTTAGGCGAACGTGATAACCACTACACTACGGAAACTTGGTGGTCCAGAAATTTTCATGAACTCTATTCATGCTATGGTTGATCAGTGTTGAAGAATTCTGGTTGGTTTAATATTGACATATTTGAAGTTTTGAAGCATTTTCTCTGCATTTTCAGTAAGTTAGCAGTAGATAAACCAACTTAACATACTAGCTCATGGGTTCCCAGGTGACTCCTGCTGAGGCCTCCAAGGACCAGCAAGTAAAACTAGTGATACATTACTGTCAAAAAACCCCAGCACTTTTAGTTGTTTTTGTTTAAACCCAAATAAAATAACTCCTGAGCAAGTCTTCCATATAAATTATTAATACAAATTAAATCATGATTTTTTTGGTGAGTAAATATATTTCTAGTCTCTGGCGCCCCTCCAAAGGGTTCCAGACCCCAGGTTGGAAACCAATGCCCTAACTGCATGTAGAAATAAACAGACATATCTCAACATCAGGACAAACAAAACATACCTGCCAGCTGTTAGGATTGTGGCCCCTCCGGATGTTCTGTTAACTTTGGTATCTTCAGATCATTAAGACTGAGCAAACACGCAGAGTTGACATAATTTAGGATCAGATTTTTCTTCAAACTTCATTCAAACCTGCCTTTACGCTCCCGTCTGCTTGCTCTCATGTCTTTAGCTGCTTAAATTTCCTGCACCAAGCCATTTGGCTCTTTAGGTTGATTCTGCCTTTTCGTGAAACTGACAGATTATTTTTCTTTTTACATACGAAACTTTTTCTGCCTTAAAAAAAACTTGAATTGTGTGAGATCAAAACTTAATCCGACCACATACAAATCTTTTTTTTTTTTTTTCCTAGTGTAAAAAATTATTCTGGTTCATGTATAAAATGACCCTCAAAGCTTTCTCTGTTTACTCAAAACTTCATCGACCCGTGTCAGGAACTGTATCCTCTAGTGTTAAAACTTCCTCTTGTTGGTACAACATTTTCTTTGCGTCCCCTCAAAAAGACCTGTCAGACTAAACATGTTCTTACAATGAAAACTTTCTCTGAAGTTCTCTTATGTACATAACTTCCTCCTCTTACATGCCCTCATCTTATTCTGTAATAAAAACATTTTTTTCGTACATACAAAACTTTCTCTTGTTGGATATGAAATTTTCATTATCTTCAAAAACATTCCTAGTCTACATGTGAAACTAATACTGCATACACTCAGAACTTGCTGCTCAAAACCTACCCTGCCAGTGAAACTTTCCCTTGATTTTTTTTCATACCTTCTCTGCGTGTACTTCTCTGCCTGAGTTCAAATGCTCTCTGCTTGTATGAAATTTTCTCTCCTCACTTAAGAAACCTTCTCCTTGGGTTCTCAAAACAACCTGCACTCTAACAAAACTTTTTTTTCTTGCGTACGAAACTTTCTCCTGTTCAGACTTAATATCTGACTGAATTTAGATTGTGGGGACTCTTTCTGTTTTTGATGGAATATTCTGATCATGAGAGAACACGAGAGCTGCTAAGGGTGAGTTATGTCTCTTTATCATTTGTAGTCTGATATATTCCTTTATTGTTTCTGCTGTGGTGGTTTTATGTGTAAAACAGGGACTTCCAGGGATAGTCCCTGTTTTAACCCTTACGTACTGTTCATATTCTGTACCTTCGCAGTATAGAATTCCCTTGTAGCAAGTATTTCTGCTGAATTTTTATATCATACAGTATAAAGTGTTTATTGGGAACTAGTCTCTGCATTCAAAGCAGAGGTGGGACACTTTCCATGTGTAGATTTTGCACTTGTTTCCCACATTTGCAGCAGGTTGTCCCTAAAATGAATGTGATTTGATATGTTAGTGTTTGACTGTAGATCTTTCTCTCTTGAAAGATCCACAGCAATGGTAAAAGTAGTTTACTTTATCTTAGGGTTGTTCTGATTCCAGGATCGGAAATTTGTCTGATGCTGCTTAAAATGCACCGATCCAATAGCTTTTGGTTTAATTTTACTTTGTTTAGTCAAGCTAAATGTTAGCACTATAAATAGGAAATCAATTCTTCACTGCCTGAAACACTGCATGCAGGAGCTATCATTTCTTGAGCAGAGAAGAAGAACCAAAGAACCCGCTGTAGCAGCAAATAATGTCGGCTGTGTGACTGTTTTCTCTGAATGTGATCATTAAAATACCATCCATACCGGCGCTGTCAAACATGACAGCAAGTGACATCGTTTATCCAAAGTTAAATAACTTTTGAAGCATAAATCGTTGCCTCTCACTTGTTTTTCCTCTTGAAGCTAGCTGTTTACTCAGCAGAAGAACAACTTTAGGGTCACAGAGATGTTGTACCTTATGATTCTATTTGTTGAGCCATGTTCTGAGTCAAATATAGGTCTAAAATAATATGCTAGTCTGCACAGTCAGTCCAGAAAAGTTCACACTGGTATTGGATCAGTATTCAGTACCGGAACAGCCCTGCTTTCTCGCTATCGTTGTGCTGAAACCATCAAACATTGAAACAGCACCACATGGCCACTGACCTCTGTGTCATGGCTAAAAATAGAACTGCACCTAAAGACATGTATGGCTGTCCTCGTTAGTATAGTGGTAAGTATCCCCGCCTGTCACGCGGGAGACCGGGGTTCGATTCCCCGACGGGGAGGCAACAATTATTTTTTTCTGACACAAAAACAATATTTAAGCCTTCATGCTGAAGGAAAATAAAGTCGACCATGTAGTTCAATATAGCATGACGTTAGCTTTTTATTTTATGCTTTTGTCAGTTGGATTAACGAACCAGATATGATGCTTATGATCATAAATGAAGATTATCTTCATGAACAAAATGTGTAAGTTTCATAAACTTTTATTGGACACAGATCATATTTTCAATGATAATCCAAAAACCCTTTTAAAAATCCCATAGGCTCAACGCCGAGGGAACCCATGCTACGCTAACTTCAGGGTTTGCCTACAAAATTACGTCACGAGTGCACCACTCTATATGATTATATTTATAATATTATTATATGATGAATACGATAATATTATCTATTTTATGATTAAACAATTATTTAATTGCATGTTGGATGACATTGGGTAAAAGTTGTACATGTTGTGTTTTACTCAAATTGGATCCCAGAAGCAGAGGTGGAGGCAGGAAGATTTCTCAAACAAGTTTGTTAACAAAAAGTAACGTAAAGCAGGCTGTGGAGACAGAGTTCAGGCTGGTGAGGCAAAGACTGGAGCAGCAGCTTGGCATACTGGAGACCTGAGCAAAACAGATGAAACACATTTAAGCAAAAATCAAAGTATCAGTTCTCAAAAAACACTGGAGACAAAGGGTGTAGAGCTCTGCCATACTAGATGGAGTTATCTGGCAGAAAAGTGGAGCTCAGACCAGGCTTTCAAAGGGAGCTTAATTTGCTGAGTGTGACTAATCGGCTGCAGCAGAGTCAGCTTCACCCTGCCTCACACAGACCCTGCAGAGAGAGAAAGAAAGGGAGGAGGGGAGGGGAGAGCAACAACTAAAGAACTACACAGAATCTTCACAGTATAGTTAGTGCCCCTCCTACTTTGATTTCTGGTTCCGGCGCATATATGGTCCCCTTCCTATGACGCAATCACGCACACTCGCCAGCCTGCTTCAAATGTGTGTTCAAGAGTTAACATGAGGACTCTGGCCTCACCTTTGGGGGATCCGGGAATTTGAGACAAAGCTGCAGTGAGGTTATCTCTGGAAAGAGGAAGTAGGAGGGGCTTATCTTCATAATTCCAGCTGAGAGCTGGTGCCCGCCAACAGGAAAGTTTTTTTTTCCTTTTTTAACTTCTTAAATTACAATTTATCGGCTGTCTGGTCATGGAGGAACGTACAAATAGGAGAGGATTCAAATATCATGCTGTAGCAGGTCGCCATCTGAAGCTGAACGAGTTGAAAGAAGTAGCCAGAACCAGTGGTGTTCATAATAACTACCTCTTCAAAGAAGACATCCTGGACTACCCCCGGCCTGAGTTTCATGTGTGTCGTCTGAGCCATGACACAGACGGAGATGGATTATGGGGCATCAGAAGGGAGGAGGGCTTCATGAATCTCTGGGGTGAAGGCTTTGTGTGGTGGAGTTTGGACGTGGGTCCAGAGGAGAGAGCCTCAGCTGAGAGGAGACTCCTGGAGACCACCTACCCAGATCGGACTGAGGAGCAGATCCAGATGCAGCAGAGCTTGCTGTCTAAGTTCGCCTCTTCCCCGGTCCTCCTGAGCAGTTCCAGACTGGGCTCATTCCGCTTCACCTTCCCCCTGAAGGAGGTGATCAGAGCCTACAAGGAGCAGGTAAAATATAAAACTCTAAAGTGGTCCTTTGTTAGTTTAGTTTTTAATTTTCATTTAAACATACAGGTGCATCTATTAAAGTCAGGGTATCATTCAAAGTTCAATTTTCTCCTGTGATTTAATCCAAAAAGTAAAATTCCCCCATATTCTTGACTTATCTCATACAGAGTGAAATATTTCAGATGTTTTTGTGTTTTAGTTTTGATGATTACGGCTCACTCTCTAAATATTAGAATCTCACAAACATAGGGTTAATGATGTGGACCTTCTGTTAAATCCTCCTCATTTATCGCTCAGTTCTTGGTCTGCGCTCCTTCTTCATGAATTCCTGCATCTCTGCTCATGTCATGGAGCCGATCAGTCTGTGGTCCTGCTGGGGTATTATGGAGCCCAGGTTCTCTGATAGCAGCCTTCAGCTGGTCTGGATTGTCAAGTCTGGTTTCTCTCATCTTGAGATCCTCTGTGAGGTTCAGGTCAGAATCAAACCCAGTAACACCAGAGTCAGTAAAACAGTTTCTGGTAGTTCTGGTTTCACTGTGGGCAGGTGGAAAGGATATCAGGATCTCCATAAAGCTTCTCAGCAGAGCATGAAGGGCTCTAAAATCTCCTGGTAGACAGCTGACAGTGTGGACTCTGGACTTGATAAAGACCAGTGGACCAATAGGCACCCCAAACCATCAATGACTGTCCACTTCCTGGACCCGTCTGTGTGGTGGTTCTGACTCCAGTCTCAGTCAAGTCCTTGTGAAGCCTCTGAGAACAGCCTGGCCTTCAGCAGGGATCTTCTGTGACGTACCCTCCTCATGGAGGACGTCAGTGATCATCTTCTGGACCATAGTCCAGTCAGCAGTCTTCCTCATGATTGTGTTCAAGTGAATTGAACCAGAGTGAGAGAATGAAGCCTCGGGAAACCTTTGACTGGACTTTCCCACAATATTCTGGTATTCAGAGAGAATGGACTCTTGATTTTCATGAGCTGTAAGCCATGATCATTGATTGACAAACAAATAAAAATCTTTGAAAATTTACTTTGAATGAAATGCATCTAGAATGCGTGGACTTTTAAGTTTCGGAAGTAAATCAGGGAAAAATGAATCTCTACATGTTACAATCATGGACGACAGTATTGGCACCCCTGGAATCCTTCCAGAAAATACACCATTTCTCCCAAAAATTGTTGCAATTACAAATGTTTCTGGTATACACATGTTTATTTCCTTTATGTGCATTGGAACAACGCAGAAAAAGCAGAAGAAAAAAGCCAAAATTGACATAATTTTACACAAAACTCAAAAAATGGGCCGGACAAAATTTTTGGCACCCTTTAAAAACTGTGGGTAAATCATTTTATTTCAAGCATGTGATGCTCATTTAAACTTACCTGTGGCAGAAACAGGTGCTGGCAATCTAGAAATCACACCTGAAGCCAGTTAGAATGTAAATTTAGTCTTTTTCTTCTTATTCGTGTTGTTCCAAAGCCCATAAAGGAAATAAAAATGTGTATACCAAAATGTTGTAATTGCAACAATTTTGGGGAGAGATGGTGGATAAGATGCACCTGTTTATACATCTTTCCTTGTCTCCAGTTCTGTGGAGGAGCTGAGCCCGAGATGCGAGTGTTTGAGACCCACCTCTACAGACAGGAAGTGATGTATGCTGTCCTGGTCCACAGCCCAGCCAATCAGGAACAGTTCAACAAGTATCCGTTACTGACAGAGGACCCGGACGCAGTCTGCTGTTACAGAGACGGTTACTTCCTGTGGAGACCTGAGGCGATGTGTGAGACACACGAGTAAGAACACTCACAGGAAGTAAACGCTGGAATCTTTCACTGTTCAAGTTTTGTGAATGTGATTAAAATATAAAAAAACAACAGAAAACATAAAGAAAGAAAAATCTTAATTACTCCTTTGGCAGTGGTTACAGGCTCCAGTCTTTTCGAATCTGACCCAACAGGTTTTGCACACCTGGATTGGGGGATTTTTCTGCCATTCTTCTTTGTAATTCCTCTCCAGCTCAGTCAGGTTGGATGGGGACTGTGGGTGGACAGACATTTTCAGGTCTCTCCAGAGATGTTTGAGGGTTCAGGTTTGGGCTCTGGGCCCCTGTAGGATGTTCTCAGAGTCGTCTCTAATCCACTCCTGTGTAGTCCTGGCTGTGGTCTTAGGGTCACCGTAAAGGTGGAAGGTGAACCTTCGGCCCAGTCTGAGATCCTGGAACTCGTGATCTCTGGAGCTCAGTCAGAGTCACTATCAGGTTCTTGGTTTCCTTCTCCCCTGAGAAGGAAGATAGGGAGAAAAAAGTGTTTTTCTTTACTGTAGCATCAGACAGCAACATAAGAAAACTGAAAAATGTCAAGGTGGTCTGAAAGTTGTCAAGTCGACCCTTATGGGTCAAGCTTTGTGTGCTCATGTACTATAGTTACTGTTTATTTTTCTGTGAATTTTTCAGATATGAATTGGTCCGTAGGGATAGTCTGAAACAGTTGGAAGCGAGGCGCTGCTGTGGGAAGCCCCGGTTTTATGTCTGGGATAATGTCACCATCGCCTTCCATGTGGATGATCAGGTACCTGAAAAGCCCAGATAAACCTAACCTGTGCTTTCTTTGTCCTACGTAGTCCTTCGAGGTTCAAACTAAATAACAGAACAGTTAAGAAAACAGCGTCAGACTAGAAAAGCACTCGGAGAGTGCAGACCTCCGCCATTAGCCCTATCTCCCAATAGTACAGAATCCTTTAAAAAATTTCAGGATCAAGACAGTGATCCAGATCACTCCCAAAATCTAATCAGTTCTTCCTCATGCCTTTTCTGACATTTCCTGAAAATTTAATGAAAATCCATCCATGACTTTTTGAGTTATGTTGCTAACAATCTAACTAACTTACAAACCCTGCTGATCACATAACCTCCTTAGCGGAGGTAATAATGAACCAAACTTTATTAGAACAGCTCTGAAACAGAACAGCTGCTATTGACACACAATTACCAAAGAGGGCAGGTCTAGACTGAGCTCTGTTCTGCTAGCGGTGAAAACCCAATGTTGATCCACCAGAACCTCAGCTCTGATCAGCAAGATAGGAAAACCTTCCTTTAAAAAGCAATAACTAAATCAGAACCAGATTGGTGATAAACCTGGATCAGAACCAGACTGGTGATAAACCTGGATCTGACTAGATAAACCTGAATCAGAACCAGATTAAAGATAGACCTAAATCTACACTGGACAGGTGATAAACTTGGATCAGATCCAGACTGGTGATAAACTTGGATCAGATCCAGACTTAAACAGTCCTTTTGTCCCTGATGTAGAGTGTTCTCTTACCATTCTCTCTGTCTTTCCTGTTCCTGGTTTAGGTTCTGAGGTTTAACGTGGTCCGCCTGAGAAACAGTCTGTCGTTTTGTGAGAGAGGATCCGTTGTGACCAACCGTGAAACCGTTTTTCATGACTACCCGACAGCAGATCAGATCGTGGGCCAATTATGGCCTGACTGTCCGTATCCACTGTGGCGAGGTGAAGAGCAAGAAGAAACTGCCACCGGTCATCAAGATGTTTATTATCCACACAGGCCCTTTATGTTCCCGTATCCTCAATATTAACCATCTCTCTGTGGAAGTTTCCCTAGTTGATCCAAGGCTGATGGGCATACTCTAAAATCTTCACTGTTTCCTTCACTGTTAAGGCTTCTCAAACATTCATGAATGAATGAACTATTTCATTGTTTCGTTTTTGGCTTGTTGCTGTCAGTGAGACAAAAAAGTCAAACTTTTAGATATGTGAAAAACTGGAAAACTTCAGTTTTATAGAGGTATATTTATGAGATACTCCACCAAAAAGACTCTATTGTGACATTTTTTTTTAATTTGTGCAAAAACATTACAAGAAAGTAGTGACAGAATAGTGAACAAGGAACACAAAACATCAAAACAAGACAATGACATACTACAGTAGCATGTTGGTGAGGTAGAATATCATGTTTGGAGGCATTTGATCAGGAGTTTTTTGTGTGTGTGAGTGTGTGTGTGTGTGTGTGTGTGTGTGTGTGTGGGGGGGGGGGGGGGTTGAATATTAAAAAAAAAAACATATGTCTAAAAGAAAGTCTGAAATTGTGTGTGTAAGGAGCCAAAATGATATAAACACAACAACACAGAGAAAATGAAAGAGTATCTAAAATGAATCAGTAAGAAAGAAAATAGTAATTATACTTATAAAAGATAATAAAAATAATTTAAAAAAAAACAAAACAACAACAATAGCCTACTTAATAATGATAATAATAGTAACTTGTTGTGATAATGATTAATAATAATTGAAGATAAATAATACAATTGAATATTAATGTAAATATGATCATGAGGTTAAAAAAACATACAGAAAAAAGAGGAAAACATTTGTTTATGTTTACTTTAAGAAGCTGCAAACGTGATGTAAATAAACAGGATATTGTCATATGTAGTTAAACAAAACAAACAAAACAAATAATTTAAACAAAAACAACAAAACAAAAGGAGTAATTGTGTACGTTTTGTGTTTGGGGGAGGGTTTGACTGTTAGCAAAGAGGACCAAAATATGAATCATTGACGGAGTATTATGATGAGTTGATTGAATTTATGAAGAGTTTCTATGTGGAATCTTGAGATTTTGAGTTCTGTTTGTGAGTTGAGTTTCTATTTGTGACATCATTATTGGCAGCATGTTTTCTTTAACAGTTTTGCTGAGTTGTGGCGTCCCTTAAGGTCCTTTATTGTCCCTCTTTTGTTTTTTTCTAAATGTTGGTACCACTGTATGGAATTTTGATGAAATCTGAAATAAAAGCCCAACTTGTCTTTGTAAGTTTTATTTTAAGCTTTTCAAAGGGATCAAACATTACAGGATGCTGTTTCACCACATTCTGACCACAAACTATCAGTTTCAGAGAAGAAGAAACATTTTATTACAAGAGAGGATTATGGCCAGAGGGAAAGGAGAAAATAATGTTCACTTCAAGATTAAAGTCAAAATGTCAAAAATGAAATTGAAATGTTGATACTATTGTCTACTACAGTGTTACTCAACCCAAGAGCCGAATTGTTGAAAAGTACCTTTGCAAGAGCCACAATCTAAGTTGTGAAAGGTGGCAAAAATGGGTAAAAGTGATATTAAAGATAAGTTAAAGGTGGCAAAAATGTTCAAAAAGGGGCAAAATAGTGACAAAATGGGTTAGAAGTGACAAAGAAATGAGATAAAGGTGGCAAAATTGGGTAAAGAGTGACTAAAACAGACACAAATCGACTAAATAGGTGAGAAAATGGGCATTAAGTTGCTATAATGGGGGGAAAGTGGCATTTAATGGCAAAGGCAGCTTAAATGAGTGAAAAGTGAGGGGAAAAAATGCAGAAAGCAAACAATTGCAAAAAGCAGGATAAAAGAGGCACAGACTCATGAAAAAAGGCAAAAACTGATTTAGAGGGGGAAAAATGGGAGAGAAGTGACACATTAGATAAATGTGGCAAAAATGATCAAGAAGAGGCAAAAACATGGCAACAATGAGTTAAATGTGACTTAACAAAAAAGATGGGAAAAATGGGTAGAAAGTGAGAGAAATTAGTGAAAACAGGCAAAAAAAGGGACAAACTTGACAATAATGTTCAAAAAGTAGCAAAACCTGGCAAAAATAAGTGAAAAGTGACCAAAACAGCAGCAGAAGAGATGGGAAAATGAGCATGACATGGCAAAAATGGGGAAATAAGTGGTATTTAATGGCAGAATGCAGCTTAAATGAGTAAAAAGCAGGTGAAAAAACACCAAAAAGAGAGAACATTTGCAAAAAGTAGGATAAAAGAGGCAAAAACTGGTGAAAGATGGCAAAAACAGGATGAAAGTGGCAAAAAGAAGTGTCCAAAGTGGGCTTGAGGCAGATGAATGTGACTTGCAATAGATAATTTCTGAAGTCAAAGTTTCGGGGTGAATAATATTTGAAATGAAGACATAAAAGAGCCCCAAATCATCACAAAAGAGCCACATGTGCCTCCAGAGCCACACGTTGAGTAACACTGGTCTAGATTTTGATAATAACGTGAAAACAGTTTCACATTTTTTAGTGGAAGTGTCAAGAAAATGTTAAGATTGAAACTGAAGTGTTGAGAATGACGTCAAAATGTACAGAATAAAGCTGAACTGTCAAGAACACAATCAAAATGTCAACATTTAACCTTTGCTCCTGATGTTTCAGTAAAAGAATCAGGCAGAATGATGTTTTATAAACTTCAAACTTCCTCCTACAGACCTCATTTTGGCTTTTAAAAGTAAACACCTTATTTAGCTTTACATGCTGGATTCACCTGTTTTTGCTTTCACTGTATTAATGGTTTTAACGTCATTTAATCGTTCATAGTCTTTTGTTCTGTAAGACACTAAAACCCTCTCTCTCTCTCTCGCTTTCTCTCGAGGCTTTGGCCTGACTATCTGTCTGAGCTGAAGAAACCTCAAGATCAAAAAGAAGCCACCGCCATGAATACGAGACATATGAGCTTGTTCTCATTTGTTACATTACCAGAAATTTAAATTTTAACATTATACTTTAGAAATATAGTTTCAGCACCACTGCAACAAAATTATCAACCCCAATTCATAAAAAATAGGAGGGTGTGTAAAATGGGAATGTAAACAGAATACAGTCATTAGCAGATCCTTTTCAACCTGTATTCAACTGAATACAACACAGAGACAAGATATTTAATGTTCAAACTCTTAAAGTTATTTTACATAAATACACTCATTCTGAATTTGACGCCTTTAGAGAAGTTGGGACAGGGGCAAGAAAAGATTGTGCATGCTCCAAAAACACCTGGAACAATCCAACGCCATTGGCACTAATGCAACCCCATACCATCAGAGACACAGGCTTTAGGAGAACAAGCTGAGGACAACCCTGTATTTTGATTTTGTTTGTTTGTTCATGTTTGTTTTGTTAGTTTGATGTTATTTTATGGGACATGCGTGTCTAAAGATAGGCGCATACCTCTATGTTATTTTTTTTTTATCTAAGCACCACTCTAACATTTTTGTATGAAAACATTTGACCAGCAGATGGCGTTAACCTCCCATTCCTGCAGTCAGAGGGCCAGCAGAGTTTAAAGGTACATGTACATTTTTATACTAAAATATCTATATATTAAACACTGCTGTTAAATATATCTTTAGTTGAATTTTTATATTACCTCAGACATGTCCAAATTGTTCTCAAAAACAGAAATCCTTCATTTTTGTAAATGACAGAGCTTCAGACACATCAAAAAGTCAGCAGGTTTGCATCCATTTACATTACCTTGTATAAATCTGTTTCCCCCTTGACATTAAATAGGGTTTTAGTTGTTGTTGTTTTATTTGTCAAAAAGTCAGATTATATTGACTGTGATCGACTTATAAAATCAATAAAAAGGGTTAAACATCCAGGGGTCAATACTTTTAAAGGCACTGATATAGAGCCCCCTGGTGGTGGAATTTAGGACACAAATAGCAGACAAATCTTTTTTATTATGCCATATATCAGTTGGCTCTCTGAACAGAATAAAAGCATTAAAAATGGAAAAAAAAACTTTATACTGTACCCTGTTTGATTGGTAATTATCCTTTATGTTAGAAGAAGGATTTCCAGAGCCATGTTGTTGTCAGTTCTTTATTGGTTTAAAGATTTAATACACAAGATTTACTTCATCCAAACATCTGGATGTTATTCTCCAGATTATCACAACTTCCTGCCTACACAGAAATAATGGCTGACGTGACACCGGAAACATACAATCCTTAACCAAACATCATGTAAACAGTAAAGTGACAGCAGGAGGAGTCCTCAGAATACGTAATAATAATTATCAGAACAAAAATCCAACACAAGCCTGGCTTTACATTTACAGCAGTGGTTTCCGAGGCCAGACACATGCAGGGATTCAACTTTCTGTTTGGAGCCCAGAGACGAAAAACTCACAGCTCAGACTTTCCAGCCATGAAGTAAAGAGTAACTTAAGCCAGAGTTTGTTTAAAAGGGTAACTAAAGCCAGAGTTTGATTTCAAGAGTAACTCAAGCCAGAGTTTGATTTCAAGAATAACTAAAGCCAGAGTTGGATTTCAAGAGTAACTTAAGCCAGAGTTTGATTTCAAGAGTAACTCAAGCCAGAGTTTGATTTCAAGAATAACTAAAACCAGAGTTGGATTTCAAGAGTAACTTAAGCCAGAGTTTGATTTAAAGGGTAACTAAAGCCAGAGTTTGATTTCAAGACAAACAAAAGCAAGAGTTTGATTTCAAGAGTTACTAAAGCCAGGGTTTGATTCCAAAAGTAATTAAAGCCAGAGTTATATTTAAAGAGTAACTAAAGCCAGAGTTTGATTTAAAGAGTGACTAAAGTCGGAGTTATATTTAAAGAGTAACTAAAGCCAGAGTTTGATTGAAAGAGTTACTAAAGTCGGAGTTATATTTAAAGAGTAACTAAAGCCAGAGTTTGACTTGAGGAGTAACTTAAGCCAGAGTTCGATTTCAAGAGTAACTCAAGCCAGAGTTTGATTTCAAGAATAACTAAAGCCAGAGTTGGATTTCAAGAGTAACTTAAGCCAGAGTTTGATTTAAAGGGTAACTAAAGCCAGAGTTTGATTTCAAGACAAACAAAAGCAAGAGTTTGATTTCAAGAGTTACTAAAGCCAGGGTTTGATTCCAAAAGTAATTAAAGCCAGAGTTAGATTTAAAGAGTAACTAAAGCCAGAGTTTGATTTAAAGAGTGACTAAAGTCGGAGTTATATTTAAAGAGTAACTAAAGCCAGAGTTTGATTGAAAGAGTTACTAAAGTCGGAGTTATATTTAAAGAGTAACTAAAGCCAGAGTTTGACTTGAGGAGTAACTTAAGCCAGAGTTTGATTTCAAGAGTAACTTAAGCCAGAGTTTGATTTCAAGAGTAACTCAAGCCAGAGTTTGATTTCAAGAGTAACTAAAGCCAGAGTTGGATTTCAAGAGTAACTTAAGCCAGAGTTTGATTTATAGGGTTACTAAAGCCAGAGTTTGATTTAAAGAGTAACTAAAGCCAGAGTTTGATTCCAAGAGTAACTTAAGCCAGAGTTTGATTTCAAGAGTAACTTAAGCCAGAGTTTGATTTCAAGAGTAACTCAAGCCAGAGTTTGATTTCAAGAGTAACTAAAGCCAGAGTTTGATTTCAAGAGTAACTAAAGCCAGAGTTTGATTTAGTAACTAAAGCCAGAGTTTGATTTAAAGAGTGACTAAAGTCGGAGTTTGATTGAAAGTATAAGTTATGCCAGAGTTATGAGGATTCAACCTCTGGGAACCAAGACTCTCTCAAAAAGGTCTAAAAATACTGTATCTGGAGCTTATTTGAGCAAAACTAATGTCAACATCAAAATCACTCTTGTTAGTAGGGTACATCCTCTGGGGAACCACAACTGTTTCAACACATTTTTAAGAAAAATTCACCCTTTAGTTCTTGAGTCATCACAAAGTAAATCTCCTCAATACCAACAACCTAAAGTCACAAACTATTATGGTTCATCCTCTGGGAACCATGATCTTCTAAAGCCAATTCTAAAAGAGTCTGAAGATTTAACCTTCAACTACAAAGAGCACCAAAATCAAAAACTCAAAAGGTTGCTAGGGTTCATCCACTGACGACCATGAATATCTAAGGAAGTGCGTCTATTATTCCAGTTCTTACAGGAAAACAGAAGTGTGGACCTCTTCAATGCTGGAAAAATACATTAAAGTTATTTGGGGATTAACCTCTGGGAACCATGGTAATCACAAATAATCGCCAAAAAACTGGAATTAGACCTTGAACTAAACAAATGTCAACATTTGTTTGTGAAACAATAAGGAATCCGCTAAGAGGGTACATCCATGTGGGACCATGAATGTTTCAACAAACTCCACCCCTGCCAACTACACCTTTAAAACAAAAAACACTAATGTAAAACTTCCAAATTCTGCCATAAAATCACCAAACTCACCAGGATTCATACTCTGGGAACCAGGATTGTCTGAAACAAATGATGCATACAATAAATCGAATTGGTTTTTAAGAAATAAACCTGAATTTGAAAAGTCAACCTCATGGTGGCGCTATAGAGGAAGCCAGCATCTTTAAAGTGACAAGGAAACATCCTTTGGGGATCATGAATGTCTAAACCAATAATGCCAACTCATCCATTATCATAGAAAACTCAAACTTAGACCTCTTAAAGTCTTGCTAAAGTTAGTGGGGGTTCAACCTCTGAGAGCCATGGTGGTCTCAAACAAATTCTATAAGAGTTGGAAGATTTAACCTAGAATGGAAAAACATACTTGGAGACATCCACTGAGGGCTATGAATTTCCCAATCAAACATTACAAAAATTCCTCCAACAGTCGAAGACAGTAGAACAAATCAAAGTCAACCTCATGGTGGCACTATAGAGGATGCCAGATTCTCAGAAATGACCTGGATACATCTTCAGGGGACCATGAACGTCTCTGCTTAGTTTAGCACCAATCCTACTGATGGTTGTTGAGATATTTCAGTTTTGTTCTATTGACTTTAACACTGTTAAATAAAGAGACCAATACAATACAATACAACAGCTATTTTGTTCTTGATGCAGCATGAGAGTTTGTCAGAGGAAACCCAAACAGGAAGTGATGACAGCGTTTGAATCCTGCAGCCTTTTTCTCTACATTTTTTTGTTCAAACATCAAGTAAGAGTCAATAAATCAGTAAAACAAGCACCTAAATAATATATAAACCAGCTCAACAAGCATTCCTCTCAGAAACCAAGAGGACAAAGGCAAAGCCGAGGGAAAAGTGCCAGAGTAAGCTAAAACGTCTAAAGGTTTCACTGACGGCTAAATGTATGGAGCAGGAGCTGGGACCAGAGTACGGCTGCATAGGGAGAAAAGAGTCCTAGTTTTCCTCGTTAATGCAATGACATCAATAATTCCAGTGAAAGTACAAACACTGAAAGAGCAGAGCAGTCCCTTTATGTCTCCGACTGCTGTAGCTTCACACCATGCTAAATGGACTCTGGGCTAGCTCTGAGGCCTACAGTGACTCCTCATCGCCACCTACAGTCCTCCTGTTTCACCTCTTTAGCTACAATGGTCTCCTCATGTAGAAGCCACATAAACACGGCAGCTTCATTGTTATAAACCCACATATTTACAAGCTAAAGGCTAACATCAACATGCTAACATGCTTGTAATAATGATGCTAACATGCTGATGGTCATAGACGTCTACATGAAGACACCGCCTCGGCCGCCGCCATACTGAGAAGTCTTCGACAGCGAGAAGTTTAATCCGCCATAAAAATGGTCAATAATCAGTGAAACGTTCAGTCACAAACGTCAGACACGTGTTCATGATCCAGGATACTAATGAGATGTTTACCCTCATTTATGATCCATAATTCACACAAGTTATGCATGAAATACATAACATTAAAATGACCCTTTTAAGACAAGTTAATATTGGTCTCAGAGGTCCCCAAAACCTGCCTGTGAAGAAAAAAACTCCAGTATTTTAGTGTTGCGTGTCTAAAAACCCCTCTGTTTCAGCCCTGCTCAGAACAAGCTGTCTCTGTCTCTGTGGCTTTAAATGTTAATGAGTTGTCTGACTCCGCCCCTCCGAAATTGATGTGGCTTAATGGATGTGAGAGGAGAGCCACATCCATTGGGCTCAGGAAAGGAGGGCAGAACTTTCTCCCAAGTGGGGAGGGCCAACCAAACCTGGGGGCGGGGCTTACTCCCTGCATGACATCATGAGGGTAAAATCTGAGAGCAGTTTGTTTCAGCAAACATTTTCTGAAAGGTGGAGAAAGAGAGGGGGGCAGGGATTTTTGCTAGAAAAGCCTGAAAAAGTGATTTTTGCTTAATATGTCCCCTTTAAATAAGCTAATAAAATACAGATTAAAGTAACATTTTAAAATAGATAGCATGTTATTGCATATAGATTTGCTTCTTTTCTAACAACTAAACAAAAATACACTCAACAGCAAAAATGCATTTTTTTAAAATAAAAAAAAAATCATCTGAAAGAGTGGATAGCAAACTGATGGATTAGGCGGCTCGCTGACAGACTTGATGAGTTGAAAGTGATGGAGCTGATGAGCAACTGTTAAAATTTGTTTCTCAAAGATGAAATTACTGACAGGTGTAAACATAAAAGAACATTTAAACTCCACACAGGAAGGACAGCCTGGATTAAAACCTGGAGCCTTCCTGCTGTGAGACAATAGTGCTGGCAGACGTTCATCGATATAAATAAATAATACATTTCGGCATGAAACCCACTATTCTCTAACCAAGTATCCTGATCATAAAAACAGCTCTGATGTTTCCTGGATCAGCCACTTATGAACACGGTAATTATGGATGTAAACCCACTGTGGTAGGCTAGCATTCATTATGAGCCATGGCTATCCCTCTCCAAGATGGCGGCCAAACCTCAGCATCTTTACATAGAAATCAGTGACTGATGTTCAGTGGGTTAGCCGCGTGCTAATAGTAGATTATGAACAAAAACAAATGGGAATGTTTCATCTGGTTCTGAGTATGCTGACCTGATGATGGCGCTAGTGCCATCATAACTCACTGTCTTTGAACCATGACTGTTTCCACCATTACAAAGGGATTTATCACCATTCTTTGACTGTTTTTAAGGATTTTATAAAGTTATGGCATTGGGATGAATAAGTGTGACTTTTATTTCAATTCTCTGACATCAGAAATGAAAAATATCCTCTATCCTGATGTAGTTAGGAATAAAAAATGCATATTTTTCTTTTTAAACAAACAGTGAACTTAAAGTTTGCTACATGGTATAAATGAGCGTTTAAGTCCGTCGTTCTCTAGTCTCTGTTTAACGGAACAATAAGGAGTCATATTTTAATGCTATCATGCGCCACCTAGTGGTGCATTAAGTCAACATTTTATTATTAACAATCGTCCATGTTAAATGAGGCAGCATTCATAAAAAAGTCTGATATTTAAAAATGATTGAGGGATGGGTTTGGTTTGCATGCTAACAGCCTGGTTTACATTTGACTAACATACATGATATTAAAGGGCAGGTTTGGTTATTTTGTTCCATGCGGATCGTTTCTCTGTTCATCACAGATAAGAGTTTATTTACGGTTTCTCCCTTTGCTACTCTACTGTGGAGAAAACGTGCATGCAGCAGTAATATCTAATAGAAGTCCTCTTTACTGTGATCGTACTGAAATATGACCGTGACACAGCAAGCAGAGGAGTTTTACTCTACTCAGTCTTTGCACCATCATTATTACCAGTCACTGATCAATATTTACAATAGAATTATGAGGTAAGGTCAAAGTGATGAGATACAAATGTAGAATTTGAAATAAAGTCAAAATGATTGGAAAAAATCAAAATAAAAACAAAAGTCAAAATTATGAGACAAAGAGTCAAAATAAGGAGATAAAAATCGAAATTATGAAACTAAGATAAGTCTTTATCAAGAGACAGAATGTTGGAATGTTAGAAATATGATATAAAAATTAAAAATTTGAGATCACAGGTTGAAATGATTGAAAAAAGGGCAAATGATGAACTGAAAAGTCAAAACTATTAGATAAAACGTTGAAATTATGAGTTAAAGTCTAAATTATGAATAACTGTAACAAGATAAGTCATTATTGTGAGATAGAATGTCAACATTTTGAGATAAAAAGTCATTGTGATGGGAGAAATGTCAAAATGATGGGATAAAAGCTGAATTATTAGATTAAAAACTCAAAACAATGGGATTAAAAAGTGTAAATGATGAGATAAAAGCTCAATTATAAGATTAAAAACTCCAAACAATGGGATTAAGAAGTCTAAATGATGAGGTCATCGAGATGAGCTGTATAATTCAGATTATTGGTGAACTAATCTGATCTCCTCTGCTCCACAGTAAAGAGGCTGTGATATATTTACACTTCAGTCGACATTAAACAGATTATTGTAAAGGTGCTACAGGGGTAGATAATCTCAGGTTCGTCTATTAACAGGAGACTGGTGGTCCACAGACAGGCAGTATTTATTCATTAGATAGGTTAGAGGTGTGTTTCTGAGCTGTAGAGACATTCATGTGTTTTCTGAGCTCTATAATCCCGACACAGGTTTCTATAAAGGAGCAGTGCAACATTTTTACTCTCCATCCAGCACAAAGTCCATGGACTCAAACTGCTTTCACTCCTGTCCATAAAAACTGAATTAACAACAAAACAATTTCATTACTAAGAAAAAGAGATTTTAAATTCTAAAGGGAATGATTTATGCCTTTGAGCCAGAGCCAAACTGTTTTAGATCAATTTTCAATTCAGTTCAGAGTAAAAAAGTCAGAAATCTGGCTCTAATCCCAGAATTATGACATTAATCTCAGAATTCTGAGATTATTTCCTGAATTCTGATTTTAATCTCAGACACTTGTCATTAATGTGGGTCAGTGGTGTATTTTTCTAAGATCTGGTTGTTACCCAGTGTAATAATGATGAATAATAATAATTATAATCCACAGTGCAGCGTTTCACCAGCAGGTGTGTTTTCATGTTTGAGGCTAGAATGAACAGATGTGCTGACCTGGAGAGGAAAAGATGGATCCTTTTTTAAATATAATGACTGGTCCACTGCATCTCCTCCTAGTGGGACAACTTTTCTCTCTCCCTGTGTGAGAGCAAATACAATCACATTTTTAAAACAGGCTAATTACTTGAAGAAGAGAAGAAGTGCTTTCAAAGCCCTGAAAACAGGGCAGTAAATAATTCATTCAACTAAAACCCAAGCATGCCTGAAACTGAAGCCAAGCAGCTGTTCTTACAGGTCAGTTATCTACCAGTGGGATTATGTTTGTCTTTCTGAACTCCTCAGACTAATTTCAGTCCGATGGGTCATCAGGATGAAAATGGAGCTGAATCAGCAGAGATCAAACTCAGAATGAAAACCATGAGAAGAAGGATGTCAAAGAAAGCAGACTGGTTAACCAGTGTTAAAACTAAACCAGTGAAATGACTGCTATGTTACAGTATGTACATGTAAAAATGTCTGTTTTCAGATTAAAGACATCTTTCTCACCAGCTTTCACTTCTCCACAGTTCAGTCCAACACTTTGGTTTGTTAAATATAGTTATTATACGTATATCCAAGGACCATACAGCTGTTTTTTCACATTTCAGTCATGTAAATAATAAAAATATTGACTTCGTCTTCATGGTGCACAGTTTCCAAAGCATGCTACATGTTCTAGAGGTATTACAGTAAATATTAGCCAGTTTATCACCTTTAGATGCATCAGGAGCGTTTTATAGATGTTTAGACATGCCAGAGTCGACTACAGAGGTGCATGTTCAGATTAATGCCCGGCTCAATAATTTAAATAAATGCCCCTTTTTCTCCTGCTGAATATTTAAAAAAAAAAAATCACAGTGTGCAGCTGTTTAAAGTAACGCTGTCAACAGATGACTAAAGTTCGGATCAGTCTCAGAAATGTGAGGAGATGTTCTGACTCTGCTAGCATCTACAGCCTGTTGCTGGCTAATTGTTGCATAAGAAGCAGAGGTGGAACTGTGAGCGTTCAGGTACATGACGAATAAGTCTGAATGGAGAAGCCTGAGCCTCCTCACCCCCACCTGGGTGGTGGTCCTGCTATTGCATAGTAAAGTAGACTTGCATAATTCATGCAGAAATGGGCTCCATTCAAACCGGGTTCAAGTTCTGTATCAGAAGGGGCTTCACACCTCTTTCAGAGTCAAGGTCAGACTATTTAAAGTTCTACTTAGACTAATAAACACCGTTCTGGTCCAAAGAAGGGCTGAGGCTCAGAGTTCTGCTGATTCAGCAGCTTTAATGTTAGTTTTAGGTAGGGGTTGACTGATGTTGGTTTTTCAGGGCCAGTGAGAATAATAGACTAAAAATAAAGGATGTAAAGTATTATAAAAATGATATCAGTATCAGCAGATAAAAAGAATTCTGTTGATATCAACAGCTGATTTCAGCTACATATCATCCTATATCAGCTGTAAATATCAGCCTTAATCAGCTTTGAATACCAGCCTATTTCAGTGGTAGATATCAGCCTATATGAACTGTTCATAATGGCCTTTATCAGCTGTAAATCTTGGCCTATATAGGCTGTAAATACTTGCCTACATTGGCTATAAATTTTGGCCTACATTGGCTGTAAATATTGGCTTATATCTGCTGTAAATACTGGCCTACATTGGCTGTAAATATTGGCCTATATCGGCTGTAAATACTGGCCTAGAGCAGCTGTAAATATTGGCCTACATCAGCTGTTAATATAAGGCTATGTCAGCTGTAAATATTGGCCTATATTGGCAGTAAATATCTGTCTAATCAGCTGTAGATATTGGCCTTTATCAGCTTTAAGTATTGGCCTATATCAGCTGTAAATATTGGCCTATATCAGCTGTAAATATTGGCCTATATCAGCTGTAAATATTGGCCTATATCAGCTGTAAATATTGGCCTTTACTAGCTGTAAATATTGGCCTATATCAACAGTAAATATTGGCCTATATCAGCTGTAAATATTGGCCTGTATCAGCTGTAAATATTGGCCTATATCAGCTGTAAATATTGGCCTTTATCAGCTGTAAATATTGGCCTTTATTGGCTGTAAATATTGGCCTTTACTAGCTGTAAATATTGGCCTATATCAACAGTAAATATTGGCCTATATCAGCTGTTAATATAAGTCTATATCAGCTGTTAATATAAGTCTATATCAGCTGTTAATATAAGTCTATATTAGCTTTAAATATCTGCCTATATCAGCTGTTAATATAAGTCTGTATCAGCTGTAAATATCTGCCTATATCAGCTGTTAATATAAGTCTATATCAGCTGTAAATATCAGTCTATATCAGCTGTAAATATCAGCCTTTATTGGCTGTAAATATTGGCATATATGAGCTTTAAATAACAGTTGTATGTATGAGTGAGTTTGTGAGTTTTTTGCAGGACCAACATCAGTATGGGCTAAAATGTTTATGTTATTATCAGCATTAGACAGACAGAATAAAGGATGCTTTCCCATCTCAGTCAAAATGCTTTCTTAAATATCTCACCAATCAAAGTAAGACATTTCTGAGCTTATATTTCAACACTTCTGTATCATTGTCTAATGATCTGGCTCTAATTTGCAATATTTGAACGTTATGGTTGTCAGTATTCCTCCATGGCTGCGGCTAATTCCTGCTTTTTTCATACCTGGTTTGCTGTCATGCATCCATGTGTAGAATTAAACAACTTTTAAAAGCTATACTTCCTTAAAATAATTTCCTTTTTAGTCAAACTTCTTTCTGATGATTTAAATCAAATGTACTCCTTGTTATTTGTTGAATAAAACACCAGACCAGGCTGTCTAATGACTGACCTATAGAGTCAACAGTTTGCATCTAGAAGTCAAGAAATCCGGTTAAACTTGCTCTTCTACTTTAGGAAGCTCGTTGAAATCTTGCTTAGTTTATATTTATTTTTGGTTGTCTTCTAAAACTGTGAAACAACAGCGGTATGGTCCTTTAGGAGTTAGTATGGAGGTTAAGGGGTGACTATTATCAGGTTGGATGTAAAGAAATGTTCATGAGAAGAGCAGGCACATCCATTGGCTGACTGTGTTGGTGTTGACTTCCTATGATGATGTCTCGGCGTGTTTATAGCGAGTGGCACAGCGCTCTTTCAGGTCGGCAGTGGGTGTGAGGTGTTCATGCGTTTCCACTCATCCAGACGTGTCTTCATGCAGCTTCACATCTCGCTTTCATGTGTGAGTGTCCCTCTCCGCTCAGTGTTCGGGCGCTCCTCCTGCAGCCTGGGTGCAGTTCAGTTTGCTGAAGCCAGGCAGCGCGACCCGTCCGTGGGTAAAGATGTCGCGGTCTGAGCCCTGGTTCATCCGTTTCACCAGGTTCTTCTCGTACAGCAGCGGGTGGTAGGCGCCGAGTGTGCAGGCGGCGTCATAGAAGCGCTGGTAGTAATGGCAGAGCTCCGTCTTCCTGCGGGACGGCAGGAACTCATAAACGTGCACCACCTCGCACAGCGACATCATCAGGACGGTGCCTGGGGGGGGGGGCATAAAGGAGAGAAGCACTTTCAATGGATGTAATAACATTAATCAGTGATGGAGCCACTTTTTAACATCTATTCTCCCTCAATAGGTCTTAACGCTGCTATTAAATACACCAGTGGATTCAGAGTGCTTTTAGATGCCTTTGTAGGAGATAAACATGATGAAGGGCCCTCTGGCTCCCTCTAAGGGTACTTCAGACAGACACGGTTCTGGTTCCGGTTCCGTTCTGGAGTCTCAGAACCTTGGTGCTTTCTGGAGAACCATCCCGCAAACTAAAGTGGGAGGACATGCTGGACATGCATCACCAAGTCTTTCTTGCTGGCTTGGGATTCCTTCTTCAGTTTCTTGAGTTAGCTAATTATTTGGTCTGTCACTCAGTTGAACCCAGCCTTTTTTATCTCTTCTGCATTATAACACGCTCTTCCTTGTTCTACTCTCCAGCCTCACCTGGAATTCTGTCGATGCCCGGATCACAACCAGCAGACCACTTTACTCCATCTTCTGCTTGTCTTCACAACCTAGAATGTGACACGCCCACTGATGATGTCACGGTTCCCAAGAAAGAACCAGCTAGTTTTGGTTCCAGCTGAGAACCAACTTTTTAGGTTCAGAACCTTTTAATTCTAGTTTGAATGCGCCGGCCAGTTCAAAATTCAGGAAACAGAACCAGAACTTGCATGGAGCCCTGCCAGTCAGAAAGGCCTACATGTGGACAAAATATGATGAAGAGCCTTCATAGCACATGTCAAAATAATTCCCCCGTTTGTGTCTTTGTGACCATCACAGTAGTTGTGGCTTTCTTTAATCGCCACAACTACTTTTTCCAATTTTTTTTTCATCTCTTGAATCCAACAGGCCTCGGCGGTTCAGTCAAATCCGCCTGCCTGAGTTCCCAGAATAACTCAATTGAAGTGGTGTCAACTGGCCAGAGACACTGTTATTTTTGATAGTTAATTGGGTCAAATAAGGATGACGTTTTTGGGACCCGACGAGTCAACTAGACCCTGAGGGGAAGAGATCGATGCCGGAGCTCACCGTCATCTGAGAGACCTCTTTTAAGCGCTGCTTGATCATCAGGGACACTCCAGCTTTGTTTCGGCAGACCAAAGGGTTTTATCCAGCTGATTGGAGGTTCAACCCAGCTGAATCTCAGCTCTTCTTCTCTCCTCTACGGCAAACTTAGGCGACTCTGATCCAAAATCCTCAGATGGGTGGTGTGTTTGCTGGGTCCAATTAATACTTAATTAATACTTAATAAATACTTGAGGTATGAGATTGATTCATAATTAATTTTATAAATCAATTAATTTAAATGTTGTAATTAATTCCGAATTACATTTTTCAAATTGGTTATTAAATAATCAATCCTTGTAAGCGGTCGTTATAGTAGCGGCCCCCTACTATTATCATTAATTTGAGGTTTATTGAAATATTCATTTATGATATTTCTAACGCTACACAGTTACATAGTTAACTCATCATTAGTTTTATTACAGTGTTGTTGATTTATTCACAAAAAAGACATTTATTCCTGGGCAGAGTTTCTAACTTTTTCACCAGAAGTACTCTTTAGTGCGTTGGTGCTCTTTGATGATTTTCACTCAAACATACTAAGTTTCGGGGCGCAGGTGGCAACCCATACACGCGGGCGGCCTGGGCATGTCTCTTCCCCATTTCCGACTCTATCCACTATCCTCTCCTATATCAAATAAAGGCACAAAATGCCCAAAATAAACCTTTAGAAAAAAAAACATACTGAGTTTAGATCCGTGTTACTCAACCCCGCTCAACCAAAGAGCCAAACTGTTGAAAAATACATTTTCAAAGCCACAATCTAAGTGGTGAAAAGTGGCAATTAAAATAGGTTAAAGGTGGCATAATGGTCAGAAAGCGGCAAACATTGGGAGAAAAGTGGCAAAAATGGTTGGGAAGTGACCAAATAATGAGTTAGAAGTGGCAAAAACGTGGAGAAAAATGAGTGTAAAGTGACAAAAATGGACAAAAATCAGGAAAAAGGTGGGAAAAATGGGCAAAAAGTAGCATTTAATTGCAAAAGGTAACTTAAATGAGCAAGGAGTGGAAAAAAGGGGCAAAAAAATTGCTAAAAGCAGAATTAAAGTGTCAAAAAGGGGAGGCAAGTGACAAAAAGAAGTGCCAAAATTGGGCTTGAAGTGGTAAAAAAGGGTGAAAAGTGGCAAAAAAAAATGAGTTACAGGTTGCAAAAATGGTCCAAAGGTGGCAAAAACGTGGAGAAAAATGAGTGAAAAGTGATGAAAATGGGCAAAAATCAGAAACAAAGGTTGGAAAAATGGGCAAAAAGCATCAAAGAGTGGCAAATTAGTGGCATTTAATTGCAAAAGGCAGCTTAAATGGGCAAAGGTAGCAAAAAATGTGAAAAAGGTGGGAAAAATGCAAAAGCTGGTTAAAAGTGTAAAACAACAGGGAAACAAACTGATTAATGTTACTTGCAATGAATAATTTTTGAGGTAAATTTTTCCTTTTTAAGGTTTTCTGGAGAAATGATGTTTCAAATTAAAACACAAAAGAGCCACAAATCATCACAAATGATCCACATAGAGCCACAAGTTGAGCATCACTGGTTAAGATAAATGAACTTTTGAGTTGGTTTGACAAAAATGATTCTTTTAAGAACAGACAGCCCTCTATGAAAGTGTGACAGTACACCTCTGCCGCCATCTATAAACATCCTCCTGTCTGTGACGCTGGCGTACCAAGCAGGCCTGAGGAAGGCGGGTTCTTCTGGATGGGCTCGGCCATGTTGTCCTGTACTCGCTGCCAAACCTGCCACTCAAAGCGGGGATGGAGGATGTAGAATGGCTGCATGGGATGGACCCTCCTGTACCTCTGGTACTGGGTGAAGATTGGGTAGTCTGTCCGGTTGAACCACTACAGAGGAGGGAGAGAAAAAAACACAGGACACGTTTGCAGCTCTGCAGTCAGTGTGGGGGTGTTACAGATATTTCTGTCCCATGTTTCATGTGTTGGCTTACTGATACCTCTTTGTTTTTCTGCAGAGGAGAGAATATACTCAGATATGACTGGCAGAGGGTAAACTAGTGAAATATCTGTAGTTTAAAGGTACAACATGTACCGATCTTTGACTGAATTCCAACACTGAACTGTCTATCTCAGAGCTGCCAAGATTACTCACATTAATTCAGAAACATTACAGTGTATCTGGAAGGCTTGGAAAGGTAGAGGGTAAAATGAATGCAGCAACATATAGAGGAAAATCCTGGAAGACAATCTTATTCAGTCTGCAAGAGAACTACAGCTTGGGAGAAGATTTATTTTCCAGTCTGACAATGAGACGAAGCATACAGAGAAAGCTACACAGAAATGGTTTAAAGACAACAAGGGGAATGTTCTGGAGAGGCCGAGTGAAAGACCAGACCTAAATCGAACAGAGAATTAGTGGCTGGACTTGAAAAGGGCTGTTCACACCTGATCCCTGTACAACCTGACAGAGCTTGAGAATGCAGCTGTTTCCCACGTAAAGGCGATCTCAACTAATCAGAGACATTGTTGTGACACTTAAGGATTGTGGGTACTGTTGTGCTGTTGCCTGTGCTCGGTGCAAACATGAACATAAGGTGAAAGAGCGAGTATTTCTCTAGACTGGACTGTGGCCAGATTCACTATCCTCCACTTGGAGAGAACTGAGGAGTTTTTTCAACAAAAACTGCTTCCATATTTACTTGGGGGTTTAACCCCTGATATCATTAGGCTAACCTTTTTTATTGATGATGTGTCAGTAACGTCTATTTCTCATGTTCCTATTGGATGAAATCAGCAGTGAAAGGATCTTTTATTAAAGGTTTAAAATAAGCTTCGTTCAAGGTGTTCAGTCATGGCTAAAAAAGCTTAAACTTGTCTACTGTGATCACCTGAGTGAGGTCAGCAGAGAAGGGGGCAGGGTCCCAGGCCACCAGAGCACCAGAGCTGTACAGAGAGCTGGACAGGAAACGATGGTCATCAGAGGCCATCACCTGAAAAAAAATTCAACATTAAATCACTGAAACAATCAATTTTTAATCTTTAACCTGTGTTAACTTCCTGAGACCTGAGCTTTGGTCTAGAATGCTTTTATGGTCTCTCCCTCTGATCTAGATCAGCAGGACCTTGACAGATTAAACCTCCACCTGGTTTTTGAATAGGAAGTTTAGACAAAAATGATGCCCACAAGGTCCTGTTTCTGCAGAAAATCCAGACCTGGGTTGGTTTTAGAAGAGATGTTTAGACTGAGTGTTGGTGGGGGTCGTCTGTCATTTAAGGGGGGGACGGGGGACTCATTTTGATGACGGACCACATCACATGGATCATTGGAATTTACAGTCAAAGTTCCAACATTTCATTCAAAATTTCTGTTTCAAAATTGACAGAAACTTTCTGTGAAAATACTTAAATATTTTTTGAAATTATCCCACAAGGTACATCAAAATGTATTAAAATATTCCCAAAATAATTCAGTAAAACTTTATAATAAATCTGAAACATTACAATTACAATTCCCCCAAAATTCCTGAAAATTTTCAAGCTAATTCACCTTACAATTTCTAACCAAATACCTAAGACTTGACACCCTCCCCCCAAAACATTTCCAAGAAAAATCTTTAAAATTTCAAAGGATACCCCCCCACACACACACACACCACCAACCGTAATACTAATCAAGTTCCCCAAAATTTACAAATGAATTTATCTAATTTCAATGAAAATACCTAAAAATTCAAGAACAAATTCATTAGAAAAAAAATGTATTTCCCAAATTCTCAAGAAAATAATTTTTGAAAATTTGAAGCAAATTTACCCCAAAACATCCAATTAATTTTTTCAGTGAATACTAACACATCCCCAAAATCATCATGAAACACCTCAAAATTTTCAGGTCAGGGTTGCAGATGGCCTAGTGGTCTAAGGCATTACCCATGTACGCAAACGGTCTGGGTTCAAATCCGGCCTGTGGCCCTTTGCCGCATGTCTCTCCCCACTCTCTCTCCCTTTCTGGTTCTATCCACTGTCCTCCCCTATCGATTAAAGGCATGAAAAGCCCACAAATAAATCTTAAGAAAAAAAAAACCCTGGTTAAACCCCCTAACATTACTTCTCTCAAATTCCCAAGAATTTACTAAAACACTCCCCAAAATTTGATTAAAATTAAAGAAAATTCCTATAAATATCCAAAATTAAAAATTGCAAATCAAATCTCCAAATAAGTAGAAATCCCAAAATTTCCATGAAAATTCCAATCAATTACTGTGAATAAAATATGGGTTAATATCAGACAATCACTGCATCATTGTTATTATTAAAATTATTCACAGTGCCCCAACGTTTTTGGAATTTGGGTTGTAATCTAACTAAATCAAACAACGTGGACTTTTTGCATCCTAACGTGCTGAGTAGTCAGAGTAATGGTGAGTATTGGAGTATTTCATGTTGGTCAAACCTTCACAGCTGATAAAGCTGATCTGAGTTACAGCTAGAATATGACCATGAATGATAGCTGTGCTCTACGAACCGTTCACCACATCCTGCACCGCCCAGCTGTGAGCATACTGAGACAAACATACAAAGACAAGAGGAAATCACATGTGCAGCAAACTGCCAGCTCCTGGTCCGCCAACTCTGACAAGGTTTTCTTTTATTCCGTCTTTTCATTTCTCAGAGTAAAAACATGAACTCAGGACTTAGACCTTTAGAAGGGCTTCCTTTGGTCTCTGTGGCTTTAAATCACAGAGGTTTCTCTCGACATTAAACACAGCTTGTAGTTTATAAGTCAGACTTTGTAAAGAAGACAGTGAAGCGCATTTGATGGTATCATCAGCATAGAAATGAACCTCGGGGTCAGTAAGGCTTCTACAGAATTATTTATAAATGCCACTGGGCCCAATTCTAAATCAGCTAAACAAAATCCACAGGAACTAAAAAAAAACAATGATTCATTTTCAGAAGTATAACAATAATTCCAAAAAAGTTGGGTTCTGTGTAAAATGTAAACAGAAGTCGAAGATTGTCAAATCTCATAAACCCATAATTTATTCCCAATAGAAAATAAACAACATATCAGATATTAAACTGAGACATTTTAACATTTCAGGAAAATATTAGCTCATATTTAATTTGATGGCAGCAACACATCTCAAAAAAGTAGGGATGGGGTAACAAAAGGCTGGGAAAGTAAATGGTATTAATGAGAAACAGCTGGAGGAGCATTTTAAAGCTAATTAAGCTAATTGCCAACAGGTCAGTAACATGGCTGGGTATTAAAGGAGCATTTTAGAGAGGCAGAGTCTATCAGAAGTAAAGATGGGCAGAGGTTCATCAATCTGTGAAAAACTGAGTCTAAAAACAATGATTGATTTTTTTAATCCCAATTTTATATTTTATTAAATTTCTAGTTTATGGCATTAATTATGGATTTTATTGAGCTCTAGGAATGATTAGCTACTATTTTATAAACAATTTTATGGGCTCTAATTATTTAGGTTTTTTAATTAATCTTTCATCATTGTTTTATTATATTTCATTAAATTTAGTGTTTATGTTTCTTATTTTGTTAATATTTTCCTGTACTAGTTTCTGTTTTATATCAATATCTTTTTATTAAAAAAAAACCTTTTTTTAAATTTTATTACACTAGTTTTGGTGTAGTGTAGTTTTGTGGTTGTCTCTAAATCCTTTTACTATTTCACCTTTTTTCTCATCTACTTTTCTACTCTCCTGTAAACACTTTGAATTGCAACCGAATTTGTTTGAAGGATGCTAGATAAATAAAGATTGATTGAAAATTGTGCAGCACTTTAAGAAAAATCATTTTCAACAAAAACAGTGCAGACCTTCAATCTCCCTCCATCCACAGTCCATAATATCATCAAAAAATTGAGAGAATCTGAAGAAATCTCTGTAAGGGACAAGGCTGGAGGGGCCCACAGAGGCCACTGCATTAAAAACAGGCATGATTATGTACTGAAATCACTGCATGGGCTCAGGAACAATTTCAGAAATCATTGGTTGTCAACACAGTTGGCCGTGCCATCCACAAATAACAGTTATAGCTGGATCATGGAGAGAAGAAGCCATATGTGAATAGGATCCAGAAACACTGCTGACTTCTCTGGACCAAAGCTCATTTAACAAATGGAAAACTGTTCTGTTCTGTGGTCAGATGAAACCACAGACGCCATGTCCTGTGGACTAAAGAGGAGAGGGAGCATCCAGCTTGTTCTCCTGGCTCAGTTCTAAAGCCTGCATCTCTGATGGTATGAAGTTGAATTAGTGCCTATGGCGTGGGCAGCTTACACATCTGGAAAGGATCTATCAATGCTGAAAAGTAGAGAGAGGTTTTAGAGCAACATATGCTCCCATCCAGACAATGTCTCTTTCAGGGAAGGCCTGGACTATTTCAGAAACATTTTATTTAACTTTTTTTAAACTGTGGTTGTCTAAATGGGTTAAAATGGTGTCAGAGGTTGAAGCTGATTAATGCTCGTTTCACATTTCAAACCGTCCTAGGTTTTTGCTACCTGACACAGAGCCCCATTCTGGTTCCTGGTCTCTAACCTCTCTTCTCCTAACTGTTGATGTGAGTGTCAGATAAGGAGGTATGTTCGTGTCTGTTAGCAGATGGTTGTGGTTACCTGTGAGTTGATGAGGCGTATCGTGGTCTTAGAGCCCACGTCCTTCTCATAGCCTACAGTTGGGGCGGCGTTGAAGCGCAGCACAGCCTCATGAGAATCTGAAAGATTTTTAGACACAGCTGAAGAAGTGAAACTATGTAAATAACTGAGTGATAAAGACAGAAAGACATGAAGACACAGCACGGTTTGGTTCTCGATGATTAAAAAAAAAAAAGAAAGAAAAAACATTATAAACAAAGAGACTCGTGTTCACTTTAATACACAGTACATTTCTTCTGGACCAGTGCTGGTCTAATGAGCTGAGCCTCTTTTACCGCTTTTCTCCCTAGTTTTGTCACAAACATGCTTTTAAAGGAAACACTGATATACCATTTAGACAGGAAGTCTTGCGGGGTACTGGCTAGATTGAAATTACAGCTTAGGATCAACAATGGCCTGTATGCAAAAGGTACAGATGGAATGTTTTAAGCTTTGATGACATTGTCTTCAAAGGTAAGGATGGAATGTTTTAGGCTTTGAAGACATTGTTTTCAAAGGTAAGGATGGGGTGGGATGTTGTAAGCCTTGATGGCAACATCTTCACAAGTAAAGAAGGAATGATTTAAGCTTTGAGGCATCATCTTCAAAGGCAAGGATGGAAGGTTTTAAGCTTTGATAGCATCATCTTCTAAAGCAAGGATGGATTGTTTTATGCTTTAATGGCATCATCTTCAAAGGCAAGGATGGAATGTTTTAAGCTTTGATGACGTCATCTTCAAAGGTAAGGATGGAATGTTTTAAACTATGATTGCATCATCTTCACAGGCAAGGGAGGAACGTTTTAAGCTTTGATGGCATCATCCTCAAAGGTAAGGATGGAACGTTTTAAAACAGTAAATATTAATGACTTAAGAGTTATTAAGATAGCATGTTAGAAATATTGCCATATAAACTGTCTCACCAATCTCTTTGCCAAGCCCAGAGTTTCGGAGCGACCCCGCAGACGACACCACGGCGCAGCTCTTGTACGGTCCCAGGTCTGAGGTCAGCTGCTGCAGCGGCAGCTGGGCAGCCCACGGCAGCAACGAGAACGGATGGAGGTCAGGGGTCAAAGTTAGGACCTCAACCTTTTCCTTCAGCTGGCAAAGGAGCTCTGGGCCACTCAGCTTGGGTCTGCTGGACACACCCCCAGGACCGGAGACCTGGACGCCGTATTTATTCATTGCCTGAATGACATTCAAAGAAAGAGACAAAGATGGAGACAAACAAGAAAACACTTGGTGGTGAAGATTCTTTAAATCACATGACAGAGGATTAGAGCCACTGAAAAAACAATCCATAATTGAATATTTTTTTAATACTGACTTTAATCTCAGATTTTTTTAACTTCAATCTCAGAATTCTGACTTTAATCTCAGATTTCTAACTTTAATCTCATAATTCTGACTTAAATTTCAGATTTCTGACTTTAATCTTAGATTTCGAACTTTAACTTCAAATTTATGAATGTAATCTCAGATTTCAAACTTTAATCTCAGATTTCTCACTTAAATCTCAGAACTCCAAGTTTGATCTCAGATTTTGGACATTAATCTCAGATTTTGGAGTTTAATCTCAGATTTCTAACTTTTATCTCAGATTTCTAACTTTTATCTCAGATTTCTGATTTTAATCTCAGATTTCTGACTTTAATCTCAGATTTCTAACTTTAATCTCAGATTCTGATTTTAATCTCAGATTTCTGACTTTAATCTCAGATTTCTAGCTTTAATCTCAGATTTCCGATTTTAATTTCAGATGTCTAACTTTAATCTCAAATTTCTGAGTGGAATGGAAATATGTAAAAGTGTTTTTTTTTTAATGTGGTTTAGCTTAAAGTTGTCTGGGCTGTCAGCCCCAAATAGAATTCTAGTAGATGTATAAATTTTAGAGGAACTGAGGTGGAGTTCTAGGCTTGGAATACTGAGATGATGGGTGTGTGTGTGTGTGGGTGTGTGTGTGGGTGTGTGTGTGATAGAATGTTGGGACTCTCTTAGTAAGATCAAAACAAATGTCTCCTGGAGAACAGCATGGCAACAATGGGCAGAGCTAGCGTGACTGGTCTGTTTATGTCAAATCTTTCTTAGGAATTCTATCTTCACATTTCTCTTCTGGACCGTAAACACTCACCTGGTAATTCTGAACCACCTTCCTGAGTCTGTTTCCCAGCATGCTACTGGACATCTCGTCATCCCACACCTCCCCCAGGAGCCCGTTAGGCCCGAAGAACTCTGCGTCCCCGTTTCTGCCGCTCAGCTCGCCCTTCCGTCTGCCTCCAAACAGGGTCTCCAGTGCACGAGTGAAGGGGCGCGGAAGCATCCGGGTGAAAAACCCAGACGGCTCTCTATCTCTGGTCTTTCTCTTGGGCGTCGCCTCCAACGCTTCCTGGGTTCTGTTAGGAGAGGAGAGGACTGGGATTGGGCGGTGAGGGTCACCTGGGACGACACCTGGGAGCTTCTGGGGGTCAATGTACATGGGCTTGGCACCGCCTCGCAGCACCTGAGGGGGTCAGAGTACAATGTGAGTGCAACAGGTCCAACATGAAGGATTAATATTTCTCCAGCATTTTTTAAAGAGGACAACACTCATCAGTGGACAAGATTTCTATTTTTGGTCTTTGGAGCAGAGCTGATGAGCTTCCACTTTAACACCTGTCTGTAAAGAGGAAGTTACTCTAATACCTGTTGACATTTTTTAGACCTGAAGAAAGTGGTGAGAGACTTTTATAGCTAAAGCTAACCATGCTCACAGTCGTTGATCTATTGATCAGCTAAAATGATGCATGAACACTCTCAGAGTAGAACTACAAGTCCCAGTCCTTTTGTGATTTTTCTGATTGGATGCTCTTTGAACCATCATGACAGTGTAGCATGCAGCTCACCTTGATGACAGAGTGTGTTCGAGGCTGGGCTCGGGTTCTCGCCCGAACCCCGAAGATGGCGTCAGTGACGGGCACGCTGTTTTCAGCACAGATGGCGTAGAGCAGAGCCATGGAGACGCAGAAGAAGGCCATGCAGATAGCTCCACGGCGAGCCCGACGCCTTAGACGCCACAACAGGCTGACTCTGTCCATCGCCGCTCCGGGGATCTGCAGAGCACACGGACGGTCAGACAAAAGCACCGAAACCACAGAAGGGACTTGGAAGAAGGAAGGTGGTGTGGACTTAAATCAACATAAAGGGGAGGTACAGCTTCAGAGAGACCACAATCCCCCTACTAAGAGGAAATGATCGGGTTTATATTTTTAAATACTGACACATTTTAGTTTAGTTAGCAGGTTAGGTCTTTACTGGGATTTACTGCAGAAACTAGTCCTGTTTGAGCTTTTAAGCCAAAAAGACACAAGTTTAGTCTGCCTAACTTAATCCTACCTATGGTCATGTAATGTGCAACCCCAATTCCAAAAAAGTCAGGTCGCTTCGTAAAATGTAAATGAAAACAGAAGTCAATGATTTTCAAATTTTATAAACCCATATTTCATGTTCAAGCTTTTGTTGCCCTGTCCCTACTTTTTTGAGGTGTGTTCTCTTGGCTGTGATTTCCAGCCCCAAAGGAACAGCAGTGTCATAAATGTTAAAAATCAGAGTTAAAGTTAAAGCTGGTTTATTTAAAGTCTCTTTTATTTCAAACAAAATCAAAGAAGAAGCTTACAGTGCAGAAGGCCAGGGTCGAAAACTGAGAATTAAACCAACCAAACTGGTGCAGAAATTATCCAAAAGTCCAAAAAAATGTAAAGTCCAAAGAGCAAAGGTCAGAGTAAATGCCACAAAGCAAACCTGAGAGATGAATAAATCTCATCTAGTATGGGTGATCAAAATCAGGGCTGGGTACCTGATCCTACCAATGAGGCAGACAAAAGCAGGATGCTCAGAGTCTGAAACTACAGATGAGCTATAACGTGCAAACAAAAAAAGGGGCTGACAGCTGATCCCAGCTGTGGCCTGGAGACTGGGCAGAGCCGCAGAGCAACCACAGGTGAACCTGAAGAGTCTGAGACATTAGGTCCTAAACCTCCTGGGTCAGAGGATGGAGGATGGAGGCGTGCAGGCTAGGAGGGTGTTAGAAGGCCAGAGTTCAACCACAACATTATTGACCCAAACACCCACCACCAACTGAACAGATTCTCCCACTCAGCAGCGCACACGCTGAGAATAAATCTCTGCTTATCGGTGACTCTACACTGAGAAATGTGAACTTAAATATCCCCGACCAGTGTTCACTGTGTTTTCTCTTCTATGTGATATAAAGGGGGAAACTCGTGACTTGATTAGTGAACATCAGGACCTGGATTTTGCAGCAGGAATCACACAAAATGTGTTCCACATAAAATCATAACTGTACAATCATTTTTACAGCAACCCTATGTGTCAGACTGTAAATGTCTGCACAGTCGAGGGAATGATAAAAGGTCACAGCAGAGGAGTGTTAGTCTGGATCATTACAGCATCCGCTCCCAGAAACACACGAAGAAGAAAACAGAGGTCAAACTGAGTAATGAAAGCAAAAGGTAGTGACAGTCAGAAACTTCTGTTGTTTGGTGACCCCCTTTGCTCCATCTTGTCCTGTATTTACACTCTGGTTATGGATAGGTAGTGATCCTGAACATGCTGCTGAATTTAATAATCAGTCACAGAACTCAGTCTGAATCCTGTCTCTGGAAATAGTCATGTAAGGCACGTTTGGTCTGCATGCAGTAAATCTAACTCTGCTTCTGTGTCATAGATGACGAAAATCATCAATAATCTTTTGTTTGCTTTTAAAGGTCAAATAGAGACATCAGGATTCTACCAGTCTGTTTTTACATAAAGGTTGAAAACTATCTGTGTGTGTTGATGTGCTGTATAAAGGTCAGACTGGGATAAAAACAGCCGTATTCATGCATTCCTTTTGATCCGAGTGCTGCAGCCCTATGTAGTGGTCAACGGGAACTGCTTCAGTCTTCGAAGCTGTGAATATGCAGATTTGTATATCATGATCAAGCCAATGGTTACTCTGAAACCCACTCTAGTCATGTTTCCTCTTAGCCACGCCTCTTTCTCCTAAAATGACTCTGATTGGTCCTGACCGGACTGACCAGCTAGACAGATCTTCCTGGTACCTGAACAATCCATCACCTTCTGGATAAAGCAGCAGCTCAAATGCAAAACCTCTATAACGATGATTCTCAACTGCCCTGGTCCCAGGACCCATCACCTCCATAACGACAAATCCTGACTCCTATTTCTTACATTTTTCAATCACAACTAAATGTTTTCATGAAAAATGGAGCAGTTTGAACTTAAGATGAACAAAGATGCACAGGAATAAAGAGACAGAGATATGTCCTTCAAAAAAAAGCACATTATAAACCATGGGTCATTAACCCTTGGAGGTCCACTAGCTATTTTGCCATTTCATTAATTTTCTTTTGACAAAATAAATCCCTCAGGCAATGTAAACCATATTCATGTTTGGTATGATCTTTTTGGCACTGCCTTGACTTTATAAAATGAAAACTATATTTTTTAAAGTTTATTTTACTGATATCGGGCCTCCAAAAACACAACACAAAATTGATTTTTTTTTAAATTGATATTTAAACAATATATTGTAATTTTTAAAAGAAATAACAATGTGTTGAAATGATGAAAAAATACCAGTGCTAGTCCTGTACAGGACTGTCCACTGTCCCCTGTGTAACATTAATTTTTATATCGAATTAAAATGATCATATTTCTGGTTTTACTTGGTTTATTGACATCAAACAATAACTGAAAGAAAGCTGAAAGATCATGCTTTCCACACGAAGTGATTGCAATGAGAAGCATGGCTTTGTTTTCATGCTGTCATGTGACAAAAGTAGCACATGATGAAAACATGCCAGCATGATAGGGGACCCCTAAGAGTTACCTACATTTCTAAAATAGCCAGGCTTTTCCTTGATGGATGCTTTGGGGGCTGGACTTTCAAATAAATGTGTAATTATTTTTTCATTTTAAAAAACACATAAAAACAATTACAAAGTCAGCTTATTATCACCTCAAGAATATTTCTAGGATTAAAGAACTAATGTTGCAGCAGGACCTTGAAAAACTTATCCATGCATTTATCTTTAGTCAAGTTGACCACTGTAACAATATCTTTACTGGTCTGCCTAAAAAGTCAATCAGACAGCTGCAGGTGATCCAGAATGCCGCTGCTCGAGTCCTCACCAAGACCAAGAGAGTGGACCACATCACTCCTGTTCTGAGGTCTCTACACTGGCTCCCTGTCTCTCAGAGAATAGTCCTGTTAGCTTATAAAGCACTGAATGGTTTAGGCTCAGAGACCTTCTAGTCCAGTATGAACCATCCAGACTGCTCTGGTCGTCTGGTGCAGGTCCGCTTTGTGTCCCAAGAGCCAGAACTAAACATGGAGAATCAGCATTCAGTTTCTATGTCTATATATCTGGAACAAACTCCCAGAAAACATCAGGTCTGCTGAAAGTCTGAGCTCTTTTAATCAAGGTTGAAGACACACCTGTTCACTGCTGCTTTTGACTAAAAAGCTATCATTTTTCCAATTTTCTATTTTCACTCCAAATCTGCACTGTAACTTTTACTCTAATATCTGTGTTTTTATCTTTTGTGGGTTTTATTTGCTGTTTTTAATCACTTTTTAATTTTTTTTCTTTTAAAATTTTTTATTGTCTTTCTTTTTCCCTTTGTCATAGTATTTTAATGTCCTGTGTGAAGCACTTTGAATTGCCTTGTTGCTGAAATGTGCTATACAAGTACACTTGCCTAAATAACCTTTTTTAAAATATTTTATTTCATTTTAAATGTATGCCATTTTTAGCCTTTTAAAGTAAGCTCAGTCCCTATACCATAACCAGCCACAAGGGGGCAATTGAGATATTTTAGCTGAATGCATTGGACAGTTGTGTTCTCCATTACTGAGTTCGGTTCTAATATGGTCTGCCCTGATTGGATAAAAACTTGTGCAAAGGAAAGGTATTTAGTTTTGATTCTCAGGCAGGAAAACGCTTGAGGCCAAAAGAAAACTCTTATTTAAATCTAGAATGAACTAAAAATATGTGTTTATCACACATCGTAAAGGCTAACAATTGGTGACAAGTGGATTTCTATGAAATCAATCTGGACATGTTTTGTAAATCTTAATTGTTTTTTTAAAACAGCTGTAGGAAATGTTTAAAAAGATGCTCTATATGCAACAACCTACTTTTTTCCTCTGCATATTTCTGAATTTAATAACATTCTGGGGGCTGGATGGGAAGATGTAGGGGGCCTGATTTGGCCCTTAGAGACATTTTACCACTTATTTTTGTTCTAGACACACATGTACACATGCAGCTTGTCTTTGTGATTATGTCTTCAGTCCCATCTCATTTATATCATTAATATAAAAACGTCTAAGGGAAAGCGTCCCGGTGGAAAATGATCATACACAGACCAAAAACCAACAACCATCCACACAGATAAACGCCGCAAGCGGAACACTCAGAAATACTGTTTGTTTTTAAAATCAGCCTCTTTAATGAGCAAAATACAGATTTCCCTCTGACTTCCTGTTTCTCTTACTGTAAGGGAAAGAGAAAAACAGCAAAGAGGAATAAGGACAGTGGAGCGTGCCATCAGAGCCTCGGGTGATGAGTGAAGTCAGGGAGAAAGATGAAGAGGAGGAAGAGGAGGAGGAGGAGGAGGAGGATGGCGTTGCTCACCAGAGGAAAGATGAATCCCCTGTAAAGAAAAGAGGAGGGAAAGCAGGACGAGAAAGGCCCGGAGAGGATAAAAGAGGAAGAAACAGAGGAGGACTTTACAGGAGTCATGGTTGTACTCTGTCCCACAATGCACGGCTGATCCTAGTGCGTTGAAAGCGACTGTCGGTTATGCTTGATGGAAGTAAGTCGGTAGACGGCGGTCTGAACCTAATAACTGGTTATTCCACCCTTGTGATAACTGTCAGTGAGTCTTTCACATCACTGTGGAGGAGTGCTGTCCCACTCTTCGTTGCAGAATTGTTTTCCAGCATGAACGGCCTGTTTAAGGTCATGCCACAGCATCTCAGATTTAAGTCCAGATTTTGACTCGGCCACTCCAGACCCTTCATTTAGTTTTTAGTCCATTCAGAGGTGGACTTGCTGGTGTATTTGGGATCACTGTCCTGCTGCATAACCGCAGTGTGCTTGAGCTTGAGGTCATGAACTGATGGCCAGACATTCTCCTTCAGGATTTTCTGATAGAAAGCAGAATTCATTGTTAAGTGGTCCAGGTCCTGGTCCAGACCATCGCACTACCACCACCACGTTTGACTCCTGGACACACACCTTCCAGAAAGTTCTGCCTTTGTCTGGTCAGTCCACATAATATTTTCCCAAAAACATGCATTGGGAAAAACACTGCGTGCAAGTTTGGAGTAATTTTGGTAGGCTGGTCACTCCTAAGAAGGCTCACCATGGTTAAAAGTTTTCCCCATTTGTGGAAAGGGTTACAAAGACATTTTAAGGCTTTGGGACTCCAGCAAATCACACTGAGAGCCATTATCCACAAACGGAGAAAAACTGTGAACAGTGGTAATTCTTCCCAGGATTGGCCAACCTACCAAAATGGTTCCAAGAGCAACGGCCGACTCATCCGGGAGGTCCCAGAAGAACCCAGAACAACATCTCAAAGGTATGGGTGGAATGTTTATGAGCTTTGATGACATTATCATCAAAGGCACAGGTGTATTTTGGTGACGCTAGGGATGTTGGGGCCTTTTTGCCAACAAGGAACAGTCAGCATAGGAACAGGATTGTTCACAAGAGAGGTGAACTTTCCCAGGAATAACCGGCCCACCAAAATGGCTCTAAGAGCGCACAGGTGACTCATCCAGGAGGTCCCAAAAGAACCCTGTACATCATCTAAAGATCATTAAAGGTATAGGTGGGATGTTTTATAACCTCTGATGACATCATTTTTTAAAGGAAAGGGTGGGATGTTTTATAAGCTTTGATGACGTCATCTTTAAAGGAAAGGGTGGGATGTTTTATAAGCTTTGATGACGTCATCTTTAAAGGAAAGGGAGGGATGTTTTATTAGATTTGATGACTTCATCTTTAAAGGAAAGGGTGGGATGTTTTATAAGCTTTGATGACGTCATCTTTAAAGGAAAGGGTGGGATGTTTTATAAGCTTTGATGACGTCATCTTTAAAGGAAAGGGAGGGATGTTTTATTAGCTTTGATGACTTCATCTTTAAAGGAAAGGGTGGGATGTTTTATAACCTCTGATGACATAATTTTTTAAAGGAAAGGGTGGGATGTTTTATAAGCTTTGATGACGTCATCTTTAAAGGAAAGGGTGGGATGTTTTATAACCTCTGATGACATCATTTTTTTAAAGGAAAGGGTGGGATGTTTTATAAGCTTTGATGATGTTATCTTTAAAGGAAAAGGTAGAATGTTTTATAAGCTTCAATGACATCATTTTCAAAGGCAGATGACGAAATGTTTGTGAAGCTGGGGAAGCTCAGAAAGTCTGGGCACACCCCTGAAACCCACGACTAAGTCCCGTGGGTTTGTTGTTGAAACCGAGGTGTGTCACGTAGCAGAATGGACAGGTACGTGCAGGTGTTCCTCTCATTTGACTGCGTATAAACACGGTCAGTGTCATTTCACTTCAGCACCTCATTTTCCTGTAATCATTAAACTCTCTCTGTGAGCCATGACTAACCCAAATACCCAGCCCCAGCAGCTGCAGGATGACTTTAACGTTTGGTAACATTGTTTAAATCTCTGTCCCTGTTTGGATTTAGGCCTGTGAGAGACAGAAGACCTCTGCCCTCAGAAGCCCTCTAAAGCTCAATTCAACCACAGTAACAACTCTTAACCCTTGACTTGGATCACTGATGTCAAACAGGGTGCTGATTTAGGCTCAAATGAACCCCCCGGGAAGGTCTCCAAACCAGCTGCTGCTGGGTCAAAGTGGTCTGGATCTCTCTGAAGGGCCCTTAAATATTCTGTAAATGACTGTCCCAGAGAAAAACCCAAAGCCCAAATAACCATGATGTCATTACATAAGTGACTGTTTTATGCCTCTATGCCAGCATCTTCCAGGCCACCCATTGGTCTGTCCCATACGCTGAGCATGGGAAGTACTTGTGAGTGATATCTCAAGAACCAGGGGTGCAATTTAACTCACACTTTAGGTCAGTGTGTCTACTTTTATATGTCCATGTAAACCCTTCACAATGTGTTAGCATCAGTATCATATAGCATTAGACCCTCTGCTTTCACATCCACAGGCTTTTGAAAAACACAAGTAGAAGCGAAGGGGAGGGAGAAGAGGCTAACAATCTCAACATGTGAATCCCTTAGTACAGTGGTTCTCAACCTTTTCAGCCCGCGACCCCCAAAATAAAGGTGCCAGAGAGCAGGGGCCACTGTACCTGAAATGGGATGAACAGCCATGCAGATTCAAGAACAGTCATGAGAAGACAGTGCTGCCCATAAGGGGGATAAATGGGTGGACTTTCTGGGACCCAGCAAAACTGGGGGCCCATGGAGGTCAAGAAAATCATGGTCCATTATAAAGTTAGCTAGATATCCATATCCATATTTTATACTTAACCTGAATAATAAGCACTGTTAACATAGCAACAGATATCTTTTTAAGTCATTTTTGCTGTAGTATACAGTCATCTTAAAAAATGTAAATCCATTGAAATAGAATTGAAATAGTAAAAAAAAAAAAAAAAAGCCCAAAAAAGGCGGGGAAGGTGGTGAAATGGGATTTTAGAAGTAGCAGAAATGGGTTAGAAGTGGCATATATTTGATAACAGTGGCAAAAAGAACAAAAAAAGGCAAAAATGGGTTGAAGTGGCAAAACAGGCACAAAAAGTGGTAAAAGGGGATAAAAAAGTGGCAGAAATAGGTTAAACGTGACAAAAATTGGGGAAATGGGATTTCAAAGTGGGAAAATGTGCTTTGAACTGGCAAAAATGGGTTAGCTGGGGCAGATAAATAGGCAGAAATGGGTTGAACTGGTCAAAATGGGCATATCAAACAGTAAAATGTGGTTGGAATGGGCAAAAATGGGAGTAAAATGCAATAAGAAGGGGTTGATAGTGGCAATAATGGATCAACAGAGGCAAGAATTGGTTGAGAAGTAAAAAGGCAGTAAAAAGTGGTGTAAAGGGTTTAAAATTGAAAAAAATGGGTTTGGAGTGGCAAAAAATTTTGGTAAAAAGGGATAAAAATGGGTGAAAATTGAGTAAAGTGGCAAAAATCCGTCCGAATTGTGCAAAATTGATGAAAAGTGGCAAATAATAGTAACGAAAAAATTACTTCAAAAGTATTCACCATTTTTATAAGGCATCTGGCAACCCTCTCTTAGTGTTTCGCGACCCCCAGGTTGAGAACCACTGCCTTAGACGATCCCTGTAGACAAATCAGTCTCGGACAGAAAGGTATCTGACTTCAGACCAAAAAGTCTTTGGAAGACAAGATGTCAGCCTTTAGTCACAGGAAAAAAGGCATCAGGCTCAGATTTCCCAAAGAAGGTCATCAGATTCAGACAAAATGGCATTAAAAAAAAGATAAGGATCAGACGAAAAGGTTCAGTCTTCAGAGGACATGTTCTTACAAGAAAGGCATCAGACTTTAGACAACACAGTCCCAGGATGAAGTTGCAAGACCTCAGATGAAAAGGCAACAGACAGAAAAGTCTCAGGACAATTATAAGACTAGGAAGGAAAGTGCCAGGTAAAAAGAAATCAGACCATGAGGGAATCTATAGAATGTTTCCTCAGGGCTAACCTCCAGCCTCTACAAACAGCGGCGGTGCTGCGACCCACCAGCGAATCGTACTGCGAGTAAATTGCTCCCTCTCTTGTCAGTCTGAGCGGTCCCACTCTAGTCAGGGTCTGGCCAAATAAGCACAAGCAAAAGGTCATCAGGAGGTCAGATGGTCACAGGGCCGCAACAGTGCCATTGGTGAGGAAAAGTGAAACCACAGATTCGTTTTAGCAAACAATAACCTTTTAACTGCAGGTGTTCACCCACGGTAGAAGCAATAAAATCATGAAATCAGGTCCAAATGAATGGCAAACCAACCCCAAAAAGGCAAAATAATCCACTGTTAACTATTAACTATTCCAGCGTGAACCCAAGTTCCCCTGTGACTTCTGCCCTCTTGTGTCAGGCTGATCGAGATGCTTCCAGTGTGTAAGGTCGCTCGCCTACAGTCGGAGCAGAACCGTGGCGCTGTGGAGTGTTAGAAAATGTGAGGAAGGAACAGGAATAGAGCTTATTTAGAGATGACCATAACTTCTATGTTTGATAGGTGTACAAATGCTTGCCAAAACCCCTTAAAATAACTGCCTCATTTTAACATAATTGGCACAGGAAAGTATCAAAATGTTGAAATGCACTGCAGTAAATGAGAGGAGAATTACAGTAAAGAACATTACCCTATGGATCCAAAAACACACACATGACTGCACAATATTCTGCATACGAGTGCAAAGAGCTTTTCGAATCAATACAGAGCTGCTGCTGCTGTGTTATTTCTATACTTAATGTAGAGTCGATGGTTTGAACACAGCCACAGGCTCCACACGCTGCTGTCTGACATGAAAAAACAGCACCATGATGGCTGTTCTGTCAGAAATGCACAGTGACCATCTCTGGATTCTCTTGTGAGTTCTTTGAGTGAAAGAAATAAATAAGCTGATGGTTCCTTTTTTTAAAATAAGGCCTTTTAAAAGAGCTGCTAAGACTTCGCTCATCTTTACTATCAAGGTAGAAATTTAAATATTCTCCTCAGGATTTCTTCACTTCAGAGAGAGTGCAGGTGAAGTTGATTTTTGTGGTGATGATACTTATCAATACTTAATATGATGCTGTGTGAACCAGAGGCAAGCTCTGAAGCTTCTCAAAAAGCAGTAAAAATCAAACTTGTCACATTTTAGATGCAGATATCATTTGAAGTCTGTGTGACTGTAAAGTGACGCTGTGGGAGTCTGAAATGCAGAGACGCTGGAACATTTCCTGCAGTATGAAATAAACAGTGACAGGCCATCGGTGACTTCTCCTCCTCAGAAGAATGAATCCCTTTGAGTCCAGATCAGTGTGAATGAACCATCTGCACTTCCAGCTGAGATAAACCACACTGAAAAGACCAAGAGGATTCCAATGGCTGACCTCTGGGGAGAAAATAAAAAGGCTTTAGGGGGAAACCAGCTGCTTCCACTTGGCTTCAACTGAAGGAGGAAGATGTCTGCTGACTCAGCACCACTACTAGAAAACAGCACTTTGAAAATCTGAATGTTAATGAGGCTGTCTGTACAAGAAAGCAGGATCCTCCATTTTTGATTGAAACATAAAGAAACAACAATGGACATTAAAATCCACAGAAAGAAAGGACGATTTCAATCCTAAATCCTTTAAATGAACAACAAAAGACACAATCATCTTCAGGGTAACTAAAGCCAGAGTTTGATTAAAGAGTAAATAAAGCCAGAATTTGATTTATAGAGTAACTAAAGCCAGAGTTTTATTTATAGAGTAACTAAAGCCAGAGTTTTATTATGGAGTAACTTAAGCCAGAATTTGATGAAAGAATATCTAAAGCCAGAGTTTGAATACAGAGTAACTAAAGCCAGAGTTTGATTTATAGAGTAACTAAAGCCAGAGTTTGATTAAAGAGTAACTAAAGCCAGAGTTTTTTTATAGAGTAACTAAAGCCAGAACTTGATTGGAGATCAACTAAAGCCAGAGTTTGATTTATAGAGTAACTAAACCCAGAGTTTGATTAAAGAGTAACTAAAGCCAGAGTTTTATTTATAGAGTAACTAAAGCCAGAGTTCGATTAAAGAGAAGCTAAACCCAGAGTGTTTTTTATTTATAGAGTAACTAAAGCCAGAGTTCGATTAAAGAGTAACTAAAGCCAGAGTTATTTTTGTAGAGTAACTAAAGCCAGATTTTGATTAAAGAGTAGCTAAACTCAGAGTTTGATTAAAGAGTATCTAAAGCCAGAGTTTGATTAAAGAGTAACTAAAGCCAGAGTTCGATTAGAGAGTAACTAAAGCCAGAGTTTCATTTGTAGAGTAACTAAAGCCAGATTTTGATTAAAGAGTAGCTAAACTCAGAGTTTGATTAAAGAGTATCTAAAGCCAGAGTTTGATTAAAGAGTAACTAAAGCCAGAGTTCGATTAGAGAGTAAATAAAGCCAGAGTTTCATTTGTAGAGTAACTAAAGCCAGATTTTGATTAAAGAGTAGCTAAACTCAGAGTTTGATTAAAGAGTAACTAAAGCCAGAGTTTGATTTATAGAGTAACTAAAGCCAGAGTTTGATTTATAGAGTAACTAAAGCCAGAGTTATTTTTTTATTTATAGAGTAACGAAAGCCAGAGTTATTTTTTTATTTATAGAGTAACTAAAGCCAGAGTTTGATTAAAGAGTAGCTAAACTCAGAGTTTGATTAAAGAGTAACTAAAGCCAGAGTTTGATTTATAAAGTAACTAAAGCCAGAGTTTGATTTATAGTGTAACTAAAGCCAGAGTTTGATTTATAGAGTAACTAAAGCCAGAGTTTGATTTATAGAGTAACTAAAGCCAGAGTTTGATTAAAGAGTAACTAAAGCCAGAGTTTTATTTATAGAGTAACTAAAGCCAGAGTTTTATTTATAGAGTAACTAAAGCCAGAGTTATTTTTTTATTTATAGAGTAACTAAAGCCGGAGTTCTATTAGAGAGTAAATAAAGCCAGAGTTATTTTTGTAGAGTAACTAAAGCCAGATTTTGATTAAAGAGTAGCTAAACTCAGAGTTTGATTAAAGAGTATCTAAAGCCAGAGTTTGATTAAAGAGTAACTAAAGCCAGAGTTCGATTAGAGAGTAAATAAAGCCAGAGTTTCATTTGTAGAGTAACTAAAGCCAGATTTTGATTAAAGAGTAGCTAAACTCAGAGTTTGATTAAAGAGTAACTAAAGCCAGAGTTTGATTTATAGAGTAACTAAAGCCAGAGTTTGATTTATAGAGTAACTAAAGCCAGAGTTTTATTTATAGAGTAACTAAAGCCAGAGTTTGATTAAAGAGTAACTAAAGCCAGAGTTTTATTTATAGAGTAACTAAAGCCAGAGTTATTTTTTTATTTATAGAGTAACGAAAGCCAGAGTTATTTTTTTATTTATAGAGTAACTAAAGCCAGAGTTTGATTAAAGAGTAACTAAAGCCAGAGTTTTATTTATAGAGTAACTAAAGCTAGAACTTGATTGGAGAGCAACGAAAGCCAGAGTTTGATTTATAGAGTAACTAAAGCCAGAGTTTTTCTTTTTTATTTATAGAGTAACTAAAGCCAAGGTTTGATTAAAGAGTAACTTAAGCCAGAATTTGATTGAAGAGTAACTAAAGCCAGAGTTTGATTACAGAGTAACTAAAGCCAGAGTTTGATTACAGAGTAACTAAAGCCAGAGTTTGATTAGAGAGTAACTAAAGCCAGAGTTTTATTTATAGAGTAACTAAAGCCAGAGTTTGATTTATAGAGTAACTAAAGCCAGAGTTTGAGGGGGTGTCTGTTGTTCTATTTACTTCAGAATTCCCATGTCGGAGCTGGGAATGACGCCTGAGTTGAAAGCGTTCCAGTTGCTCTGAGCTCGAGAGAGAAAGTGACAGAGCCGGTGTTTGGCGCTACTTTGTTTTTGTGCTCACTGGGTGAATGGTTACGGTCTGGGATAAACTCTGCTATGGGTGGACATTTTTGATGAAGCAGCAGAAACAGTCAGAAGGTTAGAAAACAGCCAGACTTTGTTGAAACGTCCCACAAGGAAACGTGCAGTAATAAACGAGGATGTCAGAGCTGTGAATGATTGTTCATGTAAGATGTGGCTGTCAGCCTTGAACACAGCCACCAGAGGATGGGACGCCTGTCGGCTCCTGTGAGTGAGTGAATAAAAGAAATGAAAGTATTAATATAAGGGCTGAATCACTGCAGCGCTGCAGGCTTTAAAGCTTCAGACAGATGGTGGTGTCACCAGATATCTGCTTAAAGATGTCGCCCTAAATCCCCCGCCTTAACGCACACACTACAGCCAGAAGAGCGCTGTGTTATGCACGGGCCCGCGGAGCCATCAAGTACCCAAGATTAAAAGGTAGGACTGTGTGTTTTAATCTGTCGGGGAGGAAGAGGAAGAGCGTGAGGTGGCTGTGTACGTGTCAGCAGCAGAACTCTGAATCAAACAGGAGAGATCTTTGATGCTTACTGTCCACATTAATGCTTCCACTCCTCCATCAGAGAGCAAATCCCTGCTGATTTATGTTTACAGGGCTTGATCCATAAACGGGCTGTGCTGCTTCTGTGACCCCTAGCATTCAAGCTAGCAGTAATGAATGATCATAATTCAATTAAAATGGATAAAAAGACGTTCAATATTGGTTTTACTGGTGTGGATTTAATCATTAAAGTCCCCAAAAGTCACACAAGTTCCAGGCTCGCTGAAAATGCTGCTGTAGGGGATCCAAAGACATCAATAGCATCAATGGGAAGGCAAAAAAAGAGGAAAAACAAGTAAGAGGCAATAATTTATGGTTCAAAAGTTATTTAACTTTTGGTAAACTGTGTCACTTCTTGTTGTGTACGACAGTGCCGGTCTGGAAGGCATTTTAACAATCATATTAGAGCAAAACTGTAAGGCAGCCACCATTCTCAGCTGCTGTCAACAAGTCAAACAAAAAAAGGGACAGAAAATAAGAGACGGAGTGCTGCTAAAGGAAAAACTCAGAGTGACAGAATATGAAAAATCTGTGACAAAGACTGAGCGGCAGAAAGTGAAATTCCACTCACAGAAAACAAGACAAGGAAGCCCGGAAATAAGCGAAAAGTAAAATACTTTACTAATGTTTTACAATTAACAAAAAACAAGTGAAGAAAAAAGTGTCAAAAAGGAGAAACTCAAATAAAAAATATGTGGAAAAAACGTAAAAATAAGAGACTGAAAATGAAAAACGTGATGAAAAATGACTGACAGAAAGTGAAAATCCTCCTATAAAAAATAAAACAAACAATGAAAAAGGAAACAACAAGAGATGGACAATAAGAATATTTTTTCATTAAACACTTTTGACTCTTAGCTTAATGTCATATTCCCTGAAATGGACACGGGCACTTTTCCTCCACGTTCTGCTTTTTAGACGATAAATGGAAATTAGCTTGTTTTTGATATTTTTTACTTATTTTAAGATGAAACAAAAATCTGATCAGATTTTTGATCAGACTGATCAGAGGAAGTTAAAGAGAAAATCTAGATTTTCCACAAATAAATTTTATTGAATAAATTCTTTCTATTTATGGGCCAGGCCTAGATTCACTATCTCTGCAGGAGGTGTAAGTCAGTGTGGATGTGTTCTTACTGTCATCAGACCGTAGGCTTCCTCACACTGAAACCACAGAGCCGTCGAGCTTCTCGCTCTAAATCTGCTGCTAACTAGATGTAAACCACAGAGCAGACGCATGAAGCGGTATTAGGTAGCACACATCAGACGAGTCTCACAGACACAGGAAGCAAAGTGAGGCTGATTCTGGACTCTAATGTGATAAATCTGCTGTTGGTGCATTGACACTGAGGAAAAAAAGGCTGTTATGTAAGCCGATAACCTGAGAGCGTCTCTGCTCTGACTTTGACCGACAGGTGAACTCTGAGTGACACAAAAAAAAAACAGGATGAATCAAAACTGAACGTGTCTTTTGAGACTAGAACGTCCCAGTTTGTTCCCTATACTCTAGTTGTTAGAAGTCACATGATCCTGATGACAGTCGAATGTCAGACAGAGGGTAGAAAGTGAGGGAGTGTGGCTGGGAGTCAGTGGGAGTAAAGACTGGCCTGCATGCAAGGATGGAATGTTTACAAGCTTTAATGGTGTCATCTTCAAAGGCAAGGATGTTTTATAAACACTAAAGGATGACATCATCTTCAAAGGCAAGGCTGGAAAGTTTATAAGCTATGATGACATCATCTTCAGTGGCGAGGATGTTTTATAAATATTTAAGGATGACATAAAAGGCAAGGATGGAATGTTGGTGAAGCTGGGGCTCATTCCCTCCATTTCTGCCAGATAGTAGACTGTAGTTGGCAAGTGACAAAAAGGAGGGTTTCCCTTGTCCTCACCTGGACTCACACATGGGGCGATTGGTTCGCTGAGCAAGACTGTGTGGTGCCTGGTATCTGAGCATGCGGACTAAAGTCTTCGGATGTTTGGTCCTTCTGGTCTTACTACACTCTTATGAGAACTGGATGTTGACCAATGGCCAGAGGAACTGGCTGGACTCCTATGTGACAACTTTTCATCAGGGCCTGGTGCAGGATTGAACAATTGATTCTCAGGAGGCCAGAGCAGTACAGGACCAAGGCTGACATGGTGAAGTGCTGAACCGGCATATACACCCATACCTGACCTGAATTCTGTCAGAAGGCTCCCTGTGGTAAAATGCTTCACCTCATATACACATTTGCACTAATGAATGTGAACTATTTCAAATGACCTTTCTTTACCATATCTAAAGCTGCCCACATCCTTGCATATTTTCTCATCATGTCTAGTCAGCATTTGTGCATCCTTTGTGCATCTTGCAACCACACTATCAATGCACACAGACTTGTTTATACTGGGAAAATACCTAACAGGAGCTTGTACACACCCAAATTTTAATTTTTCATACTTTTTTCCAGTTTGATTTATTCTTTCTATTGAAAGTTTCATTCCTGTACACTTAGAGCAAAGCTAACCAGGGTTAAATTTCTTGCTGTGTGATCATACTTGGCCAATAAAGCTGATTTCCTCCAGGATCCCTCCAGGGTCCACAAAGTGGCACATTGCTGTCAAAATTCAACGTGGATTTGAATCATTTCAAGCAGAACTGCAGCATACACGCAGCACTACAGGCTCGGAGTATGTGGGATTAGCAGGTTGGATTTACTTCGAAAAGATTTTTTTAAGGTGGAAAAGTCACGTCCAACAGCAGCAGCCCTATCTTATGTTTATGCCGTTTGTTAAAAGGAGCTGAACACATATGTATCCCAGAGCACGTACCTCATAGAGAGACGTGCTTTTATTTTGTTGTTGCTGTTTCTGATTATTTTTCCAATGAAATAAAACAATAATGAGTAAGCAGTTTCTCCTCCATTCAGGCCTTCTTGCAGACGTCTTAAATTTCCTTCCAGTCGTCTGTTATGACTCTTCTCTTTGTAGCAGCTGTGCTTAAATCTGCATAATTCATGGTACTGTAGGTGTATCAGAGTGATGAATGAATCATGGCAGCGTCAGTAACTGTTACTACTGTTGAAGCCGTGAGTCATCAGGAGGCTCACATTTCTGAAGAAAACCGCTGCAGCTCTCTAACACTGAGAACAGATTTTCAGATCTTTACTCTGTGGATGAGACTGAGCTGTGATGTTACCTTGTAAGCCATGGTGAGTGTGCTAGCGCTCGCAGTGTTGCTGTTGTTGTTGCTTAGAAACAGGCTGCAGCCTTCAGGTTCCCCTCATCGCCTCTATGGACAAAGAGATAAATATAAAGTTAATACATGGAGCCAGCTTTGGGTATGAGGTGATGTAACATGAACACAAAGACAGACTTATCCAACTCCTAAACTTACAAAAGCTTTTCATATGTCTCACACCCTCAAAAAGCTCTAAAGATGAACTCCAACAGAGCTGCTGTACTCTAGGTAAACATGGTGTAGCTGGTATTTAACCTCTGTGTTTGAGTGTTTCTTTGTTCACTGTTCCTAGATTACAACCTCTGCTTCTCTAAGTAAATGTCTGTTTGTTGAATCTCCCCACTGGCACCAATTAATCTGAGGGTAGATGATAATTTACCTGTAATGTCATCTGACTGCATCATCATGTCGTTGATGCATGACCGATGTTCACTAGTGGAATCAAGAGGGCGACAGCCTCTCCTCTTCTGGTGCCATGTGTTTGAACGAATGCTGTGAAAAATTCCACACTGTGATGCCCCAGTGTTAGCTCAACACAGAGTCTTCTCTCAGTCCACAAAAGGGGAAAATGGCCCTTTAAGGCACCCGTCCAGCAAGTTTAATGTGAAAAAGGGCCTCCTTAGGTGGCCTTCAGGTGGACTGAAGATGATAAAGTGCCCCCTCAGGCATCCTCCAGTTTAAAAAACATGACAAAGTGCCCTTCCAGTGGTCAAAATGAAACAAAGCGGCATCTAGGGTTAGTGTAAAATGCCCTTTAAGTTGAATCAATGTGATTAAGTGCCCCCCCACCCCCATAAGGTTCCTTTCTAGTGGACTTAAAATGACAAAGTGTCCTCCAGAGTCGAAGACTACAGCCAAGACCTGCCCTCTTTGTAATGTCTCTTGAGATAGCCTTGGTTATGATTTGATGCTACCTAAATAAAAAGTGATTGATGGATTGCTTAGTTGGTTGATTGATTGAATGATTGGCTGGTTGATAAATCAATCAATCCATTCATTAATCGATTAATTTTTTTCTTTGGCTAATTTGTCGACTAATTGGATAACTGATTCCTTGGTTGATTGAATGATTGGTTGGTTGATTGACTGATTTACTGAATAACTGGTTGGTTGGTTGGTTGATAAATCACCCTTCCAGTGGACTTAACAACGCTCCAGCTGGTTGCTCTTCCAGCTGACAAAGAAAAGTTGAACACATATCCACTACAGGTGAAAATGTGATAAAGTGCCATTGATTTCTCTGACTAAACTACTCTTTCACTGTTGTTTATCTTTCTGAAATAAATGGTCAAGTAATCACTGATTCCTCGTCTATTGTACTATAAAGTTGTTCTTTGGAAAGCAAACAGCTTTTCAAAGAAAGGTCTATTCTATCTTTAATCTTCACTTTAAAAAATGCTGCTGCTTTCAGTTTAATTACACCACAGTATCATCTAAAAACAGTGAGTTTCACATCCTTATATCTGCTGAGAAATGCAAACATCTGAAAAAAACATTTTATAACTGATAAATGCTGTGTTTTCTTCCCTTTCTATCATGTTTATATGTCTGCTGGTTTCCCCTTTTTTATTTACTCCCTAGCACTTTTTCCCCCTTCTTTAAGTCCTTTTATTGTGTTTGTGTATTTTTCTTCTACAAACCCAGTGCCAAAAAAGTTGGGTCACTTGGTAAAACAGACATTTTACCATCAGTGTTAATTTTGGCAGCTATTTTAATTTTAGTCTTTAGAGGAAATGTCTTTTAGTTTTAGTCACATTTTAGTCATTTCAACCCTTTTTAGTTTTAGTCCATAAAAAGTCCTCTCATTTTAGTCTTTACTTTTAGTCCAAGCATTTATGTTCTTACCTAAATCTGGTACCAAATCATGGTAGCATATTCTCTGCACTCTGCCAAACCTGGGGTCCCTGCTTTCTACAGCTAAGAAGGAAAACGGATACAAATGCATTTTGTCGGCAGATTTACCACCAGTAAAGAAATATCACAGATTTTGAATGTCCGACAAAAACTACATTACATTTTTGTCTAGTTTTAGTCATCATGATGAACACTAAACTTACTTTTGTCAGTTTTAGTCATCACAGATCTATTTTTGTTAGTCTCAGGCTAGTGTTGGTCATAGAAAAAAGGCTGTCAACAAACTTTTTTAGTCATAGTTTTAGTCGACAAAAATTAACACCATTTACCATTTCATGAAAAACGTTTGCTCATTTTTATTTTGACAATAATGAGGTTACTTGTCATCAGGTCAGTATAATGGCTGGGTATAAAAGGAGCATTTTAGAGAGACAGAGTCTCTCAGGAGTAAAGATGGGCAGACGCTCACCAATCTGTGAAAAACTGAGTCTAAAAATTGTGGAACAATTTCAGAAAAATGTTCCTCAAAGTAAAATAGTAAAGACTCCCACTATCTACAGTGCAAAATATGACAAAAGACTCAGAGAACCTGGAGAAATCTCTGTGAGGGACAGGGCTGAAGGGGCCCTCAGGGGCCACATCATTAAAAACAGGCATGATTCTGTACTTGAAATCACTACATGGGCTCAGGAGCACTTCCAGAAACCACTGTCTGTCAACACAGTTGGCCGTGCCATCCACAAATGACAGTTAAAGCTGGATCACTGGGAGAGGAAGCCATATGGCATAAGCCATAGGATCCAGAAACACCACAAAACAGAAAACATTTTAGTGCATCAAAAAGGAAAAATCCAGCAGAGAAGACCCAGGACTGTTGAGGGGCTAGAATCCTACATCAGACAAGAATGGGACAACATTCCTCACCCATCAGCTGGTCTCCTCACTTCCCAAATGTTTACAGACTGTTGTTAAAAGAAGATGGGAAGCTACACAATGGTAAACACGGTCCTGTCCCTACTTTTTTGAGATGTGTTGTGGCCATCAAATTCAGAATGAGCTAATATTTTTCATGAAATGGTAAAATGTCTCAGTTTAACTTCTGCCATGTTGTTTCTGTTCTACTGTGAATTAAATTGGGGTTTATGAGATTTGACAGTCATTGTTTGTATTTAAAAAAATGTAAAACAATGACAGAAAAGGCGTGATAACGGATGGAGAAGATAGAAAACAGAGAAAATATTTTTTAACACTTCATTTTTTAGAAAAATATTTGAAATTATATCAATTTAAAATATGAAATGATGAGAAAAAATACGGCTTAATAAGAGTTAAAAATGAATTAAAAATGAATAATATATCAATCTGTGAATATATTAAAATGTAGGATTAAAGTTAATAAATAAAACGTTAAATACGACGGTTTTTTTAATGTACGGACGTGTTTTAAGTAACAATTCCTGAAATACAGCAGCTAATACAGGGCAGATATAAATATTGGCAGGCCATAGTCAGAGACCACGCATGTCAACTAGGATCAGTATAAGATCAAGACAAGGCTTCGGATCAATATTTGTATCGATAAATTGATGGATTGATTCGTTTACCCTCCTCCATCATCTCTATCTTAAGCTCTTCTTGGGTGTTACGTTCGTATTTGCTGACCTGTGTTAAGTGATGCTCCACCGTTACTAGCCACTGAGCCGTGTCGTTCCTGAGATTTGTCGTCGCTACGGTACCGAGCAGGTTGTTGTTCCCGCCGCCATGTTCCCCATCAGTCCCACCGCTGTCCGTCCGTCCGCTCCGAGGCCGCTGTCGGTGTCCGGTGGCATTTGGAGAAGTACGAACCGGATCCGTGTCCCTCTCTCTCTCTCTCTCTCTCTCTCTCCCTCTGTTACCCCACCGTGAGAGCTGGCTGCACTCAGCGACAAGTTAGAGCAGAGGAGGACACGCGTTTCCGCTCAGGTTTTCAAAATAAGAGCAGAGAGTGACCGTTCAGAGTGAACACATTCAAACAGATTCTAACAAATTAGTAAATAATATCGTTCAAATTAATTACGGCTACAATAAAGCTCTATGTACATTAATACATATCAAACAGGAACATTCAATCTGCCCTCTACTTAACCTTTATTGGTTTTTTTACCGATGACATGCAGGAAAGGTGCCACAGATATGAATTTGCACTGCTTGGATGACTATAGCTTCTAAACAGTCAAGGATGAGTAACTTTGGTTAGTCCCACTATTTTTTTAAAGAATTGCAGAATGCTCTCAATTTAACAAGTAGTGTGACCTGTAAAGAACAAATGTACAGCTTTCACCACAACTTATTAAACAGACTCAACTGCAAAAAGTAACACGCATTTTAATTAACTAACCATGAAATTAAGTCAATTATTTCTGCTTATGAATGCTTTTCACTAGAACTGTCAAGGTTAATTAAGGTAAACAATTAGTGCACTATTTTTTATTGAGATTAATCTCATGTGTTATCGTCCTTTTCACCACAATTTGTTTAATTCCTCTCAGTGTCTCCCTGAGATTAATTGTGATCAACTACAGAAATTGTTAGATTAATTGCAATTAAAAATTGCAATCTTTTTAACATATTGATGGTTCTACTGTTTTTACTCACGTCTCCATATAGCTGCATTTAGTGATGCATATAGAATATATTTACAGTGGTGCATTTTGATTAATTAATGATTGGGGTGAAAATGCCATTAAAAATTTAAACTGATTAATATATCTGTATTGTTCCAACTGTGAAGTTTGGTGGAGGAGGGATAATGGTATGGGGCTGTTTTTCAGTGCTTAGGCTAGACCCCTTATCTCCAGTGAAGGCCAATCTTGATGCTTCAGCATACCAAGATATTCTAGACAATGCTATGCTTCCAACTGTGTGCCAACAGTTTGGGGAAGGCCCTTTTCTATTCCAGCATGACTGAGACCCAGAGCACAAAGAAGGACTATAGAGACATGGTTTGATGAGTTCAGAGTCCTGACCTCAACCCCATCCAGCACCTTTGGGATGAACTGGAACAGAGATTGTGAGCCAGGCCTTCTGGTCCAACATCAGTGCCTGACCTCATAAATGCTCAACAGAATGAATGGGCACACACTCCCACAGAAACACTCCAGAATCTTGCGGAAAGCTTTCCAAGAAGAGTGGAGGATTTTAGAGCTGCTAAGGGGGCCAACTTCATATTGAAGTACATGGATTTGTCATTACAGTCCCTGTTGGTGGAATGAGCAGGCGGCCGAATACTTTTGTCCAAATATTTTCTATGGGAGTTTTATCATCAGAAACTCATTACTGATATCTACCTTCTCCTCTCACTCCTGTGTGCTGTCTCCTTTTGCACACTGCCCTGCAGTCTCATGTCCTTATATGGGCATAAAAGGGGCGTTTCTTTATGCCATTTAGGAGAAATGTGCACATGCTTCCAGCTTACGAGCATGAGTCATTTATCAGCTTTAGAACACAGCAAAGTACTATTCAGCAACGTGAGGACTATGAGAACCTTAAGAACAAACTTAAGAAAAGTCTAATATATGGTGAATGAGGTCCAGTGTGCTTTGTTACCACAGGAACCTTGGTCTGAATTTAGTCCTGGAGTATAAAATCCTTGAAGTGTCTCTGCTCACAAAGACCCAGGAACCATGGGGGATGGGGCTGCTGCTGAACGTTTCTGATTGGTAACTAGGTCACTGACTCTGCCAACGACTCTTAAACCCAGGTCATTAGCATGCTAATGGTCCACAAACATTTCTCTCCAGTCAGTTTTAGAGCTGAAGCCTTTCAGAGGAGACAAAACCTTTTCAGAACCCTTAACAGAACCAAGCATCGTGTTTGGGTCAAACTTTGGAAAACCTGAATGACTGTAAACATGCACAGATATTTGATGAGATTATGACCAAATTTTATATTTCATACGGTGTCTGTACCCGATCCAGACCCTTCATCACAACATCCAAATAAAAAAGGTCTAAATCTGAATGTCTAGATTGAAACTGCAGTTTCTGCTGCATCCATCCACTAATCTGTTTATACCATCCATCCATCCATCCAGCTGTATATACCATCCATCCATTAATCTGTATTTACCATCCATCAGTCCATTCATCCATCCATCTGCATGTACCATCCATCCATCCATCCATCTGCATGTACCATCCATCCATGCATCCATCCATCCAGCCAGCCAGCCATCCATCTGTATATACCATCCATCAATCAAGCCATCCATCCATCCATCCATCCATCAATCATCCATCCATCCATCTGCATGTACCATCCATCCATCCATCCATCCATCAATCTGCATGTACCATCCATTCATCCATCCATTAATCTGTATATACCATCCATCCATCAATCCATCCATCCATCATTCATCCATCCATCCATCTATCATTATACCATCCATCCATTCATCTGTGTATACCACCCATCTATCCAAACATTTGTGCGAGGTTTGATTACAGATCTGAAAAATTGCAACCCAGAGTAGAGCTGGTGCTCCTTTAAACCAAAGGGAGTCAGTTGAGGTGGTTCAAGCACCAGATGCCTCCTTGTTTCATCCCTGTGAAGGTCATTTAGGCTTGTCTAACTGGGAGGAGACCCCTGGGCAGACCAGGAACTCTCTGGAAGGATAATATATCCCAGCTGGTCTGATAACACCCCAGAATCTCCAAGGAGGAACTGAAACATTGCCTTGGGAAGGGATGTTTGGGTTGACTTGCTTTACCTCTGCCACTGGGACCTGACCCTGGATACAAGGAAGAAGCTGGATGGATGGATCACATTTTTGCTCAATTAGAGCAGACCTAATATAAAATTTTAAATAACTGTATAATGATTGAAGGCATAAATGTGAATCGTGTATATCTAAGTTTTTAGAAACTAAATTCTTGTAATTAGGAATATCTTCATTTATTATTCTTTTTAATATGTAATTGAACATTTTTATCCTGAAGCAACATTTTATAGCTGAAAACATGTTGTTGATGTAGCATCATTCAAAAAATATTCTGTTTTCCTCATGGGACACCACAAATTTGAAACTCAGGGGTTGTTTTATTTTGAAAGGCAGGGATAAGCATACCACATCCTGTTTTCTCTGGTTTGAATCTTTATAACTTGACGGATCTCTCTGCAGCAGCCAAGACACGCAATCTCTCTGCAGAGGAGAGAAGAAGAGGCTCAAGAGGAGGCAGAGGGCATCTTTACTCTTCACCACAGACCTCCGTCCTGTCCAGAGAACCACACATATCACCACAAACCCGTTTTTTAAGGAAACATGGGGAGTTTTCAAGGATGATGGTGACATTTCTTATTCTATTATCAACCATTATGTGTTTTTTAAATGGTTGTTCGTGTAAAAATAGGGCTGGTGTTGAAATAGGTATCTTTCATTGTTCAGTAAGGAGATGAAAGTTTACTGAAAGAGCGTCAGTAGTAATTAAAGGAACTCAGAGTGCATTACAGAGCCAAAACAGCATTTAAACCATTATGATCTAAGAAAGACACGATGTTAAAGCCAGAGGAGGTTTGAAGGGTTCTCCTGTCCTCATTTTCAACACAAAACCTTAACATTTTCCCAGTCTAGAGTCCCGGCTACCATTCCAATCACAGCCAGGCTCTGATTTACACAAGAGGATTAGGGCCACTGAACAGTTTTTGTTTGTGATATCCAACCTTTTCTTCGAATTATGAGATAAAGAGAAAATCTAATGTTTTTGGTAGAATTCTGAGATTAAAATCAGAATGCTGACGTTCTCTGACTATAATCTCAAAATTCTGTTATAAATGTCGGAATTCTGACTTTGATCTTAGAAGAAGGGGGCTCCAGAAGACTTACCCCTTTATCCCTAGGTAAGCTTTACTATAGAGACAAGCAGGACTGTGTTTTCATACCAACATTAGTAGATGCTCCTAAGCTCTCTCATATGAAGGTCCTGGGCACTGCCACTGACATTTTTTGTTCTACCTATGCAAAAAAAAACAACTCGGGAACTGCCTTTACATGTGCAGTACCCCTCCTATCAAGAAATAAAAATCGCAAAATCGGTGTTTCCTGACCGGGAATCGAACCCGGGCCGCGGCGGTGAGAGCGCCGAATCCTAACCACTAGACCACCAGGGACTGTGATTGCAATTACTACAACGTTACTTTTATATACGTAATCATAGCTGCTGTTGAGTCTATAGTGTAACTTATAGTCGTCTTTTATTATCAAGGACGATGTTTACGAAAACTCCCTTCATTTAACGGTTATATATTTGTGACGTATCGGCTCTCATGTGCTGGTACTGTACCCCAAAATTTGTTCCGTTGGTGGCTAAGAACGTAAACAGTCTCCGTATCGACAACAAAAAAATGCCTCAGTGAATGTCTCCATATACAATTTTGTTCAAACGATGTATCTGAACAATACCCAGAGAGTAAATTTTATTGCTTTCTGTGACACCAGTTAACATGGTATATCTTTTAACCATAACACTGTTAATACGGCAAATATAGTCAAGCGGCTAACGTTACTGTAGGCTACACTGTATTTGTTTATTTACTCACTTGACGGCTCACTGAGGCTGTTTTTAGTCGGGTAAATAAACTCTATTCCAATCTACCCTTTAAAGAGAATAGCTTCTTATTGGCTTTGTCGTGTTAGTCTAAGTTAGATGGGTTACTAGTGTTGCCTCGAGAAGCTAGCTTAGCTTAGCTTGTATGCTAGCTGCTCTTTGCTAGGACTCCCCTGGTTTAGGTTTGAGCATTAGCAAAATTTAAGACATAAAACAACAAATATCAAATCAAAACTTTGTCGCCGTTCAAGAATGAGATTCTGTTCATATATGTTAGGGTTTGTGATGTGGTTTCAGGACCTCGTGGCGCAACGGTAGCGCGTCTGACTCCAGATCAGAAGGTTGCGTGTTCAAATCACGTCGGGGTCAAACTTTTTCATTTTGTGTCTTTGAATTTATACGTCAGCAGAGATCCAGGTCACATATGCAAATACTACTGAAAACTGGTGAATTAACAGCTATAAACAATGAAGACAGCCTTCGCCTGAATTTTACATGAACTCTTCTTGCATTTGTACACAGGAAGAAAATTATTCTAATTTAAATTCCAAAACAATTGAGCCAAAAGGCCATATAGTTGAAAAAAAATTGCAAGAGTTTCAGTCCAAACCTGCAGGTGTGAGTCGGGTGATTACAAAGAAAAACTCTCCATATACATTATTCAGAGCACGCAGAGAAATGTCAACTTTCAACATTTTTTATTATCTGTGGTCGATTAAGACACTTAAGTGCATTCTACCCTGCCTTTTAAAATGATGTCATCAATGCTTATTCAATATCCCATCCTTGCCTTAAAAATGATGTCATCAAAGCTTATTCAACATTCCCTGCTTGCCTTTGAGGGTCATTAGATGTTGTACTGGCTTCTTTTGGGACTTCCTGGATTAGTCCTTGCGCTCTTGGAGTCATTTTGGCAGGCTCACCACTCCTGGGAAGGTTCACCACTGTCCCCAGTTTTCTCCATTTGTGGATAATGACTCTCAGCGTGGTTTGCTGGGGCCCAAAGCCTTAGAAAGGTCTCTGTAACCCTTTCATACTGATAGATGTCAGTGACTTTGTGTCTCATCTGTTCTTGAATTTCTTCAGACGGTTCCATGATGCGTTGGAGATCTTTTAGCCTACTTCACTGTCAGACAGGTTCTATTTAAGGGATATTCCTATAGTGATATGTATTTTCCCTGCAGAATTGCTGAATCCTCTGTGATTTGATGAATTACACATCTTTCTTTCCTGGTTATTAATCTTTATATCTAGTGGTTTTCATAACCTGCCAGACAAAGGGATAACTGGATCACCTGTGTTAAAATCAGCCTTTTTGTCTTTCACATCCTCATTCTTGTTTCTAAATTCACCATGACTTTAACCTTGGTGTTATTTTAAAGACAGACCTACTTTCACTGTAACCTACATCCTTATTTCTGGATTTAAACTAAGGGTTGTCCTATAAAACCTGGAAAACCTCGCCTGCTTTGCTCTTCGAAATAATTAAATGAGGTATTGTGTCTTAAAATGCCCCAAAGATGATTCACAGGAATTTTTTTCTCTTGAGTAAAAAAAAAATCATCAAAACTCCAGAAAGAAAAGCTTCACTCTGTTTTATTATTGCAAACACATTTGAGGCAAATAAATAAAAATGATCAAAAACATAGTCAGAAATAGAACTCACACAGTCATGAGCAGGAATATAAAACTCCTTTTTTCCCAATCCTTTTATGAACATTAAAGCCAAATAAATTCAGCTCTTATTTAGAAATGGAAAATATACTGTAGCTTGTTTTTCTTGCAGCTAAGAGCGAGGTAGAGCAAAACACAAGGTCTCCAGGAGTGCTGAAGAGTTAAATCCATGTAAATATTCTCATTTTGCAAACAGGAGACCTGAGCGCAGAGATAAAGTCAGAACAAACCCAGACAGAGGTCGTTTCATCTGTCTTTGACTCTTCTCGTGACCAGCAGATGGCGCCAATAAACATACGACACAAAACTGGAGTTGCAAATCTTGTTAAGTACACCAAAACAGACAGAGTTGGACATATAACAGCCTTATATTTCTTTTTCACATAGCAAACATCTGCACTATTGTGTAAAAATGATAAAAAGCTGATAATTGTAGACATCAGTACCATAAAGACATTCCTAACACACCATCCTCACTGTAAATAGTCCCAACAGATCCATTATGGTGCACATTATTCCCTTTCTGCAAAGAGCAAATGCTGAAGAAATTAGCTTTAAAACATGAAACTTTCCAAAAAAGTTGGGTCGCTGTGGAAAAAGGTAAAAAAAAAAAAAAGAAAAAGAAAAAAAAAGAAAAAAGAAAAGAGTCGATGATTGTCAAATCTCACAAACCCATATTCAGTTCCCAATTTTTGGGGAACTGAAATGTTTATTTCACTTTCTAATGAAATGCAAAAAATATCTAAATTTCCATAAAATTCAACACATTTTTTTTTAATCTCATTTGATACATTAGGTGTTTTTGCTAACTGATAATCCACTTGAGGGCATTTTCATCATTTATCAGATTGTATTCAGAAGATTTTTAAAAAGTTATTTATGATCATTTTAATTAGATAGAGGTATCATAAAAGTTTGTATCAAATATGATACAACAGGGTTTAAGGGGATAATTCTGATTTTGATTGCAGCAACACATTTCTGAAAAGTAGGGACAGGGAAACAAAAGGCTGGTAAGTGGTACTCATGAAAAGCAGCTGGAGGAGCATTTTACAACTAATCAGGTTAATTATCAACAGGACAGAGACATGACTGGGTATTAAGAGAGGCAGAGTCTCTCAGAAGTAAAGATACACAGAGATTCACCAACCTGTGAAACACTGAGTCTAAAAATAATGGAAGAAGTTAAGAAAAATATTCCTCAATGCAAAATAGGGAAGACCTCGAATCTCCCTCCATCTACAGTCCATAATATCATCAACAGATTCAGAGAATCTGGAGAAATCTCTGTGAGGGACAAGGCTGGAGGGGCCCTCAGGGGCCACTGCATTAAAAACACTCGTGATTCTGTACTGAAATCACTGCATGGGCTCAGGAACACTTCCTGAAATCACTGTCTACCAACACAGTTGGCTGTGCCATCCACAAATGACAGTTAAAGCTGGATCATGGAGAGAAGAAGCCATATGTGAACAGGATCCAGAAACACCGCCGTCTTCTCTGGACCAAAGCTCATTTAACATGGACTGAGGAAACATGGAAAACTGTTCTGTGGTCAGAGGAAACCACAGATGTCGTGTCCTGTGGCCTAAAAAGGAGAGGGAGCATCCAGCTTGTTCTCCTGGCTCAGTTCTAAAGCCTGCATCTCTGATGGTATGGGGTTGCATTAGTGCCTATGGGCTGGGCAGCTTACACTTCTGTAAAGGATCTATCAATGCTGAAAAGTAGAGAGAGGTTTTAGAGCAACATTATGCTCCCATCCAGACAATGTCTCTGTCAGGGAAGGCCTTGACTGTTTCAGCAAGGCGATGCTAAACCACATACCACATCCATCACAACAGCATGGCTTCACAGGAGAAGACTCCGGGTCCTGAACTGGTCTGCCTGCAGTCCAGACCTTTCATCAATAGAAAACATTTGGAGCATCAGAAAAGGAAAAATCCAGCAAAGAGGACCCAGGACTGTTGAGCAGCTAGAATCCTACATCAGACAAGAATGGGAAAACATTCCTCTCCCACCAACTGGTCTCCTCACTTCTCAGACGTTTACAGACTGTTGCTAAAAGAAGATGGGAAGCTACACAATGGTGGCCCCGCCCCTACTTTTTTTAGATGTGTTGCTGCCATCAAATTCAAAGTTAGTGAACATTTTTCATGAAATGATAAAATGTCCCAGTTTAACATCTGACGTGTTCTTTATGTTCTATTGTGGGTTTATGAGATTAAACAGACATTGTTTTTATTTATATCCTACACAGTGTACCAACTTTTTTGGGATTTGGGTTGTATATATTTACAGCAAATTAACTAGTTGTTTTTGATGTATTTGAAGAGACTTTAAGTGACACATCTTTGGTTTCAGTCCTCACTGAGTTGTTTTGATGGTGATGACTTGTTCTGAGTCCAACTAAGAAAAAGTTTTAAACCCTTTAGACAAAACCAGACTAGGAACTGTTTTCACACCATTTAGGACCATTTATGACTGTGAAATGAAAAAAAAAAACACCTTTAAACATTTTTAACCTCGACCTCTCATCGTTTTAACTCTTGATTTTCAAACATCTGGACAGATCAAAGCAGATAAATCAGAAGATGTTTTCGTGACTTTTACACTTTGACCTGTGACAGGCGGATGCTGACTTTCTTGCGGGTGTTGGCGCTGCAGCGCTCCATGATGAGCTCAGCGCTCGGCCGAGGAGGGATGACCGGGGCCTCCTTCTTCAGCTCGCCCTCCAAGTTAGAGCCAGACTGCTCTGGGATGTTATCTGTTGGTTTGAAAACACAGAAAGTATGTTTACACACTGAGCTGAGCTTTGGCTATTGCTCTATTCCCATGTTTAACTGTCTTTGTCCCAGTGTAGGACATGCAGAGCACGACAATTGGTTTACTCTAGAAAGCATGTCGGCCTCCACTACCCTAGGTGGTGATATCCCCCCTTTTAGCCTGTAAATATCAGCCTGTTTAGCACTTAAATCTGCAATAGAAGTATCTCATATTTCTGATATTTCTGTGTCTCCACAGAGGATGATGATGGTTGCGTTACTCTGAGGCTCAGGCCAGGCTGTAAGGTCAGGAGAGTGGGCTCTAGGAGTCTCTCCTCTCTTCCTGGGCTGACCCTCTTTAGTTAGACCAGAGCCAGTCAAGGCTTTTTTTTCACAGCATGCGTGTCTTTTTGCCTGCTGATGTTTACAGTTCCATTTGTACAGATGCAGATAATAATGATGCCAACATATAAATGAAGCTCAGCATCAATTCATGCAGGACATGGTAGTCTGTTCAGGTGTTCTGGTGGATATTCATGGCGAGGGTTTATTAGACTTTTAAACTCTGGTGTGATATAAATCAAATGATGTCGACTATAATAAAAACATACAAATTAGAAGTCGTAGGCACCCAGTGATGGCTAAATTCATGTTTTTAACTCTCAAAAGTTGTAAGCCAACCCCTACACGTTGTCTATGTCTCACAAATATGTTGACCCAGCGGTTCTATCTCTATATTCTCTGTCTAGAATCAGTGTGGTTACCCTGGTTCTTCCTCTCCCTCAGCGGCGACTTTGTGGCGTTCCTGGAGTTCCTGTTCTCAGCTCGGAGGCCACCTTTCTGCTGGAGGTAACGGCGGCTGTTCCTGCGGTACGTGTCCTGGCTGATCCGCTGGCGAGCTCGACTGTGGATGCTCTTGGCGTTGCTGATGGACGACCTGAGAGGGAAGGACAAATGAGGTATTCTGGTCAGTACAGGTGGCCTCTATTGCTGTGACAGTGTTTACCAGGAAGGACATTTTTAACAGAGACATTATTTATTTAACAGTTCTCTATTTAAAAAAGAGGGCGTGGCAGAGGAAGTCAACACATTTAATCCTAAACTCTGCGTGACTTCTACTTCACAAAAGGCATGCATGTGCAGTTTTTAAGGTGTGATCTGTGACCGACCTGCGTGGTGGTGGTTTCTGTCTCTGCACGTTCAGCCGCTGGGCTTCATATATTTCCTTCTTGCCAGCTTTTTGTAGAAACATGGAAGGGAAATGGCCGGTCTCTTCTCCTTTCCTGTTAAAAAAATACAAGATATTACAACTGAATCTTAGGGAAACCCCAAGCATTTTTCAACCTCAGCCTTGATGGAAAGTTTCAGACATAGTGGGTGTAAAAACGTTGGAAAACCACTGATTAAAGGAAAAGACTTCAGCTAACATAGCTCTGTCTTTAAAAACGTATTCAAACAAGCAGCCAAAACTTACAACTAAAATAAGGCCAATATTGACAGCCAATATAGAGTGGGATTTAGAGCTAATGTAGGCAAATATATATACAGCTAATACAGGCTGACATTAACAGCTGATATAGACCGATATTTAAAGCTGATAGAGACTGATATTTATAATAAATATAGACTGATATTTACAGCTGATATAGACTGATATTTAAATCTGACATAGACTGATATTTACGGCTGATATAGACTGATATTTACAGCTGATTTAAACACATATTTACAGTAGATATAGCGTGATATTTACAGCTGATATAGATTGATATTTACAGCTGATATCAACATATATTTTCAGCTAATATAGGCTGATATTTACGGCTGATATAGACTGATATTTACAGCTGATATAGACTGATATTTACAGCTGATACAGACTGATATTCACAGCTCACATAGGCTGATATTTTTGGCCTATAGCTGATCTACTGCATGTGTTTCTCTGCAGACCATACCTGACCACCCACCAGCCGTCCAGCAGTTTGTGAATCACCTCGATGGTCTCTCCCATCTCCAGAGAGATCTCATCCTTCTGCTCAGCCTTGTAGGCTTTGATGGTGACATGTAGCTCTCCTGCAGAGACACACGACCACACAGCAGTTAGAAACCCTCACAGGAAGACTGAGGAGGACATTTTAGTCTGAAAACTGAAGAACCGGCGCACCTTCATAGTCTGGTTCAGCTTCCTCCGCCTCCTCTGGTGTGTCCAGAGGCTCCAGGTACGAAGCAGGGACCCAACCATGCTTAGACTCACACTGACAGAACCACCATCCTGAACAGAACAACAGGGACAGAGACAGATCGAAACAGTGGCGTCGTTTAAGAAGAATTTAAAAATAGAGAGTGCATTAGTTTGACTGAAAACAGTGCTGTAGCTACCGTTCTGGTTCTTCTCCACTATCTCCACCAGGTCTCCGGTGTGCAGGTTGATCTCATGTTTGGACGTCTTGTCAAAGTCCGCGATCACCCTGTAGGTGTCCAGGATGATGGGGCTGGAAATCTCTAGGAGGTTCAAAAACATTGGTGTCTTATTTTGGGACTTTATGAGGAAAAAATGAATCTGGGTCCTGTTTCATCAAGCTTACAGAGTAAATTAGAGCTTAAGTTATTCATATAATGGAAGCAACCATGATTCAGAATCAGATAAGACCAGAGGAAAAGAGCTTAATTGACATTTTTAATATTTGTTTCAGAAAGGTCTGAAATGAAGGTGTGTTCTGAACACGTTGGTTGAAAAGTCACTATCTCACTCCTTTAACAGAAGCTTCCTGGTGCACCAACCTTTCTGCTCCTTTAAATGGGACTCTTACCTGATGCGTTGCCTCTCGCCAGCTCTCTAGACTCCACAAAGTTCTCGTTTCTTTTCAACCTAAAGACAAAATCAGAACTATTTTAGTCCTGGTATATTCAATCAACACATACTGACCATGTTTACATCAGCTGAAACAAGAGAGCAGATATGTGGTAAGATAAATCTAAAGTGTATGAATAAGTCATGTAAAAGATTAGTCAAAGATTAAGGTGTTCAAGTTCAATTTGGATAAAGCTAACCAAAAGTTGAATCCAGTTAAAGCTGCAAGCAGCAATAGGGGCCCGTTCACCTTCACGTAGGTCAGGGCCTCAGAAATACCGAAAAATTAAAAGAAACATAAATCAAAATGCCAGTCATATTTTTGTTTTAGGATAATTTTCCAAGAGGCTTTTTTGTAGGTCTTGATCTGATACGCATGCCCACCAGTTTTCAAAATCCTACTTAGGAGGAAACTCCTAAGTTTCATAGCTGTGCAAGAGTTTCAAGCCCTGCAAAATCCTGTTCCATTTCCTGTTTCATGGTGAACAATACATCACCATGGCTCCACTTCAGTGTAGACTTTTGACCTTCAAAGAGAAGTAAAGTTCATGTTTTGGGAACTGCCAGGGTGAATTTCAGCAAGATTCAGCCAACCTTGTAGAAACTGTTTGTAGCGACCCGGGGAGTGATTACCTGTTGCCAGAGGGTGGCGCTGCAAAATTGATGAAACTTTTTCATATTGGTGTGTTCGATCACATGAAATTAGGTTCAGATATGGTGATGTAGAGCTGAGTTACTGTTTTTATGGCGAGGCCTCACAGAGACCACCACATCTGACGTAAAGTCACAGATTTTTGCAGAGAGCTGAATCAGCATCCTAAGCATCGACATCTGAGTCAACATCTAGACAAAATTGAGCACAAGTATCTTGGATGGACTTGAAACAGTAGCTTCTGCTGTAAACCACTGTGTTCCCTGCCACCAGAGGGAAACGCTGTGATCTGTGCCAGATATGAGAGTATGAATATGTTCAGGTCTGGATCCTCTACATCAGGGTTCATCAAGTACATTTGCATAAGGGCCAGATTTAGTCTCAACAGAAACTCTGGGGGCTGGATTTTCAAATACACAAAAATTAAATAAACATTTTGGTCTGATACTACAGGACATTTTTAGTCATTACCAGTGAGACCCATCCCTATTATCTATGATGCAGCAAGCCACAAGGAGACAGGCCCAACAACAGGATTGGCAGGACCCTTCAAAATCCAAGAGAATGGGCCCTCCCTAATTGTCATTTAGCGCCAACATTAACCCATTTTGACACTTTTAACCCCTTATTGATACTTTTTGCCTCTTTAACCCAATTTTTGCATGATTTTAACCCCTTTAAAACCATATTTCCTGCATCTTTTATCCCTTTTGTGCCACTCTTTTATCCATTTTTGCCACTTTTCTTCTATTTTTGCCACTTTTTAACTCCCTTTGATACATTTTTCTAACAATTTTTGCAACTTTAAAACCATTTTTCCCACTTTTAACCTATTGTTGATACTTTTTGCCCCTTAAACCCAATTTTTGCATGATTTTAACCACTGTTAAACCATGTTTCCTGCATGTTTTATCCCTTTTGTACCACTTTGTTATCCATTTTTGCCACTTTTCTTCTACTTTTGCCACTTTTAACCCCTTGTCTTTACTTTCTTGCAATATTGTTTGTCATTTGTAACCAATTTTTGATACCTTTTGCCCCTTTTTCCTCCTTTACCACTTTGTGACACATTTTAACCTCTTTTCACAACTTTTTTCTGCCAATTTTTGCAACACTTCTGCCAACCTTAACCGTTTTTTTAATATTGACTTATTTTGACAGTAAATTTCTGTAAAAACAGATCAAATGGTTAGTCATTCTAAAACTATTTCAATGTTAATTGTTTGTGGGATGGATTTAACAGCTGCAGACATTTAAAGCAAAAGGATACTCTTAAAATCATCTTTTTCTCCTTTTCTGAATTCATTGATCTTTCGGGGCCAGACAGGAAGCTTTGGGGGCCTGAGCTGGCCCCCGGACCACCAGTTGATGATCAGTGCTCTACATTCATAGACGTTTCAGTCAGATCAGACCATGTACAGCTGAGTTGTCAGCAACTTCCTGTTTCTTAAAAAACAGCACATCTGAGGGCTCGCCCCGGCCGCACCCTTCGAGTTTGTCAGCTGAGCCTTACACATTTTCATCATTACTGTCTCCTCCATGTGGAACCCAAATTTGAGCTCAATTGGATGAACTGACTTGGATGAGTTCATCTTTGATTGACCCTTCGAAGGCAAACACCACCTCCAATTTTGACCAGTTTATTCAAAATGGTGGATTTCATGCTGGAGCTCAGATTTTCCTCCAAAATACCCTAATGTAGATCACCTCAAACTGAATCTATCCGCCTGATTTGATCAGTCTAGACCCCCTATCTGTTTTTTCTTTGGTATCTTTGGTTTATAGCAAAAAGAAATATCAGCTGTGTTTTCAAAATTAAACACCAGACAGTAAATAACATGAAGTATATTATGGTCACTGGTGCACTGACGTGTTTGGGGCCGGCGGGTTCTCGTCCTCCGGTCGGACCTTGAAGAAGCTGGCCAGGTGTTTGCAGCGGGAGATGTGAGGAGGCAGGTTGATGAGCGTGCTGCAGTACTCGGACAGCGTGCTCTGTCTGGTTTCTGTCGACTTCTGGCTGTCCAACCACCGCGGCGCTGAGGACGAACAGAGAAATACACGTGACTGAGGAGCAGATGGAGGTGGAGCTATTATCAGAGATTTAGAGGACGGTGTCACATCAGGGGACCAGGGCCGATGTTTAAAATGAAAGAAAGAACTGAGGGGGAGCTGTGGTTCCTCTGATAGACGTGAAAATGACCTTATTCACTCATCAGCTCGGATCCTAATCTGAGAACCCTCGACCCTCAAAGTCTGGTCCCATCTGATCAATGTGAACACAAGTCCATCATACCCTTCATCTAAGTCTACTGTAGGAGAAGGTTCAGAGACATTCATGTGGACAAAGGCATGGAAAAACGGGGGACAAAAAACAAACAACAAGAGATGATAAACAAAAAAGTAGGGCCATAAAAAAAGAGAGACAAAAACAAGAGATGACAAACCAAAGAAACAGAAGCAAAAAGCAGTAAAAAAAAATGACAGTTAAAAAATTCTATGAGAGATGGCGAACAGAAAAAAAATGAGAGATTTGAACAAAAGAAGAGACGAAAGAAACAAGAGACAGCAAATAAACAGGACAAAGCAAAAAAACAAACGAAAACAAGAGACATGAACAAACAACAACAGTAAGAGAAGGAATGCAAGAAAAAAAAACAGGACACAAAGATAAACAAAACACAACAAACAAAAAAAAACAAGAAACTAAATACCAGACTAAACAGAGGTATGAGAGAGGGAAAACAATACAGGAAAAAAATGTGTGAGCAAAAAATGAGACAGAGCAAAAAAGAGAGATTTAAACAAAAAACAAGAGACGTATAAAAAAGAAATACAGTGAACAAAAAAAAGAGAAAAACATGAGAGAGTAGCAATGAAATGAAAAACAGAAAACAAAGACAGTACACAATAGACAGAAAACACAATACATAAGACGATAAACAGAAAACCAAGACAGAGTAAACAAATAACAAAAAAATGGAAAACAAAGTTAAAAAAGGTTTACAAGAAATGAGAGACACAAGACAACAGATTAACCCCTTAAAACCTGTTGTATCATAGTTGATACAAACTTTATGATACCTCTATCTAATCAGTAAGATCATAAATTACTAAAGAAAACTTCTGGATTCAATCTGATAAATGATAAAAATGTCCTCAAATGGATTATCAGTTACTAAAAACGCCTAATGTATCACATGAGATACACAAAATATATATGTTAAATTTTATGGAAATTTGGATATTTTTGATTCCAGTAGAAAGTGAAATAAACATCTCAGTTCCAATAAATGAGAATTTCCTGGCTATAATTTGTGTTTTCAGGCTTTAATGGGTTAAAGATAATTAACAAAAAACAAGAGATGTAAACAAAAAATGAGACATAAACAAAAACCGAGAAACTGTTAACAAAAACAAAAGACGTCAACATAAAATGAGACAAAAACAAAAAACAAGAGACGCAAACAAAAGAGAGAGACAGTGAACAAAAACAATAGAAGGAAAACAAACAAGACAGAAAATAAAAGTGAGAGAGTAAACAATGTGAAATGAAATACAAAAAACAGACAGTAAACAAACAATAATAAAATGGAAAACAAAAATAAAGAATGTTAAACAAAAAACAAGAGACATAAATGAAAAACTGGGAAATAAAATACACGTTTACAAAAAATAAGAGACACAAGACAAAAGATTGAGAGAAGTAATCAAAAAACAAGAGATGTAAACAAAAAATGACAGAGGTAGACAAAATAAGGACAAAAGCTAAACAAAAATAAGAGAAGTAAACAAAAAAGAGAGAAGGAAAAGAAAAAAACAAGAGGTGGTAAATATAAAAGGAGAAACAGGAACTAAACCAGAGATGTAAAACAGACTGGAAGGAAAAGGATGTTTATTTTTATCATCTCTTTGTTTTCTCTGAGCTGTCTGAAAAGGCGCGTGGCTCTTTTCTGTATTTTTAAACTGTGACGGAGACAGAGCTAGTTTCAGTAACAGCTGTAGAACACACCAACTGCTAACATATGCTGATGATCCTGTTATCTTCTGTAGCTCATATTCAGACATCAGTGCTCATTTATCCTGTTTCATATTGAGCTGAAATCTCCTCTCAGGAGCTTTAACAGCTGGTAAACAGAGCTTTTCTAACTCTGTCATCCAGCCGCTAAAAGCTTCAGCCGCGTTGTTTTTCGCTCTCAGAGAAGGATTTTTCCAGACCTGTGGGCTCTTTAAGCTGCTGTTGCATCATGCGTGCTTCCCTTTCTGGTCATTGCAACATTTCTGTTGGTAATTTTGTCACTAGGTGGTTTTGCAGGCTGACTTCTGCTTTCATGTAAACCGTCTCCAAACATCTGAACAGAAAGTAGAATGAAACACAAAACCTGCCCAGTATTTCTTTAAACACACCTGGCTGATGTCCTCTGATGGATGTGAAAATGACCTGTTTAAAAGTTTACTTCTTCTGATGCTGCTGCGGGTTTTAATGTTACAGAAGTAATACACAGTAGTCGCCCACATGCTGACTGCTGTGAAGTTCTGTCAGTTATTTCATGTTTATCACACCTCAGACTGACACTAGAGACAGAGACTCTCTTTGTGTTTGCTGATTGAAATAATGTAGATTTCAGGTATTTTATAATTACTTTAAAATTAACATCATACAAGCAGCAGCTCAGACCAAACACAGCCAGTGTGTAACAGAAAAAAGGAGTTCAAAAGTCATAAATGTCTGAGAACCAAAACTAAGATTTTTAACATTATGACAGTTGAAACTCAACCATTGCACTGAAGAAAATCGAATCAGTCTAGTTCTTAAAAATCATTAAATATTTCCAAGTTTAAAAGTCAAAACTTGTGAAAAAATCCTGAAATTTCAAAGTTTAAAAAGTCAAAACTTTTCTGAAAAAAACCTGAAATGTTAAAGTTTAAAAAGTCAAAGATTTATGAAAAAAATCCTACAAATACAAAGTTTAAAAAGTCAAACATTTATGAAAAAACCCTGAAATTTCAATGTTTAAAAAGTCAAAACTTTTATGAAGAAATCATGACTTTTAAAGTTTAAAAAATCAGAAGTTTCATGAAAAAAATCCTAAAACTTTAGAGTTTAAAAAGTCAAACATTTATGAAAAAATCCTGAAATTTTAAAGTTTAAAAAGTCAAAACTTTTATGAAAAGAATTATAAAATTTCAAAGCTAAAAGGTCAAAAATTTTATGAAAAAAAATCCTAAAACTTTAAAGTTTAAAAAGGCAAACATTTATGAAAAAACCCCTGAAATTTTAAAGTTTAAAAAGTCAGACAATTAGAGTACAAAAGTTTTGAATTTTTGAGATTATAAAGTCCATTGTGAAGTATAAATTTATACCAGATGAAGCCGTTTTCTTTGTACAAGTCCTCAGGCAGTGGCAATTAATGGGCTGATTTAAAAACGATGTAAAAGAAGTTGGAAAGAACAAATCAATATATATCAGTTTTTACTGTTATATATGTGTTCTGTAATTTTTGGCCCTAATACGCCGCATTAGAGGGTCTGATACAGTAGAATGTCTTTTGTCATCTCCCTCTGTGGGTAATGGTGCTCCTGCTCTCTCTCTTCTGTTCTCTCTTAAAGACAAATATTAAAAACTATGATCCGACAGGAGCAGATTATGTTCCATGTGCTTAGGAATGACATGCAGGAATGGAGCCACAGGCTTGAACTTGAACCAGGGCGACCTTACTACCAAGCCATCCGAGACGGTTTCAGGGCCGTCAGCTGCTTCCTGCTTCTATTTTCCTGCTCTCACTCTCAGCTCTCACAGCTGCCAAACATCCTTTCTATATTTCAACATGGGGATTTCAGCGCTGTTGCAGCTGTTTCTTCAGTTTTACAGCAGTAGAAAAGGAGAAGCTGAGCGACAGTTTGATAATCACAGGTTCCTATCAGAGACTATTACAGCAGGTAGGGATTTCTGACGAGGACTGGAGCTGCTTTCATTTTCTCTGGGCTGTCTCCGCGAAACAACCAAAAACTAGGGATGCTCAGTATTGGATATATGGCAGTAGTTGTTTATGATATTTAAAAATACGTTATAGCCAATGACGATGTATGATTCAGTTGATGAAGGTCTGTTGTTCAGGCCTAAAACTCCACAAACTTATCCATACATACACACTGATATTTACAGCTAATATAGATTGATATTTACAGCTAATATAGATTGATATTTACAGCTAATATAGATTGATATTTACAGCTAATATAGATTGATATTTACAACTAATATAGATTGATATTTACAGCTAATATAGGCTGATATTTACAGCTGATATAGACTGATATTGACAGCTAAAATAGACTGATATTTACAGCTAATATAGACTGATATTTAAGGCTGAAATAAACTGATATTTACAGCAGATATAGCGTAATATTTACAGCTGATATAGACTGATATTGTCAGCTGATATAGACTGAAATTTACAGCTGATATAGACTGATATTGTCAGCTGATATAGACTGATATTTACAGCTGATATAGACTGGTATTGTCAGCTGATATAGACTGATATTTACAGCTGATATAGACTGGTATTGTCAGCTGATATAGACTGATATTTACAGCTGATATAGACTGGTATTGTCAGCTGATATAGACTGATATTTACAGCTGATATAGACTGATATTGTCAGCTGATATAGACTGATATTTACAGCTGATACAGGCTGATATTTACAGCTGATATAGACTGATATTTACAATTGATATAGACTAATATTTACAGCTGATACAGGCTGATATTTACTTGGATCTTGGTGTCATGTTGGTAGGCTGGCCACTCCTGGGAAGGTTCCTCACTGTCCACAGTTTTCTCCATTTGAGGATAATGGCTCTTAGTGTGGTTGGCTGGAGTCTCAAAGCCTCATAAATGTCTTTGTAATCTTTCACACTGATAGATGTCAGTGACTCTGTCACTTTGTGTCTCATCTGTTCTTGAATTTCTTTAGATGGCTCCATGATGTGTTAGAGATCATTTGGCTTATTTCACTCTATCTGACAGGTTCTATTTAAGGGATTTATTCATCCAGCAGGTCTGGCAGTAATCAGGTCTGGGTGTGGATAGTCAAACTGAATTCAGCTTAATAAAATGATCCACAAACAAATGCAGGAAAGAATTCATTCACATAATCAGTATAAACCTGAAGCATGATTGTTTTAAAATGTAAGGTAACTGAATTTTAAACCATAAAATCATACAGTGATTATCATGATTAGGAATCTGACTGCTGTGTATTTTATACCTGGTAATTTGGGGATGATTCTGTCCTTCTTCTCTATCTGACCAGCTTCAATGGGAAACATCTCCTTGAGGGTTTTCTGTGGAATAAACATACAGCCAGAAACAACATTTTAATTATATTTATTGATTATTTTTCAGGTAAATCAAGACATTTATACTAAACCATATTTATTTGAGCTCTGAATATGACCTTAAGTTACTAAATGAACATGGAGGTGTTTAGGAGAAGAGACTGATATTTACTGAGGGAGTACGGTGCCTTGAAAAAGTATTTGCCCCTTTCTGAATTGTGATGTTTTTGCATATTTATCACACTTAAATGTTTGGGATCATAAAACCAATTTTTATATTTCACAAAGACAATCCAAGTAAATAGAAAATGCAGTGTTTGAATGATTATCCATTTTTACAAGGGGGGAACAAATCCAAACCTCACACTATGAATCAGGTTATTAGTCTTCTCATGCACACCTGTTATTTCTCACTGCATTATTAGTACTTGAAGCAGCTAAAGGCCACATTTGGACTCATGCAGACGTTATGTTGTTGACAGTTAAAGCATCCCTGCTGCTGTGTGCTGCAGCAGATTATTAATGCAACCTTTATCCTCACACTCTGAGATCGTCCTATCATACACCCCCAGTTTGATTTGTAAAAATACCACCTTTATGCAGATGACACTCAGCTATACCTGCCTTTAGACAGAACTATCGACGTCTATAAAGGTCTGCTGTATTATCTGAAGGATGCCAAGATTTTTAATATCAGCCTCAGAATGCGAAATACTGCTGGATCGCTAGAGTCGACACAGTCATTAATCCACCGTTCTCTCCGTTAAACTTCAGTCGTCTTCACCATGCCTATGCATCAGGTTCTGCCATGTGATTGGCTGGTTAGATATGAATGTTAATGAGCAGTTGAACAGGTGTGCCTAATAAAATGATCACTGATTTGTTTTAAATTTGCTGCATTTGTTTAAATTTCATCCCGATGTTTTTGTAACTCACGTGGAAGGTGTGAAACTCCGGATAGGTCCTGTAGATGAGCTTCTCTGAGAGGTCGCTCCACTTCACCATCAGCATGTACACCTAAACATTCACCAGAATCTCATTTATGATGTCAAAATTTAAGAAATAGCTGCATTTTTAGAGAGCAGCTTTCTGCTTTAGCTTCTCTGTTTGCTCAGGAACTAAACCTGGACTCTGTTGATAAAAACTCCTTAAATCTGTTGGCTTTTACAGGATCCGTTAAGTAAAGTAAATGTTTAAATCTTACAAAGTGCTGGCTGGGGAAGAAGCGCTTCTCGAAGCCCAACAGCTCCACATGTCTGACGTAGTTCTCCTCCATGGTGCCGACTGAGATGGGCAGCAGAGAGCAGGCTTATATGAGCGGTTGGTTCCTCTTTACGTGGCTATAAAAGTTTTCATCACAGAGAACAGAAATGAGGAAACGCTGCTGCTTTCACTCGTTTGCTGCAGGACTAGAACTGAGGACGAAGCTTTAAAGACAAAAATAACTCATAAATAGAATATAAATGCTGTTCTTCACACTGTCAGAGTTTTAGAGCTCAATAATTCCTCTGAAATGTCATGATAAAGGTAAAACCCTTGGAATTAACCAGTCATTTTTTACTCTATTAGAACTCTGGTATAAGTTACATTTCTATAAATATTTAATACCAGTTCCTTTAGGTCATCAAGCTCAGTCCTGATCCAAACTAAATGATATGAAGTCATTTTCAGGATTGAGATAATAATAATAATAAAAATGATGATGATGATAATAAAATCATAACAATAATAATAATGATAAAATGATGATGATAATAATGATGATAATATTATAGCAATAATAATAATAAACTAATACAATTGACAATAAAAATAACAAAAAATGATAGTTATAATAATAATAATAATAACAATAATAATAATAATAATAATGATAAAATGATTATAATAATAATGATAAGATTATACTACTAATAATAAAAAAATAATAAAATGTACAATAGAAATAACAAAAACGATAGTTATACTACTACTACTACTACTACTAATAATAATAATAATAATAATAATTATTATTATTATTATTATTATTATTATGGTGGTGTGATGCTTTATCATCTTCTTCTTTCAAAGATTGGAATTTTTTTTTTTTTTTTGATTGTGAGATTTTTGTGCAATGCTAGATTTAAAATCAACCAAGTAATAATGTCTTTGAAGACAAACATGTCCCCTTCTTCAAACTGATAATAGAAACATGACAGAATATCAGCTTTTTACTGTTGATCTGAAACTGTCAGTTTTTGGCCTTAATGGGGAGTTATACAAAATATATTACAGAAACAACCATTCATCCATCTATTTAACAATCCATCTGTTTATTTATACATCCATCCATTCATTTATCCATCCATCCATCCATCCATCCATCCATGCATCCATCCATTCATTTATACTTCCTTCCATCCATTCATACATGCATCCATTCATCCATTTATACCATCCATCCATCTATTTAGCCATCCATCCGTTCATTTATACATCCATCCATCCATCCATCCATCCATCCATCTGTTCATTTATACATCCTTCCATCCATTCATACATGCATCCATTCATCCATTTATACCATCAATCCATCTATTTAGCCATCCATCCATTCATTTTTACACCCATCCATCCATTTATACATGCATCCATTTATAATATCCATCCATCCATTTATACATCCATCCATTCATTTATACATCCATCCATTTATACATCCATCATCCATCCATCCATCCATTCATTTATACATCCATCCATCCATCCAGTCATCCATCCATCCATTCATTTATACATCCATCCATCCATTCATTTATACATCCATCCATCCATCCATCCATTCATTTATACATCCATCCATTCATTTATACATCCATCCATCCATTTATACATGCATCCGTTCATTTATACATCCATCCAGTTATACATCCATCCATTCATTTATACATCCATCCATTTATACATCCATCCATCCATCCATCCATCCATTCATTTATACATCCATCCATTTATACATCCATCCATTCATTTATACATCCATCCATCCATTTATACATGCATCCGTTCATTTATACATCCATCCAGTTATACATCCATCCATTCATTTATACATCCATCCATTTATACATCCATCCATCCATCCATCCATCCATTCATTTATACATCCATCCAGTTATACATCCATCCATCCATTTATACATCCATCCATCCATCCATCCATCCATTCATTTATACATCCATCCATCCATCCATCCATCCATCCATTCATTTATACATCCATCCATACATCCATCCATCCATCCATTCATTTATACATCCATCCATCCATCCATCCATCCGTTCATTTCTACATCCATCCAGTTATACATCCATCCATTCATTTATACATCCATCCATTTATACATCCATCCATCCATCCATCCATCCATTCATTTATACATCCATCCATTTATACATCCATCCATTCATTTATACATCCATCCATTTATACATCCATCCATCCATCCATCCATCCATTCATTTATACATCCATCCAGTTATACATCCATCCATCCATTTATACATCCATCCATCCATCCATCCATCCATCCATTCATTTATACATCCATCCATCCATCCATCCATCCATTCATTTATACATCCATCCATTCATTTATACATGCATCCATTTATAATATCATCCATCCATCCATGAGGTCAGCTGACTACCTGAATATACTGAATGACCAGGTTATTCCATCAATGGATTTTTTCTTTCCTAATGGGAAGATGACAATGCCAGTATTCACTGGGCTCAAATTGTTAAAGAGTGGTTCAGGGAGCATGAGAAATCATGTTCAAACATGGTTTGGCCACCACAGAGTCCAGACCTTAACCCCATTGAGAATCTTTGGGATGTGCTGGAGAAGGCTTTGCGCAGTGGTCAGACGCTCCCATCATCAATACAAGATTTTGGTGAAAAATTAATGTGACACTGGATGGAAATAAATCTTGTGACATTGCAGAAGCTTACTGAAACAATGCCACAGCGAATGCGTGCTGTAATCAAAGCTAAAGGCGGTCCAATGAAATATTAGAGTGTGTGACCTTTTTTTTGGTGGCAAATTTTTTTTTTTTTTGGCCAGGCAGTGTACATCCATCCATTTATTTACTCATCTATCCATCCATCCATCCATCCATAGAAACATCCATTAAATAGAAGTTAACCACCCTGTCTCTCTCTACTGGGAGACTCCCAGCACTCCCAGTGGCTATATTAATAGTTTACAGTAATAGATGTTGGTTTGGTAGATAAAGTTTGTCTTGACTGAAAAGCAGAAAACTCTCAGTAGAAATGCTGCAATGGTAGAGTTCCCCTCTGATTGTTTCTTCAGAAGGGGAATCCCCGCGTTCCAGACTCATGTAAAAACAGGCTTTTCACTTCTGTTTTTACTGGCTAATATTTGGGGATGTTTAGGTCCATCTAGTGATTTCCAAAACTCCCACAACAGTCAAAGAGGAACAAAATAAAAAACAGCATTAAAAGAAACAGAGACTCACAGGATTGGACTTCCTCTACTGCAACTGCTGAGGAAAGTTCTGACCGTGGTTCAATTGTTCTCTCCTCCCAAAGAGTTTCTATTTAGAGAAAGCCGATGATTTCCTTCTCATGACACATCCACAGTCACTGATCATGACTCAGAGTATGGGTTACCACATCCAACACATAAATAACCCTTCATCCTGATTCTAGCATGGACTGAGTGGGGGTTTATTTAAAAATCACATTTTAGCTATGTGATTGGTCCATCCTCTGCCTGCCTGTTTGTTTACAACACGACTCTGCTGCGCCTGAAAGTACTGCCCCTCGTTGCTGATTTGGTCCTGTCAATTTCTAACCGGGCCCAAACGGTTCAGATGGGAGCTTTGAGAGATGGATTCACCAGTGAGAAACAAGGAAACGGCCGTATCCATCTGCTTTGCAAGGTAAAAAAGTGTCACAATGAGGCCCATTTTTGAGTTTTGTGTAAAATAATGTCAGTTTTGGCTTTTTTCTTCTGCTTTTTTGTTTTGTTCCAATGCACATAAAGCAAAAAAACACATTTATACCAGAAACATTTATAATTGCAACAATTTCTGGGAGAAATGGTGCATTTTCTGGAAAAATTACAGGGGTGCCAATACTTTCGTCCATGGCAGTAAATGCCTTATTGACATGCTGGCTGTACGTTGACATAGCCGCCATATTGCGAGAGGCAAGTCTGCTACGTAAGGTAATACAAGTCGATGAGGTGTACGTGAATTGTTGGAATAAGCACAATTACATTCATTGATTTACACGCAAGTACCGATACTAAAAACAACAACAAATGAATGAGATTTTGAGTAAGAATCTGCATTTTTTGACCCAAAATTATTCAATTGGCATTTAAATTTCATCTCCACTTTGCACAGTATGTCCTGAAAGAGACATCTAATTTCTAATTTCCAGAAAATTGTTAACTAGGTAATCATTTAAATGTTACTGCTCCTTTTAAAATTTAAAGGCAAGATAGAAATTTCATTAAAAATGGGTTAAAAAAAATTCAATGGCGGATTTGATGTGGATTTAATTTTCAAAGACCTCAAAAAGCCACCCAAACCTAGGCTTGACAAGCGTCTGGAAGGGCGACTTGTCAGTCAATAATAAAACGGGTAAAACCCCATAAAAATCTTTACTTTAACTTGTAATTATCAAACAATCACAACAGAAGCCTTATGTTCTCAGCAACATTTATTTAACAAAAAAACAAAACACACAAGGCATAGGGAACACACAATATGCAAGACTTTTGACAAATAGGAAACTAATTTTTAGGTCAGTTATTTTATTTCAAGTCAACAGAAGAGGATACCTTAAAAATGTGGAAAAAACAAAACAAAAATTAAATGAGTTGTAATGAATGCAGTCTATACATTTGAACAATTTTAAACCTGTCAACAAGGTTTGGGAATTTTCATTTTTTTAATATTTCTGGTTAGAATGAGTTATTTTCAATACCAAATTCTTGAGACTGCAGATTCTACCATTTGATTATTAAACACTGTACAAATTAATACAATATTTCATGGATTATCAAAGTTAAGATTTAATTTGATCTTAAACAGGTCAATAATTAGTGCTGAAATCTTCAACACTGATAGAACAAGGGAAAGACGAGGAAGTGGGCAAGCCGCCATTGCTGTGGTAGTAACCCATTCTAATATATAAGTGTGTTTGAATGAGAGCATGTTTGCAACCAGTTACAGGATATAAAAGAGAATCAGTCGACTTCTGAACCGTTCTAGAAGTCATGAAGTAAAAGCACAAAGCTTTTTTCTTCCAACTGTTCTTGAGTGATCTGTAGAGGTTTCTTGGGATGCATGATATCATCAGTCTGATATCAGTATGAGCAGATAGAAAGTTTGACATCTGCTGGTATTTGCCGTTTTTTTAGTTACTGACGATATCTACAGCTGGTATTTTGGCTGAGAACATCAGCATATATTGACTGTAAATTTTGGCTATATAAACTAAAAAAATTAGTGGGTTTTTAGGTCTGTAAAACATGTAAATATTGGTATCCATACTGCTATCATAATCAATTTGTAAACATCACCATATCAGCAAAAACCCACTACCATGTATCCCAAGGTGTTTCCTAAAGTAATCTCATATCTACTGTTCTTGCAAGCATAGTTAAGTTAAAACTGCATGTACCAACAGATGGTTGGATTAAAATTGTTAGCTGCTGGAAAAGCTACCAGAATCAGATCATTTTTAACTAAAGTTAGATTTATCAAATTACAGCCAACATTTTTAATCCAACAATCCCTGCTGCTGTCACAGTCAGCAGGCAACAGGAGACACCATTGTAGTGTAAATGTTGACTACTCAGGATTATTGGTCAATACCAGCAATTTGCAAGACCGACAGAAACAATCTAGAGACGAGAGATTATCCAGTTGTCAATTAAAGTTCATTGTGATAACACTTTATGTGACGACTTCAAAACTTGAACAACAAAAAATAATAGTGAACCAAAGATTAAACGTTGAATAGAGAAATGCCATTAAGGCATTGTGACAAGGAAACAAGGCAGCTGGACTAAAATGGAAAAACTTAGAAGATAATAGAACAAAAGGAGAAAAAATATATATAGAACAAAATATATTATGATAAATTTTCCCAAATCCTTCAGCCCTAGTTTGGAGCAAAATTATTCACGTGTGATTTTTTCCCAAAATTTTGATTGCCATTTAATATGGGATTTTTAAATTCGTCATCTTGTTTTTTAATAAAACAGAGCAATAAATGATTCTGTATTGTAACAAATACCATACTGGGTAGATAACACTAGGGCTGAAAAATTCTGGAAAAATAACCATCTTAAAATATATATTTTGACTTGTACTGCAAATTTGATATGATTGTTTTTGTACTGAAGGGAACAAATAATTTTTGCTAATTATTCTAGAAAAAACAAACAAATGCTTGCAAGATGCTGTGTTAAAATGGTATTTGACACACTCAGGTTGAATAAAAATTGCACCTTTGGCAATCTGAAACTGCAGTGGGCCAGGCTGATGTCATCTACATTTTGCCCTACAACCAACTAAAAATCCAAAAACAAAACAAAACAAAATTGTTGTTAATGAAAATAAAGATAAATCTAAACAAAAATAGGCCTAAGGTTTTTAACAAAATTAGTCATCGAATCCTGTTGTTTTGCCTCTACTTCAGGGATAACGTGGTTAACAAGACACAAGTCTATACTCTACAAGTGTGAGACTATTTACCCCCAAACACTGAGCAGTCTTAAGACATTTGTTCAGGCAGACGTAGAGATATGGTAGTAGCAGAGATCAAGCACACTGACAAGCTGCAGCTCGTGAGCTTTCATTGTGAAAAAACAGATATAATTCAATGAGATGACACTGCTATGCAAGGCCAAGCAAACAAAACATGCTGCATTTCACTGTGTGCACACTGAAAGTGAATCAACGTGGTGGAATTCACTCATTCCTTGTATAATGAAAGTAGCATTGTGTTTTAAAGGCAGCTAATATACTGTGTGCTGACTGTACCACTCCATCTTTTTGTCAACCAGTAGTTCAGCACCAGTTCTTTAAATCCTGAGTAAATGGAAGGCTGTGAGGTTAAGGCCAACCCTTCCTAGATCTGGGAACGGCTAAAGCCTTTAGCAAATGAAGTAGATGGCCCTCAAGCCAAGAAAGCTGGGGGCCATTTTAGTAGAAGGCCCTCCAGCCTCCTTGGCCCCCTGGCGGAGGTAGATGGGGGCCATTTTGGTAGAGGCCCCTCCGGGCTCCTTGGCCCCCTGGCTGAGGTAGATGGGGGCCATTTTAGTAATGGCCCCAGCTTCCTCGGCAGAAGCTGCTGGTGAGGTTGTGGATGTGGCACCCCGTGTCGTCCAGTCCAGGCTGCAACAGGAGGACCGAGACCCCATTGTTGCTGCCTGTAGAGCCTCTGGCCACATCCAGCAGAGAGGTCAGGGCTACACCTGTACGTCGAGCTGCTGAGGAGCGCTTTAACGATCACTAGAGGCAACACCACCCCGAGGTTAATATCAGCAACACTGGGGCTTCCAGATGCCAGGAAACAGCCAGGGATGGAATTAAACAGAAATGAAATGTTGGAAATGTGATGTCGGTAATGGAATGCTGTCAGACCATCACACAACCTGAACAGTGCAGAGCACTGACCCCTAGGAGGTCTTCACCATGACACATCGTTACTGGCCTCAGATTCGCCAAGTCCAGGCCCATCACACGATCACCGGTGGACTTGTCAGACAGACACACAAAACACAAAGGCATTGTGGGGCTGCAGTTTCAACTAAGCTTCCTCACTCAAATCCAATAATGCTTACAAAACCTTAAAGTCAAACAAGTTTTAATCTACACAAACACTCTTGCAAGGCCAGTAAAGCCTTTATCTAACCATCTTGCTGTTTTGAAAACGGCAGGTGCAGGTGGCATCTGGTCATCCCACAGGCTCAGAATCCCGAAACCATATGAAAGTGTACCTCTAACAAACCCCTGAGCCGGCAGGACAATCAGACACTACCCACAGATGCTGCATGCAAAGGGCACAAGATGCTACGCTAACAACTAGCCATCTCTGCCAATACAGGGAGTGAGATGTCAGACAGCAGTAATCCTGAGTCTATGCTCACTGCCACAAACCATGTCTACCAGAAGCACCCTATCACCTAACTGTGACATGACTGAATAGACATGTCCTAATGGATCACATAACAAACCAACAATCAATCACAAAGACGTAAAGGAGCTGGGAACAGGCACATTCTACCTGTGAAAATTTGAGTTCTAGCCCACAGTGAAAACACCCATCTCTGGCAAAGATGTGATCAACCACAGCCTGGTAGTCTCATTCACATTCAAGGGTCAAAATAAGACAACCATGCACACTAATCAGTCAGCCATCTGTCTACAGGTTGACCTGAGGAGTCTTCTCAAACCCAAATCACCATGCCTGGGGTCCACAAGGCCTGCGAGGCTTAAGGGAGAGTCCTGCTTCTTAGCATACAGCAACCACAGAACCATGATGCACCGAGAGCTCAGGGGTTTGTGTAAAAGGTACACAATTATATGGTTTCAGGATTCTGAGCTGTCAGGACACCAAGGCGTTTTCTGCAGTCACAATACACCGAGACTCAAGACTCTACACCTCAAGCCTCACTGGCCCTGTGAAGCACCATGCACAGGGACAATGGGTGTGACAAGACCCTTCAGGATAACCCACAGACAGAAAGCTAATGATCAGTGCAGATGCTTCTCTCACCCCAACCCTGAATGTAAATGAAAACTAACCAGGAAGCAGATGATCACAAGTCAGTCTGAGATGTTTCTTTCACTGCGCCCAGGAAGTCAGCCTTCCACAGGTGGACACCTAAACACCTGACTACACAACCACTAAGTTACAGTCAAACCTAAATGTGGCCACTCAATGACCAGCACAAATCAAACATCATATTATCCAACACTTTGGATCTTGTGGTTGTGACAGTGCCGTGGATAACCATGCCACAGGTCGAGTCAGGACAAAAATGACGCCAGGAACTCTACGCCCTGGCTCAGACCACCTAGGTGTCTACAGTTGCAGCTGCCCAGGCTGTGAAACAGACTGAAGACACAGACAGGAAGCAGCTGATGAAGCCTTGGCAGTGTGCTGCCTTCTGTGATCGCTGCGGTCACACAGCGGCGCGAGGTACAGGCTTAGCCCTGGCCTTCAAGCTGAACATGGCCGAAGGCACAACAGGTAGCACCAATTTTTTGGTCCCGGCCATCCTGTTGCAGCCTGGATGGGCCCTACTGATGGTGCCACACCCACCAAATTTCCACTTCAACCTCACCAGCAGCTTCTGCAATTTTTAAGGAAATTTCATTTTTTATACAGTTTTATCTGTTTTTATTATCAAATTGATTAAAAGGATATATTTCTTAGGTTATTAGACAAAGGACTTCATTTCATGTACTCTTTAAAATTGGTTATCAAAATTTGCCCTTGTAAAGATTGAGAACCTTTTGTGAGCCAAGGGACCATGTGGACTGTATGAATGTCTACAGTTTTCTTATTTGGGTGGCCTACGAGAAGAAATGTTTGAATGAAGCATTTTTCTGTCTCTGCTACCAATTTCTACCCACTTACTGACCTCTAATATCCCCCAGATATTCTATTCCTGTGACATCACTTTTAAAGGGCTTAACAAAACTGTGCATGCCAGTTACTGTAGTTACTGTGCATACAGTTACTGCAACAGTACATTTGGCCTGCTGGACAATTAGAGTGGATGTCTGGCCTTGCTAAAAAGAAGGAACCATGCCCTACTAGTCCAGGCAGTCATTCCATAGATACTCATGCAGGAGGCAGCGTCCTCCTGGCCAGAGTGGTTTCCCTTTTGTCTTGTGTTTTTTTTTTGAGTGTAGTGTTCTCAAAGACGCACTACACATCCAGAGGACGCTTACTGATCTGAGTGTCAACATCATAGAGCACCACTCCATCCTCTTCAAAAGAACCTAATAAGGGGGAAAAAAAATCATTTTAAAATAAAGAAAACATTCCAGTGTTATTACAAATATCTTGAAGTTCAGTGTAACCACTAACCTGATATTTCATCAAGGTTCACAGCACAGGGTCTTTCATTGCTGATGTGTGATGGACTTCATGTGAAAGAGTGCTTAAAAAAAAAAAAAAAAAAGGATCAGAATATCTCAAATACACCTGCAGATGTTTAGCATTTAATTTCATTCATTTACACAAGTTTTAATGATAGTTTGACAGTTTAAAACTTCACCTTCTTTGCTAAAAATAAGATAAATTGCACAGCTTATCGTAAGCAACTGATTTGGTTTCTTGCAGGGACAACTTTTCATGTCTAGAGCTGCTGCTACAGGTTTAGCCTCTTCTCAGTGCCTTTGGTCATACACCAACATTGATCAAGTTTCATTTACGATTTTAGCTTTGTTGTCTCTTTTTCATGATTGTGCAGTGTGTTAAAGTCCTAGTTGTCAGCAGTACTGAGAGCCCATGCATGACTAACTTGGGTTGTACACAAGATGTTTAAAACCTCGAAAGAGGATGCAAACTGCCCCTTATAGTCCGATTTTCCTCAGGCACTCTCAGTCTCACAGCTGTGCCTCGACATGATTTACTAATCAGTCAATTTGGAGATATGACGCATAACCAAATTGTTCTGATGTCATCTGTATTAACTCTACATTAAGGTTAGACCAATATGGATTTTTGGGGGCCGATACTGATATGAAGGAATAAAAAATATTGAGTGTTTAAAAGAGTTTTACAATATCTCAATTGTTTACAGTTGGCTAACTATCTTAGGCCAGACTTGTTTTGAATTAGCTTTGCCAAGAAGTTCACTTTAGGAGGGATATAAGCAGCTGTATAGCTGTAGATATTGCAAAAGATAGCATGCTTACATTGGGCATAATTTACATTTATTTTAAGAGAGTGGGGGCACATCAAGGATTACACTATTTATCAAGCAGACAACGTCACAGCTTAGTGCACAAAACAGAGCACATATATAGCGTGAAAGTCAGTCCCAGCAATTACCATCATTCGTTTTGTCGTCCAGTGCCTGTATGTGGGCGAGGAGCAGAATGTTTTCCAGACCTCAGCTTGGACAAAGGCCTCCCCCGCCATCCTTGGTGTCTCTTCCTCCTCTGAATTGAAGGACCCATTGGCATGGGAAGTTCAGGGCTTCAGTTACAGCTCTGGCAGTGGAACTCCAGGAAAGCATTTAAGGATAATTCCCAAAATGTGTCACTGTGATGAGAAGGAATGCAGCGCTGCAGGGAACTCTGGACAGCATGAATGCATGTCAAGGTGGTCTTGGAAGTCGCTTCTTATCAAGGTTGTTGCTTATTCTCATTCATGTGTTCACAGGTTTAAAAGGGCAGTCTCCCTCTCTGTGTCATTGGTCTTAACTCTGCAAAACACAGCATAACTAATTCATTTCTCTCTTACTGTAACAGAGGAAAGGATTGCTGATGCACATGAAACTTTTATTTTGTTTCCTCCTAGTAAAAAAAAAAAAAGGTACATTTCTCAAATTCAATTGCTCATTTTTATAAATCAACACAAAATAAAAGATAAATAAAAAAATCTGCAGAACTTTGTATATAATTGATAGAAAATTGCCATTTATTCTGTTCTCACCTTGGACTGCAGATGGGTCATCGCTTCTCTGCGACAAGACAAAAGTGGTTCACTATGCCCTTGACATGCCACAATGATGTCCAACCTGCAGAAGCAACAAGAAGGTACAGTGCTGTTAACCCTTAGAGCTCACTGTTATTTTTTCACCATCATGTCTTGCCTGGACATTTTGTCTTAAAAAGCTTGTAAAACATCAACCCTGTGTTTTTTTTTTTCCAGGACAACCGGGGCTTTAAGAATATATCAACTAGAGTAATGTCACTTGAATTTTTAACAAGTTACAGGACTCTAAAGTCAAAAGAAAACAAATCAGAATTTGAAACACAGCAATTTTTTTACAACACACAGAAAAGTCCACGCAATTTTTTGCACTTAGATTCATTTGTGCCAGTCCCAAAGCAGCAGAGACACAACTGGTTGACTACAACTCCCACAATGCATTGCGGTAAACAACATGGCAATGCCCTGAGCAGAAAGCCGAAGTAAGTGATCGAAAATTGATTAAAAATTGATTAAAAATAGAGTCATTTAGGGCTACAGAGACACTGAGGTTAGCAAATGACAAGAAAGACAGCTTTCAGAGGAAAAAAACAAGTAATTGGCTATGACTTATTTTTTCAAAAGTTATCAACGTTTTTATAAACTTGTCACTTCTTGTTATTCATGATGACACCGTCATCAGAGACGAATGCACGGAGAACAAAAAAAAAAAACACGTTACCAAGTGATCTATAAAGGGATGTGCCTGCGGCTCAGATCCATTCCATGTGAGCTCTAAGGGTTAACCTTCCATTTACACAAGACTACTGTATGGATCAGCCTTGAGCAACATCAACATACAATCTGAAATCTAATGTAGCATCTATTTACGTTTTCTAGGCTTTGTGATTTGGTTGATTCACCCGTTACTTCACACGAAGAAACAGACTGTGGACTCCTGCACAATACCATCTGCAAACAACAACAATCAATAATATAAACACATTTTACCTGAAGTTCAGGTACTTGGACATCTTTAGCCCCCGTGTGTTAGGGAGGGTGTAATTAGTCCTGGTCCTTGCAAGGCAATTATGCTCATCCCAGCAACATGGAGGAGGTCAAAAGGTCCTAAAATTTAAAAAAAAAGCTTATTTTCAGGCTAAATATCAGCCCCAACCATACAAAAAATACACATAAATAAAATCTGCATAACATTGATAGAAAAATGCAATTTTCCTGTTCTTACCATGAAATGCAGATTAGTCATCACATCTCTGCAACATGACAGTCTGGTTCACTAAGTCCTTGACATGCCACAATGATGTCCATCCTGCAGAAGCAACAAGAGGGTACAGTGCTGTTAACCAGGAAAATCAGCAGTCTTCCACTTATAAAGGGTTGCGTATGGGCCAGTCTTGGTCATACCACAATAGTAGAGACAGTCTGCTCCCCCTCTCAGCCCCAGGTCTTTGTCCAACTGCAAGGCAATCATGCTCATCACAGCAACAAGATGGAGGTCCAAGGCTCCTAAAATAAGTATTGTATTTATTTGCATGCAAAAACTCTGCCCCAACCATACAAAATTTAATAACTGTCTGTTTTTAAATTACTTTGTTTGTAATGGATACAAAATTGCTCTTTTCCAGTACATACCATGTAACGCAGATAGGTCATCATTTCTCCGCAACATGACAAGAGTAGTTCACTATGTCCTCGACATGCCATGGTGACGTTAGTCCTGCAGAAGCAGTAAGAGGGTACAGTGCTGTTAACCAGAAATTCAACAGTCCTCCATTAAAAAAACAAACAAACAAACAAGTACTGTGAGTGTTAACCCTCAGGCATCACTAGGGACATTTTTGTCCATTTGGGCAAATTTTTCCTCTTTCTCTGCTCTTCATTTTGACTGTGTTAATGCATACTGTCTAATTGTTTGCAACAAAGTTTCTTTCGAGGCAAATTTTTAATTCAAATTTCAATTGCTCTAATAGGTCAGGGGAACCAAGCCATTAAGGACAAAAATTTCCACTTCCAAAAATTTGTTATAAAAATTTAACATATCAATATTTGTTTCTGCTTTTTTTTTTCTTTTTTTTTGTTTTTTGTTTTTTGTGTTTTGTTTTTTGCTTAAATCTCTTAAACAACTTCAGCTGTGCTCAAAACAACCAAAAATTCAATCATTTGGAGGATTTTAACCCTTTAAATTTTGGTCAAATCTTTTGATCAACTTCAGTTCTGATCAAAACAATTATTTTATAATTTTCAGGATTTTAACTCTTTAAATGCCAGTTTGATTACAAATCAAATCAAACTTTATTTATATAGCACATTTCATACACAAGGCAACACAATGTGCTTCACAGTCAAAACAAGTGATCGCAACAATCATTGTATTACAAATCAAGAACATAATATACAGAATCTGAGCAGAAGTAAAAGCTCAACATGAACACCAAAGTTCTCCACACAGATTTATATCACACAACATGCACACAAACACACACACTGAAAAGCAGGCAATGAAATCTAACAGTAAACTGATGCAAAGAGTAAGGTTTTCAATTTGCTTTTAAAAATATGTAATGTTGGAGCCCCTCTCAGGTCTGCAGGCAGGGCGTTCCATTTACTTGGGGCATAACAACTGAAAGAAGCCGCCCCTGCTTTGGAACTTGAACGTGGAATGGTCAAGAGACCACTACCTGTAGACCCGAGAGTTCTCACTGGTGTATAACTTGTCAGCATCTCTCTGATGTACTGAGGAGCAAGGCCATTCAGTGTTTTGTACACAAGAAGCAGAATCTTAAAATCAATCCTACTTTGAACTGGAAGCCAGTGGAGGGATCTGAGGACCGGAGTGATGTGCTCAAATTTTTTGTTCTGGTCAGGACTCTAGCAGCAGCATTCTGAATGAGCTGTAATCGCTGAACAGAGCATTTAGGGAGGCCAGTAAATAAGCCATTATAGTAGTCCAGTCTACTTGAAATAAATGCGTGTACAATTTTTTCAGCATTTGATGCTGACAATAGGTCTCTAATTTTTTAGATGTTTTTAAGATGGTAGAAAGCAGATTTAGTGATTTGATTTAAATGGCTTTTAAAATTTAAATCGCTGTCCAGAATTACTCCAAGTTTTTTTTGCTTCATTCTTTGGGTTTAGAGAGACTGAACTGAGATGAGCAGCAACAACTTACAGGATGGTCATATTTTTTCTAAAAAAAAAAACCCACACAAAACTGATTATTTTCCAGATAACTAAGGTTGGAGATGGGGGGGTTAAATCAGCCCTGGGTATGTCAAACATTAGCCAAAATATTGACTTTGATGCATATTTAGTTTTTGTGTATCATCTGATTTAAAATCTACCATCCTTTTAAGTCACTCATGGACAAAAACGTCCCATTGAGTCCCATTCAAATTACATTTTTTGATCTTTAAGTAATAAAACTGGCATTTAAAGGGTTAAAATCCTCAAAATGATTGAATGTTTGGTAGTTTTGAGCACAGCTCAAGTTGTTTAAGAGATTTATGGACAAAAGAGGCAGAAAAAAATATAAAAATATAAATCTGTTAAGTTTTTGTAGCAGTTTGTTGGAAGTGGACATTTATGTTCTTAATGGTTTTAAAGGATAGTAAATTAAAGTGATGCCTGAGGGGTTAAGCATACCAAAATAATAGCGACAATAAACTCTAACTGTACATGCTTTAAATAAGAATGTACCAGTTAAAAAGACTAGACTCCTGCATCAATACCATCTGCAAACAACAGCCACTAAAATAAACAATATTTACCTGAGGTTCAGGTACTCGGGGGCATAGTGCATAGTGAGGGTGTAGCAAGTCCTGCTCCCTCTCTCAGTCCAGGTCCTTGTCCGACTGGCTGGAACACAACCAGGCTCGTCAGCAACATGGAGGACGTCCAAAGGCCCTAAAATATAGGAATATATTTTTTTGCATGCTAAAAATCTGTCCTAATCACAGAAAAAATATACACTAAAAAATCTGCACAAATTAGTTTGTAGAAAATTGGTATTTATCCTGTTCTCACCATGACATGCAGATTAGTCATCACTTCTCTGCAACATGACAGCAGTGGTCCACTATGTCCTTGACATGCCACAATGATGTCCATCCTGCAGAAGCAACAATAATGATTACCTTCAATGAAGATAGTCTTACAAATAACTTTAGTGAAGGATGCTCCCTGGCCTGAACGCAGGCCGACTTAAGTCATAGTAGGCCCCAGTTTAATTATCAAGCTATCAGGAATGCCAACGTAGATGTTTCAGTGCTAGTGGACAACAGACTCAGCGAACACATAGATGCTTTATTCCTACACTGGAAGTTAAATGAGAACATGATATGTTTTCAACTGAAAAGCCTATAGCATAGCGAGCTAGCACAAGCTAACCGGAAGCATTCACACGCACCTGTCAAACAGAAACAGCCCAACTTCGGGTCGCTCTCCAGCCAAAGGCTCCCAAAACCCATGCTGCTCTTCATCAAAGCGGCTCCTCGTGTGCCCACAAGCCGGTGAAAGACAGCTTAGCCGCGTTTGATGTTTGTGAACAAGTTCTTAGCTGCTCATTCAGCACTCTTTCACAGCTGGATCCGCCATGGCCACCTCAAACAGATTTCCATGTGTTGGCGCCGGTTTAAATACACACCGCCCCCTACCGCTCTCCACGTGAAGCACAGCCGAACTGGCTGTGACGTCACTTTTCTTCTTCTTCTCCTCTTCTCTGGTGTTTAACGGCAGTTGGCATCCATGAAATTCAAGTTATTATGTCCAATCCTCAGTCTTGTTATTATCACTTGCTCTTTTTTTAATGTCCTCTGTTTCTTGATGATGTTACTCTATTTTGTAATGAATATAAATGTCTTCCTTTTCAACGCCTATTTAAGCTGCCTTGAGCAGTTAAATGAAAGGTATTTCCCATTTTTCCATTCTTACATGCTTTTTGCCCATTTAAGTCACATTTCAGCCATTTTATTGCCACTTTTGGACCATTTTTTAACCACCATTAACTCATTTTTGGTCGCTTCCCACCCATCTTTGCCACTTTCTGCCCATTTTTGCCATTTAATCCTCAGTGTTTGGTGATTTTAGTCCATTTTTGCCACTTCTTTATGTCACTTCTCGCCCATTTTTTGACACTTTTATGCCGTTTTTCCACCTTTTTTTCTGATTTTTGCCCAGTTTATTCACTTTTCACTAATTTTTTACTACATTTTTGCCACTCTTGGACCATTTTTGCCACCATTAACTGACTTTTTGGTCACTTCCTACCCATTTTTGCATTTTCTGCCCATTTTTGCCATTTTTCTCCCAGTGTTTGCCACTTTTAGCCCATTTTTGCCACTTCTTTTTGTTGCTTCTCGCCCATTTTCCACACTTTTATTGCTTCTGTCATGTTGGGACCATTTTTGTCACAGTGAACTCATTTTTTGGTTACTTCCCACCCATTTTTGTATTTTCTGCCCTATAATGCCACTTTGGCTCCCCATTTTTGCCACTTCTTCTCCCAGAGATTGCCGCTTTTAGCCCATTTTTTTCCACCATTAACTCATTTTTAGGTTACTTTTCGCCCATTTTTCCAATTTTTCTCTCAGTGCTCACCACTTTTGGATCGTTTTTGCCACTGTTAACTCATTTTTTGGTTACTTCTCATCCATTTTTGCCACTTTTTCTCTCCGTGTTTGCTGCTGTTTGACCAGTTTTGCTACCTTTAACCTATCTTAATTCCCACTTTGCACCACTTAGATTGCGGCTCTTGCTAATGCATTTTTTAAACATAAAATAGAGTCAAAAACAATACTGCTCCTCCCTTAGAAATGTCCAAATGGTGTAGTACAGTGCTGTGAAATAATGCAAGTAAATTTAGTTTAACTATAGTAAAAATATTGCTCACAAATGGGGAAATTAATTTAGTTCAATTTTGAAATTGTTATACAAGAAAATTATCTTTATTTATTGAAGATTTTTTAATTAAACAAGGCAGGAACAGGTAAAAAACAACAATTCATAGAAAGGTAAAACCATTCCCAAATCTGCCTGCAAATGTCCTTAGCCCATACTCCCCAGCATTTCCCCTGTCAAGCATACAAACATAAATACAAACATTCACATACATAGTTACACAAACAGACAAGTAATAATGAACACTTTCGCAAGAAAGAAAGAAAAGTTATTGAATCATAATAAGATTTTTAAGAATGACAATACAAACAAGCAACAATGTAGCCTTACAATGCCCATCTTGTCAAAAGAATAATCATTTCCTGATATCAATAACTAAATAAATAAATATGCTTGTAGGGCAGCACACAAATTGTTCTTAGTCATTCAAAGAAAAAAAAAAAAAGGTTCATGAGAGAACGTTAAAAGTGGGTGCAAGCATGAACCAGGGAGTCCGCTGTCAAGGAATCCAGTTTAGTTTAGTGAACTGTGGCGCCTCCTAAAGGTCTCTGAGTGTAACTGCACTCAGAGTCCATCATTAACAACCTGCTTTAGTAGACAACCAGAGGAGGTGGAGACTCTGAAACCATGTCGAGGAACAAGGTACAGTCATATCTCTAGATGAGTTTAAACACCTGTGGTCAGCTGAGGAATATTCATGCAGTCTGGAGAGGCTAATTTAGTTTACTCTACATTTTACTATGATTAACTGAAAGCAGGAGACCCGGCCGCGCTGTGGTGACGACATTAGGTCCACTTTTAAAGTACTGTTTTAGGTTTAAAAAACAGTTTATAAAAAAGAAAAAACAACAAATCAGATGGTTTTTGTTTGTTTTAAAAGCTTAAAAGCACATACAACATAATAAATAAAAACCTTACTATTAATATTTCTGCATTAAGACATATTCATCTTTAACCACACATGGGGGGGGGGGTACCAAATTATAAGTTCGCCTAGGGCACCAAAATGGCTAGAAGTGGCCCTGTGTGCAAAGCTGCTAGAAGTGACACATACAGGCAGGAAAAGTACAAAATATGGCAAAGAAAACCTGTTTTTCCTTTCCCCAGTTCAATTCAAAACAGTCAAAACTTAAATGTTGTTGGGTGATATTCTGGAAAATGAAAACAATGTTTCCGCCCGACTTCGAACCGAGGGCTTTCGCCTTCGCGTGGCAAGAGAAGGCTGACACCTCGGCGTTGTAGTACCCTTTTTCACCATAACGCTTCTGCCTATGAGAAAATGGCGCTGTTGTAATGTTTTCATTACTTTGGGTCATGAATGTAATCTTATAAACGGACAATGTGTTTAGGTGGAGGTGGAGACTCTGAAACCATGTCGAGGAACAAGGTACAGTCATATCTCTAGATGAGTTTAAACACCTGTGCTAAGCCGAGGAATATTCATGCAGTCTGGAGAGGCTAATTTAGTTTACTATTCCTTTTTAGTATGATTAACTGAAAGCTGGAGACCCGGCCGCGCTGTGGTGACGACATTAGGTCCGCTTTTAAAGTACTGTTTTAGGTTTATATATCCACTATCTGCTGTTTGTGATGGATTAATGCTGGGTCTGAATATATGTAAAAGGTTGGTAAAGTGGCTTCAAATGATATTTGTTAAGAACTGAGTTTTGATGTAAGACGTATTTAAGTGCAGGACTACAATGTCAAAGTTTAGGTTTAGTTTAAGTTTAGTTTGGGGTCAGAATAAAGAAGAATCAGTTGATTTACACAGCTTACTCGTTCAGTTGCCTCACGTATGGCCTTTTACATGTAACGCGGTCGTTGTTTTCTAATTTCTCATCACAAAGATAACGGAGTCGTGGCTGCAGATGCTGAGATGTCACTTTAACTACGTACCCTGAACGCATCACATACTCAGCGTTTCCGTAGTGTAGTGGTTATCACGTTCGCCTCACACGCGAAAGGTCCCCGGTTCGAAACCGGGCGGAAACATTATTGGTTTTATTTATTTAATTTTTTTTATATTTAAACACAAATAATGTCTGACCCAAAAACACTTTCAATTACATTTTAAAAGATAGAAGATCTACACGTACACTTTATTGCCAAAAGTATTCACTCACCCATCCAACTAGTTGAAATCAGGTGTTCCAATCACTTCCATGGCCACAGGTGTATAAAATCAAGCACCTAGGCATGCAGACTGTTTCTACAAACATTTGTGAAAGAATGGGTCGCTCTCAGGAGCTCAGTGAATTCCAGTGTGGTACTGTGATAGGATGCCACCTGTGCAACAAGTCCAGTGGTGAAATTTCCTTGCTCCAAAATATTCCACAGTCAACTGTCAGTGGTATTATAACAAACTGGAAGTGATTGGGAATGACAGCAACTCAGCCACAAAGTGGTAGGCCATGTAAAATGACGGAGCAGGTCAGCGGATGCTGAGGCGCAGTGCGCAGAGGTCAAAAGACAAAATTTTCAGACAGTCAAAATTATGTTACAATACGACAAAATTATGAAATAAAAGCTACATGTTAGATTTATTAGATAAATCGTTTAAATTATGAAAACCTCAAAATGATAAGATAAATGTTAAATTTATGAGACCTAAGTCAGAATTATGAGAAAAAATGTCAAAATTGTGAGATAAGTTATTATGACAAAAAAAAAACAAAAACGAGAAAAGTCAAATTATGAAATAATTCAAAATTGTGGGATAAAAAGATTAATCAAAAATTTAAAAGGACAAAAGTATTGTTGAAGCTGCCATAATAAAAAAGACGGAACGCCGACTAAAACATGACAGAGGAAAAATAACTCAATGGCCATCAGCTTTGTTTGACTGGCATGCTCACACAGACGTGGCAGGGGCAAGCAGTCATTTATTTATTTGCTGCACCTGAAACAAGTTTTACCACACCCCCTAGACAATGGTCAGTGTAAGAGCACATTCAAGAACAACAGTGTTCAACAAGTATGAAATCAGAAATTGAAATTTTGAGAAAGTAAATTATAATTATGAAATAAGAAGTCAAAACTGTAAGATAAGAATTGGTTAAATGATATGAGAGATGAGTAAGTAATTGAAATTATGAGCCAAAAAGAAAAAAATATGTAATAAAATCTCAAAATTAGGAGAAAAGATGTCAAAACAACAAAATGAAATCTCAAAATTACAAGACACAAAGGAAAAGAATGAGATAACAAAAAGTCGAAATTAAGGTAAAGTAAGTTGTAAATATGAGATAAGACCTCATATTAAGATAAAATGTCAAAATTATGAGATAGAATGAGATGAAATGTTGAAAAATTTTGAAATAAAAGTCATACATATGAGATTTAAAAAAAAGTCGATACTGTGAGATAAAAGTCAAAATTGTGAGATAAAATTTTGACATTTTTAGATGAAAAGTCATGAGATTAGTATCGTCAAAAACGATGAAGTAAGAAGATGAAATTCTGACACCATCACTGTGAATCGGGGTCTCCTTACATTTATGAAAGAGTAAACTAACGCCCCCGTAACTCCTACAGGGGCCTAAAATATGTTACATCTGGAGTGATAAGCGCTACCATGGAAAATGGACGAGAAAGGTTAAGGAGGTAAAAGATTATTGTTCGCGATGCTCGTTTCCCGGTAACGGTTCAACATCGGGCTTAGGCAGTAGTTTTAAGTCAGTTTGACCATTTGTTTTTGTCGATATCTTATTCTACAGCACATTCAAACACATTCTCCGTTTATAGGATTACATTCATGACCCAAAGTAATGAAAACATTACAACAGCGCCATTTTCTCATAGGCAGAAGCGTTATGGTGAAAAAGGGTACTACAACGCCAAGGTGTCAGCCTTCTCCTGCCACGCGAAGGCGAAAGCCCTCGGTTCGAAGTCGGGCGGAAACATTGTTTTCATTTTCCAGAATATCACCCAACAACATTTAAGTTTTGGCTGTTTTGAATTGAGCTGGGGAAAGGAAAAACAGGTTTTCTTTGCCATATTTTGTACTTTTCCTGCCTGTATGTGTCACTTCTAGCAGCTTTGCACACAGGGCCACTTCTAGCCATTTTGGTGCCCTAGGCGAACTTATAATTTGGTACCCCCCCCCCCCCCATGTGTGGTTAAAGATGCATCTTTCTTAATGCAGAAATATTAATAGTAAGGTTTTATTTATTATGTAGTATGTGCTTTTAAGCTTTTAAAACAAAAAAAAAAACCATCTGATTTGTTGTTTTTTCTTTTTTATAAACTGTTTTTAAACCTAAAACAGTACTTTAAAGGTGGACCTAATGTCGTCACCACAGCGCGGCCGGGTCTCCTGCTTTCAGTTAATCATAGTAAAATGTAGAGTAAACTAAATTAGCCTCTCCAGACTGCATGAATATTCCTCAGCTGACCACAGGTGTTTAAACTCATCTAGAGATATGACTGTACCTTGTTCCTCGACATGGTTTCAGAGTCTCCACCTCCTCTGGTTGTCTACTAAAGCAGGTTGTTAATGATGGACTCTGAGTGCAGTTACACTCAGAGACCTTTAGGAGGCGCCACAGTTCACCAAACTAAACTGGATTCCTTGACAGCGGACTCCCTGGTTCATGCTTGCACCCACTTTTAACGTTCTCTCATGAACCTTTTTTCTTTCTTTCTTTTGAATGACTAAGAACAATTTGTGTGCTGCCCTACAAGCATATTTATTTATTTAGTTATTGATATCAGGAAATGATTATTCTTTGGACAAAATGGGCATTGTAAGGCTACATTGTTGCTTGTTTGTATTGTCATTCTTAAAAATCTTATTATGATTCAATAACTTTTCTTTCTTTCTTGCGAAAGTGTTCATTATTACTTGTCTGTTTGTGTAACTATGTATGTGAATGTTTGTATTTATGTTTGTATGCTTGACAGGGGAAATGCTGGGGAGTATGGGCTAAGGACATTTGCAGGCAGATTTGGGAATGGTTTTTCCTTTCCATGAATTGTTGTTCCTGCCTTGTTTGATTAAAACATCTTCAATAAAAAGATAATTTTCTAGTGTAACAATTTCAAAATTGAACTAAATTAATTTCCCCATTTGTGAGCAATATTTTTACTATAGTTAAACTAAATTTACTTACATTACAGTGGTGTCTCCTGTTGCCTGCTGACTGTGACAGCAGCAGGGATTGTTGGATTAAAAATGCTGGCTGTAATTTGATAAATCTAACTTTAGTTAAAGAGGATCTGATTCTGGTAGCTTTAGCAGCAGCTAACAATTTTAATCCAACAATCTGTTGGTACATGTAGTTTTAACTTTACTATGCTTGCAAGAACAGTAGATATGAGATTACTTTAGGAAACATCTTGGGATGCATGATAGTGGGTTTTTGCTGATATGGTGATGTTTACAGATTGAAGAAAAAAGCTTTGTGCTTTCACTTCATGACATCTAGAGCAGTTCAGAAGTCGACTGATTCTCTTTTATATCCTGTAACTGGTTGCAAACATGCTCTCATTCAAACACACTTATATATTAGAATGGGTTATCACCACAGCAATGGCGGCTTATTCACTTCCTCGTCTTTCCCTTGTTCTGTCATTGTTGAAGATTTTTTTTAAAATGTATTTATCCAGGAGAACCTCATTGAATCAAGAACCTCATTAACAAGAGTGTCCTGGCCAAGACAGGCCACTAATTATTGACCTGTTTAAGATCAAATTAAATCTTAACTTTGATAATCCATGAAATATTGTATTAATTTGTACAGTGTTTAATAATCAAATGCTAGAATCTGTAGTCTCAAGAATTTGGTGTTGAAAATAACTCATTCTAACCAAAAATATTGAAAATGAAAATTCCCAAACCTGTTGACTGGTTTAAAATTGTTCAAATGTATAGACTGCATTCATTACAACTCAATTAATTTTTCCTTTTTTTTCTCCACATTTTTAAGGTATCCTCTTCTGTTGACTTGAAATAAAATAACTGACCTAAAAATTAGTTTCCTATTTGTCAAAAGTCTTGCATATTGTGTGTTCCCTATGCCTCCTGTGGTTTGTTTTTGTTTTATAAATGTTGCTGAGAACATAAGGCTTCTGTTGTGATTGTTTGATAATTATGAGTTAAAGTAAAGATGTTTATGGGGTTTTACCCGTTTTATTATTGACTGACAAGTCGCCCTTACAGAAGCTTGTCAAGCCTAGGTTTGGGTGGCTTTTCGAGGTCTTTAAAAATGGGTAAAAAAAGAAAATGTTCAATGGCGGATTTGATGTGGATTTAATTTTTAATCTAATTTCTATCTTGCCTTTAAATGTTAAAAGGAACAGTAACATTTAAATGATTACCTAGTTAACAGACAATTTTCTGGAAATTAGAAATTAAATGTCTCTTTCAAGACACACTGTATAAAGTGAAGATGAAATTTAAATGCTAATTGAATAATTTTGGGTCAAAAAATGCAGATTCTTACTCAAAATCTCATTCATTTGTTGTTTTTAGTATCGGTACTTGCATTAAAATCAATGAACGTAATCGTTTGTGCTATACAAATAAACTTGCCTTGCCTATTCTGACAATTCACGTTCTCGTCGACTTGTATCGCCTTACGTAGCGGACTTGCCTCTTGCAATATGGCGGCTATGTCAACGTACAGCCAGCCAGTCAATAAGGCGTCTACAGCCATGGATGAAAGTATTGGCATTGGCACCCCTGTAATTTTTTTTTGTTTTTGATATAAACATGTTTATTTCCTTTATGTGCATTGGAACAAAACAAAAAAGCAGAAGAAAAAAGCCAAAACGGACATTATTTTACACAAAACTCAAAAATGGGCCTCATTGTGACACGTTTACATCCCTGGCCTAAACAGTCCGGCCCTCAGGTCATCTCATTGGAGCAAACCTGGCCCAAGACCCAGCATAAGTTTTAACAGACTACCTCCTTTTCTTGAAGCACGAGGAAGTACCGACTTGTCTTGAATCTTAAGGAATCCTGAGGACCAGCGATGCTGTACCCGTGCAGCTGTCCAGAGGATTACAACTGGTTGCTGATGAATCAGGACCAGGTCCACCAGATCGGAGAGTTACGCCGAGAGTCCCCTTTCACCCTTAATGCTTTCAAATGCCTTTCTCTGAGACGAAAAGCAAGCCTGTGACAAAAAGCATGGATTGAATTTCTTTAAATTTTAGGCCTTCTTGCTAACTTCATAGCTTCGGCCTTTCCGCCATAATAACTCAGCAGAGGATCATCACATTTACCAAAACCCTCAATCATCGTACATATTATGGTATGATTTCAATCTACTTTTGCGAGATCTTGCAAACTGTTTAAAAAAAAAATCTCCCTTTTTTTCATGTCCCTTTCTTTTCTCCCATGTCTCTCAAGGGGCTTCGTACAATTCTACTGATGTTTGAACCTGCACGAAAATCGGTACACATATATATCATGATGAGACGAGACAAAGTTACATTATGAACATCCTCTAAAACGTACAGGAACCGAACTACAGACACCAAAAGGTCCAAATTTGGCGTTTTTTGGCCTTTTCACTGACAGACACTTTGCACATTTTAACGAGCTTGTCCAAGGGCTTTCACACTATAAGTCACAAACACTGCTAAAGCTGAAATAGCCTGAGCTTTTACACAGATTTGGGTTGGAAAGAGCCTTTTGTCAAAATGGAAACAACTGCAAAGCCAGTGAAGAGCAGCAGTACCTTCCTTAACTAAACACAAACACTACCACAGTCTGCTGTTCAGGAGTACAGTTAGCAGGTATTTGTCTCCATCCAGTGGCTGACTAATTCAGCAGAAAACCACTGCTGGTGAACTTTTTTGTGTATTCTCTTAATTGCTTGTGCATTTTTTGTTTAGAAAATGTTCCATTTAATTTTTGGTAACCTGAAAATAATAATTTGATAATTCACAAATTATTTAATGATTCAGTGACTCAATCTGAATTTGAATTGGTGTCTTAACATGTTTGCACAATTAATATCACTTGTGTTGATAAAAAGGATTGGCTTAAACAGCTTTACTGACCCAGTTTCCAAAAAGTTGGAACAATGCATAAAATGTAAATATGAAAAGAATGCCATGATTTGCAAATCTCATAATCCCATATTTTATCTACAAAAGTACATAAACAACATATCTGATAAGATAAGAGAAGATATTCCTTTATTAGTCCCGCAAAATTCCAAATCACAGCAGCAAAAGTGGAATAAACAAAGTGAATATAAGCAGAGGGTTACCAATCTGTGAAAACTGCATCTTAAATTTGTGGAACAAATTTGTAAAGTCTCTAAAGTACAAAACATCATCAAAACATATGGGAGCAAACAACATATTCCACCATCCAGAAAAGGTCCCTTTAAGAAAACTCTTTGCATATTTCAGCAAGAAAATGCTAAACCCCATCCTGCATACATCACAACAGCATGGCTTCACAGTAGAGAGTCGGTACGGATTGGCTGCCTGCAGTCCAGTGCCTAAACCAATAGAAAACATTTGGTGCATCATAAAATGAAAATGGAGCAAAGAAGACCCAGGACTATTTAGCAACTAGAGTCCTACACCAGACAAGAATGGGACAGCATTCCTCTCCCTAGGATATTTGCAACATATTTTCTATAGTAAATGTCTCTTACTATATTTAGAATGCAAGCTTGTTTTAGCCTACAACAGTTTTCTCATTGTTTTTGTTTACATCCCGTCAAGTTTCACCTTATTCTGAGGTCATAGTTAGAGATCTTCTTATATCTGTGGTTTGCCCTATCATAAATTAAGTCTGATTTCCATTATTCCATCATAAATGTTTGTTGAGATTCAATGTTTTTTTTGACAGTGAAAAAAAAAAGATGCCATTTCTTTTCAAATGTTTTTGTCTGGAAATGTTGCATTCTGTACCGTTTTTTCTTTTTTCTTTTTCAATGAACTAATTAAATGACCACATTTATGTGTTTTGTTTCTGTTGCAAAAAGTAAAATAACTCTTTATGTGTTTATTCAGTGACACTGTACTTAAAACAAATAAGTTTTGAAATAATCATTATTTTTTCAAAGTAATTATTTCAAGTATAGAGAGCTAGATTCATCATGTCTCATTATTTCACAATTTTCATACCAAGTAAAACAACTATAATTATTTTTGTATTTAAACAAAACAAAAACGTTGCAGTAAAAAGAAGACTTTGTGGCCAACTTGGCTTAATCAATTAACTCTGGACGGAACAAAGATCGTCTATAACAAGAAAAAAACGTATGTGTAGAAGTGTTCTTATAGACTAAATTATGTCCAAAATGTTCGTTCGCTGACATTTGGCAGGAGGAACACGAGCCTAGCTAAGAATACATCTTTGAAGAAAAAAATCTGAGGAATGGTAAGTTTAGTTTTCACAAAGTTGACTGGTACGAGACTAAAATGGTATGGCTGAGCTGTTGGACATTCAAAAAAACAAGGTATTTCTCCAATGCACACATACTTAGTAAATACACAAGCATAGTTTGGGTAGTGAGCATTCAAGTTATGTCAGTATTTTCTTCGTTTTAGTTTGAGGGACAAGGATTAATGGTGCACGATTTTGAGTGTTTTACACTTCTATTAGTTTTACAATATGGCTATATTCAACTAAGGTAAAGAAATCATATGTTTTGACTAAAGTAACGACTAAAATGTAAGGACTTTTTTTGTATACAATAGCTGGATTTTTTGTAGCTTTCGTCGACTAAACTTTTAAGTGTGAAAAAGACTGAAACGTGGCAAAAATAAAGACTAAATCCCCTGCCGCAATTACACTGACGTGTAATCCATTTGCATCAAAATACATGCGGAGTGATAGCTCCTTATGTTGTTTGATCTTTTTTCTTTGCCTGCGCCTATTCATTGCGCATGCGTCAATTCGCCGCAGGTTGTGAGCTGAGTAGAAAACTATGGCCGTTGCGATGCAGACGGAGGATTTTCCTTACTTACCGTCGGGGCTGGCGGAGGGTATGGTCTCTTTCTTTACTAATTTAATGTTTATTCAAGCAGAACAGGATCTCAGCGCAGTTAATGACGCTGTCACTACTCAGGTGTGACATGCCAGCGTTGCCGTTAGCTTCTCGCATGCTAACGTTAGCCGGCATTGAATGACGAGCGTAACGGGTCTGCTAATATATGCTAAGCTAAGCTAGCTGTAGCCGTTTCTGCTCCAAGGTCGACGAGAGCACGTCTGCATCCGATGTTGATTCAGGCCAATTGTTTATCGATCCCTGCGCCTGTGGGACAGCGGAGGCTGGGGCAGCCACCGTTCCGTTTGGTCCAGCAGATACGCATGTTTTATGCCTTAAAGTGGCTTCATTTAGCTCTAATCCGGGTCTTGTGCTTGTTTGGAATTGACACATGCAGAAGACAGCAGACACATGGCATATTTCAACAGTTGCAAATCGCCAAAGTTTTCATGCAGTGTCTTACTAGATATTTAAAACTAAATGTGCGCATGTTTTAAAGTGTGTTTCTACCCGTCAGTTGTGCTGTAAGCTTCGCCTGAGCAGACCACTGTTTTTGAATGGTTCTAGTGCAATGTATGTCTGTTTCATTCCCTTTATGTAACTGCATTTCCACTGATGTTAGACTGAAACAAGAAATCAAGTCTCAGCATTTGCTTGATTGTCTGTGGGTGCAGATAAGGCAATGAGTGGACATTTCACAGCTGAACATAAGATAGTTGTTTTTAGCATACTTCTTGTATGCTGTTACAGTCAGTCTAGATGAAGATGCTGACAGGATTTTCATGATATCAGAATTTTAAACCTTAATATGACTGTAGCAAAACTCAAACGATATTGATACCTATGATACCACAACAACAATGATACAGTTTTGAGTAATATCTTGTTTTGGATGATCCAAAAAAATGTAAGCAAAATCCTGTACACTGTCTAAATTGTACATACACTCTTGTAATGTTTTGGTACTGATGCTATTTGCAGTGTTATTGCAAATTAGACTGTGTGCAGGGGATTGTCTACAGTTTTCAATGGATTCATTCCTCTGTATGTACTTGTCTTATTTAATAAGTGCAGTTTTCTGAAAGTTGATGCACTTTTGATGCCATTAAAATTGCAGATTAGTACAGTTCTGAACAAATGTGAATTGAAAAACGAGTAAAATATTGGAAAACCTGTAAACCTTAGCTGTTGATGGCACAAACTGCTTACTTATGATATGTGCTTTGTGTATTAAATACAAAAAAACCCATCTGTCTTTTAATTACAACAGCAAGCTCCAAATGGGCACAGAACTGTCAACTAGGGCTGAGTATTACTCACAACCCCATGTTATGATATGCTTCAGGATACAAAGGCCATTATATGATATAAGCCTAGCCTATTTCACATTATACATGGGGTTTGTCCGTGTCCTATAGGATATTCATGACAATAGATGCTTGTCATTGTAGAAAATGACAGGAAAGGTATAGTTTTAAGGATCCTGCTCTTTATAACACCTTGTTTTTGATCCTCAGAGATCCTAGGAGTAAAGTTAAATACAATTTTATAATCTTAAAGCTGTTAATAAATGTAATGTGATATTCTTAACTTTCAAACTTAAAATAAACCTCTTTGTTGTCTCTCTTGCTTTTGTTTGCCTTCACAAATTTATATATGAGGGGTGTAAATCACCAGTTTCATCCTGATACGATATCGATATTTTGGACAATGATACGATATTTTCTAGGGGTGTAACGATTCATCGATCTGGATTGATATGTCAATTGTCTGAGCAATGATTCAGTCAAATCGATTGAAAGTATAAACATCAATATTAATCGGCATTTTTACCTCACGCTTTTAATTTGAAATTCCCCCTAGTGCTTGGTTTTGACAGTTTCTGCCCATCCACCAGTCACAACACTGGTAGGCGCGGATAGCAGGTAATGGCTAACAGCAAAGAGAGTATCAATACTTTGTTTTTTTTCCATTATGTGAAAAGTAGCAGATTGTGGTAAATGGGTTCACAAAATCGTCTGATATCGATCGCAGGTCTCTAAATTAAATCAAAATTGAATCGTGGTAGACTTTGTGATATCGGCAAATATCGAATCGTTCTGAGAATTGATATTGTATCGTGATGAAACTGGTGATTTACACCCCCTAATATTTTCCGATATCACAAAAATGATGCAATTTCGATTCGATTCAATATAGGGACCTACAATTGATATCAGGCGATTTTATGCAAGAATTTCGTACAGTTACAGAAAAAAAATGTTTCTACGATTAAATTATTGACAGGTCTCTGTTTTTAATAAAAGCATCTCTTTAACAAAACAGCAAAGACCTGATTACCTCTAAATTAGGAACACAACTATGAACATTTGTGTTACAACATGTTGATTTAAAACAGAAAACAATTTCAGTAGGCTACCATATTTTTATTTCCTCACACCTCCAGATCACTCTAAAGCACCAGTATGGACCTTTTCTGCAACCCTTCATAATAAGGATCCAAATGTTTGGCCTGTGTTCCCATTTTAGATTTTTTTCCTGAACTTATCTGCACACATGCGGACTTGAACAGATGTTTCTGCTCTATATCAGCCCTTCATACTTTACACAGGGGCCTATTAACGTGGCATATAAATTCATTTGTAGTTTATTCACCTTGTGAGATTTAAATGAGGTTAAATATGTGGCATATAATTTTATAGTGATTAATTTTTTATTATTATTTCGTATTTATTGCAACCTTCATTTTAATAAATGGAGAGGTTAGACTGGAGCAAAGTTTTATTATAAAAAATGCTCCTGTGATGAGCAGCCTCCTAACAGGAGCGAGGGGATGGGGGGTATACAGAGAACAGCTGTCCTGTATGAACCACGTTAAGTTTGGACAACTTATATTTTCATCATAAATCTAACGTGAGACGATGAAATAAAATCAGTGTATCAAAGGAGATATGCAGCTGACGTTCCCCTCTCTGTTTATCTGGAGTCTGCTGCAGACAGCACTCGCCATACCTCAGCCATAACGAGATGAATGTTTTTATCAGTGAACGATCTCATACAGCGGTTGTATACAGATAAAGATGTAGACGTAGTCAGCAAACTAACCGTCCTGCAGTAGTGTCTGTCTCAATTATGTCCACACAGCTCAGCGAGGACAGGATATCCTCTTTCCATCAGCCGCAAAACTTTAACCCACTGCTGCTAGTTAGCTAGCTGGCTGGCAGCTAGCTTGTTGAGGACGCTGCCTGGGGCTGAAACTGTCAACAGGCGTGCCAGGAAAATTTCAAAATAAAAGCATAGCTTGAAGCATCAATTTAGATCAATGTTTAGACTTTCCATCAATCTGATTGGATCATCAATTATCCAATTGATATATCGATATACATGGATGAATCGTATGTATATTATATTTTACTATAAGTCCACTAGTGTCTTTTTGCATTTCATCTGCATAAAACTTAGGCAGCCGTTTCTGTGATGAATCAATAACTGGGGTTTGAATTCAGTGACTCAAGCTATCCAAGCAGCAGCCTGAAGCCTAAGGTTTCAGCTATGCTCTTCTGGTTCAAGTCTTTAATAGTACAGGATCAAAGAGCCTTACGAAATTAGGTGAAAGTCTGACTTAAAAGCGGCGTTCAGTTTTGGATGAGTCGACACACTTTGGCCCCACGTAGCGAGCTTAACTGTCGTTGCTTGCAACTTGTCATGTGTAGAGGGAAGTTGGTCGAATTGCAGTATGTTGCCTTGTTTTTGCATGGCTTGCATGTTGCATGACCCCCTACAGTTTTTTCCAAATTCCAAAATGCTCCCATGAATGCGTGCTGCATCATGTAGTTTGGCTTCAAATGCTGCCTGCATTCTGCATTGTAAAGTGAACTGGGTCATGTCTTTCCAAACTGTCATCACAGTATTTGCTGCCATATTGATTTTGTATTATCTTTTGATGCACAGATTTGCAAGTAGTAAATGATGATTTATTGCCAATGCCTTATTGATTTTTTTTAGCACAGTCCTACTATCAACAGTGCATGATTTGCTTATTGCTAATGATTAAAGATGACTATTGCTATTACCTGTGGTGGTGCAGGACATTAGGTTGACTGTGGAGAGTGAAAAAAGCCAGAGGGGAAGGTACAACTTGCTGCAAAGCCCAAGTAGCACACTTTTAAAATTTATTTTAAAATTTAAAGCGCTGATACAGATTATTGGCTAAATACTAAATATTGGCCCCGATAATCAGTCAGGCTGATAAAAGGTTTACTCGGTATGTTTACCATGACTCCGTAATAAGAAAAAAAAAGGAATGTACTACAGCTATTGTGGGCCCACTTTCCCTTTTTTCCTGTAAAAAGCTGAATGGAGAAGATATGGAACAAACAGAAACACATGACTTCTTCATGACTAAAAGCCTCTAAACTTAGTAAACATTTTCATTAATAATTGCCAGTGATGTGTTAGTTTGCATGTATAATAGAGATAAATTAAAATGTTGATCTGAACCCGCTGAGTCAATGAAAGGCATCAGGACATTGCGTGTTATTGCAGTAATATATCCACCAACTTAATTCACCAATGCAGTACCCACCATAATTAGCTTTAGCTAATATTTCATCAGCTATTTATACACATTTTTGAGTTGATGTGTCAAGTTGATTTAATTTTCTACATATTTTTTAGCCTCCATCAAAGACTCACAACTAGGGTTTTTACTTCTTACTAGAAGTAGTCCATGTATGTATCTTACATTAGATTCTTAGAAGAACAACAAACAGAGCTATTTTGACAGTTAGTAAGCATATACTGTACATCAGACTGTTGTAATGTAGCTCTAAGTAGGACACTGCTGAGGTGTCTTATGTCCTTGAGAAATGACAACAATCTCACAGAGTGATGTTGTTTAAACATTTTGAAGTGAAATTAAGATGACGTTTCCCAGAAGATGCAACCTGATTAAAAATCTCCTGCCTTTGTCTTTCCCTCTGCAGTAAATAAAATGATAAAGGAGCATGGTGACCTGTTTTCTGACTCCCAGTGTAAAGTCTGCAGTGCTGTCCTCATTTCAGAGTCTCAGAAGTTGACTCATTATCAGGTCAGTGAGCTCACAGTTTGCTGCTGTTTCAATGTCAAGGGACTCAAATTATATTTTTCTGTTCTACTGTGCTCAGTGATACAGTGAAGAAAGCTGCAGGATTTAAAGATGCAGGGTTTGGTTATAGAATGCACTTGTTTTAAAAACTGAAGGTTTTATTACTTCTGGAAGAGCTCGTCCACAACGTGTCACATCAGTTTCTCTCAAGTTGCCTGACAACAAAAGCCAAAATAAATGTAAAGGGGAAAACATCTTTGGGATTTAGGTAGTTCTTAACTAAAAAAAACCATTGCAGAAGAGGGTGGCTCAGTGCCACATTGCATAACAGTTAAAAACTATCAGTCCATCCCAAATGTCTTAAATGATATGTCCTAAGTCTAACCAGGGGTAGTTTCTGACCCACCATCTTAAGGACCATCCCAAAGCTTTTAAACTGCTCGGAGGAGAGAGGATGGAGACCTGGGGATTTCTAGAAGGTCACAAGCCTCATCTCTCTGAGGACTTTGTTGAATGGATTAAGGGGCAAGGAAAAGACACAAGTGGAAAGGTTTATGAGGTGCATCCCAGGTCTCTGAAAGTGCACATGACTTCCTTTCCTTCATGGCATGGCATGGAGTGATATCCTTTTATGATGATGGCTGATCATGTCTGTGCAAATATACTCCATATTTATTCCCACAGTAACAGTGTTTTGTTTCACTAAGGGTGTAAATGTTAGGCTGCACCCCAAGTACACAGGCAGCCCGGCCTCATGTCTGGCTCCTTTCCCACATGTGTCTCCCCTACTCTCTCATCCCTGTTTCCAACTCCGTCAACTGTCCTCTCTAGAAATAAAGGCATAAAAGCCCCAAAACGTATTTTAAAGGAAAAGAGACTTGGGATGCACCCTATATCTTAGAGGTTACTGAAGAGATAAAGAAAACAGAGACTTTTACCTGTTGAATTTGAAAATTTTGAACAGCTTTCCCTAAACCTAGGAGCTCTTGTAGCTGCCCTGTAATAGATACTTTCTTAAACGCATTCATCCAGAAGCGTCATTAGGGAATTCCTTAATGTGTTTCCACTGGAAAAAGTTGCCTTATCCTTTTATTGATTCACAAACACATTCACTTCCTTCAAGCATAAAAGCCTTTTGTGATGTTTTGAGTTGTATTTTCATTCATTTGTAGCATTTCTAATCAGGGTTTTATACCCAAATTGAAATGATGCATGGAAAGTATTGAATGGAAAGCCCATTACTGAGTGTCCAGTTTGATGACTGGTGTCGAGGCAGATATTTGTTTTGACGGTACAGCCATAGTCTACTATAGTTCTGTTTGAAGAATACAGATATGTATCATCTCCCAGTAAAGGCTGGATAAAAGCAGCACGCCATCCCCCAGACTTCTTTCTTTCGGAGTTAAAGGAGGTCAGATTTATGCCTTTTTGGATAACTGGTATTATGCACAAGTTTAGGATGGTAATATTTGTTGTTTACTTTTCTTTTCAGAGCAAGAAACACGCCAACAAAGTGAGGCGCTATTTTTCCCTCCAAAATGAGAAGGAGACGCCTGTCAAAAAGATCAAGTCTTCATCTGACAGTGTGAGTACACAGTGATCAGTTTTAGCAGCTAACGTCACCCAAACACCTTCAGTTGGGTAAAACAGCATATTCACTTTATTTGCTCAAAAACAAACTCACCTTTGAAGCTTTTTAAATCACAAACTATTGATTGAAAAACTTTTAAAATAATTTCTGAGCAGTTGAAAGCTTATCAGCATGGCATTAACCTTGAGTTCTACTGCTGCATTTTCCACCACATCCACCTTTGGTATCCCTTTAGAGATGATCATGAAAAAAATAGAAGTGTAATGCACCCATGTTTTTTAAAAATGCCTTTGTATGGTGTCCATTTGCAATGGTAGTGTGAACACTGACACCCCCCACCTTCATAATAAGTGCTGTGTTGTTTGTTTACATTTGGTAAAAAAAAGTATTTCTTAAAGGATTGGGTGAAGCCTGTTTTGAGGCGAGCGCTCTTCATGCAAGATCAGCAACCCAGTGCAGTGCTTGGTTTCTAAACTGTTTTCTTGTATAATAAGATTTGTATTCGTGTGGTGTTAATGTTGTTAAAACTGCTCAAAAATTTTTCAGTGGTACAAGGTATTAAGAATATGATACTGCCCAATCATAATGTCAGTGTACGTTTTATCTTAGTTGATGATAGCTGAGAGTCTAAATCCTTGGGAAAACATTCTGGGTGGATTGTTAAACAGAAAGCATTATTTTGGAAGACTAGCAGGTGAATCTGTGTCTGTTGGGGAAGTTAGACTATTATAGTGTAAGGCACTGATCATCAACTGGTGGCCCGAGAGCCACATCAGGCCCCTCACATCTTCCCATCCAGCCTTCAGAACATTATTATTTCAGAAATATGCAGAGGAAAAAAATAGGTTGATGCACATAAGGCATCTTTTTTAAAATTCCCTCCAGCTATTTAAAAAAATGAGATTGATAGAAATGGTCAAAATTGGTTCAATGTTTGATCCATTTAATAGAACTCTACCCGTCACCCATTGTTGGCAAATATGATGCATGATAAATACATATTTTGAGTTCATTCTGAATTCAGACAATGGTTTTCTTTCAACCTCAAGCGTTTCCCTGCGTAAGAATCAAAACTAAAGACCTTTAACTTGCACAGGTTTTCTCCAATCAGGGCACGCCATATTTGCAGTGGACTCAGTAATGGAGAACATAACAGCCCAATGCATTCAGCTAAAATTTCTCAATCACCCCCTTGTGGTTGTCTACGGTGAAGGGACTGATCTTTCTTTTAGAGGCTAAAAAATGCCATACATTTGAAATAAAATAAAAACATTTAAAATATGTTAATTAGACCAAAATGTCTCTCTTAATTTAAGTTTATTTGAAAGTCCGGCCCTCAAATATCATGTAAGGAGCACAGAGCAGATAAACAATTGGAGGATATTTTAATATACTTTGAAATTTAATATTCACAATAATTAACAAATGTTTCATATTTCAATTTTTACTTTTTTTTGTAATGCTCCTTTTGTTGTGATTATTCTATTTAAATCTGCAAAGCCCTTTGAATTGCTCTATTTATAAACTTGCCATGCCTCAAATATTAATGGCTATGAATCCAAACGGGCTCTCTGTTTACTAAATCTCACATTTGATGTTGTATCAAAGCTTCCACCCTCCATAAGGCTGTCAGCAGAAGTTTCTATTTTAGACCATTGATGCACCCGGCTAAATAAAAGATGTCAGCAGCAGTAGAAAATGTTATTCAAGCTCACTTCCTCCTCTTGTTCTTTTGTGTTTGGATTCCAGTCTGGAGCATTCAAACTTTGGGTCCTCTGTTTTGATTTCTGAAAATAGCTTGTACTCTAAAAGGGGATAATAAGACGTTTTAGGTTTTTTCTTTGCTCCAGGAAAGAAAAGACAGCAGACGTGCAGTGTTTTTCGTGGATAGAAGAGAAGATGTTGTACCTTTTCATGATTCCCTGTTTGTGTGTTTTGGTTTCAGGACTGTAACAATGGAGACACAGACCGGTTTAAGAAGTGTCATATATGTGACATGACCTTCACCTCTCCTGTGGTCGCAGAGTCCCATTACCAAGGCAAAGTTCACGCTAAAAACCTGAGGCAGAACCCAGGTATTTATGGAGCTTTAAATTCACAGGCTTCAACTCTTAAAATCTAGCTTTCTGTTGTTGTCTTTATTAATTGTTTGAATATATATTTTACATTTACCCTTTAAATTTGTTTTTAAAGATACCCATTTTCTCTGAACATAAGTGGGCTGCATCCTATGAATGGCTGCAACATGTATGCCAGTAAAAATGCAGAAACAAGTCATTATGACCACAAGTGAAGCTGCCACCATCAGCCACTCAGCTGACCTGACTGAAAATTAGAGCTGGGCAATTAATCGCAAATTGGATTCAAAGGCATTATGGCCTGCTGCAACTAACAAATTGCACAAGTTGCAATATTTCTCTAACTTGAAATGTGTCAAAATACCAGTTTAAATAATCAAAATTTTGCAGCACCAGAGAGTTTTTGCACATTATGCAAATATTCAAGTGTCACTTAATGAAGTGTCAATGATAATTGTTTACAAAAATCCTCCTTTTCCTGTTTTATGTATGTTTTCCTTAATCAAAACGCGTGACATAAACATGATAATGTCCTTCATTAAAGCAAATGCCCTTCATTAAAGCAAATGACATCAAATTTACAATATGAGCAATAATAATTAGTTCATTCATTAGTTTTTATTAGTTTTAGTGTTAGTTTTAGTTTTTTACAGATAGATGTCAGGGCTGAGTGAACATCATACATTTTTAAAAACATATTAAAACAGGCCACTCTTCACGTATCATTTTATTTACTTAATGATGATGTTTGAATACAGCTCCAGACATAAAACTACCACTGTGCGAAGTCTTTACCAATCAGATCAGGCCATTTTACACTCCCCAGACTTGTGTGTAGGTGCCAGTCAGTATGGTTGTGTCAAAGACTAAAACTAAGGATTTTTGTCCCCATTTTTTTTGTATTTTAGTTTGTTTTATAAGCTCACTTTACAGTTTTATAGAGTTTGTCTTTTTTTGATAAAGCTTAGTTTTTATTTAGTTTTAGTTAACTAACTTGATTTTTGAATTTTAGTTTTAGTTATTTAGTTAGTTGTAGTTAACAATAATAACCTTGTTCCTGAATAGGGCTGAACGATTTTGGAAAATAATCTAATTGCAATTTTTTTCTCCAATATTGCAATTGCAATTTAATATGCGATTATTCTTTAACTTTCCTTTATTCCTAAACAAGGGCTGAACAATTCTTTAAAAGTGTCTAAATCTGATGATTTTGACTCATGTTGCAAATTTGATATGAATTTTTGCATTGAAGGGTTGTTGGCATTCTTATATTTGATTTTAAAAAGTACAAAAACGAAGAAGGTAGGTTTTTTTGTGGACTATTCTAAAAAATAATGGCACCTGAATGATTGCATGACATTTCATGCATAACATCTCTGCTGCAAAAAACAGTTTAAAACTGGTATTTTGACATAAATTTCAGGTCAAAAAAAATATTTGCACCTTTTGTGATTTGAAAATTGCAGCAGGCCATATTGCGATTTAATCTAATTTTCTATTAATTGCCCAGCCCTTGTCCTGATCATACATTTGAATGAAATAGTGTTATGCTTTTGAGTAAATAAACTCTATGGAATGCTGGTTTAACAGAGAAACTACTAACTTCAGCTAAAGTTTTGAGTATTTACCCAACAACTTATAAAATAATAAAGGCTGGCCCCTAACTTTTACACACTTCATCTGTGCAGCGATCCACATACTAAGTGCACTTTAGAGGAAATCGCTCGCAGCCACCCATCCATTTTCTACACCACTTATCCTGTTGGTAGTTGCGGGACAAATCTTTCCCTTTCTAGTCAATCTTTGCAGTTCCAAGTCTATTTTTGGCTGAAGCTGCTGTCAAAATGCATCAGTCCACATAGAGAAGATAGACCCTAACAGGAGGAAGAGCGTGCAAGGCATCCGGTCAACTTCACAATATAACGCAATGCACAGAATCCTGACCATGAATCTCTGTCTCATCAGAGCCATGACTCATCATTCAGTCAGAGGGTAGCAGAGGTAACACGACACAATAGAAAGAGAAAAGTACATTTTTGAGGTGGAAAACCACTGAATTTTTGAGAAACCACATGTTTCTAGAAAACATAACCTTTGAACTTTCTATTTTACTCATTCATGGTGGAAGCAAAACAAGCACAGAATAATGTCAAAGTGAACAGCAAATCAACTTTGATAGTAATCCGTTTCTTACATAATATCCCACCATAAACTCATTATTCTCTGGTGATCCCCTGTCTCAAGTTGAGCTTTGCTCCAGAAACGTATCCATGGTTGGAGAAAACAACCTGGTGCAGGCCTATGAGTTTATGGAATTTGGGGGTGATAGGGGACTGAAAATTTCAGATTGCAATCTTTTCCTCTTTGCAGTCCCCCAAAACCAGAAAAACTGTTTGCTGTGTACCTGATACATTTCACACTCTGGAGGACTTAACTCCAACCATACTACTCCACAGACAGACGTATGAGGAATATGAAGTTGTTTTTATTGTGGAAAGAGAATAAAAGATGAAAAAAGCTCTAAGAGAGGTTTTAAGATACAAACACAACAGAGACATCAACAAAATTAAATAAAATGTAATTTTAACAGGGAAACGCCAGTGTTGAAAAACAGGTGTAAGGAAAAGGAAATATTAAGACATTAGCAGTTAAGAGGCAAACATAAATCTCACTCTGGTGCCACGAGGATTCATGCTGATCTTTTCACTGTGCCTCAGTTTGCCATGAATAGAAACGGATAGTTTGAGAGCAGCCGAGTCAAATTTACTCAAGGCTCGAAGTTGACCTGCCCTGGAAGCATTTTCAGCTGTAGAGTCTAATGGACTACTTCTTTAGCTGAAGATAGAAAATCCTTCTAAAAAAAAGAGTTTATTTTTGTGGTTCTTTCTGCTGTAACAACCTGCTCAGTGTTGTTCCAACCTAAAACTTTCCTGTTATCATTTGTTCTCCAGCTGTTGCCTCCCAGACTCCACCAACAACTCAACCGAAAAAGAAGCCTGCTGATGATTTGAGCAATGTGCCGGTTACGGGAGGCAACAATAACAACAACACCAACCCAGATCGTTTCTGCTCCATCTGCCAGGCCTCCTTCAACAATCCTCTCATGGCCCAGCAGCACTACGTCGGCAAAAAACATCGAAAACAGATGACCAAGATGAAACTGTTGGAGACATACGGGCCATCCACAGCACCAGGTCAGGCCACACTGCCACAGACTTAGGAAGTTGGTTTAACAGATGCTGTTTAATGGCTACACTTAAAGAACTCCTATAAAGATAACTACTGAAGGAATCAATGATTTTTCTGCAGCTTCCACACTAAAGGGCTACCCATGCACCGTCTGCGGCATTGAACTGAACTCTGTGGAGCAGTACCAGTCTCACATTAGTGGAGCCAAACATAAGAACCAGTGAGTACACACACCTTTCAGTCTTTGTAAAGAAGTATTTCCTGATTATCTGACATTGAATCACATTTTGTAGCATTCTATTCAAGTGCAGTTTCTGTGAAAAAGGTTTCAGGGCCCATATCCACAGCTTCTGTTTATATTTCAGCACTCATTTTCAATACAAAATCACTGTAATGTTCTCAGCGCTCTCATTTGAGATAAGTTCACCATCTGGAAAAGTGCAGTGTTAGTTGGTGTAATGTTTTCCTCGCGAATCAGTCAAAATCAAAATGGTGAAGGACTTCTGATGTCAACAACAATATCAGAGAGAATCTGATCTACAACACGTTACCATAGCATTACATTATGATTTGCTATGCAACACTACATTCAATTACTTGACAATGCCGTAACGGATGCAATAATTCGTCGCTGATATCAACAATCGATAATGGCTTCCGTCGCCGACACATTTTATTGTCGATGATCCGTTTGTTAAGTCCTCGCACCCTCTTTTCATGCAGCGTGTTGTTATTGCGTTTGCAAAATGTTGTTTTCTCAAGCTGAGATGCTCAGGAGTGAGCCATCTGTCATTTATACTTTCTCTGTCGAGAGTTGCGCATGCTCAACGGTGATTGACAGGAAAAGAAAACAGAGAGAAATGGTGGTGCCTGATGCAACATCTGCACGTCCTGAAACTTCAAAGGTCTGGGAATATTTCACTCTTGATGGTTCAAAAAGAAAGAGGTTTGTAAAATATGTAAAGCAGAGCTTAAATATCACAGGAGCGCATCAGCAATGCGTTTTTACCGTCTATGCTAGCGAACGTTGGTCCTCCACTGGCTATGTTATCCTGGCTTTTAATATTAAAGTGTAAGTGAACCCCCAGCTCAGCGCTAACGCCGCCCACTTCAGGATTTCAAAAAATGCAAAGAAAGAGGGCAGTTTGGTACTGAGAGGAGGGAGGGGGAAAGGACGTTTTTTGTTTGTTTTTTTTCTCTCAAGGACGGGGTTTTCCAGATGAAGCGGAAGTGACAGTGACAGTAACACAGAGTCCCCAGGCACTGCTGTCTCGTATCGATCGTTACTACAGCAGTAGCTCTCGGAGCTGTAGCAGTGCAGCTGCAGGCAGGAGAGGATGGGAGTGGTCTCTGAATGGTAAAGTCAGTTAGAGGAGGTAACGTTCTACCTTTTATGTAGAGTTTGTGACGTTTCTACATCACATAAGCCTTTTCAGAAAAGATTTTCGAGGCAGATGTCCGTTTGAGCTAATTAAAAGATGTAAAATGCAGATTTTTATCAGTTTGGTGCAATTGTCAGAAATAACAGCAGCTCTGACGTGTTTTATTGTTCAGTCAGATACTCAAGTGTACAGCTGAAAAAAAAATGTTAAAGTGTTCACTACTTCTTTAATGTAATACTACAGTGCTGCAAACAGAATTTGACACCTTCCCCTTTTTACTTCTAACTCAATAGTGTAACGTTACGGCGGCTTTTTCCCCCTCACATGATTTCTACCTCTGACAGTACATAGGGAGTGATGCACGTCATCTCTTTCAGTAACTGTCAACACTTCCAACAGTGGAATGGACTCTAACCAACATACAATAATTAGTTTAGTATCTAATTAATAATTAATTAATAATTTATTTATTTATTTTTAATATCAGCACTTTTGCCTGTCCTTGGTTTTAAATGGACAAAGGCTTTACTTTTTTTTTTTTTACACACCTTTTGTATTGTAGCTGCCATAAAGTGTTATTAAATACATTTTTGAATGAAGAACTCTCACTTGTTGTTTGTATTTTTAGTTTATACATTTTTTAAGTACGTCAAAGTTTTTTTTTAAGCTGTTAGTAAAAAAATAAGATTAAAAAAATGAGCCGCCAAAGCCATCAAGGGATCCCACAGCACGGCACCCGACTAGTCGACTAATCGTAGTAGTCGACTGTAGGAATAGTCATTAGTTGCATTCTAGATGCCATGTGTTATGATAGGATACGATACTTTACAATCTGAAATGTCGCATTAAATTATGACACCATACAATAGGTTATGTTACAATATGATACAATATGTTACTGTACAGAAGGCCTGAAAATGTGAGGGGTCGTGCGTGTTTCTGCCTGCTGTGGTGAGAAGATCAAGAGGGTGCTGATGTGGACATTAGCCCAGCTGTTGCTAGTTTTAGGCACATTTCCCACCTGTTTGTCAGTTTGCAGCATGATTTACAGGGAATTGCAGGATTATCCTGCATTACAAGCGTCAGACTTGCTGCAAGAATTTAATAAACTGAACACAATTGCTGCAATCTCACACCAAAATTCAGCACTCGTTTAACTATCTCTGACGTAAAACAAGCAGGACATCAGTTCATACACAACTTTAGTGGATGAAGTAGTTGCATTGGAGAACTCTCTCTCATGGTACTGAGTCAAAGCATCCCAGCACACGTGTGACCCTCGCTCTGACACAGGGAGGAGGGGGCGGGACTCTCTGGTCAGTGAGTGTGTGGACTTGCTCAGCTCTGCTTGTACAGTCAGAAGAAACAAGCAGGAAACCGGGACTCAGAAATCACTTGGATTCGTGTAAACAAGATAAATAATATAGGGCTATTTAGTCTGTTTAATAAAAACACTGTAAAATTTAATTTTTTTTTTTTTTTTTTTTAATTAGAGTGAAGAAATCTGGCCTGAAAACCACAGAGAACCAAGTGGCAGCTGAACAATCGTTGGGGGGTGACGTCAGTGGAGAGAACCAGTACAGCAGCGCCCCTGCAGAAGAGCCGTACGCACCAGGAGAAGGTGACACTTACATGGGGGAAGATGAAGCTTTTGCAGCCGGAGGTCAGCTGTACACTCCTGAGGACACGGAGTACTCAGAGGAGTGTCAGTTCACTTGAGTCCAGGCTGCAGAGCTTTTTTCAGTCAGGACTTGGAATGAAAACAAAACAACCAGCCCCTAACTCATTAACATCGACCTCCATGGACTTTCAGCTCCTCTCAGAGTCTCGTCTTAGTACGACCCCCCCAAAACGGAGTCATTTAAACACAGGTTTAGACTCTGAATACCCCAAGAGGTTTTTATTTCAGTTGTTTTGTTTCTTTTGTCTGAAAATGTTACAGAAGTTTGTGATTTTTTTCTTGGATTTTATTTTCTTGTCCTTCACAATGTTTCTGAGGTATGAATAGGAACAAATATCAGTCCGCAGTGTTACCTAAATGTGATCATAACTACAGGCACGGTTAAGAGCCTCTTTCAGATTATTCTGACTTTTGTCTAAAGCACTAACAGACTTAAAATGTCCTTTTAAATATCTGTACGTCAAGGCTGGTTAAATCCAGATCCCAACACTTTTTATTTCCTTACTTATGGAGTCTGACTTTATAAATCTTTTATTATTTTATTACAATGTTGCTTTCAGTTAATTCAGTGGTTTCACTTGTCAAAAATGTTCTTTAAAAAGGAGAGATATCAAACTTGACCTAAATTGACCACAGTCTAAAATGACCTAAAAGGATTCACATAAAAGCTCTAAAAATACAAAACTACAGATCTGAGCATAAATTCTATGCAAGCTTTTAGAAACTGTGTACAACAAACGTACCAAAACTGTTTTTATGTGTTGAACCCAACCTTTGTGTCAGTACAGCAGATGTGCAAGTGAAGTTTTTCTGTTCAAGAGCCTGTGGCAAGTCCATGAGTCTGCTCATAAATCGCTGCAGTCTAAATATACTGTAATGTCACTGTGATGTCACATTTGTCATGCACTGTTACAGTGATGCAGATAGGATCTAGATTTTATGGCGGTCTAACTAGGAGATTAAACATAAAAAAAGATGATATTAAAGTGATGCCACATGTTAGAGCCTGCAATGCCAAACTGCTTCAGAAGTTTGCAGTAAATACAGAAATGTGCATTCACTCAGTGGTTTTCGTGACGTTGCAGAGTTGAGGGTCTTTCCTCATAAAAGATATTTGAGGATGCAGACGCCAGCTGAACATGAGCTCAAGTTTGACCTGCTGAGGAGTTACTCATAGAATTATTACGGCTATAAAAGCCAATAAGTAGTGCTCTATTCTAATAAGGTAAGCATTATGCAAGATATCAGCCAGTCCTCAAAGACTGTGGTTCCCAACCTCCAATTCTAAGCCCCCCTTAATGTATTGTAAAGGAGTGCAGGACCCCCCAAAACAAAAGTTGATACATGGATGTAAAAAAATCAGCATCAAATTAAAAAGTTTTCATTGTTCAAATCTTTACAAAAAAGCCCCACACAGAGGTTTTCTTATCAAGAGACATTTGTATTAACTATTCATACCCCCACAAGGGGTCCTGGACCCCAGGTTGGATGCCAGTGCTCTAAGAGAATTGAAATGTAAGGCATATGTATAAGCCTTTTTCTTTTTTTCTACAATTTTAATTGATACCAGTTCAGTGTGACTTCCCACTCTATGTCGTTGTTGGGTGAAAATAAGCTTTGAGAGTGAATGGCAGTAAATTAGAAAACATTTGTAACAATGCGATAAAACTATTGTGCTGCCTTTTGTGCTTTAAAGAATGAAAACAAACAAAGTTTAAGCCATGTTATTTATCCTCGATTAATGAAGGAGTATGAAGAAGACCTTTGTTGCTCTAGACCAGTGGTTCTCAACTGGTGGGTTGGTAAGCTCTTTCAAGTGGGACGCGAAATGTGTGCCAGGGAAAAATCCAGCAAAAAGTCTATTGTATGGAAGCACTACATGTATTCTATAGTTTTCCTATGATAATGAGTAAATTTCAGGGTTTGCCTCATGATTTCAACCTATTTATCTCATTTTCACTGGATAACAAGCAGGTTTTTTTTTTTCCAAGATATTGGTGAAATTCCTTATGAAATTACCAAATTTCCATGGTGTCTTGGGAAAATAGATTAAAATTAAATGCATGAATGCATTTCCTACCATAATGATGTTTTTTAAAAAATGGTTAAAAAAAAATGTTCAAAAATTTGGGTGGCAGTTTCTCTAAAGGAGGTGGTGGTTGGTCATTTTGTCCAACCAGTTGAGAACCACTGCTCTAGACTGAACCTCACTGGGGTGTTATGTATGAAAAATCTAGATCCAACTAAGTCAGGGGTGTCCAAAGTATGGCCCGGGGGCCAAATGCAGCCTGTGGTCCATTCCTGATTGGCCCTCAGCAAATTCTAAACATTAAATGAAATATAGCCCACATTTGAACATGAATGTACTGTACTGTACTTCTTCTTTTCAGCGCAAGGCAGTGCTACCATGATATTTCTGTAAACAAACATTTTGACAAGAAAACTTTATTGATTTGAGTTTTTTGTGACTAAATGAAGACAACACTGTAAATGGAAATCAAATTGGCACCCAACATAATAATATTTTGATTTATAATACCCTGATGGATTACGAAGTCTTATAGTAGTACAGATGGTGTTTTAGGGGCAGAACCAGGAGTAGCCAGGGCCGACCAGGGCCTTAAGATGATTGGCTATTTGCTTTGTCAGCCAATTAACCATTTAAAACCTGAGTTTCTGGACTCTTTTCTAATTTTAACCATAAAAGGCTCAGAAAATGTCCTGTGAGTACATGCTTTTGCCAATTTTTCCACAATACTTAGAACTTTTAATATATGGCAGTTATTTACATTTTACTGCATGTTGGGACTTCCGGTTTGTAGATGAGACAGTAGACAGCTAAAACAAGGAGCTCCCGGCCGAATAAGTTTAAAAAATGGAGAAAACCCTTATAATCATAACTCGATGATGGAAAAATAATTAACATGGATAAAACACATTTTACTGCATGTTAAGAGTGTTTTAACAGTTTCAAATGAAAAAACACAAAAAATGGGAACTTTATCCTAGAATCTTAGTGAGAAAAGGGGAAATTACAGTAATAACCACATGCTGGCTGTAAAGCACAGTTTCTCAGCTTTCAGAAACTGTTTGTTTTGTGTTATCAGAAAAATTCAGTTATGCAGTTATGGTCATGCAAAGTGTGCTTCAACAGCGTGTTGTCGACGACACGCTAGGATTTAAAGGGTTAAGCATACCCAATCACTAAGCATACCTTAACCATCATAAGATTGGTTTTACTAACTTTATGATCCTCAGGATGAGGAATTTGAAAGTGGCCCCACCATCCTTATATATTTTTGTGTGTGGCCCCCAGTGGAAAAAGTTTGGACACCCTTGAATTAAGTTAACACACAAGGTGATGTCAATTTATGACGTCTCTGTCGCCATTTGTCCAGTTTGATATAGAGTCTGAACAGACGCTCATATACACTTTCAACTTTGCCAGTCTTGTTCTGGGAAGACTCATCTTTAATGCAAAACTCACTGACCATTAGAGTCCGGCTCTCAGTAACGTTAAAATGCAAATGGTTTTCATATTTTAAGCTTTTAAATAGCGAAAGACACAATTGTTCCTATTTACCTCCATTCATTTTGATGGATTGTTTTCACCCTAAAAGTGGCGAGGCAGGTGTTGTTTGGGCAGTACCTGATTGTGGCTCTTATCAATTTTGGATGTGCCCTTTTGTGTTTGTGGACAAGAGCCAAGACAAGACAAAAGAATAAATGTTTTTACAATGCAATAGAAAGCTGGAGATAAGTTAGACACTTTACCTGCAGAATAATAAAATAAGAAGTAGTTTCACCATATTAAACATTGGCACTCTTAAATAACCTTTAAGCATAGTAGGTCATTATTACATTTATATAGTAATAATAGGTCGATTAAAGATAAATCAGTATTGGTGCAGAACATCACATTTACCAAAGGTTAAAACAAGACGAAGTAAAAATCTAGAAACCCCTGGTTATCTGGTTCAATTTAATTTATACGCTATGGGTTTTTGTTTAAGGCTCCTGTGAGGAGTTTTCAGCTGATTTCTCTGTAAACTGTAAAACCAAACAAGTTGAAAAAACAATTTTTGTTAAAACTGGTTATGTTAAAGTTCTTCACCAGTGGAAACATTTTTTTGAGCAATCCCGTATGAGTTCATGAGTTCTCAAAACAGAGGCAACTGATTACATGAAACCTTTAGGAGGTTTAATTAGCAGGTACTTCACCTTTTTAAGTTATAGCAACTCAATTTTACTCATACATTTATGCTGGGTTTACTTTACTTTTTAATATTTAAGTTGCTCTCCACAGGCAGGACTCGCCTAACTCGGTCAGTAATTTCACTCATGGTGCAAACATGTCCAATGCCCAAAGGCATGACATAGAAAAGCAGATAAGACCATCAGACTGATGCTTTCTGTATGACTGTGTTTAAATGCATTTAACCCCTTACAGTACGTAGGTGTTAGACAGATGGATTTGCAGCAAACTGCTGAAGCAGCCTTTGTTGATGTTAACTACAGCAGACATTCACAGTGAGAATCCATTCATTCCTATGGGAATCTCCATGATATCCGACGTGCCTGCAAAACTCCTCCTCTGTAAAATTTTTCACTTTTCACGGACAAGCTGCTTACTTGCTTATAGTCCATGACAGGTCGTATATTTATCAGCTTGACATGAAAAACAGTCAAATTTATCCATTTGGTATGAAACGCAGCATGATTTATCAGGTGATACGAGGCAGTTTGAAATATAGTTAGAGGCATGATTAGATAAAAATCTGAATAGCTTCACATCTAATTACTGCAAACTTAAACTGCATTTTACCTGACAAGTTTAAAGTCAAGTAAGCACATTCTGTTTAACTGACAACACACTGTAAAGATGCAAAGTTGATGCACTTATGAGATGCTAGCAATGCTATCAGTTTACTGTTGTTTACATCAGGTTAATGGGCACTGTTGCAGCATGGCAGGAGCTTTTCAGAAAAGCTACAGAGGCTACTTGTGGTGGGCGGCTGCGTTGCAATCTGGATGACGTGTTTGACCGGAATGCTCAGCCTTAACTGATGAAATTATTTAAGAGTTAGTTTAACCAACTTGTAGTTTCAGTGCTGACTACCAAGGGGTCCAAATTTGTCTGGCTAATCGCGCTCATCTCTAGAAAATACTTTAGCAGCCACAGAGTTCATGTTCCTCCTTTTTTTTTTTTTTTTTTGGAATATATTTGGTTTGTGTCTTCTGTGAATGTATTCACTCTAAAACAACCTCACATCTTCTCTCTACTCGCTGAAAGCTTTATTTAATTCCCACTCTGTTGTTGAAGGAACAAACATTTGCACATTCAGATCAGTCGCTGTAGCCGTTAAGATGCCATCACCTCAATGTCATCTTCATCCAGACGACAGTTTAAGTGTGAACTTTGAGTTGATCTGATTTTCATTTAAAGCTTAAAGGAGTTTGCCTTTATTGTTCATTGTAACAGTGCGCTCATTCTGTGTACATTTCAAAGCAAATACCTTAAATTTTGTTTGAAACAGCTGACATTTGTTTGCTTGGCTCAGACTTCTCCTAAATGTAACTTTCTTGATCGATTATCTTGCTCTAACTCCTCCGTTTTTGAAACTTGCGTTTTATCTCTCGGACTGTGTGACATTTCTGTTTCCACATCTGAAGGCTGCGTATAAAAATGTAAACTGTTTGACTACAGGATACTAAATTATGTAAATGGGGGCTCATCATTTATTGATGATGGTTAGAGAGGCTGCTAAAAGGTTTCAAGTGACCTGAGAGTCTAAATTAGATCCTCAAAAGCTTCAAAAGTACCTGGTTATGATGAAAACAAGCATTTTGTAGAAGTTGATGTCATTTTCTAAAGTCTGTTTTCAGTTTTCAGGAGAGTAAATAAAACATGAATGGATGATAGTGAAAATAGAAATACTCATTTAAAATGCAGTGGATTCATCAGAGCTGAGTTAAAGAAAAGAAGCCTTTTTGTAACGTGTAGTTAAATTCTTGTTTTATTAAAGGGTGATGTTTTTTTAAGATTTGAGTTCTAAAAATGGGGCTTTATGAACTCTAAAAGAGACGTAGCTGCTTTCTGAGCTCTGTAATTACTGTCAATAGCAGAGAATATTTACCGCAGAGATCTTTAAAAGTGATGTCAGATTAGACAGTGATGTCAACATTAGAATAAGGTTTTTTTAGTCCATTTGTCCTCATACAGGATGACTGGTTGGATATTTTAGTACTGAATGTCTTCAAACTTCCAGGTAAAGAAAAAAAATTTTTTTGGGGATGTTATTTATACAAAGAGGGCTTATGCATATTGTTTAGTACGTGGTGTATAAAAGACAAATGGCCTTTTTGTTTTCACCTTCATTGTTTGAGTGTTTGGTGTTTTGTGGTTCAGCCTTTCTATATAAGTTGTGTATAAGTGAGGGAAAAAAGATGTCGCAAAGATGTGCATTAAGTAAAAACATGTTTTAAGACTAATGCTGTGGACTTTTGTGTTTTTCTATATAACAATCAATAAATGACTTACAGTTAGGTATGCATGTATTTGGACAGCAACACAAATTTATCAATTAGCTCATTTTTACCATCATGGCCAAATGTGCTCTGGTCCCTTCTTATCTCACTACAGAAGAAGCAGATAAAAGACCTGCTGTTGATTTTAGGTGTTCAATTGGCATTTAGTCTAAGGAGGTACTTAGGAATGCACTTGGAGGCTCAGTAACATGAAAAGGCCTGAAAGAGCACAGAGAAAACTACAGTAGATGCTGATATTCAGTACAACAAATCCCCCACCTTTGATACTGCTCACCATTTTGTTGCCCAGCTTTACTGGCACACTCTTCACTGCTGAACGATATTATCAGCAGGTTTTAGCTTAAAAAGTCAGTTACTTACTGTTTGTAAATACAGGGCTAATATCAGCAGTAAATAAAGTATCTACAGGCATTTATTGTAAATATCAGCCCATAATGGCTGTAAGATACAGCCTTCACCTGCTTTAAATTCCAGCCTGTATAAATGTAAATATCAGCCTATATCACCGGTGAATATTGACCTGTATCAGCCAATATTGTCCTATATCACTTGTAAATAAAAACCTTAATCAGCTGTAAATATTGGCCTATATCACCTGTTAATATTAGCCTGTATCAGCCTATATTGTCCTATATCAGCTGTAAATATAAACCTTTATCAGCTGTAAGTATTGGTTTAGATCAGCTTTGGATATCAGCATTAAAAAAGCTGTAAATATCGACCTTTATCAGCTGTAAATATCAGCCCATATCCCCTGTGAATATTGCCCTATATCACCTGTATATATCAGCCTTTATCAGCTGTAAATATTACTGTATATCAGCTGTAAATATTACTGTATATCAGCTGTAAATATTACCGTGTATCGGTTGTAAATATTACGGTATATCAGTTGTTAATATTACCGTTTATCAGCTGTAAATATTACTGTATATCAGCTGTAAATATTACCGTGTATCAGTTGTAAATATTACGGTATATCAGTTGTTAATATTACCGTTTATCAGCTGTAAATATTTCTGTATATCAGCTGTAATTATTACCGTGTATCAGTTGTAAATATTACGGTATATCAGTTGTTAATATTACCGTTTATCAGCTGTAAATATTTCTGTATATCAGCTGTAATTATTACCGTGTATCAGTTGTAAATATTACGGTATATCAGTTGTTAATATTACCGTTTATCAGCTGTAAATATTTCTGTATATCAGCTGTAAATATTACCGTGTATCGGTTGTAAATATTACGGTATATCAGTTGTTAATATTACTGTTTATCAGCTGTAAATATTTCTGTATATCAGCTGTAAATATTACCATGTATCAGTTGTAAATATTACGGTATATCAGTTGTTAATATTACTGTTTATCAGCTGTAAATATTTCTGTATATCAGCTGTAATTATTACCATATATCAGCTTCTTTGATCATCTTATTTCTTAAACTTTAGAGTTTGATTTATGGACTGAAGTTTTAGGTCATAACTACATTTAAGTATATAGGCACTGATATCAGTATAGAATAAAATGAATCTGTAAATAACTGCATATAAATATCAGCAAAAATCCAAATTGTGCATCCTTATAGCTAAATGACACCAATATAAATCCAAAATCTTTAGATTTAAATATTGATTTAAAAATAACCCATTCCATTTATTTCCAACCGTGTTTTCTAACAAATCTAGCAAACATCTTATTTCCAGATACAACAAAATAAAACATGAAGATTTAACTGCTTTTAATGAAAAATGTCAGTGGACCACACAAGTCAGAGAAGTCAATGCATTTCACTCTTTAGACACATAATGAGGAAGAGTGTGCTTGCCATATTTTTTCTAAAATATACCTCGATCATGTCTTATTTGACCTACCAGTAATTTAGGCCTTCCTTTCTGTTTCTGCTTTTTATACTTCATATAAGATGAGTATATTGACTTGTAAAGTTGATGTGGCTTAAAATCAATGTAATTAGGTAATTTTGACCAGAAATAAGACAAATACACTTACTAAAATTAAATTTTGTAAGTGGAGCCAACTGGATCAAGGGAACTAACCCTTAAAGCCTGAAAACACAAATAATAGCCAGGGAAGTCTCTTTCTTTGGGAACTGTGATGTTTATTTATCCCTCTACTTAAGTCTAAAAAAAAATTGCCATAAAATTTCAAATATATTTTTTGTATTACATATGAAACATCTGGCATCTCTGGCAAATGATAATCCACTGGTGGGCATTTTTAGCATGTATTAGTTTGTATACATCACTGATCATGTTCATTAGATAGAGATTTCATAAAAGTGCCTTTAAAAAAATCCTACCTCAGGATTTACAGGAGGAAGTTTTTCTCTTCTTTCCTGACAACAACAGGAATGAACCAGTTATAAACAACGCCTCAGAACCCTGCTCTGTGATACCTGCTGGATGTTTTCATTCAGTCCACGTGGTGGCGCTCTTAGTCTGTGGTTATGCTGGATCAGCAGAGGGGTCTCAGGTCTCAGCTCATGACAAAAGCATGTTCAGGGTTCAGGCTCAAGTGGCTTTCTCCTCATTTGATCCTGTTAACAATGAGCTCAGCACACAGGCTACCTCAGCTCCTGGCTGTTCCCCTGATTTTACATCATTTACTCATCATTGTACATATTTCCTGAAGTACGCTGATAACCAAAAACTTAGTGCAGATCTATCAATCTGTGTTCTACAAGACTTTGCACTTGTAGTGATGGATCTCTACCCAAAGGCTTAAAGGACCCCTGTAGAATTTCAGCTTATTTTTAAACTTACCTGAGCTATTTCTGCATTTTCAGCTGCTGCAGGCTCCTGTTGTTGGTGAAAATGCTCTAACAACCGGCTATTAACCACCTACTTAATGCTTAACAGCAGGTAGGCACACTAAGGCATCAGACACTGGATTCAGTTGAGCATTTAGCAGCTAGAGAGGCTGATTTTTAAGGCGCTAGAGGAGATAAAACTAAAATATAAGAGTATAATCAGTGCAAGGGCTGAACAATTTGGGAAAATAATCTAATTGCAATTTTTTTCTACCCAATATTGTGATTACGTTTTTATATGCGATTATTTCTGAAGTTCCTAGAAGGGCTTGAACAATTTTGAAAAAGTAAGTTATTGTGATGATTTTGACTCGTATTGCAAACTGAATATGAATTCTTGTATTGAAGGGACTGATCATTTTTATCTAACTTTCATTTTCAATAAGAAAAACGTACGAAAAAATAGAAAATAGGATATTTTTGCAGACTATTCTAAAAAAATGCCACATGTTTACGTGATATGCAGGGGCGTAGCACAGGGGGGGAAAAGGGTTCTTATTACCCAGGCCCACAGTAGAGAGGGACTCTGCTCCTCCCTTAAAAATGTCCAAATGGTTTAGTCCTGTACTGTGAAATAATGCAAATAGATTCAGTATAACAATAGTAAAAAATACTTGTTCATAAATGGGGAAATTATGCTTCAAAAACACATTTAAATGTATATAAGTTTGTAAAAAAAAATGGTGCAACATTTGTTGCCTGGCAAGCCAGTTAAGGGGGCCTGTGTAAAATTCTTTCTGGGGGCCCTAAATCCCTAGTTACACCTGTGATGATATGTAATGCATAACGTCTCTGCTGATTAAAAAAGTTTTAATCTGGTATTTTGACACAAATTTCAGGTTAAAGAAATATTGCACTTTCTGCGATTTCAAAGCTGCAGCAGGTCATATCGTGATTTCATCTAATTTGTGATCAATTGCCCAGCCCTGATCAGTGCACATCAGTTGGGGAAAAACCCCAAAGGTTTAACTTCAGAGCATCTAAAAGCTGCTGTAATGCCAATAATCAATGCTTTTCTGATCGTCATGTGACCCTAACATGTTGCCATAACAACCTGATCCTGGTCAACAGCTTTGCTGGATGATGTTTCACTGCTGTTGACCTCCTGATGGTCATAAATCTTCCAGGTAGACTCCATAGATGAAGTGGGTGTTTTTAGGTAAATTTCAGGTAAACACACTATCATTATATGTGTTTAACAGTGTTGTGCTTGCATAAATAGTCTGTGAATCCCTCAGGGTGACACTAGGACAGTCGCTAAGAGCAGCCAGACAAGACAATTAGTCCTGGTCCTCTGCAGGCTGAATGGGCTTCACCATTATTGTGATTCAGTTTAAAGAGGCATGACCATATTAAAATACACCCAGTCTGTTTTCATGCAGAAACGCTGTCCTTGTACAGTAACCACTAACGGAGAAGATGGAATTAATTGTCTGTCATTGTCAGTTGAATTTTCCTTTGTGTGTGGAAACCTGCTCTGGCTGCCAGAGTTTGTTTGAGTGAAGTTTAAACCTGTCATGGATCTCTTCATTTCTCTTTGTCTGAATGTAAACTGGATGATAATTTGTGATAATATGAGTTACAGAAGCAGGAGATGCATCCAGGTGTTCTTTTCAGAAGAGGAAGGATGCAGTGGATCAACGGTTCGGTCGGTAAGGCGTCAGACACGTGGTCTGACGTCATTGGTCACAGCGTTTAGTGTCCAGATAAGAAAAACATGCATCCTGATCAAAATCAATACAATTTTCCCTAAAAGTTGTACATTAATTCTTTAATACCACCCTAACACCTAACACTACATCAGCCTCACATCCCTTTTTTTACAGGACACAAGCTGAGAACCAGTTTCCACTCTCAGTGCAGTTAAAGACAAAAACGTTCCTACAATGGTATCTATGTCTGCAGGTCACAGAGAGGAAACAGCACTGTACATGGCTTTGCTTTATTCCAGGATCTGGTTCCACGTCTCGTACTGTGCAGCCCATGTGTTCAAAGGATCAAAAGGAAAATCAATCCCTGTAGTTTCTGAAGGTTTTATGGTGTCTGATCTTTGTTCATCTGTCTGCAGGGGAAAAACAGATTTACATTTGGTGTAAAACAAAACATCACACAGTCTGGGTCTGCCTTTCTTTAAATCATAGAATATAACACTCAAGAAAAGAGACTATTATGCTTAAATGCACTGGGAATCCTGCTAACAGGGCACTATCAGTCAAACAATAACCAAAAGTAGAGACACACTGCGCTCCATGCCTCACTTCCTGTTTTGAACTGAGGACTGTTCAAGAGAACTGCGCTCCATTACTGAACAGTAAACCACCCTTTTGATTTCACTGATGAATTTCAAATAATAGGGGAGAAAAGCTGTTAAAAGTGGCCTGATATGTGCTGGTAGCTCACAGTGTTAAACAGGGAGGGCACTTTTAACTGCTTTTCAACCCCTTAGATGAAATTCACCAGTGAAACCAAAAAGATTATTTTACTGTTTAGCTTTTATAACAGTGGTCTAGTCATCCGACTACTAAAAGCACAGGTCAAACCTACTCATTCATTCACTGATGGCAGAGGTTGCTGTGGAGAACTGGCCATCAGTAATAGCTAATCCCATTCATACCCAGTTACACGCCACTGATGCAGCAAACTGGGGTTATGTGTTTTAGACAAATTGACATGTGACTTCAAAAACTGGGGATCGAACCCACAACCTTGTGACTGCAAGAAAGCCAACTCTACCTACTGAGCCACCATTAGTTACACACCTTATAGAGTGCAGTTTTATTAAACAAAGCCCTTAATCCAGAACAGGAAGTGAGGCATGGAGGAGGCTAGATCTGAGCAGCATTTCTGGTTACTACTCAACCTGGAAATGCCTACTTTGGCCAAAACATTACAGGGGTGGCAGGGACTAGAGCTCAGATCTGGTCAAAAAAATTCAGGCAAAGCCTGCCCAAATCTTTTAGGCTTAGGCTTTTATAATTAAAGTGTAACTAAACCCCCAGCTCAGAGCTACCTCCGCACACTTCAGACTTTTGAAAAATGCACAAAAATTGATGGTTTGGTACTGAGAGGAGGGAGGGGAAATGACAGGTGCAGTGGGAGTGACAGTGACATCCCCTGGCCAGAAAGTCACACAGAGTCCTGCAGCACTGCTGCCTCAGAGCAGTCTTGTGAGGTGGAGGATTTTCCCCCTCTTGAGTCCCATGTTAACTCCTGTTTAATTTCTCCTGACTGAAATGCAGTCATGCTGTCATATCTGACAGAGCTTCTTTGACTCCCCTTAAGCCTGTCCTGGCACTGGCCCGAGGGCAGAGGTAGGGATCCTTGCCCAACCTGGTTCCAGACCATGGGCCGGGTTGGGCTTCTGCTTAAGCAGAGCATTATACCTCTAGCAGGGATGGAGTTCTGTGTTACAGAGGCTGACCTTGGGTGACTGAACTCACAGCTGAGGGCAGAGAAAAACCATGGTGCATTATAGTAAACAGCACAAAATATGATTGAGATACAGCAGCAGAACAGCAGCTTCCAGAGATCTTTCTTGTAAAACATCCAGTTTTTCTAAAGTAAGGAGAACATTCCATGTCCATTATGGCAGCTGCTGTGACAAGACATGCCACATTTCTCTATTTTTAAATTTGTAGGAAATATTCGAGGTAATGTGAGACTTCCATGAACAGATATAACAAAGGAGAGTTTATGTTGTAATTAGTACAGATATTTCAGTGCAAAAACGTTCCCTACTGCAGCTCTGTAAGCTTTAAAATGATTGTCTGATGCACTTAAAGATAAACTAAACAGGTAAATTCATATAAAAAAGATGTTTTTGAACATCTTATTCTTCAGGTAGATCACTCATGTATCTTAATAGATTATTTACATTAACAGGTTATTGAACTCTTATGTAACCAGACATGTTTAATCTGCAGCCATAATTTAATCCCAGTGTTGATGTTGATGTTTCTGTGCTTGAGCTGACTGTGTCACATTGGTCACCTTATCTCATTTCTGTCTCTGTGACTCAACAACCAGCTGATGTTTGTTTGGAGGATGCACTGAGGTGTCTGGTTGCATGTTTTGCATGGTGCAGAACACAGAGGGAGGTGATTACAGCGCATGTTTGTTTTTGTCCTTTTTCAGTCTATTGAAATGCAATAGATTCCTTGACTTATACATACTAATGTTTTTGCTGTTTGGATGGAGTATGATAAATTTAAATAACAAAAACAAGAAGAGAGAGAAATACATTGTCTAGTGAGAAAACTAAGAAGCGAATAAAATGTAAAAGAAAAAAAAAGAGACAAAAAACAAACTTGGAGAGGATTTTTAAAAAACACAGAGGAAGAGACAGAAAGTGCGGGTGCTGTGTTTTGAAGAGGCCTTGTCGTGTTGAAATGGAGACATCCGGAGGCCAAAGCAAGGAACAAAACACATCCCTCCTCTTCCTCCTCCTCCGCTCTTATGGAGGCACAGGTGGCTGAGCTGCAAGCTGTAAAAAATAACCACAACATTTATCACCGAAGTAGGGTGACATATTTTCATACCTCCAAATGGAGACACTGTAGTTGGACTGTAGACCCACATGCATGAGCTCCTGGTAAAACTGAACCTGTGTTGTTTCTCCGATTGGTCCACTGATCTGTCAGTCTGAGTGCTCCTGCTCATAGCAACTGTTGTTAGGACACTTAGAGTAAGAAAAGCTTTGGCTGGGCTGGGTCTTTTAAGTGCAATGCATTGCAGGTGTGACTTTTTGTTAAATCTTTTGGAACTAACTCTTTCCTTGACCACAAGAGCATTGCAACCCATCAACAATTCAAAACTCTAAAATATTTATATGCTCTAGATTAAAGGGGACGTAGTTTTCGCATTTTAAGACAACTTTATATTGGTCTCAGAGGTTCCCAAAACATGCCTGTGAAGTCTGTTGCTGAAAAAACACTCCAGTATTCGATTTTTGCATGTCTAAAAATGTCTCTGTTTCAGCCCTGCTCAGAACGAGCTGTTTCTGTGTCCATGGCTTTAAATTTTAATGAGCTGTCTGACTCCGCCCCCCTCTCAGGAAATGGATGTGGCACTCCTGTTGTTACAAAGGCCGTTTTCAAATTCGCCTACTATACTAGCGGTGCGTATTGATTTGCCCAAAATGTAGTATGCAGTATGCAAACAAATGCGAAAGTTGCAGTATGCCAAAAATACCCAGATGGCGCACTGATTCGGGAAAATTTAATAGTATGCATTGGACCAGTTTGCTTCGCCTACTGTTACCCACAATGCAAAGCACCGGGTCAGAGTTCGTAATGACGGAGAGCGGTGAAACTTTCACTGGAGCAGCTGACGGTTACAAATGGAAGTGCCATTGCCTTTTATCTTTACCTTTTTAACATGTACAATAGCGAAAGAAGTTGTAATGAGGTCACTGCTGTTTTTGAAGCACAACGAGGAACTTCACCCTCTCATCTCTCCAGATTTGAAATCACACTGGGCGATTAGATCAGCTGACTCTTTACGGAGTTGACCTCACACTATAAGATCAACACTGTCAACTTAAGGTGGCCTTACACCTAACGTGTTTTCCACCGATTTCAAAGTCCCAGAAAAAAATTCCAAAGTCGGAGTAAAATCATGGGAGTCATGCTAAAGTGGCAGCTCACTCCCGTTGTCTCAGTTGTTAGGTGTAAGGTGGTCATAAGACTCGATTTTAGCCGTTTTAAGGCGGTCTTTCCTCAGTCTTGGTGTTTGATATTGTCGTCTTTAGTCTGGTCGTATGTAAGATATTTACTCAGATATAATCTCTATCTCCTTCTGCATCATGTTCTCTGCTTAAAAATTGTTGTGAATTTCAACCAGATGCATGATGGGAAATAATCTCTAAAGGAATCATATTCTAGTCTCATAGTTAGTGACGTACAGTCTTTGCAAAATCACAGTCTGAGACTAAAAACTCAACGACTTGCTGACAGATTGTCTTTAGATGTGAGAGGGTCTCTGGTGTCAGTCTTTAGAGTCTTTGAAGAGTTTTAGCAGAGTCCTCTGGTGTAAAACTGGCTTTACTCAAACAGTGAGGACACATTCAGTCAGAATGGAGTTAAAATGACAGGGAGTAAATATCCTATAGTTGGGGGCAGCAACATGATATTTTGTCTAACCTTGTAACTGTAGAGAAAGAGTCAAATGTATTTTTCATCAGTGCAATCAGCAGATGAAAAATCCTCTACTAAGGTTAACCTAAGCTGTTTAACTATTGTATTATTGCTGAAGAATGAGTAAAAAATACTTCTGCTACCACTGCCAAATATTTGTAGAATAAAAGTGCTGCATTGATGTGATAGTACTTGGTTGTTTTCCTCAGCGACGTCCTGTCAGTCTCCACTCTGCTGCTTCCAGCTCATACATGAAACACTCAAGTGTTTTTCTCAAGTTTAATCATTGTCAGTGTGAGGAGGCTCAAACAGCCCACTGGAGCAAAGAAACAAGACGATCAAAGCAGGGGAGCTGATAAGACTGTCATCAGCTCATTACCCAACATGCAGTAGGACCATCTCCCATCAGCCATCAGTCAGTGAGGCACTCTGTTACTAACAGGAGGCCAGGTATCAGCAGAGCCGCCTCCAGCTGCAGGTACGAGTGTGGGGTTGAAAGGAGTGTGTGTGTGTGTGTGTGAATTCATAGGTTGGTTTACCATGTAGCTGTGTGTGGAGGCTTTTCTCTGACTGTTAAAACATCTTTTAGTTTTGTTGTCCACAGGGATGCATTTTTAACATCGATATCCAACAGTAGTGAGCCTTTGTTCACTCTGTCCAAAATCATTCTAGCAAACTGTGCTCTCACTAGAGCTTAGAATCATAAAACACAAAACTACTGAGGAAGAATATACTCAAGTCTGGCTTTAGCAATGCTAGGAGAAAAACCAAAGGAAGAGAGAAAGTTATGGATCAAGAAGCAAACTGGAGCCAGCTGTGGCTCATGGTTCATTTTATTTTGGACCTCAGCAAATTCTAAGAATAAAATCCAACCTGGCCCACAGTAGAAAAGGAAGCTTGTGCTTGACTTGGTTCTACTTTTTGGTATTGATACTAAGTGGTGCTGCCATATTCAAAAGGGGAAACTTCCACATATTCTAGATTCTTCTCTTTCAAAGTAAAATTTTCAATCCTTTTTTTAAAATCTTGATGATAATACAGAAATGTTGAAAATGGATTTCCTGTGTCTCTGCTCGTGTCATGGAGCCGATCAGTCCGTGGCACTGCTGGGGTGCTGGGTTCCTCTGATAGCAGACTTCAGCTTGTCTGGATTGTTGAGTCTGGTGTCTCTCATCTTCTCCAGAGATTCTCTATGGGGTTCAGGTCAAAATCAAACCCAGTACTACCATGGTCAGTAAACCAGTTTCTGGTAGCTTTGGCCTCACTGTGGGCAGGTGAAAAGGAAATCAGTATCTCCATAAATATCTCAGCAGATGGAAGTATGGAGGTCTCTAAAGAACTCATCCTCGCTCTGTGTAGTGAGCTCTCCCGCCTTCATTCAAACAAAACTCGGCAATGGAGATGGCAGGACCCACGGCCTTATCTCAGCTCGAAGTTTGAGATTTCAGAAATGAGGAATGATTCATATCATCAAAAATTATGACAATAGTTGTCATTGTTTTTGATTGCATTTTTATGGTGACATTTTTTACAGGTGTTTTACAGACTTTCTGTAGCAGAGTGGTTCTACATGTAAGTCAGAACATCATTAGGTGGTTTCAGAGAGTTACAAGGTTCTGTAAAAGCTCTGAGAAAACAATACAGCAATGCACTGATATTAGAAAATGTACTTTGTACTTTTGAATACTAAAAGTACTACTAAAAGTAAGTACTTTAGTACTTTAACTTGAGTAAAATTTCACCGAGCAACTTCTGCTTGTACTTGAGTAAGATTTGACCACGAGTATCAATACTTTGACTCAAGAACTGGAGTTGAATACTTTGTTCACCACTGGTCGAGACAGCACTGATCTGCTATTCTTCCACTTCATTAATATGATAATAAGGAGAAGCACTCGCTAAAACTCAGACATCAGTCCATCTTATTTCTAGCCAGAAATACCTCTGAACACTTACTTTAGGCCTCATTCACCTGACAAATCTAATTTAGATAAATATCTCACTTTTGTGGTGATTGTGGCACTTTTCTGTTCTATTTTGAAAGTTTTCCAGATATCTGTTTCCTGGAGTGGAGTTTTTGTTTCTCTCTTTACAGAGATTGGGCGCCTCCTTGAAATGGTTCTCTCGGCACTCTCGCACCTGCACGCAATCACTGCAATCCCCACCTCCAGCTCTGCTGCAAGGCTTCTCGAGCACCAGATTATTCCCGCGTCTCATGTGGTATCGGCCTCTCGCTGGTGCATTTGTGACTCACCCTCTAGAATATTGAGTATTGCTATTGTTCACCTGTTGCTTGTGACTAATCCTGCTCTCCTCCGCCTTTCCCAATGCCTTCACATGCCGCCAGTGCTTCAGCCCAATCTCTGCCACACTGCCACACTTTCACGCTGGACTCACTCACCTGCCTCCTTCATGGAACCTCTTGCCTCACGTCCTCACGACCTCCTGGATTCCTCCCTCATGCCCTGGACCCTGGATTCCCCTCCCCAACCTCCTCCATACCCCCACAATAAATCTGTTAAACTGCTTCATCTGTTTCCTGTCTGCTTAACTTAAAAACTATGACACCAATCATCACAATTTTCAGATATTTGAAATAATTCCTGTCAGTAGCTTTTAAATACATACAGGGGTTTATTTTTTACAAGAAGTTAGTTGAATTTTTGCATGTGCTTTGAAAGAGTTGCAGACATCTTGTTTTTATCTGTCAAACGTATTAAAAAGAAAACTAAAATTAAGCATGCTCATGAGCTGTTCAATCTTGTCATGGGTTTTTAAAACAGATCTTAATGGTCTTGGTCTTGCCTCGGTCTCGGCCCCCAAAAGTCTTGGTCTTGTCTCCATGCACTCTGGTCTCGGGCAAGTCTTGGTCTTGGATAGTGTGGTTTTGAGTGCAACACTATGACTTTAACCTGAAAACAGGTCTTTGGACCACTGAGCAACAGTCCAGATCTTCTCTCCTCAGACCAGGTGAGAGTCTGATGACATCTGAGGTTCAGGATTTGCTCGACACTAAGCACACCACACTTGTAGTCCAATTCCTGGACCCATCTGTGTGGTGGATCTTGATGCACAGACTCCAGCTGCAGTCCACTCCTTGTGAAGCCCCCCTAAGTTCTTGAATCTTCTTTGTTTGACGATCTTCTGAAGGCTGAGCTCATCCCTGTTGCTTGTACCTCTGAGAACAGCCTGTCCTTTCAGCAGTGTCCTCCTGTGGCTTACCCTCCATGTGGAGGATGACAGTGATTGTCCTCTGGACATTTGTCAGGTCTGCAGTCTTCCCCATGATTGTGGTTGTGTGAACTGAACCAGAGTGAGAGAAGGAAGGCTCAGGAAACCTTTGCAGATGTTTGGAGTTAATTAGTGGATCCTTTCAGGACTTTTACACAGTATTCCACAATTTTCAGCAACAATCATCAAAAATAAAAATATCTTGAAATATTTATTTGTGAAATCTAGAATAAATGGAAGTTTCACTCTCTGAAATTAATGTTTATAAAAAGCGAACTTTTCCATGATAGATTTTTATGGGCCTCACATCTAGAGGTGTCTCAGTGTAAACTAGTGTATGGATTTGGATTTTGCTTCATTCTCACTTTGAGAATGAACAGAGTGGAAGTAAACAGCTAGAGAGAGGTGGAAAAGGGGGAGAGAGGGAGGGAGGAGGGAGAAGAAGAGGGGGAGAAAAGTGAGAAAGAGAGAGAGTGTTCTCCTTCTTTTAGTTTCTCAGCCGTCTGCTGCAGGTGGCTGGGCGGTCGGGTTACCCCAGTGAAACCACACTTACACACACACACACACGGAGGCACACACACCCCTACCCTTCCATGACATGTGAAAATTCCTCTGGATTACTCTAATACTAGTGACAGATGGACAAATGTGTGTGAGAGCAGCTGGGAGCACGGGCTAAAACCTGCAGCAGAACGACCAACAGGCTGCTGGGACTGTCAGACACCTGTTTGGACCCCCCCTCCTCCTCCTGCCCCCCCAGGACACTTGATATGTGGCAGAGGGAGAGAGGAGGGAGAGGATGGGGGTTGAGGGGTGAGACAGAAACAGATAGAGGAGGAAGGGGAGAGAGGGAGAAACAGCTGGAACAACTGAATATTTCCGTTTTCTGTTTCCTGTCTGAGATTTGTCTGGACTTTTTCTAGCAGAAACCCCAGACTCTTAAAGGGACAATCTGTACATTTTTAACCTCTAACTGTCTGAGTTGTTGATGATTAACTCCGACATGGCGGGGATGAATTAATTCACCACATGCTTTGGCTTTTGAATTTTACTTGCACCCATTTAAAGTCAAGAATATGAAGCTGACCCAATGATCATATGATTTTAACAAAATAGAGATGGTAAATGTTACATTTAAGGCAATGATGAAGAGTAGAAGAGTTCCTGTATCGTCCAGGCCTGTGTATCTTCCCAGCTGACTGCAGGTTTGAGAGTCCTCTTGCGTGAAGTCCCGTTTTAGGCCTTGATTCGGACTTACTGAGTCCGAGGTGAAACAGTTGAGGGTTGCTGACACCTCATCACCACCAGCAGCATTAAGCCGCTGCACAGGGATTTCCTCCTTATCTAGCAAAGAGAGTCCTGAGGGCTTTCTGCCACCGTCAGATTACCCACAGCTTGCATGGCTGCAGCGCCAGGAGTACTCCCTATGTGGGTATTTCATTTGCAAGTGTCCATGTTTGATTAAGGGCTTTGAAGTGCAAACTCTTAGCCCTGAGCCTCCAGAGGCAAGGGACGCCAACTAGAGGCCTGCTAGAGCCCGCCACTCCTGCTGGATTTCTGACCATTACTAATCCATGTTTGTTAAATATTCAGAATATCAGATAGTGCCATTAATTAAAGGAACGCGCTAGCTTAAGAACCACCTTGACAAAGTTTCTTCCCTGAATGAAGAAATAGGCACTTCATATCTTCATCATGCTTAAGGTGCCACACATGGATAAAAGAGTGGCTGGGAGCCACAGCCTCATTTAACTCCTAGTTAGAGCTTAGTAATAGTAATGTCAAAGATATATTAACCGACCTTATTTACACATATATATTTTTAAGTCACAGAAGTGGAATTGTTTCCTGATCTCTGGAAAAGCTGCAGTGTGAGCAGAAGGTGAATCTTTACTGTATTAACGCGGTGCTTTTATCAGCTTTTCCCCAAATAACTGCATAATGGCTCAATGTCTCTGCGTGCCACTGCTCCTGTTATTGTGTGGTGCATTAAAGCTCTGCCTTCTGACTTAATAACAAAGTTTTAGTTTGTGCACTTTATTGTGGAGATTTAAAACAGCATCTCGTCGTTTGGCTGCGTGGAGACTAATCCAGTGTGAGGAAAATCTGCCTGGTAACTCATTGAGTGTGAGTCAATCAGTGCAGTGCCAGGTGTGTGTGTGTGTGGCTGATTGGGGCCAGGTGTGGCTCACTTATGTCTACTGTTGGTGTTATTTCTTGTGGCTTAGAAAGATTAAAGACGCTGTAAAGTGAAATCCATTATTTGTGTCGTAACACTCTAGATATGTTGGAATATGGCTGCTGTAAACATGTAAAAACACTGAGATCTACATGTGACTAAATTCTGAATTTAGACTGATTGAAAGGTTTTCACCTCTTTCCTGGCTTGGTTTAATGTGGGTGGGGCCAATATGTGGGCTCATGATGTCACAAGCCCACAGTAGGGAATGACCCCGCCCCTCTAACACTACAATATAAAAGCACAGAGCAGTTCATCTCAGTCCAGTCTGTTGTTAGCTGATGTCACTGCCTTTGTTGAAAGTTAACAGTTGGTTAAATGTTGTTTTTCTGTTCATTGTGCGGTAAATCTATCAGCCACAGTGGTCTATGGATCATTTAGAGCATAATAACAGAGATTTGAGCCAGATAATGGACTTTGTCTCTTCTTCAAAGGTCAACAAAAGGTCAAGCGACGTGAGTGCTTTACTCCATGCAGACCATAGCATTTTTTCAGTTTTAGGGGATCATATTTCTCCTGAGTGGGCGTGGCTTCAGCTCATTCGACAGACACGCCCACACCATCCTGGAGCCGATTTTACTGCCTCATTTTTCATGATTTTGAGGTTTAATTCTATAAACTTTGAGATATTTTATTTGGCTGAAATTTGACCTGGGGGTTCATAACAAAACAAACCTAAATGCAAATCTATTTTCACTTTACAGGGTCTTTAAGGTTGCGTAAGCATTGTCAATGCAATTTATTGAGTAAACTTTATGAGAAAAATCAGTTACCCCCAGGGTTAGAGGTTTTTCAGGAGTACACGTGAACGTTTTTTTGTCATATCGGCATTTCATCCACACAGAAATGGTGTTCTGGAGGGCCGTAAACACTACTTTTTGAAACCGTGTCCAAGAGTGAATGAATCTTTAAACACTTATCGTTTCGTCTCCATGTGGACGGCCAACAGCACAACTCTAGAAATGATTACATCATACATAGCTTGGCCCACTTACACCGCATGTGAATGTCAAAAACCAAAACAACAATGTCGGGTTACAGGGTTGTGTTCATGCTAAAGAAGCTATTGAGCTTATTATGGCTTCTACAGCAAAATCTGATGCTCCTTTACCACCACCACTGAGAACAGCAGACACCAGATATTCTTAAATCCACTGTGGAGAAAACCAGAAGGACAACCAGGAGAAAGTGTGTGGCCGTTTTCTGTAATCTTCTTCTCTTTTTTGGTGCATTTCCATAGCAGCGTTACAGCGCCACAGCAGGCTTGGCATGTATACTACAGCATTTCAGTCGTTTTCAGTGGTTCTGTCCTTATGTGGGCATTTCCTGAAATGATCCCGTGTTTATGGAAAAACGTTTTCAAAATGAAATGGAAATATATCATTTTTTGTCTCCATGTGGACAAGGCCTCAGTCTCCCAAGGAGTTTGTGTTCCTTTTCAGCTGCAAGGCAGCAGTGGTTTGGTTTCTGCTTTTCTCAGTATTATTAAAAATTTGTTTTGGTTTTGGGCTTGCTATCTTGTGCTTTTGTTTCACCCTTTTCCCATTAATCACTTGTGATTTCCCATTGTCTGCGTTTGTGTCCCACTGCCCCTCCTACCTGACACCCAGATTCCAACATTTTTAAGCAGCACAGGCGACTCCAAACAACAGCAATTAAACTGTGATTTCTATCAGATTTCTATTATCTTGTTTAATCTGAGATGTGCTTTATCATAAACAGTGCTTACTTTGATCAGGGAACGAGGAGCAGGTGTATCATCACATCCAGGCATACCAAATGTGTTCACCTGTGGCCAAGTTTCAGCAAAGTTCAGCTGCTTTCCTGCTCTCATGAAAGATCTATTCACAGACTAGCAGTGCTGTATTTTTGCTGTAAATAAACAGAATAAATACTCTTTTCCATGTCAGTTATTTAGTTCCTTCATAGTAAACACTGGCCTTATAAAAACTGATTTTGTAGGACCTGCAGCAATTTTGTTGTCCGCCCGCTGCCCGCAGATGTCAGACCCTGATTAACTCCAGAAATTCTGAGATTAATCGCAATCAAAATTCATGAGTCCTGACTGAGAAGAATCCTCCTTTTCTTTCACTCTCTGTGCTCAGTGTTGTGTTCAGACCGTCTTCATGATTTATTCCACGTCAAAATGTTTGCTGAGAAACCCAGATGGACCGCTCAGATGAAGCCGAGGCCTCCTGACCGCAGAGAAGAGTGCCAAAGCCGCAGTCAGACAACAGGTGAGCGGTTACGCTCTCAGGCACGTCTCATTGATATTCTAACCTATTGCACTTTCCCAGGCAGAGGACTCCCCTGTGGAAACACATTACTGCCTTACTGCCCCCCCTCCACCATGCTTTGATCTTCTCAATGTGAAGCAGATCTCAACACAAGCTGAGCCGAGGTTTAGACGAGCAGGGAGCTTCAGGCCGGAGAGGAAGATTCTTCATGAGGGCTAACTGAAGCAGCACAATTAAACCCAAATGATGGAAAACATTTTCATTTCTTTAAGCCTGGGTTTGTTCCGAGATTCACCATCTGAAAGTGAAATTTTTCAATGAATCTGACCATTAATTTGGTTTGTTTTAAATGGGGACATATTTGACCCTTTTAAGACAAGTTTATATTGGTCTCAGAGATCCCAAAATATGGCTGTGAAGTCTGTTGCTGAAAAAACCCTCCAGTATTGGATTTTTGCATGTCTAACACCCCCTCTGTTTCAGCTGGACTCAGAACGAGCCGTTTCTGTGTCTGTGGATTTAAATGTTACTGAGCTGCCTGACTCCGCCCCTGACCACGCCCCTCTCAGGAAATGGATGTGGCTTAATGAATAGAGATCAGGAGAGGAGGGCCAACTGAACCTGGAGGAGGGGCTAACCCCCCACATGACATCATGAGGGGAAAATCTGTGAACGGCTTGTTTCGCACAGGAATGGAAAGGCGGAGAAACGGGGGTGGGGAATGGGTTTTTCTGGTACTTGAGGGGATTGTTGACGGGCCAGGGGCACTTATTTTTGTTAGAAAAGCCTGAAAAAGTGATTTTTGTATGATATGTCCCCTTTGATAGCAAAGGCCATAATGTGCACAAATTGCAGGATGCGTGGAGTTGAAAAAAATGAGACAACTTTATGGAATAGAATAGAATAACTGTGAAAAGAGACAAAAAAAAGTTGCAAAAACGTCAAAATCTGAGAACGGCTTGTTTCAGCCAGAGGTGTCAAAAGTATTCACATTCATTACTCAGGTAGAAGTATGGATACTAGGGTTTAAAAAAACTTCTGTAGCAGTTAAGTATTAACTCAAGCTTTTTACTCAAGTAAAAGTATAAAAGTACTGGTTTTAAAACTACTTTAAGTATAAAAGTGAAAGTAATATAAGGGGGAAAAAATGCCAACAAAAGTTTATGCCGTGCCACAGGGGCCTGTAGTGCACTACCCACCTCCCCCAGAACAGGGTGTCGGGATTGTATTATGTTTATACTTCTCATCCAACCACAATCAAATTCACTCTATCCGGATGGCATGATTTATCTGGATAGGTTTTTGGGTTCTTTATTTGTGTTTTTTTTAATGATGATAAGCCAGAATGAATACAAGCTGAAATGAAATAGGAGGAATGAGGCTATTTTTAAAATGTAAGGAGTAGAAAGTACAGACAATTGCTTTAAAATGTGAGGAGTAGAAGTAAAAAGTTGGCTGAAAAATAATTACTCCAGTAAAGTATTAATACCTGAAATTTCTACTTGAGTAAGGTAACAAAGTATTTGTACTTCGTTACCTCTGGTTTCAGCACCAGTGTTAATTTTGTTGACTAAAACTATGACCAAAAATGTTTGTCGACAGCCTTTTTTCCATGACAAAATCTAGACTAAGACTAACAAAAATAGATCTGTGATGAGTAAAACTGACAATTCTTAGTTTAGTTTTCAACAAGATGACCAAAACTAAACTAAAATGTAATGTAGTTTTCGTCGGACATTTGAAATCTGTGACATTTCTCCACTGTGGGTAAATTTGTCAAAAAACAATACATCTATAGCTATTCTGCCTCTCAGCTGTAGAAAGCAGGAACCCCAGGTTTGGCAGAGCACAGAGAACACACTACCATGATTTGGTACCAGATTTAGACAAGAGAATAAATGCTTGGACTAAGGGGGCTTTCACACCTACGTCGTTTGGTCCAGACTTTCGGACTTTTCTGTTTGGTTCGAACCAAAATGATAGGTGTGAAACCTCCCCTGGACCGTGGTCTGGACCAAACAGCCGGACCTTGGTCTGACGAAAAAGAGGTGGTCTCGGTCCAGACCAAATGGAACCACGGTCTGGTTCATGCCCAGTTTGAAAACATTATTTTGAAAGGTTCGGACCTTCGTATCAATGACAGGAAAGTTACGACATGACTACCAGCAAAGGAAATCCATCACCATAACAAAATGAGCCACGGAAGAGCCCACAACAATCTCACGCTACCGAAATTAACCAGCAGCCTGGACAGGGTGCTGCTTTAAATTATGCGAGGAGTAGAAGTGTCCGTTATTATGTTGAATGGGGATTGTCCAAGCACAGAAAATTTCCTAAAATTGTAGAAAGTTATACCTCACTATTGACAGCTCATCTTTTCAAGAGTTTTTACAACACATACCTTGTCTCCTGAGTCGGTGTTGCAATGGCTTGCAGGATTGCATACTTTCTTCTCCTTTCCTGTCAATGATGATAAAGTTGTCGTCTAATGATTAAAACTCAGACCAGCCTTATTTACTGCTCTTCAAGTTGTCGCTTTTGGTAGTAGAAAATCAACAATAATCTGAAGGTAGGAATGACGATTTCATTCATTGTTTACAACATTCAAGACTTGCGTTGTTCAATGTGTTGATGTCAGATGCCAATGGCCAAATGGCCAATCAATGTAAACTACAGAGACATGCAAACCACGTAGTTGATGACAATATCACGTAGGTTCGTCATGTAAAGTCTGTTAGTCCGTTTGCGATAATGACAGTTTGAAACCCAAACAGACCGAACCAAATGTATAAAATGTAACAAAAACACGGACCTTGGTCCAGACTTTCAGGTGTGAAAACACCCTAAAAGAAAAGACTAAAATCTGAGGAATTTTTATGGACTAAAACTAGACTAAAATGTTTTGAGCTTTGGTCGACTAAAACTAAAAAAGATTGAAATGACTAAAATAGTACTAAAACTAAAATGCATTTAATTTAAAGACTAAAACTAAAATTTAAAATATTAAAATTAAAAATATTTTTCTGGTACTTGAGGGGATTGTGGACAGGCCAGCGGCACATATTTTTGTTAGAAAAGCCTGAAAAGTGATATTTGCATAATATAAAGAAAAGTTTCAGGTCCAGTATCCATGTAATCCTTGCTCACACTACAAGATATTCATGCCTACTTTCAGTCTGATTCCCTCCTTCCATCCAACGCCAGCAGCGTCAGGGATGAGAGTGGGGGATAGACATGAAGGAAAGGAGTCACAGGCCGCCTGCATACATGAGACATGGCATAACTACAATCACTGAATTTCAGCCAAACATACACTACGAAATTGCACTGAATAAAAACCTTACATCTAAGCAACAGAAAACTTTAACTCTGGGAATCATTTCATGGATATCCCGGACGAGCCCCCATGTTTGTTAATACCCAGCTATTTAGGAAAAGAGACGTCACATAAAAACCAAAAGGTGTCTGTAAATAAAAGTAATCCATCACAGAAGAAGAACAATTGTGCTATGTATCAGAGGTTGAGGCAAAATGAATGGGCAAATAAGTGCTGCCCAAATCAACAACCAAGCAAGCCCTAAGACCTCTAACTAGTGTTTCAAAAGATCTTGTTAACTGGTGTAAAGAAATGAAAATAAACCCTATAACTACTCAAACTAACCAGATCAAACATCATTACACAGTAGCAGAACCAGTTCTCTCTCATGCACAGTGGTGAGCTGAAGAAAACAAATCTGTGAACTCAATCAAAATGTTTAAGTCAGCACTTCATAAAACATCCTAGACTCATTCAATATACAGTCTAAACATGATCCCTTTCTCAGTGACATTAATCCTCAACTGAAAGTGAAACCAGAGCGACAGATTGAGAGGGAGGTCTCCAGAATCACACCGCACAATGATTTCTTTTGAGTAGGCTGCAGGTCAGCGTTCAGCGAAGCCCTGAATGAATCCAACACCTCTGTTTTGGCTGACCTCTGGACGTTTAAGGAGGCACGGGTCACTGCCCTCCGCCCCCTCTCCCCCTTCCTCAGGATGGAGTGCGGATGTCCGCTCGCTGTGCTCGGCATCTCTGGCTCACCTGGGGGTGGAGGGTCCGAGTTCCAGGATGCAGGATTACACAGTTTGACAAAATACCTGCAGAACACAGTCACGAAGCAGAGCCGCTGCATGGATTTATAAAGAAGAGAAGAATATGAATAGATTTAGCATTGTACCAAGGAGGGAGTCAGGGTGAGAGATTACCAACAGAACATTTTAATCAAGTAAAATCAAGTTAACATGGTTGAAAAATGTAGTAGAGAAGGTTTCAGGTGGGAGACCCTTAAATGGAGCACAAAACTAGCACATGGATCATGAGTGGATTAATTATTGTGAGACTCTCCTGGTTGCCAGATTAATATATAATAAAGTTAAGCTTAAGTTACATCCTGATTAAGCATTTTATCAGAGATACTGTCCTTGTCTTATTATCATGACCCTTAACAATTACCATGACATTATTCAAACAGATTTTTAAAAGTTTTCAGATTTTTCTTTTGTAAAATTTTAAGTAAAGCATGAACAAAAATCACTACTGTGTAAAATTTATGTGCTATGCATCATGTCTAATAAAGGCACCCACCCTTGTTTAGTAATCTGCTGACCTGGCAAAGCCAATTGGCTCTATGTCTGTCATCAGGCAGAATTATCTCACAAAATTCTAGTCTGAAATATTTATGCCCTGTCTGAAAATGAACGGACCAGTTAGTGTCATTTTTGGGAAAGTCGGGTGGTGGCCAGGTGCGGAGTTTATTTGTATTGCAAGCCAGCAAACAATGGTGACCCACGATTAGCTTGAATGTAGTAATAGTGGCAGTTTTATCAGAACTGGACAATTCTATATTAACCCTCTGAGCCCTAAGCTATTTTTAACTGTTTTGTCTCGCCTGGAATTTTTGTCTTAAAGGTCCCATATTTTACCCCACACCGTTGGAAAGCCTGTTTATTACCCTTTTAAATGGTGCCACATTTGTAAGGATCATGCATTTTTGAGTTAAACAGCAGAGCTGAGTACAGTCATGGACGAAAGTATTGGCACCCCTGTTTTTTTTTTGTTTTTTTTTCAGAAAATACACCATTCCTCCCAGAAATTGTTGCAATTACAAATGTTTTTGGTGTACATGTGTTGATTGCTTTTATGTGCATTGGAGCAACACAAAAAATCTGAAGAAAAAAGACAAAATTGACACAATTTTACACAAAAGTCAAAAAATGGGCCGGACAAAATGATTGACACCCTCAACTTGATATTTGGTTGAACACACTTGGGAAAAAAAAACTGAAACCAGTATCTTCCTATAAGCATCAGCCAGCTTCTTACACCTCTCAACTGGAATTTTGGACCACTCTTCTTTTGCAAACTGCTCCAGGTCTCTCAGATTTGAAGGATGCCTTCTTGCAACAGCAGTTTTGAAATCTCTCCACAGGTGTTCAATGGGATTTAGATCTAAACTCATTGCTGGCCACTTCAGAACTCTCCAGCGCTTTGTCCCCAACCATTTCTTGGTGCTTTTTTTAGGTTTGTTTCTGGTCATTGTCCTGCTGGAACACCCATGACCTCTGACGCAGACCCAGCTTTCTGAGACTAGGCCCTACATTGCTGCCGAAAATCTTTTGATAGACTCCAGATTTCATGATTCCTTGCACACAGTCAAGGCACCAGTGCCAGAGGCAGCAAAACAACCCCAAAACATCCTTGAACCTCCACCATGGTTGACTGTAGGTACTGTGTTCTTTTCTTTGTAGGCCTCATTCTGTTTTCTGTAAACAGTAGAATGACATGCTTTTCCAAAAAGCTCTACCTTAGTCTCATCTGTCCACAAAATGTTCTCCCAGAAGGATTGAGGCTTACTTAGTTACATTTTTGCAAACTCCAGTTTGGCTTTTTTATGTCTCTTTGTCAGCAGTGGGGTTCTCCTTGGTCTCCTGCCATAGCGCTTCATCTCATTTAGAAGACGACGTATGGTCCCAGCTGACACTTTTGCACCCTGAGTCTGCAGGACAGCCTGAATTTGTGTGGAAGTTGACTGAGGATGTTTATCCACCATTCCAACTATCCTGTGTTGCATTCTTTTGTCAATATTTCTCTTCCATCCATATCCAGGGAGATTAGCCACAGTTCCATTGTTATAAACTTCTTGATTATATAACACACAGTGGACAAAGGAATCTCAAGATCTCTGGAGATGGTCTTATAACTTATAACCTTGAGATTGTTCATATTTTTCCACAATTTTGCTTCCTAAGTCCTCAGACAATTCTGGGCTCTTCTTTCTCTCCTCCATGCTTGGTGTGACACACACAGACACACAACACAAAGGTTGAGTCAACTTTTAGACATTCTAACTGGCTTCAGGTGTGATTTCTAGATTACCAGCACTTGTTACTGCCACAGGTGAGTTTAAATGAGCATCACATGCTTGAAATAAAATGACTGACCCACAGTTTTAAAAGGGTGCCAAAAATTTTGTCTGGCCCATTTTTTGAATTTTGTGTAAAATTAAGTCAATTTTGTCCCTTTTTTAATTTTTTTGTGTTGTTCCAATGCACATAAAGGAAATAAACATGTGTTTACCAAAAACATTTATATTTGCAAAAATTTCCGGGAGAAATTGTGTATCTTCTGGAAAAATTTCAGGGGTGCCAATACTTTTGTCCATGACTGTATGTGGGTTGCACCCATGAAAAATGTGCCAGATCTTCTCTGCCAATGCCAAACAGCTTATTTTGCTGTTGCTACTGGATGAGTACTTTTTCAAAATACTCAAAATATTGACATATTTACAAAAAAGTCTGTGCACTTTTTTTGTATTGGTGCTATTTGTGCCATTTTTCAAAGAGTTCCTGTCTGCAGAGACACAGTGGGCCACATCACGGGCTCTCTGTCTCGCTTTCTCTCCATCACTAGCTATTCAGGCCATCTCCTTCATAATCTGTGCCGTCATAGATTGGCAGTTTGACAGAGCACAGATGGAACAGCCTGCCATTGGTTGTCACAGCTCATCACAAAGCATTGTGGGATACAAAATGGTGGTTAGCATGCAGAATGATTGAGAATGGATTTTACAAAAATGGTGAAAAAGATTCATTATAGGACATACAGGTGTTGATTTAATCTTTAACATGCATTTTAAAATCCAGTTTTGGTTTGACTTTTATAATAATTTGACTTTTTTTTTAAACTTGCATCACCTGCTTCCCCTTGTTAGACACATAATACAGACAGACCTGCACACAAAAACAACTACAGAGCACAGACCGCACCAATCACAGCTCTTTAAGAGTTAAGGTTAAGTTATCAGGGGTTTGAAAATAATGTAGGTTGCACCAGTTAAGTTAAATCAAGTTAAACTGAGCTGGTTTCTTGTATATTTGTTGTTGCATGTTTGTATGCAAAGTTCAGAGACTAAAAATGCAGCAAATGTTCTTTCTCTTAATTTCCTTCCATTGTCCCAAAATTCCTCTCAGCGGGTCAGAACCAGACCGACCTTTCTCACACGATGATGTCATGAGCTGCTGGCGCCGCAGTTATGAAACTACCTGACTTCACTGAGATGAATCAGAGGAGTTTTTTGTTTGACCAATTAAGAGAGAGATTAAGATTTTTTTTTTTCCCTCTGCTCACTCCAGCTCTCCCTCCCTCAGAGTCACGCTCTGTGAGCTTTTGTGTTTCAAATCAGGAGGGATAAAAGAGCATGTAAGGCTTCAGAGGCTTGCTCGGGGGTTTTTAAGAATGAGGGGATCTTTTTCGCCTTTGGTGCTGATAATCGGCAGCTTCTCTCATTTCCCTTCAGCACAAAAAGCTCCTCTGTCTGCCTGCGTTACTCTCTGAGGGAGAGTTTTCACCTCCCTGGGGTGAGGCTGAGCCACCTGTAAGGCCAGATTAAATTCTGAGGGGAAGATGCTTCTACGCCTCATTTTGGTTTGATTGTTGTTTTTGTGGATCAGAGAAATATGATGACAACTTTTAAAGGGAACTTTTCTCTGTCTAAATCCTGGATTATGTAACTCACAATCACTAAATGTAAATTCACATCCAAATACATCCTGCTTACAGCCAAAAAGCATCTCTGTCTAACAAATGACTGCCATATGTGTGAAAGCAATACATTTTAAACAGTTTGTGAGCCACTCAGCTCCCCTGAAGCCTGTCGATAAGAGGCTTATGTCCCCCTGCAACGAGGAGGAGGAAGTGAAGGATGATGGGATGGAGAGAGGAGAGGGGAGGGCAGGAAGGATACGGGGGTCCCTGATACTGTGCCCCTCAGGAGATCAGAGGACTCAGAGAGGGTTTACAGGAAATCAAAGGTGATCTGAGCGCTGACGACACTGAAGAGACTTTAAGTGTTTGTGTCCCAATGAAATGAATCCAAGCCGAAAACACGACCACCTGTCAAAAAGACTTCCAGGTCCAAAGTTTGCTCCTAGTGACAAAAATATGAAAATTCATTGTCCAAGAACTTCCACTTAAAGTTAAGGCTTGATCCTTTAAAACAGTGGTTCTCAACCTTTTCTGCCTGCAACCCCTAAAACATAGGTGCCAGAGACCCAGGACCCTGGAGGCTGCCCATAAGGAGGGATAAGAGGGTAGGTTTCTGATACCCAGCCAAACCAGGGGCCCATGGAGGTCAGCAAAATCATGATCCATTGTGAAGAGCACACTCTCCTCAAGGGGACAAAGCCACCAAATAGCTTATACTGGTGGTTCTCAACCTTTTCAGATCATGACCCCCAAAATAACGGTGCCAAGGACCGGGGACCCATACTATACCTGAAGGTGGAGGAACACAGCCATGAACTTTCAAGAATAGTCATGTGCAGACAAGGCTGCCCACAAGAGGGGAAAACGGGGAGAAATGTCTGGGGCCCAGCCAAACTGGGGGCCTGTGGAGGTCCACAAAATCATGATCCGTTGTAGTTAAGCTGTGATAACCATAGTTTATAGTAACCTGAATAAAAACACTCTTACCAATGAAACACATTTTTTCTTCATATTTTGTGCCATAGTAAATAACCTTTATTCCTAAAAACAGAGTGTAAATAGGTCAAAAATGGCAAAATTGGTGGAAAAGGTGGTAAAATGGGATTTTGAAAATTTGTTGAAATAGAATGAAATATTTGTTCAAACTAGCAAAAATGTGAACTGACTCAAAAGGGGCAGAAATTGGCAGAAATATGTTAGACTGTCAAAATGGGAATAACAAGGACTGAAATGTGGCTAAAACAGGCAAAAATGGGCATAAAAAGTGGTAAAAAGTGGTCAATAAAGAGATTAATGGGTCAACAGAGGTAACAATAGGTGGAAAGTGGCAAAAAAGGCAGGAAAAAGTGGTGCAAAAGGGTTAAAATTGAGGCTAATGTGTTTTAAGTGGCAAAAATGTGTTAAAATTTGGCAAAATTGGTGTAAAGTGGCAATTGCAAATGGCAAGTGGTTGTTTAGACTGGCAAAAACAGGTTTATTTACACAGAAAATAGGCAGAAATTGGCAGAAACAGGTCAAGTGGCAAAAATGGGTATAACAAGTAGTGAAATGTGGCTAAAACAGGCGAAAAGGGGTAAACAGAGGCAACAACAGGTGGAAAGTGGCAGAAACAAGTAGTGAATAGGGGTTAAAATGGACAAAAAAAAGTTTTTTTTTGTGGCAAAAATGGGTTAAAATTTGGCAAAACTGGTGTAAAGTGGCAATTGCAAATGGAAAATTTGTGCCATAGTAAATAGTCTTCTTAAAAATGTAAATCTTTTTTCTTGAGTACTGAATTTCAATGGGTTCAAATGGCAAAATTGGTGGAAAAAGTGGTAAAATGAGATTTTGAAAGTGGCCAAAGTAGGTTTTAAAGTGGCAAAAATTAGTAGAAAATTTGGTGAAATATAATAAAACATTTGTTTAAACTAGCATAAATATGTTAAACTGGCAAAATGGGCATAACAAGTACCCAAATGTGGCTAGAACGGGCACACAAAGTGGTTAATAGAGGTATTAATAGGTAAACAGAGGCAACAATGGCTGGAAAGCAGCAAAAACAGGCAGAAACAAATGGTGCAAAAGGGTTAAAATTGAGAATAATGTGTTTTAAGTGGAAAAAATGTGTTGAAATTGACAAGATTGGTGGGAAAAAGTGATAGACATGGGTTAAAATTTGGCAAAATTGGTGTGAAGTGCCAATGGCAAGGGGTAAATTTTGTGCCATAGTTAATAGCCTTCTGAAAGGAAAAGGTGGTAAAATGAGATTTTGAAAATGGCCAAAATAGGTGCAAAGTGGCAAAAGTGGGTGGAAAATTTGGTGAAATGGAATGAAAAATTTGTTTAGACTGGCGAAAACAGGTTTATTTACACAGAAAATAGGCAGAAATGGGCAGACACAGGTGAACTGGCAAAAATGAGCATAACAAGTAGTCAAATGTGGCTAAAACAGGCAAAAATGGGCATAAAAAGTGGTAAAAAGTAGTTAATTGAGGTAATGATGGGTCAACAGAGGCAACAATAGGTGGAAAGTGGCAAAAACAGGCAGAAAAAAAATGGTGAAAAGAGGTTAAAATGGACAAAAATGGTTTTTAAGTGGCAAAAATGTGTTAGAATTGGCAAAATTGGTGGGGAAAAGTGGTGAAAATGGGTTGAAATTGGCAAAATTGGTGTAAAAAGACGGATGTGTAATTTTTTAGTTTTTTGAAGGCCCCCAGAGACCCCCTCCAAGTGGTTCGCGAGCCCCAAAGTGGTCCCAACCTTTATGTTGGGAGCCACTGCCCTATATAACCCAACTTCAAAAAACTGAAAAACACCCCTTTAACTCCACTTTAGGTTGCTGAAATGAATAGCTCTAGGGGCGTTGTTAATCTAGTACTATTGCCAAAGATCACAAATAAAATAAGAGTTTGAACTGTGAGACATAGAACCAGTTTTCTACTTGCTCTTCGACATCTTTCACAGTCAAAAGTCCAACAGTAATAAGCTAAAAGGGGACATATCACTGACTACTGTAGCAGGTTTAGTCTTGCATCTGACAGTTAGGGCTTGTATTCTCGGACAGTAGTCCAGTTACACGACCTCATCAAAGTGTAACTGTGGATGTAAACTAACTGATAGGTCAGGACCTTCTTGTCCTATGAACACTGAATCAGTTCACCCTCCGATGACTCTGATCAGCCCTGATTGATAAAGATGAAAAAGCAGCATGGAGTAACATCAGCCCTGTGTTGTTCCTGTGTCTGTGTCCCCTCCATCCTCCCCCCTTCCTGTCCCTTAATCCTCACATTTACTCTTCAGTTAATCCAACCTTCCTGCTCCCTCTGCCCCTCTCCTCGTCAAACCTCAGGGGTAGCTTGTGTATCTGGGAGCAGACAAACAGAAATCCGGCGACAGAACAGTCAGACAGAAAGCTGCAGTCAGACGGTCAGACGGTTTGGACGGCAGACAGCCTGGCGGTGGGCGTCTCTCCGTTAACGAGGCCTGACAGCTTCCATGCCGGCTCATGTCGCAGTGAAAGGGAGGATCGGGTCAGAATCAGAGCGTTTGATGTCCGAGTGGCGCTCGCGTTTGAAGGCACCGCTCATTCTCTGCCTCTGTTTGCTTTTTTAAGCCGTGTTGTGTCAGACTGACCGAGCTGCCCGGCACTGAGGCGGCGGACCTTTCCAGTAACTCAAAACAACAGTGGAAAGCAAACTACCTGACGTCTAAAGCCACAAAAAATGATCTTAACCCCACTTGTTTGGATTGTATGATTACCCATCATGCTCTTTTTTTGGGGCTACATAAAAGAGTGTCATTCTTTATTGTGCTGCCGGAAGGATCTGACAATTTTTTGTGATGTAAGCCAGGAAATCCAGGGTTGGCGTGCGGGCCTGGACGCCGTGTCCATTGTCTGGCCGCTCGCTCACTGCTCCCATTGAAGCTCTTCATCCAGCTGTAAAATCTGGTCAAATGTGTGTGTAGGTGGAGGTGGTGTAGGGGGGTAGAGGGGGCGGATGCAATCCACTCTGAAAACAAGATGTCACCCCCCTCAGACGGGTCAGAGTGGGGTAAGAGTGCAGCCGCGTTGGCATTGGAGGGATAAAAAACATGCCGTGTTTGCTTCCTGTGGGCTTCCTCTTCACCGGGTTCTCTCTCTCTCCGCCCTCTCTCTCTCTCTCTCTCTCTCTCTGTCTCTGCTGGCCACAGCTATAGGTTTTCATGGTGCATTTCCCCTCTTCCACCACAGACGTTCTGCAGTGTTTAACAAGAGGGGGGCGCACATTAGCATAACAGCCTCCGCAGGAACCCGGTCAGCATTAAAACACACTTCCTCTGGAAGTGGTTTTCTGCATAATCTGTTCCTCCTCCCTCCACCTCATCATCCTCCTCCTCCACCACCAAACCTCAGAAAACAGCATCACTCATCTTTCTGTCGCCCATCCCTGATTGTCACTTTGTCTGAAGGCTCTTAAACATCTTGGCTTGTCATATTTATTCACTTCATTAATAGAGGAGCATAAGGATGTCCTGGATATTGTCAGCTTGTGTCTGAAGATGTGTTTCACATGCACTTCAATTCAATAGTTTGACCCATATCCCATCTGCAAACATGAAGAGGCCCTTTATGACTAATGCCATGTCAATATTCCAAATATTTTGACCTCCACTCCGTGCAGCTGTTGCTCAGTCCATCTTAAGCTATAGTCTGATGTGGACATTTGGACCTGTTGCATGCCAGTAGACAAGCCAATAGACAAAAAGGCCATTGGCATGCACACCTGCACCAATGCAGCAGTTAGTCAAAGCTGGACAAGTCTGCAATCTGTCATTGATATTACCAACGACATAATTGTGAAATCCCAGACCACTTTTTTTTTTTTTTTTTACATGTTCCCACCACTCTACACTCCAGTGTTGGTGTGCTTTCCACCACTCCACCTGACACTTGTCATTGGACTTAATGATGTGAGGCTTGCATGCAGCTGCTCGGCTATGGAAACCCATGTTTTTGTGCTTATGTTGACCCCCTGAGCCCGGCATTGTCATGTACTGTACATGAAGAGAGGCGTGTTATTCAAGTGGAATAACTTTTGAACCATAAATCGCAGCAAATTACTTGTTTTTTTCCTCTGAAAACCCTCCATTGTGCCAGTCTGATTATGCTACCCATGCCTTCGTAGCTCCTACATAATGTTTTCTAGCAAGCCTGAAACTTGGCTGACTTTCCAGGGTCTTTAAAGTTTAAAGCCACACCAGTAACTTCGATCTTGACCCTATTTATCCATTTTAAAATCCATTTTTTCAATTGTTCCATCCACTATAGGACTAATGTTGCCCACCATATTGTCTGAATCCCACAGTACATTGTGACTGGGCTGTGCCAACCAATGGCAGGCTGTTCCGTCATCACGTTACGCTTTGCCAAACAGCCCATGTGCAAACTTATAAACTGGAGGAGAAGGTGAGAATTACTCATAATAGAGAGAAATAGAGAATGCAGTTTCTGAAGAAATTGCGCTGTGAATGCTGATTTGCTGAACGGCTGCGCCGAACTTCTCATGCTGGGTTGGAACAATGCCTGAAGGAAGTAAATGTAATCTTGAATGGCTGACACCGGCCTGCTAATGGCGTGGTTTGAAAAATATGAGAAAGAACCTAAAGGTAATCTTGAATGGATGAAACTGAACTACTAAAAGTGGCAATGAAAAGTCTTAGAAAGAAGTTAAATGTAACATTGAATGGCTAAAGCCAAACTGCTAATGCAGGGTTATTAATTTTCCCTGAAAGACGCTAAATGTAATCTTGAATGGCTGACGCTAAACTGCTAATGATGGGAAGGAAACATCTCAGAAAGCTGCTAAATGCTAAATCGAGAGAGAAAAATTAATCCATGTTAAATGAGAATTAGAATTGGATCTACAGCTCCTTGTGTCTGCCTGGTTTCCATAGTAATTAATGCCTGCATGGTCATGCATCACTGATCACAGAGAGCACTTGTGCTCATCAGTTACACCTGTGACAGCAGAGAGCAGTTTTGGGTGATTTTGCTTGTAAACACAGTCTCTTTCTCCACTTCGTGTGCCAATTCCATAAATGCTATCAGTAAAGGGATTTCAGCATGAACACCTGCAGACTTTGAACTAGCAGTGATGTTATTTTGGTGTTGATTGTACAAGAAATGAGGCCAGTGTGTCTTTCTGAGTCTGAAGACTAAAGTCTCAGAATCCATAACATTGCAGCAGATGAAGGAGATTTCAGACTTTGTGGGACAGTTGGTCCTCTCACGCCAAAATTGTGCATGATATGGCTTTGGTTCTTGATTTGACAGAAGCGGGACAAGACTTCCTTCGTTTTGATGTCAGTTTTATGTGTGTGGTGTGAGATTTGTAGTTTCAATGGAAATTTGTTTGGGGAGGTTGCTCATACAACACAGGCTCCACAGTGTTAGGCACCTGTGGTGTCAGATGGAAAAAGTCACTAACATTGGACACAGACATAAATTCTACCTGATAACGTAGCCACACAGAAAGTTCATCAGAGTTTCAGAGACCCATTAATGCTTGCTATGTGTGATCAATGAATCATTATGCAATCATGATCAGCCACTTTAGTTTCACATCCAGTTTCATTTGCTGATGCTGTAGTCAAAGTATGAAGAATCAGGAATGCCACCAGTGTGAAATGAGGTGATCCATAAAGTTTTCCTGGAAAGAAATATTATCTTTCTGATATTGCAAAGCTTTAACAGAAGGATTCCTCATTTGTGACTATCTGGATCTCAGCGAGGAAAGGACAAGAGTCTCTGAATCATGAGCAGAAATCACCAACATACAGTTGTGGACTGTTCCTCTTCATCTGAATCTACTCTACAGCGATATGAAGACCTTCAGATGCCCTCAGACCGTCACAGCCTCCAGCTGACTGTGCTGGTGATCCACCTGTTGCTTGTGCTCAGAGCTGCTTCCTGATCCGGATGTGGGAACGTGAGAATATGGATGACTCTGCAAGGAAAACATTTCTTTTTTTAATCGGAAGAGTCGGCCTGATTATCCCCCGGATGGCTTTTGTGGTGGAATGTGGCAGAGCTGATATTTTGAAAAGCCTCGATGTGCCTCAAATATCCCAGGAACAAAGGATGTGCTCACATTTTGAGAGGGGAGGTTGTTGGCTTTGTTTTCTTGAGTGTTGCTGTTAGATGTGGTTTTTGGCTGCGTGTTTGGTGGGCTCACAAACAGAGAAAGGGAGTTATTTCACAAATATGCTTTCCTCTGCTGTTTCCCCACTTTAAGTGCTGCAGTCTGTTCATAAAACAGGAACAAATCACACTCTCCAGTAAGTCAAGGAGAAGTAAGATTACACAGACTCTTTCTGGGTGGATATTGAGGATTCAGCGTGTAAGCTACATGGAAATTTTAAAAAAGCCTTTAGAACTTCATCAACAGGACTGAGAGGGAGGGGGGATAAGACCCACCCACTCCCTTCTTCCAACTGTCCCTCATCAGCCACATCATTCGTCTATGTTGCTTCTAAGATTTGATTATTAGCTATAATATCATATGTCATTCAAGGTAGACTTATCACCAGCTCCCCCAGTGTGAAATGATGATATATGCTCATTTTTTAGACACAAGTTCATGCATTATCAACCTTATTTTAACCCTCTGAGACCAGAGTTGTCGTATACGACAAGAAGAGACAAAGTTTATTGAAAGTTAGATAACTTTTAAACAATAAACTGTGGGCACTTACTGGTTTTGTCCTCTGAACTCTCCGTTGTGCCATTCTAATGATGCTATCCACGCCTTTATAGCTCTTAAAGAGTGTTTTCTAGCAAGCCTGGAACTTTGGTGACTTTCTAGGGTTTTTTATGGATTAAATCCACACCAGTAACTCTGACATTTGCTGTCATTTGATCCATTTATAATACATTTTTCGATTGTTCTGCAGCTAGCTAGTTAGCCCGCTGCCATATTTTCTGTCTGTTTCCCTCAATGCATTGTGAGTGGGCTGTGACAACCAATGGCAGGCTGTTTCATGTTCACGTCATGCTTTGCCAAAAATTCAAATTTCTGAAAAATGCAGGGACTTTTGGGTGTAAAAATTAGATAATTTTGACGACTTTTTGTCATAGAATGATTTACTTTTTGGTCCCAAAGAGAAGGGCAAACAAATTTGTAAAAAAAAAAAAAAAAGAAAAAAAAAACTAATTCTGTTTTTTTTTCTTTTATATTTAAAGCACCCTCACCTATGGTCAGCAGTTGAAATGAGATTCCTCAGGAGGGTGGCTGGGCTCAGCCTTGGAGATAGGGTGAGAAGCTCAAACATCGGGAAGGATCTCGAAGTAGAGCCACTGCTCCTTCATGTTGAAAGGAGCCAGTTGAGGTGGTTCGGGCATCTGATTAGGATGCCTCCTGGGCGCCTTCCTGTGGAGGTCTTCTGAGCACGTCCGGCTGGGAGGAGACCCCAAGGCAGACGCAGAACTCACTGGAGGAATTATATATCCCATCTGGCCAGGGAGCACCTTAGAGTCCCTCAGGAGGAACTAGAAAAAGTTGCAAGGGAGAAGGATGTCAGGGCTGACGTACTTCACCTGCTGTCACGGCGAACCAACCCCGGATAAGTGGAGGAAGATGGATGGATGGAGGATGGATGTATGGATGGATTTTTAAAAATTCAAGTGGCATTACTGCATCACACATATTCTTAAAGGTCACATATTATGCAAAATAAACTTTTTCAGGCTTTTCCAACAAAAATATGTGCCCCTGGTTCATGCACAATCCCAATAATCAACCCCCCTGCCACCACCACCACCACCACCTTTTAGAAAGTGTGCATTGAAACAATCCATTCTCAGATTTTCCCCTCATGATGTCATGTGGGGAGTTAGCACCGACCCCAGGTTTGGTTGGCCCTCCCCACTTGGAAGAAAGTTAGAGAGCTACATCCATTTCCTGAGAGGGGTGGAGTCAGGGGCGGAGTCAGACAGCTCAGTAACATTTAAAGCCACCGACACAGAAAAAACTTGTTCCGAGTCGGACTGAAACAGAGGGGTTTTTAGATGTACAAAAATCCAATACTGGAGTGTTTTTTCAGCAACAGACTTCACAGGCATGTTTTGGGGACCTCTGAGACCGATATAAACTTGTAAAATAGGGGTAAAATATGCAACATTTAATTATTTTCCCCGTAAAGTTATAACAGATTGTTTTTTATTTTTTTATTTTTTTATTTTCTGATAACCAGACATTTGTGCAGGTCGTGGCTTAGCTCAAAGCTTCCCCCTTTCCCCCCTTACGGGCGGCCTTGCTCACACACATGTGCAGTACACTGTGTTTCTCCTTCTGTCTTTCTCACACACATGCATACACATATGTGGGGTGGACAGTTAGTGCAGCGTGCCAGGACTTGAGGGGAAACAGATTGGAGAAATTGTCAGAGTGCATATTTTGGATTTCGGCTCAGGTTTCAGCCTCTCAGCCCTGCAGCACCGGATAGATTTGATTAGGCCAACGACCACAGGCCAAATCTAATTAGCACATTATCCACAGCAGGATGTCAGGCCTGTGTGTCAGCGTGAGGCACGACGTCTATACTATTTCACGGTCATCAGGAGGAAGCTCACGGCCCCCTCATACCTCAGACTGTTCCTGCTGCCTGATTAATAAAAGAGGAGAGAGGAAGGAGAGAAGGAGGCAGAATGAGAAAATCAGACAAATCAACACGCCAGAGCTAATGTTACCAAGAAAAAGGCATTAAACCTTTATTTAACATCTGTGCTGTCATACTGTAAAACTATTAAGCTGAAGTGTTGAAGGCTCTGACAGATAACAATAAACTGATGTTTGTATTTTATAAATCAGATGTCATTTATATATGTTCCTTTTGAAAGTTGAAGCGACCTGGCACCAGAATTTACTGTAAGAATTAACTCGTCTTCTCTGCTGTTAGCTCTCATATCACATTTTAACATTTTTATTGCTTTGCATCATAGCATCATAACTAATAAATGCCAAAAAGGTTGGAACGTTGTTTAAAATGTGTAAAAAACAAGAACACGGTGTCTTGCAAAACTGAATACAGCACAAAGACTAAATATATACACACTCTTAATTAGATGCCTGCAATACTTTCCAAAGAAGTTAGAACATTTGTATGTTTCCCACTGTTACATCACCTTTTGTGACGACACGAACTGTTAAAATATTGAACAAGAAATTATTTCACATCCTTGTTTCATGTGCAGCTTAAGTTACTCAACAGCGCTGGCTTTCTTTCGTTGTATTTCGTGCTCCATACATTCTTCCAGGTCTGGTCTGCATGCAGGCCAGACCAGTACCCGCCCTCTTTTCCTGTGAAGCCATGCTGTTGTAACCTTGCAAAGCAGATGGATTCGCCCCTTTCCTTGTTTCTCACTGGTGAATCCATCTTGCAAAGTTCCCGTCTGAACCGTTAGGGCCCGGTTATTTTCGGGCGTGGCAGAGTCGAGACATAAGCAAGCAGCAACAAGAGGCCGGTGCAATTATGGAGGAAGAGGTTAGCAGATGCTGTTATAGCATCATTTTTATCAGAACTTGACGACATTTCTTCATTAAAAGGAGAACAAAGAACAGCATTGAGTTGTTTTCTTTCCAAAAATGACAAAAGTCATGTACTGACATGCAGCTACGTCACATGTGTTGTTGCTCTGATTGGCCCGTAAAGATGTGACAGACAGAACGTTTATCCAGTCACCCTCCTAGCGTTTTTTCAAAGGCTCTGCCCTTTCCCAAACACCGTCTATGGGAGGTTTTCCAGATGGATGTGCATCTGGCATGTCAGGTTAATGTTGTTGTAATTTGTGCCGAACGTGCTTGGCATTGTCTCTGAAATTAGAAATTAAAAGCCTGTACAGCAACTAAGGCTGTTTTTAAATGTGCTATATTAACTTGACTTGACTTGTCTGCTGCATGCCTGGAAGTGAGGAGGCTTTAGGAATGAATGAGAATTGAAGAAAGTACTTGGATTTTCCGTTTTTATTGTGAAGTTGTTTTTATCTCTATGTACAGCACTTTGACTTAAAGCGCTTTATAAATAAATTTATTATTATTTATTATTACAGCTCTAAGTGGGCCTGTATGCTGAATGATCATCAGCAAATTCCTACATACATCGAGTACGATAGCTACACTTTATAAAAATGATTTTTACAACAGTTTAACAGATTTACCTGGCATGGATGTGATCAATATCACAATACTCAGTCCTGCAGACCTTACATTTCGCACCGTCTGCCTCGATCAGGAGTGTCCAAACTTTTCCCGCCAAGGTCCACATACAGAAAATTTCTAGGATGGTGGTGCCTCTCTCATTTACCCCCCTTTTATGATATCAAAGTAAGTCAATCCAGTCCAGTTTAGGTGACAATGCACTAAGTGATTTAATATGTTTTAAAGTGAAGCCACAAAAAAGTACATCAATGAATTGTTGTGTCAAAATGTTTGCATACAGACAGTAGACTTACCGAGTGCTAAATAAATGAATACATACATAACATAAATACATACTGTCTTCACAAACTATATTTTTTTCTGTTTTGTAATTGAAAGAGGAGTGTAATTTTGTGTTGCCTTCCCGGACGAGCCCCCAAGGGAACACAAAACTCCACTCGTCTGTCAATAAGAAAACACTGATATACACCACAGAAAAGCACAAGTTTCATGTCCTAAAGTGGGCCAGTTTTCATTTATGTTTAAGAATTTGCTGCTGGCTAATAAAAAATGGACCAAGGGCCACATTTGGCCCCTGGGTTATAGTGTTATACTATGAACAGAATAAACCTTGTGAGGTAAGTATCTGGTACAAAATGAGCTAATTATTTAATGTGAGCAGTTAGCTCCTGTTTGAGTACCAGTTTCCTTTCCTTTATCTTTCAAACTGTGGCCAAATGGAGCAAAAAGTTTTTTCTGAACATATTAAGATGAAGCCCTGAACACATAACGTTCGACACGTGCACGACATGTACGCATGAATCATGCCTGAGACCACGACTGCTCTGTTCCCACCAATCAGATGGAACAGGACTTGGCAGTCCAGTGTACTCAGATCCAGCTTCAAGTCTCTAATGTGAAGCCGCCTTTAAATATCCTCTTGGCAGAAGTGCAACGATTAGATAAGAGAAGGTGGTTATCATGAGCAGTGACGTCCCACTATCTAAAATAACCTCAAACATCTGCGCTCACATGCAAAGAGACCGGAAGTTTCTGTCAGAGAGCTGTGAAGATTTCCAGGCTGAGATTTTCTGAATGGGGCTTAGACTTAACTGAGTGGGCACAGTGGTGTGGCCTTGCTGCTTGACTTGGCCATATCCTGACTGAAAGGGGAAAATTGCATCACAGAATTGAAACATTATGAGGATCTTTGAGGGATTTGGTATTGTTCATTGTTCTCTCAGGGCCCCGTGGCCTGACTTAACTGCTTGAGTTGGTCATTACTGTTGGTCACTTCCTATAAGCAATGCCCGGACCACCCAGGGGTTGGATTGGTTACGCTGCTGAGGCTGTCATTTTTGCTTAAAGCAGGCCTGTTACAGAAATATCAGCAAGGTTTATGAGTGAGAAGAAAGAGCTCTCTTGAGCAAGAATTCAAATCTCAGCATCTTAGGCTTTACTATTTATATAACCAACCACTGAACCAACGAGTTTATGTATTATTGGCTTAGAAAAGTGCTGGGTTTAGTAACTGCTTGATTTTAAGTGTTGTATTTTGGTAAGAATTAGAGCATTCACCTCATGTTTAAACTGCCAGACGTTGCCAGGGGGTTAAAATGAATGTACAAACTTTGTAAATGCAGTCCGGAAAATTTTACCCAGAAAAACTTTTCAAAACAAGAACAGAGGGCTACAAAAAAAAGGCATGGCCACCAATAAGGGGGGATAAAGAGAAGAGCTTTGTGGGGCCCAGCCACATGGGGGGCCCATGAAGGTGAGGAAGATCATGGTCCATTATAAAGTTGAGCTGTGATAACCATATTTAATTTTTAACCTGAATAATAACTTCTCTTATCATAGCAACAAACACTCCTTTTTAAAAAAAAAAAACAGAATGACCTTTTGTTGGTAATGTTAACAATGTGGACCGGTACACTGAACCAAACCACTGAGATAGTAATGTCAGACTTCACAGCTGGGCTATGGTGAACACAAACACCAAGATACCAGGAAATAAAGTAGAAAAACTGAGATTACTTTGAAAGAAAAATAATGAAATTACTGCAACAATGTGGAAACAATGGATTAATGGCACCAAAGTGGCGAAGTTAGGTTTAAAAAGGCAAAAAAATGGGTTACAAAAATGGGTGAGAAATGGTGAAAAATGGTTTAAAAAAAGTGTCAAAGAAATTGTTGAAAAGTGGCAACAATGGCCAAATAAAGTACTAAACAGGGGTTAAAAAGTGGCAAAAATAGGTTACATAAATTTAAAAATGGGTAGAGAAAGGGGCTAAATGTATTACAAAAATGGGTAGAAAACGGTAAAAAGCAGTTAAAAAGTGGCTAAATCGATAGCAAAAATGGGAAAACCGTTAAAGGAGTTAAGAAGTGGCCAAATGGATTACAAAAATGGGTAGAAAATGGTAAAAGGTGGTTATAAAGTGGTCAAATGGATTACAAAATGGGTAGAAAATGGTAAAAAGTAGTTAAAAAGTGCTAAAATGCTTTACAAAATGGGTAGAAAATAGTAAAGAGTAGTTTAAAAGTGGCTAAATGCATTACAAAAATCAGTAGAAAATGGTTAGAGTAGTTAAAAAGTAGAAAAATTGTTGAAAGAAGTACAAAAAAATGGACTAAAACGCTGAAGTTGGCTTTAAGGGGGAATATGGGTTAAATGTAGCAAAGTGTCTAAGATGGAAGGAAAAGTAGAAAAGGAGGTTTAAAATGCTAAAGTAGTCGAAAGAGCTTTAAAAGAGGCATAAATAGGTTGCACAAATGCAAAAGTGGTTGGGAAATGGTGAAAAGCAGTTAAAAAATATAGAACAACTGTTTGACAGCTGCAAGATGGGGAAGAGTGGGGAAAAGTGTTAAAAGTGGCAAAAGGTTGCAAAAATTGCTAGATAAGGTAGTAAGAAGGAGTTACAATGTGGAAACAAATATTTAAAAATGGGGAAAATTGAGCTCAAAGTGGAAAAACTGGCAAAAATGAGCAATTATCTCTGGTCCTAAGGAAGTTGCCCTTGTGCTTCTGTGCTATCATGTTTCTGGTGTTTAGTAGACGACCTTTTTGTGTTTTATTATTTCTTGCGTAATTCTAGTGTTTTGTTCATGCTTGTCCCTCCTTGTGTTTGAGTTTCCCTCCTTGTGTGTGTTCTTTGTGGTTGTGGTTTGTCGTTGCCTTTTCTTCCTGCTGTGTTTGCAGTTTCCTTACTTTTAGTTTCTAGTGTCCACTTTTGTTGTCTTTCAGTCCTTGTGTGTTTCTTGGTAACTGTCTTGTGAAGTGTTCCATGTTTCCTGTTTTATTTTGTAGTTTGCCTTTGCCCTTCTGTGATTTCTGGTTTCCCTCTACATTTATTTCCCTCACCTGTTTCACCTGTGTCTCATTTGCCGCACCTGTCTTCCTGAGTCTAATCACTCGGTCGATTTAGTTTCTGTTTCCCTTTGTCTGTCAGTCCGTTGAATGTCAAACAGCCTCCTGTGCTTCCTCATGTTGCTTGTGTTTTTTTGTGTGTAGCATTTATTTAGAACCAGTTTAAGGAGTTTTTTTTTCAGTTTTCGTTACTGTTTGATGACTGAACTTTTGAGCTATTTTGAGTCTGCATTTGGGTTCTCCTGTTGTTTTCATTTTGAAAGTTTGCTAATCCTGACAGAAAAGCTGTTAAAAATAGTTAAAAGTGGCACAAATAAACATTAGAGCCCAATAAGACTTTGACAAAGCTCCTAAATGAGTTAACTGTTGGCTAACATCAATGTTACTGATCCAACACATGTGCACTGATATCGTCAATAAATCCTGACTGGGAGGGCCCATACTCTGTCTTTTTCTCCTTAAAGGGAGAGGAAAACTCCCAAAAACAGCCAAGGTCAAAGAAAACAAGGCAGAAGAGTGAAGAAGGTTGTAATGTTTAAAGAAGAACTAAAGATGAACTGACACAGACACATGAGCAGACAGAGACTAAAGGAGAAGCTAATCCGGACCAGAAGGATCTAATCAGGCATGAAGAAAAGCTTTATTATATAACTGAAAATGATTATCAACAGTAAAATGACTGGAACACCTAACAGCCTGGACAACATAAGATGGATTATTCAGACTCAGATCCAGGTCCAGGGCTTGGATAGGAAGGGTCCTACTGAGGGAAACAGCCTTGACGTGTTTGAGTGTCAGTTGTGGTAAGAACTTTTCAAATTACCTCGATTATAAGAAAAAGAGCCTCACTGCTTCCTTTTCTATAATCACAGTGTGGGAAATAGTGGACCATTTTTATGGAAAGAAGGGAAAACAGCCATCCAATTCCAGATTACAGGTTGTAGGATTGAGACAGGCAGAACTTTGGTCCTGATTTCCTGTTCTGACAATCCTAAACATAGTCCTGATTCCTCTGAGGTTCTGGAGATTATCTTGCCAAGATTTCCTGTGGCAAGAGTCGTGTTAAGAGTGATCTGATTGGCTCAGAAGAACATCAGAGCTGCAGCAACTAAAAATGACAAATAATAAACGCATTTGTGATCCAAATATCTTTTAGTTTTCAGTCTTGTGACCACAACCCACTGAAACCACCTATGGAAAAAATCTCAGGATATTCATATCCAAACAAAACAGCCTTTGTAACTTGTAAGAGGATAGGTTATTTGCAGTCATGTGATCCTGAAGACTCACAAATGCCAGGTGGGGGCAGGAAGTGAAAAACACAAATTAGGAATCAACGGGAATGGAGAAAAGTTAGTATGTTAAAGCTCTATGTGGACTCTCAAACTGCAGTTATTATAGCAGGGTGATGATTGATAGTACAAATAACTTAGTCCTCCAGACCTCCTTCCACACATCTAGCCAGATGAAGAGTCTTCAGGCCCATTTATGCTCAACGTTAAATACGAATCTGGATACGGACGGAGCCTTCTGTCTATGCTCCACGTTTATTTCGTCCGTATTTCTGCACGTTTCCATAAAGCTTACGGATACGGGCCAAACGGAGCAGTACCACCGGAAACCGTGGGGGGAGTGTTGCTGTCACGACCTGATACCAAGCTATAGTGAGACACGAAGAAGAAATAACAGTGGCAGAACTTGTTGAGGAAAAGTTGTGCGAGTTGGTTAGAAACGCTGCCTCCGTTTTTGTCTTTTATGCAAGAGGTACATTATCAATACCTCCTCCACAGTCGCCATGTCTGTTTTTGAGTTTGTTGTTGTCATAAACTTTTGACTCTAGGCTGTATGACGGGTCACTGTGTTTTGAACCCCTAAATCAAATCTCCGTCAATAAAACATCTCTAAGTTTGTAAAATTAAGCTTCAAAATCATGAAAAATGAGACAGTAAAATCTGCTCCAGGATGTTGTGGGTGTGTCTGTTGAATGAGCTGAAGCCACGCCCACTCAGGAGAAATATGATCCTCTCAAATAAAAAAATGCTACAGTCTGAATTAAGGAGAGCACTCATGCTATTAGCCTATCTCTTGACCTTTTGTTGACCTTAGAAGAAGAGACAAGCTCCGTTTTCTGACTCAAATCTCTGTTATGATGCTTTTAATGATCCATAGACCACTGTGGCTGACAGATTTGACAAATTTACCTCACGTAGAAAAATAAATAAATAAATGAATAACTAACTGTTAACTTTAAATAAAGGCAGTGACACCAGCTAACAACAGACTGGACTGAGATGAACTGCTCTGTGATTTTATATTGTAGTGTTAGAGGGGCGGGGTCATTCCCTACTGTGAGCTCGTGACATCATGAGCCCACATATTGGCCCCCCCCCTAAAATAAACCCAGCCAGGAAAGATGTGAAAAACTTTCTAACAGTCTAAATCCAGAATTCAGTCACATGTAGATCTCAGTGTTTTTCACATGTTTACAGCAACCATATTCCAACATACCTAGAGTGTTCAGACACAAACTTTGGATTTCACTTGACAGGGTCTTTAATCACGTATGACTGTACTAATTCCACAGCACAGGGTCAATCCCATGTCTTTCCTTTAGCCCTTGGTGGTGTAAAATAGCAGTTTAAATAGTCAGACAACTAAAAATGTGTTAAAAGAGCTCAGTGCTTCTTACCAAATAACCAGGATGTTTGTGTAAAATAGGTACTGGAAATGCCAAGTGGAGTTTCTTTCATTTCTAAAGATGGAAAATAATGAGGAATTCTTGACCGAGCAATGTCAGAGTTTTCAGAACAACAATGGAAGACTTCAGAGTCTAAATATCAAGAAGAATGAAATATGTATAATCTATTTTATTTTTATGTTTTTGGATGTTTCACAAGAGAAAAGCTAGGAGGAATTAAGAGATCAAATCCTCTCTATTTGTTTACAAATTTCTAAATTCAGATGTCTGCAGTCGGAGTAAATCTTATTTAGCTGGGCTAATCTCATGAGAACATGTGACTTGGGTCTAAATGGGGGTTCAGAGATCGAGGTTTAGGCTCCTTTAGCTGACTGAGGCCAATGACCTTGTTATTCACACAGCTCAGACTTCAGACCACACTCCAAAAACAGGGTCACAAAGAGGTCGATGGCATTCAGCAGAGCTCAGAGAATCAAAGCAATCAAATATTTGGCAGCATTTATTAACTCAGAGCTGCAAAAAAGACTCAGGTTTAACAAAACAAATGCACCGACTACATTTAAAGTTTAATCTTTGTTTCTAACCAGAAGAAACTTTTATTTTGAAAGAATTTGTTTCTTTTTTTTAAATGAGTTATCAAGGACATTCTTGCTTCAAATTTAAACCCTCTGTTAAATGACAGGAGTCATGCTCATACAGAGCTAGACTCATGCCCACTAATCCATTTATCATTGATTATTTTGGATGTTAATTAAATGTCATTTAGTTTCTTTTCATGCCATTTTCAGAGATAGAGTTTATAACTTCCTGTACTCTACAGCTGATAAATGACCTGCCAAAATGCCTCGGGTGCTTTTATCGTGAAATGCTGCTTCACCTGAAGTTATGTACTTCCATCGCGCTTTCAAAAAGGTTTTTATGTTAATGTTAACCGGGGGGTAAAGCTTCACAGGGGTTGGTTCAGGGTCATGGTTTCAGTACGGTTTAAGGTCAACAGGAAAATCAAGCCCAGGATTCAAAAGTCTTGGAACTTTTATGCAGCATCAGCAGTGTTATGGGCATTATGCTGAAGAAGTAGCAGAGCCAGAAGGCAACTCTTCTGGTCATGAGCTTTGGGTAATATCCAAAAGAATGAAACTGCACAAACAAGCTGCCAAAATGAGGTGGATGAAGTATCTGGGAGCCTCCTTGTGGAGGTCTTCCAGGCACGTCTAACTGGGACTAGACCTCAGGGCCACCCCAGAAGTCGCTGGATGGATTACACAATCCTATCTGGTCTGGGGTTGTCTCTGGATCCATGAGAAATCGGAAGATGTTGCTGGGGAGAGGGATGTCCAGGTTGACCTGGGCATGGAAGCAGAAGAAAATGGATGGATGGATGGTGGATGATGTAAGCCAACAGTTAAAGGGCACATACTCTACCCTTTTAAGATAAGTCTATAATGGTCTCAGAGGTCCCCAAAACATGCCTGTGAAGTCTGTTGCTTAAAAACCCCTCCAGTATTAGATTTTTGCACGTATAAAGTCATGCTTCAGCCCTGCTCAGAAAGAGACGTTTCTGTGTCTGTGGCTTTAAATGTTATGGAGCTGTCTGACCCCGCCCCTGACCATGCCCCTCTCCAGAAATGGATAATGCCCAGTTGAGAGGAGGGTCAAGAGAGGAGGGCAGAACTTTCTTCCAAGTGAGGAGGGGCCAACTGAACCTGGGGGGTGGGGCTAACTCCCCACATTACATCATGAGGGGAAAATCTGAGAACAGCATGTTTCAGCTCACATTTTCTGATAGGTGGAGAAAAGGGGGGTGGGGGAGATTTTTCTGGTATTTGAGGGGATTGTAGATGGGTCAGCTGCACATTTTTTTGTTAAACAAGCTTAAAAAAGTGATTTTTGCATAATATGCCCCCTTTAAATGCATTACTGCCAACTGAATTGGGGTGCAGATACCATGTAGGAGCCTCGGTGTTCTCCATTCAGATGGATTTGTTGTGTGATGTGTGCAAGGAATTAAACTATATGAATACTATTACACCCCTCATGTTAGCAGACTGATAAAGATTTAATAATGTTAACACCTTAATCATTTACAGTGTTAACATTTTTTGTCCAATTCTAACATGCCAAAGTTCCTTAATTTCATTTTTTTTCAGTGCATAATGTAAAATAGTCCCTGCAACTTGACTCACTTTCTCAAAAGCACCATATAAATACCACAAAACAGTACTAGGTCACATTCTTGTCGCATTAAAAATCAAATTAAGATACTGTTGTTTTGTTTGAATGGACGTGTTTCAGTCTAGATGTGTTTCTCTGACAGCGATCATTGAAGTGCCACTGTGTCACCAGAGGATCTGACCTTTGTACAGGATGGAGCGTAGAGCAAAGGGAGGATTTGTGGGAACGCTGGGACCGTGTCAAAATAAAATGATGCTTTAAAGGTGGGAACAAACCCTCATGTTGTCCAGTGTCAGACCTCCAAGCAACATTTCTCTCATAGTTCTGTACGCTCACTGTTGTTTGAGATGTAGACCTCCCATCTGCAGTTTAGGGCCTCAAAAATGGCTTCCAGGGACATGTGACCTTAAGGTTTAAAGGTCAAGGTTCAGACAGCCTGGACTCACCTTCCCCTCCCTGATGAAGAGGACAAAGCTCACATTGAGTCACAGGACCTGAAAGCTGTTCAGAGGGACTGCCAAGGATTTACGGATCATCTGAAAGCTGTATGATGACTCATTCCCACTTTTTTATGTCTTTTGCTGCTAACCCCCCCCCCCTTTTCGGTCCGTCCTACACCCTGATACTAAGATATTTGACACAACTACAAATTTCATGCAACTGAACACCCTGTTCCCTGTCACTTCTATGTTGAAAATGAATGACAGCTCAAAACAGTTGCCTTGGACTTGCACCAAGCAATGAAAGGAATTTTTCGATCCCACTGAAAACTCCACGCCAGCATGGCAGCATGAATATAATAAATGACCGTAGATGAACATGAAAATAAATATAAAATTAATATTTTAAACTTAATATTTTCAGTGATAATAAATCTGTATTTTACGCCCTGGTGCTGTCAGTCCTTCCTCACAGATAAAAACATTCAGAACATTAGAAATTAAGAATATATGGTCATAATTAACCAAAAATGGCACATGCACTTTCTCTAACTCTCACAAAGACTGCATTTATCCAGGCTGAGGGTTGTCAAGGTCCTGCCTGGGTCTTGACCCTCAGACCTTCCACTCACAGCCTTCAAAACAACAGCTGGCAGAGAGGAAGGGTGGGAGATAAGGAGAGCCGGATGGGAGGAGAGGAAGGGGCTGTGAGGAAGAGGAGGAGAAGGAGAGATGATATGTGGAGGACTGGATGAAGCTAATGAGACCTCATAGCTTCCTGTGGATATCTATTAACCAGCCAACTAGTGTCCTGTATTAGTCCCAATATTCTTACAATCTACACATTTAATTGTGTGTCATTTATTTATTTATGTGGTCAGCTTTAGTCCCAGGAACATTAAGCTGCTTGGAGATGGTCTGATAGCCTTTACATTTAACATGCTTGTCTATCATTGTGTTTCTAATCTCCTGGTACAACTGTCTCCTTAGCTTTCTGTGGTCCATGTTCAGTGTGGTGAACACCATGATACCAAACAGCACAGTGATGACTTTTCACTCTTTAAATAGGGAGACTGGCTGATAACAAGTTTAAAGACACCTGCGACGCTAATTACAGGACACACCTGAGTTTAACACGTACCTATGGTCACATTATTTTACATCTTTTCTATAGTTACCACCATTTTAGTCCAGGCCAGTCTCATGAGTTTGTTTTTTAAAATGATGCTATTGAACAACAGTTCAAAAGCAATGTCTGATTTTCATTAAAGTTTTATTTATCATTATGTCAGTTTCAAGTTATTTCAGTCACCATTGTAGGGTTTTCTTTAACAGAGGGGCACCAACAATTTTGTCCACGTGTGTTTGTGCATTGCAAAATGTAAAAGTTTACTCATAAGTAACAGATGATTTCTGATTTGCTTTAGAGTAATTTCTCAAAGTGTGTGTGTCAGACTTCAGTTAGCTACATTAACAGGACAGGATTAAATTCAACACTGACTAAATCTGAGATTTAAAGCTCAAACATGGGTTAGGGTTATCATCACTTGCATTTTACCTTTTCTTCATATTCTGATTACATTGTTAATTCCAATGAATCACGACAGCTTTCTTGTAAAAACATGGTGCATAAACCTGATATTAATTAGATTTCTTATCACATTTCTACCAACTAGATCCAGAGGTGTCAAAAGTATTCACATTCATTACTCAGGTAGAAGTGTAGATACTAGGGTTTAAAAAGACTTCTGTAGAAGTTAAGTTTCAACTCAAGCTTTTTACTCAAGTAAAAGTGTAACAGTACTGGTTTCAAAACTACTTAAAGTATAAAAGTGAAAGTAATGTAAGGGGGAAAAAAATTCCATGAAGGACAAAAGCTTAGGCCACACCACAGGGGCCTATAGTGCACTACCCCACCTCCCCAAAAAACATTTTTCTAAAGGCCATAATGACTATAATGTTATATTAAAATGTTAATGTTGAAAAATTTGGGATGCACCTGTTTCAGCTGCATTTATGCCCATTGAAAGTGAACGCATTTTAGTACAATGCAAATAAATTCAATAACCATATATGTGTACTACCAACCTCCTCGCTGGTGGTTGGTTGGGACATTTCTCTCGAGTTCTCTTTAGTCTCTGACACAGACATCTTCATACTAGGCTACATACGTCTGTTATTTCCTTGCTGGAGTGTGACGTAAATGGTGTCATGTGCACAGGTGCGATGGATCGCGTACAAACCAATAGGGTGTCAGAATGGTATTATGTTTATACTTCTCATCCAACCACAATCAAATTCACTCTATCAAGATGACATGATTTATCTGGATAGTTTTTTGTGTTTTTTTATTTGTGTTTTTTTTTTTTTAATTAGACAAGCTGGAATGAAAATGAACTGAAATGAAATAAGAGTAACGAGGCTATTTTTTAAAATGTAAGGAGTAGATGTAAAAGGTAGGCTGACAAAATAAACACTCCAGTAAAGTATAGATACCCAAAATTTCTACCTAAGTAAGGTAACAAAGTATTTGTACTTAGTTACTTGACATCTCTGTCTAGATCTCAGTTATTTATACACTTCAGGTTTTGCAGTTGGGTTCCTGTGTTGGCTGGTGTTCTGTCATATTTAGCTTCCCATCAAAAATTGCTACTTTGTGGTTCTGCGCATGCGCCCTACGCCATCAGCATAACGCCCATAAGGGTTAGGGTAAGAGTAGTCAATAGGTAGCAAAATCTGACGGAACACTGGGTACTTGTGGGTTTTTAGGATGTCTTTCCTCTAATGACGTCTCAGGTTGTCTCAGCTCTGGGGATGTCTTGAGATATATTGAAGCTCTTATGACTCCCATGGATTTTTAGTTCTAATAATGTCTCAGTAATAATGTTGTTTGGGCTGAACATGCAGCCTGGGGTTTGATCTTGTTTAGGATGTCCCTTGAGTGTTCTCTTCTTATTGTCATTTTGCCATCTTCATCTCTTGTTGGGTTCTGCTGCTTTTTTATTACCCATGCCGATGAAATCGGCAGGGGGTTATGTAAAGGGTTCTGTATCTTTCTATCTTTCTGTCTTTCTTTCTTTCTTTCTTCGTTTGTTTGTTTGCTTGTATGTGTACAAGATAACTCCAGAACTGAAAGTCGGATCTTCACCAAACTTTCAGGGCATGTTGGGATAGTGACAGAGAAGAATCAATTAGATTTTGGTGATGATCCGCGCACCCGTTCGGTTTTTCTCGGACCACAGTAATCAATGGGAGCGTGAGTTCCTCGGTGGCGCTGCTTAGGCGTGGGTCTGCCGCCTCAGACGGCCATTCTAGTTTTCTGCACGTCAAAGCACTTTATGAACCCTTGTTTTTAAAAGTGCTATATAAATAATAATTATTATTTCCCCTCTGCTGCTCTCATATCACTTCACCAGTTAATTTAGCTCACCTTTACATGCACATGCTTCTCACCTGTGATCCAGTATTCGTTGTTGCCTGATTCTTCTTTGCTGCTCTTGCAAGATTTTCCAGGATTTATTTTATTGTTGTTTTTTTATTCTGTGGAGGAAGTGTATTCAAGGTAAAACCTTGCATATGCAGATTTAACCTAACCACTGTTGCCAGGCAACCAGAGCAGTTGGCAGCAAGAAAGACGCACTCTTGAGTTATATCTTGGACTTGTTATTCACAATTAAGTTGACAACATATGTTGAAACCTGTGAAAACAAAGAAGATGGATGGTCAAGGACACCTTTGAGAGAACGAACGGGAAATTTCCATCAATAAACACCCAAAAAAGGAGAAAAGAAGGAGTCAGTCTCAACTACAACTCCTGGCTGGCTTAAAAGCTAACAATAACTGCAACAGAACACCGCCTGATCAGCAGGAGAATACTGAATGCTACCTGTTCAGGTAGCATGGGGGGCGCATACAAACGCAGCGGCGATGCTGTTTGGGCTGTTATGACCATGTTTTCATGTTGGCGTGGTGGGCAGTGAGAGCGAGCATGGAAGGGGGAGGGATGATCGGCGTTCAGTGTTCAGGTAATGATTTAAACGGGTTTAGGGACTTCTTGCTGAGCACGTATCCTATTTTGTTTGCTTCAAATCTTTTGGACTGATTTCCTGTTTTGTCCTCGTTTGCCTCTTCGGTTATTGCTCCCCTGCAAAGATTACTGTCATTTTTCTGAGGACTTCATTTTTATGATTCCACCATCAGGACATTTGTACTCGGCACTCTGCATGATGGACTGATTGTCAGATCACCATGAAATTTTCTGAGCCTGTTCTTGCTCTCCTGAGGATGTACCATCTTGTTTTTAACAGCCTTTATAGCAGTGCTCTTTAAGCAGCACTTGTAAAGCTAAACATCCAGCAGCACAGTGTTGGAGTTTGTCATGGTTTAGGACACATGCACACAGCGAGAGCGCTCAGCTCAGCTTAAAGATGTTTTCAGCTGTTGCTGCTGCTTGTATAAGTGCCTCTTTGTTCCTGAAGAGCTTTGGGCTGCACCCCCTTCCTCTTTTCCTCCCCTCTACCACTATCTCACTTTTTTCATCCCTCCTATATCCTCTCTTCCCTCTCCTTAACCTTCAGTCTACCTCACCCATTCTCTCCCTCTCTAGGTTTCCTTTGGTCAAAATAAATCTCATTTCTTTGTGTTTTCATTTCATATTTTCAATTTTGTATTTTACAGTTATGACTTCAATCTATTATTTGGACTTTTATTTCATATTTTTACCATTTTCAATTTATTGTTTCACTTTTTGTTTATTTTTTGACCTTTTCAGTTTATAATTTTGACTTTATCTAATATTTTGACCTTTTCAATTTATGATTTTGACTTTTTATCTCATATTTTAAACTGTCAATTTATTATTTTCACTTTTTATATCAAATTTTAACCTTTTCAATTGTTTTTGTATTTAATATTTTGACCTTCTTAATCTATGAGTTTGACTTTTTATCTCATATTTTAAACTGTCAATTTATTATTTTCACTTTTTATATCAAATTTTAACCTTTTCAATTGTTTTTGTATTTAATATTTTGACCTTCTTAATCTATGAGTTTGACTTTTTATCTCATATTTTAAACTGTCAATTTATTATTTTCACTTTTTATCTAATATTTCAACCTTTTCAATTTATTATTTCAACCTTCATATCATATTTTGGATTTTTAGGTGCACCATTTTAAATTTTAAGCCATATTTTGCCTTTAAAACATGATTGTGACTTTCTTTTTTTATATAGATTTGCCTATTAAAAGCATTATTTTAACATCTAATTTCATGTTTTTACCTTTTTAACAAATAAGTTAGATTTTTTTTCTCTGATTTTAATCCTTTTAACTTTTCATTTTGACTTTTTAAATCTCAAAAACATTTATCATCATTGCTAACATTTTTCCCCATAATTTATTAGTGGTGAAAAATGAAGTTGACAGTTAAATGTGGACCCTGTTAGGCCCTCAAGTCAGACCTTAAATCAGTGATTGAGTTTGACACCCTTGCTTTAGATGATCCATAGACCACTGTGGCTGATAGATTTAGCAAATTTACCTCAAAATGAACAAAAAACAACATTTAACTGACTGTTAACTTTCAATAAAGGCAGTGACATCAGCTAACAACAGACTGGACTGAGATGAGCTGCTCTGTATTAGTGTTGTTTGTATTGTATTGTAGTGTTAAAGGGGTGGGTCATTCCCTACTGTGGGCTTGTGACATCATGAGCCCACATATTAGCCCCGCCCACATCAATCCCAGCCAGGAAAGAGGTGAAAAACTTCTAACAGTCTAAATCAAGAATTCAGTCACGTGTCAATCTCAGTGTTTTTGCATGTTTACAGCAACCATATTCCAACAGCTCTAGAGAGTTAAGAGACAAACTTGGATTTCACTTCACAGGATCTTTAAAGAGATGTGGTCCAGGTTTGCTAAAACACCAGCTAGAGTTGCGTCCACACTAGTCTCTTCACTGACTGTCGTTGTGTACAGGCTTGCAGTAGCATTAGCCAGCATTAGCTAAAGTTACTCCAATTACCAATCAACTGTCACATGAGCTTGTTTTTATATTTAATTCCATCTGAAATCCTTGTCTCTTTGCTTCACAACCATTCTTGACTTTCAGTGTTTTATTCAAATGTCACTTAAATTGGTTGGAATTGAATTTGGAGGAAAATATTGGACTAATGAATGCAGACGGTGCTAACTGACCACCAGTCATCAGTCTGAGCTGCTCTGATTGATATCTGATATTTATTATATTAGTTTTGAGCCCAGAATAATCTCCATGTTCATATTTACCTTGTTTGTAGTTTACATCCCATACAGATAATGGTATAACCAGAGGCCTCTCTTGCACCATCCACTGGCAACAGGCAAGTATATTTACACAAATGCTTATGTGTCAGCTGGATGTCTGAGAACATCTGAGTGTTACGTGGATTATAAATGTTTTGTTATCAAAGATTAAACTCTTGATGTTGTACTTCCTCAAACCCTTTGATTCAGCTTCTATCCACCCCTCCAGTGACTTCTTGTTGGGTTGAAATTCAAACGGCTCTCCCTTATAATAGCAGAACACCCCTCTCTGAGGTTGGACTCCAACATCAGACCCACTTGCTCATTGGCCAAACCCCAAGCTCTTTGTCCAACCGTCCGTCTTTCCCTAAATCTCCCATTGTAGCTCGAGCCGAGTGCGGGGCTTGAAGCTTTGCAATCAGATCCTCGGATCCCTCCCGGCGTTTGTTCCTGCGGCTTGTTTTCACTGTCAACACACCACTCGAGAGAATTAAGGGGAGCTGAGTACCTGCAGCTCAGGAGGTAATAAAGCAGTCAGAGCACAATCAAACCTTCAGAGACAAGTCGAGTCAAGCTAGTTTCATTCTGATTGGAACAGAGATTTTCTTATGAGGGACGAATGTTTGCACTCAGAAGAAAATGTGAAGAAAACTTTTCTTTTTAGGGAAGCAAGAAAGCTGAAAATTTAGCTGGTAATCACTGAAATGCAGAGTACGTATTTACACATGCACATTCATGCCTGTTAGATTTCATGTTGAAATGTTTTACACTGATTTCTATTTCTTACATTTTTTAAGTCATTTATATGTATGCTGATTTCTTTTTGTTATTTATCATATTAAAAAAAGTTGCAGGAAAATCTATGACACATCAACCATACCACATAAACATGAATTTGTAAGTAATGCACTGTGTTCTCATCTATTTTTAATTCTTCTCCAACCTGACTAATCTTCTTCATCGGACGTTAAACCTCACACAGAGACTTTCACTCTCCTGTCAGATTCCTCCTCCGTGGCTGAAAGGATGACTGTACTGACTCATTCTGGGTGGGAATCTGTTTACACCACTGCATCATTCTGCCCATTTCTGTAAACATGAATATGTTCGTGTTTTTTTTTTCAATGGAGATCCATTAGAGCAAAACTTTACTGGGCAAATCTAAAAATGTTCATTGTCAATAGTTCTGCACAATAATTATTTGTACTGATAAATTATTGGCCGATATTGCATATATTTTATATATTTTTATTATCTTGATAAAATATCAACCAATAAAATCCAGCGACAATAAAGGAGTTTGTTCTCTTTCTCATGCGACCACACATTCTGAAACAGTAGATGGCGCTGTGGTACGTGACCCACTGTTAAGCACCAGAGAAGAAGAGGAAGCAGCCTCAGTGCTAAGAGGCTAATAGAGAGGTGCAGGAATGAGTCCTAAAACGAAGTGAGTTAGCATTTTAGCACTTCCAGTTCCCTCGTCTAAAAGTCTATAGATTTTTGAATGAGTTTTCTGTTAAATGCCTGAAATAAGGTCTGTGGTGAACACAAGATCAAGAGAGTTTGACGTTTTATCCTTTGACATAAAATACATCGGAAACGTGCCTCACCTTTGAATTGTGTATCTTTTCACATCTTAATAAAGGCGGTTGCTAAAAGACAGCTAACAGGGACTACAGCGTTTGTTGGGAAGACACTACTTCATCATCCGTAGCATGGCAACTGAGCCTGCCATTCAGTTGTGATGACGTTAAATTCAGTCGACTGTTTTGTAGTTCAATATAGCATGACGTTAGCTTTTTACTTTTATCAGTTAGATTAACAAACCAGATATGATGCTTATATTATCAATTAATGAAGATTATCTTTATGTGTAAGTTTCATAAACTTTTATTGGACACAGATCATATTTTCAGCAATAATCCAAAAAACCAATTGAAAACTCCAATAGGCTGGACACCTAGGGAACCCATGCAACGCAAACTTCCGGGTTTGTATACAAAATCACGTCACGACTGCACCACTCTATAGACTGGCGGTACTGGTGGAGTTACTCAGAATTTACGGGGAGGACAACACGGCAGTGTTGGTCAAATTTGCCCTGCAAAGATTCAGAAGTGTGGAAAAAAAGTGCTGCATTTTAACAGATCTTTGAAGTCACTTAAAAGTCATCATCCTAACGATTTTCAAACAAAGTGGTAGCCAGTAGCTGCTAGCAGCTAGCCTTAGCTGGGGGCATTAGGACCAAGCCAAAGGCTAATACCAGGCAGAGTGTTGATTAAGCAGGCATTGGAAACTTCAGAAAGTTTGACAGAGGCAAAAGTTGCAATGCTAACAACGCCAAAATCAGTCTCCCAGTCTCCTGATGCTTTCATGGACCTTGGTCTCTTAGTTCCAGTGAAAGGAACTCTGAATGCTCCAGCATACCAAGAGATTTTGGACAATTCCATGCTCCCAACTTTGTGGGAACAGTTTGGGGATGGCCCCTTCCTGTTCCAACATACTAACTGTGCACCAGTGCACAAAGCAAGGTCCATAAAGACATGGATGAGAGAGTTTGGTGTGGATGAACTTGACTGGCCTGCACAGAGTCCTGACCTCAACCCCATAGAACACTTTTGGGATGAATTAGAGCGGAGACTGAGAGCCAGGCCTTCTCATCCAACATCAGTGTGTGACCGCACAAATGCGCTTGTGGAAGAATGGTAAAAAAATTCCCATAAACACACTCCTAAACCTTGTGGAAAGCCTTCTCAAAAGAGTTGAAGCTGTTATAGCTGCAAAGGGGTGGACCAACGTCATATTAAACCCTATGGATTAAGAATGGGATGTCATTTAAGTTCATATGGCAGGCGAGCGAATACTTTTGGCAATACAGTGTATGTGGGAAAGGAGCCATAGGCTGGACTTGAACATGGGGATTGGACCTAACCACTCATATGACCCTCCAGTTTACTTTCACTGACCAGCGTTTATACCTTTCACATTGCCAGGCTTTTTACATGTAAGGTTAGCATTAAGTGCATGTCAAATAGCTTTTTCAACCAGGTTGGTCCTCAAAGGGAAGACGTTCATGCACACTGAACTTAGAGTAGTAAAATGAGGAAGAGCAAAAAACATTGGAACAAGTATGATGCCTTTCCCATTTCAGCTTAACTTTTAATGTTAAGTCTGAGATCTAGTTATTGAAATTTTAATCTTTACCTAGTTTTAGAGAGGAAATACTAAACAACTTCCCTATGCAGGTATTCTCTCCATCCAGAGGAGTTAATCGTGTGAAACTGAACATCGGGCTGTAAACTCTGGCTGTGCTCCAGCTCTCTCTCTCTCTCCACATCTGTCTGTCTCACATCTGCATGATTGTTGCTGCTCGTGCTCGTTGTGGTTCTGGGATGGCATAAAAACTTCAGACATACACATTGTGTACATTCCACATTTAACTTTAACAAGCATAATTAAATTGTGTTTTTGATTCCGCAGGAAACGAGCAGCAAGGTTTGGGCGGTTGTGGAGTAAATTAGATGTGAGACGGAGCCAAGAAACTTTTCTGTTCTCATAAAAGTTTGAACTCATCAGGGTTTCATTACTTTAAATGATATGGAGACAAGGAAAACGTTGGCTTTACTCTGCTGCTTCTGCAGCATGGATTTAAATCAGAAATGATAAAGTTGTCTGTCCTTTACACATGATCTATCTCACCTCTAAATGAGCACACAGCTTACCGTAGTTTATCACCAATGAACCTGCAGAAGTAGCTGATCCACGAGAACACTGATGAGAGATTTTTTTTATTTGCAAACTCCAATCACAAAGATCAAATCTGACTCACTGACAAACCAGCAATCATCCTTGCAACGCCTCTGCTGGCTCCTTCATTGTCCTCTGAAAAATGTGGCATCAAAGTGATGTTTCCAAACCTTACGGAGGAGGAGAGAGTCAGAGTGAGTCAGGGCCTCGGGGATGCTGGGTAAACCCTCAGTGCTAACAAACACGTACAGTTTGAGAGTGAACGTAAGAGGCGAGAAAGTTTATTCATTACAGAAATATCTGAGTGATGGGAGGGGAGGGGAGCTCTGACCACAGGGAACATTCAGCGGTTACACAGACACCCAGTGTTTGTCCTGATGAGAGCAGCTAAGAAGCCTGACACTGAAGCTCAGAGAGCTCAGAGAGTCCAGCTTCTAACAGGGAGAAAATGAGGAAAACTACCTGAGGCAGAAAATGGAGGATTACCCCTAACAACCACAAATACAGATTTAACTTGATATGCAGTAAACTGTTGTTTCAAGAGGATTTAGCAAATCCTGCAATTAAAAAAAAATCCCTCTCTGATGCCAAGAAAGTCTTTTTAACCCTCTGAGGACAGCTTTGCCATATACAAGAAGAGAAGTGTTATTCAAAGTTAAATAACTTTTTAACTGTAACTTGTAGGCACTTACTGTCTTGTTTCCACTGAAAGCCCGCCATTGTGCCATTCTAATGACGCTATCCATGCCTTTGTATCTCTTACACAACGTTTTGCCTGGAACTTGGCAGACTTTCTGGGGTCTTTTAAGAATAAATCCACACCACTAACTCAGATATTGAAGTTTTTTTTAATCTTTTTTTTTTTAGCATGTCTGCAGCTAGTGGGTTAGCTCACCACCATATTGTGTGTTCGTATCCCAGAATGCACTGTGACTGGACTGTAAAAACTAATGGCAAGCTCTTCTGTTGTCACTTCATGCTTTGCTAAACAGCACGTGTACAGACTTATATACTGAAGGAGACAGCCTGAATGACTCTTACAAACATAAAACAAAAAGTAAGGCAATTTTGTGTTTGGTTCATTATTTCTTTGTTGTAACAATGCTTCTTGGCAATAAATTTTATATTGTTGGAAAGCCTGTTTATTACCCTTTTAAATGATGCCACATTCTAAGGAGCATGCATTTGTGGGATGAGCAGCAGAGCTGAGTATGTGGGTTGTGCCCATGAACAATTGTGCCAAATCTTCTCTGCCAATGCTAAACAGCTGATTCTGCCATTGACTCTTGTTTGGTGGATTGGATGATTGAAGTTTGAAGAAACAAGGCATATCGACAATTTAACAATTTATTCATGTAACAAACAGGAGCCTCAGTAGAGTGTGGAAGAACCATACACAGCCACGACAGCCTGGCTCTTCCTACTCATGATGGTCACCAGCGTGGTCACACACTGCTGTGGAATGACATCCCATTCTTCAACCAGCATTTGTCGCAAATCAGCCAACGTGGTTGTGTTGGTCACTCTGGCACGAACAGCACGCCCAAGCTTATCCCACAAGAGTTCAATGGGATTAAGGTAAGGACTGCTGGCAGGCCATTCCATCCTCTCCACTCCCAAATACTGGAGGTAGTCTCTGATAAACCCGTTCCGTGGGGGTGAGTGTTGTCATCTTGGAGGATAGAGTTCTTGCTGACAGGGTGGGAAAACAGTATTCTTAGGGTGTTGTCTTCTTGGGACGCCAACTTCGTGGCCTGTCTCTGACATTCCCCGTTTTATTGAACTTGGCCTTCAGTTTGGAGATGATGCTAGGGTTCACTCCAAACAATGCCACAACTTGGTTTTGCAGAACACCAGCTTCAAATCTCATAGGTTTGCTGACAGATTGTCTTTAGATGTGAGAGGGTCTCAGATGTCAGACTTTTTAGAGTCTTTTAAGAGTTTTAGCAAAGTCCTGGTGTAAAACCAGCATTAGTCGTTTGACTCAAAATTCAGGCCTGAATCAGGAGGATATCACATAGTGTGTGCCGGGCTTTAGTTCTTGTGTACATAATATTTTAAAGGAGTGAGCATCTAGCAAAAAGTTCTGTTTGTCACCAAGGAAACTTTGAATAACTTCAGCTCCACCATTGACTGAGGCTGCAGGACCAGACCAGACCCAGAATGCATCACCGTTGGTTTATCCTGAAAACATTAATAATCTGTGCAGATCAAAATCTCTCCAACTAATCACATATTTTAAAATGCAGATTCATGCTGATCAAAACTTTATTTAAACCGAGTTTATCATCATTGTGAACATCAGCTCTCTGCATAATCTATAGCTTCCTGCTGATTGTTGTCCTCTCTGTGTCAGGCTTATAAAACGACACAGAAACCACCTGCACTGGGATGAGGTCATGTGAATTTGTTATTAGCCGCCCATGGATGTGGTGGTTGTAGATTTGAATGGTATCCATGGCAACAAGCGTCACAGGGGCCCCTCAGCAAAGTAGGTGGTTGTAGGCATAAGAGTGGGGCCCTTCTGACCTATTTATACTGTTATTTATGAGGGTTTGATTGTACGATAAGATCACTGTGGGATATACTAACACAGAAAGTCATGCTCCTCTGCTTTCCTGAGGATTAAATTTAAAATATCAGCAAAAGAAAAACAAAATTAACTTTAAAATGACTTTAAAAAATGAAATATGGCATTTTATACCTTAAATGCTTTTGTGCACAGAGAAAAAAGTGAAAAAATCAGTGCAAACATGATCAAATATTGTAGTTTGGGGATGTTTTGAAGGAGCACGCCCCACCTCCCCCTCCAGTAATGCATTTTGACGTGCACTTTTTACATAATTTGTCGATTAATGCGAGGCAGATGCACGTAATGCTTCTGTGTGTGGAGCTGGCCGGCCTCAGAGGCAGCGGGAGTGCTCAGGCTATGAGATAATGCCAGAGAGAGGCCAGCCTGGGACTAACACCACTGCCACTGCTGCTGCTGCTGCTGCTGTGTATGTGTGTCTCTATGTGTGTATCCACAACCACTAAACCTCACCAGCGGATGTTTTACATCCCCTTTCCGCTCAATTACCGCCTCCCAAGGTCACAGATATCAGTCCAAGATAACTTTGTGCTTTCTCAGCCAACTGCAGCCACATTTTTTTTTTTTACTTGTTGTTTGCATCTTTGCATTTTAACTTGAAATGTGAGTCACTGGAGAGTATTTGTTTCCTCCCGTAAAAAGGCTGTAATGAGCACCTCTTCCTCTTAATGACGGGGTCTGAACCCTGATGCAGGTCGTAAACGGTACTCTGGTGTTTTTTGGCCGCAGTCTGAGGCTCGTATTGTTTCTTGGCTTTCTCCTCGCCGTTCTGATTTTATTTTTTTTATTAGATGCACCATCCAACAAGTTTTCCCCGAGCTGTTTGTGCTATTTGTTTCCTCATGATCACTTAATGGGTTTAATGGGGATGTGAGTGTGGTGGATTCTGAGAGAGAAAGTGTTTGTGTGCAAACTGTGCAGTCAGAGTGACTCAAAACATTCTGGGTGTGTGTGTGAGTGTGTGTGCATTCCAGCCGGGACTCGTCCGGCCTCTCCGGATCTCAGCGCAGCGCGTCGCTCTAATCCTGCCTTCCTGTTTTCCTGCAGGAGGAGAGCTGCAGAGGAAGAGCAGATCTGATAATTAGCCTGATAACAGTCACCCTCAGTGTACCTGGAAGTGAGCGAGGAGAGAGTAAAGGACAGGGCTCATGTCACACTGACCACATTTTTATCTTTATTTATTTACTAAGTGGAAGTGCTGCCAGTTGGACCACTTCCAGTCCCCCTGTATCTCTGGGAATTACTTCCATATTGGGTGATTTATGGAGCCAGGATCTGTGCTGCTGTGGGAAGGAGTTTACCCTCAGTGTAGGCAGAGCGTCACAGATATGAACTTGTGTTTTTATCAGCTGTAACCATGCTTTTCTCTTACTTTAAGCGTGTCGGATTTTCAGAGAAAGCATAGAGAAAACACTACTCAAAGCACTTTTACACTGCAGATCCCACCTACCCATCCATTTATCATCAACCAGGCTTCTGGAAACAGAGAGAACAGAAAACATCAGAGTTTTGGGCTAGCACTGTCCCACTGTGCTCCAGCGTCTCCTTTTTTTGATGCTAACTGGACTTTTGAAATTCTTACACAAACATAGCTGCTCTCGCACTATGCTGGTGAACAGAAATACCTGTATGGACTACAGAGGTCACTGCGGCTTCATACAACACCTCTAAGCAACAATCACAAATGCCAACATCGGACGTTTTGGACAAGACCCAGTTCAGGTTGGTAGTCAAGTTTGCATTGCCAACTTTGGTCCAGTCCCCTTCTGGCCTCCTGATCACCATCCTCCAGACCTGCTCCGGGCCCATGCCACATCTCTTATCCTCTCAGCTGACCTCCACAATGCATTCAGCCGCCCCCAGCGTCTGGTCCAGCCTAACAGGTCCTGGGCACCCAGTATGTGGTAAAGCATGCTAGCTCAGCGAAAGCCATCGCCCCATGTGCGAGTCCAAGTCTGGGGTTGATTTCAGCCTCACAGATAGATGGATTATACTGCAAAGACGGATGTGTGGTAGCATCCAAGGCATTTCTAAATGCTTGGATTTTTGTTCTGGCCCAGGAGACCCACATTCCCACATCCACAGTCTCTGCAAAGATCACAGCATCATCAGCAAAATCCAGATCATAGATCTGGACATCGCCGAATGACACTCCATAGTTTGCTGCCCTGTTACCCGCCCCATTATCTAGTCCCTACCAATGTTGTCAACTCCTCTAGATAGGTTGTCTTAAGAGTCGCCAGAAGTTGCTTAATGACGTCACCGCCTAATTTGCATAATCATCAGTATGCATTTAATTGAAATGGACGCTGCAGGAGAGAGGAAAAATGCCATGAGAGAGACTAAAAGTGAGTAAAAAGACCCTTCATATGTGTAAAACTACATATGAACTTGCTTCTGCTGATGCTTGTTTTGCCTGGGCTTGGGACAGGCAAAAATGACTCTAGAAATACACTGGCAGAGTTACTTTAATTTTTAGTTTTAGTTTATTATTCTATTTTTCTTAGAGGTTTAATTTTCCTATGTTTGGTTTAGTTTTAAACCTTACGGTCCACTTAAAAGCCTACACCAAATCCCAGTGAAACATTATTATTTTTAACCATAACACTTATAATATGTTTGTTTGTTTTTTTGTATAAAGTCTTCATTTACAACTTTAAACTGACCAAAAAGAAACAATAGAAAAAAATAGTCAAGATGCCTTCATGGTGCAAGTAATTTGCAGTCTGGACATGGAGGCGTAAGCATCTCCTGCTCCGACTTCAGCTGAGGGGGACGCTGCGGAGGATTGGGCTGCCTGTGAGACAGGGACAGGAAGGGGCCGCACAGCAGCACCTGCTGCTCACTGAGAGGAGCAACAGTGATGTGTGCTTTCATGTCAGTCACCAAAAGTCTCCAGTAACAGTAACAAAGAAAAAGTCTAATAGCAGAAAAAGTCGCTAGATTTGTCACCAGTTACTTTTTTTTTTTTTTTTTTTTAAAGAGCCACTAGAAGGGCCTGAAAACTGGCTGAATATAGCTAAGTTGGCAACACTGGTCCCTACAGGTACTAAAGAGCATAGGGGATAAGGCACACCCCTGCCTCACGCCAGAATCAAATGGGGTGGAGCCACCACTCTTCTCAGGACTCTCTGTACCAGAATACAGGGCAGACATCAGCTAACCTGACACGTCAATAGGAAACATTTAAGGAAAGCCAGAGGCACTGAAAAAAACTCGGAGTATGATTGGGTGAACGTTCTGTCTGTCACATCTCTATGGGCCAATAAGAGCAACAAAACACGTGACGTAGCCGCTATCGAAATACGAAAAGAAAAAAACTCACTGCTGTTCTCTGTTCTTCTTTTAACGAAGAAATGTCATCAAGTTCTGATAAAACAGACGCTTTAGCAGCATCCATGCTAATCTCTTCCTTCATAACTGCACCAGCTCTTGCAGCTGCTTGTTTACGTGATGACTCTGCTGCGCCTGAAAGTACTGCCCCTCGTCACTGATTGGTCCTGTCACTTTCCAACGGTACAAAAAAATTCAGCCCCTGTACAGTGAGAGCTGAAGACATTAGCTACTGAGACACGTTTGGATTTTGGAACCAGGCTGTAAACCAGTTTATTTCTAGTGTACAAAATGGCCTTTTAACAGGTGTTTAGACGGGACATGCAGTGTTCCTACAGCCAGCCTCAAGTGGACTCTAGCGATATTTGCGCTTCTGCATTGGCTTCATTTTTCAGGACCAGAGGTTGCCGCTTGATCAGGAGTCAAGTGTGTGCACTAAACTTTAAGGAGAGAATTAAGTGTTGACTCCAACTTTGTTTTTATTTGATTACGTTATATTTAAATGGCTACTTCAAACTAAATGGTTTTATTATACAAAAATAAAAGAAAAAGAGCAAAGAAACCCAGAAAACCTGCAGAGACACTGAAATGAATGTTGACAGAGGAAGGAAACCTCAGTTTAGTCAAATTTTCATTCTGAGAGCGGTTTATTTTGTTAAATTCTTCTCTATTTCCTGCTCTTGAGTCCAGCAGATATTCTGGCATGTTCCAGCTCTAAATGTTTTATTTAATTATCATCAATTGAGTTAGACGAGGTGAAAGGAAATACCAGAAATCAATATTCAGCTCCTACAGTTCCTTCAAAAATGCTGCTGAGGGGTTGAAGTATGTCAGAAATAGTCAAAGAGACATTAAATAAACCACTTTGACCTTGCATGATCCGACTGACAGGCGAGTCACTTTAATCACAAAACCATCCCAAAGTGGTTTTGGATTTCCTGAAAGCTGAAACATATCTTCACCACAACCTCCTCTCCCGCTGAGCTCGCCTTGTACACACAGCCTCGTGTGGTTGAGTGACTCTAAGTGGTTTCATTAAAATATTGGCGAGGTTTATGTCTTTGTTTTTACTGTTGGCTCAAAGTTTGAAATATGTTCACCAGCTGACACTGAAAAATTATAACAACTGACCCATAGAAAATGATTTGTCCATGAAATATCCGATTCCTTTCTTTACGTAAAAGGACTTCATGAACCAGAGAAATGCATCTCAATTTTAAGAATGGGACTAGAATGAACCACGGAGGCAATTTTCTAATCCTATATTCTCTTGTTTTTTGCAGCTTCGTGTAATACCACTGTGAGGAGTAGATGTCTATTTGTAGTGGCAACTAGGAGTTTTATTAGGAAACTGGTGAAGGTCTGGCTTTTTGCTGCCCACTGGTCTTTTTGCTACTCATGGCCTGAATGGCTCAGGACGTCTTCACTGATCATTTCTGTTGGGCACAAGTATCTTGTGTTTACTTCAAATTTAAGCTTAGCTTTTTTTGCTAGTTTATATCAATTTTTCATCCTATTTCACCAAATTTCCACCTATTTTCTGCCACCTTAAAGCCATTTCAGCCACTTTTTATATGCCCGTTTTTGCCACTTTTACCCATTTTTGCCATTTTTTGGGTGATTTTTTTTTTGCCACTTTTTAATTTTTTTTTATAATTCTAACCCACTTCTGCTACTTTTAAAATCAAATTTAACCATCTTATCCACCATTTTTTGCCATAATTAACACATTTAATTCTGTTTTTAAGAAAAGGGATTTATATTTTTAAGAGGACTACTTACTACAAAAAATAATAAAAAATGTGTTTCTCTGATAAGAGTGGTTATTATTCAGGTTAAACATAAAATATGAATACCACATCTTAGCTTTACAATGGACCATGACCTTTTAGCTCCCATTTTGGCTGGGCATCAGAAAGCTCTCCCATTTATCCCCCCTTACAGGAAGCCTTGTCTGCACATGACTATTCTTGACTATTCATGGCTGTGTTCAGCCACCTTCAGGTACAATGGGGGTCTCCGGTCTCTGGCACCTTTATTTTGGGGGTCCCAGGCTGAAAATGTTGAGAACCCCTGTATTAGGGGACAGTAGAAAACACACCGCAGACTTTCACAGCACAAATGTTTTTTAGAATGCGTGTAATATACTTGCAAAATCCCGTCGCTCCTGATGTTCATAGGTGCAACGGTGCAATAAAATTTGCCCCCAGTTTTCGTGCCATTTATTCATGACACCCTTAATGTGTAAAGGCCTTTACACTTGTCCATCCATCCATTTTCTTCACCGCTTATCCTGTTGGGGGTCACAGGGGGGCTGGAGCCTATCCCAGCTGTCATTGGGCCAGGGGTAGGGTACACCCTGGACTGGTGAACAGGGCTTGACACATAGAGACAGACAACCAGGCACACTCACACCTACACACACATTCCCACATTCAGCCTTGTATATTGCTTTATGCTTTGCGTTAAATTTGCCTTTTGAAATCAAGGCATGTTTCCCTGATGTTACTGTAAGATACTTTGAATGAAGGGTACAGAGAACATTTTTGTTAGTGTTGGTTATAGCGATGAAGAAGAGAGGTCAGTGACAGAGGAGAAATGTGGAGAAACTTATGGGTGAAAAACTTTAATAATTCCTCTTACAGTAGTCTGAAATCTCTGAGATCGTCTCATTTAAAGTCCACATTAGAGTCGGAGTGAGGGAGCAGGAGGGTAGAAGCGGGGTGCTGGATGGTTTGTTTCTGCTACTTTGACAGTAATGAAGTGTCTAATGGTGAGCTGTCAGCAGCTCAGAGAGACCAGAGACCTCGAGACTCAGTGGAGACACAGTACACACACATCATATACACTACAAACACGCCCGCTCTGTGACGCCGGCTCTATTACCGCCCACCGCCAATTACAGCAGCTCACACATGGTGGCGTCTCTGAACCTCGGTGCCATGTGTGGATGGAGCTGTGATGTGGTCACTGAAGCACTAACAGACATGAAGCAGAGTTCCTGAAAGCTCTGAGCGAGGGCGTCACGATGCCTCAGCAGACCAAAGAGCCATGTGCCGATGAACCTTCAGCGGGAAGAAGAGTTTGGAGTGTAATTTCTTTTTGTCATTTTGAGATCAGATAGTAAACCAGGGAGAGAGCAGGGACTGAGTGCAGCAAACGTCCCTGCAGGGGCTGAGCAGAAACCCTTTTCATACATCATACTGTTATTCTACCTTAAAGACTGAATAGATTCAGCTCATTATACAACCACACTTCCAAAAAAGTTGGAGCACCATGCAAAATGTGAATATAAAGAAAGCACGTGCTCAACACTTTGGCTCTGATGCTGCAGCAGGCACCCATGTGCAAAGGCTGAGTTCTTAGTTTACTGGTCGCAGGATTAATTCCCAGTCCCAGCGAAGTATTTCCCTGCTCTCTCTCCCCATTGTTCCTGTCTCTCTTCAGCTGATCTGTACGACTGAAGGCAAAAGTCCAAAAAGAATGCAATTATATGTAATTCTCATAAACACATATTTTATTCTCTATAGAATATAAATAACATTTAAGCTGTTGAAACAGACATTTTTACCATTTCATGAAAAATATTAGCTCATTTTGAGTTTGATGGCAGCAACGCATCTCAGAAACGTAGGGATGGGGCAACAAAAAGCTTAGAAAGTAAGTAGAACTAATGAAAAACAGCTGGAGGAGCATTTTGATTAGGTTAATTGGCAACAGGTCAGTCACATGATGGAGTTTAAAAGGGGTATTTTAGAAAGGCAAAGTCTCTCAGATGTAAAGATGGGCAGGGGTTCACATATCTGCGAAAAACTGTGGCTCAAAGTTAAAGAACAGTTAAAAAAATGTTCCCCAGTGAAAATTGTGAAGACTTGGAATATCCCACCATCTACAGTCCAAAATATCAGCAAAAGATTCAGAGAATATGGAGAAATTTCTGTGTGCAAAAGACAAGGCTGAAGGTGAATGTTGGATGCCAGTAATGTGTGGGGCCTTAGGGGCCACTGCTGGATTATGCAAAGAAGAAGCCGTATGTAAACAGGATCCAGAAATGCCACCATCTTCTCCTGGCCAAAGCTCTTTAAAATAGACTGAGGGAAAATAGAAAACTGTTCTGAGGTCTGATGAATCAAAACTTAAAATTCTTTATAGAAAACACAGACGCTGTTTCCTGCAGTCTAAAGAGGAGAGGGACCAACCAGCTTGTTATCAGCGCACAGTTCTTAAGCCTGCATCTCTGAATGTTTGAGGTTGCATAAAGCCTTGTTTCCACCAGGGGGTCTGATTTTGATTCAGTACGGTTTGGTACGCTAATCCCCAAAATAGTTAGCGCTTCCACAGACACCCGTGTCCTCACTTAGTGGGCGGCTGTAAAGGCGATGAATGTGAAGTCACATGCAGCGCGATTCTGCTGGTCCAGCTGTAGAGTTATAGAAAGAACAAGTGACCGGAACGAGTAGGGAATAAGCAGAAAACAGCTTTACTTCAGCTGCAAGTACTTTAAAAAAAAAACAACTACATCTTAATTAAAGAGGGGGTATTATACTTTTCTGATTTTTAAAACATAAATATAAAGTCACAATGTTGGGTGTCCATACTTCATGCATGCAAATTTTCAAACTGCAAGATAAACGTATGTGGCAGAAATCTTAGAATTAGACTGTAAACTGATGAAAACAGTTCGTTGGGAACCTCTCCGAGATTCTCCCGAGACGAGATTTTGATGGAGCGAACTGATGAGGTCATCGCAATAGGATCTCCTGACTGGTTCGTCCGTGCTGCCGGCAAAGCGGAAAAGACCGCCCCCACAAGGCCTTTTAGCCATTTAGTAACACAGTAACACCAAACAGATACGTCCTGCTCTATCTTTCGCTGCTGCTGGTTTTCTTCCCTCTCTCTCTCTCCAAACTATCAGGGTCAGACTCCGGGTCTAACACGTACGGACGTATATCAAAATTCGGCATATTTTACTTAGTCAGACCGGTTTATTCAAAGTTTACAAGTACTAGCATAACAACATTAGCCACATTAGAGGGGGCGGGCACAAAACATTGAGTCCTGCTGCCGGCCAGCCTCCGGAAAATCGGCCAATTGGAGGAAAGCAGGTCCGTGGAGGGGGGGTGTTAAGGAGACAACAACAAACACGAAGCGTTTCAGACAGAGGTTAAAACAAGGATTTTTCTGGACACCAGTGAGAGAAACATGAGGAGTTTTTTGAGTTGTAAACCATGTGAAGCAACTACGTGGGTATCAGAGAGATGGTGTAAAGCTTTGAAAAAAGGCATAATACCCCCACTGTCAGTTAACCGCTGTCAGCACAGCTCATCAGCTGATGGAGTACATGTATAGAAACGTTTAGAGTTGTAACGGTACATTAGTATGTGAATATATCTAGTCTAGAACAGTTTATACGACATGATATAAAAGCTCAGAGCTGTACCATGAGAATTCGTCACATTAAAACTAAACCAAAGGTTTAACTGGAGTTAAAATCAAACTAGACTAAGTCAGAAATCCTGGGTGCGCTGATCCCAGACTGGGAAACAGTGTGGATCTCTGTCAAGTCCAAATATCCCAGATTTGAGCAGATATTAGTCTGTTTATCTCCCGTTTTCGCCTGCTTCTTACAGTGCAGACTTCGTGTTTTGTAGCTTAGAGCCAAGCAGTTGTGTACACTGATGTGATGTCAGTGCAATCCTCATTGGTGTGTGTAGCTCCACCTTTTTGGTACAGATAGGTAAGGTTTGTACCCCTACGGGAGGGTGCTGAAAAGTGGGGCGGTATGGGGCAGTTTTTTTGGACCCTTTCCCACTTTTGCTCTATGGAAACGCAAAAAAATGCGTGTTGTTCTGCACAGAATTGAACCAGACCACTCGGTGGGAACGACATATAGTGTCAATAGTGGGGGCAGCGTACACATCTGGGTGTTTGCAGATGTGCTGCTGCAGCATCTGATATGTTGTTTATGTTCTGTTATAAATAAAATATGTGTTTATGAGATTTCCAAGTCACTGTATCCTGTTACTTTTCACCCAGCATCTCGTCCTGTTAAAATAACTGAACCCACTGTGACTGAGGTCATCAGTCTTGGTTCCCACAGACCCAGAGGAGATGGTTTCTAAGACTCTGGTCCAAAAAGAATCAAAAGCCTGACATCTTCTGCAGCTCTGTCCTATAACCGTCATCCATGTGGTGGGTTCAGAGTCTGACGGACTCAGTGAGCGTTGATAAGTCATCTGGATGGGGAGGGATGAGACAGACCCCCCGCCTGGATGACATCTGCTGTCTGTTTTTCTTTCACACCTTAGAGAAATGGCATCCGCTGCCCTTTCTCCCCTCTGTTTTATCCACTTCTGCTGCTGCATTATGCACGGCTGTCAGCAGAGAAGCTTCAGAACATCGTTTTAGTTCGTTCAGCTTCAAGGTGGAAGTTTCTCACACTGTTTAAGACAGGCTGGTTATCTAACTGTTCTCAGAGCGCAGCAAATCTGGGGCTACATGGTTTTTATTGAGACTAGGAACGATTATTAATAAAACAGACTTATTTCTTCCACTTTACTTTTATCTGATTATCAATTAAGGGCCAAGCTTTGCAAATGAGCTTCAACTATAAAAACAAATGTGTTCTATGAGGGATAGAAATGAGTTTAGGGTTTAACTTGGATTTTTATGATCTGGCAACCGATATAAAATCTAACCTGAAATTTGTGAAAGTCCACCTGTGCAGCCAAGCCTTTTCTTATGCAGACAGCTCCCTGGGTTTGTCCCTGAAGTGTAGCAGGGCAGAGCAGCTCCATCATGAGTTCATATGAGACTAAAGAGAACAACATACAGATGTTACTTTGCTTCCAGAGGCTGATTTTCTGTTCATTTACTTCCTGTTTTGACATTATGGTCGATTCAGATATGGGATAAACGATCAGCAGTTGCACCAGGTGTTTTATTATGAAGTTGACTGGATGCTTTGTGCAAACTTCCTGTTTGGATGAATCTTCTCTGGTCAGATTGATGCTTGCTGGCTAAAGGTAGACCTGCTACTCATCTTCTGGCATGCATCAGCGACAGAACATGCAGCATGCTGTGGAATTATAAGAATGACTGGAAACGACGTTTTTCTGCACAGACAGAGCGCTGTGCACCTTTTGAAGTTGCATCTTAACGCCAGTTTCAGACTAGCTGTGCATTTTGCTGCGTGCAGCTGCTGGGCGCCTCCACTCCATCTTGCACCATCATGGCTTTCATATCAAGTTGTGTGTGTGTTGCTTGTTGGCTGCATCTACCTGCTGCCACACCCCCACCTTTCTTCACAAGTTTTACTTGAACAAATCTCTGTATAAGTGACTTGATTAGTTGGAGCCAAACTGCCAGGAAAATGTTAGAGTTGCAAAGAAATGCTAAATCAGGCTTTTACTTTTAAAAGCCCAAACTAGAATTGTACTTGTACCTGTGACATATTCTACCCATGTGGAAACAGAAAACTTCAATGACAGTGAAAGTTAAGAGAATCACTTTATTAGACAGACACATTTTGGCTTGTGGTCTTCATCAGAATCATCAAGAAACAGAATGCAAACATATCTACTGCTGTAGACACATATCTGCTAAAACAGTGGTTCTTAACTGGTCTAGCTTCTGGCTATTCATTCATTTCTAACCCCTTTTCATCACTTTTTCACCTGTTTTGCCACATTTATTTCCATATTAAACCCACTTTTGCAACCTTCAGACAACTTTTGCTTATTCTAAATCTTTTCACTACATGAGCCGCCGTTTTGCACCTTTTTGCCACTTCTGATTTTTGCCACTTTATAACTACTTTCCATAATTTTAACTGCCAATTGTTACCATTTTAAATTCATTTTTGCAAATTTCCAAACCTTTTTTTTTTTTTTACCACTTTTCAATGATTTTCACCATTCTAACCGCCACTTTCAACCCATTTTTGCCTCTTTTGAACCACTTCCAGCAAATTTTTAAACACTTTTAATAATTTTTTGCTACTTTCAACCCTTTCTAAATGCATGTTTGCTGCTTTATCCCATTTTGCCCACTTTTAACCAATTTTTGCCACTCTTTTACCACTTTTCCACAGTTTTTTGCCAATTTTTGCCACTTTTTAACTGCTTTTTCCATATTACCAGCCCATTGTTGCCACCTTTAGCCAAATTCGATGATACTTAAAGCCACTTTTTACCCATTTCTGCTTTTATTTTGCAATTTTATAATTTTTTTCCCCCATCAAAGCTATCTTAATTTAACTTTATTTTTAATCTCGGGTATCCTGACATTTGTGCACACCATAGCTTAGCTATGAAGTCTAATATTACTTTTCACATGGCTTAGTTCTGTGTGCCCGTCCACATTGTTAACATTATAAAACAAAATAAATCTGCTTTAAGAAAGTCATCATACCATCCTTGCTTTAGCAGTTCTGTAGTAATCAGACACTGAGATTTTGTATAGCAGTACAGATACACAGACAGTAGGCCTTCATAACAGTGCTTTTGCAAACTCAGTATTTAAAAGCGTTGCTAGATTTGCCTCTTTGGCTGTTTTAAAACAGAAGAAATAAACCTGAGAATTAACACTGTGTTCCTTCTCTTGTTTAAGTAAATGCCTTTATATCAATAAATCAGCAGTATTAATCAAATCAGCTGTTTCAAGGCTCCAGAGTGAAGTAAAATAACCCACTTATCCCGGCAGTCATGTGATTAAATCCTTTATTTTTCCACCTTGGGAGACGTTGGCTCGTCTGTTGGGGAAGTCTGGCCAGCAGCAGCACGTCTGGGTTCGTATCCAGAAATCTTTCCCGGTCAAAATGAAGCAGCCATTTAGTTTTGGGTGGAATTGGATTATTCACACATTTTTCTGCCTCCCTCAGACTGATTTCTCTCCTCACTTTCTCCTCATGCATGTTGTCTGTCCGTCTGTAGCGTGACACACATATGCAGCAGATGCCGAGGCTCTGACAGCTTTACAAATGTTTGCGTGACCTCCACGCCGACACCTGACAACGTAGCATCAGAAACGGCTCTCATTAGGAAATATAAAAAGGCTCCTGGGAGATGCTACGCTGAGAATCTCCACTTTTACAGCAGACCTGATTTAAGCTCTGCAGCAGCTCAGATTTAACAATAAAAATAGTTAAAGGGGGATTTAATGAGTAAAAATGGATCTTACAGGGCAGCTGTTAAAGGGCAGAATTCAACATTTAAACCTTAGACATAAGAAGGGGTGTGTAGGTTTACTCGTTTAACTTTGAACCTATTTGGTACAGGACTTTCGTTACAGTGAAGATGTGTACTGAATGAATAGCCATGCAGGACTTATCTTTGGTGTAAGCAGAGCCATTTTTATGCCAGTTCATCCAGCTACCAGAATCAGCTGAAGCAGAGGACAGGGGAATATTCTGCACTCCTTCAGCCAATGAGAGACATGGGTAAGGAAATGCATGTTTGATATTTCTGCATGTCCCCAAGTTGATTTAACTCACTGTCTGCAGACATTTATCTCATTTTAAAATTAACACAATATGCCTATATCATTGGTGGGCACCAGTGCTACCAGAAGACCAATCACAGGATTGCAGTCTATCTTGTTTTGACACATATGAACATTTTTAAAGGGGACATATAATGCAAAAAAACAAACAAAAATATGTGCCCCTGGCCTGTCCATAATCCCCCAGGAATCAGGGAAATCCATTCCCTCGCCCCTCTCTTTCTCCACCTTTCAGAAAATGTGTGCTAAAACAAGCCGTGCTCAGATTTTCCCCTCATGATGTCATGTAGGGAGTTAGCCCCGCCCCTAGGTTCAGTTGTCCCGCCCCACTTGGAAAAAAGTTCTGCCTTCCTCTCCTGATCCTCCTTTCAGATGCCAGGTGAGAGTAGGATCAGGAGAGCCACATCCATTTCCTGTGTCATGATCCAGGTTCTGATTTGTTATGTTTTTGAGATTCTCTAGTGTTTTCCTGTTTATTCTGTATAGTTCAGTTTACTTCTTGAGTCCTCGTGTTTTCTTTGTTCTGTGATTTCCATGTTTCTAGTTTTACATTGTACTCAGGTTTTCTAGTTTGTATATTTCCGGTGTTTAGTTCTTAGGTGTTTCTTGTAGTCCTTGTGTTTCTGTGTATTTTGTGCCTTATGTTAGTTCATGTTTAGTTACTCCTTGTATTTCATGTCTAGTTTATTCCTTGTTTCATGTCTAGTTTTACTCCTCGTGTTTCATGTTTAGTATTCCCTGCTTCATGTTAGTTTTACATTCCCTGTGTCTCATGTTTAGTTTTACTCCCTGTGTTTCTTGTGTAGTTTATTCCCTGTGCTTCTTATTTAGTTATTCCATGTTTAGATTTACTCCCTGTGTTTCATGTTCAGTTTTCCTCCCTGTGTTTTAGTTTCCCTCCTTGTGTTTGGTTCTTTGTATCCTCCTGTGTTTCCTTTGTTCAGCTTCTAGTGTTTTGTCATTCAGTCCTCGTGTGCTTCTTGTGTTAGGTTCCATGTTTCCTGTTTTACTTTGTAGTTTGCCTTCCCTTGTGTGTGATTCTAGTTTTGCTTCCTGCCTGAGTTTCCCTCCACTGTGATTACCTTCACCAGTTCAACCTGTGTCTGATTGTCCACACCTGTCCTCCGTTGTTAATCACTCCCTGTGCATTTAAGCTCTGTGTCTCCCTGTGTGTGTGTCGGTTCATTGTAGATGTCTTCCCTGTGTTACTCCCTGTGTTATTCCTCGTGCTTCCCTCGTGCCTCTTTTGGACTTGCTTTGTTTTATGGACTTTTGAGTTTTGATTCCTAGGGTTTAGCTGTAAGTAGTTCTTTTGTTTGTTTGTTTAATTAAATCATTCTTTAGTTTCATCTGCATTTGGGTCCTCCATTTTGAGTTTATCCTGAAATCTGTGACATCCTGAGAGGGGTGGAGTCAGACAGCTCATTAACATTTAAAGCCACAGACACAGAAACAGCTCGTTCTGAGCAGGGCTGAAACAGAGGGCTTTTTAGACATGCAAAAATCCAATACTGGAATGTTTTTTCAGCAACAAGCTTCAGAGGCATGTTTTGGGGACCTCTGAGACCAAAAATAACTTTTCTAAAAAAGGAAAATATGTCCCCTTTAAGGAGGTCCATGTTGGCCTCTGCCAAAGGTTCAGGGGTCTCAGTTATAAGTGTTGGGTATGCACAAAATAAGGCCTGAAGTTGGTGTGTGCCAGTTCCCAAACAAGTGGCGGTGTCTGCTTTGCATGCAGTCATCTTTACCCTTTCGTCACTGATCATGTCTTTATGTAAGCTAATCATATAAATGAGCAAACTGTGAGCTGAGCTTTACAGAATTTCAAAAAGTAAACAACTAAAACCTGCAGTAAAAGTCAGTGAAAGGTGGATCTTTTGTCCCTGCAAGGGGAGCGTGTGAATGCAGCAGCACTGTGGTGTTAATCTGTTTCTATTTTAAGTCTGAGACCATTTCCCCCTGTGATCTTCCGGCTCATTCATAATTATTTTCATTTTTAAGGAGCTTTGCCTTGCATTTAAGCTTGAATGCAGGCATGTAAAAGGCAGAACAGGAGGCAGATTTTTTACGTGTGCACTTTTCTAGGTAGGTTGGGATTTTTAAGGAGAAAACTGCATGATGTGCAACGTTTTATAATCTGATTTTTTTTTAGGTGCAGGCCAGTTTTAGTGTTGTAATTTTAGTATGGATTCTAGGCTCTCTTTCATTAAAGAGACCTTAGGGCTTCTGGACCTACAGCACAGATTTGATGCAGATGTACTGTATAGGTTGTGTTTGTGGTACATTTGAAGTACTATTAACTATTCATGTATCAGCAGGCATTGGTGTTTGCAGGAATAATGAAACCTGTGTTTATCTCTTTAAAGAGAGAGAACTTTTTCACTTGGGTTTAACCCTTAGAGCTCACTGCTATTTTTTTTCACCATCATGTCTTGTCTGGTCTTTTTGTCTTAAAAAGCTTGTAAAACATCAACCCTGTGGGGCACAGTCAAGCTCTATACATCTTTTTTTCAGGACAACCTGGGCTTTAAGAACATATTGACTACAGTAATGTCACTTGAATTTTTAAAAAGGTTTAGGACTCTAAATACAAAGAAAAAAACAAATCCAAATTTGAAACTCAGATTTTTATTTATAATACACAGAAAACATGAGTGACTACGTCTTTTCTTTGCACAGACTTGTTCTCCCATCTTTTGGGGACACAAGAGTGAAAAAATAAACATTTTGTGACTAACGGTTTTCAAAATATCCACATATATACAAAGAAAAGTCCATGCATTTTTTTTTTTTTTTTTTTTTAGTTAGATTCATTTGTGCCATTCCTCAAAGCAGTATAGACGCAACTGGTTGACTACAGCTCCCACAATGCATTGCAGTAAACAACAAGGCAATGCCCTGGGCAAAAAGCCAAAGTAAGTTATTGAAAATGGATTAAAATGGATAAAAGGACACTTATTATCAGATCTAACAATGTGGATTCAATCTGTAAAGACCCCAAAAAGTCATCGAAGTTCCGGGCTGGCTAGAACGGCGTCCTTTAGGGCTATGGTGACATTGAGGGTAGCAAACGAATGACAGGAAAGTCAGCTTTTAGAGGAAAAAAAAGTGTAGATTTATGGTTCAAAAAGTATCAACATCTTTATAAACATGTCACTTCATGTTATTTACGACCACACTGTCCTCAGAGACCACGAAAAGTCAGCCAAGTTCCAGGCTCACTAGAAAATGTTCTGTAAGAGCTGCAAATGCACGGAGACCATAATCAGAAAGGCACAATGGAGAGCTGTTAGATAAAAAAAAAAAATTAAGGCCCTGTCCACATGGAGACGAAAACGATATATTGCCGTTTCATTTTGACAAAGTTTTCCATAAAGACGGGACCGTTTCAGGAAATATCCGCGTAAGCATGAAACCACTGAAACAACTGAAAACACTGTAGTGCATTTGCCACGCCTGTACGTGGCACTGTGTTGCTGCCACGGAAATGCACCAAAAAAGAAGAAGAACATCACAGAAAACTGACACAAACTTTCTTCTAGTTGTCCTTCTGGTTGTTCTCCGCGCAGGCACCTCAAGGGAGCTACGCTGTGTGTGACATAATTGTTTCAAGAAAGATGCGGATAGCCGTCCACACGGAGACGAAACGGTAGTCGTGGGTTACGGATTTATGCACTCTGGGACCCGTTTTCAAAAAGTATTGTCTACAGTCACCCAAAATGCCATTTCCATGTGGATTAAACGCCAATATGACAAAAAACTTCTCTGTATACGCCCGAATTCATCTCCGTGTGGACGGGGCATCAGTGTCTACGACCTACGGTTAAAACATTACCAAGTGATCTTTAAAGGGATGTGCCTGAGGCACGGATCCGTGAGCTCTGAGGGTTAACTCAAATTTCCAGTTTCCCGGAAATGTGTCAGAAATGACTGATCAGACCCCGGAGTTGTTTTCTCCTCCTCTCACCAGAGTGCATGCTCTCTTGGGCTGTTAAAAAAGAAAACATGTGAAGCTGGGAGGTTTGCGCTTCAATAATAACCTGGTCCATGCACAAATGAAATTAGTTTGGTGTATAGATTTCCTCACCCTCTCTGAAGGGCTAACATCTGCTGTGTGCTGAAAACACTTGACTAGTTATGAGTGTAATTATGAAAAGAAGCTGAATCTTCATCCAGTTGGTTCTTTGGTGAAGTTAATGCAATGATTGGAGGATGAATGAGCTGGTTCATTCTACATGTACACCACATAGTGACTCAGCAGGCCTTTATGTGACGAGAAATGTCTGAGATAATAAACAGAACGTACAAAAGAGTGTCAGTATCGATGGTTAAGTCTGACTCTCCTCTCATCGTCTTCCACCTGCTGTCCACTGGCTCTAAACTCTAAAACGAGCCCTGAGGGTGCAGTCTAGGCCATGCCCTCTGAAAGCCGTCTGCTGATGGAGCAGCTGGACTAAAGTTCACTGATGCTCCTTACATTTAGCAGGCTGATCTCAGAGAGAGGCTGACCTTCACTAAGTGTTGTCTGGGGGATAATCTGATTGAACCCTCATTTTCTGACCTGAAAACACTTAGCACAGAGCAATAAATCAGTCAGATCTAATGCTGACTGAAAACACAGCTCCACTGCTGCTTAGTTTGGCCGAAAGGAACACGCCTGTGTTTTTGGACGATTCGACTCATTTACTGCTGATTGCACAGGCTTCACAGCTAACTGTAGACCTGAATGTGCTCTGTTTTCATGTCATGATGAAATCCACTGATAGGCTTAAAATGAACCAGTACAAACATTTTCTTAAAGGATAATTACACTTTATTAAAGTAGGTCTTATTTTTCTGGGTTCCTCCATCAGACAGGTAGGCCTCCTTAAATGGTTGAAATGATTTTTCCTAATGGATTTTTACTAATGACTTATTTTGGATGAAATCTGACTTGTAACCCTTAAAAATGGTTGTTTTAAAAGTTTAAATAACACATTTTCCTACCTTACAACAAGACGGTTCCTGGTTGAAGCGTGGTTTCTCTCTGAGTGTTCTGGCTTCTTCCCACAGCGCTCATGGCTGATTGGTGACTCCAAAGACAAAGTGATTCTGAAGGACATTTATGTTAACTGCACATTGCCTATAGGTGTCAGTTTGGGCATGGCTGGTTGTTTGTCTCCTCATGTCAGTGCTGTGACTGACTGATCCACCCTATCTCTGGTACAGTTAAAGCTGGGATTGGCCCAAGACCCCTGTGACCTGGGGCGAAATAAGCAGTGTAGATAATGGATAAATATGGTGGTTAAAAAAATGTGGCAGATTGATTGACAGACTTTTAAACATTTTATTATTGCCTTAACATCAACACTCATTTTCCTCTGCAGTACAAGTCGACAAGAAGACAAATGAAATGAACCCAGAGTTGCACTCAGCTGTCGATAGTTTTAACATTTTATATGCAAACTTAATATCTCAATAAGGGTCTGATAATGAGCCATGATAAGGTTCAGCCCCCTCAGATAGATTTTTACGATAAAATTACCCGACAGGGACTGTACTCCCACTGTATTCCAACGTATTTTAATATGGACTTGGCCCCTCCACTCTTCTGGGAAGGCTTTCCACAAGATTTTGAAGTGTTTCTGTGGGAATTTGTGCCCATTCATTCTGTAGAGCATTCATGGGGTCAGGCATTGATGTTGAACCAGAAGGCCTGGCTTGCAGTCTCCATTCCAGTCCATCCCAAAGGTGCTTGATGAGGTTGAGTTCAGGGCTCTGTGTGGGCCAGTCAAGTTCTTCCACACTGACTTAATCAGACCATGTCTTTGAAGTCCTTCTTTGTGCACTGGGGCAGAGTCATGTTGGAGTAAAAAAAGGGCCTACGTCACTCCATCTGACTTGGCATTGGACTTGGTGGTATGAGGCTTGCATGCAGCCGCTTAGTTCATGGTCGTCGTTCTGTGATTTTACGTGGTCTTGTGCTTTGCGATTGAGTTGCTGTTGTTCCTAAATGCTTCCAATTTCTTATAATGTCACTTACAGGTGACTGTGGAATATCCAGCAGGGATGAAATTCAACGAGCCACCTTGTTGCAAAGTGGCACCCACCACAGAACCACACTTGAAGTCACTGAGCTCTGCACAAATGTTTGCAAATGGAAACTGCATGTCTAGGTGATTTATTTTATACCTGAATACAATAATTATTAGATGTGGCTCAATACTTTTGTCCATATAGTGTATCTTTGTAAAACAAAAAACAACAACAATGAGGGATTTAAAGGAACAGTTTCATGAATCTTGTGCCAAGACTGTGCTGGATTTTTGTCTTACAGCACCCAGGTTCCTCCACAATGTTGGGATGTCCTGATGTTAGAAAGTAGGGAATATTCATGAAATTATTTATATCATGACCCAGAGTGGATAGCGGGAGCAAACACTGAGAGTCTTTAAATGTCACATATTTTACCCTTTAAGACAAGCTTATATTGGTCTCAGAGGTGCTCAGAACATGCCTGTGAAGTTTGTTGCTGAAAAAAAACACTCCAGTGTTGGATTTTTGCATGTCTAAAAACGTCTCTATTTCAGCCCTGCTCAGAACGAGCCGTTTCTATGTCTGTGGCTTTAAATGTTAATGAGCTGTCTGGCTCCGCCTCTTACTCCAATGTATGTGGCTCTCCCGATCCTACTCTCAACTGACAGCTGGGAGGAGGATCAGAAGATGAGGGCGGAACTTTCTTCCAAGTAGGGAGGGCCAACTGAACTTATGGGCGGGGCTAACTCCCTACATGACATCATGAGGGGAAAATCTGAGAACACATTTTCTGAAAGGTGGAGAAGGAGATGGGAGAGGGAATGGATTTTTCTGGTATTTGAGGGGATGGTGGACAGGCCAGGGGCACATATTTTTGTTAGAAAAGCCTGAAAAGTGATTTTTGCATATGTCCCCTTTCAGCAGTAAGATCTCCAGGCTTTCCCTCTGCTGTGTCATTTTTATTGTACTGTGCATTCAAACCCAGCATGCATCAGTAAGCTCCAGGCCTAGGGGTTAAGATATTACTTCATCACTCCTTAGATTCAGGGAACTAAACCTATGAAGAGTGATGAGTTTGGAGCCTAGACACCAAACATGAGCATGCTCTGCTGTTGCAGTAACTGATTTACAAACCTGAGTTATCTGTAATGAGATGAAAACAGCAAATAAAGCGAATTTCCATCACTTTTCACTTTTTTTGAATTCTAAGACTCAAACCCTCCTTTTTTCCACTCTCTCTCACTGTCACTCTCGCTCACATAACACACAAACACTGTCACACACTTTCCTCCCTCCTCACCTCATGCCTGCTTGCTCGACTTCCTGCCTCCCTGCAGCCTGAAAGCCGAGCCAAATCAATTAGTCTGCAGAAATTACAGAGCAATAAATAACAAGGGCCAGTCAGCAGCGGCGGAGACGGGCGGAGGGGAAACTGGAGTTATGGGGCCCCTCCTGTCTGCAGCTCAGGACGCCGGGGCCTCAGACCTCTAACAATATCGCTGTATGAGCTTTTATGTGCTTCGCTGCACGATGTTTACTGAACGGGTGGATGTAGTTAGAGTATTTACTCAAAACAAGATGAGATGTCAAAGCTGTGTTCATTTTGTTCTAAATTTATTTTTTATTTGCTTGTGTAGAAAAGTTAATTTAGCATCCATTAAAGAGTAAATATTGTATTTTTCTCACTCGGAGATGGCACAGAGAGAAAACAGATTTCTTAAATTTATTCTGTAAAAGAACCCCATCCATCTGTCTCTGTTTTGTCCCTGTGGGTAACCGTAGACGCCAGGCAGGGGGTGTCTACAGTTTCGGGGTGCTGCTTCGTCCGTGACCTTGGGCTTTCCTCCAGCGTTACCTGATCCGGCTTGTTGCAGACTGTCGCAGTCAAATCTTCTCTGTCTCCCACATAAAGACACATACACACATTTATAATGATGACATGTCCATTTACAAAAGCAGAAAGACTGAGAAATCCATCAAATTTCAGTCACATGAGTTTGAATCTTTTAAAACTGGTACGGGACTGTTTGAAGGTCTTCATCTAAATCCAAGATCTTTGAGATTAGCAGAAAAAACAGCTTTCTCTCTCTATCCCACACACACACTAAAAGCTGGCTCAGACTACACGAATTCAGCCAGATATAAGCCAGACTGCAGCGTCGCAGCTTATCATCAAAACTCAGGACTGATTTAGAGCATCAGGAATGACAAATGGTCTTGTAGTGTGACATAACTAACGACGCATCCAAGACGCCCCACGACCACAATTCAACAAGACTAGCATGCCAGAATTTTTCGTACATTGTCATCTAGTTTGACACCCTGACCTGACGTTAACGATGGAATCCTGATTTCTAACAACAGGAGAACATTGACTCATCTTTGCATCATCACTTACAAGATTTACCACCTTTAGCCCCTTTTATTCCCAAAAACTAATATGTACATTTTATTTTATGTTATCACATGCATACCTTAAGTTCTATCTGAAAGACAGCCAGTCCATATTGTCCTTGTTTTTATACATCCATCACTGTTATCCATAATCCAATCCACAGTTGTTTCTTAGTTTACTTTTTACGAGCAAAAGACCCCAATAATCACACCGAGCGCTTCTGTTGCAGAGTGATTGACACTCTTTGGCCCGCCCCCTGACAACCTGTGAACTCGCACTCAGTCATGGAGACAGTGGTGATGTCAGCCTATAGCGGCATCACCATTCATGTCAGCTGCAGGTCCTCAGGTAGGAATATTTCTAGCTCTTGTATTTTCTTTATCATAGCGGGGATCAGAAAGTCATTCCAGTTGTTGTCATGGTAATTTAGGACGTTATCTGACAGTTTGCAAAGGAAAATTACCCCGAAGTTCTTTATTCTGTTCATGTTTCAGCTCTGACTTTGGGAGTGTCTGTGGAGTCGTACGACCAAAATATCAAACAGAAATCCATCCAACCAATCGGGAGCAGGGTGTCGAGTCCAAGCTGGGCCGTGGTTGGCTATCGCAACCTCCTGTACACAGCACGGCAAATGACGCCCGATCCAACTGAAATTTGGCCTGACTTAGAAGTGAGTCGTGCGACTCAAAATTCGTGGCTGAATCAGAGGAAAATTGCACAGTATATACTCGGCTTAAAGGGATATCTCATGATTTTTGAAGTTGGGTCTCATGAGGTAATTGGCTATTGTAGTGAATATTGCTCCTGTGGTTATTACGAGCTCAGAGAGATCCACGGAATTATGGCTATAGATGGGAACATTTGATCCACGTAGTTTAACGAGTTTTATGTAAAAAAAAAAAAAAAAAAAGGCCAAGGAAATATGCTGGCTTGCCTGTACGCTGTGTCAAAAACATACAAAGCACTTCAATTCCCCACAACTCCAAAATACAACACAATGCATGGACTTCCGATCATCAATTTTCACTAAATCAACATATCTACTAAAATCTGTCATCCTGTAGCATGAGCAAAAGTTCATCAGGAGAAAAAGATAACCCCCAACGTAAAAAGCCACAGGATTTTATATGAAACCACAGATTCTTTGTAGCAATAATTAACCTTTTAACTTCCTAATGTACTCATCCATGGGAGAAGCAATAAAGTCATGGAATCATGTCAAAATGAACGACAAATAACCCTCCAAAAAAGCAAAGTAATCCGTTGTTTAGGTGCTATTCCTTCGTTCCCCCATGATCTCTGCTCTCTTGTCTCACGCTGATCAGGGCTGTGTTGTGTTGCACGGCTCTATGAACACGTTTCCAGTGTGCGAGATAGCTCGCCTTAGGTCAACAGGGTGAATAAATAGGTAAATCAATATCATTATGGACCATCAGATATTGTACTTAGATTTAGATTATAAGGATATACTATTTAACAGACCAAAAATGTAACTGTTGTATTTTTTAGCAGGAACAATAATGTGGTTTAAAAGGTTTTTGTCTTGCTCACCTTTTTCATTCATTTTTGGATGTATAATAATGAAAGATCTGGGTCAAGGGACAGACACAGTCTCTATAATCTATCCATAACCCATCCAATCAGGTTATCAACACCTGGTCTAAACAGGGAGAACTGGACTTAGGGTTGCTAAAGATTTTTCATCTCTCCTCTGAAAGGCGTCGGATCTGACTGACTGCAGCCAGAGGGAAATGTTTGCCAATCATTAGAACACTAATGATCCGTGTGGTCATCTAGGAATCGTTGGCAGAGTAACTGACCTAGTTCTCAATCATAAACATTCAGCACTGCAGCCCCATACCTGCCCATAGTCCCTGGGCCTTCAGACAGTACTACACTCTCTTGAGGACTAAATTTAGACCCTAGTTCCAGGGATCGAAAAGCACAGCTCCTCAAAAAGGCCCTAGTTCCCTGGATGGCGAGGTTCCTGTGGTCAAAAAGCTCCTTTTGTCACCATCATGATGGCAGCCCTTGGTCAATGAGTGCATTGTCCATTTTAGCTCCTGGGGCAGTGACATGTCTCTAAAGCCATTGCCCAGGCTCTGAAAGAAAACACAAACAGTGATGCAAACACATACAATGCTTGTGAAATATCTGACTCCATCAAACTCATTGCACAACAGCAGAATGTTCTGCAGTTTGACCTTCTGACGTGTTAAACATCCACTAAAACTCTGAGCAGATGCCACGTCTCCTCTCCTACATTGCTGAGTTCTGGATGTACTGTGACAGATTTCAACCATATTTACGTTTCATCACCCCTCTTTTTCTCTGTGCATTAACCTCCTCTGTTTCTCTACATTTTTGTATATGTCCATAAAATAATTATCAGTTATTCTCCACTGGAGTGTTTTATAGAGACTGAGCTTTATAAAGTATGGAGCTCTCCTCTCCTCAGCAGGCTGTGTCAGCAGACGGCCGTATGGATCCACGTGGCGGCCTGTTGTGTTACGGCTGCTCCTCTGTGTGATAAGCTGCTCTCATGTTGTCCCAGTGTTAACTCAACATCCTGTGTCCACACTCTCTTCCTGCCTTATCACGCTCTGTGTGTGCAGACACAATCACAAATACTTCCGCAGGTCAATAGATAAAGTAGAGCAACAAACATGGCAGTGGAGTCTGCACACTGACTCACAGTAGTAAACCGTGGTCCAGGGTTCACTGTGCTACAGCAGAGCAGTTAAACTTTAAACGGTGATAAACAGAGTTGCTCCATGTCTGCAGTACATCTCCACAGTCTGTTACCAGCTGATCGGACTCTTAGATGACTAAATCTCCAGTAAAGTCCAGGATTTGTTCCCTTATGATGCCAGTTCTCCTGAAGTCTCTGAGACAGGCTTTTTCATTTTTTAGCTCAAGACCTCAATAAAAAGTTTGCCCCTTCCTGGGACACAAACTTCTACAGATGCATTATGCCATACATCTTAAAAGTTTAAAACAGTAGTTTTTAGTGGTTAAGTATCTGCAACAGAAAATTGTGACCCAGATTCTTACATTTTTTATCACATGTCAGTCTGGACTTGAGATGGAACAAAAAATCTGACAAGACAAAGACATAAAGGCATGCCCTTCAAAACAAAAGCACATCATAGGTGATTTTCAAACCCCAGTTTGGGGATGAAGTTGCAACACTGTTGCACTTTCCCTTGGTTTGGCCCGTTTTTACACTTTACTTGGTCAAAAAAACTAAGATGCACTGTTCTTCTTTCTTTCCTGTATGCATGTTGGCCTGTAGCACCGTGCCAGCGGAAGGTAAACACAGTCGTGTCAGTGCACATGCACTGTGGAATAATCCGCTTTATGTTGGATATATGGGTGAGAGGGACAAGAACAGCTTCTTGGTGAAATGTAAGTGTCAAAGCTCCTGATTTGTTTTAATTGAATCAGCTGTGCAGCTGTTCCAGTTTCACACAATTATGCACAACGTTGGTTGGATTCTGTATGTCTCAGCTCAGTTTGCTGTCATACAGTGAGCACAAAAAAGAGCTGTAAAGGTTTCTCAGTCTGTATGTACACCACTTTCCACATTATTATGCAAATGACATTTTTATCTTATTTTCCTAAATATTATTGCAAATGACAGAATATTTTTGAAGTCATCAGCCGTTAGAGCATAATTCAGTTATTTTTGAACAAACTTCATAATGATAACCACTATTTTTTTAAAAATTGAAACCTCAAAATGCACTGTTCCACATTATTAAGCACAACAGAGTTTTAAAACACTTTATAGGTTATAAAGAACTGAAAATGGTCATTTGTTGAATTTGCAGCATTAGGAGGTCATATTCACTGAAATCAAAGCTATTCCAATCAAAAATATCTTAACAGTCAAAGTTCCATGTTAACATAGGAGCCCTTCTTTGATATCACCTTCACAATTCTTGCATCCATTGAACTTGTGAGTTTCTGCTTGAATTTTTTTGCAGGATATCCTCCCAGAGCTGCTGTTTTGATGTGAACTGCCTCCCACCCTCATAGATCTTTAGCTTGAGGATGCTCCAAAGGTTCTCAACTGGGTTGAGGTCAGGGGAGGATGGGACCACACCATGAGTTTCTCTCCTTTTATGCCCATAGCAGCCAATGACACAGAGGGATTCTTTGCAGCATGAGATGGTGCATTGTCATGCATGAAGAAAATTTTGCTACAGAAGGCATGGTTCTTCTTTTTGTACCATAGAAGAAAGTGTTCACTCAGAAACTCTGTATACTCTGCAGAGGTGAGTTTCACACCTTCAGGGGCCCTGAAGGGGCCTACCAGCTCTCTCCTCATGAATCCAGCCCAGAACATGTCTCCGCCACCTCCTTGCTGATGTCACAGCCTTGTTGGGACATTGGTGGCCATCTACCAACCATCTGGACCATCCAGGGTTGCACGGCACTCATCTGTAAAAAAGACTGTTTGAAAATGAGTCTTCATGTATTTCTGGGCCCACTGCAACCATTTCTGCTTGTGAGCACTGGTTAGGGGTGGCTGAATAGTAGGTTAATGCACGACTGCAAGCCTCTGGAGGATCCTACACCTTGAGCTTGGTGGGACTCCAGAGGCACCAGCAGCTTCAAATACTTGTTTGCTGCTTTGTAATGGCATTTTAGCAGTTCCTTAATCCGATGTATTTGTCCGTCAGAAACCTTCCTCATTATGCCTTTATCTGCAGGAACCTGTCTGTGCTCTGAATCAGCCACAAATGTCTTCTATGTTAACATGGAACTTTGCCTGTTAAAATGTTTTTAAATGAATGATTATTATGTGTTCAAACCTGCACTGCAAAAAAAAAAAAAAAAATGCATGTAACTAAAACTAACGTCACATCTCCAAACCTGAGACTGAGACGTTCATCCAGACTTTTATCATCCAGAGCAGGAGGAGAGACAGAGAGAGAGAGAGACAGAGGCAGTGGGTGAAGGCACAAACACATCCATGTTCAGACCACACACCATGTGAACAGGAGATAACACACACTGACACGCCATCACGCTCACACACACACATACACGCACACACACTTCAAAAGGCTGAGATCACTGCTGCCCTCTCCGCCCTCCTCTTGACGTTTGACCTCCGTCTCTTCATTCTTCCGTCTCGCCATCTCTCCTCTCTGCTCGTCTGTCTTTCATCTTTCTCACATTCGTGTCTCTCTCACATCCTCTTTGATTTTAACCTGCTATCTGTCTGCAGCTCAGTCTCTATGCTGTTTGATTCCTATTTTACTTGGAAGAATTACACATTTCTTAACTTTTATGCCTTCTGCTAGGATGTACGTGGATTTCTAGAGCTGAACAAAGAAGTTGCACTGCGTTTTAGCAAAAAATGTGTAATTATAAAGTCCAGATTCTGAACATTTTACTCCAAAAGTACATTTCTGTATAATGAGTCCAAAAAATGATAGAAAAAACTCAGAACATATTTAAAGTGAAGTGAAGTGAAGTCATCTTTGTAGCTTTCTCTAAGATGCCGTTGGGGCAAAATTTCTTTGGTAAATAAATGCATACAGATATCTGTTCTATGGACAAGTTAACACCAATATAAAAGGGCCCTCCCCAGTGTCAGTTATCAATACTAAAGCATGTATTAGATCAGGAGCATTGGTGTTAAGGCCCATTTATACTCCCTTTACGTACGAAAATGTATACGTCCTTTTCAAACGATGTTACCATAACTGCTCATATACTTCCATTCGTCCTTTACATTGGCATGGATGTTTATCAATACATTGCACGGGGGGGGCAGCCTAGAGTCAAAAGTTTATGACAACAAACTCAAAAACAAACATGGCAACCGTGAAGAAGGTATTAATAATGTACCTCTTACAAAAAAGACAAAAATGGAGGCAGTGTTGTCGGAGGCAAACTTGAACAACTTTTCCTCAAAAGGTTCCGCCATTGTTATTTCTTCTTCGTGTCTCACTAGAGCTACGTATCAGGTAGTGACAGCAACACTGCCCCCACGGTTTCTGGTGGTACTGCTCCGTTTGGCCCGTATCCGTAAGCTTTATGGAAAAGTACAGAAATATGGACAAAATGAACGCGGAGCACAGACAGAGGGTTCCATCCGTATCCGGATTTGTATTTAACGTTGAGCATAAATGGGCCTTTAGTCTCCTAACGTCAACATCAGGTCAAACCAGACAACAATGTCAGCAAAATTCTGACGTGCTAGTCTTCTAGAGTCGTGGTTTGCAGGGCGTCTTGAATGCCTTATATGATCTTGGATAATTATGTCACACTACAAGACGTTCAAAGCCATCCATAACTTCGCCCCTCTGTACCTTTCTGACCTTCTTCACATCGACACCCTCTCTCACTGTCAGGTCTTCTTCCTCTCTCCACCTTAATGTCCCACCCACACGCCTGACTACCATGGGCTCCAGAGCCTTTGGTGGCTCTGATCCCTGAGTTTTGAACTCCCTCCCTTCAGAAATCTGTAAAATAAACTCTCCATTTTCAAATCCTGTCTCAAAGCCATCTTTTCAAACAGGTATTCAGTCTGACTGGTTTCTTTCAGCCAACCTACACTGTGTAATCAATGTTTTAACTTATTACTAACTTGTGTATATTTTGTGGACTCACTTTTTTTTTTTGTTTTACCCTTTTCCTGTAAGGTAAACTTGAGTGCGTTGAAAGGTGCCAATAAATAAAATGCATTATTACTATTATTATTATGAGAATGGATTTTGTACCTAATGCTCAAAAGCAGGAACAAGTTTGGACAATGAGCTGCAGCGTTGCAGTTGGGCCAAAATCTGTGTTCATGTAATCTGAGCCAGATTTTAAACTAAAAAAGCACTCAGAGAGCATAGACCTCTGCCATTAGCCCTATCTCCCAATAGTAAAGAATCCTTTAAAAAATTCCTGGATCCAGATGGTGATCCAGATCACTCCCAAAATCCTTTCAGTTCTTCCTTATGCCATTTCTGACATTTCCTGAAAATTTCATCAAAATCCGTCCATAACTTTTTGAGTTATGTTGCTAACAAACTAACTAACAAACCCTGCCGATCACAGAACCTCCTTGGCGGAGGTAATGAGACTTAAACGTTAGTGCTGGACGGTTTGACATTCAACCTTAATATCTCTCCTCTGTGCATATGATCTTTAAAAACACAAGCAAGGATGAGATGAGGCAGCATTCAAGGTATGTCAGTACGATATCCTTTTGGATATTCGTAAGTACATATAGCCTGACCTGCCAGATGGATTTGTTTCATCTGTCTAGTAAATCTCTCATGGACAGCGTTTGGGAAAGGGCAGAGCGTTTCAAAGAAAACGTGGAAGGTGATTGGATGAACATTCTATGTAACATCTTTAACGGGCCAATCAGAGCAACAAAACATGTGATGTCGTAGCCGCTACCAAGCAGTAAACTCCATGGAGAACGGCATAACCATGGCGACTGTAGACATGTCAGTACACGACTTTTGTCGTTTTTGAAAAGAAAAAACTCACTGCTGTTCTTTGTTCTTCTTTTAACAAAGAAATGTTGTCAAGTTCTGATAAAACTTAAACTTTAGCAGCATCCACACTAAGCTCTTCCGCCATAATTGCACCGGCCTCTTGTTACCGCTTGTTTACGTCACGACTCTGCCGCCCCGAAAGTACTGCCCCTTGTCGCTGATTGGTCCTGTCACTTTCTAACCGGGCCCAAACGGTTCAGATGGAAGCTTTACAAGATGGATTCTCCGGTGAGAAACACGGAACCAGGCGTATCCATCTGTTGGCCAGGTCTCCCTTGAAAAAGAGATTTTTGATCTCAATGGGACTAGCCTGGTTAAATAAAAAATAATATAAATCTGCTTTGCAAGGTTAAAGTAGCTACAACTTTTCAATAAAAATTGGACTACTGGCCGCATTTGGCCCCTGGGCCATAGTTTGGAAACCCCTGACTTAGGGAATTAAGCCATGGGGCAAGTAACCACCATCTTTACTGCACTGAAAAAGCATTTAATTCTGTTTCTTTCGATAAATTAGCAATTTCTATTTGTACTTGAGTTCAAAATTACAAATTTTGGTAGAATAAATGAATGAGAAAGCAACATATTCCATAGATTCTCTTAGTAATCATAGTGGTTTAATTGACTACATCCATTAATTTGTTACTAATTTGTTCTTTGGCATTGGCAGTGAAATCAAAGTTGTCCATCTTTGGTTTAGAACTATTCTGTTGGGATTTTATCAATTAAAAAAATAAATAAATAAATAAATAAAACTGATATTTAATTTTTCTCTGTGTGTCCTGTGGGTGTTTAGCTTTCTAAGATTTGAGTAGAAGGTGGGCTAAGGAAGGGCAAAAGGCTCTAGAGTACTCACATTATGCCTGGACACCAGTGGTTCTCACAGAACCTCAATGAGAAATTGCAACACTGATTTCTGATATTTTCAATCAATTGGATCTGTCTAATTAAAAATAGTACAGTTTTGACCACCAGCAGTACTAAACACAGCAAATCAAGGAGGGAGGACAAACAAGCATGTTTTACATGCACATTTTTTGCCTTGGGGAACACATTGGCAACTCAAAGAAAAAGGACCAACTTTTGGAGCCCACCATTTGAGAACCACTGCTGTAGTCTTCTCAGAGACTGACAGCCTCTAGGGCACAGGTGTCAAACTCAAGGCTCAGGGGTCCAAATCCAGCCAGCGGAACTGTTAAATCTGGCCTGCAAGATGATCTCATATTTCTGTTATAACTGGCCCATCAGTATAAGGTCTGCAGATTTCCTCAAGTATAAAAATGTGAACTTATCCTTGATGATTTAAGATATCCTTGTTAAGTCATAAAATCTATAAAGTGAGGAGTAAAAATATTTAGATAAGAAGTCAGGAATGTGGGAAAAGAAATTAATTTATGTTTTAATTTCACATTTTTAATTTAGCATCTCACAATTAGGACTCAAACTTAGGATTTTGACTTTGTATGTCATACTTTGAGCATTTCAACTCAAATTTTGATTTCTCATATAATATTTAGGACTTTTAAGTTTCATAATTCTAAATCTTAATTCATATTTTGACCTTTTTAACCAGTTGTTTTGTATTTTATCTCATATTTTCAACTCTAAACTTTGACTTCATAATTCCATAGTTGGACATTTTAGACTCACAATTTAAATTTTCAATCATATTTTGACTTTTAAACTCATGATTTTGACTTTCTTTCTAATAAATTTGCCTTTAAAAAAATGTGATTTTTCAATTTCATGTTTTGTCCTTTTTAAACCAATAAATTTACTTTTCTCAGATTGTCAGCCTTTAAACTTTACTTTTTTAACTTTTTAAATGTCAAATTAATTGATCATCAGTGCTAAGTTCTTTTTTCATATTTTATTACTGGTGAAATGAGGTTGACAGTTTCTGGTTAAAGGGTGACCCTGTTAGGCCCTCAGGTTAGACCTGAATCCAGAATCCGGCCCCTGCTGTGATTGAGTTTGACGCCCCTGCTCTAGGGCTAGCCAGTGGACCAATCACAGGGCTTGTAGTCTGAGTTGTTTCTAACTTACGGCTGTTTTTTCTGTTGTGCATGTTAGCTGCAAGCGTATACCTCTGCATGGGTCATAGTAGCGTAGCTCCAACACACAGGCCTAAATCAGGCCCTAGCTCAAAAATGAAACCTTACAAAGTGGTTGGGGGAAAACATCTGAGTAATTTAAGGATGAAACATGGCTGCTGTCATTTACTCATGCAGTTCGAGTTCATTTTTCTGTTTTTTGCACATGTAAGAATAAAAGACAAGCTATAAACAGAGGATAAGACAACAGGCCAAAAACATCTCTGGCTAGTCTCAACTGTGAGCATCTTTGTAGGAACTTTAAAATCATAAAAATAACACCCTGCTCTGAACCAGGATGTTTTGGTTTCCAACTTGAGTCTGGTTTTTCTCAGCCCTGACAGACTGAATCACCTTTATATACACAGAGACAGAGAGCTGCTTTATTTTAAATTATACTTTATTTCATATAAAAACAAAACAATAAACAAATAAATTAGATATTTCTAAAATAATTCTCTTGAGGAAATGTTTAAGAACATTGTGACTGTTTACAGTTTTGTACCTGGGAGAGGAGCTGGAATGTAATCCGGATACTCTGAATGTAAATGTAAGAGCTTCAGTCCAGAATGAGATTTCCTACACCAGCTGTCACATGATGATCAACAGCCTCAGATACAAAGACACGAGGAGACTCATGAATCCTTCATTGATGAAATGCATGACTGGGTTTTAACACAGAGAGGTGATTGGATGATGCATTTAAGGCATTTAGGGATAAACCTATTTTCTCTTGACGAGAAAAAAACAGGGAAATACTGCAGCAAACAAAGCATTTGTAAAGGCCACATTTTCACCCAAACAATCAAGTCGAATGGAAGCACATGCATGTCATCTAGTGAGGTTTTTACACCCACATTAGCTAAACTATCTTGAGTGTGGTCAGATTCAGGGGGTTGACTGGGACTCAGTTGGCATTCTTGCCCACAGGGGAGTTGATTTTTTTTTCCTGCAGCTGGTCCTGGTGGCAGCGGCCGAATCTGAATTAAGATTTGTAATTTAAAAGATAGCGTCTGCTGGGATAAAGATAGGGGCGTTTGGGAAAGAAGAGGAGACATTACCATAATAAGAGCCTCTTCATTTGCACACAAGCCCAAGCTATCCCCACAACAGCACCCCTCCCCTCCCCAAAAGAGCTCCCTCTAGTCTGCAGTCACACCCATTGAGCCTGCAAAGCCTTCATTGTCCGGCCGGGGCTGCGGACCTGAGGACCCCTCGCCAACAGATTGGGCTGGGTGACGGGGTTAGAGGCAGACAAAGGAGGGACCCCCCCCCCTTCTCTTCTATTTGAAATCAATCACACTGGCTTTCACATTCAGAGCCCCCCTCCTTTCTCCCTGTGCTCCTCTCCTTGTCAGCGCTGACAGTGGGCTTGAGTCCCCCTTTAAGGACGAGTCCCACCCTGGACACCCCGTCTCTGACCGAGCTGTTGTTAGACCAAGACCACATGACATTGTCTGATAGTTTACAAGGTTGTTCATGCATGTGAATAAGTCCGTCTGATGACCTTGGGGTCCTTGATTTTTCAGCTTTGGGAATGCAGATGTGAAATGTTTTGAAGGTCTTCGTCCAACAACAGCAACTAGATTCTTCTCATTTAACCACAAATTGTTTTCCTGGACCGGAGGTAGAAGCAATTTAATAAAAGTGGCGAATTGCGAGTTTCATTTCAAAATTTCAGGGTTGAAAAGTTGAAGCCAAGTTATAATATTTGACCGCATAAATTTACGGTTTGTGTTGCCAATGGAAAACAAGATTAGCGTTTTTATGTCGTCAATCAAAAACTCAAAATGCATAAAGTTTTAGTTGTAAATGTTGCCGATGCAAACTCATTTTTGACAGCTTAAAGTACGACCTCAATGCATCTTCACTTAAACTTAAAATCAGGTGATAATTTGCAGAGCTCATTTATAACTTGTTGGTATTTTGAAATGAAACTCGTCCATGAATGAAGCATGATAGTCATGACAGGTTTGGCACTTGAACACGATTAAATTCCTCTCTTCTTTTCCAGTAACCTTCATTTTTGTGTCGTTCAGAATAATTTATAAAAGGCAATCGTCTTTATGTCGTTGATATGTACATACAATATTTAGATATTCTAATATATTCACAGGAAATCGTAAATTCAGGCACTTCGCTGCCACTACAGCAACTTCTTAGCACAAAGAAATCCTGAGATTTAAGACTGTATTCTTTTTAAATAAGCATCACAAAAGTAAAATAATCTTATATAAAGAGATTTATATTTAACAATCAGTTTCTTCTTTTTATCATAGCAAAATAAATCTTTTCTTTCTTGTTAAAATGTCTTTATCAGCGAGGTTTCACGCCCCGGTTTAGTCTCCAGCTCACTGTCTGTCTGTCGTCTCTCCAAAGGAGACTCGATCAAAGAAAGCTTGTGAGGCGTTTAAGTACCAGGGTCTCTGTTGTGTTTAGTGCCGCGGTTTTTCCAACGTTACAGCTGTTCATGGGCACAGTGCCAGAGCTGAAAGTCCAAAGTACCACCGTTTGCTTGTCCTCTTTTCTTCCTCCTGTGATGTAGCCCACCGGCCTCAGTGCTCCAAGTGTTTCTATGTGTTTGTGTCTAAGGGCTTCGTCTGGCGCCATAATGGAGGACCAAAAACAACCTGAAACGCAGCGATGGATCTCTAATATGGCAGCCAAGAGTGTGTCACAAAAAGCCCAAAGTGGTGTTCGCTTCTCGTCGCATGCGTGCCTTTAGTTTATCGGAGCGCCGTCTTCATGTCTATCCGGGAGCGTACGTCCTGGTAGCCCAGGAGGCAGGGGTCGGTGGACAAGGCATCGTGGGTAAAAACAGAGTCGTTGTCAGAGGAGCAGGAGCTTGATGTGTCCTCACATGACGGCGAATACTGCTCAAATGGCGTGGACAGGTCCAGGTACTGAAGGAAAGAGAGGGTGTGCAGAGATTAGAGGAATGAAACAGCACAGTGAACAGGAATCTGGCGTGTTTCTAAACTGCTTATGTACATGGTGTTCCTTAAATGGCGTCCAGATGTGGTGAAAATTTATAATCTGAAGTGTAGACCACCAGTTATGTAGTGCGCTGCTTTGATTGGGTCAGATCAAAGATATATACATAAATATATAAATACAACTCAATCAAATGATCCAATAAATCAGAAAAATGCCAGCTATGTGTTTGTGTTGTTGTTTGTTGAGGAGTTTAAAAGCTCCTTACACTCTCACTCTAATGCACTGAAGACATCTGGACAGCAGATTGAGGAAAAGAGGAAATACAAGTGTGTGTTTTCATCTGTATGACTGCATGTGTTAGTGTTTGAAACCTACCTCGTCAGAGATGGACAGCAGCACCCGGTCCAGCTCCTCCACCAGCTGTTTGAAGGTCGGCCTCTGGGTGGGAACGGCGTGCCAGCACTCTCGCATCATCATGTAGCTGGAGAAGACAGCAGGTCCAACAATTAGCTTTCAGTGATGGTAAACTCCTTCAGAACATTTGGTTTGACAGTAGCTGTGCTTATTTAAGGGTATGGTGGAGTTAGATGTATATCTTTATATGATCCAGAGTGGTAGGATATGATACAACATGATACACGCTAATCAGTTTAACAGCACAGTCCAAAACAATAGGATACGGTATAATGCACAATGTACAACACAGTGCAGTGGGATAAATATGATAGAATAAGGTGTGTTAATGAGTGATATATCAAATGATCAAAACAGTAGGATACTATATGCCACCTTTATCTGTTTTTTTGCCACTTTTATGCTGCTTTTTGCTGTTTTCCCCTATTTTTGCCACTTTCAAACCATTTTTGCCACACCTTTCACTGATTTTTTTCACTTCTCACCTATTTTTGCCACTTTCTGCTCTTTTGTGCCATTTTTCACCCAGTTTTTGCAACTTTTATGCCGCTTTTGGCCATTTTTGCCACCTATAAGAATGTTCCTAAGCGTCTATTTCTGTATTTGACTAAACACTCACTTAAATTCTGTCTACCCGACTAGTCTTAAAGAGGAGAAAAGCCACAGAAAAACAGTCATTCATCAGCAGGTGTCAGTGGGTGTAATGTTAGCCTTATATACTCTCTACAGCAAGGCTAACATTACAAGCTAACAACGCCAGCCTTTATTTCCCTTTGTAGATTAATATCATGCTTTTATATAAATGGCCTCTTTTCACTTTGGGTGGAAGTTATTTGTGAGTTCAATACTCGACAGCCTACTCACCACTTCATTTCCATTTTCTTGTTTAAAAAACTGTCACACCGTGCTGTTCCAAATAAAAGCTAACCGCTAAGCCACCGCTACGCGTTCTCATGTTTACATCCGTTCAAATTTTGTATATTGTAATCAACATAATATTAGAAAAAAATAGAGCTGAACAATTTTGAAAAATATCTAATTGTGATGATTTTGACTCGCATTGCAAATTGGATAGGAATTGATGTATTGAAGGGAGTTCACATATTTAATAATAAAAATGTGCAAAAAGTAGGATTTTTGTACACATTCAAATATACAGTATATATAGTATACATTCAAAAAATTGCCTGTGGATGATTGCATGATCTGGAATGCATAGCACCGTTGCTGCAAAAAAAATTTTAAACTGCTATTTTGACACAAATTTCAGGTTAAAGAAATACTGCATCTTCTGTGATTTGAAAATTGCAGCAGGCTATATTGTAATTTAATCTAATTTTTGATTAATTGCCCTGCCCTAATTGTACAACATGTGTGAGCAACTGGGGGAACACATGCTACCCTCCCTCCCACTCAAAGCAGTCCTTAAGTCAATTTTAGATATATAAAAAATGTTAACATGAGGACAACCTTAAAAAAAACTGCCATTAAAACAAAAATCAGAAGAATAAAAAAAAAGTAAATTAATTTAATTTAGGGTTTATGTTCATTTTGCAATAAATTGTATTTGTTTTTGTAAAAACTCTTAGGAAATATTACTAAATACGTTCTAAAAAAATAGAAGTTTAAGTTATCTATACTTAAGATCTTGTAGCTATTGTGTTCATTGCATTAAAGTGGCTAGACTAGGCTGTTAAGCTGATTGGTATTGGCAGGATAAAAGTTAGAATGGTTAATTATGCTAGAAGCTTTATGTATTTGTTTATTTTGTTAGTGATTCTAATTGTCCTTTAGCTCTTTGGCAGTAAAAATAATATTAATCTGAGCCTCGGAGTGACCAAAGTGGCCCATCTCTGCTATACAATGTGATTCAGAATGATGTAATACGATGTGATATGATACTATCATTACGGTGATATGATAGGAAATATAACGATACGGCACAACAGTCTATAAAACCCAATATGCAATTATCTAATACAATATAATGCAATATCAAATTCTTCACAATACATTAAGAAAGTGCATTTGTTATTCCCTTTGGAGAAGTTTTTCTCGGACTCAAAGCTGCCTTTACAGTAGATTCAATAATTAAAAACATAAAATAACAATCCACTCATAGCATACCAATGAAAACCCCTAAACAACAAATCTTCCACGTTCCACATAAAGCACAACACCTACATAAATATGAGCACAACCATGATGCAGGCTCAGAGCATACAGATCTATAAAATGACTTGAGAAGAGGATTTGCTTGCTTACAGTTCATGTGTGCAGTTGGAGGGTTTGTCCATGCGGTGTCCTTCCTTCAGCAGCTTAAAGAGCTCCTCCACAGGGATGCCTGGGTACGGTGAGCCACCCAGTGTGAAGATCTCCCACATCAGAACCCCAAATGACCACCTGGAGGCAGAAAAACAGGAGAGGAATGGCATTTAGCTCGGAGTGTTTCATGAACTTTTGTTTCTGTTGTCTCAAAGGGGGATCTCCACAGCATTTTGTGATCTGTTTATGAAAAGTTAGACTTACACGTCACTCTGGTGTGTGTAGACTCTGTCAAACAAAGCCTCTGGTGCCATCCACTTCACCGGCAGTCGTCCCTGTGGAGCAAACACCAACACGTTAGAGCTCCACCTTCTCTAACCACAGCGGCTCACTTTTCATACTGACACGCTTTTTCTTTCTTTCGGTTACTGTAAAAGCTTTTTTTTTCCACACTCTGACTCTGTCAAGCCTTTCTCTCTCCCCCTTCCTCCCTCCTTTCCTTCCTTCTCCTCTTCTCTTTTCTAATTAAGTCCCATTAAGCCCACTGCCAATCAGGGGAAAACATCAGACATCTGTCTTGAGGGGTTTTAAAGCCGTAAAAGGAGCCAGACGGGCGTATCTGAACATGAAGGTACTTGGATTCTGTGATTGAACGATATGTCATGACACCTTATTGATCCCTGAAGGGGAATGTTTAAGTCATTTAAGAGGGTCAGATGTCAGGGAGGATGTCTGACACTTCAATAGGTCATCCACATATTATAGATGATATTTGATGCTGCTAATATTTACAGGGTCAAGCTTAAAGAAAATATGTTTGTTTTAACTAGAGGAAAGCAAAGTTACAAGCATGAAAAGTGATTCCTAAAAAATCCCTGCCACAATGAGTCACTTACGTTGGTGGTTTTCTTGTAGTAGTCGATCTGGTGGACTCCTCTGGCCAGGCCAAAGTCAGCGATTTTCATCACGTTGTCCTCTGTTACCAGAACATTTCTGGCTGCCAAATCTCTGTGGATGCACTGCAAAGAGAGAGAAGAAACCCTAAAGTTAGTTGAAAAATCTCTAGATTTGAAGATTAGCATTAAGTATAAATGTTAAAGGCTGAGAAGATGCCTGATTTTATTGTTTAAGCTGAGTATTTTCCTTCTTTTTCACTCCAAAGGTACAAATGACAGTCCTGCAAAAACAAAAAGTTTAAGGTAAAAGCTGCTATCAAAGGTTTTGCATTTTTGAGAAGCGCTTTAACTTGCAAGACAACATTTTCTTTTCTGTTCCAGGCCGTGGTGGTTTGGAGAGGTCATGTAAAAACATGAGACAGGGGAGGTAGAAATGATTCATGGCAGATTTTCTCCAAAAATGAGAAGACTCAGTCGTCTAAAGTCAACACACAGAGCCTCATTTTAGTGAACGCAACAAAATTAAAATGTCTTTATATAGAGAGCCGGGAGTTTGAAGAAAAAACAACCCTTTGGTAGGGAAAAAAGAAAGGCTCTGTTTGCCCACATTGAATGGATGTCATTAAGTTTATTTTGGTTTTCATTCGAAATAGACGTGGGATTTGTGGGGACGTGCGAAATGAACCAGTCTTGGTTTGTGGGTCTCCCCATAATGGAGGGTTACTTTCAGACTCCTGCATTCTTAGGAGGCTGCAGAGCCAGAAACCTGATGCCTACACCCAGACGACGATTCTGCTGCCTGTTTGCTAACAGATTTATGGCAGCATTAAAAAGGACAAAGCCCTGCGACAGAGGGATGGGCAGATGGATGGATGGCGGAGAGTAAACAGGGCTGAAGCTGCTGCAGCTTTCTGTTCAGGAATGCCTGTCTGAGACATCAGTTGGCAGACAAAGAGACGTGTTGATAAGATGCACACAGGCAGTTGTGCATGCTGGGAAAATGAAAGGAGTAAAAACAAGGGGGTGGGGATTGGAGGCAATAGGGGCAAACGGAGCATCACAAAGTACCGCTATGGTGACCTGCCTGGTCCAAATTCATTTATCAGAAGGCCAAACCCCAAACGCAAGAACTTAATCTTGATTACAAATCCCTAAAAGGCCAAAACATTGAGCTTAAAAGTCTAAAAAGTTCAGTATTTCACCTTGGACGTTTAACCCTTTGATTTTTTTTGTATCAATAATGGTCAGTATAATTTGGCTTTTTTTTTTTTTTTTTTTACCAAAAAAAAAAAAAAACTCTTTAATGTCAAAGTGAAAACTGATTTCTACTAAGTAATGTCAATTAAACTGATCTAATTCTACAGAGGTCCAGCCTATTGATGCTAGCTGTCTCATAATTAGTAAAATGTGGACCACCTGGGTGCAGTGAATGTGTCTCGGTGATTGTAGTATAAAGACACCTGTGTCTGGAAAGTCTTGTCACTGGTTAATCAGTATTCCTGGCTACCATTACACCATGAAGACAAAAGTTACTAAAAAGTGTAAGTCAGGGGATGGTTACAAAAAATTCAAAGGCATTATGAAGAAATGGACAGGCTATGGCACATGTGTAAATCTGCCTAGAACAGACCGTCCTCATAAACTGAGTGGGTGTGCAAGAAGGAGACTAGTGAGAGAGGCCACTCTGAAGGAGTAACAGCTGAGATGGGAGGGATGCTGCAGACAACAATTGCTGCCTGGGTTCTTCACCAGTCAAAGCTTTATGGGAGAGTGGCAAAAAGAAAGACACTGTTGGAGAAAACTCAGGTTCAATCTGGCCTAGAGTTCACCAAAAGGAATGGAGGGGACCCCATGGTCAAGTGGATCTGCTGGCTAATTTGGTGCCTACTGGCTGACAGACAGGACAAAGACACCATCCCCGCTGTGAAGCATTGTGGTGGCAGCATCATTCAGTGGGGATGCTTCTCAGCGGCAGGTATTGGAAGGCTTGTAAAGGTAAAATGAATGACAGCAAAATATAGTGCTGCTTATAAGTGCCCAGAAAAACCTTAACCAACAGTCCAGATATCATTAAGTTAGATGAGTTGGAGACTAAAGACTGAGGGTTGGTATGTGCCAGTATTTAAAGGGTTTTGATCAGATCTGTAAAAAATACATCCTTGTCTCCATTCTTAAACCAACTGTGAAATGCTAACAGTCAGAAATACTCCATTAATAGTCAGTTCATGTGTTAATCAGGTTTTAAGAAGTCCAAAAACCCCAAGTTCCTTAAACACATGGGGAAGTCTTTAAATGTGTTATGTAGCTGGATTGAAAACTTAAAGGAAAGTTTCTTCCATTTATAATGATATAAATCAAAAAGAAAGCAGCACAGCCCAACATAATAACAACTCTCTCATTGGATGGACTGACTAATAACCATAAAGGAGATAATCTGTGATCCTCTTCTTCTACTACACCTTGTTTCCCCTCATTAAAGTGAACGTACCCTTTTAGAGGCCAGGTACTCCATCCCTCTGGCCACCTGATAGGCACACGACAGCAGGTCTTTGAAGGTGAGCTGCTCTTCAGGCACCTTGGTCACATCAAAGGTGTAGTCCATGCCTGGGGGTCGCCGGGCCCGCAGGTACTCCCTCAGACTGCCTTTGGAGGCGTACTCCACCAGCACATACAGAGGGCCTGGGGGGGGGAGCACAAACAGGATGAAGGACCAGGGTTGTTTCTATTGTTGGTTTAGCCTGGAGGCTTGGGACCACCAGAGTTGAAACACTCTAAATTAGGTTGGTTTGTTGAGATTTACGATAAAAGCTGGGTGGGAGGAAGTTTAAGGAAAGGCATTGTTTGTTCTCTAAAAATTAGGGTGTGTGTCAAAATTACCATTTACAAGGAGGAAGAAATCCTCTAATCAATGATCTTATTATCGGCTCCAATGCAAAGAAAACCATCAATTTAATATAACTGACTTGGCCCTTTTCTTTTTACCCAAACTCACGGTTAAATCCAGATACACATGATTGAAATGAGGAAACAGTTATAGTTCAGAAGCTTACCATCCTGTGTGCAAACTCCCAGCAGGTTGATGATGTTCTTGTGTTTGTCCATCACCTTCATCAGCTCCATCTCTGAGATAAGGTCCGCCAGATCTTTGTCTGTGGCATCATCTAAAGAACAAATATATTTCATTTAGTAAACTGAGCCTCCCCAACAGACAACATACTTCAGCAAATCCCTAAAAGTATTTCTAGGTCTGTATTTTCCCCCTACCTTTGAGCATCTTCACCGCCACAGTTGTGGCCTGATCTGGAGCATCTTTGTTGATGCCGTAAGCCTCAGCTCTGACCACCTGACCAAAGCAGCCTTCTCCTAGAGGTTTACCCAATGTTAAACTAGAGAGAGAAACACAGAAAGTTAGCAAAAATAAGTATGTCTAAATGAAACTTTAGAAATCCATAATTTGGGGCTCTGGTTGCTCAAAGCATAGGTTGGGTTGTGCCAAAAATAGGCTGTGGGCTTGTTTCTTTTTAGGTCTACACATGATGCGGGACCTACAATGTTTAAATGAGTCTGGATTTCAGAGGCCAAACTAAACTTAGGGGAGAAATACTGTTATTGGTGCACAAAACCTCTCTTTAATCATCATTCATACTTACTTAACATATTCAAACGCACCTGTTTAATAAATCTCTGAACCAAATACAACAAAATTCTATTATAACTGGCAGATCACTTACTTCTCTCTTGGAAATTCCCAGTCAGGGTCATAGGGAAGTTCAAACTCCATGACTCCAGCCAGCATAGGTGAGCAGCTAGACGAGAGACGAGCCACCCTCATCAGAGAGGCACTGGACTTTCCAGACGAGTTAGACTCCACAGAGTACTAAAATAAGAGGGATATAAAACTTAAGTACAGGTATGAGCCCGTATAAACATTCAGCAAGGTTTTAGGTAAGATTTTAAGGAAATATGAACACATTTTCCTACACACATGTCTGGACTGTCCCTCGACCAAACTTTCAAGCATTTCAAGCAATAGTCCGAGACCATTCTAAGCAGCTTTTGGATGCATTGTGCCCTGTACCTGTCTCCGAAGAGGAAACTTTGAGAGCTTCTGTACTGGCAGGGCATCAAACGGCTCCCTTCTTGGATGGACCTGCATTCGGCACAACACCACGATGACGATGGCCATGATCAGGGCCAGGAAACCACAGGCATAGATGATGATGTCGGTGTACTTGGTCTCCATTGTGTCCATGGCATCTGCTGCTTCCTCTTCTATGGGGAAGGAGAAAATTGTAAGAAAAAGTAACAGATGCGGCGGCTGTGCTGCTTCAAGTGTTATGAGGCTGCATCAATATGCAGATGATGCACTTGTTTATCCTGCAGCTCTAAAATTGAAGTCTTTATCTACCTGAGATAACAGTGAGCCATGCAGACTGATGAGCAAATCCGATTGAGTTTCCAGCCAGGCAGGTGTACTCTCCTGCATCCTCCATGGTGACTTTGGACAGGTAGAGGACCTCCACATCTGACATGTTCAGACTGCCAGTCTACAAAAACAAAGGCAGAGAGGGCAACATTAGTATTCTGCACGCAAATCCAGGTTCCAAGTGCAGGCTTTGATTGTTTTTGACAGTTCAAGACTATCCTTAGGAAGCTAATGCATATTACTGGATGCTTTACTGGCATCTTTTTGGCATGAAATCAGTTTTAAGACCACAGTAAAGCTCCAAAAATGGAAATGGGAGCAGGTAAGTTCACTCAAACATGGATTTACCAGTCTGGTTGAAATTAAGAGGATTTTTTCCATGTAATGTTTTGTACTTCTTAATTTCTTTCAGTGTCAGGACTTTGACCCACCTTAAGGACCTGAACATATGGCGTCCCATCATGACCATAACGGCTGCCATTCCTCTCTATGTGTTTGAGCCATTGAATGTGAGGTTGGGCGTCGCTGTAGACCTTACAGTGGAACTGGACATCGCTGCCCACCACTGCTGTTGTGTTTGCAGGTAGACCGGCCTGCAGGATGGGCCTGTGTGGGGACCGCTCTATATTAGGAAGAAAGGGAGAAGGTGTTAAAGATGAAGGATGGCTTTAAACTTAGGGCTTAAAGGCTTTTCCCTTTCTCAGGGCAGTAGTTTAAGGGTAACACAGGGACATGAAGAAAGAGATTTTACTGATCTGCCAAGCATTAAGTCTAAGAAATCCCCCTCTCAGCAGGAGTCCATGTAGCAGGACAAACATGAAGAACACTGGAGTCATTGAAAGCTGTGGCTAAAAACATCCAGATATTTGGCTGTTTAACAGCCAGCCAACATGACTGCTTTGTACACAAACATCTAAAAATACCAAGCAAATGTTGCTATCACCAATAACATGTTTATATTCTTGCAACAAAGCAGAAAATGTCATTTTGGGTTGAAAATGGGCTCTATTAGCGTGTCTCTTTGTCAGCTGGTTGCCGGCTCTCTTTGATCTGTGCTTACTCTCGCTCTCTGATCTCGTTAACCATCTCGTTAGTCCTCTCCCCCCGTCAATGGGGACGGAAACTGACCCCGTGATGGACGGGAAGCGAACAAATGAACAAATAAACCGCAGTCCTCCTCGATCCCCTGTCACAGGTCAGGTAGAAAACTGATGTAGACGCCTGACCGTCCACATCCTTCCTAAAACGGCCGACGCCAGTCGCCCCTGTCACCCTCTGTAACCCCCCACCCCCTTCAGCTTTCTCCTCCCTCTTCCTGTTTTTTTTTAATATGATTGTGACAAGTGAGGTGCTCACCAATAGCTGGAGGAAACTTGGTACATCAAAGCTCCAAATGGACCTGCACACTGCAGTTATACAGTTAAACTTCTACATATGTCAGGTGTGATCTCTGCACTATAGAAAGTTGGGCTTTTGTCATGTGTTAACCAATATGCACATGGAGGCAACTGATTTCAAAAATGACTTAGTCTTAAAGACCTTCTACTGCACTTCTAGTCAAAAGACTAAGACACTAGCTATGCCCCTTTAACCGCTTTTCGCCCTCCTTTTGTCATAAGAATGCGTCTAATTGAAAAAGTACAATACTGTCAACCAAATAAATCTTGTTAGGAAAGCCACAGATATGTGCCTACTCTTTGATATCTTTTATAAGAGCCACAGGTGCTGGCTCCTGTGTAAGAGTCAGTTTCCTTTCTTCCATTTATGTTATTATTCAACCCCCATTTAAAAAGCCAAAGTGGTACCAAATAAAGAGTTGTTTGGGAGCTAAAAGACCAGCTCCTATGGCTGAGCTAAGACAAATGATCCAGATCTCTAATGGGTTATCATCCAAACGAACACAGCTGTGGAAATACAAGCATGTTCAAGGGCTACGGTACCAAATAGTGCCAAACAGTACTTTACCAAACTGGACCACTTGGTGGAAACTGGACGTACATGAGGCTTGTCTGACACCACTCGTCCAGGTTTTAGTCAGGGGTTTTGTAATTCATGTTTGCTGTTGATGTTTCTCTGTGAGCGTTTTGCTTTTGTTCTTGAATGTGTCATCACTTTTGGGACTCAAAATAACTAGCTTTTATTCCTACAATTTGAATGGATGGCACAGCCATAAATGGTACAAAACTTTGGCATTTTGATCTATACAGAAATCACGTCTTTGCTGTGATATGAAGTCATCTGAAAACAACCTATAGCTCAAAACTTACCGAGGACATCAAGGACATAGCTGTGAGAAATGGAGCCATATTTATTCTCCACCACACAGGTGTAGTTCCCTCTGTCTGAAGGCACCACGCTCTCCATCACCAGACTCCAGTGTTGGTGTCTCAGCTGGACAAGAAAGCACAGAACAACATCAGCATGGGCATAAACAAAGCTAGAACTCTTTCCATTAAAATACCATCCTTCCTCACCTTGATGCCTCCAATGCGATGCTCCCCTCTAAACTCACGTCCATTTTTAAGCCAGCGGATGCTGGGCATGGGGCTTCCCATGGCGGGGCATCGGAACTTTACTGTGTTACCTGCAGGGACGGCGTACAGCTTCTTCTCCATGCGCTGGGTGTGGGTCCAGTAAGGACCTAAATAAATAGACACAATATGTCTTAGTCAGATGGAATTATACTAAAAGACTGAATAGACTGAATAGACTGGATAGACTGATTAGAAAAGGAAAAACACACCTCTGGAGAAGTAAACCTGGTCGTTTTCAGTCTCGGCTGATGAGTCCTCCAAGCCGTTATCTTCATCGTCATCTCCAGAACCCAAAGAATCTGACAAATAAGGGCAACATGAGGAGAATTTTATGTCATTTAGAACCAAACGAGATGCGAATATTCATACCCAAGACACTAGATTCAGTCTCTATTGGAATTTTTCTAAAGAAAAGACAAATAAAAAGGCACTGAAATAGTTAGAAGTGTCCCTACCTGCCACAGTGATGGTGAAGTTCCTCACAGGCTCTTTGGATCCCCGGAGAACACAAACATAAACACCTGAATCCTCGTATGTAACGTCTGTGATCTCCATGATGGCACTGCGGATCTGGATTCGTGGTGTGGGCACAATCCGAATTCCCTCCTTGTACCAGGTCACTGCCATCCCGGGCCGGGTGCTCATGTCACAGCGAAGTTTCAGGACGTTTCCTGGCTCTAACAGAAGATGCTCTGTGGTGTCTTCACTCAAGTCCTCCAGAACATCTGTGAAAACCAAAGAGATGGATCCAGCTATGAGAATTTTTTTTCTACTGTTTTTTCTTTATTCTCTCTCCTTTTCTTCAGCCAGTCAGCAGGTTATTTCTTCATCTCCATTCTTACTCAAGTACCATCCCCTCTGCCATGACCTTTAGCTTCTCACCCCCTTTATCTCCCGCCCCCACCCCTATGCACACACAAAGAAATTACCATAGAGACCAGGAGGCCTAACAGATCCAACCCCCCCTCCTCACACTCTCTCCTCCCTTCCTCCTCCTCCCAACACTTGCTCACTCAAAAAAAAAAAAAAAAAGAAGAAGAAAAAGAACAGAGAGGAAGAGCGGCTGAGGCTAATGAACATGTTGCAGCGTGACAGTGGACGGAGAGCAAATCTGAGGGGCGGTGAAGGTTCACTGAAGATCTAAGTGAGCGTTTGGAGGAGAGAAGTTCATTCTAGACCGGGGAGGAGGAGGAGGAGGAGGCACGTAACGAAGCCCACACAGATGGTCGCCATACCATCTTAACCAGTTTACAGTGCTTCCTCTTCTTCTTTTTTTTTTTTTTTTTTTTTTTTTTTGTCTGAATGTAAAGGCATTCCTGAACATGCACACTGGAAAACTTCAGACAGGCTGCCCCTGAAATCTTCCTGATTTAACTACTAACACATTACAACCAGAAGCTATCACAGTCTGATGGTGGTGGTTGTGGAGTTTGAGGAGGTAGGACCCAAAAAAACTGGAGCAGAAATGACCAGAAGGTTGGGCTTTGTATCAATGCCACATTTAGTTTGCAAATTCAATATAAGCAAAAAAGGTGAAGAAGAAAAAAACGGTGATCGGTGACTTTGAATTGGTTTTTATGATATATATTTTTCAACATCTCAGGAAAATTTTAAAAGGAGCAGTGATGGACTGAGATTGGACAGTAAAGCCTGAGTTTAATGTGATTAAAAATCTAGTGCTGCAACTTTGGACCTCAATGCATTAATGCTGACAGCTCCAATTTAAACCAAGCAGTAGTGTAAAGTTTCTGTACCTGGGGGGATTTCAGCAGCAGTCATGTCCACAGTCCGGGAAATGATCGTACCTGTGAAGGGCAAAAGTTGAAGTAAGGAAAAGGTTTTCTTATGTAGTGCAGAAGTCTTAAGAAGCTTCCTTTTAATGGTACAAAAACTGCTTATACATGTCTAAAGTTCTCACCAGGCAGGACCTCGAGCCATGCAGACTGCATGGCCTGCACCGTCTGCCCCCCATGGGTGCTCTCAGCCATGCAGATGTACTCTCCGGCATCCTCAAGGGTGATGTTGGACAGATGCAGAGTGTTCAGCTTGGATGCATTGTTCTGCAGAGGCTGTTTAAAAAGGAGATCATTTAACACCTTATAGATAAAAATAGGCCCACACTTCACTGTTTAAAACTGTGATGTGGTCACTTCTCACCGTCAGAGCTTTGAGCTGAGCCTGTCCTCCTTGGCTTCGTCCCGCTGTGGCCACCTCTGTCTTCAACCACTGAACCTTCGTGGAAGCTGGTCTGTGGATTTTACACACCAGTTTGGCCTGACCACCCACCACCGCTGTCGTGTTTTCAGGGTAACCTGGGGCAATCAGAGGCCTGGAGACACGAAGATCTAGAAGGAAGAAGAACAAATAAATCAGATTTGGTGGCTTTTATCCCCCTTACTGCAGAGATTTATTTTCATGGTTTACTCTAAAGTTATTATGCTACCCAAACCTCCCTTCCTTTCGATCTTTGCAAACTTTTCTTGACTGATTTTACTTGCAGATTTGAGTTTTTCTTTAACACAGATTTCAGAGCCCAAGGTCTCACTGAGCAACAACAAGCATCCTTGCTCTGAACACGGCCTAAGTGAACAAGGCCAAAATTGTGAAAACACACAGTGCAGTCTCAGTTTACCTCTGAAAGGTCCCGCTACAGAAGTTCACAATGTTCCCGAACGGCCGGTGTCATTTAATGCCAGCAGGACCAGCAGATAGAGTGCCCTGATAACCCGGCAACTATGGTGTCACCATCAGCCACAGTGCCATCCATTCAGTGGGTCACTCGCCCATTTATGCGCTCGCCCACTCACTTGTTGGAGCATATGTGCGCCCTGGACGGAGGACCTCGCTCTCTGCTCAGTCACTCAGAACAAGCAATTTTCCAGGGCAATTTTCTGACTGATTGCTTCCTGCGATCACGCTTAGTGAAAAGGCAATCTGTTTTCTTGTCCGAGTGAAGTGCTGCTTTTTTTTCTTAATCGCACAGAGAACAAGTAGAGGTGACGATTGAGGAGCAAATGCACATCGACTAGTGGAAAATAAGGAGCTGTAATTGCTCAGAATGGCACCCAGTGAATGAAGAATAGAGGTTACAGTGCAAACATAACCATGAATTAGTCTGCCTAATCGAAAAACTACAAAATGCAGCATCTGAGTTTAAATTAAGACTGCAGGACAAAATCAGGCTGCTTTTTTCTTTTAACAGAGCAAATTTGAGAGCAGTAAAACTAACAGCCAGCAGTTAACACACACACTAAGTTAAAGCCACGCTAATGAACTTGCAGAGACAGGGACGGTGCCCGGGAGTTGAACTCGCGGCAGAGTGTGAATTGTCACCCAGAGGCGAGGGGGCAAACAAAACACAACACAACACAAACAAACCGCTCGGATGCTCGAGCCAAACAAGCAGTCAGCCAGCCGGCCGGCTGCTCAGGCAGGCGGAGGAGTCCTCAGTGGAAACCAGTATGGACAATGAAGAGGCCTCAGAGCAGCACAGCGCTTCAGGAAGTACAGTAGGCAGTGCTGTGGTGAGCATACTCTGAATTTATCCCCACATTTGCAAAGGATAATCACACTGTGTTAAAGGCATGTAGGACCGTCTTAGTTTTAGAAAGGCCTTGAGTATTTGCTCATTATCACTGAATTTCTGCTGCTTAAGGAGAAAGGATCATTACAAAACTAACAGCCAAAGAAGAGCCAACTGTAAAATCACCACCGGCCTGCAGACACGACCATGCATTTAGACTTAACTTTTCCACACTCCTCCACATTGCTGGAGGTTAATGCATCTCAAACCAGTATTCTTCTGCACCCAGATTACATTTTTGTTTCCCTGACATTCTAGAAAAAGGGGTTTAGAAGTGGGTATATTCTTTGTAAGTGCTGCACAGGTGATATCAGGCTGTTCAGGTACACATTCACATTAAAGACTGCACTCAGTTGTATTGGTTTACAACAGTGTAACTGTTACTCTTTGCCGAAATCTTTTATTTAAAAAAAAAAAAAAACAAATTCTAGTTTTATAGTTATTTTGAAAGCAGTACTGTTAAAAACTCCTTATTTTTCAAATGCTATTTAATCTTTGCATGTCTTGAGATGCACACTCCAAAAGTAACATTAATCTCTGCATTTCCTTGAGAACCAAGCAAGTAGATTTGTGATACCATTTATGCATCATTGCAATTACACATTAATGCTAAATCATGCAGCACTACTCTATGCAGACTAGAAAAGACATGGTCCTACTCGGTGTAACTGCAGAAACCCTGCATCACAAAAATGACTTTAAAAAATCAATTTATAAAACAATGTGTAGTAGTTCTAGGCCTTAACAAGGACTTTAAAAAAACTATCTTAGTAAGTTTATGTGCCAAAATTCTGCACAAAATACACCTCATTATGCTTAATTTGAGTCAAATTCTTACACCAAGTCCACACAAATATTCTATTCTGTGATACAAAATGCAAGAATAAAGCTTGATTAGTTGTTTGTGAAAATATCTGACCATGCAGCTAACAAATTTTACAAGTAGATTGCACAAAAAGGCCATTTGGATCCAATGACTTGGCATTTATGTCTTTAAATGAGATGTTTATTGGACTTAAAAGTGGATGTTTTTGACAAGAAATTACAAATGCATTTGCAAAGTTTGGGGTTTTCCATGGTAAGCAGTGGTAGTGGTAAATCAGCGCATGATGCATGTGAAAGTAAGTTTTAAACCGACAGTGACATTGAAACATCTACTCCTGCGTCTCATGAAGTCTGGACTTGTCTAGAATTGGTTCCTTTTTAATCCCCTGACAAATAAAAAGCCTTACAAGCCACAGAAAGTCATTCAGCGCAGCTGAAAGCTCTATAAGAAAGCTAATAAGTTCAGAATGTTTTGTTAAATTGTCATTCTGTGGTCAGGATTCAACATCAGCATCAAAGTTTTCAGCTGCGACTGGTTCAGACTGAATGTTCTGGCATGTTTTTGGTCATGTTTAATATGGCCATGATTGCATTTAATGAATGGATGCTACATTTGTTCGCATCCATTCATTATCTGTTCAAACGGCAGCGAGTAGGTTTGCCGCTCAGAGGTCAAACTCCGTCCACAGGCGGCTCTGGACTGAATGTTCGGCCTGACCAGCAGATGCACTCCTAAAAATATGCCAACCCACTTATTTCTGCGCAGAGACCAAAGCGAAAGACGGCATTCTTTGGCACAATCTGATCGTCTTTATGTTGGAAAGAGCTCACTGTGCAGGGACACAATTAAAAAAGACACAGCATCACAGCCATACTTCAATCTCTCATATCAGCTTCTATCAAATCCTGTTTTTAAGTCTTATATTTGCCACTGTGTTTGCTTTGTATGCATGCAGAGCTGCAGACAGCACTCGGAGTAAAGCTGCTTTCTAAAGTCTGTAATGATGTGGCAGAAAACGAGACTTAAAATACATTTCCTGGAGGAGGAAGAAAAAACATTGGACAAGTCAGACCTCTGCATTTAGCAGCATGTGGTGTGTAATGTTAGAAGTATAATTATATCTGAGGAACGAGGTGATTTATTTTCTCTCTGAGTTTTTATCAGATTAGGAACATGACAGAAAGCGCCCGAGGACTGAGAATAATTGAAATAGTTTTATAAAAGCTGTGTGAATTACACTGTAATTGCTGCTTTTCTTTCTGATGTAACTGCACTTATACTTTATTGAAGAGCTGCTTCAGGAAACTGTTTATTGAGGTTGCTGATAATAATCATGTATCTGTTACACTTGAAGTACAAAAGGGTTGCTTGTGGAGACAAAGGCTTGATTTTATTGGGCTATGGCTCATAAAAACTCTTCTGAATAGAATGTTTTTGGCAGGGAACTGAAAAATTACATTCATAGTTCTACTTTGACAAATGTTTGAATTTGACTCGGTTCTTGCAGCCACAGATTCAAGGAGAAGATAAAAGATGCACCTCTACAGCTGCAACCTGCATGTCTGACAACCTAACCATCTCTCTATTATCAATCCTGGTTTTCCTTTTTTCTCAGTTTTAAATCTTCAAAAACTTTAAAAACATGGGAGATTATTTCTCTTCCCATAATCCTCTGAGTGCACAAACTAGCCCAGCGCTTCTCATCTGGTCTAGCACCACAACCCACCACCACCTCCTTAACCACGAATCACCACAAACATTTCTCACATTTTTTCTATCAGAACCAAACATTTTAACAAAAATGGGACTGTTTGGACTTGAGATGGAAGAAAAATATGTGCCAGAACAAAGAGATGGAGGCATACCTTTCAAAATAAAAGCACTTCATTGATTTCTGTGGGTATTGAGAACCAAAGATATAGACAGTGTGAGAAGGGGTTATTTTTTCAGCGTCTTGAGCCATCATGAGATAGCTTTAGTGTCACTGGACCTCCAGTAATAGCAGGGTATAACTAAAAAAAAGTGTCTGGTAAGTGTAGGAATGATATGATGACCTGTAATGTTTCTGTATGCTCTGCTATTTAGAAATGTGCATAAATCATACTAAGTTTTAGCAAACCCATATCATGCATAATATCTAAATCATGTATATTATGGTTTGTGCCAGAGGTTCTCAACTGGTCTAGCCTCATGACACACTACCATCTCCTAATTTAGACTCAAATTTAGCAGGTTTACTTAGAAAAGTGGCTGGGAAATGATCAATTAAAGAGGACCCAGAATAGATCCTTGGGGAACACCATTCTCCATAAAAACTTTGCTAATGGTGATTATTTCTCTCTAATTTCTTGGGCCGTCGGTTCTCAACTCTTCTTGTGTGACAACCCACTATGATCCACTTAAAGCCAAATTGCAACACAAATTTCTTACATGTTTTAATCATATCTAGATGCTTTTAATAAGAAATGGTACACTTTAGACTTGAGATGAAATAACGGAGCAAAGAGATTACATCCTTTAAAATAAAAGCATATATTTTTGACACATATTCTTTTTCTGGCTCACACTGAAAAATTGGAATTATGGCCTCCTTAAGGGCAACGCCTTAGTCCAGTTGAGAACTAAGGTGTTGGACAACTTTGCAAGACAATGAGACCACCACCTGAAGCAGCTAGGGCTGGGCAATTAATCGAAACTTAAATTAACTTGCATTCCTTCAACTTCAAAGTGCATTTTAAGGACTGGATTTTCATGTGTGGAATATCAGCATATCGGCAACTCCAAATCATGCATCCCTGGTTTGACAGTTACAATTCGAGGTCTGGGGTAGTAGGGAGCACAATCTTGAGGATTATTGGGACGAATAATCGTTAGCGACAGACCTTGACTCTATGCACGCTTGGTTGTCAAAGGGGGCAAATCTGGCCTGAAATCAAGCTTAGAATCTTGTTGCATGTGGCCATCTTTAGATGCTTTTTGGGCCCCTTCCTCCTGCACACTGTCATCTAAACACGCTGGGTCCTGCAGCACCAAGCAGAGCCGCAGGGACTGAGAAGATACAGCTTCTGTGCTGTATGCCTTCAGGGGAAAACAATCCACTTCGTCTTTCATCGATCTACTCAAAAATGCCACCTTAACTCCTTTAATTAGAGCCAAACTGGTGCACTCAAATGGAAAGAGAGAGATGTGATTTTTCCATGCCAGGCAGATGAATCTGCAGCTCAAACTGTCGCTTACAGTCATACTCATAGGAAACACTTCCATGGGCACTATCTAACCTCTTACATTGACTTCCTTCTGTAAAGCATGAATGAAAAAAGCCCCTTTGCCCCCCTCCTCTTCCTCCTACAGCTGGCATGCAGCCAGGCAGATTTACACTTCCGAGCCTCGGGGCCTCGGACGGATCAGGTAGCGCAGTTTACGGCAGCAAAAACACTGAGAGCTTTTTTTTCCCCCTTCTCCCCCTTCTTCCTCCCTCCATCCAAACCTTGACTGCAGCCTCTCTGTCATTTTTCCTGTCACCTTGACTTCCTCTGTGGCCACGGCTGCCAAGAAACTGACACTTTCTAACAAGGGAAAGTGGTCAGATTGTAACCTTAACGGATCCGATTTCCACTAAATGTCTGAGCGAACCCTCCGCACCAGACGTCTAACTTTTACATAACACCATCCTGAAAGGGTTAGGAAGGAAATTAATCTGAAAATGATAAGATATCAGAGCACATTCCTCGATGTTTGATGGTTTGAGAGGATCTTACCTTTAGTTCTTCCTTCCTCTATGGCCCTGGCTGAGACTTTGTCCGTCAAACACAGCAGGAGAACGCAGAGCGTGCAGACCCAGGCCATCTTCTTGATGCGATGTTCTGATTCAAAGGTATAAAAATCTGTATTTGAAGCCTGGGATTGGCCTCACACTCCAGTCCCTGGCATTGGGAACTCCAGAAACCCACAAAGTCTCTAAAAACGGATCCTGCAGAGACAAAAATCCACAAGGGAGACGGTTATCACTTGATCAGAAACTTGATTCTTCACTTTCTGGATCTGCTAAAGACACAAACTTTTCTCTTCAGGTGTCAGAGAGAACAAACTAAACTCATCCCAACAGTCAGCAATCCTGTTTTGACTGTGAGCAGCTGTACTCGTCAGCAGATGTCCTGCTAACTGTCCCGCTCGTCCTCCTCACATTGTCCAGGCTCTCCTGCGTCATGAATAAGGAGCAGGGCTGTTACCGCCTGTTGTTTGTCAATGGATGGCGCTCAGTCTGGCCCGGGATAATGGGCCCTCACTAGAAAAACACTTGAAACTTGCCAGGAAGCTACAGAATCTGGAGGAGCGGCGGCAAGAGTCGACTCGCAGCTGATGGTGGAAAACACTAGAAGCAGCTGAAAACAAAATATGACTAAAAACAGGCATCAGAATACTGATTCTTCACTTTAAGTGCTACCTTTACTTCTTACTTGGAACTGCACAAGTCTAAGTGCTGCAACTGAGCATTTACTGTCAAGCCTATGAATAATCAGACCTATCTTTGCAGAAAAAAAGCCTCTTAAAGTGTCGCAAAATCTCAAATCCTGACTTCAAATGCCTATTTTTGTTGGACCAACAAGGAAACCACTAAAATGTGTTTTATTTTCACAGCAAATCAAAAGAAGTCAGCATATTTCACAACTGTGTTGGAGCCAGGGTTTAGAATCTGTTTGGCAATTTTAGCCTTAATTTATTGCCAAAATAAACATCCAAGAAACATGACTAAATAAGCGTTCCTATCCAACACTCCAGCTCTTATAATCTTATCGCTAAAGATTTAAGCTCAGCTGCTCACTGTTACAGGAGATGACAGCAACTTTGAAACAGTGGTTATCATCTGGTTAAGCCTCTGTTAACTCATTTATGAGAATTTTTGACTCAAATTTTTGATGTTTTCTGAACAATCGGATGTACTGATTAAAAAACGGCACAGCTGGAGCCTCATGCAGTACAAAACATGTGAAAAAAAGACCAAATATAGGACTTAAAATTGATTTTTGGCACATTTTAGATTCGAGGATCACACTTGCAACCCACTTTTTGCCCACCAGTTGAGAGCCACTGCTTCAGACATTAAAGATGCCATTGAAATAAAAGTTTAAGAAGTTTTTCCAACCTCCATAAAAATTAATCTCTGCAACAGTTTGCCATCTTCAGCGGCATCTTGAGTCCACCTAGATCCCAGGAGTGAATGTGGATCTAGTTTTACTTATTTTGGGTATAAATGCTGCATAAAAAAGATCTTTAAATCAAATCTAAGTAAAGCCTTTCATTATGAACTACCCCTGCAGACTAACCATAAACGCTGTCAGCCGATAAGAGCGCTAAAGGTACAATGCTGCGATTTTTCTGCTGAGAGTCGAGCCAACTGCGCACAGGCGCCAGACCCTGGTGTGTGCGCTCCATGCATGCAGGCCGCGCCCACGCGCACACACACACAAGCACCACACAGCGTTTAAAGAACCAGCCTGCTGAATGAAACGTATTCTCTCTCAATTAAGGTCTGGAAAAAACACTTCTGCTGATTCCGCTGCGCACTGCTGCGTTCAGCTTGATCCAGAAGGTTGCCATGATATTTTATGCCACATAAACCCCTCTTTTTTAATCGTTACACTCTAGTATTACATATAAAAGCCGCTGTACATTATACGGAGATGCCAAAACATCGACATCTTTATAAAGTAATAGGTTTACATTAAATTCCCGGATCACTTGTTTTCACGTGTGATCCAAAATCAGCCAATTAGCTCGATCGATTTGCTTGAACCTTCTTAAAATCTTTATATAAAATCATCCCAAACTGATCCATTTTTTAACATCAATTTGAGGTTTTTCATGCAAAAATCTGCCCCCATGCCTGGCGCCAAATTATCAGCTTTTTTCCACGGTTAAAAATCACGAAAACTGAATGTTTACTAAAAGCATATAGGCATACATGTGATCCATGGTCTGCTTGGGTTCAAACTCCACTCTGAGCGACATAAACAGACTTTTCTCCTGACATGTAGATGGTTCAACGGCTGTAAAACTTAAGTTTTATATCAAGAAAGTCTCTTAAAATCACAATTTGGCCTGACTGTATCGAATAAAATCTCTACTCTAAAATGCAAATGATTAATTGTGATATATAGAGACACTTCATTTAAAGGAAAGCTTCTAACTTTAAACCAAAGAAGTGAAATCACTTCACTCCTGTGGTGAACTTAAGGCTTTAAGTTGTTAAAAAATGAGGCTTTCGTGCGTAAATCTGAGTCGTAATCGTACCCAAACAACACCATGCCTGCTGAAAATGAATGACCAACTCTCCAAGAAGCTCCAGCTGTCTCAGTCTGTTTTCACCCACCTTTCCTCCCGGTCCGTCCGAGCAGAGATGAAGAGGAGAAATCACTCCTTATCCCGAGCCACTTTTGAGAGCCTCATTTGGAGCGTTAGGATCTCCTCTGTATCCCTCTCCAAATCAGCCTAAAATCTGAGGTGAAATCAGTTTATAAATCCATCAAAAACAGCCTTCCTGGATCATGAACGACAGCTGCCGGGCTCTCTCTCTACTAGTGACCGGTGGAAGAAGCTGTGTGATCCCGCTGGGCAAAGTCCATTACAGCCGGGCGCTCAGGGAGCTAAATCCATGGGGAGAAAAGAACCCAAGACACGGAGCGAAAATGTGGGAAAAGAAGTCCTTTATCGATGTTGGCAAAAGTGTGAAAAAGATCCAGAAAGAGAGGGTGGTAAAACGTGCTCCGTGGTGTGGAGTCCCGTCTTGGTTTGACTGTATTCTTGGCTAACTCTTTCCGTGCGTCTTTACGCAGCGCCTCCGTAAGTTCTCCTCTCCTTTATGAGTATATTCCGGTGAAATTTGCCGCTGAAATGTGGAGCTCAGCCTCCTCTGTTCGTTTCTCTTCAACAGCGAAGACCGAGAGAGAGAGACTGCGTCCTGCTCTCAGCAGCTCTCCTACAGCACTACTGCTCCTCTACTGCCGGCAGTCACAACAACAATGGTCTGAGAGCGGCCAGGGGAGCAGGAGGAGGGGAGAGAGAGGGGAGGGGTGCGCTTCTGTTACCCACACACACACACACACACAAACTACCCCCTTCCCTCCAAAGAGCTGGCAAATAAAACCCAAGAGCCTCCCCCTCCACTCCACAGCGAGCTTAAGTTGTCCTGAAATCAAAAAAATTACCAACAAACTTTTGGGGTTATTTTCCACATCTCATTACGCGTGCCAAAGCATCCTCATAAATCACCGTATGAAAACTTTTAGTGTGAATTTTTTATGACGCCTCATCATTTATTGCGGGTTTATTGTCCTCTATGCAAACAGAGCGTTAAGGCCTCTTTAGGAGACGCATTCAATTAAGATGCTTCAGTGAGTGAAGGCTGTGAATTGCCTCCACGTTTTAATTGCATCAGTAAGAGAACAAGACCCCATAATCCCATTATAGCTGCATGCAGCAGAGAACCACGATCAGACCCGTTTTTATCAGCTTAACACTGTGAGGCTTAATGTTTTAATAAAGGATTACGTTTTCAAGGATGTTCCACATCACAGAATAAAAATGATTCATTATATTCGTAGGACACAGCAGCAGTGTTAATTTTGGCAGCTATTGTGAATTCTAGTTTTACTTTTAGTCCCTGTCCACACTGAGACGAAAATGATATCTTGCCGTTTCGTTTTGAAAAAGTTTCCCATCAAGACAGGATCATTTCAGGAAATATCTGCATAAGCACTAACCTTGCAAAGCAGAGGATACGTCCATTTCATTGTTTTTCACTGGTGAATCCATCTTGTTAAGCTCCCATCTGAACCGTTTGGGCCCGGTTAGAAAATGACAGGACCGATCAGCAACTAGGGGCAATACTTTCAGGCAGGCAGAGTCCTGATGTAAATAAGCAGCAGCAAGAGGCCGGTGCAAATATGGCGAAAGAGCTTAGTGTGGATGCTTCTAAAGCTCAAGTTTTACCAGAACTTGACAACAATTCTTTGTTAAAAGAAGAACCAAGAACAGCAGTGAGTTGTTTTCTTTTCAAAAACGACAAAAGTCGAGTACTGACACGTTTTGCGTTATTCCCCGTAGCTGCACACGCGCAGCTCGATAGCTGCCACATCACGTGTTTTGTTGCTCTTGTTGGCCCGTAGAGATGTGACAGATGGATTGTCATTCAATCACACTCCGAGTTTTTTTCAAAGCTTCTGCCTTTTCTGAAATGTTTTCTATTGAAGCCTTCCCAGATGGATATGTGAAACAAATCCATCTGGCGTGTGAGGTTACGTAAGCATGGAACCACTGAAAACGCTGTAGTGCACATGCCAAGCCTGTACCTGGCGCTGCCACAGAAATGCGCCAAAGGAGCGCAGAAGATCAGAGAAAACTGACACAAACTTTCTTCTAGTTGCCCTTCTGGTTGTTCTCCATGTTGGATTTAAGAACATATGGTGTGTTTTGCAGTGGTGGTAAAGGAGCATCAGATTTTGCTGTAAAAGCCATAACAAGCTCAGTAGCTTCTGCAGCATGAACAAAACCCTGTAACTGCCATTGTTTTTTTGGCCGGACCTGAGGAGGCATCTTAAGAGAACTACGATATGTGTGATGTAATCGTTTCAAGAAAGATGCAGTTGGCTGTAGTCGTTTAGGGATCTGTGCACTCTGGGACCCATTTTCAAAAAGTATCGTTTACAGTCACCCAAAACACTGTTTCAGTGTGAATGAAACGCTGATACGACAAAAAACTTTTACATATACTCATGAATTCGTCTCCGTGTGGACAGGGCCTTAGTCTTTGAAATGAAATGCATTTTAGTTTAAGTCCCATTTTAGTCATTTCTATCCTTTTTAGTTTTAGTCTATTTTTAGTGGATGAAAATTTATCACATTTTAGTCTTTACTTTTAGTCCAAACATTTATTTTCTTGTCTAAATCTGGTACCATATCATGGTAGTGTGTTTTCTGCACCCTGCCAAACCTGGGGTCCCTGATTGCTACAGCTTAGAGGCAGAATAGCTACAGATGCATTATTTTTTGACAGATTTACCCACAGTGGAGAAATATCAAGGATTTTGAATTTCCTATGAAAACTACATTACATTTTAGTCTAGTTTCAGTCAATCTGACAAAAACTAAACTTAGTTTCAGTCAGTTGTAGTCATCACAGATCATTTTTTGTTAGTTTTAGTCATGGAAAAAAGGCTGTCGAATAGTTTTAGTCATAGTTTTAGTCGACGAAATTAACACTGCACACCAGCATCTTGGACTATTTGGACATAAGAGTCTGTGCTGCAGCTCTGTCAGCACACAAGAGATAATGACCAAAGCTGATAATGAAAACAAGGTGATAAAAAAGTGAACACAAGATAAGGCTGAATGAAAACACTCAAAGAAAATCTGTCGACTTTCTTTATTCTTGTTACTTCAGTTCCTCTATCTGCACTATCTGATTTAAGAATGTATAGAAATGTTTTTTATGTTTCAGATATTTTAATCCTTTGTGCTATGATTATCCTTTTTTTATCCACTTGCACAAACATTTTAGGGGGTTAGACTAAATTGAAGTTTCTCCAGATAAATGTCTCAATTACACAGCGTTAATTTTGTGGACTAAAAGTCTGACTAAAACTATTCATCGATAGCCTTTTGTTTCCATGACAAAAACTAGACTAAGACTAACAAAAATAGATCTGTGATGACTAAAACTGACAAAAAGTAAGTTTAGTTTTTGTCAAGATGAATAAAACCAGACTAAAATGTAATGTAGTGTTCGTTGGACATTCAAAAGCTGTGATATTTCTCCACTATGGGTAAATCTGTCAAAAAACAACGCAGCTGTTATCTCTCTCACCAGAAAATAAATAAATGCTTGGCATAAAAGTAAAGACTAAAATTTGAGGACTTTTTATGGACTAAAACTAAAAAGGGTAGAAATGACTAAAATGGGACTAAAATTAAAATGCATTTCATTTAAAGACTTAAACTAAAATTAAAAATAGCTGCCAAAATTAACACTGGCAGCAATGTAAAAAAAAAGTCCTTTCTTTTTTCTTTGTAAGTTGAACAAAATTTTCTATCCACCTTATTCCTGGGGCCGCTACTGTAAATCTGAATATGGGCGAAACTTTCGGTGGTAAGGCGGAAGTACATAATTACATGTAATTTAATACAGCAGCTAACAATAGATGCTAACTACAAACAACAGTTGTTTGATAGAAATTCACCGCAAATTTGTAAATATTGATGTATTTTATGAAAGTAAGTAAATAAGGTGGATAGGCTACTACATTATTGCTTGGGGGTCTACTGCTATAAATGTGGTTGGGACTTCCCGTACAGTAGCAATAATAGCAAAACACGATTCTTCCAAGGGATTACTAAAGTGATTTAGCATCAACAGTGGTTGTTCTGAAATAATTATTGCTGCAATAAATATGCACCATTTGTGTTAACTCAATAAAGTTAAATGAGTTGAATGTTTAAATAATATTTCCTGTAATGCTCAGTACCTGTTGCTTCAGTTGTAGTACTAATTAGGTGACAAAGTTAAATATACAGTATGTCTTTAACAACAGCGTTTTAAACATGCTGTTCACTGTTTAAATGCATCCGGGATGTAATTCTTTCAATATTAATTCAAAACTTGACATTTACCAAACTGAAAAGTTGACTCAGTCATGGATAATTTTATTAATATAATTTCCACATTTGAAGAGGGATTAGTTGGTGGGATAAGGATTTCAGCAACCCCACAAACTAGAAATGTTGTCTGAAGGTGGTGTCCAAACTCATTTAACAAAACGTGATCATTTATTACTATATTGATATGAAGCTAATAAAGTCAGCTAAATATGCTTGTCTAGGTTGTCTGAGGTAATCTCGTCACTTTGTACTCTGTAGTAGAGGGCAAAGAAATAATAATATTGTCCCGATTGAGCTGAAGCAGTCGAAAGTTACATATTTTAATGTCCAAATTGCTCTAAAAATCACGTTTCACATCTCGTATTCAATGCAAAGTCCCATTTAGATAGAAGGGACCAGAAGTTGTGCCCATATTTCACGCAAAGAATCATGGGGACTAGGAATAAGGTGGGGAAAAAACGGATATGTTTTATTTACAGAAGTACGCAATAGAGTGGTGCAGTGGTGATGTAATTTTGTAGGCAAACCTGGAAGTTAGCGTTGCATGGGTTCACTCGGCGTTGAGCCTATGGGATTTTTCAATGGGTTTTTAGATTATTGCTGAAAATAAGCTCTGTGTCCAATAAAAGTTTGTGAAACTTACACGTTTTGTTCAAAAAGATAATCTTCACAAATTGATAATATAAGCATCATATCTGGTTCTTTAATCTAACTGGTGAAAGTAAAAAGCTAACGTCATGCTAAACTGAACTACAACACGGTCGACACGCGGATACAACTGAACGGCTCAGTTGCCGCACTTCAGATGATGACGTATGTAGACCTTGTTAGCTATCTTTTAGCAACCGCCTTTATTAAGACGTGAAAAGATACACAATTCGTAGGTGGGGCACGTTTCAGATGTATTTTACGTCGGAGGATAACACGTGAAACTCTCCTGAACTTGTGTTCACCACAGACCTTATTTTAGGCATTTAACCGAAAACACATTCAAAATTCCTGTAGACTTTCAGACGAGGGAACCGGAAGTGCTAAAATGCTAACTTACTTCTGCGTTTTAGGACTCATTCCTGCACCACTCTATTTGGAACACATTAACACTATTGGTCACCTTGTTACCACGGCAACGTGAAAACTTATAATTAGCATATTCTCTTTAGACACTCTGATGTCATAGACACTGTGATGTCACAGATAAGGGGAACATACCATGGTCAGACTGGCCTAACTATAAATTTTAGCAGACAGGTGAGCACTCTTGGGTTAATTTCCAGGCGTTAGAGTCAGTTATTTGTCGAATTTTTAACTGAAAACAGTCACTGCTAATTCTCGTAGAAAGAACACGACTGGCGAATCTCCAAAATTAAAAAAAAAGTTTTATAAAAAAAAAAACAAAAGAGCAGGATTTAGGAGTGAAAATGTTGAAAAGACTAAGGGATGATGGAGAGGGAACTCCAAAAAAACAAACAGCAAAGAGGAGACGATTAGACGTCCACCAGGATGAACTGGAGTCATCAGCCACATCAACAACCAGTAATGTGGAAAACTGCAGTTCAGCTTTGGAGGACGTGAAAAAGACAGGAAGTAAAAGAAAAGCTGACTCTGCGGGAGAAGGATCAAGTAAAAAGAAGAGCAGAACAGAAAAGACAGAGATCAAACCACAGACTCTAAAAAACTTGTCTGTTAATGAACAACGAGGTTTATTCAAGGATAAATATACAGAAGAGGATGTTCTTGACCAAGGAGGCTTTGGATGTGTGTTTGCAGGCTATCGAAATGAAGACCATTTACCGGTGGCCATCAAACACATCCCGAAGAACAGACTCCTCAAAATCAGGGATCAGAGTGGGAAACGGATGTCAGCTGAAGTAGCAACTATGTCGAAGCTCTCTGCTGGGGCGGCTGGATCAGTGGGGACGTCGGCAGCGGTGTCCCTACTGGACTGGTACGACCTGGGTAAGGAGCTGATAGTAGTGCAGGAGAGACCAGTCCCGGCTGTAGACCTCTTTACCTACATCCAAAGGAATAGAGGGGCCCTCAAGGAGAAGGAGGCACGGGTTTTAATGAAACAACTCGTCAATGCAGCAAAAGAACTCGAGGAAAACAACATTTTTCACAGGGACATCAAGGTGGAAAACATCCTCATCGAGACTGGATCTGACGTCCCACGTGTAAGACTAATTGACTTTGGGCTGAGCTGCTTTTTTAAGAAGCGCTCAAACTTCCGTAATTTCTGTGGAACCGCTGATCACATCCCTCCTGAGTTGTACGTCTTACAAAGGTACAGGCCAGGCCCCACTACAGTCTGGCAGCTGGGAATAGTACTCTTTGACATGCTTCACAGGACACAGAAGTTTGAGACTATCCAGTTCGTGGGAAGTCATCAAAAAGTCAAAAAGAGACTTTCCAAAAATTGCAAAGATTTCCTGAGGGCGTGTTGCGCCACGGTGCCAACAGACCGTCCGACGCTGGAGGAGCTGCAGAATCACCCATGGCTCCAATAAACTGCATCACACCAGGACTGCTAGAAATCTGGCATACTTGGCATTGGTGTACCATCCTGCTAAGCTACTGTGGGCTAATGTTAAAAACCCTTTAAAATGAAAATGAATCTGTATTTAGGTTTGTTGTATGACAGATCACTGTGTTATGAACCCCTAAATCATGTTTCTACGGTGGCCAAGAGGTCTCACACGAATGCAAATTCAAAACGCTTTGCAAAAAGAAAAAACACGACGACATTTGAGAAAAACACAAAAACAAAAGCTCACAACACAAATACAAAAACTTGCTGCAGCGCATGAATACAAACAGTCAGCGCCGCGCATGGATACATAAATTCGGCACAGCGCGGAGGCAAACAGATTCCACAACAGTACAAAAGTACAACAACTTGGTCCAGCAGATGCAAAAAAAAAGTCACAACACAGCAGATGTGGGGCCGTTATTAGGGACGGACCTGCTAAGCTGCTAACGACTCCGTTAGCAATAAAGTTACATACCACAACGCAAACTAACTGAAGACATGCTTGGATCGAGCAATTAAATTAAGTAAACACCGTTCATTCCTCAGCTCCACTTCTTGCACATTTTATTTTGTAATCGTAAGTTTGAGAGGTAATTTTAACCACGGACAGCTACATTTGGGTACCGATATGCATGACGTAAGCTGTCAGACGAATGAATGGACTCGATCAATTTGACTTAGATAGTTGTTTACATACATATTAAACTGTACAGGAGGTTACAGTTATTAAAAATCTCGAAAAACACACTACAAATTACAAACTGTGAGTACAGAAATTATTTTCAGTAACTGTGTTGTGCGTAACTTTATTGCTAACGGAGTCGTTAGCAGGTTTAGCAGGTCTGTCCCTAATAACAGCCCCACTTCTGCTGTGTTGTGACTTTTTATTTGCATCTGCTGCGCCAAGTTGTTGTATTTTTGTGATGTTGTGGAATCTGTTTGCCTCCGCGCTGTGCCGAGTTTATGTATCCATGCGCGGCTCTGAGTGTTTGTATTCATGCGCTGCAGCAAGTTTTTGTATTTGTGTTGTGAACTTTTGTTTTTGTGCTTTTTTCCAAATGTCGTGTTTTTTCTTTTTGCAAAGCGTTTTGAATTTGCATTCGTGTGAGACCTCTCGGCCGCCATATATTTCAGTCAAATAAAACATCTTTAAATTTATAAAATTAAGCTTCAAAATCGTGTAAAATTAGGGGGTTAAATCTGCTCCAGGATGGTGTGGGCGTGTCTCTTGAATGAGCCACGCCCACTCAGCTCTGTGCCAGAGAAGAGACGAAGGCTGTTTTCTGGCTCAAATCTTTGTTACAATGTTTTAAATGATCCATAGACCACTATGGCTGATAGATTTGGCAAACTTACCTTACAATGAACAAAAAAAACAGCAATTAACTGACTGTTAGCTTTCTATAATGGCAGTGACATCAGCTAACAACAGACTGGACTGAGATGAACTGCTCTGTGATTTTATATTGTAGTGTTAGAGGGGTGGGGTGAAACCAAGCCGGGAAAGATGTGAAAAACTTTCTAACGGTCTGAATCCAAAATTAAAACAAGAAAGCTTTGATTTCACTACAGGGTCTTTAAGCCATGGTTTTGGACAAAAACGTTAAAAAAAATAAATGTGAAACCAGTAAAAAAGAAAAAGAAAAGCATATTTATTTGTAAAAAATGATGCATTTGTTGCTTGGCTAGCCAGTTAAGGGGGGGCTGTGTAATATTCTTTCTCAAAATCCCTAGCTATGCCCCTGGCTTTACATAACAGACCTGCCTCTTGGAACATGGGGACCTACCTCCATTCAAAGAGCGGCGATGCATGGAGAAAAAAACGAAAAGATGTCAGATCTCCAGTATGAACTCTCAGTACTCTTGTTGGGATGGTCCACCTTGAGATGGAGCTTTTAACCAACTCCTCTGAGTGAATCTACAAGCTGATTTTCAGTCAGGATCCAAAATGGGATGCAAGGCCTCCAAAAAGACTGGATGTTGTTAATACCACAGTCTGACACTTCAATACCATAGGGATTATAGCAGGGGTGTCAAACTCAATCACAGCAGGGGCCAGATTCTGGATTCAGGACTAACCTAAGAGCCTAACAGGGTCACCTTTTTAACCATAATCTGTCAACCTCATTTAAAATATATTAAAAAAAATGTAGCACTGGTGATAAACGATAATGACATTTAAAAAGTTAACACAATCTGAGAAAAGTAAATTTATTAGTTCAAAAAGGTCAAAACATGAAATTGAAAAATAATGTTTTTAATGGCAATATATTCAAAGAAAGTCAAAATCATTAACCTGACACACCAGATGGTTGTGTTTCATACATCCATCTGGGAAAGCTTCATAGGAAACGTTTGAGAAAAGGCCGAGGCTTTGAAAAAAACTCGGAGTGTGATTGGATGATTGTTCTGTCACATCTTTACGGGCCAATCAGAGCTACAAAACCCATGACGTAGCAGCTATCGAGCTGCGCGTGTGCAGAAGCATGGAAGCCATGGACACGGTGGTCAACTGTTTCCCGTACATTGTACTTTTGTCCCTCTTTCAAAATAAACAAACTCAGCGCAGACTGAACGACATTCTAGCGCTGATGACACGAAGGCGGATGGCATTTGTTACTGAGAAGGCAAAGAGTCGCAGAAGTTACAGACGTTGGTCGCTGCTGGCGCAATATTATGACGTAGGCACTTTACGCCAAAGTCATCCCGCATTGACCGGGGAGTGACGTTCCCACTGAAGCTGATCGGAGGCGAGCAGATAAAAACCCGTGTCCATTGCAGGGTCACTCGACGCGGGTCTGAATGCTGATCAGGGCCTTTCCCACTGCCGCCAGGAGCAGATTGTTAGCGGGTTTAAATGGGTTTTTCGGCCAGTGGGAAAGGGGTATTACACAACTTTATCACCCAAGGTGAACCAACCTTTGAGTCGGAGATGACACTACTATACTCTCTTTTGCTCATAGCAGCTTGGGTTTAACCAGGATGTAGTTTTTTTAAGAAGATTTGGTCTTTTTTTTTATCTCACTGACCATTAAAATAATGCTAATTGCATCGTTTTGAAAATTTGGCAAAAGTTTGCATAACTTCCATCCCCATACTTGCAAAAGCCATAAAACTGCAACAATAAGTCCTTACAGCCTCTTGGGAACTCTTCAGGATTATTGTTTTGCCTCTGCTGGGCAGGATTTTATTGTGTAGGGAGACAGGAAGTACCAGGGAGCGAGAGGGCAATCACAGCTACAAAGGTCCTGGCCTGGATTCAAACATGGTTACATGATACCTGCTTTAGCCAAGTGAGACACTGGGACACTGCAGGAAGAAAAAAATCCAAATAAATCACAAAAACCTGCACACTTGATTTACTTTTATCTGAGGGACTAAATCCTGGAGTGGCAGCAGAATAAGAGCATTTAGAGGAAATTTATGTGTTGAAATAAATTCCAGATTTGACTTTTGACACGGCACAGTGCTACCTGGGGTCAGACACAGCTTTACAGGGAAAGTCAAAGTACACAAATAAAGCAGGCAGAGTGGAAGTCATAAAGCAGATAAGAGCTGTGCTAATGCCAGCTGGCGCTACGAGGTCGGCTACAGGGTCCGTTACATGTTTGTGTCGTACCTGAGCTGGACTTGGGAGAGAGAGAGAGAGAAACATGGCAACAGCAGCACAGAGGAGCCCAGACTCCACTAATGATTAATTTCATGTTACCCACCAGGTTTGCCCTGAGCTGCAGGCAGAAAATGCTCCAAAGTTTGAGTCTTTTGTGTGAGCCTTTGTTTGTGTTGAGGCTCATAGATTACCTGTGTTTGGGGAGGGGGAGCAGTGTTAATGTTATTGCACTGTGTTGTTGTGCTAATGGGACTCAGGTGGGATTGCAGCCACCTCTATTGCTTCACACAGACACCTTTTAACACAAAGCCCATTGAGACTCCTTTAATAGAGCATTTAAAGTAAACATAGTGAGTTTTAAGGAGCCAACATTCACTGTTCACCACCAGAACAGGACCAAATTATGGACTTTAAAAAGGTCTCTTAAAAAGGCTGCAAAAATGCAAACACATAGTCCAACTTGGAAGCTAAATATTGTAAAGCTGTGTCATTTATACCCTGTTTGGATTTATACCTGATTTGGACATTCAGATACCTAGTGGCAAGATCATTGGTAGGCCTTTCAGCCCAGTGGGGGCTCCGTACCAGTTCCGGTTCCTGAGCCTAAATCTGAACCGACCGTCATGTTATAACCGGTAAAAAAATGGTTCTGCACCTGAAAAGTTGGTTCTAAGGTGGAACCCAGAAAAAGTTAGTTCTTCCCTGTAAACCGTGCAGTCATTAGAGGGAGTTTCATATTCTAGGCCTGGGGTGTCAAACTCAATCACAGCAGGGGCCAGATTCAGGTCTAACATGAGAGCCTAACAGGGTCAACATTTAACCATAACTGTCAACCTCATTTTCACCAGTAATAAGATATGAATAAACAGCACTGATGATAAATCTTTCAGAAATTCTAAATAGTTAAAATGTTCAGTTTAAAGGCTCAAATCTGAAATATTTAGTTCAAAACATGAGAACACAATATTAAAAATAGAAGAAAATGTTTTTAAAGAGCAACTATACAAGGAGAAAATTGAAATCATAAGTTTGAAAGATGAAAATATGAGATTAATTTTTAAATCATGAGTTTAAGAGTCAAAATATGACATGAAATTTTAAATTGTGAGTTGGATAGTTCAAAATGTGGGATTAAAAAGCCAGAAATTAGGAGCTGAAAATGTCAAAATATGAGCTAGAATTCAAAATGATCACTGAAAAAGTAAAAAAAAAAAAAAAAAAAAGACTTAAATTCAAAATTGGTAGGGTAAAAGGTCAAAATATGATATAAAAAGTTAAAACTATTCATCTAAAATGTCAAAATATGAGAAAAAATTGAACTAGTGTTTTTAAAAGTCAAATTGTGGGATTAAAAAGCCAAGGCAAGGACTTGAAAAGGTCAAAATATGAAATGAAAAGTCAAATTCATAAGTTTGAGTTGTTATTTTGAGATGCAAAATTGATAATATGAAATAAAACACAAATTAATTTCTTTCCCCACATTCTTGACTTTTTATGAAATCTTTCTTACTCATTTACTTTTTTATGGCTTAATAAGGGTATTTTAAATAAATAAGTTGAAGTTTACATTTTTATACTGGAGGAAATCTGCAGATCTCATACTGGTGGGCCAGTTATAATACAAATATATGATCTTGCGGGAGTTTGACACCCGTGTTCTAGGCTGTGACAATGATTGGAAAATGGAGATAAAGTGGTCTGCTGAAGAGACAAAATGTCTGGTTGCGATCTGGGCATCGACAGAATTCCAGGTGAAGCTGGAGAGTAGTACAAGGAAGAGCAAGTTATATGCCAAACCTACGGAGGAGATGGCGAAGGCTAACCTATCATGCCAGATGGATTTGTTTTCACACATGCATCTGGAAAACCTCCAATAGCTAGTGTTTGGAAAAGGGCAGAGCCTTGGAGAAAAAAAAAAAACTTGGTGGGTGATTAGATGAATGTTCTGGATGTCACATCTTTCGGGACAATCAGAGCAACAAAACATGTGACGTCATTGCCTATATTGAGGAGAAAACTTCATACTGCATAAAACGAACCATGGAGACTGTAGAGTTTTTGAAAAGAAAACAACTTGTTCTTCTTTTAACGAAGAAATGTCGTCAAGTTCTGATAATACTGGTGCTTTAGCAGCATCCACACTAATCTCTTCCTCCATAACTGCACCGGCCTCTTGTTGCTGTTTGCTTACGTCATGACCCTGCTGCACCCCAAAGTACTGATTGGTCCTGTCACTTTCTAACTGGGCCTACACTGTTGAGATGGGAGCTTTGCAAGATGGATTCGCTGGTAACAAACACGGAAACAGGCGAATCCATCTGCTTTGCAAGGTTAGGCGAAGGCTGGATTCTACGACGGAGTATTAGGACCACACGAAGAAAAAAAAAGTAAAAGAATAAAATTCTTTTTTTTATATTACGAGAATAAAGTCATAATACTATGAGAATAAAAGTTGTAATATCATGAGAAAAAAAGTCGTAATATTACGAGAATAAAGTCGTAATATTACAAGAAAAAGTCGTAATATGACGAAAATAAAGTCGTAGTATTACGAGAAAAAAAGTCGTAATATTACGAGAATAAAATACTACAAGAAAGACAGTCTGCTGCGGTGCCGCGGCTCTACGACGGAGTATTGTCCTGATTCTGATAATACTTTGATGCTGATGTGCCAAAAGATTAAGTATTTCCTTATTTGTGAAACCGATACTAAAGTATAGCTTCACAAGATGCTCAAAATTGCTCATTTTAATGGAGACTTTCTTTCTTGTAATATTTTATTGTCGTAATATTATGACTTTTTTCAAGTAATATTCCGACTTTTTTCTCGATATTTTACAACTTTTTTTCTCGTATTATTACGACTTTATTCTCATAATATTATGACTTTATTCTTGTAATATTACAACTTTTTTCTCATTATATTACAACTTTATTCTCGTAATATTACTATTTTTATCTCGTAATATTAAGACTTTATTCTTATAATATTATGACTTTATTCTCATAATGTCGAAAAAAAAAATTCTTTTTTTTTTTTTTTTTCTCTTTGTGTGGCCCTAATACTCTGTCGTAGGATTCACTCCAATGCCAGATGGAATGATTAACAAACTCATGAAACTGAAGAAGAAATACCGGGACAGAAAGAAAGACTTATGGTCTTTACAAACTGGGTCTGTTATTTTTGGATGCTTTTTTTTTTTTTTTTTTTTTTTCGGATCTGATATCCTTTAACTATCAACTATTTGGGGTAAAACATATTTCAAAGCAGGATTTTAACTTGTAATGTATATTTTTAGTAATATGGAACTTGTTTTTAACTATTTTGTTTCCCCACTGTACCTAATGGTTAGACTGTTTAAATTAGTTAATTAATCCGTGGACTATTCAAAGTGTGGTTTGAGAAAATGCTGCAAAAACTTTCTAAACTTTTAGAAAAGGTTGTCAAATTAATGGAATTCAATTCAATTCAATGAAAAACACCATCAATGTCTTTTGTTGGAAAGTGAGCGGTGCAGATTAGACATGACTCTAACATGCTCTTCATGCATCAGTTTTTATAACTTTGAGATAAAAACTTGTTAGACACTAGAAATGCTGACTCACCTTTGCATTTTTGTGGAAAGTTATTTCACAAAGCTGCAGCAGTTTATTTCTGCCATCCTCTCCTGTTTAATACAGACGTGAGGACTCTGAATCACCGTGTGTGCGTGCAGATGCCTTGAGTGTGTATGTGCGTGTTTGCTCTATCTGATTGGTCGCCAAAGTCACGTGACACAGAAAACAGTGCAGCATCGGACTTTTGGCACAACAGACAGACGAGAGTGACTGCAAACAACCAGAAGGGGTGCATGGTTAGACGTTTTTTTAACGTAGTCATTTAATATCGATACTTTTAAAACCTACTCGATACCAAATGAGTACTTTGTAAATATCGATATATCGATACTTTAGGCACGATACGCCCACCACTAATCATCACTCACCCATTGAAATGACTTGGACCGATGCGAAATTTCACATAAAATCGAGCTTGTTTCGAAAAAAAAAAAGACAGATGAAAAGTTTGGTGTCAGTGTGCAAGCTTGATTAGAACAACATGAGCTCGATTTTCATTTTTTTTACATGCGAAAAATTCGGAAGGAAAAAAACAGACGCAGTGTGCAAAGGCCTTTACTGTGATAAATGTCCCTCACACCCTCCCAGTTTGGTTCCACTTAAACTGAAGTGAACGTGGGCTGGTTCGTCAAAAAGCATAAAAATTCTGGGTCTCCTGAACGGAGCCAGATCTGTGTCTGTCTGGAAGCACTAGCCAGCAGTCCGATGGCGTTATTTCCATGACCTACGATGCAATGTCAGGAAACCAGACTCTCTGGTTAAGCTTTGCACTCCTACAGAAGCATGGTGTGGGTCTTTTTCTTTTCTTTTTTTTTTTGTCTTTTTTTCTGGATGCTTTTGGATCCCAAGCCACCAGTTCAGAACCACTGACCTAGAGTAACAATGTGAAACCAAAAGAAGCGGCATTCAGAGAAGGCAGCACTAAAATAAGGTTGTCGATACCTTAATTGTTTAAGTCGTTGGGCAGAAACATCACAAAGATTCCTCTGTATCTGATGAGGAGCCAATCAGGCTTGAAATTGGAGCATTTACGTTCTTGCAGGGCCAGTTCTGATTCTGAAACAGATCCAGGGTAGATCTGAAGCTTTATGCTAAGTTAACTGTGTGTAATCCTGCTCAAATAAACCAAACAGGAGGTATAAAGTGGCTTCTCATTGTTACATCACCTCTAAGCTGAAGTTTTTAGTCTCTTTAAAACTCTGTGATAGAATCAAATACCTTTTAGTGAGACCCCTCCCCTGGACCAGGACCAGACCCTCTATCCCACATCTTTATCTGATGACATCAGAGATATGTGGGATCCCTCCCGACCCTCCCGCTGCCCTCAGGTCCAGATAGCATTGATAGCCTGCTGCATACTGATGTTAATGCTAATGGGGAATACCGGGGCTGGTTGGTGCCTGACAGCTGATAACAGATTGTGGAGGAGGAGGAGGGTGATGTTGGGGTGAATGATAAATGTGTGTGTGTGGAGGGAAAGTGAGGTGGAGTAAAGGTCAGGAGGAATGTGAGGTGTGGCTAGTCGCTCATTAGTCTACGTCACAGCAGGGATACATTACTGAAACATCAGCTCTCATTTACATTTAAATTTCTGACTGTTTGGTGAATGCTCCGCTCTAAAATGACCTCATCAACAAAGGAGAGACTTGAGTTTAACTTGATTCAAGTGCTAAAGCTGCCTACCAGCACTACACATCACTACGTAAGATCAGATTGATTTAGGTGTAGTAAATCTGTATTTTTTCAGGCTGAGATCATTTAAATTATTTGTTTGAATCCTAACTTCATTCATTTTTATATTTTGATCTTAGTGTAACTCTGTAAGAGCACTCTTGGTTACTGTTGGCTGGTGAAACTGATTTATGACACATGCAGAATCACTGTTTATATTCAGCCTCGGTCTTTGTTGTACCAGTCCCACAGCAGACCGTGTCTCAGAATCCAGCATAAACTAGTTTATATGCTAGGCTATAACTAACTAGCAGTTAGTATAAAAATGTGAACTTATCCTTATTAAGTCATAGAATCTGAAAAAAGTAAGGAGAAAAAATAACTAGATAAAAAGTCAGGAATGTGGGAAAAGAAATTAATTTGTGTTTTAATTTCATATTTTCAAATTTGGATTTCACAATTAGGGCTCAAACTTAGTATTTTGACTTTTAATTTCATACATTGAGCATTTCAGCTCATAATTTTGACTTCTTGAGCTTTAAGATTCATAGTTTTAAATTTTGAGTCATATTTGGACCTTTAAAACCAATTATTTTGTATTTTATCTGATATTTTCAACTCCTACCTTTGACTTTTTAATCCCATAGTTTTGACTTTTAATGTCATTATTACAAATTTTATTTCATATTTTGACTTTTTAAACTCGTGATTTTGACTTTCTATCTGCATTAAAAAGTTTTATTTGTTTGTTTAAAAAACATTATTTTTCAATTTCATGTTTTGACCTTTTTGAGCTTTTAAACTTATCTTTTTAACTTTTTAAATTTCAAAATCATTCACCATTAGTGCTAAGTTTTCTTTTTTTTTTTTCCATATTTCATTACTGGTGAAACAAGGTTGGCAGTTTATAAACACATTTTTGCCACTTAAAGCCCATTCTTTGTCAATTTTAAACCCTTTCCACCTCTTTTTTCTGCCTGTTTTTTTAACACTTCTAAACCAAATCTTGCCACTCTGCGCCTATTGTTGGCTTTGTTGACCCATTATTGCCATTATTAACCCCTCTTTGCCACTTTTTACTCCACATTTCACAATTTAATATGCCCATTTTTCTAGTTTAACCCAGTTCTGCCTATTTCTGCCTCAGCTAATCCTTTGTTGACAGTTTATATCAATTTTTCATCCCATATCCGCCTATTTTTGCCACTTTAATGCCATTTCAGCCACTTTTTAATCCTTTCTACCATTTAATATGCCCTTTATTGCTACTTTACCCGTTTTTGCCATATATATGGTTATTTTCGCCACTTTTATCCAATTTTTGGCACGTCTAATCCATTTCTGCAACTTTAAAAATCCAATTTCACCACCTTTCCCACCATTTTTTTTTCCCATAATTAATCCATTTTAGCCACTTTTACCATATTTTCATTCTGTTTTTAACAAAAAGATTTACATCTTTAAGAGGGCTACTTATTACACAACTGAATTAAAACAATATTTGTTTCTTTGATAAGACTGGATATTATTCAGGTACTGCAGCTTAACATTACAGTGGACCATGATTTTGCTGGCCCCCAGTTTGGCTGGGGCTCTCCCATTTTTCCACCTAATGGGCGGCCTTGTCTGTACATGACTATTCTTGAATGTGCATGGCTGTGTTCAGCCACCCTCAGGTTCAGTGGGGTCCCCGGTCTCTGGCACCTTTATTTTGGGGGTTGTTGGCTGAAAAGGTTGAGAACCACTATTGTAGAGTATGGTGGTTCTGCAGATTTAATCCTGTGCAACATTGTGCTGTTTTCAGGATTCCTCATCAGAGTTATCAGATATGTTGGGTTTTGAGTATTTTAGAAATCAACTGACCTACGAAGTTCCTGAAACAATAATGCAGTTTTATCCATGTGAAAGTTTCTGCACCTTTCTTGAAACTGTAAAACGTAAATCTCCAGCCTGTTTGTGGTCTCTTCATCCAGACTTGCAGACTATAGACTCCCACACTGACTGGTGTGCTGAAGCTCCCATTGTTGTGTGTTTGTGTTAATCATTACCTGCGATGTTCGCAACACAATGGGGCGAGCTGGGAGTACGGGCTTTGTGATGCAGGAGGAGCGCTGCTGCCAAAACACAGAGCTGAAAGAGACGAGAAAGGGGGAGAGAAAGGAGTAGAGAGGGGAGGGGGAGGGTCCCATTGCAGGAGAGCTGCTATTAAAACATGTCAATGATGGTGCGGTGCTGCTGTCAGTGCTGAAACAGGCTGAGAAACCTGCAGATACACAGGAATGTATCTTATACTGCATAGATTCAAGTGCCTAAACATGGTTAGCAGAGTCTTTCTGGCTCTAAGACTTAAGTGTACAAATTAGAAAGACAAACATACAATTCTTTTCCATCTGATGAATTGGTGCAGCCAGAAAGCAGAGTGAAAAAAGGTGTTTCACCCTTTCATTGATTTTATAAATAAATCATGGTCAGCATGACTTGTCTTATTTGTTAAAAAAGGGGAAAAAACCCTCTTTAACCTCCTGAGACCTGAGCCTTTGTTTGGAATGCATTTTTATTTTCTCCCACTTATTTGGGATAAATACGGTCTGATAAGTTAAAATATCAGTCTTGAACAGGAAATTCTAGGAAATTTTCCTCTCCAAAACCCAAAGAATTCCATAGTAAAAAAAAAAAAAAAGGCTTTGAAAATTCTTAGGGTATCTCATGAAAAGTACCCAAATATTTCAAGCAAATTCTTCAAATACTTAAGTAAAATCCACCTTAAATCTCTTGACAAATTCTGGAAATTTTCAAAACCATTCTCCAAAACTCCTAGAGAATGATGGAAACATCACAAACCCCCTAAAGTTTTCTAACAAAAATGCTGAAAAATTCAAAGGACAATCCTGAACCCCAAATTCACGATCCAGTTTCCCCAAAATTTGGTAATAATTTCCCCATATTCCTATGAAAATGAATTAAAAATTGAAATAAATTCAAAGCAATGAAACCCTACACAATATACAAACTGATCCTCTTAATTTCCAAAAAAAAAAATCTTTGATAACTTCCCCTAATTCCCTAAAATATCCAAACTGTAAAATTACCCCAGCATTTCAAACAAATACCTTAAGCTTAAATGGACATTTTGGACAATTCTGACATCAATTCTAATACCAGAAATGATTGCTATAATGCAGGAAAGCCTCTTTGCCACTCTCCCATAAAGCTTTGATTGGTGAAGAACCCGGCCAACTGTGTTGTCTGCAGAGTCTCTCCCATCTCAGCTGCTGAAGCTTGAAACTCCTTCAGAGGAGTCATAGGTGTCTTGGTGGACTCTCTCACTAGTCTCCTTCTTGCACGCCCACTCAGTTTGTGATGACGGTCTGATCTGGGCAGATTTACACATGTGGCATATTCCTTCCATTTATTGATGATGGATTTAACTGAAATTTTTTTTTTGCACCCCCCCCCCCCCCCCCGACTTATACTTTTCAGTAACCTCTTCTCTGAGTTGCTTGGAGTGTTCTTTTGTCTCTATAGTGTAGTGGAAGCCAGGTATACTGATGAACCAGTGACTGGACCTTCCAAACACAGGTGTCTTTACACTAAAATCACTTGAGACAGATTCACTGCACTCAGGTGATTCCCATTTCACTGATAGTGAGACTACTAGCACCAGTTTGCTCGACCTCTGTTGAATTAGGTCAGTCACTCTAAAGGAGGTAAATATTTATGCAGTCACTCATTTTACATTACATATTTGTATTTAATTGACATTACTTTGTAGAAATCTGTTTTCACTTTGACATTAAAGACATTAAAGAGGGGTTTTGTATTTTTTGGGGTCAAAAAAGCCAGATTATATTGAACATGATTAGTTTATAAAATGAATAAAAGGGTAAAAGATCCAAGGGATTTTTCTGTATGTCTCAGCAGAAGGATCCAGTTTTTTCAACAGCCTCATGTTAAGTTTAGCATAGACATTTTCCTGCAATTTGCTGATTGATTTCAAGCATTTATTGTCATAGGTAAAGATGAGAAACCCTACACAAACTTTTTTCATGTGTAGTCTTCTTCATGTCCGTTTATGTCTATGATTACATTTTTCGTCATGTACTTTGTACTTTCAGAGAGATAGACCAAACTGAAAAGTACAGTAAAGTGAATTCTAGTTTGTTCTTGCAGTAAAACTTGTTCATTAAAGTTTGTAAAACAAGAGTCTTTCACTAACTCTGCCTCTCCCAGCTCTAGCTGGAGGCTCAGGGAGACATGTAGTTACTAAACGCCGAGTTTTCTCCCCCACACACCTCCACAGAGCCAGCTGTTTACATGAAGATGGATATCAATGACAGCCACTGTTTTCCCTCGCCTCTCCTCCCTTTCTTCTTTGGTTCTCTAATCACATCCAGCAGGGGAGTCCCGTTCTCCCCCCTCTCTCACACAGAAGGCTGAACCCTGCCTGAACCCTGCCGCTTTAATTAATCTCACTGACTTTGTTAATTATTTGTTTGGCTGGCTGACTGCCTGTGTCTGTGTGCGTGAACACGTCCCTCTTTGAAGTATTTGGGAAGTATGCCACGGCTGAAATAACCCCGGCTCTGATAACCCCGGGCAGAGGAGGAGGATTCCCTCTTTTCTCTCTCTGTTACGTCACTTTTTCCTGCTTACAGCGAGGACTTCTGACATGATTTGCATTCATTTGTTTTTGTTTGTTTTTCCGCGGTGCTGCAGTGATTTCATACGACTGCTTTTATTCTCAACATGAAATGGAAAAAACAGACACAAAGGTTGAGTTAATGTTTGGAAATTGACTTTTTTACCAGTCTGTTTGTGAGTTTGTGATGTTTGAGGGAGAAAGTGTCCAGGTAACCAACTAATTGGTGTTGATTGTCAATGATTTCCAGAACAACAGATGTGTTTACCACCAACAAACAAACACATGGTAACCTCTATTAATGATTGGAGTTTGGTTAGGCATTAGATCAACTAAGTTAGGGTGCACTATCTGTACCCAGGCTAACCTTGCAAAGCAGATGGATTCGCCTGTTTCCGTGTTTCTAACTGGCGGATCCATCTTGCAAAGCTCCTGTCTGAACAGTTTTGGCCCGGTTAGAAAGTGACAGGACCAATCAGCGACGAGGGGGAGTACTTTCGTGTTGTGACATAAGCAAGCAGCGAGAAAAGGCCGGTGCAATTATGGCAGAAGACATTAGGGTGGATCCTGCTAAAGTGCTAGTTTTATCAGAACTTGACGACATTTCTTCGTTAAAAGAAGAACAGAGAACAGCAGTGAGTTGTTTCCTTTTCAAAAATGACAAAAGTCGGGGAGCAGGTGGCCTAGTGGTTAAAGGCGCTCCACATGTACGCGGGCGGCCCAGGTTTCGAATTCGGCCTGAGGCCCTTTACCACATGTCTCTCCTCCACTCTTGACCCTGTTTCCGACTCTATCCACTGTCCTCCTCTATCTAATAAAGGCACAAAAATAAATCTTTAAAAAAAAAAAGACAAAAGTCGTGTACTGACATGTCTACAGTTGCCATGGTTTGCGTTATTCAGCTCTCTACGGAGTTTAGCCAACTCGTCGGTAGGGGCGCACCTCAGTTTGGGGCTACAACGTCACGTGTTATGTTGCTTTGATTGGCCCATAAAGATGTGACAGACAGAACATTCATCCAATCACCCTTCAAGTTTTTTTTCAAAGGCTTTGCCCTATCCCAAACACCGTGTATGGAAGGTTTACCAGATGGATGTGTGAAACAAATCCATCTAGCGTGTCAGGTGATACCCAGGCATGATTCCCCCTTTAGTCCCAAGTTTAGAGTTTGCTCCAAAGGGATGTTTGCAACATAATAAAGTAGTTTTTAATGCTATGTTGGCCTATCCAAGAACCGTTGTTTGCCTACAATAGCTTAATCCAGAGGAGACGTGTTTTAATTATACAAATCTCAGTAAAACTGCAGTAAAATCTACATTTCTAATGCTTTTCTATAGCTGTCTACAAGCTGGATATTTGAGTGCATTGCTCCATTAGAATAGTTTGTCTCTTGTGTTGCTATCACATTAGGGGCCTGGTCCTGGATCTGAGTACACTTGAAGGGGTTTACCATTACACAGGGCCGCTTGGCTTGACTTGGTTTAACTCAGCACAACAGGGGATTTACTTTTCCACTGCAACCGAGTGACCTGTTGGAGGGCGTGTCTAGAGCTGATGGCACAGCTATGTTCACACTCCAGGCCTTAATGCTCCATTCTGATCTTTTCTGATCTGATTTTTTTGTTTGCCTGTTCACACTGCAGTCAACTTCCAAAAGATCAGATATGGATCTGATTTAGATCCACATTTAAAAGTGGCCTGTTTCTGATTTGAAAAAGTCAGATTCAGTGTGACTTGTGCTGTTCACACCGTCATAAAAAAAATCAGATACGAGTCACAAGTGAGCAGAAAATTCAGATTCAGGTCACTTTTAACTGCAGTGTGAACGTAGCCTTTGAGCCCTCCTTGATCTCATCCATAGTCTGACCTCTGCACTGTCTGATCTGATTGGCTTCACATCTTTAAAATCGAAAATCTAACTGTAGACTGAAGGCGCCGCTATTTTCACATTTTCTCTCTCTCTCTTTGTATGATCAATAAACAATAACTCATGCTTAGCATCAAAAGGAGAGTTTCCCTGCATAGAAGTTAAAGACCAGTCTTCTGATGATTGATTTTTGGGTCTCTAGATAGCAGAAAATGAGCACAATCACATTTTTCAATAGGGTGAAAAGAACTGCATGCTTTACAAGGGCCAGTTAAATTAAAGACTGTCTCTATCATGGGTTAAATGTTGTGAACATATCAAGCATTTTATTTTTATAAAGTCTGGAATTTGTCTATGGGAAAAGGAAAGGGTCAAACCTTTGTTATTAGTAGGTGCCAAAAAAGTTGTAATCCTGGATTTACTCCTGGTCCATCCTGATCTCACTCGTAAGTGTGAGAACTCAGGCCATGTGCAACTATCTGACCCTATGAACACATAAATCTGGAGTTTTGGTTGTATGTCATAAATGTTTCAGTCGCACAGTAAATGCTGAGATTAGACTACCACTGTTACAGAGTTGTAGCCAGTCCTAGCAGAGGCAGGGATAAAATGGATCACCCAGAATGGGTAACCCCCCCTCCCCATCCAGCAGCGTGCTTGAAGGTGGGTTTGGGTTGCACTGGCCCTCTAGAGCAGTGGTTCTCAACTGTCCTGGCCTCAAGACCCACCAATTTTCAACAACGCATGTTTAGTTAATTGAATATATTGCAATTTGGAGCATGATTGGACCAAAACACCTGATATAAAGAAGAAAAGGGGACAAAACTGACAAATTTTATACCCTCTTTCCCGATCATTATGTGTCCACTTTTGCCAGTTTTCCACAGAACTTGTGAAATTACTTCATTATTATGGAAAAGCAGCCATTTATTACATGAAGAGAAATTAGTTGAAATATTGATCATACATTTAAATTTACCCTATTTCACAGTAAAACAGGGTAAAATTGAAGGCATTGATGCACGTCCAATAAGGACTTCAAGACTTTTGCCACCATTTATTTTTTCAGACACCTAGTTGCGACCCACTAAAACTACTCTGCGACCCACTTTTGGGTCCCGACCCACCAGCTGAGAACCACTGCTCTAGAGCAGGACCATTCTAGCGAGGCAAAACTTGTGATGGAAAAGTAAATCAGCACAGCTTGGTTTGCCTCTGTGCAGCCACTGGTCTGTTTGGTCAGCGTAATGGTTTGCAACAACTTGGACATGTGGTCTTTGCTATGCAAATGTTATATGACTTCCTTTACAGATGACCTCAAGCTGTGGGCAACCAACATCTCCTTTCACCTCAAGAACTATCATATCCATGCAGCGCGGGTTCGTTTCATCGTTTGAGCTGCACGTAAATATGGAAGTACAGAGGGGGATGTTGTTGGCGTCTCAAAAATGATTTCAAAATATCCATGGTGGCTGGAAGGACTACTTTGCCGGCATAAAACATAAACATCTGTCCGTCAGGTCATGACCCAAGTGATTGCCATGGCATCTTCTTCTTCTTTCCTCAGTCTCATCGATTTCTGACTGGTGTTCTTTGCTGACTTTCACTTATCGTTGGTATTATGTGACTGCAAACAACCCATAGACAGGCTGCAGTCCTCAGTGCACAGGTTGCAGGTCCAAATCCTGATCCTGGTGTGGTTTGGTGCATGCATCCCCTCTGTCTCTTCGCCCATAGTTCCTCTCTCTCTTCAGCAAACGCCTGACATCTTTGCTCAGAGATACAGTTTGCTTGCTATCCTTCCTGCCATGTGCGTGATTATTTTTCCTCTTTAGCAGTGAAAACTTACCATTAGCAATGAACATAACCCTGCTAGAAGAAAGAGATCTGCCTTCACACTTGCTCAATTCCACAACTACTCAGTTCAACCACAACATTCCAAGCACAAGGCCTTCATCCTGAGGTGTCATCACCTGATGTGCAAACAACCAGCCATTTTTGGAGCAAACATAATCCACTAATCAAGAAGATTTCCTGCAGATTTCCTGTTGAGAAGACTTGAGTGCAGGTTTTATTTTGGGAACACATAACCCCTATCTGCTCATGTTTCATGTAAACGAACATCTCCTTATTCTAAAATACAACACTAAGTTGACCTGCAGCGGCTGCATGTTTGAGAGGCCCTTTTTAGGCTCTTTATGCACATGTGTGTTTTGTTACAGATAGTTTGGCTGGCATTGGAAGCATCGCTGCCGTCCAAACACACCGTGTGATAGACCCAGGATGTACACGCAGAGACATGTTTGGTTAACCTCAACACTGGAGCTTGAGCGAACGCAGACTCCCGGCTGCAGCAGCGCGGAGGAAATCCGGTAACGTGCTACATATGGAGGGTATTATTCATGATTACAGTTCAATAAACAGAGAGAGAGGATGGAAACGGATCTGTGGTCTGAGTCTTCCTCCTGAACCTCCTCTGTCTTCTCTCCGCTGACTCTTCTTTCCTGTCTTCTCTCATGTATGATTTCTTCCTCTTCAGGATATTGTTCTGATATCAGATAAAACTGCTTCCGCAGCTGTTTAATAGTGACGTTAAATAATCTATCTGGATGTCTTGTTGTCAAGTTCCTCTTGTTTATCTCATTTTATTTCCTTTTTATGTGATTTAGGCTTTACATAACCATTGCATATCCAACCAATTAAGGCCCAAATCACTCTTTTCTTCATTTGTTTTTACTTATATTAATATGTAGGGGCAAGATATCTAATAGTTTTACCTATTTTTGTCACACTGGGTTCTTACTGGTGAAGAAAAGCTTCCTGGTACGCGGAAGCATCCAACAGCTTTTCAGGAGAAGAAAGGCAGCCTGAGCTAAAAAAAAAAACAATATCACATGCTTATTCAGGTACACACGGCATGCACACGCCAGTTTCACTTTGGGTACAAACTTGGTGCACGCAGTCCACCAGCTTTGTAGTGCAGAAGGTAGATGACAGCAGGATTACCGTGAGGATGAACACACAGACATGCAGAGTTTATTCTGAATGACTTCTGTGTCAAAGTATGGTGCAGAGGCTGGAGAATAAGTGCAGAACATAAATATTCTAAGTCAGTCTTTAGCTGTGATGTCAGCTGTGTGTGAGCTGACATCAAGAAATTAGACATCAATAAATTTAGTACAAGTTCAGTCAGACTAACAGGATTATTTGCCTCTTAACACCACAGTTTCAGTTTGACTAAAAGCTTTTGCACACTGAGTCAGTTTGTCCAAAATTCTGCAGCAAAAAACCTCATGTTGTGTAAATCATTTTTGCACACTGCCGCCAAAGCTTTTTTGTTGCCCTTTTTTCCAGAACAGGTTCAGTTCTTTGCGTTTTTCACATCAGTCCAAGTCATATAAACGGGGGATTGATGTTTCAGACCGGCTGCTGCTGCTCCCTCCTCTCCTCACACAGAAACCTCTCTGTAAACACTGGGAATTCTTCGTCTATTATGAGGATATCAACCACAGAGCATAATCGATAGCCAAAGTTTGTCCTCACAACCATGTAACAAAGATTGAATTAAAAATCTCTCAAGCTTGGCACACCATCATATGTAAGCCCATTTCTGCCACTCAAAGACGCTGAAGGGAAAATGAATCTGTATTTAAGTTTGTTGTATGACAGGTCATTGTGTTATGAACCTCTAAGTTTATCAAATTAAGCTTTAAACCCATGAAAAATGAGGCAGTAAAATCTGCTCCAGGATGGTGTGAGTGTGTCTGTTGAATGAGCTGAAGCCACACCCACTCAGGAGAAATACAATCATCTCAGATTAAAGACCCTGTAAAGTGAAATCCAAAGTTTTGTCTTAGCACTCTAGATATGTTGGAATATGTTTGCTGTAAACATGTGAAAACACTGAGATCTACATGTGACTGAATTCTGGTTTTAGACTGTTACAAAGTTTTTCACCTTTTTCTGGCTTGGTTTCATGTGGGTGGGGCCAATATGTGGGATCATGATGTCATCAGTCCACGGTAGGGAATGACCCCGCCCCTCTAACACTACAATCTAAAATCACAGAGCAGTTCATCTCAGTAGTGTGTTGTTAGCTGATGGCACTGCCTTTATTGAAGGTTAACAGTCAGTCAAATGCTGTTTTTCTGTTCATTGTGAGGTAAATTTGCCAAATCTATCAGCCACAGTGGTCTATGGATCTAGATCCAGTGTTCAGTCACATGTAGTTCAGTGTTTTCATGTTGACAGCAAACATATTCCAACATATCTTTTGGATTTCATTTTACAGGGTCTTTAACAAAGAAAAATGGGAAAAATAGCCAATTCTAAAAAAACAAAAGAATCCTAAGTCATAATTATTAGGTAACAAAGTCAAACTTATGAGAAAAAAAATCATAATTATGGGGAAAAGTCATAACAATGAGACAAAAAGTCATAACAATGAGACAAAAAGTCATAAGTCTGATATAAAAGGTCATAATTGTAAGGTAAAAAGTCATTAATGTGGAAAAAAGTCAAACTCATGAGAAAAAAAGTCATAATATAAGTCAAACTTAATGCACAAGTAAGAACTATGAGATAAAAAGTCGTAATAAAAAAGTTGAACTTATGAGAAAAAGAGTAGAAAAAGTCATAATTATGGGATGATTTTTTTGTCTCATAATTATGATTTAAGATCCTTCACCTCTTTTCTCTTCCCAGTTTGAAACAATTTGCTATGGTTGATTAATTTTTGCAGGAAAAAAAACACATCTGAATCGGTGTGTAAGGTTCAAGTGCATGGATTTTTTTGGGAGTATGGAGCGAAAAATGCATCTGAAAATGACAGACTCAGTGTTTAAATACTTTACACAACAATTCAACTTTATTCCTGTGATATAAATGTACTGCATGTAAACGGAGAACTCCACTCACAGCTGCCACCTGTTGAGTTTAGTGAGAGAATCTTCTTACTGCAGGCTCAGGTGTGTGTGCCTGATTATCCTCGATCAAGCCAGGTGTGTGAAGTCTACCTGTCCATAGATACCCTGTAGGTTCCAGCTTTTTGTGCTGACCCATTATCTCACCATCAGAGGTGGTGAGAGGGTCGTTGTGTGTCTTTCTCTGTGAGTACAGGTGAGGGTCTGCAGAAACATAGCAAGAGCCTGTAGGCTTCTGTCAGGCTGCTGCTACCTTCAGTGTTGGACATAAAACAGGAAGGATTGCAAGATAAGATGTAAAAAACAAATAGTAAGACCCTGACACTGCACACCTTCATATCAATGCTATGTTAGCTGAACACATTTATTATATAAATATGCAGAAAGGAGTATCACGCCGCTATGCAATCATGGATAACTTCCCTGAATAGTTCCTCTAGCTTCATACAGCTGCTCACTGTGACATCTTTCAGATATTTTAGTATGAAGCAGGTGGAGAAAATATGGCATAAAGTCGTGATTTTTAAAAACAGGTCATTTAACAGAGCCATGAATAGAGATAGAAGTAGTAAAGGTCCATTTTACAGTGACTAAGCCACACATGTGAAGTCAAAGTTGATTATTTTTGTGCTTTTACCAACAAGAGAGGAACTCTCCACATCCAGCACAGAGACCTTTCCGAAGACCCCCTCTGGACCCACCAGGTCTGCCCTTTAAGGAGCCCTCAGGTCTTTTCTCCTCCGCCTCTGCAGCCTGCTGCTGTGAGGACATCAAAGGTCTCAAACGCAGTGTCACAGTAGCTTTTACTAATGGATCCGCCCTCTCTAATGGAGCAAGAAGAGAGTCACCTCCTCCTCCTTCAACAGCCACGCTGCCCCGCTCTCTGGTGAATGAACTCAACCCTACATGAAGTCTCAGATGGGCGTCCATGGACTGAAAGCATTTAACACTGAATACTTAGATCTGGTACTAAAGGAAAAGAGTAAAATTCCCCAGAGTCGAGGTAAATCATCAACTCAGAAGTTTATTTGAAAATATCTTTCCTGTGTCTTGCTTCTTTCCACTCACTCATGGGTTAATTTTGTATTAACATACAAACATCTGCAAATTCCCTCAATGTACAGGAACATGCAGTCTGTACCTGCTGCCCTGGCCTGTTTGGTCAGTGTATGAACAGATGTGATCGAGTTGGTGGGGAGGAGAGGGGGATGGAAGCATGAGGGGGCCTTAGGGTGATGGTTGGGTTAAGAGGAGGCTAAGCAGGGGATGAAGGAAGGCTTTAGATGAAGAGGCTAAGAGAAGGGGAAAAAAAGAGGAGCTGGAGGCCTGCCTGGAAGGAGAGAGGGGGGATCTGTGACTCCTGCTGCTCCTTCCCGTCCCCCCTCATCCAAAGTAACATCAGCCACCATCCATTCGTTCCTTTTTATACCGCAGAGTCAGCAAAAGGTCACACAATGAGTTTACAGTCAACTCAAACTGCACATTTGTGACGTACTCATCACATTTAGCTGAAATTTGAGCAAATGATTCAGAAATTGTCCATATTTCTGGAGAACTGATCATAAATGAGCAGCTTGTAAGTATAAATAATGCTAACATCATCTGTAAAAGAACAAAGTAAATATTTCTGCTCATCTGATGTCCTCTATGAACCGCTTGAAGCTTTGGCAACCTTAACCAACAAAAATCTTCCATGATTTTTATGATCCAGTGAACTTACTATAAACCATCTGAAAATATGACTGATCTCCAGTCTGTCACGTGAATATTATCTGTCTCAATTTCAAAAAAGCCCCTAATATTGGTAGTAAAATGGGCAGGTACATTTAAAAAAAATTCATGACAAATTTTCTTAGCACAGACATTTCTTCTTTGTCCGAATGATCTAGTTTTTTCCTGCACAGTCCAAACAGACTGCTGCTATAACAAACAGCAGGACTTACATGATGCAGATGTGCCAAGTATGTAAACAGAGAGGCAGCAGGCCAAAGACACTGAGGTGTACTTCAGTTCATTCTCAAACAATCACCAGGGCTTCATGTTGGAACTGGAAAAAAAAAGAAACCCTGACATAATCGGACAGATTCCCCTAACTGGATATATATTTGTATCTCTCATATGTATACTGATACATATCTGCAGTTTGAGTAAATCTGAGCTTAGAAACTCACCAGGGGGCCGCCATGTTTTGGTCCGCACCGGTAGTGTGACGTCATTTGGTCAGAGTGCTCCTTACCTCGAACTTCCACTGGGTCCGTCTCCGGTCCATCAGTCTCGCTGTAGTTTGACTGCATGCCCAGCTGTCCGTCAACAGCAGTGCTGGACTGACACTCAAGACTGAGGACTTTCATTGTAGTTACAGAATCACACCTAGACTTGCGAGTAGAAAACATAACAAACACAGGTGAAGCTATTGTTCTGAACTGCAGGAGTAGGATGAGCTTGCTTTGATTTATCTCTGTTTTGTCCTTTCATGCAGATCTTTATACTTCTAGCATGGGTCAGTAACCCTTTACAAATAATTGCACTTCCTCTTTCTCCTCTGACCTGTTGACTACAGACTCTGCTATGCCCCATTATGGCTTTATGTTGATGTAGTGAAAGAAAATATGGTCTGGTATTTGTCAGATGGTTTCAGCGCAGAGGAATTTTTCCTGCAGGGACTTAAGTGGACCGCGGAGTGTGTGGCTAAAGACGAGCCCGGCGGGACTAAAGCCTAAGGATTCTTGGACGGCATCAAGAGCAGCATATAACACAAATGGAAGTCCTTCATCCCAACTCTTACCTGTTTCTAAGGAATATTTCCAGAGGATAGACTTTAACGTCTGATGCCAGCATTCCAACGCTCCCTGGGATTCAGGATGATAAGGACTGGACACGGAGTGTTTCACATTTAAGGTTTTTAGGACTTGTTTGAAAAGTCGCGACTGAAAGTTTGTGCCTTGATCCGTTAGGATTACACGAGAGAGGCCAAATGTGGAGAAGAATTTGGTTAATGCTTTCACTACAGAGCTGGACCTGATTTTACACAGCGGGACAGCTTCAGGGTAGTGGGTGGTAGTGCACATAATGGTGAGTAAATACTGATTTTCAGAAAACTGACACAAACTTTCTTCTAGTTGCCCTTCTGGTTGTTCTCCACGTTGGATTTAAGAACATACGGTGTACACGTTTCGCGATGGTGGTAAAGGAGCATCAGATTTTGCTGTAAAAACCATAACAAGCTCAGTAGCTTCTGCAGCAGACACAACCCTATAATCTGCCATTGTTTTTTGGCCGGACCCACACAGGTGTCTTAAGAGAGCTACACTATGTGTGACGTAATCGTTTCAAGAAAGATGCGGTTGGCCATCCACATGGAGATGAAACGGTAGTCGTTTACGGATTTGTGCACTCTGGGACACTTTTTCAAAAAGTATCGTTTACAGTCACCCAAAACGCCATTTTCCGTGTGGATGAAACGCCAATACGACAAAAAACTTTTGCGTATATTCCTGAATTCGCCTCCGTGTGGACGGTGCCTAAGTCTTTTAAATGGGGATTGATGCATCAGAACTGCGCCTCCTGCTTCTTCCTTGCTCACTCGCTCCCCTCCCTCCTCTCTCACCCTTGCCCTGTAACATCATTTTACACCATAATTTTCCCATTGTATTTCCATGCCATCCATGGGACATAATCAGTAGTGTGCCAAAGTTTGTCCTCACAGCAACACGACAGAGATTTTTTTTCTACGACCTGGCCGTGTGCTATGACCCACGCCAAAGAAGCTCTCTGTCAGGATGGATGGACCCAGTGTGTTTTAGAAGAGTGGAAGACCTGCAGAATCATCTTGGTTATTTTTTCTGTCTGCATTACAAAATAGTATAATTTTCCCAGCTTACATAAATCAAATGCATCTGACTTAATGTGCAAGTTTCAGGTACTGGACATTCTTTTTTTGGGGGGGGGGGTAAAATACATTTGAGAAAACAGACTCAGTGTTCAAACAACTTAAGGCTTTAGAGGATCTCTAAGACACACATACATATTCCTAGAAGAGTCTGGAATGGCTGGAATTTATCTCAAGAGTTGTATTAGCATTTAAAAGTCATGCTACATGTTCTGATAGTATCGGCATGTCACTTATTTTTCCCAAATTCTTGCTTATACTAACATGACCATTACTCCACCTTTGCTTAACTATCTGTAAGTTTATATGCTTTTAAAAAAGTTGATTTTATTGTGTTATTCAAACTAAAACAGCTTTTAAAACATGTTGGTCTAACTTAAATGAACTGAAACAATTCTATAATGTAGGTTGGGGTCTGTTAGGTCGATTTAAATGCGCTCCATAAAGAAATATTGACTTTCAATTCCAGGCCTGTATTTATTTGTTGAATTATTTATCAAAAATGGCCCTTTTTGTGACTTTGGGCCCCTACCTCTGTGCACTCTCTCACTCCACATCCCCCAGATCTCTCCCAGTAATCCCCTGGATCAGGCCACCTGCCCCCCTCACCCCAGTCCTCCTCTGCTTATTAGATCAGGTCCTGTGTCAAAGAGCAGGGATCTGGGCTCTTATTGTTTGGCCCCTGATTAAGAGCTTCTCACACCGGAGGATCAGGCTTTTTCCACGGAGTGAAGGAGAGGGAGCCAGGGGTAAGAAAGAGACGAGATCATTCTTTCTCTTTGTCTGGGGGGGGGTCTTATGGGCCACATTGTTGCAGGGCTCAGAGAAGGCTTCTTTTAAAGGTAGGCTGGATTTGGGGGACAATGGGATGTTAGACGATGAGGGATTTAAACCTTAAGCTCATACTTTTCGGCCCTGTGGCCGTCTGTTTGTCCACAGCTTGGTGATGTCAGAGTCAGCCTTTAGATGTGAAGTGAGCAGCTTGGAGGAAACATCTCAATAGTGAGAGATCGATCAAATCTGAACATCTCAATCACCAGGAATGTTTGACCCCCACAGACTAGCAGAGGAATTTTACATCTAACTTAATCAGGAGCCGTTAGCATCATGCATACTGTTGATGTAATATGCAAACTTATTTTGGTCAGATTTCATTGAGAGATAAAAGTTTGATTCTGCTAAATATGGAGTTCCTCAGGATTTTATATCGGGTCCCCTAAACTTGTCTTGACATTCTTACTGTCAGTGAAGTTGTTTTATAATTTTTTAATGTGTTTTTGTTTTCTGAACACCTTTCTCTTAAAGATTTGTGGATGATTTGGCTTTTTGTTGCCTGGGAAGAAACTAAATCTCTGTGAAAGATGTTTCAAGAGAATGATTACATCTAACCTGAGTCCTGAACCACTGAACTGAGACTGGAGCTGGAAATCCAGTAAGGAGACAAAAGATTCACCACAGACATCATGTTGTGATTATTGATGCACGAGACGTATTCTTTTGATCCAGCACCGATAACCGATCATTTCCTACTCCTGATGGCCAATAATAAATCTTTTTTTGTCATTGTTTATTTCAAAATAGGTTTATTTTATGTATTTATGCTCATCTGGGATAAGAGAGGTTAATATGTAGTTAGCAACTAATTCTAACTGACATCACTCATGATTATTTAAAAAACAAAGAACAATTCTGACTTTACAACTATTTTTTTATTTCTTTTAACCCTTAGAGCTTACATGGCACAGGCACACCCCTTAAAAAATGCATGGTAATTTTTGACCCTGAAGGCCTCCCCCAACGATTGTGGGGGCGTATCCCAAGTGGCACCGGTTATTTGTCTAAATGATCTGCATGTGTGTGGTGTCAACTCAGTTGTTTTACTGCTCCAAATCGCCCCCTATCCTCCCAGACCTGTTTGATAGTCACGATTCTAGGTCGTAGTGCTCTCTGACGGTGTACCTGCAACAACCAATGACAGTGAGCTGACAGGGTAGTGTCACTTGGCTGACTTTCCAGGGTCTTTAAAGAAAAATCCGTACCAATAACTCTGGTGATGTGATTTTGGACATCTTTATATGTATTTATAATCATTTTTCAATCATTCCTGCAGTTAGCCAGTTAGCCTGCTGCTAAAATGTCTGTTTGTATCCCTGAATGCATTGCAACTGTGCTGTGACAACCAATGGGAAGCTGTTCCATTGTCATGTCATGCTTTGCAGATCAGCACATGTGCACGGACTTTGAAACTGAAGAAAAAAGTTTGAATGACTCAAAATAGAGAGGAAAAAAAACACAGGGAGTCTGAAGTTTTTCCTTCAGAGCCACTGCATGGTTAACGTTGCAGAGCACATGGATACGCCTGTTTCCGTGTTTGCAAAGCTCCCATCTGAACCATTTGGGCCTGGTTAGAAAGTGACATGACCAATCAGCGTCGAGGGGCAGTACTTTCGGGCGTGGCAGAGTTGTGACATAAGCAAGCAGCAGCAAGAGGCTGGTGCAGATGTGGCGGAAGAGATTAGCATGGATTGCTATAGCGTCAGTTTTATCAGAACTTGACCACATTTCTTCATTAAAAGAAGAACAAACAACAGCATTGAGTTATTTTCTTTTCAAAAATGACAAACGTCGTGTACTGACATGTCTACAATCGCCATGATTCGCGTTATGCAGTTTTCTATGGAGTTTACTCCTTGGTAGTGACTACGTCACATGTTTTGTTGCGTTGATTGGCCCGTAAAAATGTGGCAGACAGAAGGTTCATCCAGTCACCCTTCGAGTATTTTTTCAAAGGCTCTGCCCTTTCCCAAAGACTATCGAAGGTTTACCAGATAGATGTGTGAAACAAATCCGTCTGGCGTGTCAGGTTAACTGCAAGATAAATAATGACTCAAATTCCCAATGGCACAAGGACTAGAGATAATTTTATGACATTAACAAACTATATCCTTTTTATTGTAAATTACTTAAACTAGAGCCCTGCACGGGACTCTTTCAAACCCAGCGCCAACATCTGAATTCTGAGGTGCAGCAGATGCCGCCAAATGATGGCTTGGTGGAAAATTTGGGGATTTTATAGAAAAATTGTACATATTTAGGATTTTTTCATGGTTCCAGTTTCAAACCAGTACACCCAAGATATTTTCTGAGAGGAGTCAAGAACAACCGGAGCAACGGTTTGGTGTTCAAATCAACACAGACATACAGTAAGATAACAAAACAAAAACAGTACTGTTTATTCCATCATTCTTTAAAAATATGAGCAGAGAAGACGTGTCTAGAGCAAAAAATGCAGCAGGTGTTATGAAAAATACTCATAATTCTCCAAACAGACCCACATCTAAAATGATCATTTTCCTGCTAATGCATGCCTCTGCTTATTAAAACGCCCTCTCTTTTCATGTGGAGACAGAAGCAAACTCGTGACCCTCTAAGTTCTGGACTCATATTGTAATTAGCCCGGGTTCTAAAGAAAGACGTTAGTTTGAAGGGACAGCGATGCAGCATTCCAGAGGGATTGAGAGGCCATGTGGGAAAAGCAAACCGAGGTGTTAATCTCAGCAGAGTGACTCCCCTCCCTTCATGTCCCATCATCCTCTGGGGGGATATTCTTAATCCACCAGTGTCTCCAGCATCAGCTCATTCATTCCCTGACATGAGCCAGGCCCTCCTCACCATCAGCAGATACACAAAGGGTTAATTAAAGCTGCTCAGGATGGAAGGAGAGCGGACGCCTTTTGTTTATCGGGAATTCTGATTGGCTGGATGTCAGAGAATATGTGTAGGAATGTCTGTGTGGAGAATAAAAGTAGGAATGGGAGAGATGCAGATGTCCGGCCTGCAGAGGTGGAATTTAAACAAGTGTTCGCTACTACTACCCATTTCAACCCCAACCGTGTCTTGAGATAACTTTGATTATGAATTGGGGCCCTACAAATGAAGATTGGTTGACTTGAAGGATGTTTCTTTGCATGGAAATATCTCCTGAAAATTAAACTTCTTAAATATTATTTCACTGCTATTGTTTCTTGGTGTGTGGTTTTATCAGCAGGTGTGTCTTGTGGCTGGGAGCACGGGTCAAAGGCGCTAAATAGCTCAATTTATAAAAGCAGGAAAAGCTTTCTTCACACCTGGCCTACACTCACTCATACCACACAGCCTGGTGAGTGTGTGTCCATACCTCACTATCACTACCATGTAATTCTGCGTTTTTAAAGACACACACACAGAGGTGGATTCCTGACAGAGAGCTGGTGACAGAGGAGGAAACACACCTTCCTCTGAGAGAAGAAGATGAACAGCCGTGATGATAAACATGGAGAGGAGACTCCATGGGTGTCTGCCGCTCAGTCGAGAGTAAAGAAACACCTGGGAGAGTTAAAGGACCTGCATCAGGTCACCTGAGACAACCCTGAGGTTTTTTTGTTCTCTAAAAAGAGGCGAAAAAATGAATCCCTTTTCCCATCCGATGCATCTTTCATAGCCAAATATATCACAAGATTCATTACATGCCAATGTTTTGTAATTAAACTTTTTATATTGTCGTGTTATTAACAACAAAACAAAGTGATGACAAAGTCTAAAAATATGAACACGAGAAATATTTCCAAGTTTTTTTTTTTTTTTTGGGGGGGGGGGGGGGGGGGTGTTTTAAATTCAAGTCTAAATAAAACTAAACAAAATAAAAATAAATACATGTAGGATCCGTGGCTCTGCATGGATGCGTCACTCTTACGTGCACACAGGCTGGTCAGCGCTGGTCATTAGGTGATTAAATATTCTGCTAATACCCTCATTTTCAGTGGACAAACCTCAGTGTGTGTGTGTGTGATTGGGAAGACTGAGCATCAATCAGATGCATCACTTTACATGAATTATCATTTCAGTATAAATAGGGGATTTAAACCATCATTTGTGCACCCACAAATCCCGTTTACTAACTGAGGCAGAGAGGAGAGAGGCTGTCAGGTAAAATATTTTCAGTTCTGGTTGGGTGAAACAGTTTCTATAGTTCAAAAATCTTATATAATCCCTCAAGCTAGTACTGGGTCTACCCCAGGGTTTATTCTAAGTTGGACAGGCCTGGAAGACCTCTACAGGGAGTTGACCTGGAGGCATCCAGAGGACTGAACCACCTCAAGTGGCTCCTTTGGAGATGAAGAAGTACCAGCTCTACTTGAGCTTCCCTCCAGATGTCCATTCTCCTCAACTTATCTTTAAAGCCTGTTTGGACTGGATGCGTGTTTTGCTGTTTGCATGTGACGCGTGTGTCTGCTCAGGCTCCTGCCGGTGTAGTTTTCACACAAGGCTCGAGTTTGCTGCGTTAGCCGCATTTCCCTGCTGACAGAGCCCTGTCAATTTTACCCTAATAAAGCCCCCCTACAAGCAACTTTATTCTAACCTGGCACGCCAAATGGATCTGTTTCACAGATCCATCTGGTGAACGTTCCATAGACGGTGTTTGGGAAAGGGCAGAGCCTTTGAAAAAAACTTGGAGGTTGAAAGGATGAACGTTCTGTCTTTCACATCTGTATGGGCCAATCAGAGCAACAAAACATGTGACATAGCCAAACTCCATAAACTACATAGAGAGCTGCATAACATGATCCATGGCGACTGTAGACATGTCATTACACGACTTTTGTCAGTTTTGAAAAGAAAACACTCAATGCTGTTCTCTGTTCTTCTTTTAACGAAGAAATGTTGTCGAGTTCTGATAAAACCGGCGCTTTTGCAGCATCCACGCTAATGTCTTCAGCCATAATTGCACCGGCCTCTTGTTGCTGCTTGCCTATGTCACAACTCTGCTGCACCCAAAAGCACTGCCCCTCGATGCTGATTGGTCCTGTCACTTTCTAACTGGGCTCAAACTGTTCAGACGAGAGCTTTGCAAGATGGATTCGCCAGTGGGTTTGCAAGGTTAACTTTATTCAGTACATTGTGAAAGTGGGGGCACAAGGTTATTATAGTTAACTAAAACTAACCAAATAACTAAAACTAAAATTCTAAATTCATTGTAGTTAACCTAAAGCAAATGAAAACTAAGCTTTACCAAAAAAAAAAAAACTAAAATGACCTAAAACTGTGTAGTGTAAAATAAAATAAAAATAGAGACAAAATATTCTTAGTTTTAGTCTTTGACACAACCATACTAACGGGGACCTACACCCAAGTCTTTTGAGTGTAAAATGGCCTGAATTCATTGGTTGAGACTTTGCGCGATGGTAGTTTCATGTCTGGGATTATATTCAAAATAAAAACTAATGAAAAATCCCAAACTATTATAACCTTGATGGGAGTCGGGAACTATTCAAAATAAAAGCATTCTGTACAAATGAAAGGGGTTTCTCTACAGAAATGCTCAACCAAGCTTTTAATTTGAAAGCAGAAAACCAGAGGTGTACTCATAATGTGTTTATCTTTCCTGTGACATATCCTACCAGTGTGGATACAGAAAGTTTCACTAATAGATCATTAGAGAACAACTTTTTGAAACAGGTATGTTTGAGCTTTTGGCCTTCTTCAGGGTTATCAAGACACACTTTTCTAAACATATTCTTCTCATGTGGATGTGCATATGTGCTACAACAAGGTAAATCTGTCTCTCCATTTATGAATTTTCTGTCTCTTATGGTCCATAACTGCGCACAGCGTGTGGAAAAAATAGGCGAGACCTCCATTCTCGAAATTCTCCACCCGTATCAGGCGCGTAAAACGAAGCACTCATGCCAGCAGTCTAAAAGCCCTGACTTCTTAACATGAAACCAAACTGAAAATCCAGGTGTGTCATGGGTGAGGGGCCACTCCATGATGGTGTGGGCGTGTCTGTTGAATGAAATGAAGCCACGCCCACTCAGGAGAAATATGATCCTCTCAGATTAAAAAAATTCTACAATCTGAATTGAGGAAAGCAGTCATGCTATTAGCCTGCTTTAAATGATAGACCACTGTGGCTGATAGATTTGGTAAATCCACCTCAAAATGAACAAAAAAAACAACATTTAACTGACTGTTAACTTTCAGTAAAGGCAGTGACATCAGCTAACAACAGACTGTACTGAGATGAACTGCTCTGTGATTTTATATTGTAGTGTTAGAGGGGCGGAGTCATTCCCCAGTGGGCTTGTAACATCATGAGCCCACATATTGGCCCCGCCCACATTAAACTAAGCCAGAAAAGTTGTGAAAAACTTTTGAACAGTCTAAATCCAGAATCCAGTCACATGTAGATCTCAGTGTATTTACATGTTTACAGCAAACGTATTCCAACATATCTAGAGTGTTCAAACACAAATTTTGGATTTCACTTTACGGGGTCTTTAAGGCTGAGCCCAGAAACCCTCGGGAGGAATCACATTTTGACCACATGAACCCACAACCTCATTCTTTCAGTCATTACCCAGAAATCATGACCACTGATTGAGGGTTGGAGCAAAGATTGAGTGGTAAATTGAGAGCTTTACCTTGGCTCAGCTCCCTCTTTACCACAACGGCACGGCACAACGCCTGCAGCACTGCCGATGCTGCACCAGCCTGCCTGTTGATCTCACGGACTTTCATTACTTACTGTCCAGTCTGTGGAGACCTACAATAGATTCCTTTATACCAATGCCATTTAATTAGATGTGCAGAGACTTAAAACAGGTGGTTTGTGCCTAAGGAATGCCTGCAGCAGTTGACCACGTCCAACATCTCATGCCTTACCAGAATCTGAACCAGAAGTCCTCCTCTTCCAATCCAAAATCCAGACTGCTGTCTCCACAATCCCTAAAACCCAAGTTGTGTGTTACATTAGTTAACAATCAGCTAATGCCAGGATGCAACTAACTAGAGAAACTTGCACCAGTCATACTTTTATGATGCTCCACTTTACCAGTAGGGATTAAAATTTCTTTCATAAAGATTTCAAACTGAATTTCTCTCCTCCCACTGACTTTTCCAGCTTTTCTGGGAGATTAAATCAAAAATGACTCTCCGTTTTCCCATCTCTGTCAAAAGAAGCCCGTCTCTTTCCTCCGCACCACTGCCATAAATATCTCAGTTCAGACGCTGACAGCTCAAGCTTGATTCATTTTCACGCGTGTACATATTTGGTTTGGATCCCTGTCAAAAACTATTATAACGGTCCCCCCAGGACGCCCCCTCCCCTCCTCCCTCCTGAGAGGCGTCTGCTGTCAAGACTGCTCGGATGATTTTCTGGAGTCGGGGTGTCCACATCTGTGCCTGATTACCACAACAATAAGGCCCAGCACCCCCGAATTAATGAGAAGGCATCTTCAGGCCGGGCTGGAGGACCCCGCTGACAAAGACGCTCTACAACCACTACACAAGTGTTTTTTCCTCCAGATTTATGAGAAAGAAACCTGCTACCGCTGCAAAACATCACATCGGAGGGAAAACATCCATGAAGTATGAGTAAAGACAGGATTCTCTTGTTTTACTCCAAACTGGGCAATAGATGTAAACTGGAAAATAAAATGAGGCTCAACATGAAACTAAAACAAATGTAAACGTTCGCCAGAATTAAAGGGAACCCTGGCTCCATCATTGATCTTTTCATTTTAACAGTAGTCTGTGATTCGTTGTTTTCCTGAAGTTAAATTACCAAAAAACTTTCCCATGTGTGCGGCCTGTCGTTAAGGTCACCTCCCTGAGAGTCTGAGAGGCCTTTTGTGTATAAATGTGAAATAAAATTACACAGGAGACAGACTCTCACTCAACTACTGTATATTTAAATTCCTGGTGTTTCACAGATGCTGTGAGAGCTGCCTACTGGACGTAGACAACAATGGCTCTGTGTGTGTGTGTGTGTGCATGTGTGTGCAAAGCTGGTGATAAACTTAAATACAAATGCACGAACACACCATGGCCTCGCTTCCCCATGTCAGTTTGATGCATTGGCTGTGTGTGTCCTCAAAGATTGACGTGACAAAGACACAAAAATGCAGTATGTATATGATGTGGGATTCTAGCTGGGTGTTCTTTGCTGGATTCTTGTTTTAGGATGCCACTATTTTTTTTTCTTCTGGTGAAAGGTCTGGACTGCAGGTAAACAAGTTCAGCACCTGGACTCTTGTCCTGTGAAGCCATGCTGTTGTGATGGATGTGTTATGTGGTCTAGCATCGTCTAGTTTTAATAGTCAAGGCCTACCCTAAAAGAGACGTCTAGATGGGAGCATATATTGGTCTAAAACATCTTTATACTTTTCAGCATTGATAGTTCCTTTCCAAATGTGTAAGCTGCCCACGCCATAGGCACTAATGCAACCCCATACCATCAGCAATGCAGGCTTTAAAACTGGATAGCAAGCTGGATGGTCCCTCTCCTCTTTACTTCACAGGACACGGTGTCCAAGGTTTTAAAAAGAATTTAAAAATTTGATTCATCTGACCACAGAACAGTTTTCCATTTTGCCTTAATCCATTTTATAAAAGAGCTTTGGCACCAAAAAGACAGCTGAGTTTCTTCATTGTGTTCACATATGGCTTCTTCTTTGCATGATCCAGCTTTAACTGTCAATTTTTGATGGCATAGTCAACAATGATTTCTGGAAGTGTTCCTGAGCCCATGCAGGGATTTCAGTCCAGAATCATGCCTGTTTTTAATGCAGTGGTCCCTGATGGCCTGAAAATCACCAGCATCCAACACTGACGTTTGTCCTTGTCCCTTGTGCACAGAGATTTCTCCAGATTCTCTGAATCTTTCAATGACATTTTTTAGTGAAGAGTGAGACATTCAGAGTCTTTGCAGGTTCATACTAAGGAACTTCTTTCTGACATTTTTAAACAACCCTTAGATGCAGTTTTTTGCAAATGGGTCAACCTCTGCCTGTCTTTACTCTGAGAGACTCAGCCTCTCTAAAATGCTCCTTTTATACCCAGTCATATTATTGACATATTGCAAGTAACCTAATGAGTTGTAAAATGCTCCTCCAGCTGTTTTTCATTAGTACCACTTACTTTTCCAGCCTTTTGTTGCCCTGTCTTTACTTTTTTTTAGATGTGGCACTGCCATCAAATTAAAAATGAGCTAATACTTTTCATGAAATGGTAAAATGTCTCATTTTCAACTCTGATATGTTCTTTATGTTCTATTGTGAATCAAATATGAGTTGATGAGTATTACACAGCACCCAAACTTTTTTGGAATGGGTCTTGTTAAACAGTCTTTGAATTATTTTGGATTTTTCTACTGTCTTAAACTAAGAGTAACTGACTTCCTGTTTGGTTAAGACCTGCTTTTACTTTGAAAGTAAAAAAAAGGAAGTTCAGGTAGATCGAGGATTATAACATGACGTAACGTGTTGTCCCATGATTTTGTGATCTCTAGCCTCCAGTTGCCAATGGTTACACTTTTACTTAAGTGTACTTATTAAGAGGACACGTGCCATCGGTCTGAGTAAACCCCGCCAGTACACAGCCTTTGGATTCCTCGAAATGTTACAGGCCCAATGACCTTTGACCTCCAGAATCTCATCAGTTCACCCTCAAGCCCGTGTGAACATTTGTACAAAGTTTTATTGAGCAGAGTCTTCAGCTTAAAATAAGGATCAAGCCAGTGAGGACGGCATACTTGATCTGGAAATGCCTACGGGAAAGTCCCGTGTAGTGGGGGTGAGTTGAGCGACTGAACTCTAACTGGTGTCAGAGAGTAATCATGGTCTATCACAAGTGAGCAACACAAAACGTGGATGGGAGACAGCAAAAGACCAGCAGCTTCCAGCGTTTCCTGCTGCCTCATAAAGCAGTCTGTCATTTAAAACTGAAGTCATGTCTGTCATGGTGGCTCGTTGCAGACACTAAACCTCTGACTTCTTTCTTCTATCTCCATTGATTTTCTTCCACTCATTTTGTCTCTCATCCACCTTCTAATTTAGTTATTTCAAAAGTGCTCAGAGCGAAAACAAACAATAAAAGCCTCATACGTAGCCTCTTATTAAGCTCATTTTAAGAAAACAATGCCCCCAAATGAAGGGGTCTCCCCACAAAGAAGGCCAGCCACTGAGTCAGATCAGAGCAGAACACATCATCAAAGCTGTTTGACCTTTAGCTGAGAGATTTCTGCTTTAAATATGGCAGAAAAGTAACCGCTTTAGCTTTTGTGGAAGCCCAGAACAGAAGGGTTTTTATCTAAACCTAACAGAGTACCTTTGGTGCCTAAATCAACCAGACTGCAGCGGAGAGGGATCAGACGTTTCCTGAGTCGTAGGAATAAAAATACTAAAAACTCCTGCTCTGTTCAGGTTTGATGAAAATCAGACAGTCAAGAGGAAAAATTGCTATCATATGTTTATAAAGGTTGAAGACAGAGACTGCGTTGTAAAGTATGAGATCTTTTACAGTTCGGTCAATACAGTTTACAGTTAATGAGTGGAATTAAGTCTATCAAATTATAATAAAAGTGTACTTTAGGGATTTTTCTCTACCTACTTCTGCTGTAAAGTGTACTGATCATTCACTTTACAGCAGAACTCATTTTCTACCTGATGTGTTTGTCTTCTGGGCTCATTTGCAGTTTATAAATATCATTGCTCAGTGAATAAAGACACTCTGATTTACAAACCACAAATAAGTTTAAAAACTCTAGTTTGTTTAATATTTCCTCATTTAAACATTATACTTGTACTAATTTATCTAAACAAAAATGCAAGTAAATGGTAGTATTTTAAATGTTGATTTGTAGATAATAATAATAATAATAAAAATAATAACTAGAAAAGCACCCAGACAGCACAGACCTCCACCATTAGCCCTATCTCCCAATAGTGAAGAATCCTTTAAAAACATTCCTGGATCCAGACGGTGATCCGGATCACTCCCAAAATTTAATTCACCGATTACTCCCTCCCTGGTGGGGCGGAGACATGGTGAGGCAAAGCATTGGCTTTGCTATGTGTGAAAGTCATGGCAGAGGGTGAATATTCCTCTATTCCTCCCAGCATTGTGGGTATTCTCACTACAATTCCCTGTCTTTCTCTCTGTTATGCTCCGACTCATCTCCTCAACCAGGCGTGCGTCTTTCAAACTCTATAAACTCCAAAACTTTGGATAAGTTACTCATGTCCGCCATCTCCTGGTGTAAAGTGGTAACAGCACAGACCTCTGCTATTAGCCCTATCTCCCAATAGGACAGAATCCTTTAAAAAATCGCTGGATCCAGACGGTGATCCGGATCACTCCCAAAATCTAATCAGTTCTTCCTTATGTCATTTCTGACATTTCCTGGAAATTTCATCAAAATCCATCCATGACTTTTTGAGTTATGTTGCTAACAAGCAAACAAAGAAACAAACAAAGAAACAAACAAACCCACCTGATCACATAACCTCCTCGGTGGAGGTACAAATACATATTTTAGTAAAAAGCGCTTTAAAAGTGCTGTACATAAAGTTAAAATAATGAAAATAAACACTTGATAATAAGAACGTTTAAAATTCTAAAAATTAATAAAACTAAAGAAATGCTGTGATTAATCATGATTAATCAGCATAGTGATGTGGTTAACTTGATCATTTTTTCTTAATCAACTGACAGCACTATTAAAAACGTGTCAGTGAAAATGAATGATTCACACATTTACAGATGTGTGCCTGGCTCTGAATTTGGCACTAGATCTCCTATAGACTTAATATTGGGGTTAAATAAGCCACTAAATCCTATGATTTAAAAATAATCATGATGGCTTCATGACAAAAAGGCACATAGCTCTTTATATGAAGCAGAATTAAAGGCAGCAATATTGGAATAACTAATAACTACTATAACTAAAAGTTAGTATGAGTGCACAGAAACAAGTCTCGGAGCATCTGAAATAAAAAAAACATGACTGACTTTGTGCACATTGTAGAGGGGGACGAGTCACTGTGACATCTGTGCAGAGCAACGCTGAACGCTGTCTTACATTAAAATCCTGTAGCAAAATCGCTAACTTGGAAGAACTATAAGACATAAAAAGAAAACCCCTAAATACTCATGGTTTACAGTCCAATCCCTCCGCCTCTCTTCAGTCTTGGCCTTGAGTGTTTTCTGTTATTTTAGAGGTCAATAACAAACGTCTCAAAGTCATCCAGGCTCATCCCGTTAGCATAGTTTGCCCAGCCTTCCTCCTCCGCTGGTTGTAAATGGTCAATTAATCTAAATCTCTCTATGTTTATTGGTCTCCGTTAGCTAAATGAGAGTAGACTTCTCCTCCCTCTCTGGGCTGTAAAAGGAGAAAAACGGAGTAAAAAAGGGGGACTTGCTGATTGGCATTGGCGCCCTGTGTGGCCTTGGAGGAGAGGAGGGAGGGGCCGGGGTGGGTTCCTCTGTCAGAGAGGGAGTTTTATGGGCCCCTGTAATCACCAGGTGTTAAACTCAACAATTAGGAGCTGCTATTTTGTCGCTGGTTTATGGCGAGAGGCGTGCTAGCTGAACCGGCAGAGGGATGAGGGTCTGAGCACAAGGATGTGGTCTGAGATTCAGAATAAAAACACACTTAAGGCACATCTTATGGTGTTTTCATCTTTGATTTAAGCTCTTACTCATGGATATTGTCTGTTTTATACTTGAATCTTTGAGATCTGCATGTCTCCTAAAGATCAGATCAGTCAAATTAACTTACATTTGACCCAGTCAGTACAGTCTGAAAATAATTTCTGCAGTCACTGTGTCTTTTTGGAAAATATTTTAATATCCAGTGGTTTAGAGACAAGCAGGGATTCCAATGTTTAGGAAAATGCCAAAGCAGATGTGCTAAAGCGGCTGTTCCTCAGGTGTCCACTAGAGGCAGACTCCTATTGGGATCAATCTCCATTACAGCCCATATTAAAAATGCTCATAGCAACACATTCATTTTGGGTGTAACCTCATTCCCAGCTCTGACTTCTGGGGTTAACGGAATGCAGCAGAAGTCCTCGAATGATGACTCAGTGCAGCGTTTTGGGATTTTATGGAAAATCTGTCATATTTTTGACGTCTTCATGGCACCAATTTCAAATGAAGAACGAGGATGATGCGGTTCTGTTGGCTTCCTCAGCTCAGGACCTCCAGCAGGCATTGGGACAGTTTGGGGTCGAGGTTAAAATCAGCACCTCCAATCCCTAGACCATGGTTCTCTGCCGGAAAATGGTGGATTGCACCTTTTGGTTGGGGAGTGAGCCTCTGCCTCAGGTGAAGGAGTTCAAGTATCTTGGGGGTCTTGTTCATGGGTGAGAGTAAAAGGGAGCGTGAATTTGACAGGTGGATTGGAGCAGTGTCAGCAGTGCTACGGGCATAGTGCCGGACCATTGTGGTGAAGAGGGAGCTGAGCCATGAGGCAAAGCTCTCAATTTACTGTTGATCTACCTCAGTACCCTCACCTATGGTCATGAACTCTGGGTAATGACTGACAGAATGAGATCGCGGATACAAGTGGCCAAAATGAATTTTCTCCGTTGGGCGTCCAGGCTCAGCCTTAGAGATAGGGTGAGGAGTCCAGACGTCTGAAGGGAATTAAGAGTAGAGCCCCCTGGGCACCTCCTTGTGGATGTATTCTAGGCATGTTCAACTGGGAGGAGACCATGGGGAAGACCCAGAATGCACTGGAGGAATTATATTTCCTGCCTGGTGTAATGACGCCTCTGAATACCTCAGAAGGAGCTGGAAAGTGTTGCTTGAGAGAAGGATGTCTTGGTTGATTTGCTTAGCCTGCTGGACAGACACCCAAGAAATCTTCTGAGAAGTATCAAGGACAGGTGGAGCAATGGTGTGGTATTATTATTGTCTCTGCTGTTTGTGAATGTATGTATGGTCTGGGTTGACTGCAAAAAGTGAATTGCCCTTTGGATAAATAAAGGTGTCTAAATCTAAAGTGGCACAGACAAACAGACACTCTGCTGATAATAGTAGTATGATGGAGGACTCGCTTTTATTTTCCAAAAGCCAGGGGCTTCTCTTTCTCAGAACAGACAAATCCTCCAGAGCCCAAATCTGAGTATACTTAAGTGCAAAGGTTTCTCTTAAAGTTATGTCCTTGTCACTCTGGAACACAGCGGACTACAACATAATATGTTTAATTTTTCTACTATTGCCTAATTCAGCCATATCTGTGCTTTAATTTTGAGCAATCAAATTCTACAAAGCCATTTTATGCTCTCATTTAATCCTGTAGAAAAATTACTGGTTTAAGAATTAGGTAAATTGGGATGTCATCAGCATATTGGCAAAACCCACAGTCCATGTTATTGGCTTGTTTGTTCTCGAGAAAGTATCCAGGGATAAATCTAGCTAAAACTGATTCAAAAGTGACGCCACATGCCATGATGACTTTATCTTAATGGCAATAGCATAGCCTCATAATATTTGCTAACTAAGGAGAGTTCATATCCACATTTCAGCATGCGTTTTTAGCCTGTAGGCCTCTGACTTCAGGCTGGATGGTGTCACTGAAATACAAGAGGAGCGTTTTGCTGTCTCCCTAAACTCTTCAAACACCTGAACGAACATACGAACTCCAACACATGGTATCACTGAAAGGGATTGCTGTTCCCTTAACACTAAAATTACAGGTGTACCTTGCTTGGTCCACTCAGGCCTGGAGGGCAGGATTGGTTGTAATGAGGAGTTTCATTGTGCAGAATAGAAATACATCAGCGCCTCCAACTTTCCTTTGCCTCTCTCTCTTCTCTTCACCTGATTTCACTTTCTCCCTTGAATGTTAGAAAAGAGAACTAAAATATGCGTCACTCTGGGGTCATGGATCATTTGTTCAATCTGTTGTCTTTGGGTATGTAGAAAATGCAGCTTTCAGAGCGAAGGGTTCCTCCCATGACCTCTGGTTATCTAACCCCAGTCACCCTGCCTGACCTGCCCAAGCTTTTCTCACCTGATCTACATCCCTCTTCTACCTGTCACCCAAGGGTTCTGTAGATGAAATTCCCTCACAGCTAGAAAATCCTTCATCACTGACAACTGCAAAGACAAAGAAATCTGGATCTGTTTCTAGACCTGATTTTAACTTTGTCAATGTAACTAGTGTGCTGGCTGTAAGAAATGAGAGTAAAGTTAGGGTGAATAATGTGTTCGCTTGTGTTCATGCATGCAGTTCATCTTTAAAATTCTGGGACATTTTTCACCAGTTTTGCATGTTTTCAGACACGCCTCTCACTATCAGGTTGCGTGTGTTTAAATCACGCGGAGATGTGAACCCTTTAATTTTCTGATTCTGATTCTGGGGGTCCTGACTAGTTAGAATCGATTTTCGATTCAAACCGATTCTCTATTGGAAAAACACATACCCTGTTTCTTACAGAGGTAATTATTTCAGCGTCCACCAGTCTGCTATGTACTAAGGAGCTGTAAATTATCATTGGCATTAAAAGCTTAATAAGATGTGAAAGATAATGAATTTAAAGCCTTCTTGAAGCCATTTAAAAAGATTATTATAATATAAATGCAAATCTCACAAACCCATATTTTATCCACAATAGATTATGAACAACATATCAGATGATGAAGCTGAGACATATTACCATTTCATGAAAAACATTTGCTCATTTTCAAAAAGTAGAGATGGGGCAGCAGAAGGCTTGAAGAGTGAAGTAGTAAGAAAAAGTCTACACGCACATCCAAACCTAGGTGGGCAGGTGCTGAGCCAAAAAAGAGACTGACAAAGAACAGAAAGATGTGCAATAAATAATTGTATTTTTGGAGCCTTGCAGTGTGCATGATGTCCTTCTGTTCTTTGGAAAGTGAAGTAAAAATGGCTTGAGGAGCATTTTGCAACTAATTAGGTTAATTGGCAAAATGTCAGTAACATGACAGGGTATAAAAGGATTATTTTAGAGAGGCAGAGTCTCTCAGAAGTAAAGATGGGCAGAGGTTCACCAGTATGCATAAAACTGTGTATAAAATTTGTTGCACTGCATTAAAAGCAGGGGTGATTCTGTTCTGTAAATCACTGCATGAGCCCAAGAAAAACTTCCAGAAATCATTTTCTATCAACACAGATCACTGTGCCATCCACAAATTTAAGTTAAAGCTGAATCATGCAAAGAAGAAGCCATACATGAGCACAATCAAGAAACGCTGCTGTACTCTTGGTGTCATGGTCACTCAAAATGGACTGAGGCAAAATGGAAAACTGTTCTGTGGTCAGAAGAATCAAAATTTGAAATTCTGTTTGGAAACTATAGATGCCTTGTCCTGTGGAGTAAAGAGGAGAGGGACCATCCAGCTTGTTATTATCACAGTTCTAAAGCCTGCATCTCTGATGGTATGGGGTTGAATTAGTGTCCATGGTGTGTGTGGCTTGCACATTTGGAAAGGAACTGTCAATGCTGAAAAATAGAAAGAGGTTTTGGAGCAGTTATGCTCCCATCCAGACAATGTCTCTTTCAGGGAAGGCCTTGACTATTTCAGCAAGAAAAATGCTAAACCACAGACCACATCCATCACAACAGCATGGCTTCACAGGAGAAGAGTCCAAGTGCTGAACTGGCTTATCTGCAGTCCAGACCTTTCACCAGAAGGAAATATTTGTGGCATCCTCCAACCATCCATTTTCTACTCTGCTTATCTCGTTAGGGGTCAGGAGGGGCTAAGGCTGTCATTGGGTGAGAGGTGGGGTACACCCTGGACTGGTCACCAGTCAATTGCAGGGCTGACACACAGAGACAGACAACCCGGCACTCTCACAATTATTAAGAGTCAATTTATAGTCACCAATCAGCCTAATGAGCTTGTCTTTGGTGGTGGGAAGAAGCCAGAGTACCTGGAGAGAACCCATGCATGCACAGGGAGAACATGCAAACTCTGCACACCAAACCAGGATCCTTTTTACTGTGAGGCAACAGCACTAACACCTGCACCGCCATGCAGCCCCATTTGTGGCATCATGAAACAGAAAATCCAGCAAAGACCTCGGACTCTTGAGCAACTAGACTCCAAACATCAGACAAGAATGGGACAACATACCTCTCCCAAACTCCAGCAACTGGTCCCCTCACTGCCCAGATGTTTACAAGCTGTTAAAAGAAGAGGGGATGCTACACAATGCCACTTTTTCAGATGTGTTACATAGTTTAACTCTGTGCATCAGGGGGGTAGAGATGGTGCATGGAGGGAAATACCAGGTTTGCTGTGTGCACTGGAAATTCTGAATCAATTCAGAAACACAGACATTAAAATGTGCCAATCTGAGGGGAATTGATTTTCTCCAGCTTCTCTAATATCGAGATCTAAATAACAAGATTTAGCACCTGGTGGTGAATCTTATATTCCATTGATATATAAAACCATGACCATCTATAAATAAGGAGTTTATCGGGTTTCTCTGTGACTCCAGCTTGTTCAGGGTCTGCACCACCTCGTGCGAATGTGTCCAGTGGTAGGCGGGTAAATGTGCGGCAGGTGGCCGTGGCCGTCCAGCTGAGCTCTCCTGAGACAGATCTCAGGTCACAGAGATCAGAGGTCATGGTGCATATGTTTGCACATGTGCACTCATATTCAGCTTCCACACATTTCACAACATTTCAGTGTGTGCCTGTGTGTGAATAACTGACTGCTGTCATCAGTGTGTGCAGACGCACAGCTGCAGAGCGGCTGATTGGTCCTCAGGGAGGCAACAGAGGAGCTTTTTGTCCGGTCAGACAGAGCACACAGTCACACACAGATCTTGTCTTTTTTTACTTTTTAAAAACAAACAGATGCATTTCAGAGTTGGATGATAAGTAGCAGCATCCTTCCAGGGACAGGAAGCAACAGGATTTATGGGAAATGTGGTCCTGGCTGTGAAACATGCAACTGTTAGCCAACATTTTTCTCCCTATGAATGAAAAAGGGTTGGGATCTTATATGAAGGGGTGGTCAAATGTACTATTGTTCTTATGCACTGTCCCCTCTCATTTAGGGGTAGGGTGTCCTGATTGTTGTCAGAATTGAGAGGTTGGTTGAAGGGGTTTAGGGTTCACAGCCCTTCAAATGGAGAATCTCCAATGAAATACTGTAAACTGAGCACCATGGGAAACTGAATGCCTTGCACATCATGGCCAAGATGGCTGCTCAAGCATCAAACAGGTGTGTTAATTCAAATACTTTCAATGTTAATACTGTTAAAGAATTATGACAACTATCTAAGATCTTTATTTAAGGTTGTTCCAATGCATTATGGGCCTTTTTATCTTGAACAAACTATTCAAGATGGCGTTGTGATATCTGTTCGTGTTAAGGCCACTGAAGACTACTGATGATGTATCAGGAGTTTGGAGCAGGGGTGTCAAACTCAATCACAGCAGGGGCCGGGAAAATTAAACAGTGATGATAAATGATTTTAAGATTTCTAAAAAAGAAAAAAAAAAAAAGAAAAAGTCAAAATTATTAAATTTCACAGCATCAGTGTTATTGTGTGTCCTTGTCAAATAAATAAATGACTTAAAGGCTTAAAATCTGAGATAAAAAGGTCAACTTTATAAGTCCTAAAGGTCAAGAAACAAAATTAAAAGTCAAAATAAGGTTTTAAAAGGCAAATATAAGAAATAGAGTGTAAAAATAATGAGTTTAAAGGTCAAGATATGAGCTAAAATACAAAATCAAGAGTTTAAAAGGTCAAAATAGAAGATAAAATTCAAAATTGTGACTCTTAAAGGTCAAAAATATGAGACAAAATTCTTGATCAGGAGTTTAAAAAGTGAAAATATGGGATTAAAACTCAAAGTTAGGAGTTTAAAAGGTCAAAATATGTTTAAAATGAAAAATTGTGAATCTAAAAGGTCACAATATGAGAGAAAAGGTTAAAATATTAAATTAAAAGTAAAAATACTAAGTTTAAACAATAATTTTAGGATGCAAAATGAAAATGTGAAATGAAAACAAATTAATCTCTTTTCTTCATTTCTGACTTTTTCTCTAACTATTTCTACTCTCTACTTTTTCAGATTTTTATGACTTAACAAGGATTCTTAAAAAAAAATCTTCAAGGTTAAATTTGCATTTTTATACTGGAGGAAATCTGCAGACCTCATTCAGGTGAACCCCTTCTACTTAAAATATGAAATGATCTTGTGGGCTGGGTTAAACTACACTGTGGGCCACATTTGCCCCCCGAGCCTTGAGTTTGACACTCGTGGTTTGGACGGTCATCCCATTTGAATTGCACAAATTCCAAACGAATGTTATCTTAAGACACTTAACATTACACGTAATCTATCTACACTCGTTGTTTAATTTCTTACATTCAAGGACTGTTTGGAGCTGATAGGTTTCTCTTCTAGGTGATTAGAGTTTTCAACGGCTCCGCTGCAGTCCGTCTTTGCTCCGTCAGTCTGGAGCCCGTCTCTGCAGAAACACTGGACCTCTACCACCGCGCATCAATCCAGCTGATGATTGAGCGAGGCAGTAAGTTTGCCAAAACCATATCAAATTTCTAATTAATTTTCAGAATAAAATACTCTGTGTTGATGCTGGACAAATGCCAGATTGTATTTCACTTTTCTATGTCACAAACTCTATATAAAAGGTAGAATGTTATTGCCTCTAACTGACTTTCCCATTCAGAGACCACTCCCACCCTCTCCTACACCTGCAGTGCCCCGGCTCCGAAAGCTCCGGCTTTAGTAATGCCGGTGCTGGAGCCCGGACAGGTAGAGCTCAGGACCACCACGGCCCACCACCACACTATAGCCTGCACCAGGAGACTCTGGAGGAGAAAAATCCTCCACCTCAAAAGATCGCTCTGAGGCAGCAGTGCTGCGGGACTCTGTCACTTTCTGGCGAGGGGACGTCACTGTCACTCCCACTTCATTTGGAAAACCCCGTCCTGTAGGTGAAAAGTCAAGTTTGATTTAACTTTTGTTTGTTTTGGGCCTTCTGCTACCTCTTTCTGAGTGTTGGACTCTACACCTTGTTGGGACCTGAGCCCAGTACATTGGGCTTTTACACAATTCTTAAATGTGAAAATTAAATATTTTTTTAAATATGTAGAATTAAAGTTCAGTAAAAAGTTATTAAATTTTATATTTAATGGCAAAGAATAAGAAACAAAGGCCTTGTTGGGTTATAATCCTCAGTGGGAAATTCATCAACAAATTTTACGTAGAGCCACAGCTCATGTCTCCTGTTCTGATCAGACTTTGTCCTAAAATCTACAAACTATCCCGTTGTGTATATCATCATACTGTGCATTAAATACAGGTAGCATTTTTCATACACATTAAAGCCTCCATGTGAGGCTGAGTTTCAGTTCAGCATGAAGCACTTTGAGCTCTTGGCCTCGGTGGTGAACCGTGGAGTTTCGTGGTGCCACACGTCTTTCCTGTGTTGGTTTTTGGATGTGTGGCGACATAAGTGATTCCAGGCGCGTGTGGTAGCACCGTGACGCAGATCCAGCCAAAGAAAACTCCACGGGCAGATGTGAGTGTGTTTGTGTTCTTTTACCCGTATCTTCGAGAGACGCAGTTTAGCCGGCGCCTCCGATTGTGAAAGTGAACTTTTTCTCTTCGCACATAATTACAAAACAAAGCTGTGTGTGTAAAATTCTTGTTCTGGTGTTTATTTACCATATTTTACATTTGAAAGCTGTTAAAGGTGTAATTTTGCTAAGATTTACTGAGCGATACAAGTGTGTAAGGCAGGAATAATAAACAACATATCCCGGCCTCTTAATTGCCTTTGTGCATGGATGGCCACGTTGGTGCATTTATAAGAGCAGCCTTCTTTTTTCTCCTGAATTGCAGTCATTATGTCCATTAATTACCTGTGAAATGGCTCTCAGGCAGACGCAGGCCTGCTGCATTCAGGCTGCCAGCAGGCGATTTGGGTTGGCATCAGGCCACAGGGCCAAATATCCAGGGCATAGCACGCATTCACATTTAGTTTTATATTTTAGCCCATTAGCACATAAACCACACTGATTTATTGTGACTGCAAGAGGAGAAAATCCCTCTCAGGACCACAATAGCCGTCTTGTAGTGAAGAGTGAAGAGGAAGGGGGAGGAAAAAGAAGAAATGGGCTACTGATTAATCCTGAAAGTTAAAGATTATTCTGGTTGGGTCTTATTCAGAATCAGTTTATTGCTGCTGTTTGTCTTGATGCTGCAAAGGTAAAACTATTATATGATTCTACATCAAATCAAACTATCAATACTTGTCCCTGTAGCATAGTACCAGCTACAGAAGCCTATGGCACCCAATATTGTTTCCAGGTTTTAAAAATTGCAGGCAAATACTACAGCTACAGTGAAATTTGGCTGCAAATATGAGCAAATAAGCATAGGAGTTTTCTTGAGATTTTTGACGGATTCATTCCTCTCCAGCAGACATTTCTTATCAAACAGATACATGATCCCGATGATGTGCAGAAATCAGATGGGGAGCTGGAAATGTAGATCAGATAGAAACCAATGAGAATAAAGGAAAGTTTGAACATTAAGCCCTAAGTGGACCTCCACATGTGTAATTATCAATATGTAGTTATCAGTAAAATGTCTTCATACATTGAGCATGATCCCTGCACTTTTCTCACAGATGCACTGATTTACTAACCCTGCACTAATTCACTAACCTCGCCCATTTACGTATTTCTCACTGGCGAATCCATCTTGCAAAGCTCCCATCTGAACCGTTTGGGCCTGGTTAGAAAGTGACAGGACCAATCAGCGACAAGGGGCAGTACTTTCAGGCGCAGTGGAGTTGTGACGTACGCAAGCAGCAACAAGAGACTGGTGCAATTATGGCGAAAGATATTAGCGTGTATGCTGACAAAGTGTACATTTTTCCAGGACTTGACAACATTTCTTCCTTAAGAGCGAAGAACAGAAGTGAGTTTTCTTTCTTCTCTGTGGAGTTTACCTGTACTGCTCGTTAGCAGCTACGTCACGTGTTTTGTTGCTCTGATTGGCCCGTAAAGATGTGACAGACAGAACATTCATCCAATCACCCCCAAGTTTTTTTTTTTTTTTTTTTCAAAGGCTCTGCCCTTTCCCAAACACTGTTTATAAGAGGTTTTCCAGATGGATGTGTGAAACACATCCCCTTGGAGTGCCAGGTTACATGCATTGTACATTTAATTTGAACAAACCTGCTCCAACGTGTGCAGCATCGTCCAACTGGTCAAATCAACGAAAAATTTGCAGTAGAAAAAGAAATTCTGCTCCTTTAAATTTCAAGTAAGGGAAGTTGTCTTTGTTTGTCTGGTTTTGTTTTGTTCCTGTTCTGTCCGAAGGGCAGACATGCGCAGACAAAAATCACCACAAACAGGGAGAGACAATCAGATCGAGTGTTTTCATGGACGTTGATCCGAATGACCATCAGCATAAACCACATCTCTCGATCGGAATAAATCAGGCATTTATTCAAATTAAATGTGGTCCATGCTTCTGTGTATCTAAGCATATTCTGTGGTGTGAAGCAGAGGCTTACCTAAACCAATAAAAGTGGGTGATTTATTATTGATAATCACATGCAGCAGGTAATTATGGAATCTGTACTTGTTGTCACTCCTCCTTGTATTATGGTCACAGGTACACAGGCACAGCCAAAATTAAAAACAAAAATAAAAGTTTTGTAAGAGTTTCTTCTAAACTGGATTTCATGGTACTTTAAATTCTTCGGTACGCCTCCATATGATAATAAAAATAACGCATTAGTTCAAAAACGTGTTGAAAAGAACCTAACCTCATCTGTTCCAGTAAAAAGTCAGATAATTGGTAGAAAAATGTAGTGTCCTCCCAAATTAAGAGCAGACATTCACACAAACACACCTCAGTATCTGTTTAAAACGTGTAATTCATTGGTTTGGTTGAAACCACTTTAACTGGCTGAGTCATGAGCAAACAAACACAGGGAGATTGCCACAAGAGTTTACCCATTTAAACATGGTGGCTAACAGTAAATATGACTGAGATACTCTGGCCACACATGGAGCAGCACTGTGGCTGCAGCTACACTCACACAAAAAACACAACCACACAAAAACAATCACACACAGGGAGATCCTCCTCTTACACAATGCACAACAAACAAATCTGTTGTGTTTATAGATCTACAGTTGCTCTAAATAGTCTGCACACCAATGTTAAAATGGCACCTTTTCTTTTTTGTCCAACTTTCTACACATTTTAATGCGACCTTTAACAAACTAGAAAATCACTCAGAGAGCGCAGACCTCCGCCATTAGCCCTATCTCCCAATAGTACAGAATCCTTTGAAAAATTTCTGGATCCAGACCGGATCACTCCCAAAATCTAATCAGTTCTTCCTTATGCCATTTCTGGAATTTCCTGAAAATTTCACCAAAATCTGCATATAACTTTTTGAGTTATGTTGTTTACAAACAAGCTAACTAACTAACTAACAAACCCTCCTGATCACATAACCTCCTTGGCGGAGGTAATAAAATCACATAACATTTATGTAGGAATCAATGAATTCTGGATAGATTTGTGCCGTCTGATCTGGTTTGGGTGAAATGTAATCGCTCTTTTCTCCATACCTATGGTCTTCAGTGCCTGTATGGACTGGATAATGGGGTGGGTAACAGGGGCAGTGTCTTTGGCGACTCTGCTGATGATGCTGCCATCTTTGCAGGGGCTGTAGATGTTCTTGTGGCGGCTCTTAACTTGCTGAGTTAGGAGGCTGAAACATTGCATGCCTCCTGGGTCAAAACAAAGATCCAGCCACTCAGGGATGCCCTAACCTGGCACGCCAGATCTGGAAAACCACTCATAGACAGTGTTTGGGAAAGGGCAGAGCCTTTGAAAAAAAAAAGCTCGGAAAGTGACTGGATGAATGTTCTGTCTGTCACATCTTTACGGGCCAATCAGAGCAACAAAACGCGTGACGTAGCAGCTACCAAGGAGTAATCTCCATAGAGAACTTCATAACCCATGGCGACTGTAGACTTGTCAGTACATGATTTTTGTCGTTTTTGAAAACAACTCAATGCTGTTCTGATAAAACCGGCGCTTTAGCAGCATCCACGCTAATCTCTCCCGCCATAATTGCACCAGCCTCTTGTTGCTGCTTGCTTATGTCACGACTCTGCCGCACCCGAAAGTACTGCCCCTTGTCACTGATTGGTCCTGTCACTTTCTAACTGGGCCCAAATGGTTCAGATGGGAGCTTTGCAAAATGGTTTTGCCGGTGAGAAACATGGAAACGGGTGAATCTATCTTTTTTGCAAGGTTAGGGATGCCCAAGATGATGCTGCTAAATCTGTGTTTGTGATTGATGAGAGCATGGTAGCTGCTGAGCAGTTCATCTAAGTTGGCAGTGTAATCCATGGATCCACTGACCGCGAGGCTGAGATCAACCACAGACTTGGACTTGCACAGGGGGTGATGGGTTGGCTAGGCAAGGTGGTGTGGTGCTCACAGATTCTGAGTATGGGGACAAATGTCAGAGCCGTTTGGTCCTTGGCCCTCCCGGTCTTGTTCTACTCTTGTGAGGCCTGAACGTTGACTGATGGAGCACCGAAATTCTTTGTACCTCATTGGTTCTGACTGTATGATGTATAAGAATTCTTTATAATGGAAATCCTTGTCAACAGGCTTCAGAACTTCCCTTCTGAAACCAAATGGATGACATTGCTAAGACTCTGTCCATGTTTATATACAGACTATAATTAAAACACGAGTATTCAGTTGTTTAGAAATGTACGGAAATTTTATTTATTGCATTTTAGCAGAAGAGCGAATCAGGAAATGAAAGAAGCATCAAATCAGGCAAAGTTAATTCATAGACTTATCTCTCATGTTGATAAGATTCACTTCCTGTAATTAACATTACAAAACTGAAGATACTTTTGTCTCAGTGACTGTTTTTGGAGTGGTCGGGGCCCCTCCCAGCATGCACTGCAGCGAGGCCCCCGGCAGCAGCATGCATCCTATCAGTGAAAGAGCGTCCAGGTGGAGCGGCCCATTCACTGCAAACTGACCTTGACAGAGTTTGATTGAATCCCGCTTCCTCTCGTTGCTTCCCTCCCTGTCGCCCAGACGGCAGGACTCCCCCCTCCTCCCCCCACTCTCTCCCTCCATCTTTCTTTCACCTCCGCTGACTGACACATCCAATCAATGTGCTTTTTGTTCCCGGCTTGAGAAGTTTCTGTCTCTCCGTTTCACTCGCCCCTCTGTCCATCTTGTTTATCTCCTCTCTCAGCTTCTTCTCCCCCCGTCCCTCTCCCTTTTTTCACTACTTTCTCCCCCCACCCACCCAACAGGATGAAGATATTTGTCACGCTCCACCGATCCCTGTCTGCGTCTTTTTCCCCGCGTTTCCCTCCTTTTCCTGTCCGTCCGTCTTCCTCTCCCTCCTCTGAAGGATGAAGACGTCTTCTCCACACGACTGCTTCCTCTCTCAGTTTTTAGTTTTGAAATATAACTGTGATGTCAAATAAAAGAGAAAAATAAAAGAAATTAAGTGTTGATGATGAAAAAAGGAAGTCACTAATTTTTATCTCTAGGTTGAGGAATGTGTCAAGTTCTGAAGATATTTTCTGCAAATTTTTCCAATATTTTCACAGTTTTCCTAAAGAGATAAGTTTAAAAATAAATCCTCGATTTTATGTAAGAACTGTCAAAATGTACGTTTTAAATTCAGTCATTAACAAACAGAAGCCACACAGGGTAAGGTTGGATTTTAAGGTTGGAGTATGCTTGAAATTCAGCGCATCATCTGTATAAAATGTGTTTTTATCTGTTTAAATTGGCACCAACAGAAGGTTGAATGAAAACATTACCATGACCGAAATGAATTAAATGAGAAAGCCCACATCAAGGACATTAAAGGAATATTTCAGGGTTTTTGATGTTTGTTTTGTACAAGGTACTCGTTGGTAGTAGCAGCTTTAGCCTCCTGAGATTTCAGTGTGCGTTTACCCTCTAAATAGGACGTGTTTGGGGAAGTTAGACTAAACAGCAGTACAGGCGGTTATAGCTGCTCCAAATAATTTAGCAAGTTTGACCCTCTAAGGAACTTTTGACACATAAATTGTACCCACTTACTTGTGGTCTTCCTCTGAAAGCCCTCAGTTGTGCCGTTCTAATGGCGCTATCCACGTCTTCGTAGCTCCTACAGAACGTGTTTGAGCGAGACTGGAACTTGGCTGACTTTCCAGGGTCTCTGAAGATTAAATCCACACCAGTAACCCCGATACTGGACGCCTTTATATCCATTTAGAATCCATTTTTCATTCGTTCTTGCAGTTAGCTTGTCAACCTGCCACTATATTGTCTGTTTGTATCCCAGAATGCATTGCAACTGGGCTGTGACAAACACTGATAGGCTGTTCCATCGACATGTCATGCTTTGCTGAACAGCGCATGTGTACAGACTTTGAAACTGCAGTACAAGTGAAAGGCAAAAACAGCAGTCTTTAAAATGCCAAATGCCAGCAGGGCTATTTCACAAAGTCAACTCAGTCAAATTTTAAAATCAAGGAATGTAGCCAGAAAATTTTCTTTTTCTTATAGATAATCAACTTTAACATTGATTGCAAAAGACATCATTTTAGATGATGCATATTGTTCTTGTATTTATGTGTGTATGTAATATTATTTATATATTTTTCTATTTTTGTACTATATTTTTCATCTTTAATATATTTTATTATTTTTTACTATTAAAATGGTTTACTTTTCATAAGTGCACTTTTATAATTAGTTAATTGTCTACATTATTGTAACTTTAGTATTATTATTATTATTATTATTATTTTATGTATTGTCATAACTATGCATGGTGAATTTACTTTAGTTTATCTATTTATTTTTCTTTGTTATTCTTTTTTTAATTTAATTTAATTTAATTTTTTTATTTTTTTGTCATTTGATTTAATTTATTTAAGTCTAAAAATCATTATTATTTCCATTTCCTTTAACCTCTTTTATATTTACTTATCTTGTTTTTCTTTCTTTCTTTTTTTTTCTTTTTTTTGTTGGAAACATGCAAAAACTGTATATGCCATAAGTGGATAATATTTGTGTTTTTGCAATTGCTAATAAAACAATCTTTAAAAAAAAAAGAAAGAAAGAAAAAGAAAAGAAATGTAGCCGGGCCAGACATGTTTGGTGCCCAGTAAGCAGCTGGTGATGTCAAATTACGAACCAATACGGATCAATTTGATGAAAAATATGCAGTTTTTATTTGTAGTCCCCCTTTGAAATTTGGCAACATGACAAAAGCTACATCAAAAAGTGCATAAAAACACAACAGAGCTGTATTTGAACATAATCTGAGGTAGTAGAATTTTTTTTTTTCACTTGAATAAAAATAAAATAAATTTAATGAAAAATAAAATGAATTTCTGTGACAATAACCGTTTTTGTCACATCTTACCCAGACTTATCTTAAAGTGCATAAATAAATCAGCACAGTTGTAGCTACAGTTGAAATGTGTTTTGTATCTTGGGGGTACTTCTGTCAGCATCGTTAGCCATTGAGTGTTGCATTCATGGTCTGAAATACTGTGGGACTTTATGAAAACTTGTGAAACAGGTTGCCCCTCTGCATCTCTGGCATGACCACAGGCTGGGCCTCTTTGGGGTTGGTTCTGGGCCACATGTGGCCTGTGGACCACTAATTGAATAGGCCTGATCTATGGCTTGAACAGTCATGGAAATCCTTCAGATATAAGACTTAATTTAAAGCCATGACACTAAACCCCCAGTGTTCAACCAAAAAAAAAAAAACTGATTTATGAAACTTCTGAGATGTCTATTAAACATGAATTTCTATTTAATTTGATGACATTAACTGGCTACTAGACCAGAGTACTCCTCCAATCAACATTATGAATAAAAGTTAGAGACAAGAAGTTTACTAAAATGAAATGTTCTTTCAAGCCTCTGTGTTGTCCTTCATATTCTGTGGGTTTTGATGGGTCCGTTTTGTACCAGTCAAATGATGTAGATGAATAATATCCATGTTTGTGTTCTCAGGATTGAAGGAGGCCGTCTCACAACAACACGTAGCATTTCAGATGGAAACTTCTGGTTCCTAATGTCTCCCTGCAGGCTCTCAGCTGGCTCTCTGTTATCTTTTGAAGGAGCTTACATGTCTGACTTCTCTTACGTTTATCTGTTTCTCAGCTCTGCAGTCCAGAAATAGGACGATAAACAGCTGTGATAAAGTACTCTTTACCTCACAGGTGAGGTCATTCCTGAATCTCCCCGCCAAAATAAATCTGTTACACAATGACTGGACAGCAGTGATGAATGAACGGCCAGTTTAATAACAAACTTTATGTCTCTGAAGTTCTAAAAAAACACTGCTTATATAATTAATAGTATGCATCATTACTAGACATTATTCAGCCAGCCTTCTTTTGTTGTGTTTCAGCGGTCCAGTCTGGTTTAGTTTGATCTTGCTTGTTTCCACAGACTTAAAGCAATGGGAATTCAGGCTGGTGGTTTTGTGCTTATGCAGACGTTTCCTGAATCAATGTCCTTTATGGAAAACTTTTTCAAATAAAGATTTTTTTTTTTTTTTTTTGTCTCTGTGTGGACAAAGCCTTGTGAAAAGTTTAAGGGACACCAAATCCACGCTAACCTTGCAAAGTAGATCAAGTGGCCCGTTTCCGTGTTTCTCACTGGCAAATCCATCTTCCAAAGCTCCCATCTGAACAGTTTGGGGCTGGATAGAAAGTGACAGGACCAATCAGTGTCGAGGGGCAGTACGAGTCATGACGTAAGCAAGCAGCAACAAGAGACCGGTGCAATTATGGCGGAAGAGATTAGCGTGGATGCTGCTAAAGCGTAAGGTTTATCGGAACTTGACGACATTTCTTTGTTAAAAGAACAACAAAGTACAGAAATTAGTTTTTTTCTTTTCAAAAACGACAAAAGTCATGTACTGACATGTCTGTAGTCACCATGGTTATGCAGCTCTCTATAGAGTTTACTCTTCTGTAGCAGCTGTCATGCATTTTGTTGCTCTCATTGGCCCGTAAAGATGTGACAGTGTTCATCCAGTCACCCTCTAAATTTTTTTTCAAAGGCTCTGCCCTTTCCCAAATGTCATCAGGGGAAGGTTTACGAGATGGATGTGTGAAACTACACATAATACCGCTTTAAAATCTGTTACATTATTTTTGGTGGTCTTAATGTTGTAGTAATATCATATAGTTCACCCCTGATCTACTACTACTACTACTACTATGAAAACTTAGGCTTGGTATTGACGCCTCTGTACCTGGTACTGGTATCTGTGGTGCATCCCTGATAGGAACCAGTAGTACTCCAACAGAAAGGTGCCAGCTTCTGGCAGTGGAAACACGACTAACTGCAAACCATACCAACTGATCTGAAATTAACTAGACCACTGCTGGAAATTCAGCTTTAGAAATGAGAACGATACTTTTTAAGAGCAAGATCCACCTTCTGTCTTTTGACACCTGTGAGCAAAACTGACTCAGATTTATGCCAACCAAATATTCAAACTCTGACTTCCTCCCTGGACCTCCTCCCTCTCTCCCTCTCTCCCTCTTGACTTCATACACAGCTAACTGAGCGTGAAGCAGACACAGGTGAGCTCTCTCTCTAACAGCGTGGAACTGAACAAACATACTCAGCAAATCAGAGAGCTGCTCAGACAGATAAAGAGTCACAGACAAGGATTACTACTCAGACAGCCATATTAACTGTCCTAATAACTTTGTGTTGACTGTTTCCATGCTCTCATAGAGAACAACATCATAATATTTAACGCTCTGCTTCATCTATATGGTTTATTGACTCTGTGCTTCATTTCACAGGAGCTTTAAAAAGCTTAAGACAGAACATTCAGTGCTGTAAAAGGTCCTAGTTTTTCTGAACTTTTTTAGACGTGTTGAAAAGTGAAGCATGTCTCCTTCCTTTCTGATCTGACTAACTTCGTTGACATGCCTTTGTGTGTTTGTGTCTCTGATTTCTCCTGTGTTATTTTAAGAGTGTAGTTTGCTATCAGCTCAGCCTGTGGTCACTGACTGTCTGCAGCTGCTGGAACAGGATCGCTTATCAAACCGGCCATGTGTTCCTGTGATGTGGCCCTTCAGGATGCTATCAGGGGAGGAGGGCCGACCCCCGGTTACCAGCCGGGACGCCCTCTAGGAGGGCAGAATTATCAGGGTGGTGGGAGGACGGGAGAGGAGATGAAGGAGGGAATAAGATAGAGCTGCTGGAGTTTGTTTCCTCTTCCTCAAATGAAGAACTCTTTGAAATGTTTGAGATAATGCAGCCAGAGCTTCCACCCCACCTGGAAGAACAATCATGTGTTATTCCCGTAAACTGGCTTAAATGCTGGAAAGTTCTATCAGGTGTTTGCAGATGACTTCAGCTATGAACTCTAGATGGGGGTCAGGAAGTGAGGCCTGCAGAGAAAGCACTATCAAAATGCCAAGGTTTGTTCTGTCAATCATTCACATTGCAAAAAAAAAAATCAGCTGCTTCAGCGTCCCAAAAGTAGTGACACATTGAAGAACCCACTGGTGAGTAGAAAGCATGCAGCAGCTTCATCGTGCACAACAACTGCAGGGGTCGTTGCTCACCTCTCACATGACACCGATGTCATCGACCCTTCTTGCACACACACATCGGCTCGCCCTGACTTTAGTTCTGTTCCATAGTTTTTTCTTATTGATGAACCTCGGCCAGCAGTGTGAGAGATAGACCAGGAGGAGGTCTGCAGCTCCCCCAGATAAGCCGAGGTATGTCCAGCTCACAGAGAGCTCAGGGCGCTGATAACGCTCGTCCCTTTGATGTGGATCCTGGAGGGAAAAAGAGCGACTGAGAGGGAAAAGAGAAAAGAGTGATTGAGAGGGAGGGAAACCGAGAGAGATTACAAGAATAGCTGCAGGGACGTTGTTTTGTGTTGTGATACAGACCTCTCGGCCTCACTCAAGCAAAAACCTTATAATTTAATCCTTATCAGCCCACCTTCATCTTCATCTTCTTCACATTCAGGAAGAATCGGAGTCAGCACATGCAGCTGCCTGTGTCAGACAAACTTTAATACACATGATGTTTTGGTGCCAAAAACTTTCAATCAGGCCAGAGAGTCATGCATTTAAAAAGAACTTAATCATGTTTAACTATTCTGTATTAAAAACCAGATTTGTTCAGTTGACTACAGCACAAAGATCTTTAATGTTTTAACTGATGTATTCTGGTTGGGGGGGCGGCAAATATTCTTAATTTGATGCCTGCAACATGTTCCAAAAAAGCTGGGACAGGAGCAAAAAGGGGCATAGAGCACTCCTGAAAGGCTAAGTCAAACCAATCCTCTTTATTTACATTTAAAAACATCAAAAACAACATAAAAAACATGTCAGTTTACAAAAGAAAAATAAAAGCCAAGAAGGACACTATAAAAATATAGCAAAAGCACTCAAAATGCATCATAAAACAAAAAATATTTTTAAATCGACCTCACCTGTGTCAGTGTTTTGTCCACACCCTGATGAAGACCCTGTGAGGTCGAAACCGGTCAGCTTTCCATGTGATTTTAATTTTTATTAGATATGCCCTGAAATAATAAAGGCTTTTTACTTAAATCCTTGACTCGAGCGAGTGTGCCTGAAGATTGCCCTGGTGGCTTCTCCATTTCTCGACTATACGCGTCAATCTTCAAGAGCACCTAGCTTCAATCTGGAGTTTACCACACAACGAGAACACATGGCACATCTCTCCTTTTTTGCATCATAAAACACGCTAAAGGTTCATGAACAGCATTCCTCAGATGTATTGGTAAGTAATTTATAGATTACTCCATCAACTGTTGGAGAAATCTCAGCATAGAAGGAGCAACGCTGAAACCAACGTTGAATGCTCATGTCCTTCAATCCCTCAGGAAGCACTGCATTAAAACCAGCATCATTCTCACCAGCATCATTCCATCATTCGGTGCTCAAATTTGAGTTGGTTAGCAAGACAACGGCGTTAGCACACGTTTGGAGCTACTGACAGTTTAGGCTTTAGCTAGCTAGCCGTATTATTAGCATGACAGTGGTTGTATATTCAGACTGCACACTTACCGAGGATGGTAACGCTGGAGAGTTTGCTGGATGACCGAAATCCGGACTCATACTCCGTATAGTTCACATAGCACCCACGTTCAGAGGCCGTCCCGCAAACTGCAGCCACTGACCAGCCAGATAAGGGTCCGCAGGGAATGAATGAAGTCTGGTAGTGCTTCTACAACCGGTAAAAGAACACATCTGGACCATTGTGTGATTCAGAAAAAACAAGTCGACAGCAACAAAAATTTGAAGTTTAAAAAGCTTCAGTGTTAGTAAATAGCAAATAGCAAACAGCGGAGTGATTCCAGAGACGCACATTCAAAGGCGGAGTTAGTCACATAGGCCACGCCTTCTTCAAAAAAGATTTTTCAAAGCAGTTGTCCACTGGAGCTATATACAAACCATAGAGTGCCTATTTTTATCAGTTTGGTGCAAATGTCAGAAATAACACCAGCATTGATGTGTTTTATAAAAGTACGGTCCAAGTGTTTGATTCTTCTTTAAGTTCAATCTGAAGGAGAACAGGTCCAAGTTGTCCTCCTCATAGTACATCAATAACTGTTATCCTTAATCAAATCCATTAGTCTTTTTTTTTTCCAACTCTTTTTATTCAATTTGTAGGACGTTACAGAGTAATCAGTCAAGTACTAAGTGTGTCAATATGTCCATATGAATCCCCTTAACATCTTCCAACCCTCCCAACACCAAAAAGCTGGCCTTTAGTCTGCAGATGCTCACAGAGTGTTGTGAGGAAAAGGGGATGTAATACAGGGATAAACATCCTCCTGTCCCAAGTTTTTTGGAACACTTTGCACACCCTTCAGATTATGTGTATATTCTAAATGAACAATGCAGTTTATCAGGTTGAACATTAAATATTTTGTGTTTTGCTGTAATCAGTAATATATGGGTTAAAAGGACTGTCAAATCACTATATTCCATTTTATTCACATTTTACACCACAACCCAACTTTTTTGGAGCTGACTTTGTAGGCACAATGGTTTTCCTTAGTTTTATGTCTCTCAAGCTCTGTTAAAGTGTTTGCATGTTTTTGGTCATTATTATCTATTTGACATTGTATTTTCTCCTCAGTCGTTTCCAAAGCTAACCAGCAGACAGCATTATTATAGAGTACACCACAGCAGAAGCAAGTGAGCAAACATGACTTTGACATGAGTTTGAACATCTCTGTGAGTTCCTCTGACCTCTTTGCCCTCTCAAATATGCCCTCATTTTTAACATTTTTCTGAGTTTCATGTTTTGGTGTCACCTCATCTCCATAGGAACACTTTAAATAAAGTTATTGGTAAAAGGATGTGAAAGTTCAGGGTTAGTGGGGCACACACAAAGCAGCTTCAGGCAGAGTAAAAAGGTTTTAGTTTAAAGATTGTCAAATATCGGCATTTGCATCTTTAATCTGTACGGAGCCCCAGACATGACATAGTCAAAGAAAATTAAATTGTGGCCATAATATAGCTGTAACATGTACACGAAATACTTATTCATGGCCACAGAATACCAATTTGTGGCTACAAAGTAGGTGTAATGTGCAAACGAAATACTAATTAATAATATTAACATCATTCCTGGGCAGCTAGGTAAGCAAATCGAGCGCACCTTCTCTAAGGTCAAAGGCAGTAGAGGGGCTAAAGCTACACGATGGACAGGGATAGCATGATTGGATTTTTATTCTAGGCTGGGAATGACGAAGACAAAGACATTCTGAAGAAGCTGGCATTGCAAGGAACCATTACTACTGAGAGGCGTTTAAAAAGAATATTGAGAGCCAGGTTGTTTTACCGGTGGAGGTACGACTTGGACGCCAGGATAGGAAGGTGCACTTGATTTGCTTACCCAGCTGTCCAGGAATGATACTAATATTATTAATTAGTATTCTGTGCACATATTCTACCTACTTCATGGCCATGAATTAGTATTTTGTGGCCACAATTTAGTATTTCGTGGCCACAAATTAATATTTTGTGGCCGTGAATTAGTATTACGTGCGCATGTTATAGCTATATTGTGGCCACAGTTTAAATTTTTATGAACATGTCATGTCTGGGGCTCTGTAAATCTCATTCCACTGATGATACTCATCCCTAACTCTTAGATGGTGCACAGACACAGGTCAAAATAAAAAGTTAAACTTACATTTAATCTAGATTTATCTCACACAAAGTGAAATGTTTCAAGACATTTTTTCTTATTTTGATGATTAAGGCCTACAGCTCACAAAAACAAAAAATGACTGCCTCAAAATATTGCAGTGTTGTAGAAAAGTTCCAGTTTTGTGTCAGTTATTTCAGTCCTGAAAGGAGCTCTAATCAGCTGACTAACCAAACATCTGCACAGGTTTCCTGAGCCTTCCTTCTCTTACTCTGGTTCAGTGCACACAGCCACAATCAAGGGGAAGACTGCTGACCTGACTGTTGTCCAGAGGACAATCACTGTCATCCTTCACAAGGAGGGTAAGCCACAGAAGTTCTCTGCTGAAAGAACAGGCTGTTCTCAGAGGCTGTATAGAAGCAGACTCATGGAAAGTTGACTGGAAGGGGAAATGTGGTATGAGCTCAGCCATCAGAGGATTGTCAAACAAAGCAGATTCAAGAACTTAGAGGGGCTTAACAAAGAGTGGACTGAGGCTGAAGTCTGTGAATCAAGATCCACCACACAGACTGGTCCAGGACTACAAGTGCCACGTTCTTAGTGTCAAGCCAATCCTGGACCACAGATGTCATCAGTATCTTAGCTGGGCTGAGGAGAAAAAGATCTGGACCATTAGTCAGTGGTCCAAAGTCCTGTTTTCAGATGAAAGTTTATTTAAGATTACATTGGTAAATCCCGGTCCCAGAGACTGGAGAAGGATCAGAGAGGGACAGAATCCAAGGTGCTTGAAGTCAAGTGCTTTCAGTCTCCACAGTCAATGATTGTTGAGGTACCATGTCATCTGCTGCTGTTGGTCCACTGGTCTTTATCAAGTTCAGAGTCGACACTGATTTTAGAGATCTTCATGCTTCCATCTGCTGAGAAGATTCATGGAGATACTGATTTCCTATTAACCTTCCACAGTGAAGCCAAATCTACTAGAAACTGGTTTGCTGACTGTGGTATTTCTGTGCTTGGTTGGCCAGCCAACTGAAATATCAAGAGGAAGAGGAGAGACACCAGAGTCAACAATCCAGACGAGCTGAGGGCTGCTATCAGAGTAGCCTGGGCTTCGTAACACCCCAGCAGTGCCACGGACTGATCGGCTCCATGCGCTGTTGCATAGATTCAGGAATTCATCAGCATTTCTGTATTATAATCCTTTTTTTATCAGAGCATTTCAAAGATAGATTTTCTTTTAGGGCTCTGGGTTTTAGAGACTTAAAACCAGTGGGATGTGTCGTTCCCATAAAATGACCTCTTCATGAGTTAAAACTACAAACACTGACGGATTTTCTCTCTCTCTTCTTCCTACAGGATGTCAGGCTGTGAAATCTGAGTCTGACATGAGAAAGGAGAAGAGGAAGAGAAGGCTAAAGGTGTGTATGTGTGTTTGCTTCCTGTAGGATGTTTTGCTGTGACCTCTGAAGATGAACCCTGGGGTGACTGTGGAGGCCTTCGGTGCATCCTGACACCATGAAGACGTCTCAGTGTATAGCTCTGAGTGTGTGTGGTTAAATAGACACTGATAATCCTGAGTGTCTGACTGTCTATCTGCGAGCTCTGCACAAGTGTCCTGATAAAGAAACATCTAGCTGAAACTCTGGACGAGCGGCTCTTTGTGCTCGAGTGGAAGGAAGTACTTGAGGAGTTTGATAGCAGGAGAGTGTGTTCCTGTTTGAGTGAGTGTGTGTTGGTGCAGAGCTCTTTGACATTTAAGGTACTAACACCATGAAAGTCATTCCCTCAGCTGGTTTGAAGTTAAAGTCTTTGTGTGCACTGCAACTGATTTGCCTTCCTGGATCCAGATGGTGATCCATATCACTTCCAATATTTAATCAGTTCTTCCTTATGCCATTTCTGACATTTCCTGAAAATTTCATCAAAATCTATCCATAAGTTTTTGAGTTATGTTGCTAACAAACTAACTAACTAACTAACTAACTAACTAACTAACTAACTAACCCTGCCGATCACATAACCTCCTTGGCGGCGGTACTAAACTGCTGTGTTGAGAGAAAGAGCTGTGATTGGCTGTGGGTGCTGGCTGGGCGTATGACCACTGTGTCCTGCATTAGCTAATGCTGAGCTTCATTTAAACTTCTGTTATTAGCAGGCCAAGCAAAATAATGTTGGCCCAACTTGAATTGTGATCTGGCGCTGCACCTGCTTTGATGCATGCAGAACCCTTAAAGACCTGCGGGAGCACCAGTACTCCCATTGCATATCTATTTTTTACCGCGATTATGGCAACCAAATGAGATAGAGCAATAATTCTTTTTCATATAAAACTGGAGGAGTAACACTAACATATTACACATTCAGTGTGTCCCAGAGAACTGTTTCTTTCCAGAAATATCCTTCCTTCCTTTGCAGAAATATAGTTAAAAGCGCACACATCAAAAACAATATACTACAATATAATCTGGACCACTGCCTCTCACAGCATTTCCTGCTACATGTACGTGATGACGTTTTGTCTGCGTGAACCTATCGTGATGTTTTCTTGCAGGTCACGAGTCCGCTTGTTATAGTTTCAACATTGTCTTCTGCAAATATACGTATGCTTTAAAGAATCTGGCACTCTTAGAGATTTGTTTGCACTACTGTAAATAGTTTGTTTTTTATAAAAATGCTTTCTTTTTGCACATTGAGCACAATTTCTTTTTATCTTTTTGCCTTCTATGGAAGGTCAGGTTTTTTTATAATAGTGGCTATGATGTTGGGCTCAGTAATTCAATCATTTATGCTGCAATATGAGATGCAAATGTGTTTGAAAGTGCAGTCAATCTTATGGCTGAAGCAGACTTCAGAGTATAAACTGATCTACATACGACAGTTAAATCATCAGCTTTCACTTTTGACCAGATCTTTTCTCTATAAAAACGCTCACCAAGTTTGTCCTTCTCCTCCCTCATCCCCCCGTCTCTTCTCGCTCTGTCAGCATCTCCCCTGGCAGGAAAAATAAACTTGACCCCTGCATCCTGGTGAGAGGTGACCCCTCCACCTCAGCAACCTTTAGACATACACACGTATGCACACTCAGTCACTTCTCAGCATTTTCTCTCCACTTGGTCAGTTTTTTGACCGCTTCATTAAAACCTCAGTTTTCTGTCGAGTTTTTCTCTGTTGCCCTTGACGACAGTCTTCATCTTTCATTGTCTTGACTCTAGCCAGACTGTCAGTTCTCCACTGAGTTTTTGAAGATCTACCCAAGCTGTATCTGCTCACAAAATTTCACAAATCTACGACAAAGTTAAAGAAGGAGGCTTTACCGTAGAAAAATGTTAGGGGCCGCTATTGAGGCAGTCTGGAACGTGCATTTTGGAGACCCAAAAGTGACTATGCTAGGGCCCTAATTGTAGTCCAGCAAAAATCAAGTGGATCAGGACTTTTAGTCAAGTATTATTGGAATAAATGACTCGATTCCATCAAAGTCACTTTGTGGCTTTATGGTACCCAACCACCATTGGTCTTCACTCTGTCTCTAAGAACAGTGGCTGATGGTTTTAGTTTAGCTTTCCTTTGAGACCTGTCTGGATGGGTATAAAGGAGTCTCTGTTGTGTTTACTAGAACTGTTTTGGAGGCCTTGAAGAGTCAGAGGATGAAACCCAAGAAAGAGATTGTGACACAGTACTCCTGTTTCAGAAAAATGAGGGAGGCTGAGAAACCTGCTGTTGGCCAATAGAAGAGGATGAAGAAGAGGGAGTGTAGGAAGAGGAGGTGGTGGTGGTGGTGGTGGTGGAGGAGGTGGAGGAGTGCAGCACAACAACACATGGTCCCAATTTTACAGTTGTGGACGGAGGAGTGCCGGCGGATGCGGGGGCAGGAACAGGCCTGCAATCTGGAGACATTAATACCTCAGTAATAGTCACATTCACTTCCACAACCAGGAAACTACCGCTCTGGACCCACTACCTACATCTGTGGGAGTGTGTTTGTGTGCACTGCAGCTCTCTCTCTCTCTACGTAAATGCTTCCACAGAAAACACACTCACTCACTCAGTACACACACGCCCACTCTAACCAAATCTCTGCTGGCTCATTCACTCTCTCTCCTAAACTCAGTGAGACAGAGCAGACCATAACAGAGCAGTAAAAGGCATGCAGCAGGGCAGAGTAGGACACCGAGAGCCGGACTTCCTGTGCCTCCTGTTCTTCCTGAGCCCTTAATGAGAGCTGTTACAGTAAACCGCCACCTCCTCTTTCAGTCCATCACTGCTCGCCTCCATCCATCCAAACACAAGCCCCACTCTACTTCTCTCTTTCTCATCCTTTCTCTTCCTCTTCTCTGTAAAACAACGAGGCTACTTTTAGGCACACAGTCGGCCTGTGGTGGAATCTAACAAGTTCATCTACTCAGTAACTCAACTTTAGAAGTATAGATAGGTAGGATATTCTCGGGCTTTTTTGCCTTTATTTAGATGAGACAGGTGAAAAGAGACAGGAGACATGGAGAGAGTAGAGGGGAAGACGTACAGCAAAGAGCTTAGGGACCAGGAATCGATCCCACGACCAGTGCGTTAAGGACTCCAGCCTTATAGGAGCCTGTCCTACCACTGAGCTAAACCAACACCCAGATTAGTGATTACACTTAAACATTTTTAGTTGTGATCGATGTTGGGACCTTGCTGACATTATCACCACCCTGTGAATAAACACTCCAGAATTTGAAATTCACATTTTTCTCACTCTGTCAAGTTAAAATTGTGAATCTCAAAATATGTAGACTATTTTCTGTGAGACTGAAAAATCAAGTGTTATTCATGTTTTTTTAATCTCCAACATCCAAGCATCAGAGACCCTGTAAAGTAATAATAAATTTGTATTCAGGTTTGCTGTATGACAGGTCACTGTGTTATGAACCACCAGGTCAAATTTCCATCAGATGAAACGTCTCGATGTTTATGAAGATAAACTTCAAAATCATGATAAATTAGTCCGTAAAATCTGCTCCAGGATGGTGTGGGCGTGTCTCTGGAATGAGCTGAAGCCACGCCCACTCACAAGACATACGATCCTCTCAGCAGTAGCGGCTGGTCAATAGGGGGTGCTAGGGCGCCACCTCAATCACTCTCTCCACAAAGAGAGGACCGGTCTTATGCTCTTTTAATACATTTTTTAAATATCAACAAATTAATATGAATATAGATAAACTCTATAATGCACTGTATAAATAGGATTTATTAAGAGATTTAAATGTGAAATGTGCAATGAATCAGTAGATCACAAATATTCTAGGCACTTGCTTTTACTTCCTGTTTACTCATTTCCTCCCTGGGGCGCTGGGCTCGAGCGCCCACAGCCTTCCATAGACTACTGTTATAAGCAGTGCGTGCACATTCATTCCTCTTCAGTACAAGAGGTAGGAGCTCTGTGGGCGCTATACTTGGGCGCCCCTGAAGGGATGACCACTAACCACTCGCCAGACACCAACAGGTGGCAGCAGAGAAAAACACTCATCATGAGCCCACATACTGGCCCCGCCCAAATTAAACCCAGCAAGGACAGAGGTGAAAAACTTTCCAACAGTTTGAATCCAAAATTCAGTCACATGTAGATTTCAGTGTTTTCACATTCAGCAACCATATTCCAACAACGCTAGTGTGTTAAAACACAAATTTTGGATTTCACTTTAAAGGGTCTTTAATAGTGTATTTGATGCCATAAATTAAAAAAATACTGAGTCATATGGCTGTAGGTCATTACCAATGCAATGTCCTGATGTACAACAGCAAATGACACTAAAGGATACAACAGGATATTTGATTTGATTCAACTTAGAACTACGATCTGATTCAATGCAAGTATACATTACTGTTTGATTTAATAGGACCAGATGGGATACAAACTAACTAGTGCTGTCGATTGATTTAAAAAATGAATCAAATTAATCACGTCACCATGCTGTAATTAATCATGATTAATCACATCATTTCTTTAGTTTTAATCATTTTTACATTTTTAAACATTCTGATCATCAAGTGTCTGTTTTCATTATTTTAACTTTATGGACAGCCCTTTGAAAGCGCTTTTTACCAAAAAATGTATTATTATTATTATTATCTATAAATTAATATTTCAAATACTACCATTTACTTGTGTTTTTGTTTGAGATAAATTAGTACAAGTATAGTGTTTAAATGAAGAAATAATAATAAACAAACTAGAGTTTTTAAACTTATTTGTGGTTTGTAAATCAGTGTCTTAACTGAGCAATGATATTTATAAAATGCAAACAAGCCCAGAAGACAAACAACAGCAGGTACTGAATACTGTACGCTGTAAAGTGAAATATCAGGTGTGCTGTTACCCCAAGGTAGCTGAAGTTGCTGACTGATGTCCAGTGGTCTCTGGTCAGTGTAATAAATGTAGCTCGGGCCAGCAGCTCCACTTTTGCTGCCTTTTTAGCTGTCATACGGTTCTCAGATTCTTGTGGCAGTAGTTCTCGTAGGTGTTCTGTGGTATAGGTCATCTGAGGCGACGCGGATGATGTCTTGAAGCCCGTTGTCGTCAACGATATCAATGGTCTGCAGTCTCTGGCGACCCATTAGCGATTGAATTAGTTAGCTTAGATGTTGTTGTTTTGGGGACAAATCCAGGTCTGCTGGACTGCGCCGGTGTAGCTTGGCGTTATGGCTTGATCCCGTGTTGTTGTTAGTGTCTTGGCTAGTATTAGCAACATTAGCTATCGTAGCTTGATCCGTGTTGTTGTGAGCGTCTTTGCTAGCTTTAGCGACATAAGCTATCATAGCTTGATCCGTGTTGTTGTGAGCATCTTTGCTAGCATTAGCAACATTAGCTTTCAAAGCTTGATCCGTGTTGTTGTTAGCATCTTTGCGAGCATTAGGAACATTAGCTTTCAAAGCTTGATCCATGTTGTTGTCAGTGTCTTTGCTAACATTAGCGACATTAGCTATCATAGCTTTATCCCGTGTTGCTTTTAGCAATCTTTGCTAACATTAGCTAAATTTGCTATCATTACTTGATCCTGTGTTGGTTAGTGTCTTTGCTAGCATTAGCGACATTAGCTATCATAGCTTGATCCCTTGTTGTTGTTAGCATCTTTGCTAACATTAGAAAAGATGTGATTTGCCTGGAGGTGGTACTTCAGACTCGTGCTTCAGTGTAATGACAGGTCATCACTGCAGTATGTACACACAACTTGCTTTTTAAATCCAAATTTGCCGTGAAGCACACCTGGGTCTGTCTCTTCACTCATCACTGCTGGCTGCGTTTGACCTGCCTTTAACCTTTTCACCCGAGGGATGTAAACACCTGCGCAGGAGGACTACGAGAGGAAGCTGTGGTCAAACTTAGTCATATGATTAAGTTGCGTTATTATTTTTTGAATGCGTTTAGCCTTCCAGAATAATTACAAGCAATAACGCATTCATATTAACAGGCCTAAAACTAACACAACAAGATGAGATGTGATACAATACAAGATGAAATAATTTGATAAAGCAATGTCATAGAATACAATACGATAATGATAACATTTATTTGACTCACTTAGTTTCTCAGTTTTACCAAGTTTGGTAAAGACCAAGAAGTGCTCTTTCTATAGTGAGGCATGCTGCATCCATTTAACAGCCTTGAGCTTAAAGCTTTAGCAGCTACTTAAGGAAATGTTTGAAAATGTTCATTTAGTAGTGGTTGGAAAATCAATCTCTTCTCCCAAATGTGTGTTCAGAAATGTGTTGCGTAAGAAATATCAAACCGTACTGAGTTGCCGTGGAGAAACACGTTCTCTCCAAACATTTGAGGAGATTCAAAGTGTCAGACATCAAATACTCCTCTGTTTCACGTTTGACTTTTAGAAAAACTACTTACACAGAGACACACACATGGACTCTCGGTCTCAGTCAACACTCTCACCACTGTGTGTTTAACTGCAGCTCCACCACTCTACCGGAGGTGTTTCATCAATGTCAGGGCCGGTTTGAAAAAGTCCTCTGTCAGGCCACACTGGCTGCTTGAAAAGGGCCACAGACCTGAAGACACGCTGAAAGAAGCCCTTGGTACGTCAATGGAGCGCTCAGTAGGAGAGAAAGTGAGGGGAAAGATGGAGGGAGGCTACACAGTGTTGGTACAGAGAGAGAGAGAGAGGAGTCACTGTATTACTTTTTAGACTCAAACAACACAACTGCAAAGACAACTGGCAAATTAGCTTAAAAAAAATTTTCTGAAGATTGTTGGTCCATGTGATTACCTGGATGTGACACAGGTGTTCCACAAGGCAGTCCACTGGATCCTTCACCATTCCTCTGTAAACCTTATCTCTCCAACATGATCCTGATCAACAAGGGGTTTTAAATGATTATTTCCACTGCTGTGACTTGGATGACGAATTTAGAATGATTTCTACATCCACTCAGTCTCTAATTCAGTCATCACACGGACAGAAGGAATGCTGAAAATACAAAGTAGCTCCAAGAAAGGAAATCCTTTAAGCAGCTTATACGAAGAGAAAAATCCATATAAGGGGGTGTGAAACATGTTAAAGTATGACTGAGTCTCATTAAAATCGGAACAGCCCATGTCAAATCAGAGCTGAGCGGCGTTAAAGCTGGGGCTGGAGGTTACACTGCAGCTGGCTAGATAGATAGATAGATAGATAGATAGATAGATTATTGTCATTGCATTGTAAAAACACAACAAAACTTTGTTGGACAGTCTCCTCTGTGGCAACAAACACAGTCGTCTAAGCGGTGGTTAGAAATCCACAACCCCACGTTATCCATACCGGTGGCAAGGAAGTGGGCACCCACAAGAAAGATGCTCCATACGGCAGGTTTCTATGTTGCTGCCCCTAGCCTAGCCTGCAGCCCGGCTTCCTCCGCCACTTCCACCTTGTCGCACAACGCTGTCTCTGCCTCCTCCCCACCCAGTCTCCAAGCGCTCCAGATAATCTCTGTCGGAAAAGATGCAAAACCATGGGCACGCCTCCTTTGCAGTCATCAAGGAAGCAGTCTCTTTTACTTAGAATGTCAGATCTAGCACAAGTGTAGTGCTTAATTCTGCTGCGTCAGTACATGTCGCTGCCCAGTAGTCTCCTGTTGATCAGGCAGCGTTCCCTGGCAGTTACTGGCAGTTGTTGATAGCTTTTAAGCTAGCCAGGAGATGCAGTTGAGACTGAGGTCTTCTTTTTCGTCTTCCTAGTGTTTTTCTTGACGGAAATTCCCCGTTCTTTCTCTCAAAGGTGTCCTGGAGTATCCATCTTCTTGTTGCCATAGGTTTTAACATATGTTGTCTACTTAATTGAGAAATAACACTACTAATCCCAGAGTGCATCTTTCCTGCTGCCAACTGCTCTGGTTGCCCGGCAACAACAAATCACTGCAGTTCCAGGCAAGCAGAAACCTTGGTGTGGTGAGAGGGATCTGTAGGGAGTAAACAGCTTTATTTAAGCTGAAAAATACCATCTTTTTATTAATACTGATGATCCTCACCACAGACAGTAAAGGTTCTGTTTATAGAAGCATTTGGACTCATAATGTTCCTTTAACAAAGACACAAGATAAAGTTGTATTGTTGTAGTAGGTTCAAAAGTATTGGAACAGTGAGATCAACTCCTTTATTTTTGCTGTAGACTGATGGCATTTGAGTCTGACATCAAAAGTTGAAAATGAGACAAGAGATCAATATTTCAACTTTTATTTCCAGGATCCTATTCACAGTTTAGAAGATAGCATTATTTGTAATGGATACCAAATTTTTAGGAGAGAAAAAGTACTGGAACAAATCAACTTAAAACAGATTAAAGTGATACATACTTAATATTTAGTTGCAAATCCTTGGCATCACCAAATTGTTGCATTCTTTTTCTGTAATCCTTGTCCAGGCTTTCACCACAGCCTCTTTGAGTTGTCGTTTGTTTTGGGGGGTTACTTCTTCAGTCTCCTCTTTAGCAGGGTTCTCTATAGGGTTTAAGTCTGGAGATTGACTTGGCCAGTCTAAAACCTTCCACTTCTTGCCTCTGATGAACTCCTTTGTTGTTTTGGCAGTGTTTTGGGACATTATCCTGCTGTGTGATGAAGGATCTCCCGATCAGTTCGGTTGCATCTTTTCTTAAATTGGCCGACAAAATGTTTCTGTAGGCTGTAACATCATGTGTTACATCATCAATGAAGATTAATGAGACCATCCCAGAAGAAGCCATGCAAGCTCAAGCCATGGCATTACCTCAACTGTGTTTCACAGATAAGCTTGTGTGTTTGGGATCTTGAGCAGATCCTTTCTTTCTAGAAATTTCTGCCTGCTTGGTCTACTTGAAATCAGAACCATATAATATCAGAATACTCAATTATATCAATGTCCACAGTCCAAATATCTCTAAGTTGATATTAGTCTGTTTTCCTCCTGTTTGTCTGTTTGCACCGTCCATATTACAAAAACATCTAACCACTTAGCTACCGCTTAGCTCCTCATATTTACGTCTGTTGAAGTGCCATGGAAAAGCTCAGACAGGAAGGCAGCAGCTATTAACTGAAGCTACAGTGGCGGGAGGTTCATTACACTTTAAAAGAGCATTAAAGACCAGGATTTCAAGCCTGCATTCATAAAAATGGTAGGTAATTAGCTTAACCGACTCAAAAATCTTGCACGGGTTCATATGATCAATGAATTTGACCATTTATCTGCCCACATCTCTAGTGGTGATTGCTTATCGAGCAGGTGTGTTGCACACTAACAATGACGTAAATGCATACCATCTATTGACAGATTCTAATTTGCTTCTGAACCTCAAACAAACAGGACCAGGGTGCATTTAGAAACAGAGCAAGATGATTTATACTAGGCAATCCATACTGTGCCCAAGCATGCTTGACCCTCTCAGTCTAGTTTGTTTGACTTGTGTGAGTGCTCTGTACCATGCTTGGGCACACTGCACTTCATTTGTCCTGTCACAGATCGAAGAGGTGGACATCAGCACAGTGTGATCGCTCATGCACAGGGACAGGTGTGCAGCATACAACGTGTAATCAATGAAACCATTCCTCTAGAAAATTATTAGTGTTAGAGAGATGTAACTGACAGCTTTTAAATCACTGTCAAGGAATCACACTTCTAGGGAAATTAACCAGGATTTATTTAAACAAAACCTTTTTGAAGGAACCACGAGCTTGTGGTTTTGTAATGGCAAGAAACAGCAGGTTCAGTCATGTTTGTTTTTACCGTGAAGAGCTTTAAGACGAGGACGGTCCTTGGCAGAGACTTTGCTTCATCCAGAACTGAGCTCTTCAAATTAAATTTTACGTTACATTAGTAGTATAAGTAAATGTGTCATAGAATGATTGTTTAATGCTGCTCACTCACCCATCTTGTCCATCCCACAGCCTCTCCCCCCACTCGTGGACCGCACACGCTCAGATCTTCGTGTGGTGCCACTGCGTCAGTCCAGGCCCGTATGGCGTCCTGCTCACCGCTGGCTCAGACCACAAAACACACACTCCTTAAAGGATGCCCTGTAATCGAAGGACTAACATACACCCACAGAGCTCTGGGCCCGTTTCTTTAATGATGAAAATAGCTTCTGAACACTGAGCAGATGAGGCGGATGGTGGAAGAGGAGCTCTGAAGTTAAATTTTACTGTCCTGCTGGGTCAGACCATCTAACCAGGAAAAACATTTTTCTTTCTAAACCTTTTCAAGTTTGATCAGTGAACAAGCCGCCAAGACTTGTGTAGATGGTCCAGCTGTTTGGTTCTGCTGTGTTTTCTTGACTTCTTTGGTTCCTGCTGGTGACGGTAATGGGCCAAGAAAAACGTCAGGCAAGGACGACAAGTGTAGACACAGTTAAAACAGTCCAGAAACTTTAGGATGTATACGCTCTAACAGCTGAGCTAAACCAGCACCTGATGACAAGATATTTAACATTTAAACTTAAAAACAAAATCATTTATTTGGTGATATTCACACATTCTGAATTTGAAGCCTGTATTGTGTTTCAAAAAAGCTGGGACAGGGGCATGTTTACCACTGTTACACCACTGTGAAGACTCTCATACAAAAATCGGATGATCTACCCCAGTTTCCACATTTAAATCAGTAAAGACAGTGGTACAAAAGTTGAGTGTTATTTCAACATTAACAAAAACTCAAACTATTGCAGCCTGCTTACAATTACCTAACTTACTTAACTACTTACTTCCCCCTTCAGGAGGGTCATGCATTCACGTCACGTTAATCTTATGCATATCTTAAACTTAACGTAAGTTTAATAAAGCTACGTTAGCTTTCATGTCAGCAAACGTTACCATCAGAAAGTGTATATATACTGTTGCCTCAACGTAAAAATAAACCAGAAAGGTGCCAGTCAATCTGTCTCCATTGGACAACAGATATGAATCAAATATGAATCAAACTGCTTACAAAAAGCTAATCCACACAAACTTTATATCAAACACACACGAAAACACATCCATATCACACACACATACAAACACATCCTTTCTAGTTAACGTTTGACCCATTTGACAAGCCAATAAGTTAGCTAAAGACACTTTTACTGCACATTTTATTGAGAAGACATATACATGAGGTAGGTTGTTTAAGCTATGTTAGTGTTAGCAAACGTTATCTTTCTAACAGCCGTAACATCTAGCTAAAAGAAACATTCACGTAGCTTACCTTTCTTTGTGGGTTTTGTGGTGACGGATGAAGTTGGACGTTGTGGTGGTCGTGTCACTGGTTTTTGAGCTGCAGACCTTGCATACTGCCGTTCTCTTCTTCATACCGTCATCGACAACATGATCCTTGAACCCAAATGGAATTATTCTTAGTCTAGCTGCGTCCATGACTGCAGCTCCTGTGTTGACCTGCAGTCTGCTGTTAAGGCTCGAACATACTCGAGCATACTGTGAGCGGAATGGACTCCGTGCAGAATGTCTGCAGTCATAAGAGCTTCCATAGTCGAGCGCACTGCCGCGTAGCCGTTTCCTGTGAAATTTCTGTGAAATTCTACATTTCCTACAATCCTTGCGCGTTGTTTACATTCTTCTGTCATGGCGTTCTACATTGACAAAGCCTGCTGGCTTTGCAAAGCAATAAAATTAAGAGATGGTGGTATGTACGGCCATGACATGCCACAAGAGACGAGGAAGGGGAGTACGCCATGTTGGTGGAGAACATGCGAAGTAGTGACATGGAAAAACATTTTCAATACTTCCAAATGACACGTGACCACTTTGATGAGCTAGTTGGGTGCCTAGCCCCGCTCCTTCTCCACTCTGGGAGTCACCGCTACCCCGTCAACGCTGCACAGAGGAACAAAACGCAAGTCGGTGTCACATTTAATGTGGGTCGCTGTGAAAAATACATGCCGAGCAGTGTTTTGTGTGACACCAGTACACAGAGCTGAGTCCGCGCGGTTGTAAAATTTGAGCTTTGCGCACACGGGCCTGGCGGACTTTCGCTTTGAGGCTGCGTGGACCTCCACGGAGTCTGTTCCGCGTACGTTCCGCCCAAGTACGTTTGGGCCTTTAGTCCGTGCAGCACGCTGCATGCATTGCACTGTCAAATCACCCGATCATGTTTTAAAATAAAACATGATTTCTAACGTAATCTAACTTTTAAAAAAAAAATGCAAAAAATGCAAACATTTAAATTAAAAAAGTCAAGTCCTTTCGAGTCATCTGTCTCAAGTCTAAGTCAAGTCTCAAGTCTTGAAGACCAAGTCACAAGCAAGTCGACTTGAGGACATTTTTATCATTTACCTGATTGTATTCAGAAGGTTTTTTTTTAGTAATTTATGATCATATTGATTAGATAGAGGTATCATAAAAGTATGTATCAAATATGATACAACAGGCTTTAAAGGGTTAAGACAAAATGCCATACATGTTAGGAGAACACAGAATCATCTGTGTAGACTCTGTTAAATACATCCCATTCTGACAAAGCCTGAGGGACAACTAATCAGTCTCTTCCCAACAAACACACTGAATTTTAGTTATTTTTATTGACTATTAATGTCATCACTGTATATATAACACCACAAATATACAAAGAAAGAATGCATATACTCTTACTGTTCTATCTCATTAATCAGATTTATTTTTCATTATACATTGATTTTTTGTGTGTTTTATGTGTAAATATTTAATGCATTTTTAAATTTTTTACTCTGCTTTGGCAGTAACTGATCTGTTTATGCCAATAAAGCAAATTGAAATTGAATAGTCATTGCTTATGAACAACTTAAGTCTTTCAGGAGTGGTTTTTGAGTAGCCAATCACAGTGCAATAACCTGTTACTAGTTGACCTATTTACTTGCAGAATGTTCCAGGTGTTCCTCAGCATTTTACAACTTTCCAAGTCTTTTCTTCCCCCTGTCCTAACTTTTTTGGAACATGTTGCAGGTATTACACTCAGAATGTGTGAATATTTACACAAAGTTTGAACATCAAATATCTTGTATCTCTGCTGTATTCAACTGAATATAGGTTAAAAGTATTTGCAAATTTCCGCTTGATTCACATTTGTCCCAGCTTTTTTGAAATTGAGGCTTGCATATATTAAATAATAACTAGAGAATTTTAAGTCCCATTTAAAAATGACTTATCAGGTCACATCAGCACAGATGGTTCTCAGACTGAGTCCCTCTCCTGGACCCTGGAGCTGAAGGAGGGTCTCTGTATTTACTGAGCGTCCCTGTTTCCTCTTAGAGCAAACGCTGAGGTGTCAGAGGTCGTTCAGGACAGGCTGCAGTACAGTCGGATCTCTGTGGCGCTGACACATCCACAAACATTAGAGCAAGATTTGTAGGGCTGACCTGAAAGCCTCGCTGTCTGTGTGGCTTCATAGAGAGGGAACGAGGCGTTATTTAACCTCTCAGAGCTGCATGAATGACATTACTGTGGATGGATCATCTCAATATGACTTTAAGACACTTTGCATTTAAAATTATGTATCACAAAGTGCTCTGTAAACATTTAAAATCAATAAAGACAATATCAGCATCCCAAAGTCCATGCACAAGTAATTATAGCAGAAACAGGCAAAAACAAAAAAAGGGAAAAATAAATTAATTAATTTAAAGTCAAATAATCTATCATTAAAATAATTAGGAGGGATTAAACATGATGGTGTTTGTAGGAGGAGAAAGCGATGAGGGGGAGACATCTGGGTCTAATTTACGGCCCTAATAAATCCCCTCTCTTTACCCTCTAACCCCTGAACCAGGCGGGCAGCTCCCTAAAATCTTAATCACTCCCCTGCCGGCCCCCTCTGCATCCTCATGGGACAAGAGAGAAAGGAAAGAGGGCGAACAGTGGCAATATTATTCTGCTGTAAAACCAAATGGCGTCCTTGTAATCACCTGACCGCCCCATCAGCCAGACAGCCGCTGAATCAGTTGGCCAGTGAGACACTCAGTTATTCAGCGCTGGCTGGATGACTTACAGCGGCCTGTCTAGCCTTCACACACAAACACACTTGCACAGATTTATCCCCGGTCTGCTCACGTTAATCCTAAAGGGAGATTTCTTCACATGCTTTCCTTTTTTGGCGTCTGTGCAGCTGTGTAGCCATGAAATCTGGGCTCATTTTATTGAGCTTTTATTGTGAAGAGGTCAGAAACAGGAAAAAGTCACTTGCTCTGTCATAAACATCAGGGTGGTTTCCTGACGAATGGCGCCATTGTTTCAGTAATCTTACCCAACAGAAAGTCAGTCACTGTATTCCCATGGATTTATCTTATCTCAAGCCTGACTTTTACCTCTGCAGCAAATCTGCGCCGAAGAATAGACCAGTGGTTCTCAAATGGTGTGGCAAGGTGCACTAGTGTGCCTTAAGGCAAGCCCAGGTGTGTCGTGGGAATTTGTACCATACATTATTACTACAACTTTATGGCAGGTACTGTAACTAGGCCTGCCCACAGACTAGGCTGGACCCCTGAAAAACCCCAGAGAATGGGACCTCCTCAGTTGGTTTTTTTGATGATATCAGTGTATGTGTGTTGGATCAGTGGCATTGGTGCTAGCATCCTGGCTAACAGTATCTCATTAAGAGCAGAAAAGCATGGTCAGCTATTATTGGGTTGAAATTGGTGCTGAAATGATTAATTATTAATTCCTGCTACTTTTAACCAATTTTTCTACCCATTTTTGCCACTTCTTTTGACAACTTAAACAATTTTGCTGCTTTTTTTCAGCATTTTTGCCACTTCTTATTACTACTTTTAACCCATTTTTGCCACTTTTTTGGAACTTTTTGCCACATTTAACCCATTCTTGCTACCTTTTTGCCACTTTTCGTCCAAATTTGCTATTGTTTGTCCATTTTTTCCACCACTTTTAACCCCATTTTACCACCTTTAACCCCATTTTGCTACTTTCCTGCCACTTGTGATCTATTTTGCCACCTTTTTGCCAATTTTTGCCCACTTTTGCCTTGGTGTGACTTTTTTTTTTTTGCTTAATTTTGGCCTTTTTTGTCACCTTTACCCCGTTTTTACCACCTTTTTACAACATTTAACCTTTTAAGGCCACTTGTAACCCCCTTCTGCCACTATTTTGACTCTTTCAACAAGTTTTTTTGCCAATTTCAACCCATTGTTTGGCCACTCTTAGCAATTTTTGCCCATTTCTGACTTTGTTTTGCCACTTTTTGCCCACTTTTGCCATCTCCATGATCCCCCAGTTGGCTGGGTTACAGAAAGCTCTCCCCTTATAGGCCACCTTGACTGTAACATTATTTAAAATGTCCTTTTTGTATTGATTTTAATATGGTGTGCCTTGAGATTTCAGCTTAACCTTAGGTGGGCAAGAAAGTTTTGTAAACCACTGGAATAGACCTTAGGTGTAGGTGTGCCTTAGACGAAAAACAACTGAAAATCACTGATCTAGAAACGCAGTGTAAACCAATCAGATACTTGATGCCAGCATAAAGTGGTTATAATTTCTTGTAGACTTGTCTTTATAAACACCCTATTGTCACTTTTCTTGCATCAGGACTGGTTCAGATGGACACCATCTGAACCAGTGGTTCCCAACTGGTGGGTCGGGACCCAAAAATGGGTAGCGAGTGTGTTCCTGAAAAATAAAATTATGTCAAAAATGTCCAAAAAAAAAAAAAAAAAACTCTTTCAAAACAACCTTTTTGCCTCTCATCATTGATTTGGGACATGCTTTGCATTTTTGAGGTTCAAACTGGGATATTTTTTGTTAGATAAACCTTATTGGTCAAAAAGGATCCGAAATTTGGGTCGCAATTTTTCATTGGCAAGTGGATGGGGGGTTCTGAGGCTCAACCAGCTGAGAACCACTGGGTTAAACCAGGGAGTTTTCAGATATTTTCAACTGTTAAACTGAAGCAGTTTTATATTTCTAGGAAAGCTTAAAGCTGCTAATTTATCAGCTCTAGGCACAGATTGTAACACAAAAGAAATCTTGAAAAATAGAGCTGTAATTCTTTTTTTGTGGTGTAACTGGATTAACACACAGTCCACATGAAGCCTTATTCCCTCAGTCGTGAGGTTCTCTGGCTATTTTTGTTGTCTTGCTCTGTTTCTGCTGACTCGGTAAAAGCCCCTCTGACTGACTGTTTAACATCAGTCTCTCAAACTCTCTTGACAGGCTTTTAATCTGACTGAGTGCAGCGCAGAGCGAGAGACCGGCGTCCTGGATCCTGCTCGTCTGGCCTCTGAGCCGGCCGACCTGTCTGCTCCGCTGTGAGCTCGGCCGACTGACTGGACCTGCTGACTGACTGACTGACTGGTTTCCTGGCTGGCGGAGAGCTTCTGTCAGCTTAGATTTATGTTGCCTGGCCCTGGTGATAACTCATTTCAGACACACAGAGCTCCCCATGGGGGAGCAATAAAACCGCTCACTGTGTTAACCTGTTTCCTCCAAAATCAGGGAAAACACTCAGCAGACTGCACAGGCTTTGTTGATATTTACAGTCTTAATGTCGGCCCTTTGGCTGATTCTCTTCTCTATCATGACTGAACACATCAGGACAATGGCTTCAGATGTCTTTAATTCTTATGTTATTACAGCTGAATGAAAAAACAATCATACAATAGGAAACACATTTCTGATGTACTTTTAACCAACCATGATTCAACCATTGACTGGAATAGTTTGAACCAAATGTGTATTAAACAGTACAGCATATCTCTGTCTTCTCCCCTTGTACAGGAATGATCCACAGTATCCCCACAGCAGAGGCTACCATTTACGAGCTTGTTTCACAATTTAGAGTGAGGGCATTACTTTAAATACCTCTGCTGTTCACATATTACTGCCAACATTTCAAAACTTTGGGACTTAATTTTAACATAAATACCGAGTGCTTTAATGGTGCCTGTAGATGTAGGTAGACTCAAAAGTCGCGATGAAATTAACAGCTACAGTAGAGCAGATTTTACCATCACCACTCGGTCAAAGACAGTTGGTTGTTTGCAGACATGTGTAGGTGTACATTTTAGGAAATCCTCAGGTCTTGGAGTGAGGTGTGAGGTGTCATATGAAAAAGCATCAGGTCTCAGGAAAAAAGGCATCAGGAAAAAAGCATCAGGCCTCAGGAAAAAAGGCATCAGAAAAAAAGGCATCAGGAAAAAAGCATCAGGCCTCAGGAAAAAAGGCATCAGAAAAAAAACACATCAGGAAAAAAGCATCACGTCTCAGGAAAAAAGGCGCCAGGTCTCAGAAAAGTAGGCATCATGTCTCAGGAAAATATGCCTCAGGTCTTAGAAAAAAAGGCATCAGGTCTCAGGAAACAAATGTCAGGAAAAAAAAAGGCATCAGGAAAAAAAAAAGGTGTCAGCACTCAGGAGCAAGGAGTGAGGAAAAAAGGTGTCAGGTCTTAGGAAAAAATGCCTCAGGTCTCAGGGAAAAAGGTACCAGGAAAAAAGGCATCAGGAAAAAAAAGGTGTCAGCACTCAGGAAAAAAGCATGAGGAAAAAAAGGCGTCAAGTCTCAGGAAAAAAGGTACCAGGAATAAAGATGCCTCTTTTCCTGAGTTCTGACACCATTTTTCCTGAGACCTGATGCCCTTTTTCCTGATTCCTTTTTTCCTGAGCCTTTAGTCCTGTTGTCTTTTTTCCTGAGACCTGATGCTTTTTCATATTACACCAAACACCTCACTCCGGGACCTGAGGATGTCCTAAAATGTACACCATACATATGACCCTGATGACATGTGACGTCAGATGGGGGGCAGGAACTAAAGACCGGTGGTTAAGAATCAATGGGAATAGATGAAAGTTAGTGCGTTACAGCTTCATGTGGACCTGCATCCTGCAGTCATCATCAGAAAATTTCTACATACAGTGGGTATGATCTTATGACAGTCACGATCTATATGAGGGCCACTCTAAAATAGAAAGGCTATCTCTGAATTTAGAAAATAATGATAGACATTTTCTAGTCAAAAAGTGTAGATTCGAATGAGAAAAAAACTTAGAGGTAGTAAGTTCACAAAAACCAAAACTTGAAATTTTTGAGATCATAAAATTGCTCTTTGGGTGAGAGAAAATCAAATACAAGTGCTGCAAAAAGCCCTGTTGTTGAGAGTCAACTCAAATTACACTCCATGACTTCAGAAATTTTTGACTTTTGACTTTTTGAAATTTGACATTTTTGAGTTTATAAACTCATAAATTTCTGACTTTGAATGACATAAAACTCAAATGTATTTTTTTTACTCACTGACTAGTTGACTCCAGGCTTGGCTACACCCCATTTGTAAAGTGAAATTAGATCTGGCATTTGTCTGGCATCAGAACTGAGTATTTTATTTTGAAATTTAACCAGATTTTTTTTTGTTGTTGTTTGTTTGCCAATACAATGTATTTCCAGTTTCCAGCTGTAGTAACATAAGCTTAAGCTAATGTAGCTTCATTATCTTTAGCTACATAAGCCAAGTTGGAGAGTTCTCATGGAGGGTGAGCTTTTTTCTGTTAGCAGACTGTTTGACATTTTGTAAATAGGTTTTACAGCTCAGGTTAGTTACTGTTGGTTTTGTAAGCCTTTTCCCTACCCTTGCCCTAACTGGAAGTTTAATCAGATTTTATTTTGAACGTTTTTGCGTGTATTTCTGTCCTGAGAGTGGTGATGTCTGACAGCAGTGGTCTGCAGAGTAGGTGTCTAAGAGATGCAATGTGCAGCCAGACTGTCTTGGAGAGTTCCTGACATGGAAGTGATCAATATCATGAATAACTTAGTCCTCCAGACTGAGTTAAGAGGCTAGCTGCACCCCTTTAACAGCTTTTCTCCCTCGTTTTGTCATGAACGTGCTTTTAGTTAAAACACTGACGTACTGTTAAGCACATGAGTAAGAGCTAAAGTAAGGTGTGTCATTCAGAAATGAGCTGGTTCTGTTAGTTGACCCTTTTAAATAAACTGCAGAAACTGTCCTGTTTGCAAGCTAGTATTTCCATTTTTTGTCTTCATTTAATGCCCGTTTAAAAAGTCAAACTGGTACCAAACGAGGAGCTGTTTGGGAGCCAAATGACTGTTTACTGAGCTGATTCAGATCTCTTAAAAGAGATGGATTTCCCATCACGAGTGAGGCAGGATGGACATCAGCAGTGTACACGCAAGCAAAATACAAACTGTGTTAAACCAAATTGGTGGAAACAGACCAGATTTTGATATTGCTACTTTATAGGCTATTCCTTACTCCTCAGTAGTGGATCTAATGTAATCAAAGTGTGCTTAGATAACATTTTTGATACCTTTTGATGCCTGCCATCCTAGGAGAGGATTTAGAGGTGTGTATACCAAAACTTTTTTCACCCAAAGCACACCTAAGGTTAAGGAGGTTGTAGGATGTGGTCGGCGTTATCTCTGAGCTTCTTTGTCCCGGTTCAGGAGGTTCCAGTCCTCCACATTCAATGACACACAAACACAAAGGAAGCTGGCATTTTAAGAGTGTGGTGTCTGAGAGACATTCAGTCGTGAGGAAACTGCAGCTGTAAAGACAAAAGAGGAACCCAGAGGTCTCATAAATCACTTTTTAAAAATGCACCATTTACACCCACTTCTGCAACAAATGAAGACCACTTCCTACAACACAGCCACAGGCTGCAAATAACAAGCTGAGAAGAGGAATCTTTAAAAACAGGGACGGATGTTTGTCTCATTCATCCTGGTCCACAGAGGGCAGAGCCAGTCAGAGACTTATGGTTGGAGGTTTGATGACTTTGAGTAGCGTTCATTTTCAAAGAGGCTAAATTCTTGTTGGTAAAAACAACAGATGCTGTTGTTTGCAGGAAGTTTCATTCTCTTCTCCATATGTCGTCGTAAATTAATGTAAGGCTGTAGAAGAGCATGCAGGGGTTTGGTTTACCCGCTCTCTAATAAATCACATTTCCTGCTTGTAATTTTCAGAAACACCAAACATCCTGGGTGTTTGTCTCTGGAGCTGAAGTTGGTTTGTGATGTTTTTAATCTCAAAACCAATTTGCACAGATGTGAAAACTGTCTGAGAAGTTTTGACCAAAAAAAAACCTGTTTCCTTGTTCAATTATAGTGTGGGTTGTGTTGTTTTTGTTTGTGTTTGTTGATGTTGTTTTGGGGGGTACACAAACAGCTTTTCAGCAGAACAATAACATTCAGGTAAAAGGACAATGATGATGCATTTAGTAGGTTTATTGACTATAAGGATGGACAACACCTCTACAGCTGCTCCCTCCCTTCGTGAGGCCAAAACACCTTTGATGGGCACGGACTTATAGGGCTGGGTATCAGCATGCCTGAATCACTTCGATTCCTTCGCAAAGCTTCGATTTTATTCGATGTTGATAACTGAAAATCTGACTTCAGGTTAAGTCTTAAGTTGCATATGAGTGACACAAGTCTGCCAAACTTGAGTCCCAGTTTCAAACTTGAGTCTTAGTATATTAAATGCACAATAATGGACTTACTCTAACTGTATTTAACCTCCTGACACCCAAGCCCCTGTTTGGAGGGTTTTTTTATTTTCTCCCACTTATTTGGGATAAATACGGTTAGATAAGTTAAAATATCACTCTTGTCGTTGAACAGGAATGTCTCGGAAATTTTCCTTTCCAAACCCCCGAAAATTACATAATAAAAAAATGTCAAAACATTTTTTTTTATTTTTAAAATACCCAATTATTTCTTTAGATAGTATTCAAATCTTTCAGTGAAAATTCTTCATAAAGCCTGAAAATTCCAATTAAAAAAAATCCCCAAAAATTCAATGAAAATTCCTGAAAATTTCAAGCAAATTCCCTAAATATTAAAGTAAATTCTTCCTTCAGTTTCTTGGCAAATTCTAGACATTTTCAAGAAACATTCTCCAAAATTCCATGAAAATCATGTAAATAACCTAAACCTCCTAAAAGTTTTCAATTATGACATCAGTTCTAATACCAAAAATGATTCCTTAAAGACCCAGTAAAGTGACAATAATTCTGTATTTAGGTTTGTTGTATGACAGGTCAATGTGTTATGAACCTCCAGGTCAAATTTCAGTCACATAAAACATCTCTCAGTTTATGAAACTAAGCTTCAAAATCATGAAAAATGAGGCAGTAAAATCTGCTCCAGGATGGTGTGGGCGTGTCTTTTTCATGTGCTAAGCCACGCCCACTCTCAAATTTAAAAAATGTTACAATCTGAATAGAGGACAGCACTCATGCCACTAGTCTGTCACTTGACCTTTTGTTGACCTTAGAAGAAGGGACAAAGTCTGGCTCAAATCTCTGTTATGATGCTTTAAATGATCCATAGACCACTGTTGCTGATAGATTTGGTAAATTTACCTCACAATGAACAGAAAAACAGCATTTAACTGACTGTTAACTTTCAATAAAGGCAGTGACATCAGCTAACAATCGACTGGACTGAGATGAACTGCTCTGTGGTTTTATATTGTAGTGTTAGAGGGGCGGGGTCAGTCCCTACTGTGGGCTCGTGGCATCATGAGCCCACATATTAGCCCCGCCCACATGAAACCAAACTAGAAAAGAGGTGAAAAATTTTCAAACAGTCTAAATCCAGAATTCAGTCACATGTAGATCTCAGTGTTTTCACGTTTACATCAACCATATCCCAACATATATAGAGTGTGAAGACAAAAACTTTGGATTTCACTTTACAGGGTCTTAAAAGCCCTAAAACTTCACTGTTTCATCACAGATCCCGCAGGAAGCATTAGTTGGGACGCCCAGTCTAAAAACAGTTACTTCCTTTAATAATATGAGAAGTGTCATTGTGAAGTAACAGGTTGTCTGCTCTTTCAAACAGTCATTACTCAGCTGATGTGAGCCATTACCGTCCGCTGCAGCTCAGCAGGCCTGTAATTGTTCGAGTGTGAAGCCCTGAGGATGTGACTGATAGGATGTCATTAAGTCCAACGTGCGTCAAACGGACATGTAGCAGGCTCATTACAGTCACGCTCCCTGTTTTATTTCTCAACCCTGCACTTTCTCCTCAGAGGACAGCTAATAAAAGGTGATAATTTTGGCCTAAGAGGTTTATAAGCTTCCTACTAGAAGACAGAAAGTCCATATAACAGAGTTTATGTCCTGACTACAGCTGTCATTGAGGTAGAGCATTTCTTAAACACAGGGAGGAATTTCAGGAACACTATGTTTGATGATGCTGTCAAATAATGTAGGATTATGGGAAATATTGGCTTTATTGCTTAAAGCAGTGGTTCTCAAATGGTGTGGCAAGGCACACTAGTGTGACTCAGACAACTTTATTTATCCCAAAGGGCCTTAAGGCAAGCCCAGGTGTGCCGTGGGAATTTGTACCATACGTTATTACTACAACTTTATGGCAAGTACTGTAACCAGGCCTGCCCACAGACCAGGCTGGATCCCTGAAATCCCCAGAGAATGGGACCTCCCCAGTTGGGATTTATTGATGATATCAGTGTATGAGTGTTGGATCGGTAGCATTGGTGCTAGCATCCTGGCTAACAGTTACCTCATAAAGAGCTAAAAAGCTTGGCAAGCTGTTATTGGGTTGAAATTGGTGTTGAGATTATTAATTCCTGCTACTTTTAACCAATTTTTCAACAATTTTGCTGCTTTATTTTGCATTTTTGCCACTTCTTAGTACTACTTTTGACAAATTTTTGCCATTTTTTGGAACTTTTTGCCATATTTAACCCATTTATGCTATCTTTTTGCCACTTTTCGCCAAAATTTGCCATTGTTTGGCAATTTTTTTGCCATTTTCCAACCACTTTTAACCCCTTTTTTACCATCTTTAAGTAACTTTAACCCTTTTTTTGCCACTTTCCTGCAACTTGTGATCTATTTTGCCACCTTTTTGACCATTTTTGCCCACTCTTGCCTTTGTTTGACCACTTTTTATTTTTGCTCAATTTTGGCCTTTTTTATCACCCTTAACCCATTTTTACCACCTTTTTACAACATATAACCCTTTTAGGCCACTTGTAACCCATTTCTGCCACTATTTTGACACTTTAAACAAGTTTTTTGCCACTTTTTGCCCACCCATTGTTTGGCCACTTTTTACCATTTATTGCCCATTTCTGACTCTGACTTCTTTAAGTATTTAAAATAAGTACTTAAAGATGGATTTCCTAGCTATAACAGCCTCTAATCATCTTTGAAGGCTTTCAAAAAGAGTTTTGAGTGTTTCTGTGGGAATTTGTGCCCATTCATTCTGTAGAGCAGAGATCACCAACTACATTTGCACAAGGGTCAGATTTTTTCTTGGCAGACATTGTGGTGGCCAGACTGTTGATAAAGCAAATAAGAGCTATACAGATGTTTTGAGTTCTGTTAAAATGTACCTCATTTTCAGGCGTTAGCAGTAAATTAAGTCCCAATACTGCAGCCAGCCACAAGGGGGCGATTGAGATATTTTAGCCACATATTTCTAGGGCTGTCATGTTGCTCATCACTGGGTTTGAGTTAAATATGTCTAATCCTGAATGGTGAAAAACACAAGCAGTAAACAGCTCTTTAATTTTTGATATCCAGGCAGAGAAATTGGTAGGTTGATGCTTCTTATCAAGAATGGACAGAAGGGTGTTTATCATGTATATTATTTACTAATAATGGCTGACAGGTGGATTTTTTGTGAAACTGTTCAAGCATCAAGCAAATCCAGAAAAAAAATAATAATAATCTCGGTTAATTTTGGGGTTCCTTCAATAGCTGTAGGGATTTTTGAAAATTAAGACACTGTTTATACCATAACACATTTTCTGAGTATGATGATCTCCTGGGGGCCAGATGGGAAGCTGTGGGGGCCTGATGTGGCCCCCGGGCCTCCAGTTGATGATCAGTGCTGTAGATCATTTATGAGGTCAGGCACTGATGTTGGACAAGAAGCCCTGGCTCACAATCTCCATTCCAGTTCATCCCAAAGGTGCTCAATAGGGTTGAAGTCAGGGTCCCGTGAGGACCAGTCAAGTTCTTCCACACCAAACTCGTCAGACCATGTCTTTGTAGTCCTTGCCTTATGTACTGGGGTACAGTCATGCTGGAATAGAAAAGGGCCCTCCCCAAACTGCTGCCATGAAGTTGGAAGCATAGTGTGGGGTGTGGTTCAGCTGCACAGCAGGGGAGAAAGGTATGGGAGTGGCTCCAGGAAGCAGTGCCAGTGCTAATCGACACAGGTGGTTTTTGTGAGTTAATCTCTCTTTGTCTCTCTGCAGTAGCAGGCTGGAGCTAGGACTCACACAGCAGAGCAGTGAGGCTGTGCTCCTCACTGAAGAAGGATTTTGAGTAAGACTTTGAACACTGGAAAGGACTGAAGACAATAAGCACTGGGCAAAGAAATTGATTTAGTTTTGTGATTATGAGGTGTGTGAGTATTATCATTAAAGAACTTTTGCATTAATATGGGACCACATGGATGTTCATTGTGCTGAAGGAAACCCTTCAACAGTGTCTTGTTACACATAGTATTGTCCAGAATGTCTTGGTCTGCTTAAGCATTGAGATAGGCCTTCACTGGAGATAAGAGGTCTAGCCCAGACCTTGAAAAAACAGCCCCATACATTATCCCTCCTCTACCAAACTTAACAATTGGAACAATGCAGTCAGGAAGGCAACGTTCTCCCAGCCGCCATTAAACCTAGACTAACCCATCTGACTGCCAAGCATGATTGATCACTCCACATAACACGTGTCCACTGCTCCACAGTCCAGTGTTGGCGTGCTTTACACCACTCCGTCCGATGCTTGGTATTGGACTTGTGAGGCTTTTATGCAGCTGCTTGGCCATGGAAATCTATTCATGAAGCTCCTGCTGTTATGGAATCAGCAGAGTTGGTGACTTCTAGTCACCATGCTCCTTAGCAGTTGTTGACCCTATCTGTGTCATTTTACATGGTCTTCCTCTTCTTGGCTGAGCTGCTGTTGTTCCTAAACACTTCCACTTTCTAATAATATCCCAAACGACTGTAGAATATACATCTTACAAACCATCTTATTGCAAATGTGGCATCCATCACAGCACCACACTTGAAGTCACTGAGCTCTTCAGAACAACTTATTTAAAGGCCTAAATGTTTGCAGTGGAGACTGCATGGCTAGGTGATGATTTTATACACCTGTGGCAATGTCCAATAATAGTATGTAAACAACACACTTCTCCGCTTTTCTGAGACTGAGTTGCTGTTCACTCCATTATTACTCTGGGATATTTTTTTGACTCCACCATGGAGTCAAAAAGATTTATATTCGTAGAAATGATGACATACACTCCTGATCAAAATTTAGGACCAGTTGAAAAATTGCAAGAATTTACATTTTGCACTGTTGGATCTTAAGAAGGTTCTAAGTAGAGCTTCTAAATGCAAAAAGAAGAAATGGGAGTGAGACAAAAAATGAATAAGTAATTTATTGAAAATGACAATTAAACTGAAATAGGTTGTTCATCAGCTCATCAAAAGTTTAAGACCATGGCTCAAAAAAACCTGAAAACCCCCTCAAAAAAGAAATAAAAGTTTCATTAAAGGACTCAGTAATGAGTAGCTCCACCGGCCTTTTTGATCACCACAAAAATTCATTTCGGTATGCTTGATGCGAGTGTTTCCAGGAGGCTAGTGGGAACATTTAATTGTTGTTTTCAATAAATTGCTTACTCATTTTTTTGTCTCACTTCCATTTCTTCTTTTTGTATTTTGAAGCTCTACTTAGAACCTTCTTAAGATTCAACAAAAAATGTTGAAAAATGCAAAATGTAAATTTTTGATATTTTTCAACTGGTCTTAAGATTTTGGTCAGGAGTGTATAAAATCCCATTTAGTATCCATCCTTGAGTCAGAGTGGACATTTGTTCTTAGTATGAGGAAAATCCATTTATGAATTCCACGGTCACAAGGAAGAAATTTAACATGAGGCCCAATAATGTTGACCTTAAAATCTAGTGAGGTCAACCTTGAGTCAGAGTAGACATTTGTGTCAAGTTTTAAGCAAATCCCTCAAATTGTTCCTGAGATTTCATGTTCACAAGAACGCCCAGATGGACAGATGGACAACCTGAAAGCCTCAGTTCTCACCACTGTGACCGTGTGATTAATCTGGCTTTCCCAGCCAACAGCTTGTCTCCGATTACTGTATCTTGATGTTTCAAATTATTCTGTAATTTTCCTGAAACTCCCCAAAAAACTTTAGAAACACATCAGATAAAATCGCAGCCCAGCCTTTTTGTCTGTGTATCAGAGCACTTAAATGATCTTTGGCAGACTCTATCAGCAATTTTTGTTTTCTTTGAGAGTTTAAGTGCTGTGGTGCCTGAAAACTTCACAGTGAAGTAAGGACTTCTGTAGACCATGAAACAGACTAAGAGGCTCCAAACTCAGATGATCCAGATCATTCTGTCTCACATATAGTCAGAGTGTTTCACCTCTGAATTGAATCTGATTAAATCAACAGAATTACCCTTTTATTCTGGTAAATAAACGTGTCTCTTCTGCTTCATTTATTTTCTGTCTCATTGAATCTTGTTTTAAGAGTCAATCAGTCGGGGGGTGCTGGGTTGGGTGTGGTAGCTTGTGTGTTTGTGCATTTTTGAGAGGAAATTAAAAACATGTTTAAAGACATCAGACTTGTGCTGAATTTTATAACACTGTTATTTCATTAGAGTGTTTTATGGGTGAACTTTATAGCATGAAAAAACACAACAAAGAGCTGAGGGTGTCGCTGCATGTGAACCAAATATTAAAGCCTTTGTGACAAAGTAACATTGTCTGAATGTCTCAGGGTCTAAAGAATTAACAAGCTTGTAAATCTGTGTCAAATATTTGTCTTCAGCCCTGCTGGCAGCTCCGACTTTATTCCCAACTTTGGCTTTATTTCTCAAAATTAAAATGTGTTAACAGTGGGGTTCTAGTTGTCTGGTGGTATTGTCACACGCCCTGCGTACAGAGACTGTGGTCCTCAAAACAGGAGGTCCAGGTTCAAATCTGTTTTTTTCTCTTATGTCATTTCCAGGGGTGAGCCCAGTACGGTGTACATTCTAGGACATCCTCAGGTGTCGGAACGAGGAGTGAGGTGACACATGAAATAGCATCAGGCCTCAGGAAAAAAAGCCATCAGGTTTCAGGAAAAAAAGGCAGCAGGAAAAAAGACATCAGGAAGAAAGGTGTCAGGTCTCAGGAAAAAGGGGTGGTGTTTGGATGCCTTTTTTTCCTGAGACCTGACACCTGTTTTCCTTAAGCTTGTTATCTGATGCTGTTTTCCTGATGCCTTTTTTCCTGAGACCTGATGCCTATTTCCTGAGACCTTACCCCGTTTTCCTGACGACTTTTTTCCTGAGACCTGGCCCCATTCTTCCTGACGGCTTTATACAATGTAGTCCAGGCATTTGTGCCTTTATGTTAGTTTCTTTGACAATGAATGTTTTCAGAAGGATCAGACTAAACACCTTTGCGTACCGAGTTCATGTTTTTCATCTAAATTTTTCCACATTAAAAAAAGACAGTCAAGCTCATGTTGTTCAAATCATGTTTGCACACTGATGCCAAAATTTCCATCCCTCACAATCTCCATTTTTCTGTCACATTTGACACGTGGGCTTTTATTTTGAAATGTTCACCTGACCCAATGGGTCACATGTTTTCCTTTTCCTCAAGTATTTCAGTAGAAGAAGAAACACAAAATAATGGAGCTGGGGAAAAGTAAAAAACTATATATATATATATATATATATATATATTCATTTTTTGAGACAGAAATGAAAGAATAGAGAATATGATTTTCCTGTTTTTTTCTATTTTCCCTCAAAAACAAAAAAAAATGAGAAAATGTTTCATTTTTTTCCAGGGTTTTTCATCATTTTCAGTAAAATAAAAACCAGAAGAACAAGAGTTTCTCGTGACTTTTGACTCTCATTTCAAACAGGACATTGATCTGCCAGAAAACACACTGACCTTGCAAGGCAAATAAACACAAAACGGACTCAAAGTGCAAGGTTCTAGAGCGTGATGTTGTCCAGATTACGGATCCGAAAATAACGGGCTGCAAAGACTTCAGTTCCTCTGGAGGGACATACCACAGTAAGATAAATTTTAAATAAAACTGTCTCATTCTTTGAGGAGAACAAATTGGATTTGGGCCGCATTAACACGCTGGTAATGGATGGATCACCCGCGATGGCAGGCAGGATGCATGGACTGTCCACAAAAATGGCGTCCGTGGCTCCACACCTGAGATCGCTTCAATGCCGAATTCACCAATGTCTCCAGTGTCACAGTCAATGAGGCAATTCATAGATGCTTAAAAACAAACGTTGCCTCTCTTTTTTCTGTATCCCATCAGACGTGATGAGATTTGTGGAGGACTGTCTTAGTGTGGATTTTGAGGGAGCGTTTGCTTTAAAAGCAAGGCCATGGTAACGACATTGAGCGAGGCATCTTTACAAAATAAACATTTAGAGCAATGAAATAAAGCATGCGTGTAATTAAACCCCCAGACAAAGAGCTTATTATGATTAAAACTAATCCAAAGCTTAACATTCATGTGTAATTTAGACTGAGGCGACGGTTTTTCAGTGACTGTTTGAAATATGGGCACATGTGTAAGAGTTAAAGCTCCTGGGAGACTGTGGGCATGTGAGCCTCATGGAAAAATAAAAGGATGAAAAGTCAAAAAAAAAAAAAGAGAATAAGGCTGTCAACATTCACCGTTCATCCTCCATCTGTGAAATATGTAATTATCAGTCTTCTTCCTGTTTATACTGAGCCCTTTCCTCTGTGAATGTGTGAGTGTTTGTTTTCTCAGCAGCCTTCAAACTTCTCACACAAAGATCCTAAATGCACATTTGACAAACAGATCCTCCGCTGGGCACTGTGAAAGTTTTTTAAGGCAGTTTTGAAAAAAAGGAAAATCAACAAATCTCAAAACCATGGCCGTCTCTCTCCGCTGTCTCCCACATAAATCAAAATCAGTTTTTATTTCCCTCCAACATCAAACAGAGGGCTGTAGATGTGAACTGAGCCGAGGGAGATTTGAAGATTAACCACCACCCAGACCACAGGGAAATATTTAGAAAATTCTGTTAAGAAAATCAGTTTAAAATGTTTGATGATTAAAATAAATATCAACGTCTGTAAACTGGAGAAGAAGCTGGTCAAACTGACCTGGTGGGAAACGCTCTGGAAACTCATTTGCTTCTTTAGAACACAAACAAGTTAAAACAGTGACTTTTGTTTAATATAGACTTCAGATCAGCATTTTGTTTACTCGCCCTCTGTAAGTCAAACATGTATAGCAGGGTCACCTGTGTTTGAGGATTTGGGAGATAAGGATTTACCCCAGGAGTCTGGTCTCCTGCTGAGAGGGCATCAGGAACAGTGAAGAGAGCGGCCATCACCACGAATGATTCAGAACGTTTTCACTCAGCAAATTTAGGTTAAAATGAAGAATGTGGTTCAAAAGCTGTTGTGAGATTATAAAATAATAAAATGTCTTGACTTGTCTTGTTGAACCCCCACCCCAGATAGAAATGAGCAGCAGCAGGTGAAACTCTGCAGAGCAGAAGATCTCAGCAGGAGGTTAATGAAAACAAACTGGCAGCACTGTGGCACACAGACGTGAGACAACCTGAGATGGTCAAGCCCCAAACAACAAAAAATGTGTTTTTTCTCTTGTTTTTTAATCTGTATCAGTTGCAAAACAAGGCCTATAAGAAGTAGCTAGCACTGCATAGACCTTAAGCTCTGTTTTTGGTCTCCACCAACTCAAAAAGGCGCAATATTAACCGTGACCCCAGAGCTGGCTTACAAACCAAACAGTGACCCTAAAACTGAGGTACAAAATTAACTGTGACCCCAGGACTGACTTACAAACTAAACGAGGCACCAAAACCGAGGCACAAAATGAACCGTCACACAAGACCCTTAAACCAACGGTATGAGATGAACTATGACTCCAAAAATGACTTACAAACCGTGACCCCAGAACCAAGGTCTGAATCAAAAAGTGATCTAAATCCAAGGTATGGACGAAACTATAAAACTAAAACCAAGTTACAAACCAAAAACCGTGGCCCCATAACCAGGTTTTAACCGGACCACGACTCCAAAATTTGGTTTTAACTGAACCATGACCCCAAGCTGAGAAACAAAACCGAACATTTGTCCATATCTCAGGTACAAGTCAAACTGTAACTCCAAAACTGAAGAATAAATCGTGACCCCAGAACCAAGACTAACACCAAACCATGACAGAAGAAATGAGGTATGAACCACAGGTAACCCTAAAGCCAAGGTATGACCAAAACCATGATCCCAAACCAAGATACGAACCAAGCAATGACTTTAAAACCGAAGTTTTAACCGCATTGTGAGCCCATGACCAAGGCACAACTGTGACCCCAAAACTCAGGTGCTAACAGAACCCTTACCCAAAACCAATTTGCGTACCAAGCAGTGACTCCAACACTAAGGTTTGAACCTCATGATGACCCCATACCAAGATGGGAACTGAGGTATGAACCACATACACTGAAGCATGACTCCAAAACCATGGTGCAATCCAAACATTGACCCCATAACCAGGGTACAAACCAACCGTGACCCTGACACCAGAACTAAGGTATGAGCAGAACTATGACCCCAAAACCAAGGTAGAACCTGAACCCTGATCTCTCTTAACCATGTCACCCCTGTATACTACAATGTTAATCTGTTGATCTGCTGTTTGGTGGGGTGAAAGTTATTCACACAGCTTTAGGAAGCTGAGAAAAACCGTGATAGTGAACTAATAAAGATGATTAAAGGCCTGTGGAACCAAAACTAGCAAAACAACTATAAAATGCTCTTTTAATGTCCATTTCGAAGTCCATTTCTCACTGAAAAATATGGAGCATAGAAGGTCAAATTTTTCACCACCAGTGGTTTCTCTCTCCTCAAAGCTTGAAGGATTTACACCAAAATACCAGCGTATTCATGGGAGGTAGAACTGATTATTATTAAAACCAAAAATACCACCATGGCAGTAATTCTTGTACTCATTTTTCAAATACTGTTGAAAAACACCCACTAAGAGAGTCTAGAGCAGCATTACTCAACCAAAAAGCCAAATTGTTGAAAAATGCTGTTGCAAATTAAGTTAAATTTGTAAAATAATGCTAAAACAGCAGCAAAAAAGTGGTAACAAGGGGCGAAAAGGTGGATGTTTCACACATCCATCTCAAAAACCTTCAATACTAAGCATTCAGGAAAGGGCAGAGGATTTGAAAAAAACTTGGCATGTGATTGGATGAATGTTCGTCATATCTTTTCAAGCCAATCAAAGCAACAAAACACATGACGTAGCCGCGACCGAGGTGCACAGCTACCTAGGAATAACTATGGCCACTGTAGACATGTCAGTACATGACTTTTGTCATTTTTGAAAAGAAGACAACTCACTGCTGTTTGTTGTTCTTCTTTTAACATAGAAGTGTCATCAAGTTCTGATAAAACTGACGCTTTAGCAGCATCCATGCTAACTTCTTCCGCCATAATTGCACTGGCCTTTTGTTGCTGCTTGCTTACATCACGACTCCGCCACGCCTGAAAGTACTGCCCCTCGTCACTGATTGGTCCTGTCACTTTCTAACCAGGCACAAACGGTTCAGACGAGAGCTTTGCGAGATGGATTCGACAGTGAAAAACAAGGAAACGGGCGTATCCATGTGCTTTGCAAAGTTAGCGAAAAGGGGCAAAGTAGGCAGAAAATGGCGAAAAAGTGGAAAAATAGAGTGAGAAAGTGGAAAATAGGGCAGAAAGTGGCAAAAATGAGTTACAGGTGGCAAAAAATGACCCAAAAAAACAGCAAAAACATTGGAAAAATTAGTGTTAAAGTGACTAAAATGGGCAAAAATGTGGGGAAAATGGTCAAAAAGCAGAAAAGAGTGGCAAGAATACTGAAAACAGGGGCATGTAATGGCAAAATGTGGCTTAAATGGGCAAAAAGTGGCAAGAGAGGCTAGAATAGCAAAAAGCAGGATAAAAAAAGGCAAAAAACTGGTGGCGAAAATGGGATAGAAGTAATAAAAAGGGGTAAAAATTGGCAAAAAGAAATGGCAGAAGTGGGCTTAAAGCAGTCAAAATGGATTAGAAGTGGCAAAAGAAAGAAAAAATATGCAAAAAAATAAATTGCAAATAAGGGTAATGGAAAAATACAGACAGAAAAATAAGGTTGAAAATTAAAGCCAACTGTATTAATGTGGGGAATCAAACGGATGAACGTGACTTGTAATGGATAATTTCTGAGGTCATAGTTTCCCTTTATAAAGGTTTTCTGGGGGAATAATATTTCAAATTAAGACATAAAAAGAGCCACATGTTAGGTATCACTGGTCTAGAGGTTTCTAACAGGACAGAAGAATATCAGAGCATCCATGGACACCAACTGATAAGATGGGACAGATGTTTGTGACTCTGATCTCTCTGGTATGTCACTGATTGTTGTGTTTGTACCAGTGATGACAAATGAGCGCTCCTCCCTGTGTTTGTTTGACTGTGTTTGACTTTCAACAACAAACCTCCGAGACAAGACAAGGAGCAGCTGTCCCGATCCGACCAGGAGGGCAGGGAAAGTGACCCCTGGCTCTCACTCAGAGGTCAGGCACAAGGTCGGGTTTGTTCCAGAGTAATTCTCTAATGTCTTTATTTAAAAACTGAAGGATAACAAACATGCTCTCTTGTTTTCCAGAGCCTCTGACTAAGTCTCCTAATAAATATGCTTCTATGTGGCAAAAGTAAATATGTGAGGGCTGGATTTTCTTAAATGTTCATGCTAGAGCGATCTGCAGACTGGGCTAACTTAAGCCTTATACAGCACAGTTTTGCAGATATTTGACTGAATGTCCAACCACCCCTCTGTTTTAGTTATTCTGAAACAAGCTGTGAGCTCCAGAGGCACCTGTCTGTCTCCGAGCACTGTGGGGGTGAGACAGTCTGGCGAGAGCCCCGGTGACCGAGAGGCTTAAACTGTCGCCACCGTCTGACCACACAGCTACGGGTCAGTCTACACAGAGAGACAGACGGGGAGACGTCGACGAAGACCGGGGTCTCCTCCAAAACACGTTAATGATCTAAAGACAAAGGAACAACAGAGACAAACACAGAGCGATGTTTAAAGGCACCAGAGTTATCCGTCTGATTACAATTCCCACAAAAACACAAAAGAAACATCAGTGAATACAATTATTGGATCTGGTTACCTGTTTACATGCAGAACAGTCTACAATTATGGCTCTGTGATGCTCTGAACTAAATCCACATTTAAAGGAGCCGGAGCAACAGTTTTAAAACAATAAAGACAATCATCAGTTATGCAGGTGTTTGAACATGCCACAGTCTGTAATTTTGTTCTAAACTGAAGCTTTTTAAGAGGATAAAGCAGCCAGATTACTGTCCTAGTTAGTACCGAGCATCAAGACGACAAGATGGTTGTTTTGTTTGTCCGCAGTTTCCGTAGTGATGACTTAAATGTTAAGCTAACCTGGCTAGAGTCATCAAATCTGTCCACAGATGTTATATTTTGCATTTTTGTTTGAGACTAATAAACAGAAGATATATGCGCCTTAATGCAAAGAAAAGCACTCACTGGAATATCAAATACCTCTTTAATAATTAAGTGAACTATAAAAACAAATCAAAGAGATTGTGAGAACGGATTGAATAAAACAAGAAGCCAACATTCTCATAGAAACCCTCCATGTCAACATTACAGATTTTACTTTATATTCTCGCTAACTTTCTTGCAGACAGCAGCGTCCACCTGGGACTCAAAGCTCAGCTCATCTTCCAACAGTTCCCAGTATTTGTACTGCCTCACTTTTTCCAGTCTGTCTGTTTGTCAGCGATGGTGAAATGTCTATGGGATTATTCCTGAAATCCATGGTCGGTTTTTAATTTTAAAACGTGTAGACTGATGAGCAGCAAGAGCAGGACATCATCATCATCATCATCATCAAGTGGGAGCCTCCTGTCACAGGTGTTCTGTCTGACGAGTCAAGACTCCTGCTCCTCGGAGGGTCGGTGTGTTTTACAGGAAACAGACTTTCATTTTGACATCAGGAAATCAATTCTGAGAAGCAAGCTGTTTCCAAGATAACATTTGGGGCTTTTGTTAGGGGCTTGGATAATCACAGTCTATTTGATGCTGTACTACCACATCACTTTCTACGGAGGAGGATTAGGGCCACTGAAAAAAAAAAGTAAGATTTTTTTTTAAACCCAGAATTCTGATTTTTATCTCAGAATTTTGACTTTAATCTCAGAATTCTGACTTTTTTCTTGGAATTTGACTTTTTGCCTAGAATTCTTCCTTTTTTCTCAGAATTCTGACTTTTTAATCTCAGAATTCTGACTTTTTTCTTGGAATTTGACTTTTTGCCTAGAATTCTTCCTTTTTTCTCAGAATTTTGACTTTAATCTCAGGGTGCTTTCACATTAGGCCCAGTTGTTTCGAACAGCAATTCTAATGGGATAGAAGAATTCCTCCCTGTAGCGCTGCATTATGTAATAACCCTAACCATAGGACTTAGTGTGGGCTCCAAGGTATGCCCTACCCAACTACCTTGCCCTAACTCTAACCGCTTAGTGGCTTATGCCTAAACCTAACCCCCCTTCAGGGCTCTAGACTAAACACCTAACCTTATCCCTAGGACTTAAGGTGAGCTCCAGGGTATACCCTACTACCTTGCCCTAACGCTAACCGCTTTAGTGGCTTACAAAATGCGGCGTTGTTACATAATGAATTGAAAATCTATTACATTATTACATAATGCGGCGCTTCACTCCCCCTCCCGCTTCCCCCAACAAACCGTGCCCAGGCTCACTTACGTATTTACTCGGTCTGAAACAGCAGGTGGCGGTATGCACGTTGGTGGTTTACAACCCCGCCAAGGAGTAGAGAGAAGAAGAAGCTACCATGGCAGCCGCTGGGGTCATGACCTGAGCGAAGACTGTTTTTGTTTTGACCTGGCAAAAAGTCCATCTTGCAGCCATGGATGATTAAAATCACTTTTTAAGATGCCAACAACTTCGATCTTTGTATCTGCACATCTGCTACAGTTTAGAGGATTAAATGGACTCGCGCTGTGCAGATACAACGGTTTTTGAGTTGACAGGAGACTTCTACTGCCTTTGCACCTCCTACCATCTCCAAAGCTGATATGGTGCACTGTCTCGTATCCAAGCGCGGTTGCATTCACATCCCATCCAAACTGTGCCAGAGTCCACTTGAATCGTGCCCGAGACCACCCCCCCAAGTGGGCCCGGGTGGGGTTCCTTTGCATTTACACTAACAAAACAAACTGGACTTTTGGCTCAGGTGCACTCGGATCCAGGCCCCTAGCGTGAAAGCACCCTAGGAATTCAGACTTTTTCTCTGAATTCTGAATTTTTTTTCACAAGAAAAAAAAAAACATGTCAAAGTGATTTTAAATATCTTTATTTTTAGTGGCCTTAATCCTCTTCCGTACTTTTTGGTTGTGACCTTTTTATAACTAATTTTTTTTCTGTAATTGGCTCTAAGGAAGCGCAAGGTTGAACATCACTGATTCATCCAATGGTAATGAAATCCCATCTGTTCCGATTACCGTTAAAAAGTGGCGAATGTGTCATCTGCTCCTCACTGAAGAGTTACTGTGAGAAATTGGGAGCAACAATTAGGAATAAAGGTGATCAGATTTTAGCAGTTTTTAAATAAAATGTTAACCTTTAGCTATTCCAGTGAAGTAGATATTATTACTTTTATTTTAGAAAACTGATGTAAAATCCATGAAGAGCAGCTATCAAAAACCCCTGACTTTGCTTCAAGAATTGAGTCTTTTAAAACGCGGCTCTCTCGTTTGTCATCATGTAAACTGTTGAAGGAAAAACATCTAAAGGTAAATTTATTGTCTGTAAGCTAGCTTTGTACACTAACTGCATTAGATATGACTGAAAATGAAAACTGTTTGATTGAACAATATGAAGCATTTAACAAATGCCAGACTCAGTAAAACAAAGTTAGATTAACAGGCGTCACTCAGGAAAGTCCCACCAAGAGCAAAAATAGCACAAATAATATGAAAGCTCTTTTTCACACCATCACTGCTGCTAAAATTAGACCGTCTTGGCTGGTTTAGACTTTTATAAACTCATAACTCACAATAGAAATGACCAGAACAGGTAAGTTTCTTCTCTCCGGGGCTCATGGAAACAGAGGCAGACAGAGGCCTTTCTGTCTGAGCTGCGAGGGAGGGAGCTCAGGCGTCATGCAGCACCGGGACGTCCTGACAGGCCGGCGGCTGCTCCAACCAATTAAAAGGTGAGAGGGGAGGAAGAGCAGGATGTCAGGAGCCGGGCGGAGAGCTGCCTGAGTCCCTGAAACACTGGGCTTACTGTGACACTGAAACTCTCTGTGTTTAACGCAGCTTGTATTGTGATTGGAAAGCCTTGTTTCGTACGAATTCCCCACATTTTCCTACAGTGCTCAAATCTGAACAAGCCGAGTCTTATTTTGTTTTTTCTTGTTCAATTAGAGGAAGGAAGGTAATTTAGTTAATAAGACTGGGAAAATGTCTAATATTATGACCAGCTTGTGTTTAAATGGGGGCTCAGAAATGCAGCACAATAACTCAGCTACAAGGGTAAAAAGAAACCCCAAAATGATATGACATCTACTTCTTACTTTAGGTAGCCTGTGAAAATATCACTCTTTGGTTGTTGAACATGTTTGTAAAACTTCAGGCTGCAGCCTATTTTACAACGAGATAAACTTCACAGAGATCAACTGTGACTTCACATTCATCGCTTTTACAGCCAGCCCACCAAGTGAGGGGTGTATGTGGAAACGCAAACTATTGTGGGGTTAAGCATACCAAACCATACCAAACCAAACTGAATCAAACCGGATCCCCTGATGGAAACACGACTTAAGGTTTTTCTGAACTCCAGTAAACCACAGTGAGAGTCATTATCCAGAAATGGAGAAAATTTGGAACAGCGGTGAGCCTTCCCAGGAGTGGCCAGCCTACAAAAATGACTCTGAGAGCACATGGACCCCCAAAAAAACCCAGAACAACATCCAAAGACCTGCAGGCCTCACTTGACTCAGTTAAGGTCAGAGTTCATGACTCAACAATAAGAAAGAAACTGGGCAAAAATGGCATCCATGGGAGGGTTCCAAGGCCAAAACTATAAAAGATTTGCCTCACATTTGACCAAAAAAAAAAAAAAATCCTGAAGATTCTCGAGACTTTTGGGAAAGTACTCTGTGGACTGATGAGACAAGAGTTATAGTCTGGCATAAAACAAACATTTAATACAAAAGAACATCATACCAACAGTTCAGGACCTGCTCCAGGTCCTGAAGCATGTCCTGCTGCTTCAGGACCTGGGTGACTTCATGGAACCAGGAACCTTTATAGTATTGGGTATATAAGCAGCAGTAGATGCTGGCCTTTTGAGGGCAGACATTGACCTTTGCAGGCTCAGTTTGGCTGTACAGCTTGCAAGACAGAAGAACACAAATGTAGAGAGGTGAAGTAGAGCTTAACCAAAGTGTTTTTAGTGTAAAGTTTTATTGCATTTTTTCAGCATGGTGTTGCTTTGCTCTGTTTTTTGTAGCTTGTGGGGGGAAATGACCCTGTTTACATGCTGGCAATCTGGCCAGTCTCTCTACGGGGCCATGCTGACTGGCATCTCCTGTGGCTGCTTTAATTTGAATACTTACTAGTGACAACTACCTCATATGACCCAGCTTCAGAAATACCAAACCACTAAATATCTTTAAAACCAAGATAAAAAAAAAAAAAGTACTCTAGAATGCAGGTCTAGGTGATGAAACTGACACATTACAGTTAAAAAGGCAGAGAATGATTCTACATCAGGAAACACAAGGCACTAAAAAGGTTATATATTAGTTATGTAGAGTCCTTATTTTACCTCATATTTTGACAGTACTTGTATTTAAAACAGTCTGCTGAGAGTCTGCCAGGTCATGAGAGGCTCATGGTCATCTTTGATGAGACCTTCAGCCACATTCCTGGTCAGCCTCCTGGGCTGCAGCTCACCACATTACAGCCTGCTCTCCAAATAAACAAGGCCAGTCCTGGAGAGCCTCCTGAGCCAAGCCCAGTGTGACAAACCGCACACCTCTGAAGCTCCTAAAATACAGACTGTCCCTTTTCAACTCCAGGAACAAGAAACTTCTCAGTGAGTCACAAACAAAGTCGTTACACATGTTTTGGTGTCTTTTTCTGTTGTTGCTCTCACCCAAGATAGCCTCAATAGCATATCCAGCTAACTAGCATCAGAGAAAGTACTGAATGTTCCTTTAAAGAGTAAGCTGACAACATAATCAGGTAAATATATGATCTAAAAATTCACTATAAATATAAAAAATATATTTTCTAACCTTTATTTAATTCAACTTTGAATGCTGAGATTAACCCTGAGGGCCCCTTTAAATAAATCACAGTTTTCCCCTTAAGGCCCTTTTAGGTCACTGGATTTACTTAAAAAAATATTAAACATTATTATTATTAGTAGTAGTAGTAGTAGTAGTAGTAATTAACTCCAGTTCTAATCATGCTGAAACTCTAAAATTCATCCAAAAATTGCTGTCTTTGTCAGATGTCCTCATTTCAGTCAAAATGAGAGCAAAATAAACAATTGAAAGGCCAAAGTGTTATAGGAGGGCCTGAAAGGGTTAAGCTAACCTCCCTGTCTGTCCTGTCCTTTAGTTGAATTTGGACATTTAACAGCCCTGCACTCCTGATAAAAATTATTCTGGTGTAGTCTTCAATTTGCTGACCAGACTAACCTGCAAATTCCACATACTCTGCCAATGCCCAGAATGTCCACACATGCCATCACCCTATAAGAGCGTTTCTGGAGCCCAAACCTGAGCAGCTGGAGACTCAGTTTTCCACTTCAAAAATTAACTTTTCCTTTCCATTGCATCTTACTAGTTCTGTTGCTCACTGACCAACCAGTGGCCTGTAGCTTGTGCCACAGGATCTGACAGAATGTTCCTTTATTGATGCTTTACTGTCAGGAGTCCATGCATTTGTTTAAAAGTTGACTGGATGCTTTGCCAGTTCTTTCTCCTTTTTGATAGATCTGTGTCATGTGGATTGATGCAGTTTGCCTGCAAAGATAGATCCGGCACTTACTGGAGATGGAGAGGAGTGCAGCAGTGGAAGTGCAAAAGTCAGGTCAGGTATGGGAGCATATGTCGGTTTGACATTTAGCCACATCAGCCTTGGTCCTCTACTGCTCCGGCCTCCTGATGGCCATCGTCCAGGCCTGAGCTAGGCCCATGCCCCAGGTATCCTCCCAGCTGACCCCTCCATGATGCATGTGGTCCCGTCAAACCCACTGGGTCCTGGGCAGCCATTATGCCATGAGCTGAATCAGGCCTGAGAAAGCTACTGTAACTATACGCTACGATGAAGACTACTGCCATCTTCGAATTAGGCCACTGACACTCCATAAAGTCCCTGAATATATTTAAATATGGCCAAATAAACTGATTAACAAACTTCTAAAGCAGGCATGTCTATAGAAGTAGCTGAGCTTTGAGAAAGAGTCTGATTTGACACGTTGTAGCGTGCTGTGTCTTTGAGAGTGGGCTGCTGTTGTGTTGGATGTGGGTGACACGGAGGCAGAGCGTGACTCATTAAAACATGCTGAAAGGATTCTGAATCACTATAAAACTTAACTAGACTTTTGTTTTTCAGAAGTATTCCTCAATGTCTTCTCATAATCTGACTGACGAAAGAACAGTTTCAGCGTGAGATGGAGCTTTGTGATAAACTGAATATCTTCGCGTCGATTTACTGTGAGTAACTTACCTGTTCTAGCCTTTTTAATGTTATAAAGTAGGTTACACTATTAGACTAACATGCCTATATCACTATTACACTAAGAATCATCTGTAGAGGGGTCCGTCATACTCTCACCTGAATGCAAATCCTCCCTCCCTGTGTTCAGCTTTGAATCTCAAATGTAAAAACTACATTTTACATTTTAAACAAATGAGGGGATTTACATGAAACCAGACCACAGCGCCCTGAAAACTGATGACTCAGTAAACAGACAACAAGCAGACCAAAGTTTGCTTTTAACATTAACCAAATGGAGATTTCTTTTTGTTTCATTGGTGGTGAGTCTGACTTTCTTTCAACACAAATCCAAACACAAACATTTATTACAGGCATATTCTGTCAGCTAGCGGACTAAAGATTAACATCCAAATTGATAACTGATCTTCATGGCAAAGATCTGAGTGCATCAGTCTGTGGAGTTCTAGATCGGTACAATATGTAAGCAAATGGGCCAGTGCACCAACTTAGAAAAGTGGTTGTCATCTTCACTCAGTCTGCATGCTCTAGCAAAGTGAAACACCTGGGAAGGACTGGAGTTAAAACTTTAATAAGATAATGTCAAAATATTTGTACTGGAGGCAGGGGCATAGCTAGGGGTTTTGGGCCCCCACAAAAAATATTATACAGGCCCCCCTTCAACCGGCTAGCCAAGCAACATATGTTGCATAAGTTTTACAAATATCAATGCATTTTTATGTATGTTTTAAACATAATTTCCCCATTTATGAGCAATATTTTTAATAGGTTAAACTGAAATTACTTCAAGTGGCACACTCCGATCCTGAAAAATGAAGCCAATGTGGAAGTGCAAAAAATTGGAGGTCCAGAGGTCCCGTCTGAACACCTGTTAAACAGACGGTTTCTATACTAGAAATAAACTGGTTTACAGCCTAGTTCAAAAAAACAAACATCTCATTAGCTAATGTCTTCATGTCACTGTACAGGGGTGAATTTTTTTGTACCACAATGGTTTAGATTATATTTAGGAAAAACCTCTCTGCGGACTGATTGGTGCGTCTCACCGATAGTTTGACAGGCAGAAGCTACATTTCTGTCAACCAGAATGCTAGCTAGCTGACAGGAAGTTGAGCTTAGTGGGAGGGCCGTTAGGTTGATACAAAGTTCATTTGAGACCGAGGGTTTTATCAGTGAAACAGTTTAAATCTATGTTGATTTTTGATGGCATGTGTCAATTTTTCTTCTCTCTTTGGTCCTGGGGGAGGCTCTGCTTTTCTTACATGTAGGGGCTAACTTTTTGAGTTATGTTGCTAACAAACTTACAAGCCCTGCCGATTACATAACCTCCATGGTGGAGGTAATAATAGTTTGCAACAAGAAGGAAGATGGTATAAATACACCACACATTTCTGTGTCATAATTACCTCCGCCAAGGAGGTTATGTGATGGGCAGGGCTTGTTTGTTAGGTAATTTGTTAGTGTGTTTGTTTGTTGGCAACATAACTCAAAAAGTTACGGACGAATTTTGCTGAAATTTTCAGGAAATGTCAGAAATGGCATAAGAAAGAACTGATTATATTTTGGGACTGATCCAGATCACTGTCTGGATCCAGGAATTTTTTTAAGGATTCTTTACTATTGGGAGATAGGGCTCATGGCAGAGGTCTGCGCTGTTACCACTTTACACTGGGAGATGGTGGACATGAGTAACTTCAATCCCAGCAGCATTTTTGGGTGTGTTTCTATTCAAAGTTTTGGAGTTTATAGAGTTTGAAAGACGCACGCCCAGTCGAGGAGACAGGTCGGAGCATAACAGAGAGAAAAACAGCAAATTGTAGCAAGAATACTTACAATGCTGGAAGGAATAGAGGAATATTCACCTTCTGCAATGACTTCCAGTTGTCCAGTGAGACCATGGGTGAGACTGTCAGCAATGCTTCTACCATGACAGTCCACCCGTGGCAAAGCCAATGCTTTGCCTCACCATGTTTCCACCCCACTGGGGAGGGAGTAATTGGTGAATGTAATTGGAATGGGGACGGATTAAGGAATTTTTAAAAGATTCTTCACTATTGGGAGATAGGGCTGATGGTGGAGGTCTGCGCTCTCTGAGTGCTTTTCTAGTTTTACCTCAGTTTGTCTTCATGCGGCCTTCACCAAAGAAAGCAAAACCCTGGAAGCCAACTGCTGACAATCTAAGAGGAGCCCATTGCTGCTCCATGTAAAGCCTGCAAAACTGAACCAGAGCGGCTGCAAACTTGCCCTGCCCCAGTGACGCCTCTACCCCCAGCTTAAAGAGCTGGACTTCACCACCCTGTTTAAGGACTTTGTCCCCTATAAAGCCGAAGAGAAGCAGTTTTTAAGGTAAAAACTGCACTCGAACTTGTGAGGCCAATCCTTCACTCTCATCTGTTTGTGTGTGTTTGGTTTACACAGTGCAGTGTGTGCAGTATGCACACCAATACATGCATTTATGTTTAAAGTCCTTACTTGATTACAAGGACCAGAACCCTGCTGTAATATGATGCCCAGCCTCATTTATTATTACAATGCTATGTAATACCCTGTGTTCTTGGTACACATGCACAAAAAAACTTCAAAACAATCAAAAAAAATCTATTTTTAGTTTGTCATACCCTCAGTCACCCTGACATCTGGCAGATATGTGGATCTGCATTCATGGTGCCCTTTAAATCACTCATTAAGTGTTAAAATCCTGTTTTATTTCTAAGTGTGACCTGCGTTATAAGTCTTTATCATGGCTGTCATATCAGATTGACATACAACCTTTGTGAGACTCTGCCATGATGCCAAGCTTTGACAGGGTTGTGTAGCTCCGTGTGTCTTTGTGTCTGAGTCCCAGTGACAGAGACATCAGTCATCAAAGAGGACAATACGTCTAGGCCAGAGCTGAACTCTGGGAGAGCGGGGAAGACAAAGACGGGGTGTGATAGGTGAAAGGAGGGGACAGAGAACTCAAGGCCAGTGGATGAAGCTGTTTGTGTTGTCACCGGACCCCCGGTGCTAGAATCCTGATTAGAACACCAGACAGATGACTCTAGCAACTAAATCAGACAAACATCCTGCAGGAATCCTCAACAGGACTTTTTAAATAATATCCTTATCTTTTCTGGCAAAGTACTTCATATTTTCTTTCTTATCTTAAATGATAAAGTCAGATGAATAAAGGTTTGGTGATCCAGGAGTGTCTCTTTGCAGACAATGCAGTGGTGTTTGCTTCAATGGGCTGTGACCTCAAATGGCATATGAAAAAACTGGGATGGCCTTTATTTCAGCTTTCAGTTCTCAAGTCAATCTACAATTCAATCCTTAACAGCTATCATGATTTCAGGGATGAAGTGCATGAAATCCAGATAAATATGGGGCACAGAAGGCTACTGGGAGTCATCCAAGACACGTTCATCTCAGGTTTGCATACAAATAAATGAATGAAGCCATCTTGCCCCAAAACCCTGACTCCTCACAGGTCAGGCTTAAAGCTTGTAAGTTTGGAACCTTACTTCTTTAGCTCCCTAATCTATGTCAAAGTGAAAACAGATTTCTACAAAGTAAAGACAAATAAAAATACGTAAGGTAAAATAAGTGACTGCATCGATATGCACCCCCTTCATGTCAGTATTTAGTAGCCGCCCCTACTAAATACTGGCAATCACAGCTCTGAGTCGGTGTGGAAAAATCTCAGTCAGGTTTTTACATCTAGACACTGCAATTTACTCCATTCTTCTTTGCAAAACTGCTCAAGCTCTGTCAGGTTGCACAGGGATCAGGCCTGAACAGCCCTTTTGAAGTCCAGCCACAAATTCTCTATTGAACAAAGGCCTGAGCTTTGACACGGCCACTCCAGGACATTTACTTTAAAACAATTCTTTGTTGATTTCGCTGTATACATCAGGTCATTGTCTTCCTAGAAAATAAATCTCACACTAGCAATATTTTTTTTTGCAGACTGATTAAGATTGTCCTCCAAGATTTTTATATTTTGCCACTGTCATTTTACCCTCTACCTTTACCATCCGTCCAGGGCCAGCTTCTGAGAAGTATCCCCACAGCATGATGCTGCCACTGCTGTGCTTAAGGCCCTGTCCACACGGAGACGAAAACATTATATTGCCGTTTCGTTTTGAAAAAGTTTCCTGTAAAGATGGGATCGTTTGAGGAACTATCCACATAACCACGGAACCACTGAATACGCTGTAGTGCAAAGCCAAGCCTGTACGTGGCGCTGTAACGCTGCCACAGAAATGCATTAATAGAGAGAAGAAGAACACAAGAAACTGCCCCAAACTTTCTTCTAGTTATCCTTCTGGTTCTGGATTTAAAAGCATATGGTGTATGCGTTTCGCAGTGGTGGTAAAGGAGCGTCAGATTTTGCTGTAAAAGCCATAACAAGCTCAGTCGCTTCTGCAGCACGAACACATCCCTGTAGTCCACCATGTTTGTTTTGGTTGGACCTGCGCAGGTGCTTTAAGAGCTGCACTGTGTGTGATGTAATCGTTTCAAGGAAGATGTGGATAGCCGTCCACACGGAGACGAAACGGTAGTCGTTTACAGATTTATGCACTCTGGGACACGTTTTTGAAAAGGAACGTTTACAGTCACCCAAAATGGCGTTTCCATGTGGACGAAATGCTGATACGACAAAAAACTTTTGCATATACTCCTGAATTCATCTCTGTGTGGACGGGCCTTACAGTGGGAATGGCATGTTTGTGGTGATGTGCAGTTTTTGGCGTCTTGTCTGATGGCCAGAAAGCCCCATTTTGCTCTCATCAGACCAAAGAACTTTCTTCGTCTTGACCATGGAGTCTCCCACATGCCTTTTGGTGAACTCTAGTCCAGATTAAATCTGAGTTTTCTTTAACAGCATCTTTTTCTTTGTCACTCTCCCATAAAGCTTTGACTGGTGAAGAACCCGACCAGCAGTTGTTGTCTGCAGAGTCTCTCCCATCTCAGCTGCTGAAGCCTGGAACTCCTTCAGAGTAGTCATAGGTGTCTTGGTGGACTCTCTCACTAGTCTCCTTCTTGCACGATTTACACATGTGCCATATTCCTTCCATTTCTTGATGATGGATTTAACTGAACTGATGTTTTTTTGTATCCATCCTATGACTTAGACTTTTTTTAGTAACCTTTTCTCTGATTTGCTTGGAGTGTTCTTTTGTCTTCATGGTGTAATGGTAGCCAGGAATACTGATTAAACAGTGACTGGACGCAGGTACAAATTCACTGCATTCAGGTGATTTCCATTTCACTAACTGTGAGACTACTAGGACTGACTGGCTGAACCTCTGTTGAATTAGGTCAGTCACTTTGAAGGGGTGAATATTTATGCATTCACTTATTTTAAATTACATATATCTGTTTAATTGGCATTACATTGTAAAGATCAAAACAAGAAACATTTTTAACAAGTATAAAAGAATTAAAACCTTCTTATTACTTGAATTTTCCCCTCATAGATCCTCGGCCAACCATGGCTATGACAGAGACTGTGGTGGAATTTAAGACACATAGGGGAATATGATGACTACCTCCTTAAAATTCTGAGCCATCCACCCTAAAGCTCAGTCAGTTGACTTTAAAACTCACTCGTACATTATCTGGTAGTTAATCTGCTCTAGCACGTGTTTTCTTGTCCCTTCAGTCTGCTCCTTCTTTATAAAGTGTTTTCATTATTTTCTCTGCCACCTGTGTTTCTTGAGTTTCTTCCAGTGTTTAATCTCCCCCGCTGACCAGCGAGCCAGCGTCCAGTGTCTTGATTGGTCCGGTCCGTCTGCTGCCATGGCGCCACGGGGGGTCGTATTGAGAGCCAGTGGGGGTGTCACTCAAACCGCTCAAAGGAGAAAAGGGAGGGAGGTGATGTAGCATTAGGTCATCCCCACCCCTCCTGCTCTCTCTCTGACAGGTCTCATCATACGGGGGACCTGCCGGGCAGATTGACAACTCAATGAGGCGGCCAGCGCTGGGCTTTTACAAGAACCATTTCACGGCTTCAGTCTTTGGATGACACCACCAAATATCCCTCTGTTACCACCCTGAACTCTTCCAATCTTTCCCTCTCCTGACTTCTTTCTTTTCAAATCCTCGTCTCCTTCTAATCACTGTCCTGTCTGGTGTGCTGTTTTCAGATGGATTTAGGCAGCTCCAGGTTTTACTGATGGGAAATCGCAGAGGGCTCCATAAATACTAACTCTGAAGGAATCAACATTTTTGGGTTTTGCTATATGCCTTGGATAGACAATCTTTACCAAACCTACCTTACTACTCGGCCAACACAGCCAAACAGTAATGCTACCTTGACTGGGCCCAGGCTCCGTACATAAAAGCTCTAGGGAGTCACAATGCTGAAGGTAACTACCAGATATGTATTGGCATCAAAATCTCAGTGTGCATTAATACCTCAGTAATAAGACCATAGTGAATTATTTATCAAGGTACTTAAAAAAAAACCAAAACAACAAATGAAGGCTTGATGAAAAAGTGCCATAGGTGTAACCTTGCAAAGCGTGTTTCTCACTGGTGAGTCCAGCTTGCAGAGCTCCCATCTGAACAGACTGGGCACGGTCAGAAAGTGACCGGGCCAATCAGGAGTAAAGGGAAGTACTTCCGGGCACAGCAGAGTCGTGACATAAGCAAGCAGCAACAAGAGGCTGGTGCAATTATGGTGGAAGACATTAGCGTGGATGCTGCTAAAGCGCCAGTTTTATCAGAACTTGATGACATTTCTTCGTTAAAAGAAGAACAAAGAACAGCAGTGAACTGTTTTCAAAAACGACAAAAGTCGTGTACTGACATGTCTACAGTCGCCATGGTTCGGGTTTTGCAGCTCTCTATGGAGTTTACTCCTCGGTAGCGGCTACATCTCGTGTTTTGTTGCTTTGATTGGCCTAAAGATGTGACAGACAGAACGTTCATCCAATCACCCTCTGAGTTTTTCTTCAAAGGTTCTGCCCTTTCTCAAACGCAGTCTATGAGTGGTTTTCCAGATGGGTGTGTGAAACAAATCCACTTGAAATGTCGGGTTACCATTGGTTTGCATTTGGCATAAAAATATAAACTTATACCTTGGATCCAGTGTTTACTAACCGTCTTAAACCTTAGTTATCCACTGAAAACAGCAGTAGGTCTTTGCAGACATATTCACTCATTTGCAATCTGTTGAGCCTTCCTGCTGTTGTGGGGAAGTGGGATTGTGAACGCTTCCTTAAGAGTTTTTCGGCTTTACTGGATTCTGCTCTCAAGTGTTGATTTTGTCAACTAAAACTATTCGTCTACAACCTTTTTTCTATGAGGAAGACTCGACTAAAACTCGCAAAAAGTACATTTTTGATGACTAAAAGTAAGTATAGTTTTCATCAAGATGAATAAAACTAGACTAAAATGTAATAAAGTTTTTGTCCAACATTCAAAACCCATAATATTTCTCCTCTCTGGGAAAATCTGTCATGCATCTGTAGCTCTTCTGTCTCTCAGCTGTAGAAAGCAGAGACCCCAGGTTTGGCAAGGTGCAGAGAACACACTACCATGATTTGGTACCAGATTTAGGCAAGAAAATAAATACTTGGACTAAAAGTAAAGACTCAAACATGAGGACTTTTTTTGGACTCAATCTAGACTAAAATGTTTTTGAGTTTTGGTCGATTAAAACTAGACTAAAACTAAAAAGGGTAGAAAAGACTAAAATGTGACTAAAACTTAAAGGCGTTTAGTCTAAAGACTAAAATTGAAAGGTGTTATCAAAATTAACACTGCTGCTCTTCACTTTTGAGGATGATGATTTACCAAGTGGCTCCTTATGTTGCTCATATGCCCCATCATGTCACTGCAGTCTTGCGGTGTTTGCATGGTTTTTTTTTTTTGTCCGCCACCTTTTCTCCTTTCTCATTTCTTGATACGGCGGAACCAAAAAACTTCAACAGTCAGATTTAAAAGTCTCTAGAGCCTCCACAGTCTATGGGGTCACTGGGTTATCCGCATAGACTGATCCTCTCTTGCCACTCGGAGTATCTCCATCTTTCCTTGTTAAATCAAGCTGTGTGGAGCACAGTGGGTGATGGGTACACAGGGCTGATGGGAAGTGCCCTGAAGACATTTGAAGCCGTCACATCTGGGTGACACCAAGGTGCTCTGGAACCATGATACCGCGGCATTAACGCTACTGTTGCATCTCTAGTAACTAGTCTATGTAAGTAAAGCTGGGCAGAAGCATCTCAATACCATCGTAGACATGTGACCGTTTCAAACAATAGGTCTCGAGGTCAAAAAAGTGTTTTTTTAGTGAAGCAGAGCAGACGGAAGTGGAAACTACAGTTACTGTCAGCCTTGCATAATCGTCATTCTTTGCACTCCATTTGCTGGCTTGATCCAACAGCGCAAAAATGGCGAGGGAGAACAGAGTGAGATCGTGGCGTCTACAGCAACTTTTAAATCTGATGTCAGGAAGCATTTTGGTTTCGCGGTGCCAAGAAAAAGGAAAGTAGAAAAAGTGATGGACAAATAAAAACCAATCTGCAGACACTGTCAGACTGCAATCACACACTTGTTTGGGATATGAGTAACAAAAGGAGCCACCGTGCAAACAATCACCCCCAAAAGATTCACAAAGATGCATGGAGCAGAATCCGGCCAAGCCATAAAGACCCAAGGAAGCCTTGGAAAGCCGGATGCTGACCTTTCCTATCCTGGCTTTCCTGAGCACAGCAGCATAAGACAAATGGTCTTTCCAACAATACCCAAAAATGCACCAAAGGGAAGTCGTCACATAGGAGCCTAGCCGGCGTCTCTGGCCAGTAGCGCCAAGGCCTCACAGGAGTAGCGTAAGACACAGAGTGCCAAGGACCGAAAGACTGTGACTTTTAACCCCATGCTCAGACACCGGGAGCACCGCATCACCTCGCCTGTTAAACCCATCCCCCCCATCTGCTCAGGTTGATCTCCTTGCAGTCAGCAGATCGATGGATTACGCTGCCAAGGCAGATGAACTGCACCACAACCTACACACTCTCACCATCCACAGACAGGGACTCAATGGCAGCATCCAAGGCATCCCCAAATGCTGGGATCTTTGTTTTGGCCCAGGAGACGCATCTTCCCACGGTTTTAGCCTCCTCACTCAGCAGGTAAAGAGCCCCAGAAGACCGTATTCACCCATCATTTTTAGTCATAGTTTTAGTCGGCCCAGTCCAACTGTAATTGGAACCAGGAAACTTTTTAGCATTTTCTCCATGGAGGGCAGATATAGATGCCCATCGTTCAGTTTTTTTGTTTGTTTTTTTTTACCCACAATGCAGCAGCATCCCACATTTTCAGAGGAAACAAATGCTGAAGATGAAGGAAAACATGGATGCTAGATGGAGGGGCATGAAGGATGAAGGAAGGAGGGAAGAGTGGGAGGCATGAGAGGGGAGGGGACACCGTCACGCTTTGGTGCCTCTCAATTGAAGTCTGAACACCGGCCACAAAACCAGGCTCGCTCCATATACCTCATCTTTGCATGTGAAAGGCTGGCTCCATTGTGCCGTCCTAACTGCACATTTAACCTGTCTGGACTGAAAGAAAGGGGAAATTTCTCTCCCTGTCTCTCCCCTCACTCCCTCTCTGGTCCTAACAAACCAATTAGCCGGACATTTCTCCTGCAAAGACGACTTCTTTACACTGCTGCTAAATAGTGAACAAGCAGCTCTCGGATGTTTTATTTTTAGCCCCAGGCAGAAAAGCGGCACTTTTACAGCTTTTTTTCTTGTGTGTCCTGGATCTGGGCCTTGAGGATCTCAAAGTTTGTTGAGAAGGATGCAGACTTAAACCCTGTTTGATGGTCACTGTGTCCACAGAACAGAAAGAAGCCTGCTGCTGGTTGATGTTCAGATTTAGACGTCCAGTTTTAAAGATGAGGCTTCACCGCATGTCTCTGTTATTTTTGGCTGAGCTGTCTCATATTAATAAGTCTTTTTATCAATTGTTATCATATTGTTTTCATTGAAACAGAAGTCAGTGATTTAGCTATAATTACACCACATATTCACACAGCCCAGTCACTTTTAGTGTGTTAAGAAAATGTGACTTTTCATAAACCAACAAATTAGTGGCAGATTAAGGACATTTAAGGGGCAGGGGACCAATGAGTAAATGTTTGTTATTATGTGACTATACCTGCTACATCTCTAATAAAGCAGAGAGGCAGTTATCGTCTATTTAACCATTTATTTTGCAAAGACACTCTTGTGGGGATGTCATTGGTTTTGTCCTCTTGAGGGGGGACCCAAAAGGGCAATCAGTAGTACGTTCTAGAGGGCACCTTGTCCTGGGGACTACATGGAGGGAACTTTGTCATTTAGAGGGCTCTCTAGGGGGGCACTTTGTCCAATATTGTCAACTGGAAGGTACCGCTGAGTAGACTTTGTCACTGTGAGGGCTCTCTAGAGGGCACTTTGTCACCAGAGAGACACTTTAGGTCAGGGGTGTCAAACTCAAGGCCCTGGGGCCGAATCCAGCCTGTGGTACAGTTGTCCCTGGCCCGTCAGATGATATCATATTTTTATTATAACTGGCCCACTGATCTGCAGATCTCCTCCAGTTCAAAAATGGAAACCTTACCCTGATGATTTAAAATATCCTTTTTCTGTCATAAAAATAAGAAAAAGCTTTAAAAATTTGACAAAAAGTCAGGAATGTGGGGAAATAAAGCTCTGTTTTTATTTCATATTCTTGATTTTGTGTCTCACAGTTGTGGTTTTGACTATTTGTTTCATATTTGGACCTTTTCAATTCACATTTTTGACTTCTTATCTTATTTTCTTACCTTTTTTTGATCCTCAATTTTAAAATTCGAAGTAACATTTTGACCTTTTAACTCATGATTTTTTTTTTTCCTCCTGGTTTGACCTTTTTAGCTCCTGACTTTGACTTGTGTCTTATAATTTGGCCTTTTGTATCCTCAATTTTAAATCTCAAGTAAACTTATTTCATATTTTTACCATTGAAAATTCATGACTTCAAATTTTTTATTTTATGTTTTGACCCTTAAAACTCAGGATTTAAACTTTCTTTCTTATATTTTGACCTTTAAAAAACATTATTTTGACTTTAAATGCCTTCTGAACTATTAAGTTTGAATTTTTATCTCAGATTTTGAGCCTTTAAACTTATCATTTTTTAAATCTCAAAACCATCTATCACCAGTGCTACAGTTTTTTTTCTCATAGTTCATTACTGGTGAAAATAAGGTTGACAGTTAATGGTTAAATGTTGGCCTTGTTAGACCCTCAGGTTGGACCCAAATTCAGAATCCGGCCCCTGCTGTGATTGAGTTTGACATCCCAGCTTTAGGTCATTGATTCTCAACTGGTCCGGCCTCATGTTTTATTTTCCACAGGGGCATCCTAGAGGGTACTTTAAAATATATAGTAACCACTTTGCCCCGCCTCCGAGTCCAACTGTTTGATAAATGTACCTTTTCTGCGACCTCTTCACAAGCAACAACACAAAATTGAAGTTACGTTGCCCAAACTCATCATAATTTATCACTCTTTGATATATTTTGATGTTGTGTGTTTTTTAATAGAATTTTTGTTGTTTTTGATCAAAAGTTTTAAAAAGTACAGGAACTTAAAAAAGCTGTCCCAGAATGCTTTACGAGAAGCTTGCAGCATGAGCCAGAGGTCACTTTTAACAGCTTTTCTCCCTCATCATGTGAACTTCATGAACTAAACCAAAATGTTGGCTACTGTGTAGTAAATGTACCTTATGGAGTAAAGTAATTTACATTGTGTTTGTCTAAACATTTGCTATCATGTCTCCTCTCTGCTCATACTGTCATCAGTCTTTAGGCGGATTCTCTTTAAAGTCAAGCTGCACTCATTTCTCCTCTGTCTCTTCATTCAGCAGGTCAGTCCAGGTCAAACCCTTCTTTAAAACCCTGTGAGATGAAAAAGATGTGAATGCAGACATAAATAGGGCAGCTTTCCTCTCCTGGCGCCCCGTCCTGAATACCGGCCCTCTAAAGAGGCGAGCCCCGGAGAGAGGACGCCGCCTCTACCTGTGAAGCCGTCAAACAGCCACCTGGGGTTTGTTTGTGTCGGCAGCCGAGTCGTTCCTCAGCAAGAGCTCTTAAAACACAATGACCGACGCCCCGGCCCTGCAGGTCTGACGCTCAGCCGAGGGGGCCGGCTGTAAGAGCGTCCCAGCTGGAGGCCAGGGGCCAAAGTGAGTGTCCAAAGAGCCGGTGCTGTGAGGCTCTGACAGGGGCAGCTGAAGCCCAGCGGGCCCTTCAGTGCTCCACTCATTCTTATATTTAGATGTCTAAAAAATTAACTCTGCATGCAACCCCTCACAGCCAAGGAAAGCTGAGTCCTAACGAAATATTCACCTGATTACTAAAGTCTAAAATGAAGTGATTTTGTTCATGGTGTGATGTATTGTCTTAACCAGTTCTCTTCAAAGAGTCCTGTTTGATTGTGTAATAACTCTGAGAGAGCTTGATGCTCATGAGCGGTGATGTTCATTTCTGCAGAAAAGTATTTGCCCCTTCCTGATTTCTTCATTTTTGTGTATTTGTCACACTTAAATGTAAGTAAAAACAAAATGCAGGTTTTAAACGCTGATTTGATTTATAAAGGGAACTTGGTGCCAACAACTGCAAGAATTCGTGATGACTGGTAGAGTCTTTCACATCACTGTGGAGGAATTTTGGCCCTCTCTTCTTTGAAGAATTGTTGGAGGGTTTTCCAGGATGAACAGCCTGTTTAAGCTCATGTTACAGCATCACAATCAGATTTAAGTCCAGACTTTGACTGGGCCTCTCCAAAACCTTCGTTTTGGTTTTTTAGTCGTTCAGAAATAGACTTGCTGGTGTGTTTCAGATCATTGCCCTGGTCAACCATCCTAGTGTGGTTGAGCTTGATGTCATGAACTGATGGACGGACATTCCCCCTCAGGATTTCCTGGTAGAGAGCAGAATTCATGTTTCCATCAATTATAGCATGTGGTCCAAAGCAGCCCCAGACCATCACACTGCCACCACCGTGTTAGACCGATGGTATGATGTTCTTTTGATGAAAAGTTGTCAGTTTCATTCCAGATGTAACAAGCTCTCACCTTCAAAAACTTCAACTTTTGTCTCATCAGTCCACAGAATATTTTCCCTCTTGGGGTCTTGGGGATCAACAAGACAGTCTTTTTGTCAAATGTGAGTCTTTGTGTTTTGTTTTGTTTTTTCTTTTTTTTCTTTTTTTTTTTGGTCATTAGTGCTTTTGGCCTTTGAACTCTTCCGTGGATGCCATTTTTGCCCTTTCTCTTTCTTATTGTTGAATCATGGATTCTAACCTTAGCTGAGTCAAGTGAGGCCTGCAGGTCTTTGGATGTCGTCGATGTACTCTTGGAGTCATTTTGGTAGGCCGGCCACTCCTGGGAAGGTTCACTACCGTTCCAAGTTTTCTCCATTTGTGGATCATGGCTCTCACTGTGGTTTTCTAGATTCCAAAAGTCCTAGGAAGGACTTTGTCAGTAGATGTCAATGACTTTGTTTCTCATCTGTTCTTGAATTTCTGTAGATGGCACCATGATGAGTTGGAGATCTTTTAGTCTACTTCACTTTGTCAGACAGGTTCTATTTCAGGGATTTCTGGATTCAGCAGGTCCGACCGTAATGAGGCCTGGGTGTGGCTTTAACGGCACAAAGGGCCTGGTAGGTTTGGAGGACTTTTTCCCCTTAAAGGGGACATATTTTACCCTTTTAAGACAAGTTTATAATGTTCTCAGAGGTCCCCAAAACATGCCTGTGAAGTTTATTGCTGAAAAAACACTCCAGTATTGGATTTTTGTATGTCTAAAAACTCCTCTGTTTCAGCCCTTCTCAGAACGAGGCATTTCTGCATCTGTGGCTTTAAATGGTAATTAGCTGTCTGACTCCGCCCCTGACTACACCCCTCTCAGGAAATGGATGCAGCACTCGTGATATTTCAGACACTTTTTTCCCCAAAGTTTAGACTGGGATTCAAACTATCAAGCTCCCAGACTGTAGTCAGCAGGGTAACCCACTGAGCTATCCAGCATCTCAGCTGGTAGCTGAGAGGATCAGTAGAGGAGGGCAGAACTTTCCTCCAAGTGGGGAGGGCCAACCAAACTTGGGGGTGGGTGCTTAGGCCCCTGGTGAGGTCACTAGATGTAAAATCTGAGAACAGCTTGTTTCAGCACACATTTTCTGAAAGGTGGAGAAAGAGAGGGGGAGAAGGAACAGATTTTTCCAGTACTTGAGGGGATTGTGGACAGGCCAGGGACACATATTGGTGTTAGAAAAGCCTGAAAAAGTGATTTTTGCACAATATGTCCCTTTTAACAAGTGAAATCGTCATTTAAAAACTGCACTTTTTTATTTGCTCAGGTTATCTGTGTCTAAAATGAAAATTTGTTTGATGATCTTAAACATTAAAGTCGGACAAATATGCATTATCTTCTATATTAATTTTTCTTTAACAGTCACATTTGATCATGTGAGTTTCTGTGGGATCTCACGTTTCTGGCATCACAATTGTGAGTTTCTTGCTACAAACCGAAGGTGTGAGGTCTTCAAAGGTTAATATTAAAAAGTTCTTTTGAAGAGGTACATGCCAAGGCTGCATTACAAAGCATGATTCCTGCAAACATAGCCTGATGAGTTGGAGCCTTCATGTGCAACAGATTATGCAAACCAATATTTAGTCAGACACCCACATTAAAACAGTTTATTTGCAGAATCTCCTCACATTTCTTGCAAAACTTGCATAACTTCCATACGATCTGCATTAGTGGTGTAAAGATAAGTGATGCAAATCAATAAACAGCTTTGATGTCAAAGATTCGAGTGCATCGGTTCAATCTGGTGAAACCTATGTTGACTTTTTACTTTACACAAGACTTTCATTAGAGGAAGTGCTTGATAAGTGGCTAGGTGTGTTGCATGGAGCATCTTCATCAGTGTCTTAAAGTTACACTTCTCCCAGTTGTGTGGACGTAATTTGAAGGAAGGAGAACTTGCCTATTGTCTTCCAGTCTCTCAGCTTTGAGGAAAAAGTGATTTAGTACAACAGCAGTAAATCTCACCTGCTGAGACATCAGAGCAGCTTATGTAAGAGTCAGACTCCTGCTAGAGAGCATCCTGCCTGAAAATAAAGAAAAAAATCATAATTTATTGGTTTTAATTCTGAGTTTTCAGCACAGTTTGTGCATCTCTCCTGTGTTTGTGGAGATGTTTTTCTCCGATCTTCCTGTCAGTCACTCATCAGTGTGAATGAACAGCATCTTAATTAGCGGGGATGGGTCGCTCCTCCCTGCTCAAGCCCCACTTTGTCAAAGGCAGGTGCAGCTTTAAATGACTTGACATTTCTTGCAGTGTGCAGAAGGTGGCAGGTTGTGATCCTACAACCCACATCTCATATACATAATCCAGCAGGCAGGCGGGCCCCTACTCTTGTTGAATGGGGGGGACTCTCTTCCTCTGGGGACGTTTGGGGGCTGAAAGAGAACCCTCAGCACCCGGCTGCCGGGGGCCCGTGGGCGCAGTGAGAAAATGAAGACCTCTGCGCCCCTCTAAATCCCCAGGAATTTCTCATTAAGAGAGGGTCCCGGGCTGCCGAGGGCCCTCTGGTCCCTCACCCACCCCCCATGAGGGGTCTCCCTCTCTGGCAGGGAGAAAGGAGCTCTCCACTCCACTTTGTGCTGGCTGCTGTTATTCACCTTCTCCTTTCTCCACCGCACAAGAGCTTTCTCCCAATCAGGCTTTCAAAGCCCTCAGGACTTCCTCTTCTTTATTCACATTTTACACAAGTGTGTGTGTGCATGCGTGTAAATGTGTGTGTGGTGGCTAATAAGATCCAAAAGAGAGAAAGGCATAATTGAATTTGACATTTTTTAATGGTATCCTGAGATATTTTTGTCCAAAGGCGCCAAAGCGGGAGTGAAGCGGACTCTGGTTTCAAAGAGTGTTTTTTTCTTTTTTTCACACGTTGTTCGTGAGCACAAGTGGGATTAATGAGGATTATGTATATGAGGAGAGGTAATGAGTTTTGATGAGAGTAGAGAGGATATTTAGTGTAAGATTTCAAAACATCGCAGCGAGTCATCAGCAGCCAACGGCTCGCCCTGTTCTTGTCCCAAAGTCACTTTATAGTCATATTTATCTGAAAATATAGAAATGTCAACAAAATAAAGAGTGACAAGACATGAAAAAATACTTTTTTACTCTAAAACATATTCAAACATGTTTAATATACATATATTAATGACTGGTTCCTGTTGTGGAGGCACTGTTGACTCCTCTGTGTGGAGACGAGCTGTAACAAAAGTGACTCCATCTGAAAACGCTCACTGAAGAAAACTAATATCACCACTGACATCTATCAGTCTGGAAGTCTTTCTAAGGCTTTGAGTCAAGCATGGTGAGAGCCATTATACACAAATAGAGAAATTTTGAACAGAAGATGACCTTCCCAGGAGTGCTGTCCTACCAAAACCATGTTTTGCGGAAAGCTGAGTTCAGATTCACCATCCACAACCAGGTCTGGTTACTGCCAGACCTGTTGAATCTAAACAGGAAGAACCTGTCTGACAAAGTGAAGTAGACTAAAAGATCTCAAAAAGCAACATATCATGGTGCCAACTAAAGAAATTCAAGAACAGAAACAAAGTCATTGACATCTATCAGTCTGGAAGTCTTCCTAAGACTTTGGGACTCCAGTCAACCATGGTGAGCACCATTATCCACAAATGGAGAAAACTTGGAACAGTAGTTGACCTTCCCTTCAAAAGAACCTGTCTGACGAAGTGAAGTAGGCTAAGGATCTCAAAAAGAAACACATCATCTAAAGAAATTTAAAAACAGATGAGACACAAAGTCTATGACATATACTGACAAAGTCATTTCTAGGGCTTTTGGATTCTGGCAAACCATGGTGAGAGCCATTATCCACAAATGGAGAACACTTGGAACAGCGGGGACCCTTCCCAGGAGTGGCCAGCCTACCAACATGACTCCTAGAGTGCATCGATGACTCATCCAGGCGGTCACAAAAGAACCCAGAACATCTAAAGACCTGCAGGCCTCACTTGGATGAATACCTAACCTCATATGCACATTGCACTAATCCCCTATTTTAAATGATCTTACCTTCCTCATGTAAGTCTTCCCACATCTTTGCATGTTTTATACTCTTCATTTTAATGTGGATAAAATTAAATATTATTAACTGGAAAGTAAATATGTTTTCTTTTCTCTATGGCTTTGGGCTGTAGATCAAGCTTCTTCTGTCTCCATCATAGAGGATTTACAGTTAGAGAAGGTTGGTCACCTCTGATCTGCTGTCCTCAGTCAAATATGGGGCTGAGTTTTGTTCTCAGATCAGCTACTTTGGTCCATAATAAATGTCAAATGTGACTTAGCAGGTCTGGATGGACATTTTTGTTAAAATAGCAGAGAGTTTAGGGGCGCAGATGGCCGAGTAGTTTAAGGCGCTACCCATGTACGCGGGCGGCTCAGGTTCGAATCCGGCCTGTGGCCCTTTACCGCATGTCTCTCCCCACTCTCCTCTCTGTTTCCAAGTCTATCCGCTGTCCTTCCTCTATCAAATAAAGGCATGAAAAGGCCCCAAAATAAATCTTAAAAAAAACAAAATAGCAGAGAGCAGCTCCTCTGCTCACTACAGCTCCATCTCGTCTGTTTAAGTGTTTAGACCAGTGTTAATTAACCCTGCTCACCCAAAGAGTCAAATTATTTTTAAAAAATGCCTTAGCAAGAGCCACAATCTAAGTGGTGAAAAGTGGCCAAAACAGCCTGAAGTAGCAATAAAAATAAGTTAAAAGTGGTAAAAATGGTCCAAAAGTGGCAACAATGGATGATCGGGGGTTAAATGGGAAGAAAAAGTGACAGAAAAACAAGTTACAGGTGGCAAAACATGGTCCAAAAGTGGCAAAAATACGGCAAAAAAATGAAACAAAGTGACTAAAATGGGCAAAAAGCAGTCAAGAGTGGCAAAAGTGGGCAAAAAAAAAGGGGAATCAAGTGGCAAAATGTAGCTAAAATGGACAGGAAAAAGGGCAAAAATGGGGAAAGCTGGGGAAAAAGTTGCAAAAAGGAGTGGCAAAAAAGGGTAAAAAAGTAGGAAAAAAGTGGTATTTAATGGCAAAAGATAGCTTAAATGGGCAAAAGGTGATGATGAAGGGCAAAAATTGGATAAAAATGGCAAAAAGAGGTAGCAAAAAAGAAGAAACAAGCGGTATTTAATGGTCAAAGGTGCCTTAAATGGGCAGAAAGCAGGGGAAAATGGTGAAAAGGGCAAAAATGAATAAAAGTGGCAAATAGGAAAAAAGTGGTATTTCATGGCAAAAGGCAGCTTAAATGGGTGAAAAGTGGCAAAAGATTTCCCTTTTTTAAGGTTTTCTGGGGGAATAATATTTGAAATTAAGACATAAGAGAGCCACAAATAATCACAAAAGAGCCACACATTGAGTATCGCGGGTTTAGATAATCAAAAAAGAGCCTTGGAGTCACACACTGCTCATGACCTTAACGGGATGATATCTGTCTCCATGACGATGTTGTGACTCAGCATCCAGGCTCGTTGTGACTCAGCTCCAGGTGGTGACTCCTCTGGCTGCTTGTGACCCCCAAAATATGTTTCCTCTGGTGGCGTGTCCTCGGTTTGTCCTCCCAGTGTGCTGCTGTCTGAGAATGGCCTTAGAGTTAGTGTTAAAATACAGAAATGTATCACTGACAAGTGATAAGACTCAGGAAATCTCTATGATCAGCAAAAAATAATAATCTAAAGTTACCGAAGTGGTAATCAAACTTTGCCAAAAACAGAAGCTGCAAATATAAAATGAAAAATATTCTTAGTACAACAACCCCCAATTTTCTGACATGAAATTCACAGAATACCCCTTTATCCAAAAACAGTGCACTTTATTAGCTCAACATAAATGTGCTGCTATTTTCAGTTTAATATGGTCATTGCTTTTGAGGTCCCCCAGGGGTCAGTGGTGAGCACTTTCCTCTTTATTCTATACATTAAACACACAAAGTGCAAATTTCTGCCATATGGGAACTCTTCAACAAAACAGTAAGACAATATGATGAGTGAGCTGCCCAGATCTACCCATCTCCAGTTTTCCTTTAGATGGAGGACTCTGTTCAATAAAGAAGGCTCCCCAGAAAGTGCATTCAAAAACAGACAATTGAAGTTATCAGAGGGTGAGTGGAGGAACATCCTGTCTGTCCCAGTCATGACGGGCCAATCAGAGCCACAAGACAAGATGAGGTTGTACGCATGCGCCACTCTTGATCCAACAGGTTACTGCTGACGTAGATTGCTAATGGCAGAGCTTCTCTGTGAAGAAAATTCCTGCCAAGGTCAGTCAGGAGACGTGCAAAAACATCTTCTCTGCCAAGACAAGCTTTCGGGTGGTTCTTTGCTCTTGTTTTGAAAAGAAATGCAGTCCAGTTCCACTTAAACTGCCACTTTCCCAAAGCTACATCTGAGCTAATTGCTATCGCGGCAGCAGCCATTGCTTACATCAGCAAGCCAGTGCCAGAGCAGACGGGAGAAGAGAGAAAACATTCTTTCAGTCATGAAAAGCTTTCATTGTTACTCTCTGCCTGTGTTTTATTGAAGAAATGTTGTGTAGTTCAGGTAAAATTGCCGCTATCGCTACGCCTGAGCAAATCACACAATACAAACCTTTTCCCCCATAACTCGCACAAACTGGTGCTAAAAAAGGGTGACAGAGGAGTGAAAACATCTTACATACATCACTTATAGTTGTTTAAATTCTTTATTTTACGCACAAACATGGTCCAGTTCTGGTAAAATTTCCACTATGCTAGAGCTATATCCGAGCTACTCACCGCACTGGAGGCAGCCATTGCAAAAGCTTTGAGTACAACTAAGCCCCGCCCATAGCTACCACCTTGTTCTCCTCAAATGATGCTGATTGGTCTGAGCAGTGTTCAGTTTGACACAAACACTGTGGATTGGAGCTTTTCAAGATAGGCTGATGACAGACATGGAGTCTGGCAAATCCATCTGCCTTGCAAAGTCAGGAGAAATGCCCTTCAAATTGAAGCGGTCCCAGGATGCACATGTGCTCTTGCATTTCTTCCAGCCCACCTGCATTCTGGGAATGCTTCCAGCGTGAATGCAGAGGTGCAATTAGAAGGGCATTTCTCCCTCATTATAAGAACTTTATAAATGAAAACAAGAAGCTGGCAGCCCCCGTATCCTCCATTTCCCAGGACTTCTCTCTGATGTTTAGATCATGAAAGCTGACTTCTGTTTCTCTTGTAATGTTGTTAGCTCTGTGTGCTTAATATTTTACTTTATCCAAGTAAAAGTATCCGTACTTTTTTATGTTCACTGCTGGAAACTTGGAAAAAATGTAAAGGTATTGTGTTCTTGCATGCACAGCAGCTGTAGATTTGAAAATTACCCTTAAAAAAGACACGTTTGATCACTTTCCCTTCGGCCGTCATCAAAAGTCCCGCCCTTCCCGAGTTTGATTGGCCGGTAAGAGTGAAGTGACACTGACGAGCACAGCACTGTCCCAAGTTTTCAAGTGAGAGCCACAGTGACAAAAGTGACAGAAACAGCTGATGCAGAAGACATTTCCCCGCTCAGGATGCTGTGCACTGCAAACACTGGACTACATTGGCTTTGTATTGAAAATGAGAGCTGCCAGTGCTGTGTGACATTCATTTATTCTATTTTATTTTGTATTTTTGTTAAGATTAATTTTCAAATGCACACTGTATAATTTTAAAATTAATATCAAGTATGGTGTTTTAGTGTTTAAAAAACATTACATTCTTATTTCCTTTTTAAGGATTTCCATCATGTCCCAACATTTGTGGAAACATTGTCTAATAAAAACATATTTGCTTAACACTGTTCTGAGGGTTAGGTAAAAGAAACTAAGCTCAGTGTCTGGGGGAAATGATAACAGTTTACACATGCAATAGATGCAAGGAGATGTAATTATCCTCACTGCCACAAGAGGGAGACAAACGCTTCCTATTATAGTTCTACCCTGGAGGCCTGATTGAAAATATTACTCTAACAAAATCCGCTGATATTTTAGGGTAACAGTCTGAATGGTGTCTTTAGATCAGTGTTACTCAACCCTGCTTAGCCAAAGAGCCAAACTGTTGAAAAATATCTTTGCAAGAGCCACAATCTAAGTGGTTAAAAGTGGCAAAAATGGCTTGAAGTAGCAATAAAAATAAGTTAAAGGTGGCAAAAAGAGTCCAAAAGTGGCAAAAAAAAAATGAGCGAGAAGTGACTAAAATGGACAGAAAGCAGTCAAGTGGCAAAATAAGGCCAAAAATAGGAAACATGTAGTATTTAATGGCAAAAGGCAGCTTAAATGTACAAAAAGTGGCAAAAAAAAAGTGAAAAGGGCAAAAATAGGATAAAATTGGCTAAAATTTTTAAAAAGTGACAAAGAGAAATGACAAAAATGGGCCAAAAATAGGAAAAAAGTGGTATTTAATACCAAAAGGTAGCTTAAATGGGCAAAAAAATGTGGAATTTCGAAAAAAGGGCAAAAATGGGATAACGTGGCTAAAAGAAGTTGCAAAAATGTGCAAAAAAAAGATGAAACAAGTGGTATTTTATGGCAAAAGGTAGCTTAAATACGCAAAAAGTGGCAAAAATGGCTAAAAAGGGCAAAAACAGGATTTAAGGGGCAAAAATGAGGGAAAAAGTGTCCAACAGATGTGGCAAAAATAGACCCAAAAAAAAGGGAAAAATGAGTATTTAATGGCAAAATGTAGCTTAAATGGGAAAAAATTGTGAAAAAGGGCAAAGGTTGGATAAAAGTGGCTAAAAGAAGTTAAAAAATGTGCAACCAAAGAGGAAATAAGATGTATTTAATGGCAAAGGGCAGCTAAAATGGGCAAGAAGTGGCCAAAAATGGTGAAAAGGGGCAAAAACAGGATAAATGTTGCAAAATCGAGAAAAAGTGACAAAACGAAGTGGCAAAAATGGGCAAAACAGTTGGAACAAAGTGGTATTTAATGGCAAAAGGTAGCTTAAATGGGCAAAAAGTGGCAAAACTAGGTGGTGAAAAGTTGCAAAAATGGTATAAAAGTGGCAAAAATTTGGGAAAAGTGTTAAATATTGGCAAAAAAGTAGGAAAAAAGTTGTATTTGATAACAAAATGTAGCTTAAATGGGCAAAAAATTGTGAAAAAGCACAAAAATGGTATAAAAGTGGCTTCAAGAAGTTGCAAAAATGTGCAAAAGAGAAAATAAGTGGTATTTAATGTAATGGGTTAAAAGTGGCAAAAAAAAAGTGAAAAAGGGCAAAAATGGGATTAAAGTGGCCAAAAAAAGAAAAAAGTGGTATATAATGGCAAAGGTAGCTTAATTAGGTGAAAAGTGGCAAAAAAAAATGATGAAAAAGGACAAAAATGAGACAATTAAGTTTGACAATTAAAGCCTTCTATATAAGTCTGGGAAACAAACCGATTAATGTGATTTATCTCTGAGGTCAAAGCTTCCCTTTTCTAAGGTTTTCTGGGGAATAATATTTCAAATTAAGACAAAAAAGAGCCACAAATAATCATGAAAGAGCCACATGTGGCTTGATAGCCACACGTTGAGTATCGCTGCTCTAGATGTTCAGTTCCAGTCATACACGGCCCCAACCACCATCACTGAGATAAGACAGCCTGAGAGACAAAACCCAGGGTAAAAAGAGCTGAGGACCTCTGCTCACTGAGCTAAAACTCTGAACACATATCATACAGATTACACTCTCAGTGTTTTTATCAGGTTAGATCTTCTCCTGCATAGGTTTTTGAGTATCTACAGTTAGATAAAAACTTTCAGGAGACACTGGAGCAAAACCAAATAAATCACTGCTGAACATCTTCACATTGCTGTTAACAAAAAAAGATAGAGAGGGAACGAAATTGAGACACATAAAACAAGTTGATGAAGAGAGAAAGAGAGAGGGGTCTCATGTGGTCCAGGACAGCTGACAGCTGGGTTCAGCACAGGTCAGAGATCAGGGATTGGCAGCAGTGGGGGAGTGAAGAGGAATCTAAAACAACAGGAAGAGACACTCACACAGAGTCTGGGAGAGGAGACCGGCGTGGGCGTTCGTTGTTGGTCCGGGTCTCTCTGGTGTGACAGACACTTCACTAAAACTTCATCAGAGTGTGAAAACTTCCCCCCACATATCTGATCCTGTCTCTGTGTGTAAGTTTAGCTTTGACTCTGACGGTTACTAAGAGTTAAAGTCACATTTATAGGTGTTGTGTATTTTCTCTTGTGTTGAACTGGGCGGAAACTTTCTCTTGTGACATGAGCGCCCCGTTTATTCTGACAACAGAAGCACATTAGCAGAGATGAGCACAGTAGATCAGGTAGTCTGATAATTCTTACAGAAAACAACAAGATTCTTGTGATTCTCATCAGTTCAAGATCCAGCCAAGACAGAAAACTGTACAAACGAACATAGATTTGAAGTCAGTTAACTCACCATTTCAAGCTTTACTGTTGTCTACTGTACATATTCTAACAAAAACAGCCCTGCTTTTGTTCAACACTCTTTGCTTTAGCCTCATTACAGTTTTTTCCAGTTGCTAACACACTAAAATGACATGCATAGCACAGTTATTTAAACTGACACACAGAGAGCAAAACCTCTTCTCAAGTCTCCAAAACTCTAAACACATTTTCTGCTTTACACACATTTTGCAATTCAAAATGGCACTTTTTAAATGCACTGAGCACAACAATCTGACATAAAGTCACATGTTTGCCATTCCCAAACACTGCCATTCAAAATGACACTACATGAGCTTAATTTGCCAATATATGTGTCACCTGGCTGAACACCTCAGTGGTTAATTGTTAGCACTTCAATCAGGAAGTAAGCACTATAAAAAGACTACAGGTGAGCACCTTTTTTTTTACAACAATGGAAGACGTTGCAGAGAGAGGAAGAGGAAGAAGGAGGGTGAGGAAGAGTGAGAGGTAGGGGTAGAGCTGGTAGAGGAGTTCATGGCCAAAGAAGACAACAACTTTCAAATGAAATCAGAGCAACCTCAGTTGGCTTGTGCAGGCTATGGAAGAGGCATGTGATGAAATCGATGTGGGTGTAACTTTTCTTGCCTCTTTTTTATATATATATATATATATATTTTTTTTTTTTTTTTTTTTTTTTTTCTGCACATTTTTACTGCAATTTATTTTTTAAGTTACTGCTTCTTGGGAGCATATTTTTGTTCACTCCAATGTAAATATGCCTGCTGTGCATAAGTTGCACAGACTTGTTTGGTGAAAATTAGAAAAATAAATGTTTCAACAGCGTGTGTGTTTATCTGCAAATATTTCTGTGCATGTGAACAAGCTGAAGAATTTTCTACAGTTTGAACTTTTTTTTAGTATTATGGCAAAGCATACTAAAGATGAGAGTGCTTTTCATTATGCCCAACAGTGTGTAGTTGGTTAGACAAAAATCTGGTGATGTGAATGAAGTGTGTGCCATTTGGTGCAAAAGTTTGATTTTGATAATGCTATATGTAGTTTTGGTTGCAGTGCCTCATTTTGCAGGATATATGAGGTATTTTGCAGTTTGGGTGTGTGGTTTTGTGAATTGTGTTAAGTATTTTGATTAAAACCAGCCTAGTTTGCAAAATTGTGTTTTAGCAATTGGAAAAAACTGTAAACCTAGGAGTACCTACTGTATCTCTATGTAGTTGAAGCGGGATTTCACACTAAAAGCACCTGGGGCGTTTGAATTGTTAATTTGCTAAGGTCTCTAAAGTATAGGAGGAAGTATCTCAGTAGATGGTTTAAATGACTTATGGATCCACTTGTTTGAATATGCCACTTAGAGGTTCAATGAGCTAGCATTATTTACAATTTAAGGAAGAGGATTAGGGCCACTGAAAAAAAATTTGAGACAATTTTTTTCCTTTTACTTGAGTGAAGAAAAAGTCAGAATTCTGACTTTTAATCGTCCTCCATAATAACATCTTCTGATTTTACTTTAGTGACCATTTATTTCAGTCAGTCACCACTGACATGAGCAATTTCCAGAACCATAGAAATCTTTTGTAATTGCTTTCAGTCACATGAAATCACTGTTTTGACTCTAAAGTACTGGTTTCACTGGGGATTGAACCCAGGACCTTCTGCGTGTAAAGCAGACGTGATGACCACTACACCATGAAACCACATTTCTGCCCATCCTCACCATGTTCTATCTAACTACATCTGTCTAGAAAAGATTTAATGAAGGAAAATTATTCTTATCAAAATATAACTTGTATTTAGTATGCAAACATATGATGCACTAAGCCACAGGTGTCAAACTCAAGGCCTGGAGGCCAAATCCGGACCCCAAGATGATCTCCTATTTCTGTTATAACTGGCCCATCAGTCTGAGGTCTGCAGATCTCCTCAAGTATTAAAATGTAAACGCATCCTTGATGATTTAAGATATCCTTGTTGACTCACTAAACTTAAATTTAGGATTTTGACTTTTAATCTCATAGTTTGAGCATTTCAACTCATAAATTCGACTTCTCATATATTATTTTAAACTTTAAGATTCATAATTCTAATTTCTAAGTGATATTTTGACCTTTTTAACCAATTATTTGTATTTTACCTCATATTTTAAACTCCAAACTTTGACTCCATAATCCCATAGTTGGACCTTTTAGACTCACAATTTTAAATTTTGATCATAATTTGACTTTTAATTTCATGATTACAAATTTTATTTCATATTTCGACCTTTTAAGCTCATGATTTTGATGTCTTTCTAATATATTTGCCATTGAAAAAACATTGTTTTTTAATTTCATGTTTTGACCTTTTTGAACTAATAAATTTACTTTTCTCACGTTTGAGCCTTTAAAATTATCTTCTTAACTTTTTAAATGTCAGACTCATTTATCATCACTGCTCAAGTTTTTTTTTCATATTTTATTACTGGTGAAGCAAGGTTGACAGTTTCTGGTTAAAAAGGTGACCCTGTTAGGCCCTCAGGTTAGTCCTGAATCCAGAATCCAGCCCCTGCTGTGACTGAGTTTGACACCCTGCACTAAGCAACAGTAGTGATATAACAGTGGTGCTCTTATAAACATCACAGTGGAGAAAATAAGTGGCAAAACTTTATATAACAAGCAGATAAATCACTATGAGATGATTTTGTCTTCTTTTTCTCAGGATCTGAACCCAGGACCGTCTGCATGTGAAGCAGAGAGGCCATTACACTCTAACGCCACTTTCTTGGACCACTATTACTGTGTTTTTTAAATCAATGTTTTCTATGCATGAAAAATAAAATGACTCAAAATCGCCTGTTTTTTTTTACATGAAACAGTCACAAATAGTTAATAGCAATGGTGACGGTACAATGATCCCATTCAGAGTAGCTCCAGAGCTCTAAGTTTTAAACCTTTTCCTGCCAAAGATTAAGCCAAAATGATACAAAGTTCCACGGCTCACCTAGACTTGCCTTAAGGTTTATAAGTGACTTTGTCTATTTGTTTTTCAGTATGTTTTTGCCTTTTACATGCTAAAGAAAGGCATTCATTTTCTTTTATCATTTTCAAAATGAGAGAACCGATGCCACATAATTGCATGATTTTTATTTCATGATTGTGCAGAAGGAACCTGCAACAGGACTGACTCTGAATCAGAGGATGTACTGGGAATCAAACACAGGGCGTTCTGCATGTATGACCACTACATCATGAAACCACATGGGAATGAGGGTTTTTTTGTTTGTTTGTTTTTGTTTTTGTTTTTTTTTTACAATATCTCCTCCAAACAATGTTATTTTGTGCATTAAATATAGCCATAGCTACTTTAATGTTCATTCATTTATTTAAAAAGAAATAAAACAATAAAAAACACAAAGCAGGTTTTAAAAAGTGTCCAATTTACACAGTCAAAGAAAAGTTTAAAGCACAAGTCAGGACTTTTTTTCTTTTTTTTTTTTACACGGAAGCCCCCAAAGCTCCGTTTCAAAGTATGTCCCATGCTGCCCTCTAGTGGACATGACAGGTCTTTACAAGGGATGGTGTTGGAACATGGGAATGAAGAGTTATGTGAAGTTTACTGTAAACACAGGATACTTGTGCCCTGAGTGGGTAAGTGTTCAGTGAAGAAACCCCCTCACCCAATCATTTCCTTCATTCAGACCCCGTGAAGGACTGTTAAGACACATAAAAGGTTTCTCAAACTGAGGTAAAATGGAGAAATCTTCAGACACTGAATAAAGAATATTCTAATCTATTATTAGTTAGCTAGACAGGCAAAAAATGTATGTGGGCGTTTCAGTCTATTTCTGACTCGCTTTAATGTGATCTAAGGAGTCTGATTAGTAAAGTATATCTAACCCAGGGGTGTCAAACTCAATCAGGTCTAACCTGAGAGCCTACCAGGGTCAACACAACCTTAAACTGTCGACCCCATTTTCACCAGTAATAAAATATGCAAAAAAAATCAGCACTGATGATAAATCATTTGGAAATCCAAAAAAGTCAAAAGAATACATTTAAAGTTTCAAAATCTGAGATAGAAAGTCCAAATTATTAGTTCCAAAGGTCAGAACACGATATTTAAATTGAAAAATAATGTTTTAAAGAACAAATATAAGGGTAGAAAGTTGAAATCATAAGTTTAAAGGTCAAAATATGACTTAAAATTTTAAATTGTGAGTTTAAAAGGTCAAATTATGGGATTAAAAAGACAAAGTTAGGGGTTGAAAATGTCCAAATATGAGTTAAAATCCAAAATAATGACTTATTTGTACTTTTTCAGCCTTTTTTTTTGCCTCAACAAGGGAATTTTAAATCATCAAGGTTAAGTTTACATTTTTTATACTGGAGGAAATCTGCAGACCTCATACTGGTGGGCCAGGTAGTATACAAATATGATATGGTCTTGCAGACCAGATATAACCGTTCCATGGGCCGAATTTGGCCCCCGGGCCTTGAGTTTGACACCCCTGATCTAACCACTGAATTAAGGCTCTTAGCATGAACTACCATGTGAGAAAGCACTTCTCTGAAAGTGGACGTGTTTTGAACAGAACAGTGAAATCATGAACACTAATTATTGAGATGAAAATCTTTATTCCTGATGAGACATTTTAGTGCTCAGCAGGGAGAGCTGGTCGTCCTTCAGCCCAAACATTGAGGGTTCTATCCCCAGCTCCTTAAGTCACACATTGATTTTCCCTGGGCGAGACAGTGAAGCCTGAATGGCTCCTGCTGCTGCTTCAGTGGTGTGTGAATGTGTACGGATGCTCCTGAAAGATCCACAGAATAACCTGTGCTGAGTGGTTATTTAAAAATGGGAGCCATTACTGTTTTAACGTTTCATTTTATGTTCAGATGGTGTAGAGCACTGATGTTCAACTGGCGGCCGGGGGCCGTACCAGGCCCCCCAAAGCTTCCTGTCCAGCCCCCAGGAGATCATTAAATTCAGAAAAGGAGTAAAAGAAGATATTCTTGGCTTTAAATGTCTGTAGTTGATAAATCTGCCCCAAAATGATTAATATTGGCATAGTTTTAGAATGACTTAACATCTGATTCTTTATAGAAATTTACTTGCCAGCCATTATCAGTTTTGTTTTTTTTTTTAAGGGTTAAAGTTGGCAGAAATGTTGTTAAAAATGGGTGACGAGTGGCAAAATGGGTTGCAGTGTGGTACAAAGGGACAAAAAATGGCAGGAAAAGTGGTGAAGAGGTTAAAATGGGGAAGATTTTGGTAAAAGAGGAAAAAAAAGGGAAAAGAAGTATCAAAGATAGGTCAAAATTAGCAAAACAAAAAGTGAAAAGTAATGAAAATAGGTTAAAAAGTGGCAAAAATTGATAAAAGAGTGGCACAAAGGGGATAAAACATGCAAGTGGTTTTTTAAAGGGGTTATAAAGAGTGGCGAAAATTGGGTTGAAGTATCAAAAAGGGGAAAAATGTGTCAAACATAGCAAAAATAGCCTAGCACAGTAGTGGAAAGGTGCTACTGAGTAGCACACAGGGGCAATAATTAGCAAGAAAGTTGCAAAAAAGGGGTTAAAGAGTGGCAAATGGGTGAAAAGTGACGAAAATTGGTTTAGAAATGGCAAAAATTTAATTTTTGTTTATTTGAAAGTCCAGCTCCCAGGGTTTCTGCCAAGACTAAATCTGGCCCTTGTGTAAATGTACTTTATGACCTCTGGTGTAAAGGATTTATTTTTCTGGTAAACAAACAAGGACAAAAAAATCACAGATCTCAATAAAAAATATCAAACTATTTATAGTAATGTCAAATTAATTTCCAAATGAGGTACTTTAAACAAAAATCATTAATGCATTCATTTCAGTCTTTCACTAAACAAAGTAAATAAGGGCAGCCAAACAAGTAAACAAGCATATTACATTAGAAGCAGTAAAATTATATCAACACTTACAGTTTACACTCCTTACACATCTAGGATGATCATTTTTACCTCACTGGTATTTTATTCTGACTCTAGGTTTAGAGTGTAGGCTTTACCACCAAGATTATTAGAGTTAACTAAGACTTAAATTCAAAAATCGTTTTAGTTAACTTAAACTAAATAAAAACTAAGCTTGACCAAAAAACAAAAACTAACTAAAACTGTATACGTGCGTTTACAAAATTAACTGAAATGAAATAGAAATGGAGACAAAATATCCTTAGTTTTTGTCTTTGACACAACCAGACTGACTGGCACTGACACACAAGTCTGGAGTGTAAAATTGCCTGATCTGATTGGTTAAGACTTCAGGCAGTGGTAGTTTTATGTGTGGAGTTGTATTCAAACATCATCATTCAGTAAATAAATTGATAAGTGAAGAGTAGCCTGTTTGAATATGCTTTTAAAAATGTATGACGCTCGCTTAGTCCCAACATCTATTCGTAAAAAACTAAAACTAACACTAAAACCAATAAAAGCGAAACTAACACAAAGCATTTCTGCAAAATAAAAACGAAACTAAACTAACAAACCAGCTGTCAAAACTAATAAAAACGAAACTAACACAAAGCATTTCTGCAAAATAAAAACTAAACTAAACTAACAAACCAGCAGTCAAAACTAATAAAAACGAAACTAACACAAAGCATTTCTGCAAAATAAAAACTAAACTAACAAACCAGCAGTCAAAACTAATAAAAACTAAACTGAAATTGCCCACAGAAAGTGAAAACGAAATAAAATTAGAAACAAATGAAAAATCCCAAACTATTCTAACCTTGATTGCCACTTCATCAAAACACTTCACCTTATTTTGCACTTTCAGTGCTGTTTGAGGATCAAAAGCTGTTAGCAGAAGTTATTTTCAGCTGTCAGCCTGTTTAGAGTCAATTAGAGACGAAAGACAGCACTGCCCCGCTTTAAAAATGCTTTCCACTCATTGGTCAATTCAGTGAAAACGTCACATCTTCACCATTATTCTGGTTAATGTGGACATTATGCTCTACCAGTTAAGATTGACCTTAAACCTCTATGGTGAAACCAAACAACAGCACAACTTAAATTACAACTAAACTAGTGTCAGCGTAGGGTTTAGTGTGAACTTTAAGCCATAACTGGAGACATACCGTACATATAGCTGGTTCAACAGGCTGCAGGACTGTAAATCAAAATCATGCTAAAGGGCCTTAACCCCATCACTGACCCCAATGATAAAACCCTCAGCAGCAAAAATAAACTTACACCAGGTATAACAAACTTTATAAGCACTAACTTTTAGATTTTCTAATCTATACTTTCACAGTTTGTCTTACTACTCAGACTATTGTACCATTTTCTGGAGTCAGTAGTTACCTAACTTTTCCAACTAAAAATCCTCTTCAGTGTTTACATACGAAGTCAGATCTACCTCTCCAAATTCACTGACACACAACTAATATTTGATTTTTAACTAATATGACCTCATTTTACCCACATTTAAACCAGTAGATGTAGCTTTTAATCTATCAAAGTTATAAAGAAAGAATGAAACACATAATTAAAGGAGTCCAGTATTTATATGACTTTCTGCAAGTAATGGATGCATTCAGATGATAAAAGTCACATTTGACAACTTATGGTGCCTTCAAATTGGGTCATGTTTATTTTGTTTTTGTGACATATTTGATGACATTTTCAGAAACGACAGAGCACCTGGAATTCAGTATTTTTATCTCTACTTTGTTCAAGCAAAAATGATTTATCAGATGTTTGTACATCCACATAGAAAGTGGATAAATGGAAATTTTGGTGCCCATGCAATGCTTCCAATAGAATTACCACTTTGTTGAACACCACACCTTCCATGTGAACAACTTCACTACTTTACAAGTTCTCTTAGATCACGGGTGTCAAACTCAAGGCCCGGGGGCCAAATCCGGCCCACGGAACGATTATATCCGGCCTGCGAGATCTTTTCATATTTGTATTATAACTGGCCCACCAGTATAATGTCTGCAGATTTCCTCCAGTATAAAAATGTAAACTTCAACTTGATTATTTAAAATTCCCTTGTTAAGCAAAAAATCTGAAAAAGTAAAGAGTGAGAAAGACTTCATAAAAAGTCAAGAATGTCGGGGGGGGGGGGATTAATTTGTGTTTTATTTCATATTTTAAATGTTCATCTCAAGATTACGACCCAAACTTATGATTTTGACTTTTCATTTCATGCTTTGACCTTTTCCACTTGTAATTTGGACTTTGTATGTCAAATTTGTATCTTTTAGATCCTAAATTTTAAATTTTAAGTCATGTTTTGACCTTTTCCACTCATAATTTGGACTTTAATGTCAAATTTGTATCTTTTAGATCCTAAATTTTAAGTCATGTTTTGACCTTTTCCACTCATAATTTGGACTTTATAATTCACATTTTTATCTTTTATATCCACAATTTTAAACTTTAAGTTATATTTTGACCTTTTCCACTCATAATTTGGACTTTAATGTCAAATTTGTATCTTTAAGATCCTAAAGTTAAAACTTTAAGTCATATTTTGACCTTTTCTACTCATATTTTGGACTTATATGTCAAATTTGTATCTTTTAGATCCTAAATTTTAAATTTTTAGTCATATTTTGACCTTTTTGACTCATAACTTGGACTTTTTTGATTTTCATTTTTATCTTTTGGATACCCATTTATAAATTTTAAGTCATATTTTGACCTTTTCAACTCCTGAATTTGGCTTTTTAATCCCACATTTTGACTTTTAAACACCTGATTTCATTATTTTCTCATATTTTGACATTTTGAATACATTATTTTTACATTTGATATCATTTTTTTACCTTTTAAACTCCCAATTTTGAATTTAAATCATATTTTTAACTTTTTAAGTTATCATTTTAAAGTCTTACTCATATTTTGACATTTTTAACTCTTAATTTTGGCTTTTTAATCCCACATTTTTCAACTGTCTGACTCACAATTTTAAATTTTAAGTCATATTTTGACTTTTAAACTCATGATTTCAAATTTGATCTCATATTTTGAGCTTTCAAACATACGATTTCAACTTTCTCCTTGTATATTTGCTCTTTAAAAATATTCTTTTTCTATTTTTAATATTGTGTTCTGATGTTTTGAACTAATAAGTTGGAATTTTCAGCTCAGATTTGAGCCTTTAAACTCATCATTTTTACTTTTTTGAATTTCCAAATGATTTATCATCAGTGCTTTTTTCATATTTTATTACTGGTGAAAATGAGGTTGACAGTTATGGTTAAATGTTGACCCAGTTAGGCCCTCAGGTCAGACCTAAATCCAGAATCTGGTCCCTGCTGTGACTGAGTTTGACACCCCTGCCTCAGATGGCTGGATTATTTGGCCTACAAAAAAACTAAACTCAAGGAAAAATTAACGTTTCCTTTATTAAAGAGATTTATTTTGGGGCTTTTATGCCTTTATTTGGAGAGGAGGACAGTGGATAGATTTGAAAAGAGGGATGAGAGAGTTGGGGCAGAGATATGCAGGAAAGGAGGTGCTGGCCGGACTTGAACCTGAGCTGCCCACATACAGAACTGCTGAATCACTGTTGGAGTTGCAATCCGTCTCTTAAGGTCTTACAACACTTGAGATTGCTCTTTGACATTTTTTTCTGTTTATTTTATCAAAAGTGCAGTGTTGCTTTCTAATGATGTGTAAATCCTATCATCCTTGACTTTGTACATATGCTTTTTTATTCAATTATAAATAAAATGTGATGCTTCAGATCAGATTGCATGTCTGTATATCTGCAGGCTCGTTTAGGCTGGGCATAATTTATTTTATGATAGTTACATTTATGTTATATTTAGAAAGTTTATGTATCATACTTGCCTCTCTGTGTGTACATACCAATAAAATCTTCAATCTTTAAAATGTGTCTGTCGAGCACATCCGGGGAAGTGCTGTAAACCTGTATTTCTAACGGCCAGCAGGGGGCAGACCCACTAGTAGTGGAGAGACGACTAAAAGAAGGATGGACTCAACTGAAATCAAGCCGACTTTTCTGTTCATAAAGGAGTAAGTAAACTATTTTTCTTGGTAACTTGTGGTCTGAGACTCCAGCCTTGTCTTTAAAACTATTTATTGGTTAATTTCGTTAAATACGGCGATACTAAGAGCTAGAACGGCAGAGCAACAACAGAGCAGCAGATACTAAGGGTATAGTGAGCTGCTACCATGTCCTTGAAAATCCTTATTTCGTTGGTAAGACGGAGAAACAGTGAAAGGTTTGGGGTTTACGTTTTCATGGGTCATCATTTTATACTAGCCGCAATTAGCTGCTCAGTAAAGTTACCGTGAATTACGCTTACACCTTACACATCAAGCTAATGCTAGCCTTTAGCTTTTTCCAACCGCCCATTTTTAACGGCTCCTTCAACTTGTCCAAATATGGTCATTTCCTGCTCTACAGAACGAAGGTAGCAGCAGTTAGAAAACTATCTGCATGAAACAGCCAAAAATAAAGCCAGACTTCAAGGTTGCTTCTCAAGGTTTTTGTCATCTATCATAGTATAACTCTAAACTTTTAAAACTTTGTCAAATCATCATGTAAAAATATGTGTTTACAACACTGTCAGTTACGATTTTGGCCAACAAATTCCTATTTTTTAATTTACAGCAATATGAAAAACTCAAATCTTTGTAGAAATAAAAATAAACATTGCCTTAAACAGAGTTTAAAAAATCTGATTCTCTGAAAATGAACAATCCCCCCAAAATTAAAACTTAGTGAACATTTTTTTAATGATTTATACCTTAAGTACTGCAATAGTTTCAGGAACTACTGTTGTTTTTGTTTTTTTTTTTGTTTTGTTTTTTAATTTTGTTATTACAAATAACTAGGGCTGAACGATTTGCAAAAAATAATCTAATTGCGATTTTTTTCCCCAAATATTGGGATTGTGATTTAATATGCAGTTATTTTTGGGTTAATCTTATGTATTTTTTCAACAAATTGAAGCAACAAATAATTCTATAAATAAGACCATGTGTACTGAAAACAGCAACATTATCAATGAAGCAATTAATCCATAGTAGCATAAATCTGAATATCGGGGTTCAACAAGCTTTAAGCTATAAAGAAGGTGGCTGGGGGGGGGGGGTGCTGGCCACCAGCTGATCACAGTTGGGGTATGACTTTCGCGAAGTAACACTAGACTTCATCAGTTTTAGATAGATTGAGCTTACTATTTTTGATCCTATTGCAAATGTGATGTCATTTGCTTTGTTTAAGGGCATTATCATTTTTATGTCACTCATTTTGATTAAGAAAAACATACATAAAACACAAAAAGGAGGATTTTTATAAACCATTATAAAAAATTAACACTTCAATATTTGCATAATGTGCATAAAATCTCTGCTGCTGCTGCTGCAAAAAAAGATTTATTAGAGTGGTATTTTGACACATTTCAAGTTAAAGAAATATTGCAACTTCTGCAAATTGAAAATTGCAGCAGGCCATATTGCAATTTAATCTAATTTGCGATTAATTGCCCAGCCCTACAAACAACACAACACAAACAATACACAAATAAACAAACAAAGGCAAATACAACACAACCAAAAAACAAAACCACACCAAACAACACAATAAATCCTAACAACAGACAAACACTAATAATATACCATATACAACACCGGCAAAACAACACGGGGTCAGATAGTCATACAGTTAAGGATCCATCTTGGCTTAATATTCAAAATTAGTTTAAGTTTGACTAGACAAATTGCCTAACAATAATAAAGAATAATAACAACAATAAAGCATTTTCAATCATGCAGCATGTACTCAGTTACCATCCTCCAGCTTCAATAAACTTTTCCCATTTCTCTAGATAACCTTTGTTGTTAGTATAATATCCTTCTGGCATAAACTGGTGTTTTAGGAAGCTCTTAAATCTGTTAATGTTTAGAGAACTACTAACTACTGTTGGTTTGTTTTGTGCTACAGCCCTCTCAGGTCCTGGGTGCAGCTGTGAAAACTGCACTCTCGGGTTATTTCAGTGTCCATCTATGACCTGATTTTGTTTTGATTGAGGCAACAGCAGACAAGCTTATCTCATACTGGAGTCGAGTCCGAGTCACCAAAGAAAATTCTGAATCGAGTCCAAGTCGAGTCCCCTTTACCTGAGTCCGAATCCTAGACGAGTCCCCAGTTCATTAAACATAGGGCCAAAATAAATGTAGCCTAAGTATTAGGCTAATACTTTTTAAGCCATTACAGCTTCCAGGAGGGCTTTGTTGATGTGTTTTATTAATATAGGAATTTCTTCAGTTTTTTTATTTTAAAGGACTAGAGAAGCTGTTTACAGCAACTGTGCACAAACAAAACCAAACATCTTCGACCCAGTGTTTGAGTGGCCTTAGAGACAGTGTTAATTTTGGCAACCAGTTTTTAGTTTTAGTCTTTTGACAAAAATACGTTTAGTTTTAGTAAAAATTTAGTCCTAATCACCCTTCAGTCCATAAAGTCCTTAAATTTTAGGTTTCACTTTTGGTCTCAATAGTTTTTCTCTCTAAATGTTAAAAACATAATCAAGCAAAACTGTTAAAATTAGCCTAAGTGAACACTCTTTTTTTTTTTACTATCAATAGCCTACTTGTGAAATAAACTGATATAGATACTAACATACATTGGATAAAATTGGGATGAGGGTCATTGATTTTATTGATATTGCTACTCTTATTAATGCTCCTTAATGATCACACTCTTCCTCAGTTTTAATTATATTAACATGATTATTTGTGTATTCAGGGTGGAAAAATGAGACATGTTTTTAACTAAACTCATGCTTTACATCTATCTTATACTGCTAATTAAGTCAGTATTTCTCCTTTAAAAGGACTAGATTTATTTGCTAAAAACTAAAATTCTAGTTTTACATGTGTGACATTGAACACATCATGAAAAGGTTTTAACCACCCCCTTTAATGCTCTAAAATCTGAGCTGTCTTTAAACATATCATAACTTGACTGTATTCAAACCTTGTTTAGCTCACTAATCTGTGTTATCTCGCAGATGTTAACAAAGATTTCAACGTTTTGATTATTTTTTTCTACTAACGGGACTGACTACAAGGTTGAAGAGTTGTTATCACTCTGTCCAAGACTTAGGGGGATTATTGAGCAGCAGCAACAGCAGCTAATATGACGAGTCTAAGTTATTCAGCAGATGGAGATTTTCAGCAATTCCAGGGAAGGGCATTTTAGTTTAATTTCATGTAAAGATTACTGCTAGAATACAGAGAAGAGCCACAGGTTTAAGCTACGTATCAACCTATCAGCTCCTCACTCTGTCACACTGGTTCGCACACCCAGGCTCGCCTCTTCCTCCTGCTCTCTCTCCTCCGGTTGTTTTAACAGACAGCAGGTTAGACACACGTGAACACACATGCAGGGGACCAGTTATTCGGGGTTTTCTCACAAAAAACAACAAATTTTACAGAATTAACCAGTCTTTATAAAAAGGGTTTGTCCTCCCCTTCATCCTCAAGTCCTGATGCAGTTTAAGCTCGAGTCCGAGTTCAAGCCTGAGTCATCAGCACTCGGGTCCAAGACGAGTCACGAGTCCTCCAGACTCGAGTCGGACTCAAGTCCGAGTCCTGGACCTGAGTACTATAACACTACTGGTAGGATGTTGCAATAGGGAGGAGTGTGGCTAGGACTCTCACAGCAGGGGGTAGCTCTTTTCCTCTCCAATCCAAAATGCAGACACAGTCTTGAACTTCGTTTTGAATTGCAACCGCATCCTTGAATATGAGAGTACACCCCTCGGGGGCTTGGGTGGGGGTGGGCACAGCCCACTTTGGGAGCCACTGCTCTGAACCATGGAGGGCCTAAATGGTCTTTCATCTGAAGCTATGATATTGATTTTTATACTACATTTTACCAATAAAACTACTCTTAGGTTATACAGTACATTCAGAGAGCAATCAGAACTCTTGCACTTTTTATCAACTTCGTCATTTAACCTGATGCTACAGTTAAGGGGAAAAAAAAAATATTCTCAGTAACCTCCACTCAGTTTCCTATTATGGCAAAGTGGAAACAGAATTTTAAAAGCTGAAATATCACATTTACATATGTATTCAGACCTTTTTCAAACTTTTACTTGAAATTTAGCTCAGGTTACTCCCCTTTCGCTTGATCTTTGCTGAGCTTTTTATACCTGTGGGAAACTTAATGGATGAGGTTATGCACTGATTCAATATCGTTTGGTTCAGCTTTATATTTTGCTTCATTTAGCCATGCTAAAAGTTAGTACTATAAACCGGAAATTAATTTTTCTTCGCTGCAGGAACGTATGGGCTTCCATTTTAAGAGCAGGGAAGAAGAACCACCAGCAAAGAATGATGATGGCTGTGTGACAGTTTTTCTCTGGATGTGATCGTTAAAATGCCTTCCAGACCAGCACTGTCACACATGACAAGAAGTGACACAGTTTATCAAAAGTAAGGTAACTTTTGAACCATAAATCGTTGCCTCTTGTTTTTTTTGTGTTGAAGCTAGCCATTGTGCCTACCCATTGATGCTGTTGATGTCTTTGGATCCCTTACAGCAGCATTTTCAGTGAGCCTGGGACTTGTGACTTATGGGGACTTACATGATTTAATCCACACCAGTAAACCAGATATTGGACATCTTTTTTTTATCCAGTTTAATCACATTACGATCATTTACTACGGCTAGCTCGAATGTTAACCGCCATGTTGTTTACTTTTTGTGAGTGTCTGTCAGCCAATAGCAGGCTGTTTCGTAATCATGTCATGCTGCCCAAATAGATCATAATGGAGAGAGATATGGAGAGAGCCTGTGATGCAGCCCCTTGTATAATTGTTATTTAGATATTTAGGAGCAGAAAAACAGCAGAAAAACAACTTGAGGGGCACAGAGATGCTGTAGCCTACATTATGATTCTATTTGTAGAGACATGTTCTGAGTCAAATAGTTTTATAGGTCTAAAATAATTTGCTAGTCTGCACAGTCAGTCTAGAAAGTTCACACTGGTTTTGGGTCAGTACTCGGTATCAGAAGATACCCAACACCTTAGTATCTGAATCGAGAAGGAAAAAATGGTATTGGGACATTCCTAATACTGACAATGTAGAATTTATTTTGTGAATCCCTGATTCACTGATATTATTTAATAAGATCCAATGAGGGCCTTATATTTGATTCTATGGCTTCATTTCCTTCAGATGGTCCAGTTTGATTGAGTACAGTTTGGTACTGTTTCTACAGACACCTGTACACTTTCATAGTGGATAGACTATGGAAGCTATGCATGTTACCTTAAAGAAAGTTCACACTGTTGACAGGACTCAGTAGGGAGTACACAGTAAACAGCTTTATTTCAGCTGAAGATTGCTGTCTAAGTTGACCATGGTCAGTACAGATCCCCAGCTGATGGAATATGTTTATAGAAATGTTTGGAGCCATAATGGTATGCCACAGGATGATGCAGGGCTATTACAGTAGCTACAACTAGCAAACTATCATTTAGTTAGTAATGAAAGTAATATTAACTCCAGACTCCTTCTTCTTACTTTACAAGAAATTAAGAGCATACATTTCAACAGATCAACCATAGAGTGGTTTAACGTCTAAGGCAGGGGTCATCAACTACATTTGTACAAAAAAATTAAATAATGGAAACATGTTTTTTATAAATATTTGTATTCTCTTTGAAATGTACCTTATTTTTAGCCTTTGGCAGTGAACTCAGTCCCTATTTACACACTTCGGTCGTGTTCACACCTGATAGTCCGGGGACTCGGTCCATTTTGGAACAGAAATGGCAACATTGTTGCACTTTCCCTTGGTTTAGTTAGCATTCACACTGCTCTCTTTGGTCAAGTGGACCAAACCATCAACACCTACAACCTCTGCCCGCTATGGGGCGCTGCCGCGCTGTGCTCTTGTGGTTTCTGCTCTTGCATTTCGGTATTATGAGCAGCCGGCAAGGTGGTGAACTGTCCAGCATGTCGTCCTTTACACGAGACGAATAAATCAGCACAGACTACGACGCGTTGCCGTGGATACCTAGATGCCAAGGGAGGTACTGACATGTATTTGAGCGTATTAAATCACATACAAATCCGTATATCATTACGGTTTATGCCTCATCCTGCCTTTGGTTCACAAGTTGGTCTGCTTTGCGTTCACACCCCCAACGAACCGCACCAGGATTCATTAGGGAGCGGACCGAGACCCCTGTTTCAAGCGGTCCAGAGTCCGCTTGTTTGGTCTGCAAGTTCAGTTCATGTGAACGTTCACACCACTCGAAACAAACCGGACTATCCGGGAAAACAGACCAGAGTTCGGTTAAAGCGGACAAAACAGCTCTAGTGTGAACACGCCCTAAAATCCCCATATTGCAGCCAGCCACAAGGGGGCGATTGAGATATTTAGGCCACATATTTCTGGGGCTTGATATGAAAATGCTGTGTCCTTATTGGTGATAAACACATGAGGGAAAAATATAGCCTATTTTCCTTTAATTCTCAGGCAGTTAAAAGTAGACTCTCGATCCTAAACTGTTAAATTTACACCGAAATTTGCTGCTTTAATCAAGAATGGACTTATGAGTAAGTTTGTCATGCATCTTATTTGCTAAAAAAAGATTCAATCTCACTTATTTTCAGGGTTACTTAAATATCTGTAGAAATCATAAAAGGAAAGAAAGAAAAGATACTCTAGAAACAGCAATATTTTTTTTTTCTCTGAATTTAATCAAGCCTCTAGGGGCCGGATTGAAAGCTCTGTGGGGCCTGATGTGGCCCCAGGGCCTCCAGTTGATGATCAGTGATCTAAGGTGACAAGTCCTCTAATGACAATGGATTATGCTTTATAACTATATAATTAGTCCTGCAATGTCCTAGCAACACAGCTGGGGTTTTTGGGGGGAAAGACAAAAAAAGTCAAGTCCATCAGTATTTCAAACAATTAAAGGTACAATGTGTAAAATTTGGCTGCATTTCGCTGAACAGAAACGGTGTACATGGGATATAATGTTTATATATCTATGTGAAGTATGTTAAAATAAGTGCGCAATTATCCCCTTAAAACTTTCGTTTTCTTTTCACAAAATTAGAGAAAAGCTTTTTATATTTACATTACCGCTGGTCGCCCTCACGGAGGCTGACATAACAAACTGCCATGTTGTCTACGGCAACATTTTGGGGACAGAAAGAGCGAAATGCGATTTTTAAATACGAACCTGCCTGCTGGTCCTGAAAGCTACCTGGAAGGCAGGTGGAGAAGAAGACTGACCTATAATCTATAAAAATAATGGTTACAAAAACGAATAAATAACTCTCACCTCATCCTTTTTGGTCTTCACAGGCTCTCGTCGCCTAGTGATGTGACATTTTGGTAACAGATCGGCTCATTCTAAAATCTGAACGCTAGATGTTGCTAAATGCCAAATTCTAAACATTGTACCTTTAAATAAAGTAGCCTTTGTAAATCAACGTAATGTCCTTCTAGTGTTCTATTTAAATACTGGTGTAATTTCTGTGAAAAAGTGAATGTATGTGACACTTTAACAGTTTATACAGCACAAAAGTTGCAAGCTGTACCATGTGCATTTGTCACATTAAAAATAAATTAAAAGTTTATCTGGTGTTAGAATCAAACGAGGTTAAGTAATAAATGCTGGTTACATTGATCTTCATGGAGGGATCTTTTCACAGATTACCTTAAGTAAAAATAAGTAAATGAATCACTACGATACAGCAAAACAACTGATCTAAAGCTTCAGAACAAAACTTCAGCATTAATTCAGTTTCACATCCATCGCTAATAAACCAGGCTGATGTGTGCCTTCAGGCTCTGCTTTGTTTACTTGAACTCAGGTCCACATAAACATCAGGTAACCCGATTTGAGTCGACAGTATGGATCTCTGTGGAGTCCAAATATCCCTAATTTAAGCAATATTAGTCTGATTTTCCCCTGTTTTTACCCACTCCACATAGAGCAGACACCTGTTTTTGTCACTCAAAATGAGCAGCCGTGTCCAGCCCTGAAAGTGATGTCAATGCAAACCCTCTGTTGTGTGTAGCACCAGCCTTTTGGGGTGGATGGTTAAGCTTGGCACCTTTCTGGAAGGGTGCCAAAAAAGTGGATCAGGGTCAGTTATTTGGTACCCTTGTCAACTTTTGAAAATCAAAAACCAAATAGACGCTTACAATACCGTACCAGAATGAACCTGACCACTCAGTGGAAATGACCTATATGAGGGGCCCAGCAATTTCTGTGGGCAGGCCTGGGGGTGTGTGGACTTTTTAGCCACTGTAAATGATGGATGAATGACAGTTAAATATTTAAGTTTGGTTCTGTGTAATAAAATAAAGAAAACAAAAGTGAGATAGAAATCAAATAGCTTAAGAGTTTAACACTACATTTATAACGAGTTTTCACCTTCACCTCCACTTTTATAATTCAGTTACTTTTACTCCGCATATAATAGGACTTTCAGGTTGTGTTACAGAGCAGTTTATGCTTTGTCAAATCAAAACCTGGTTTGACGTTTGACTGGAAACTGAGAGTTGGTGATGATGCAGATTAAGGAGCCATGAGCGTCACTTCATGATGCTGAAACCACATTTATATCACTGATGATGGAGACTGGCTGAGGTTTTACGCGGTGCTGCCGGTGTGCGGCGCTGTTCGGCGCTTCATTAACCCGCAGCAGGCCCTGTCCTGTCTGTCTGTCCCTCTCTCCGTCCTGTCTGTCTCTGAACTCTCTCCCATTTTTCTTACAAATTCTGTCTCCTGTGACGGAGTCTCAAAATTAAAAATTTAAAGAATCTAGCGTCTTTTCCTCTCAGCTCAGTCTGACACTGAGGAAGAACCGGGGGAAGAGAGGGGCTCATATTCACCGGGAAGCAGCGTCTGTGTGGCATAAAACGTAAAAGAAACATGAGCACTAACGTCCTGTAAAGACTCTTGTGCTAAAAATAGACCAAAACGAGCTTCAAATTGGGTTTGTTTCACTTCGTTGTCAAGTATTTCCCACAGTATTGGAAGAAGGGGAGGGAGGGTTTGTTGTTTGGCGGCCGTGACGATCACAAACGTCGTTTCTCTCATCGCCTCCCGGTGACAAGAGGGGAGAGTGAATGAGTGTGGGGCTGATTTTTAACACCTGAAACACCCATTTCCCTCCATGATTGTCCTCTCTGACTATCGCCTCCAAATCTTCTACTGTGGATGTTTTTCTCCCTGTAAAACCAAATACACCAAAGCTGAAATCTCGCAGCAGAAGCTCAGTCTCGCCGGCCGAGAGCTGCAGTTGTTTCCCAGCTTTTCACCCCTTCGTTTCTACAAACTGACGTAGTGTTTTTTTCCTCCATATATGAACAAAAACACCAACCAAATCAGCACGGTTGAAGCTTTAAGGTGCCATTAAATCGTGTGGTTTTGGGCTCTAAGACGTGCGTTTGGCAAAAACGCACACACCAGAGGATAAGTGTGCCTCAGTCCCCCCTATCGTGGCAGAAACGCTCACAAGACAGTGACTTTGAGAGGCACAACATGTAAAGAAAATATTCCTATCGAGGAAGGGCTGGTTCAGGACTCAGACAGCCTCCACAGACACCTCTAGGGCTGTGTAGAGGTGCGCTTTGAGGTTCACTTTCTCCGTGGCCGGGTGAACTTTATATCGAGCATATATTAACACTTTGTGGCCTGTCTTTTTTTTCTTCATCTAAGGCTGGAGGACTCCATTTTGAAGGGACCGGGTGAGCTGCTAGACAACACAGCAACTCGTCTCAGGAAAGGAAACCCGCCTGTTTTTCCGGGTAGCCTGCTTGCACCATTTTTATACTTTACATGGATGTTTTTCTAGTTTGCCTGGAGGCGCGTGTGCGTAACAAGGAGGTGGGAATGAGGAGGATGCCAGTTGTTGGCACAACTTTGCCATACATGTCATTGGTGATGGCAGCCTGGTTTAGGTTAATAATTGATGCCTGTAATTAAGAGGAGAGGCGGGGCTTTTTTTAAGGTGTCGGTGTTTTTTGGGTGACTGTCAGCTCAGATTTGAATCCTTGATAACAGATTCACGGCCCCTTCCTTCTGTGCTCCATGCTGTGGACCGGCTGGGGAGGGAGGCAGTGGTGACGCCTGGCAGTGCGCACAGCAGAGAGAGACTGACTTTGAAGGAGGCAAGGCAGAGTCTGCAGGCAGGAAACAGCCATTCAACAGAGCAGGGATACAAAAAAGACGGAGAATTTAAAGTTGACTCAAAGCAGAAAGGGGGAGTGTCGCTGGAGGAGCACAACACGCCTGAATTTTCTATTCCAGGGGCCGCTGGACCAGGCTTTAGCGCATGTAGCGAGGAGGAGGGGGAGGAGGAGGGAGGTTGGAGGGGGGAGTGAGTGAGTACGTTTCACAGGATCCAGGCCTAGTAGTATTGCCGCTGGGACTCTCCTCATCCGCTTTCAAAAAATGGGAAATTGGCACATTTAAGCGCCAAAATGAACACGTTGGGGGTCACGTTTGCGGTGGCTGACATCGGAATGGTAAGATTCTCGCGCCAAATCCCGTGTCATTTGTCGTTTTCTGCGTGATTTTGCTGTTTGACTCTCATAGCCTGCATCTGTCGGAGGGAAGCCTGTGGAAGTGGGTTTGTGTCAGTGTGAGTCAGTGTGTAGATGAACTTGTGTTGTGTCGTCGTCTCAATTTATCTCACAGCGTTTGTGTATCTGTCTCGTGCAATTATGAAGCCACTGTAAATCCACGCAGACGCACACAGCATACATACAAACACATGCAGCTGCACACACCTAGGTGTATAGGTCTGTATACACACGCCTATGCACACGCGCGCGCACGAGCGGGTCCATTTTAATTCCAGCTCGTGGGTTACAGCGCCGGCGTGTTTACGTCGCGTGGATTTTTATCGAGGTGAAAATCTCACTGCTTGATTATGCTCGTTCGTGTGTTAGTTTACAGGCTGCTGACCTTATCATACTTGATGTCATTTTCATCATATCGCGATAATTCTTCCCAAAAGGCTCGACAGTGACAGTGAGGCTGCGGTGTTTGCGCAGAATCCACACCAGAAATGTCACATTAGGTCGATCCACTCGTCGTTCGTGAGTCTTATTACGTTTTTCTACCCATCATATGAAGACGGATTGTGTAGTTGTGTAGTAACACGATGAAATGTTTTCCTTGTGCTTTACGTGGGTCATTCCTAGCTATTTTGGGTAACTTTGGATGAGCTGCAGCGATTTAAGGGCAGGTTATTGAATGAAAGATGGATTATAGAAACATGTAACAAAAGACGGACTCAAAATATCATCTGTTGTTGGAATATTGTGAAAATATGATACTATTCCTCATTATTCAACAAGTAAGAGGTGGGAGCATTTTAAGCAGAGCTGTCAAAGGATTACATTTTTAATCAATAGTAATCTCAGAATTCCTGGAATAAATTGTGATGAATCGCATCCGTTTTATCACATTTTAAAATTCTGCTTTTTGCATATCAAAGTGGGGTTTTTTTTAGTCATTTTGGATTGTTCTACTGCCTTCCTGGTTACAGACCTGCTTCTCTAAGTAGATCAAACATTATGAAAGGAACTTCACCATGGAAAGAAGCACGTTTCATGGATTGAAAAAGAAATGGGGAACAGTTAAAAGATCGATGTTTGATAACGCTAGGTGCAGATGACCTTTGGCTTATCCACAGCTGTCTGTGAGGGTTTTTTTTTAAGTGTAATGAGACACTAGGGAGCAATGGTGGACTTATTTTACATGATGGTGGCTGCAGGGTGACTGCAGTAGCTTTAACAATGTTTTGAAAGTAGGGCTTCAAGATTGATCACATTAATTGTGATCAATTAAGGTCCACAATTGTGAATGATACTTTGAAATCGCAATTAGTCGCATGATTTGTTGTTCCTTTTAGCACACTGTTTAAACCACTTGCAATGTCTCCCATATGTCTCGCCACAGTGATGAAGAATAAGTCAATTTCTGCACCCTAATGTTTCTTTTCACTTGAATAAAACTCAGACAGCTAAAGTGGGCCACACTCCATGATACCCATGAAAATTGTTGGCCTGAATTCCCCCTTTCAACTAAAATCAGCAAAGGCCTGGTAAATATTTTGATCCTAAGTCCTGTTGTGTGTGGTGAGCAACAAGGACAGACGGGCAGCATTGTTGCATTCAACAGAGCAACAACCAATCAATAGGCAAAATGAAAACAGCTTTGGCAATGATAGTAAATGGGAAATTTAGATTGACGTAAGAAACGGCGACTACTTTTTTGATTTGTTGCAGCAAAATGCATTTTTAACATTATGCACTGTAAACATACTGCAGACGTACTGACAAGGGAGGGAGTTGGACTAAAGTTGCAACTGTAGTTAACGGCTAGCCACATTAGCATGTTTACTATTGTTTTGTAAAGTCACTAACTCCAAATCGTGCACACCATGCAGATCGAGTTTAGACCAGGCTGGGACTCTGAGAGGTGAACAGAATTTGTCAGTGTGTGATGTGCTGTGTCGATTATCTCCTTCTACACAATGCCCTATACAAACAAAACGTTAAAATCTGTGATTATTTTGTTTATTTAACCTTATCTAATCAGGAAAACCTCATTAGATCAAAAATCTTATTTGCAAGAGTGTCCAAGCCAAGACAGAGACGCACAATCAACAGAGTTACACTCATAAAACATTAAAACTATTACAAACACTTGTCAGTCAAATCTAGGTCACAGAGAAATAAGTCATTAGTAAAAAAATAAAACATCTGCGACCAGATGCACCTTTCTCAATCACCTTTAATCTATTTTTAAATAGATGAGCTCCCCAGGACACAGATTTTCATGCAGTCAGTTAGTGTTCTTGTCTGCACATGTGCGATCTATCCCACTGAAAAAAAAAACGGAAAAGATTTTATAAATCTTTATGTGTATGGCAGGCTTCAGTGGACACGTCAAAATTTGTCTGCACCATGTGATATCAAACATTTACCTTTTATTGTTTCCCTATTTCCTTTTCAGTCAATATCAAGTTCCTTTTTCCATGTTTAAGCCCATGTCATAATCTTCCGTGTACCTATAAGAGCGGGTCTGTGTTCAAACAGGAAGCCAATTTCCCTTAGTTTAAGACAGTAGGAAACTCCAAAATGACAGAAACAGTTTGGCAAAATAAGATAATTTTTAAATGCAATAAAAAGGATGCAATTAATTGTGATTAGTCAGAGAATTTCTGAGATTAATTGCAATTAAAAATTTTAATCCTTTGATAGCCCCAGTTGAAAGAGATAACACAGCATGTGATTAATCACAATTAAAAGAACTGAATGCACTAATTATGGATCTGAGTTATTCCCAATTAATGCAGTCTGACAGCTCTAATTGTAAGATTATATGTAGGAATTCAATAATGAGATTTGGTGAAAGGAACTGTGCATTTTTTAAAGTTAAATATCATCTGCTTTAATCTTTCATTGTCTCCATTCTGATTGTTTTCTGCTAATTTTTCAGGGAGGAACCATGCCAGCATGAGTGGGCTGTACGCAGGCCCCGGCAGGGAGACTCACCAGTCCAGCTGCCCTTGGACCTCAGGCCGTGACCTCTCCGCCCACTCCAGCTCCTCCAGTCGCCATGACCACAGGATCAGTTTAACCATGTCTGCCACCACCTCCTCCCTTAAGCATGCCTCAATCTATGGCTTCAATCAAAACGATCACTCCTCCTCTCCTTCTTCGTCCTCCTCCTACAGCCCTCTCAGGAGGCTTCAACATCTCACCACCATGGTGAGCCAGCCCGACTTGGTCCTGCCAGTGAGAGATCCAGAGAGGAGCTGGGAGTGGGGGGTGAGCAAGAAGGGGAAGGAGAGGGACTCTTGGACTGATTGTACAAGCAGCGATTATTCTGGTCCAAACAGAGGGGAGAGTTTTGGTAGCTCATCTGCTGGGCAACAACAACAAGAGGTCCAAACAGGAAGTACAGACACTTTAGCAGCCAATCAGAGCACTTCTGTCTCCTCAGAAAAAAAGACTGAGGCTTGTTTTTCAGGCCCGCCAAGTCCGGCCTTTTCTCTAGACAGCAACAGCCCCTTTGCCAATGGCTTCCTCCACTTTGAATCCTCTTTGTTTGAGGATGATGATAACGATGAAGAACAGGAGGCTGCGTCACCTATGAGAGGCTTACAGGACAAGCACGAGAGTGTGGGAAATGTTGTTCAGTCAACTTCCAAGGATTTAAATACAGACTTTAAGGATGTTAACACATCGACCGCCAAGGTTGTCACCCGATCCCAGTCGTCTGGCCAGCGCAGGAGATACTGGGATGGCTCGGAGGACGAATGGGAGAGTGATGCCGAGCTGTTTCTGTTTGATGATAGTCTCTCAAGGCCTTCAATGGCAAGTCATAGCATTCAAAGTTAGATGTTGCTAGATGGCTTTTCAGGGTTTTAGCCAATATATAAGCTGTTCTCACACATGCACAGGAAAATTTCAGAACAACTTGCCACAAAATTTCCTACAATTGTTATGCTTGCATGTCCCACACAGTGTGAGGGGTCTCAGATGGCAGGGCATGGTGTAGGCTGCAGTAATTCCAAGAAATCCAAATTTGTAGGTGAAGCAGCAGAGGCTGACATTATCATGTCAGTTTTTACCTTTAATTCAGTGCTGGGTATAATTGAATGTGTTATATACATACCTGTGTTATATATATATACCTGTGATGAGGAGGAAACACTGTTGTCTTCACGCCTGCTGCTCACCACAAAAAAAGTTTGCAAATTTTCAGTAGCATGTGTATTTGAGTGTACACATGAGCAAGATCAACACAGGGCTAAAGACAAGGGGACAGGTGCTGTGGCTTTATGAAAACAGCTGGAAGTTGGTTATTGTAAATAGACTGCTGAGTTGCTTTCTTATCTCCATGGTCAGCTGTGGCAGCTGCAGCTAAGATGCTTCATTGATTTGATTCACGTAGTTGAAGAGGCTTTGTTCATGTTCAGTAGTATGTGCCCAAACTTGCTCATTCTTTAGTAGTAAAATCTGAACTTGCAGAATTGGTACACTTAATTTTATATTCGGTGTGTTTGGCACATCCTGTTGGCCACCATTATCTCAGATGTTCATCACAACGAACGCCCTTAAAGCCACTGAAAATCAGGGGGTAAAGCAGATTTTTATCAGAGCCAGTCTGAGAAACATCATGTTTTAAATTCACTTCAGTGTGATAATAATCAAATGATAGTTGTCTGCACGGTCATGGCTACTTCATAAACAGGAACTTTTCATTTATCTTATCTGGCCTGCTTTATGGGGCTGTTTTGCCATAATGTATATAAATACAGGCCCACAAAGAAAAATAGTGGACTACAGTATCAGCCCACTGTCCTTTTATAGTGGATTCAAGTATTAGCCAAACGTTAGTGACCCCCATTGCAACATTATACTCCTTAGTTAACACCCTCCAAAAGTATGGGAACTGTGCTGCCCAAATTTAGTTCAGTATTGGTCCTAAGTAGTAGTAAGACAAAGAATGATGGTCTGAAAGCCTTTTCCCAACAAAAGTAAACAGCCTTGAAAACCTGTGATAAAGTGTTGCTCCACAGGTTTGTTTACAATGTGATGTCAGCTAAAGACTTACGGTATGTTGGAAGTAGGGGTGCACAGTATTAGATATGCTGATCTTTACAAAGCATTTTTGTCTTTATCAGCATCGATACACTATATACATGTCATCCAGACCTAAACTTAAGTCCTTAAAACACACTTTGAAGTTTAACCCATTTAGACCAGATGCAGCATTTGCATATACCGTTGTGATTGGATGAGAACCTGGTGTGCTTCTACCTTCGAGGCTGGATGCATGCTATGCATTTAGGTGGTGGTGGTGTTGGGTCCCGACATGAAACCATTTGAGAACATAACTCTATCATATCACTGGGGCACAGACTGACATCAGCAAAGGGGCACATAAGCTCAAAGCACAGCAGTATGTTGCATCGAATTGAACAAAACATTGTACCTTAAACTGTCAGTCTAGAAAAATAAAAATCCAGCTCCTGGTGGGAGTTGCTTGCCGATTTTTTACAGTGAGTATAGCACTTAGATTTACAGTACTGGGCAGAACTTTGGGCATGCTTGGGCCAAAGAATTGAGGTTAAGTTAAAGATGTAGATGTTGGCAAGTAAGCTGCCTGAGGGCTGCCTTCCTTCCTTGGTAAGGAAGGAAGGGGGACTTACCTAGGCTGTTTATGGGCTTTTCCCCTAGCCAGTATGATTCCATCAGTGCATTAATTTACTGATATTCAGTTGTTATTCTCTCCAAATAAAAGTGGTATGTTTACATGTTATCAGTTGAAGATGTCACTTTCACATCAATAAATACTAGCCTTCTCTGTTCTTGTGTTGATTATACAACTAATGTTTTGTTAATGTACCAACCTAAGCTATCTCTTCATTTTAGCTTTATTTTAAACTGACAGATAGGAGATTTTAATTGCCCTCACAGTTACATCATGCGGCAGCCAGTATCAGTCCTACTGCCAGTCCTGCTACATGCCAGCCATAACTCAGGACTGCCCATGTACCCTGCCAGTCCACTCAACCCACTACCGTCTTATACACACATTGGATAAAGTGGCCCGAAGAGTCACCAGTTTGGTGCATGTTGTGGTGTTGTGGAACAAGAGAAGAGCTAAAATTAGGCCTTCAGAGCCTTCAGTAAACATTGTACGTCATGAAATTTAAACCCTGGAAAGCCTTCTGAGCGGCACAAAAAAAACAAATAATCATCTTTTCAGGCAGTTTTATAAGAGTGAAATTGTATGCCAATATATGATGAAACATTATGGTTTTGTCAAACATAGCAGGTCTTTTTTAAGAAAATGCTTTTGTAGTTACTACTTGATCCTCTCTTTACCAGCTTATCAAGTGAAAATTATAGATGGAGAGCAAGATGCTGTTTAAGTGTGACTGCTTGTGATTCATCCTTTGGGAACAGTGAATTCTGAATAGAACCAAAACATAAAATTTACAAAAGGTTTAATTCTAGTCTTCACTTTTTACTTTGCTGAATACAGAAATTGTCAAGATATCAGAGTTTAGATATTTCTAAAAAAAATTTTATTAAGTTTATTTGAAAGGGACAATGCAAATTACATAGTGTAACTTAAGCCTGTTACAAACAAGCCAAAAGTAACTGATGTTTCACATATAGACTTTATGGCTTTTGCTAGTCTCCATCTCCTGTCCCTAGATAGGCTTTTAGAATATGAAAGAAGGTAAAAGTAGAGATATCAAGTAGGGATGCACCGATCCACCTTTTCTGGTCCCGATACCGATTCCGATACCTGGGCTTTGGGTATCGACCGGTACCGATACTGATCCGATACCAGTGTTAAAAGAATAACCTGCATGCCCTACTGTAAGATAAGACTGGTAATTGTTTTGGGTAAAAGGCAAAAATGAGTACATATAGATTACTGAAGTTGATATTTATTTAAACTATAACGTGTTTAAATGTTTACCAGGAGTTTGGTAAAAACAGTGCTTCATAACTTACAGAAATTACTATTCAATTGTAAACTTTTATACCCTGTAGACTGGTAATGCAGCAAAAAACAAAGAAAGTGCATCAGAGATAACATTCTAGTACAAAACTGTATTACATAAGTGTTTTTCAACCACATACTGTAAACAAAGTCACAGTTTTGTGAGAAAATAGTGCAGAAAACCTTGTAAAAAAGGCTTAGAGCTGGTTGCCTGGATCGGCACCACGGATCGGCCCTTTCCCACCGATACCCGATCCAGCTTTGAGGGGCTGGATCGGGCCGATACCCGATACCAGGATCGGTATCGGTGCATCCCTAATATCAAGTTTGCATAGAAATTAAGAAATGAGTATTACTTCCTGTGTTCAGACTTATTCTCACAGTTGGCTTACATTTACTGGCCACACAGGTTAAGGCAAAGACCCAGAGAGGCCTAAACAGGTCAAGCAAGGTTAGAAAAAGCCTGCCAAATACTAACCTGTGTAATTTCTTACATCTCATAGTAGTTTTCTTTCTTCATTGTCTTGTTGACAGCAGAACAGCCTCAAGAAAAAGCCTTTGCCACCTGTGAAGTTTTTAGAGGGTGAAGTTATTTGGGCAAAGTTCAACCGACGACCGTGGTGGCCGTGCGAGGTGATCGTTGACCCCACACAGGGAACCTATCACAGAGTGAAAGGTGGGCCTGAAACAATGTCGACTTGCCTTAATTACTTAGACAATGTATTGTTAGTCGATTACTTTCAACTGTTAATGTGCTTTCTGGATTATTTTGGGTCTCAGTTAATGACATCCCTAGCTGGTAATGGCATCAGTGCTGAGTAACGTTTCATAAAAAGTTAAAAATTGGGGTAATTTGAAATGTCAGTCTACATCATAACATAGAAATACACAATAAACAACAAATCAGATTGTCAGTTTTCACACTGTATTGTAAGATTATCATTAAGATGTTTTAATTCCCCAGCCATAGACTGCTATATAAGGATAAGGTCTCCATCTGCTCCACTGTACAAAAAAGAAGCCAAAATCTCTGAAGATATCATTAGGAACCAGAACGTGTGCAGAGACTAGCTGGCCATACGAGCCACAGTACTGGCAACATAGTTCTTATGCTTGCCAGTACTCACATTTAACTTACAGAGAAAATGTCAAAGATCATTAAAGAGTACAGTCCATAACAAAACAGGTTGTTATCGTGGTTTCACGCAGACAGTCATGGTTATGTTGAGTACACAATGCTTAATGCAACGTTGATAACACGCCTGGCAAAAAAATCTTATACCACTGGAAAGCCTGTTTATTTCCCTTTTAGATGGTGCCACATTGTAAGATACATGCATTTGTGCAATGAGCAGTAGAGCTGAGCATGTGGGTTGCGCCTATTGAAGGAACAGGCTTTCCAACGGTATCCAAGATCTATTGCCAAGAAGCACTGTATAACAAAGAAATAATCTACCAAACACAAATATCCTTACATTTGTGCTAGGGTTATTTTCTCTCCTTGTTCACCTTTTTAATAATGGTTCGGGTGAATCACAGCTTTTCATGCTAAAAATCTGGGCACAGGTTTGAACATTTTTTCTTTGTAGTTGAGTAGTGTAGTAAGTCAGTGAAATTGCATTAAGAATAGGGATGGAGATCAAAACCCAGTTCTGTAAGAACCTGCTTCTGCATTTTTCTAAACCTGAAAAGCAATAATGTTTTAGTTTATCCATGCTGCTGTTGAGTCTCACTGGTTCTGTACTGTAACGTGATTTTATTATTTATAATTGCAAAAACATGAATCTGTCCTTGATAGGGAAACATAAGCTCAAAGCACATCAGAATTTTGCACCAGATTAAACCAAAATTTGGTACCTTTGACTGTTGGCTTGAAAAAAAAAAAAAAAAAAACACTAGTAAGTAGTATGCCCTCATAACACTCTACTCAGTCCGTGTTTAAGGACTGATCAAATGTTGAAATAAGAATAAGATTATTTGCTTAACTTGGAGAGGTGACAGATCGTTACTTCATGATGTGTTCAAGCTCCGCTCAGTAAAATGACTATAAGGCAAATTTAAATAGCATTCTGTAATGCAGTCAAATTGGGGCTGTCAGATGATTAAATTTCGAACCCAGATCAATGCAGGATTTTCAGTGATTAATCATGATTAATCTCCCTTTTTGACACAATTTTAAATTCCACAATTTTTCTCTGTAATAAAGGCAAAAAAGCCCCAAAATATATTAAAAACAACAACAATAGAAAACTTTTTTCGTTATGGATTTTTTAACTGTCCGAAACCTGGGTATAAGACTTTCTGTCAGGATACAGCCCTGTTTTTATGTAGACATAAAATAAGGAACTTTGGGTAGATCAAAGCTTATGGCAGGAACTTAACCACAGAAAAATGAACCTGTTATGGATTGAAAAGATAAAAGTGAAAAGGTAAACGTTTGAAAACACAAGGTTCAGATGACTTTTGATCTGCCCTCTGAGCTGTCTAAGAGACGTTAAGGAGCAGTGGTGGACTTATTTTACATCACTGTGGTTGCAGAGGGACGCTGACGTGGCTTTCAGTCTTCTGAAAGGGACTATGAAGTATGCAATGCTTAAAGTTTAAAAAATTATTGCACTAATTAACTAATCACACTTAATGCTGTTCAAATCTATCATCAAAAAAAAGAAACCCAGTTTTTGATTAAAAATTTGAACAAATACAGTTGTGAAGGCAGTCTTTAAGTTGATATAACACCTTTTAAGCTGTCTTACTAGAGCTCTACTCAGCTTTTACTACTAATATTAGAATTGTATTATAGTCCCATCTTTCCACCAAACAACAAAAAAATAGTAGTAGCGATAAAGAGTATCAATTAGGGTATCCGTGTTGTTAAAAATTAATGATCCCATCCCTTTTAAAGAGCACTCTGTCCATTGATGTACTCCTTTGCTTGCTGTGCAGCTTGATGCACTTTGAATTCAAGTTCAATGAGATTGAACCAGATGTTTTTTGTTTTCATTAGAGCCCAGTGATCGGCCCTGTAGGCTCTACTATATCAGGACCTTTGGGGAGCCTGTGGAGGTAACCTGGGTGGAGGACAAAGCAACCAACCCTTTCTATGGTGGCTTTGAGTTTGAACAGCTCTGCTTACTGCACCGGCGGGGGAAGCAAAGGGATCAGAACATCAGATGCACTGTAATTCCAGCTCTATGAATGATGAATCACTACTTGCATGGCTTAAAAACATCTGCGTTGGAAGAAAATTTTTGAGAAACCTTAACATGTTTGCACATCATAAAATAACAAAGCTGGTGGTGAAAAAGAACTATCTCAAAGTGTGAAAACTTATCAGTGATTGTCTTTGTCTTTCTGCAGATTCCAAAGCGCTTTCAGGACTCTTGGAAAACAAGCGTGGCTGAGGCAGAGTCTATTCTTGAAGAGAGACCAAAAATGGCTTCATCTTCTTCTTTGTACATCGATGAATCCTTCCTTCTTAGCTCAACACTAGAAACATCGAAAAAAAGCCCTCCAACCTCTCCACCCCCTACTTCCCCTTCTCCTCTTGAGACATCGCACATGACAAATGGTTCACTTTCATCCCCAATAACAACTCTAGCAAAGCCAAGCACTTTAAAGAAACCCCCTGGCAAGAAGAAAACGAGTAAATTGTCAAAAGAAAGAAGTAAGAAAAACTCTAAAAAGACTTTACATAGTAGCCCTGACCAATCAGATAGAGACAATGGAGAGTGCCCGTATTCTGACCTCGACTCAGTCCCCAAGATTTTGTGTCCTAAAGCACTTGAACGTCAGCAAAAGTTGGTTCCAAGTCAGCCATCTGTTACAGTTGTTAAAGAGACGAAGAAGCTGCCAGAGATACAGAGCGGTCTTTGGTTCAGCAAATCAGGCAAAGACAGACGACCCAAAACGACCAGCCCAATGCCAGACAGAACTCTGTTTTGTAAAGTGCCCTGCAAGAAAAAGAGCTCATCTGTCATTGGTAAAAAGACACTGGCTCCTAGTGCCTCCTCATCCAGTGGTGGGTCCTCTGACCCGTCAGGGTTGTCAGACAAACAAAAGACTGTGGCACCTGCTGAAACAAATCCGCAACCTGAACCATCGGGGTACTTGAAGTGTAAAAACACCCCAGTTGAAAGTAGGCCTCTTAGTACAAGTAGCATTCCCACTGAGCAGACAGGACCATCAGAAAAGCAGAAATCTCCAACCCTTGTTGAGACCAGTGTGTCCTCTAACAAGAGGGGACATTTAAAGGGAAAAAGGATGGACAGTAACACAACAGATACCACAACTGGACCAGCCTCTGACCAGTTTGGGAGCTCAAGTCTTAAAAAGTCTGTCGAGCCCTGTAAGACGGTCAGTTCAACTGACCAATCTAGGTGTTCAGAGAGTCCAAAAAGTGCTAGTCGAACTGAAAATTCAGACGCCATGACAGATAAAGAGGTCTGTGTAAAAGACAAACTAACAGATAAAGAAGAAAAGAAAAAGACACCAGCACCCAGTATAAATGCTGATACAGCTGATGCATTGGCAAGGCTAGAAAGGCACGCAAGTCTGGTCTCCAAGTGTAGGCTGCCTTTTGTTAAATTGATACGCAAGGAAATAAAGGGTAAGAGATTTCTAAACTCCAGTCTAACAATAAGCTCTACTGATGAACCAGTATCAACAAAGACTGAAAAGACACCAGATACTAAGGGGAATGAAACTTCCTCTAAACAATCAGATTCTATTTCTGAAAAAGAAAGTGTTTCCATTGATAAGGCAATCAGTCCCGAACCTGAGAAAGTCTTAGTTAAAAAGTTAAAATCAAAATGTGGAAAGGATAGTCTTCCTCTCTCAGATTCAACAAGTAGTGAGAAGGACATTCCTTCTCTCTCAGATTCATCACATAAGACGACTGTTGATGTGTCCAGTGTTTCAATTATTCCCGATACGTCAGGTAGCCCTGAAGTGGAAAGGATGCCTGCTTTAGATACAAGCCCAAATGATAAGACTTCCTTATCCTCCAACCAGTCAGACCAGTCAGAATGTAAAACAACTTCCACTTCTATCATAACAAGTCTGTTCTCTGACAAGTTTAGCACCTCAAAAAGAAAGACCACTTCAATCTCTAGTATAGTTTTTCATTCAACCTCTCCACCTTCCCATCGGCAGGGGCATTTAGTATGTAAGAATGCTCCCCTGTCAGAAAGCCTGTCTTCTGAGAAATCCAAGAAAGTCATCCAAAATTTAAAGAAAATTCCAGATAAGGTGAATAAAGTTGTTCTGCAAGAGCAGCCTGCTCACCTCCCTGCTAGTGGTCGGCTGATGACCAAAGCCCTGAAGGCACAAGAGGAGGTAGAGCAGCAGAAGCGTGAAAAGGTCCAAAAAAAGGACCTTGTGTGCCAATCTGGGGATAACTCTCCTGTGAGTCCTGGGACCAAACTTAAATCCGACTGTAAAGACAAAGCAGAGTATGATCAAGACATGTTTTCTAGCTTTGAAACTTCCCCCGTGACATCTCAGTCAGTTGACATTGAAACTGATGTCAAGAGTGAAGATGAGGACCTTTCGATATCTTCAACTCCACCAATGGACTTCATACCCCTAACTTCAAGGTCAAGGTCAAAGAAGGAGGATCAGTCCACAGATTTACACTCTCCATCATCACCATCCTCACCATTTTCTTTTATGAATGCCTTTAAAAACGTAGAGGAAGTATCTTTCCAATCTCTGTCAAATGAAAGCAATGGCAAACCCATTTCTTTCAAAGCAGACACAAACTACAAATTCAGCACTTTTCTCATGATGCTGAAGGACCTGCATGACACTAGGGAGCGAGAAGGGACCCCTTTGGAACTGGAAATTGGGCCGCCAAGTGCTCATGTGAAGGAGGAACCATTAGTGATGCCAGGAGAGACTACACCAGCAATTCACAATCAAGCAGTGGAAAACGTCAGCAACCTTTCAGATTCCAGTCCAGACAAAATTGAAATCGTACACGATGTCAAAACAAATCAAATGTCAAAGAGACCCTGTAATAGAAGGGGTGGCTTCATTGGGGGGAGAAAGAAAGCCAGTCGCAAAGTGCCTTGTCATCCTGCCAGGTCTGGACCTGGTGTCCCAGGCCTGGAGTCCCCAAGATCTAGGGACTCTGCATCATCAGTGGATTGCTCTTCAAGAGTTCAGTCCCTGTTGGGCTTTGAGACCAGCAGCTGGGAGAGGCAGAGTGGAGGAAGTGAAGGAGTCGTTGAGGACATGGAAGAAAGTTGGAGCAGACTACATGAGAATCTACAAAACATGGTGCCTTTGGAACAGAGGGGATGCAGCACGACGCCGGGTCTAGAAAAGCCTAACGGCCTTGTTGCAGACTACACTGAGACAAACACAAGCTTGATGCACAACACTGGAGAGGGTGACAATTCAGCAAGAGGTGAGTGCAGTCTCGTTAAGAGGAATAATTAAACAATTGTGTTTCCATCAACATGAAAACACAGAATGCATCTTGAACTCTTAAAATTGGAGGGTTGGTTATTATAGGTTGACCCCAATTTGGCCTCTGATTAGCTGTAAAAAGACACTTGGAGTCATAGCTCAGTCATTTCTTAAACACAGTAATATCTTTGGATTCAGCAAGACTCACAGTTATACAGAGCATATTTTCAGCTGTGATGTCTAGTCAGTCAACCTCCATAAATGTTCTTAGAACTTATAGAAACATGATCATTATGTATGTAAAAGGTAGGAGCTTTTCTTGCTGTTTCACCTTGCATCCATGCGTTTGTCCAGTTGTAAGTATTCTTGTAAATATATTTGCCCATATGAGATGCTTGTTAATAGAGGAAAACAAAAGAGAGAGCTCAGATCATATATGACTAGCTAATGTGTGGGATGTAAACTACAAACATGGAGACACTTGAGGAGGTCACTGTGATGTCACATCAGATCAGCTCAGATTCATGAATGGGGGTCAGAACACACCATTTGCACTTATTTTTCCATTTTCTTCTATGTGCATAGATAACACTCCTGGTGTATTGGTTCAGTCTGTTACTGTGTTAATTAGTGACCTCCAGTTGGCTGTGCTGTCAGATGTCATTGTTACAGCAGCTAATAAAAACAGAAAGAGTCTTTGTGAATAACCATCTGTAGTTTTTTGTAATGATTGTATTAAAAATATACTCACTAGATATGTATTTCATGACTAACTGAACTAACACAAACATCCATGGACACACTTGACCGAAAGTCAGCTCTTTGCATAGTCACTTGTTGAACTGTAACACCAATCTTAATTTAAGACATTTTACAGGTTTAAATGTTGGCTTATGCAACCAAATTTATCTGGCCGAACCTGTTAGAATGACATGTTTCTGTGCCTTGACAGTAACACATCATAAAGTTTGGAGAATTGCTGACTTGGTTTAGCCTATTAGTTTGCTCAAATCTTTCACCAGGGACCCCAGTTTGGCTTGGTTGGTGGATCACCCATTCGCTGTAGTGGCACGGTTTGGTGCATTCTTTCCCTGCTGTCTTTCCCTGTGTGTTTCTAGTCTCTTTATCTGACCTGTCAAAATGAGGCAAAAATGTCCCCATATTCTCTATAAAACTCTACAAAAGATTTTTAAAAATCCTCTGTTGTCCCTGCTGCTGCGCTGATTGTCACACGTCTACTCTACCACTGCCACAGATGCGTACACTGCGTTTTGCATCTATGATGTGTTCATTTTTAAGACTGTGCATAGCCAATGTGTCAGAACAATGCAGGGTGCATGTGCTAGCCATGATGCATGATGTGTCCACGAATGCATAGTTAACAGCAAGTATATCTCGAGCCTAGGAATGGTTTTAAACAACAACAAAGTAGTTACAATCATGTTTACTTTAGACTTGATCAATAAGACAACTGGACTTTGTTGAGAAGTTTTGATAAAGTTACACCACTTCTGCAAAAAGCTGCTTATGTTTTAATCTGAAAACGTGTTCAAAACCTTTTAACCAAGGCCAGTTGTCTGATGTGTAAAACTGTTAATGTGTATGAACCAGATGACTGAGAACCTACCAGGGACACACATATATCTGTTGGTATGTTGAAAAGAAGAAGAAAAAGCCTTGAAAAAAGTCTGTGGAGCCATGTTTTGGTGATATGTTGACTGGACAGAGGAAAATGTATTGCTCTGTTGAAGTAGTTGGACTTTTCTTTGGGCCCTTTCATATGAGATTAGTATTACCTGGAGACCTCTGTGAGTTGTGCATCACCCCCTGGCCTCAGTGTTTGCTGCTGCACATTCACACAGGATAATTCAAGTCTGTAATATACTCCAATTTACAGACTTGTCTAAAGCCAACTTGTACCAGTGTGTTAAACAAATTAAAAATATACCTGAATGTAGGGCTGAACCATTTTGGGAAAATGATCTAATTGGGATTTTTTTTTCCCAAGTATTGCAATTGCAATTTGATATGCGATTATTTCTTAAGTTCCTTATATTATGTTTGTTCTTTTTATTTTTGTTTTGTTTTTACCAACAAACACAAGCAATAAATCATTCTGTATCATAACCAACACAATGTTGGATAAAACTAGAGCTGAAATTTTTAGAAAAATATTTAATTGAAAATATCTAATTCTGGGGAACATGGATCATCCACTTCATAGCTCCCTAAATGACCAAAGAAACAACAGTCATGGACAGCTCCTCTCTCTTCGCCACAGGACGGAAAGATATAGAAGATCTTTCATATCATCAGCAATAAGAGTATATAATTCTACCATAAACAGATGAGACTCCAGACAAATACATTTCCCTTCAGGGATTAATAAAGTTATTGTATTGTATTTTAATTGTGATAATTTTGACTCATATTGCAAATTGGATAGGAATTGATATATTAAAGGGAGGTATCATTTTTATGCCAGTCTCATATTTGATAAGAAAAACGTACAAAAAGTAGGGTTTTAGATGACTTTTCTAAAAACAACTGCCTGTGGATGATTGTGTGATCTGTAGTGCATAACATCTCTGCTGCAAAAAAGAACTAAACTGCTATTTGACCCAAAATTCAGCTTAAAGAAATATTGCACCTTCTGCGATTTGAAAATTGCAACAGGCCATATTGCAATTTAATCTAATTTTTGATTAATTGCCCTGTCCTACTTGAATGCATATACTATATACAATAACCTCCATCACTGCATGAAGAAAATACTTTAAAAGTTGTTTTATTTTCTTATGAATCTTTTTCAGCTCATAAACGAATAAGAAAACCGAGCAAGAGGCTGATTGAGTGGACAGAAGAGTATGATCAGATTTTCTCCAACAGGAAGAAAACCAAAAAGCCTCTCCAGTTAATTGGAAAGGTAAAAATCCTACGAAGATCTTATACTGTTAATATATATTAGACTGATGCCTTGAGCAACCTGTATGACTTCTGGCAGCTTCTTAGTACTTTTATCAAAGATTGACCAAATAATCATATAATTTCTTCTCTTAGGCCACCCAGCCTGTTACGCCTACGTCTGAACTCCCAGAATATGAGAAGGACACACATGAGCACCCATCACTGGACTTAATCCCTGAAATACAGACTCCCCCTCCAGAAGAAATTGCTGCAACGCCCTCTGAACTACAGATACCTAGTACAGAAAACATGTCAACCCAAGAGGCACCGGTGCTTTCCATCGACACACTAACCCCTCCTCCTGAAGCTGATTCATCTACATCAGAAGGGCTCGTCAAAGATAACGGTAAGAGAGTTATAAGTGTATTTCCTTGCAGCTTAACTGCAATTGAAGCTGCATAAAGTAGGCTGGAGAAAAGTCCCCTTGGTAAATGTGGCTGAAAGGATGTTGGCCTCATTCACACACTACGTCACTATGTGGCTGTTGTGCATTTAATAAAAACACTCAGGCTATAGTTGGCTGATACAACAATAGTATTCCTCTGGGAATACTGTGGGCAATATTTTAGATACTATTTTTGCAGAGATTTGCTCTCTTTCAGACACAGCATGAATGAGGTTTGGCACCTCTGTTACTGGACAGTTAGGTCTGTGCTGTAGTCATTGTTTCAGTCACTCCAAAGGTGTTGGATGGGGTTGAGCTCAGGACTCAGTGCAGGCTGTTTAAGATCTGAAACAACAAATTTGGAACACCATGCATTATAGACTATATATAAATATGGACATTATGTCTTAGTGTCTTTCCATTGTACAATACTGAAGCCAATCTCCAGCCAGCAGTTTGTGATGACTGGTGGAGCTGCATGGCACACCCTTTTTGGCCAATGAAAGATTGGTGTTTGACCTTATACATCGCATCTTTTTTTTTTGTCTTAATCTAATTTTTGTCCCTTTTTTCATGCACATTTACACCAATAGGGCCCCCTTGCACAGGTGGCCATATAGTTGTAGTTCCACTAGTTTCCTGTTAGGGGGCTGGTGACAGCAGAGGGTGAAGTGAAACGTCACATAACTTACCTGTTTGATAAAATAGCAGTCCTCAGAAGATATGAATTACATATTTGAGGACTGATGCCCTTGCTTTAGAAATTACATACTTTTATAGGCTTACCTTTTGATTTTTTGTGTCAATTTTTAATTTCTTTCAACTCTCTTGAGTGTTTAAGTGTGTCCATTTTGAAAAGTGAAAATAGTAATAATTAAAACTGTGTTTAAATGTGCTATAAGACTTTTGACTTATGTTCTCTCTTACTCTTGTGCTATCCATATTTTAAACACTCATTGGTTTTACCTTTAGGGTTTGGAAACAAAAAGACCGTCCCCATCTGTAGCTGCAGAATCAGAAGTACACAGTTAAAAATGTTAATCACTAGAGGTTTAAGCTTTTGGGCTGCCTAGATATCCGGAGTGTAGAAGAAGTGTTCACATCCTTAACTTTCCCTTGGATGGTCCAACAAATAACTCCTAAACATCTACCCACCTGTGCGTATGAAGTCACACACCAAAGAGACTGGGATCCCACTGACTAAGTCTTTCTGTTCAACATTTAACTCACAGGAAATGCTCCTGTGTTAGGGAAGAAGAGGAAGAGGAAACCCACTCAGAAGATCCTGGAGTACTGTCTGGAGGCTGAGGCATTGCCAGTCCATAAGAAGAAGGTAGAACACTGACATATCATTTTGTTTATAATAATTACTCCAGTTTTTGCTTCATTTTGCTGTACAGAACAAAGTTAAATTTAATTTTTCTAATTTGGGATATTATCACCCTTTTTAACTTGAAAAGTCCATCATGCTTTTAAATGTCTACACGAAACTGCCTACAGACCAAAATTATAGTGACATCAATGCCAGTGATTTTGTTGAGAGACTTGTTTCAGTTTACAAGTATTATTTTTGGTCATTTATATGTGCCTTAGTTTTTCTACATGGCGTGAATACGTGAATCTTGCTACAGCCCCTATGCAATAATGTAAAAAAGACACTTTCTGTGAAGATCAGGAGGAAAAGCAATTATGATTAAAGGATTCATTTTTTCTCCTATTTCTGCCGACCAAAACTGTTATTAATAATCAGGAAGGTTTTAAAGTAATATCCTTGGGACCAACCATAGGTTCCATATGACCCAAATTTATTATACATTTGTCAATCAATCAATTTTTTTTAATAAAAGATAGTGCCGTTTGGACCCCAGACAGGACAAAAAACTAAAGAAAATAAGAAGCATAGTATAAAGAAGGAGGGATAAAATTTCCAGGCAAGTATCATAGAAGACTTCTAAAACTTTCTGTGAAAAATCTCCAATAAAATCCAAAAACCTTCTGGAAAATTTCCCCTCCATTCATGGAGTAAAATTACTGGAGGAGATTGCTGTAAGTTTCAGGTGAAAGTCCTGAAAGTCCCTTGTTCCTTGTAAATTTTCTAATATTTAGAGAAAAAGTCACAGAGAAGAGTACAAAAAGTTCTTGTGAGAAATACCCAAAGAAAAGTACCTCAGGTTTCCTTAAAAATCATAGATAAAATCACATATGAATATGGGTAAATTCACAGAAAATTCTTGAATAATTCAAGAAAATAAAAATGGAAAGTCTGTTTTATTTTCTCTCTGCCATCAAAAACTTAAATTATTGAACAAAAGTATTTATAAAACAAATTCACGACCACTGAAAACGCCCCGCGACCCCTGTTTGGGTCCTGAGCCCCCTGTTGAGAGCCAGTGTTTTAAAGGAGGTTTTTAATGAATGATTTGATCACAGATTATGATCTCTCTGCTTACAGGTCAAAGCACTGAAGAACAACTTTAACTCTGCTCCTCAATCAGGTCAGTTAATTATGAATTTTATGCTGTTGTTCAATACAAACATTAATTTTATTTAATAAAATATATATATTATTGTTTAAGATTTATTGTGGGGCTTCACTGACCTTATTGGAGAGATAGGACAGTGGAAAAAGCTAGAAACAGGAATGAGAGAGTGGGGATGACATGTGGTGAAAGAGACAGGGCCAGACTTGAACCTGGGTCACCCATGTAGCACCATGTGGTGTGAAACCTAACCACTTGGTCATCTGCCCCCACTATTTTCAGATTTTTAAAATGATATTCTTTCATTTTGTAAAATAATCATTTTTTTTAAATGAAACAGACTGAAGCTTTGATAATTTTCAACCAGAAGAAATGATTAATGTTTTAATAGTTTTAAACGTACATTTTCTGTCAGTGTTTTGTCTTTAGGTAAATGCTTTTCAACAACCTCTTTAACAGTTTGTTTTGTTTTGTCTCGACTTTTGGTCTTCCAGATTCTGCATCGTCTTTAAAATCAAAAAGTAAACATCAAACAGCCTTCAGCTCCACTCCAACAACTACAGAGTCTCTCCCCTGTACGCCTGCCTCCTCCGCTCAGACAGACCCTCCTCCTCCTCTTCCTGCTCACACCACTCAGGCACCGACCCCGCCTGAATCCACCTGGACAGAGATGGCAGACTTTGAAGCTTCTCAAACAGACGACTTTAAAGATGAAGAGGCCAGAAAGGACACAGTAGAGTCAGAGGTCGGCCATCTTTGATTAATCATCATACTGTTTTTATGAAGTATTGAAGTAATGTATCGAATGTTGTAGCATAAGTGTGCAGAAGTGTTGGCAACATTTAATTAGACATTTAATAGTTTTTTATTTGTAAAGCACTGATTCACAAAGACACTTAACTTATTAAAGCAGGTCAAGACACCATGAGAACAGCACTTAGATACACTTGGCAACAGAAGTGTGGCAAAGAAAACCTGCCTTTAAACAGGCAGAAACCTTGGCCCTTCATGTGCTCTGGTGTACATAATACAAGAAGTGTGGCACTAACTATGGTATTATAAAATGTATTTTTTTATTGCACAGTACAGTCTGCTTATTTGTAAAAATCACGATGCTGTAAAACTCAATATTCTTGCATTCTTTTCTTTTTTGCACGTAAAAACTTGATAGACATATGTAATGTATGATAATAGGGTGTTCATTAGGGTAAATTTAGGTGCAGTTAGTTTCATAAAATCTCTCACTTTCAAGGGTGACCAATCCAGCTTGGATCACAGCTTCTCCTCCATGAAGGATGAGCTGTCGCTGTGTGATGACCCACTTTTACCCTCAAGGAAGATTATTGGGGACCGAGGGGGTCCAGCTTCCATGAAGGAGAACATCTGCCAAGTGAGTTTCCCCACCAAGGACCAGACTATGAACAAATAGAACTAAGATATTTACAAAACTGCCCTCCCTATGAACACAAGATGGAAATTAGAGGACACACCTGGAGGTTATATGCCTCTATGTGGTCTGTAATTGCAAAACAGTGACAGTCAAGTGAAAGAAGGGCTGGGGTGGTTTCTGTGGTAGCTTGATTCATAGAAAATTATCAGTGAGGGATGTGACACAATAAGCTTGACCTTTGACCTCTGAAATCAGATCCATTTATCTTTGAGTCAGAGTGGATGTAAGTGCAAAGTTTGAAGAAAGCCTCTTGTTCTTGACAAGTCATGTTCAAGAGAATGGCTCTGCTGGACAATATCATGCTTCATGTGGTTACTCATCACTTTACACACAACTTTATTTCATTTTCTACTTCCCAATACTGCCATACTGCACTGTTTCTACATCATGCTAACTGCTAATGTTTATGTCTGGTGAAGAGCCGGGGGAAAGCTCTCAGAGGAAGTCAGCAGCCAAGCTACTTTTATTGAAGTTTTTAAGAGTATTTGACCAGGATTTCAGGCCTGTGTTTATAAAAATTGATAAACATTTAAGTTAACTAGTTTTTTTTTATGTTGTGCCTGCTTTTTTGATGCCTGAATTTAACATTTTAGCTGGCTAACTGTGCACATCTCTTGCAGCATGTATGTTTTATTAATCGTATTATCCATAGTGAAATTCAGAAGATGTAACCGTTTTTTTTTTTCCTTAAATGATTTTATATATTGTAATTTAGGTTTATATTTTTTGTTCCAGGTGTGTGAGAAGACAGGGGAGCTGCTGCTTTGTGAGGGTCAGTGTTGTGGAGCTTTTCACCTCGCCTGTATCTCTCTGGCCGAAGCGCCTAAAGGGAAGTTTGTCTGTCCAGAGTGCAAATCAGGTAAGTCTTTGTCCAGGCTATCAAGAAAAAAAAAGTACATTGTTCATGTAAAGTTCTCACCTTCATTATTGATTCTAGCTAACATTACTTAGCAACCACCCTCCCATGCATGTGTACACAAACTAATGATATGTAATTTAATTCTCCCAGGCGTCCACACCTGTTTTGTGTGTAAAAAGCGCAGTGAGGATGTGCGGCGCTGTATGATTCCTGTGTGTGGGAAGTTTTATCATGGGGAGTGCATCGCCAGCTTTGCCCCCACCGCACCTGTGAACCGAGGCTTCCGCTGTTCGATCCACGTCTGTCTCACTTGCTTCATCGCCAACCCCAACAGCTCTTCCATCTCCAAAGGTAAACCAGAGGGCAAACGTACTTCAGAGACAGCTTCGATGTTTGGTCCATGCTCTGATTTTTTGTTCATCCTCTTATGTTTGTCTGTAGGTCGTCTAGTTCGATGTGTTCGCTGCCCGATAGCGTATCATGCTACAGATCTCTGCATGGCCGCTGGCTGCGTCGTCCTCTCCAACAACAGCATCATCTGTCCGAACCACTTCACCCCACGCCGCGGCGTCAAGAACCACGAACATGTTAATGTCAGCTGGTGCTTCGTCTGCACAGAAGGTATGGGTGGAGGGATTTGAAGAAGGAGTTTATGTCTATAGCAAAAGTAGCTTTTCTTTTATCAAACCAGCTATATAATCTGTGTATTGAGCTTTAGACATGCTGGCTGGCAGTTGTTACTGTCTACTGGACAATGCCATGCTAACTGTACACTCTATTCCAGTTTTAACCAAGCTAACTGGATGCTTCCTGTAGCTTCAAATTTGCATTGCAGTCACATGAGCAACATTTATCTCACTAAATTAAGTTAGCATTTTTCCAAAATTGTTCATCTTTGCTTCTGGTCTTTCTCAATGATTTTTTTAAAGGGACATACACTTACAATTTCATAAAATGCTGTGACTCTCATGTGCTGTAGGGGGCAGTCTACTGTGCTGTGAGTCTTGTCCTGCTGCATTTCATCGAGAGTGTCTGAACATGGAGATGCCAAAAGGCAGCTGGTACTGCAACGACTGCAAGGCTGGAAAGAAACCTCGGATCAAGGACATCCTCTGGGTGAAGGTGGGACGGTACAGGTCAGTAGAGTGCTGCAGACATTGTTTGTCCTTGCTTGCAGCTAAAAAACATGCAGTCATCATCACTTTTAGACACTTACAGTAGATTCTGCATTTCTTTGTTTTTGTATGTTTTCTGTGAAGGTGGTGGCCAGCAGAAGTCAGTCATCCCAAAACAATCCCAGAGAACATCCAGAGGATGAGGCATGATGTCGGGGAGTTTCCCGTTCACTTCTTTGGCTCCAACGACTACCTGTGGACGTACCAGGCGCGAGTCTTTCCTTATATGGACGTGGATGCCAACAGCAAAGAGAAGATGGGGAAAGGCGTTGATGCGACGTACAAGAAAGGTATTCAGTGTATTCAACTAGATTTATAGTCCCCATAACAGATCCTGAGAGTAAAAGTCATCATTTGGATTTCTTTAGTTGAAATTCTATCGTTGTTTGTTGTGTCTTCTGCTTTCATCTGATGTGATGATGTACCATAGTTGAGTTTTGTGTTGTTTTCCATCCGCAGCACTAGAGGAGGCAGCTGTACGATTTAGGGAGCTGCAGGCAGAGAAGGAGCTCCGACAGCTTCAAGAGGACAAAAAGAACGACAGGAAGCCTCCTCCTTACAAACATATAAAGGTGAGAAAGACAACTTATGTCTTTGTTTACCCCAGAAGGCTTAAACTTGAGGTTTTCTAAAAGTCTAGCTTTGTCTGTCAGATTTTTTACTTCAGTTTGTTACATCAGTAAACATACTGAGTCACATTTTACAAACATAGATATACAACATTGTATAGAGTGTTCATGTTTTCTTCTGTCTCTGTGACTCATTCAGGTGAATCGACCAATAGGAAAGGTTCAGATCATTACAGCTGACCTATCAGAGATCCCGCGGTGTAACTGTAAGGCGACAGATGAGAGTCCGTGTGGGATGGACTCAGAGTGCATCAACCGCATGCTGCTGTATGAATGTCACCCACAGGTACATAAATACTTACAAAAAACTCAAAATTCAATTCAAAAGAAACATTGATATTTTTTTTTCTTCAAAGATGAACCAAAATATTTTAGGTCTGTCGGCATTAACCCTTTTGTAGTGATGACATTAAGGTCAGAAATGAATGCATTAAATTGTATTTGTAGGTTCTATCATATTTATCACATACAGTTTTGTCTCTTAAAACCTGACACACACTAATAGATAATCGTGCTGATTTTTTGCCTGAAGACCTGTTTATTGGAAGATTATCTTGCCAGATTATCATGTGGTGTTAGGTGTTTTGACATTGATCTTTCCCTTGCTGATCTGCTGAGATGATCATCATGATTATTATTTATGATCAGAAATCCTGTTTTGTGGGATGAACATCATGGGCAGCTGAGCAGGCATGAGCAGGATTGTTACATGGAACAGAGCAATAGCCAATCAGGAAGAAAGCTGACAGAAAAAGGAAGCACAACAAACACAGCCACGATAACGATAGTGAAGCCAAAGGATAGGCAGACAGATGGCAGAAAGGGAGGAGAAACTTTTTGATTTGGGGCAACAAAACAAGTGTTTAACAATGTGTTCGAGAAACCTACCACACTCAAATTGACAAGAGAGTTAACTGACTGAGAGTTAGCCAGATTAGTTTTAGTCTAGGGTCCTGTTTGACCATTGAGATATGAAGTTTTGAGAGTAGAGACTCTGGTTGGTGCATGGGTCTGTTAGTGTGTGCTGTGCTGTGCTGTTATCTCACATCACACACTACAGGAATAAAACCGTTAAATCTGGGATTTGTCATCATGTGTGGAGTCTCTCACATAAAAAATCTGTTAAGATTTTTTAAATCTCTCAGTGTGTGCCAGGCTTTAGGCAAACTTCAGAGAAGTATCTTTGTTTATGCACATTTGATAAACTTTAAGTTTACTTTTAATATGTCAGAATTTTGATGTTTATGCAAACAAGAAGTGTAGAGTGTTCTGTACTGCTATTTTTTAATACAACTTGAAGTGCAGGAAATTATAACGTTAACAGTGATATTTTAGGTAACTGTAATCATGATGTAAAATTTTAATGTATTTACATCTCTATGGTGCATAATGGATATTTTAAGAGCAGCATAAGAAGAGCTACCGCATGAAATTGAAATACATGGGTGAAATGTGTGTAATATACCTTTAAGCAACAGTGTCCTTTGTGAACGAGAACGAAGTGTGTTATAATTAGGCCATATGTGATGTTGCCCTGCCCTGATATCAGTCTGGTTTATCAAAATAACTCAGGTTTGTCCAGCTGGTGAGCGGTGCCTCAATCAGGCATTCACAAAGCGTCAGTACAGCCAGGTGGAGATTTTCAGGACGCTTTCTCGAGGCTGGGGGCTCCGCTGTGTCCACGACATCAAGAAGGTAACTGTCACTGTCATGAACAATACTGCTGTACCTCTGGAGCTTGTATGCCCACTGTGATGAACCTGTGAAGACAGAACATGAGATCAGGCTGTTCGTTTTCCCTCTCAGGGTCAGTTTGTGAGTGAGTATGTCGGGGAGATGATTGACGAGGAGGAGTGCAGATCGAGGATCAGACATGCTCAGGAGAATGACATCGGTAACTTCTACATGCTCACACTGGACAAGGTACAAGTCACTGCACAGTGTTTGTGTTTAATTCCACTGATGGTATATTAATATGAACACTGTATCTTCTTCTGTTCTGTAAAATGAAGCCAAAATTCCCCCCATGACAGGCACTGACATAAAGGTTGTTTTCAGATTACATCATGTCACAGCGAAAAACTCCAGATGGGGGGAAGGATGGGATTTCTGCATAGAGAAGCACTGTTACAATGCCCACATTTTATGCTGTTTATGACTATGCAGCTTAACTAGAGCTACATTTGTGTCCCCAAATAAAAGGCACAGTTATGGAAAAAGTGTAAAGAGCTCACAGAGAAACAGTGGCAGACATGGATGAAAACGCTCTGCCTAAAGCTGTCCAAACTGGAAGTCAACAACCCTTAGTTTAAGACAATAAAAACATCCGACATGAAACACAAACTGTTTTGGATAGAATTGCAAAGATAGATCCTTATTAAGTACAGAAAATCCAAGATTAATCATGATATATTTTCCTTGTTTGACAGCCCTACTTCCCACCAAACAATAAAATGACAACCTTTTATATACAGTCTTGGTATTACCTTTCACTGGTCTTAGTGTGATTTAGAACAGTAGTTCTCAAATGGTACTGCCATAGGACCAACCACCAACTCCTTAATGAGCAATCCTGGCCCAAATGTACAGTTTTTGTTTTCAATCTGATTTACTTCCAGAAACATTGTGCTGTTAGGACCTCAGACTGTACAGGACATAACAAAGACTGAAGTACCAGAAATAGCTCAAGTTTCTGGAAAAGTATCATAGAAGATTCCCAAAAGTTTATGAGACATATTCCAGATAAAATTTCCAAAAATTTCCATACAGGTTCTCAGAAATTCCTAAAATTTTCCAGGGGAAAATTCTGTAAATATTCCTAGAAACCTCCTGGAAAAGACTGCTGAAAGGTTCTGTGAAAAGTCCTAAAAATTCTGTTGAAAATTCCCAAACAAATCTGAGTCCCTGGGAAGTTTTTTAGATTGAAAAGTCTAAGAGAATATCACCAGAAGTGTTTTGTCAAAATGCCAACAGAAAACACCCCCAAAACTGGGAGAAATATCTTTAAATTTCCCAACAAAATTTCAGGGAAAATTTCTCAAAGGTTTTAGGTAAATTTACAATTCCTCAATAATTCAGTAAATTTCTGTCAAGAGCTTTTTTGTTTTTTGCTTTCAAAAACCTAAACTACAGGAAATTACTCTTCATAGACTGACGATTTTTTTTTCCAGTGCACATTCGTGACACACTTTTGGGTCCCAACCCACCAGTTTAGAACCAGTGATTTAGAGCTTTCAACCTTACACCAAGAATATGAAACTGTGTGTCCAGGTCTAAGTTTGATTTTCATTTTTTGAGTGTATATTTTGTTTGTTTTTTTGCGTCTTTAGGATCGAATCATCGATGCTGGGCCAAAGGGAAACGAGGCTCGCTTCATGAATCACAGCTGTCAGCCAAACTGTGAGACACAGAAGTGGACAGTGAGCGGAGACACCCGGGTGGGACTGTTTGCGCTCGTCGACATCGCTGCAGGTACGCTGCCTCACTTAGAGCTAAAACTAAACCACACATCTGTGATGAGAAGGTTTGTGAAATTTGGTCAACAGGCAAGAAAATGGTGATGACATGTTTGCACGTCTCTGGTCAACAGGGAAAACTACCCAGCAAAAACTTCAAGCAGCGATTAGCTAAGTCAGTTTGAACTGATTATAAGATACTTGTGATCCAGTTCATAAACAGCTCTGCTCCTCTCCTCACCAGAGTGTCCAACTCATAGGAACACAGATCTGATGAAATGACTACAGAGTTGATCAATGTTCTTTGGCCTTGGCTGCTTTGGTACCAGGTACATTAATGAACACCCCTCTACTCAAAGATGTTTAATAGGGATTTGTGATATTATCAGCAAGATATCAGTAGTGGTTGATTTTAGAAAGTAGAATATACAATATGGATACCTTGACTCCTGTCTACACAACAAATTTAGATTTTTAGGTACTACTAAAGATACCTTGAACCTCGAAATATAATTATCGGCTGATATTGAAATTCCTGTCTGTACTTAGAACCAATATTTTGGCCATAAAACGCTGCCTATGTAACACTGTAAGTACTGGCCGTACTTACAAATAAGTAAGTGGAGTTGAAGGCTGGACCCGCAGACCTACGTCTGTCTTTTTCTTTATTAATCATCATTCCAAACCCTTTTAAGTGTGGTTTACTGACTGAAATTTGTTAATTTGTTCAGCCTCAAACTTTAAATTGTATGTTTTAAGCTCTGAAGTTTGAGGTCTGAAATACATTTAAATATCTATATTAGTATTGGCTAAAATCAATTCGTAAATATCAGTCTATCGGATATTAGCAAAATTCTAATATGGTGCACGCTTAATGTTTGATGTTTGCTATGAGCAGGCCGTGGCTAGCGTAGGTCGAGTAACAGAACAGCACTCAGGTTCAGATTTGGCAGGCTGTTCCTCCAGTCTTCTCTGTCATTGCAGATGTGAGCCTTGATGTAGAACCAGTAGAACCACTCCCCAGGCTAAACCTGCTTCAGGACCCCACCAAGAGACTTTAAGAAGGCTGCTGTTTGGTGCATAGGCACAAACCAGAGTCAGGGCTTTAGTCTTAGCTGCCCTGCCACAGGTAGTAGGGAGGCAACTCTTTCATTGACTGATGAAACGTCAGCACAGCAGCAGCCAGAGGCTTTTGAGTACTCCCCACACACCTTCTCACTCTCGCCCAGTAAAAAAAGAAAATGAAATGAAGCAGATTTTTAACCATTTAATCAAAAGCATATTCTTTGTTTTCTTTGTGTTTTTAGGCACAGAGCTCACCTTCAACTATAACCTGGAGTGTTTGGGGAACGGGAAGACGGTCTGTAAATGTGGAGCATCGAACTGCAGCGGGTTCTTGGGTGTCAGGCCAAAGGTGAGGAGGGTCCCAAATACTTTGATTTATGTCAAAGACCTGAGGTAGATTATTTTTTAGCAGGGATCTCTGAGTTAAAATAAATGTACGATTAAAAACCTGTCTTCTCCAAACCAGAACAATCCTCCGTCTGATGACAAAGGTCGTAAGTTTAAGAGGAGGGGGAAGAGGAAGAACAAGGCAGTGCTGACCAAAGAACGAGAAGACGAGTGTTTCAGCTGTGGAGATGGAGGGCAAATGGTTTCCTGTAAGAAACCCGGATGTCCCAAAGTTTACCACGCCGACTGTCTCAACCTCACCAAGAGGCCTGCAGGTCAGAGACTCTGCATGACTAATACTGTAAATCTTACTTAAGTAATATCTGTGCTATCATTTACTGTGAGTCAGCAAAGTTTCCCACACTTTGTAAACATTTCAGTACCTCTTACCAGCATTTTCAGGAAAGAACATGCCAGAAAATGGTAAATCTGCTTCCCCACCTCTTCATTGACCATTTGATTCTTTAGGGTCAAACATTGTTTTTAGATTAATTACAATAATAATACATTTTGTTTATAAGCACCTTTCTGAACACTCAAGGTCACTGTACAGATAAAAATGAATAAAATAAAACAATAGATAAAAGCAAACACAATATAAAATAGGACAAAGTAATTACAAAGAGTAGGCTAATCTGAACAGGTGGGTTTTGAGCCTGGATTTGAAGAGAGGGAGAGAGCCAATGTTTCGGATGTCTGGTGGAAGTGAGTTCCAAAGTTGGGGAGCAGAGCGGCTGAAAGCTCTGCTCCCCATGGTGCTCAGACGATGAACTTAACCTGTAGGTTAGGGTCTACCTGTAGGTCTTTGAGACATTTCAAGCAGTACACTAGGCCGACATTTCCTTCCCCCTTTTGGTTTTAAGTGTTAGCATGCTATTTTTAATTCCTGCATACATCATTTCCGCCTCAAACTGATATTCATTTAAAAGAAAGTGTAACGTTTTTATGGGTTTTGCTTTGTTTTAATTAAGCTAGGGGTTCCAAGATTCTGCTATACAAAGGACCCCCGGTTCAACCCCCTTTTACAAAATGCTTAAAATTTATTTTATCATACAGTACATAATAATTTAAGATATTACCAGTTTCCTCTAAACACATTTCCCTTTTTTAGCGGACACTTGATGGTCATGTTATGTCATCTCATTTTTTTAATTTTTTAAACTCTTAAGATTTACATCTTGACAAAAGGAATAGTTCTTTAAAGAATTTTTCGTTCATTACTCAGTAGACTGGTAGCAGTAAAAAAGGACATACATTTTGATATTTAAAGATAAATTACATCAGAGGGACATACAAAACATTCAGAAAGTTTCAAACCCACCCCATTTTTTTAGTTTTCTTATGTTGCAGCCTGACGTTACAGTGAATTCAATTCATTTTTTATTCTTATTAATCCACACTCAGTGACAAAGTGAATTTTATTTTTAAAAAATCTGAAATGGCTAGTGCTGTCAAAATAAGGTGTTAATTTCAATGAATTAATCACATAAACATAATGTGTTAATCTTGTTTTTAATCAAATTAATTGTATTTTTTTAATAATTATTTTAAATATCTGAAGATTCTTACCATTGGGGCTGAACGATTTGGGAAAATAATCCAATTGCGATTTTTCTACCCAATATTGCAATTGTGATATAAAATGTGATTATGTCTTAAGTTCCTCATCTTATGTACTTTCCAACAAAAACAAGCAATAATTCATTCTATACTCTAGCCAACACAAAATTAGATGAATCTAGGGCTAAACAGTTTAGAATAAATATGTAATTGTGAAATTTGACTCATTTTGCAAATTGGATATGAGCTGTTGTAGTAAAGGAAATTATCATTTTTTATATAATTAAGTAAGTAAGTAAAGTTTATTTATATAGCACTTCACACAGACAGCAGTCACAAAGTGCTTTACACAGACAAAAAAATACAGCGAAAAAAAGTGATTATTTTGAGATCACCACATGACCCAATAGTCATAGCAACAATATAACAACACAGTAAAACAGTTCACATTACATTAAAGAAAATTCAGTTAACCAAAGCTTGTCTAAACAGGTGAGTCTTTAACTGACTTTTAAAGTCATTAACAGAGCTTGCTGAGCGCAAAGACAGGAGCAGCTCATTCCACATTATAGGGCCAATGCCTTCAAAAGCTCTATCACCCCGAGTCTTTAGATGGTTGCATGGGACAGAGAGATATTGTTGTGTGTTTGATCTAAGGGGGCGGGATGTCTGTTAGAGGTGGATGACTTCTGATAGATAATTCTCACATTTGACTGGAAAAAAGATACAAAAATGAAGAAAATAGGATTTTTTTTGTACACTACTCTAAAAATAGGCCACTAGAGAGATTGCATGATATGTAATGCATAATGCCTCTGCTGCAAAAAAAAGTTTCAAATGGTATTTTGACACAAAATTCTGGTTAAGAAATATTGCACATTCTGCAATTTGAAAATTGCAGCAGGCCATATTGTGATTTAATCTAATTTGCGATTAATTGCCCAGCCCTACGTACCATCTAGGATTGACTAATAAGACAACCTGTGGTCTCTATCTCTCCTCCTCCTGCCTGTGATGCTCCTCCAGAGCACGCACACACAAACTGACACACAGACAAGCACAGTCACCCACGTGCAGAGACCTGCTGCAGCACTACATCTAAAAACGCTGAATTCATCTACTGACATGCAGACGAAGTTTACTCCTGTGTCTCTGCTTTAAAACCTCATAAAAAGTTTAAACTTTCGTAACGTCACTAACAAGAAGCTTCCTGCGCTCACGTGATGAAAACATGTTTTTGAGGAATATCAACTTTCAGAATGAAACAAAACACCAGTGAAGAGACAGGGATTCAGTCAGACTGAGAGAAGAGGTAGACCTTTATACAGACAGTAAATCTACCTGCAATGCAGTCCTGCTCATATTATCCAATATATGTGATTCATTGACATTAATTCGTCACAAAGCCTGTAATTAATTTGATTTTTTTAATCGTCTGACAGTACTAGAAATGTCACATTTACATAAGTATTCAGACCCTTTGCAAAACTCTTCAAGTTTAGCTCAGGATCTGCCCATTTTTGTTGATCATTGCTGGGATGTTTCTACACCTTGATCAGAATCCACCTGTGGTAAAATAGATTGATTTGACAGGATTTAAGCCACATGGTCAAAGGAACTGCCAGCAGAGCTCAGAGACAGGATTAGTACAAGGCACAGAGCTGGGGAAGGCTACATGAAAGGTTTTGTTGTACCAAAGGTTCCCAAGAGCACAGCAGCCTCCATCATTTTTAAATAGAAGAAGTGTAAGAGCTGGTAGCCCGGCCAAACTGAGTAATTAGGGGAGAGGGGTCTGAGTAAGAGAGGTGACCAAGAACCCAATGGTCACTCTGACTGAGCTCCAGAGATCCTGTGTGGAGATGGGACAAAATGCTGAACACATGAACACTTGGCTTTCATCCTTGAAGGCAGCAAGGCCATGCTGTTCCTACAAAGTGCTATCAATGATTATAGCAGTGAGCAGTTGTTTATTTTGGATGAAAGATCATTGTATTAGCAGGGCAGCAGTCATTTAGGACGGCTACAGTGGCTATTAGTGGTTGGTGGCCATGTCACAGTTTAGACAGAGCATCTGACTGGGGTAGTTGGGCCTTAACTGTTAATAACTAGTTAAACTGACTTGTAACTTTGGTGCTGACGACAAAGGGATCAGAATTTAACCTGCCCTTATTGTTGGTGAAATAAAACATTTTTTCAAACACATGTCTCTCTTTTTTCTTTGAAATAGGCTCTTACATTTTGTCATTGTGTTCTTCTTGAATATTTCCTGTAGGTCGTTGGGAGTGTCCATGGCATCAGTGTGACATATGTGGAAAGGAGGCGGCCTCCTTTTGTGAGATGTGTCCCAGCTCATACTGTTCCCAGCACCGTGAAGGCCTCCTCTTCATCTCCAAGCTGGATGGGAAGCTGTGCTGCAGCGAACATGACCCTTGTGGGCCCGAACCTCTAGAGCCTGGGGAGATCCGGGAGTATAACCCCCAACCCAGAGCCCTGACCTCGGGCCTGGGCATGGCCGTCATCCCGTCTGCTTCTCTAAACACTACAAACAGTCTGAACCCGGCCAGCAGGAGCAGCCAGGAGATCAGCTCCTCTGAGTCAATTCCTGCTTTTTCCATCCCTGTGCCCATCACCATCCCCGTCTCTGCTCCTCCCTCCTCACCTCCACCAAGCAGCCCTGATCCTCCCAGCAGCCCACACGTATTCGACCTCCCTCACTACTCCCCAATCTCCTCGTATGAAGAGGAGAGAGATGTGCTCGAGGAGGAGGAGGAGGAGGAGGAAGAAGAGGAGCTGCTGGCAGAAGTGGAGGAGGGCGAGGAGGATTCAGCTGATGAGGGGGAGGAAGGGAGGGAGAAATCGGATGAAGAGGAGGGAGAGGTGATGGATGAGGTGGGGCTGGAATACCTGGAGATTAAAGATGAAGAGGACGATGATGAGGAGGAAGAGGAGGATGATGATGACGAGGAAGAAGAGGAGGAGGAAGAGGAGTGACACACAACTGTGTTTTAGCAACAGATGATTTTAAATCAGGAGAAGAAAATAAAGATAAGCAAGTCTGATTATAAAGAAGCCCTGTCTGTCACTGCTTCTGCAATCAGGCAGATGTACGGAGGAATTTTTAGGACAAAACTAAATAAAAAAGTTCTTAAAACAAAAGTCTAATTAAAAAGTAAACCTTTATAGAGTCATATATACAGATACAGATGTATTTCTTTAGTGTAAGTTTAGTTTTGTCCTTCTTATTCCTCTGTTCTCCTTGACCTCGGTACACATGCTGTAGAAAAACAACGGTTCATGACACTTCGCTCACACTGACTTGACTGCACCTTTATATAAGCTCTATACCTAGAAAAACAAGTGAAACTACTATACAGAACTCTGTTGGCATATTTCACTACAGTTTGTTTTTGTTCCACACATTTTGAACAGTAAAAACTGACAGTTTGTTTCTTTGGTACAATTTCAAGTATCAAATCTGTCAACAAGCAGATGTGTTAAAGCTTTATGAGGCTGGAGACGGTTTCAGGTGAGAGGTTTCAAGCTAGAAATGAAAGTAAACTGTAGCGTCATGTAAAAGTTTAGTGTTTGGTCTTCAATCGAAAAAATGACCTTAACTTTGGTGCATTTGAAGGCTTACTTTGTGACCTTCAGTGCAGATTTTAAGACCAAAACAAATGCACTCTTTAGGTACACCTCCTTCATCCCTTAGCTCCCCCTCCTCCACTCTTTTACAAGCCTTCCCTCTCCTGATTAAGTGTCTGTGAGACAACTGCTGGTAATCATTCAGAAACAAGACTCTGCAGTTCATTTCTAGTGACCATATGCATCTCATTGTTGCTTTGGTTGCACCTAAGACAATTTATTCTTTGATTTGTAGGCCTGTTGGTCCGCTGCTTCTCCCTTAGGTGTACTCTTGCAGCAACACTAAGTTATTTTCTCCTAGAAACGCTGTCCCTGAGTGGACCTACAGCCCTGAATTGCACAAAGCCAATGTGTCCCTCCTCAAAAATATAACTACATATCTAAACGCCAGTAATCCATGTGATTGGTTGGCTAGTTAGCACTGATGACTGCCACTCTTGGTCTGTATGTTCTATAGAGCAGTGGTTCTCAGCTGGTGTTGTTGGGACCCTCAATCGGGTTGCACAGCTTTTTTCAAGTGGGTCACAAATGTGTGCCAGGAAAAGAACGTTATGCTACGAAGTCTATCATGTGCAACAGCCCTAAGTGGACAGTACATGTGTATTTGTTTTAGGTTGCCCTGAAGTAAGTATTTATCTCCTTTTCCTGGATAACAAAGCTGGTTTCCCTAAGATTATTAGAAAATTCCTCAAGAACTTCCCAAATTTTCATGCTATCTTGGGAAAAAATTGAGTAAAATGCATGCACGTCCTTGTCTTGATGTCTTTGTTCAACCTTGTTTTGTTTTATTTTTTTCATTAGGGTCCAACCTATAACCTTTTTTTTTTTAGTTTAACATTTAAATGGTCTCATTTAATTTGGGTCGCAATTTCTCATAGGGAGGTAGTAGTGGATCCTGATGCTCGACCAGCTGAGAACCACTGCTGTAGAGTAAGACAAATGGCCGTAGGCAACAGCACTAATAGTCAGATCTACTTTCAGACATCTGAAAATATCAGGGGAGCATTTCCATATTCATGTCTCTCTCCGTGACTGAACAAGTAAAAAAACGGCCCCATCTGCCTTTTCTTCTGTGCAATAACTGCAGTTTATTTATTGACTCTAACTGCAGAATAGTAGGCTCTGTTTGTACACAAACAAGTCAGGAATGTAGCGATGAGATCAGGATCTGGCCTAAATATTGCACTGCTGAATGGTTTTTGGGCTGAGTATTGCAGAGTGAGAACTCCACTAAAGCATAGGGTTAATGGTTTGACAGTTAAGCTTTACACTAGGGATGTCCCTAATTTTGCATCTGCAAATTATGATTTTGTATAGCAGGCTAGTCCAAAGTCAAGAAAACTCTTTCTGTAAATAGGTTTCACTCCGTATTGATGCAGAATTGGTTTGTAGAATGTGGCTAAAGCTGAAAGCGCTGCTACCGCCAGCCTTCGATCTAACCTGACACACTAGATGGATTTGTTTCACACATCCATCAGGGAAAGCTTCAATAGGAAACGTTTGGGAAAAGACAGAGGCTTTGAAAAAAACTCGGAGTGTAATTGGATGAATGTTCTGTCTGTCACATCTCTACGGGCCAATCAGAGCAACAAAACACCTGATATAGCCGCTATCGAGCTGCGTGTGCGCAGCTACCGAGGAGTAACGTGAAACATGGTGACTATAGACATGCAAGTACACAACTTTTGTCGTTTTGAAAAGAAAGCAACTCAATGCTGTTCTTTGTTCTTTTAATGAAAAAATGTCATCAAGTTCTGATAAAACTGGCACTTTAGCAGCATCCACACTAATGTCCTCTGCCATAATTGCACCGGCCTCTTGCTGCTGCTTGTTTACGTCATGACCCTGCCGTGCCTGAAAGTACTGCCCCCCATTGCTGATTGGTCCTGTCACTTTCTTTTTATTTTAAGGTTTATTTTGGGCATTTTTGTGCCTTTATTTGATAGAGGAGGATAGTGGATAGAGTCGGAAACAGGGATGAGAGCGGGGGAGAGACATGCGGCAAAGGGCCCCAGGCCGGATTCGAACCCAGGCCACATGGGGTGCACCTTAACCACTCAGCCACCTGCGCCCCGTCCTGTCACTTTCTAACCGGGCCCAAAAGGTTCAGATGGAAGCTTTGCAAGATGGTTTCACCAGTGAAAAACAAGGAAACGGGTGTATCCATCTGCTTTGCAAGGTTACTTTCGATCCTTTTTACAGGACAAAGTCCACATTCCTCATCACACAATACTTCGGTGATATGTGTGTATAATCTGACAGTTCTTTAAACTAGTGTTTCCCAAACTTTTTCTTAGTGATCCATTTTCTTAGAAGGTACAAGTCCTCGTGACACAACAACTCTGTTTTACATGACTTATTATGTCTGCTTTCTGTGCCGTCCTTGGCTGGTTGAGCTGATGGCTGGTGCCAGCTGGATCAAGTTAATTCTGGACTCAATCTGGTCCAGATTGCCGCTTTCTGTTTTATGAGCCTGGAAGAAGCCACCTTACTTCTGTCACAGAGTCTTTCATTGCTCAACGCCTTGTACCTTCTCTAGCTGTCTGGTCTGGAGCAATAAGTTGCTGATTTTTATAAGCCAAGCATCCATGATTGTGACGTTAGGTCACCTCTGCGATGCGTTGGCCTTGTTTGGTGTTTTATTATGATGGAGAGGATGAGTGTTATAGGGTGGCGCTCCCACTTGTGGTTTCAATTTGTACTGCAGACATAAATGTCATTAAATACGTTAGGAAAGAACTTGGCAACCGTAGAAAAATCTCTCACGACTTTGGGAATGAGGGGTTTAAGCAAACTGTAATTCTAGTGCCAACTACTAAGGGATACAACTGAACAGTTTAGCCGGCTAATTGTGCGCATCCCTGGTACGCACAAAAAAAAAAAAAAACAATGTATAATGCTTTTTTATATTTATTTTTAACTAATGCACTGTCTTTGAGTACTTGAACATGGTTTTATACATATTATGTATTATAATTAATGTTTTTGTTAATATTTTAAACAAGTTCTTAGAAGCACTGCCCATCTGTGTGAACACAGAGCTGAGAGCAACAAACCTTGAGGGAGTTTGACCTTTGAGGTCAGGGGAAAGTTAAATATCCATATTAAAGGCAGGATGAAGGAGTTTTGTCCAAAGAGAGCCTGTTTTGGTCTTTAGTTACCTCAGAGGTCCTGTTAATGACTGTAATGAACCCGTTTTACTTATCCTGTCCAGTCCAGAGATCGCAGTCAGCTCATTTTTGCTGCATTTGAAAACAAGTTTAATGATGTCCTATCAGGATTTTCTCCAATCACTCAAGCTCTTCTTAGTTTCAGCTGAGGGACTCAAGATCAGACCATCTACAAAAACATGAAAGTGTCAGGATTGGCTGCCTGGTGTGGCCTCGCCATGACTTCATCAGACAATAGACTTCAACGATCTGTGACTGCAGCTTTGTGGTCGTCCATCCAACAGATTTTAAACTTTGCATTGAGGACAACACAGATTCTTTTGGACTGAAGTTGCAAGCAGCCAGCAACAAAAAGGGATCTTTCAACATGTGACCATTTCATGTCCAAGAAAGGAATTTCAAACTGACAAGAATTCATGAAGAAGACAGTAAATCTGTTTAGGTAATTCATAGCTCCATAGTGAGACAGATTGGTCCACGGTATTCTAGACTGACACTCCGTTATCTAACACTGTTATAACATGAATGGAAAAGTCGGTGCTGCCTCGTGGTCGCTCTAACAAAGGCGGCACCAAGTGTACTCCAGTGAGTCTGCTGTGCGCTGTAGTTGTTATTTATAAACTATTATGTGACGCACAAATGATGACGAGGAAGAGTTTGCTCCTCCTTCCCTCCTCCTTTGGACTCTCAAAAAGACTTTTTCAGAAGTGGGACGCTTAACGAGAAACAAACTCTCGCCATGATGCTTGCACTTCAGTTTGTGTTCTTGCCACGTTGTGTTGCGCTCTGTCTTCAAGCTTATTATCGTCTGTGTGTTATCTGCCAATGCCTTAGAGTGTATTTCTGTGGAGATATTTTTAAGGAACGGTTTGGCACCTGTGAGAGCCAAGTGTCCCTACTAATGCCTTTTTACAGCTGCCCAACAAGCAATGTTTCATTCCAGTGTAATAAAAGACCTGTAGATCTCAACCATTGACCTGTTAAAACAACTGCTATATAAATATATAAGAAAGGAAGTTATGAAACATCTCTGCACTGGCCTCCTTTTTTGTAATAGTCCTTCACAAAGCTACTTAGGAAACTTTTAATTATATTTATTTTGATTTAAAGTGATTATTTATGTATTTCTTTGACTTGAATATATTTTAAAGTACTGTAATGGCATGCTGGAAAAACAGTGGATTGTTCCTCTGGGTGGGGAGTGAGTCTTAACCCCTCATTAAGGAGTCCAAGTATTCTAGTCCTCTTCACAAGTGAGGGTAGAATGTCCTTAAATTCTCAGGTGGATTGGAGCAGCATCAGCACTATTTCAGGTGTTTACAGGATTGTCATGGGGAAAAGAGAGCTGAGCAGGACAGCAAAGCTTTAAATTTACTGGTTGATTTTTGTTCCAGCCCTCACCTGTGGTCATGATCTACTTTGGATAATTTACAAGGGTGAGATCTCAGTCTAGCTGCAGACCTTCCTGAGAACTGATTTCCCATGCTTATGCATATTTTTAACACTTAAATGTTCCAGATCATCAAACACATGTTAGCCAAAGATAACTTAGTAAATACAAAATTCAGTTTTTGAATAATGATTTCATGTATTAAGGGGAAAAAATCCAAACTTTTAATTGGCTCTGTGTGAAAAAGTAATTTCCTCGAAACCTAATAACTGGTTGTGCCACCCCTGGCAGCAACAACTGTAAGCAAGCATTTGCAATAACTAGTGATGAGTCTTTATCATCGCTGTTGAGGGATTTTAGCCCACTCTTCTTTGCAGAACTGCTGCCTATTTAAGGTCATGCCACAGTACCAACTTCAGCCACTCTAAAACCTTCTCTTGTTTTTTTCAAAGTCATTCAGTGTTGGAGTTGCTGGTATGTTTTGAATCACTCTCCTGCTGCTTAACCCAAGTATACTAGAGGGTACCAACTGATGGCTGTTGGCCTTCAGGATTTTCTAGTAGAGAGCAGAATTCATGGTTCCATCAATCACAGCAAGTGGTCCACATCCTGAAGCAGCAAAGCAGCTCCAGACCATCACACTGCCACCACCATGTTTGCTGGCATGATGTTCTTTTTATGGAATGCTGTGTTCCTTTTTCTCCAGATGTAATGGGCCGCACACCTTCCAAAAAGTTAAGCTTTTGTCTGGTCAGTTCATGGAATATTTTCCCAAGGTCTTGGGGATCATCAGGATGTTTTTGTCAAATATGAGACGAGTCTTTGTGTTCTTTTTGGTCAGCAGTGGTTTTTGCCCAGTCTCTTTTGTATTGTTGAATCATGAACTCTGACCTTAACTGAGTCAGGGGAGACCTGCAGGTCTTTAGATGATGTTTTGGGTTCTTTTCTGACCTCCTGAATGAATCGTCGTTGTGCTCTTGGGGTAACTTTGGTAGGCCGACCTCTCCTGGGAAGATTCACCACTGTTCCAAGTTTTCTCCATTTGTGGACAATGGATCTCACTGTGGTTCACTGGAGTCCCAAAGCTTTAGAAATAGCTTTGTAACCCTTTCCAGACTGATAGATGTTGTTTCTCCTCTGGTCTTGTATTTATTTAGCATAATGTGTTGCTTTTTGAGCTCTTTTATTCTACTTGACTTTGTCAGACAGGTTCTATTTAATGGATTTCTTGATTCAACAGGCCTGGGTATGGCTCGTGATACTGAACCCAGATTTCCAAAAACTGGTTAATCACATTAAAGAAACCTCAGACACTCTTCCAACAAGCTTTTAATTTTACAGAACATGTTTTTACTTTACATTGGTCTGTGTTGAACAGCCCTGAATAAAAAACATTTGTGCCTCAAGATTTCAACACATGAAACATCAACACGTCAAAGCAGCGACATCAAGGAAACTGATATGAAGTCTGTTCGTTTCCCCGCGTCTTCTTGGCAGCACAACTTAAAAAGGCAATAAATTAGTGAGTTGAAGTTAAATAGAGCTGTAGATATTGTTCTGAGAACATCCAGGTGACAGTTTATTACAACATTCAGCCACAATGTTTGCTCCAGTGGTGCTGAAATCTTCAGTTTCTCAACACAGAGAGGAGGAACTTAGATCATCTCAAACCTTTAAATGAAGCCTGAAAGAAAATCTGACAGTTTTCATGTGTACGCTGCATTTGAAGTTAGAAAATAGAAAATTTAGATTTAAATGCAGGAAATTAACTGTCACTGACATTTTCTCTCAGTCTGCTGAGGCCATGCAGTTTAATGATAGAGATAAAGGCATTTAGAAACCATCACCTAATAATCACAATCGTGTTTTTCTACTTGAGAGAATCATAGCTTATGCAGCAAAACAAACCAGATCACAGACATGGTTAATGGATGCTTAAAAGACTCGATACTGGACTGAATGAAAGAGGCTCAAAAGAAAAGACAAGGTTTACATGGTTCCTTGTGGCCCACTGCACATGCTTATTAGTGTTTCTCCTGCTGGCCACATGTTGCCACTTATCTTCATTTTAATCAGAATCATGCAAATAAAACAGGTTTTTTGACTGTTTTACAGCTTTCCCATCACTGAAAAGTTAAAAATGAGTACTCAAACCCCTTTTCTAGTTTAAATGACCAGTTTTAAAGGTGCCGTCAGTGTAGAAGTTGTTTTCGGGTCAGAGGAAGATTTCTTTTGACAAGCCATCGTGGCAAACAACTAGCAAGGCTGAGTGGTGCAGCAGAAACCATCTCTGTTAATACATCCATGGTGTCACATGGCAAAACTTGGTAATTGCTAGGTTAATTTACTCACAATCTTGTTATCTCTAATGCAAGTATAAGGCTTTTGAGAAGATCATTGGTGTCATGTGCTGTATCTTAGTTGCAACGATAAAAGATTCATTAAATCTAGGTGAAAATTCTGAGCAGGGCTGGCAACACACTAGACGGATGATTTTACGCTATTTTGCTCCCTCCGAGGATCCTGGATTTGAAGTTTGTTCCCAAGAGTGTGGTGTCAATTTACTTCTCCCAACCACATCTAAACCTCCTGTATGATTCTAGGTCGGACCGCCTCACAGTGGAAAACCTCAGCAACAAATGAAAAGAGAGCAGCCCTGGGTAGTGTCATAATTTTACAGCTCTCCAATCACCGTTTTACCGTCACCTTAGCCAGGATTTCAGCCATACTTTTTTGCTTTTTTTGCTTTTTGTTGCAACTGTGACGCATGCCAGGACAGCCATCTGGAGATTTCAATCACCCTCCATGTTTGTTTTTCTTCTGAACTCACACTAGATCACACAAGATCTAATGCAGAAGTTCTCAACTGGTCAGATGTCAGGACCCTCTACCACCTCCTTATCACAACCAGAATTCTAACCACACTAAATTATTTTTGCACTAAAATACCTTTACTAATTGAATAAATGACGATTCATATGTTTTATGTATCTTTTAATTGTGTCGACTGACTATCCGTCTGGCCGATTATTAATGCTGATATTTGGCATTTAGCTGATAATTGGTGTCAGCATTTCATTTTAATGATAATCAGCCAGAATCAGGTAATTCAAAGGTGAGCTAATTTGGTTCTGCTGCATGGTGTCTTCCCCTTCTGGGTTTGTTTTCAGTCCCTACAGTCTCACCTAACATCCTGCTTAAAACACAATCTGACTGGTTTCATGTAATACAACTACCAGCCAATCAACACTGAGGCCTTAGTGGCTCTGACACAGGAAGTGTGTGGCCCCACTTCCTGTTTCCTGCTGCTACAGTGTTGCTCTGTGCGGTTTCTCACATTGACAGAGGTAGACTGTGTGTTTATGGTTATTTTTTAATTGCAGTTTTACTTTTGCCATATCAAGTGCATTTAGTAGCATTTCAATTAGAATTATCGGTTATTGGTCAGATAAACTACTAATAACCGTATCGATATAAGCCCTGAATAAACATATAGTTCTTACAGTATCTTAAATAATTCCTAAAAATTTCAAAGACAGAAATTCTTTATTTCTATAATTGCAACTGTATGCAACTTTATCGACCACCCACCTCTGCAACATGGACCTCCCCCTTACACACCACGAGTTCAACCCAGCACTGCTCAGTGCTAATGCCTCAACTCTACTTGTTTTTTAATTGAGGTCTCAGTTCAATAAGCTGTTTTACTAAACAGACATTTAGGTTTCACTCAAATTTCTCAGAATGAGGGAGAAATGCCTCTAAGAGTGCACTTCCACATTCATGCTGGAAGCAACACCAATGCACATGCAATTCTGGGATTCAGGGACCGCTTCCAGTACGAACAGGAAGTGCCTTTTTAAGTGCATTCCTCACTCGTTACTACACAGGACGATGTTGGTTTTCTGTTTATGAGAAGCTGTTATTTTTTAAAAAGAGACCTCAATTCAAAACAGGAAGTGAACAGTTTGAGATGGGCAGAGCTAGTTTATTCGTCATATTGTGTTATTGTATGGTATCTTTACTTGAGTTTCCCAAAATAACATGGAAATTTTGGCCATTTCCAAAGAAATTAACTTATTATCTTAGGAAAAATAGCTTTGTTATCCCAATAAAGAAGATAAATAAGGTAAAATCTTGAAGAAATGATTGGATTTTAATTGTTATCACAGGAAAACTATAGAGAATTAAAAGTTTTTCCAGGTACATCAGGACCCACTGGAAACAGCTCTGCAAACCTACTTTTGGGTCCTGACCCACCAGTTGGGAACTGCTGATCTAGTGTGAGGGGAATCTTCAATGTAAAATTGTTACTAGAGGCGGCAGGTGTTTACTCTCAGGGTCTAGAGTCTATGTTTAGAAGACTTCCACATTTTTAAAACCATTCCAGATTTGATAACCGTCTAGCGTGTGGCCAGCCAAAGCTTGCGAGATAACAGTCAGTGTATTTCTGACAGATCAGATCATATTTGGCTTCTCTCCATCGGGCTTCTTGGATTATCAGACTCCATAACAAGGTTAAATAGAGTTGGAGGTAAACAAAAATCAGCTGTTGTAAACAAACCATCCACCCTCCTGATGCATCGAGGTTGCTACAACAGTTAACAGTGTCGATCAACTTTCTCTGCCAGTCTGTGTTTGTGGGATCCTCCTTCAGCTCAGCTGCAGGTCGTCCTCTAACCAATCCAGCTCCTGATTGTTTAAGGATGTGTAATCCCAGGGTCCAGTTTAGAGGAAAAGACAAAGGACCAGCTGACACAAGGAAGGAAAAATTAGTGAAAAGTGAGAGTTGGTGCGTAGATCCCTCTTCATCAGATGTAAATCCTCTCCCGTAGTCTTTTAGCTCTCAGTTATTTATGGCACAAAAGAAAGAAACAGATTGAACAAAGTGTAAACAGTCACTTCTTTCTGTGGTTGGGATCCCAGTTCCACATCAGAGTTATCGGACATCGATCCAGCATATCCAGGTTTAACTACGGTCGGGTCTGGGTGACCATCGCTGTTTCTTCTCCTGTTGTTGGACATCAGTTGTTATGGCAACAGGAGTAGAAATACGAGTCTTTCTTCTGGCCCAAGTCAACACTGCTTTCTTCTGCTCAAACAGAGAAAAACACTTAACATTCCTGCATTTGGCATTTTTAGAGTCAGTTCGTGAGTTTTATGTTCTGTACAGTTACAGAAAGCAGCCCACTTTGAATATTCATAGGAAGAAGTTATTTTTAGACTCTGGTTTAAAAAGAACTACAAGTTAATCATGAACCTCCTCATTAAGAAGTGATGGAAAATAGGTCAGGGTAGAAACAGGCTAGCTGTTTTCCTCTTATCAACGTCAGCTAAGCTAACTAGCGTTTATAGTCTGTCTGTCCAGTGGTGTTCCTCAGGGGTCTATTTTAGGACAACTCTTATTTCTAAGAACATCGCTAATTAGTTAACACAAACTTTGTGAATCTCTTAATTCTAGAGAGCTAAGGGGGACTGGCAAACTCAATTTATTGTAAATCCTTTCCCTTTTACTTTCATTCCTCTCCTATTTTTTCATTTCCTTTCCTTTTGCATCTCATTTCTATCCCTTCATCATTTCCTTTCCTTTTTTATCATATTTCCTTTCCTCTTCTCTCCCCCCTTTATCTCCTTCCTTTCCTTTTCTCTCCTCTCCTTTCCATCTTTTAATTTCCTCCAATCTATTTTTCTTTCTTCCTTCTCTTTTCTTTCCTGTATTGTTTTCCATTTTCATTCTTTTCCACTTCTCTTCTATGCTTTCCTTTCCTGTCTATCCTCTCATTTCCTTTTTTTATCTTTTCATTTCCTCTCATCTTTTTTACTTACCCTTTTCCTTCTTTATACTTTTCTTTCCTTTTTTTCTGTTATTTTTCCTTCCCATTCATTCCTTATCTCTTACTTTTCAAGTCCTCTCCTATTTCTCTTCTCTCCTCCCTTTTTCCTTACTTCCTTTCCTTCCCTTTTTCCTTTCCTTTTCTCTCTCATTCCCTTACTTTTCTTTCCAAGGGATTTATTGAAGATTAAATTTAATCAACAGTCCAGTTACAGATGCAGTTTTTACTTTATAGCGGTGGTGATTACAAGCAGTAAAGATAAACTTCATAGATGTTTATGTGAAAGGCTTTTTGCTTTTTTATTCAACCACAGTTAATCTCAAAGAACAGCACGGTTGATGCCGGTTACTGTGCTTTGTTTGCCATCACTGAATCAGTCTTCACTGGGATAAAGGATGCAAACAAACAAGTTTCAGTGAATCAAACACTCACCTGTCATATACTCAAAGGAGGTGCTGTTGTAGTCCTCAGCAACTTTCTGGAACAGCTCATCTGACAAACAGAGGAAGAAAGAGTCCTGTCAGTCTCTGTCAGTCCATAAAGATTAAAACAAGCTCACTCACATTCCTGGTCAAACAGGAAGTAGCTCAACATCTGGATTCACAGAAGCAGCATGTTTGATGAGTATGAGAGGCTCTGAAACTAATCCACTACCAAGCTCACAATGATTCAACAAATTTACAAGATCTGAACCAGATCTCGCTGTGTTCATAATTTTAGATGTCTTCTGGAAATCATAAGATGAGCTGATTTCACATTTAAACATCATTAAATATTTTGGACTTTAATAGAGGAAAGTATCTTAAGCTATCCACCTCTGTAAACTATTGTCTGTGGTCTTTAAACATAAAGGATGAGGAGTAGAGACATGGTGCTGAGCACTGCTCACCTCTGTTTAATATAAAGAACACTCCATAAAGCTGGGTATATACTGAGCCATTTCAAGCCGACTCTATGCCAGCCATGTGTCAGCTCATACTGTGCTACTGAATCACTTACAACCATCACGCACGATGCATGTGCTCACACTATAGGGTCCAAGGGTCTAACCTGAGTGCTCAGAGTGAATGAGGTCGGGACGGACTGTGACAAAAATCAGTGGAGTTTCCTTTGAAAAAGTCTCACACACTGAGGTTGAAGTCCAATCCAGTCATATCCTCTCTCTCTATCCCACACACATAAACAGCATCGCCATCCATGTCAGCTGCAGGTCCGCCGGTAGGAATATTTCCTGCTCATTTATTTCCTTTATTATAGCAGGGCTGTGGGGCCATTAGAAAGTCATTCCTGCTGTTGTTATGATGATTTAAGATGCTGTCTGACAGTTTTTTAGGGAAAAAATACCCTAAAGTTGAGGATTCTGCTCGTGGTTCTGCTCTCACAGTGGGAGTGTCTGGAGTCAAACATGTCAGAAATCCATCCAAATAAGTTGGGAGCAGCGGGTTTGGCCATAGTTGGGCGTCGTATTCCTCTGTACACAGCACGACAAAGGATGCAGGAGGCAATTGGAAGTCGGCTCCAATTCCAAGTGAGTCGCGCAACTCAAAAACACTGGCTGAACTGGATGAACTCACACAGTGTACACCCAGCTTGAGGTGCATTTACGTGACAGTCAACTGTGGTTCTATTTCAATGGATAAACTTCATATGAGGGAGAAAAGCTTTTTAAAGTGGACATGATGTGCAAAAATCACTTGTCAGGCTTTTCTAACAAAAATATGTGCCCCTGGCCTGTCCATAGTCCCCTCAAGAATCAGAAAAATCCATTCCCTCCGCCTATCTCTTCCTCCACCTTTCAGTAAATTTGTGCTGAAACAAGGTGTTCTCAGATTTCCCCTGATGATGTAATGTGGAGAGTTAGCCCCGCCCCCAGGTTCGGATGGCCCTCCCCGCTTGGAAGAAGGTTCTGCCCTCTTCTCCTGATCATCTCAGCAGCCAGCTGAGATGCTGGAAAGCTCAGTGGGTTACCCTGCTGACCACAGTCTGGGAGTCTGATGGTTTGAATCCCAGCCAGTGCAGAATCCATGTCCAGTTTGGGCCCTTGGGCAAGGTCCTTAACTTTGGATAAAAATGTCTGCTAAGTGCATCGTAACATTGTAACATCAGGAGATGTTACAATGAGAGGGGTGTGGTCAGGGGTGGAGCCAGACAGATCAGTAACATTTAAAGCCACAGAAACAGCTCGTTCAAAGAAGGGCTCAAACAGAGGGAGTTTTAGACATGCAAAAATCCAATACTGGAATGTTTTTTCAGCAACAAACTTCACAGGCATGTTTTGGGGACCTCTGAGGCCAATCTAAACTTGTCCTAAAAGGGGAAATATATCCCCTTTAAAAGTGGAGTTCCTGGTTAATGCTGCGATCCCAGAATGCTTTAAAAGTAGCTTACAGTTAAAGCAGGAAGTCCCTTTTTAACACTTTTCTCTCTCATTTTGGGGTATTAAAGTTCAAAGAAGCTCCAGCACATGTCTCGTTTTTTGCTGATGTTTACAGAGACACAAAGCCTTTTGGTCTAAGTGATCTTCACCAGGTATGAGAAAAGAATGCAAACAATTTAGTATATATATGAACAAAGAGACTGCCTTGTCCAATCAGGAAACTACTGGGGTTAGTGATCTGGAGCTGGTGAGTTCATCATTGTTCATGGTGAAAAAATGTGATAAAAAATGTTAATGATTAACCGCACTCTGATGCCATCACACAACCGTCTAAAGTAGCTTTGATTGGAACACATTTAAAGATTCTCTGCTCTTATTTTTTTCATAATTGTATAAATTAAATCCATGTTCTACAGATTAACATCCTAGATTGACTAGTAAGTGAACTATCTGTCCTCAGTCTTCATTTCTCCTGTTTCAAAAGCTAAGAAAAAAACCCTTTTGATTCCATTCTGAGACATGTCCTTTCCGAGTGTTTTGTTACTAATCTTTAAATTACCAGTAATACAATGTGGTTAATTGCGATTAATTAATTATAAGCCTATAATTAATTACATTACTTTTTAATTGACTAACAGCAACTCTGTTAAATACTTTACGAGGGACGACCTCTTGACCCCTCATTTCTGACACCCTGACAGTAAACTGTGTGGTTTATGCCTTAAATGGTGGTTGTTAAAGTCACATTTTTCCTTGATTTGACTCCAGTGTATTCTTTTTTTCTTGTGCCAGTATTTTCATATCTTACACTGGGGTTCAACAATATTTTCTACTCTGACGTAAATGCTTTGTGTCTCTGCTGAAAACAGTCCCAGACCTTTTCTACCTCTAAGGAGAGCCAAACAAGCGGACCATGAATGAATACGGCTGTGATTGCAGGCAGCCACCCGTGTCAAATGTGGCCTTCAGATGACTGAAGGTGTGACTCACCAACATTGTTTCCTGTTTTACTGGACGTCTCAAAATGCTGAGCACCGATCTCTGTGAAAGAAAGCCAAAACAGTGAGGTTAAGTGAGGTTGGGATACAGACGTTTGAAGTTCAGTCAATCCTGGAATTTCGACAAATCCCACATGTACAGCGGGTCAATGATTTCTTAATGTCCTTTAATCACATTCAGTACTTTTACTAAGAATTAAATAATGTAGTTATTTTTATATTTGGGCAGTAATATAATCTCAAAAAAGTCAGGAAAACTTGTTTCTTTTCAGCTTAGAGGATTAAACTTTACCCGGTTCGTCAACCAAAGAAAAGCCTGGAGCTTTTTTCCTCAGCAGAACTCAACTTTGTCACAAATACTATTTGATCGGACATATTCAGACCGAGAATAAACCAACATGCTACTAAATGTCTAACAGTTTAATTCACATCACAAACTGTGACACTCGATAGAAGGCCTTCAACTTTCCATCTTTATATTGTTTGAGTTTATTTGTTTTCTTTTCATTTATCTTTCTTTGGACTGTATCCTTATTCTGTCTCCCTTTGTTTGGGTTTTGTTATTCAACTTTTTCTGGTTTTGTCCAAGCACTTTTTAAACTCATGCTTTTAAAAGTTGGGGTTTTCCAAGACATACTGTCCCTTCAGTTAAGACAAAAAAAGTATGCAAAAGACCACAGTTTAAAGACAACTAGGTTGTGGCATCTTTTGACCACTTTTTCTGCCCATTTTTACCACTATTATTGGCCACCTTTCATCAGTTTTTTGCGCAATTTTTGCCACTTTATACCAATTTTGTCACACTTTCACCCCTTTTCATAATTTTTTTTCTACCATTTTTGCCACTTTAAATCCCAATTCACTACATTTTCTGCCACTTTCCATCCCATTTTACCTCCTTTTCCAACCATTTCCACCACTGTTAAGCCTTTTTTTTATCCCTTTCTGCATATAGTTGCATCTGTTGACCCATTTTTGTGAATATTAACAACTTTTGGTGACTTTTTCATACCCATTTTAGCCAATTTTAGACATTTTTTGTCAATTTGAGCAATTACAACTATTTGTTGGCCCCATTTTTGCCACTTGTAACCCCATTTCACAGTTTTTTGCCAGTATTTCCCACTTTTAACAGTTTGCCACTTTTAATCTGCATCTGCAACTTTTAAAATCCCATTTCACCCATTTTTGTTTCTGCTTTAAGAAATGGGGTGTACATTTTTATGAAGGTTATATTCTATGGCATAACTAAAAAGGCAAACTATTTGTTGCTCTGATGAGAGTGGTTAATATTCAGGTTAAAAAAAACTAAAACATGGTTATCACAGCTTAAATGTTCAATGGACAAATGGGCCCCAGCGAGCTCCCCCTTCATATTCGCTTATGGGTGGCCTTGCCTACAGGCAGTTTAGAGTCACCAATCAGCCTAACTAGCATGTCTTTAGACTGTAGGAGGAAGCAGGAGTACCCAGAGAGAACCTAGCCATGCACAGAAAGACATATAAACACCAAACAGAAAAGCCCTGTCCTAAGGGAACAAAACCATAGCCACCATATATTTGTTTATGTAGGAGAGAGTATTTTGATGAAGATTAGGCACATGCATTCACTTGGTCTTTAAGGGCAATGTCAAAATCTGCAGAGAGACCTGCCTCTGACTAGTTAAATGGCGAGACTTTCTGTATTTACATGTCATCCCTTCGTCTAATCTGCACTTATTTAAAACAAACCATGAACAGCATCAGTGTACCAAACTTTAAGAGACTGTGGTTACCTTCAGCAAAGTCCTGAGCATCATGGTAGTCGATCTGTCGAAGGCTCCGATCTCCTACAATCAGGTCATTCTTAGTGCCGACCAGGTAGATCTTACAGTGCTGCAGTAACACACAGACAATGACAAAACAACGTGACTGTGCGACAGAAGATCAATTTGTTTCTCTGGTTTAGAAGTTTGATCTTGGCTGTACATTCCAGGCATTGTACTGGTTCATCCAACAGGACCCTATGGACAAGCACTAGTGGAGAGATGTCAGAGGGAGGGCTGGTATAAATGGGACTTGAACCAGGGACCCTGAAACTCTTTTAAATAGTAGGGCTGTAAAATGATATTTACCGGCAATATTGGCGGTAGATATCGGCCTATATTGGTGGTAATTATCAACTTTTATTGGTGGTAAATATCAGCCTACATGGGCTGTTAACAACCTATATTGTCTTTAAATATTAGCTCATATACGCTGATAATGTTGGACTATATCAGTTATAAATATCAGCCTAAATTGGTGGTAATAATCAACTTTTATTGGTGGTAAATACCAGCCTTCATGGGCTGTTGTTAACAACCTATATTGTCTTTAAATATTAGCCTATAAAGTTGGGCTATATCAGTTGTAAATATCAGCCTATATTGGTGGTAAATATTGGCCTATTTTAGTGGTAATTACCAACCTTTATTGGTGGCAAATATAAGCCTATATGGGCTGTTATTATTAACCTATATTGTCTTTAAATATTATCCTATATAGGCTGATAATGTTGGGCTATATTGGTTGTAAACATCAGCCTATTCTGTCGGTAAATAATACACTATGTGAATGTGGGCCTTTATTGGAGGTTATTATCAGCTTTTATTGGCAGTAAATAACGGCCTATATTTTCAGTTAATAGTGGAATTTATTAGCTGTTATTACAATCCTATAATGGCTTTAAATATTGTCCAATATGCGCTGATAATGTTGGGCTATATCGGCTGTAACTATCAGCCTATTCTGGTGGTAAATATTTGACTATATTGGCTGTTAATATGGGCCTTTATTTGAGGTTATTATCAGCTTTTATTGGCAGTAAATATTGGCATATATTTTTAGTTAGTAGCGTAGTTTATCAGCTGTAATTACAAGCCTATAATGGCTTTAAATATTAGCCTATATACGCTGATAATGTTGGGGTATATCAGTTCTAAAAATAAGCCTTTATTGATAGTGAATATTAGACTATAATGGTGGTAAATATCAGCCTTGATGGGCCGTAAATATTGGCCTAATTTTTCAGATAATATTGGAGTTTATCAGCTTCTAGCATGTGCCTAAATTGTCTTTAAATATTCGCCTATTTAAGCTGAAAATGTTGGGCTATATCAGTTGTAAATATCAGCCTATATTGGTGGTAATTATTAGCTTTTACTGGCAGTAAATATCAGTATATATTGGCCATAAATATAGGCCTTTACTGAAGATAATTATCAGCTTTTATTGGCAGTAAATATCAGCCTATACAGGCAGTAAATATTGGCCTATATTTTCAGTTTATTCTGGAGTTTATCAGCTGTTAATACAAGCCTACATTGGCTTTAAATATTCGCCTATAACAGCTGAAAATGTTGGGCTATATCAGTTGTAAAATCAGCCTATATATTTACAGTAAATATCAGTATATATTGGTTGTAAATATAGGCCTTTATTTGAGGTTATTATCAGCTTTTATTGGCAGTAAATATCACCCTATATTTTCAGTTAATGCTAGAGTCTATCAGGCCTATATCAGTTTTAAATATAGGCCTGTCTCTGCTGGAAATGTTGGCCATTATCGGCTTTAAATATTGATCTACATCAGCTAAAGTCTTTTTCTTTGATCATCTCTTTCCTTAAACTTTTAAGTATAAATTAAGGACTCATATTTTCATTTTGAAGACTTTTAAGGAACAGAGTTTTAGGTTTGAACTATATCTATATCTATATATTGGCATGAACATAGGTATCAACTTAAATTAATTTGTTGATATTGGCAAAAAAAAAAAAAAACAGTATTGGTCATCCCTTGTTTTCATCTTTCCATCTTATGAGTTTGGTTCAAAATTAAATATGAAATTATAGACTACATTTTCATCAGACTGATTCATAACGCAGTGTTTTTATTTTCATATTTTGAGTATTAAGCTTCATCCTGACTCCACCCTTTTGTACTTAATAACAAATTTTGTTGGTTAAATATGACAGTAATAAAAGAGGTAACATGACAAAAAAATTTGGGCGCACTATTCCTGTTTAACTGAGATAAAAATAAATGTTATACAGCTGGTTCTTGTTACTCTTTATGACAAGTTCTATTAAATTTAACTTACTTCCTCACAGTTCTGCAGCTCCTTCACCCAAAAGCGAGCTCTCTGGAAGCTGCTGCTATCAGTCAGATCTGAAAGACAAACAATAAGCGTAACATCCAAGCAGATATTAGAATACACACAAAGCATTGCCTGTTTCTCGGCAGTTTTGTTCTACGGAAATTCCCATGAAAATGTGAGCAGATTACTGACCAAAGCAGACAGGGTATAAAACATAACAAAACTAGCCCAGCTGTTTCAAATCTACACCATGCAACAGAAACAAGAGGATGGGAAACAGTGTGACATGGACATGACATGAGAGTGAGCAATCGAGGGGGAAATGCCATCAGCTATTTCCTAAGTTCCCCAACAAAGTTTCCTTAAGTGGAAAAGAACATGTAGGTAAGGATCATTCATAAATACAGCTTAAAGCTTTAGAATCATACTCAGGTCAGAGCTTTCAGTCCTCTTTAAGAACTCCTTCCTGCTGCTCTGATCATGACCCTCTTCATCTCATGTATCAAAGTGTTCATCTCATCTTTCCTGTTAATGCTGATGCACAGCCTTTATGCAGAGCTTCATCCGCTTTCATGGGAATTCACCTCACTAAATCAAAGTCTGATGTATTCACAAAGCAGCTACACAGTGCTCTCTCTTTTACTTCTAATTTTAAATTTCCTCATACAAATATGGAGAAAGATGGAAGGAGAGATGAGGAGGTAGAGGAGAGCTAGAGAAACAGGAGATAGAGATTTGGTAGATGGATGAATGGATGGAGATTAAGGTTTTCTAAAGTTGTGATTTCAACACCAAGGTTTGAAAATAATGCAATCTCCATTTGGACAGTGATCAACAGTATAGGTTGTTTGCAGTCACATGATCCTGATGACATGAGAAGATGGGGGCAGGAAGTGAAGAACATCAGTTAAAAATCATTAGGAATGGAGGAAATTTTGTATGTTAAAGGTCTATACCAGGGATGTCCAAACTATGGCCCGGGGTCCAAATGCGGCCCATTTTTGAATGGCCCGCAGCAAATTCTAGAGTTAAAATGAAATATGGCCTACATAAAAACATGAAGCTTGTCCTTAATTGTATTGTACGTCTTGTCTTCAGCACAAGGCAGTGCTACCATGTTATATCTGTAAACAAACATTTTGACAAGAAGATATCTTGATTAATAACATTGTGATGGATCCATCCATCCATTTTCTATGCCGCTTATTCCGTTCCGAGTCGCGGGGAGGCTGGAGCCTCTCCCAGCTGTCATCGGGCGAGAGGCGTCCTGATGGATTATCCCAGCAAACAGCAGCACCAATAACTTTTCTGGGACAGAGCCAGTGGTAGCCATGGCTAAACAATGCCCCCTGAAATCTCATTGGCTCCCCAAAATCCTGAAATTACTCTCTATTTGCTCTGCCAGCCATTATCTAGCCATTTAGGCATACTTACCTGCAAAGCATGTTTTAACTTACATTGGATTAGGCTTACTAACTTTAAAATTCTCATGGCAAGGAATATGAAAGTGGCCCCACCATCCTAATATATTTTTGTATGTAGCCCTCTGTGGGAAAAGTTTGGACACCCCTGGTCTATACAGACCTGCACATATCATCAGAAAATGTCTACATACATTTAGTTTGATCCCTTCACTTCACAAAATGTTTTTTTTTCCCCCCACAGGTTAATTCAGTTGCCTGGCATGGAGGCGATCCATATCACACATGACTTAGTCCTGCAGACCTCCTACTACACATCTCACTACATGAAGAGAGCAAGAATCTTGAGGAGTCTTGTACTGAGCAGTACTGTTAAAAAGGCTCACTGTGCCACTTAAACAGCTTTTCTCCCTCATTCTGTGAAATAGTGATTTACTATAAACCTCCTGGGGTAAGCATCTGAGAAATTATGTGTTGCTCAGGAACAAACCTGCTCTTCAAAATGGCTCTTTTGTATAAACTACAGGAGCTGATGCCTGTTTGAGAGCCAGTTTTCTTTTTTTTCCATTTCTTTTTGTTATTTAACACACATTTAAAAATCCAAACTAGTACCAAATGAGGAGTTCTTTGGGAGCCAAAAGACCATTTTTCATTACTGAACTGAGTCAAATGATCCAGATCTCTAAAGCTTCAGCACTTTAATTATTCTCTGCATTTTTTATGATAACCAACTAAGTAGAGTCATTATATCATCCATGTATTTTATCTTAATCTCAATCGCAAATCACAATATTCAGTTCAGTATAATTGCACATTACTACCAAATTGTGCAGCATTAGTTTGAAGTAAGCATTCCACTGAATATGTGGAGATTTCACAGACATGAGATCTAAAAAAAACTTGATCAAATCTTAATTCAGAGGGAAAACAAATATGGAGGCCGATCATCAGCAGGCTGTACTGACAGATGTACTGTTTTGTAGCGAAAAACACAAAACAAGGAAAAGAATTTGGGCGAAATCCTGGCTGAGATGACTGAAAAGACGTGGCGTACACTTTGCAGTGCAGGTTTTGTTGCTCATGTTTATGTTTGTGAGCTGTATAAGTATGCATCATCTGGTTAGCGGCACTTCCTGGTCTTCTCGCTCTCATTAGCTAGTGTGGGTAATCTATCAGAAATCAGATGCTTACACTTCCTGATCTTGAATCATAAATATCAAACATGATTGATATTTACGATTCAAGGAAGGCTCCAACTTGATGGAGAGCGGTAGAGTAATCCTACTGACTCCACATCCTTGAGGATTATGTGGACACTAATCAGTTGCGTCAAGTCTGGAACCCCCTCTGGGCCTAAAATCAAGACAAAATCTTCTAGTGTGTAGCCAGCCTTACAGAGATGGGTAAGGAGAGTGTGTAATCATGTATGTGTACATTTGAACATTGCACTTTGGTGTGATAAAGAAAGAACAGAAACATCCAGCTTCTATCTCAGGTTTATCAGGAAAGATATAAATGTACCGTAGCAGACGATGGCTGCCCGCGCTCCTCTGTAGTAGATCCTGCTCATAGCTTCATAGCGCTCTGATCCCGCTGTGTCCTGATGGAGAGTTAAGAGGAGAGAGAAACTAAGATCCACTGACTGTAAATGAAAAAAGAAGAGACACTAGAGTGCTAACTGCTTTCTGTTTGACTCTATCAGCATCTGTACATAGTCAACATTCCTACAACCCCCATACAGGCTTTAAATGCTCAGTAATCCTCAGAGTGAAAAGATCTGCAGCTCTAAGATCATTTCCCCTCACTGCGAGAAGGAGACAGATTTTTTAACAGTGTCTTTTGGTGCTGATATTAAAACAAATTACTCTCATTTATTTTGGGGGATTTTTTTCCTTTCTGAGACCAGTCAATATCCAGAAAATGTTAAGAGGGAGGTGTGATTCAGAGTCAATATTTATGTACACCTTATACAAACTAAAGGTATCACCATAAAGTATATATCAAATTTATACATATGTGAAGTAGCTGACTTTGTCTAAAACCAACTGTTTTAATTCTAATCAATCTTAAATACTGGCAACTAAAAATTGTTGCAAATTCCCTCATTTACAGTGCAACCACATATTTAAGAAAGCACTATTAAAACAAATAAAGATAAGATGATCATCAGTGTAACAATCACACACAGTGAAGATGTGGTTTTAAGAACATCTATAAAGGCTGATTTCTAGAGCCTAGATACGCAGATATTTACTGCTGATAGAGGCCGATAGATAAAGCTGATAAGAGCTGATATTTATGATGAATATGGGCTAATATTTACTGCTGATATAGACGATATAAGCTGATATATACAGCAAATAAAGGACAGTAATTACATAAGCTGATATTTCCGACAGATTTTTAAAGCTAATATAAGTCGGCATTTACAGCCCATATAGACTGATATCTACCGCTGATATAGGTTGATATCCACAGCTGATATAAGCCAATATCTACAGCTAATAAAGGCTGATAACTACAGCTGATATAGGCCGATATCTACAGCTGATATAGGTCGATATCCACAGCTGATATAGGTCGATATCCACAGCTGATATAAGCCAATATCTACAGCTAATAAAGGCTGATAACTACAGCTGATATAGGCCGATATCTACAGCTGATATAGGCCGATATCTACAGCTGATATAGGCCGATATCTACCACTGATAAAGGCCGATATAGGCCGATATCTACAGCTGATATAGGCCCACATCTACCGCTGATAAAGGTCGATATCTACAGCTGATATAGGCCGATATCTACAGCGCATATAGGCCGATATCTACCACCGATATATACAGCCAACAAAGTCTGATATTTACAGTCAATATATGATGGTATTTACAGCTGATATAAACCAATACATACAGCTATGTAGGCCAATATTTACAGCCATTATAGACCATAATTTACAGCCAGTATAAGCCAATATTTACAGCTGATACACATTTTTGGATCCAGACTCTCCAGAGCTGACAATGAAGCAGCACACAGACTATTTAACGTTAGAGGTACATCAGGACATACTTACCCATATTCCCAGGGTAATCACCTTCTCTCCCACCTGGATTGGTTTGGCAACAAAAGCAGCACCTATAGTCTGTGAAGAGGAGGAAACAGGTGCAGAGAAGAATCAGACACGTGTTTATGGAGATATTGGGAGTCCCAGTAGACTGCAGATACTCTCAGTGCTTCCCTCATAACAGTCATAGAGTAAAACTACAAGTCAACTCACTGGAAAAGCCTTTGTTTAAAGAAAAAAGGAAAGAAAAAGTTGTCTAAACATTTTGGGGGTTTTTTCGTAAGAAAAACTGAGTAATGATGTAACTCTAAGATTGTAATTTTTATTGTAAATAAATAGATATTTATTCAACAGAAATAGAAAACTAACACTAAATCTAATTAAATGGAAAGTGTGTGCAAAAGGGTGAGAAGGTCTAAATACCTTTCTACACCAATGGATCACTAATTGCAGAGTAATTAAATATCATGGTGTGATCTCAAAGAGGACATATGAGGCATGTCTCATGATCTTTAAAATTAACATGTAAAATAATCTAAAATATGCTTGTCGAATGCAAGAGCTACTTAAAGAAACATACCAACACATTACTGCATCTTTGCTTTATAATCAGGTATTTTACGCTTAAGTTGATCACAAACTTGAGTCTCTTTTACCACAGCCTCCCCGAGGGTTAAATATAATAATAATGTCTTTCATCTGAGCAGCGTGCAAAGAGGGAATCAGAAACGGGCTGACATGGAAAGTAGAGTCGAGCAGCTGACACTCACGTTCTGATAGGGGCCGACCAGGAAGCGATGATGAACGTATCTCTCCACCAGGCTGGTCTTCCCCACACTCTCCTTTCCCAGCATCACCACTTTGGCGTCCACACGCATTGCACTCATAGTAACTGGGATAAGAAGAGCACAGGAGGAGACCACAGACACAAACAGGAGGGGAGGGGGTTAGTAATGTAAATGCCGCTCTGTGTGCTGTGGAAAAAAGGACAGTAAATCAACTGCAGTATTGATAATGTCATTTAAGACTTTTTGGCTCTGGTAACTCATTGAGACATAGTTACTCTACTTACAAATCCCCTTACTTCCTCTTCTTATTTGTATTTTGATCATCTACTGTGTCTAAATATGACCAACATATTGCTACACACCAGACAACAAGTGCACAGTCATCTATGTATGGACCTCTTCACTGCACTGTTGCATGGATTTCAAGATTTCATGCTTGTGAAACTAAACTGTTATTACTCCAACTTGAAAGAATACTTTGAAAAGAAAGGTACACGGCTGATTATTGGAAATCCATAGATTGTAAAAAGTCAGGGTCAATACTTGTGGTTTTTTATTCATTCTTTTGGTGCAACACTCCCAAGAAACAACATTTTCTCTCATGTTTGACCACCAAAACAGATCATAGTTTGTCCAGCAGGTCACATCTTCTAACCAGTGATAAATCTCTTCTCTGAATCAGCCATGAAGTGTGCTGAATGCCGAAACAGACACTAAACAATAGAAAAACATCTGCTATTGACATGGGTTGATGCTATAATTACTTGCCAATGGATGTTGATTTAGAAGTATCTATACGACTTAGAAGAAACACTGTATCATAATTAAAAGTTGGAAATTACACTCTGGATCTGTTATTTATGCCAGTTTAAATACCAGTTAGAAATGCATGATAATGGATTTCTGCCAATATCCACAATGCTGATATTCACAAATTTATTTAAGCTGATACTGATATTTAAATGAAGTTAAGACCAAAAACTTCAGTCCTTAAAACACACAATTTTAAGTCTGAGAAAAAACTAATTTACTAGGTTATTACTGACTTTAAAGTGTAAGAATAAAGAAAAAGACTTCAGCTGGTGTAGACCTGTAGGTCCAGCCTTAAACTTCTCTAACTTATTTGTACATTTTGCCAACATTTACAGCTGACATAGGCAGATTTTAATGCCAAAATACTGGTTGTAAACATCAGAAATGTTAATCTGCTGATACGATTACTTTAATTTTAATCATACCAATGTCATGCTGATAATATTGTACATCCCTAATAGTATGCATGCACAAAAGCTTGTAGAATACAAACAATTAGCTTTAATTTGTAGCATTATCTAGCGATTAATTGTTGTTGTTCTCAAGCTTGATATATAATGTAGCCTTTGCCTAATCATCTAATAAATGTAGCTGGGTTAATCCAATCCAATCAGCTTTATTAATATGGCACATTTTTAAAAATGTACAAGTACCAGAGCGCTGCACAGTGAAAACAGCAGAAATAAAACATTACTAAAATAATAAAAGCCCATAAGAACACCATAAAAATATAACAAATAAAGGCTATTAAAACAAAGGGATTTTAAAAAAGGCAAAAGGGTGTTGACCATGCAATTCAGATGCAGCATTAAAAGTCAGTTTAAATGTTTACATGGTTAATGTTTTAATAGTATTATCACAGTTGTCTGTTGGCCTATGAATGTAAAGCAGCATTAATTAGAAAGTTTTTTCTTTAATATTTGATACTTTATAGAGATTGACTTTTGTAATCAAGCCCAACTGTTGCCTAATAATCTAGAAAGTGTAGCTGGGTCAAAGTTATAATAGTTTTACTCGGGCTGTGGGTAGGATTTTCATTGTAAAGTAGCATTAAATACGAATACTCTACTAAAACTTCAACATATAAGAAGAATGCAAGTATGTCTAGTTTAGTCGGACCAACTGTCAAAACAATAAGCTGTGTTAACACTGAAAGCCCAAAAAATAAAATTTTTAGAGGAAAATCAGTCATTAATCTGATAAAATATGATTTTGAACATAAAGCTTCATGGAAGAAGTTGTGTTTTAGAAAAGGGCATTAGCTTTCACTATATGAGCTGACATAACCTGGAATATGAAAGTAAAACTCAAACGTTACATGTTGTTCGTAACCTGATATAATGAAGTTTATACTCTTGGCTTTATCTCCCAACAACACGACTGATTACTCTATTTTGTCTGAATATGACTAACATAAATAACATTACATTTAAAAAAAAATACGAGGTTCACATTTCTGTCATAACTTAGCCAAACATAAACGTTAGCTACTGGTTAATCAGGGTTTGAGATCTCAGCTAAGCTCGCTAACTTAAAATACAAACATTAAAACTCACCTGCTAGCTAGCTTGACTCAACAGATTTCTGTAAACATCTGATCTCCTCGAAGCAGGGGCCAAACGGTGGCTGTCATCCGTGCCTACCAAACCAGTTCTGAAGTACAGACCGTACCAGACTAATAGCTCATCTCTGCTCACCCTCGCTCAGCCGGCTGCTGCTGCTGCTGCTGCTGCGATACAGCGAGGGGCTGCTAGCTAAAATAACGTTACTGCCACTGTTGCGCAACAAAATCCGCCAGTTAAGGTAAATAACAGATGAAGGAAATACAGCAGAGGGCCCTCTGGACTCAAAACAAGTCCATCTCCCCGGCAAAAATTAGTCGACTACAGACGGGGCTGTCAGGCGTCACTGGGGGGGGAATTCTCCATCTGAGCTTTTGTTTGTTTGGGTGGGAACCAAATACGTGACAGAGGCTGTTTCCAGGAGCCGGAAGTGACTGGATTTTATGGAACAACCCCGGATGTTTGGCATCACAATGGTGTTTTTTTTTGTCATTTAGTTTATAACTAAGCAAAATTAGGAATTTGCAGTGAACATCTTGACTAATTATAATCATTAAAATATTTCCAGAATGATTTCGTATATTAAGAGCTTTGAGAATATTTAATATCATTTTTATTTTTCATGTATCCTTTATTTTAGCATGGAGGTCTCTTTTCCAGGGGTGCCCTGTTGGCAGTTTCCCTAACCCAACATCTTTGGATGAATCATCCAAAAATATCCCAATATGAATTCATGTAATATTATGTATTATTCAGATATTATTATAATTGCCAAGAACTGACGCGCTTATGTTGGGAAAGTTGGTGGTTAATATTGATCTTTTTTAGGTAACTCAAAACAGTGAATGTCAAAATGTGATTTTATTTTATAAAACAGATTTTAATGAAAAATAGAAGCTATATTTATTAGTCAATTATGTCTCAAGAAATCAGCAGCTCTATTTCTATTTTATTGGGGGGGGGGGCTGTTGTTTGTTTATTCAAAGTCAAATATAATTATCTTTTTTTTTTTATCCCTTTATTCAGAGAGGGGGAAAGTGAGAGGGACCTAGCTGCAGTCAAGAAGGCCGACATGGGCGTCGCTGTACAAGTCCCAAGCAGAAGTTTCTTCTTCATGTTGGACTCAGCTGCCAGTGTTTGTCAGTCTTTTTCGTGCCTAACCCTAACCCATGGTGTTGGATCTTAAATATATCACCTTCCCCACTGCCCTACCTTGAACCTTACCACTCGGGTTTTAATGCCTAAGCCTAACCTTAGACGTTAGGACTTCCGGTTGAGACTTCCAGTATGGATTGAATGTATGTCAGCCATCTTTTCTGCATCAAAGTACTCTTGGGGAAAGTGGCTAGAGCACTGATCATCAACTGGTGGCCCGGGGGCCAAATCAGGCCCCTCAAAGTTGATGTCTGGCCCCCAGAAGATCATTAAATTCAGAAAGGCAGGAGAAGAAAATGTTGTGGTTTTAAGAGTATCTTTTGGCTTTAAATGTCTACAGCTGTTAAATCCACCCCAAAAAGCAATTACTATTCAAATATTTTTAGAATGACTCAAAATTTGACCTGTTTTTACAGAAATTCACTTGTCAGCCATTATTAGTAAATATTTCAAAAAAATGTGTTAAAACTGGCAAACAAGAACGGATAAAGTGGTGAAAAGAGGTTAAAGAGTGGCAAAAGTTGGCAATAAGTGTCCAAATCGATTGTGGAGTGGCACAAAAGGACAAAAACTTGCAGTAAATGTGTTGGAAAAAAGGTTAAAATGTGACAAACCATTAGCGTTAACCCTCTATGGTGCACAATATGATGCCAAGTGTAAAAAAAAATTTGTGGTGTTTTTTGTCATAAAATAGACTAAATCAACACAATCTAAGAAAAAAATTTAAACCTTTTTTTAAGTGTTTTTTGGGGCGCATTGGCAACACTGCACCATTATGGAATGAACAAGAAAAAACATGATTTAAAATTTGAACAAAAAGGGTTTTTTTAAGCATATTGGAATTGAAAACTGCAACAGGTTGCAATTCATGTTATCTGAACTTTAATTATGACAAAAAATATTTTTAATGTCTATCTTACTGTATTCTGGTGATATTCGTTGTTGTACATTTACCCTCACTGTCCTCATCCTGATCCACATTACTATTCACTTTCCTCATCCTCATTCTCATCGTGATCAATCTCACTGTCCTTGTCCTTGTTTTTATTTCAGTTATCCGATTTCTACTGAAATGCACAATACCAAAAAGTAATGGTATCATTGTGCACTCCATCACAGTACCGTGTTTGCAGTATTCCATAGTGGTGCGGCGTTGCCTCAAGGCAACATGTATATTTTAACAATTTTCCATTATTTATTCATCAAGAATGCAACATTTAACAACTAGAAATTAAACTTTACCCACCAATAATTATGTGTGTTTTTTCCAGCCACAGAAATATCTGGAAAATATATTTTCTTGCAGTTCATTTGCAGCACAATGGCCGAGCTGTTTTGTGTGAGAATGTCTGCACAAAAAGTGTTCAAGATGTCATCCAGAGCGTCATATGACAAGTCAAAACACTTTTATGGGTTACTTAAGGTCCTGTCACTTTATAAAAGTATTCGATCATACTTGGGAATGTATTATGTGAGTGCACAAGGCCAAAAATTGAAATGTTGCCTACAGGCAACACTGCACCATAGGACAAAAGTGGCAAAAATGGTGAAAGAAGTAATGAAAAGTGACAAAAAGTTGCAAAAATGGATAAAGGAGTAGAACAAAAGGGGTAAGACAGGCAAGAAAAGTGGTTTAAAGGGGATAAAGAATGGCAAAAAATGGGTTAAAGAGGCAAACAAGAGCAAAAAGTATCAAAAATGGGTTAAAAGTGGTGAAAAGGTGCAAAAATAGCCAATGGCAAAGTAATGAAAAGGCGAGACAGAAGGTTAAAGAGTGATAAAATAACAAGTAGTGGCAAAAATGGGTTAAAAGTGGCACAAAATGTTGCAGAAATGGCAGAATGCAGCAGTGAAGCAGTGAAGAGTGTGAAACATGAGTTCATATTGGTGCTAAATCCTAATCATGAGGGCCTGTCTCCTTGTAGTCTACGGCAGTGGTTCTCAACCTTTTCAGCCCATGACCCCAAAATAAAGGTGTCAGAGACCGGGGACCCCCACTGTACCTGAAGGTGGTTGAAAACAGCCATGAACATTCAAGAATAGTCATGTGGAGACAAGGCTGTTCATAAAGGGGATAATGGATCCAGCCACACTGGGGGCCAGCAAAACCATGGTCCATTGTAAAGTTAAGCTGTGATATTCATATCTGAAATTTAACCTGAAAAAATAAACACTCTTATCAAAGAATTCTTTTTAATCATTGATGTAGTAAATAGCCTTCTTAAAAATGTAAATCCCCTTTGTTAAAAAAATTATTTAAATGGTTTAAAATTGGTACAATGGATGAGTAAAGGCAAAAACTTGTGGAAAAGGTGGTGAAATTGGATTTTAAAAGTGGCAGAAATGGGTTTGAAGTGGCAAAAATTAGATAAAATGGAAAAAATGGGCATAAATAGTGGTAAAAGGGAGTTAAAAGTGCCTGAAATGGCTTTAAATTTGCAAAAATGGGTGGAAATTTGGTGAAATAGGATGAAAAATTGATATACACAGGCAAAAAGGGTTAACTGAGAAAGAAAAAAATTGCAGATAATGACAAATTGGTTAAACTGGCAAAAATGAGCATATCTAATGGTGAAAAGTGAATAAAATGGGAAAAATTGGGCATAAAATTAAAAAAAAAGGGATTAATAGTAGCAATAATAGGTCAACAGAGGCAACATTAAGTTCAAGTGACAAGAATGAATTTAGAAGTGGCAAAAACAGGCAGAAAAAAAGGGGTGGAAAAGTTTAAAACTGACAGAAATAGGTGTTAAATGGAAAAATGTGTTAAAATTGGTGGAAAAAATGACATAAAGGGGTTAAAATTTGACAAAATAGTTGTGAAGTGGCAACAGTGTAACTTTTTTAAAAAATTGTAGTTTTTTAGGGCATCTGGTGACCCCCTCTAAGTGTCTCGCGACCCCCAAAGGGGTCTCGACCCCAAGGTTGAGAACTAATGGTCTACGGCATTATAAATCAGGATAGATCTCACTGTTAATGCCTAAAAATGTCCTGCGTTTTGAGAGACAATACAAAAAATAATAAAATAATATGATAATCAGCACAAAATATTGATATAATTTTTCTTTATTTGGAAGTCCGGCCCCCAGAGACTCTGGCAAGACTAAACTTGGCCCTTGTGCAAATGTACTTGACCCCTGGGCTAGAGTATGAAATGGGCATGAAAGAGCAGGGGAGAGACATGTGGAAGGGAGCCACAGGCCAGAATTCATAATCAACAAAAGTTTTGTTTTGCTTTGAGGAATAGTATTTCTGTCTTTAATGTTTGTGTCATGGCACTCTTGAAAGCATTACCCTTTAATGTTTAAGGGCAGCGGTTTTTAAAATGTTGTGCTGAGGCACAAAGGTGGGCCTTAAGGCAAGTCTTAGTGTGACATGGGAAATTGTACAACCATAGCTTATTACTACGACTACACAACAACTAAAGATACTGATAGCCTACATAGAATGACTCAGTTTCAACACCTGATATGTTATTTATCTTCTATAGATTATATTCTAATAAGATTTAAGAGACGAATTATGAAGTACATCAAAGAGAAGAGTGTGCTGAGAGCATGACAAAAGTAACAGATATAGAAGTAAATTCCTAAACGGTGATTTATAGGATACTGTAGTACATTTATTTAAGTCACTTGAACATGCACATTGATCGTTTTATCATGTGAAATATGTAGCCCCTGGTTCTTTATCTATTTACACACTCGTCATTTAATTTTCACCTTTCTTGGCTTTATAAATAGTTTTTATAGCCTATTTTTACCTGTTTGCACATTTATTTTATTGTTACTTTTTATGTTTACAAATAGTGCGGTTTATTTCTAATGATGTTGCACACAGAAATTGTGAATTTCCACTAAAGTAAAGTTAATCCTGGCTCTTACAATGCGCTAAAATACACCATACAATATTTAAGCACGGATATGTTCTCAGAAATTGATCACTTTTTGGCACGCAGCTCCTAGAACCTGATTGGTCGAGGCCGTGAACGATGCCCCTGAGACTGCTGCTGTGATTGGTTCGGGTTTCATGAGCACCACCGGTCCCACCCAACTCTCACGCGCACACACACACGGTCGGCCGGAGAGAGCGAGAGAGAGACAGAGAGAGAGAACCCAACATGGCTGAAGCAGAGGGAAGCGAGTTAACTTCTGGAGGAATTTTTCAGGAAATCTTCACCTCTCCGTTGAATTTGACGCTGCTCAGCCTCTGCCTGTTCCTCCTCTACAAAATCTTCCGCGGAGACAAACCGCCGGAGCTCGGCGAGGTGGAACAACAGCTGCCTAAGATGAAAAAGAGGGATTTTACCCTCGCAGAGTTGAAGCCCTACGATGGACTGCAGGACCCCAGGATCCTTATGGCTGTCAATGGGAAAGTGTTCGACGTGACCCGGGGGAAGAAATTCTACGGACCGGGTAGGTGAACGTTACCCGAGCTGACCCTCAACCGAATGTGGTACGACTTGTTCTAACGTCCATCTGCTTTGACGAACGTAACGTCATTAACGGCTGCTTTCGTCAAATGACCGTCACTATACTATATTTACTTTCTGGTGGCATTAAACCGGCATTATTACACAATATAATCAGTTATTTTGTATTTTTTGTCAAGTTTACTTTTGTAACTGGAGGCTTACGCCACACCCCCTCAAGTTTGTTAGCACGGATCCCATTTCACAACAGAGGAGCCTTGAAGCCAGAGATCGTCTATAATGGAAGATGAGTTACTACATACTAAATAAATATACCACATATTAGAGTCAAAGAAAAGCAGGCGAGAAAGTGTAAATCATAAACCTAAGAATAGCTGAGAGAAACCAGGCTCTAATTATACGTTTCTAAATCGCTGATACATGCTTTAGAGTTGGGTGTATTTTGTTTTGCAACAATTGGTCAAGGTCCCACTAAGTTCTTGCGCACTACTTTGCAATGTTATTTTGACTATGAGTGTTAGTGTGTGTTTTTGTGTGTCTGATCATTTCTGCAGGTTCCACTGGTTGTCCTTAAAGCATAGCAACACTGTAAAGCCTATACTACCATTATAACAAGAACAACAGCCTTGGGAAATCATCATTCAAGCCTTTATAGTAGGGATGCACAATATAGAGCTGTGTAATTCTGGAAGTTAAAATCCCATCTATTTTCTTCTTCATGTATTTGATAATTGGTCATATTTTCAAAAATATCCAAGTCAGACTTACCACAAGCTGTCTAGGTGTAAAACAATAGTATGTGCTCATTGTAGAAGGCAAAAGTTTGTAATATATCAACCTCTTTTTAAGAAAAATGTAGTTTGTTTGCAATCTCAGCCAAAACTACTATAGTACTCACTATTCTGGAGTGGGGCAGCCACGTCTCTGATTGGTGGAGTCTCCGTCTATTCACCGTGGAGTCTCCGTCTCACCATCTATTCATGCTGCCATAATATGGAGTAATTTATGTGCAAACTACATTTTTTTAAAGGTGATATATTATGTCACAAATCACTTATTCCAGGCGTTTCTAACAAAAATATGTGCAACTGGCCTGTCCACAATCTCCTCAAGTACCAGAAACGACCCCCCTTCACCTTTGAGAAAATGTGTGCTGAAACAAGGTTTTCAGATTTTCCCCTCATGATGTCATGTGGGGAGTTAGCCCCGCCCCCAGGCTCATTTGACCCTCCCCACTTGAAAGTAAGTTTCACCCTCCTCTCCTGATCTTCCTCTAAGCTGCCAGCTGAAAGATGGAACAAGAGAGCCACATCCCTTAAGCCACATCCATTTCCTGAGAGGGGCGGAGTCAGACAGCTCATTAACATTTAAAGTCACAGACACAAAAACGGCTCAAAAACCTTTACCTTGTCTTAAAGGGGTAAAAACCAAAAACTTGTCTTAAAGAGTAGTTATGTCCCCTATAAGTAATTTGAAATGTGAGCATTAAAATAAAGGTAAGTGTACAAAAATAGCTCATATTTGGTTGAAAAGCTTGATAAAATGTCCTTAACAATGATTAATAGAAATTGTTATGGATTATGAGATGCACAGTCTCTTCATTCTTGGAAAAAAATAGTCTTGTATCTTTGTTGTCTCCGTTTTTAAATGCTGTTTTTGCACCAAATCAAATGTTTTGTGGTCATTAGTATGCAGGTAGTTGTTAAGCTTGGTTTATGCTTTAAAAGCATTGTAATTAAGGACTTAGCTTAATGTCTATGGGGGATTTGAATGGTGAATTTACTTCCAGAACCAGAGCTGCCAAAAAAGTGGACGTGCACTGTTGAGCTCCATTGGACTGCCAACATCCAATATGCTGATATTTGCATGTTGATCTTAACCAATACTGATATTTGAATGCAATTCAGACAGAAAAAATAGTCCTTAAAGCGCACAATTTAAAGTTTGAGAATGAACAAATTTAGAACTTTGTACAGTTGTTTGTAATGAGGTAGAAAAGGGTAGTGTAACGCACTGGACAGTGTTTATTTCAAGATGGTTGTACACATGGAGCTCACAGCCCTACCTGAGTGTATGTCTTGGCTGCAGTCATGCTTTCATGTGAAAAACAGGTGGAAAAAAAGATCACTCTGCACACTCTCACCCAGTCAGATTTCTAGTTTTAGGATACAAAAATAAGGAAACAGTGATTTAAGCAGAACTTCAAATAATTAAAGGAGACAAAAAAAAAAAAAACACTTGTCCGCTGTTATGAGGTTGAACTTATTTAGTTAATTCTGTGTAATAAGAATCTGCTTTGTCATGCTTCCTACAGCATTTTTGTTTTCAAGAAAAAGTGCAGCGTGAGACCTCTGTGTTTTTATCATATCTCAGACTGTTACCTCTGTTGCCTGTAACCTCTGACCAGCATGATCACTCACTGTCATGCAAACTTTCTCACTGCAGGGCATACTCAGGCCTGGAACCTCAGTCTCATATTAAAGCAGACTGTTAAAAAACAGTCCTCCGCTAACAATTCTCAATGTGTTCTAAACATTTTAGGACTTGTGCCTGTTTGAGACTTTCAAACCTGTAATAGTTAGCGCTGGCTAAGCCAAGTTTTTGACTAGATGGAGTTTAAGTTCACAAAAAAAAAAAGACAGAAGATGAACATTTCAGGGTTACAAAGTCAATTTCGGTGACTAAAACTATGACTAAAAATGTTCAACAGCCTTTTTTTTCTTTTCCATGACAAAAACTAGACTAACAAAAATAGATCTTTGATGACTAAAACTGACAAAAAGTAAATTTAGTTTTCATCAAGATGATTAAAACTAGACTAAAATGTAATGTAGTTTTCGTCAGACATTCAAAATCCATGATATTTCTCAACTGTGGGTAAATCTGTGAAAATACAACTCAGCTGTAGCTCTTCTGCCTCTCAGCTGTAGAAAGCAGGGACCCCAGGTCTGGCAGGGCGCGGAGAACACTGCCATGATTTAGTACCAGATTTAGGCAAGAGCATAAATGCTTGAACTAAAAGTTAAGACTAAAATATCAGGACTTTTTATGGACTAAAACTAGACTAAAATGTTCTTGATTTTTGGTTGACTAAAACTAAAAAGGATAGAAATGACGATAAGTGACTAAAACTAAAAGACATTTCATCTAAAGACTAAAATTAAAAATAGCTGCCACAATTAACACTGCAAGGTTAAAAAATCAATGTAAGAGAGGTAAAGAGCTTTCTTTCTGTAAGGAATGTTGAAAGGCTTATAATTTTAAACATAGCCTTTAAACAACACCTTTAAATACCTTTTTTAAATTGGATAAACTTATCATCAAGGAATGAGTTAACATGCCCTTCATGCTACCAGTACACTAAATTAGATTTAACTTCTTGTTAATGCAAAACTTTTAAATCTCCTTCAATCTTCTAATCAAAAATAAAATTTGTCTACAATGTGCAAACAAAACCTTAATAACATTTTGCTGAACTATAGGTCACTTGTTAGCATTTTTGTATTTCCTGTTTTGCCTAAAATGAGTAAATCGTCATTAGGAAACAGAGGCTCTGTACGCTCAGTTTCACATCAGACCACTCTAGAGAGAAACTTCCATTTAAAACAGAAATGTGTTTTGTAGCTCTTGTACCATCGTTGGTGTTTTTACTTTAATGTAACCGTGTATTCTCTGTATGCACTCTTTGCAGAGGGGCCATATGGAGTGTTTGCAGGCAGAGATGCGTCCAGAGGTTTGGCTACATTCAACCTGGAGAAAGACGCTCTGAAAGACGAGTATGATGACCTGTCCGACCTGAACGCCATGCAGCAGGAGAGCCTGTCTGAGTGGGAGTCCCAGTTTACCTGTGAGTTTGTGAAATACACAGGCATCAGTCTTACTGCTTTAGTTCTAGTTATAAAAAAAAGGAAATAGTTTTCCATGTTTCCCCCACTTGCACTACACATTTGTTCATTTTTGGTGAGATGATTCAGTGGGCTCCGTAACACTGGCGATTCCAAAGAAAAGTGGAGCACAAGTCAGTTTTTTCCAGTTTAGTGAGGGGCAAAGGACGAACTAATCTCTCTTCGTGTTATTTATCTGTTTATTATTGACAATATCTTATTGTTTATTTAAAAGGGTCAAAGCACATTAGTGAATATGAGCATAAGAGACGAATATGAACATACCACAGTTAGCAAAACAGCGAATTTAGAGTGCATTCAGAAAGTATTCTGACCCCCTTCTCTGTTTTTTTCTGACTGTAGCATCAGGCTGCAACATGAAAAAAGTGACATTTTTTATTCTTATAAATCTACACAAAGTACCCCATAATGACAAATCAAAAACAGAATTAGAATTTTTTGCAAGTTATGGAAAGTAAAAAAACTAAAACATCACACTGACAAGTATTAAGATCCTTTGCAAAAACATTTGAAATTTGACTCAGGTTCCTCCCATTTCTCTTCATCTTTGCTGAAATGTTTCTACACCTTCCCTGAGGTCCACCTGTGGTAATTAAACTGATTGGACATGATTTGTAAAGGCACACACCTCTCTACAGAAGATGACAATGCATATCAGAGCAAAAACCAAACCATGAGGTCAAAGGAACTGCAGAGCTCAGGGACGGGCACAGATCTGGGGGAGTTAGTTTTTCTTAAATGTCTGCTGGAGAGTTCTTTGTTTTTAAGGCTTGACTCAACATTTTCTCATCTCCTTTCTTTCTCCTCTGTTACAGTTAAGTACGACTACATTGGTAAGCTTCTGAAGCCCGGCGAAGAGCCCACAGAGTACACAGACGACGAAGAAGGGAAGGACAAAAAGTCAGACTAGAACATGAAAAGTGACCAAGAGGGAAACAAAGATAATTGCCTTAATGTTTCTGTGAAGTTTTGATGCCTCCTGTTAGGACCATTTTGACACAAACTTTGTAATGTTTTTGGACCATCATAATACTGGATTTTATAAGTTGACTGAATTGATTGATGTTATTTGAAGGTTAAACGGCATTAACAGTCATCAAGTTCAACATACTGATGTATAGAGGTGTATAGTGTTGTTAGAGTTAGATTAACATGTTCATTAGATTGTATTAGTGACGGACCAGTTCAAATATCAGTGAAGTGACACCCGGTTGTTGCTATCTACAGCTCTGTTGTAAACTTTTTTAAGGCAGTGGCGTATTGCAGGTGTACACATTCCTTCACAAAGGTCGGCTCAGCCCTCATTGGAATTAATCATCTCAGGAAGTAGTCTGATAAAGATTCAAGTAGATAAATGAGTGGGTTCAGAGGACAGGTTTACATGAAAATGATATGATTAATGTTTCTTTTTTATTTTTGTGTAACTATCAAAACTGCATCTGCAGAGCTTGCTGACTGTGCACTAGCCATATCCGAAGAATTTTGGACACTTTTTCTGTCACTTAGTTTTCTGTTCACCGGTTTGTTTAAACTAAAGATTGATGATCACAAAGAAAACATAGAGGGCCAAAAAAGGGCACTACCACTTCTAAGAAAATAACATTTAGGAGTCAAAATTGAGTGTAAAAACAATAACATCAGTCGAATGAAGTAGCAGGAGCTCTTTTTATTATTAAAGTAAAACAAAATTTCTCATTAATCATTTCAAACCACCAGATAGTATAGTTAGCTGACATTGAAAGATTTCTGTGTAGACTTAAAATACTTGTTACTGTGACAGCTTGGATTCGTGCAGATCCCTTAAAGTTCTCAAAATCCTTTCCATTTTTTATGTAGTGCACATAAGATATTTTGCTACAAATTTATACACCTCTTGTAATGAATCCAAATGCACATGGTCACTGCCAATGATGCAATGAAATTCTGGCCGCTCTTTGCACAAGGTTAGACCTATCATGCCTTAACTATGCAGAATTACTTTGATTCTATCAAAACACACAAGACATCATCTGGGCCTCTGTATGTTGAAATGATAGTGTAAAATTTGGGGGCCGACTTGAATCGGTTTTTCAGAACCGATGCTGATCTTGAGTAGTTCAAGAGACTGATAATCAATATTTGGAATCAAGATGCATTTATTAGGATTATCAAAAAAAGAAAACTAAGTAATATCAACAATCTGAGCCCGGCACTATCAGCATGAGAAACGGCACAGAGCAGCAGGTACAAAAGGAAGAGATGCCATACACTCACTGTGTCAGTGGCACCCAGGCTTAAGTGTTGATTGGGTAGTACTCATGACATTTAACCAATCAAATTATGTTGTAGGCAGGACATTCAGTGAGACAGCTGATGGCAGAGCCAGTGGTGGAGCCAGTGGTAGCTGGAGACCAGGGCCCCCTGAAATCTGATTGGCGTCCCTAAAATCATTAAAATGACTGGTTATTTGCCTTGTCAGCCTCTAACTAACCATTTAAACACCCCCACTAACTAGTGTCAGCAGTCACTGATAAACAGCCTTGTTCAAACACTTTTTATTAACCACACCAACCTCATCTACGAGTCAGATTCCTTCTCATTCATTCCCTTTGGTATGAAGTTCTGCCTGCTTAGATTACAGTAGTATGACAATGCCATGTTTGTAATGTTCCACCCCATCAAATATATCTGATTATCACAGCCCCAGCCCAATGAAATTTCACTTTACAGATTTCATTTAAAAGATTTCACTGAAATTACGAAGCAACAAATTGACAATCCAGGCTGTTGTATCTAGAGCGTCATAGTGGTGAATCATTAAAAGTCAAGAATCTAACATTTGACACCATTTTTTTATATATATAATTTTACTTAAAAGACAGTTAACAAGCAAAATAATTATTCTTTGTTCTGTACGTTTCACTTCAGACAAGCTGAATTTCTTTACATTTAGGCTGTGGATCAGGAGAGTTATGTGCAATGTTTGTTTTTTTTTATCAGAAATAAAATAAAATGCAGAAAATAATAGAAAACAGTGATGTAGATTAGTGTTCACTTCTGTATTTTATCACACAGTAGGAAGCGGAGATGTCACCAAATACAAATTTTAAAGAAGATAATCATTCCATTTATCCTTCAGTGGCTTGTTTGACACTAAATCCATCATAAATTAATCATGTATTATGAGGTCAAAATATCTTTGCTAAGTCCTCTGAGGCACAAAACTTTTTTTTATTGAAATGTTTTCTTTACCGAGGTTACAGTCCTGGCTTCTTAGCCTCCATTTGTCTAATCAAAAAGAACACTAATCCTCAAAGGCAATCCTTCTGAGTTTTACCAGGTTCAGCAATATTATACAGTCTTAGGCTGCACTTATTGGACCAGGATTTCCACAAATGTGTCTGTAACATACCGCAGAAACTCTAAGTTCAAGGATTATTTTTTAATCCCTGACATTTATTGAAAGAAGTCTGTGTTTTTAAGACTGTAATAAACTATGATGGGTTTAATCATCTGTTATTTTTTCCACACCAGAGCTATGACTGTATCTTCCATGGAACAGATGTAATGAGGGAACAGTTTCATAATGCTGTAAAAATTCAAACTAAGTGTTATATTACTGTTATTATCCTTAAAAGTTCTTTGATTTTAATAAAGAAAACTATCATATTAAACATGGAAAGTGAGGAGAGTTGCCTAAGTTTTGGAGAGGAATGTTGTCCCATTCTTGTCTGAAGAATTCTAGCTGCTCAACAATCCTGGCTCTTCATTTCCAGATTTTTTTGTTTCATGATGCTCCCAATGTTTTCTATTTGTGAAAGGTCTAGACTGGCCAGTTCAGCACCCAGACTTCACTGTGAAGCCATGCTGTTGTGATGGATATGGTATGTGGTTTAGCATTGTCTTGCTGAAGTAGTCAAGACCTTCCCTGAAAGAGACGTCTGGATGAGAGCAGTGTTGATATAAAACTTCTCTCTATTTTTCAGCATTGGTAGTGTCTTTCCACATCCCTTCCCTGGCCCGCCACCCAGAAATGTCCTGTGGGTGTTATGACATCTGTGCTTCAACCATTCCAGCCATTTGTCGCCCCCTCCCTACTTTTTTGAGCGGTGATGCGGCCATTAAGTTCAAAATGAGCTAAAATTTTTATTTTTCATGAAATGGTAGAAAAGTTCAACATCTAATATGTTTGTGTTCTATTGTGATTAAAATATGGGTTTATGAGATATGCAGACCATAGCCTACTGATTTTGTTTACATTTTATACAGTGCCCTGAATTTTTTGGAACTGTGGTTTATTTCTTATTTAAAAGCAATCTCAAAGAATAAAGAAACATGACAAATACACATGAAAATAAGCAGACTTTATGAAACATGAGTATTAGAAACAGGCAGAATAGGCAGAAATTCAAAAGCATGCATGTCAAAACAACTCCGATGAGAGCTGAGGGTGTTGCTTCACTTGTTGTTGTTATGACCAAATTAAAAATTTTAAAAAGTATGTGTCAGAAGTGGGATTCGAACCCACGCCTCCATTCGGAGACCAGAAGTCCCGTTCGTACGGAAGGACGTTATCCTTGAGTCTGGCGCCTTAGACCACTCGGCCATCCTGACACGATGCAAAATTAACGACGTGAATGAGGTTATATCACCAGCAGTTTATCCGGAAAACACCTTATGTTTTATATATGATATTTTAGTAATGAAATCAATAACACTCGTGTTGTTTTCTGTACATTTTTACACCTTAAAGTTTTGTTTTTTAACCATAAATTCGCTGTTGTTTCCCCAAGTCTGTGCAAGCGCATGCGCATATCACTAGACGTAACTTCCGCTGTGTCTACGTGCAGCGGCCATATTAGCGTTCCATTTCTATCTTCAAGGGTAACTGAAGCGACCCAGGCGAGGCAACATGTACCGGTTCGCTAAAGCTGCTGTAAACATCACAAGTAAGGCAAAGTAGTAATACGAGAAATGCTTATTTTACGTATTTGCTACGGATTATAGTCTTGTACAAGCCTGCGCCAGGATTTACTGGTGTTGATGTGTGACCGCGGTCAGCCTGCTAACATTACTGATGCTAACAGCTAACATGAACTACTGCAGGAAGAGTCGTGTCCTGTCATTAAACACATTTTTTTGACGTTGATCTGAATGACTTTCAGTTTCAACACGATCTGATTATATTTAGAGGGAAACTGACTGAAAGAAGCCTTTTAAAATGGTCTCCGTTTCTTATCGTTATGTTCATGTGTGGAACTGATATGTTAAATTCATGACTTTTATGAGTTAGCTTTATTGTTCTGCTTATTTCCTTGTTGAGTATCAATGTAAACGTCATGCTTTGGGATAATAACATATGGTAGATTCTCCAGATAATGTTCATGTCATACGACCGCGTTATATATGAAGGTAGGGCAGATGAGGACATCCTTGAGTAACTACCGGTATTGTAATATCTATTTTGGAGCACATGGACCCAGAAGTGCTGTTTCTGATTGTACTGACAGATTTAAGAAAGGGTCTAGCTTGGGACACAGCATGTTCCTGCTATGATCAAAAACATAACCTGTTTTGGGGGGATTAGTTACACAGAGACTTACACATACCTTAATTTATATCTAGATAAAATATAACAGCAGCTCAGAATTTTTATGTTGAACTCTTATGATTTTCAAAACCACAAAAAATGTATTTAGAAAAAATTTCTCGGTCCAAAGGGAGTCATACAAAGCCACCCAGTGTCAGCACTGTGCAACTGTATCCACGTCCTTGTTCTCGTTTTTGTCTGAAGGACATCACAGCGCTTTGACACAATAATATTTGATCAGAGTACATTAAACCCTGGCACATGCACAGATCATAACTACAGAGTATTTCTCAGAAAGGGGGTCTTTGTATAATCCATTTCTTTTCTTGAATAATGGCAGGATGTGCTGATAGAGAGAGGGCTGTAAATTCTGATCCATCTTAATTAGGGATGCATAATGTTGGAATTTACCTATATCACAAATGGCATGAATTACATATTAATTTTAGCTGACACTGGTATTGATGATGATTTGTAAATGTAGCTCACACCTAAAATCTGAGTCCTAAAAACATGCAATTTAACGTTTGAGGATGAACATATTAATAAACTTCAGTCCATAAAATACACTTTTATGCCTTTGTGAGGAGACGACTACAACCCGGGCTGCCCACGTACAAGAAGCACAACCTAACCACTCGGTCATCTGCCCTCTATAATTCCCTTTTAAGCATAATCTGCCTACTGATATCATGATGATATATCCTTAATCTTGATAACCCAATCAGTGTCTTTCACTTCTAATGACACTTTACTAAATCTTACCCATCTTCGTGTGACTAAATTCAGTTTCTTCATACTCTTAATTATAAGAAGTCTTGAGGAAGAAAACTACACTAAAGGTCACACTTGCTGAGATTGAATTAATCAGTATAGCGGTTTATGTTTTTCAGTTGAGTCATGAATACTGTTTTTGGCTGTTGTCCAGGTCAGGCCTCCAGACAGGTGAGGCATTCATCCAGCGTCAACCCAGAATTCCACGCCAAGTACGGCAATGGGTTGATGATCGGTGGAGCCGTCTTCTGCACAGCTGTGTGGTCATACGTAAGTAGTGTTGTCCTGCAAACCACAATTCATTCAATGTTTGAACCATTCTATGCATGATTGAAAGCCATTTTCAAGCGAGGAGAAATGGATGCTTCACATCTGTCCAGATTTTTAGCTGTAAAGGATAAAGATGTTAGGGCTGCTTGATTATCAGAAAAATCATAATCATGATTATTTTGATTGGTATTGAGATCACGATGATTAAATACAGTTATTCATTGATTTTACAACATCTGCAAAACATGCACTTATTGAGGTATAGACATCATAGCTTTGAAAAAGGCAATAAATGGCAATAAATTTTTTTACCATATGATAAATCCTATGCACAAAACCCCATGTGGCACAGTAATCATTAAAACATGACAATCTCAATTATCTGCCCAGCACTAAAAGATGTTATACACAGGCAGTAAACATCAAGAAACTTTAAATCGAAGCTGATGTTACAATTAAAGTAGCTTTAATTTGACCCTATATGGCACCTAAATGAAGGTGTTAATGGAGCATTAGAAGACTCTTGATCAGCCATGAAATCCCTGCTTGAAAAGAATTTTCATTAGTCATCATAGTTAACTTGCACTACAAAAAAGTGCACCGTTAAAGAAAATGATTCAGTCAGATATTGACATAAATCAAAGTCAGAAGAGCTAATGTAAATGAGCTTCAAATTCCACATCAACTGTCTAAATAAGAGTGGCCTTTGTCATACTTTGGCTTTACATTTTTGGTTCTCAGTGCCTTATTATATTTTTTGTTTGGCATTTACTAACTAATCCTTGAATGTCTTTGTCTGTTGTTTTACCTCAGCCGAATATTTTCAAATATACAAATTTTGATTTAAGACTGTTTTTTTGCATTTGCTTTTAACTAACACATTTCTGTGTCAGTTGTTGACTTTGATGCCTCCTAGTATTTGGCTTATCTTTGGTGCAAAATAACATTTGAAGCCCCGAAAGTCCAGCAGAGGGTGGCATTGCCTCTGGATAAAAGTATCCTGTCTTTGTGTGCAGGTGCTGACTCAGACTGGCATCACCTGGAATTTCTCACCTGTTGGAAAGGTCATGCCTAAAGAGTGGAGAGAGCCTGAGTCTGAGGAGTGAAGAGCCGCCATGGCAGACCAATATCTCACCTCATAATAAACTCTCTGGTTGTACAGATCAATAACTGTGTGTTCAGACAGTGAATGCTTGTGTTTATCCAAACATGTTACTTTGTCAAAATAAATTAACTATAATTATGTGGATTAATGTGTCTTGTTTTCAGACAGTGCAGCCACCAGTTACCCTGAACAGCTGGAATGTTTCACTAAGTCTTGTTCTCAAGCCCTTATTATGTATTCTGATAATGAGATAATTCTCATTCAGTAATGCAAAAAATTATGAAAGAATGTTGGAATGACCAAAAAAATTTTGCTTTCATACATGTTGGCCATCAATTATTGATTAACAGATAGATTATCTTTTATTTACTTCTGTAGGTTTTCAATAAAAAAGCATTACCTAGGAACTTTTCACCCAACAGTCCTCTTGATTTGGCAAAAAAATGTGTGATCACGTGGTAATGGTATGTGTTTAATGTGATTCAGGTCCATAATTCGTGTGGTTTTTTTCCCAAAATAATGATTAATTGGGTGCTTCAGTGCCCCTTTCAGAACACTTAAGACACTGTGGTGTTTCCCTGCAGCTGCAAGGATGTAAAATAAGTCCACCGCTCAATGTCTCAGTTTAAAAACTCAGTGGAAAGTCAAGTCATCTTCACCTCATGTTATCAAACATTTCTAGTTTTACCCCTTGTTTCCTTTTTAAGCAATAAGTTCATTTTCTGTGGTTAAGGTTAATGGCATGATCTCTGATCAACCTGAAGTTTGCTATTTCAAATTTAAAAGTAGGTCTGAATCCAAATATGAAGTTTTTTTTAAATGAAAACAGGAATTTCACAGTGCATAAAGGGATTTTGATTTAATACATTAGTTTTTAGATTGTGATTAAAAATGTAATCATTTGACAGCTCTAGAAGAAGCCAAACAAAAATGAAATATAAACCTCACCCTCCTTCCCCCTTTAAAATTATTGAAAAGGCTGTGTTTCAACAGCTAAATTATTTTCTAACAGTGAACAACTGCTTTAACATCTTCCAGTCAGGGTTTAGACCACATCACAGCACTGAGACCGTTCTGGTCAAAGTGTTTAATGACATTCGCCTAAACACAGATCATGGCAGAACTTCAGTCTTAGTGATATTGGACCTCAGTGCTGCATTCGACCCAGTCATCCACAATATATTACTCGACCAACTGGAAAACTGGGTGGGACTGTCTGGAACAGTTCTTGATTGGTTTGCATCCTACTTAAAGGACAGGGATTATTTTGTGTCAATAGGTAACTTTAAATCTGAGCAGACCAAAATTACATGTGGAGTCCCCCAAAGCTCCATCCTGGGGCCTCTTCTGTTTAACATCTACATGCTTCCACTTGCTCAGATCATAGAAAACAACAAAATAAATTACCATAACAATGCAGATGACACACAGCTCTACATTTCAATGTCCCCAGGTGACCATGGCCCCATACAAGCACTGGGTAAATGCATGGAACAAATTACTGAATGGATGTGCCATAATTTTCTTCAGTTAAACAGAGATAAAAACTGAGGTAGTTGTTTTTGGATCCAAGGAGGAATCTCTTAAAATCAGCATGCAGCTCCAGTCACTTCAGTTTAAAACCTCAGACCAGGCCAGAAATCTGGGTGTTGTCATGGATTCAGACCTGAATTTCAAAAACCACATAAAAACAATTACAAAGTCAGCTTATGATCACCTCAAGAATATTTCTAGGATTAAAGGACTAATGTCACAGCAGGACCTTGAAAAACTGGTCCATGCATTTATCTTTAGTGGAGTTGACTATTGTAACAGTGTCTTTACTTGTCTGCCTAAAAGTCAATCAGACAGCTGCAGCTGATCCAGAATGCTGCAGCACAAGTCCTCACTAAGACCAAGAGAGTTGACCACATCACTCCTGTTCTGAGGTCTCTACACTGGCTCCCTGTCTCTCAGAGAATAGACTTTAAGATCCTCCTGTTAGCTTATAAAGCTCTGAATGGTTTAGGCCCAAAATACATCAGAGACCTTCTAGTCCAGTATGAACCATCCAGACTGCTCAGGTCATCTGGTGCAGGTCTGCTCTGTGTCCCTAGAGTCAGAACCAAACATGGAGAATCAGCGTTCAGTAACTATGCTCCATATATCTGGAACAAACTCCCAGAAAACATCAGGTCTGCTGAAAGTCTGAGCTCTTTTAAATCAAGGTTGAAGACACACTTGTTCACTGCTGCCTTTGACTAAAAACTTTTATCACTTTTCAAATTTTCTATTTCCACTCAAACTCTGCACTGTGCCTTTTATATGTGTGTTTTTATCTTTTTTGGGTTTTATGTGCTGTTTTTGTCACCTTTTACATTCTTCTTTTAAATTGTTTTAAGTTAAGAGCTTGGAGCTCAGATAAGGATCTGGTATTGGCCAGTAACGTGAAACTGTCTGGGACAGAATTCGGTCTCAGGGTTGAGAGGAACCCAGGTTTTTATCTTTTGTGGATCTTATTTGCCGTTTTTAATCACCTTTTACATGTTTCGTTTAAAAATTTCCCATTGTGTTTCTTTTTTTCCCTTTGTCAATGTATTTTAATGTCCTGTGCGAAGCACTTTGAATTGCCTTGTTGCTGAAATGTGCTATACAAACAAACTTGTCTTGCCTTGCCTTTAATATATGATACTTGACATGAATACAAGTACTCACATCTGTACATACAGTGTATCAGTCCATATGTAATTGAAAGGCAAAACAGAAAGAAAAATGTTGGCAAGATGGTTTAAAATAGGCCTAAATTTCTGGCAGACATGGGATTTTCAGCTTTATGGGGTTTTTTTTTAATACAAGCAGACACTGTGGGAGCCAGACTTTCAGATGAACTAGACCAGATAGATATATGATAACGAGACTAAAAGTAAAAATGTAGAAATAACTAAAATGTAACTAAAACTGAAAGACATTTCATCCCAAGACTAAAATTAAAAAATAGCTGCCAAAATTAACAATGAATCTCAGGCAGGGAAAATTGCACTTTCCAAGAGGCTGAAATGGACAGTTAACAAAAAGCTGCAGATTTAAGTAGGACTTGAATGATGAGTCTGTTTATTATGCATCATATTTACTAATGATGGCTGACAGGTGGATTTCTGAATAAATGGGTCAAACGTAAATTATTCCTGGTGAAATTGTTTGATTATTGATAGCTTTGGGGGATGATTTAATAGCTATATGGATGTAAAGACAAAATATGCCCAAAAACAATATGTTTTCTTGCTTCAATAGTCATCTGGGGGCCGGGTGGGAGGCTTTGGGGGTTCCCAGGTCGCCAGTTGGAGAACATACTTGAGAAAGTACAATTTTCCTCTAAATTGTACTTGAAGAGAGAACTTGTGTTATTATTTGACAAAGGAATTAACTTTCAAGATGTTCTAAATAGTTTTCTCCCCTTGACCACTGAGTAGCATTAAGCTGTATTCAAATATAGCGATAATTGTTCATATCAATGAAGTTGAGCCTGTCGAGCTGGGTGAAGTCATCATGCACTGTACTTATCAAAGGGTAAGATTCCGGAGTCATGACAACAGACAACTACCTCATCCAATGGAACGCGACCCTTTGTCCTCTTTGTAGCCAATCAGAAGAGGGAGGTGTGCTCCGTCCCGCCTACAGGGGTGTTCCTCCGCGCTGCGCTAAGGTCACTGCTGTCATTCGGTAGCTAACCAGCCGAAGGAAGTGGAGGAGACCCAGCGAGGAAGGTGCAGGAAAGACCCAACGAAACCGGCAACATGTCTCTGTCCAACAAACTCACCCTGGACAAGGTGGACGTCAAGGGGAAGAGAGTCATTATGAGGTGAGCGTTCTGGTTAGCTGACACGGCTAACTTGAAATATTAGCCGTTAGTCAGCAGCCTGACATTTGAGAGACGTTCTGTTCCACAAACATAATGTTACTCTTATTCATTCCCTATTAGGTCCATTCATAGTGTTAACTAAAGGTAAAAATGTGATTATTTTAATGATAAGTGTGAGTCAGCACGGACTATTGAGAAAGGACAGGAAGTGAACTGTTGGCTGTCACGTTTTCCAGTCATGTTACGTGCCTGTGGAGAGATGCAGCATGGATGCAACAGTCTGCATCCGAGATGGTCTCATTCAGTCCTTTAACCTTCTTAGACAGGAGCGTGTCATCATTGTAAGATTCCGTCCTTTTGTGTTGAATAAAGGTTGAATTGTGACTCTCTGTATTGCTAATTTGAGGAAGTTCAGTCGTCATTTAGTATGCTCTTTTCTAGGTATTAATTCAGTTATGTAATCTATTAATTTAGCCCTCAAATCAATTAAAAGTACAAAATGATCGTTCGCTAAGTGTCCTAAGTCACTAACAAAGATAAAACTATGTAAAAATGTGAATATAAGAGATGATACGGGCTTTTTGTGTTGTATATTAGTAATTTGAGTTATAAAAATGCTGCAATATCATCTAAAAAACAGACAGCTTCCACTTATTTCTGTTGCTTGTTTTGTCCGTCCAAAAATCTATCATTAATAATAATAATTATTAATAGTAAATAATTTGTAGGTTTATTCGTTTAAAACAGGAATTATTTACTTTATGTGAAGTTCAGCTACTATAGCAGATGTGAAGGTGGGCAAAAAGCTTCTTTAGTGCCTTGCTCAATGGTCTAGCAGTCCACAGTGCAGGTTTTAATCCACTAAAGTACAATCTCTTTAGCTGGAAGGACGTCCTGCACCCGCAGAAGTCATTTCTTAGCAATGGAAAAGTCTTTGAAATACAGCACAGTTATTTTATTGTTGCAAAGTGTTGCCGTTTACTTGCTCTCACACTAGAAAGGCTGGAAGTGTACTTGAAACTGACACCCTATGTGGAAATGTCAGAGAGCCATTCTGGTTTGCTCCACATCGTGATGCAATGACAGGCAGCATAGGACAAGGTTCACAGGCAGCAGCGCCCCAGCTCACTCTGTTTAGAGCTAAAAGGTCAACTTTGCTCCAAGTGGCGTCACTGTAGTGTCAATGTGGAGTCTAAGGTTGTCACAAGTTTTTTATTCAGTGACTTTTTCAATGCCAGATGTCTCAAAACACTATTTGTATAGACTTCAGAGTATTGAAAAGTGTAAAAGCTTTAAAGTTAAACAGGTCTTCATTGTATTTCAACCCAGAGCTTCAGCAAGTACAAGCGAGAGACACTGAGATCCAGTCAGATTCACAGTTTGGCAACTACTGAACTGATGTTATGTCTCTTACAAACATGTGGATAGCAGGGGAGGTCAGACAGTCTAAAGAGATCAGAATTGTTAGATTTTACTGTGATCATATGGAAAGTTAAAACTCAGGTATCATGACAGCTCTAGGCTTAGAACTAGGCAGTACGTTACCTTATATCACTCCTCAGGCCTGTCATAGCATGCAGACAGTCTGTGTTGTTATTTCCAGCCTCAGACAGAGCAGAGGATTGTCTTTTGTGGGGTGTTGGTCTAGAATTTAAAAGAGAAAAGGCAGGATGTTGCTGTAGAGACCTGACAGAAAATTGCCTGGCTGCCAAATCAACCAGGAAGTGACTTCCCAAAGAGGCGTAACCCTTCATGCTAGCATGTGGCTCACTGCGAGATTTCAGGGTTACTGTACATTTGTGCATCAGACAGAAAGTTGATCGCAAAATAAAGAGCCAAGTAAACAATTTCTCTTCCGGGATCATTGATACATATCAATAACAGTGAGGGGTTTCATGATTTGAAAGCCTTTTCCTCCACTTATACTTATAAATGAATTATTATTGTAGTTGAGAATATAAGAGGACACTGTGAGTGCAAACAGGGGTCAGACTGCAGCCACAGCACTGTTTTCCCTGTCAGTTAATCTAACAGTTACTTTACTGGTGAGTGATTGTTTGTTTTACAATACAGACTGGCAACCAGTCCAGGGTGTACCCTGCCTCTCACCCAATGACTACTGGGAATGCCTCCAGCCCGCCGTGACCCTGAATGGGATTAGCAGTGTAGATAATGAATGAATGAATGAATGGATGGGTGGAGAAATATTGGATCAGTGACCCTAAAGCCGTAAATGGTGCTCTCATTTTTCTCTTCTTTTTAAAAAGTTATAATACATGTGCATTCAAGAAGCTCTGAATATTAATTTTAACTCTGAAATTGATAATACTTTGCTATCAGTGAAAGTTTGAACATTTTTCCCGAATCAGAGCAGCCTCTTGTTAAACTTAAAAAATAAATATAGGATACAAAGATACACACTTTTATCAGTATTACCCAAGATAATATGATAAAATATGGTGATTTAGGCCATTAATGGTTCTTTAATGTAAGATTAGGCTTCATATAATGTTTATATAAAACAGATGTTTAAGGAGAAATCAAAACTGTTGATGCCTTTCATAGAGATGCATGATCAGCATGCAGCAAATAGTAGCTCCAAAGTTCACTGTTAGTATCTGCAGATATGAAAAATTCTGCCAATATTTACAACCATATATGAGCTGTAAATATCAGCTATGGATTGTGGACTTTTTTGCAGAACCAGCAAACTTGCATCAGCTGAATTCTGTTCACCGTCATTCCTTAAATTTTAAAGTCTGTTTAGGTATGAATTACATTTATATGTCACAAAATATTGGCAAAAACTAAAATAAATGTGCAAATATCAGCATAACAGATCTGCAAAAAACAATATATAGTGCATCTCTACTTTCATACAGTGTTTTTAGTCTAATATAAGTTTACAGTAGCTAATCTAACAGCTGTGATGTATATGTCTTCATATATCATTTACTGTTTCCAGTAAAAGCTTTCCTCTCTTTGTTCATGCCTTCTGGCTCTAAACGATTCAGCAAAAACTTATAATGCCCTTCACATAGACAGTACAGAGCAGAAACAGACGAAACAACACAAAAGCAACAAACTCCTGCAGCTTTTGGATGAATGAGCGTTGTCTCTGTGTACAGTAGCCGTTAAGCCGCCGGACTGCTGACTGCAGGGTTTCTGATTAACACAATGGCCGGCTGTTATTATGGCACACATTGTTGTTACGGCAGAGCGTGTCGTGTGTGTTCAGTCTGTCTGTGTGTGCAGACTGATCATGTGTATCAGTGCATCAGGGTCTCAGTCAGAGAGGAGGGAGGGGAGGGGAGTGGATTATGTAACTGGAGTACGAGGGATGCAGCATGTTCTCTGGAGCTGCAGAGCGTGCAGAGCGTGCATCGCTGCATGTGAGACCTGCTCACCGGGCAGGGCAATGCAAAGGCATGATGCAGGCCTTATAGTGCCCTCATCTGAAAATATGTGGGTGGTTCCGGCACAAAATAGATGTATAAGTACAATAAGCAATGCAGAAAAACAACTGTGGAGAGATGGAAACCTTCAGTGGATTCTGATTTTTTTCCTTTTTTTTTTTAACACTTCACTTACCTACTGATGATCTAGCAGTCAGGTCATGCTCCATGTGTGCTGGCAGTCTAAGTTTAAGCCCAGCATGTGTCTCCTTTCCTGCATGTCTTTCCCCACTCTCTCATCCCTGTGTCTGACTCCATAAATAAATGTATAATAAAATCCCAGAAAGACATCTTCATCATCTTCATTTTGTATGTAGAGTTTATAGTTGGAACACTCCAATTTCTGTTGAATTTTATCAAGCTAAATGGCATGATCTAAATGTTTAATAATGACCTGGAAAATAACAGGCGTGGAAGTTCTTGACACGGAAAATGTGTTCATAACAAAGCCAGAAAATTCTTTAAAAATGCAATAAAACATTTTTATTGGTCTGTTTCCGTCTCTTGATCAAGTTTCTTCTCTTTCAGGGTTGACTTCAACGTTCCAATGAAGGACAAGCAGATCACAAACAACCAGAGGTAACACTCCTCTTATTTCTGTCCTTTAGATGCTCAGCATGTGAAAGATACACTAGCAACCAAAACATCACAATATGTCGAGTACAGACGAGTGCTGCCCAGCTTGTTTACTTCTTGTTTTATATCAAGGACCCTGTTTAATAAAAACAGCATGTTATGAGGTGTATTTACTTAACAGAAAACCAATGTTTTGTTGTCATTAATAATTTCTAATAATGAGGGGGGAACACACTGAACCAGGCACTTCCTGATTCCCTTTGGAAGTGGCCCCAGAATGCACATGTGGAAGTACAGTTGTGTCGCTTCCAGCAAAAGGCAGAAGTGCCTTATCAAGTGCATGTTTCCATCATTATTAGAAATTTCTGAATGAAAACAAAACGTTGGTTTTCTGTTTAGTAAATATGCCTAATGAGGTGCCATTTCTATCGAACAGAATCCTCAGTTTAAAGCAGGAAGTAGTATTGAGAAGGAGGCAACAAAGGTGGGCAACACTGAGCAGTGCTGTCTCAACTCTGTGGAAGTGCAGAGTGTGTGTGTGTGGGAGGGGGGTGTCCATGTTACAGAGGTGAGTTTGGGTGATTGTGAACTGATGGAAGCTTCCATATAAAGACATTGTTACAATTAAGAAAAATATATATGAAAATTAAGATTTTCTCTGTCTTTGAAAATTGTAGGAAATATATGAGATATTATAATATGTCAAATAAATGGTTACTTTTGAAATTAATATAGATATTTTAGTGTTTAAATTATGCATACTGTATCTTTAAAGGCTTAATATATGATATTTTATTACTGAAACAGCAAAAATGAAATATACCTTTTGTAAATTGTTCTTCTAAGGAGCCAAACTCCCTTTGAGTTTGTTGTTCTCAGCTCTGTGTTCACGCTGATGAGACTGTGCTTCCTTCAGAGGCTCGAACATGTTTTTTCCTTTAATTGACTGCTTACTGTCCAACTATTAGCTCTGCCACCACACAGGGAAAAGAGATGGCCCTGGCTTCTGAGGAAGTCGTTTCTGGGGGCATGATCAGAATCAGAATCTTTATTGTCATTGTACACAAGTACAATGAAATTGTGCGCAGTTCCGTTCAGTGCAATTATCATTTATTATTGCAACTGCGCTGGGATATGTGCCATTTTTCACTCTGTTAGTTTTGGCTTTTATTGTCCTGAACCATCTTCCTGAGGGTAGCAGTTGGAACAGGTGATGTGCTGGGTGGGATGAGTCCATGATAATAACGAAAAGAAAACCAAAAGACTCTCCAAACCAAGGAAGAGATTTTCTTTGGCAAAAAAAGGAATGTGCATCTTCAATTAAAACAGATCACAGAAACATGTTTTCATGTTACATGTTACATGTTACAGGTGAAGGAGGGGAGGGAGGAGCTGAGGGATGAAGGAAAAGGGAGTGAAAAGGCATGTTTGTGTTCATTCATTTTCAGGGTCAAAGCAGCCATTCCCAGCATCCAGCACTGCCTGGACAATGGGGCCAAATCTGTGGTCCTGATGAGCCATCTGGGCCGCCCTGACGGAAACTTCATGCCAGAGAAATACTCCCTGGAGCCCGTCGCTGCTGAGCTCAAGAGCCTGCTGGGGAAGTGAGTGGACACTGATGATTTACCATTTTTAAACACATTTAGTATTTTTGTAAAGCAGAGGCATCAATTATAAAGCTCTTAAGATGTTTGATTTAGAAAATTAAAGTCCTGCTTCTTTCAGGTAATAAACAGCAACCAGATTACAATTTTAGTTTACAGCAGACAGGAATAACTGAAGTTTCTGCTTGTTCCTTTAACCCCTGACAGAAATTAAGCAAATATTTGCTCACAAAGAGAACTGAAAATTTCTGTTTCAGAGGTGGCAACCATCAGAAAAGAGTCGATCCAAATAAGAGTCAAAGCTGAATCATCTCATTGTTGTTTCTGTTGTTGTTTCTTGTCATTAGAAGACAGAGCTAATTCTGTTAAGATTATAATCTGATCAGTCCATCAGAGATCCTTATCGGTCCTCTGACTCTGCAGGGACGTCACCTTCCTGAAGGACTGCGTGGGTCCGGAGGTGGAAGCCGCCTGTGCTGATCCCGCCACCGGATCCGTCATCCTGCTGGAGAACCTCCGCTTCCACGTGGCCGAGGAGGGGAAGGGCAAGGATGCCTCTGGAAACAAGGTGAGTCTCCCAGCAGTCTGGCTGAGGACACAGCTAAAGATCTGCAGTCCTGAAAGAATAGACCCTCCTCTAGCTATGGGACAGAGAGCAGCAAGCTCTGTTCATTAGAGTTTCTTAAAGCTGGGTCATGCAGAGTCACTGCAGCTGCAGAGTCCTTCTGAAAAAGCTGAGTCACCGCCTGATGACGTCACCATCAGGAATGCTGCAGACTCATATTGCATCATGTTTACTCAGCGTCCCATTTTTATTGGTTGTCTGATAGCTAGGTAGTTTTAAACAAAATTCAAAGACCTGAATGTCAAATCAAGGTGACGTAAGGTGTGCTGCTGCTGTATTCTTACATTTTCTGCTTTTTATAAGTGTCCAGATTTACTGCTCACTGAAGAGGGAACTGATGAGAATTAAAAACATAGGAAGAAGTGTATGACGGAGAAATTCAGCCTCAAATATTCTACACTTAAGACCCAATGCTGTCTTTAAAAAGCTCTCTAAAATCCAAATATTAGTCAGAAATTATCTCCAGAAACCTGAGGGCTTCCTCAAAATCTGCACAGAATTTCAACATTTACTAAAGTCTTTATTTCACAGCCTTTGTAGCAGATTGAGACATCTCATAAGCAACATCTGAAAGCTTTAACCCTTGGCTTTTACTGAAAATAACTATTGTTCTAAAGAAGCAGTACTCTAGAGCCACATGGGGCTCTTTTGTGACAAGTTGTGGCTCTTTTAGGTCAAAAATGGCTTCAAAAATATACAAAATGAAAAAGGGAGCTTTGTTAGCAAAAATGATCAATCAGTCCGTTCACCACATATTGAGAGCTGGTCCCAGTAAAATAACCAGCCATTGCTATTGAACATATTGCTGGCTTGGGCCAAAACCTTGTATCTCCATTTTCCATTATTTTAACCTTCTTTTTTTTTTTACAAATCAGTGCAATTGGTCACCCTTTACATCTGTCAGTGGGTTTTTAACAAATTTCAAAGCAATAAAAGGTGACTATGACTCTCTGTGTTAAATTAATTAAGAAATATAACATTTTTCCATTCCTTGAAAAGTTGTAACTCTGGAGATGTGAGGTTTTGGCTTGACACCAGCAATATGAAAGAGCTAGAAGGAGCAAGAAAGAGAGAAATCCATTGTTATGTCTTCCCAGTAGTTGGGTGTTGAGTTTTATGAACTGCTGGCTCATATTTTAAGAGTGGAAACACAAATACAACGCTATAGAAGGAGGCCAGGTGACAAACGGCGTAATTTTGGCTCTTCTAGAAAAATGTTTCATTAATTTGGGTTTGAATGTGTGATTTTTTTTTTAAAGTTTAAATACATTGAACTGTGCTGTAAGATGCATAGAGAAAACAGAGACATGGCAGTGTCTGCTCTACTAGGATTCCTCTTTGCCCTCTCGTCACTCTCGTAACTAAGCAAAACGTATAAATGAAGCCTAAACAGCTCTCACACACACAATATATTCTCACAATCAGTCATAGTTCAGGCTGAGTTCACCAGAATAAAGATAAACCTAAGTAAATAAAAGCTTTTGTTCAACAATCAAATTCTCCTATAGTGGAGGAGAGATCGGATATGTGAAGAAATCAGCATTGGTGAATACAACAACCTTCAGCATAGGTGAATACAACAACCTGCTGTCGTTCTGTTTACCATTCCTGCCCTAGAAAACTAACAATGGATGTTGTCAAACCTCCCTTTCATCCACAAACACACCAGTTTCCCTGTCAAAAAGTTCACTTTCTTCAACTTCCCTCTGGTAGTCGTCTTGATTATTCGTGAGGAGCGTTGCATCGATTGTTTAAGGCTGAATGTAGGTGTGTAAAGGATGGAAAAGGAGGCTGATCTAAGTGCAGGCATTTCCTGCATAACTTGAAAAGGTGTGTGCACAACGTCTTCTAAATCTAAATAAAGTTTTAGTTCACAAACAATGTTAGTTTGGATTCTACAAACTGTTTTATTAATGAGACTCCAGGTGGCTGTGTGTGTGTAAAGACACTAAATAAAACCACTTTACATGGAGAAGAAATGTAATATAGGAATATATTCCTAGACAACATAGATCTAAATCATTATTATGATGTCACTTGAAAAGTTAGCTGGAAATGTTTTTTATATAGTGAATAACCTCTGATAATGAAATCTTTAATGCAGCATGTCTACTTTAATGCTTTCTGAGGCCAACAAGGAAAAACCTTCTGACTAATGGACATTTATTCATTCCCTGATTGTTCTGAGAGTCAGATGTTCTTATAAAACTGCTCGTACAAGAGAAGGCTTCATTTGCAGACACTGTGTGAGCGTCCGTCTCTGCAGTGGATCAGCGGCTCTGACCTGCTGACATTTATTCTGAAGGTCAGCAGGGTAGTCCCGCCTGGACGTGTTGCTTTTCCTGTCCTGAGAGGCCTGGTTGGTATGCTGTGTGTGGGAGGGTTTGTTACTACTGTACTACTGCACTGCATCAGACAGGAACCTTTCTAATTTCAGTTTATTTTACTGATATTTCTGAAGCTTTGGAAAGTTTAGCAGGAGAATTTCAATGTTGGTCAACTTCTATGTGACAGAACTTAGAATTAAGCAATTATCCAACTTCTGATTTTGTCTGACATTGATATTAAACATTTACAAGACTTTTTACTCATAATTGACTTTGTATGATCCCGTTCATAGAAGAGTTAAATTTAGAAAGCAATAATAAAGCGTGCAGCACCTGTCTGACATTTGAACAGCACTGGGGAACTCTCTTGACCTTTTTCTGCCCTCCAGTCACACAGTCACAACCTTCACCTGTTAAAGTGCAGCATAAACCTGATCCACCATGACTTACTGATTGAACATTTACTCTAGCAGATGCACAGTAAGAAACTAAACTTTTAAGGTTGTAGACAGAACTAATCACCCAAAAAATGTTCAGTTATTTGTTTTTTAGGTGCCCTCTATGGAGTTCTTATCCTATTTTACCCTGTTTGTGATCAGTGATTCAGTGGCATCCCGCTCATGTTTGGGGAAAAACATAAATGGGAATAAAACACACATGATTTCAACATTTCTTATAGCAATTTTGTTGATATTCATTTGTATGTCCTCTGTGTTAGGCTTGTATGTAGGTGTCAAAATATGTACAAAAAAGTGGGTTTTCTTCGGACTTTCTTCAGTAGCAGTCCAGTCCACTTTATCTATATGTTTATTTATTATGTTTTATAAACATTAAAGTTTACTGAAGTGCTGCACAGTAAAAACAGAGAAATAGAGCAAAAACACAGCAGAAATGAAAACACTAGGAGGAAAGAAATAAAAGCCAATAAGAACACCAAAAAAAAACAATAAATTAAATAGAAACACTTAAAAAAATACCCCCCCCCCAACAAAAAAACTAAAAGCCATAAAAACACAGGATAAAGAAATTAAAAAACATAATAGGACAGAGATCACACAACTCTCATGCTGAATTAAAAGCCAAAGGGCGGGGTGGGGGGGTTGGACATTGAAGAGGTCAGAAATATACTTAAGTGCAGATCCGTTTAAAGATTTAAAAACAAACAATAACATTTTTAAATGAATTCTAAAATTAAACAGGGAGACTATAAGGTGTATAAACCCCCTGGCAGGTTGCTAATACATTTGTTAGGTCTGTTAGTTTATGTTAATGAGAGCACTGAGAGCTGAAAGCAGGTTAATGGGTGGGTCTGTGTAAATATTGAGCTGGGCCAACTAGACCAGTCCGCCTTTTGGATATTTTCCCCCAACAAATAATCCTTGATGCAGAAAATTGGTGTTTTAAGGGAAAAAGGTGAGAGCATGCAGCTTTAAGTCTGCATTCAGGATGATAAATGACAGGTTCATCTGCTCCTCTCTGCAGTGGAATCAGTAAATCCAATGTTCCTGTGGATCTTCGAAACATTCCAGACCGGACTTTTGAAATCTTAGACCATTTTAAGTATTAAAAAAATCTTATTTTTACGATGAGAGGTAAGAAATTTTTAGATGACATATTCAAAAAGACATGTCTTTATAAAAATTCTTCCAGCCAACATTTTACAGGTTTTTTTTTTTTAGTATATTTATGTGACGATTAATAGCATTTACGACTGTGCAGCCTGTACATGTCTGTCTGTGAGAGAGTTCATAGAAATTCTTTAAGCTTTACTGACATATCAGTAAAATTATTCAAAACAATAAGAAAATATGCATTGAACCACATAAAGAGGACTCTTTGTTGCTGAAGGCCTCCCAGAAAACACCAGAAACAAATTGTAGTAGCAATGTGACAGCTTTAAAGTCTTAAGAAATCTTAAAGTTGATTTTTATGTCTGACAAATAAGGCTTGAAATCAGGGCATGGTACGTAAAGAGGTTCCTGTTTTGGGTTTGAGTCTTACACCTAAACATTGCTGCATGTTTCCCCCGACCCTCGTTTCTCAGTCTCCTGTCTAACAAAAGACAGTAGTGACCGATAAAGTTTTGTCAGGTTGAAAATGAAAATATCTTTGATTAATAAATGCTTTCAACTGGAAGTGTTCGTGCTGCTTTTTAGTAATGGTCAATAAAGAAACAATCTTCTGGGAGGCACATGAAAGAAAAGCAGAAAACTCCATCCATCTCTTTCCGCTCTTACTCTTACATGTTTTTTGTTTTGTTCCCCTCAGACCAAAGCTTCCCAGGAGCAGATCGACTCCTTCAGGGCATCTCTGTCCAAACTGGGAGACATTTACGTCAACGATGCTTTCGGCACGGCTCACAGAGCCCACAGGTGAGCAGGCTGTCTGGATCAAATGGTGAATGATGCACAAAAACAGAAGCTACATATGATATCTCATTTATTTCTCATTTATTTGGGTCCATTAGCCGCAGGAGTCAACCACAACTCAGTGTTCATACAGAGCATATTCACTTAAAACTCTTTCCCACATTGATAAATCACAGAACCACAGTGACAAAATCACACCATCATCCAAGTTGGTAAAATAGTGTACTGACCGTGTTTTGTATAAAATGACAAAAACACAACAACATTTGCGATAGCAAAAATTAAGCTTAAATGAACAAAAATGAGAAAAACCTGCTGTTTTTTTAAACAGTTTTCTCTGCCTTCCTCACCTCTCTTAGCTCCATGGTGGGAGTGAACCTTCCTCAGAGGGCAGCCGGTTTCCTGATGAAGAAGGAGCTGGACTACTTCGCCATGGCTCTGGAGAAACCTCAGAGGCCTTTCCTGGCCATCCTCGGAGGGTGAGAACTGTTTATCATTAATAATCATAAAATTTAAACATGCCTGCATTAAGACAATCCACAGAGCTGTTAGTGTCTCAGTGTGCTGCAGAAGATTATGCAAAGACATAAAATATAACCCTGGAACTCCAGTTTCAGTTGAATCCTGATCTACTTTAACTTAGGATCAGTTTTTCTTGTGACAAAGACATAGCAGTAGCTTGTGCAAAGCCAGTGGGGTAGAAAAGTCAAATTCACATTTTAAATAATCTATTAAAAGACTGTTTTTAGAAAATAATTCCATCACTCTACATTGATGTCACTCCTCTGGAAAGTGAGTCGTATAACACATGTGTGTATTTATATTGATTTGTTTACGCATGATAAAAAGGCAAAAGAAGTCATGTACTAACTGAAAAAAGGATTGGCTGAAGCTTGAGCCTGTTATGTCTACCTGTTATTTTTGTATATGCTCCTAAATAGTAAATCAAGTTGTTTCAACCCCTTTTACCTGAATGATGTTGGCTTTTTTCATGCAGATTAATCCGAGCCTTTTAGCGGTCTGTAGTAGGACATGTATCATCAGCCTCCTCTCCTCTGTTTGACATAAAAACCAACTGGAATACTCACAAGAGTAGGCTGCTCTTCCTGCTAATCAAACCAGACATAAAGCCAAAATTCCAGTAAATACTGAAGGTTTAATGATGATTGAGGAAGCAGTTTCATCTGACAAGCTTCAGCCCCTCCCTCTGCTGTAGTTTAGGTATCATCTCACTGCAGCTGCTTCTTCAAACACTCTGGTGGCCATCCAGGAATAGAGACAATAAGCTTGTTATGTCATGAGTGGTGTGACCGTGCCCTTCCTTTCTTTAAGACATTATTAACACTGAGCGCTTAGTCTGGAGCATGCAGAGAGCAGAGGTCAAATACAGTAGGAGCAATGCTTTTTTAGGTTTGTTTGGCTGGTTTTGTAAGTTTAAGTTATGATTTCAGTGTAATTTGATATCATTAGTAGATCAGCTAAATGTTTTTTGTTTGTTTGGAGTGAAGGACAGCAGATAGAGTAGGAAACAAGAGGAGGGGCATGCGTGAAAGGAGCCACAGGCTGGACTTGAGCCCAGGCTGCCCACGTACATAACCACGAAATCGTCTGCACCCAAGTTTTTATTCTATCTTTATTTAAGTATTGAACAACAATCCTTTCAACAACCCGTGTTTTATAAATATTGGTCAGCATTCTTTTAATGATCGATAGCATCTAAAACTACCGAAGCTTAAAAAAACGTGTTCTCCTCAGCCCTATTTATGACTGAAAGCTGCAAAGAGAAAAAGACAGAGATGGCACAAATGCATTTACATCTAAGCACCAAAACCTTGCTACAGTTTTTACACTTCAGAGAGTGAGAGTGCAGGTTTTTGCCTGGCATTTTTTTTTATCAAAACAGGAAATTACCCAGCATTGGTATCCTAGGAATCTGTTTGTTTATTGGTGTACTGATAAAGGTAACCATTATTGTTTGATATGATGATAACCCTAGTTCACACAGTAGAAACAACTATAGCCAGTGTTAATATCTAACAGGACTACAGTACTCAGAGTACTCAACAACACTGACGAGTTTGTTTTACAGGATCTTAAACCTGTTCAGTTAGGATTCTAAATAATTAAAATATCTGTAATCAATAATATGGAGGTCAAAGATGATACCAACATCATGTTAGGGCTATTATGTTTTAGTATGAGTTGTTGCATCATTGTTTGTTAAACACAGAGGAAACTGTGGTTGAAGCTGCAGTAAGTCTTAGTTTTCCCTGAACTAACGTTAACCACATGTGGGATTTGGCCTCCAGGCAGAGTCCATTCTAGTGCGTTGTGCAACCGTTGCTCACTTCATCCAATCACCTTCAGCTCGAAAACAAAGGGCATCGATCATTACTGTTTAATGATAAGCCAGTGAATGCCCCACATTCACTAGACGGCAGTGAGACGGATAAATGAGTCACTGAAGGCTGTGAATCCGGCCGTACAAAGATAGCTTTGAGATTTATTATTTTATTTATTATCATGTTCTAGAACATCACACAACAGTTTATGATTCTGTTTTATGGCTTTAGGAAGTTATCAAATCCAGCACACTGTCATTGTCATGATAGAGATGTGAACAATAAAGAGAGTAAACTATGAATTAATAAATGTGGCTCTGAGGCTCACTGAATTTAAGATATCTCTGTAACATATTAAACTTTAAACTGTAAACTTAAATTGCACACCAAATTAGCTTATATTCTTATTTTTTATTACTTAATGTCAAATTTTGTATGTTATAATTTATAATTTTGTTTTGACAAGTGCATCCTAAATTCAGCTCTTAATTATAACTATTAAAAAAAATTAAGAACAGGTTTCAACAAACCATTTTTATAGAAAAGTCTGCCAAATACCTACTAGTTGTTGTTAAGAATTATTCTTTGGCTTTTCACGTTTATGTAATTAAATGAAAACAAGTAATTTAAAAAAAATTCTCTTTCAATTAAAGACATTTTTTTATATTAAAATAAGGATTTATTAAAATTGATTGATCAATAAATTAATCAGTTAATATAGGTTCTTTGCAGATGATACCACACAGCAGCAGAAAACTCCTCTCACAGGGCAATTAAAGATGTCTGCATAGAGAAACTACCAGAAAGGCCATGTTTTGAGCTGTTTAGGGCTATGCTAAGCGTTTAAAGTGCGAACAACATTCTTAATTCTTCAGCTACTTTTGTGTCCTAAAAATAGTGAAATATTCAGGCAAAAAAAGTAAAAACAAATGTTCATGGATAAATGGTAGCAGGCAGGAATTAAGCTCAGCTATTCAGCTCAGTAGAGCTGGTTGTTTGGCTCCCGGATCGCCTTTTCAGTTTGGTTCCAGTTTGGCCTTTAAATGTGAATCAATAAACGAGGGAGGAAAGGAAACTGGCACTCAAATGGAAGATAGCTACTGTGGCTAACATTAAAGAGCTGTTTTGTAGAATAAGCGTGTTCATGAATGGCTCTTCTTCTCTCAGTCAATCCTGTTAATGGGACATCACTGTGCTATCATTTCAATTAAAAGCATGTTCATGACAAAATTAGGATTTTTTTTTCAATGTTTAAAGAGCTCTGCTAGCCTCTTAGCTCAGTTCAAGACACCCCAAGACTTTTGTTTCCATCTGACTAGATGATTCAAGGAGGTCTGTAGGACTGAGAAACTGTGATATCGATCACCTCCATGCTAGGTAAACCACTTTAACTGTGGAACAAAATCACTTTTTGGTCAGGTGTAGGATTCATATTCAATGTATGCAGAAATTTTCTGGTGATAAATTTCTAAAAAATTTCTGGATAATTTCAGCGTACAGGTCCATTTTGAACTGTCAGGCACAAAGTCTGTTCCCATTTATTTCTAATGTCTGCCCCCCTCTAGCTGATCCCTAATGAACATTTGGGATCACATGATTGCAAACAACCTATAGGAAATAATTTGCTCTAAAGCCCACACACCAGCGCCGACCAGTGCGTGTCCATACAATCGCCCCCATAATTTTCTACAAAGTAGCCCCTGAATGCACCAAGCCACCTCTCTATTCCTAGCTAGATCTCTGCTGCACAGTGGCAGCTCTGTTTGAGAGCACAGGAGAAGAAATTTAGCACCATCTTCTGTTCCAGGTGTAGAATATCCAGGAGGCATCAGTCCCTGGTGAAATACCACTGCTCTAATCGGGTTTTCACTTATCCAGGGAGGCGATCCCTGAGCGGGCTCTAGACTCTGGTATCAAGGGTCTGCCCCAGCAGTGGCCCTGCTGTGTTTTGGGCTTAAAGTTTATTTGTAAAAAAAACAAAACAAAACTGTGGTAAATCAAAGTGCTGAACAAGCTTTAAACACATGATCAAGGTAAAAAAACAAACAGGTAAATAAGAATGAGCAGATAAACATTTTAAAGGTCTGAACACTCTTCTGGACACTTTAGTTTTGTTAGAGCAGCATTACGAGCATGAAGGAAGACCTGAAGTGTATAACTTGAACCAATCACAGGCGAGGTCAGCGCTCATACTAGTAAAAGTATAAACCAGAACATTGTGTACAAATCCGTCGTAGTGAGTTTCTTATCTGGTCCGCTTTGTTCCTTCTCTCTTTGTGTGCTTCAGAGCGAAGGTGAAAGATAAGATCCAGCTGATCAACAACATGTTGGATAAAGTCGATGACATGATCATCGGCGGCGGCATGGCCTTCACCTTCCTCAAAGTCATCAACAACATGGAGGTGAGGAAGACCTTGGTGTCAACAACACAAACATGAATCACAGAAATCTTAGAACACACACGATAACCTTAGAATATCTTTATGTTTGAATGATGGAGGTTAAAAGTAACGATGTTCCTAAGCATCCGTTTCCCTTTTCAGCTAAATGCTTATTTAAATTTAATTTAACCAACTAGTCTAAAGAGGAGAAAATCCCTAGAAAACATTCATATTCCTCACAGGGTCATTGTGTATGTGGATGTGATGTTAGCCTGGTGTAATCTCTACAGCTTTGCCAACATTAACAGCTAGCACCAGCAGCCTTCGTTACTCTGCAGTTTAATGTTGTGGTTTGGTGTGTGGCCTCTTTTCACTTTGTGTGAGAAGCTACACGTGATTTAAACCATCGACAGCCTTTATACCACTTTATTTCTATTTACTACTTTAAAAAACGGTGATGCCGTGCTGTTCCTACTACACGCTAACCGCTAAGCCACCGCTAAGCTTCTCATGTTTACATCCGCTGAAGTGCCAGACAGGAAGGCGGCGGCCATGAACTGAAGCTATAGCAGCTTCTAGTGGCAGGAGGTTCATTACAGTTTAAAAGAGTATTATAGACTGGGATTTCAAGCCTGTGTTTATGAAATATGATAGATGATTAGTTTAACCGACCCGTAAATCCTGCACCGGCTAATTTTATAAACAAATTTGACTGTTTTACAGATCAACCACGGACATCCCTAGTTAAAAGTCTGTTTTGTTACATCATAGGACATTTTAGGTCACTACATCAGTCGTGAAAATATTTGTAGCTAACTGAAAACTGTTCAAGACCTTCTTTATTACAGAAACAGCACTTATGTATGTAAAGTATAGATTTGACTTGCATTATTAAGGGAGAAACGCTGATTTTTGCAGCTTTCATTGTGTGTTTCTTTACTTAAAAACAGAGTTTAAAAAGCAGATGCTCTCATTTTAGATATATTTTTCTATGGCAGGGTGAAAAAGTACTTCAGATGAACCTTGAATAAGTTAAAAGGTTTTTAAAAGTTCAGTTTCATCTCCACTCAGGCGATCAAACTGCTGTAGAGTGTTTGTGTTGCTCATTCTGAAAGTGCTTTGTTTGGAAATTTCACTGCTAAATCTGAAAAAAAAAAAAAAAATCACACTCATGATTCTAATCCAGCCTTTAAGAAAAAAATAGAATTTTCTGTCTTTCTTCACCTCCACTGTTATGGGGTAGAAGCAGGAATCTCAAACTGTATAATCTAAAAACACTCAAAGCTATCAGTGAGACAGAGGTGTAGAAATGTAGGCTTTTATAAACTCAGTGAACGGCATTGACCCCTTTAACAAAAGCTGCTTCTGTTTTATTTGTATCTCAGAGTTCAGAAGTAGGTTATGAGGAGATTCTTAAACTGTGCTGTGACCACACTCCTTCTAAAGAGGGTTCAGACCTGCACAAGAAACACTTGACACAGCAGAATTACACTAAAGTTCAATATGCAAATACTGTGATACTCTGGAGATAAATCTGTCAAACTCTGTGAAAGAAAATTGTGTATTTCAGACATTTTTGGGTCATTTTATGTAAGGAAATCGCTCTTAATCCATCCTAATTTTAAAAAAAGTACAATAACAGTAGGACTAGATTTCACTTTTCCACGATCACTTCTCACATCCACCAAACATCAGTGACTCAAGGAGAAATACCAGGCATGGATGCATCACATTTGTCCTAACGGTGAGGACCAGGGATGTGCAACTTCAGCTACAGAGAGGGCTGCATTTTTAGTGTCATTGCCAAAGGGCCAGATTTGGACAAAATTCAAACAACAATTATGTTTTTGATCTTGAGTACAAATATAAGTTTTTTTATTTTAAGAGGTAATCAGAATAAAATCAATAATGTGCTGCTTATAATGCTGTGAACATGATAGTTTATGTTATTTCAATATATTTTATTTGCATTGTTTTTTAAAAATGTTTTTAGTGCTGCATATAAAAGTATTTTACAGAAACAAGCACAGCCAGTTATATCTACAACTCTTTCAAATAACTAAACATATACTAGTAATAAAATTTCTCATGTCTGATTTTTTTATTCTGTCAGATCGGCACCTCCCTGTACGATGAGGAGGGAGCCGCCATCGTTAAGGACCTGATGGCCAAAGCAGAGAAGAACAAAGTCAAGATCACACTGCCCGTCGACTTCGTCACCGCCGACAAGTTTGACGAGAAAGCCACTACAGGAACCGCAACCGTCGCTGATGGCATCCCTGCCGGCTGGATGGTGAGAGAAGGAGCTTTATTGTACACCTTTTAGCTTAAAGTGAAAATCATGGGTTTCATTTTAATTCCTATATATATTTGGTAACTATTCTCTCTACAGGGTTTGGACTGTGGACCAGAGAGCTCTAAGGCCAATGCTGAGGTGGTTGGCAGGGCCAAGCAGATTGTGTGGAATGGCCCCTTGGGTGTGTTTGAGTGGGACAACTTTGCTAAAGGGACGAAGAGCCTGATGGACAAAGTGGTGGAGGTGACCTCAAAAGGCTGCATCACAATCATTGGTGAGAGAACTTTTATTTTTATGATTTTTGGTAGATCACTAATGTACTTTAATGGTAACAGCCAATGTCAGGGTGTTAGGATGCTGTTTCAGATTGATAGTCCTGAGTACATTAAAGTCCCTGTAGAGTGATTTAAAAAAACAACTTAATTTTAGGTTTGTTGTATGAACCATCAGGCCAAATTCCATTCATGAAAAACATCTCAAAGTTTATCAAATAAAGCTTCAAAATCCCAACAAATAAGGAAGCAAAATCTGCTCCAGAATGGTGTGGGTGTGTCTGTTGAATGAGCTGAAGCCACCCCCACTCAGGAGAAATACGATCCTCTCAAATTTTAAAATAATGCTTCTGATCAGAGCACAGCTGCCAGGCTCTGTGCCAGCAGAGAGATAGAAGTTTGGGATCAAATTTACTGTTTTCTGGTACAACTGAGACCCAAATTTCTGATCTTTTTCAACCAATCAGGTTTATCTAATGAAAAACATCCCAGTTTGAACTTCAAAAATGCAAAAAATGCCACAAATCAAAGATGAGAGGCAAAAAAAGAGCTTGTTTTGAAAGAGTTTTGTTGACATTTTTGACGCAATTTTATTTCCAGGACATTCACGACCCACTGAAAAGGGCTCGGTCCTGACCCACCAGTTGAGATCCACTGCTCTAGAGGATTCAGTGTGTATTGTCCCGTTAAGGTGATACACTTTGGGAAACCAGAGAAAGTGTCTGTTCTGCTTTATAACCTAGCTCATAACCAGGGCATCCTCTGTGAAGGGTCACTGCCCACTGAAATCACTGGAGCCTAATGCCCCTACAACCCAACGTCAAAAATACTGAAAGATTCCTTTAACAAACCTATTTGATACTTGATGCTGGTTGCTACCACAATTTAAAACATCTCCATTATCTAGTTATTTCAATGATCAAAAGTTTTAAAAACTACATCTGTTTTAGAAGACAAGTGTATAGAAGAGGAATGAATCCATCAAAAACTAGCCAGACTCCTAAATGCTCTAAATTGCACAAATGCAATGGCAACATTTAGGGCCTAAAACTTTGACAATGCTTTTGTGCAGTTTGGTCAGTGTGCCAGAGTTTACATGCAGTTTCTGATAGTGAAGACAAGGAATTAACTAATTTGGGGTGCTTAGGATATCCTTTTTTGTATTTTAGTATCAAAACGTACCAGTATTACTTGATTTTTACATGGATACGCAATATTAACGGCATGTTATTAGTATCAGCAGATACTGAATTTCAGACCATTGTATCTCCTGTCTGCATAGTAAATTTATCTTTTTAGATACTAATGAAGATACCCTGAACCTATAAATATCAGATGTGGCACCAACAGACCCAGTCAGTGGAAGCCTTTCTTTGATCATTCTCATTCTTTAACTTCATTGGAGTTTGTTTCTTTGTTCATCCTTAAATCCCAAAGGACTGGAGTTTTTGGTCTGAACTTCAATTATCGGTATCAATATCAGCTAAAATGATTCTGTAAATATCAGCATGTTGGATATCAGCAAAAATCTAATATTGCATATCCCTAATGTTTCTACTTTTAGAATATCCAAGTTCAAAATGTGGACATTGTTACACACCTGACCCCTACACAAAGTTGGTCAACATCTTTTGAATGATTGAAGATGTCATGATTTTAAAATATAATTTCTTGTAGTATTTTTCTTCTGGAATAACCTACTACCTCATTTTTTAAAAGGGCTATACTGCAATAGGAAACTATATACACGCTCCAGCTTTTAGCCCCAAAGTAAGTAGACTCAAAAGTATAAGACAATTTTAAAAGCCCTGCCGTATTAAATAAAACCAACCCACGTTATGACATATTTTTGTACCCTAATGTCTGGAAGATTTTGGCACATTTTAAAAGCACATAATTTTCTTGTCATTATAAATGTAAACTGAACTTCCAAGAAGTGTAATGAACCCTTTAATCATTGATTTTTAAGTTAAGTAGAGATGCCACATTTTTACCCAGCTCAAGTACAAGTACTTGTGTTTGGGTACTCATTGATACCAAGTATAAATGTGAGTACTTAGTTATACCACTATTGTTCTTAACATTATTTTGAAGTTTGTTTTATTTTCATCAGATGTTCTTCATCCCTCCACTTGTAAATTAATCAGTGCATAGTTTTCATTCTCCTCTACATTTTTCCTCCTAATTTATGTTTCAGTATCACCAAACTGCAGACATGGTATGGGAAGCTAGCATCATGCTTTAAAATGATGCAGTTACAGAGTCTGCAGTGTTTTATGGGTTTATGAGTATTTAGGCTTGCTATAGGCCCTCCTACTGGTGCTAGTATCGATGCGTGCTTGACTGCATGTGTTGCATTGATGCATCATTGATGTATTTGTGTCCAGGTGGCGGCGACACTGCGACCTGCTGCGCCAAGTGGAACACAGAAGACAAGGTCAGCCATGTGAGCACAGGGGGCGGAGCCAGTCTGGAGCTGCTGGAGGGTGAGCAAAACCAGCTGAAATGACCTTTAACTTTTCCGGTTTGTGAGGTGATTTGATGGAGGTGTTGACTCTGTTCTCTTTGTGTTCTCAGGTAAAGTCCTGCCAGGTGTGGAGGCACTGAGCAACGTCTAAACTTCCCATCAGACCGCTGCAGCGTGTGTGAGAACATGAATGTGTGAGGAAGAGTGTGTGAGTGTGTGAGAGGTGGGTAGCTTCTCAGCCAGACTCTTGTTTACCTGTAAGCAAAAAACCTCCCGTTTTACCAGCTGTTTAATCATGGATACTTTTGAAGTTCTCACATAGAGGGGTCATTTCTTTCGCATTAAACAAGTCAACGCTCACAAGTAGAGCCTTCTGCCTTATCTCAACATGCTGATGAAACTCCTCGAGTCATGTTACTGTGTTTTTTTTTAAGTACCAAAAGGTCAAATTGCTGGTGAAACAGAAGTTGTTTTTGCTCGGATGTTGTCCTGCTGCATGGACGCTGAAACACAGCAGATTTAATGACACATCACCGTAAATCTTTGAGTTGAGTCTGAATCTGAGTTCAAAATGAGTCTAGTTTAGCAACCTAAACAATTAAGTGTCATCACTCTTGCTAGTCTGCACCAGAATTACTAATCTATTAGACTAATTATTTACAGTTTTATTAGAGCAGGCCTGCACTGCTGGTTAATTGTTGTGTCTAAGCTGTAATGCAGCTGCTTGCCACTAGATGGGGCTGTAGCTTCAGTTAGTGGGCCTTATTCCCTTCTGCTCCTGTCTGGATTTAAAGCAGCAAAGTAGACCAACGATAACTTGAAGTGCAGAGTGATTTTTAGTATTTTGATCATGAAAATGGAGATACAGTTGTTACTAGGCTGTCAGGTTAAACTGGCACAATGAGCAAAACGTAACCACATTTAGCACAAGCATGTGGACGTTAACCTGCAGACACTTTGATCCAGCTCAGTCTGAGAGGAAAACACAACTCATAACGACACAGGTGTGTGAGATGTATCATATTCTCTCACTTTAAAATGGTCTGATATGAAATTTCAGTTTAATTGATAGGGTCATGAATCACTGGGAACATCGCTAGTTGAGGACCAGGTACAATCAGAGTCTGAATCTGGACGTCTCATGATCTCTGCTGTGTAGTTCAGCTCCAATAGTTCACCACAAACACTGGCTCTTGCGTGTGTGTCTTAAGTGTGTATTTTCCTGCGTCACTTTTGCTTTGCTTACCTTGGGAGTGTTACATCGCCCTCAGTGTGTACACATTCATAGAGTATAAATAAAAAGTATAGTGTAACGGTTTTTGTGAGCGTGCTCATGTGGATGTTCTGGCTCTCTGGTCGTGTGTCTCTGAGCAGCTTCAGACTCAGACGTCAGCCTGTTCAGGATAATAAAACTCTCTGTGTACAAACTTTGCAGTCACTGTGTCCTAATTATTACTTAATATTCAGCTCATACAAGCAAGGTTAACTCCCCATATATAGAGGCTAGAGTACTCAATGAACTGGTCAAAGGAGTGGCTCCCAATGCCAGCAAAGTTTGGTCTCCTCCCACAGATAGACTATATGGACTAAACTATTCTGGCCCTGACCATTACACCAACAGGGGCTCAAATGACATTGTTTTCAAAAAACAAGCACTTTCAAATTGAGTTGGCCCCCTTTTGCAGCAAAACAGCCTCCACTCTTCTAGGAGGGCGTCCACAAGATTTCACCCATTCATTCTGTAGAGCATTTATGAAGTCAGGCACTGATGTTGAACGAGAAGGCCTGGCTTGCAATCTATGAGCTTGATGGGGTTGAAGTTGTATGCATAGATACACACCATATGTGATTATATGTATGTCTTTGCTTAAGTGTTTATTAACTGATATTATTTTAGTTTTTATTCATTTTGCACCTGTGAGGAGTTGGTGCATTTGTCAGACTGTTCATTATTTTTGTGATGCCTTGTTTGTCACAAAGAGATAACCCCAATAAAAAAAATATTTATTAAAAAAAAAATGATGGGGTTGAAGTCAGGGCTCTATGCTATTCAGTCAGATTCTTCCACACTCAACTCCTCAGACTATGCCTTAATAGTGCTTGTTTTTTTTTTTTTACTGGGGCACAGTCATGCTGGAATAGGAAAGGGCCTACCTTAAACTGCTGCCACAAAGTTGGAAGTATAGCATTGTCCAAATCACTTTTTCAGGCTTTTCAAGCAAAAGAAAATGGGCCCCTGGCCTGTCCACAATCCCCCCAAGAATTGCTGAGATGCTGGAAAGCTCAGTGGGTTACCCTGCTGACTTTTGTCTGGGAGATTGATGGTTCAAGTCCCAGTCAGTGCATACTCCAAGTACAGTTTGGGCCTTTGGGCAAGGTCCTTAACTTTGGTTAAAAGTCTGTTTAATAACGTTGTAACTTCAGGAGTGCCACATCCATTTCCTGGGAGGGGTGTGGTCAGGGGCGGAGTCAGGCAGCTCAGTAACATTTAAAGCCACAGACACAGAAACAGCTCGTTCTGAGCAGGGCTGAAACAGAGGGGTTTTCAGACATGCAAAAATCCAATACTGGAGTGTTTTTTCAGCAACAGACTTCACAGGCATGTTTTGGGGACCTCTGAGACCAACATACACTTGTCTTAAAAGGGTAAAATATGTCCCCTTTAAGACTGGCCTTCACTGGAGATGAGAGGCTTAGCCGAAACCTGAAAAACAGCCCCATACTATTATCCCTCCTCCACCAAACCTCACCATTGGTGCAGTCAGGCAGGTAATGTTCTACCAGCCTCCTACAAATCCAGACTCACCCCTCTGACTGCCAAACAGAGAAGCGTGATTCATCTCCACAGAGAATGTTTCCACTGCTCCACAGTCCAGTGTCGTTGTGCTTTACGCCAATCCATCCGACATTGGAGTTGGTGATGTGAGGCTAACATGCAGCTGCTCAGCGATGGAAACCCACTGCACAGTTTTAGTGGTTACATCAATGCCAGTGGAAGTTCAGAGCTCTTCAGCTATGGAATCAGCAGAGAGTTGGTGACCTTTATGCACCGTGGACCCAATTCTGTGATTTCACGCGATCATCTGCTTTGTGGCTGAGGTCCTGTTGTTTCTAAATGCTTCTACTGTTTAATAGTTGACTGTTGAATATCAAGCAGGGATGAGATTTCTCAAACCATCACTGTGCCACGCTTGAAGTCGGTAAACTTTTCAGAACGACCCCTTTAGGACTACAAATGTTTGTAAATGGACACTGCATGGCTAGGTGTTTGCTTTTACACACCTGTGGCAACAGGTATGATTGAAACCTCTGAATTCAATTATTAACAGGTGTGGATAAATACTTCTGTCCATATAGTGTGTTTCCTCTCTCTTCAACTGTCATATCCAAATAAAAGCAAAAAGCCTCCTCAAAAAATACAACTTGTACAACCTAAAATTCGAAAAAGTTGGGATGTTCAGTTTTGAGGCTGAATATTTGATATGTTGCCTTTTTGCTGTTTTCAATTAAAATGATATTTCAGGGACAATTCATAAGACTGTCAGTTAGGTTGTAGCCCATGTGCAGAGCCTTTAGTCACAGACATTTGGTTAACTGGTTTAGTTTCATTGTCTGAAGTCATTTAACTTGATTCTCAAAATACATACTAAACAATTTTCATTTTCCTTTTTATTTAGATCCAAAATGCACAAAGCAATCACCAGAAAACACACTCAGAAGTCAGTCCCTTTATTTGTTAAATGCATTATATATTTATTTTTTACCACTAGATGGCAGTCTTGTCCATAAGCAATGTGTTCACTGTTTTCCACTTCATAGCACATCTCACATGAAATTAGAAATGAATGATAAAAGTTTTTTGTCAGTTTTACACAGAGAGCTCTGAGCGTGGGCTCATGTTCACATCAGGAGCAGTCACCGTTCTCATTCACATAATCTGGCTCTTCTGTGCAAAAAAGAGGACAAACAAAGGGTTAGAATTGATCAGAAGTGTTAATGAAAACTTTACATAATTGACAGCAGCTACCCCAAAATAAAATCTTATCCCAACTCCAACAATCATTGATCAATTCAGCTCCAGCATTGTTACACTTTTAAAACAAGCCGTTTACTCTCAGGATATCTGTTATTCACCAATATTTGTTTTCCACTTTGAATTTGTCTCCTTAAAATAAAATGCACCCTTGAATAATGTGAATTACTTCAGTTAAATTCAGTCTCAAATGATTAATCTTTCTTTCACAGATTTAAGTTTTCCTTGTTTTCCTTTTTTATTAACATGCCTTACATTTCTTTGAATTGAGTTGAGGTCTGTAACTAACAGTGATCCACAGCATCTGCTAATTTAGGATTTTTCCTGATCACTTCACCCTTTAAATGTTAAAGTATGAAAAAATGTCCACTACCATCTCCTGGGGCCTATTTTTCCATAATCCAACAAAATGGATTTAATCAAAATGTGACAGAGAATCTTGGACAAGGCAACAAATTGATAATTGATATTGATAATCATCGATTCCTTGAGTAGAAATAGAAATATTTTCAACTGTAAGTTAAAGCCCTGCTGCAGTTTATTTCCTCTGCTCGGGTTAAAAGATACAGAAACACACACAGGATCCACCTTTTAGAGAAATAAACAACAAATTCAACCCTCACCATCCTCCTGCTTTTTCAGGAACTCTGAGTTTTCATAGTCGTCGTCTGGAGAAAAACGGACAAAATGTTTAAACAAAAAGTCCTTTCCTGCTCAATCAGATTTGGATAGCTTATGGAGCCTTTAGTGTCGCTAAACTCAAAGACAAGTGCTCATGTTTTCAGAGCTAGACTGAACGATTTTAGGCTCAGAGTAGTCATTGACCTTTTTATTAAAAGCTGCTAAAAAGTTTTTTTTTTTAAGCATACATACAAAGTGTGGAACAGAGAAAGAGGTAGTTTTGTGCATGCACAGGTAAAGTTTGTACAGGTACAGAGAAACTTGTGCGTAGATAAAGTTCTGTACACACAAAGTTTTATGCGCACACAGAAAGTTCCGCATGTGGGAAGAGAAAGTTACATGCCCACACAACGAAATATCGAATGAATTTTGTACAAAAACAGTTTCATGTGAACAGATTATGCTATGTACATTCCCGTAAAGTTTCGCATGTCCACAGAGAAAGCTTCGCACACTTACCAAGAGTATTATATGTGCACTGAAAGTTTCTTATGGGAACAGGTAAAGTTTTTCAGGATACAGGAATAATTTTGTATGGAAACAGGGAAAGTTTATTTAGGGCACAGGAAAGTTTTTTACAGGAACAGGATGTTTTTTTAGGGTAAAGGAAAGGTTTATTCTGGGAAAAGGGAACATTTTTTAAGGGTTTAGGGAAAAATTTTTAAGGGTACAAGGAGTGTTTTTTGGGAAGGAAGTTTATTCTGGGAAAAGGAAATGTTTTTAAGGGTTCAGGAAAGTTTATGCCAGAAAAAGGGAACATTTTTTAAGGGTACAGGGCAAGTTTGTTTTTTAAGGGTACAGGAAAGTTTATTCCGGAAAAAAAAGGAACATTTTTTAGGGGTACAGGGCAAGTTTTTTAGGGTACAGGGAAAGTTTTTTATGGAAGCACGAAAAGTTTCTTATGGGAACAAGGCAAGTTTTTTAGGGAACAGGGAAAGTTTCGAACAGAAACAGAGAAAGTTTTTTAGAGAACAGGTAAAGTTTCTAACAGAAACAGAGAAAGTTTTTTAGGGAACAGGGAAGTTTTTGGGTTCTGGGTAAGTTTCTTACAGGAACAGAGAAAGTTTCTTACAGGAACAGGTAAAGTTTTAAAGGGCACAGGGAATGTTTATTATAGGAACAGGCTAAGTTTTTTTACGCGACCAGAGAAAGCTTTGTATGCATACAGAGAAATGTTCATGCACTTACGGAGATAATTATATGTGTGGTGGCGTTTCCATGGGCAGCGGCCCTTCTTCATGCAGGGGAGACCTGCAGTCCTGACGCGCTCCAATTAAAGACTCACTGCTTTCCTGTTTGTCACAGGTTTATTGATCTTACTCATATATCGCCCACACTAACTTAAACTTGAGCCCAATTGGGCTTAAAGCAACGAAAATTAACAAAAAAGAGAGCGAGCGGTCCAAAAACAGTATGGCTCTCCGCTGTCTTATTAGCAACTTCTCACACCTGTCCCTCGCTCCTCTATATCATTTCCTGGGAGGAAGGGCACTTTGTAAAACACGTTCAAAGTTAGACTTAAACTTAATTTCATTAATCATTTCAAGGATCTAACATAATATTATTAATAATAATAACAATAATCAAACAAAATAAGTGAAATGGCTCTAATTATATGTGCACAGGAAAAGTTTCGTGTGGGTACAAACAAAGTTTCTTAAGGTTATGAGAAAGTTTCTTTCAGGTTCATAGAAGTTTTGTAAGTACAGAGAGAAAGGTAAATTTGCATTTAGAAAGGTTATTACGCACATAGAGGACAAAGTGCACGAAGGATGTTTCACCAAGTTTTGTGCATGCACAGACAAAGTTTTATATTTGTGCAGTGAAAGTTTTGTACACACAAGGTCTCATGCACACTGGAAGTTTCAGACATGCTTAGAGAAAGTTTGCAACAGTGCAGTAAGTTTCAGACATGCTTAGAGAAAGTTTGCAACGGTGCAGTAAGTTTCAAACACATAGAGTTGTTTGTGTGCAGAGCAGAGTAAGGTTTAGGTGAGCCCACAGACAGAGGCAATGTGTAAAGATAATTTTTCGTACGAGTGCAGAGAAAAGGTTTTGTGGGAATTCTGAGCACACATAGAGAAAGTTTTGGGCACAAAGAAAAATCCGATTAGCTTTTCAACAAAAAAGCAGAAGCAAGCTGAATGAGAGGAGAATGTTTTGACCACAAGAGCAGGAAATTTGAAGAAGCAAGTCAAGATTTGAGAGCAAGCAGACGTTTGAGCACATGGAGGCAGTTCTTAGAGCAAAGGCAGGTTTCTGTGGAAAGTTCGATCTGAGCCCAAAATCTCTCTGAGCGTTAAAATTTGCTCTAAACTTTTGCAACAATGACATGAATAATGTTAAAGCATACCGTCTTTCTGGATGTTTTCGTAGTCGCCTGGATCCAGATTGGAACCTTTGACAACAAAACAGGTGGAGGAAATATCACAATACATTTCAGTTCTTAAAAACTTCTTAAATATTGAGGAACTTGTAGAAATTGTCATCAGTGTTGAAGTTACCAGTCTGTTCGTTCCTCTCATCATTTGCATACACCGCCACCGGGAGTGGAGCTCTGTCAAACACACAAGTAGAATATTTTTATACTTTGTCTTGTTTTAAACCAGGGGGAATCCGTTATTAGCAATCCTTAATTCCTGTTAAAAAGATTTCTAAAATCGCACAGAGATCTTTTGTAAAAACTTACATAGGTTTATAAATGAGTTAATAAAACACATCACTACAGTCAGGGAGTTTTTACCTTTTAGTTTGTTAAATTCAAGCTAAAGTTTTAGGTCCTAAGCTGACTAATATACTAAATTAATGTCATGCAATGTGAAAATGAACATATCAAAAATAGTTAGCATCACACTCTTTTCATTCTGTTAGTCATGAGAATATTAGAAACACCTGAAATACTTACACATACGTATGTTCAGCTGTTCCTGTGAAAGCTGGAGTAAAACAATAACAAACATTAACATCACCAATAGAACAATAATACTGTTAAAATCATATTATTGTTTAACCTTGCAAAGCAGATGGATACGCCAGTTTCCATGTTTCTCACTGGCGAATCCATCTTGCAAAGCTCCCATCTGAACCGTATGGGCCCAGTTAGAGAGTGACAGGACCAATCAGCGACGAGGGGCAGTACTTTCAGGCGTGGTGTAGTCGTGACTAGGGCTGACAGCCTCACGTCCATTGGTCGATTAATTGGTCAATGACCTCATGTCCGACCAAAATCCAATTGGTCGAATAATTGCACGTACTACTTTAATTGGAAGAATCTATTATTTGCAGGGGTGAGCAGTGAGACGTCATGTGTTTTTATTTTTTCAGTTATCTAGTGTCAAGAAATATAATTTACAAAAAGAATTACTATATATGCAACTTCAAATATAATTTACCCGTGCCTTTAAGGGTAATTAATTACAGGTTAAATACCCAGAAAGTCAAAACAATGTCACTAGAACCCTCCCACCTTAGAGGAGAGTAAAGCCCGTGAAGCTCGTTTATACTCCATTTTCCGTTAATTGACAAAATTTAGAAAAAGTCAGCAGTGTGGCAACATTTTGTTAAAAAGGTTTATTATTTAATTACAACATAAGGTGGTATACTGCAAAAATCCTAAGATTTTTAAGGTAATTTTGGGTTCATTTTGAATTTCAATTACCACCTAAATGCCCTGACTACATTGTCATTGATAAGTTTGATGTAGAAATAACAAGAAGGGTTTGTTTGGGGTTTTTTTGGTCCGTCCCACGACCAATCGATTAATTGATGATCTGGTGCGATTTTAGTCGACCAGGTTTTTCTTCGGTTGATGACAGCCCTAGTCGTGACTTTATGCAAGCAGCACCAAGAGGCCAGTGCAATTATGGTTGGAGACATTACCGTGGATGCTGCTAAAGCGTAAGTTTTAAAAAATAACAGCATTGAGTTGTTTCTTTTTTTTCAAAAAACGCCAAAAGTTGTGTATTGACATGTCCTCAGTCACCATGGTTAGCGTTATTTCTTGGTAGCTGTGTAGCACACCTCATTCGCAGCTACGTCACGTGTTTTGTTGCTCTGATTGGCCCATAAAGATGTGACAGATAGAACATTCATCCAATCAGAGCACCAAGTTTTTTTTTTAAATCCTCTGCCTTTTCCCAAACGTTTAGTATTGAAGGTTTTCCAGATGTGTTGGCGTTTCAGGTCAATTATTGTTGGTTACAGTGTAGTTTTGTTAACTTACCATCGATGATATTCATATAGTCTGATGGACCATCAGTTGATTCTGCAAAAGATTTTGATTTTAACTTTATCCTCTTTTGACTCATCATATTCATGTAAATAAGACTAAAATCTGTAAACTCCAAAACAACAAATAAGCTTACCAGCTGTAAATTCCTCAAACTGTTCACCAGTATCACTGAAAAAAAATAAAACAATTTTAGAATTTAAAAACAACTCTTAGACTCACTAACAGAGCTCAGTATCTGTCTTACAGTGTTGTGGGAAGGTATGCCCCCTTCCTGAATTTTTATTTTTGCACGTTTGTCACACTTAAATGTTTCAGATCATCAAACAAATTTTAATATTAGATAAAGATAAAAATACAAAATGCATTTTGAGTGATTTTATTTATTAATCCAAACCTATGTAGCCCTATGTGGACAAAGGCATTGTCTTCCTTGTTAAATCATGACTAACTAGTTATTAACAACATTATCTGCAAAGCTTAATTCAGTTTCACCATCCACACCGAGGCCTGATTACTGCCAGACCTGTTGAATCCAGAAACCCCCTAAATAAAACCTGTCTGACAAAGTGAAGTAGACTAAAAGCAACACAGCATAGCGCCATCAACAGAAATTCAAGTATAGAAAGAAAATCATTGACATCAATCATTCTGGAAAGGGTTACAAAGCCATTTCTAAGGCTTTGAGAGTGAGCAAACCATACTAAGAGCCATTATGCACAAATGGAGAAAACTTGGAGCAGTGATGAGCCTTCCCAGGAGTGTCTGGCCCGGTGTTAATTTTGGCAGCTATCTTTAATTTTACTCTTAGTTTTAGTCTTTAAATGAAATGCATTTTAGTTTTAGTCACATTTTAGTCATTTCTATTCTTTTAGTTTTTGTCTCGTTTTAGTCGATGAAAGCTCAAAACATTTCAGTGTAGTTTTGTCCATAAAAAGTCCTCATATTTTAGTCTTTACTTTTAGTCCAAGCATTTATTCTCTTGTCTAAATCTGGTACCAAATCATGGTAGTGTGTTCTCTGCACCCTGCCAAACCTGGGGTCCCTGCTTTCTACAGCTGAGACACAGAAGAGATACAGATGCATTGTTTTTTGACAGATTTACCCACAGTAGAGAAATATCACAGATTATGAATGTCTGACAAAAACTAAATTATATCTTAGTGTAGTTTTAGTCGTCTTGATGAAAACTAAACTAACTTTTTGTCACTTTTAGTCATCACAGATCTATTTTTGTTAGTCTTAGTCTAGTTTTTGTCATGGAAAAATAGGTCAATGAACATTTTTAGTCATAGTTTTGGTCAACGAAATTAACACTGGTCCGGCCTACCAAAATGACTCCAAGAGAGCAACAACGGCTTATCCAGGAGGTCACAAAAGAGCCCAGAATGACATCCAAAGACCTGCAGGCCTCACTGGCCTCAGTTAAGGTCAGAGTTCATGATTCAACAATCAGAAAAAGACTGGTAAAAAAAAAAAAAAATGGCATAATTGGAGAGTTACAAGACCAAAGTCACTGCTGACCAAAAAGAATAGAAAGTCTCAGCTCACATTTGACAAAAAAACATCCTGATGATCCCCAAGACTTTTGGGAAAATATTCTGACCTTACAAAAGTTGAACCCTTTTGGAAGGTGTGCGTCCCATTACTTCAGGAGTTAAACTAACACAGCATTTCATAAGAACATTATACCAACAGTCAAACATAGTGGTGGTAGTGTGATGGTCCAGAACCAAAAATTCTGCTCACCACCAGAAAATCCTGAAGGAGAATGTCTGGACATCAGTTCATGATCTTAAGCTCAAGAGCACTTGGGTTATGCACCAGAAAAATGATCCAAAACACCCCAGAAAGTCCATCTCTGAATGGCTTAAAAAAAACAAAATGAAGGTTTTGGAGTGGCCTAGTCAAAGTCCAGACTTAAATCAGATTGCTATGCTGTGGCACAACCTTAAACAGGCCTTCATGCTGGAAAACCCTCCAGTGTGGCTGAATTAAAACAATTCTGCATAGAAGAGTGGGCCAAAATTCCTCCACAATGATGTGAAAGACTCATTGACAATTAACACACGCTTGCAGTTGTTGCTGCCAAGGATGGCACAACCTGTTATTACAGGAGGCAATGACTTATTTATTTTTTCAGATAGAACCGCAGGCAGGTTTGGATGGTTTTTTCCCCTTAAAAATAAAAATATCATTAAAAACCATCATTTTTACTGGGCTTATCTTCCAATTTTGAAATTAGTTTGATGATCTGAAACATTAAAGTGTCAAATATGCAAAAATTAAGAAATCAAGAAAGGGTCAATACAGCTTTAAAGTGTCAGTATGGTCTGGACTGATCAAACTAATCAATCGATCAGTGAAGTAAAACATTTGTTCTATATTGTGAAGCCAAAATGATGCTATCAGTTTTGTATTTTAAACACAGGATGTCTGATTTGTGGATTTGTGCTGTAAAGTGTACGTACTCAGGGGTTTTAGTCATCTGATTGGCTCTTGTGACTGGAGAAAAAAAGTTTTTTAAAAGTTAATAAAAGATTTGATTTTAAAACTGAGCAAATAAGAGTAGGCTCACAGACCTGTTTTGGATCGTGTCACAGCAAACCTGCTCCCCGCACGCTGACTGTGAAAAACAACAGTATTTCATAAAAACGAGGAAAAACCTAATTAGCTGCTGCAGCGTCACTACATTCAACAGGCTCTGTAAATACTACCCACCCTAACGCACAGCCCTTATTGGCTCCTACAACTAAGAAATGTAGACAGATGGAGTTATAGGAGCCAAGAGTTCAAATTCAGTATTCTTAAACTATAAAAGTCATGGTTTTGATCAAGCTCTCATATCTAAGGCAAACCAAGAAATCTCTAGAACATGCAATTAAGAAATAATTTCACCTTAAACATAGAAATTTGCCTCCATTATAACCTAAGTTCCAAAAAGTTGGGATGCTGTGTAAAATGTAAATAAAAATAGAGTAAAATGATTTTCAAATATTAAAAACCCACATTTTTATCACAATAGAACGTAAACAATACATCAATGTTGAAACTGAAACATTTTAGCATTTCATGAAAAATATGAACTCATTTTGAATTTGATGGCAGCAACACGTCTCAAAAAAGAAGGGACAGAGTCATGATACCACTGTGTAACATCCTCCCTTCTTTAACAAATGTCAGTGGTAAAGTAAGGAGACCAGCTGCTGGAATTTTGGGAGAGGAATGTTGTCCCATTCTTGTCTGGTATAGGATGCTAGCTGCTCAACGTCCTGGTTCGTCTTTGCTGGATTTTTTAATCTTATGCTACACTAAATGTTCCCACTGGTGAAAATTCTGGACTGCAGCCAGGCCAGTTTATCACTCAGACTCTTCTCCTGTGAAGCCATGCTGTTGTGATGGATGTGGTATGTGGTTTAGCATTGTCTCGCTGAAATAGTCAAGGTCTTTCCTGAAAGAGACGTTGTCTGGATGGGAGCATATGTTGCTCTAAAACTTCTACTTGTCAACATTGATAGTTCCTTTCCAGATGTGTGAGCTGCCCACACCATAGGCACTAATGCGACCCCATACCATCAGAGATGCAGGCTTTAGAACTGAGCCAGGAGAACAAGCTGGATGGTCCGTCTCCTGCAGGACACAACATCCGTGATTTCCAGTTTTGGATAATTTTGACTACAGAACAGTTTTCCATTTTGCCTCAGTCATTTTAAATGAGCTTTGGCCCTGAGAGGACACCTGTGTTTCTGGAGCCTATCCCAGCTGTCATTGGGCAAGAGGCGGGGTACACCCTAGACTGGTCGGCAGTCAAACGCAGGGCTTTATGTACATTTCACAGCGCCCCAGATGTTTTGGAATTAGGGTTGTATTTATAACCTTTTTTTTTTCTTTTTTAAATAAGCTGTTTCTGTCTTTATAGCAGTGTTTTCTAAACTCTGTGTGCTGAGCCCTCCTTTGGCAGAGGAAAATATGTTGACTGTACACATCAGTGCACAAACATAGATGTGTATACACAGAGAAAGCAATCATCTGCAGGTTTGTGGTAAAAGAGTGTCACTCTGTCTTTGAAACCCATCATCATAAAGGTAAAACAGCCGAGGGCCAAGTATGACTCATATTTTCTTGTCTTTGTTTTCGTCGTTGTGATGTCTGGCGTAGATTCATTGTTAGTTCCACTTTGAGAAACGCTGCTTGATAATAAGGAGAACATTTATATTTAACATACTCACAATGTCTGTGGGTTGTAGATTTGATGCTCTTCGTGAATGGTCTCTGCAACAAACACAAAGCAGTGAAATATAAGTGTGATGTCAGTTTTCAGCACCTTGAATGATGTTGCTCCTGGAAGATGCCACTCCTAGTATTGATGATTTAAAAAAGTTAAACCTAGAAACCAAGGAACGTTTGTTTACTATCAGCCCTGCTACATTTTGACAGCTTCTTGGCACAGGAACAGACCTCAGTATCCTCTGAGAAAACCTGCCCCATCACCTGCGGTTAGTTCATTTAAATCCATCTCCCTTATGTACATTAAAAATGAACAGATTTGTACATCATAAAAAATGTATGGTAAATTAAATAAGTAATAGCTCACACCGTGAATAAATCATGATTTACTAAGAGCCTGAGACTTACATGTCCACTGAAGGGACTTCAGCATTAAACATCAGTTTAGACCAATTAATAAACTAAAAACTCATAAAATGTATAAATACATTAATCACCAATATAATCAGCATTTAATAGAGGAAGGTGTTCGTACTTTACCCAGTGATTTTTAACCACTGGGCTGCGGCACACTGCTGTATCGTGAGAGATCGCCAGGTGTGCCATAGGAAATTATTCAATCTTACTTAATAGGTTCAAAAAATATATTATTTAGTCACTGCATATAATGGTTCAGCGCCTGTGCCAGCAATGTGGTAACTGGTTAGAGTAATACTCCTCCATGCCAGTGGGTGGCAGTAGGGAGCGCAGTAATTACCTCATTAATTTAGGACAACAGAACTAGTGATGCATGCTAAACAGTGGCGACGTACGACAGAGTATTAGGGCCACACGAAGAGAAAAAAATATATATATATATATATATATATATATTTGACATTACGAGAATAAAGTCAGAGTATTACGAGATTAAAGTCATAATATTATGAGAAAAAAAATCGTAATTTACGAGAAAAAAGTTGTAATATTACGAGACACTGAAGACACTGAATTTTGGGTTTTCATTATCTGTAAGCCATAATCATCAACATTTCAAGAAATAAAGGCTTGAAATATTTCACTCTATGTGTAATGGGTCTATATATTATATCGGTTTCACTTTCTGAAATGAGTGACAAAAAATATTGAACTTTTTCATGATATTCTAATTTTCTGAGATGTACCTGTAAGTAGCTGAACTGGTAATGTGTCATTTTGTGACATTTTTGGCATTTACCAGCCTCGAAAAGTTGAAAAACACTGCTTTAACTTACCCACAGACATCCTGCACAGCTGTACAGCTTTTTTTTTTTTTTTAAGATGTATTTTGGGGCATTTTAGCACTTTATCTACAGGGGATCGAGTCAGAAACAGGGATGAAAGAGTAAGGGAGGAACACGCAGGAAAAGGAGCCACAGGCTGATTCTTGATTCTTAGAGCTTATATACAACACAATATAACATAATACACAGTATGAAATATTTGCACCATTATATTGTACATCATCAACTGTATTTTTGTTAATATATCTGGTACCACACATTTTTGCTCTGTTTTTTTTTTACATGAATAGTTCTTATTCTAAACTTTTACAATAAATTCCCATCCTAAAGCGTTCCTGTTTTTCCTGTGCCCACAAGGAAAGTCTACAACGCAGGGAAAGAAGAAGGAAAAAGCTCAGAGCAGGCATCGATGACAACAGAGGGACATTGATTAAGTCAGATGAGGCATAAAGGAGGAGCTGGGGAGGAGGAGGGTTTTAAAAGCAGGTTGCAGAGGGAGCAGCCAGCAGGCCAGAGTAGATGAGACATGGTGGCATAGTCAGCAGTAAGCTAAGCGTGAATCAGCGGCAGTCAACTAATGATCAGCTGCAGCCTGTTTCACCTTAAATGTTAGGAGAGCGTAAACTCCGTCGTAAGAACTTATGTTCAAACTAGGCTACGTTTGAACTTAAACACAGCTGGTGCAACCCACAGCAGATGTCATGTGTGAGATCAGCTGATCTCAATGAAATGCCAGTGCTTGACACCATGGACTGCCTGAAGTAAGACTAAATTCTCAATTTTTAGTACACAAAAGTGAAAAATATTGATTTTCATCATGTTATGTTATATTTTAGAATGATTAGGACAGTATGAGAGCAATTAGATTCTAATCTAAATCTAAATTTGTGATTAAAGTTGCTTGAAAATTGTGCAAATACCTGTCTGATAAGCAAAACATTCCTAATGGGGCATACATGGACCCAGTGAACAGTTTTTAAGATTTTAAGAATGTTGGAGACCACTGATATAAGAACAGTTTCAAATAATTTTCCCCAGGCATAAGATCTCACAGAAACTCGTGATCAGATGTGACTTCAGTTAACAAAAAACAAACATGGAGTATGGCAGAAATCTTCAGCTGGCTGAAGTGTATGCTATAGTTGCAGCAAAACAAGGAAAGAATAGGGGTGAAATTCTGGTGGTGAAGTTTTTGTTTGTGAGCTGTGAAAGTACGCAACATCCGGCTAGTGACGCTAATAAAAATTTGTTGAATTATGAGGAGCCACTATACCTGTCCACAGGGCTGTGCACCTCAGCTTTGAACCCATAGATTGGAATCTGCTGTGGCGGATAAATTCTACTACAGTTGAAACCAGAAGTTTACATACACTATATAAAAAGGCACAATACCTTTTTTTTCTCACTGTCTAACATTTAATCAGATTAAACTTTTCCTGTTTTTGGTCAGTTAGGATTACCAAAATTGTTTCTATTTACTAAATGCCAGAATAATGAGAGAGATCATTTTATAGACATTATTTAAATTATTTTCTTGAGAGTCAGAAGTTTACATACGCTAAGATTACTATGCCTTTAAAAAAATTGGGAAAGCCCAGATGATGATGTCATGTCTTTGGAAGCCTCTGATAGGTTTATTGACAACATTTGAGTTAATTAGAGGCACACCTGTAGATGTATTTTAAGGCACACCTGAAACACACTGCTTCTTTGTGTAACATCATGGGAAAATCAAAAGAAATCAGCCAAGATATCAGGAAGAGAATTGTGGACTTGCACAAGTCTGGTTCATCCTTGGGTGTCATTTCCAGAGGCCTGAAGGTGCCACGTTCATCTGTTCAAACAACTATACGCAAGTATAAACACCATGGGGATGTCCAGCCATCATACCGCTCAGGAAGGAGACGGGTTCTGTGTCCCAGAGATGAACGTGCTTTGGTCCGAAAAGTGCATCTCAACCCAAGAACAAAAGCAAAAGACCTTGTGAAGATGCTGGCTGAAGCTGGTAAGAGTGTGTCATTATCAACAGTCAAACGAGTCCTGTACCCACATGGGCTGAAAGGCCACTCTCCCAGGAAGAAGCCATTACTCCAAAAGAAACATAAGAAAGCCAGATTACAGTTTGCAAATGCACGCAGGGACAAAGACTTTAATTTTTGGAGACATGTTCTGTGGTCTGACGAAACTAAAATTGAACTTTTTGGCCATAATGACCATTGTTACATTTGGAGAAAAAAGGGGGAAGCTTGCAAGCCTGAGAACACCATCCCAACTGTGAAACAAGGGGGTGGCAGCATCATGTTATGGGGTTGTTTTGCTGCAGGAGGGACTGGTGCACTTCACAAAATAGATGGCATCATTAGGAAAGAACATTATGTGGAAATACTGAAGCAACATCTCAAGACATCAGCCAGGAAGTTCAAGCTTGGGCGCAAATGGGTTTTCCAAATGGACAATGACCCTAAGCATACTGCCAAACTGGTTACAAAGTGGCTTAAGGATAACAAAGTCAATGTTTTGGAGTGGCCATCACAAAGCCCTAATCTCAATCCCATTGAAAATCTATGGGCAGAGCTGAAAAGGCATGTGCGAGCAAGGCGGCCCACAAACTTGGCTCAGTTACACCAGTTCTGCCAGGAGGAAGGGGCCAAAATTCCTGCAAGCTATTGTGAGAAGCTTGTAGAAGCATATCCAAAACATTTGCCCCAAGTCATACAGTTTAAAGGCAATGCTACCAAATACTAATGAAATGTATGTAAACTTCTGACTCTCAAGAAAATTATAAAAAAAAATGTCTAAAAAATGATCTCTCTCATTATTCTGGCATTTAGCAAATAGAAATAATTTTGGTAATCCTAATTGACCAAAAACAGAAAAAGTTTAATCTGATTTGATGTTAGACGGTGAGAAAAAAAAGTTTATGTGCCTTTTTATATAGTGTATGTAAACTTCTGGTTTCAACTGTAAGTACCTTCTAGGGATTCCCAAACCTTTTAGTCCATGAGCCCCCAAAAAGAAAACAGAAACCCCTGGAAAAAGTTATATTTCTGTATATTTTTTCCGGTTGTAGTTGAACTTACTTGGTTTCTTTTTGCATCTCACACAGAAAAGAGCGAGCAGACTCAGCGACAGCACTGACACAACAGTCAGGACTGCAGACAGCACACTGGAGTTTCCTATCATACCTGAAACGAAACACAAAAGACACAAACGTTAACTTTAGGTAGACCTCAAAGTCTTCAGTAATCAAACCAAATGTAAAAATGTCTTTATTAGACATGCAAACAGAGCTGAGATTGTACCGTGAGGTTTTCTGGTCAACAATCAGCAGTTGTTCAGACCGTCATGGCTCAAGCTGCTGTTTTATTCTTAACATATAGACAAAGAGAACCAGAGGATGTGGTTGGCCGTAGCAAAACTGAAACAAAGGGCTAAAGCCTGCGCTCAGGTACGGAGGCATTTAGAGGAATAGCATGCACCAAATAGAGAAGTAAAATATTTTAGACAAGAACCTTAACCACACCTTTAAAATAGTCTTTAAGTCACTGGCATCTGTTTATATTTGACACAGGAGCTGCTTTTATAAAGGTGTTTGAGACGTTCTGGTCTGTTATAGAGTCAGATGTTTAATTTGGAAAGTTGAATGCGAGCAAATGTAACATTCAGTGTTTAAAGTTCAAGAGTGACCCCACCCTCGACTGTTACCTTGCATATTTGGTCAGTGTATTTGAAATAAGCCAAACAGAAAGAGAAGAAACCCTCTTTGAATTTTTTGATACTGAGTTTAAGAAGTAAATCCACATAGAACTAGAAACTGGCAGTTATCTGCCTTTGTAAGATAGGTCTACACATCTGGCAGACAGTGAAAGTACAGTGGTTTGTCAAGCAGCAACATGATATTGTATGTGGTACTGAAACCTCAAAATTAGAGGCGGCTGTGGCCTTTGACTTTCAAAATGCAACCGTCAGTTCATCTGAAACAAGACTAGGTTAAAACCTAGTACATTGCTGACTGCAGCTATCTGGTATGCCTGTTGAAATGCCTGAGTGAACTGTGTGTTATGGCAGAGTAATTAGTTTTTGGGATGTGTAATTACGCTGTCCCTAATGTCTGTGGGTTCAGAACTGAAGGACCCTTAAAGGGATACTTCAACATTTTGGCAAATTTGCCCATTGCCATAATCCCTATAGTCTTAGTAATAGGTTTGTTACCTTTAGTTGTCCGTGCAAGTTATTCTTAGATCGATGGTGCAGAGATAGGAGCTGCTCAGCTAACACTATGGTGTCTTATGGCATTCCGGCTTTCCCTCATCAACCTCATCAAATGCACAATCCAACAACTCCAAAACGCTCTCATGGACAAGTTGTGACCTGTACATTCACCACACTATGAAATAATAATGGAACTTTACGATACGGAGATGTTTTAAAGTTAATACAAAGCCGGAACTACACTCCAGACATGGCTGCTGCACTGTGTCATTCCGCCCAGTGGTTTACTCAAGAAATAGTTCAGAGTATTTGCTGCTTGTGTCGTAATGTTACATAATTATACTTTATTATTTCATAGCATGGTGAATGTGCAGGTCACAACTTGTCCATGAGAGCGTTTTGGAGTTGTTGGATTGTGTATTTGATGAGGTTGATGAGGGAAAGCTGGAATACTGTAAGACTCCATTGAGCTGGCACAGCAGCTCTGAACTCGGCAGCGCCGATCTAAGAATAGCTTGCACGGACAACTAAAGGTAACGAACCTATTACTAAGACTATAGGGATTATGGCAATGGGCAAATTTGCCAAAATGTTGAAGTATCCCTTTAAAGTTTACAACATAAAGCCCTGTCAGCAGGAAACAGCAAACCTGACACGCCAGATTGACTGAATATATTTCACAATCCTTGGAGAAAGCTCCCAAAGAAAGCATTTGGGAGGGGCAGGAATTTTCTGAAAATCTTCAGAAGGTGGTTGGAGGAACATTTTGTCTGTCAAATTCAAGATGGACATCAGAGTGGCAAATGACATTTTGCACATACGCTACTCTTATGCAGGCCACCATTGCCTTAGATCCTTAGTGGCATTGCTTCATATAAAATTGATACCAAAGCTGTTGGGAGACGTGCAATAACAACTTCTCTGCCAAGACAAGCTTTCAGTGTGATTCTTTGCAGTCCAGTTCCGATTAAACTGCCGCTTTCCTACAGCTACATATGAGCTAACGGCTACCACAGCAGCAGCCCTAGATACACTGGAAAACCCCATCATAATGATCAAAAACCCGTGCAACAGAGTGGGAAAAGAGCAAAAACATCTTTTCTGTCACAAAAATCTTTCTGTTTTCCCCCCTGCCCTTGTTTTAATAGAGACGTTGTCCAGTCCTGACCAAACCGCTGCTGTGGCTAAGTCCAAGCTAATCATTCCACTAGCAGCCATTGTGTACAACCACTCGCAACAACTAACACTTTCCCCATAACAATCTCATTGTCATGCCAAAGCAGGTCAGCAGAAGACCAAAAACACCTTTTTTATCACGGAAAGCTTTCGGTGTCGCGCACAGTGCTTGTTCTAATAAAGAAATGTCCAGTTCTGACGTGCCACTGTGGCTAATTCTGAGCTAAACATTCCACTAGCAGCCATTGCACATAAGCATTCACATAAGAAGTAACCCTTTCCCTGTAACTATCACAAAGTCATGCCAAAGCAGGTTGTCAGTAGGGCAAAAACACCTTTCAAAACATGAAAAGCTTTTAGAGTTGTTTTTGTTCTGCAGTGGAGGCAGCCATTACCGATGGCTTTCAGTACAACTGAATCCTGCTTATGGCCTGACTCTGTGTGTATGGATCTGAAAGTAGAGTCAGTCAGTCACATACAGACCCATATGTAGGGCTGACTTCAGCGGTCAGCGAAAAAACAGATTACAAAACCTTTAATAAAGCCAAGTAAACAGTTTATAGGGAAAAAAAACATGCTCCATAAAAACATTCTAATGCAGCTAAGGTAGCTAGGACTAAAGCTGATGAAAATACATTAGCTACATAAGCTACCAAGGTAACGTAGCTTACATAGCTAACATTGCTGAAGCTAAAAAAGCTACATTAGCTGTCTCACCAATGTAGTTTATGTAGATTACATAGCAAACTAACCCGAGGCCAATGAAGCTAGGCTAGCCATGTTACCTACATAGGTAAGCTAGCTTATGTAGGTAGTGTTGCTGAAGCTAACAATGCTACATTAGCTATATAACCTACATAGGTAACAAAGCTTATAAAGCTAATGCTGCTGAAGCTAACAAAGCTATGTTAGCTACGACCCCAATATAGGTGATGTAGCGGTTATTAGGTTATTGAGAAGAGGCACTGAACATCTCCTAGAGTTTAGTTTAATCCATCATCAAGAAATGGAGGGAATATGTCACATGTGTAAACCTGCCTAGATCAGACTGTCCTCACAAAAGCAGTCTAGTGAGAGAGGCCACCATGACACCTATGACTACTCTGAAGGAGTTCCAAGCTTCAGCAGCTGAGATGGAGAGACTCTGTAGATAACAACTGTTGGCCGGGTTCTTCACCAGTCAAAGCTTTATGGGAGAGTGGCAAAGAGAAAGACACTGTTGAAGAAAAGTCCTATAAAATCTCACTAAAGTTCACCAAAAGGCATGTGGGAGACTCTATGCTCAAGTGGAGGAAAATTCTTTGGTATGACAACACTAAAATGGAGCTTTTAGGCAGTCAGACAAGACACTAAACACTGCACATCACCACAAACACACTGTGAAGCACAGAGGTAGCAGCATCATGCTGTGGGGAGGCTTCTCAGCAGATGGCCCTGGAAGGCTTGTAAAGTTAGAAGGTAAAATTAATGCGTAAAATATAAGAAAATCCTGGAGGACAATCTTATTCAGTCTGCAAAAGAAGATTTATTTTCCAGCAAGACAATGACCTGCATACAGCAAAAGCTTCACAGAAATGGTTTAAAGTGTAACTGTGCTGAACATGTCTCAGTCCTGCCACACATTCAGGTCTCTGATTTCCACTCTGAATGTGGCTGGAGTTGTTTTGAAACTCGGTGTGGTTTTAGTTTTATGTCTTGTGTCATGATTTTACTGGAAAGTAAACGTTTCCTTGGTTGAACTTCTCAGTTACCCTCAAGCACATCATCCTCTGTAATTTTTCTCTTTTCCTCCTGCAGATAAACATGGCTTCATACATCATTATAACTGCAGGGAGACGCTGATGTGGCTTAACCAAAGGGGCAATAAAGTTTGTGATTAATGATTTTTTTTTTCTTTGAAATAATGCACTAATTATGGACCTTAATCAACACGATTAATGCACTAATGCATTAATGCTGACAGACCCAAAGAACAGAAAAGTTTGATCAAGAGTATCTGCCATCAGATACTTCTTCTATCACAAAAGAAATCAAAAATGTTGATTTTTGACCAAATACAATAGAAAACATGTCATGCAAATGCGGTACAATGGCAATAAATTTGATGTAAAAGAGCAAAATTATTTTACACAATATGCGTCAATGTAAATATGCATAATAAGCACAATAGCTAAATTTCATCTGTTCTGAGGCAAGCAATCACATTAAAAACATGAACAGATTTAAAATTACAGGGCACAGTTTATGAGACAGTACACAGAAATACGCACTTAATCAAACAGGATGACACAATTTATGCACAACAAACAACACACACACATACGGAAATCTATTTAAATACAGGATACACCAAAGCACTCTGCAGTCAGCATCATGATAATAATACAACAAACTTTACTTATATAGCGCTTTTTAAAACACGCAAAGTGCTTCACAAATCGTAAAAGTGCCAAAAATAACAAATATACCCACAATAAATAACACAACCAACATAGGTTCAATTACAAACACAAGTACATACACAAATAAAACCGCTAAGGTATAAAAATTAGATTTTTAGCAGCTTTTTAAAAGAAACTACAGATTCAGCAGGAAGGCTGTTCCAAAGTTTAGGGGGCGGCCATTTCAAAAGCATAAACTCTGGATTTAAAATATGAACAAGGGACTGCCAGAAGACCCTGATCAGATGATCAGACCTGGTGACTGCTAGAATTACGGCTCAGTAATTCACTTTTATATGTAGGAGCTTGGCCGTGCAGGGCCTTGTATGTAATTAATACAATTTGGAACTTGATCCTTAAAGTTACTGGAAGCCAATGCAGAGATGCAAGAACCGGAGTGATGTGCAAATGATGACTAGTGTGTGTTAATAACCTAGCTGCTGCATTTTGTACAGAGTGAAGGCGTGAAATGAAAGACTGAGCGATGCCAGAGATGAGAAGTTTACAATAATCTAACCAGGAAAAACACAGAGCGTGGATTAATTTCAGTATGTTTTGCTGTTGGTATGGGTTTAATTTTTGTGATATTTCTAAGCTGAAAGAAGGAAGACTGGACTAGTTTAGTTACCTGAGTCAGAGTTTAAAATTTATTTATTTATTTATTTAACCTTTATTTAACCAGGATTTATTCCCATTGAGATATAAAAATCTCTTTTACAAGGGAGTCCTGGACAAGACAGCAGCATGATAAGTTTCACATATATGACATTAAAACAGGACTTAGAACATAGGTTACTTAAATTAACAAATCAGCAGCTTTCAGCAGAAAAACGTGCACACACTGGTTCAAATGTTCCCTAACTCTAGTTTTGAAATCTCCTAAACTAACACAACGCTCAAGTTTAAGATGACCCTGTAACTCTGACCAAGACGATGGAGCAAAAACATTAAACGCTCTTTGACCAAAGACAGAGCGAGTGCGAGGAATATCATACATGATGAGTCCATGAGAACAAAGATTAAAGCTACTGGAGTCAGTAAGGAACAAAGATAAGAAGGTAATTCATGTAAAACAGCCTTATAAAGAAAGGTTTACCAATGTGCCATCCTTCTATTGTATAAGGACGACCAACGAAGTTTCTCATATAGAACACAATGATGGGTCTGAAAACCCAGATCAGTGATAAATCGCAAGGCAGCATGGTAGACTGAGTCCAACAATTTCAGAGAGGATGAGGTAGCATGCATGTAAAGAACATCACCATAATCCATTACAGACAGAAATGTTGCTTGAACGAGTCTCTTCCTTGCAACAAAAGAAAAACAACGTTTGTTTCGATAGAAGAAACCCAGTTTCACCCTCAGTTTCTTTACAAGACAATCAATATGATGGTTAAAAGACAGATTCTCTTCTAACAAAAAGCCGAGGTACTTCTATATTTCAACACATTCAATTGCCTCATTGTTTAAGGAAAAAATCTGAGCGCTGCCTTGGACTTGTGATTTAGACCGTGAGAAGCACATCATTTTGGTCTTGTTGAGTCTTAGGTCACAGAGGTTTCTCTGGACAACATTAAAGGCCGCCTGTAGTCTGTCAGTCACACTTTCAAAGGAAGAGGACGATGCATACATGACTGTATCGTCTGCATAGAAATGAAACTGCCTCAGTAACATTCACACAACTTGTTTATGTAAATAATAAATAAAATTGGGCCCAATATTGATCCTTCTGGGACACCATTTTGAACATTTAGAAAGCTAGATAACTGACCATCAGATTTAACGCTTTGTCTTCTACCACTTAAATAATTTACAAACCATTTCAGTGCTGCTGGGGAGAACCCAATATCAGCCAGCTTCTGTAATAGGACAGAGTGGTTAACGGTATCAAAGACCTTTGATAAATCTAGTAAAAGTGCAACACAATGTTCTTTAGAGTCAATGGCATTTATATCATTTAACACCTTTGTAGCAGCAGTGACTGTATTGTGTTTCTTTCTGAATCCAGACTTTAAAATGCCATTTTGTAACAGAAATCCCTTTAACTGGTTATAGATCAACCCTTCAAGCACTTTTGCTAAAACTGACAGTTTAGAAATTGGTCTATAGTTATTTGGGCTAGAGGGATCACCAGCTTTCAAAACTGGAGTGACAAAAGCAGCTTTCCAAATCTCTGGTATTGTACCATTTTCCAGTGTCAGGTTGAAAATATAAGTCAAAGGCTCAGAAACAATTTCAGCAGCAATTTTTTAAAAGTATGGGTCTAGGCCATCAGGACCAGCTGATTTCTTAAGATCCAGCATTTTTAATTCATTAAAAACATCATTAACATTAAAAGGAATTAAATTAAAATCTAAATTAAGAGACCCATCTCCAGAATTTGAAGAGGTTTCAGGGAGATGCTGGTGTTTTTGGCTGTCAAAAAGCAGGCCAGAGGACACTAAATGTTCATTTAACACATTGAGAATTTTCTTTTTGTCTGTTATGGTCTCAGTTCCTAGCTTTATCATCTGTGGCAGGACAGAATTTTGTCCAGCAGCAGAGGTCAAGCTCTGAACTGTCCTCCAAAACTTAGAGGAATCAGATACATTTTCAGTCATCTGATTTACATAAAACTCAGATTTAGCTTTGCAGATAAAAGGGTACATTTATTTCTTAATTGTCTAAAATATGTCCAGTCTGACTCAGATTTAGATTTTCTTGCAGCTGCCCACGCAACATTTCGTTTATGAACGAGATAAGAGAGTTTATCTGAGAACCAGGGGTTGTCACGCCCTTTAACCCTAAATTTCCTGAGAGGAGCATGCTTATTAACAACGGCTAAGAATAATGATTTAAAATAAGAGAAAGCCATGTCAGGATCAGGAATCAAATATACCTTCTCCCAGTCACATAAATAAAGATCATAGAAAAAAGCTTGCTCACAGAAATGTTTAAAATATCGCTTGATTAAATACGTGGCGTATGCTTTGGAAGCTTTGTGTTTCTCACAGCAGCAATTACGCAGTGATCGCTGACGTCATTCGCAAAAACAGCAGTGGCTTCAAATTTGTGAGGAGCGTTTGTCAGGATTAAATCAATAAGCGTAGATTTGTCAGGTTGTTTCAGGTTTGGTCTCGTAGGAGACTTTACAATTTGAGTTAAATTTGCAGAGATGCAAAAACATTTAAAATGATCGGATACAACACTGAGATTCTTGGCACTTGATATTGGCGGCCAGGGCTCCCATGTTGTGGCTGACCTTATAAAAATTGTCGGGGCCGATTACAAGAATGTCAGTTTTATCCGGGTTGAGATTGAGAAAACTTTGAGACGTCCAGTTAACGGAGGAAAGACGGTTGTGGAATACAGAGAGATTATTGAGGTGATTAGGTTTAAATGAAAAATAAAGCTGAGTATCATCAGCGTATGGCCTACGTGATCAGTAGTGTTAAAGGCAGCTGAATGGTCTAATAGAACCAAGATCATAAGAGGACTCGCATTATGAATGAGAGCATGACTGGTTTATTTTTAACCATTTGAGTTTCTTTATAAACATTACATAGTTGCCACAATCTCTGATGTGTGTTGGTAATCTGTTCCATGAGTGTGCGCCTGTAATAGGTGCCACCTTCTGACTACTTTCTGTTCTGTGCCAGTGTAAAAATGTTCGTCAACAGACTTTTTTCAATGACAAAGACTAGACTAAGACTGACAAAAATAGATCTGTGATGACTAAAACTGACAAAAAGTTAGTTTAGTTTTCATCAAGATGACTCAATCTAGACTAAAATGTAATGTACTTTTTGTCAGACATTCAAAATCCATGGTAGTTCTCCAGTGTGGGTAAATCTGTGTGTATTCTACCTCTTAGCTGTAGAAAGCAGGGACCCCAGGTTTGACAGGGTGCATAGACAACACAACCAAGATTTGGTATCAGATTTAGGCAAGAGAATAAATGCTTGGTCTAAAAGTAGACTAAAATGTGAGGACTTTTTATGGACAAAACTAGACTGAAATGTTTTAGAGTTTTTGTCAACTGAAACTAAAAAGGGTAGAAATGACTTAAATGGAACTAAACCTAAAAGACATTTAATCTAAAGACAAAGACTAAAATGAAAAATCGCCGTCAACATTAACACTGTTCTGTGCCTCGGTACATTGCGTTCTCCTCTGGTTTGTGCTCTGGTATTTATTCTGTTATTGTTCTTTATTTGAATAAAATCATAAATGGTGGGGGCAAGCCTGTTTAAAACTTTCAAGATAAGACAGACAACAGTTTATGTTTGGTAACTGTCAAAGTTTAAAATACTAAACTTCTTACTAATGATACTGCGGTCACGGAAATTAAACGATTTCCTGTCCAGGATTTTGACCATCTTTTTAAAGAGAGATATGAAGGGTTTTATTGTTCTTGCTGTGGTCATGGTCTTTAATAAAAGTCGAATTTGAGTCAGAAATTACACCAAGATGTTTGCATTTTTCCATGAGGATGAATGAGTTCAAATGAAGTTTGCAGGAATAATCAGACACAGAATCCAGTGAGACTTTGTCCTATCATGCTCTGAAACTGGGTCCAGATTGGATTAAGTTTAATCTACAAAGACACTCCACAGTAGGCTTAGCCCAAATAAAAAATACACAAGAGTTAAACTATTTGTACAGAGGGCTAATAGCTTATTGTTAAAATAAATCAGAGTAATAAGGTGCGTTTTTATTTATCTCTATTGTGAAAAAAACACACCAGGTAATCATCCGCTGTAAGTCAAACATCCGACTATGTTCAATATCTTACCATTGCAAATTGAGCATTTAAGTGACAAACAGACGTACACGTGGCTTTTATTATAATTGCTTTAAGTTATTAACAGTACCTTGAGGGTATAAGTCAAAGGAAATGTAGAAAAAACAATCAAATAAGAAATTCCTCCACATTACCTTTGAAATTAACTTTGTTTTTGCTGCAGACTTCAGAGCAATGGCAAGGAAATAGAATGAGAAGAACGGCAACGTTTTGGATAAGAAGAAATCGCTCATAAATTACAAAAAGTTACTGCGGGGAGAAAAAAAATAGTTTAATTACTTAAAAAATGTAATTAAATTACATAGTTTATCTCTTATGTTGCCATGGAGACTGATCAAATTTGCATAAAAAGTATTAATAAGCTGATGTTTATACCAAGGTAGGCTCTAAGCCAGGTTCAGTTTGGAATTAAAAGGCAAATTTGTGTAAGAAATAAACAATTGACACTCCAATAAAGCTGGAATGGAAAGATCCTTTAAAAAATAAATACATAATTTTTTATTTTTTAACTCTTAGAATCACCTCTAAGGACTTAACTGTCTATTAAAGTTAACAGGGATGCTTGTTTTAGCTTGTTAGGGCAAAGAAAATGTTAAAATGGTTTCAGTAAGGTTGTTTAGTTTAATCTACAGCTGTAAATCATGTTTAAATGTTTGAAATGTGCAGTCTTTGAGTCATAACTGAAAACAACACTAAAAAATGACCATAATCATGCCCCTAAGCAGAAGTATGCTGTCTCTTATTATGTCATAATTATGCAAAGTATGAGTTCTATTTTTGATGACTACTTCTTTTACAGTAATAGTGACTCTCAGCTGCTTGTTTCTGGGTATCTGTGTTGACAGAGACAACAATCCTTGAAAATAAAACTGTGCTAAAAGTTTTCCTTCCTCAAACACTCACACAATTTACAGTTATTTGTTCCTTCAGCTCATGTTACAGTCATGACTTTTTAAATGCCCCTCAGATAGCGTCCTATGAACAAATGCTTTTTCAGATAAATCAGTCATTACTTACAGTTAATCTGATGCTTCATCTCACAAACAGACAACCTTTTATCAGAAATGTTTCTGTGTTTTACCTTCAGTGGTCCGTCTGTCCTCATTCTTCTTCAGTTTTTTGACAAAGGCAGCAGAAAGCGCTGTGCTTCCTCTTTCAACAGCCCACCACATCCGGCACGCTAAGACCTCCCTGAGATACACATCTACAGCCTCTGTGGTTAGAGATGGACATGTAAACATCTCCTTCATCTGCTGCAGATGCTTGATGCTTTGTTCACACTGTAGTGCTCTAGTTTCTCTGTGGCTGCATGGGGAAGGTGTGAGAGAGGGCAGAGGTCCACTTTAACACGAACTATCTTCACATGAGCATAAAATAAAACCTCATCAGAAAAGAATATTCTGCACCAGAAAGCCAAACTCAGTCACTGGAAGGCTTGTGTGTTTATTTAAAACTGATTTACCCTGTTAAAAACAAGCCCCCCATATAATATAAATGCCTGGATTCATTATAAATCAACAAGTCAAATTCAAATAAAAACAAAACAAAAACAGAGCACAATTATAACACAAACTCAGATAAATAAACTCGTCCAACATAAGTAAGTAAATGTGTTCAGGGTCAATAAATTACATTTCTATTTAAAGTGGAATAAGTTGATATGAACAGTTAACACCAATGTTTTTTCAATGAATCTCATCCAACAAACAAGCCAAGCCAAGGATGACATTAGGGTTAAAACACAGGAGATGGTTCTGTTTTGTTGCTGGGATTAATGGGAATCTTTGTATATTGATAAGAACAACCCATCCGAGTACTTCGCCCAGATAATACCAGCCTGACCCTGTAATTTAAGTTATTAAGAGCCCAAATCCAATGACCAGTGAGTTAAAGATAAAAAGGATGACTTTATAAACAGAGATTGGCATCGTCATGTTGTTTAAAAGTAAAAAAAAAAACAGAGATAGTTGTAGGCCTGTATTAGTCTCTTCAGTCTCTCTCAAACTGAACAATCGGCCCCATGTTGTGAGCAGAGATAGTTGTGATGTCATAAACTGACATCACATACCTTAATTGTGCGTCTGTTGAACTGAAAAAAAAAAAAGGAAAATACATTAGTGAATGTGCATTTGCATTTACACCGACCAATCAGAACTGGATTTTAAGCTCAAGCGCACCCAAGCACTAGGGGCCCAGGCCCCTAATGTAAAAGTCCCTTATTCTTAGAATTTGCTGTGGGCCGGTTAGGATGCACCATGGACTTCAGTTGGACCACGGACCACTGTTAGGACACCCCTGCTGTAGGCTAATAAATATAAACTAAAATGCTTTATTAAGAATCTATTTTATTTTTATTTCTACTGCCATTTCAGGATGTTTTATGCACACACCTTATAATAGTTTTTTGCAAACTACAGAAGCCCTGAAGGGACAAGCATCCATATTGTATTCCACTGCTTTCCCATGATAGCAAATAGGGCTGGGCAGTTAATCAAAAACTAGATTAAATCGCAATATGGCCTGCTGTAATTTTCAAATCACAAAAAGTGCAATATGTCTTTAACCTGAACTTTGTGTCAAAATACCAGTTTTTTTTTTTTTTTTTTTTTTTTTGCAACACAGATGTTATGCATGACATATCATGCAATCATTCAGGTGCAATTTTTAAAGAGTAGTCTACAAAAAAATCCTACTCCTTCATTTTTGTACTTTCTTCATATTAAATATAAGAATGACAAAAACCCTTCAATGTAATAATTCATATCAATTTGTCACAGGAGTCAAAATCATCAGAATTAGACACTTTAAAAAAATTGTTCAACCCTTGTTTAGGAATAAAAGAAAGTTAAGGAATAATCACATATCAAATCACAATTGCAATATTGGGGGAAAAATCACAATTTGATTATCTTCCAAAATCATTCAGCCCTATTAGCCGGTAAATATTGTTTTTTGTTTGTTTGTTTGTTTGTTTGTTTGTTTTGAAGTATCGACAACACTGGTTTTCCAATGATATCGAATTAATTTTTTTAACATCAAAACAATGATAAAAGACTAATCATAATGAAAAAACAAGCCTTGTTTTCCAGAAATTACAAACAGATAAGTCCAGATCCTGAGAAAAATACCTAAATTTGATTATTATGCCAGAAAAATTGAGTAAAATAAAAATAAATGTATGAGTTGATGTCCTCTTGGGGCTTCTGCAGCATACAAAGACTTTGTCCAATAAATCACAAATATTCAGAACATATGCAGAAGTTAAAACTAAATCTGTGGACTTTGTATTGGGCTTTGTTTTATGTTAATGAGGGGAACAATAGATTCATTTTCCTTCTTTTACGTTTTCTTTTTAAATCACAATTGCTTAATATTATCATTTGATAATAAAGGGTTGAGTGTTTTTCAAAGTTACCACAACTTCTATTGCAAATTTACTCCCTCTCTACCAAGAGAACTCCTTGACGTGATGACGGTGCACACTTTTGTCACGTCACTGCACGTATGACCGAAGACAGCACGGGCCCAGTCGTGTTTGCTAACCTAACAGTTTGGATCTAATATTCGGCACATTTTTATGTTTTCTGGTTTTAATTATTGACGGCGGAATTGTTCTACTTCCGCTTTCGCTCTGAAGGCGGGGTGTGTACCACAGGCTGCTCTCGCCCCACCCCTGCTACCTCTACGTTGTTGTTGTTTTTACTAGCAGTCGCGCGCTGTGGCTCGAGCTCTCATCCCCTGGTTTGTGCCGACGGTTGGCCCGCCGCGCGCATGCAGCAGAATGGCTCGAGCGGTTCCAACGGTTCCGATGGCTGCAGCAGGGATCGCCAGTCTCTGTCCTTCAGCCCGCTGCCCGCCGCTACTACACGGGTGAGGAGGTTCATTCAGGAGAGACGGACGCTGCCCCTACCCAGAGTGATGGTGGTATTCTCGGCCGCGGGTGACACCGAGAAACCGGGCGATGCCATGTCCAGCTCGGACTCTGCGGAGGACGAGCTACGAAAGCCGGCCTCCCCAGCCCCGAACTTCACCCTCAGCACGCCGCTTCACTCCTCGCTGAGCACACAGGAGCAGGAGGTAGGCCACACAAGTCTTTTTACGTGGAAAATTACACTGAAACAGCAGAAACAAGCTAGCAAACTCAAAACTAAACTCTCTTTTACTTTATCTTAAAACGTTAAAGCAAAAAAAAAAAAAAAAAAAGACCGTATTATCCAAGTAAATGTGAGGTTTATTACTCAAGACCAACTGAAATAACAGTAACAGTTAATTTAAGTAACCGCCATATGTACTTAAAGTTCACATATCCAAACTTATAATTACAGTGCACCTTATAACATTTACTTCGTTTTAAACACTCTCAGCTTCATTGGACTATTTATAGCGGAGTCAGTGGTTGGTTGAGCTTATAATTGGCTGGCAGGTGATATCTTTAGTCTGTTCATGGATGTACACAACATGGCTACAGGAGAATAATCCTCTTATTTCTGTGGTCTGACAGCAAAGTCATGGCTGCTTACAAACTCTTTGAACCCACATGTAGCTTCTCACAGATTGTTCAGAGTCATTTAAATAATCTCATCAGATATTAAATCTGCACTGTGGGAATTTTGCATTGGATTTCTGGCCATATGACGGTATGTACTTGATCAAATCGGCATTAAAGCCATACCAGAATCTTACATTTCAATAGGAAAGAGGTGAAAATCAAAACATATCAAAACTTTCGTAGACAGGGCAAAAATATAGGTCCTCAGCACCCAATAATGGGAGATTTCTTGTTCTATGCTGGCAAACTTGCAGACAAACCTCTGCACACTGTCTAAATTGCACAAAAATATTGACAATATTTTAATTACAAGTGTTTTTGTGCAATTTAGGCAGTGTTGTAGTTTTATAACTGCACACTGTATTACAACCACACACAGTGTGTGTCATGCTCATTCAGAAAAACGGCACTATAACCTTATCAGCGGTACATCTGCACATCCGTACAGTTTCTCCTTTTCCACCTTTGTACATACATCATATTTCATGATGTTTATATTTTCATTTTGCGACCTCAGTTTTTCTATGACAGTCTATTTAAATCTAGCCCCTTAATGTTTTTATTAGCTTCATCATGTTTTTATTCTTCCTCTATATTTGTTTTGCACCAAACACAAGTCAATTCCTTGAATGTGAAAATGTTTTGGGCAATAAATCATGATCCTTATTCTGATTCATTTCTGACACTTTCAGTTCCATCAATAAAGACAATAACATTGATTGTACTGTTTTAAAACACATTGTGTGAAAAAGTTTGAAAGTCATGACTATTTTGATAATCTTACATAAAATATCCACTGATAAACAATCAATATTGGCTTAGAAATCAGTTTTCTGCCTGTAGTTTTTCTGTGTAACTCCTCATATGTACTCAAATCCTGCAGGACTCCTCTTCCTTTTCTTTTTTTAAGTTACACTATCTAGCTTGCATGGATGCAGACAGTGCATCCTAGTGGTTGAACAGTATCAAATTAGACTCCTGCAACTGTTGAGCACTTTCTAAGATGGTATCATGTCTGTCTTCAATGTTTAAAATATATGTCCATATACTCATAAGTCCTGTACGAAGCACTTTTTATTGCTTTGTTGCTGGAGAGTGCTACAACAAAGGACCTCACCTAAATTTATTGCAGCCATCCTTGTTGCCTCATTAATGTTAATAAATATAGACGGTGAAAATCTACTAAGCAGAGTGCTCCAGCTGAAGCTCCTCTATGGCGTCCATTAAGTGTCAGGTCGATTAGATCTTCCAATTGTAAACAAATAAGATTAAAAGATAAACTACAATAGCCTGATAGATGATCTCACTGAACAATTCACTTAGGAGGATGAGACACAGAGGTACAAAACTACATGCACACGTTTTTCCTAAAATAGGCTTAAAGAATAAAAATAGATATAAGCATGGCAATATTAGATTTAAAAATACTCATAACTAAACCCAGTGTTCAACTAACTAGAAAAGTAGGGGTGATAGCAGGTACTGATGTGAAAAAAGGGCATCAGTGCATCCTTACATTAACATCTTTAGATTCTGATGCACACAAAAATAAATCCCCTTGTACCACATTAAAAAAGTCCTGAAGTTTTTAAAATTTTGTGTAACTTTGTGTTATAGCCAAACTTGTTAGCTTTAACTGCTATTCATTTGAAGAGTTGGGATCTAACATTTTAAAAGAAAAAGATGAGAACTAATTGTATAAACAGCTGATATAAGCTGATATTTACAGCAGATATAGGCAGATACTTACAGCAGCTTGAAGTTGATATTTCCAGCCAGTTTGTCCAATATTTAGAGCTGCTGTAAGCTGATATTTACAGCCGTTTTTAATTTAGTTTGAAAGTTGATATATGCTGGTATTCACAGCAGATAAAAGCTAATATTTCCAGCCAGTATGAGCTGATATTTACATTAGATTTAGGTTAACATTCCCAGCAGATATAGGCTAATATTAACAACTGACATGAACTTATTTTGAAAGCAGATATAAGCCAATATTTCCTGCTAGTATGAGCTGATATTTACATTAGATTTAGAATAACATTTCCAGCAGATATATGGTAATATTTACCACTGACATAAGTTTATTTTGAAAACAGATAAAAGCCAATATTCACAGCAGATATAAGACTGTATGTACAGCCAATATAGGGTGATTTTTACAGCAGATATAGGCCAATTTTTACTGCTGATATATGCCAATATTTACAGCAGATATTGGCGGGTATTTTTAGCCAATATAAACTGATATGTACAGCATCAATAAGCTAGTATTTACAACCAATATGCGCCAGTATTTACTGTATTTACTGCTGAAATTAGCCAATATTTATGGCCTGTATTTACAGTTAGCATTAGTCAATATTTAAAGCCAGTATAAACCGATATTTACATCCAATATAGGCCAATATTTTCAGCCAAAATAAGCCAGTATTTACAGCCGATATAAACTGGTATTTACTGTATTTACAGTTGATATAGCCAGTATTAGCTGCTGTTTACTACCAATAGGCAGATATTTACAGTTGATATAGGCCGATATTTACAGCAGATATATCCATATTTTACGTTATAAGCCAGAATTTACAGCCAATATATGCAGGTATTTATGGCAGGTTGCTGGCAGTATTTGCTGCTGATAGATGCTGATATTCATGCCTGCTATATCAGTTGTAAATAGCCAGATCTGCTGATGTCAACATCATGCAGATAATGTCTCGCATCCCTACTTTATTTATTTAGCACATTTTAAAAACAACCAAGGGTGACCAGCCTGCTTTGTAAAGTGAAATGGTACAACAATAAAACAATACATACACACATACAAATTCACCTCTTAATACTATAAAAATCTGTTTGGATGATAATATTTTCACCCTTAAATGAAGGAAAAAGAGAAGAGAGGGATCTTGCACAGCATTATAACAAAATTAACAATGTCAGAGCAGCTGCCTTCATGTTTATAGGCTTTTAGCCTCGCTATTTACACCCACATGTTCATGCTTCTTTTAACAGTTTCCAGAGGTCATCTCTCTGAATGTCGGGGGCACATACTTCACCACTCGCCTGTCTACGCTGCGGCGGTTTGAGGACACCATGTTGGCGGCCATGTTCAGTGGGCGTCATTACATCCCCAAGGACGCAGACGGGCGCTACTTCATTGATCGGGATGGCACGTATTTTGGGTGGGTAGCTCTGTGCGTTTGATTTATTTGACAGGCAAAAACACAACGCTGTTACTATCACAGAGATGTAGTGCAGTTGTTCAGTAAAGTCTTTGTCTACGTCTGAGATGAGTGTGACAGAAACATAAAGGAGGGTTGTCTGTGAGTATAAGAAGTCTATAGCTGGCAACAGAGTGACAACATTTGGTTCCTAAATAAAGCTCATGCTGCAATCTGTTATGTTTGAAAGCTGCTGATGGCAACTCATTATATTTTGACAGAAGGTTTAAAGAGTCAGGGATTTTCTGAAAAAATGCTCTCTGCCTTCTGCTAATGCTGTAAACTCATTTACATATCTATTTTTGTGTTGCACTGTTTCATACTTGATGCTTATCTGCTGACAGATATGCCTGCCTATAGAAATACTCCTGTAATGAGATCAAAATGTGCTGATGTATGTAGCTTTCTATTAAGTCTGTCTCAAAGTTACTAAATGAGCTCCAGTTACACAGCTCTTGTTGCTGTGTGTGGTTGAGGGGTGAAAAGGCAGCAGAATGGTGAGCTAAGCCAGCAGAAACTGACTGAAAAGGTGCAACTAATTAAAAATAATGACCTGCGTGGGTTATCCCTGTGGCCTCTTGGCTACTGATATCATGAACATTACCAGGATGTGCTCAGACTGCATTCACACATTGTACTCAGCATTTGGTGCTCAGATCTGAGGCTATCATTAGCATGCTAAATCACTCACAATGCCCTCTATTCACAGCACCATGCTCCTGCTCTTATTTCAGTGTCTTAGCATGCTGACAATGGCCCTAAACACAAACACTATTGATTGTTATCTGCAGTCTGTACATCCTACAAACAGATTCACCATTGCTTATGTATTTCTTTTTTCTTTACAATCTACAGAACTCTGTATTTGCAGATGTCTTATGTACATGAAGTTCATCTGTTTGGAATATATTCAGATATTTTATATATATATGAATTGTTAAAAACCAAGCCATACTGATACCTCTTTCCACACCCTAACATCAGTAGAAGCCCTAGGAACCCAATATTAGATGAATTTTTTTTTGTTTTAATCCCCAAAAATTGCAGGCAAACTCTGGCACACTGTCCAAATTGCACAAATAAGTTGGCAGTATTTTGTCATTTGTGAAATTTAAAACCTTGCTGTCTCTTTTTCACACGGTGTTGTTTTTGGATTTTTTTAATGACTGAAAGTCTGTAGTTAAAGTGTTTGACTATTTTATACTGTCAGTCATGTTTAAAAAAAGGAGTGACATGCACAAGAATTTAATTTTGATGCTTTTGACAGATTTAGTTGATGGCATGACAATAATGCCAAAACAGAACAGACAAGTCAAACAACAGAAACAAAGCCTATAAAGTGCCATTTTACCAGTAATGCATCCTGCTCCCTCTTCAGGGTGTTTCTTTTTCTTTTCGGAGAGAAATTCATCAACAGTCGACACTTATTGTGGTGCTTTTTGGATGGACAGGAAGTTCTAGGCCAAAAATATTTTAAACAGGATACATTATTGGGAAAAAAAAGTTTGAGGAACTCGGTGCAGGAGGAAAAGTCAGAGGGCCACCAAAGTCGAAAGACTTTATCCTCTAGTGACTGCAGTTTGTATAAGAAAATGTTTGGGATATTTCAGTCTGTTCCAAAATGGACCAACTTTTCTGACTCTTGTGTGTCTTTAAAGCAACAGCAAGCAGAGTCAAAATGTAGGGCTTATGTAAGAAGTGGGTTGAGGTTAGTAAGGTCAGTTCTGAATATATGCCCCTGTGTGTGCCTGTGTATTAAAGATTTATACAGAGGGATCTGACAGAAAGAGAGATAGAAGATGCACAAAATATATATACATCTATATTTTTAATGTTTCCACTGCAGGTGTACTGAAGCCTTTTCATTTGGGATGTAAACACTGGTGATTTTTGCCAGCTTCACGCTTCTGAACCTATTGTCTTGCTATAAAATAAATCTTCTTACAGGTTTCTGTTGTGGTGCACACTGCAGCAGCTTCTCCTCCCGGACTTCTCTGTATTTTCTGCATTCATTTTATTTTCTTTGTTTACACGCCCGCCAGGTTCTGCTGCAGCAATGGAGAATGAATATCAACTTAATTGGCCGCGTTTGTGGAAGAACTGTGTGTCAAGCTGCAGCAGCTCTCAAGATACTTACTTTTATTGCTGAGAACGTGTGTAAAGAAAGAGTCAGTAAAGATATACAGAAACATAAACGTAGGGGAGAAGTGCTCAGGTTAGAAGGCACAAAAGTAGATATTTATTGAGAAAAAAATCACGAAATAGAATTGTTTCAGTGAGGTGGAAGAGCTTAGGTCACACAGATTTCCACATATCAATGTTTGTATATGTCTGTGAATCATCTTATTTAATTTAAGGAAAAGAAGCCATCCTTAGAGTCAATATACTGCTTCACTGATGACCTACTTTTGTACACCAACCTGGAATTTAACAACCTGGGTTCCACTTTCACATGGGTTCTGTTACTTCAATTACCTTGATTTGAAAATTATTATAAGTGTTGGAGAATGTACAATAATTCAAAGTCTCAAATCCTATGTTAAGGTGAGAGCAGGTCAGGTATGGGAGCACCTGCCAGTTGGCACTTCGCTACACCGTACTTGGTCCTATACTGCTCTGTCGTCCTGATGGCCATCATCCAGGCCTGTGTCAGGCCCATGCCCCATCTCCTCAGGTATCCAGGAAAGCTTGCCAGGTGCCTATAAACGCACAGCTTCCACTACTGTATCCAGCAGCTAACCCCTCCAACCCCCACTCTCCTGAGCACATCAGCATTAGACGCTCAGTCTTTCTATGATACGGTCATATTAGGAAAAGTTGAAACAAAATCATGAACAAGGTGTAGGGGCAGGAAATGGCCAACATAGAGTGGAAAAGCTTTGTCACAATATCATTATTTTGACCTTTTTTTTTTTTTTTTAAAGATACAGTTTTTGGCTTTTTATGCCTGTATTGATAGAGGAGAACAGTGGATAGAATCAGAAACAGGGATGGGAGAGTGGGGGAAAGACATGAGGGAAATGGTGCCACGGGCCAGACTCAAACCTGGGCCATGTGCATACATGGGGCACGCCTTAAACCAGTAGGCCATCTGTGCCCCTATTCTAATCTTTTTATAAAATTATGACTTACATTTTTTTAGAAACTTTCCCAAGGTGGACCAGATAATTGGCACTGGTGGGGCCTGACCTGGGCGATCTTTTGGGGTTCACTGCCTGAGGCCTTCCTTTAATGGTTCCCTTTTAATTGGGGATGCAGGAAATTTGATTTTGCAGATTTTTACTGGTTTATAGATGTAGTTCAACATCAGTCAGTTGAACTCACTTTAAAGTTTATAGATGAGGATGAACAAAGTGAAAGAACTGAGCTCACAGAGGTCTGTTGGTCCTGCCTTCCACTCCACACATTTATTCATACATTTACTCAATTGTTTCATATTCATTGATACATACATCAGTTGTAAATGTCCTTTGAGATATTCGGGACTGCCAGAAAAATACTGATTTTTTTTTTTTTTTTTTTTTTTTTTTTTTAGATTTATTGTGGGTGTTTTTGTGCCTTTATTTGATAGAGGAGGACAGTGGATAGAGTCAGAAACAGGGACGAGAGCTGGGAAGAGACATGCGGTAAAGGGCCTCAAGCTGGATTCAAACCCAGGCCGTGCCATAAATGGGGCGCGCCTTAAACCACTCGGCCACCTGCGCCCCAATCATTACATTTCAAGCAAACATCTACTGATAAAATGCAGATAATATTACGCATTCTTACTTCTAACGTCCCCAATATTACTCACTGAAACACCAGAGGGAGAGCTTTGTATTTTTTCCTCCCAAACTTTGACACCCAGTGCCTCTGGGGGTTTTTAAAAGAAAACTAAAGACACGTCTTTTTAATCTGGCTTTTAATACAGACTCATTTTACCTTTATTTTACCATTATTTTATCTCTGTTTTTTAAGTAATTTTTTAAATTTAATTTTTTTCTTTGTATTTGATTGATTTTGGTATTTTACTGTCTCTGTTGCTATATTAATTTTTTTTTAAATTTATTTAGCAACTCATTTTTTTCTTTATTCCACCACTCCTAATATTTCTGTTCATCTGTTCTCTGTGGGGCATTTTTGGTCTGCATGAAAGGTTCAATGCAAATGAAGCTGAGTTGAGTTAAATGACAAACTCTGTGGTCATAGTCAGCCTCTTCTGAGCATTTTGGTAGACTTAAAAAAAAGCCTGAAAATTCACTGCTGGATTACTCCAAATGTGTTTATGTCATAGAACAGATGTTAGTCTCTTAAGCTTGTATTTACCACAGATTTTATTTCAGAAATCAACCTAAAAACACATTAAAAAATCCCATAGACAGAGTGATAAATGCTCATTCATTTCCAGGCATCAGGACTCATTACTACAGCACTGCTATTTAAAGTATGGAATTAAGCAATTCATATTCTAAATGCAAATTAGGCCAGCTGGTTTTCTCACACAATATTGCACATTTGGACACCTCCACATTGCACTTTTGCATAATTTTTGTAATGGAAATTGTAATTTCAGTGTAAGTTCTGATTTACTGTTTATATTTAACTTTTATGTCTTTTCAGTCGTCTTTGCTGCAAGTGTCTTTTTTAAAAAAAAACCTGGGTCAGAGTTTGCTGTTAATGTAGTCCTGTGTCATACTGAATGCTTATCTGAATCTGAGGATATAGGAAAATTTGTGCATTTGTTCTAATGACATTTATTTCCACCCAAAGGGACATCCTGAACTTCCTCCGAGAAGGCGAGCTTCCTCACAGAGACCGGGTGCGAGCGGTGCACCGGGAGGCTCAGTATTACTCCATCGGCCCGCTGTTGGACAGCCTAGAGGACACTCAGCCGCTCACAGGGGAGAAAGTCCGACAAGCTTTCCTCGATCTGCTGCCCTACTACAAAGGTAATCTGCCTGCTCTGCATGTAAATGTTAATTAAACGAATTCTTAAATGGGCATCACAGCTCCACACACACATGAATTACTTACAGGGGCTGTCATAGTCGGACACTGTGGAGTATGAAGTCAGTGAGGAAGCTTCTGCCTACATCTTGTGCCCCATATTTTTTGACCTACATCTTTTTCTGTTCATATTTCGGTAAATTTGGCTCACAAGCAGCGTCCTGAATTAGATATAAGCGCATCCTGTGTGCAGTACTCCTGTGTGTGTGTGCTGATAAATATCACCTCAGCAAGATTTCAGTTCCCTGGTGAAAACCCTGATAGTATCTCATGTATACACCATAGATCATAGAAATCTAAGGTGTTTCATACCTGTATATTTTAAGGGCTATTAGCTCTAAGTGTTTGATCAATGAGCTCAAGTCTGACCAAAGTCTTGTTTGGTTGGCAATCAAAGAGGCCTCATCTATAATCAAATATTTCCTCTAAATTTTCATTAATAAACCAGAAGAATTGTCTGCAAGGATTCTGCTCCGTCTGTGATTTCTGATTTTTTCATATGTAGGTCATTTTATACTTTCAGTGTTTATGCAGGGCTGTGAGGCAGTCATCGGTCCTCAGGTGGGATGTAAATGAAAACTTTTCGGGACCTGGAGACATTGCTCTCTCTTTCCTCTGCTTTCTGTCTGTCTGTAAGAGACACTAATATTGACCCATGCATCTTTAAGAGACATTACTGGACTTTATAAAAGGTATTTGCTGACTGGTGAATTGAACCAGTAGCGAGGGTAGAGGCTGTGACGGAGAGCAGAGAGGCACGCAGCATGCAGAGAGAGGCATGTCTTAAACACAAGTCAAACAAAATCCTGAATCTTCTTTCATGCCTGTGCAAAGGTGTGTGCTTCTAACTTCTTTGGAGCGAAAATAACATCTCTGTCCGTTTTATCGTTCAGTTTTAGCAACAGGACACCGACTATCTCTCCTTCACGTGAGAGAGAGGGACTGCTACACGCTTTCCCACTCTACTCTCTACCTTTTTGGGGTTGAAATCCACATGTTTATCTGTTTTGTCTTCAAACCTAAAGTACTTTTGGTGCTATCTAACATAAGGATAATGAATATTGTATTGTTTAAAAGCAGTGGTTCCCAACCTTTTTTACTTGGGCCCACCCTGCTCATATCGAACCCACAATTTCTACAAACAATGTCTGCGCTGCGCTCTGCAGTGCCACCATTTTGCTCCGACCGAAGGCTTCCCAATGCATTTTTATTGTTTTAACTGACAAAATCCCAACATAATAGGCCTACATGTTCACTTGTTCCTGAAAACAGATCTATGTATCTATGTATCAGAGGTTGTGTTGAGTTTCTGAGGAGGTTGACCCTGGGTTCAGTGGCAGCTTACTTCATGTTCTCAACCTGTTTCATCACACTGAGGTGATGTGAACTGCAGTGCTGAAACTAAAAACAGTTTTTCTCTAAAAGCAGATGAAATGTGTCTTTATAAGACTTGATTTATGTACAGCAAAACACTCTGCTGAGCTGCAAAAAAGCTTGATTAGGTCAATTTCCTTTTAATGGATAGACTTAATATGAGTAACTGTTGTCATTTCAGATAATCTGGAGCGTATTGTGGAGATTGCCAAGCTGAGAGCGATGCAGAAAAAGGCTCGATTCGCCAAGCTGAAGATCTGCGTCTACAAGGAGGAGATGCCCATCACGCCGTACGAGCGGCCTCTTTTTAACTCTTTGCGCTTTGAGCGCTCGGACAGTGAGGCAAAGCTCTTTGAGCACCACTGCGAGGTGGACGTTTCCTTCGGACCTTGGGAGGCCGTGGCGGATGTTTATGACCTGCTGCACTGCATCGTCAGCGACCTGGCAGAGCGCGGCATCACCGCTGAGCAGCAGTGTATCGGCGTATGTGATAAACACCTCATCAACCATTACTACTGCAAGAGGCCCATCTATGAGTTTAAGATCACATGGTGGTGAAGCTGGAGGGTCCCAACTGAGCGGACCAAAAAGGGTGGATGATTCATATTTTTTCAAACTTGGCCGATATTGGCTTTTGTATTGAAGTCGCCAATATTTTGTGCTGATGTGACCCTTTAAATCTACTTAAAGAGGATCCTCTGTTATCATAATTTATATTTATTTTTCTTTTGTGTCAAAATGATAAAATTACTGACCTTTTCCAGTTGAGTCCAGGTCAGTGAAAGCCACCATTACCCTGTTTTTGTTGGCATCCAGTGATTTAACTCCTCATTTTGATGCAGTGAAATACAGCTGTACTTAAAGACCTCATGACACCGTTGTCTGGTGTGGTTTAAAGTGTAAATGTTCACACATTCAGGTCTATAAGTTTAAACCCTGAGAGCAGAGAAGCTCTGCTGTTTAACTTACTGAGAGTTTTTATCCAAAGCTCTATGAAGTATAAAGATTTTCCCTTAAATGATGAAATGTAGGATACTATTAGGGCTCATTTCAGCCTTTTTCACCTGCAGAGAGGCTGAAGCTTTTATTTTCATCTGTGTACTGATATTTTCAGACAGCACTGTTTGTGATTAGTTTTAGCATTGCTCATAGCCCACTCACAATCACCGAAGTTATCTGTAAGTTAAAGAAAAATACAGAATTACACCAAGAGAACAGTTATCTCACAGCATCTGCAGAACACTGTGGTTATAAAAACCAAAGTAGCTCTATCTCTTGTTGTTTAAAAAAGCACACCATTAAAGAAAGCCTGATGTAACCTCAGAAATTCAGCTCAGTGATAGCAGGACATTATTTTATTATTAGCTAAACATCCACTGTGGCCACATATTTCAAAAATAATTGCATCAATTGTAACCGCTGAAATGATGTGGAATAGTGACACAGGCCTACAATGGTCACTAAGTTTCTGTGGTATGTGTCCCGTACAGAGAAGCCTGTTATTGATTCAATATGTCTCCTAGCAAGGCTGGATTCATTTCAAACAAGCTAGCTGAGGGATTAAACCTTTTAAAGAACTTTAAAGCATACATTGGATTTTTAACCTGAGAGTGGCAGGAAAAAGTCTTTTCCAACCTCCAGAGGACAAAACAAAATGGAACCGCCGTGTACAACACAAAGTCTGGGTGTGTCTGAAACCGCACACTAGCACACTGTTCCTACTAAATGTAACATCACATTGAGGCTGCAGTACCATCCATATTTATAGTTTTTTTCTTTATGTGTGAAATCCCTGGATGTAAACTAGTTTGGCCAGAATTAGGTAGAGAACAGGAACAGGATTGTCATGCAAAACAGCCCAACGATGCATTGTGACTCTTTGAACGTTGATTTGATTCAGAATCAATGTTCTGATTCACGACACATTCCCTATTTCTGATAATGAGGTGATTATTTCAACATCTCCTCCAGTCTGCTGTGTACAAAGGAGCTGTAAATTAACTGTCATTAACTGAAATTTAAAAAAGTGTTCTAGACAGGTGTTTAGCCTATATTTGTAGTGTTTTATCATTTGACTCCAACAATATAATTGCTGAGGAAAACGTAAATCAAGCGTAGCTGTAATTTGTGCTGAAACTGCAAAATAATTTGATATGAATATAATTTGCGAGCCTATGCTCAGAAACTTGCCGGAGGGGTTTTGGACATTCTGAATCAGGTCAGAATTATATAAATTAATATCTGCAATTCTAAGGTGAATGGATTTTTTTCCAGAACCCCCAGGTGTTGCTGAATTTCATTTATGGGCACTGGTTTGTTGTTGAAACACTGACTGGGAATAGATGAAACATCATGTCACGTGGCGTGGAGATTGCAGCCTTTAAAAGCATACTAACTGGGGCTAAATAATTTGGGAAAGTTATCTGTGATTTTTTTCCCAAATATTTCAATTGTGATTTAATATGATTTTTTTCAGTTCTTAATGCTATACGTTTCTAAATAAACAAGCAAAAATTCACCCTAAAATAAAATAAAGACAATATTTGGTAGATTAAACTATGGCGGAACAATTTTGATAAAAAATAAAATAATTGCAATTATTTTTGACTTGATACAAATTGTCGTATTGAAAGAAATGATGTCTGTATGCCTTTCTCGCATTTTTGCAAATTATTCTAGAAAAAATTGACACTTGAATGTTTGCATGATGTGTAGAGCATAACATTTTTGCCTCAAAAATGTATTCATCTAAATTTTTACACATATTTTACATCAAAGAAATATTACACCTTCTGCAATTGCACTTAGTATGCAGCATGTAGTGCTTCAGTATGTAGGATTATGTAGTGTGCGGTTTTGGACACAGCCTATGTATTTCTTTTAGCATAAACACGTGAATATTGACCCCACAGCTGCAAGTGTTTTAGGTGATCAGGCCGTAATGTACTTTTGTACTTTTTTTAAGATAAGACTAAGCCTCCTGTGATGACCCACGCAGGAAAAAGTGATACATTGCTGTCAAAGATCAACATTAGTTTTAGTTATTTCATGGCTTCAAATGTTTTTTCTTACCAAAAGACCCTTATATAAACTATTTCTAAGTGTTTAATCATGAAATTAGTTAACATGGAAATCTAATTTTGACAACCTTTGAGCAGATACAGCCTGAGATCTTTGGTATCCCCCAAGGGGGTCCTGGATAGTTTTCTGGGTCATCTGAGATAGAGAAAACAAGAATCATTTTTATCAAATGCAACACAGTTTAGCTTGCTTGCCTTGAGTTAAAGTGTCTATTTTCTTTTATACTAGTTCTTTTCTTTTCTAAACTTTAAGACAGTAACTTCAGTGACTGTGCTGGACTGTGAGTGAACACAATCTAAACCCTCAGCAGTGCTGGGGCTGAACATATCCAGTGTAGACTAAAGGTTGAAGCTGCTGATCTGTGGCTCAGAATGCAGTCAATGAAGAGCAGGCGTTGGAATTAAAATCTGAATGTAAAAATGTGCAAAAAAAAGTTAAAATCTGAGATGATTGTGTCATTAGACGTGCTCCCGTTTTCCTGTAAGACCTTGAAATATTTGTGAGCTTTTTCATTGCTCATTTATCAGTCCAGTTTTGTCCCAGTTTAGTCTTCAGTATGGGTCGATTTGTGATGATTTCACAACCACGCTTCACATTTCCAGAAGAAACATTCAGAGAAGTGATCTTGTAGTAAATATTACATATTGTAAGTTTAAGTAAGTGGAAGTAAAATGTGTATTTTTAGGGCTAAGTTTTGTTTCAGGATGCAGAATAACTGTGAGCCTGTTCCTTTTTGGATAAACAGAGTATATTTTAATTATGCAACCTCTAGAGGAGTGTTTTTAAAGATGTGAGAAAGTTGGCTAGTAGAAACATTTTCTACATGTCATCAGTTGCAGGTGATTGAAGGAAGTTCTTAAACACTAATGCATTTTTGCAGCTGTCGCTATAGCAGAAATCCAGTTGTTCGTTTACTGTTTGGAGTCGTGATTCAAAAGTCATCATGAATCAAAAGTCCCCGTCATTTAACATTGAATCAAACAACTTTCTGAGCTAACGTCAACCTCTGTTCCACATGACGGCGTCCTCTGAAGCTGTGATAGCGAGTGTCAAAGCGAAGTTTAATGTTACGTCCTAATGTACTTGATAATGAAGTCTGAGCACCTTGTGATTGTAATCTAGTATATCTATATATTTTGTGTACCTCAAGTGAAAGAGTAAGAGTTTAAGTCCATTGTTCTAAGTTTCATAAAGCTCTGGCAGCATTCCTGAGAAAGACATCATGCTTCTTTTACTGATTTACTTTAACAGATATGCAGGAGAGATGCTCCATCCTTCCCTCTGAGCAGCATTAATGTTGATTTACAGTTATGCAATGTTTTCAGTGTTTTTATATTGTTATTTATCTGTTTCCGTTAGCTTCTAGGAAGCTATAGCTCTATATTTGGTGTAAGTTTGTTTGTAGAGAAAAAGATATGTGTCATTTTTATTATTTATGGTAAAAATAAAAAGAATTGTTTAATGCTTTCACAATGTGTCACTCTTACAGACTGTATGAAACGTGGACGTAGTCTCAGCAGCATCACCCAAGGGTTTCCAAGGCAGAGTTTTAAAGTCAAGAACAGGCAGTAGCCGTATTGGATATGCTTTCTCATACTAAGTTTCTAAGTGGCAACAGGCAATAAGTTGGAACAAAATGGGCCTTTTTCACCTCCTTTCCACTTACAAATTTGACTTAAGTCTGTATTTCCCAAAATATATGGACAACACAAGGAAGAGCACTTATTATGGATGGATCCAAATCTGATAGAAGCTACCTGTTGCCATGGAGAGGATACTTTTGTCCATTTCCTGCCATCCATAAGTTTGTAATATATGTTTGTAGAATTACAGAAATAAAGACGGGATTATAAATTGGCTAAGCTAAGTTAGCTCATTTAGTTTATCGTTTCAAATGTGTGTATATTAACAAACCGGTTCATTTTAGACTGCCAAGAGATGTGACTGCACTTCTTATCGTCTGATAAATCATTGCTTTATTTCATAATCTCACTGTTTTTCATGTCAAATTGATTAATCTGACAATATTTCATAACAAACTGATAAATCTATAACTCATCATGTTGAAATCCACTACAGAGGTTCAATTTTTCAATGTATTCTTGGCACATTCTGGATTAAATATTACGGAGGGGTAGAGTTTTACTGGCAGGTCGTATTCCAGGGATTCTTGTAGGAATAAATAGACTTCTGGTTGGCTCACCTCAATAACTGTTCATAAGTAGAAATGAGGCCTTATCCTCCATTAACAGCTATAACACAGTTACCTGTCAGCATCAGCCTCTCCCTTAATTATGCATGACTCTTAATACAATCTAAACACTAGTTACAGAAAATTCACTCCTCCACAGTGTGTCCAAATAAAGACAGAAACAACCTCAGGTAAAACTGTTCTTTTCTGTAAACAACCTCATCCTGCTGTAAAAATGTGCATTTTAATATGGCTGTTTATGGGTCTTTCAGGTCTTTTGAGTGGACACTTGAGGAACGACACTTTTTTTTGCACTTCTACGTCGGCATTGGTGAGGTAAGGATTTATGAACACAGTTTAGGTCAACATTTAGGTCTTAAGTACATCTAAAAAAACTATGAGTTCCATGCTATCAAAGACAAGCAAAAAATGTTCATGCATAAACTGTGTCTGATTTGCTGTATTCAGATTTATATATCATCAAAGTTCATTACATGTGTACTAGGAGTCTCAAACAATGAGAAAATAAAGTTCATTTTATTTATAATTACAGTGAACACATCTAAAAATGCTACAATAAGAAGTACAATAGGAAAAGCCACACAACAACAAAAATAAATTCAGTGTTTCCATCTGTGATTTCATTCTCTGTGTCTCCATTTGGTAGAACTGAGTTTCCTGGAGCTCTCCATGGTGCTGATCTCTGCCCATAGTTATGGAGGGATCCTGCAAAAGAATGTATTTCAGAACCTAATTCACCTGTTAAAAGGTTTATCAGTGTCATTAAATTAAGATGGCCCACTGAGATCAGACAATAGCTGTAAGAAAAGATTACCATTATAAGAAGACACAGATATGTGTGAAGCTATCTACCAAACCTTTGTCATTTAAATTCAATATTTGATCAACATCCTTAAAGATGAATTCAGTTTGCGTTCTATCCTAGCTGGCCGCTAATTTAGCATGATGAAGCTACTAAACTTACAGAGGCCTCTTTGTCAGCCATTTTATTTTCTAATTTAAATTTTTCTTCCAAACAGTTGAAGGAAGATTTTATTTTCTGCAACACATACGAGATTCTTAAGCAGATTAAAGGTGTGCTGGGTCTCCTGGAACTGTTGACCTATGCTCCTATCTGTCAGAACCTCTTATTTAAGCCAGGTTTGATGGATACTGTTTTTACATGCTGGTTGGACGGGGGCTTGACCATTACTAAAGACCTTTATATTAATAATCACTTTGCATCTTTGGCCCAACTACAGTTAAAATTTCATCTTCCTTCTGGACATTTTTTTGCCATCTTCAAATCAGAAGTTTTGTTAGGCTCTCTCTCCATCTCTGATTCATTACCCTAACAGCATCTTTTCTATGATAAAGGCTAATGACCAAACCACCCACCTCAAAACTTTTAATTGCTCAACTAGTAATCTTTTTTCTTCGACAACCCCATCTCTTCATATTAAAGGAGCGTGGGTTAAAGACACTGGGGTGGAGATTTCCGATGAGCCAAGGGTCTGACAGGGATCAAGTCTTGTTCTATCAATGCTAAACTTCAACTCGTCCAGGTTAAAGTTATTCACCAGCTACATTACTCCAAGACTAAATTAAACAGGCTTGTCCCCCCTGTTTCTGCAACACAAATGTGGGTTTGATGATGGAACTCTAGGACATCTTTTCTGGTCATGCCCTAAACTTAGAGACTCCTGGAACAGTATTTTTCATCTGTACAGTGTTATATATGGTATTGACGTGAACCCTGATAGCCTAACTGTGATACTGGGTTGCTCCAATCATTCCCTGACCCTTTCCTCTACCTTGCAACAATCCCTGAGGTTTGGTATGGTAATAACAAGAGTTATTTTGAAATAGTGGAAATCCACTTCTCCCCCTTGTTTTAAAACTTGGTTAAACAATATGATTTCCTGCCTATATCTTGAAGAAATCAGGTATTCTTTGTCTAACTCTTATCCAAAGTTTCTTAAGATTTGGGATCCTTTCATTGATTACATGAGGAAGGAGAAATGTGTGTGCTTTTCTGTATGTTATCACAATGAGCTGACATGGACACATTCCTTTATTTTTCCTTTTTGTAAGGGGGCAGTTTGTTTGTTTTTGGTCTGTTGTTGTTTTTGGTTTATTTTAATGGATTTGCTTTGAATATTTGTCTGTTTTTTCTGTTTGTGTATTGAAATAAAAAAAAAAATCAGAAATAAAAAATTATATAAGAAAAGGTGAATTCAGTTATGAAACACTATCGTTTTTTAAAAGATCTTCCTAGAAATATGGACAGAGATCAGCACCATGGAGAGCTCCAGGAAACTCAGTTCTAACAAATGAAATCAAAGATGGGAAATGTGAATTTAATCTCACTGTTGCTGGTCACTGTACTTCTTATTAAGGCGTTTTCAGACTATATTGTATTAGTGCTTAATTAGCCCATTATTCTGCTGTTTCCTTCTCTCTCTCTTAGTCTTCTTAGCTATTTCCCTCACACTCATCTCTGTCTTATCACTGACCCCTCATTTCCATTGTTTTCACCAGAAGTCCATTCATTTCTATGGAAACCTCTGATATCCTCTCCACTCCAAACCACTGGACAGCTAAAAACTGACTAGTTAGCCCCTCCCCCATGGTTTCAGATAGCTTCATATTGATCTGTATAGAAATGGGCTTCCTTTTCTGTAGGACAGGAGGAGGAGTCATCCTTATCTACAGAGAAACACTGAAGTGGAAACCAGGAGCTAGTCTACCACCTACCCCCTAGCAGTGACTTTAGCCAATAAAATACCAAAATTAAGATCATTAATCTTGTCACTGATAGTCTTGTTTACGTTTGTAGGAGGTAAAGAGACTTTAGTAATAATATCAGTCTGTTTCATAACCAGTTAAAAATTCCTTAACACTAGAACCACCCTGGATCTTTACATACCTAAAACAGCCAATAGGTCAAATTTACCTGTCATTAAAGTGCCCTGATTTTCAAAAATAGCACTGATCAAGGACTGGTAGTTAACTACTGACATTGAACAGCTTATTAACCACAGATAGCAAAGATCACTGTTGGAAGATGATCCATCACCTTGAAAATTGTCTTTGGACTGATTGCTAATCCTGAAACTTCCTCATCACCGTATTCTTCTTCATTAAAAGCACTGAGATTACCTTTAGACATTTATTAATGGTGAATGTTTTTTTTTCCCAGTTGTATCCATGTTGAAGGTTGATCTATCAACTTCTGATTAGGCATTGCTGCAATAGAGAGATTTCTATTTCCATTGCGCCATCTATTTATTGCTGGTGTGAAATAAAACAGTTGGGAAATCAAGGCTTTCTTATAGGTTGGTCTTATGGTGGTTCTAGATCAGTGTTACTCAACCCAGATCAACGAAAGAGCCAAAATGTTAACTTACCTTTGCAAAGCCACAATCTAACTGGCAAAAATGGTTTAACTTGGCAATAAAGATAAGTTAAAGTGGTAAAATGGTAAAAAAGCAGCAAAGAAGTGGCAAAAAAAATTGATGAAAGATGTCAAAAATGGGGAAAAAATGGCATTCAGTGGCAAAAGGCAGCTTAAATGTGCAAGGAGGGTAAAAAAAAGGGGGGGGGGGCATTTTGAAAATAGCAAAAAGCAGAATAAACAAGGAACAAACTGGTGTAAAATGGCAGAAATTGATTTTAAAAAATGAGTCCAAAATGTGGCAAAAAAATGGACAAAAGTGACAAAATGGTCAAAAACTGGGGAGAAAAAGTGGCAAAATTGATTAAGAAAATGAGTTACAGGGGGCAAAAGTGGTCAAGAAACTTTAAAATTTTGGCAAAAAATAAGTGAAAATAGACTAAAATGGACACAAAAATAGCAAAAACAGGAGAAAAAAGTGGCATTCAATGGAAAAAGGCAGCTTAAATGAGTGAAAAGGGGAAAAACATGGCAAAAAAAACCTGAAAAAATTGCAAATAGCAAAAAGCGGTCCAAAAAAGAAAATAAACTGGTGAAAAGAGGCAAAAGAAGTGGCAAAAAATGGGTGAAATTTGTCAAAAATGGGGAAAAGTGGCATTCAAAGGCAAAAGGCAGCTTAAATGTGCAAGAGGGGGCAAAAAATGGCAAAATGGGGGAACATTTTGAAAAAAGCATAAAGCAAGATAAACAAGGCAAAAACTGGTTAAAACTGGCAAAAATTAATAACAAAAAATTTGTTTAAAAAGTGGCAAAAAAGACTGGACCAAAATTGGACAAAAGTGACAAAATTGTCAAAAACTGGGGAGAAAAAGTTGCAAAATTGCTTTAAAAAAAATGAGTGACAGGTGGCAAAAATGGTCAAGAAACTGTAAAATTTTGGCAAAAAATGAGTGAAAAGAGACTAAGATGGACACAAAAATGGCAAATCAGTGGCATTCAATGGAAAAGGCAGCTTAAATGAGTAAGAAGGGGCAAAACATGGCAAAAAAAGAGAAAAAATGCTAACAGAAAAAAGCAGGACAAAAAAGAAAATAAACTGGTGAAAAAGGGCAAAATAAGTGGCAAACCTGGGCTTAAAAATCTGTAAAAATAGATTTAAAAAATGACAAAAAGGGGGGAAATTGCAAATAAGATCAATGGAAATTTACAAACAAAAAATAAAGGTTGATAATTTAATAAAGCAAAAAATGTGATGAAGATAAAGACAAGTGTACAAGAGTGGGAAACAAACTGATTAATGTTTTTGCAATGTATAATTTCTGAGCTTAAAGTTGACCTTTTCAAGGTTTTCTGAGGGAAAAATATTCCAAATAAAGACATAAAGAGCTAACCTGACACGCCAGATGGATTTGTTTCACACATCCATCTGGGATAGCTTCAATAGGAAACGTTGAGAAAAGGCAGAGGCTTTGAAAAAAAAAAAACTCAGAGTGTGATTGGATGAACGTTCTGTCTGTCACATCTCTATGGGCCAATCAGAGCAACAAAACACAGGACATAGCAGCTATGGAGCTGCGCGCAGGAATAACGCGAAATATGGTGACTGTAGACATGTAAGTACTGCCTTTTGTCATTTTTGAAAAGAAAACAACTCACTGCTGGTCTTCTTTTAATGAAGAAATGTCGTCAAGTTCTGATAAAACTTACGCTTTAGCGGCATCCACGCTAAGCTCTTCCTCCATAATTTCACCGGCCTCTTGCTGCTGCTGGTTTACGCCTTTCCTGAAAGTACTGCCCCTCATCGCTGATTGGTCCTGTCACTTTCTAACCGGGGTCTTAACAGGATGGATTCGCCAGTTAAAACAAGGAAACGGGCTTATCATCTGCTTTGCAAGGTTATAAAACAGCCGCAAATTACCACAAAAGAGCCACAAACTGAGTATAACTGCTCTAGAGATAAATGTCCATTAAAAAATGTAGGTTTAGGCAAAGACTGTATTTATGACACTATTGCTATTTAACAAACTTGTAGGAAAAGTCAAAGACTGACAGTCTTTAAAACTGGAAACACATCAAGTAAGATAGAATTAAAGAACAGCCTTGGGTAAATTTTACCCATCGGCAGTTCTAGTGTTAAAGTATCTTTAATGTTAAAGAGAAATGTGTGTGTGGGCTTTAATGGTTTCTGTGGACACACTGGAAATGAATGGTGATATAATCTTGTATTTCACATGCACCAGTGTGTAAGTATCCTCTGTGTTACATTAACTCTCCTCACCTCTCTTTTCTCCGCCTCTCTCTCTCTCTCCCAGTCTTCTTCTACGTCTCTCTCCCTCAGCTGTGAGGGGTGGAGGCTGGCGGACGGACGGAGCCTTTTTTTCCAGCAGAGGGATGGAGGAGGAAAGAGGGAATTAGTGTGGCTCTCCTTCAGTCGGTGTTTCTCTCCGCTCACAGCGCCGGGGATCCTCTCAGCCTCCTCGGATGATTTTCACGGGAGCCACTCGGCTGAAAAATGACCCGGGGAGTGACCGTTGATCTGCTGCACGAGGTACGCACCTTTCCCCCTCTCGCGCTCTTCCCGGTAGCGATGATAGCTTGTTAAATGTAATCATGTGTTATATGGGGGGACGGTGGGGGTGGATAGTTACATAAGAGAGTAAGGCGAATCACACATTAATTAGGGGGAATTATCACCATGGAAGACACTCATGGAGGAGAGAATATTAATTTTTCAGCCTCCTGGTTTCCCTCCTGTGAGAAATGGAGGAAAATGAGCCTGTTAGAAGAACAAACTAGCAGGTGTTGGAGAAAATGTTTCGGGCTGTAAGAGCCTGTAGGCCCGCGGCCTCAACACCACCATCATCATCACCACAGGAGCTCTTAACTCCTCAGAGCAGCCAGGGAAAAGCGAGCCACAGAGGTGTAAAGACAGGAAACACAACACACACTGAGATTTGAAGGCTTTTATTATTATTATGATCGGGATCAACCTCCCGTCTCCATGGCAACGGGAAATCTCCAGCACGTTAGTTTGCTCCTCTTCCTGCGGATGCACCTGATCCCAGCTAGAAGAGGGAGAAACATAAAACCCAGAGACTACCAGGTAATCAAATCCAGTTACGATGCTCAGCAGAGTTAAATAAAAAGCACAAATGCTTTGCTAACAGCTGACAAAGACACTGAGACTGTGGAGACAGCTATCCTTCAACCAGATTCAGATTTATCCTGCAAGAAGAGAAACTTACCTTAACCTTCAGACAGTTAGTTTTTCACAGTATTAAAATTTTAAGCTTAGAAAGGATATTAATGAAGATAAGACGAGTCTTAGGCTTCTGATATCTGGTACTTCTTGCTTTTTTTTAAATGCAGCTAACTCCATCACAGCGTCTAAATTGTTCAGAAACATTGTTTTTAAATTTTTGATGGATTCATTCCACACAAGACAATGAAACAGAAGTCCAAAGCAACCAGTGTTGTGTATTTTCCTTTTTTTAATTGCTAAAAAATGTCAGCATAATTCAGTAAACGGTCTAAATTGCACAAAAATGTTGGCAACAGTAGTGTGTGAGTTTTTTGCTGTTCTGAAACAGTAATTTCACAAAGGAAACTAAACAAAAATCATTGTCAGTCAATATGTCATTATTTATTTTCAATCATTACAAAAATGCAGTTAACTGTTAACTCCAGTTAACTGTAGGGCTGGGCAATTAATCGAAAATTGGATTAAATTGCAATAAGGCATGCTGCAATTTTCAATTCGCAGAAGGTGCAATATTTCTTTAACCTAAAAGTTGTCTCAAAATACCAGTTTGCAACTTTTTATTTGCAGCAGAGATGTTATGCATCATATCTCATGCAATCATCCACAGGCTATTTTTTAGAGTATGCTACTAAAATCTTACTTTTTAAAAATGTTTTTCTTATTAAATATCAGGATGACATAAAAATTTTAACTCTCTTTAATAAATCAATTCCTACAAATTGCAACACGAGTCAAAATCATCATAATTAGATATTTTTTAAAATTGTTCAGCTCTAGTTTTATCTAATATTGTGTTGGTTGGAATGATATATCACACAAGGAACTTAAGAAATAATCTAGTATCAAATCACAATTGCAATACTGGTGGGTGAAAAATCGTTATTAGATTATTTTCCAAAATCATTCAGCCCTAGTTAATCCTCTAAATTGCACAAAAACATTGTAAACTAAGGTGTTTCACTTTTCTTGCAATTTTGATGAATTCATTCCACAAAGGGTAACTACACTGTAATCCTAGGTAACCACTACTGGGTAATATCTGACTTTCAATCAGAAAAAAATCTGACAACTCCTGTTTAAATTGCACAAAGGCATTGGCAATGACAGTGTGACAATTTTTTCTTGCCAATTTATTCTACACAGAGGAACTTAACTATTGTCTTATGCAACCAGTATTTGGTAAAAATCTTATTTTTGTTTGGAAAAAATCAAGCGTAGTGCTAACCTTGCAAAGCAGATGGATACGCCCGTTTCCTTGTTTCTCACTGGTGAATCCATCTTGCAAAGCTCCCATCTGAACCGATTAGATTAGAAAGTGACAGGACCAATCAGCAACAAGGGGCAGGAGCAGCAAGAGCTGGTGCAGTTATGGCGGAAGAGATTAGCGTGGATGCTGCTAAAGCGCCAGTTTTATGACAACTTGACAACATTTCTTCTCAAAAGAACAAAGAACAGCAGTGAGTTGTTTCCTTTTCAAAAACAACAAAAGTTGAGTACTTACATGTCTATAGTCGCCATGTTTCACGTTATTCCTCAGTAGCTGCTCAATAGCGGCTACATCACGTGTTTTGTTGCTCTGATTGGCCTGTAGAGATGGGACAGACAGAACGTTCATCCAATCACACTACGAGTTTTTTTCAACGCCTCTGCCTTTTCTCAAACGTTTCCTATTGAAGCTTTCCAAGATGGATGTGTGAAACACATCCATCTGGCATGTCAGGTTAGCGTAGTGCAGCATGCTGTCTAAATTGCACAAAAACATTGGCAACAAAGGTTGCCATAGTTTTCATGCAGTTTTGATTGATTCATTCTACAGAAGGCAACTAAACAGACATGATAGGCAAGCATTAATGGGGAGGTTTTTTTTTTTATTACCAATCATCAAAAAATTCAGGCATACTCCAGAATTTTGTTTTAATTGCACACAAAAAATTGACAACCGTGATCCAGATGTACTTGCAATTTATGTTGGATTAATTCCATACCGGGCAAATTAAAAGAAATCTTAGGCAACTAACACTGAATAATTCTTATTCTTAATCAGCCAAATTGGCAAGAATTTTATAGACACTGTCTAAAATTGAGAAGAAATTGGCAACAAAGTTGTGCCACAGTTTTCTTGCAATTTTTGCTGTTTTATTCCACACAGGGAACCTAAATAGAAGCCCTAGGTAAACAATATTGAAGTAATTTCCTAGTTTTATCACAAAAAGGCATGCATACTCCAGAAAACTGTCTAAGTTGCACAAAACAATGGCAACAACAGTGTTTCAAAGTCTTCTTGCAATTTTGGTGGATTCCTTGTGGTCAGGGCAACTAAACAGAAATCAAAGGCATTTGATAATGTACGATTCCCCATTCTTAATTACCAAAATGCATGCATACTCATTACACTGTCTAAGTAGCATTAAACATTGGTAACCAGGGTGTAGTGTAACCTTGCAAAGCAGATGGATACGCCCATCTACGTGTTTCTCACTGGCGGATCCATCTTGCAAAGCTCCCGTCTGAACAGTTTGGGCCTTGTTAGAAAGTGACAGGATCAATCAGCATCGAGGGGCAGTGCTTTTGGGCCCAGCAGAGCCGTATCGTATGCAAACAGCAAGAAGAGGCCGGTGGAATTATGGCGGAAGAGATTAGCGTGGATGCTGCTAATGCGCCAGTTTTATCAGAACTTGATGACATTTCTTCGTTAAAAGAAGAACAAAGAACAGCAGTGAGATGTTTTCTTTTCAAAAACGGCAAAAGTCATGTACTGACATGTGTACAGTCGCCGTGGTTTGTGTTATGCAGTTATATATGGAGTTTATTCCTCGGAAGCAGCGCACCTCAGTTTGGGGCTACAACCTCACGTGTTTTGTTGCTCTGATTGGCCCGTAAAGATGTGACAGACAGAAAGTTTGTTTTATCACCCTCCAAGTTTGTTTTCAAAGCCTCTGCCCTTTCCCAAACGCTGTCTATGGAAGGTTTTTCAGATAGATGTGTGAAACACATCCATCTGGGGTGTCAGGGTAGGTGTAGTGCAGTTTGCTTACAATATTTGATAGATTCACTCCACACAGGGCAACTAAACAGAGCTCCAAGTCTACCAATATAAGGTCATTTCTTATTTTTAATCACCCAAAAAATCAGACAAACCTCTGCTTGGAATGCACAAAACACTGGCAACAACATTGTGTCATATTTTCATATTTTCAGTCATATTTTTCCTCCCATTTTAATGGATTCATACTGCACAGGTGAAGTGATCAGGAGTCACAGGCAACCAGTGTTATGTAATTTCTTATTTTGGATGCAGGTATACTCAAGTACATTGTCTAAATTGTACAAAAGCATTGGCATCATCATTTATGGCAGTTTTCTTGCAGTTTTGATGGATTATCTCCACACAGGGCAATAAAACAGAAATCCTACTGATATCAGGGAAAAAAAATCACAGGAGAACTCCATGAACTGTCTCAGCTGCACAAAGACATTGGAGACAACAGTATGCTGCAGTTTGCTTGCAATTTTTGATGGATTCTTTCCACACAGGGTAGCAAAAGAAGTCCTTGGCAATCATTATTGAGTAGTTTTAGTAGCTGGCATTACACCGTCTAAATTGCACAACAACATTGCCAATGCTTTTTTTTTTTGCTAACAGAAAGTGTTCTGGCACCATTAGGATATATTCATTCATCTCCTATGCACCAGTCTTTCAGATTCATCAGTCAGAGCTTGTTTCATAATTGAACGTGTGCTGTCTAAACAAAAGTATTTCAAATTTTGATGACCTTAAAAGCCTCTTAAATGCAGAAGCTGTGCTTCTACATTAAGATGTAAAAACTGTGTTGTTGTTTATTCTGTCTCCCTTTAAAGTAAAATCATGCTCCTATTATCAGAGATAGATGCTTAAATCCTACTAAAACATTCAGTTTTTAACGCAGTGAGGTGTTTTTGTAGATTCATCAGCAGAAATAGAATACAAGACTTTAAAAAATGTGTTTAATGATTATTGGGTGTCCGTCACCTTTGAATGAACTCAGTTTTTCCCTCAGGGGGGTTGCTGTTGTCGTCCAAGCCCTCAGGAAGCGCACAATGCTTTGAAGCCAATTTAACATAGTGGCCAAACCTTGCAGTGACGACTCCCAGATCTTTTTCTTGATGCACATTAATATTGTGACAGAAACAACAGTTAATCAGCCAACTGCTGTTATTGAGGTGCATCACCTGATGAGTAGACTTAAAATGGTCCAGATTTAAACCATTAGGTCCAAAAACCAACTAAAAATAAATGTGGAAGGCATCCAATGTTGTGCCCTCTTAAACAGCTTGTGTCTTTAATAACTAATAGACCTTATAATCCCAAATTGATCCTGATATTCTTTAAACTCAAATAAAAACTAGTGATCTTTATGAAGCAGCATTTCTAATAAAATCAGCAACAATATCTTTATTCTTGGTTAATTTTTCTACAGTTGAATTATTTTAATGTATTCAGGCTTTGTACTCAGCTCACTGGCTGTCCTCCGCTGCAATCATTTAATCTTAAATAATACATGATTCCCACTGAAAGCATGTTCTTATCCAATGTATTCTTTAATATTTCATAGTAGTTTAGGTGCCAGGGTCTGTTGTTACGTCTCCTCTTCTTGAAGAACCAGTCCCATGTTTAGTTTGTGGTATTTAACGGATAAATCTGCATCCTGCTCAGTCATTTTCCTAAACTGTACTCACTCCCTGCATGATGACTCCTGGTATAGTAACACAGTCTGTGGGCTGCTGTAGCACCCACCTGAACTCTACCTGTGTCGGTTTGGCAACAAGGCTCGAGAGCGTATCCCCCTCACTTTTCTGATTCCTATTTCAGTCCTTTTTAAGTTTCAGGTCGATTTTTTTCACAGACATCTCCCTGAGCACGGTGCTTTAACTCTCCATCCACAGAAGACCAGGTATGATTTCATAAAAGTGTTGTTAAACTCATCTGAGTGCTGTTATGTAGAAGCCGTAACAGTGAGGTTTGTGGATTCTTTTTGCCCAGAATTTTGTCTAAAAGGCATTCTCCAGTTATGATGAAGGTTGTTGGGGTTGTATGCTCCATGCCGTTCACCCAGAGAGCTCTTTCTCTTTTACCCAGGAGATGCCAATTTGTCTTCTGTTTCACACCAAAGGTCAACACTGAAATTTTGGCCTTTTGAACTCATTCTGAAATAGTAACCAAGGCTAAACCTTTGAAGAATTGACACTGTAGTGATGTCATTCACTAACAAACCGCTCAAAGTGCTGGCTCCTTTACGTGAACGATGCAAGTTGACTCTCATACATGTTTACTTTGTATCCCCACTTTTGAACACAAATATTCCGCCTTTTCACATGTGCACAACGATCCTGAATTTTTTCAGAAATTTAGGCGATCGGCTTCAGGTGAAAAAATGTTTTGCAAGCCATCAGAAAGGGAGTTATGTCGTTAGATCCTGCATGACCAGTGTGGTCTTTGTAGATGTGCTGAGGCTGCTTCAGGAAAGTACCTCGTTGGGTTGCTTTGTTGCATACTGAGAAAAGTAAAGATTAAAACCCAAAACACACCAGCACCAGCCGACATGCATCAAAACGATTTCTCACATTGTTTTCTATGAGCAAACCCACACCAGTGGCGGTAAGACGCCCTTGGCACTGCTCTATTCCCAGCGCCGCCGAGAGTGTTTCCCTAAGAGAACAGCTGTTTGGCTGCTATAGGGCCAGCTCAGTTTGAGGCGGTTTAGGAGCACAGAAAATACACTTAGTACCATATTTTGTTCCAGGTGTAGAACAGACAGGAGGCCTCAGCTGCTGGTGAAACACCACTGCTCCTTTTTTTTTATAATTTTTTCACTTACTTGGTGAGGCAGGGAGGCGATCCCAGAGCATGCTTTCAGCTCTGGTATCAAGCACCTGGCCATGCAGTGGCTGGTGGGGATTTAACCGTTGGTGTGTGTTAAGGATGGCAATTGAAGCACTCTGGTGTTTTGGGTGTTAGAGTACTTTCTGGTTTTCAAAAATGAATTCTACATTTTAGTTGCAATGCCAAACTGCATGCAACAGCAGAGTTAAGGACCCATAGTTAGTAACTGTGCAGACCAATGACAGAATAACCTACATCATAACCGCTAACTGCTCTTAAATATGCTCAAAATTTTAAAACAAACAGGACAGAGGCATACAGAATTAATACACAGGTGACGTATAAATACATGAAAGCCGACTTGATTTTCACATAAGGTGTATTGCAAACTTTTTGTAAAGCTTTTTGGTGTGTTTTGCACTGAGGAGAGTCCTCCATCAGTGGAGGGCTGCAGTGATGTTTGTCCCTCTGGAACTTTGTCCCATCTCCACTGGGGCTGAACGATTTGGGAAAATAATCTAATAGCGATTTTTTTTTTTTACCCAATATTGAGATTACAATTTAATACGTGATTATTTCTTAAGTTTCTTTTCTCATGTATTTTCTAAAACAAATAAATAAATAATTAATCCTAAACTATAACCAGCACAGTATTAGATTAAATAAGGGCTGGACAATTTTGAAAAAAATATCTAATTGTGATGATTTTTACTCATTTTTCAAATTGGATGTGAGCTGTTGTGTTAAAAGGTATGTGAGTTTTGTGTAATTCTCATATTTAACAAGAAAAACATACAAAAATAAAGAAGATATGATTTTTTTTTGTACACTAGTTCTAAAAATATGCTACTGGAATGATTGTATGATATGTAATGCATAACGTCTCTGCTACAAAAAAAAGTTTAAGCTGTTTTTTTTTTTTTTGACACAAATTTCAGGTAAAACAAATATTGTATCCTCTGTGATTTGAAAATTGCAGCATGCCATATTGTGATTTAATCTAATCTGCGATTAATTGCCCATCCCTAATCTCCACATAGGATCCCTGGAGCTTAGAGTAAGACCCTGAGTAACTGTTCCGTTTGGGAGCTTGGAGGTCAGAATGCACAGCTGATGGCTGATGTGATACAGCAACAGAACGGCAGCTTCCAGTTACATCCAGAATTTCCACGCCAACCCTTGGAATCCCAAGCCAGTTTTTGCCATTTTTGGTTCGTCTGTATTTTTTCTGCAAAAATCCACGTAGAATCGGAACCCTTTTAAGAAACGTCAAGTTATAAACATTTATTTTTTCAGGACAGCATGGGCTTTCAGAATATCTGTGCTCCAAGGATGTCAGATAACTTGTAAAAGGTTTTGTGACCAAAAAGACCTAGTAAAAGAACAAAAGGAAAATTGAATCTCAGAACTTTGTACAATTCACTGTCAGATCAACAATAAACAGCCTTTTTGCTCATGCATTTCGTTCCTACAGGCCTTGTCCATGAGGAGAAAAAACAGCTTTCTAAGAAAAACACAACAGAAGCTATCACTGCCATTTACCTCATAAAACCAATTCACATTCTGCACACATGTGCTATTCCAGTGCTTTTCGAACTGCTGAATAACTGTTTTGTTTCTTGTTGATCTTTAGCTGGCCCTGATTAGTCGCTAACGCAAACAAAAGAGTAGAAGAAGAAATTGGAGCATCAATATCAGAAGTGGTCATCTTTTACTTCCGGTGTCAGGATGGAGGACTGATGGCAACACTAAGTTTTTCCTCAAAATAACTTCATAAATTATCACATTACCTTGGATTAAGCTGTGATTTGTAGCATCAAAGTGCTGAATAAACGCCGTGCTTTGTGCTTGTATTAAAAATGTTCTGGAAGGGATATAAACACCACGAGCTGTCTGTAGATTGACATAAAGGAAAGCTTCAGATCCCAATTTACTCTACAGAGATGCGTCTTATGGTTACTAAGATATTGCAAACAATGCATGCATGAAAGCTTGGGATTGTGGCGATTTAAAATATCACGCTTTGTTGTGGTTAGCTGCCCTTGCAGGAAATAGACCTTTACAGCTACAAACACTAAGAATTTTTCTGGCTTTGGAAACTGTTGGAAATGTCACACAGTATCAAAAATGTCTGAAAAATTGCAACGAGGATCAGGGGCTCTTCAGGATGAGAGGACAAGGATAAAACTGCAAAAATTGAAGGAATGACTGGCCAGATTATTTGCAAACAGAGATGATAATATCAATAATCTGAGGCACTCTGATGTGATAAAAATCCTTTTTTTAGACAGGGATGTCTATGCTCCTCAACTCCAGTGAGTTTTTATCAAGACATAATAGATAAAATATCAGATGTTTGCACATTTGCATTCCTTTATTTTTGCAGTGTTTTGTTTTATCTTTATATCTATTATAATCATTCTACTCTGCATAACTTGCTTTTTATGTTTAGCTGCATCTTAGCTTCATTATGGAGACTCTCAGGTAAAATGTTCAACCTTTTTAACCCCTAACAATCCAAATAACAGTGACGAGGTACACTCTGCACTCTGCTGTCTCTGTGGCTTACTTCAATGTGATAAATGTGTTGACAACTAAACGAGCCAGTGTTCTTAGAGTATATCTGTTTTATCATATGTTAGTAGACAGCTTGTATGTTTAACTTTGGATGTGTTCACAGCCTGAATTAGCTTGGGTAACTGGTATGAATTCATCCTGTTTAGAGAGCAGTGTTCATGATTTTAATTTGATTTATTCCAGAAACAGTGATAAAATGAGCTTTCTTTTATGACCTGACCACAGAAGAAAGGGGGAATACTGTGGTATGATTTGAAAATTATTTGTCTGTGACTTTCAGGCCGCCTGTGCTCAGCTGCTCGGGTGCCTAAAAATAGCGCATGTCCCAGTGCGGCCTCAGCTCAATTTTGGCCACATCTGGATCTCTGCTACCTGTTCATAACAATCTCTCCTACGCAGAAATGATGAGGAGGAGAGGTGGATATTAAATTATTGAGGTGTCTGCAGCTCTTTTCGCACATCTTCATAGACTTTCGTTCAAGTCAAGGTTCATCCGACACAATGCATCTTGGCATCCTGTCTCAGGGCCAGGCACGAGTTTTTCATGGCACTTATATAACCATCAGTGAGACTAAACCACTCTGTTTGCAGTAACCTCTGGTAATTTAATTTAGTAACACTGGTTTGGCCATGATCTGACTCTGGTTCCCCTCAACACCTGCTTTAATAATCCAATTAGCCGCACGCTAACCCATCTGCTAATGATATAATCTAATCATCTGCTACTGCTCTACACTTTAGATGCTTTACATGATAGCCTTTTCACAGCATTACTCAGCAAGGGTGAGCTTTTTATTTTCAGCCTTCCTCTTAAAACAGCTGAAAAATGTGAGGGCGTTTGCTCTAAACTTCAGCTGATAACGATAGCATGCTAACTAGCTTACCTCTAAGAGTAGTAACCTAGAGTTATAGGCTTTGAGTTGAAGCTTCATGATAGATTTTGCAGCCATCTTCATGACATAAGGCTGGAAAATCTACTGTGTTGTGGCCATAAATGTCTAATTTATTTATACTTCTGGAATCTCCATTAGCAGTTAAAGGGAAGCTACCACCTACTCATCAGAGTTTAAGCTAACAATAGCATCTCTCCTGCTCTTTACTGGATGTTTCCATTCATTTGCACCTGCATGACTTGAAATGAGGAACCCCACCATAACCATCTATTAACCCTTCATTTATCATTTGAAAATATTTAACCCTCCGTGTGACAGACAGCTGTTGGGGGTATTGTAGCATTTCTGGCAGTTAGCAATAATAGACTTCTGGTTAAGAATCCCATTTCAGCGCATCATGGTTGTTTATAAATTGACTTGGAGCTTGCAAAATAAAAATGGGGATGCTGAGGAACAACTACAGAGAGAATTATCAGGATATGTGCAAAGATCGAAGGTAGGGATGCGGCCAGATAGCGGTATGGGCAGATATCAAAATTTTTGCCGATATTTACATCCGATATTTTGGCCGTGCATAACAGCATGTAATAACTGAAAATTTGGCCAGATATACTAATAAATTAGAGGAGTTTTAGGCTGAACAGACCTACGTAAGTTGAGATCTTTTTCTTTATTCATCCTCATTCTTTAAACTTTAAAGTGTTTTAAAGGAGTAAAGTTAAAGTTTCTTTTATCATCCTCAAACCTTATATTGTGTTCAAAGGACTGAATTTTTTGTTATGTAAAATATATTTAGATATCGGTATTTGCTAAAATCCAATATTGTGCATCCCTAATCTAAGGCTAAATTATTGTTAGACAACTGCAATGGTTTCTGGGATTGCACAACAGCTGACTGTGTTTGGTCCTGAACCTGCTAAAACTAACCTGACACGCCAGATGGATTTGTTTCACAGATCCATCTGGAAAATCACTCATAGTCAGCTTTTGGGAAAGGGCAGAGGCTTTGAGAAAAATCTCAGAGAGTGATTGGATGAACGCTCTGTCTGTCACATCTTTAGGGGCCAATCAGAGCAACAAAACACGTTACGTAGCTCCAAACCGAGGTGCGCCACTGCCGAGGAGTGAACTCCATAGAGAACTGCATAATGCAAACCATGGCGACTGTAGACATGTCAGTACACGACTTTTGTCGTTTTGGAAAGATAACAACTCACTGCTGTTCTTGAAGTCAATGCTTTTTCAATACTAAAACTTGGTCTTTAGCCTTTGCAAAAAAAAAAAAAATCTGTTACACATAAGCTATAGGTTAAGGGCTTGTTATGGGCTGCTTTCCAGTGTTAATTTCGTCGACTAAAACTATGACTAAAATTGTTCATCGACAGCCTTTGTTCCATGAGAAAAACTAGACTAAGACTAGCCAAAAAAGGTCTTTGTTGACTCAACCTGACTAAAACTAAGTTTAGTTTTCATCAAGATGACTAACACTAGACTAAAATGTAATTTAGTTTTCGTTGGACATTCAAAATCTGCCGTATCTTTCAAAATACATGCATCTGTAGCTATTCTACCTCTCAGCTGTAGAAAGCAGGGACCCCAGGTTTAGCAGGGTACAGAGACCACACTACCATGGTCTGGTACCAGAGTCAGGCAAGAGAATAAATGCTTGGACTAGAAGTTAAGACTAAAATGTGAGGACGTTTTATGGACTAAATTTAGACTAAAACTATAAAAGGTAGAAATGACTAAAATGTGACTTAAACTAAAAGACATTTTATTTAAAGACTGAGACTAAAATTAACTAGAAAAGCACTTGGAGAGCGCAGACCTCTGCCATTAGCCCTATCTCCCAATAGTGAAGAATCCTTAAAAAAAATCCTGGATCCATCCCCATGTGCCCTTCACCACGGCATTTGCCGATTACTCCCTCCCCGGTGGGGTGGAAACATGGTGAGACAAAGCCTTGGCTTTATTACAGGTAGACTGTCATGGTGGAAGTATTGCCTGCCGGTGCCAACAGATGCACTGACAGTCTCACCCATGGTCCCACCGGATGACTGGAAGTCATGGCAGAGGGTGAATATTCCTCTATTCCTCCCAGCATTGTGAGTATTCTTGCTACAATTCACTGTCTTTCTCTCTGTTATGCTCCAACTCGTCTCCTCGACCGGGCGTGCATCGTTCAAACTCTATAAACTCCAAAACTTTGAGTGGAAACACACCCACAAATACTGCTGGGATTGAAGTTACTCATGTCCGCCATCTCCTGATGTAAAGTGGTAACAGCGCAGACCTCCGCCATTAGCCCTATCTCTCAATAGTACAGAATCCTTTGAAAAATTCCTGGATCCAGACAGTGATGCGGATCACTCCCAAAATCTAATCAGTTCTTCCTAATGCCATTTCTGACATTTCCTGAAAATTTCATCAAAATCTGTCCATAACTTTTTTGAGTTGTGTTGCCAACAAATTAACAAACTAACAAACAAACCCTGCCAATCACATAACTTCCTTGGCGGAGGTAACAATAGCTCCTCCTTGATTTGTTGATCTTTTTAATGAAGTTTACCTGGACCACAGGCCAGCAACTTTTGAGCAATTACACAACTGAGCGATACTGTGGAGATGCTAAAAACCTCAGCATCTCTCACTAACTGTCAAAAACGATCCTATAAAATCCTAAATAGTGATCAGACTGAAATAAAGTAATTCCAAAGTGAGCCATAAATCCTAAACAATCACTAAAGATGCTAAAATATTCACTAGAAGGTAGAAAAACTGTAGAACCAGCAGGTACCTCTATACGGTCACATATGAATATAAAGATATAATAATATCTTTATATTTACATATGAATATAAAGATATTATTATAGCTTTAAAAAGGATGTAAAGTAACTAATTACTTTTACTGAAATTGCTGTAATTGAGTAGCTTTTTGTGTACTTGTACTTTTTGAGTAGTTTTAAAAATCACTACTTTTACTTTTACTTTTGGAAATTTTCAGTAAAGTATTGTACTTAAAGGGGACATATTCTACAAGTTGATATTGGTCTCAGAGGTCTCTAAAACATGCCTGTGAAATCTGCTGCTGAAAAACCCAATTCAGTGGTGTATTTTTGCATGTCCTAAACCCCCTCTGTTTGAACCCTGCTCAGAATGAGCTGTTTCTGTGTCTGTGGCTTTAAATGTTAATGAGCTGTCTGACTCCGCCCCTCTCAGGACATGGAAGTGGCCTAATGGATGTGGAGGGCAGAACTTTCTTCCAAGTGGGGAGGGCCAACTGAACCGGGGGGCGGGGCTAACTTAACCACGTGACATCATGAGGGGAAAATCTTAGAACGGCATGATTCAGCACGCATTTTCAGAAAGGTGGGGAAAGAGGGGGCTGGGGGGTGAGATTTTTCTGGTACTTGAGGGGAGTGTGGACAGGCAAGGGGCACATATTTTTGTTAGAAATGCCAGAAAAAGTGATTTTTTTGCATAATATGTCAAGTACTGAGTAACATAAAAAACACAAAAAGCCACAACAATTAGAGGTCCAAGCTTTCTGCCAATGAAACAAAAATGACCAAGTGTTTGGCTTTTACAGCACATGATGGTCAGTACATTCATATAGCTTTTTTCCAAAACAACTGTTGCATTTTACTTTAGGTTATGAGTGAGCTTATAATAAATAACCTGGCTGGAGGTCCATATTTTCTTGCTGTTACTGAACATTAAAGACCGGTCATATTTCACTGTGACAGCCCTTTAGGTATAAAATGTTCTTTGAGTAGGCTTACATTTTAAATGACTTACTTTTTGCTTTTACTTGGGTAGATTTATAGACCAGTACTTTTACTTCTACTCACATAGATTTTAACCAGAGTAACTGCACTTTTACTTGAGCACAATAGTCTGGTACTTTTTCCACCCCTGTGCTTTAATATTTTAATCTATAAATTCTATAACTCAGGTATAACTAAAGTGTCTCTTGTTTTTGGGTCATTGGCTTTTATTTTGTCCCTATTGTCAGTGTAATCATATCAAACAGGCTCCAAACAAGCCTGTAGGTAATTATGCTCCTATTCACAAATATTCATCATTGAGAGGGGGAAAAAATCCCAGCTGTTACATGAATGACATCTTTATACACAAAGCAGACAGGGGTACATTGTTCCTCCTCAGGCCCTCTGAAACAAGATGAAACAGACAAATGTTATCCAACGCCGTCCGGCCTCATCCTCATACATTCCTGCTATATTGTGAGCACTTGCTAGACTGAGCTGTGCGTTGCCATGGAAACCAGCGCTGCTCAAGCTCATAATATTCCCCCGGTGAATGGAGAGCAGAACGGCTTCAACACACAGACATTTGTTCCAGCTGTAAAAAAAGAGAAAAAAACATTACTGATGGGGGCTTAGGAAATGTGCATAGTAAAGGAAAATCTGACTGTAAACGAGAAGGCGCACGAATCAGAGGGGATCACGTCACAACTCCGCTGTATTTCGCCACAGTCAGGTTTATTTTTTTCCTCTGTGGAGGTCATGGAGGAAAGAGAAATGAACAAAGCAGCCTAGTTCAGACACGTTGTTTTATATCTGATTGTGACTGCAGAGTAAACTTCAACGCTGTGATCTGACTCAATGTTGCAGAGTTACTCATGAAGCCTTTTGGGGAAAATTCAAAACACTATTGAGTATCCAGCAGGTGGTCTAAGGAAGATTTAAGTCTCCTTTGTGCTGTATATACGAAGTGAAGTGAAACTCAACCACTGTGTAGCATTTTAATGAGTGATAAATTGTAAGACTTTATTCATAAATTTAATGCAACATTAAAACCACCACAACAGAGAGAAAACAAACCAAAATGTCAACTGCATATCTGTGTAGTCCAGCAGAAAGCTGCATGTAGAAGCCCTTTAGTTTTTGGTATTTTTTTTCCACCTTAGGGGAGGTTTCTAGCTGTGTGAAATGACCCATAAGAAACAAGTTTGCAGCCATGTGGACAGCTGGTAAAATTCTCTAAATGCTATGGAAAGGTGCTTCTGTGCTTCATTTCTTGTCTGTTTAAACACAGTGTACACTGCACCATCCTGCAAAACAAACCCATGTGCAGTACTAACCTCTTTATATAACTGTATGGTTTGGTATATTCATCAATGGTGCAAGGACCCTACTGAAATTCAAAGGATTAATCTGACCCTATTTTCTCAATTTTCAGTGCTTAAACATGTTCAGAAACTCGCCACACTTGGCAGGCGCATCAGGCCTGGTGGAAAATTTAATATTTCATTGTTTCCAGATGTAAGTGTAGAAAATTGGCTGGATAACGCCCCAAAACCCTTTAAAAAGTGAAGCTGTAAATATCCATTTTGACATGATGCTTTGACATAACAATTCAAACTGTTTTAACTCAGCTTTCTCTACTACACTTAATGTGCCAGAGCATAGTCCCATTCTTTATACAACTAAATTAAAAAATTTGAATCAGTCACAGCACAGCCTGCTGAGAAATTCTGAGAATAATTGAATGTTTGGTAATTTTGAGCAAGTCTGAAGTTGTTAAAAAGATTTATGAAAAAAAGTAGAAAAAATATTGATGTATGGGGATTTAATGGCAGGTTTTTTTTTAACATATACATTTTTGCCTCGAAGGTATCCAGAGGGTGCTTTAATGTTAAAGCTGGCACTACATAAAAAATACAAGTGCAATGAAATCAATTTTGTTGCTAAGCTTTGACCCATCCAAGACTCTTATCAGCACCAAAGCCCCTTCTTTCCACTATTAATTTTATGGAAAATAATTCACTTTTTGTGTTTTTGTAGTAAAAAATGAAATATTTCAAATAATTAAACTGGCATTTAAAGGGTTAAAATCTTGAACATTTTTGAATGTTTGGTAGTTTTGAGCAGGTCTGATGTTGTTTAAGAGATGTATGAAAAAAAGCAGAAAAAATATTGATGTATAGTGATTTAATAGCAGTTTTTTGTACATATACATTTTTGCCTTAAAGGTGTCCAGAGGGTATAAAATTGATTGAGAGAGTATGAATGACATTTAAGAGTAAAACATGTTGGATTTCAAAAATTTAACTAGAAATAAAAGTTCCTGTAAAAATTCATGCCACAAGCTGTAAATCTGACAAAATGATCACAAATTCAAAAAAAAAGTTGAGAAAAATGGCCAAAAATGCCCAAGGAGGGCATAAGGGTTAATAAAAATCAGAAATTCGGGTCCCTACTTCACATTACAGTAGGTGGTGGGTCCTATGGCTGGGCCAGATGAGAAACACTGTCTTAGAGGGTGCCGTAGATGAAACGTTTTGTCTACAAAGAAGGGAACGTAGAGGGCATTATATCCCATTTTGTCAAATCAGAGGGCACTCTAGAGGGCACTTGATCGTGCTTATCTACCACATGGGCTTCAAAGAGGGCTTCAAAGAGGGAATTTTTAACTTAGGAGAGCCACTTGACAAGCCCACTCTGGTTTCTTTGGCTTCTCCTGCAAATTTACTCATTATCTGACTTCAAAATGTATCGTATTTCTTGTATTATTGTGTATTGTTTTTCATTTTCTTTGTTCAATATGTGCAATAAAATTAAAAACTTACACTGCATTTTTCAAACCAGAAGGCACTGAGGTGGTTGATTTCCCATGTCATTTCCTGCTAAAGGAACAACTTGATGTGAGAAAGCCATGATATGAAGGCAACATTTGAGCTGCAAGTACAACACAAAAACACTGTAGGGCAGGATAAAGCGCAGATCTGTTGGATAAAAATAACACTTCATTCTTTCACTGCAGACTCGCGTCAATAATTCTGTTGTTGCATAATGACCTACTCCAGAAAAAGCACAGACAGTTTTGCGATCTCGTGTTTTCCATAGAGGTCATTGGAAGCATTTAGAAAAACACACATGGTCCAAATTTATTTTTTATTCGTCTGCAGCATAAGTGACCTCTGCCGTGTTATTCAACTATGAAAATGGCTCATTCTACCAGTCTGATGGAGGCCGTTCAGATGTGATTCAAAATGAGTTACTGTGTTTGTGACTGCATGAAAACTGAGCGGTCAACTCTAGCAGAGACTGTCAGCACACTGAGACAGTTAAATATAGAAATGGGCACAATTTAGGTCACAGTTAAAATTCTGCTTTGACACCATTTCTAATCCTCTATTTATCTTCAGTGGGTAATTATCTCATTCCTCAGATATGGTCACCTCACAGTATGATTTCCCCCGTGGGTGCTGAGGAGCTCCCAAACACCCACGATGCATCACAGCCTAACTTCAGTCTCTATACTGCGTGAGTTTCTGTGACCAAGTGTAGCTCGCTCTTGGCGGTGTGGGTGGTTACACGTTTTCTCGGCCTCACCGTAGCTGCAGTGTTTCGTGCTGAGACTGTTTTGTACTACTGGTGAGTCTAAATACTGATTGTGGCGATGCTGGAAACAATAGAAGAGTGGGAGGTCTATTGTTGCTGATATTATCTGCATGCACGTCTTGTTTGTGTAGATGGCTCTCAAGTATGATTGACTTTAATAAATCCTTTTTTCTTCTTTTAAGCCCTCTGTTTAGACAAAAATATAGTTTTTCTTTTAACATAGACCTCCAAAGTTGGTCAAAATGCACTCTGTATTATGAAAATCTTACAGCACAGGCTTAATATTGTAACATGTGAAGGATAGAGTGAGCTTTGCAAACATTTTGTTGTAAACCAGTCACATAGAAGAGCTTTTTGAGGGCAGACATCTCTGAGCTTTCCTCTGATTTGTTTGGTTTCGATGTTTACCAGCTGAAAAGAAGACTTATGCTATTCAGACATCTCGCTGTTTGCACAGGCCTCTGAAAAACTGACCTTATCATCTTGGGACTCTGATTCCATCACTGTAAGGTCCTGGATGTCAGTGTTGTCCCCAGCCATCAACAGTTTAGAGGTGACACATTTTACCCTTTTAAGACGAGTTTATATTGGTGTCAGAGGTCCCCAAAAAAGCCTGTGAAGTCTGCTGCTGAAAAAAAAACCCTCCAGTCTTGGATTTTTGCATGTCTAAAAGCCCCTCTGTTTCAGCTCTGCTCAGAACGAGCTGTTTCTGTGTCTGTGGCTTTAAATCTTACTGAGCTGTCTAACCCCACCCCTGGCCCTGCCCTTATCCGGAAATGTGGCTCTCCTGATCCTCCTCTCAGCTGATCAGGAGAGGAGGGCAGAATTCTCTTCCAAGCAGGGAGGGTCAACCAAACCTGGGGGCGGGGCTATCTCCCCAGATAACATCATGAGGGGAAAAACTGAGAACAGCTTGTTTCAGCTCACATTTTCTGAAAGGTGGAGAAAGAAGGGAATGGAGATTTTTCTGATTCTTGGGGGGATTGTGGACAGGCCAGGGGCACATATTTTTGTTACAAAAGCCTGAAAAACTGAATTTTTGTATACGTCCTCTTTAAAGAGTTTCAAGAAACTCTGATATGTCAAAAAGAGCAGTCATATTTAGCATGAATAAAAGAAAAAAAGTTCTTGTGGAGAACAGAAACTGGAGATGGACCCAGTGGAATTCCAGCGTTGCTGAATTTAAGCACTATGTAGCTGAGAGTAAAGACTAACGGCTGCTGCTTTGAGAGAGACAAAGCCACAGCCTGCTCCTCTTAATCACCCAGGACAAAAGACGAGCGTGATGTTGGTTTAAACACATCTTAAGTAGGCGAAGACATAAGTTCCTGCTGCACTTGGTTTAAGTGACACGTAGGCAAGCACTCCAGTAGTTATCCTTCCCTCTGACTCGATGGTGCAACATTTTGAGAAGAATTCATTTGCATGCATTTTTTCATGATTAAATTGAAACAACAGCATTACCAGTACACAACCGATTAAAAGGAATGATATGGGTATCCTGCTTCATAATGCTCTGATGGATAAAGACAAAAGGATCGTGGAGCAAACAGCAGCATGACTCAGATTTATTTACTCTGCTTTCCAAATCATATGACTTTGATCATCTTCAAGCATCAACACTCCTACAAGGTTTGGCAGCTTTGTGCAGCTTGCTCTTGTTTTGTGTCTGAATGTGGAGATAATCAATCAGCATCAGTTCCATTCCTATTCTGACCAGAGCTGGATCCAGTCGTGCCTGAGGCCAACCAGGGCCTCTCTGAAATACAATTGGCCACCTCAAAATCCTGAATCCCAATACATGAACGTACATTAAAAGGTTTTTGCTAATTTCAACATACTAAAAGTGAGATCTGTCAAAGTGGCTCAGGCATCCTTATGTTTTTCTGTGTTAATAAAGTTTTGAAACCTGGTGGTCTGCGGCGAAACCTAGCTAAACTCATCATGCATGTTAACCATATGCAAGACAGAAAGAAACATGCTATGCACTTTACTGCAATACAACAACCGTTAACTCCAGCTATTAATAAACAAGATAAAATATACAATATGGCTGCATTTGACTCAGAATTGGTCAGACAAATTGAACTGTTTGATACAAAGCTGTGACTGATAATACTTTGTTAAACTCTAAAAACAACTAGTGACTCAGCTAAAAATGGGAGTCAAAATGAAAGTTGACCTTGTCTTGTTGCTTTGCGTTCCGAAGTCTTTGACTTTTGGGGCAGTGTGAAGAATAAATTACACTATAAATTGAAGGGAATTAGAAATAAGCTTTTACAACCCTAAAACAGCTCAGTACTTTGACTCATCTGAGGCATCAGTCCACTAAGTTATCACCAGCGCTTTCACTGAATCAGTGCAGAAATGGGGTTGTCCCACTTTCACTGGCTTCCATTAGCCTCGCTAACTCTTCATTTGTTCTCTTCCAGGCTTGAATCCACCCAGAAACCTCATGGAGCAGGATGTGGAGAGCCCGGCCGTCATCAAACCGCCAAAGCTGCCGAAGCAGGCCCGTGAGGACCTGCCAAAGCAGCTGGCAGAAGTGGAACGGTCGAAGAGGATCCAGCGGTACGTCCAGAAAGACGGAAAGTGTAACGTCCATCACGGGAATGTTCGGGAGACGTACCGCTATCTGACGGACATTTTCACCACACTGGTAGATCTCAAATGGAGATTCAACCTCTTCATCTTTGTGCTGGTGTACACCGTGACCTGGCTTTTCTTTGGTTTCATGTGGTGGCTTATTGCTTACCTTCGAGGGGATCTGGACCATATAGCAGACAACCAGTGGACTCCATGTGTCAATAACCTCAACGGGTTTGTATCAGCCTTTCTGTTCTCCATCGAGACAGAAACCACCATCGGTTATGGATACAGAGTCATCACGGACAAATGCCCAGAGGGTATAGTTCTGCTTTTAGTGCAGTCAGTGCTGGGATCTATCGTCAATGCCTTTATGGTGGGTTGCATGTTTGTTAAGATCTCACAGCCTAAGAAGCGAGCTGAGACTCTAGTGTTTTCCACCAATGCAGTCATCTCCATGAGAGATGGACGACTGTGCCTGATGTTCCGAGTCGGAGACCTCCGAAACTCGCACATCGTCGAGGCTTCAATCAGGGCCAAGCTTATCAAGTCTAAGCAGACCAAGGAGGGGGAGTTCATCCCTCTGAACCAGACGGACATAAATGTGGGCTACAACACGGGAGACGATAGGCTTTTCCTCGTGTCGCCGCTCATCATCTGTCATGAAATAAATCAGAACAGCCCCTTCTGGGAGATCTCACAAGCCACCCTCGCCAAGGCAGATCTGGAGATCGTCGTGATTCTGGAGGGGATGGTGGAGGCCACAGGTAAGACTTGTTACTGTAATGCTGTATTATTTAACCAAACAGGTTTCCAGTGGATGCGAAGACATTGCGCAGTACCTTAAATCCTGCATGAACCTCTTTTTCATACATATCTAGTTGGAAAAACATGCACAGGAAGTTTACTGTGTCAACAAGTCATCCTATATTCAATAAAAGAAAATCAAAATGGAATAACAATATTTTTACTATTTTAAAAGACAGTATTGACGATCAGTAACCCCGGCTCAACTGTAATTTACACATACTCTGCAAATAATTCATACTAAAAGAACCTTTTAAAATTAGGAAGTGACCCCAGTCAGAAGACTTTAATAAAGAGTGAAAATTCTTCATCCCTGTGACTGCTGAGGGATTCATGCAGCGTTAAGATTAACAACATTAATCTCTAATGCAGCCTTTCTCAACCAGGTTTCTTTCGCACCTAGGGTTGCCTTCTGGCATTGACATGGGTGCCTCCAAAATGTCCAAAATGAAAATATTATAATTGAAAGAAGAAAAATAAATAATACACTTCTCATTGCAGGCTTCCCGAAGGTGCCTCCTACTGTGGGCCTCAGTACCCTTCTCCCCCCCAATACGCCCATGAGGACGTTATAAACAGGGCTGGGAGAGGAGAAGGGGTGAAACACACCTTTATCTCCTCTCCTAGTGTCCCTCATCAGCCACAACATCATTCAGTCTATGCTGCTTTTTCGATCTGATTATTAGCCACAATTTTAGTCATTCAGGGCTGATTTACCAGGAGCTACGTAACTGTGAAATAATAGTCTATGGTCATGTAGAAGACATTAATTATCCACTTCATTTTGGAAAAGTATGGTTTGTTCACTATCCTTAGCAACAGCACTACAATACCCACAATGCTGAAGTGTCCCATCATCATCTCTGATTGGTTGAACTCACCTTTACCTGTGAAACTTCCCTGCTCATCCACCACAAGTGAATTGAACTGATTTTACCAAAAGGCAGTTTAGACAGACATATGTCTTCTGCATAAGGTTGTATATTTTCCACTTCATTTCAGAAAAACATGGTTTATTCACTGTCTCAGGCAGCAGCACTACATTACCCAGAATTCTGAAGTGTTAAGGTGGTGTCTCTGATTGGTGGAGCTGTGAATTACAGCTGTGGGTTGCTACTGGTGAAGTTAATGGTGGTGGGAAAAGTTGGCAGTGACTGTTGGCACCACATTTGTCACTTTCCAGCAGATCAACTAGTGGAAAATTCCCCCAAAATGTAGTTAAAGTGGACATTTTCAGCCTGTAGAGGGCAGTTGCTTTGCATATATTTTTACACAAAATGCTGAATTTGAATCTTTTGTGCTCAAATGTCAAGATTTGGACCCTAACTGATTAACAGTCCAACTCAGTACCCACATACATAACCACGTATAGGAAAAGGATGTATTTAGAATTTTATTCTTTACTCCAGGATAGCCAAAGATCTGCATATTCGTGGTTATTCTTAGCTGAATTTAAATAATGTCAAAAGCACTCCTGAAGGCACCCTGTTAGAAAGGCTGGGATATTCTGTGTGTTATACACATAAATAATGAAATAGAGGCTTTTGCTCACATAGTTCTTCACCACCAGCCAACATTTATGTGATAATATGTTGGCTACAAAGGTGTTCTGCTGTGTGTAACTTAAACTGGTAATTTTCCTCTCTGTCATCCATGGTGGAATAAACCAGTTACATAATGCCTTCAGGTGTTTTGGAGCAGCTGCTAGAGGCTCACAGAGGACTTTCCTGCAGAAAGTTGAGCCAAAGAGGACACTATAAATAACAAAAAAAAAAGGGTAAACGGTGTTCAGAAGCTATCAAAGCTCACCGCCCCTTCAGATACAGGGAGCTGTGTTTCTGCTAGTGGTCACAGTCAGGTTTTATGTGGAGAGCTGCATTATGAAGCCTGTTTAGGTCAGACAGGAAAAATATGCTTTAGTGGTATTTAGAAAATATGATTCAACCCTAAAGTGGTTAGTCTTGAAAAGGCAGAAAGCGTGTATTTGCTGTCATTGCTTTAAAGCACTTTAAGGTCAGTGGACATTTTAGTTTTCAAAAAGAGCGATCTGAGGTGCAGGCAGAGTCGACAGAGACTGAGATACAGTGTGAGCTCAAAGGGATTGGTCAAAACCACATGGACTGAAAGTGCCTCCAAAGGGCCTTAAAGTTCTACAGATTATACAGTTTGAGGTTTCATTAGAATAATAAAATGTGCAACAGTGAATGGGTAAAACATGTAATAAAATTGGTAAAACAAATCCATGTTAACGAAACAGTTACTCTACAGTTGTATTCATGTTAACAAGAGGTTGGGTGGTTAGCAAACCAAGTTGCATTTAACATGAGCTTATTTTAGGTGCTCAACATGTACAGATGTGGATTCCTTCAGTTTGCTGGCCCAGGACACAACAATGATAGTCTTACAAAAATGATAAAGACTTGGTAGTATACCACTGTTAAAATACTATGCTGTTTATATGGCATTAAAATCTAAGAGGTGGTTTGGTATCAGCCTCTACTCAAGGTAAGTTAGAGCCTGGATTCTGATTATTTTAGCCAGTGCCATATGGTATGTCATATGGTATATATATATACAGTGCTTAACAAATGTATTAGACCACCTGTCATATTTGTCTCAGAGACCATCCAGCATCATGAAGTGCTTTAATGCGGACTCTTTCATTTCCAGCAAGCTCTCCATGTTTTGCCATTTTGAACAGGAATGAGGGATTTCAAACTGAATTCACCCAAATTCACTGGGCTTCTCTGAGAAGTCAGAAATGAATCAAGCATAACATTCAACCACTAAAACTAATTTCTCTGTTCAGAACTGCAAGTAAATAACTACAATTTGACATAATAATCAAGAAATAATAATGTGCTTTACTATTTTTTTCAGTTTTTTGTAAATCAGTAAATTTGAAAATTCATGGATAACAACAATAATTCTATTTTATCATTAAAAGTATCATTTGGGTTAAAGAGCTTCTACATATTGGTGTATTAACCATTGCAGAAACATAAAAAATGATTTGGTAATTACCAATGCTGTTGATTTAGGGCAGCTGTTTAAAATGTTAAAATATGACAATATTTAAAGTTATGAATCTAAAAGGTCAAAATATGAAACAAAAAGGCAAAATCATGGGTTTAAAAGGTAAAAACATGAGGAAAAAAAATCAAAATCATTAGTTTAAAATGTTCATGTGAGCTAAAATTCAAAATCATGAGTTTAAAAGATCAAAATATTAGTTAACACGTAAATTGTCTATTGAGTCTATTTAGTTAAAATATGGGGAAAAAAAGTCAAAGTTAAGAGTTTATAAGGTCAAAACCTGAGAAAAAAAATCAGAATTGTGATTTTTTTTTTCTATTTTAAAAAGTTAAAAAATATGAATTGAAAAGGTTGAAATATATTAATATATATGTATTAGTGGTGGGCTCCAAAGAAAAATGGTAGGGAAACACTGCCTTAGATATTTATAACCTATATCCTGGCTATAGATATAATCTGTTTGTTGAAATTAGTTTGTGGCGTTTCAGGCAGGACCAACCGACCTGCATGATCTGAAGTCTTTTTCTTTGTTCATCCTCATTTCTTGAAATTGAAAGTGTGTTTTCAGTTTTGAAACTGGTATTGCCAAAATGATTTTATATATCAGCATATTGGATATCAGCAAAAATCCAGGATTGTGCTTTGTATGTATCATATTGTTGTGGATATAATGCCGTGTGCACAAACAACCACAAAAGAGAGAGAGAGAAACAAGTTGCATTTATTTGGATCGTGCAGGGGAATCTGCTTTCATACGTACTGTTTCATTGTGTTTCCAGGGATGACGTGCCAGGCCAGGAGTTCGTACGTCAGCAACGAGATCAAATGGGGCTACCGCTTCACCCCAGTCCTGACCCTGGAGGACGGCTTCTACGAGGTCGACTACAACAGCTTCCACGACATCTATGAGACCAACACACCCACCTGCAGTGCCAAAGAGCTGGCTGATATGACCAACCGCGCACGCCTGCCACTCACCTGGTCTCTAGCCAGCAAGCTGAGCCAGCAGGGACTGCCAGAGTCTGAGCAGGAGAATCCGGAGACCAAGACCAACGAGGAAAAAGAAGTGAAGAGCCAGCAGACTGAGAGGAACGGGGACATTGCCAACATAGAGAGTGAGTCCAAAGTGTAGCGAGTAGGATAGAGATCCATATGAGATTATTACTGAGTACTGTAGGACTCTCCAAATAAGACACCAGAGCACAGGTGAGAGTTTTAGGTACTAATCGAGGACCAATGAGCACAGTAGACCAAGTATCCCTGCACCAAGAACAGCTTTTTCTCAGTGATCCACAGTTAGCCCAAACATTTAGACATGTTACCACCGCTGAACTGAACCCACTGCGGAAAGTGCATGTTTCATATATAATGTGATGTCCTCCTGATGAGATTCCTATTATTTTTTCTATTAAGATATTCCTAGGGGCATTTGCATAAGTATTTTTGTATATACTATAAAATGTTTTGAATTCTTTGTTTTGTTGCAGTGTGAATATTTGACAGATGTTTGATACTAATACCTTTAGGTTAGTTCTGTATATATATTCTATGCCTTACTCTATGTATAAAGCCTTCATTATTTGATATTTCAGAACTATATTAGCATGTATAAACATTATCTGCAGTTAATTTATCTTGTATTGTGTATATACTGTATGATGATAATGTAATAAGGAACACATACATCTCAATGGATGCAAACTCTAGTTTAAACCAATGACAAATACTTCCCCAAACGACACCTACATGTTTGTTGAAGGTAGAGCTACACGTCTACAGTACGGTTCAGACTCCAGAAGCCATGACTTGCTGTTAACAGCTGAGTGACTTCACACAACGGCCCTTTAAAACTGCATCTCGTCACTTTTGCACAGTGGAGGCCTCTGGTGGAGGAAGGAAGTTTAAGTCTCCAGGAATCCCTCACATGTCACCTAACAGTATCAAAAATAAATAAAATGATAATTGCATATCATGTTTTTGCTTTTTTGACTTTATTTTTCTAAATGTTATGAATGTCATTTACAAGTGTGGCTGTGCATCTCTTTCCTTGCATATTATCCTAATGGATGACTCTTTTCTATACTGGCAGCAAAAGCAGAATAATCAGTTTAATAATAAGACAGCAGTGATCTTTCTAAAGTTCTCCTACAGCTAGATGGACCCACAGATAAGGGGCTACACTGCTGCCTCTGACAGTGCCATTAGGACAGCTGCAAGATCATCAGCTGGCGCCACCCTTCATTGATTCTTTGCTCCACTAACCTCAGAGCATCTCATGGTGAAGCAGTGGTAGGGACATCTCCCTACCGCCCCCTGCAGCTGCCCTTGGACCCTTGCCTTCCCCACGTCTGGTCCTTTCTCCTCAGCCAGAGCCAAACAATCCCCTGCTCTGTCTCCTTGACCAGATTTTTCAGGGCTGTCTTGAGTTTGTGAGAAGTAGCTCCCTCACTTATCAGCAAACGCTGACAGCTGACTGCCCTGCATCTTTACATTCAGCTGTCAACACCGTGTCTTTGTCCCCCCTGGTTAAAGCAGGCATGTCAAACTCATTACAGCAGAGGCTGGAGAATTTATAAATCTAAAAGTCAAAATATGAAACAAAAAGTCTGAATCATGGGTTAAAAAGGTAAAAATATTAGATAAAATTCAGAATCATTTGTCTAAAAGGTCAAAATATGAAACAAAAAGTCTGAATCATGGGTTTAAAAGGTAAAAATATGAGATAAAATTCAGAATCATTAGTCTAAAAGGTCAAAATATTAGATAAAATACAAAATCATGAGTTTTATAATGTTAAAATGTAACTTAATATTTAAAGTTACACTGCCTGGCCAAAAAAAGCCACCTGGATTTAACTAGGGTGTTGCTGCAGTTGGTCAGGTCTAGGTTCAGCAACATTATGGGCCCAAAAAATGAGGTCAGCTGACTACCTGAATATACTGAATGACCAGGTTATTCCATCAATGGATTTTTTCTTCCCTGATGGCACGGGCATATTCCAAGATGACAATGCCAGGATTCAACGGGCTCAAATTGTGACAGAAGTGGTTCAGGGAGCATGAGACATCATTTTCACACATGGATTGGCCCCCACAGAGTCCAGACCTTAACCCCACTGAGAATCTTTGGGATGTGCTGGAGAAGGCTTTGCGCAGTGGTCAGACTCTCCCATCATCAATATTAAAAGCAATGCAACACTGGATGGAAATAAATCTTGTGACATTGTAGAAGCTTATCGAAACAATGCCACAGCGAATGCGTGCTGTGATCAAAGCTAAAGTCAGTCCAATGAAATATTAGAGTGTGTGACCTTTTTTTGGCCAGGCAGTGTATAAAGCTAAACGTTAGAAAATTGGACACAAAGAGACAAAATCATGGGTTTAACAGGTAAAAATTTGAGATAAAATTCAGAATCATGAGTCTAAATGGTCAAAATATTAGATAAAACACAAATGAGTTTAAAATGTTAAGATATGACTTAATATTAAAGTTATAAATCTAAAAAGTCAAAATATGAAATGAAAAGTCAAAATCATGGGTTTAAAAGGTAAAAGTATAAGAAAGAATTCAGAATAGTTAGTCCAAAGGTCAAAATATTAGATAAAATACAGAATCATAAGTTTAAATGTTAAAATATGACTTAATATGTAAAGTTATAAATCTGAAAGGTCAATATTATGGGTTTAAAAGGTAAAAATGATAGATAAAATTCAGAATCATGAGTTAAAATGTTAAAATATGATAATATAAAGGTGTAAATCTGAAATGTCAAAATAGGAAACATAGAGTCAAAATCATGGGTTTAAAAGGTAAAAAATGCAAGAAAAAATCAGAATCATGAGTTTAAAGGGTCAAACTTGGAGATAAAATGCAAAATCAGGAGTTTAAAAGGTGAAAGTATGAGCTAACATTCAAAATCATGAATTTAAAAAAAACAAAATATGACTTTACATTTAAATTGTGATTCTTATAGGATAAAATGTAGGCTAAAAATATTTTAAAAGGTCAAAACATGAGAAAAATATTTTATGTATTTTTTTTTTTCATTTAAAAAACTGAATCTAAAAGGTCAAAATTTAAGATAAAAAGTCCAAATATGAATTGAAAAAGTCAAAATCTATTAAATAGGAAATATCATAAATTTAAGTCATAATTATGAGATACAAAATTAAAAATATTTACTGAGGAGACATTTCTTTCCCAGATTCCTGACTTTAAAATAAAATATTGTTACTCTTACTTTATCATATTTTTATGACTTAAGGATAATTTAAATAATCTTGGTAAAGTTTACATTTCTATGTTGAAGGAAATCTGCAGCCCTCATACCAGTGGTGCATTTATAAAAACAAAGATACAAGATCTTGTACCACGGTCCTTGAGTTTGACACCCCTGGGTTAAAGGCTGCCTCCACTGTTGACCCTAAGATGGCGGGCTGGTTTTAAGCCTAACCTGTGTCCCAGGTCATTCCCAACTCTCCCCAGCTCCCAACTCCATCCACGATCCTTTCACAATAAAGGCATAACAGCCAAAAATAAATCTTGAAAATTAAAGTTTTATCAGCAAAATGTAATTACTGTGTGACATCATGACCTCATGCTGCAGCACAACATTCACCTACAAGATATATTGTTATAAATATTATTATTAGTTTCTAAATTCTAAGCAGTTTTGCTGATGAAGCTACTTAGGGTGAAGTTGTAATTAGTCCTGATACAGTCTAATATGACTAATATCTTTTTTTAAGATCAGTAGAAATAAACACACCAAACAAGGCCGTGGTTCTCTTTGCTGTTATGCACTCTTGTTCCTCTGCTAGTCATTTAATGAATCATCACACAGCACATTTACACACATACAAAGATCACTGTTACGGCATCAGTGTTTCAACAGGCTATCAGACATTACCAGCATGTTTTTACATCTAATATTATACAGCAGGTCAGAAAATGACAAAATAAGCATCTATTTAGAACTCTTTTTTTCCTAGTAATCTCTAATATAACTCGGGTATTACATTCTGATTATCTATAGAGGTCAGTTACAGATAGCCTGCTAAAATACATCCACAATAATGCAGTACAATGATAACACTGGAGTGTTTGGACAGCAATGGAGAGCTTTTCAGGTTAAACCCGTGTTTTGAGAGTAACAATAAAAATTTGCTCCAAAGTGGTTCAGTGTTTTTACGCTTTTCATAAAATATCAATCTCAACATAAAACCAAGAAACATACTAATGCAGCTAAAACTTAAAACAAAACCAAGAAACATCATAAATACACAGTACATCACTTTATAATTGCTTTAAAACTCTTTGTGGGTCACCTGCATCGGGTAAAAACATGAATGTGGTCTCCCAAAGTGAAAACAGAGAAATTAAAATCCAAAAAAGTCACATAAGAAGTGAAACAGGGGATGCTTCAAGTAAACTGGGAAATAAACCTTTATCTTCCAAAAGAAGAACTTTATCTTCAGTCTTTTATAAAGACATGATCTTCAAATGCATTATGCAAGGCAGAGAAACAGATCTGCCTCATGCTCATGTGCTAAATTGAACATTAACAGGCTATTATGAATGAGAACTAAAGGGTGTCATGTAGTTCAGGTGTTAAATAAAATACTGCATTCTTTTTAAAATATGCTCTATGGTTTCTTCATTAGTTTGAGAAACATGTTTATAAAAAGGTTTGCTTGGATTAAAAACTCAAAATGAGTCCAGAGGTTTATCTTTATGTTTAGAACCTATAATTTCATCCATTTCCCATGGTTTACAGGGCTAGCATAAATATTAGCTCTTTTTCAGCAGGCTAACATCCCCTACACTTCTAATTTCAGCATGTTGAAATGTTTTAGCACTTGGTTTCATTTTCATCTCACAAAGTTTAAAAAGTTGCTATTTCTTTCCAACAGTATGAACTGTTAGGTTTTGGGCCAGTAAGCATTTACCAGAGCTAGCAGCTAGCAAGCTAACTGGTGGTAAACCTAGCTAGCATTGTCAGTAGCGTTTTTCTATTTTGTTTGAGCTGTTCTTGTTTTCCCACGGTTTAGCTCGTGATTACAGAATTAATTTAGTGCGAACATAATTTGAAAAATACATTTTTAGCTATTCTTTTAAATATAGTGTCAAAAAATACTGATGTCATCATACTTTATTCTGTCAGTTGGCTTATACTTTAGCTAATAGCTAATGTGCTAACAGGCCGGTTAGCATCAGGCAGAAGCTATTTTACCCAAATTGTGCTGTTTGATTTTAATAAGACTTTATTTTGAAGAAGAATCAGTTTATCTTAGTAAGACTGTGAAGTACAACTTAGCACCCAAGCTAGCTAGTGAACTTTCAGTGGCTTTAAGCTAGCTAGCTTACACATTGTTGTTAAACTGTCAGTAAAACTGTCAGCTTTGCTGCAAAGAGGGCTAAAAACATAAACTGTCAACAAAAATCTGTTTTTTATTTTAACAAAATATAGTTTAATAAATACGATAGCATATTATGGCCACTCTAAAACACTAAATAATAAAGAGGATTGGTTAAATTACTGATAAAAAACAAGGCCAAAAATTCATGAATTTATGCAAACCAAAACTTAGACTAGTCTATTTATATTATTAGCCCAAAATTATCAGGACATTGCCATAATCATTTCGACTTAAAAAAAGACATTTCTGTACACTCGGGCTATCCAATCACCATTTTTAGATTTGTTTATGTAAGACTTCAACATGTCATCAATTTCTGACTTTATGAACGTGAAATTTTTGAGTTTACAAAATTAAACTTTACGTCTTTTCAACATGAAATGTCTGATTTTTTTCCTCACATACAATTTTCAAACTAAAAAATTCTGAGTTTGGTAAATTTATGGCTTTATCCACCCTCCTATCCCACATGATACTTTGCATGAAATGTCAGTGCGACTTATGGTCCCTTCCTTTAGACTGGGACTTTGCATATTAATGAGATGTAGATCCTGATTATATAGATATTGGAGATTAAAATATGTAAACATCATCTGTTACACCTGCAACGGGATAGTATTATTCCTCCACCTTCTAAAGGAGAGGACAAGATGAAGAAATTGCCTCCGATAAGGTACATCAGTGATTTTAGCTAACTTTATATCAGTATTTGCATAGTAAGAAGGACAACTGCATTTAGTTAAAGGAGTTAGGATAAGACCTTCTATACTTCATATCAGATGTAGAGCCCAGTCAGAGCTTTAACATTTCACTATTTAGTGTGTGGATTTTCTGTAGGCAAAATAAACATGATTCATTTTGTGGTTGTATGGATGAATGGATGCTCCATGAATCCCGAGGGAAATTCAAGAAGAAAATTCATGCTCATAAAAAAATCAATCTGGATGCACGTTTTAGAGAAATGAAGCAGTACTTAGAAAACTGAAGTTTTAGTAGCTGTTACTGTTACTTATTGCCACATTTGTAGCTACAGTAGACCCTCCAGAAATAAGGTGGATAATATTGTCAATCACTGACTTTATAAACCTGAAATTTTTGAACTAATAAAGTCAGAATTTACAACTTTTAAACTTGTAAATTCATGAATTTTTAAAATAAAAAAAATAAGTTTGGTTTGTCATAAATGTACAGTTTTATATTCTCAAAAGTTCAAGTTTGTTTCTCAAAGTTTTGTTTTTTGTTTTTTTTCAAAAAATTAACAGATCATTTTAACTTTCTTTTTCTTAGAGTGGCCCTAATGCTTTGTAGTAAATACAAATAGAAGATGCTAAAACAGCCTGACAATTCTGGTGTGGGCCATTTATAATTATTCCACAATAAACAAACAACAACTAATCAGAAGAGGAGAGTGAATAAATTCTAATAGCAAAAGCACGGCACTATCATATTTTTATGAGAAGTCATAGAGCAGATTTTGTGTTTTGATATTTTGATTTATTCTGCAAGTTGTAATGGCAAACTAAATAACAGTCTGTCAAAGCTACAGGGTAACACTTAGAATGCCATGGCTAAAAAAGAAAATAAGTTATTTTAAAGAAACAATAAGCAAATAGAAATACTATAAAATACTGCATTATAAATCAAAACTAGAAAAAATAGCCATTTTAATGTTTTTTTTTCTAATGTATGCATATATGTATTATGCATACATGAAAGATCTATCAGCATGTCTATATGTCTTTATTTTTTGTCTATGAACTATTTTTGAATACTCTTTTTATATTTCATAGCAAACCTCTACTTTTTGTTGGTAAGTGACCCAAATCTGAGGGTCATATTTAACCAGGACATAAATGAGCAGCTTATGTTACTCCTGCTACCAAATCTCCATGATGCTGGGATTCAACTGAAATGAAAAATTTTCCTGAAATAAATACTTGGTTGTGTTTGAGGTGCAAAACAAGCTCAGCAAGGTAAGGCTCCAAACTATTCAGGATTAGTGCATTAGGGTTGTTACCTTTAAACTCATATCCCTGGAAATGAGCCTACTCGGGACAGCAGAAAAGCACCTTTACTCTGTCTGAAATAATGGTAGAACTGCACTACCCAGCAAACACCTGGGGTGTGAGTGGCGGTGGCAGGTTGTCATTGTCCATATTATTGGCATCGATGGCGTTCACTTTGCGTGGAAGGATCTCCAGAGGGTATTTCTCCAGGATGTCTTGCACCTCCCGCTTCACAAGCTCAGGCCAGGAGAGGAGGTCGGCCTGCAGGCTCTGAGCCGCCTCCATCACTGACTCCTGTCGGCTGCTGAGGCTCGACAGCAGCTCCAGGTTGTGGTTGAGCTGAGCCAGGACAGGGTTGGTGGCCACGTCTGCCGGGCCAGGTCCGGGCCACTCACCTTCAGAGCTGTTGATGCGCGGAGAGGCTTGGCCTGACATGTAGCGCTCAAATTCCTCAGGGGAAAGGTTGAGGGATTGAGCATCCAACTTCTCGATAAAAGCCGCTGCACAGCACTGAAAAAGGAGAGAAAACACAGGAGACAGAGCAGATAAAAATAAGCATTGATATTCAAAGTATGCTTCCATGGACCTGAGTCATACGCAGCTGGATGGCCTCAGTATTAAAGGTACAGACCAGAAATTTTGGGAAGTGCATCTATTTACTTTCTTAAGGATAGTTAGAAAAAAACAATCCCTTATCAAATCAAATCTTTATAAAATGAAGCTTGGGCAAGAACCCTCTGAATTAAGCTTAGTATAAAAATGGAAATAAAGGGAAAAGCTAGCTTGATTCTTCCAAAGGTTAAAAAATGTCTCTTTTACACAAAGGATTATGCTGGCTTTGCTTTACAGCACGTTCTTGGAAATGGTCCTAGATGAGGCCATGCAAGCCTACAAATTAGTGGTAAAGAGGCTAAATTCTACTGACCAACACCTCTGAAGCCAAGTAACACACAATTTTATTTACTTGTGCTTTTAAAATAATAAAAATAAGTGCCTAAAAGAGAATTTATATCTGGTTTTGTTTGAACTAATAACCAAACTGAAATTCTCCATGGCCACCTGCAAAACAGGGCACAAATGTCTGTTTTAAAGCTCTTTCCTGGTGTTACATTTTTAAAATATCCATATTAAGTAAATACATTTTGTTACTGTACTGAAGTGAAGTTTAAAGATATCTTTACTTGATCATTTATTATTCTGTCAACATAAGGATACTCAATTTAACATTAAAATCAGAGGCATACTTGGGTGGGGGAGGTAATCAGTGAAAAATGAACTTTATATTAAGACGCTTATGACACATGAGGAAACCTTCTCCATTAACAGACATGTGGCCTCTAGAAAGCGACTTATCAGGTTTTGTCCACGAAGAGGTCAACCCAGAGGGCAATTTGTCAAATTTTGTCCACTATAAGGGCAACATACAGAGGGTCCTTTATCCAATTTGTCAAAGCTGTGTAAAAGAAATACAATTTTAAAATGAAAGACGGTGAGATTTCTTGGTACTCCAGACCAAGCATACTATAAAAAATGGATTAAAATTGAATAAATGTAGGTTGAAAACAAAGACGGGATAAAGACATGTCTAAGTCAAAGTGCCTTCTAAAATTTTAAAGGGGACATATTTTACCCTTTAAAGACAAGTTTATATGGGTCTCAGAGGTCCCCAAAACATGCCTGTGAAGTTTGTTGCTGGAAAAACACTCCAGTGTAGAATTTCTGTATGTCTACAAACCCCTCTGTTTCAGCCCTTCAAAGAACAAGCTCTTTCTGTGTCTGTGGCTTAAATGTTCATGAGCTGTCTGACTCCGCCCCTGACCACACCCCTCTCAGAAAATGGATGTGGTACTCCTGATGTTAAAATGTTACAGACACTTTCATCCAAAGTTAAGGGCCTGACTGGGATTCGAACCATCAATCTCCTAGACCAGCTGAGAGGACGATCAGGAGAGGAGGGTGGAACTTTCTTCAAAGTGGGGAGGGCCAACCGAACCTGGGGGCGGGGCTAACTCCCCACATGATATCATGAGGGAAAAATCTGAAAATGGCTTGTTTCAGGACACATTTTCCTTGAGATTTGAGAAAGAGAGGGTGGAAGAGAATGGATTTTTCTGGTATTTAAGGGGATTGTGTACAGGCCAGGGGCATATATTTTTGTTAGACAAGCCTGAGAAAGTGATTTTTGCATAGTACGTCCCCTTTAAGAATACTGACTGGTAAAAATAAGACTTTCTTTAAACATTTTTATGGCCTTAAATTTAAAAATTCCAATTTAAGCCTTTTCAAGTATCTGCAGGAACCTTGTGAAAGGAAACAGGGAGCATTTTATTTCTACCAAGAAGGCAACCAAAAGGGCAGTTTGTCAAATTTTGTGTACCTAAAGAGCACCTTATCATGTTTACCCACTTAGAGGACAATAAAGAGATCACTGTCAAATTTGGTCCATCTAGAGGGCACTTTATCATGCTTATCTACCATAAAGGTATCAAAGAGGGCATTTTCACAGTTTTTTTAAAGAGTAGAACACCGGGGGGGGCAATCATCACCCCTATCCCTTTGCCTGAGTCAACAACTGATAAAAATCTATATTTACTACTACTTTTATGTTGTGTTGTGAATAGGCAGGTGTTTTTGAGGGAACCTCCCTTTCTATTATTTAACCATTTTATCATTTTTCAGCGTTTTATTTTGGGGCCTTTAAGTTTTTATTAAAGAGACAGGTCCGTTAAGAGAAACAGGGAAAGACAGCTGAGAAAGAAACTGCAGGCTAAATTTGATGGGGTTCATGGCTTTAACAACCAGACTAAGGGTCCCGCCAGTTTCTTTTTTATTTTGTATCATTACCTGTGTGTATATATTTATTACTGTAGAGAAATAGAGTTCTGGTAATGCTGACCACATAACGTCTAAAACCACTCTACTTTGGTCACTTAAAAATTGCTTCGACAACACTCTGATTTTTAATGGAGCTTAATTTAAGCGTTAAATCGGACTCTGGAACGCTGAGGGTTGTTAAATACAGAAAAAGGCAAAACCTCAAATTAGCCAAAGTTAAGTGACTATTGTGTTCATGGTAAAACACGGGAGCTAACGAAGACATGACAGAGAGAGAATTAAAAAATCTAACATGAGAAACTTTGAAACTTCCATGTCAATTAACCTGAGATGGATTGAACTGTGAGAGACAGATAAATTAATCAGAGATCCAATTATTCCAATGCTTCTTCATTTCTAAATGTTTAAAGGAATATGGATTCTGCTCACTAGCTGGTTCATTCAAATTTTATGTAAATTAGCTACAAAAAAGTTCTTGTTTCTTCACTCAAAAGTATCAGACTAGTCAGCCAAACTTATTCTCTACTTTTCTTTGATACAGGAGAACCCTGCTTAGTCTTTGTCTTGATATTTTTGTAAGGAAATGCAGGCGAACAATTGCTGAAAAAGTTCAAAAGTAGACAGACAGTCCACACCGCTTATTTTACTCAACTTTGCCTTCTATACAGATTTTATCCTAAACATCAGAGGACTGAGAGTGAGCTAAGTAAAATAAAACACTGACCAGGTTAGTGAAGTAGTATCCGTCCTCGCCGGTCATCAGCCTGCTGGGGTTGCAAAAGCGGGTGATGTACTGGATGTTGGACTGAAGCCGTGGAGGGTTGGCCTTCAGCACGATGTAAATGAGCGCGGGGAGGAAGTCGTCGGCTGAAGCCGGCTCGTTCTTTGTGATTCTGATGGCGCTGAAGATGTGTTTACTGCAGCGTGTGATGCAGCCGAGTTTGTCCCGAGGAACTCTCTTTGAGTCCATCTCAATGATATCTGAAACAAATATTTAATACTTAGTCATGGGCTGGACATGTTACAGTATCATAGCTTCATGTCCTGTAAAATATAAAAGGAAAGCATACTTCAATGTTAGAGTTTTAACCTAAATGCATCCTGCAAAGAAGCATATGAAAGGATATTTTATATCACAATATCAAAAGCTAAAAATAAAGTTTTAATGGCTTGTAAAAAGTAAAAATGTGAGAAAAGTATATTTTACTTGTCTAACATCTTGAGGTGAGAATAGTCTTGTGTCTATGTGAGTTAGGACATCTCATCTGTCTTGTTTAACAACCTCATCTGCAGAACAAGAAGTTGTTCATGTTTTTAAATTTAAAAACGGGGAAACTTCAGCATGTTGTGTCTTGTTGTTTAGTGTCTCCTGTTGTGTAGCGAGCTGCTGTCTGGCTCAGTGTGACCATCTGTTCTGTTTATGATACACTGACGGGACAGCTTCATGCTGGTGTAGTTGAAAATGAAGCTTTTTCTCCATCTACATACACAAAGATCAAACAAAGTGAGAGGCTGCCATCATGAAACAAAAAACACTAAGTGTAAATTCCTCCCTTTTGGTTTCTCATGTTTTCTCTTGCTTATGAGGCTCAGAGAAAAACAAAGGGCATCTTGTTTACAGAGCAGATGTCACTGCCGTAGCAGAACAAACATGCACTTTAGTTACACCTGCACATATGAAATGCATGGAAAGCACAGATTCTGACCTGTTATTGCTTTGACCACATTCTCAGAGACTTCTGGGATTTCCTCATCCATAGACACACACAGCATCTGGATGGTGACCCAGTGTAAAGCCCTGAAAAACAGACAATCAACAGAGTAAATGTAAATAGATCAACGCCTACGAGTTGGATCGAGCAGTTAACTCAGGCTGCGCTGATTTCACACTGCCATGCATCATTATCCAATCATCTGACAAACATCCTCCCGGTTGGCAATCTCTGCAAGCTGCAGGATTTCTGGTCCCTCCCTTTGCTCTGCTTACCAGCTCTGGCTTTAAGCAGTACTTGCTTTCCACCTACCATCACCCCAGCATCCACCTGTAGGCTAAAATGGGGGTCAAAGGTATCATCTAGATGCCAATTAAAATATGCTCTGCTACAATAAACATTTCAATCCATTACAAATTTGAGTCGTCTAAAGTGGATATTTCTGGCTTACATGGCCTAATCAAGTCTCTTACTCTAATTTACATGTTGCTGGAGCTTTCAGTTTCCCAAATATGACTTCTCTGCCTGAACTCTATTAAGAACCCTGCTAAGAGGCTTTCTTTTGCACAAATTCATACGTAAGTGTTGTGATCCATTATTTGAGGAAAAAAGAAACCTTGACCTCCACTCAGCTGAAACTTGAAAACAAAAAAGTGTAATTGACTTCTGTGAGGCCCACCTGATCCTCTTCTGTGTGGCCAAGTCCTTCTTCTCATCATCAGTGGTTTCAGGACAAAACACGCTCTTATACAGACGAGTCATTATGTACTTCTCTACCTGGTCCATCACCTGCTCCACGGACTCTGAAGAGCCTAGTGAGTGCAGATTTATCAGACAGTACTAGTTAAAGATGCAGCAAAACTCTGAACATGTATTCAAACAGACTCGACAGCTACTTCCCTGTTTAGACAATGCTTTAACAGGGATTTATACCAAGGGGTAATCCTTTATGCGTCTTGTGAGATGCACCTATATACATACTAAAAACAATCTGATAACTCAAACTGAGTTGGTTGTGTAGATACAGCACGTACTGGCATTCAACTATGATCTACTGTATGTACTATGTGTACTAGTAAACAAAAAATGTGGCTTTATTTATGTCTGTCAGTGATGGAAATTCAGACCCTTTTAAAAGATACAATATGTAGAATTTTTGCACTAAATATCTCCGTTGATTTAAAAAGTGACCATTCCTATATTATGTTTTTTAATTGAGGTCTTAGAGTATTTAAAATATTTCTCAAAGTTTTCAAAGACAGAGATATTCTTAATTTTTATAAGTGTAACAGGACGTGTGTTGTCATGGTGGCTGTCACCTCTGTAACATGGAAACCCCCCGCACTCTGGGCATTTCCAGTGAGTTAAGACCAGCGGCACACAACTAAGCAGAGAAGCCTCCCTCTAAATGCTACTTCTTGTTTTGGACTGAGGACTCTATTCAATAAAAATGGCAAGAAATGCACATAAAAGTGCACTTCCCCTAGCGTCCCTTCTAGCACTCATTCGCTGTCTGGGACTGCTTCCAGTGCAAATGCATGAATGCAATTTAAATGCTTTTCTCCCTTATTGGGAGAAATTTATGAATTAAAAAAAAACATCTGTTCTCTGTTTATACACTTTACACTTTATGGTGTGCAGTTTTTATTGAACAGAATCCTCAATTTAAAACAAAAAGTTAAAAGTGGAGATGGAGAAAGCTGGTCTGTACTTTTCTTATTGTGTTAATGTTTTGGTTGCGTTATGTTTGGTTAGTTAGGAACTTACTAAGTTCTCAAATAACAAACCTTTAAAGTGGCTCATTAAGCGGTCGGCCATGTTCTGGTAGAAATCCTGAACACATTCAGACAGCTCGTCAGCACTCAGGTCCTGAAAGGTCACGTAGCGAAAGGTTACCAGTGCAAAATATCATAGGATCAGCATTCAACATTAACTTTTCATTTATTTAACAAACCTTTTTGCTGGACATGTTCATAATAAAGGCTCTGGACTGCTTATGGATCTCCCTGCCTGGCTTCTGGAGGTTTTTCAAGAACTCCACGAAGTCCTTGGACACTTGGTCTGATTCAAAGCTGGCGTGGCGGCTGAGAGATGGACTGGTGGTTCTGCTTTCTTGGGTTTCTGATGAGAGCAATCAAAATTTTGATCAGAGTCAATAGGAAATAAAGCCTACAAACCAAATATACAGACTTTAAAGATGGTCTAAAATGTTACAAAATGAGTGTTAGGGGATTCAGATTTTTCTTAACATGCTTGTTTCTCTCTAGTTGTTTTATGCTCGAGACATTATTCTTGTCAGAAAGGTTAACAACAAATATCTCTTCTTTTTCAATGTTGTAAGAAATGATGACAATGTGATAGTGAGCCAGCATGGATGACAGTCTAAAGTTAACATGAATTCAGCCAACTCTAAACTTCTGATTTTTGATGCTTCTGCCTCTGCATCATATCAAAATTTCTCCTCTTACCTTTCTTTGGAGCGGTGCGTGATGAAGGGCTGAAAAACTTCTTAACTGTTGTCACTTTCCGAGTCTTCTCATTGGTTTTCTTCTCCTCAAACTTGGAGAACGGTCCCAGCGAGGCGTGTCCTGGGTGAGGCTGTGGTGCTGGTGCTGCAGACTGAGAGTGAGACTGCGTCTGCGCTCCATGACTGCTGGCATACGCTGCCTCCTCCTCTCGCTGCAACCTGGAGCCAAGGACATTTTTCAGAACAAAATGATCAAGAGCACAGTCGCCAACATTTTTGTTTCACAGAATAAAAAAATACTAATCACAAACTTATCCTGACTAAAAATAAACAGTACTGCTTAGTCAAATTTTTGTTTTTTCTACCCAGATGGTAAATGTATTTATGCAGCAGACGGTCTTACTTCTCTGCCAAGGCCCAGTCGTCCTGGATCTGTTTCTGCCGTACCCGCTGGTACTCCTCCCTCCAGCACTTGGAGCACAGGCCCTGCCATGCTGCGTTGCCATAGTAACCGCATCCCTTTTTGCACAGCAGGTCTGATTGGTCCACATGTATCCCCCGTCGCTCAGTCCGCTGACTCATGATGCTGGACTAACAAGAATGAAAAATTCATCATCGAATCTTTGTGACTATTATTAGTGTATTTGTATTCACTGAGGCTATCCCCACACTGCTGTCAGCCCAGAGAAATGATTAAGTTTCAAATCATTACAGCTCAAAAGCTCTGTCTCATAAATACAGATCGTTCAACTTCCACAGAAAAAAAAAACCCTTTACATTTCATGTCTATAAGCAGCTAGACAAACAAACACGGATTAAATTCTAACGTGTCGGCTAAAACTGATTTAAATTTATTTGCAACACATTAGTTTATAGATTTGGTTAATCTAACCCTTAAAGCATCTTTTTCACAGAATTACAGCTGTTAAGAAAGAAAGACATCCAAAAACTAGAGATGCACCAAAGTGATAAGTGATAACTTAAGTGATAGATACCTATATTATTTTATCAAATCTTTTAGTAAGAGTCCCACTATGACAACATTTCTCTTGTTTTATCATAAAAATAGAACAAGTTTGTCCAACAGGTGAACTCTTCTCCCCATTGAAAAAAAAAACCACACTTGTTTGACTCAGCAGTAGTTAGATACACCAAATGCAAGCATTAAATTGATTGGACACGACAGATAAACATTGACTACTGATGTCTGTTCATGCAACATTATTTTCCGATGACCAATATTTGTCAACAGAGCTATTGACAACTTTCACGTGATGTCTCACGCTCGTGGAGCCACTCCTTGGCGGACAAGAGCAGCATTCTACTGCCACACACCATGGATAATGGTTGCCACCTCTGTTTTTAGGATGCACCAGCCGGTGAGGAGTCAAGCCCAGGTTACACTTCTACACAACACCATCAGAGAAAGAAAGCTCAGAGAGGAGCAAAAAGCTGATTAATGCTGTTAAACACTTGACTGTCTCTGTAGGTTAAAATAGACAGCAGCACTGAACAGACTTCTTCTAAACCTGCCACCAAATATTATGCTAACTCAAGCAGAATACGGTGGTCATAAAACAAACGTAACAGCACCAAACGCTGGCTCCCAGCTGACAGTGATCCTCATAATATCAAAAAGCAGCATGTTTTAGCTAGTGTAAGCTAATTACCACTCACCTTTTAGGATGTATGGTATCAGACTTTTGCCGATATCCAATATGTCAGTATTTCCAGACTTATTTGAGCCAATATTGATATAGAGAACAAAGTGTCTTCTATGCAAAGAGAGGCTGAACCAAGCAGAGCTGAGAGAGGAGCGGGGAAATAAAGTGCCTGGTAGCCGATTAACATTTGATTTAAATCAAAATGTTCAGGGCTCACGATAGGCTGCTTTGAGTGTGTGGCATCTCAGTCAACCACCTATAGCTGATGGTACAGTTGTATATTTTGCTGATATTTCAAGAGGATATTTGTTTTATACTGCAGATAGGTATAACAGGTATATCAGCTGTAAATACTATCAGACGTTTTCAAATCTGCCATTCTACTTATTAACAGTGTTCATTTTGGTAGCTTTTTTAAATTTTAGTCTTAGTCTTTAAAAGAAATGTCTTTTAGTTTTAGTCACATTCTAGTCATTTCTACCCTTTTTAGCTTTAGTCTAGTTTTAGTTGATGAAAACTCAAAAACATTTTAGTCTAGTTTTAGTCCATAAAAAGTCCTCACATTTAGTCTTTACTTTTAGTCCAAGCATTTATTATTTTCTTGCCTAAATCTGGTACCAAGTCATTGTAGTGTGTTCTATGCACTCTGCCAAACCTGGGGTCCCTGCTTTCTACAGCTGAGAGGCAGAGAGATACAGATGCACTGTTTTTTGACAGATTTACCCACATTGGAGAAATATCACAGATTATGGATGTCAGACAAAACTGAATCACATTTTAGTCTAGCTTTAGTCATCTTGACAAAAACTACACTCACTTTCTTTCAGCTTAAGTCATCACAGTCTGTTTTTTGTTGGGGAGAAAAAGGCTGTTGACAAACATTTTTAATAATAGTTTTAGCTGATGAAATTAACACTGCTTCTTAAGCTCTTATCTTCTGGAACTGATGTCATGCCGATTACTTCATGCACCCCTACTTTAGTGACAAAGTTCTTGCCCTTTACTTTTCAAATGGCAGCATAATTGGCACAAACACAGAAAATAATTAAAACTCAGCTGTAAAGGGAATGATTCATCTCTACTTTAGACATAGACTACTGGTATGTTAAAATCACTGAGTCAAAGTTCTAGCAAAGACCCTTCTTGTTTTGGACATTTATCAGCGTCCCATGTGTTGAGCCAAACAAGATAACAGAGAGGCCACCATTGTTTAACAAAAAAAAGGTAAAACAACCTTGTTCATAATGGAACTACTCTGGTTTAAAAAGTTGGACCTGGATATTAGAACAATGATCTGAGGATCTAAAAAAGGGGGAAAGGGGTTACACAGGGTTATATAGGGTTTAAGTACTTAAATTCGAAAACTCACCAATTCAGAGTACAAATATGTGTACTTAATACCATCATTATTCTGCAAATTCTTTTGAAAGTTTGTTTTGTTTTCATCACCCCTCCTCTTGACATCAGTGCATAGTTTTCATTCTCTTCTACTTCTATCATCCTCATTCATGTTGAAATATCAATACATTGCAGACACTGCTCCAACTTTGAGTACATACTCACCAATATTATAATAGTTTTGGATTTTTCATAGTTTCTATTTTTATTTTGTTTTCACTTTCTGTGTTTGATTTCAGTTTAGTTTTCATTAGTTTCTACTGCTGGTTTGTTAGTTTAGTTTAGTTTTTATTTTGCAAAAGTGCTTTCTTTCAGTTTCATTTTTATTAGTTTTAGTGTTAGTTTTAGTTTTCAGATACATGTCAGGACTGAGGGAACATCATATATTTTTAAAAACATAATTAAACAGGCTACTCTTCACTTTTCTTTATATTTGTTTTAAGATGATGTTTGAATACAACTACAGACATAAAACTGCCACTGTATAAAGTCTTAACCAATCAATTCAGGCAATTTAACACTCCGCAGACTCTGGTGTAGGTGCTAGTCAATATGATTATGGCAAAGACTAAATCAAAGGATATTTTGTCTCTATTTTTATTTTATTTTAGTTATTTTTGTAAGCTATTTTGTAAACTATACAGTTTTAGTTAGTTTTTTGTTTTGTTTTTTTGGTAAAGCTTAGTTTTGATTCAGTTTCAGTTAACTAAAATGATTTTTGAATTTTAGTTTTAGTTATTTGATTAGCTTTAGTTAACTATAATGACCTTGATACTCACATAATAAGATGCTAACAGCATGCTTTAAATACTGAGCACAGTATCTGCAATGTTTTATGAGTATGAGTACTTAGGCTTGGTATGGGTACTGAAACCTGATACTGGTATTGGTAGGTAGGATGCTCAATGTTATCGGCAGACATCGGTATAAATGTCAAATATCAGTATCAGCAGATATAAAAACTTCTGCTGATATTTACAGCAAATATACTGGCCTGCAGTATAATAATTATCGGCCTTAAATGTGGCAAATATTCATATATACCATCTGGTATAGGTGGTTGCCTAAGGCACAGCACACTCAAGGGGGCCCATAGTGAGCCCTGATCACTATGAACGAAGCAGAACAGCTACCAGTCCTGTCTACTGTTTCCCACTCCTCTCTCAACTCTGCTGGACTCAGCCACTCTTTGCACAGTAGAAACCAGGTGGTTTATAACCTTTTTACAACAAAAATGATGTGCATATGTCAGTATCAGCTAAAATGAGCTGCATATATTTTAGTTAAAAATGAGCATCCTTAGCTCTCTGTAAGTACTACATAAGTACAATTCAGTCCAAGCTCTGGAAGTTTTGCTCCTTAACTGCTGGATAGTTAACAAGCATCATTCATCTCACAGATTTCTAAGAAAATCTACTTAGCAGTTATAAACAAACAAATTTAATCCCCACAGAGTAATTCCTCAGTAACAATAATAAGGAAAACCAGCAGATAACGTGAGTTCTGGACCCTGGACCAGCTTAGTCAAGTGAGCAAAATACAGTCTGGGTCAGTGTGTTTGCAGGGTTTGACTCACTGTAAAGTATTCTGTCTAGGTCCTTCATTTATACACAGACATAACGAGGTGATAACGTGAAGGGAAACGACAACAAAAAGTGTTATAAGGGTGTAACACTTCATCAGTCCTCGAGCTCAGCCTCCTTGCTGCCTGTCATTCTGCACGTGAGGGATGAACAAACTTCTGACCAACAGATATTCACTTATTAACTGTTACAACTGTAATGCTAGTATCTTCTCTGACTGTGAAGGCCAAATAGCCTTAGATGTACACAACTAGGAACTTTATTCAATAAGGCAGTGAGTTAAAATGCTACGTCTGGGGTTATGTGTCACTTAAACAATACTAGTTAGGACTTTTCACTCATTTAATCAGCCTTTTCTTTGAATTATCATCCTAACGGCTGGTTAGTTAGCTTGTACATCGCATTAGATTCGTTAGCTTTAGCACATGAGTTAGCAGGACAAGAAAAACACGCCAAAATTACCATTTATTTTAAACTTTCTCACGTCACGTAAACTCCGAACAGGTACTCACCTATAATGTTTTCACCGATCACTCACGCAGACAGACCTCCTCTTCGTCGCTGTTATGAGAGACGACGACGCTTAAATGGGTGAAGACCGTGACGTGTCATGACGACAACCCGGAAGTCCAGGGAGCGAAAGGCTGCACCGTTATGACGATTATGTCTTGATTTTTTTTTTTTTTTTTTACCATAGGATGGGTGGGAAATCTGTGTGAATAAAGTTATAAAGCGAAAAAGTCTGTTGTTGGTGAGAGTGCGGGCTCGTGTCATTTACTTCCGTTTCAAGGACTAGTTTTCAAGCATTTGTGTATGTCGGCATGAATGTACGGAAGCCCTAAGTGAACACGCGCCTGTAGATTTTACCTTATTCCGTTTTCCAATGAAAAACAGCCATTTTCTGTTGTTGTCTCGGCTTCACGTGTAACTACTGTTAATAAGGTATGACAATGTTATAACAACCTATTGAGAAAGAATCACATTACCTCAGGAAAACCAGTGTTGTTCCCCAATTCTTGCTTACACTGACATTAGCGCTGCATTCATGCTCCACTATGTTGGAGGGGCACAAACACTGGCACCTCCATTAACTTTGCTGGAAAGACTGGATCACACTTCCATTTTTGTACATTTCTGGTGAATTGGTGAGGTGCAGATACCTGCCACAACTAATATTGTACCAAAATAAAGAGAGGAACCCCAAATGTTTGTTTTTCAAGTTCCTGGACCATTAAAAGGAGCGTTAAAGACAAGCATTTAGGGCACCAACTAGTTCACTAAAACACCAGGCATGAGAACAGACACATCTTAAATGTACCTACTTAAAATAGCATCAGAGAGGCTATTTATTTGAACAGGATCTTCTGTAAATACTGAGATGGCTGTGTACTTGGCTGATTTACCTAAGATACAATTGACAAGGTTTTAGTTTGCAAATAATTGCCTGTATGAAATGAGCTTGTAATACCACATGTAGACCAACTTTGTGGTCATTTTTCTGCATGACTTGGTCGGTTTCAGACTCTTTTTCATGACTCAGACTTAGTGAATAAATACCTGGGGTTCCATTCTTCATTTTCCATATAAATGTTAGTTGTGGGAAGTCCTTGTTCAACAAAACTTCCCCTCATTTATGCAAAAACTGCAGTCAAATCTGTATCCACCTGACAAAGTTAACAGAGGTCCTCTGTTTGCACATCCAGCATAAATTGCTTAATTGACCACACCCCTTCATAACTATGCACGTATGTCTGCTTTAGGCTGTCTAGCATATCAGAGAATGTCATATGTAATGTTTTGTTGATATTCTTTGTATCACTTTTTGATGCATTTTATTGGTTGTACTCTCGACATCATTGAAAATGAGGGAACACCCTCAATGATTCCTTCGAGATTAAATAAAGGTTGAATTAATATCGTTTTAATTTTGGCAGTGATTTTATATTTTGTTTTTATAATAGATATTAATTTGTTTTAGTGACATTGTAGTTATTTCACTCTAGAAGTTTTAGTATAGATTTAGTCGTTGAAACGACTAAAAACGTTTCAGTCCAGCTTAATTCAATATGTTGCTACTCAAATATGGTCTTAACTTTTAGTCAAAGCTTTTTTAAAATGATTTAATCAGCTAACTATTGAAGTTAATATATAAATGTGAAACACTGCTATTAAAAGCTGATGAATATTTAGATTACCTTAAAATATACTGAAACAAATACTGACACACCTTTAAAATCTCCCTCAACTTGTCTCTGCTGGTGTTTTGACACATTAAACGATGGTGGCCCTGAAGGCCAACATGATGGAATTTTTCAAAAGTGCAAAATACATTTCACAAAACACTAATAAAAAATTTTGCCCTTTTTAGATATTTAATCCTGTTGGCCTTCAGGACCACTGTATTAAACACTCAGTCAAACATATAATGAATTCTGACTGTCTAACTAAACTTTATTAAGCTTAACAAAACTTAATCAAAGCCAAACTAAGGTAAACCTGACTTAACGTAAATTAAACTTTACAACACTTAACTAAACTTGATCTTGTTAAACTAAACTTTAACTGGACTCAGCTAAACTGAATAAAACAAAACAATTAAACTAAACTAAGCTTAATCTTAACAAACTAAACTTAACTGAACTTAATCTAAACCAACTAAGATAAACATAATTGCACTTAAACTAAACTTAACATGAACTAAACCACTACACTTAAGTCAATTTAATCTAAGCTTAACCAAACAACCAAACAAAATTTTAACTGGACTAAACTAAACTGAAGTAAACTATTCTTAATAATTCTTAATAACTAAACTAAACTTAATTTGAATCAACTTAAACTAAACTAAATAAAGACCTAGCTTGACTGAACAAAAACTTAATTTAATTAAATGAAATAAACTGACTCAACTCCCCTCACTTCACTTAACCAAACTAAAATACAGTTGACTAAACTCAACTTAATTCAACTTAACTCAAACTAAACCAAACTTAACTAATTAAAAAACTAACTTAAAGACCCTGTAAAGTGAAATCCAAAGTTTTTTTCTTAACACTAGATATGTTGGAATATGGTTGCTGTAAACACGTGAAAACACTGAGATCTACATGAGAGTGAATTTTGCATTGAGACCTTTAGAGAGTTTTTCACCTGTTTCCTGGCTTGGTTTCATGTGGGTGGGGCTAATATGTGGGCTCATGATGTCACGAGCCCACAGTAGGGAATGACCCCGCCCCTTTAACACTACAATATAAAATCACAGAGTAGTTCATCTCAGTACAGTCTGTTGTCAGCTGATGTCACTGCCTTTATTGAAAGTTAACAGTCAGTTTAATGCTGTTTTTTTTTTGTTAATTGTGAGGTAAATTTTCCAGATCCATCAGCCACAGTGGTCTATGGATCATTTAAAGCATCATAACAGAGATTTGAGCCAGAAAAGTGACTTTGTCTTTTCTTCTAAGATCAGCAAAGGTCAAGAGGCCGGCTAATGGTGTGAGTGCTTTCCTTAATTCAGATTATAGCTTTTTATAAAATGAGAGGATCTTATTTCTCAAGAGTGGGCGTGGCTTCAGCTCATTCAACAGACACGCCCACACCACCCTGGAGCAGATTTTACTGCCTCATTTTTCATGGTTTTTAAGCTTAATTTTATAAACTTAGAGAGGTTTAATTTAACTGAAATTTGACCTTGGGTTTCATAACACAGTGACCTGTCATACAAAAAAAACTAAATATTGATCTATTTTCACTTTGTAGACTCTTCAACTGTACTTAACTCAGCTGTACTTATTTTAAGTTGAACAAACTAAACTAAACTGAATAAAAACACTAAAATAACTCAGATTCATTCAATTAAAGTCAACTTACTTTAACATAACACAACTTTACTAAACAAAACTAAATTAAACACAATCATGACATTATGATGAGGATGAAAACCACCAAATAAAAAACAAACAAACTAATGAGTAGATAGTTAAAGAGTAAAAAAGAATGCAGGTTGATTAAGCAGCCTGATAAAATAGATTCTGTTTCATGACAACTAGTCTCATGAATGTGTCCAGATGAACCTTCTAGATTATGGTCTAATGATAGGAGCTTTCTGAAATCAAATCTTAAATTAATCAATTAAAAAGAGCTCGGTTTATAAGTGTTGTGTGTGCAATTAAACTACAGTCGATCATCTTACAGTTATATTATAAATAAGTTTTGATTTGCTTATTTACATTTACTTTAATGACCCTGCTCAAAACTCTTTTTTAAGCATTTTTTTTTTTAGCATTTTTTACAAAATCAAAATCAAAACTGTCTATTTTAAATTTGACCTGATTTGCTGTAACTTTGTTTTGGAGCCTTGCTGGAACAGATTTGTCAGCACTGTAACTATTTTCATAATGATCTGACTGCTGGCTTGTTGACTTTACGGTTAATGTTCAGAGGTTGTGTCTAGATTTATGCCATTGTGTCTACAAAAATGCTGTTATTCAGTTCAGTTTAGGGCAAAGCAGATAATCTCTACAGTCCAAGCATTCCTACTTTCTCCAAGTGAACTGATGCACTTCAAAAACACTGTCACACTTTTCATGTATTGATTATCCACAGAAGTGTGTTCGATGCCCTCGATGCCCTCATGTGATAAATTCTGCACTTTCAACCTTCGGTTGGAGAGAGAGAAAACAGAGTAAAAATGACTAGAAAGTGAGAAGCTGTCTGTGAAAGATCTTAAATAAGGGCTTCAGATGTGGTTACATGTGCTGAAAATGGCCTGAAACTTAAAACTGGAGCTGAAAGTGAAAAATACAGCTCAATATTTTATGTCAAAGCCAGTAAAGAGCAAATGTAACTCCAATATGATATCAAAACAAGCATTAAAATGGAAATGTGCCGTCTGTCCCATTCACAAACATGAAAATAGAGTTCATGTTCAGAAAACAGCAAGATTGCTATGAAATACGGCTGATTTTCTTATTCATGCTGTGAATATGTGCTGAAATATTTTCAAAATGAACATGGGGAATTGTGTTTGTATTTCAAGAGCTTTTGTGATTGGTCATGCAGATAACACAGCTTGGACTCAGACAAATACACAGACAGAAGGTCAGAAGCACAGATAACAAGCAGACCTGCTGCACGCACACACTGGCACACACACTGGTATCGCCATGATCCTGATGGGTCACAGTTTGTGCCTTCCTACTCGAGCCACAGTCCACGAGCTGTTCTCTGTGGCTAGAGATGCCAATGTCATCCCAGACATCTCCTTAGATCCTGTCCTCACCACTTTCCTCTCTCTGGACTCCTCGGCAGCTCTGCAGCATCAGTACGCCTTCTTACAGCGGAGCATGAGCAGCGGGCAGCAGACAGCTTTCAGCCTCAGCCTGACAGAGAAGCTGGGAGGCAGCAGCAGGGTCACGTATGGAGGAGTGGGGGTCGTTGCTCTGGCTCTGTCCATGCTGTTTGACCAGGTTGCCCAACAAGTGGGTGACACTCAATTTGGTTTCTGTTGTTTGTACTGGTTAGTGGTGCTGTTAAATCTTGTCCTCTGCAGAGAAATTATGGATTTACAAACTACAAATCTTGTACCAACATTATAAAGCAATCGATATAAAACATGGATGACTTTAAAATGTTCCTCATGCATAGCTCAAGGTGACATTTCTCTAATTCTTTGTTTATTATGAAAGCTGTAAGTGGACTTACAGCCATAATTTCAATTTCAGGATTGTAATTACAATTGTGTTTCAAAGCCAAGTACATTTATTTTACACACAAGGACTTTGACTTGGTGTTTGGTGCAAAACAAGTAACATAGAGGAAGAGTAAAAAAATATTAAGAAGAGGAGCTACCTTAGATTATTCTGGAAAAGATGGTAGCACAATAAGAATTGAAATAGAATAAGAACATCACAAAAGGTGCAAAAGGAGAAACCATACGGATGTGCAGGTAAGTTGGTGGAGAGGTTATAGTGCAGTTTGTCTAAATAAGTATGACACAAACATTGTCCAGATGGGGGAGGGGTGGTGTGCTGCTCATTCAACTGCTTTTGGTCCTGACCTGGACCGCAGCCTCCTGCCAGAGAGCAGGGCCTCAAAAAGTCCCTGTCCAGGGTGAGAGGGGTCGGCTGCAATTTTACCTGCCTGCCTCATCGTGGCAAGATTTTAGCCTATCACCCTCTCTGCAGAGTCAATGATACTGTTCCTGTCCCTTGCCGTGGCTTTAGCGTACCAGACTGAGGAGGATGATTTGAGTCGATTATGGTGGTGTAGGAGTGCACCATCATCGTCTTTAGCAAGTTGAATTTCTTTAGCTGCTGCAGGAAGAACATCCTCTGTTCGGCCTTTGCGATAAGGCATCTGATGTTGAGCTCTAACTTGAGGTCCTGAGTGAGAAGAGAGTCCTCAGTGGAAACTGGGGAGTCCCAGAGGGCTATAGGGGTAGAGGTGTGGATGGTAGCATCCTTCCTGAAATCTATATCCTTCACTGTCTTTAGAGCGTTACGCTCCATGCTGTTCTGACTGCATCAAGTCATTTCATGGTCCAGACTAGCCCCCACCAGAGATTAGTCCAATGAGAGTCATGTTGAACTTGAGAAGCCTGATGGTCTGGGGACTGGAGGTACAGCTGTTCATGTACACAGACATTTTGTTCTAAATATTGTCTTTTCTTTTCAATGTATGCCATATTTAGCCTCTAAAAGTGACATCAGTTCCTATACTGTAGCCAGCCACAAGGGGGTGATTAAGATATTTTAGCTGAATATATCTGTGGCTGTTATGTTCTCCATCACTGAGTTTGATGCTAATAGGATAAATCCTGATTGGTGAAAAACCTGTGCAAGAAACAGGTCTTTAGTTTGATGATAACTATTGTACAGGGAGAAGAGCAGAGGAGAAAGAAGGCAGTCTTGGATGGAGTCGGTGCTGATATAGTTCTGATTCCTGTCAGACAGGAAGTGTGCTACCCACTTGCAGGTGGAGTCAGGAACATTCAGCTGGTAGAGCCAGGTTTATTGATCTGAAATCCTCAAACAGGATCCTGGTGTAGGTTCTTGCTGAATCCAGATGCTCAAGGATGAAGTGGAGGTCCAGGTTTACAGTGTTGTCTACAGATCTGTTGGCTCTGTAGATGAACTGCAGGGTGTCCAGGTTCGTGATGTCTTTTTGTGCTTAGAGCACAAGGCGCTCAAAAGACTGCATCACCACAGGGATCAGGGTGACAGGCCTGTGTCACTGAGTCCTGTGGTCCTTGGTTTTTGGATGGTGTAGGTCTCTGGTATGTCTCCAATAAGATGTTAAAAATGCCTGTGAAAACGGGATGCAGCTGATCAGTACAGTGCTTCAGAATGGAGGGAGAGACAGAGTCCAGTCCAGCCTCTTTGTGGGATTCCTGTCTCCTGAATATCTTGTTAACGTCTCTTTAATGCCCCCTTTATTCAGCTTCCCTTGAGTCTGAAGTGGGGGTACTCCATGGAGATTGACAAATAAATGGGTGTACTTCATGTACCTGCATACGCCCTACACTACAACACAAGTTATCAGATATATTTTTTGTATTTTTTTAAACAGACACTTCAGACATCTAGATTTTGCCTCAACCAGTCAGACATCCAACATTCATGTGATTTGCAGCCTTAGAAACAGCAGTTCAGTGTCAGTATCTGAGCTCCTTAACTTAAGCATTTTGTTTAAGGCAAAGCAGCTCCTGTGTGAATTTGAGGCATTATTTCATTCAGAAGAGAGAAAGGAAAGAAGTGAATCCCCCATGTCTAATTTTCTGTCATCCCACCAGGTCAGAGCCCATGGATCAACAGAGGGCCACTTGTCAGCTCAGAGATCCCAGCCTAAGAGGATTTTTGGCATCAGCAGTTCTTCACGAATCGGAGGGATTATCCACAGCTACCTCCATCTGATCCCCAGCATCGCCAACAACTCAGAAAAGATGGCTGAGACCACGGAGCTCTATGACACCTGGCTGAAACTTGAGATAATCGACCATTATGAGAGGATGACCACCAAGAAGAGGATGAGCACAGTGTCCATGCAGCAGTGGCTGGTGGGAGCTGCAGTCCATCTACACATAAGAATCCACCAGGTCAGAACAGAAGTTTGAATGTGCAGATTTATCATGCAGTCCAGATTTTTGCCTCAAAAACAATATGATAATAGAACATTCTAAATATAGCAGTGGTGATGTACTGGTCCAGAGTTTTCTACACTCAGACACTCAGAAAAGCTGCTTATCCATCTGGTCTATAATTTCTTCTGCATTTTAAAGGACTGGTTAAAGGCCTTTTGGACACTCATCTCCACATTTAGCTTTTTGTAGGAGAGAGGAAGTAACCCACTGAGTATGAATGTGAAAAAATGTCAGACACTGGAAAACATGTCTGTGAAAGATTAGAAATGTTGGTTTTGGACTATTTTGGTCACTCTTACTGGGGTTTTTCTGCCCTCAACAAGCAGCTCTTTACAAATCGAGAGCTGCAAAAACTCACAATGTGCTAACTGGTTTAGCATCACCTGTGGCAGACAGCATTTGTATCTAAATGGTGAACATGTTGGAGCATTTAGCTGCTTAAACTCCAGATGTTTTCCTTGAGTGACCAAAGTCAAAGTGAGCAGGGGAATGGGTGATGATTTGTCACTATATATATCTGAGAAAAACACAAGTTAGGGCATGTTTAGTCTTAAGAAAAGCCTGCTGGGCCCATTTTAACCGCATGTTTCCTGCATAAAAGTCAGATATATTTGCACACAACCTTTCTCTTCCTGCACTGTTGGCACAGAACATAAATCATTAGCTGCTGACTCATCCTTTGTGGATACCTGGGGGATACTATCTGAAAGCTTCTTTATCCTTCTCCCAACAGGTCCGTCTGAACTCTGTGCCATTGGGATCAGCTGAGTCACTGCGCCGCTCTTATAAGACTGGTCTGGGTCGCCTGGTTCAGGGTTACACAACCTATCTACGCAAAAACATCCAGGAGACTCCAGGACCAAGAAAACCCGGAACCAGGACAGCCTCTGGACTCAGACAAACAACCACACTCAGCGTCACAAACACAACCTGCTCAAGGAATCTCCTCTTTAATGATAGCTTGGATATCTCAGCTGATAATGAGACTGCACCCAACACAACTGCTGATATTAGCTGTCAAAGATTCACACTGAATGAAGACTTTGGACTTAATGTGACTAACAGAAGCAATGATACCATCGTAGGTGTGGTGAACATGGAGACGCTGAACGGTTCTGCTGAGGATTTCAGCATGAAGGGTCTGTTAGTAATCGAGCCTTACAGGAATGTGAGCCACAACGTGCAGCATCACCCATGTGAGTCTCCAGTCATACAGCAAGCTTTGGTGATGCGTATTATGAAGGCTCAGGACCTGGATAGGAACAGGAACTTCTTTCTTTATCCTGACAAAGTCTTTCACAGCCTGCTGAAGCAAAGGGAAGACTTTGAGTTTAAAACAGATTAGGCACAAACTCACTATTTGGGATTCTGCCTGAAAACTACTGTCTGCTGTCCCACAAATGAACCTGATATTTAGCTTTCATCTTTTGGAAGTTAAGGGCCTGTGTCCTTTGACTGCTGTCTTTGGACTTACAGCTTCCAAACCTTAGTGCAGTTTTAGTGAGGAGGACAATGAAGAAGAAGTTGTGTTTCTACCATAGAGAATAGAGAGAAAACAATAATATTAATATGATAAAATCAAGATGTCTTAACATGCAATGTTCTCTTTAAAAAGCAGTGCAACATCGCCCTCTAGTTGTAGAAGCTGGCACAGCAATGATTAGAAGCCAAACATGCTGTAACACTTTATCAGAACCACAGCTGGAGGAGGAAGTGCTGAAATTAGAAGAATTAAATTCACAAACTCAGTAAGAATACTGGAAGCAAACTGATTGCCCTATTTATGATTTATTCATTATAATAAATTTGTTAAGTCCTGGTAAAATATTTAATCTTTTTGATAAACTCCCGGACTTGTAATAATCCAGGAATGTTAAACAATTAATTTGTTTTAACTGTTATTAATCTGAGAATTTCCATACATCATCACAATTATTCTATCTGTTTGTATCATTTTGAAAATCTGCTGTTTGTATTTTAACCTGTTTTTGTTTCATTTTGGTTTTTTTTTAATAATATATGAAGTCTGTTACATGTGTAAAACTAGCATACACATGATTAAAGTAAGCTGTACAGGAAGATATAAGATGTAATATGGAAATGATAACCAAGCTTAAGTGGCAAGTGACAAAATAATGTAGAATGGCATGATAAATTAAACACCATTCAAGTAAATAGCAGTATAACAGTATTACCCAATAGTATCACATGGTAGTATTAGAGTAATATAGTACATTTTCAAGTTGAAAATATGATATAGGCCGCATTTAATCTGAAAAAGATTCAGAAACATAATAAACCACTGTGGCAATACTGGGGGAATTTGTATGTTCTACGTTATGATATGAAATATTTAATGTGATAATGAAATATATTATAATGTAACATGATATGACATTACATATCATGAAAAATATAGTATATCATGTAATTTTGATACAATTTTATATTTAATAAAATAGAATAAAATATAATGACAAACACACGTGGACAAAATTGTTGGTACCCCTCTGTTAATGAAAGAAAAAGCCACAATGGTCACAGAAATAACTTGAATCTGACAAAAGTGATAATAAATAAAAATTCAATGAAAATTAACCAATGAAAATCAGACATTGCTTTTGAACTGTGGTTCAACAGAATTATTTTAAAAAACAAACTCATGAAACAGGCCTGGACAAAAATGGTGGTACCCCTAGAAAAGATTGAAAATAATGTGACCATAGGGACATGTTCAACCAAGGTGTTTCCTCTAATTAGCATCACAGGTGTCTGCAAACTTGTAATCAGTCAGTCGGCCTATTTAAAGGGTGACAAGTAGTCACTGTGCTGTTTGGTGACATGGTGTGTACCACACTAAACATGGACCAGAAGAAGCGAAGGAGAGAGTTGTCTCAGGAGATTAGAAAGAAAATGATAGACAAGCATGTTAAAGGTAAAGGCTATAAGACCATCTCCAAGCAGCTTGATGTTCCTGTGACTACAGTTGCATATGTTGTTCAGAAATTTAAGATCCACGGGACTGTAGCCAACCTCCCTGGACGTGGCCGCAGGAGGAAAACTGATGACAAATCGAAGAGACGGATAATACGAATGGTAACAAAGGAGCCCAGAACAACCTCCAAAGACATTAAAGGTGAGTCCAAGGTCAAGGTACATCAGTGTCAGATCGCACCATCCGTCGTTTTTGAGCCAAAGTGGACTTCATAGGAGACGACCAAGGAGGACACCACTGTTGAAAACAATTCATGAAAAAGCGAGACTGGAATTTGCCAAACTGCATGTTGACAAGCCACAAAGCTTCTGGGAGAATGTCCTATAGACAGACGAGACAAAACTGGAACTTTTTGGCAAGACACATCAGCTCTATGTTCACAGATGCAAAAATGAAACATACCAAGAAAAGAACACTGTCCCTACTGTGAAACATGGAGGAGGCTCTGTTATGTTCTGCCTCTGGCACAGGGTGTCTTGAATCTGTGCAGGGTACAATGAAATCTCAAGACTATCAAGGTATTCTAGAGAGAAATGTGCTGCCCAGTGTCAGAAAGCTTGGTCTCAGTCGCAGGTCATGGGTCTTGCAACAGGATAATGACCCAGAAAACACAGCTAAAAACACCCAAGAATGGCTAAGAGCAAAACATTGGACTATTCTGAAGTGACCTTCTATGAGCCCTGATCTAAATCCTATTGAACATCTGTGGAAGGAGCTGAAACTTCTGGAGAAGGCACCCTTCAAACCTGAGACAACTGGAGCAGTTTGCTCATGAGGAGTGGGCCAAAATACCTGCTGAGAGGTGCAGAAGTCTCATTGAAAGTTACAGAAATCATTTGATTGCAGTGATTGCCTCAAAAGGTTGTGCAACAAACTATTAAGTTAAGGGTACCATAATTTTTGTCCAGGCCTGTTTCATGAGTTTGTTTTTTTAAAATAATTCTGTTGAACCACAATTCAAAAGCAATGTCTGATTTTCACTGGTTAATTTTCATTGATTTTTTATTTATTATCACTTTAAAAAGTTGGGACAAAAAGGCTGGAAGTGGAACTAAAGGAAACCAGCTGGCGGAGCTTTTAGCAATTAATCAGGTTAACTGAAAACAGGTCAGTAACATGACTGGGTAAAAAATGAGCATTTTAGGGAGGCAGAGTCTCTCAGAAGTAAAAATGGGCAGAGCTGCACCAATCTGTGAAAGCTGTTTCCGGCCAGACCCTCCAACAACAGAAAAAATTTGGTGCATCATAAAATGATACATCCAGCAAAGAAGACCCAGGACTGTTGAGCAGCTAGAATCCCACATCAGACAAGAATGGAACAACATACCTCTCCCCAAACTCTAGCAGCTATCTCCTCACTTCCCAGACTATAAAAGACTGTTGTTAAAAGAAGGGGAGATGCTACACAATGGTAAACACGGCCCTGTTTCTACTTTTTGAGAGGTGCTGCTGTCATTAAATCCAAGGTAATACCTTTCATGAAATGGTAAAATAAATCAGTTTCAACAGCTGATATGTTGTTTATGCTCTATCCTGAATAAAACACGGGGTTAGGAAATTTTAAAATCATTGTAGTCAGTTTTTATTTGCATTATACACACAACCCCAACTTTTTTTTAACCTGTTGCTGTATAATATAATATAATATAATATAATATAATATAATATAATATGAAGGGGTCATAAAGGGTCAGTCCTCACGCCCAATTTAGGGCAAAATTAGAACGTCAAATGAATCAGTCAGCGGGGGGCGGTATAATGCCATGCAGCCCATGGCCTGCCAGAATAAATCAATAGAAGAAGTATTTCGAACTACCTACTTCATTCCCGTCACACGCGGCTGTCTGGTAGCGCCTCAGCTTTGACTTCCGTAACTTCACTGACATGAACAAGACAAGTCTAGTCCACCAGTAGCGTTCACGCAATCGTGATTAAAAGGTATGTGTTCTTGATTCATCACTAAACTGATATTGTAGAAATCGTTAAAACTGACGAACTAGCGAAACTGAAGTTGGTCTGGTGACGTAGACTGTTGTTTCGCGCGAAAACAAAAGGGAACATATGTGTCGTGGCGTTTTTGCGAGCCATTAGACGATGTCAGCTCATGGTAGATGATCACAGGCGAAGATATAATCATAAAAATTGACCTGCAGTACCACAGCAGAGCTACATTACCGTGTAGCGAACGATATTAGAAGTGTACGTAGGTTAGCTCACAAGCTAAAATGCTAACACTGCTGTTCCCAGCGAAGGAGGGGCGTTAGCCAAAATACCTCATTACAGAAATATAATGTTTGACAGCTAAACGTAACGTAAACCTTGGATGTCTACGGTACTTGTTATCACAGAAAATTGTAAGCTAATTTATAATCCAAAAAGACGATGCTTACACGGCATACATCCTTAACTATTCACAACTTCTCCATTATCACACATCTTTTGGCCAGCATCAAAAAGAGGGCATTCAGGTTCATGTTAGCTGACTCCCCACTCTGTCCCTCCTCGAGTCACACAGACAAAATACAAATGATGAAAAGGATATGCATAGTATGTGAGGACACGTTGAACTACCATATAACACAAAAGCTGTCAAAACAGTCCTCACTCCGACACTTCCGGACACGCGAGATCTGAAACAACGCAGCCTCCTTTGTTCTGTTAGTTGTTCCCATCATAGTTTGTTAAAGCTTATGAAAACAACATTTGTGTTTCAGTGACGCATTTTTGGTTGTTAACAGAAAAATGTCAATCAGTATGGGGTGCCTTGGACTTCTGTATGCTGCGCCATGTTTAGAGTTTAAAATTCTGATGTTGTGATTACTCTGTTGTACTGTCACAAACTTGTAAACAAATACAGTCTCCAAATACGTGATGGAAATTTGACATAAGGAGACCCTATACAATTCTCTCTAATTAAAAGAGTCATCCCACAGTAGGCAAGGCAAGTTTATTTGTGTAGCACATTTCATTAAAAAGGCAATTCAAAGTGCTTCACACAGGACATTAAAATACATTGACAAAGGAAAAAAAGAAACACGATGGAAAAATTTTAAAGAAAACATGTAAAAGGTGATTAAAAACAGCAAATAAGAGCCACAAAAGATAAAAACCTGGCTTCCTTTCAACCTTGGTCCGGAGACCGAATTCTGTCCCAGACAGTTTCACGTTTGTGGCCAATAGCGGATCCTTATCTGAGCTCCAAACTCTTAACTTAAAACAATTTAAAAGAACGTAAAAGGTGATTAAAAACAGCACATAAAACCCCAAAAAGATTAAAAAAACACACATATGAAAGTTACAGTGCAGAGTTTGAGCCAAAATAGAAAATTTAAAAAGTAATAACATTTTTCAGTCAAAGGCAGCAGTGAACAGGTGCGTCTTCAACCTTGATTTAAAAGAACTCAAACTCTCAGCAGACCTGATGTTTTCTGGGAATTTGTCAGTTACTGTTTAAAAATCTTTCAATACCAGGTGTTTTATAACACTTCAGTGTGTTATTTCAGTGTTAAATAGTACTGAAAAGAAGTAAGGAAGCATGGTATTATCAGCATCAGCAGACAGGAAAAATTCTGCTGATAGCCATATTTACCGTGGATATCAGCTGTTTCCTGTGTTTTTTACTTTTATTCCGCAATTAATGCTGGAGTAGTTGATTTGTGTTTGTAAGCCTAAATTAAACAATCTGTTTAAATGATAAGTTAAGTTAATATCAATGTTGAGTACACATTCTAGAGCAGGGGTGTCAAACTTGAGGCCCGGGGGCCAAATGCAGCCCAGGGTCCAGATATACCCGGCCCACCAGATCATATGATAGTTTTAGTAGAACTGGCCCACTGGTATGAGTTCTGCAGATTTCTGATAAAAAGATTTGAAAAAAAGTCTGGAACATAGGAGAAATTTGTGTTTTCTCTATATTTTCAATGTCGCACCTCAAAGTTATGACAAAAAGTTATGGTTTTGACTTTTTATTTCATATTTTAATCTTAACATCTCATAACATGACTTTTTCTCACATATTTTCTATCTTTTAGATTTGTAATTTTACATTTTAAATCCAATTTTGACCTTATAAAGTCATGATTTTGACTTTTATCTCATGTTTTGTCCTTTTTCAACTCCTAACTTTGACTTTTATCTGTTTTTTTTAACCTTTAAACTCATGAATTTGAAATCTAATCTCATAATTGGCCATTTTAAACTCATGATTTCAATGTTTATCTCATATTTTGATTATTAAATATCATTATTCTGTGTTTTTTTTCTCAGTTTTGCTGACCATTTCTACCCCTAACTTTGACTTTATCTCATTTTTTTTTACCTTTAAAACTCATGATTTTGAATTTTATGTCAAATTTTGACATTTAAAACTCATGATTTTGACTTTAAGCTAATTTTTTTGACAGTTAAAATGAATGGTTTTAGATTTCTGTCTCACATTTTGCTTTTTAAAAACATTATTTTGACTTTAAATGTCATGCTTTTATCTTTAAAACTTATAAGTTTGACATTTTATCTCAGCATTTGAGTTTTTAACTCATCATGTTTATCTTTTAATCTCAAAATCATTTATCAGTTTTTTACCCCCATATCATTTCTGGTGAAACTGAGGTGGACAGTCTGTGGTTAAATATTCACCCTGTTATGCCCTTAGATTAGACCAACATTCAGAATCTGGCCCCTGCTGTGATTGAGTTTGACACCCCTGCTCTAGAGGGTAATAACTGGTCATTATTAACGCTGTTCATTCCCTCTTGTTATTGTAACTGAGGAACTAATCAAATCACATAAATCTGATTATTGGAAATGTTTAAAGCAGCTGCATTCTCTCTTGGTGGGAAAAAATTGACAATGGATATAAATATTAGACTATGGTTGAGTGTTATGGTCTAACTAATTAATGTGAAACCCTGGTAACACTGTTACAACTCTCAAATTGTATTTGAAAGTTTAATTTTCATCAGAAGTTCCCCACCTCTCCTCTTGACAATTTAACAATGAACAGTTTGTCATGTACTCTGCTTTCACCATCCTCATTTATGTTAAAGCATCAAATGAAGTGGTAGACAGATAATCTATTTAAGCCTCTGTCCTTTTCAATACTATCGGTCCTAAAAATAGCAGATATTGTATTGTTTAAAAACGTGCTATAGAAAGGTATCAGAGTATCAAACCTTTTGACAACCATATTGATATTGTTTGATTTTAAGTGGGAGAATTTCCAAGTTTAAGTTCTGTTTTCGTGTCACCCCTGCACTGAGTTTAGGGTGCGTAGTGGATGAGCCGGTTGGTTGTGCTCATCTCAGACACAGATGTGGTTCCTAGTTTAACCTTTCAACCATTTGTTTATTTTCCATTTACCTTAACAGCCTTTTTATAAAACTAAATGATACTTTGCTTCCTTTTGTTTGCATTATATTGACTGTGAAAGAACCATATACCCAAAAGCCTTATTTATAATGGTTTTAGGGTGGCTTTACCTCTAAAGTCCCAGCCTTCTTCTACCCACTGCATACTTTTATAAAATGCTAACATCTGGGGCTGAGGAGGCAGCCTTGGATATGCGAGCTAGGAGCCTTTTAATCCTGTAACCACAGTTTTTAGGTTGATTCTGCTTGAAGTATAACCTGAAAAGATTGAAAGGGATGTCTATATTTAGTCACCCTGGCTCTATTGTTACATGTTTGGGCATGTCAGTGACTGGTAGGCCAAAAAATGTGCCAATCAGCAGCAGCTGTAATGAGTAAAACAATCCTATTGGGAACCTTCTTAAAACAATAAAACAGCTCAAAAGAGCCTTCCTGTCCTCCCGACATTCTTGAAGTGTTAGTCATATTGTCTGGCAGCATTTCAGAAAGGATTCTGGTTGAGATAAAATTAATCCTTTAATTTTTTTTTTAGGGGCTAGCTCTGAAGAATCAGAGCTAGCACCTGCATTTTATCATTTAATGATACAAGAAACGTCCATACAGCCACTGCCTGCCTTGACAAATGTGTCAGTGAAGTCAGGTTGCTTTGAATCGAGCATTGCAAAAGTTGTGGCTCAAAAAAGTATATTACCCTTAAAGAAACTATACGTATATAAAAGGTTCCTTGATGTAGTGTTCCTAGACATCTTTAATTCACTACTTTGTCTGTTAAGCTGGAGGGTGTGTGTGCTACATTGAAAAAAAAAAACAAAAAAACTTGTCACTCCACTTTGAGTCATTTCTTCAGTCTTATTCTAGTTTTATTCTATTCTAGTCGCTGACAAGCCAATGAGCCTTCACAAGGCACACATCAGCTGATGTGGATGTTCCACGGGTTCCTCACCAGTTAAAACGCCTTTAAACTGTTGTTTCAGCCACTAAAATATGAATCTCACCACTATGGTCTCAAGTCAAACTACGGTCATCTATTCGCACAGTCTCCTCTGAACAGTTGATGCAGAGATGTGTCTGCTACAAGAACTCTGTGTGGCATTTATCTGGGCTCTTATCTGAGGTGCTGTTAACTTGCGATTTCTGAGGCTGGTGACTCGGATGAACTTATCCTCAGCAGCAGAGGTGACTCTAGGTCTTCCTTTCCTGGGGCGGTCCTCATGTGAGCCAGTTTCATTGTAGCGCTTGATGGTTTTTGCGACTGCACTTGGGGACACATTCAAAGTTTTTGCAATTATCCAGACTGACTGACCTTCGTTTCTTAAAGTAATGATGGACTGCCGTTTCTCTTTACTTAGCTGATTGGTTCTTGCCATAATATGATTTCTAACAGTTGTCAAACAGGACTGTCAGCTGTGTACCAACCTGACTTCTGCACAAAACAACTGATGGTCCCAACCCCATTAAGAAAGCAAGAAATTCCACAAACGAACCCTGACAAGGCACACCTGTGAAGTGAAAACCATTTGACTACCTCATTAAGCTGATTGAGAGAAGGCCAAGGGTTTACAGCACTGTCAACAAAGCAGAGGGTGGCTACTTTGAGGAATATAAAATATAAAACATATTAAGAGTTATTTAACACTTTCTTCTTTGCTACATAATTCCATATATCTTGCTTCATAGATTTGATATCTTAAGTATGTATCTACAATGTAGAAAGTAGTAAAAATAAAGAGAAAACATTGAATGAGAAGGTGTGTCCAAACCTTTGACTGGTAGTGTAGGTCTAAAACTAGAATGGCCGTCTGAGGCGGCAGACCCACGCCTAAGCAGCGCCACCAAGGAACTCACACTCCCATTGATTACAATGGTGTTCAAAATTGGAAGTCCGACAAAAACCGAACGGATGCACAGATCATTACCAAAATCTAATCGATTCTTCCCTGTCACTATCCCAATATTCCCTGAAAGTTTGGTGAAGATCTGACTTTCCGTTCTCGAGTTATCTTGTACACGTACAAACAAAGATAGAAAGATACGGAACCCTTTACATAACCCCCTGCCGATACCCGGTACCCGGTATCTGCCATTACTCAACACCTTGGTATCGGAATTGTTTGGGGAAGGAAAAGATGGTATCAGATCATCCCTAGTCACACTGACAGAGGTGCTATTCAAAGCGATCACACTTGCTATGTTGCTGTTACACAACAGTTTGCTAGATCAGAGACCTGGGGGTGTCTTAGCGCTCAGAATCTTTTATAAGTTGCATTTTCAATATAACATTATTCCATACAGAAGTCAGTGTTTTTTATTTGGGTATTACTGTCCTCCTTAACTTTCAACTTGACTTCTATTTTAGTGAACAATCCTAAGTCCTTATTCATAAAGTTTCCTAAGGACAAAGAGTCGCTCTAAGTGAATAATTTAGAAGAAAACTCAGACTATGATGTTGATTACATGATATGATTTTCATAACTACACTGCCGCTCTAGATTTTATGATATGACTGATCAGTTTACCATCTTTCTTTGACCTTTTTGACTAAGAGATGGCTTGTACTAATTTCATCTTCTTTCTTTTGGATCAACCATTCTCAGCTTTTTGAAGAATGTGCCGTACTGAACAACTAGGTCAACCACACCTCCTCACTCAGATAAAACTTTCTTTGTCTTCTTGTTCAGAGTTGCTCTGAGGCTGGTTTAACGCGACTTAAAATAGTCTTTAGTAAGGACTCTTTGCTTAAGAGGAATTTATTCATTTGTTTAAGCACTTTACATGGTTTACCCTGCAGCTGTATGGATGGAGGAAAGGATTAATGTGTGGGTAGAAACATTTGACTTCACAGATGGGTCTGAAAATCCTCTAGCACTTGATACCAGATCTCACTGTCATTTATCAAGTTAAACTCTCTCAGGGACAAAGTAGCAGCATTGGGATGAATCTGTCCCTGAAGAATGTATTTTTACCTTATAATAACATTAAACATGCTGATAAAGGATGCATTGTTAGTGTGTGAGAGGGGCGCTGATACCGGTTCACGTGTGAGTTATGACGCATGCTCATTATGCACACACGTTGTTTAAAGAGGACGGTTAATGCTCAGCAAAAAGGACTGTAGGTGTGGTTTCTAGCAGTGTGTTTGAGGGTGGAGGCCGGCACATGTTGGGCCTGCTTTCAGGCTTTGTTTAGACAGGTAATGCTTTGTGAGAGAACTGATTTGTTTAACTGAAATCATTGCTTTAGTTCTGTAGAGATACCTGTGAACAGGCAGCCTGGGCAGCTTTCTTTCAGGAATCAGGATCAAGTTTTATGACAGGTACATACAGCAAATCTGACTTTGTGTTCTGGTGCTGACAGGGAACCCAGTTTAACATAACAGCAAAAGAACGTATAAAGTAGAATATGAAGAATATGAAATGTATGTAGAATAGCAGGGTTTAGACCAATGAAACTCGTGAGCCTATTTTCCTTACTTAAAGTTACTGATTTGTAAAATGGCACATTTCTAATATTTATCACCCAAATACAGTGACAATATGATTTAACTTTTGTCCTGAAAGTTTGGTAAATAAATCTTTAAACCAGTTTGACTGATACTGGAAAAAGTTAATTTTTTTCTTGATAATACCATATCGCAGGGTATTAAAAAATAGCAGAAGAATTGCAATAGTATTGCTTTAATTACGTGTAACATCAAATATATACTCATGTGCCACCGCAGTATAGTCTTCTCTAAAGTCAAACAGTAAATCCTTATCATGTGGCTGTAATGTAATCCAAGAATACATGATTTAAAACAATTTAATTCTTCTTTCTGGGTGTAATGAATGTATAGTGGGATTTTTTTTTTTTTAACACCTGACAGTAATACTGTATACTCGGTAGGGTATGATGGTATTAGTAAAAAAATACAGCCAATCCTAGTACTGGCCAGTCAACACTTATCCTGGGTACCACTGGCACAGTGAGCATTTGGTATCACTTCCTGCCAAGCAGTACTAAGGCTGGACAATTAATCACAAATTAGATTAAATAGCAAAAATTGCAATAACTTGAAATGTGTCAAAATACCAGTGCAATAGTTTTTTTGCAGGAATTATTTTGTGCACATTATGCAAACATTCAAGTATTTCTAGAGTTAAAATTACTTTTACTTAAAAAAATTTAAAATGAGATGGCATAAAAATTATCATCCTTCAATCCAGCGACTGATATCAAATTTGCAATATGAGCCAAAAAAAAGGAAAACAATTAGCTGTTTGTTTTAAATTATTTTGCCCTAGTATATTCTATATAATACTGTGAAGGTTATAATATAGAAATTTATTGCTTGCATTTATTGAAAAATATATAAGATGAGGAACCTAAAAATAATTGCATATTAAATCGCAATTATAATATTGGGGGAAAAATTGCAATTAGATTATTTTCACAAATCATTCAGCCCTAAGCAGTACCTCTTATCTTATCATTTAACTACCCGTGCAAGTTGTTTTCTTACAAGTTATCTAATTTTGCTGCCTGTCAAACATGTCATTCACTGTCAGCCTTTGCTGTGGAAAACTGAAACAAAGGTGAACTATTTCTGCTGAATCCCCTCGTCTGACGCCAGCAATTACAGGCATTAAAATAACCAATCCTCTTACTGACGCTCTCTGATGCTTATATAAGTCATAAAGAGACGTCAGTATTGATTTCAGTCTGTTCTGAAAACGGCGTAAAACCTCTGCTAAGAGCTGTTAATTATTAAAGTTTTGGTTCCATGATGAAATAAAAAGAACATGTTATTTTGGTTGTAGCTTCAGCTGGCTGGTTTGAGAATCTTATTGAACAATGTGCATATTTTTGAGGAGCTATAAAAAAATAATGCACAAACAATACAAATTACGTAAACCTTATTTTGACTTTTAATAATAGCAGCATGACATCACATTTGCATGTGATGGTGATGATGGCTTAAGGAATGTAAGATGTGTTTAGCTCATGTTTTACTCTTTAAAAGCTGCATAAACCCTGAAGATAACCCAAAGCTGGACAATCCGTTGACATAGTAATGCAGACAGTTCTTTAATGTATTTTTTTCTAATATTAGTGAGGCTACGGCCAACTATTTAGGGTTAAAAACTCTGATGGCACATAATGAAGTCTTAATATTCTTTTCTTCTCACTAAGAACTCAATAACTAAAGACATCCTGCACAGAGTGATAAAACAAAGACATCATGAAGTAAGAGCATTATTAGTCATTTCTGCTTGAACAATGAGGATGTGTTTTTTTTAATCCTTTTTTTCCGTTGTTGTTTCATTTCCTCATAACTTACTACCAGCTCGATCAGTTATCAGTCTTGAGTGCTGTGCCTGGGTTTGTTCTGTTTTGCTTTATTTCATGTTGGTGCAGCACTTATTTTGTGTTGCATGACCAAAAAGCAATGATAAAACTTTGACTTCAAAAGAAAATCACTGATAAAAGTTAAATTTTCCTGTTTGTAGATTTTCATAGAGTGAAATGAATCCAGATCTGTGACATTTGTAACTAACTCCCTGTTTCCTGTTTTTGATTGAGACAGAGATTTTTGTTTGTCTTTACAGAGTGTGACGACATGTGGGAATCAGACTCTGATAGTGACTGTTTCGAGGAATATCTTGGCTATAGAAGTCGAATGAGAGATGTGAGTTTCAAATCACTTAGCACACAAAGAGCTTTTAGCCACTGTTATGTTCACTATTTGTCATTAAAACTCTTTTTGATCCACTCTAGAGCCGTCGTCTTTCATATCATGCCAGAGCTGCCACCTTCAGCCCAACAGGTAGGAGCTAAAAATTTCTTATAAAAGACAGATGCATCTCAACAATTTAGAAAATCATGAAAATGTTCCTGTGAGTTGTTTAAGGAAGTTGAACTTCCATTCAGATTCATCATCACACAGTGATTTATTTTAGTCCTTTTTCTGTTTTAATCTTGATGATTATAGCTCATGAAAATCCACCATATCATAAAACACCTGTTCAAAATAAGGATTTGTAGTACAGAAATGTTGACCTGGAAAATTCTGCTCATTTTATGCTCTCGGTGACTGGTTGGAGCTTCTTTTGCACAAATTACTGCATCTAACCACTATAGCATGGAGCCAATCAGCCCGGGGTACTGCTGGGTGTTATGAAGCCCAGGTTGCTGTCATAGCAGCCGTCAGCTCCTCTGTATTGTTGAGTCTGGTGTCTCCCATGCTCCAGAGATTCTCTACAGGGTTCAGGTCAGACCAGTTGGCTGATCAATCAAACACAGTAATACCATGGCCAGCAAACCAGTTTCTGGTAGTTTTGGCTTCACTGTTAGCAGGGGAAAACGAAATCAGTATCTCCATAAATATTCAGCAGACTGAAGTACGAAGGTCTCTAAAATCTCCTGGTAGACGGCTGACAGTGTTGGCTCTGGACTTGAGAAAGACCAGTGGACCAGCAGCAGCAGATGACATGGCTCCATCACTGACTGTGGAAACTGAGACTGGAGGAAGATCAGATAGGCTCAGAAGTCGTGTTTTCAAATGAAATTCAAATGTACTTTTTATCTGAAAACATAGCTTTGGACCACTGAGCAACAGTCCAGTCCCTTTTCCCCTTAGTCCAGGTGAGACCACTGATGACATCTGTGCTTCTGGAGTGGATCGACACTAGGAACATGACACTCGTTGACCTGTCTGTGTAGTAGCTTTTGATCCACTGACCCCAGCCTCAGTCCGCTTCTTCTGAAGCTGCCCTTAGTTCTTGAATCTGCTTTGTTTGACAATCCTCTGAAGGCTGTGCTCATCCCTGTTGCTTGCACCAAATTTTTCCCTTCCAGTCAACTTTCCATCAGTCTTCTTTGATACAGCCTCTGAGAACAGCCTGCCCTTTCAGCAGTGACCTTCTGTGGCTTACCCTCCTTGTGGAAGATGACAGTGATTGTCCTCTGGACAACAGTCAGGTCAGCAGTCTTCCCTGTGATTGCGGTTGTGTGCACTGAACCAGAGTAAGAGAAGGAAGGCTCAGGAAATCTTAGCAGAATGATCTTTTCCACACCATTCTAATATTTTGAGGTGGTGGATTTTTGTGAGCTGTGGTCATCAAGATAAAAACAAAATAAGTCTTGACATATTTCACTTTGTGAGGGATGAATCTACAAAATATGGACATTAAACTTACTCAAGAAAATCATGGGAAAATGATGAGATTCTGTTTCTTCAGATGCAACTGCAGATGCTGAAAAACACCCAATGTAGTCTGTTTTTTTTAATCTGATGACATGATTAGCCTTCTTTATGAAGCATCTTTGATGAACGGGAGACTGCGAGTTATTTCTGCTTCTCTCAGCTGGATGAAACTGTGAATTTTTATTTTTAGATGAAATTATCGAACGATGGAGCACTATCCCGAACGATATCAAGCTGTTGGCTTTAATGAAGATGAAACTTTGTGTCTTCTGGCTTCCCACTCTGCTGAACCGTGACGACACCAGCCCCATAACTCAGTGGGCTCTGGAAGTTGGTCTTATCAACTCAAGGTAGCTACAGTTATTATTGCCTTTGGAAATATTCTCAACAACTTATTTAAAAAGATTTGTGCATTATTACACTTGTAAACTTTTGTTTCTTCTTCCTCCTCAGTTATGATATGACTATGAAACAGCTGCACAAGATAGAACTAGTAGAAACCATTTTCAGAGCAATGGAGAAAGGAACTGTAAGTTTACGTTTTTTAATACTTCAGCCTAAATGCCTTTTTATAATGAAGTTTATGGGATTATTTATTAAGATCATGAATCACAGTAAGACTACATGATATGTGTAACCATTGAAAATGATTGGTAGACTTTAAAGCGCAACTAAACCCCAGAGCGGAGGAGTATCTAACCTGGAATTTCATCTGGAAAAGGCTGGGAGGGAAGGGGGGATAACTCAGGCCCACTGCCCCGTTTACTACTGCCCTAATCAGCCACGTCATTCAGTCATTGCTGCTTTTCAGATTTGATCATTAACCATACAAAGTATACTTGAGTTTAAAGGGGACAAATTATGTAAAAATCACTTTTTCAGGCTTTTCTAACAAAAATATGTGCCCCTGTAACGAGCCGTTCGCAGATTTTCCCCTCATGATGTCATGAGGCCAGGTTTGGTTGGCCCTCCCCGCTTGAAAGAAAGTCCTGCCCTCATCTCCTGATCCTGTTCTCACCTGGCAGCTGAGAGGAGGATCAGGAGAACCACATCCACTAAGCCACATCCATTTCCTGAGAGGGCGGAGTCAGACAGCTCATCAAAATTTAAAGCCACGAACACAGAAACAGGTCATTCTGAGCAGGGCTGAAACAGAGCGGTTTTTAGACATTCAAAAATCTAATACTGGAGTGTTTTTTCAGCAACAGACTTCACAGGCATGTTTTGGGGACCTCTGAGACCAATATAAACTTGTCTTAAAGGGGTAAAAGATGTCTCCTTTAAGAAAAACATGGTTTATTTACAATCTCGGCTGCAGCACTACATTTCAAGCAGTTTTTGATCCATCTTTGCCTGCAAAACTTCCACTTTCTGCTGCTACTTGTGAATATAATCATCTTGTGTAACAAGACCATTTAAATGGGGAAGCAATGATACATGGCAAAATAGAAGACACATGCTAGTGTGATATAGACTCTTTCAAAGAGAATAAATGTTTTACTAGTGCAACTGCACTACATTACTCACAGTGTTAGAGAACACAGTGCCATCTCTGATTGGTGGAGCTGCAAATTTCAAATGTTTGCTGCTACTAGTGAAGTTAACAGAAGGGGAAAAGTTGGTGGAAACTTAAGCCCTGTGGTAATGAAAGCTGGAACCACATACAGTTCATTCAGAAAGTATTCAGGCCTCGTTCACTTTTCAGTGTTATGTTGCAGCCTGATGCTACTATTGGAAAAAACACTTTTACTCTCATTAGTCTTTACTCAGTACCCCATCATGATAAATTAGAAACAGAGTATTTTAATTTCTCTAACTTTATTAAAAATAAAAAAACAAAATATCACATTGACCTAAATATTCAGACTCTTTGCAAAGATTTCTGCTACACTGAAAGTTCCAAAATTCTTAAACGCGTGAAGTTGGACACCTGGCCAAACTGAGCAATCATAGGTGAAGGGCTTTAGAAAGAGGTGACCAAGAACCCGATGGTCACTCTGACTTAGCTCCAGAGATCCTGTGTGGAGATGGGACAAAGTTCCAGAAGGACAACCATCACTGCAGCCCTCCACTGATCTGGGCTTTATGGCAGAGTGTCTAGATGGAAGAGTCCTCAGTGCTAAATACATAAAAACCCCTTGGGTCAAACAGTCTGACTTTCTCAGTCAGAGTGACTATCAGGTTCTTGGTTGCCTGTCTTACAAAGGCTCTTCCCCAAAGATTGCTCATTTTAGCTGGGCAACCAGCTCTTGGGAGAGTCCTGGTTGTGCCAAACTTAATATGTATGCATTGTCAGCTGTGAGGCCTAGAGCTGTGTGCTCTTCCAAATCATGCCCAATCAATTTCATTAAGCACGGGTGGACTCCAGTCAAGGTGTAGAAACATTTCAGCAAAGATCAAGAGAAATGGGGGGACCTGAGATAAATTTAAAGTGTTGTTGTTTCTAAAATTCTATTTTTACTTTGTCATTATGGGGCACTGAGTGCAGATTAATAAGAGATTTTTTTTCCAAGTGTAGAATCAGGCTGCAGTATATCAAAACTGATAAAAGTGAAGCGGGCCTGAATACTTCCTGAATGCTCTGTATGTCATTAGCCACTGGATCAGCCAGTAGAAGGTCATTCCACATATTTTTAACACAAAATGCTGAATTTTTAAATACTGTTAAATCTGGATGCAAAATATTATCAGCAAGATATTAGTATCGGCATGTACAAAATTTTCTGCCGATTTTTCCAAGCAACATTTTTGCTGTAAAAATCTGCCTGTATGAGCTGTAAATGTGGGCTGTACTACAATATTAGTCAGGCTGGATCAGAAGACCTACACCAGCTGAATTCTTTTCTTTATTCATCGTCATTCCTTAAACTTTAAAGTGTTTTTAAAGACTAATTTGTAGGCATTTAGTAGGCCTACAACACAAACGGCAGTAAAGTGTTATGTAGTGAATGAAAGACTTATCAGTCCTCTGCAGGGCGTCAGGGGGTGAACGTTATCTTCCCTTCTTCCTGTGAAGCAAAAGTTAAGCATTTACAATAAACATGAGCTAATAAACCAACATAACACCAGGAACATGAAGACTCAATGATTAAAGGATTAAAGGATTTTCAGGTTGTATGGAAGACTAGATTAACTACTGAAAATAGATATGATGCATGTAACACTTTAGTTTAATTACCTACAGGAGTGAAATTCTCACCTGGGAGGCAGGAGCTTATCCTAGTCTTATATTGTGAAGCAAAGGAAAAAAGCCAGCTAGTGAGTTTATGAACAATAGCTTCAGTAAGGAGAGGTAAACTTTGTGTTAGATATTTATATTACTTTTTACCAGATTCTTTGATCATTGTTATGTCTGTGTCAAAAAAGGCAACAACAAAGAACATTTAAATTTCTCTACACTGCATTTCTATATCATGATCATGTGAATTTTTAGCTTGTAGAATCATCATGAATAATCATGAAATCTTGATTGTTTTTCTCACCATAAAATCCAGTAATTGTTGCATTCCTAGTATTAGCTAAAATGAAGATGTAACTAACTGATAGGGCTGCACGATTTGGGAAAATAATCTAATTGCATTTTTTTTTTTTTTTTTTTTTGACCCATTATTGCAATTGCGATTTGAAGTTACTCGTCTCATGCATTTTCCAACAAACGAAACCAATGAATCATTCGATATCATAACAAACACAATACTGGATTAAACTAGAGCTGAACAATTTTGGGGAAAAAAACCCTTATAGTTATGATTTAAACTCGTATTGCAAACAGGAGATAAATTGTTGTATTAAAGGGAGTGATTATTTTTACGAAATTGAGGAAAGTAGGATTTTTTTATTGACTTTTCTTAAAATACTATTCTTAAACTGGTATTTGACACAAATTTAAGGTTAGAAAAATATTTCAGCTAATTTTCGATTAATTGCCCAACCCTACTATAACTGATCAACAAATACCCACCTTCATTTGTTTTCATCTAAAGAACTTACTCTGAGGGGTTTAGTTACTCTTTAAAGACCATGTATAGTAAAATCCAACGTGTGTTTCTTAACACTCTAGATATGTGTGAATATGGTTGCTGTAAACGTGAAATGTTAGGAGATCCAGGAAAAAATACTGAGTATTGAAAAGTTGCAAGGACGGTTTTAATCCTGTCTGACTTCAATCTGCAGCTCCTTACTCACTCTTATATGCTGTAGTGTTAGGCTTTGTGGTTTCCTGTCACTCACAGGCTGCGAGAACTTGGAGCTCAACACATCTCTATTGCTCTAACCAACCCCCCCTTAAATGTGTGTAAATGTGCCAGCTGTATTTTAGAAAAGAACAGAGAGAGAAGCCATGTCGACTCGTGAGATTCACCTGCGGGAGCCTTGTATGGTCTGAAGAAAACCCTCTTGAAAATGCGTCCTCAGTAATCCCAGAAGAAAAAGAAATAATTTGAATCCTTAAAAGCATAAGGATACTCCAGCAAATTTAGTGACAAAGTCCCACCAGAAAAAAACCCATGAGTTGAAACCACAAAAGATAGCTTTTGGTTAATTTAGTTTTCCATCTCGGACCACAGAAACTGTCTATTCTGATCAGCTGACGCTACCTTCGGTGAGCAAAATACCAGCATGAGTCTCCCTGACTTTTAGTAGCTGTTCGGTAGTACTTGTTAGCTTCTATTCATACCCTCTTTTGTAGAGGGGCTTCCTTTCCACCTACAAGTAGTAACGACCCTTAACTGGTTTGTTCACCAATAGGAGTTATCACCAATCGCCCACAGAAGGTCTCAGAAAGGTCACAGAAGGTCAACTTAGAGATGTTTTATTTGACTGAAATTTGACCTGGGGGTTCATAACACAGTGACCTGTCATACAGAAAACCTATATACAGATTTTTGATCACTTCACAGGGTCTTTAAGAAAAGTTCTCAGACGCCTACAGGGTTCCTGTGTATCCTTAGCATATTTAATGTGATATAGATTCTGTTTGCAATGAATAGGAAAGTTTTTTTATTTTGCACTTTGTTAGTTTGTACTTTATCTTAATCTCCTTTTTTTCTTGTCTGTTCCAGATGAGGAACGAAAAAACAAAACAGGCTTTCTGCATCAGCAACAGGTTTAACCTGGTAAGAGAAATCTACTTCTGCAGCCTGGTGTATGCGTCTGTGTTGAATCTACAGTGTAGCACTGCAGGCTTGTGCGTTGGTGTCTGTGTTGCCCTGCTTGGCGGTGCAATGTTGTGCCAGTCCCAGGGCTCTTCATTTGGTAACAGTTTGGCTTTTTAAATTTGGATTGAATAATGACAAAGGATGGAGGAAAGCTAAGTCATATTAAAATAGGAGCCAGCTGCTGTGGTTCACATAAGAAAGCCACTTTTATTTGTGAATGACGCATCATCAGTCAGGTGGCTTTATAGTATGTCAGCTTTTTGGATGTTTATGACAGTGTTTATGTTCGTTTTCTCCTCAGCGCTCCACTGAGGTGATGGAGGATGCTGTAAGGTGGTTGGAGCAGACAGAAGAAAACATTGATCTGAGACGAATCGAAGAGTTTGGACACATCAACACCGGCTACACTGTCCTGAAGGTTCTCTTCACAGAGTGTAAGAAACCATCAAAAACACTGCTTGTCTATTAAACCAGATAGTAGTTGGACTTTTCAAGTGACTCATCTGATGGGAAAAGTCCTTTTTAATATAATTTCTGCATTAATAAACAACAATTATTTAAAGCACAGAAATGTACATTTTTCTGATGAGCTGTTAAAGCACAATAGCCTTTTAAACATACACACTCATAGTTAACTTGTGGACTCTTTCTTTTTGCTTTCAGTTGTTCGATTTATGTATAAAATGGGTTCCAACTTGGACAGGACGATGAACACACTACTGGCTCAACCACCTCCATGTGACAGAGACGTAAGACAACTGTTGCATGGGCTGCCTCTCTTATAAAACCCAGAATATGGATTGTACTTGGCATCTGTTGTTTGTATTTACTCAAGAAATCCATCCCAAATTTTCAGGATGTTCTCAGGATGTTTGCACAGATCAGCACATATTAGATATTTCATAACCACTTTCAGCCGATAGATGGTAGGAGTTTGAATGTCTGAGGATTTATTGAAATATAGTACACTTCAGTTTGATTCATTTGGATTCCTGGTCTTTCTTTTGGCTCTAAAATTTAAAAACTGGGGGAAAAGATCATTTGAAAATGAGCATCCTTGAGTTTGTTGTTTATAAGAGGACAAATATAATTTCTTTTTACTGATCTTAGATTTCAAGTACCGATGCACTCAGATCTTTGATGTTAAGATCAGTTATCTATTCTGTGAGGTTTATCTTATGATAAATATTGAAAAGTAGCCATTGAGTCCATTGATTGTTGTCTTGTCTTTTCCTTTTACTCTCCAGAAATGTGAGGAAATGAAGAAGAAAGGAAATGAGAAATTTCAGAATCAGCAGTATGAAGAAGCTGTGCAGTTTTACTCCAAAGCCATCAAATATAAGTAAGTAGGTTGGAAGTCTTATAGCCTGTAGTGTTTTAAGCAAATATACAACATGAGATGGCACATTTTCTTTTGAGTTACTAGTTTGTTTGAAACACTAACAATACCTGCATTTACATGGACTTTAGTATCCTGGTTATGAGTCATATCCCAGTTTTGATCATATTTGGGATACTGAAAATAATTGACAGTGATCTACTTTCTCTCAGATTTCTTATAATCTAATTTTTTCTTGTAAAAATAAACATCACAGATATGATTAGGTGATCAGAAATTGGAATACTAGTTTTTCTCATGTCTATAGGGATATGCATAACCAGGGTTTCTGTGCTTATGTAAACACAGTATCCTGAATATGATAAAAACTGAGATATGACTCATAACCCTAGTATATTGCACCAGCTATGCGTAAGTTCTGCCTTAAGTTCTGGTGTAAAGTCCACACTAGGCCCTACGCTGAAACTAGTTAAGTTCTAACTTAAGTTGTTTCATTGTTAAGTTGCACCACAGAGACGTAAGGTTGATCTTAACTAGAGATTTACGTCCAAACTAACCAAACTATTGTCGCAGATATGACGTTTTCTCTTACTTTAAACAATCACTGAAAAGCATTTTTTAAGCCCGTGGTTGCTACAGATGCTAACGGCTTAAAATAACTTTTGCTAACTGCCATTAATCATTGAACAGCATCCAATGTGGATCAATAGTATGACGAGGCATTTTGCCTATGTGAGTATTGCAAGGCCTCCAGCCTAAACTTAGAGCCAGTATAAAATAAAAACACTGACATTGATTGGTGAAATCGCTAATAACACAAGATAATATAACAGTGGAAGGCAGAAATGATCTCCGCTCATGGAAAACAACAGTGTTACTGATCATGGAGAATGCAGTGCTGACTCCAAATTTCTGGTAAAATCCTCAACTTCTCATCACCCTCCGGGTTATCCCGTCTCTCAGAGCTATCACCATGACAGACGTATTCTAGGGGGGACATTATACCTAGTAGGGGTCAGGTGTAAGATTTAAGTTATAACTTCGGCCTACGTTGAAACTATCAAAGCTGGTTAGTTTATCCGTGGATAAATTTGACACATTTCACAAAGACAAGTCTCATCTCAGGACCTCTATATGACATTATGTTTTTATAGCTTTGTTCACTTAGGTGGCATAGATCTGTTTAATTATTATCTTAATTTTCTTCTTCATCCAGCCCTGAAAATCAAATGGTTTATGGAAACAGAGCCCTGTGTTTCATCCGCTCTAAGAAATATCTGTAAGTACCGATTATTCTGAAGCACCTTCCATCTGTAAACAGTTCTACTGCTTTGTCTTTAAATGTTCTTGGACTTAATTTGATCGAATAGTCGTCAGTAGGATTTTCCTGGTAATGATGGCAATAAAAATAATTTATGACACGCACCATTTTAACTTTTACTATAGATTCCACTGGAGTTTTGGAAGCATAGGAGAAGTTTAAATTGTTTGAGAATCAGTATCATGTTATGATGAAGCGTTGTATTTAACACTACATTTCAAATGTCAGTATTTCAGACTGGGCTATAATTTCATAACAAGAAAATGATTGTTCTTAATAAAGTTGAGTGTTTTATTGTGGTATGATTGTTTTTAAATTTGTAGTATTTTAATATTATTCAAAGAAAAACTTATTTCACAGATTTTCTAAATTGTGAAGGCCTCATCCTTATCAACATTGATTTATCCGAAGGAATGTTGAAGGAAATGTGGGCCTTCTCTTAGTTATTAAAGGTGCAGATTTGATTAAATGTTTAATCTTTTCTTGTTTTACAGAAAAGCTGTGTGTGATGGGAAACGAGCTGTTCTGATTGACCCTCACTGGGCGAAGGTACTTTCCTTTTATTATCATCTATCTTTTTCATAAACTAAAGAAATGAAGCAAAGCAAAGAGCAGTATTAATCACAATGGGAACGTTAAGAATTTAACAGTCCAAAACACTTTTGCTTTTTAAACCTTACTGTGACAACAGATTTATTCTTCCATTTACAACCTCTATGAAATAAAACTCCAGCATGATAATACTCAGCGGTAGGGATGTAACGGTATCAAAATCTCATAGTACAGTATTTATTGCGGTATTAAAAAAAAAACTCAGAACAGCAGATGAAGATTTGGAAAAAATGACATTAGCCTTTATTAAACAACAGTTGCACTTGCACTGACCTAAAAGTTCTTCTAATAAAATAAAATAGTAACGATACGTTACACCCCTATTCTCAGCATTAAAGGATATATATAAGAATCAACAGACTGAAACTAAAACTATGTAGTCTTCATCCTTGGGGGAGGTGGTGTGCATTTTACCTGCTTTTCATTCTTCATATTTTTTTTGATGATTTTGGTTGTGTTAATGTATATGGCATGAATTATGGCAAGGGTGTGTATTTTTATTCGGTCTTGTTATTCCAGCTCAGCTCCTACAGTCGGTCTAAAATACACTGTTTGCAAGCAAAAGTTACACTCAGGCTGTTAAGTGCAGAGGAATGCGGCATTAAAGCTTAGCCCTTGGTTTCTCCTCTTACTGCATATTTCATTCATTTTCATTTTTTGTATCTCGGTGTCAGTCTGGGCTTTTGCCTTGGAATTGATCATTTTTGGTACTCTCCACCAAATGTCATCATTTTGACCATATATGATGGCATATGGAGGATGAAACATGCTAATTGTGCAAAAAAGTATTAAAAAAATCAATGTTGTTAATTTTTGACATATCCCAGGCTGCAATAGTTCAACACACAAAAAAATACTTTGTGTGTAGAATATTGAAAATAATTCATTTTCAGTTTTTTTTTGTTTTTTTTTTTATTTAATAACACGATGGCATCATGACAAAAATGGCATTCAAAGGGTTAAAATCTTTAAAAATTAATAAATATTTCAAATCAATAGTACGCTTAGTTGTAGGTGAAAATGATAGCTGAAAGAAAAGGCAAAAAAATATTAGTGTGTGATATTTTTTATCGCTGCTGAATGAAAAGCACATTTTTCAAGCATCAGCCTGGGTGTGACTAATCCTAAAACAATCCCTAAGGGTTCGAACAACTAATCGAAGTAATTTATTTTACCTGATGAGTAAACATGTGCTTTGTTTGCAGGCTCATTACCGCTACTGTGAAGCTTTGTTCTTGATGGGAGAGCTCAAAATGGCAATTACAGCAAACAAGATAGGCCGGTGTTTGTGCAAGAAGGACCAGGAGGGGTACAAAGACCTGGAACAACAATGCATGAAGTTTGTCACCGAGATGGAACAAAGTAAGACGTGATCTCACATTCATGGAGATAAGACGCATTTTTAAACCTGTGTTGTTTCACTCTGCAGTCAGTTCAAACTTTTCAATACATGATATTTACAGGATAGTTTTATATCAATGTTAGGAAGCAACCTCATTACAGAGTATTCATGTATTCTTAATAAGATGTAAATCAAAGAGGAAAGATGCTTATCTAAGAACAACATGGATACCACACATTTAGCACTGACTGTATAGTAGCGGTGGGAGAAAAAATCGATGCAGCATAATATCGCAATATTTTGTCTGGTGATATATATCACATCTTCTTGTCCACCAAGTATCCTTTTTTTCAAAGTAATTGCTAATATGAACTGAAGTCTATGATAATAGAAAAATAAAATCAGTTTTTTGTCCAGTGAGATCTGCTACATGAAAATAGAATTCTTTGAAAATATGCCATTCATGAGGTTGCACAGTTGAAAAAAATTGTATAGATCACAATATATGGCATTACAATACTCACTGTATTGCAAAATGTTTAAAATCGCAAAAATATTGAATCATGACCCAAGTATTGTGATAATATCGTATCATGGGGCCACTAGTGATTCCCACCCCTGCGTTACAGATCATTCTTATTCATGAAGGAAAAACCTGTTTGAATACCTTCACCTGTAACTGAGACTTATTTTCTTTCCTTTCAGGTGAACGGCAAAGTAAAGAGTAAGTAGTACATCCTTCACTCCTACATTTAGTCAAACGTAAAAAAAAATGTGTAGAAACTCTCCAAAATAACTTGTTTTTTTTCCAGTAGACAGGAGAGCACTAAGAAAACCCAAGCAGCGGAGACGAAGTCAGCTGAGTCGAAGACAGAGTCTAAATACCAGCGTTTTACCATCGATGCCGTCATGAACGCTCCCCAGAGTAAGGTTAGTGTCATTGATCCATTTACTGGGCCGTTATGTACAAGCTAAAAAATGACATATTAAACAGCTTATTATAGTGTTTAAGGACTCTATCAGAGAAGTCGTTCATTGGCCCTATCCTACCCAGCCCTTCTTGGTTACTGTCATATTACTAGAGGAAGTCCCCCTTCTCATTTACAGTGATTAAGAATAACCTAATTTATGCATTTACTGAACATGTCTGTTATTCTACAGGCTCCTGAGGTTAAAACCAGCGAGAAACCAGAGGCTAAAACCAACAAGCAGCCAGGTGAGCTTGACGAACTCTGTATTTATTTATTTGTTAATTTATTCAGAATGATTAGGACAGCAGAACCACATTATTTGTGTGACTTCTTGGTTGTTTCTCTGTGTTGCTGAACTGAAATGCTCTGAGTTTATCCTTGACATCTAAAGAAATATTTTGAATCTTTCTTTAGATTTTTAACGTAATTGTTTGCTTTGAATTATCTCTGTTAACGAGCATGGAGTCTCATCCAAAATGTGTAGATTTATGATATTTCTTTATAATGGTGATCAAGAGCTACAAAGTGTTTATACACACCAGAATACTCTGGCTTTTTAGCTTTTATAAATGTATTGATCCTTTTCCCTCAACATTTTATTTGCATCACCATATCTGACATGACTGCTTATTATTCAATTTAAAGTATAATTTTTGCACTGAAATATTTATATCTAAAAAGTGACCATTCCTGCTATAAACGCTTTTTATTGAGGTCTTACAGTGTTACAGATATTTCCTAAAGTTTTCTGAGACAGATAAAGTCTTAATTTTTATGGAGGCTGTCAATAGGTTACGAGTTCAATCGGCCTATCTCACCTCTGTAACATGGACCAACGAGTAGAGACCAGCACTGCTCATCTCTGTTACTTATTGGGGGTATGTTTGTTATGTTGTTTGCTTATCTGTTTGCCCCTTTTGGGTTTTGTGAAGCACTTTGTAACTGTGTGTTCTAAAAAGTGCTATATAAATAAAGTTATTATTATTATTATTATTATTATCACTGCCCACCTCCATGGCCTCCTTCTCAAAACTACTTCTTGTTTTGAATTGAGAACAGTTCATCAACTGGCACCTCATAAGGCGTATTTACTAAACACTAAATACGTTCTTGTGTTTCAAATACGTGGACCAGACGTGGCCATTGAACAGGCCGGGTGGATCTGGCACTGTGTAGTTCCTAGAGCCCCTCCTCTTTTAGCATTCTTCGTATGGGATGGAAATAAAGTAATGTTGGCTCAGCACATCGATCAACGGTTCATAGGTCTAAAGCAGAAAGCCTTCCACAATAAGGATGTGAGTCTCCTCCTTAGTGTCAGACTTTGGGACAATCCCAGTTTCCAGGGTGAAGACCAGCGTTTTGTTTTCATTTATAAATTTGTCATAACGAGGGAGAAATGCTCTGAAAAATGCACTTATGCATGACTCTGGAATCAGGATCTGAAACCAGGATGTGCATTTGCTCTAGCGTCACTTCCAGTACACATGCATTTCTTGGGCCACTTCAAGCGTGAAATGGAAATGACTTTCAGTGCATTTCTCCTCCATTATGAGAAGTCTTCTATCTAAAACATGAGGAGGTGGGTCATATTAGATTACTGTTTTGATTCAGTGCCCTCTGGTGGCTCTTAACATACCGTGCATTAAAATCAGTCACAATTGCAATATATTGCCTATGGTAGTTTTCAAATTTTAAAGGCAGAGCCTTTAGTGGGGGCCAAATTTGTGTCCAAATCTGTCTACAAATCTGTGGCACAAGATATATTTCACATCCATCTAGAACAGTACAGGGTGTGTGTTTGGGAAGGGCAGAAACTGAAAATAATGTCAAAGTGTGATAGGGCAAATGTTCTGTCTTATTTATTGCTTTGCTCTTACTTTAGTAAAGAAATGTTGTCCAGCTTTGATAAAAAAAAAAACCAACTGCTGCTATTGGGGCGCAGATGGCCAGCAGTTAGGTAGCTTATCATGTATACAAGTGGCCAGGGTTCAAGTCTGGCCTGTGGCTCCTTTCCCATGTTTTTCCCCTAATTTCTCATCCCTTTTTCCAATTCTATCTTCAGTCCCTCTCTCTGAATAAAGGCATAAAACCCCCCAAAAATATTTAAAAAAAAAATGCTGCTATAGCCACATCTAAGCTACATGCTTCACTGGCGGCAGCCTTTGTCTACGGGCTAAACCATGTCTGTAAATTAAACAAACTTGCGCTGGAGATGGTCAGGACAGGTGCAAAAGTATCTTCTCTGCAACGAAAAGCTCTCATATGGTTCTTTACTGCTCTGTTAAAGAAACGACCTCTATCAGACTACATTGGAGTCAAACACTCCACTGGCGGCCATTGTTTACTGGCTTGATGTACATTTAAACCCCACCAGTAGCTACTCCCTTATTCTCCACCAAATGCTGCTGATTGGTCTGATAATTCTTAGACAGACAGGAACATTTCAGATTGGAGCTTTGCAAAATAAATCTGCCTAATGACAGACATGGAATCTGGGCAATCCATCAGATCTGTAAAGTTGGAGACTTTCAGAGACAAACAGGCTTCTGGGAGATTTAAAACAAACCTCCCAAATACCACAAGTCTTCATTAATCCTTAATCTTTTTTCAATAATGCTTAGATATGTTGTTTTTTATTGTTTCCGAAACTAAAATAGCATAATAAAATCAGGAAGTTGACTTAAAACAGGCTTGTTTGACTGACTCGTTTGATTAGGTGCTTGTTTTGTTTTATTTTTTTTACAGAGTTCATGATAATTTCACATTTGAACTTCTTTGTACAAGATAGACTGTATTCGTTTTCCCCAAACAGTCTCTGCCTTTTTCTTCAGATTAGTAAAGGCTGAAGGCTGAGCCTCCCTGTTCTCCTTTTGATAACATTGAACACCTGTTGGGAACCAGCGTTGATACATTTTCACACAGGAAGCAGAAATGATAAAAGTATCACACTGTGCTTAGCCCTAAAGCATAAAATAAGAGTGCATGTAGCTAAATTCTTCCAGAAAATTTAAAACATAACTACTTTAGATATCATGTGTTTTAAACAATAATGATATGATGATATTGATAATGATGGCATGATAATAAAGACAAAAACGTTTGTGGCACAGGTCAGAGGTTACGTCTGCATGCCCCGTCTACAAAGGCTGTTGTCCAGCCTGGACTTCCCCTCTGGTTAGCTGAGAGCATCTATTTTCAGCCTGCCTGTTTTTCCTTACATGGTTGGAGGGTTGTGGTCACATGGAGTTCCTCAACTCAACAGTAGAGTGTAAACAGGAGTCTGCATTGTCTCTGTGACTCCACGGGGTTTCACTTTGGTTTTGACTCTGGCTTTTGAGCACAAAGCGTGAATTAAACAGCTGGACTTGTTACCTAATCAATAGATTATAAATTGAAAAAGGAACTTTCAATGACGTTACAAGGATTCATGGCCATTTTTCTCTCTTCAGGGAAAAATGAGAAGATGACACAGGCTGAGAGCACAGCTAAAGCCTCCAAAGCAGCGAAAAGGTGAGTGAAAGTCTTCAGACCTTTACTTGTACTTAGAAAAATAAGCTTGTAAAATGTTTTTTTTATAGTTTTAAATGTGCAGGTTTACAGGAAAAGCACCTGATGCCTTTGATGATTTTACTTCTCTTACAAACTAAACGGCTCTAACCAAAGTAAAAAAAAAAACAATCCTGGTTGTTTTAAAATAAATACAGCTTGTTTAATGGTTATACACAGTCTTAAAAAAATGTGTATGTTTTTCTGAACCAGTCATCATTTTATGCAAATGTCTAGATGAAAAAAAATGGTTTGGGAGCTTGAGGGTTTAGAGAAACGTTTACAACACAAAAAGTGTTGTAAACGTTTCTTATCAAACAGTAAATTTGTTGAGTTTTTTTAAGTACAAATTTTAGTAAAGAACTAATATACATGTCCTATTTCACCAAAACACCGACACTAGACACTGACATTAGACATTAAAATGAACTACTCAGATTTAAAGAGAAAACATGGTCTAGAAAAAGCAGGTTTTAAAGATACCTTCAGGTAAGAAATTATTTTGATCATAATATAAGAAATTAATCAGACCTTCCGGATCATACTGAAGTTATTTGTTGTTGCTTACAAAACTGTTAAAACAGGGGAATTATCTCTTAACTCTTGTAAAGTAGACCAGGACATAAACACCCCTTGAGAAAAAATCTATTATGTAAGTGTAGTAAATGAACATGAGAAGTGCTTCATTTATCTGGTTTTATTTATTCATTTTAAATGATCACCATGTCTGTTTTTCCCAATATCATTCGGCCCTACCTACTATAAAATTTGACTGTTATTAGACTATTTGTGTGATAGAAGTTTTGTTTTTTCAGTGAGTCTTCTTCAAAGAGTGCCAAAGCAGAGTCCAGCGCAGCCACAAAGAAGAAATCAAAGAACAAAAACTCTCAGTCTGAAAATGAGGTAAGGCCATTTTAACCTGAAATACAACTGGAGATTTGATCACTTTTGGAGTTAACTAGGGCAAGGCAATTAATCGCTAATTAGATTAAATCGCAACATGGCCTGCTGCAAATTTCAAATTGCAGACAGTGCAATATTTCTTTGACCTGAAATTTGTCAAAAAAAATGGTAGTTTAATGCAATTTTGTTTTGCAGCAGAAGCAGAGATTTTATGTTCTACACACTATGCAAACATTCAAGTGTCTTTTTTTAGCATTTTGATAAAAGTCCTTTTTTCTTTATATAATTTTTTTCCTTAATCATAATGAGAATAACATAAAAATCCCCTTCAATATGGCAATTGTTATCAAATCTGCAATTAGAGCATAAAAAGTAAGTTTTTTTTTGTTTATCCCCTTTTTTATCTAATAAAACGCAGGTTATAATATAGAATGAATTATTGCTTGTGTTCGTTCAACAACACATGAGATGAGGAACCTAAAAATAAATACATATTAAATCGCAATCACAATATTGGGGAAAAACGTCGCAATTAGATTATTTTTCCACATCGTTCAGCCCTAGAGTTAAGTTTAGTTTTTTAAATCTGTCTCTAGTCTGTATTATTCTGAAGAGCATGAAAGCTTTTCTAGGGAAGTGCACAATCTTAAATATAACGTGGATCGAGAACAGCTTGAGGAAGAAGGTCATTTAATATTTGTCATGCAAAATATTTCTAAGCTTCCTAATCTGCTGAAGTCTATTTTTATAAATCAGACATAAATTTCAGAAGCTGAGTAAACAGAAAAAAACAACTGACTTTTAAATAGAATAGCCGTTCATTGTCATTACTATAAAAACTAATGGCAGATCTTTCCTTCCTGCCTACACTAGCTGTCAGTAGAAAGACGCTGTTACGTCTGCTTTGTGTCCCTGACAGAAGATTTAAGACACAACAGCAGAGACAGTCAGTGAAAGCAGAAGTAAACTAGGTGAATGGGAAACGGCATCTTACTAAGGCTTAAATTTTTAAATTATTTTCTTGATCTCTGCACAGTTTTAGCCCAGTGATTTGGAAGAATACGGTCAGTCTAAACTTGTTAAAGCTGCGTCACACAGATCTGGCTAGGCTTCATTTTTGGTCAGACTAAATCTGGAGGAGCAAATGGTGGAGAAAAAGGTGGATTCAGCAAATACTGTTGCTCTGACTCATGATGTAATTATTGAACCACTGGTGGGTTGTGCATAATTACACAGTCAAGTTTTTTTGTATCATGAATTTGTCCCAAACAATTTTGGGTTGTTCTTTTAGTCGAATTGTGTATGTTATATGTAGCATTTTAACAGGGATGTGTAGACTTTGTCTGACAGACAGTGGTTCTTATACAGTCGAACATTTAAAAAAAAAAAGATGTGAAAACTTAGTTTGGTCAGTATGAAGACTAGCTGTTATGTAGTAACGCGGTCATGGAATGACATGGCTGGCGGTCTATAATGTCTGTTTTTTTGTTTTTGTCTTTCAGAAACCAAAAGCGGTTAATCTCAAAGCAGCCGCGTGTAAAGAGCTGAAGTCGATGGTGCAGGATGCTCACACAGCTCTGACCGACCTCCGCAGCCACAACGCAGAGCAGGCTTTCAGCCAAGCTCTGGCGTTAGTGGAGGCCAACAACCTAAAGGTAATCTGTTGTATTGCCGGCTTCAAGGCTGGTGAAATGTGCCTAAACTCTAAATTGTATAGAGTTCTGTTGATTTTTATGAGCTTAAATAGGATGTTCAAATGTTAAGCAGAGAAGAAAAACATATGGCATCAACGTGGTAGCCATCATTTTTTCTACTGTAGGGTAACATCAGATCTACCTTTGGCTGCAGATTTTTGGTGTTATAAAACTAACTACACAAACAAAGAAGTATTATTTGACCAAGTTAACTAAACAAACTCAACAGCACTGCTTTGAATTCAACTGAGAGTGTGCTGCCTCTTATCCCTCCTCAGGTTACAATTAGTCTCAATTCTCAGCTATAAGATAAAAAACAAACTAGGGCTGTTGAGATTAATGCAGTTAATCATGATTAATTAATGTCTACAATAAGTCTCAGTCCAGCTATAAAACAAAAACAAAAAACAAATTAGGGCTGTTGAGAAATGCAGTTAATCATGATTAATTAAGGTCTACAATAAGTCAATCCTCGGCTATAAAATGAAAAAATAAATCAAGGCTGTTGAGATTAATGCAGTTAATCGTGATTAATTCAGGTATACAACTAGTCGCAATCCTCAGATAAAAAAATTAGGGCTGTTGAGATTAATGCAGTTAATCGTGATTAATTAAGGTCTACAATTACTCTCAATCTTTAGCTGTAAAATGGAAAATATATAAAATAGAGCTTTTGAGATTAATTGAGTTTATTACGACCAATTAAGTTCCACAATTACTGCACTAATTTCTGATTGTGATAATCGCATGCTGTACTGTACCTTTCAACACACTTCAGCCACAGTGATGTAAAATAAGTCCACCACTGCTCCTTAACATCTCATTTCACTTTTAAAAACTCACAGACAGCTCAGTGGACAAGTCAGAAGACTTCTCAACCTTTTTAATGTTCACTTATTTCATTTTCAGTCTGTAACAAGTTCTTTTTTCTGTGGTTAAGTTCATGTTATAATCTTCAATCTACCTAGAAAATCAGGTCTGTGTTCAAACAGGGAGTCAGTAATCCTTAGTTCAAGACAAGATAAAAATACAGAATCGCAAAATAGTTTTGAATGCAAAAAAGTGGAATTTTAAAATACGCTAAAAAGAGTGCGATCAATTACAATTAACTACTGGAAACTCGAGATTGATTGCAGTTAAAGATTTTAATCTTTTGATGGCACTGGAATAAATACAGAAAGCCAAAGACTTGATGAAAAAGCATGTAAATTAATCTAGTTTGCAGTGAAATCATTGGGTGAAGGATCTTGTTCCTCAACATCCACCTTTCAGATATTCTGATGCAGCTGTGAATGATGATGGATGATGTTTTTCTTTTCTTCTCCAGGAGCTCGGCCTCTCCACCCTGGACGTCCTGTTGCTGCTGTATGGCCGAGCTTTGGCCCTGACAGAGATTGGCCAGCCTGAGGTAACTCAGATATTACGCTTTTTTAAATTACAACTACAACTGTATTTGGGCCTTTTGAGGACTCTTTAGGCTTTCAATTTATAAAACAAACTCAAAACTGAGTTTCCTGTGTTGCAGTCATTAGATGTGTTGTTTCTTTGTTTCAACAGGAACTTGGGCAGGCACAGAAACTTCTGGATAAGATTAAATCTTATGAGGAGAGGATGTTTCAGTGCCTGGTTTTCTACGCCATTGGGAAGGTGTACCTCAGAGAGAACCGGTACGGTAGCTGTTAAATTTTTGAGTTTTATTTATCTACATCTCTTTTCCCCACCACTTTTTAATAAAAGCACTTGTGTGTGCTCTTTGGGGCAGGTTTGCAGTTGCTCTGGAGCAGTTTTCTGACTCTCTGCAGATGGTGAAGAATCAAATAACACCTGGTAAACTCACCTGGCCGCTAACCAAAGAGATTGTCAAAGAAACTCAGCCAGACTATTTCAAGGTATGTTGCTGCCTTTAAAGGGGAATTCCAAAACCTTGACATCTGTAATCAGATAGTCTTTTTTTAATGCATATAGTCTAGAAATGTGGTTCTCAGCTAGGATTGGACAGTATACATTCTTTAATACTGTTGAACCTTACTAAAAATGTTCCCATGGTGTTTAAAAAGCACATTATACATGTCATCCAAGCACTTGCTGGCGTGCACTCTCTTGTTGTTGATTGTTGATGTTAAACATAATGCATCTGTCTTGTATGTTTCTTTTTAGGAAATTCTGGAGAATAATCTAGAGTTGTGCAGGTTTCCTCCTCCTCCCGATGCTATCTGTCGGCTAGTGAAATGTAACGGCGCTTCCAAAGCTGAAATCTACTTCACAGATCCAGATTTTAAGGTATGAATAAGCCGTGAAAATACAACCATCAAAAGTGCTTTAAAAGGGGGCGTGAAGCATGAAAAGCAATGATGAATTATAAAGATATTTTCCTGTTTCTACAGGGCTTCATTCAGATAAGCTGCTGTCAGAGCTGCACTGTTGAATACCACATCGCCTGCTGGAAGACGATGAAGACGTCGCCTGTTTTTGAAAAGAGTGATAAGGTAAATTTATATACAATTATTTAAAGGGGACATATTATGCAAAAAAACACCTTTTCAGGCTTTTCTAACAAAAATATGTGCCTCTGGCCTGTCCACAATCCCCTCAAGTACCAGAAAAATCAATTTCCTCCACCCCTCTCTTTCTCCTCCTTTAGAAAATGTGTGCTGAAACAAGCCGTTCCCAGATTTTCCCCTCATTGATGTCATGTGGAGAGTTAGCCCCACCCCCAGATCTAGTTGGCCCATCCCACCCTGGAGGAAAGGTCCCCCCTCCTCTCATAAACCATTAAGCCATATCCAGACAGCTCATTAACATTTAAAGCCACAGACACAGAAACAGCTCGTTCTGAGCAGGGCTGAAACAGAGGGTTTTTAGACATGCAAAAATACAACACTGGAGTGTTTTTTCAGCAACAAACTTCACAGGCACGCTTTGAGGACCTGTGAGACCAATATAAACTTGTCTTTAAAGGGTAAAATATGTCCCCTTTAAAAGAGAAGGAAGCAGGTTTTTCTAGAAATCTAAATGGATCTTTTATTGTCTTCTTCATGTTTGAATTGATCTTTTTGCATTATTTATTTGCCTTAGGATTTCCTGCAAGAGTCCTGTTTTACTCCAGACTGTGTCGGTAAAATCTCTTGTATCAAAATCTACGGTCCAACTGGTCTGGTGAAATGTAAGGTAAGAGGATCCTCTGTAGCTGTGGTGAGATGAAATGATAAATGTGCTCATATTTTACAAGTTAGAGTTTTTTACTCGTATGTCTTTTCTCTTCAGTTGGAAGATACCATCCCCAAACCACAGACTCCAAAGAAGCCAAAAGTGAATCAGAAGTGTACGAGGTGAGTCACCAGGAATGATCAGCTATGGATGCACTTAAAATTATGGCAGATTTTAAAATGATTATTTGCAAAGACACATTTTCTGTCTGGCATTTCTCTTTAGGCCTAAGTCCGGCACATTCACACAATTTTATTAAAGCAAAGCTGGTCAGGAATGTCTCACTGAAAGCCTTAGCACACCAGACTTTTCTTTGTGTTTGTGTATGTTCATAACTTTTGTCAAAAATATTCTGCTATGGTTATTTTCCTGTCTTGAATGCAGTCTTAGAGTCTTAAATCTGCATGTTGCTCTTTAATTATAAATTGATACTAAATTGAGTTTTATGCTCAGAAAAATGTACCTGGTCTTAAGATAACTGTCTTTCTGTTTTTATGATCCTCAGTCTGAAGAAATTAAAATCTAAAGAGGAGCGCAAACTGAGGAGGAAGCAGATGAGGAAGTCTAGTCAAGAAAATCAGGAGAGCAGCAGCGAGATTCTGCAGAAGAAAGAAGATTCAGCGACACAGAGTCAACAGAAAGGTACAGATTCTTACATTGTAAAAAAACAGTGGAACTAAAGGCTGAAATTTCTCAATAGCTTATTTAATTTTTTGTTCGCACAATGATTTGTTTTTCTACTCCAGTGTATTATTTGTCACGCAAGGCCAAAGTAACAGTAAAAACTCAACAAATAAATCTTTTGGCTTATTTTAACAGACAAGCTAGCCACAGCTTTTCTGTGGTTATATTATTAAAGGTTTAAAATTCAGTCTTTCATATGTTTCTACCAGCCCCACATCTTCAAGTTTTTTTCACACCTTATGCTCTGAAACTTACATGACATCAAATCTGATTTCTCCTCTCTGCTCTCAGCCTGGCAGCGGTACCGGGACCGGGTACTTCTTCAGATCAGCCAGCACATGGAGCTGCTGAGAGAGGAGAAAGGACTCCAGGTGTCGATTCTGACCGGCAGTCTGAAGCCGTGGCTGGAGCTGGACTTGTCCAGGGGGAACCAGGTCGCACGGAGGATTCTGAACCTGCAGGAGGAGCAGCCGGACTCGACTCTGGGTCAAACTGTGGAGCTTCTGCTGGAGAGGAAAAACCGCGTATGGGCTCGAGTCTTTGTCCAAATCCTCAGTGGCTGTCCGGACATAAATCCTAAACTCAACAAATGGGCCTGCCAGCTCAACAATGCAGGTTTGTAGTTGTTCTACTACTTTAAAATGTTTTTGCCCTGAGTTAAAGTTGAACTTGCATTTTTATACAGAAGTATGTCAAAGATGCTGCCTGTTGTCTAACCACCTTTTTGCCTCTTTCTCTAGGTCTGAATGCCGCCAAATCCTTCATCGAGCGCTACGCGGGACACCTGGAACAGCTGGACTTGGCTTTTTTGCTCAACTTTAGCCCATTGCAGGAGGTGATAATAGAGAAGCTTGGGACTAGGCCGGAGCTTTTTTCAAGCATTGGCTTGACTGTGACTGAATACCTAAAACAAGCTCCACCTCATGACATGAGACTGTTTATCTGGACACTGGAGGAGCATAGAGAAGACTATGACTCCTGCCACACATTACTGGATGAATATTTTGATCTGATGGGTATGTTTATGAAACTTAGCGTCTTGTTTTAAGTTTTGTTTGTTTGCAGATTTGATTAGAAGTTCTTTGTTTTTCAGATGGACATTGTTCAGTCTTAAAAAAGTCTGATGAAAATCAAAATGTAAGTCTTTAGAACCCATACAGCACTTGCATACTCCTGTTAGTCTACTTTTAGCAAAGCTTGGCCACATTGCTAATATTTACATCATTTCTCTTTCTTTTTTTTTTTTCACATCTCAGATTTCTCCTATGAAGAGTCGAGGTCGAAAAAAGAAACACAGAGAGCCAAGGGTGAGAAAGTTGGATGTGTAGTTTATTTAAAGTATCTCCATGAAGCATCTCTGACGCGCTTTCTCTCATCTCCCTTTCAGAGTGTTTTTGTTTTCCCCACAAAAAGAGACGAGTTTGAACAAGACTATATTGAGGATGACTCTTTGTAAGCTGCATAATCACCATGGAAACACGCTGTTTTATTTGTATGCATGAGGGTTTCTAACGTCAAGGTTTTGTGCCATCAGATCATTCCTTCACCCCGGTGATCCCTTCAGTGTACCGAGTCATCTTCGAGAGCAGGTGGCGGATTTTGAGGAGCAGTACAACAACGGCCGTCACAGAAATCACTATAAGAACATTTTGGACAACAACCCCGACCCGACAAAAGAGAGTTTGTATGAGTAAGTGAGAGCCTCACTTCTGGAGAAATGGGAGAGAAAGATAAACCAATAGGGCTGGGAATCCTTTAATATCTCAACATTCGATTCAAAACAATCTCCCTATTTGTTACAGAAAGGTGCTTATTTCAGGATTTACATCAGTCTGTTCTGCACTTACGAAGACACAAATTATAAGACAATAAAAACTTGATTTATTGTGTTTGACATCAGCTTTTTGCAGCTTTTATATTTTTACTATTTTTATCAACTCGCTACAATATAACATAGATGAAAGCCTGATACCAAATTGTATTTATTTATACAGAAACTGAAAAATATTTTAGAGCGGAGGAAGTCTGCGTCTCTTCTCTATGCTCATTCATTGAGGTCTGCTGTCTTGTGTTCAAATTGAAGCTTCCTATTTCCTCGTTTTAACTTTTTCTCCACCCACTTCCTGCCAATGCTCTCTCACACTCATATCTTATGACAATTATGCCAATGCGCATCATCATCAACAAGCATAACACTCACAGATCACATGAAGATAACATCATATTTAATATCTAGTGAAAGTTGTCCAAACCTGGGTGTTTTATTTTATCTTTATGCACTAATGATCATAAATATTGTCAAAAGAGCAAAAACCAAAGCTCCAAAATGAGGCAGGGGGAAATGATGTGTCTGGAGAGCTGCAGGTGAAATGCAGGGCTGGTTTTAGCCATTTGGAGGCCCAGGGCAAAGACCAATATGAGGCCCCTCCACATTTAACTAAAGAATTAATAATGAGTGGATAAAAATGAGAAAGTATCTCTTTTATGTTAATAAAGCCACAGAACTCCAGTAAATGCCCCAGTTTGAGATATAAATACCCAAATAGCCAACCATAATTCATCATTTTCTTTGAAAAGGATCCCAGAGCTCAAACTCAGCCCATTCTAATATCTTAAAAATCTTTAGGCCAGGTGGAACGCACATAATGCTGGTGTTGGGCCAAAGACTGGTATCTCCAAAATGACCAATTTTAAGGGAATGAAAAAAAAAAGTATCTTTTGACATATTTTATTGATTTAAAATTGGTGAAAACCCACAGACGTAAAGGGTGACCAATAGCACTGATTTATAAAAACAAATTAAAATATGAAAAATTGAGATAGCAATAAAATAAATACATGCTCATTATCAGTGACAGATTGTTTTTTCTGACACTATACAGACATTTGTATCCCATTTAACCTCATAATTATCCACCGATCTGCTATTTTATTTCAACTACAGATTAACTGATCTATTATCTATCTTACATTCCCAGTTTGGATTTTGGCTCTCGCTAAAGTATTTTTTGGACAATGTGGCTCTTAGGTAGAATAAGGTTGAGTACACTGCCCTAGGGCTGAACCCTAGGGCAGTGGGTGATAGGATCACTACAAGCCTCTAGTTATCTGTTGATGTTCCGAGGGCCTGAACACCAACTCTGGGGCAAAAAAGCTGAGACAAAAAAAGATGCTGTTGAGCTTGACCTTGGCTGGCAAGTAACACGTGTCCACAAGTGTTGAGCTTGACCAGCCCCCCAGACCTGGATTGTGAAACACTGTGCCCTATGATGAATCCTTCGTACCCAACACGACTGTATGTTAGGCTTTCCTCTTACCTTGGAATTATAGAATCCACAACACCTCCTGGCGTTTTTCTTGAATGAAAAAGGGACATGCTGAGTGTCTTACTTTCCATAGACAGTACAGGCTGTGTGTCCAAACGTGTTTTTTCATAGGCTTGCCCTAAAGCAATCATCAGTTCATCCTGCCCTTCGTTCATGATGTTTAAAGTGCTTTCTGATTGGCAAATTTGGGAGATTTCCAGTTTCAAGAGTCAGGATTCTGATTGTTAACAAATTAAACCTATGGTTATGTGATATGCTGTTCAGTGCTGTTATTGAGGATTAGTGTGACATTTTTAACTCTGAAATATGCCTCTCTTTCCTGCTGCAGCTACTTTGCTCAGATCTTGGAGGAGCACGGCCCCCTCATGGCTGAGGACCGTCTGTTGGTGGGTGAACTGGAAAATTTCCCCGCTGTGGCTCAGCAGAAGATCAAAGACGCAGGCGGGTTCGAGTGTTTCCTTCTGGAGTCCCTTCGCTTCATAAAGATGGGGCGATGCATCGGGTTGACCAGACATGCTGTCTCCCTACAGCAGGCTGGACATGGAGCAAGGCTGGATGAGCTTGATGACCTGGATGACCTGGACAACCTGGATGACCTGGACGACATAGTGGATACTAAACCAAAAAATCCTCCTGATTTAACGCTGGGTCATGAAGCTGCTTTTACTCCATATTTGGACAGTATTTCATCTGCACAAACTCGAACATATCCCATCCTCCCTAACCCTTATAACGTGTTTGTATTTGGCTCTCAGCCTTCTCCACCAGTCAACAGCGCTGTTACTGTTAATGATGATTGCCTTTCTCGGTGGACTAACAGTGATGGTCAGCAGCAGAGCCCTGTTTTTGTAGCTAATGATGAAGAAACAGACCTTTATTGTAGTGACGCTGAAGGAGGACTTGTAGAAACAGATTCATCCTCAGAGGGAGTTGCTTCAGTGTCAAATGAGGAAAACCTTTTGAAGAAACACGCTGCAGTTCAGGTAAATATTCACACATAAAAACACAGATATGTGAAAACCTCAGCACAGAGAAGTGGGTTGAAGTTTGCTGATGTTTTCGTTATTTTTCTGCCTCTGTTAGACGTGTCAGGAGACGATGAGGAGTGTAGCTGTGAACACTGAGCTTCATGAGGGTTTTGAGAGCTGCCCGGTGAGTAAATAAATAGAGGCTATTTTAGGTTAAAAATCATTTACAAGTTCACTTAGATTACTGTGACTAAGAAGCACATTCAGTGGTGTTCTTAAAGGAGACATATTTTACCCTTTTTCCTTTTAAGTATGTCATTTTGGGACACTTTTAGAATAGTTATTTATGATGTGCAGCTCAAAGAACTCCTCACTTATCTTATACTGGCGATAGGAAAACCCCTAATATCAGCAGATCTACTTTTTCAGCGTTTCCAGCCTACTGCTGAAAACGCTCCGTTTCAGTCCTGTCTCTTTAAGGCTCAGAGATGTCCGTGACCTTACCGTTCTCTGATTGGCCAGCTTGGTCAAAGCTTCCTGGGGGCTGAACAATGGGCCGAACTGTTTTCTCAGCCCATTGATCACCGAGTTTCGCTTAGTTTACTCATTGGGCTTTTAATCGGCACAAGTCAAGACTTTGTAATGTAAAGGTATACAACGTTTCACGGCATAGGTTTGGGTAAAAGGGCGGACAGTTATGAACAACTGATGACAAAGTTTAGCACACATTAGCTTCCCACTGACCCATAGCTCGTTTTAAAGTAATGTTATAAAGTGACTTACAGCTTGTGGTTCTAAGCCTCCCTGGGCGATCTTTACAGAGGGAACAGCTCCATGTTTTAGCAGCAGATTAGAAGCAAATCCAGCATCTTACTGTCCTTTATTGACGAAACAATCGTCGGTGAAGTGACGAGCGCAGAGAAAAAAGTTCGCAGGCGGTCGGCTCGATGAGACAAACAATTCCCGCTGCTTTCGCCCTTCGGGAGCGCATACAGAGTAGATTTATCGTCACAACCAAAAAAATACGAATACGTTTAGAAGACATGCTGACCGGAATAAATCCACACGAGAGCAAGAATCCAAACAACAGCAGCGGTGTATACAGCGCCGGGGAGGGGGCGTGGCTGAGAACGAACTGCCAGGAGGGCAAGTCTGAGAGCCTCCTGTGGGAGGAGGGGAAGGGAGTCATCTCTGCTCAGAGCCATCCAATGGGGAAGCCGGAAAACGAGCTGACGTCAGCTCATATCAAGTCTCGCAACGAGCTGTTCAGGGAGGCCGGTAATCTCGTTTGCAGGGTTTATGGAAAGACGCGTGTCTCTTGATAAAATGAAATCAGTATGGTTTAGAAAGGATCCTCAACATTGTAGCATTGTATGCAGGTGTTAAAATATGACTTAGTATATATAATATGTCTCCTTTAAGAGCTGAGGAAAGGGATTTTTGGTGGAAGATGAGTGTAAGTGGATGCTGTTTTTAATCTGTTTTTTCTCCAAATTTTCAATCTGGTAAAAAAAAATCACAACCAAAATGGTGGGATAGTCTATTAATGAAAATGTGATGATACAAGGAATGCAATAAATGTAGGGAGATAAACTGATGGAGGGAAAACGCACAAAAATAACAGTTTTAATCAGTTTCTACGTGTTTTTTTTCCCAACATTTTGACATTTATTTTAATTTGGTTGCACCTCTTTCTTCTGGACGACATCAAAATGAATGATAAGCAGATTCCTGCTTATCTAACCCTCAAATACCACATACTCTGCAATGATCAGCATCCCATGCGCTCTCGTTTAAGGTTAAGGCTGTACTTACATCAGGCCCATTTCAATCAATCAGTCAGTCAGAAGTCATATAGTGCCTTTCAGATAAATTAATTTCAAAGTGCTTTACAAGAGTAGTAGAAAATTTAGTCACAATACGATTTTGATTTCGATTAGATATTGACAACCGATACCAGGCGATTTTATGCACTAATTTCTTGCAAGTACAGAAAAATTGTTTTGGCAGTTTAATTTCTGAAAAGTTTCTGTATTCAATAAAAAAAAACAATCTGTATAACAAATAGAACAAAGATCTGTGTTTCACTAAAGTATCATGTTTTTATAGGTTACAAATGTTTGGAATAACTTAAACTTAGAGAAGCACAATATTGGATTTCTGCTGATATCCAATATGCTGATATTTACAGATTCATTTCAGCTGTTATTGATAGCGATATTTAGATATGCTTTTCGGACAAAAAATTTCAGTCTTGTTAGACACACTTTAAGGTTTGAGGATGACTTAGGAAACAAACTTTAGTCCTTAAAAAACATTTAAAATTTTAAAGAATGAGGATAAATAAAGAAAAGATCTAAACTGACATACGTTGTTGTATGTTGGTTCAGCCTAAAACTCCACAAATTTATTTGTATATTCAAACAAAATTTAAAGTTGACGTATGTTGAAATACACAGGCTAGATGTCAGCTGTAAATATCTGCAGAAATTTTAAATATGCCGATACTGATACCAGGCCGACAATATCATGCATCCCTACCTAAACTTTTGGGCGGCTGATTACCTTAAAACTAGGAGCGTGTGGTACAGAGCACTTGCATTAGACAAATAAACTGGACTTTAGGGGTCAGTCCTGCTTTGGTATGGATTTTCTTGTGTGTGTGAGTGTCTGAAATTAACCAGTTAAGTTTTCATTAGAGATGTTTTGCCTGCTGTCTCTGCTTTTATTTATTTGTGCTATTTCATAGAGCTGGGCAATTAATCGAAAATTTGATTAAATTGCAATATGGCCTGCTGCAATTATCAAATCGCTGAAGGTGCAATATTTCTTTAACCTGAAATTTGTGTAAAAATGCCAGTTTAAAAAAAAAAAAATTTGCAGCGGAGTTGTCATGCATTACTTAATATGCAATCATTCAAGTACAGTTTTTAAGAACAGTCCACAAACAGTCCTACTTTCTTCATTTTTGTCCTTTTTTCTCATTAACATGAGATCCAATTTGCAATACAGGTCAAAATCATCACAGTGAGATATTTTTTCAAACTGTTCAGCCCTTGTTTAAGCTGATATTGTGTTGGTTATAATACAGAATGATTTATTGCTTGTGTTTGTTGGAATACACGTAAGATGAAGAACTTAAGGAATAATTTCTTATCAGATCGCAGTACTGAGGGGAAAAAATTGCAATTAAATTATTTCCCCAAATTGTTAAGCTCTACTGTTTCATGATTTTGGGTCTCCTTTAGAAAGTTATTCTGTTTTTCTCTCAGATCTGTTGCTGATTATTTTGTTCTTCTTGTGTTTCAGGGCGACCTCAACAAAAAGCAGAAGAGAATCCTAATGTTGGAGACTCAGATAAAGAAAATGTCGAACAGCTGTGACAAAGTGGATCTAAAGCATAAAGAAGACATTGCTCACCTCGAGGAAGAAATACAGAAAATCACTGCCAATGTTCAGGTAGGTGAACAGTCAGACACATAAGAGTGTATCAGTGATGAGCTCAGTGTAGGGGACTGATTGATGTGTTATTGGGTCTTTAATGTGGTCTAGGTGACGAACACGGAGCTGGGACTGTTCCAGCAGAAGCTTGAAGAGGAGGTGAAAAAGGACCAGAATGAGAAAAAAGCCAACCAGGAGGTCCTGAAGTCCCTCAAAACAGAGATCGAAGACCTGGTGGAGGAGCACAAGAGGTAGAATCACCTTAGGGGTTCTGTGTTTTTGGATAATATCCTGATTTCTTTAATTAGCTTCCTTCTACAGAAGTATCTTTGCAGATGCTCTTAAGTCTCTTATTTGATGATTGATCTTAATTTCATCTCTTTTCTCTCGTGTGAAGTCTCACCCGAAATATCCGTGAGAAGAAATCGACCTATGACGCAAAGCTTAGGGATTTCTTGGAGCTGAGGTAAGCTGTGGTCTAGCCTTGATGCTATGATGACTAGCTACACCTCAGACTTGGTGTCTCACTTCTTCTTCTACTCTATTTTCTTCAGCAACCAGTCAGCAGCTGAGAAAATGAGTCTGGAGGATGAAATCAGGCGCAGTAAGGCCACGTTTCCCTTGACTAAGAGGAGGTCTAACAATGCTCAGGTGGATCTAACTCTTTGGTTCTTATTGACATGCTAACCTTACTGATATTGAGTATAACAGGGGCTGAAAATGAATTAATGTGTGCCAGAAATCTGAATATTTTATATATTTTGTGTAAATGTCTCGTTAACAAAAACAGTGGTCATAAAAGCTCAGAGTGTTAGAAAAATTAAACTACATGTGTTCAGGACAAGACTAGTTTAAAGGTTTTAAAAATCAGTTTCAGCCAGCACCAGCCGACGGTTGCTTAGCAACTTTATCCCAGACATATCCGCTGAATTCTGGAGATGCTGAGCTGCCAGTGTTACACAGCTCTGTAGAAAAGATTTTAAAAAGTGTCAAAGCTCTGAGCTGGGTCCAGAAATCTAACAGATATACAATAATCTTTGTTTTTTTGTCTTTGATTCACACAGGCATGTCACTACACAGCACAGTTATAGATATGGATCTAGTCAGTTAATATTAACCAGACGTTTCTGCTCACATGGGCTGGTTAAAAAAGCTGCATTTATGCAGTCTTGTAATAATGACTTTTTATCTCACAATTGTGACTTTTTATCTCATAAATGTGACTTTTTTATCTCATAATTGTGACTTTTTATCTCATAATTGTTTTTTTATTTGACTTTTTATCTCATAATTAGGCCTATTCAGCCCTTAATTATGAATATTTATCTTATAATTATGACTTTTTATGTCATAATAATGAACTTTATCTCATAATTGACTTTTTTAGCTCTTAATTATGAATTTTATCTCATAATTTAGTTTTATCTCTTAATTATGAAATTCTCAGAATTATGGCTTTTTATCTTGCAGTTATGTTTTTTCTCATAATTTCAACTTGTATCATAATTTTGACTTTTTATCTCATGATTACAGCTTTTTATCTTGTGCTTTTGACTTTATTATCATATAATCTGATGCAGCTCTTTATTAAATAGTTTGTGAAGATTTTTGTATTTAAAGCTTTCTGTCATTAGAATAACAAGGGTTGTGTGTTGTTACAACATTTGATCTCACCTGGTCATGTTTCACGTCTCCAGCTGTCTATAGTGGAGAGCCAACGGGATCAGGATCTGCACAACCTCTACAGAGAGCTGACCCACAACAAGGCTTTGCTCATCAAACTGGATGAGGCCATGCACAGGTAAGAACTTTGAAATTACAGCTCTGAAGAGTGATTTATTAGGTTTAGGTCGTAACATGTGACTCTTTTTTAACGCCAGACACCCAAGTGAACACCTGGACCTAATCAGAAAGGACTGGAGAGCCAGCATGCAAGAAATCGAGGAGGAAATCTCAACTATTGAGGTAAATGAAACCATTACAGCACGTACAGAAACATAAACCCATAGAGGCTGATGCTTTTAGCTCTATGTTTATAAAAATATCACAGGCCTGTTAAACTGCAGTAATGCCTTCATTAGTGAAGAATCATCCAGATTTTTAATTGAAGACTCGTCTCTGTTTGATCCACAGACCAAGTACAAGGAGCAGATGGATCAGGTGAAGAAAGGCAGAAGAGTCAACGAGCTTCTTCCAGTCAGTGGTGAAAACCAGCAAGAACCTGCAACTGCTTCAGTAAGAAAACCCACAAGACCAGTAGAAACTTTTTATCTCATAATAATGACTTTTTATTTTACAATTATAACTTTTTATCTCAAAATTATGGCTTTTAATCTCATAATTATGACTTTTTATGTCATAATCACTACTTTTAATGTCATAATTGCTACTTTTTATATCATAATTATAACTTGAAATGTCATAATTATGACTTTTTGTCATAATTATGACATTTTATGTCACAGTTGACTTTTTATGTCATAATTATGACTTGTTATGTCACAGTTATGACTTTTTAAGTCATAATTATGACTTTATGTCATAATTACTACTTTTAATGTCATAATTATGTCTTTTTATGTCAATTATGACTTTTTATGTCACAATTATGACTTTTTATGTCATAATTACTACTTTTAATGTCATAATTAAGACATGTCGATCTTAAAATTTTGACTTTTAATGTCATAATCATGACTTTTTATCTCATGATTAGGACTTACCTCATAATTCTGGCTTTTTATTTATGACTTTTGGTCTCATAATTATGCCTTCTAGATAAGATATTCCTTTATCAGTCCTGAACGGAGAAATTCCAAATTTACAGCAGCAAGAGTGGAGTAAACAAAACACGCAAGAGTGTAAACAGAGTATCTCAAATTAGGACTTTTATCTCATGCTTAAGACTTTTCATAATGTCATATTCGTCATAATTATGACTTTATCTTGAAATTATGACTTTTTATCTCACAGTAATTAATTTTTTATCTTGCAAATATGACTTTCTATCTCCTAATTATGACTTCTTATCTTGCAATAAAAAACTTTATCTTGTGATAATGACTTTTTATTTCATGCTTATGTCTTTTTATCACATGATTATGACTTTTTGTCATAACTTTGACTTTTTTTTCTCGCGGTAATAACTTTATCTTGTAGTTATGACTTTTTATTTCATGCTTGTGTCTTTTAATCACATGATTATGACTTCTTATCTCATGATTTTGTAAGTGGCGGAAATGGGCTTCCACGCTATTATTTTCTTCAGTAGAAAAAGTTAAAACACCCACACTTTGAGTTTCAACGGAGACGGACATATTTAGCTACTTTAAACTGACCGTTTATCATTTCAAATTCAGCTATGGATCATGACTAGTGGCTGTCTGGATGCAGAAACATGATAATAAAATAAAATATTTCTTTTTTCAGTCATCTGCTTCAGCCACAAATGTGGCCCCTCAGTCATCAGCAGGGGCCTCCGGCAGCTCTCCCCCGCTCACCCAGCAGGCTGCAGCTGAGGCTCCGGCTGCTCCGCCTCATACTCAGCACAGACCTCCAAACAGGACGTCAGGACCTCTGCACAGCAACACTGTGTTTGATAAAGCTATAGATCGCCTGAGCACCATGTTCCCAACCTACACCAGGTAACCCGGGCTTCACTTCAGAGCTGCACGTCTGTGAATGACGCCTTATTAGGATGTAATTCCTCCGTTACTTACCCTCAGTCTGATTTTAGTATCTTTATAGAGTAATGCTCTTTAAGAGTATTTTTCTAAGTTTGTCAACTAGATCAGAAAAATGGAGATTATTAACAACCACAACATGTTTAGCTGGTAAATGTGTTCTTTACCCTCTTCCCAGCCTTTAAGATGTTTCTAGATCTAATTTCTAAATTTTCTAATTCTAGAGAGACTGACTATAGTAGCACAACAAAAGTCACGTTTTTCAAGACTTTTGTCTCCCATTATTATAAATTTAAAACCTCTTTAGAGGTATTTAATAACGGAAATGGAGACGAGCGAACAGGGAGGCCTGTAGGCAAACTTAGTTCTACAAGTCATAATAATGTTTTTTCTTTCCTCCTATGACTGTGTCGCTGTTTTTGTGCCTTTTTTGTTTAGTATTAAATGTTTTGTATGCAGGTTTGTGTATCTTTCCATACAATACTGTGGGAAAGTTTAACGGTTTAAAAAAAAAACTGGATATCCCCTAATCACAGGAAGATTTGCAAGGACTCTCAGGATTTATGATTGTGTATTCTTCAGGCAACTTTTGGTGATCAAATTCCACATGCACAGCTTTAAAACATTTAATAAACTGCTAGATTAATCTTAAATATCCACTTCATTTGAATCCTGTTTCTGTGTTTTCAGGCCAGAGTTGAGTAGGCTTGTTAAGGAGTTGCGTTTGTCCAGCGGTGGAAGCCTGAGCAGTATGTCCTTACAGGACATGGTCGGAGGAGTCAGCCAGCTCATCCTGGACCATCAGGTGGGTCCTTCATGTAATGATGGAAAATACTATTTGTCACTTTGGCTTTCTTTGACTCCTTAGTAATTTTAAAATCTAAAAACAATTTTCTTTTGTTTTGTGGCTCAGGAAAAACTGAATTCAGCTGCCAAATCGAGCCGCACAGGCCGAGGGACTCCATCTCAGTCCGTCACTCCTCCTTTAGTAAATTCAGTCCCTGTGTGGCAGCAGCCCGTACCCCAGAGAGCCACGCAGTCCAGCGCAGTAAGTCAGAACATTCACAACAGAGGAAAGAAGCAACGAGGATGAACATAAGTGTGGATTTTATGACCAAAATATCAAATGTTTTAACTTCTTTTGCCTAATTTAGCACAGAAATCTTAGCATGTTTCTTTTTTGTTTTAGCAAGTTAGCACAAATTCTGCCACACTGCACTGATGTTTAATATTTAGCAGGAAACGCAAAGTATGTTAAAGTCTGCCATACAACTTCTTTTTTTATTTATTTATTTATTTTCATTTGCAGCTGAACGTTGAGGATCCTTGTATCATCTGTCACGATGACATGAGTCCAGACAACATCTGTGTGCTGGAGTGCAGACACAGCTTCCACCATGACGTGAGTCTACAGAGCCAACTTAAACTTCACTGCTGCAAAAGGAAAATGGAATTTATTTTTTAATGTAACGTTTTGAAGAAGAGGAGCAGAGGTTTCATACATCCAACAGTTGTCTTATTTTTGGACAGCTCCTCTTGGAAATTAAATTTTAACATCCTAAAAAAAGTCTGTTTAAATTCCTAGGGTAACACTTTAAAACAGTGGTTCTCAAATGGGGGGACAGGACCCTAAAGTGGGTCGTGAAGCTTTATCTAGTGGGTCGCAAATGTGTGCCGGGGGGAAAAAAAGAAAAAAAAAATGACAAACTTTGCACAGAAGCTCTAAGAGGGGCATAAAGTATATTCATATATAGGTCTTCCTACACATTTAAATACTTGTCTTGAGATTTCTACTTATCCATTCTAATATTCTAATAATGAGGAGCCTTAAAGTCTCTCTATGTCCATGTTATAAGTTCTCTTTTTTTCTGGTTTTAACGTGTTTTTTTGTGTGTCTTCAGTGTATCCGCTCTTGGCTGAAGGAGCAGAGCACCTGTCCCACCTGCAGAGATCACGCTCTGCTGCCGGAGGAATTCCCCGCGCTGAGCGGCCGTAGACGCCAAGCTCCCTAATATACCCCCCCCAATCTTTACTACCTACCTGCATGCTTTTATCGTTCTCTTAACCATGTGTTTGATTAAACTCCTCCCCTCACATGCTCTTATAATTACGCCTGCTTTTATCTTCTTTTACAGTAACTGCATGTTTGATTAAAACCTCTAAAAGCAGAAATTTGAGTTATTTGTATCTTTAAAGTGTTGTGATGTGTAGGGAGACTTCAGTTCGAATAAACAAATGACTCATTTTTGAGCTCTTGTCTGTGAGATGTTTACCTCTCAAGTTTAAGGGTTTAAAATTAAGATTTTTTGAAGAAAAAACTTGGGAAGAAAGTAAATTTAAATGGCTTCACTGCTTCACAAACTGGAGAGTTAGTTGTAGTTTCCTCTCTGCTCAGACCCAGGAAATATTCAGGCATTTTAGCGGTCATCATGAATTTGCAATAATTAATAAATAGAAGATGGAAAAGTGGCTGGAAACAAAGCCGCCGGAGAGAAAATGCAATCTATTTCAATATGCCAAAATTTAATTTGCTTTTTTTAACCAGGAAAACTTCAGAGCTTGAAACCTATTTTTCAACTACATCACGACCCAAACAGGAAATGCAAATTTACCCTACTTAAAGGAATACTAAGCTTTTAAAAATGCACTTGAAGGCAGCACTTCTACAGTAAAACTTAAGCAAGGCAATCATTCTATTAGAAAATCCCATAAAATTGCAAAACGGCAGAACTATGCACTTTTTCTTTACTGATCAAACAACTAACCTCTTAAGGCAGAAAAGCTTGCATGTGGATCTCGATCTAACACTTAAATTCCATTTATTTAAGGAATAACACTGAGATGAACCCTCTCTTCTTCAAGGCAGGCCAGAATATTTCAAACTTTTGTTCTTTCATAAAACCAAACTTGAAATGTGGGAAAAAATGCATGGTTCATACTTTTATTTATTTGTGTGACATTTATTACACTGTAATAAAAAAATCACAAACAATCAAATGAAACATTTGGTCATTTTCATCCGTGTTAGTTAGGATCCGCTGTATTTTAAATCTCTCTAGGTTAGCATTGCCTCCTTTTCCTGTGGATTTTTAGTCAAGCAGAGTTCAGATCTCCAGGTAAACGGTGCAGGTTTCCTCCTCACAGATCATGTTTTAGTCCCACGTATTGAAGGGAACATGCTTGGAGTTTACGGTGTTACTGATGTGACGTCCAGTTTCAGACTCGGCACAGCTTCAGGGGGAAGTTCTCTGTGATCAGATGATCATCATGAAGCACGATGACGATGTTGACTTCAAACTCTGGGGGGAAAAAAATCACAAGATAAGGAGAGGTTTCTTGCAAAGCATGAATTCTTCATGGTGAACTTTTTTGTGGAGTTAATTTACAGATTGAACCGGAAAAATGGCAGAAGGAAACAGCCAAGGTGTGACCTACCTTAATGTCTTTACAAGTGATTCCTAAATTTATGAAATCTGGTAGTATTTACTTCAAGTCTGTGCTGACTGCCTAACATCTAACCATGGCCATAAATAGTTAGCTAGTAAGACACAAAACCCATCATGTCAAAATTATGAGTAAATTATGTGTCCATTTTATTGTGACTGGAAAATCTAAACTGATCGTTTTAACTGATAGCCAGAAGAGCTGTGTGCCGTGTTTCTACTCTGTTCAGGTAAAATACTGCTTAACAAGCTTCATATCGAGTACAAAACTGTGATTTTTAAAATACAAAGTCAATGTCAGAAATGTCTTTTTTTTTTTTTTAAAACTCCACTTTTCTGCCAAAGAACTCAAAAATCTTACATTTAAAAATCCATTAATTAACAAGGAAAAAACATGATTTTTTAAACTCTAAAAGTCATAAATGTAAGTCAACCAAAACTTTGAGTTTTTGACATTTGAAGGAAAAAAAATCCAACATATGTTATCAGTTTGGTCTCTTGTAAATTTTTCACATTACAATGTTGTAAATTTATAATTTCAAAACTAGATTTTTTTTTTTTTTAATGTCAAGGTGTAAGACTTTAAAACACTGATATTCTGAGTTTTTATTCCAAAAATATTCACCTTTTCAACATTGACTTTATAATCTCAAAAAGGCTATTTTTTCCCCGAAAATGTATTTATTTTTTGCCCAAAAATCAGTGGATCCTATAAATGTTTTTTCTTTTTTTAGGTGGCCTTAATACACTGTCATACATTATGTTTCTAACTGTGATTTTAAAAATACTTATGTACATCTAATTTTTAACATCACAGCAGACAGGGTCTTGTGCCCCCCCACCCCACCACTGCCTTATTCCAATATTAGATGTGCAGATGGATAATTCAGTGGTTTACATAGCTGACTTTGTTACAGTAGACTGGGGGTTCTAGTCCTGGTCAGGGCAGAATGAGTACCCAGTGTGGGCCCTTAAGGCCAGAAACACCTGTCCCAGATGTTGATTAAACTTTAACAGCTTTGAGCTGAACAGTTCTTTGTTGCCACAAGTTGGAGCGCATTTCTAGCATGGAAATAGATATAATTAATGTACAACTACTCTCCACTTTGTAAAACAAGCTAGCTAGCTTTGCTGAGGACAAAAGTGGAAGAAAATAAAGGAAATGACACTCCTAGTACCTTGTCATCTCCCTCTTTCCTTATTCCTCGCCCATCCCATTATGCAATTGAGAGGAAATTAGATGATGAGGTGGTTCTTAAGCCACATTGTGTGTAGTCAGCACATGCTGTTACCCATAACCAGATTTCTCTGCATTAAAAACAAAAGTCATCATTTGTGCTGGTGGCCTGTTTGCTTTTGTTACTTATATCACTATTCATGTTTCATGACCTGCCTGTGAGAACCTCTCACAGAAGCTCTAAAAAAATAAAACAATTCTGAATACTTGATGAAGATTTTCAGGGTTTACTGACCGACTTTAAAGTTGGTGGTCTCTAGTGTTGGGCAGGTGAAGAGTCGTGGAAACACCATGTAGATGGGGATGGCGAGGCCGTGGCAGACGTCACCTTCAGCGATCTGAATGTTCTGAATCTCTGTGGCATCTCTGGCGTAACCTTCAGCACAACCTGAACGCAGCAGACACTTTTAACACTCTACCACAACAACAGAAACTCCTCCTTGATTATCTCACAGCCAGAACTCACCACAGGTCTCTACTCGCACCAGCTGCAGCTCAATACTCTTAATGGGGACGTCTGAGTTCTCCACCACCACTTCCCCCGTCAGCGGCTGGCTGATCACACAATTGGTGGCGTCTAGATTTCCTCTGATGAGAAACTTTGGCAGCACACTCCTCTGAAAACACCATAAGTTTCCTATCAGCCATGATTAAATAAGACAAAGAGGAGTAAAGTAGCGGTGCTGACCTCACGGACGTTCTGCAGGGTGTCTGGAGTGATGGTGAAGTTTACAGGTGTAGGGACGACTTTAGCTTTCTGTGGCTGAAATCAGAGCAGCACATTAAAGAGTTCAGCAGAGTAGTATGATAAAATAAAGTCTGTCTCATGACATATATTACCATAGCAATAATATCAGTCTGACTCACATGACAGTGCACGATGAACTCACAGTTCCTGCTCAGGTCTTTGGCCAGCAGAGAGCGCTTCATGTCACAGCGGAGCGTGTACTGATGAGACCACCAACAGGAGGGTTTACAGACACAAATATTCACATCCGTTCTACCAAAACGGCATCAATCTGAGAGTTTACATGTCAACTTTATCTTTTAATTTTAAAGGATTTTGATTCATAGGTTCTACTTATTTCTAGGGCTGTCAGACAATACATTTTCCAATTGTACTTAATCTTGGCGATTAGTCTTCCCATTTTTTAATTCGACTATTTTGCATTAAAACCTTTTTTTCCAATGGATTTTTGTACTGTATTAGGCTTTATTATGAGGCTAATGTAGATTGAAGATTATGAAATGAGGCTTACTCAAGAGTTTCTCAGATGAAATTTGAGTAAGAAGAAGGAAATATGACCATGAGTAACTATCCTCCCTCAGTACAAAGGAATTAATTCTTTTGTTCTTCTTGTTTTCTGTGAGCGTTTCTCACCTGAATGTTGACAAAGACTCCATGGTAGGTCTCATACAGCACTTTGTTTCCCTTTGTGCTCAGTGGGAACTCAAAGGGGATCTCAGTTTTGCCTCCTGGGACTTTTCCAGCCTTGGCCACCTCGATGTTACTGCTGATCAGCTGGATGGGCTGCGAAAAGAGGCACAGAGGTTACATAATGCTTCTATATTGTTGAGCTGGGTAAATTTTTGTGGCCTCGATCCAGGTACAGATGTAATTTGCTGACTTCCTCTAAACTTGGGAAGATCTTGTAGATCAAATTGTTTCTTCTTTGTTTAAGTTACTTATTGGAAGCTGTATAGCAGTATTACTCAACCCTGCTCAACCAAAGAGCCAAACTTTTGAAAAATACCTTTGAAAGAGTCACGATTTAAGTAGTGAAGAGTAGCAAAAATGGGTTAAAGTGGCAAAAAAAAAATGAGTTAAAGTGGGAAAAATGTTCAAAAAGTGGCAACGAAGTGACAACACATGGGTGAGAAGGGGCAAACTAGGCACAAATATGCAAAAACTGGGCAAAAAATGACAAAAATTGGGAGAAAAATGAGTTACACGTGACAAAAGTGGTAAAAAAAAAAGCAGTAACAACGTTGCAAAAAATGTGTGAAAAGTGACTAAAAGGGGCAAAAAGCAGCAAGAGTGGAAAAAATGGGGAAAAGAAGTGGCATTCAATGGCAAAGGATAGCTTAAATGGGCAAGAAGTGGCAAAAAGGGGGAAAAAATGGGCAAATAGCAAAAAGCAGGATAAAAGAGACAAAAAATGGTTAAAAAGGGCAAAATTGGACAATAGAAATAAAGACTGACAATTAAAGTTATAGCTGCACAAGAGTGTAGCTTGCAATGGATAGTTTCTGCAGTCAAATTTTCCCTTTTTGAAGTTTTCTGGGTGAAAAATATTTCAAATGAAGACATAGAAGAGCCACAAATCATCACAAAAGAGCCACGTGTGGCTCAAGAGCCATGCGCTGAGTATCACTGCAGTACAGTGTTCACCGTTTTTCCTCTAAATTCTGCCCATATTACTTTTTGAATGTCATCTGTGACTGATATGTTGCTGCCAAATGTTTTCCTTTAAAAAAAAACCTCCATGTTTATAAATATATATATATATTTAATATTATTTCATTTCTGGTCAGCAGTGGGAGTTTCTTGCCCAAGGACACATCGACATGTGACTGCAGGAGCTGGGGATCGAACCCAAAACCTTCTGACTGCAGGACGACTGACTCTGGCTTGATAGGAGGGTACCAAGTCAGAATGCAGCCCATCATGTGATGATTTGAATAGTTTAAGTTTTCAGTGTTCACCTTAACAGAGTTGTAGAAAGCCTCAAAGACGCCGACACTCTTGGAGCTGAGCTGCAGGTTGACCAGGCCCTCCATGCTCAGAGAGATGCCGTGATGCTGCAGAGCCTCTTTACACACCAGCACGATGACTCCAGCCACCACTTCCTACACAGAAAACAAAACACTAGAGGTCCTGACTAATGTCTTCAGCATTAGGGCAATACATCTGAGTTTCAAACAAGATGTAGTGAAAGACAGTACTCATGTCATCATGGGGGGTAAATAGATGCCAGGTCTAATGCTTGGTTTAAAGATTGTTCAAAGTAAAAAGCACAAACAATAATATGCTTTCTGAATAAAAGGCAATGTCAGTGTCAGCTTTCGTGTACCTGCCAACCTTGGCAGTAAACTCTTAATGTGACATTTGACGATTTTGTTTTTTGCTATCACTTTGCAGAAGAAAACCATTCGATCAATCGTTGGATCAGGTGCTGTTAAAAAAGCTTTAAATGCAAATAATAATATGTTTTATTGAGCTGAACAGTTTTGGAAAATAATCTAATTGCCATTTTCCCCAATATTGCAATTGTGATTTGAAATGTGATTATTCCTTAACTTTCTTTTATTCCTAAACAAGGGCTAAACAATTCTTTGAAAGGGTCTAATTCTGATGATTTTGACTCGCATTTAAGTTGGAAATGAATTATTGCTTTGAAGGCTTTTTGTCATTCTCATATGTAATAAGAAATTACAAAAATTAAGAAGGTAGGATTTTTTTAAATGGCACCTGAATGATTGCATGATATGTTATGCATAACATCTCTGCTGCAAAGAAAAGTTTAAAACGGATATTTAGACCCAAATTTCAGCTCAAAAAATATTGCACCTTAGCGATTTAAAAATTGCAGCAGGCCATATTGTGATTTAATCTAATTTTCGATTAATTGTCCAGCCCTATTTTACTTCATATTTGTTAGCTGTATCAAAGGTGGATGATACTTGTAATAGCATTAACTTAAACTAGTCGCTAACAGTGTGCGAGTCTCTGTGTAAAGCACAAATATGCTAATACTTTTGTTGTTTTACTAAGTTTAAATATCTCGGCTCATCTAACAGCGGTAGCGGTTTTGAAAGGGTGACAGATTTAGGCGAAACACCCCTGCTAATCAGCTGCTGGTCATGTGCTCAGAGGACAGCGCCTCTTGCAAGGTATTAAGCCAACTTCGAGTCTATTTATCAATGACTTATCTATATATAATACGTATTATGAAGTCAAAAGTACACTTATCTTGCTGAGAGACGGTTAAGTTTGAGAGCTAGTTGGCAGCGGTAAAAATACTCACCCCTTCATGGTAAACTTTGTTCGCTCTTTTCAGTCTTATATCCAAAGTGACGCTCATCTCTGCTGAAGATGTATTAAGCAAACATTTGAATAACTTGTTCTAACCTGGGCTTATTAAAGCTAAATGGCACAAATAAATTGTTAAAATCTAAAACTGCCTCCTCTGGATTCAGCTTCCGCCCGTCTTCCGTGTTTACTTAAACGCCGATACGACTTCCGGTTCAGAATCTTCGGGGAAAGCGGATGCATAATCCTTCAAAATAAAAGCCTTGTCGATGAAAAAAGTGCAGTCATGTGCCCTGACCTTTATTCCCCCTCTTATTTTTGCTGCCAGCACAAATATCATAAGGGAAATGAATTAAAGAAGTGATCGTGGACAAACGTATTAGTATTAGTTTTAATTTTTTATCGCCGATTTTTTTGTTTTATTTATTATAATTATTTTTGTCATCTATCTATCTATCTATCTATCTATCTATCTATCTATCTATCATTTGGGAACAGGAGTTAGCCTCAAGGTAAGCTACAAAGATGAATGTCAATCAGTTCAGCCATGCATGCCCCAAACTGTGCCAAATCATGGAAGACTCTTGTCTAATTACCACCCAAAAGGGTGATTTACTTAGAAATTCACCCCAGTTTTTACCAACTGAAAAATGAGCAGACTAAAACAGGTTTTTCACCAGGCTGTAAACATGTTAGGTTCTGCAGTATTAAAAGAGCCAGCCTCAGGTGGACATTTAAGAAACTACATGCCAGTTTTTGCACTTCTGCGCAGCTTCATTTTCCCACACTGCTTGATAGTTGTTCACTGCCAACAGTTCTGCAGCCTTTAAATCAGTTTCTTAGTGATGCAGTTTAAATTATAGTAGTATAGTTTCAATGCTCTCTTTTTGTTGTTGACAGTATAAAGACCAGTTTTGTTTTGGATTGAAAGATTGTTTGGACCAGATACAGTCAGCAGCAGCTCCAGCTGCTGGCTGTCTCTCAGTGTTGTCACAACAGAAGCTGACAGTAGCTACACACAACTGAGACGTACGGTGGTGGCTGAACCTGTTCTGTGCTTTAAAAGACTCTAACCACTCATTTTCTTGCCGTTTTCTATTATCATTTAATCCTATTCAGACTCACCAGTGACTGCTGGCTTTCCCTGTGTAGACTGTAAAACGAAAATACACCGATTTTCTTTACAGAAACCTTTATTTAGAAAATGACCCAATTTTATTAACATTGCAGTGCTACATCATTGAGTCCCATACATAGTGTTTCATACACCATAACCCAGACCAGTTTAAAAAAGATGGAAAGCTTGTGTGTTTCAAAGAATCATATCATGTACACTCCTATTTTACCTTGGTAGAGACACAGTAAATCACTTGAAAATAGACACATTTAATTATATTAGCCTTCATAAACTCATATTTCTTATTCCTTATTAAAGGGATCCATTTACAAAAAGAAACAGTTGTTAGAGTGTGTTTCTGCTTGCCGATCTTTCAGGACTGGAGGTTAGTTTAGCTAGCTTTAGCTTAGCATACTGATAGGAGACAGTGGAAGGCAACAGGCTAGTAAAAAGTAAAATGTACACTTTTTCTTGTGTATGGCTGCTTTTAAGATGTCTCCAAACTCACTGAACATGACACATTTGTTATTTTATTGTTTTCCAACCTGCAATCATGGCAATGACCACTGTATCCGTCATGCTAAAGTAGGTTAAAAACACGTTCATATTAAATTATGGATTCAAACATCCATTTGATTTAGACAGGCACTGATTTTGACAAGTTCTTCTCAGTTTTAACAAACATACAGAACTGCAAGGACTTTAAAAAAAACAAAAAACAAAACAAAAGCTGGGGAATTCTCACTGACAGAGCTAATCTTTGCTTCATTAGCTTTGCTATCCTACTTAGTGTAATCGTGAAGTTACACCCAACAAAGCAATGCGAAAATTATCTTCATTTTAAAAAATTTTTATACCACAATTAAAAAATAAATTTTACCCCTTTACTTTCATGCTAGCTGTTTCCATCATTTCCCAGTCTGACAGCTTGTAAGCTAACTGTGACCTAGCTTTAGCATCATGTCTATCACACAGGCTCCATTTTTAGTCTTTCCAACAAAGTAAATCTTGCCACAAAATGTAAAACTGGCTTTAATTTCACGCAGTGTATTTCAAACTGGTGGATATAGCCTTAAACGTTGTGCTCTAAATTGCATCCTCTGTACTAAATATTTCATATTTTGGTCGCATATTTGTGCAAAGTGCATTCACACAGAAGAATTCAACAGTTCAGTGCACTGCTGTTGAATTCAAAACTGTCCAAGAATTGTTTGCAGAAAGATGGACACTTCGCACTGGTGTTGATTTTGACAGCCATTTTTATTTATTTCTCTTACTAGATTCCTCAAGACTCTTGTCTCCCTTCTGCAGGACTAAGTAATTTGGTTGTCACTGGTATCACATGACTGCAAAAAACCTATAGAGTTTTTCAGATATCCATTGGATTGGATGTATTTTGCATACATTTGGACAACAGCCCATGAATGGTGTTTCGGGAGGGCAGACACTTCTACAAAAATCTCAAAGGGTTATTGTGCAAGCGTTCTATCTCTAAATTTTGGGATGGGTCAATCAGAGTGAAAAGCATATGATGTAGGCGGGCACAGCCCTGTGGAGTAAACTTCCTTATATGCACTCAACAGGCAGCCATATTGTTTTTAACTGCAGTGGAGCCAGACGGTGAATCAAATTCTTGCCAAAACCAATCAGGAGAAAAGCAAAAGCATATTTTCCACCAAGACAAGCTTTCAGTGGGATTCTTTGCTCTTCTAGTAAAAAATGTTGTCCATTTCTGATAAAACTGCCGCTATAGCTACATCTGAGCTAATCGCGTCACTGGTCTCCATTGTTTACAGACTTGCAGTAAAACTAAACCAAGCTTTTAGCTATCGCCTCAGTTTACTAAAATGATGCTAACTGGTCCAGTCATTCTCAGACCAGGCACAGACGTTTCAGATTGAAGCTTTGGGAAATGGATCTTCCCGAGGACAGACATGGAATCTGGAAAATCCATACACTTTGCAAGATTAGGATCTCCAATAGTAACTGGTCATTTTTCCAAGATCCCAAGAAATAAACTGGTGTCACTGGAAAACCACCCTGTTGTCTTGAGTAAACAACTTAAAAAGTTTAGATTTCCACAAACAACAACAGAAATCACGTTATCATGAAAAACAGGGTAAAATAAAATGGATGGATCAGCATGGAAATTCCATATTTAAGAAAATGCTATTTAACAACGATAAAGCCCTCACTCAGCAATAGTTATGTATCCCAAGGTTTCCTTACTAAAATATATATTTAGAATCAGTATTAAACCAAAACATTTGGAGTGTTAAAACTCTTAATCTGTGAAATCATGGGGCCATAAATAAGACAGTAACTCTGACCAACAGGCACAGTCCTGACCTTATTTCCAACATAAGCAATGAAACATGTCTCCTCTACTCTTTCTTGTAGTCCTCCTCCAATTTGAGCTTCTCCGTGTTGTTGCTGAGGAAGGCTGGGTCGTTGCTAACTTGAACCTTGTCGAAAAAGTTGAAATCTGCAACATAGCGCCCCCCTGTGGTGCTGAACAGAACGGGCTTGAACTCGTAGCCCCAGAGGATCTCCTGGGGGACGTAGGAGGTGCGGCTCTGACACGTGGCCGCAGTCGACTCCATGGTGGCGTTCAGAGTGACGAGGAGCTCGAAGTCTCGCGTGCGGAGGTTCTCTGCGTTCAGGCCTGCCAGCGGGCTGTGCTCGTCCAGGACGTGGTAGAAGGTGAGCGGTAGGATGAGGAAGGGGCACTCGCTGCTGGAGTCCATGTTGAAGTCCACGGAGCTCTGGTGGACTTGTGTCTTCTCGCCTTCCTCTGTCACATTGGAGTGAAGGAGCTTCCCAGTCAGCTGACACTGAATCAGAAGACTCTTCCTCATGTTCGCCACCCTCACCATCAGACACAGCTTCCCCTGACGCCGGCAGATCACCGCCAGCTGGCTGAACTTGATGGTCTCAGCTCGCTTCTTGGGTCGGGCCAGTTTGGCAAGAAAAGCTCCGGTGACGAAGATCTCAGCCAGGCCGGTGATGACGAGCTGAGCCACCAGGGTGAAGATGGCGAGTGGACACTCCTCTGAGATGTAACGGTAACCATAACCAATGGTGGTCTGTGACTCCAGGGAGAAGAGGAAGGCTCCGGTGAGGGTCCCAACGTTCTGTACGCAGGGTGTGTGGTTGGTGCTCAGACCAGGCTCAAAGTCGCCGTTGCCCATGCCGATAAAGTAAAAGATGACCCCGAAGATGAACCACGTCATGACGAAGGTGGAGGCAAACAGAGTGAGCTTGTAGCGCCATTTCATGTCCACTACGGTGGTCCAGATGTCATGTAGGTACAGCTTCACCATGCCCTCCACGTTGTCGATACGTACATTATTATGGCCATCCTTGGACACAATCCTTCGCTGGACCTCTTTCTTCCTGGTCGCCATGTTTGTCTGCGCCAATTATAACGGAGAAAGACTTTGGAAGTTCTAGTATGGCATCACCAATGGAAGGACTGAAAAAGATCAAGAAATACCATTAAAGTCTATATGAAGCAATAAAAGTTTTTAAAGTTGGTTTGACAGCAGGCCAAATCACAGTAAGCCTAACAGAAAGAAAACAAAGTATAAAACATTAGCCACAAATCAGGAAAACTTAAGCAGGAATCACTACTCGAGGATAGAGTAGGCATTTACTTTGATTGACCCGCCTACTCTCCACTGTAAAAAACTGCTGTAACATGCCATCATATTGTTGCTCTATCCAATAATCTTCCTGGGAGTTTACTTCCTACTTCCTCTGAGTCTGCCACAGGATTATTTTTCACCATTTATGTCAATTAGCTTTGCACTGTTTAACAGCCTATTACTCAGTAGTATGAAGATATAGTTTGCTAGCAAAAACTAAAAAGATTGACCCACAGAATGTAATTTCTACTGCTGAGAGGCTCTCAATCAAAACTATAACACAATACAAGTAGAGACTAGACATGCTGCACCTGTCTGTGATGTTTACTTCTAGTTTTGAATTGAGAATTCTATGGGGGGGGGCACAAAACTTCAGGGGAACCATAAACCAGAAAAAAAAGATGATTTGCTTTGCCAACTTCTGCTGTGCATGGAGCAAAATGGATAGACTTGTAGTTACTGTAGGGACTATGCTATAGAGTCAACTATCCAAGTTAGGATTTTCCTGCATTGATCCCGATGATGCTCAAGTCACAGTGTTTAATTTGAAAAGATGTACAAGCTAATGACAGCATAAGGCTGTGTAAATATTGGGGTCATCTTAAGACTGAGCAAAAAGTCTAGTGCCCAAACTAGGGGAATTTTAACAGGAAGTGAAAGGAATTTCAGTCACTGATCAGTGCACCGGCACTGATCAAAAGAAAGTACCAGGAAAGGCTAAAGGTGGAGGATGGTCTGTTGTTGTGCAATCCTGATGTAAACGTATAGTTCCCACTAAATAAGAGGGAAAGGCAGATGTTTAAGGACACTTGCAGTCCAAAATATCAAAAATATATTAATGTTAAAAATGTTTAAAGATTAGACATAAATGTTTAAAAATGTAGTTGTTTTTTTTCAGTCTGAATCTTTATATAGGTGGGGGTCCATGGAATAGATAATTTCTTCTAAGGGGAGGCTCACTCTCCCACACTTCGAAACCCCTGATTTAAAGCATAGGGCTTTCTTTAGTCAGTTAAATATAGCATTAATTGTGAATATTTTCTGTGTAAAATCTATAAAAGTGTGTTTCTAACACCTACCTTACAGCAGTAGTTAAATTTCTTAATGACTAACCAAAGTTAGTTCTGTGCACAATGGGTTTGTTTTCTTTTATTGGTCATAGAGATGCATTGGATTTGAGCTAGCCTACTTCCATCTGTTTTTATAAAGAGAAATTTGTCATAAAGTTACTGTATAAGATAAAAGTAAAAAACAATAATTTTCCCTGTGCTGGAGATTAATCTTCACTATACAGGCCGATAAAAACCTCTAAAATACATTTTTAAACTTGTCAATCTAGAAAAGGCATCAAAACTTAAATTAAAATCTAATATTTTCATTTTTACCAAGCTGGTTGTAAAATAAACTGATGCCACAATAAAAACCCATTAAAGATTGTTTAATTATTAAAATACTAAAGTATAAAGGCTGTTCTTAGTTACTGTTTCAAGTTAATGGCATGCAAAAATGTTGCAACGCTCTTTTAAAGTTAATCACAGCTTTGCCCTCTCAAGGTGACTGAAGGAAACCTGACATATGTCCTCAAATCAAACACATTTTCTCATTAAGCTATTTTCCTAAATACATTAAAAGCTAAATATTCAGATATATAAAGAACGTTCTTCTCTTTTTTCTCCTCTAAAGGTTTAAAAAGGGACAAAGTTGAAAGTTAACCTTGTGGTAAACCATTAAAGGAGCCTGAAATTTAGCTTAAAATAATTATTGATAAATCAGTCAGCAGTTATAAACTCACCCCTCTCTGATCGTCCTCTCTGAATCCTCTCGTTTTTCTCACTGAATCTGAGCGCTGAAGCTGCTGGGGAACATCTAGCTCAGTGTCTTCTTTCTCCTTTTGTTGTTGCAGGTTGTGAACACTGAACTTTGGCACAGTCGTATTCAGGCGAGAGCATAAATGAGAAACAAAGCCCAGCTGTAAACTCTGATCTGCATGTAGGTCGGCTTTTATCCCCCCTGCCTGCCCCCCTTTACCTGTCCACAGGTAGGAGCGACAGCCGGGAACACCTGAAGTTTGTTGTGCTTCTTTTATGGTTGTTGTTGCTCAATACACAGTCCCACATTTACGGCCTCTATCATTGTTCTCAGAAGGGCGCTATGACACTGAGGGGACAGACATGCCAAACAAGATTGGACTATTTCATTCAAATCTTTGTGGATTTGAGGCTTAAATTCACAGGTAAAGGTGTCAAATCTACGATCACAAGGCTTTATAAGGTGTTTATGTGATATTTGGTACAGAGCTAAAATAAAAGACTAAAAGGAGTTGAATTTATGATAATAATGAGAGTATGCATGCTTGAAATTATTACCTCCGCCAAGGAGGTTATGTGATCAGGTGGGTTTGTTCGTTTGTTAGCAACATAACTCAAAAAGTCATGGACGGATTTTCATGAAATTTTCAGGAAATGTCAGAAATGGAAGTTTTTAAAGGATTCTTTACTATTGGGAGAAAGGGCTAATGGCAGAGTTCTGCGCTGTTACCACTTTACACCAGGAGATGGCGGACATGAATAACTGCAATCCCAGCAGCATTTTTGGGTGCGTTTCTATTCAAAGTTTTGGAGTTTATAGAGTTTGAAAGACGCATGCCCGGATGAGGAGAGGAGTCGGAGCATAACAGAGAGAAAGACAGCAGATTGTAGCGAGAATACTCACAATGCTGGGAGGAATAGTGGAATATTCACCCTCTGCCATGACTTTCAGTCGTCTGGTGAGACCATGGGTGCTTCCACCATGACAGTCCACACATAGCGAAGCCAAAGCTTTGCCTCACCGTGTCTCCACCCCACCGGGGAGGGAGTGAATGGCGAATTAGATTTTTGGAGTGATCCGGATCACTGTCTAGATCCAAGACTGTTTCTAAAGGATTCTTCACTATTGGGAGATAGGGCTAATGGCAGAGGTCTGCGCTCTCTGAGTGCTTTTCTAGTTAATAATTTAATGTAAATACAACCCAGTCACCTCTAAATCTTGAGGTTCTACCTAAAACGTTGAGTTCAGACATGGTCCTGAAAAGTGTTAGCACAACAATAAGCAAAAAGCAGGAAACACGTGTCAGCTGAAATTTTATTTGAGGCAAATCAATCATCTATTTTTTTTTTTTAATTTGATGTAAAGGTATGAATATTAAAAAAGCTGTTATATATTTTTAGAAACAATTCAAACAAAGCAGATGGATCGGCCAGATTTCATGTCTGTCATCAGGTAAATCCATCCTGCAAAGCTCCAATCTCTATGTGCCTGGTCTGAAAACAGATCTGACCAATCAGCATCATTTAGGGAGAATGAGATGGTATCTACGGTGGGTTTAGTTGCACTGGAAGGCGACAGCAATGGCTGCCACCGGTGTAGCATGTAGCTCAGATGTAGCTGCTCTTTGCAGATGATGTCTCGCAGCAGTGGAGAACCTACAAGTAGTGGGGGCAGGAAGTGATTTCTGCATAGAGAAATGCTACCGATAAGGCCATGTTCTGAGCCGTTTAAGACTATGCATCGGTTCAGACTGCAAAAATAAAAACATTCTTAATCCTTGAGCTATACTTTGCATCCTGAAAGTTGTGAAATTCATATGGAAGCTGCCGCGGATTGGCTTCAAGAGCTGTTGGAGTTCGCCTATTGTACGCAGACGGCTGACGTCAAACAGGGTTGGTCCAATTCTTTTTACAGTCTATGATTGAAAGCCTATATATAGCCATCCAGTGTGTTTTACAGTATAATATTTCGGCTATTTGCTCCATGACATGGATGACAAATAATGCCAATGGCAAAAATACTGTTTAAAAGTACCGTTGACACCTGTGATGCTAATTTTACAGGACACACCTGAGTTTAACATGTCCCTATGGTCACATTATTTTTAATCTTTTCTTGGGGTACCATCATGTTTGTCCAGGCCAGTTTTATTTATTTATTTATTTATTTTGGATTCTCAAGAGCAATTTCTGATTTTCACTGGTTTATTTTCATTAAATTTTTATTATTACTTTTGTCAGTTTGAAGTTATTTCAGTGACCATTGTGTTTTTTTCCCTTTCCTTAACAGAAGGGTACTGAATATTTTGTCCAAGTGTAGGTTCAAACTATGGCCACGAATCCCCCATGGTTTGACTCCAGGGCATTTGTAGAATATATAGAATTCATCTGAAAGAGCATTTTTTTCCTATTGCACACAGCCCTGTCCCAGGAATCCAAAAATATCCTGTTCTAGCTGTTGTTTACAACCTCACAGGATTAAGATATTATTTTAGCAAAGCCATAGTAAGATATGAGACTCTATCTCAACATGAGCAGCCTTGGCCTTTAAACGCTCTACGTCTGTCCAGCTCTCCGTGAAATTAACAAAAGACTGCTTCAGTGAGGTGACGCTAGTCCTCGTGTCTGACACCTACCCTGGCAGAGGTGACAGGTAGATTAGGTAACTATAAAGAAGAGAATGCTACTCTTCAACTGATCAGATTTGAAGTGTCACTTCACATGACTCACAAAGTGCATGAGTCATAAATAATTAATGAATGAACCATTACTGCACAGCATGTACTCAATGTCTTTAAATCTTGACTGCTGTGGTTCACTTTTATGACCTTGAATGATTCCTCAGCTTTGTTATTAACTTCATTGTTATTACCCACATTCCTGTGTCTGTGTAACTGAAGTATGGGATCAATAACTCATGAATCACTCTTCGTCACTCTGCAGATTAAATGACATGACTCTGCTGCAGCTGACGACAGAAAGGTTTAAACCTGATTCAGATTCTCACTTCAGAAATACATCAACATCAACAAAAACTACACCTGAACCAATAAAATGTCTGTACATGCACTCTTGTAGCGCAAATGAAGGTGTGTAAAAATCCTGATTGTTCTGTTCTTTACAGAAAGATCATAAAGTCACACACTGTACAGCAATATTGGTTTGTAGGGAACAATTTAGTTTTTTAGATTGTCAGGAGTCTCTCATGCCTTAAAAAAAATAAAAGCAAAAAATAAAAAATAAATCCAAACTTAAAATGACGATGATGGCATATTTACAGGACCTTTAAGTAAATCTCTGCCAGACTGAAAGCCTCTTTAGTCAAACTCACTTTAATAATGAAATAGACTGTAACACTCTTTATTATATCAGAATTTGAACTCCCTCAGAAGCATCTCTCTCTGTTGTCTGTTATTTAACCTAATCACATGTTTGAACATCAGTAAGGACCAGTGAGGATCATGTCTTTGTCAGTTTAACTCTGGTTTAAATGTTTTAAGAGGGTGAAAATCTCCAAAGTGGTCTACTCAAAAAGGAAGGACTCTAACACCACCTAGTGGACTAACATAACAACACTGAAATTTATCATTATTGCATGGTGTTTCTCCTTTCACTGAAAAAACATCACTAGTGACCAAGGATGCCCACAAGGGGAGAGCTTTCTCTGGCCCAGACTAACTGGGGGCTCATGGAGGTCAGCAAAATCATGGATCATATTAAAGTTAAGCTGTGATAACCATGTTTTATTCTTTACCTGAATAATAACTGCTCGAATCAAAGCAACAAAAAATGAGTTTATATATTTATGCTTTGGTACAAAAATGCCTTGAGAATATAAACCTCCTTAAACAGAATGCTTACAATCTGGATGGGCACGCTGAACAAAAAATAATGTCAGACTTCATAATGTGCAAAAACACGCTAGAAAATAAAGTAGAAGAAACTGAGCCAAGTTTAAAAATGAGTAAAAATGGGTTACATGTGGCTAATGACTTCTAAAAAGGTGACTAAATTGGGCAAGTGATAACTTTATTGTGGCTAAAGAGGTAGCAAACATGTGCCACAATTGGCAAAAAGTGGCAAAAGGACATAAACAATTACATGGGGCTAATGACTTCTAAAAAGTGGCAAAAATGGGCAAAGAGCAGCAAATATTGGTTAGAAGAGGCAAAAAGAAGTAGCAACTATGGGCCACAATTGGTGAAAAAGTGATACAAATGGGTAAAAATGGCATTAATGAGTTAAAAGTGGCAAAAAGAAGTGGAAAAGATCGGGAATAGGTGGCAAAAATGGGTTAAATGTGGGAAAATGGGCAGATAGCAGCAAAAGTTGGTTAGAAGTGGCAAACAGAATAACCAACTCTGGGCCACAATTTGCAAAAAAAGTGACAAAAATGGGTAAAAATGGCATTAATGAGTTAAAAATGGCAAGAGGAAGTGGTAAATATTGGAAAAAGAGGGTAAAAATTGGGTTCCCAAATAGTCTCAAAAAGTTGCACAAATGGCTTAAGTGCCAAAAATGTGGAAAAATTGGTTTAAACTCCAAAAATGGGTTTTCTGTGGCAGAAATCGTTTAAACTGGTAAAAATGGGCATCTCAAATAGTGAAATTAGGTCAAAACTGGCAAAAAAAAGGGGCATAAAAATTGGTGGAAAGGGGTTAACAGTGGCAACTATAGGTGAAAGGTGTTGTACAAATTTGTTTAAAGGTAGCAAACACAGCCAGAAAAAGTAGAGGAAAGAGTTTAAAAGTTACTAAAACGACTTAAAAGTAGAAGAAATAGGGGCACAGATGGCCGAGCGGTTTAAGGCTCGACCCTTGAGTGCAGGCGGCGTGGGTTCAATACAGCCTGTTGCCCTTTCCCACATGTCTCTCCCCAACTCTCTTGTCCCTGTTTCTATCCAGTCTGCCTCTTTCAATAAAAGTTTAAAAATAAATCTTTAGAAGAAAGGGTGGTGGCAAAATGTGTTGAAATTGGAAAATACTGGTGGGAAAAGATGATGAAAATGTGTTAGAATTTAGCAACATTGGTGTAAAGTGGCAAAAAATGCATGCATATTGTGCAAAACTGATGAAAGGTAGCAAATAGTAGGGGCAACATTGGGCAGTAAATAATTTCAACCTTAAAACCCAGTTATAGTTTGGCACTTCTCAGCTCCAAAATGGAGTAACTGTTAGCTAGGATGCTAGCACTAATGCTACTCATCTAACACACATGCACTATCATCAATAAATCACAACTGGAATGTAACTGTTGTGTTTTTCTCTCATGGATCTACACTCAGTACCACATAGGGACAAAGTAAAAACAGAAAAAATGAATTTAATGACTGTATTATCAAGCTGCTACATAAAAAAATCTCAAAATTCTAAATAATAATGACTGACAAAGAATTTCCAATAGATATTTTTATTTACAAAGAAAACATGATGATGTTGCCCTTCACTGCCCTGTATTTCAGGAAAAAGCTGTAATGTGTGCTGTTATACTGTAACACACATCCAGATAGACAGGCAAGATAGGAGACACTTCAGCATAGAGGCATCCAGTCTGCATTCACACATGACATACAAAAGTTTCAAATATTTATGATTCATAGTAAATGGTGTTACACGAAGTCTTCACGAGAAAAGCGACAGACATGGTTGAATTGAGAACAGACTAGAGAAGCTCACATACTGCTCGATTAAACGCCTCCGCAGCACAGCTGTCCAATCACAGTGTGAAGTCGGTGTGAAAATCAGAGCTTCTTCTCCCCCAAAGTTACACAAAGTGTTGAACACAGATGCAGAGTGGCACTCCTGAAGAAGCAAACAGACAGCCTAAAGCTCTGTAATAATGCCCATCACAGCGCGGTAAACATAAAGTGTCAAAACAAAGATGATTTCATCATCCTAAAGCAGGAAATATGGCACTGATGAATGAGTTATTCACTGTGATGATTGTGCTTAATAGGATTTGATATGCTAGGAGCATAAACTGAATATTAAGATGGACAGAAGGCAGCCGTCTTGGAGTGAAGACAAAATATTTAGCACTCCCCCTACTGGTTGGCTGGAGTATAAGTAATAAATAGGTCCTCCATGTTAACAGATGGAAGACAGAACACTTTATATAACTACAGAATAAAAATACATCTAATTAAACTTTCATTACCAGATTCTGTCTCAATGATGCTGATTTATGGAAAAGTGTTTGTTCTTAGAAAGACTTTGGTTTGAATTTGTTATTCACTGCTAAACCAGCCGATTCAAAGGGATATTTTGGTGTTTTTGATGTGGGGTTGTGCACGATTCTTGGAAACAGTAATGGCAGTGGCCTCCAGAGATTTCAGTGAGCGTTTCCCCTTTAAGGGTTAGAAAAATGAGAAACGTTTAATTTTTCACCCAGAAAGGTTATTTTGGCTTCACTTTTTGCATTGAAGCAGACAAAGACGTCCCATCCATATTAATATACAGTTAATTTATTGGAACCATGAATGTCTACAGCACATCATGGTCCAACCACTACTTTCACACTTGTCATGGAGGAAAATGTGGGTCAAGGCCAGACTTTGATAAGATAAGGTCTGAAGAGGTCTGCGGTTCATCAGCTGACCTGAGTCTGCAAAAGAGGATGTTAATAAATAAGGTCAGGTCCAGGAAGGGGTCTTTCTGACTCTAAAGGTTAAAGTTCACTGTTGTGGAGGGTTAGCAGTGCTGGCCTTCAGGATGCCTCGTAGCACCTTGTAGTTGTTGAGCGGCTGGTTCTCTTTGGGGGGGTAACAGGGGCCTCGATCTGTCACGTATGAGTAAGGAAACCGCAGCACCCAAAGACCGTCAGGCGGCAAAACTATATCGGTCTGCTCCGGGTGGAAAATTGGGCACGGCGGGGGACCAGGCTGAACCTGAAGAAACACAGGAAAGAGCACAACATGGCAGTGGTTAATGTCAGATAGGAATGATAAGCTAAAAGGCTTCAGAAATCTTCAGCAAGAGAGCTCATATTTCACTTTGTAGAAATGTGTTTCACTAATTTAGGAGTTTGTTAGCTAAGTTTTACTTACCCAGCCTCCTGCTGTTATTACATTTCTATACATTTGGCTAAACTGCACAAACGCCAAATCAGTGACAGGCTACCACGTTACTTTTATTTTGAAACAAACTAAAAAAGATAAGCAATAACAGGATTTATCACATACAGTATTATATAAGAAAACGACACTTGTAAGCTTCCAAACTGTCCTCAGAATCAAGAAAATGTGAGAACTTGTAAAAACAGCATCACTGTCTAGGACAAATTTCCACACCTGCGCCAACGTATCTGTTACCTGAGCTGTTTACCTAAATTAATACCTTAACTACACAGCTGAAAAGGGAAAGAACGACAAATAAACCTACTAAAATTGAAGATGAATTCATTGAAGTTTGTTTTGGTTTGAGCTCAATAATCAACAGTCTTCCATGATGAGTCCATCATTTATCTAACAACTCAAGATTCTGGATTTGATGGTGTTTTGTAACTCAAACTCCACATCAGTAGATCAAACAGCCTCCTACATGCAAAATATAATGTCAGAACACTCCAATTTTAGTGTTCAAGAGTCCAGATAGTCATGAACAAGTCAAAAATGTTCTACTTTTTATGTCAGGCAAAAGAAAATACCAAGATATTTTAAAACTATTTTTCTTACTTGTCAACAACCCCTGAAGTGATTTGAGAGGAAACTTTTGGTTTTTAAAGGGGACATATTTTACCCTTTAAGACAAGTTTATATTGGTCTCAGAAGTCCCCAAAACATGCCTGTGAAGTATGTTGTTAAAAAACGCTCTAGTATTGGATTTTTGTACATCTTAAAGCCCCTCTGTAGCAGCCCTGCTCAGAACAAGCTGTTTCTGTCTGTGGCTTTAAATGTTACTGAGCTGTCTGACTCCGCCCCTGGCCACACCCCTCCCAGGAAATGGATGTTGCTTAATGGATGTGGCTCTCCTGGTATTCCTCTCAGCTGACAGCTTATAGAAGGATCAGGAGAGGAGGGCGGAACTTTCCTCCAAGTGGGGCGGGCCAACCGAACATGGGGGCGGGGCTTACCCCCCACATGACAACATGAGGGGAGAATCTGAGAACGGCTTGCTTCAGTACACATTTTCTTAAAGGTGGAGAAAGAGAGGTGGGAGGGAATGGATTTTTCTGGTTCACATATTTTTGTTAGAAAATCCTGACAAAGTAATTTTTGCAGGTTTTTAAACACCAGAAGACAGTTATGTAGCTGAACAATGAGCTATGTGGTAAACCATGCGCTCCCCTGACAGTTATCTGTATGGATCAGCATGCTTGGTTAGGAGGGTCACAGCTTCATTTTTAATCACAAAGAGCTCTGTTGCCAATGATGCTAAAAAGGATATTCATATATAAACATGGTGCCGTATTCTGTTATCCTACAGCTGCCAATACCTGCTGCTTGTGCACCATAATGAGTTTGTTTATTCACAATCTATGCATAGAGATAATTTATTTAAATATATGTGTATTCTGTGCTAAAAACATAATTAAAATGGTATTTGAAATGGATCTTTGACACACATTTCACCTCACAGACACTCCACCTCCTGCAATTCCAATAAAGTTTTGATTAATCGTTCACTTCTAGTGTAAATAAAGTTGGCACAGTGAATTGTAGTGAATACTCTACTCTTTGGTTACCTGTGGATTGAGGGTGATCTCCAGCGGGGCGTCAGGCACAACGATGTAAAGGCGAACAAGCTGAGCAAAGTGCGGCTTCAGACCGCGGCCCTGTGAAGGAGAGGGGATGTAGAGCGGCATGTCCGTGTTTAGCACCCTGGTTGCGGGATCTTTGGTGCCCCCTGGTCCCATAACCTTGACTATCTTATCAGGCCCACAGCTGATGAAGCGTCTCCCTCTGCTGTCCTCGTACTCAAATCCTACAAAGACTCGAGCCATATCATCCCTCCTGCGACTCCTGCCCAGACCCCCAGTGCTCCCTCTCTTTCCCACCAGGGTCTTATTAGGAGCCGGCCATGAGGAGGTGCTCCCATCTAAAGACTCCGACAGTCCTGTGTCCTCCTCTGACCGGGAGCGGATCACTATATCCCACGGTAAGAGGAAGGAGGAGCCAGGGAGGTAGCCCGGCTGCTCTAGACCTGTGTGGCAGTTATAGGACTTTCCTGAGCCGAGTTTGACCAGAGACCAGCTGGAGAACTTTGGCAGCAGACCTTTAGGGCACCCAGAGTGCATCATACCCGGGAGGTACTCAACAGTGGACGGCTGGCGGTCCACAAGGCTCGGCCTCTTCTGCTGGACTTGGGTTTCACCTCCCTCTCCTTCTCCGTATGGCCCCAAGCTGTCAGTGGACTGACCCAGACTGAGAGCCAGGCTGAGGCTGGGGTCTCCTGGTGTGTGGCTTTGAGCGGTGCTTGGCTCTTTTAGCCTCTCTGTGTCACCGGAGGCCTCACACGGGAGTCTCTGGTTGGAGGCTGGAGCCGGGTCTGGAGTGCTCGGCTGGAACACGGGAAAGTCAATGCGCTCCAGTTTCCCACAGCATTTCTCCTCCAGCATCTGAAGAGGAGCAGTGTTAACAGAAATCAGTGACAAATACATGAGAGAATCAAGTAACAAACAGTGGTGTTGATGAATTTGGCCAAAGGAGGCCCAGGAGGTCACATTAACACTCATTAAAGAAGCCAGTTCTATAGCAGAAATATACAGACTTATAGCCTGGTTCAAAAAGTTAATGTGGTCCAAGCAGTTTAACAAATGAATAAAGTTGAATTTAAGGTACTTCTCAAAAAAATCGAGCCGAGAACCAAAAATGTCGACAAGCCAAGCCGCATCAGATTGATGCTCTAAGAGCTGATCAGGGGATATCTGAACAGCAGTGGAGACAGATACTCTGCTGTGTTTCCTCAGTGGAGACAGGAGTGTTTTCTGACCTGGTAGAAGTCATAGTTGGCAGATTGGATGTCAAACGGATCCTCCCGAGGAGCCTGTTTCCTGCCACAGTTACAGGAGCTGGTGGAGCGCCCCCTACTGTTGTGGTTCAGGACGGGTGGGTTTCGATCCATGTCTGGCTTCTCTCCTGCAGAAATAAATAAAAAATTTCAAGTTTAATCTTGTGCTCCTCTGTTTACAACTGCAAACCGTGTATATTTTTCATCTTGGTTTAATTCTGAAGTCTATGAACCTTGGTGCTTTCAGGGGAACCAGCCTGCATAAGAGAGGGAGCACTGTCTAAATTGGACAGATTATTTGGCAGTTCTAATCCCAGACAGAGCACAATGAGTATCCAGTGTAGGCCCTTGTAAAAGGTCCCAGATGTAAGTTTCTTTGGATACAAGCGTCTGCTAAATGACACTGTAACATTACAGTTCTTAAATGTTCCTTATATGTGGGTGCAATTTAGACAGCTGCATGGGATTTTGGTCATTTAAAAATGGTTCAGTAAACTTTAACTAGTATTATGTGGAGATTTAAAACTCTCATTAATGATAGTATAAGCTTTTTTTTTTTTTTTAATTTATTTTTGTGCCTTTATTGGACAGAGGAGGACAGTGGATAGTGTCGGAAACAGGGTCAAGAGTTGGGGAGAGACATGCGATAAAGGGCCTCAGGCTGGATTCGAACCCGGGCCGCCCACGTACATGGGGAGCTCCTTTAACCACTAGGCCACTTGCTCCCCCTGTATAAACTTTTTAACTGAGCTTTATATCAGATACAGAAGAGAAGAACAAATAATGAAGGACCAAACCTGGCTGAGGCAGCAGGTGGAACTTGTGAACACAGTGTTGGTCGGTCAGACTTCTCTCCTCACACAGCTGGTGTCCGTTGCTCCAGAACTTGTAGCAATCCTCGTGAAGCTGCATTGCATATCGCTGAAAAGCCACACCTCGTGCATGCTGACTGTACACCCGCAGCGCCTGTGCAAGCTGGTTTTTGTGCACAGTGGTTGTGTAGTTATGAGGAAGGTTGGACTGGTAAGCGCTGTGAGCCAGAGGCAGAGCTTTCTGACATCTATTCTCAGAGAACTTTGTGTCAGCATCCAGAAAACCCTCTAAAACCTTCAGCTGGCTTTGCACTTTGGTAGCCAGATCAGCTATTTCTTCTTCTGTGTTATTAATTAGGACTTGGTGGAGTCTGGAGGCTACCTGGACCCATTTAGAGTATGTTGGCAGTTCAAAGTGTGAAGGTTGGGGGTTTCTGCCTACACTATCATCAAAACCTTTCTTGGTGAGGACTAACTCTACGTGCTGCCAGAGAAACTCCTTCAATGTACAGTCCAACAGCTGACTGCCCATGGAGCCGCTGCCTGATTCACCCCCAAAGCTGGGCTGCCGAGTTGAGCGTCGCATCTGCTGGTAACGCCTCGGCCCTGACAAAACAGCAGTGGACTCTTGGTCAACCAAGATGCAGTTGGATCGTAGCTGACCAATTAAGGTACCCACAGGGTCCTCATCCATGGCAGGGATCACGTACACAAACGCCTGGTTGGCCGGCACGGTGAACAAACAGTTGCTGCTCTGGTTGGTGAGGACTCGGCTTTTACGGAAGATGCGATAAATCTGGTCCTCCAGTGCATGCTGCAGCCTCCTCCTGGGAGAATGCTTCTTGGGTTTGTCAGGGTTCCCTGCTGAGTCTGAGCCGTTTGATGAGACCTTTGGTATAACAAACAAAAGGGACTGATTTGAAGCAAACACATAATACTTGTGCCCTAAAAGAATAAGTGCTAAGTAAAGAAATCCCTAAATCCACTTAACCCTTAATATTCAACCCCACAAATCAACTGATGAATGATGGGCAGCAAGAAGCCAGCACTTTGCCCCAGAATTCCCCAGAGAACAGTGATCTCCGGCATCCCAGAGCTAACCTCCTCCATGCCTGCTCTCAGCGTCCACTCTGCTAACACTGAGAAATACCTTACTTTGCCTACTCTACAAGGCCATCACAGCTCTAACAGCAGTGCCTACTTTTTAAAGATGTGTTTGTGCCATCAAATTCAAAATGAGCTTATATATTTCATGAAATGGTAAAATGTCTCATTTTCAACATCTGTTATGTTTATAATATTCTATTGTCAATAAAATTGGGTTTATGAGATTTAAAAATCATTGCATTCTGGTTTTATTTACATTTACCCAGCAACCCAACTTTCTGGGGGGAATTGGGCTCTTAAGAAAGAAAATGTAAATCTGCCGCTACTATACCATATATACTACCATAGACACCTTTATGGTATTAATAGAGATGCAGGTCATCCTCATTTGTATCACTATTCTGAAATATTTTTGATAGATAGGGGAAATTTTCCAGAATTTAAAATGAAATTTGGAGAAAAAAGTTAATTTTCAGGAATGTGTGTGGCATTTAGGGATATTTTTATTGGATTGTTTATGTAAAGTTCCACCGTAACATTTGGGGCATAACTCAAGAAATATTGGGGTACTTTTTAAAAAGTTAATTAATAAAGAAAATCAGTAACAAAAATGTTCAAGAAATTCAGAACCTGTAGTGGAAATTTTGTTAAAGCTTTGTAGTCCACCTGCAAACTTTTGTCGACATTATTTTTGTTTTTTTAAAAACTGAATTCAAGTCTTCTTTATTCAAATTATCAGGTCCTACTTATCCCAAATAAGTGGGAGAAACTTGAGTTCAGCTGATGATTTTTGGACCCTTGGGTGTCTGTGGCTCCAAGGCAGCGGGAAAACAAGTTAATGAAAGACCAGACCTTCAGAGTGCCGTTCATCTGGAAGACGAAGAGCAGCCTAGGAGGGCAGGGCCGACAGTTCACCTTCCACTCTTTGGACACCGGACAGTCTTTGATGGCAGCTCGGATCAGAGGCAGGGCTTTCTGTCGGAGGGCATCCAGGGCCCTGAAGAGCCGGTCATAAGTCACATCGAAGGTCTGGTTGGGGTTAACGAGCAGGAGGACGTGGCACACGGAGAACATGTAGAGCAGGTGGAGGCAGTGCTGTCGCTCCAGGCCTTTCCAGAATTCGTGGGCGTCGGAGTGTCCGGCCCCGGTGCTCAGAGCCTGACAGGCCCGGAGGAGCTGCTGGCTGTCACAGACTGAGGAGAGCAGCAGGTACAGCACCCGGCTCTCCTGCTGGTAGAAAGCCTGGATGTGGCTGTCCGGGGTGCCGCCGTCCTCGGCTCCGCTGAACAGGGAGAAGATGTGTTTGTCCGCCAGGTTGTTCACCAGAGACTCCTTCAGAGGTCCGGGCTGCATGGCGCCTTTACCGAAAATACCCACGATACACAGACCGTCCTCCCGGTACGCAGCGTCCTCTGTGAAGTCTGACTGAAGGAGGGTCCCTATACTGACAGGGAAAGCCATGTTTGCTTCCTTCATGTTGAAAAAAGAGCGGATGAAAACAACGACGCACTCGTTTCCGGGAGCGCTTCCGGGTTCGCGAGCTAAAACGTCCGCGTCGGTGCAATAGTCGCCATTTGGTTCCCCTGAATTTAATAAATTAATTATAAAACTACCTCGATTAAATTAATACACATTACCATATAAATAGGTCAAGGCTGTTTAATCAAGTTAGTGTGAGAATGCAGTTATAAGCTTAGTAGATAGAAGTAAAGGTGAAAGGAAACGCTACAGAGAAGAGATAAACTATATTTTTGCTGATATCTGATTTGTCAATATTTCAAACTTTATTAAAAATGTCTGTTACTCTATGTAAGACACAGTTTGCCCTGTTATAGAATTAAGCTCTTCCTATTTTTTTTAGAAAACAGGAAAAAATGAAATAAAATAACACTAAAGACAACACATTAAAAATGACATTTCACTGTCTTTATGATTGGTGCATTCACAGGTTTAAATCAGTGATCACATCTTGTTTTTCCTTGAGCTATGATTTCAGTTTACTTTTAAAAACACTGAGGTTTGTGCAGTCTGCAGATATGGGTAGGAATTGAGTTTCACTTTTCTGCTGCTCAGACTGAAAATGCAGATTATCCAAACACAGTTTTCCTAAGTTTAGCCGAACATTCTCCTCCTGCTGATGCCCTGGCTCCCTAAGATTGTTCTTGCAGAGTATCACTCATTGTTTAAGTGGTGGTGGGGCCTGATCATGAATTAATTTATACATCTGACACATATCTGCATAATAAAGAAAATTGTCAAAGGTCATTACGTTATGTTTCTTAATGATGTTACAGGAGTGGTTGCTCCTTGTTTTTTTATCAAGAGTTTTCAGTGATCGTTTGTAGAGGATGTATGATGGGTTTAGAGTGGTTGCTCCAGCCTGGGACCAGCTTATGACACAATAAGATCAGTGGGTAAAAATCATTGAGTGCATGCATAGTTCAGCAGCAGCTAAAGGTAACTGATGCCTGACGTGTCTGAAGCTCATACGGCTAGTTCTTACATTTCTGCAGACATTTTTTACATGTTTCTTACTATTTAGATCGGAGTTTATTGTCATGCCCAGAAACTTGAACTGTTCAGCAATTTGTGTTACCTCTCCTTTACAGCCACATCAGGTGGAGGTGTATTATTTCTCCAAACAGAAAATACATACCTACATTCTTGCTCATGTCTTACTCACGTCTTATTTTGCTCATAAGACGTTAGTTAGCAAATCTGAGACCTTGTTTAATGCAGCAGAGAGTTTGGATGCAGTTTGTTCTCTTGTTTTGGCATGGGTGTAGATAACTGTGTCATCTGCGTATTTGGATCTGTACCTCTGGACAGATCAGGGGCTGATCACTAATGTTTCCTGAAACCAAACTGGTTAGGATGCAAAGGAAAATAATTGGTGTTAAAATAAGCTATCAGCTGCTCACAAATGACTCTCACTGTGACTTTGGAGATTATCAGGGGAGAAAATGTATGGGTCTGTAGTTTGCTACTTTGGTCTTATAACCTGCTTTAAAGGGACATATCTTACCCTTTTAAGACTATTTTATGTTGGTCTCAGAGGTCCCCAAAACATGCCTGTGAAGTCACTAAAGTATTGGATTTTTGCATGTCTGAAAACCCCTCTGTTTCAGCCCTGCTCAGAATGAACTATTCTGTGTCTGTGGCTTTAAATGTTACTTAGCTGTCTGACTCCGCCCCCTGACTCCGCCCCTCTCAGGAAATGGATGTGGCTCTCCTGATCCTCCTCTCAGCTGTGGCTCATGAGGAGACGGTGGAAATTTTTTCCCAAGCGGGGAGGGACAACTGAACCTGGGGGTGGTGCTTATTCCCAACATGACATCATGAGAGGAAAATCTGAAAATCTGAAAACGGCTTGACAAGTCATTGACAACTCTACTATGAAGACGGTGAAAGTTCCTTCTGTCATGAGCTAGTCCTGATTTAAGTGGGTTTTTAAGGAATGATCCCTGTGTTTCATTAAACTCAACAGATGTTCAGTTATCCGAGGCAAATTCTGTTATTTTTCTGAGAACATTTTATGTTTTTACTAAATTCATCTGTATTTATTGTACTTTATTGATTTTGGGCATAAAACATTTTGACTGGATCATCTGAGGACAGGATATCATTCCAAGTTTCTTTCAAATTCACTGACAAGTCTCTTAGGAATAATTTTTTTATCGTATTTTTACTTTCTTGCCGGTACATGAACCTGCGTTTTGCTAGTTTCCTTTCTATCATCATCTTGTTTTTCTTTCTGCTGAATATGAAATCATTGACTGTGAGTGATGGCAGCTGAGTGTGTTTGAAGTTTTACTCCAGCAGAGGTGGCCACTGCTAATAAATGCACAAAGAAGAGTACATTTTTACTATTTTGAGTACAATATTTTCAAAAGTTAAAGATATCTTATTTGATTCAGCTGTTAACTGATGCCAGCATTAAAATTTATCAGACACAACAGATAAACACTTGCTACTGATTTCTGTTCATGCCACATCATGTCCAGGTAGCCTAACTTTGTCAACAGGGCCATTATCATACAATACAGATGTTGAACTGCTGCATTGATGCATCCTGCATTCCACTATAAACTACTGTCTGACTTTGAGAATAATTAGATAGGATTTTTATTAAGTTGAACTGTATCAATTTTGCCCAGGATGTATAAATTTGTTGGAATTATGAATTTTAAATCTACATCTATATTTAAGATGGCTTGAAAATAGTGTTTGAAACTGATAAGGAAAGATATTCTACGTGATTGTCTCCAGACCCTCCAAAGTTTTAACCTGACATGCCAGATGGATGTGGTAAACCTCCCACAGACAGTGTTTGGGAAAGGGCAGAGCCTTTGAAAAAACCTCAGAGGGTGATTGGATGAATGTTCTGTCTGTCACATCTTTATGGGCCAATCAGAGCAACAAAACACGAGACGCAGCCCTGACCGAGGAGAGAACTGCATAACGCAATCCATGGCGGCTGTAGACATGTCAGTACATGTCTTTTGTCATTTTTGAAAAGAAAACAACTCACTGCTGTTCTTTTTCTTCTTTTAACAAAGAAATGTCGTCAAGTTCTGATTTAAACTTACGATTTAGCAGCATCTATGCTAATGTCTACTGCCATAATTGCACCGGTCTCTTGTCGGTGCTTACATACATCACGACTCCGCCATGCCCAAAACTACTGCCCCTCGACACTGATTGGTCCTGTCACTTTCTAACTGGTCCCAAACGGTTCAGATGGTGGTAGTGATGGGAATTTCTAACCTTGCAAAGCAGATGGATACACCTGTTTTCTTATTTTTCACTGGCAAATCCATCTTGCAAAGCTCCTGTCTGAACCGTTTGGGTCCAGGAGGAAAGTGACAGGACCAATCAGTGACGACTGGCAGCACTCTCAGGTGCGGCAGAGTCGTGACGTAAACAAGCAGCAGCAAGAGGCCGGTGCAATTATGGCAGATGATATGAGCGTGGATGCTGCTAAAGCACCAGTTTTATCAGAACTTGATGACATTTCTTCGTTAAAAGAAGAACAGACAACAGCAGTGAGTTGTTTTTTTTCAAAAATGACAAAAGTCATGTACTGACATGTCTATAGTCGCCATGGTTTCGCGTTATGCAGTTCTCTAGGGATTTACTCCTAAGGAGCGGCTACGTCCCGTGTTTTGTTGCTCTGATTGGCCCGTGAAGATGTGACAGACAGAACGTTCATCTGATCACACTCAGGGTTTTTTTCAAATCTTCTGCCCTTTCCCAAATGCTTCTGGAGTGTCAGGTTAGGGGATTTCAGCTCTTTTCAGGGATCCAGCTCATTTGGCTCGGCTCAGCAAAAACAGCCAGCTCTTCATTTAGGTCCTAGTTTCGCTCCATTTGATCTGCCAATTTTAGCAATTTTTATAACACATGATTGATATTTGGGCAGGTATTTTACCCCAACTAGGCTCAATTTTTAAGTTGATGAAATTATTGTGTTATTTTTCAAAATCTACTGTCCCCCCAAAACACCTTGTGGGTCAGATGGAATCTGCTCACTGGCTGGGATTAATGACACACCTGACAGAAAACATTAATGCTCCACCATCAAACATGAGTCCTAAATGCTTGGTGTGCTTGTGGTAGGGCATAAAAGATCATCCTTACTAATCAATCAAATAACAGTCAGACACACACAATCTATATACAAATGATAATACTAATACTAATACTGATAATAATGATTATAATAATAGTTCTAAAAATATAAAATGTCTCTCTAACGGGATCCGGCTCTTATTGTTCACATAAAAGAGCCAGCTCTTTGAACTGGCTCATTCACCAACAACCCATCTTTAGATGGGAACTTTGCAAGATGGATTTGTCAGTGAGAAACACAGAAACGAGCGCATCCATCTGCTTTGCAAGGTAACAAAAGTTTGGGAAAGCCCCAGATATTTAACTCTTTGGGCTCCACCCCAGGTACATCATAACAGCTTGATTTCTAATAGAATTCATTATCAATTTTAGATTTTAGATTCTTCTTTCAAGAGGAAATTCAACTCCTCCACTGTTGCTGCACCTACTATATAGCTACACTAAGGTTTAAACAGATCCAGTGGACATGCACTGATGGAGGGGATGTCAGTGAGGCAGTGCTGTTCACAAAGATTGTGGGGTTGGTTCCTTGCTCAAGGACATGTTGGCAGTACTCAGGAAGAACACTCTGCACTTTGCACAAGTTCAAATTTAACAATTTATCTGTTTCTTATCACTCTAGACCCCGGGAGCCTTCTTACACAAAGAATAAAACACACTGTGAATCAGGATTCAAACAGCCTATCAGTTTTTAGGAGAAAAGAGAGAAGACAAGGTAAAAGAATAACATGTGATACATGAGGACAGAGTCATCTCAAACCCCTCACTATAGCGTGAACAAAAAACTTCTTTTGTCAAGTAATCTTCATTTTTTTTTAAACCTTTTCTGAGATGGTCAAATACAAACTGAAGCCACTATAACCACAGCATGTTTTCAGTGTATATTCTCAGGGGGTCTTTAAATAAACTAACAGCTAAAACAGACCCACATGTCTTAGAAGGTGCAAATATAGCTATATCTGTACATGCTAAGCGACAAACTGAAAAATAACAGCAGCACACTTCAGCACGTCTTTGTGCATTCGATGTGACCATTCATGCAATCATTCTTCTTCATCAGTTATTCAAGACTTTCAATGCTGCAGCCAAAAGCCTTTGAGACAGGTCACATGATCACTTACTATATATATCACCCTGAGATAATGAAGGCTGCTCATTTGTTAAAATTCAGAGCATACATGGAGGAAACACACTGGCTCGCCACTGCAGCAGTTTCACATGAATGCACTGTAGTTTTCACTAAGACAGCCGTGCTAAATACATATATAAAGGATAATTGGATGTTAGTAATGTGCAGAATTAAATAGCTCCTTAAACTGTAAAAAAGTATTAAAGGCATGCACAATTTGAGGTTTTCACACAGCCATTAGTCACGAGACACCTGATTGAAAATCTAATTTTGTGCATAACAGAAAATCTAGTCAGTTAATTTGGGCGCATAGATTGTAAATATGTTTCATAAAAATGGTAGCAGTTCAAAAATATTTTTTATGAACAGGGATGTTCTCTGAACTGGAACTATTGTGGCCAAAAATGATGTTCAAACACCTTCTGAAGGTCCTGTTTCTGCAGAAAATACAGCAACTAGCAGGTTTTTAGAACAAATGTTTAAAATTTCTTTAAAAATTCAACAAATTTTTCAGTGAAACTTTATCATAAAGCCTAAACATTCCATGACAGTTCTTAAATATTTCATAGCCAATACCTAAAAATTTCAAAGCAAATGCACTGAAAATTTCTGATTAAATTCTTTGAAATGTACAAATACATTCCATATATACTCCAAAATGACATTGAGATGAGATATTCCCCCATCACCCAAATTCCCTGAAATTTCCACTGAATTCTGAAAATTTTAAAGAACCCTCCTCCCCAAATATGTACAAAAAAACCCGCAAAGGACAACTCGCAAACACAAATTCCCCCTGAAAATATCCAAACAAATCTGCTCAAATTTACATGAAAATTCACCAAAATCCTACAGCCAAAACCTTCCATTAAAAAAGTTCCTCAAAATTTCCATGACAATTTCTGAAAATTCAAGGAAATTCCCAGAGACTTGAAAGACAGGCAGCTGGTTAGGTCAGTGGTTTACATTGCTGGCTGTGGTATGGGAGGTTGGAGGTTCATGAGTGTCCAGTTGCCTTTGGGCAAGGTCCTTAAAGCCAGGAACACCAGTCCCAGATGTAAGTCACTTTGGATAAAAGCGTCTGCTAAAGGACATTGTAGAGTGTTAAGAAAACTCTACCAAAACACACGAAAAATTTCCCCAATCATAATAATCCCCAAAATGTCCAAATTTCCATGAAAATATCTAGAAAGTTCAAGCCCCTACCCCTACCTCAACTATTCAAAGTGAAGGACCAAAAGTACAATTCCCAAACTGACCTTGAAAATACCCAAATAATCCCCACTAACCCCCAATTCCCAGTTAGATTCCCCGAAATTTCCATGAACATACCCAACTAGAAAAGCACTCGGAGAGCGCAGACCTCCGCCATTAGACTTATCTACCAATAGTTAGGAATCCTCTAAAGAATTCCTGGATCTGTCCCTGGATGCCCCCCACCACAGCATTTGCCAATAACTCCCTCTGCGGTGGAGTGGTAACATGGTGAGGAAAAGCATTGGCTTCGCTACAGGTGGACTGTCATGGAGGAAGCGTTGCCTGCCGGTGCCACAAGGTGCACTGACAGTCTCACCCATGGTCTCACTGGATGACTGGAAGTCATGGCAGAGGGTGAATATTCCACTATTCCGCCCAGCATTGTGAGTATTCTCGCTACAGTTCGCTGTCTTTCTCTCTGTTACGCTCCGACTTGTCTCCTCAACCGGGCGTGCATCTTTCAAACTCTATAAACTCCAAAACTTTGAATAGAAGCACACCAAAAATGCTGCTGGGATTGAAGTTACTCATGTCCGCCATCTCCTGGTGTAAAGTGGTAACAACGTAGAGCTCCGCCATTAGCCCTATCTCCCAATAGTAAAGAATCCTTTAAAAAAATTCCTGGATCCAGATGGTGATCCGGATCAGTCCCAAAAGCAGTCATTATCACTGTGTTGTAAAATGTCAAAATGTTCTGGTATGTAGAAGTCAGCAAGCTGGGTAATTTAGAATCCTTATGACTAGAAATACTTTGCAAATACATTATCACCAATATTAAGATAAGAACAATGATTTTGAAAAGACTTAAGCAAAAGCATTCTTGAAAGGTCTATGCACAGTAGGGAGATGAGTCAATGCAATCTTTTTAACCACAAAACAGCAGAAGTGCTTTAAAGCTGTAGATCATGTCAACTCCTGTGTTCTAACAGTACAATTTTACTCCGTTTTTAACCGAAACAGTAATTTACCCCTATTCTTTCGAAGAAAAAAGCCACATTTTAAGTAAAAGTACTGGTTACATAAGAGACAGCCCATGCACACAATTATTCATGTGTAATTTGTTATGATGTAATAGGGCATTTTTATTTAATGTAAGTCTTGCAATGGCACGATACGCGATGTGATTTTATGGCTAAATAAAAAAACAAATAAAAAGGTAGAAATTTAATTGATTCAGGAAGCCTTATTGTGTGATTTTAATATATTACCATGTCATTTGAAGTCCTGGTTTTATTGTATTCTTAGTTCAAGTGGTGCGACACTTCGTTTTAAAAATCTTTTGGTAATATATCTAACGGTTAGGAGCGCAGACATAAAAACAGGCCACCTTCATTAATTGCGTGTCTCTAAAGGTCAGACGTCAGACGACGCTGCGTGCGCGTTCACGCCGTACATTTAAACCGCTACGTCCTCTCTGACGTCACCGCCCTCTGATCATCCGAAATCCCTGATAACGCGACGCGCGCTCTCGCTCGGCTCTGAATGGGGTCTCAGTCCGGCTTCTGACAGCGAGTCGAGTCCGGTAGTGTAAGCGTAGACGCCACGGTCCCTCCATCCCGCCAGGTCTGCTTGTTTTCTGACACACCGGCTGTCAACGGCTCCGCTCCTCCGGTAGCACACATTCACTCAGGTAGCCCGGTAGTGTACGGAGAGTTAGTTCGGTTAGACTCTACTTAGCCCGGCAAGTTAGTGTTGCTACTGACGGGCGGAGCTGTCTCTGTCTGTCCAGGAATGAGAAATGATGGCCGGCTCTGCAGCAGAGGAGAAAACCTTCCGACGGTTCCTGGAGCTCTTCCTCCGGGAGATGAGAATGCCTCTGCAGGAGAGCGACCCGGTGCCGTTGCGCCCCTTGTCGGACCTTGTGACCGAGGACGAGGTGGAGGGGGAATGTCTGGACCTGTGTCTTCAGCACCTCTACAAATAGTTAAGTGAACACTTTCTGTCATGGCATGCTGTTGTTTCCGTGTGTTTTAGCGTCTTTTTGTGAAAATGAACTCACTGTGGCAGCTTAACGACTGTCTGTTCTGACCGTTAGTAACACTGAGTGAAGCTGTGCGGAGGTTAGCGGGCTGCGACCCCGACCGGGTCCACTTTTTATCAAGCCTCCAGCCGCTCCACCTGCTTCAGACCACTCTGGGTGTGTCCAACGCCAAGTTTGGTCAAGTGTCTTTACTGAAACATTTAGAGGAATTAAATAGAAAAGCAGAAGTTATGAGCGGACAGCAGGTCTGTGTCGTATCATGAACTGTCAGAAACAGCCCACACTGTCTTGGCATTGCTCGGTAAGTCGTGCCACAAATTTTGCAGCAGTGGTGACAGTGCTGGAGGTCTACAAAAGGTGAACCCCTGGAATTGCGTAACAATACGACGTCATGATGGTGTAGGAGGGGGAGGAGGCCATCGCCATCACTGCTGAGCGCATCTTCATGCAGGCTAAAAATAGCATCACCGGTTACGTTATTAGCCTCAATCGTTAGACTGGTCGTTACGCTCTCAAAAATCAGAGACGCAGACTGAAATGTCACGGACTGAAATTCTGCTTTCTGGAAGTAATTGCTTGTGACATTTTGGACATAATTCACGTCGTTTCCCTCGAAAATGGGGGGGAGGGGGGGCTTCAAAGGAAACAAGACATTCCCAGACGCATGTTATCAGCCAAGATGGTACTCATAATTTAGTTCTGAGAGAGGCTGACATAATTCTTCAAAATCTTGCATTTTTAAGACGTGGGCAAACGCTTTAGTAGGAAAAATATCATTTTTTTGTTTCAAAAAAGATGCTGCAAAGGAAAGAGCACACACTCTAAGCTGTATCCTCCCAACAGAGATATACACACCTTAAATAAGATAGACAACCTCTACAAAATCTTGCATTTTCAAGACAATAATACACTTTTAAAATTGGGCTGCCATGAAATGCAAATGCATTTTTAAAATCCAGATATCAGATTTAAACCCTACACAATGTGATGATTTTAAGACATAGATGAACTCGTGCAGAAACAGTAAAACTAAGAGGAGCCAGGCTGAGAGAGCTCTGCCCTGAGCTCTGCTGCCTGGCCTGGTTTTGAATCCAAAATAGGTGCAGAAACTGTGCTGGGAAGAACAGGGCTGAAGGATTCATCTAGGGCAACTAGTGGCAAGGGGACTGCTGCATGTGTGTACGTATGTCCCAGGAAAAAAAAGTGTCTCTACCACCCAGTTTGCAAGCAGACGACCCCCTATAGGCACATTATAGTGTGCCTCTCGGAAGGTCAGGTTGCACTCCAGCCGTGATGGAGAGCATATGTTCGTGGCAGGATGGATCTCATGCAGCCAGTAGTGCTGTCAGGTGTTTGCAGTGAGCAGGAGAGCAGGATGCATTCGCACATTCAACCTGTTGGAGCAGATCAAATCAACACATGCATATTGCCTTTGTCACGATGCCCGGGCTTGATTGGCTGGTGAATATAAGGTCATTGAGCATCCAACACTCAACATCTTGCACAGCTTACCCTCCCTTCCCCCTCCAATTATGTGCTGACAGCATGCACTCACACATGGTGATGGGAGAAATGAGAACAGATTTATTGTTTTGGACATCCATTGTAATGATTCTATCCAAATAATACAGCTCCCATGATGTTTAGATACTGTGTCTGTGTCTGAGAATCAAAGAGACTCTTTGGCATATCTGTGAAGTGTTTGATTCATGGCACCAGCCAGAACAGACATCCATTAGTGGCTATTTTATTATTTCCCTGAAGAGGTTATGTTTTCTGTCTTTTGTTTGTTTGCCTGCAGGATTAGAGTTAAACTACTGGCCCATTTTGTTTGAATACTGTTTAGAGTTTACCACAAGCCAAGGAAGAACAATTACCAGTAAAAGGTGGGATTAATCTCTTTGTTTAGAATTTGAGACAAATGCAAAAGTGTTTTTTAGCTGCATTCAAGCGGTTGATTTTATAGAATCAGATCAGAAGATTTCCCAATCTCTCACTAGAATTTTTGTTCTAAATCAATAGTTAGAAGTAGTGTCTCATTTCACTTAAAAAAAACTCACAGACAGCTCAGTGGACAAGTCAAACCTCATCTGTACTTTGTGTTATTTAACAGTTACCCTTTTACTGTGCTCTAATTTCCTCTTAGTCCATAAGAACTTCCTTTTTCCATGGTGAAATCCATGTTTAAATCCTCTGTCTACCAATAAAAGCAGGAGCCAAACAGGAAGTCAGTTATCCTCAGAACAAGTCAGGAGAAAACTCCAAAATAACACAAACACCACTCTAAATGCAACATAGTGGATTTTTAAAATGTAGCATAAAAGAAGTGATTATTTGCAATTAACTACAGAAAATCTGAAATTAATCATAATAAAAAAAGTTTATCCATTTAGCTGTCACAGTCCAGATTATTTGCTAATACAGTCCATGGCAGAAGTGGCAGTCAAAGCTGAAAAACCTGAGGCACTCTGATAAGATAAAAATCTTTTTTTAAACAGGTATGTTTATGTATTTCGACTCACCACAAGTCTTCATCAGGACATAATAGACGGATAAAAAACTGATGTTTTAATACAAGTAAGGTGTAATGTGACACGACACCTGAAGAAGGCCACAATAACCACCCAAAAAGCACATATTTCAAAAAACTGACATTACGACAGCAAACATCAAAATGCAAAAAGACATTTTTATACCACCACAAAATAGTTTATACCGATACAAATACACATGGTGAGCTGTAACGCCAGACATCCCTGTTTAATAAAGGATTTTATCACATCAGAGTGCCTCAGATTTTCAGTTTTGACCGCCACATATGCACATTATCTGGGAAGTCACTTTTCTATTTGTCGTTGTTTGAAGTTTGTCCTCCCATCCTGAAAAGCACCTGACCTGGTTACTTTTTACCAACGTTTTTGAGCCGTTGCTGCACTCACCCTCCTCTCTCCATGTTTAGCATGATGCTTATTTAGTGAATAAGAGTCCTGTTTAAACTTAAATTAATTATAAAGTTGTGGGGTTAAGATCAAGCACAAGCTCCAAGGTTGAAAAATTAAGCCAATGCAGAAGTGTAAAAAAAAACACCCCCTACAACTCTTCAGTCCATTTGAGGCTGGCTGCAAAAGCACAGGAAGTCCAATACACATCCCACATTAAGATGCTAATTTTTCAATTAAAAATAAATCACAGTCTAGTTTAGTCAGAATAGATAGTATGCACTGACGTCACTTTCAGCGTGCAGCATTCCTGCTCAAAGGGCAGAGTGGCAAAACATTCTGCAACACCACTGTCTGCTCAATCGGAGACAGATAAAAACATGAGAAAACAGACTGATATCCCTTAAGTTAGGGATGTTTGGACTCAAAGATCCATATTATTTACTGTAGTGGACTCACAGTGGACTTAAGACATTAACATGTGGCCATAAACCTTCCTGACATTTACATGAACCTGATTTCAGGTACACTAAGCACAGCATGAAGGCACATGCAGCCTGGTTCATCAGTGATGGATGTGAAAATGAATTAGTGTGGAAGTTTTAGGTTGTTGCGAAGCTTTAGATCAGCTTTGCCACCATATTTCAGTGATCCATGCTTCTTTTTACTTTAGCTCATCTGTTAACTTTCATATTACTCCAGTGAAACTAATACTGGGCCTAATACTTTCACTTCATGAAAAAAACATGGGGACATTTTCAGAAATAATTTTACAAAGGCTACATTATTCAATCTGTGACAAATATCAGTGAATTTGGCACACACTGCACAGGGGAATTTTTTAGACAGATTTTGTGGGCTTTTTATGCTTTATTTAGACAGAAGGATGGTGGATAGTGTCGGAAACAGGGATGATATGAGAGTAGGAAAGAGACATGTGGGAGACAGACCGGACCTGGCCGCCCACATACACGGGGCGCTTCCTATCCACTAGGCTATCTGCACCCCAGGTGAATTTTTCTAAAAACTTGTCTGTTTAGATTTAAATTAGGATATTGCTGAGTTATGTGTAATAATGGTAATCAGGCTGAAGGCTGAGCAATCGAATAGAAGGTCCTGTCAAAAATGCCAGTCTTAAAGCTCAGACCATTTTGCAGCCTTGAAATGTTAGTCTAAGGGTGCTTGTTGGCCTAGTGGTTTGGTCTTGCCCAATGTGAAGAAGCCATAGTCCTCAAAATGGGCAGTCCAGGTTTGAACCTGACCCATGGCTCCTTTCCCATGTCCTTTACTTCTCTCTCTCATATTTTTCACTCTATCCACTGTCCTCTCAAATAAAGACATAAAAGCTCTGACATAAATTTTGGAGAAGTGACAGCTCATGGGAAAAATCCACTGAGTTTTGGAACAGATCCAGATCCAATATCAGTAATAGCACATCCGACTTCAAAATAAGCTGGGTCTATTTGTCAGGAAGATAATGGAAAAGTAACTTCAGGGCCAATTTTCATCAAACTTGGTGGAAAGTTGTAGCATGAGCCAAAGAAGAACTCATTGAATTTGGGAGCAGACCCAACTCACAGATGAGCATTAACATTAAGAAGTCTGGTAAAGCCCTGGGGAGGTCTCTGCTCTCTGTTTGCCCCTCTAGTTCATAATCTGGTGTTGTGTTTTGTTAAAATAAAATGTCCTATAATACTAACCACGACTGACACTTCACTTACTGATCATTAATATACCTATAGGACAAATAAAAGTATCTATACTCAAACATTGTACTGCAATGTAAATTTGAGATGCTGATTTACACTTGTCCTCTATTTCAGAGGAAAATCTATGACTTTTTACTTGTACTGGTATGACAGAAGCAGTTGTTACTTTGCAGATTACACTTAAGAATACAAAGCTTTTACTCTGAGTCCAACTCAGCTAGCTGCTACAATAGAAGGTTAACATTCGGCAGCAATATTTAAATCAGTGTGGTTCTAAAGGATACACTTTCATACCATGAAACAAGCGTATACTGTACCATAATAGGTACTCATGATAAAAACCCCCATTAAAAAAAATGAGGCACTGTGTACTATAAATAGAATGAATTTATTTGCAAATCCCATTACCTCATATCTTATTCACAATAGAACATAAACAACCTATTAGATGTTGAAACTGAGACATTTAACCATTTCATTAAAATATAAACTCATGTTATATAGTAGTGACGCGGCAACAAAAAGCTGGAAAAGTAAGTGGTCCTAATGCATTTAGCAGCTAATCAGGTTAATTGGCAACAGGTCAGTAACATGAGTAAGGTATAAAAGGAGCATTTTAGAGAGGCAGAGTCAAAGATGGGCAGAAGTTCACTAACCTAGAAAAAAACTGTGTCTGGAAATTAATGAGCAATTTCAGAAAAATGTTCCCCAACATAAAATTGCACTGACTTTGAATATCCCACCATCTACAGTCAATATCATCGAAAGATTCAGAGAATCTGGAGAAATCTCTGCTCAAGGGACAAAACTGAAGGTCAGTGGATGCTCATGAGCCCCGGGCCCTCAGGGGCCAATGCATTAAAAACAGACATGATTCTGAACTAGAGCTGAACGATTTGCAAAAATAATCTAATTGCAATTTTTTTTCTCCCAGTATTGTGATTGCGATTTGATATGCGATTATTAACAAGCTTTAAGCAATTAAGGAGGAGGCTGGGGTGGAGGAGGTGAAGCTTTGCCAGCAGCAGCGTGATGCATCAGCACTGATGCAAGCAGGGATTAGTGAGCAGTACGTCATGTTTAAATGGACAGCTGTGTTGAGAGAAAGAGCTGTGATTGGCCGTGTGAGTTGGGAGGCAATAATTGGTGTCTGCTGGCTATCAGCCAATCATGGCTAAGGGTAAGTGAACTAATGCTAAGCTTCATCAATATTAGATAGAATGAACTAGCGCAGAATGATTAGAAAAATATATTGAATTACAATCATTGTTGCTCATATTGCAAATTTGATATCAATTGCTTTATTGAATGGGGATTTTTTTTTTTTACGTCACTCGTTTAAAAAAAATGTACATAAAACATGAAAAGGACAATTTTTGCAAATCATTGAAAAAATGTACACTTAAATATATGTAAAATGTCCATAAAATCTCAGCTGCTGCAAAAAATGAATGTATTAAACTGGTATTTTGACATATTTCAAGTTAAAGCAATATTGCAACGTCTGCGATTTGTAAATTGTATGCCATATTGCAATTTAATCTCATTTGTGATTAATTTCCCCGGCCTATTCTGAACTGGAAATCAATGCATGAGCTCAGGAATAGTCCAGAAATCATTGTCTGTCAACATAGTTGACTGTGCCAAAATACATGTTAAAGCTCATGCAGAAGCCAAAGAAGAAGCAAAATGTGAACAAGATCCAGAAACGTTGCTGTCTTCTCTCATTCAAAATAGACTGAGGAAAATGGAAAACTGTTCTGTGATCAGATAAATCAAAATTTGAAATTCTTTTTGGAAATCACGGACACTGTCTCCTGCAGACTAATGAGGAGAAGAACTATCCAGCTTTTTATCAGCACACAGCACTAAAGCCTGCATCTCTGATGGTATGGGGTTGCATGAGTGCCTATGGTGTGGGCAGCTTACACACCTGGAAAGGCAGTATCAATGCTGAAAAGTAGAGAGAGGCTTTAGAGCAACATATGTTCCCATCCAGACCATATCTCTTTCAGAAAAGGCCTTGCATATTTCAAGAAGACAATGCTAAACCACATACTGCATCCATCACAACAGCATGGCTTCACAATGGGAGAGTCTGGGTGCTGAGCTGAATCCTACATCAGAGAAGAATGGGACAACATTCCTCCCCCAAAAGTCTAGCAACAGGTCTCCTTACTTTACCGACATTTAGAGACTGTCATCAATTCAAAATGAGCTAATATTTTTCATGACATGGTAAAATGTCTCGGTTTCAACATCTGATATGTTGCTTGTGTTCCATTGTTAATAAAATATGATTTATGAGGTTTGTAAAACATTCAGCATTCTGTTTTCATTTACATTTTACACAGCAAACCGACTTTTTTGGAATTGGGGTTGTAGTTTAAATGTATATTTTGTTAGTATTGCTTATCCAAAAAGATCATTCTTTCTTGTGATGGAGTTTATTTAAATGGTAGCATTTCTATGTTCAGTGAGTTCTTACATAAAGGATCTGTGCTCTTCTTTTATTCCCACAGGAAAACACAAAAAGAAAAACTCATCTCTAGCAGCTCTCTGGGCTCCCTGACAACCACAGTCCTTTTGATACTGAACAAAGCTGAAACAAGGGAAAATGTGTGATTGCTCGATGACTGGGTGTTGTAATTTTTAGTGGACAGCTCTCCAAGTCCACATAAGAGTGTGATTCCTAATGTCAACGTTGCTCCTGCTCCTGATCAGGTTTGGCTGGAAGCTGTAGATGCTTCAGTCATTTAGATGGAGTCCATCCAGGCTGGCTGTGTATAATGGTTACTAGCCAAACATACTAAAATAACTGCAGCAAATCACTTAAGCGTGCTTTGTAAATTATCCCTCTGTCTCTCTTTTCTGGCTAGCATTCTGTGCAGTGCATTTGGCTCATAGGAGTCTATGATTCACTGCTTGGCCCCTGTCCACAGAGTCGTTTATCTTAAGAGACCCTACCAGGAGCTAGCTGCTCCAGCTGCTTCCAAGGTCAAGAAGGACACTCATTTTGGGCTGTTTTATGCATGCAAGTTTTTGTGCTGGTATTTTTTTCTGATACAGGGCAAGAAAAGGTGAGAAGTTGAGAAAAGTCAAGAGGAATGTTTCCTTGGATCATGGATGTCCGACACTGTACTCCAAAGAAAACCAAAGGCATCGCTGAAACAACATAACGCTGCAGATATCATAACTTTGGTCTGTCTGGAGAAAAGGAGGAAGTAGTTTTACTTTATCAAAGAGACACAGTGTGTTTGCAGAAGTTGGGTGAAGGTTGTTCAACTAAACATTTTACTTTAACACATGAACACATTGGTATCTTGAACCTTGGTTGTTTGATAAACCTCTCATTGATCGTTTTGGTAATCATTATGACAGAGGGTGTCTTTCCTTATTCTTAGCCAAACTTTGTTTTTGTTTCCTGTTGCCTTTAAGGATTTATAATCAAATCATTTTTATAGTAAGATGATTTTCTTTATATTACTGTATTCTTTTTAATGTAGTATAGTTTTACAGGATTTAAAAAAATGATTTTCAGTGACAAGCTATCCCTTTGTCTTGTACAGACAAAAGAGAATCTTGATAATTATCACTACAATCTGCAGCTTCCTCGCCTCTATGGAGAATGAAAGTGATACTTAGCTCTCAGCTCTGCCTGTCAGTCAGAAAAAATGTTAATAATGTGTTTCACCCTCTTCTCAAAGTACGGTCAAAGAAAAAGAGCAACCAAGATGCCATACTTGAGACATTAAAATGGTAAACACATTAAAAGGTGGTGCCTTTATACTGCACATTTCGCAGATGTACATATAATCACAAACTGATTTTATTTTTTGAAATAGTAATGTCCTGTGCTTCAAAAGTAGTTCAGTATGTTTGTCTGGCTGGTTAAAGTTTAGATTAAAGATGCACCAACTTTGACAATTAGGACCGATATACTGGAGTTGATCTTTAGAATAAAAAGTCAGGATGCATAGTGATGGATATATGCTGATAACTGATATTTACCAATTCATTTTAGCCAATGCATATAACAGTACCAATGTATACAGTCATCCCAGTATCTCGTTTGTCTTCATGCCTGGTGATATGCCCATAGACTACTGGCAATTTTCAGGCCCTTGAGACATCCACAGTACAACCAGGGGGTGTTATTCAACAGACTATTTTCCCATGCTCTCGGTAATATGCAGTGACATCCAGAGCATAACCAGGGTTGTGTCAATCCTCCTTAAGGTGTGCTAACTCATCATTACATGCTTTACTTCAGCCTCAACATTTGACCCAAACATGCCTAAAAGTTCTGCACAGTATTCCATATATATTTGGTTCTGACCTAAATCTTTAGTCTTCAGAAAACACTTTAATGTTTAAGGAATGAGGATGAACAAGGGTAATACGTAAGCTGATGTACAGTGCTTAACAAATGTTTTAGACCACCTGTCATATTTGTCTCAGAGACCATTTAGCATCATGAAGTGCTTTAATGTGGACTCTTTCATTTTCAGTGAGCTCTCCACGTTTTACCATTTTGAACAGGAATGAGGAATTTCAAACTGAATTCACCTTTTTATACCCAAATTTGAGCCGGCTCACTGGGCTTCTCTGAGAAGTCTGAAATCAATCAAGCATAACATTCAACCTCTAAAACTCATTTTTCTGTTCAGGAATGCAAGTAAATAACTATAAAAATTAAAAATATCATGTGGGTTAAAGAGCTTTTACATATTGGTGTATTAACCATTACAGAAACATAAAAAATGATTTTGGTAATTACCAATGCTGTTAATTTAGGGAAGCTGTGGCATAAACCTTACTTTGGGTGGTGGTTTAATAAGTTTGTTAAGCACTGAAGGTCTGCCAGTTGTGCCTAAAACTCCACAAACATATTTATACATAGGGACAATATATTGGTTGTAAATACAGGCAGAAATGTCAATATCTGCCAATACTTATAACTAACTATGAGCTAATATCTGCTGATGCCAAAATCATGCCAGTAATATTGAGCATCCCTAAATTTAGCTGATTAATGATACTAATGGGTTTTTCATTTCTTCTTTTCTTGGACAACCACTGTCTCAACATTTTCTCATGTGTTTGACCTTGAAAACAGACCAGAGTTTGCCCGTTAGATGACTTTGTCTGCCCAGTCATAAAACTCTTATTAGACTCAGGAGTTAGGTGTAATAGATGCCAGCATAAAGTTGTTTGGACACAGCAAGGGAAAAGGCTACTGATGTCTTTCCATGTCACAGTAAAGCAGCAGCTAATGGGGATTCTAACATCCTAAACTAAACAAAATTTTGTTTAGCTGATGTGTGTCGGTATCGGCAGATGTTGAACAATTGCATCAGTGCATCCCTGGTATATCTTGTTCAGGATTTTGACAGGAAATTTTTGGCTTTCTGACACATGACCAGTGTGGAAGGCCGGAGGGTATACAGAAACCCTAGGACAGTAGTAACTACCGATGATGGCTGTGTGGACCTGCGGCTTTTTAATTCTCCACGTCTTCAGAAAGATGCATGCTTACATCACCTGGCAAAGTGAAGTGCCAAATCGGCATATGCTCCCATACCTGACCTGACTGATGGTACAGTGGAATGTCTTACAGCATTAATCTGCCTTTACTCCTCGGTGGGTTTTATGTCTCTGATAGCATTCTAGCATAGCTGCTGAAGAACAGCTCTCATTAAAAAAATAGAAATAAACAAGTAGATGGCCATCAGCTTCTCCATAGTGTTCAGTAGTAGGAAGGTAAATCTAGGAGTGTTTACCTTACATGAAAGCTTTGAATATGACATTTAAATTATACAATAAAACTTAATTAATAGACAACAAGTACAACCCAACTCCTTTGTGCTATAAATGTAATGACTTCTTCTCGAGTTATTTTGTCAATTCTTTTGTTTTTATATAAAGTCCTTTTATAATGGAGATTGTACTTGTATAATCAGAATGACATTTAAAACTTGTGAGTATTGAAAAGACAGGCAGACTTTTCTAAGAGAACCCCTATTTCACATGGAAGAAACATCTCAGGTCAAGTCCATCAGCCTCTGAAGCAGACAAAGCTCCAGGCTGCCTGGCTTTAAGTGTTTTGACATTAGTAAAACAAGCCCTCAGTATGTTGTTGGAGTCAAACCTGCTGTCTCCTTCCCCTGATACAGGAGTAAGCGGGATCACGGATCATGTATCAGCCCGTATTCAGACCTGATACTGGATCTAATGTATCACTTATGCTCCCATTAGCGTGGTCTGCTGCCAGTTAAAGCTGTGTTCTCTGTCTGCAGCAGAAATGTTCCTCTGACAAAGTCTGAGCCTGGTGTTTCTTTGACATTTCTTTACATATACATCAGTTGTCATAGTAACAACAGCTCAGGCGTCCTTGCTCACAGTAATCATAATGGTGTTTTGTTGTATAGTCTGAATTCAGCGGGCACTGGGTTGGCCATGTTTCAGTCACTCTGGCAGGTTGATAATACTGGACTGCAGCAGTGAGTGGACCAGGTTCTTCTGAAAACCAGAATTTGTCTGCCTTCTTGGACACTGAAATGATTTAACACATGGTTATAACCGGTAGATGATGAACATCCACATCGACCATCAGAGATTTCTGACCGTGGTAATCACACATTAAAGCTAAGAGGACTGGTGTCAAAAGTATCTTAAGGACATTCTTTGTTATAGTAATAAAATACCCAAATGTTGGTTAATAACCTTTAAGCTGATAACCTTTAAGCAGTATCTTTCTCTAAAACCCCCTGTTATTTCAGTAAGTGTCTTTTTAATCAGTATAACAGAGACACGCTGCAATACTGACAGGAAATGAGGGGAGAAAAACAGGATGAACAACAAGAAAAAGAGTTCCATAACGCCTTCACAGGGTTTTTTTTAAAGCTTTTCTCTGAAAGCAGCTGCCTGTGTTGTACTGAACAAAAACCGTATGCTTTTGGTCCAGGAGAAACAAAACAGGGACTGAAAGACCTAGCCTGTCCTGAGTCCTTCAAATAAAGTGTGTCAAAATGTTTTTGACAAAAAGGAAAATGGTTTGAAAGTAGTTCTAAAAGATTTCTGGCTCTTTTGGTTGTCCAAGTATTTAAGAACTGGGCTGAAAGTTGTGATTATTTACTTTGTTGATAGTTTTTCCTATTATTTTCTTGATCAGTGTAATAGTTGTCTGGCCTGTTGAATGAATAATATAGTGAGAATGTCATTCAGTGTTTCACAAACCTAAAGGATACTTCCTCAGATGGGTTCTTCATCCAAAGACATTCAACAATAGATACTAGGGGTGTAAATGGTCAGTTTCAGCACAATACGATACAGTGTTGATTCTTTGGACGACAGTATTTAATTTCAATATCAAGCAATCTGCCATGTTATGATTTGGATTATTAGATATTTTGTTTAAAAGTTCAGGAGCACAGCTGGGCTGAAACTGTCAATAGGCATGTTTCTTAGGGTGCTTTCACAGTAGGGGCCTGGTCCCGGATCCGAGTGCACTTGAGCCCAAAGTCCGGTTCGTTTTATTAGTGTGAATGCAAACGAACCGCGCCCGGGCACGGGGCCAGGGCCCACTTGGGGAGATGGTCTCAGGCACGATTCAAGTGGACTCTGGTACGGTTCGGATGGGATGTGAATACGGACATACGTGACAGAGCAACGTATCAGCTTTATGACATCAGCATAAAAACTAAACTTCTTTCCACAGCGCGGCAGTTTGCTCTCATTTTCCTCAATAAAGGGCGGAAATGATCAGAATCCAGCCAATAATTAAGACTGTAGTGATTAGATAAAACAGTAACATACTCTTGAATGCTGTGGGTCTGTACTTCACAGCTATCACATTAGACTGAGAGCTCAACTACCCTTAGCACAGTGGTTCCCAAAGTGGGCCGTGAGGCAGGCAAAGCAGCACCCGCTGATGATTTCAGCCTTGTAGAAGAGGAGAGGTTAATGAAGTCTCCTCAGATTCAATGATATAATTGCAGTTCAAGTTCAAGACATTGTCTGCATTTTGGATTGGTGGAAAAGGAGTCGTAGTAGCTAGGCACGAGAGGCTTTGCCACACTTTTTCTGTTTGTGTCACCCTAGTGAGGATGTTGCAAAGGCTGTTGCATCTACGATACAAAATCAAACCATCACTGGACATTGAAAATGAACTGAGAGTGGCAGTCTCACAGCTGCACTCAAGACACAAAAAGATCTCCAGCACCAAATAAGTCCACCGTTGTCACTGAAGTAAATGCAGGCCTGAGCGTACTAATCTAAAAGATGTCCATAAAGTTTTTACTTTTTTAGTTTTTACTTGATCTTCAGAGACTCAGATTTTCAATGCTCAAAATCTTTAGGTTTAATGTTGTGGTAAATTATTAAAAAAGAAATTTGCTTGCAAAAAATGTAAATAATAGTGTGTTGGTCATACATATTCATGTTTTTACATGTGGATATGTACCTTGAGAGGTAGGGGGGCCTGAAAATATTTTCATCTGCCAAAGGGGGGCCCAGTAGAAAAGGTTTGGGAACCACTGCCTTAGCAGGAGTGCGAACTCCACATAAAAGATGGTAAAAGGAGGAGTTTGCCTGCCATTTTGATAGATCATTTCCTCTTCAAAGCACCTGTCTTATGAAGTAGGTGTAGTTTTTAAAGCCTCTGTACATTCTGAGACTACCGATCATAAAAATAATGGAGGTTATCATTTTAAAGACATGGTTTTCAGGAAAGTATCAAAGTGACAAATTATCCCCACATTTTTCTAGTAAAGTGAAGAACAGGAGAATTAAACAGACAAGTTAAAATTCTTCTCAGATGTGCTGACATATACATGAGAATTTCCTTCTATGGACACATTTTACTTGTAACCAAAAAGTATCAGAGAAGTGTTTGTTGAATCAGGTTTTGGCCGTTTCAGAGGGAAAACCTGCAGACGTGTCGTGTGCCTCTCTGGGTCACGGAGCAGAACTTTAAGAGCAGTTCGTGAAGCAGTCTGCTGGTATGCGTGTTGGTGTGTTTGTGCGGTGTCCAGCATCCTCCATGGATGTCTACAGTAGCCGCACCGTGAGTGTAATGATAGTTGGAGGCAGCAGCTCCGGTGATTCATCCCAACGTGTCATTAGTTTGTCTCTGGGTTGAACAGCTAATAATAGACTTCTGCAAGAAGAGAGATCCCCTCTGTGTGAGAGGGAGTGTTAATAAGGGGCGGGTGAGGCACTTGTGCTTCAGCGCATTTGGGGGTGTGGACAAAGCCTGTGTGTGAAATGATGCCAGTAAGGTTTTAATCCATTTTCCTCCAGGCAGCTGGGAATCACATCTGAAAAAAGAGGAGGATGTAGTTTGTGCCGCGTGAACACAGAGTGATGTGAGTGAAGAGGGTTTACTCCATGTATGACTGGAGTTATGCTGCTGTGACAAGCACAGACATATAGATGACATCCAGGCCTCATTTACAACATGACGGGCAGGTTTCACCTTTTAGGCATTTCAAATCCAACAGCACCAGTTTTATGGTGAGAATTAAGACATAAATCACAATTTAAACAAAGATAAGAAACAACAAAACTAAAACTTTTGAGCCCATTTGTGGGTTTGGACAGAGATTAAACTCTTAATTTAACTTTTTTCAAGTTCAGACACCTGATCAGCCAGCACTTGATTAGACAATGCATGTTTATCTTTGCTGATGACATCATATCAGCCTGTACATCTAAAATCCTGTCTTTGCCAACAGACTGGCAACACTACAAGTGTGATCCTCACCGGTCATTGTCAACTGTCTTCAGAGTTCATAGGTCATAGTGGAGCCTGGTCAAGAGGTGTCAATCATGGCTACAAGAGAAAAGTTGTGTTTGATGGTAGATGTCTTGTGTTTTTTTTTTTTTTTTTGCGTTTTCATTCCAGAGCAAAAGTTGGAAAGGGTCCCAAACAACCGACCCGTACTGTCCCATTCGGCACCTTTCTGTAGGGGTACCAATCTTACCTATCCGTCCCAAAAAGGTGGAGCTACACACACAGCAGTGGGGGATTACACTGACGCCACAGTAGCTGCTTGGCCCTGGGCTGCAAAACACGGAAGTCTGCGCTGTGAGGTGCGGCAAAAATGGGAGGACAATGGACTAATGTTTGCATTAATCAGGGAAATTTGGACTCGACAGAAATCCGAACTGTTTCCTAGTCTATGGATATTGATATGTGGCCACAAATCAAGTTTCCTGACATTTATCTGGACCTGATTTTAAGAACATAAAGCAGAGCTTGAAGGCTCACAGCCTGATCTATCCACGATGGATGTGAAACTAAATTAATGCTGAAGTTTTATGAATATGAAGCCCTTGATCAGTTTATTCTCTGTACTGTAACTAGTTATTAATCTACTTCTTAATTTATGTAACCTGTGAAAACATCGCTCTGTGGTTGTAGAACGTACTCATAACACTTTGGGCTGCAGCCAATTTTAAAACAAGATCTGCACACCCAGGATTTCTGCCACAATCTAGCTTGATTTAAACACCAGCTGAACTTTTACTTTATTTTTAATGTGGTGAATTCTCACAGTACAGCTCTAAAATTACAAATTTTGTCATATAAACTGTTCTAGACTAGTTATATTCACACATTAACGCACTGTTACCGCTCTAAATGTTTCTGTACATGTACTCCATCAGCTGATGATCTTTGCTGACAGCGGTTAACATAATTAAGAAGTAGTAGTTATTTTTTTAAAAGCACTTTCAGCTGAAATAAAGCTGTTTACTGCATATTCCCTACTGATTTCTGTCACTCATCCTTTGTATAACTCTGAGGCTAGACCAGCTGGCTCACACTGCATGTGACATTAAATGCATAGCTTTTACAGCCCGTCCACCAAGTGAGAGCACAGGTGTCTGTGGAAACGCAAACTATTTTGGGGTTTAGCGTACCAAACCATACTGAACCGTTCTGAATCAAACCAGATCCCCTGATGGAAACATGGCATTAAACTCATGCCGAGGTCTGTCGTGAGAGGAGCCAAAACATTCGGAGTGGTTCTCTGCTGTTATTTTAGTAAAGAAATGTAGCCCAGTTTGGATAAAACTGCAGCTTTACTGTAGCTACATCCCAGCTAATTGCTGCGACAGCAGCAGCCATTGTACATACTAGCTTACAGTACAACAAAACCCCGCCTGCAACTATTGCAAAATCATGCTGAAGCAGGCTGGGAGATCAGTGAAAACATCTTCTCTCTGTTGAAAAGCTTTCAGTGCCGTTCTTTGCTCTTTATTTGATAAAGAATGTGGCTCCATTTTGATAAAACTGTCGCTATACTTTAGCTACATCCAAGGTAAACGCTACACTGGTGGCAGCCATTACTATTTGCTTGCAGTACATCTAAACCCTGCAATAGCTACAGCTTTTTTCTCCTCAAATGACACTGATTGGTCAGACTGGACACAGTTGTTTCAGATTGGAGCTTTGCAAGATGGAATTGCCTGAAAACAGACACGGAAAACGGCCAGTCCATTCATTTTGCAAGGTTAAAGAATGAAACAACAATGGAAAAATGATTGTGGACTCCTTCCTATTTATGAAGAAGAGGACAATATGGACTGGCTATTTTTAAAAAAGAACATTACCTCAACTGATTTTCCTCTCTTTACATATTACCATTATTTTCAATGGCACAAGGAAACTGGCTTCAATAAATTATTGCTCCTTGTATCAGCTGACAAATCTTTTGTGAATTAGTTATGTCTTCAGAAGTACAGCTGTTATAAATAAAAAGATTTTTATGTTTATTGAAAATAACCTTGACATCACTGGTACATCCTACTTTCCATTTTGAGGAGAAATGAAGAGTGTAACCGACACTGAGCTGTTCTTCTTCTCCTTCTCATGCATTCATCATCTCAGCTCTGTTAGTGTCAAAAGTAACTTTCTGAGAGTTTTTTTTAGCCCCATCAAGCTGTTGTTCTGCCTCTGTGTACAGTGACTAAGGGGAAAAGAGCAAATATTTAAGTGACTCAAAATCTATCCCAAGGAAGACATGACAGCCTGAGATGATTTGGCAGACAGAGAGTATCTCTGCGCCGCTGCCTGGTGGGAATAAGAGTTTGTGACCTGACCCTAACCCCGAGATAGCTTGTAAGCTTTCAAACTAACAAACACAAGATATGGAAGAGCTTTTTTTAGTGCTCATATATCAGAATATATATAGCATATAAGAATCTGCATTTCAGCAGTCAGGTTTTGTTAGTTTCAGCCAGTGAGCAGTCATGTGACCATTCTCAAATCCATACAGCCATATGCATCAATAATCCAATAATCTAAATCAGAGGTTCCAAGACAAATCTCCCTAAGGAGCCACATGAAAAGATTCAACATAAATAGTTATAGTTTTTATTGATAAAATCCTAACAGAATAGGGGGGTCGGACCCAGGTTAGGAACCAATAATATCAAGTATTGCATTGCAGATAGACTTGTAGTATTCTGATGATTTTTAGATACATTACATTTTGATTTTGATTTTGTTCCATTCTTCCCCTTATTAAGAGATAATTCACATTGTGCTCCAGTCTTTGACCTTGTGTTGACCTTTCCCAGATGATGCAGACGTGGTAAATCAAAAACAAGTAATTCTCGGCACATATTTACATGAGATTCAGGTTTCTGCTGCAAATGGCCACGTGGTCGGTGATGTATGACATCGGGGCTCTGTCAAATTTTTTTGTCTCATTTCTTTCTTAAATTTGATTCACCAAAACTGAAGCATTTTCTCTGCAGTACTAAAGATTATTTTTCAAGTCTCTGCAAAAGACTGTAACAGTATCTAAACACATCTATGTGAACTTAGGAGAGTATGACTAATACTTCTTGTTCTTACTCCTCCAGGATGTGGTCTACTGTAATATATATTTGATAAGCTTTGCTCTTATGTAAATAACCAAACTTATATGACTTTGTAAAACTTTGTGAACTTTCCTTGAGCATGGTATAAAAAAATCCATACTGCCAGGAAGTTTGTTTTCAGTGCAAGCAGTTCATTACCCACATCTACCCATATCTACATGTGCTGTTAGGTGACAGCCACATGTTGTATGATGGTAGCTAAGGGGGAAGTCAGGTTGTTTTGTGTAAAGGACACATGATCCATTTAGGGAAGTCACACTTGATGGGTCAAATACAAAAGTTTAACCACAACACTCATGGAGGCTTCTCTTTGTTACTGAATGATACACACATGACAGTGTGCACATTTCTAATTCTTATGGATCTAGATGTTTTTACACAGCACACCTTGACTTGCCCTAAGGCACACCAGTGTGCCTTGAGGTAACATTTGAGAACAACTGGCTTAGTCTGGGCAGGTAGTAGGGTCTGGATATCTTTGTATACTACCAGAAAATAATATCTTGAAAAAATAACAAAGTCCACACCTTCAGGGCGTAGTAGGGGTGGGTGTGGGGAGTAAGCATGGCCTGGGGTGCTCTCCCGTTGGGTAGTAGAGTTGCCACAAGCCCCTGGTTGTACTGTGGATGTCCCAAGGAACTGAAAACTGCTGGCGGTGTCTGGGCATATCACCAGTGATGAAAAGACCTGGACAAACTGCCATCAAGCTGGACCTTGTGTGTTGATCTTGACCTGCCTTCTCCAGCCCCTTGATAAATCCTTAGCCCCCTACATGCCTATAGAGCTTATGGACACAACTGTTTTTGTCGTGTACATAAGCTCTACTCAGGCCATATGAAGATGTTTTTTTTTTTATTTAATCAGTTTTCTTCCATCCATTTCTATACTGCCTTTTCTCTTGCATGCACAGGGAGAACATGCAAACTCCACACAGGGAAGCAAACTAGGGACCTTCTTGCTGTGAGGCAACAGCTAACCCCTGCGCCGCCATGCAGCCCTTCAGTTTTCTCATTGTAACGATTTACTTCTGGTTGCTTTCTTGAGACCTTGGCTTCTCTGTCCTGTATCACCAGAGTTGTAAAAGTACAAAACAAACAGAAATAGAGAGCATGACATGCCAGGAACAAGTCTATCATTGTGACAAGCCAATTGTTCTGTTGTAAGAAAATTACACGACAAGCATAAAAGGCTTTCTTGTCTCAAATAGTGATACGAATGACTAAAAAACATCTTTGTTATGCTGAAATATCAGGAAAAACAGTCAAGCTCTTGAGAAAGCAACAGAAAATCAGTCATTATCATGGGAAAATGGAGTAAATAACATGCACGGCCTGCTTAGGGCTTTCATGGCTAGTATTATTTTTGACATTTTTTCTTCTAACTTGCAGTGTTTGTTGCATGCATGGGCATGAGGATGTTTGCATATCAGTCATTGATCAACAGTTAAATAGGCCAAATAATGATGCAATTATCATGCAAATGCAAGATAAAACCAGAGTTTGCTGGTAAACAAAGATCTACTTTCTTGAAAATATGAAAACATGGGTTTGAATGTGTCTTAAAGTGACATGAACACATTAGTTACTGTTTACACTCGCTGTGATTTAATAGACAGACAGTGAAGGCTGTTTACACGTAAACGAGGCAGCTTTAAGTTTATTTAACAGCAGCTTTTCTGATGATGTTAAAGGGTTAAGACGCTGAACCAGTGAGGGGAAGTATCTGTTTAGATTTTGACTCCTGGTGAAAATAATTTGTAGATGGGAATCAGCTCTTAAAGAAGTGTAACATCAGTCTGCATTGGTTCATGTTAAATGAAATGTACAATCAGTCTGATGTACAGTTGGAGCAGTGGTCTGACTTACCGAGTGTTTGCCCTGACTGCTGATGAATTGATGATGACTTGAAGAGGAGTGAGTGGGGGAGTTAAATGACCCTTGACTCACACAGAGACACAAATACACGCAAAGCACACACACACTTAGAGCTGATGGATAGTAATTGAGGGGAGAGCCTTTCTAGACCTCATTAAACAGAGATGTCTCCCACAGCTGTAAAGAACCAAGGGGTAGATCCGGCCTCCTCCGGCACACATGACACACTCAACACAGGCACACAATCAGAGGAGTAGGTGTTGTTCTGCTGGTGATGGATTTATTTAAGGATAAAGCACAGACTTTAAAGCTACCACATCAGTGAACAGAGAATGGATGTGTTCAGCATGGCATCATGATAGCTGGATTTGCTCTTATTTTAGGGAGTTTGTTCATGTAGGTTACATTAAACACTTACCTGTGGTTTTGGCTCAGACTTTTGTTGCACCAGCTTCTTTCTCTTCTTTGTTGGCTTTTTAATAGTGGTTAGAAAACACGTAAAAAGCACTTGTTTGCTTTTTAAAAAATGGTTTAGACGTATTCATTATGTGACTATGTCTAGCATGACCTCAGCACTATGTGGCATTTAACATAGTTGAGGTTAGGGATATGCATAGTTAGCCAGCCTTAATGGTTAAATGCAGTTATCAAATAAGCTGGCACAAGATGTACATGTCTGTTCAACTGATTGTTTTTTTTTTAACAAATACAGGCCTTAAATATCAGATGCTATTTCAAACTGTAATGAAGTCTCCTGCTTCTGGTAGCCACAGTAGCTTCAGTTAATGGCTACTGCCTTCCTGCCAAGAGGAAAGTAGGTTGGCAGAGCTAGCTGCTACCTTTAGCCACACTCAGCATACCAGCCTCACATCATATACCCACTGGCACGATGACACTGTGATAAATTTGACTGTTTTCTGAACATTTTCTCTACTTTAGTCGGTTAAACACAGTCACACTAGGCAAAAACTTAGTTCCATCCATTTTCTATACCGCTTATCCCATAAGGGGTCACAGGGTGCTGGAGACTATCCCAGCTGTCATTGGGTGAGAGGCGGGGTACACCCTGGACTGGTCGCCAGTCAGGGCTGACATATAGAGACGGACAACCAGGCACACTCACATTCATACCTGTGGCCAATTTAGAGTCATCAGTTAATCTAATGAGCATGTTTTTGGTGGTGGGAGGAAGCCGGGGTACCGGAGAGAACCCACGCATGCACAGGGAGAACATGCAAACTATGCACAGAACGACCCTGACCGGGAAGTGAACTAGAGACCTTCTTGCTGTGAGGCAACAGCGCTAACCACTGCGCCGCCATGCTGTCCTGCAAAAACTTAGTTGATGTAGCTATAGTGGCAGTTTAGTCAGACCTGGACAAAATGTCTTTGTTAAAAGAGGATTGCAGAGCTGCACAGAAAGCTTTTATTGGTGGATAATACATTTTTGCACTTTCAACACGCTTCAGCACAAGTTTCTTTTCCTAACTGGCTCCACTGATAGTGAAGTATGGACATGATAACAGCTGTCTGTGGAGCTTTAGTTATGTCACCTAATCCCTGGCCATGGTGCACACCTACTATGTCATGTTTTGTCACTGAATGGCCCATAATGAATGTCAATCACACTCCAAGTTTTTGTCTAATAGGTTCAGCCCTTTTCAAACACCATCTATTGGGTGTTGCCGCGATAAATGTAAAAACATCCCATGTCATGGGTATGTGAAACAGTCTATCTGATGTTTACACTTTCTGAATTCCACAAATACTTTCTGAATCATTGCCAAAGATCTGAGCAGTTTAGACAGTGTGCAGGAGTTTGCTCGCTACAACAAATTACCCAATATTAGGTGTCATGAACTTCTATTTTGTTTGCCTTGATATCAAAACAGGTATCACAGTTTTACTAGTATCATTTCAAAGTTTAAGATCCTGATATAATGGCAGCCTTCAGCTGTATAGTAAATCCTACCTCCCCTGCTTTGTTGTTCCACTTTTGCCACTACACTGTGTTTCATAAAGATGATCAGTCACATTGACATTCAGCAATGTAGAACCAGTATTTGTCTTGTCCTCTAGTTCAAGGTCGAGCGTGCTTTGTTTGGAACAAGCAAACCCCTTAAGGGCTTTATTAATGAGGACTTCCCTCAGGCCATCCTGCAGAAGTAGGATGCTGCACAGGAGAGAGGAAATACTGCCAATACAGGAGCGTGTAGCTGCATTAATGTCCACCTGCCCACACACTCTTATCACTCCTACACTCCTGGGGCTGTACTCACACGAAGCTGAAAAATCTAAGTGACCAATTCAGCTGTAGTACCACAGAGTGATCGGCACACAATAAAGACATCTTAATTAATGAGCCATAAATGCACTTTAGGGTGTGAAACAGCATTAAATCTGATGACAAATGGAAACGTTTTGTACTAAACAGATGCCCATTAATGATGAAATGCTTACTAATGAATAAAAATGTCTGTAATGGGAGTTAGATTAATTTTTCTCTCTCAGATGGAGTGGTTTCATGTTTGCTATGTAGGGATTTTAATCCTATGATGTCCCTCTACCCCATAATCACAGCCCAAAATACCTTCTGTTATTGTAGCTTTTTGTTTTGCAGAAAAAGAGGTCACATCAAGGCAGGAAGCTTTTTTTAATTTTCAAAGAGGCTTCTCTGTGTTTGCATGTTCACAGCTTCCTTTCCTGTGTATTCTGAATGTAATAACAGAATACAGTCCTGTTTTTCTGCCTGTGTTCTGCAGGCTGGGGACTATTTTCTCCTATGAACCATCTCTTGTCATTTGGAGCCAGCTAACATGACTTAATCACACAGGGAACGTGTTTTATCACTCCCAGCCCTCCTGGAGTACGGTATTAATCATGTCTGATGATGTCCCACTAGTGGACCACTTTGTCATTATTTATGGTTCTGTTGTGATCACAGTTGCTTCTATGTGGGATAACACTGTAGTAAAGAATGAGGATCTTCACAAATCATCTTTTCCCTCCAGGCTGCTAATAGGAAGACTGCTCAGGCTGCAGGGTGGGGGACTTTTATGAAGTTTTATGAGCGGAAGAGAAAACGGCTCATATTCTTCAAAATTATATTTTACCATCTAAAGCAGGGAGGTTTGTCTGAATATAAATGCAGTCCCTAGAAAACCACACAGAGCCCATGCAGAAATGAATGTTAAACATAGAAAGACTCGTCTGAATAGACCGGCAGAATATTCTCTCAATTAAAATACAAAATGAGCCGTGGTTTAAAAGAGCAGCCATGTAGAAATAATGTTCTAAGAACCATTGTAAGGTCACAAAAAGGAAGGGTGGTTGTTTAGCCAATCAGCAGTATTTATGGTAAGCTACTCTAAATATAGCTCCAAACAAATCAAACAGAATGAAGTCCTTTTAAAACTGCTGGGATGATTTTAGCTGGTTATTACACAGACTAAAGGAATACTGACTCCTGTATGAGCTGCAAAAGCAGAGCAGATCATTAAGGAGGGGGGTAGGTGTCAAATGGAGCTCAACAGTGTGGTTTAAGAAGCCAAATTCCCATTCATTTTCTCCAGGGTTATCAGCCATAATGTTATAATATGGACACTATAATAAAGAAAAGTGTAGCAGAGTAAGTAATCATATGGTTTGAAAGCTTGAAAAGCTATCATTAACAATGAATAAAATATATCACACTGATGTGGGATACACAGGTCCTTCATCCTTGTAAAGAAATATGTTTTTTTTCTGTTTTCAGATGGTGTTTTTGTGCCAAATCAAACCATTCATCATAACGACTGTTCAGGTAGCTGGTTAGCTTGGTTCATGCATCGAAAGTCTCTATGGGGCATTTGAATGGCAAATTTTCCTTCTGGATGCAGAGCAGAAAAAAAAGTGGGCGTGCACTGGAGCTCCGTTGGAAAAAAGGCCTGTAGGCCATTTTTTTATTTTCATGCTGAACTTTTCTTTTTTTTTTTTCAGCCAGGATCTTCACACATGCATCTCACACCGTGAGAATACCCCTATTAGATGGGATGGGGCGATGGTTCTCTGGAGACAAGACAGGATGTAAAAAGGAGAATGTTTCTGTGGTGGATGAAGCAACAGTCTATATACAAGGGTTTACATTTGGGGCTTAATTCAAAATGTCCAGGGCTCACAGTGGGCCTGCTTGAGTGTGTTGCACCCTAGGCAACCACATATACCTGATGGTGCACAAGTACATTTTTAGTGATATTTAAGGCTGATGTAGGATTTATAAAGCTGGTATGTTCAGCTGATATAGCTGCTTTAAATGTGATCAACAGAAATGTTCATACCTGTAGATATTTGACTTTTCAAGTAAATATCTGCTGATAAAATAGTAACTAGAGCCTGACCAATATAGGATTTTTTGGGGCTGATACCGATATTGGGGGCTAAAAAAATCTGATATCTTATATATCTGCTGATATCTGATATATCAGCCGATATATGAAATAAGAACATTGATATACACAGGATATATCTGTACATGAACACAAATGTAGACATGTGAATTAACAGTTGCATTTATCATTGTTTATTTCACAAAGATGCAACTGATATGGTGTTAAAATGCTGTATAATAGTCTTTTATTAGATAATGGTGGACATGTGAATTAACAGTTGCATTTATCATTGTTTTTTTTCACAAGGATGCAACTTAGACAACGTTAAATGCTGTAATACGCTCTCTAAAACTTATGTGAAGAAACTGGCATGCTCTCCTTGACGTGCCCTAACAGCGTGTTTCTGTGAGGACGTTATTGTCATGGGGCACTAAAGTGTAGTGTTATATTGTTTTATAAAGTCACAGCTTACCATGGAGTAAATAAAATGCAATTTATCTCGCTGTTTCTCTGGTCTTACTCCTCTGCTGCAGCCGAGTGCTGAGAGGGACTGCTCTGCTGCGAGAGGACTGGGCTGCCTGTGAGTGCTTAGGGACGGGTAGGGGCCCACAGCAGCACCCACTGCTCACTGAGAAGAGTAACAACGATACGTGCTTTCACGTCAGAGTCTCCAAAACTCTCCAATAACACCAGAAAAAGTCGCTAGAATTGTCGCTAGTCGCTCTTTTGAAAGAGAGTCGCTAGAGGGGTCTGAAAACTCACTAAATATAGCGACAAAGTCACTAAGTTGGCAACACTGAGTAGGGGAGAGCTGCTGCTGGACTCTTTTGTGCGAGGGGGAGGGGCCAGGCACTTGAGCTGAGTTCAGCAGAGACACACGAGAGCAGAGCGACAGAATCCCCACGCAGCAAAAATGGTAATATATCGGCTACTTATTGGTCGATGTTGATTAATCTGTGATACACTATAATCGGCCCGATTAATCAGCCCCCCGATCAATCTGTCGGGCTCTAATAGTAACCTTGCAAAGGAGATGGATTCACATGTTTCTGTGTAAGCAGCAACAAGAGGCCGGTTGAATTATGGCAGAAGAGATTAGTGTGGATGCTGCTAAAGTGTCATTTTATCAGAACATGACAAAATTTCTTCGTTAAGAGAAGAAAAAAGAACAGCATTGAGTTGTTTTCTTTTCAAAAACAACAAAAGTCATGTACTGACATGTCTATAGTCACCATGGTTCATGTTATGCAGCTCTCTATGGAATTTACTCCTTGGTAGGGAGTACGATGTCGCGTGTTTTGTTGCTCTGATTGGCCCGTAAAGATGTGATAGACAGAATGTTCATCCAATCACCCTCTGAGTTTTTTTCAAGGTCTCTGCCCTTCTCAAACACTTAGTATATGAGCTTTCCCCAGATTAATGTGAAATATATCCATATATCCATCCATCCATCCCCCCCAAAAAAATGCAAGCGCATCTTGAGAGGAATATTGTATTTAAGCAACAATTTGTGGTGGTGACTACAGCAAACTCTGAGACATACAGCCAGTCACAATATGCCATGTCATTTAACCAACGTTCAGCCAATCAGATCTTGAAATGTGACCAGCAGACCTGCCGGACCCCGAGCAGATCTGACTGCTGCACAAATCCGGTCGGCTGCTCACACCCGAACTATTTTTGATCAAGATTACTGTCAGAGTGCACATTTTGGTTTTATTCTGATTTTGTTTTGAGTCACATCGCTGATTTGCTTTTAGATCATTGATTTACAGTATTAGCCTGTTGCCAAAGTGCTCTACATCATTGGTTCCCAACCCAAAGATCTTAGGGGGGCAAGGCTTTGTATGCTCTGAGGCTGCCAAAGCAGATTTGCAAAATTGACTAAAACCATGAAAAATTAGTTATTAGGTAGTTTATACAAATGTTTCAAGATGAGAAAAGCATGCATTGGCCTTTTTTAGGGTTTTATGATGATTTTTGGCAGCAGTGTGTCACTTTTTTCCCTCTTTTGGGTCCTGGGGGGACTCTGTTTTCCTTAGGTTCATGTAGGGGTGCTCCCAGGAAAAAAGGTTGGGAAACACTTCACTACATTACCCGTGTTTTTCTCACGGATTGGCAGTTGGACAGATGGTTTTAGCTATAGTAGAGACAACGATGTCTCTTTGTCCCTGACAGTTTTTCTTTGCATCCCCAGTTGACCCAAACCCACACATGCTGTCTAGATGATGTGTACCGTCTTATTTAAGTGAGAATATTGCAAACAGTTTTTGTAATTATCAAAACTTGAACAGTATTACTAACCTTTGGGGAAGTTAACTGCAGTTATCATTCAAACCTTTCCATCCCCAGTTATAAAAGTGCTGCGGATAAGATTGCATATGAACGATGGTTGTTGTTGACCTTGGTAAGTTTTCTTTCAGTAAAATAACTGAAGATGTTTGCAGAGTTGAGGCCAGGAGAGGTTCTTCTCTTAAGCTTTTCTTTTATGAAAAACACTTCTGGTACATTTTGATGCCCTTGCTGGAGATTTGAGAGCAGGAACACGACAGAAAATAAGAGCTGAGGCAAAGGGATTTACATGAAACAAGATCCTCTGACATGGTGGGTAATAGCAGAGCACCATGGGCTTTTCATTTAATAAAAGATGTCCGTTAGCCATCCTCTATCAGGATGAAGCTGTATTCATGGATTAGACTCTTGAGCATATCTGAAAATAAGTACCCCTTTCTGGTTTAATTAGAACATTTAAGGTCACAGGCCGGACTGGACCCAGCAGACCAAAGGTTTTAGACGAGTATTCTGTGTGTTTAATGTAGTGATGGTCCAGAATGAAGCAGTCCAGACCTCAAAATGGAACTTCAGTGAGGAAATGTTGGACGATTTTGTCACTCCACAGCAGACAAATCAGAGCATCCGCTGAAGTCCCACATGTACTGTCTCAGAATGAAGTGGCCTCCTTTTTGAGCTGAACTAGTTTCAAAGACAATGGTTACAGCTTTCATCACATTCAGTTTATATAAATCATCAGATGCATCCGTCACCACTCAACCCGTGAACTCCACACAGCGCTGTGATCAGCCTGAGCTTTAAATGAAGTCAACATACACGGCAGCAGAGGAAGCGTGTTTGCATGGTATTTTTGAAAGTCCTAGTTTTTCACGCAACCATCTGTCTGTCCACTGGCTTTTCACTGTTTAATCAGAGCAATATGAAGCCAGGAGAGTTGATCCCCCTGGAGATGGATATCCTCTGAGGCTGCAGGGAAGTTACTGTATGGCTTTCTAGAGCAGCTCTCTGAAAACCAAAGCAGTCTGATTTCTTCTTAAAGGGGTTTCTCTGTGACTCACTGTTTTAGTAAAGCTCAGACCTGGGGATGCATTCAGAGCAGTGTCGGTGCTTGAAGTCTTACAAGAGTGACCGCTAATAATCATCAGTACACTTTTGGGGTTTAAACTCCATCCATCTTTGTTTTGGCAGTTTTTCCTCCGTGAAGTCATCCATCCAATTTCCTCTCCTCTTTTGCCTTCTAGCTCTGGCCCGGGCTATCCCAGCCTTTGAAATTAGTTGCAGCAGTAATCCTTTAATCAGAGCGTCTCGCTGGGATTACCACAGAGGCCAGCCTCAGTTACTGCCCTCCACCACCACTGGCAATTGTTGAGCCTGCAGTGTTTGATTTACATGGCATCAGCCAACAAGTGCAGCCATGATAATGGTGGTGAGCACTATGAATAATGTGACCTTGCTCTCTGAAAGGTCAGCTTAATAATCATAGTGTAATGTGCCAGAGGCAGACAGAGTACCTTTTCCTTTATCAAGTGATTCTGTTCATTCTTTTATTTATTCTGTTTAATATTAATCGCCATGTTGACTGTAATGAAGCATAAATAAAAGGAACAGTCTCTAATCGTGCCAAATTAGATTTTGCTTCACCTTGACTGAAAATCTGCTCAGCTATTCATTTCCCAAACCAATTATTTGCTAATTTAGCTAAAAGCTTGTATCCCTCTGGCACATTGGCTGCATATTAATACTGGAATCACGTCACCATGTCCTTCTACGTACAAAAGTGAAGCCAAATTAGCCTCACCATGGACACACCGCTCTGGTGATAATTTGCAGCCAAGACATGCACAGAAGGGAGCTGGCTGGAGGATTTCCACTCCTGATGCCACTTTCATCTCCTCGACAGATAGAAATTACTGGTAAAACCTCTCAGGTCGGGGTACGCCACAGTGGAACAGATTCTTCTGTCAGGTTGGAACAGAAGGTTCAGCGGCTGTAGTTAGATGTTTTTTTAATATTTTCTGCTCATGTTCCTCTCAGATGAGAACCCCGCAAGGAGCTTCAACAGCCAGCAGAGCTGTCCATCATGATGTTGCATTCACTTTCTTTGTATCAAATAACTAATCTGAATAAAAAAACACTTGGGTCTATACAGTATAATCATATATTTGTTAGAATAGGATTTGTGTTTGATTAAGATTTGCTGGTTCTATATTCTAGTTTTCCAGGGCTGCAGGGCAGCACCGGGGCAAGCGCTGTTGCCTCACAGCAAGAAGGTCCCTGGTTTGCTTCCAGTCAGGGTCTTTCTGTGTGGAGTTTGCATGTTCTCCCTATGCATGTGTGGCTTCCTCCCACCACCAAAGACATGCTCATTAGGTTAATTGGCCATAGGTGTGAGCGTGAGCACGACTGGTTGTCTGTCTCTATATGTCAGCCCTGTGATTGACGGGTGACCAGTCCAGGGTGTACCCTGCCTCTCGTCCAATGACAGCTGAGATAAGCTCCAGCTAACCTGAGTGGTATAGAAAATAGATGGATGAATAGTTTGTTTCATACAGTGCTAATTTTAGCAGCTATTTTTAATTTTAGTATTAGTTTTAGTCTTTAAATGAAATGCATTTTAGTTTTAGTCACATTTTAGTCATTTCTATCCTTTTTAGTTTTAGTCGACAATAACTCAAACATTTTAGTCTAGTTGTAGTCCTTAAAAGTCCTCATGTTTTAGTCTTTACTTTTAGTCCAAGCATTTTCTAAATCTGGTACTAAATCATGGTAGTGTGTTCTATGCACCCTGTCAAACCTGGGGTCCCTGCTTTCTACACCTGAGAGGCAGAATAGCTACAGTTGCATTGTTTTTGTTTTTGTTTTTTTTAGTTTTAGTCATCTTATTGAAAACAAAACTTAATTTTTGTCAGTTTTAGTCATCACAGATCTATTTTTGATAGTCTTAGTCTAGTTTTTGTTGTGGGAAAAAAGGCTGTCGACGAACATTTTTAGTCATAAGCCGTTTTTACACAAAGATTTCGCAATAAAGACGAAAAGGAATTCCCGCCTCTGTTCCGCAACGAGCAATTCACACAAAGGTGTAACGGGGCCGTGCACGCCCGAGCTTACACACACACCCCGGCATCCCCTAATCAGATGGCAGCTGCTGCCTGAGCTGCTGCTTTCAATGAAACTCCAAACTCTGGATTTCTCGGTTCAAAACTTTGTATTTTCTAAATGAAATACGTGGGAAATAACATGAACATTCATTTTGATCGATTAGATCCAACAGACTTTTTTTCCCCCATGTTTCTGAGTTGGAGGTCCAACGTTAAGCAGTGCCACAAACTTCCGAGTACCGAGCTCACTTGAACACATCATGGAACTTTTCAGATGCTGCTGTGAGCAGAGATGTGTCTGCTCATTTCTCTCCTGTACAGAGTGTGATCAGCTCTCTAACCTCGCAGTCTCTCCAGTTAATCCACATTATTCTTTGTTTTATCCTCCTGTTATTTTCTCCGACGAAATGCCATTCAATTAAACCCCAGTGGTTTTTAAATCTCCCATTTATGGAGACAGCAACGCACACTCGCCACTGTGGAGTGCCATGACGTCCTTTCAAACTCACTGCAGAAAAGTCTGTTACGGCTCTGATACTACCTCTCGATCCGGATCAGAGGTGGAGCGAGATTGACGCCCCATTGCGGAACTGTTGCTTTCATACAGAACAATGTTGCGGAACAAAGGCGTAACAGACAAGGAAAAGAGAGGCAGTGTGAAAGTAGCTTTAGTTTTGGTCCATGAAACTAACACTGGCTCCATATCCTTTCTGCTAACCGGTAGAAGGCTGAGCTTTATTTCTGCAGAAGGAGCTCTCAGACTTTTGGCTTTGCTTAAAGACGGCTGTTTTGCTGTTCATTTTAATATACAGTCTGTAGATTCTGTGCAGATGACTTCATGTGGCGGCTGCAGAACTCCCCCTGGTGTGCAAGAAGTGATTTCTACATAGAGAAGCGCTACCAAAAGGTCATGTTTTCAGCTGTTTATGAGTACGCCAAGTGTTCAAAGTGCAAAAACATACATTCTTAGTCTTTGGCTACTTTTGTGTCCTGAAAGCAGTGAAATATTCAAGCAAAAATAAAAAGTCTCAGAAACAGAAGCAGGTAGGAATTTAAAAAAGCTTTTCTAAAACCTGAGATAAGAGGCGCTACACACTTGTGTATGATTTTTTCATGGTTTAGTACATTTAACTCCAGTCTTACCTGTATTTCCTCAGCTGATGTCTGTCTCACCTCCAGTCTTTCTCGTAGTGACAGGAAATCCATCTCTTTTCAGGATCCGGATCATTGGAGACAAGGAGTGCACGACAGGACAGTCTTAGATTAGGAAGAAATAGAATGTATTGGCAATCTGCCAAAGCTTACAAATTGTAGAATCACTATATGCGATCTATTTGTGTATGTCTAAGCTCACTCAACCCTCCCTGTCTGCTTCCTGAAGGAGTGATGATTGATGACTTCAAATAAAAATGAAACTTAGGATTTCGTCTTTAGAAAGGACTCAAACTGGCCTACAATGAACTGCTTCATATTCTTCTAGAACATCAGGCTGAAAAAAAAAGTTACTTGCACTTTCTGCACAAATTGACTATGTTTTGACAGCGTTTGTAAAATGTTTGCTGGGGGTCAAATGATAGAGATGATAATGTGGTCAGCAGAGACAGATCTAGTCCTCTCGTCATAAATATCACAGCTGATGCCATTCTGCTCTTTTGTTGTTTGGCTGAGTAAATTACAAGCCTCCTCACTTCTCCACTCAAGGATTACCTGTTGTGAGATAACAGAGTAATGAGTGTAACTTTATTAAATCAGTCTTTTCTAACGGAGAGATGCGGTGTCTGAATATCAATAGCTATTAAAACGATATTTGAATGCAAAATCACCAATTCACATACATTTATTTCCATGCATGCTGCTCTAAGGGAACTCAGCCGCATCATTCTCCCTCTCTTCCTGTTCTCAGTGTGCAGATCTGTGATATCAGCATCACTGCTCTGAATCCTTTAATAATGTTTGCCCAACCCCTTTGTAAAAAACAAAAAAGTCAATGTTACATTAGAGGTAAATCAGGTCACTACTCTGCTGCATGACCAATTGTCACAGAAATCCATCCCATTATGGGTTGTGTTTAAAAAGAAAACATTCTTTTTATTTTTTTATATAAATTGGAGGTCGATCTCATTATTTCTGATGCCTTATTGGCTTTAACAACACAGTGTCAAGCAGGTTTGTGTCTCTAGTTTAAATTTTTGATTTATAATGAATTGTTAGCTGAAATTTGTGCAGGTATTTCTGCACAAAGACGAACCCTCAAAGGAATAACTGAGAGAGCCTGGTTTGTCTTTAGGCTGGGTCATGTTTGCCACAGGAGTGTATTTTACCTGTGTGATTGGTAAATACATATCGGACTATAAATGGAAATCAGAACTCTTAACATGCTGAGATCCATGACCCCTGTGGAGAGATTCCATATCGTTATGTAGAAAATAGTGGTGAGCTTTGACTTTATGGTAGCTACGTTAGCTACATTTGCAAGCAAAACATATGCATGGAGTAGTATTTGGCAGATTAACTCTCCATGGTTACCATGACTGTAGGCTGTTGTTAATATGTAAAAATCATCATAATGCAAACCTGTTTCAGGTGTCCAGGGTGCTCAGATCAGTCATACCTGGTCATTTAGTTGTGGTGGACTGAACAAAGTCATACTGTCTGGTTGTATACTGAGCTGTGCTGCTCCATCATCTGTCATACAGGGAAACACTCATGACAGTCCATCACAGGGCTGACACACTCACAGTCATGAGTATTTTAAGGTCTCCTATTCACCACAGCTGTGGGAGGAAAGCAGAGCACCCAGAGGCTCGCCATGCAAATACAGAACAGAAATTCAGAACATGCAAACTCTACATAGACAATATGAGGACCGAAAACTGCAGCATTACTTACAGGAGCGATAGGCAGTCATACAGTGCTTTAATAAGTTTCATTTACCAAATCTCACTGCTGGGAGGAAGTACTGGGACAACACTGGTTTTACCTCAAGTCCAGCCTTGAAATAATTTCCCCTCACAATCACCTTTAAAATGTTCTATGAGTAATACATTTCTGTTGTGCTGAAAAACACCACATTTTTTTTCTTGTTTAAGCTCTGATGTCATTGAAAACTTCTCTTTAGGGGCTACTGTATATCTTTAAGCTTGTTTCAGTTTTAAAATGTGTAAAATTTTTTCTCCATAAGGCCAAAAGTATTTGGCCACTCCTGTAAATTATTGAATTCAAGAGTTTTAATCAGACCTGTTGTCACAGGTGTATAAAATCAAGCACATGGCCATGCAGTCTCCATTTACAGACATTAGTGATCCTAAATGGGTCGTTCTGAAGAGCTCTGTAACTTAAAAGTACTTCATGAAATTTAATCCCTGCTGGATATTCCACAGTCAACTGTAAGTGATGTTATTGGAAAGTGGAAGCATTGAGGAATAAAAGCAACTCAGCGACAACCATGTAAAGTCACGGAGCAGGGTCATTGACTGTTTAGGCCCATGTTGGTAGAGTTCTGAACTTCCGCTGGCATTAATGTGAGCACAAAAACTGAGCAGCTGGAGCTTCATGAATGGGTTTCCATGGCTGAGCAGCCGCTTGCAAGTCTCACATCACCAAGTCCAATGCCCAGCATCAGAAGGAGTGGTGGAAAGCACACTGAAACTGGACTGTAGAGTGTGGAAACATGTTCTGTGGAGTAATGAATCACGCTTCTCTGTTTGGCAGTCAGATGGAAAGTCTGGGTTTGGCAGATGCCAGGAGCATGCTACCTGCCTGACTGCATCGTGCCAACTGTGAAGTTAATGGTGTATGGGGCTGTTTTTCAGGATTTGGACTGGGCCCTTTATCTCCAGTGAAGGCCAATCTTAATGCTTCACCATACCAAGACATTTTGGACAATGCTATGCTTCAGACTTTGTAGCAACAGTTTGGGGAAGGCTCTTTTCTATTCCAACATGACTGTGTCCCAGTGCAAAAAGCAAGGACTATAAAGACGTGGTTTGATGTGAAAAAACTTGACTGGCCTGCACAGAGCCCTGACCTCAACCTCGTGGAGCACCTTTGGGATGAACTGGAATGGAGATTGTGAGCCAGGCCTTCTGGTCCAACATCAGTGCTTGTCCTCAAACAGTAAATGCTCCACAGAATGAATGGGCGAAAAAATTCCCACAGATACACTTCAAAATCTTGTGGAAAGCATTCCAAGAACAGTGGAGGCTGTTAAAGCCGCAAAAGGGGACAGACTTCATATTAAAGTACATGTTTTAGAATACAATGTCAAATTCAAACATTTGAATACACTGATTTAGTGTCGAAAATGAGTTTAAAAGCAGGTGTGGATACAGGTCCTTATGACCCCCAGTGTTAAGAAAATGGTGAAGATGAAGGCGTTCCAGGTGTCAGGCAGCATCAGGAGACACTTCCACCCACAATCCAGTCTAAAAGCCTGTTGGTCTGCGTTTGTGTTTTTGGTTTATATTTCTCTAACACTGCATGATTCAAAGACCACTCGTGTTTCCAGCAGTGGCTCACTCTGATGTCTCTAAAACAGGCGCCTTCATTAATTCCAGCTCTGGAGAGGCCCCATTTTTGGAAGTGCAATGACCTTCAAAAGTGTGCAGTGTCCTCCTTTCCCTCTTTACAGCTTTATGGATCGACACTTTAGCAGCGGCAGCTTTTACGGTCTGCTGCTGCTCCACAGCACCGGGCTTTCTCTTCACACAGAGTGCCCATAATTCAAATGATGAGTCATGTGTTTGTGGCAGATGAACTGAATGCAAAGCAGTTCAGCTCACATTATAGTCCAGAATCCCTACCTGTCTGACCTTGAGAGATGTATTTGAGAGCGGCTGAATGAAGAAAGAGAGGAGGAGATTGAGCTTAAAGCAGAAATACTGAGAATAATGAAACTCTATCTAAATGAGAACCTGCACAAAAGAAGACGGCTCAAGGTCAAAAAGTTTAATTATGCCCTTTGATTTCATACAGGTGGATTCTTAATGATTACCGACTGAATACATTTAATCTCTATTGTATAAATGTAGATTAGAATAATGAATAGAGTGGTACTGTGTGCCACTGTTTTGAAGATGGCTTTATATTACCATAAACGTACGTTTTCATGTCCTTTACCTCTTTTTTTCCACAGTTTTCATCTCTTTTCTTTCTTACCCCACAGTACACAGACTGCTTGTTAGGCAGACTTCTTTGTCGAGACTGATATGAGTACAGTGAGTTCTTCAGTGTCTGTGATAAGAGCTGTGGTCCTGGCAACATCCTTCCTGTCTATTCTTCATAGCAACAGTCTTCTAGCGAGGAATGTAGACAAGTGCTGTGGCTTTTGAAGACATGACGGGACTGATGTTCTAAAACCAGCTGTTGGTGACTGGACAAACTGAACCACATCCAGACAATAGAGCTCAACAATGACTGCCCACACAACTTTAGTTCTGGAAGTATTAGCTATCCAGGTCTTCCACAGACATTTCTTAAAATCCCTATATTGACATTTTTATTCCATTATGGCCAATAATCAATAACTAGGATGAAAATGACTGCGATTTCACCTCAAAAACAAACTTTTGATCTCATATCAGCAGCCAGTCTGATCAGAACTGCAACATTCATAAACAATCTTACTGCTTTGTGACTCTTTGGTCCGATCATTGCTAAAGGGTTTCTCCTCTGAGGAACGTAAATCTACATCTGATTGCAGATTCTGTGCTAGTTTGATTTGTGTCGATATTTTGACATTAAAAACATGAGGAATGACTCACTGAGAGCTGTGAACATCCGCTGCTAATTTTATGGAAATTTCTTGTTCTGATCAACCAAAGTGTTAGATATTGCATCACTGTGATAAATATAGAGGTAATACTCCTCCTTTGTGGCTCTGAATAATGCATATATATTTTTATTGGTGCATATGCACGGCAGATGACAGTAAAAAGAAGGAAAACAGACAAAATTCAGTGGTGCAGCATGATTCTAACTATCCATACGTCATGAAGCTTAAATGATTATACAGGACTAAAACTCCTTCTATGATCATCTCTAAAATACTAAAAACATTACAGAAGACATGAGCTGCTTTCTATGATTGAAATTATAAAACAAGGATTTTAAATGTAATTAAACTTTGTTAAGTATTATGACGGAGAGGTTGCATTTACTTAAGTGTGGTTTCACAACAGCTGTTTTCTAAAGCCAGTGTGCACGGCGTGTTTGACAATCGCTTCATCCTCTGAGCAATTTAATACTCTGTTCAAACAGATGGTGAGGAGAGGATCAAGTCAGCACGCTGAAGTGACTTTTTGTAACAAACATTTCCCTTTTGACAGCCTTGAAGGAAATTTTGTGTGCTGTCTTGGTGTGGCAGAGTGGGAACAGTGAATGATGAAGACAGAGATGATGTTTGAACCTGGGCTCTTTTTCCCAGCATGGTGGCTGTTTAGAGGACAACCAGGCCAAGGGCAGAGTGCAAGAGGTGTTCAACATTTTTATTCATCTGTTTTTTAGCCAAAAACTAAAAAAGAAAAGGACCGGAATGATTTGATCTTTCTAACATTTACTGGTGGAAGAGTTTATTTTTCCGTTGGAAGTACTGTGGCATTGCTCAAGTGGTGTGTGAGTGTAAAAATGTAGAAATAGTCTCCAATGTAAACAAAATGTTTACATTTGTCCATTATGACATATAGTATATGTCAACAAATTCAACATTTTGTGAACTGAAATAATTTATTTTCAAGCCGTTTTAGGCAGTTATGATCAATATTTTTATTTTAGCAATGAAACAAGATAAAGTACTTTACAATAAGTGGGATTGCATTAAATGATGAATAAATACATGGATATTCTAGATTTTCTTGTTTCGACTTGAAATATTTCTAATTCCAGACATCCCTGATACTCTAATGCCAATAATCGTTTTTAGGGATCAGCATTCATCAACTAATTACATTTCTACTAGAGCCAGATTTTTTGACAGTTGCTGTGGGGCCAGACTTGCAAATTAACAACAACCCCAATTTCCAAAAAGTTGGGGCACTGTGTAAAATGTACACAAAAACAGACTGCAAGGATTTGTAAATCTCATAAACCCATATTTCATTCACAATAGAACATGAACAACATATCAGATGTTGAAACTGAGACATTTTACCATTTTAGAATTTTTGGATTATGGGATGCACTGCATGAAAAACAGGCATGATTCTGTATTATAAATCACTGCATGGGCTCAGGAACACTTCCAGAAATCATTGTGTGTCAACGCAGTTCACCGTACCATTCACAAATGCAGGTTAAAGCTGTATCATGCAAAGAAGAAGCCATGTGTGAACATGATCCAGAAATGCCGCCATGTTCTCTGGGCCAAAGCTCATTTAAAATTGGCTGAAGTGAGATGGAAAACTGTTCTCTGGTCAGATGAATCAAAACTTCAAAATCTATTTGGAAACCATGGGCACCATGTCCCTCGGGCTAAAGAGGAGAGAGACTATCCAGCTTGTTGTCAGCACACAGTTCTAAAGCCTGCATCTCTGATGGTATGGGGTTACATGCCTACGGTGTGGGCAGCTCACACATCTGGAAAGGAACTATCAATGCTAACCACATACCACATCCATCACAACAGCATGTCCTCACAGGAGAAGAGTCCTGGTGCTGAAGTGGCCTGCCTATGGTCCAGACCTTTCAACAACAGAAACCATTAGACTCATCATGATATGAAAAATACGGCAAAGAAGACCCAGAACCGTTGAGCAGCTAGAATCCTACATCAGACAAGAATGGGACAACATTCCTCTTCCAAAACTCTAGCAGCTGGTCTCCTCACCTCCCAGATGTTAACAGATTGTTGTTAAAAGAAGAGGGGATGCAACACAATGTTTAACATGGACTGTCCATGTCCATCCTGAGATATGTTGCTGCCATTGAAATCAAAATCAGCTAATATTTTTCATGTTTCAGTTTCAACATCTGATATGTTGTTTATGTTCTATTGTGAATCAAATCTGGGTCTATGAGATTTGCAAATCACTGCATTCTGTTTTCATTCATATTTTACACAGTGCCTCAACTTTTTTGGAATTGGGGTTGTACAACAATTAATCATTAGCAATGAATTAAGGGGATTGTAATGGATTATGACAATGGTTGGCTTGATTCTTGGATTAAAATGATGTAAGGATTTTGTGAAATGTCAAACACAGGATTTGAATGGAGAAATTTAAACCCAGAACCAGATGAACCACCACTGTTCAGCTCCATAGCTCTACTTTTTTATCATGTTTTTGTGCTTTTTTCCCTTTCTGTGTTTTACAGGAGAGAAGCCAGAGAACTTTTTCTGTATCCAGGTTCAGTGACTGTTCAGAAAGCAGAGACTAAATATGAGAAACTGTAAGCTTTATATTCACAGGAAAGCAGCGGATAATTTGACATTTATTCGCACTGAGGAATCGTTTATGAGGAGCGTATTCTGCAGTGTTGGTGAATAAATCGGGACATGTATACGACTCTAGGTGAAGCAACAGTAAAGCTTTTATTACTCTCATCATTCACCTTGGCTACACTATTTGTTTATGTGAAATAGTTTCAATTAAAGTAGCTTCCAGAGATAGTTCAGGCTAGGACATGATGTTGCTCCCCTATAGGCTCTCATCACTCCACCAATGATCCAGCTGGTAGATTACATAACACTGCCTTAAGGCTCTGTGCAGAGTGGAGCAGCACTGGGCCTGCTCAAAAACCTCACAAGGAATTACATGCAAGTTCCCCAGTCTATCTGTAGAGACAGAGCTGAGGCTTTAGGCTTATCTGGAAACTGACTACACTTTGCTTCAACAGATACACTGCCATTTCAAATACATGCAAAGTTTTACACCTCATTTTCTTTGCACTGTGTCACCTTTAAATCTCCACCTGCCGTCGTGTCTTGCTGAAATAGCAGACCCTCCGCCCACACAGCAGCCCTGGATGTACTGTAGGTTTAGTCTTTGTGGCAGTGGAGGTTTTTTCTAATTTTATGACAGATTAGACACGCCTCTCTGCAGCCAACATTGTGCACTTCATCGTAAGTGGAACGTGGCATTGCAAATGCATACGGCAGCACTCTGTGACGTCCGCAGTCACAGTTGCTCCATCATTTCCACACTGTTTGCGACGCAGGGTGTTACATCAGCAGAGGCTCCAAAAAAACATCCAGGAGTGTACTCAGGTTATAAGGTGGAAGTGCTGAGAGGGCAAAACCCCAGCACTCTCTTGGTGTTGACATCTGCTGTTATCTTCAGCTGTCGGCCAACCAGTGAGGAAACACATCTCTGCACAACCACATTTCTTCCACAGTCATGCACTAAAATCGTGGGTTCTCTCATGCCCAAGTGCTGTTTGTCTAAAAACATTTATTTTGTGAGCATCAACAACCACAGCTGTACTTGAGCTGGAGCAGTGTTATTGAAGGAAAGGCTTCTTGATAATCTTTACTGTACTTTTGGTGACATATCCAAAGAAAAGGAGGAAACTAAACAATGACTCAAAGCTACAAGCACCCATCTCTGCAGCCAAAGTGTGACTCCTCTGAGCCGCAGAGCTCCATTGTTGTCCAAAAACACATCAGTGAGCCACTCTGTTGCACCCAGTGGTGTGTTGTTTTATCATCATAAACACAAGCTGTGGTTTATCCTGAGTCGATCCCACATAAAGCTTCCTGCTTCTGCCAGATGTAAAAACCTTTAACCCCATAGAGTCTGCACAGTCGGCTTTATAAAGCCTTCTGTTTCACAATGAAAGTGGGTGTGCGTCCTCCCTCCATCCATTATCTACAGTACTATCTCATGCACATTGGTAGATGGCGGAGCCAGTCCCAGCTTTCACTGGACAAGAGGTGGAGGACACCCTGGACTGGTCACTGGTCAATCACAGGGGCTGAGATACAGAGACAAACAAGCAGTCACACTCAAATCTACGGGCAATTTAGATCAGCTAACCTAATGAGCTTGGCCTGTGGCAGGAAGCCAGCCGACTCATGCATGCACAGGGACAAGATACAACTCCACACAGAATGGCCCTGTCATACAGGGAGTCGAGCCACGGACCTTCTTACTGTGAGGCAAAAGTGCTAACCACTGCACCACCATGCAGCCATCTGGGTGTGTACGTTTAAGATAACCCCCTTAGTCCTCTGCCTTTTGTTGGAATGAATTTTAGTTTTACCCACTTAGTTGGGGCTTATCTTTAAACAGAGATTAATTTTTGACCAAAAATGATGTCCAAAATCCACATGAATTAACTAAAATTTCATAAAAACTACATAAAATATCTGGAAAATTCTTCAACATACTTTGAAAGTTTCCTGTAAAGAAGAACCCCCAAAATTTCTTCAAATCTTCCCCAAATATTCCAGCAAAACTTTATCATAAAGCCTGCACATTTCAGTCAATGTAAATTACTGAAATGAAAAAGTCCCACAAATTTTAAAACAAATTTCCAGAAGAAAATGTTCAGATGTATTCCTAAAGATTTCATAAAAATGAAGGAAAATTCTCCCAAACAAGCAGCATTATTTATCCAAGTTTCTTAAAATATGATATTAATCTTAACTGAATAAACATGTAAATTAGGTCGGGGCTTGTGAATAAGGTTTATAATAAACAATCACAAATTAAACGACCTTAATGTGGTGCTCTTCTACTATCTTTACTCATGCTGTGACTTCCTGAACTCAAATCAAGGTTTAGAAAAATGTAACTTCTTTTAACAGGGAATTAAAGGCAAACACACAAATAAGGAAACACAAATGTTGTAAGAAATACCTTCATTTCACCCTCAGATTGCTCATGAAGGCATGCATTTGTCAGAGTCCTTTTGTTTCAAATTCTCATTTATGTGTGGAACATTTGCATGCGTCATAAATATATCTAGCTTCTGTTCTGCTGCCTTAAATTCTCAGAATGGCAATAAATGATCCTTAATCCACAGCTGAAAATAGTCCCTAATAAAAACAGGATTTTACTCTGTTTAAGATGACGTATGCCAGTACGTAGCCCAGTTGCCTAAATGTTTTATTAGATTAATAAACTGAATGATTTTGTTCTGTTTTTAAATTTTAATGCCTTCTTTTGAAACCAGTGGGGAATATGTAGAGGCAGTTCGAGGTTATTGTAGGTTTTGTTTGGATTTGGGAAAAATATAAAACTCTATCCTTAAAATGGTATGGTCTAAATTCAGGCATGGTTTGGAAAACAACAAAAGCTGTCTGCAAAGTCTGCATTTTTCTTTCTCACATGTGCTTAAATGTTGATAATGTCAAAAAATGCTGCGGAGATTTCTTTATTTAGGCCAATCCTTTTTTCTTCATAACCCCTGTTTAACAACTCCTTTGTTTGTTCTGTTAGATCTCCACAAATCAGCACCAGAGTTATGATCTTTTAAATAAATGAATAGAGGTAGAGGCTGCATGGTGGTGCATTAGGTAGCTCTATTGCCTCACAGAAAGAAGTTTCCAGGTTCAAATCCTCATTGGACAGAGCAAAAACATCTCTGTTCTCTCCATGCATGTGTGGGGTTTGTCTAGGTATGCTGGCTTCCTCCGACGGTCCAAAAACATGTCTGTTAAGTTGATTGGTGACTCTAAATTGCCCATAAGAGTAAGTAAAAGGATGACTGGTTGTTTCTCTGTATCAGCCCTGTGATTGGCTGGCGAGCAGTCCAAGGTGTACCCTGCCTTACACCCAATGACAGCTGGGATTGCATCCAGTCCCCCAGTAATGCTGAATGGGATAAGTGGTGGTAAAGGATGGACTGATGGATGGACTAGGAATAAAAATGTAGGATAACAAATCAAATGGTTTCATTACTTAAAAAACATGCAGTCATTTCAGAATTCATATCAATATTAACCATGTAAGGCAAGTTTATTTGTAGACCACCATACTTATGATGCTTTACACAGTTAAAACTCATTTAACAAATCAAAAAGCAAAACTAAGACATTTAAAATAAAATATATTAAGATATAAAGCATAAACAGCAGCCAGCCTCATAGTGCAAACAACCCTCTCCAATCACAAAATATTAGAAACTCTTTTTCAAGTCAACTGGTGGTTTGCACTCATTTGTTTGTAACTCTTGACCCTAAACCTGGATTATTTCTGAAATATCCTCTTCTTGGGCCTTACACTCTTTACTCTTTTTATTCAAAGGGGGAGTGCCTTTTTGTGGTTGTAAGACTTGTTAAATGTATTTGACCAATGTTAACAACAGACCAGGTTTTGGATGTTGGGAAGAATTTCAAAGGTCAGTAGTAGTGGGCAGTCACTTGTGAAATTTCTGCAAAAAATTGATTTTTTTTAACACCATTATCACTGATTTAAACACAAGTTGTGTTATAGTGCATATAAGAGGTATAACCAATGCCATCATCAACGTTGCTCATTCCTTTTAGCTAAATTAACATGTTGCTCAGTAATCAGGTATAGCGTTTGTTCTTTCCTCTCCATGTTTAATGTTTGTAATATCAGCATCATGAAGCTGAGTGCTCACTTTGCAGAGCGTCTGACACTCTGTGGTTTTAACACAAGCTGTGAGCTGGAATGGATCAACTCCATTTGTCTTTAGCCCAGTGCTGTGACGATTTGTATGATACTGGCCTAAACAACTGTTTGAAGGTGTGTTTTAACTCACGACTTTGTTGTTTAAGTCCAGCACACATTTTCTTAAGGTCCAGCTTGTCCTGAAAAAAAAAGGATGTTTAGATCTTGACTGTGCACCACAGGGTTTATGTTTTATAAGCTTTAAGCCAAGAAGTTCAGGCGAGACACAATGCTTAAAAGATAGCTGAGGGCTGAGAGGGTCAGAGGTGTGTTTTGACTCATCCCCAGCTTGTTTTAAGTCCATGATCATTCAAAGAAGTGGGCTGTAAGGTAACGTTGGGTCAGAGCAGCAGCTACAAACACAGTAGCTCCATACACTCTCCGTACCTCTGCTAAAGCTCGGTTAAACCAATGATAAACACGTTGTTTTGGGGAAGTTCTTCACAATAGAAGTCTATAGTTGTTATTTGTTTGAGAGCTTCTATTGTGAGAAATCATGTCAGAAAATTTTGGCAACGTCAGAAGCAGCTTGACACACCTCAGCAGGAGAGAAATGAAACTTAAAACTACAGGTGCTGTTACAAAGAAGTGAACACAGAGACTTTTAAAAACAAATTTTAAGTGATCTAATGCTCAGGCATGAGTTGAGAATGCCATCACATACTTGTTTAAGGGGGAGAAGGGGGTTATAGCACCTGAACATGCATTTAAATGCCTTGTTTTTTAGTTTGTAGTACCATGATTACCATTACCACAAAAGGCAAAAAAAATACAGTGATATAAATTGTAGGCCATATTGCTGTGGAGGTATATTCCCAGTTCCTGCATCTTTCTCCTGTTTTTTCCTTTTGATATTACATGGAGAAGAAAGAACAGAAAGGGTTTACCCCCAAAGATGAAACAAAGACTCTTTTTCTTGATGTACAGACACAGCATCAGTGGATTCCTGCCACTCACCATCAGCTGCCAGAAAGCCAAGCAACAGACTAAAAACGCCACATGGTGTGTGCGGACTGAGGACACAAATTAATTCATCAAAGTCATCTGAAAGCCGTCTTGAGGGAGAAGCAGCAGCAAAATGCTGTGATTTAAGGGTGACTGGCGCTCTGTGTGTTATGTAATCCTGTTATGCCCCCTTGAGAATTCTGTGTTCACATAACAGTTGTTGTTAGAAACACACAAGAAATTTGTTCCTGAGTGCGGTTTGGAAAATTTGGATTTATCAAAAGTGAGAATGGAAATAGCCGGAGGATTTTCTCTCTTGTAAACGCTCAGCTGTGTTTCCTGGTCTAATACGAGGAATGCCCGTTATACGAGGGAGCATATCAATAGAGCTGTACGAGTTCCAGAGCATCTACACTCTCAACTCCACTTGGCAAGGAAAAGATTCAATATTTGGAATAATGAAGAGGGATTTAGTTCTGTGGGTTTGGCAGCAACACGACTGACACCATTGACTGTCAGTCACATGCTTCTGTGTTGCCATGGAAACAACCTTGTTGCTCCTCTCCGGGGCTAATTCTGTAGAAAAGAACAAGCTTGTAGAAAGCAACGGTACAAAAAGATAAAGAAAAAGAGGAAAAAAAAAACATGGCTGCATGCATGAGTCATCTACTAACACATACACTCAGAGCTCTCCAGTTTTATCACAGCGAGCAGCCTGTCAAAGCTCCCCGCACGATTGTAGCTAAACACAGGCGCAGCAGAGACCACAGGAGAGAACAAAAGCAACACCAGACTGTGCTAAAGACCAAGGGAGATGGCAGTAATCGCCTCTGACTCAAACATGCCGCTATATTCAACTACAAAACGCTCCACTGTCAAACATGGAGCTAATGCATTAGAGGGGTGTAATGTTGAGATGATTAGAGGGAAATATCACATCAAGAGCCCATACAAAGTAGTTCATTCATCAGAATATATCTCATAATTAAGAGAAGTCTTTTCTAGCGACTTTTCTTTGGTAGACATCTCTAAAATATCAGCCTTTCTCAGTATTCAAAGACAGTCTGGTCACACCAATCACAACCATTCATGTCTAAAGAGCAGGGTTATGTGCCATTGAGGCATTTACATAAACAAGCAAGAAGGCTGCTAATGACAGATCTGGATTTAAATGGAGAGTGCTGGCCGCTTTATCACCCATTTTAAACATCTTTGTGGTGTTTGATTTTTTTAACCTTTCAGTCAAGACAACTTTGTCAAGAAATGCACATTATAGATTATTTTCTTCATTATTAGATATTATTTGAAAGATTTCAATTAATGTTGTAGAGATGTGACAGTATTCATATTTCATGTCATGATTTATTGTGACCTGAATCAGTATAAGCATGTTTTGTTATAATTTTCAGGCAATGTTCAAAAAGAACTGATGCATCATTTAAAATCATTTCACCAAGTTCTACATTAAAAAAACTGCACGAATCAGATTGGTAGCACAGGGGACTGTACACTTTTTGTTTTTATAAACATTGAACTAGTAGAACTGTTAATACGCCAAAGCTCCTTCGCGATCCAAGTCCTTATGAGTACCACAGTCTATACTTTTCTGTTGTTGGGTAGTAGATAAAACAGAAATACATTTTAGATAGAAGTGTTTTAAGCAGAATAGACCTTAAGTTAAAAGTTTAAGGCCATGAATCCATCTGTCATATCTGTTATAATGCTGAAAAAACAAGCATTTTTCATCATAACAAGTGTATTTATTCAACTTCTACATCAAAACAGATTTTTTTTCCTGATGTTACATTTGAACACATCGTGTTATTTTATTTACATTCATACAGCAGTCATTTTGAACACATCATAATAAATAACCTCCATCAGCCACTGTCAGCTTAGTAAGTGAGATAATTAACTTTTTCTGCTGATTTGGACACAGATTTCCTCTCTGGGTTAATATTTGTAACTAACAAGGTTCAATACAACATTTGGGAGCAGAAGAATGTCCTGTAGCAGCTAACGCCAGTGTGCACACTACTCTCAGTCACAACAGTCTTTTTCTTCAACCCAACAGTCAAAGGTAGTGCTGGTTTAATTTGATGCTCAATGCAGATCTGCAAGAACGTATGTATGTTTTTGCACCAGTGATATGAAGAACTAATGTTATGTCACAGAGACTCGATTGCAGAATCAATAAGCCAAAAGGTTAATGATTTTTGGGTTTTGAAAATGCAGAACCTACTCCTCATGTGACCGATTATTGATCTCCAGCCCTAGTAATGAGGAGGTATCTGAATTTAAATGAAGAGTGCTGGCTGCTGTATCACACATTATACACATCTGTCTGCTGTGTGGTTTGGATGTTGGTACAAGTTTCTAAGGCTGTTATTGTAAAAATGCTTGATAAAATAATTTTTGTACAGTTTTCAAGATCAGAATTATTATATATGTAGCACTTTTAGCACAAATGTCAAAATGATCAAATTTTTCTTTGCATTGCAGCTAAAACCATCTAAGAAATTCTGCAGGTTCTTTTCCATCATTCCAGGTCCAACAAAGGTGCTCCATATGGCCGAGGTTATTGCATTTTTTTCACAAACAGTGGACTTTCTGTTGTCTTCTTCAGCTCTTTCACAATTTATACTATAGCGTGCATGCTGTTGCTTTCTTTGCCCCTCACTTAAATTAAAGTGAGAGCTGTTCTAGTGGGAGGAGCAGAGCACATGCTTAGCTGTAAAGGAGAGAGGCTGGGCTCCATTTACCACATGTGAAAAAAAACTTTTGAAAAAAGGAGTGCAACAATGCTTGACATTTATGTTTTTATGATCATTGAAAACCAAAATTGTATTAGAATTTGATACACCAAAGTCGCACTCACGCTGACCTCTAATTTCCACATACTCAAACTGCACCAGGATCCACCCGCGAAGCACACTGCAGAGCAGTTTGCTCCCTTTCTAGTCTATCTTTGGAATTCCTCTGCCTGCACTCCAGTCAGTCTCCAACACCACTCCACACCACTTTACACGTAGACATGTGCCAGGTCTGTGTTCTGCACCAGCTGCTGCCAAATCACGTCAACACAATGCACAGACTCTCAATAGTAAATCTTCACTATATCAACATTACGTCTCATCCTGTGGTATTAGCAACAGGTCATCAGGAGGTCAGTGGGTCACAGAGCTACTACAGCACCACTGACAAAGAAATGTTAACGTCTGAGGTGGAAAACCACAGAATTCATATAAAATCACACATCCCTTTATAGAAAACATAAACCTATAACCTCAAAACAAATCTCACTTAAGGTTGAAGCAATAAAATAATGTTATTATGTTAACATAAATGAAACCCTAGAATGATAAAGTAATCTGCTGTTTACATAGTTTACATAATTGTCCCATGAACTTCTGATCTCCAGGCTCCAGATAGGCTTCCAGTGTGCAAGGTTGTCACCTTCGTCTGGTGCAAAGCGCTGTGCTCTCAGAAAGTGTAGAGTATGAGGAAATTGAAAATAAGACATGTTTGTGCCCTCACCCCAATACCCCATTGACATGCAGAACATGCCAAGGCCCAATATGTCATCACTTGGGATGGTGATCAAATGCCAGTTCTGTAAGGACCCGGTTCTGTATTTTTTAGAACCTGAAAAATCAATACAAACTCAAAACTGCTCATGGATTATGGAATGCCTTCATTTTTTCATATCATTAGTAAAAACAAACTTACATCATTGTTGTAAGGTGGAGCATCAGCTCAAAGCACATCAGCATTGTGCATCAAATAAAACCAAAATGTTGTACCTTTGAGTGTCAGCGCCTGTGCTGGGAGTGGCGTTTCACTTATAACACTGGCTTTGACTGCTACAGGATGTATCCTTATTTGCTCAGATCAGCTGTGAAAAGTGCCCCAAACTCTGCAGTATGTCCCGTTAAAGCATTATTCTATTGTTTATATTAGTGTTCATATAGGCAGAAGAAATATTAAGTCATATGAGCTTGGGCAAAGTATGGATTGTGCTGTGGGAATAAGCCCTAAGAGACAGACAACATTCACACTCACATATGCAGGCAATTTAAAGTCATCAGTTAAGCAAACACATGTTTTTTGTCCACACATGCATGGGGAAAACATGCAAACTCAACTCAGAAAGATTCTGTCTGGGGCGCAGGTGGCCAAGTGATTAAGGCACGCCCCATGTACACGGACGGCTCAGGTTCGAATCTGGCTTGAGGCCCTTTACCGCATGTCACTCCCCTGCTCTTGTCCTTGTTTCCAATCTTATCCACTGTCCTCCTCTATCAAAAAAAGAAAGAAAGATTCTGTCTGATGGAGGATTCAAACAAGGAATTCTCTTGCTGTGACCACCATGAAGCCTCACCTAAATGTCATCACATTATTTATTCACAAATCCAACTTAAATCCAATCTTCTACAGGCATTGCTGGGCAAACTTTAGCAGCTTTTACACTATTAGCTTGTAGATGTGGCTGCAATACCCATACATTTGGTGCATTAAACCAGTTTGATCTTCACATAGTGTAGAGGTCATGCATCTTATGCAGCATAAAGATGACCACAATAGACAGAAACACTATGCAGACAGTCCAGTCCATTATAGCAGGCCTGTGAGTACCTCATGGTTGGAGTAATTGTCTAGTTTTGTACAAAGAGCAGATTTCTGGGGATTAAGGAACTTTTGTTGCTTTATAGCTCTTTGATATTTGATTCTATAACTGTATTTATTGTCTAGTGTTTTTAGAAGTACATATATACTTGTAGAATGATTCAAATGGGGATATAAAGAGAAGAAAAGCTTCAGAACACAGATAAAAATCAGATATAGTTTTTTTTTTAATTTTAACCAGTGGTTCCAGTATAACCAGTGCTGTACGTGTATCTCATCTGTCAGTTGTGTTGTTGCAGTGTGATGGTGCGAACTAAGATTAAGCTCCCTTTTAATCCTCCTCCGCTCCACATGACCTCACTGTGATGCACAAGCAACGAGGAGCTGTCATTGGTGCGCCGTGCTTTCTCCTGTGTGACCTGCAGCCAATCAGAGCTCCGCGGCTCAGCATCCACCCCCACAGGGCAGCCAGTGGTGAAACGAGAGAGTAGAGAGAGATAGGGAGATAGAGGGAGAGAGGGAGGAAAATGTTTCTATGAATGGAAACATGGAGGAGAGGACTCTTCAGATGAATAAACCCAAATATTATAGACCCTCCCCACCCTGCATCGTTTGATCCTAAGCTTGTTTTCTCTCTCTATTTATGTAGCTCCCTCCCTCACTTTCACTCAGTCATATAGCATGTAGTAGGATTTTTTTTACAGAGATGATAGCTCATCCTTTATCTCTAGAACAGGAAACCCTCCTGTATACAGGTACAATATTTTAAATGCTCCTAATTATTCCATCTGTGCAATAAGTCCTGGCTCTGTGCAAACAAAATGCATTTTTTAATGTTTTACACTATCTTTGTTTTTACTTAAAGATGATTTTGTGACACTGTCAAGGTCAGTCTTCAGCTTTGTTGTGTTTTACATAATAAAATCTCAAAACTATTATTAAACTCTGAGTAAAACTTTCCAAATTCAACTTAGGTAAAGAAGTTGGAAAAAGTAAAGTCATCAAGGTCATTGCTGTGACAGAATATTTGTGTTCTCATGTTCTCTCTTTGGGTTCACAACCTCTGAAATCATAATTAAAATGATTAATTGTTCAGAATAATCTTAATCAATTGAGGTGAATTTGATCTGAAAAGAAAATTAGGTCAAGAGCTGCAGAACCTTTAGGCATGTTCCAGTCAAATGTTAAGGCTGGTATAAGGTGTAGATGTGAGGGGTAAGCTGCCTGAGGGTACCATCAGAGGAAAGGAGGATTGACACAACCCCAGTAATGCTCTGCATGTCGTTGCATATTACCAGGGACAGTGGAAAATAATCTGCTAAAAATATAACAAAGTCTACATCTTTAGGGTGGAGTAAGAGGTGGATGAGGCGAGTGATCATGGCTAAGGGCACCATCAGACAGAAGATATGCCATCGAGCTTGACCTTGACTGCCTAGCGACACACGTGTGTCAACATGTGTTGAGCTCTACAGTCCCGGGTTGTGACACATCGAGTCCTGTGATGAAACCCTCCTGCCCTACATGCCCTAAACTTGTGCACATGACTTCAAATGAAAATCTAAACTCAGATTTATTGCCACAGGTCAAAACAACACATTGGCACTGGAAAAGCAACCTAATGTTGGTGTATATCTATCCAAACTGTGTTTATTTCTAATCCATTTGTAGTGTCTTTGAGTGGGAGAATTTTTTCATTTGGCTGCAGAGGAAATTTTCTCTTAGAAGATTATTAAATACATGCGGTTTCAATTCATTTAACCTTTTAAGCAGGTTAGTCCCAGTGCAATTAGAGAACTCTTTAAAGTTTTTTGGAGAGTCTGTGCCTACTTTAGACAGGATAGTGGACAGAGTTGGAAATTGGGATGAGTAATAGAGTGAGGAACCATATATTTGGAATCAATCAATCACTGAGGAAAACGGTGTTTATTTACTGCAGATTTAAAACCAATTTTAACTCAAGAGACTTCACATAAAGGGCCAGTCTAGGTCGTACTCTTTGATATTTTGTTTATAAAGAAATCCAAACAATGACCTACTATGAGCTCAGCATCAAGCGACTTTTAGCAAAGTTATAGTGGCAAGGAAAAACGTCGCTTTAAAAGGGAGAAACCTGGTCAGAACCAGACTCATGTCGCTCTGTCCACGGTCCAGGAAACAGATTGGATCTTTATCCAGCAATCGTGTCACATGCTGAAAGTGACGTCAGTGTTAACCCCTGTTGTGTGTGTAGCTCCATCCTTTTGGGACAGGTAGGTAAGCTTGGCACTCCTATAGAAGTGTGATGGTACAGGTCAGTTATTTGGGACCCTTTCCGACTTTTGATAATGGAATCGTAAATAAACACATACCATGCCGTACCAAACTGAACTGGACCAGGCAGTGAACAGTCATCTGCCAGAGCTGAGTTAGGGATAGAGGGAGATAGAGAAAGACATAGAGAGCAACAACAATGATTAAGATCAATTTAAAGATAAATGCATGGCTGTCCTGACTGTACATTTATCTTAAACTTATTCTGTATGACTGCAGTGTCAGTTGTCATGGTAACAGTGAGGAATAAGCAATAACTGCCATGTTTGATAAAAGACTGAACATTCTAACATTAGTAACTAGAATGATAATGACATTGAGAGGACTGATACTGGTTGAAACTGAGCAGCTCTGAGATTCACTTTAACCCTTTTAATAATGATGATAGATGTAAGGCTGGTGTTGAAAGTGAAAACAAATATAGACAAGTGGGTCTATAGTAGTAGGCCAAAGATGTCAGTGGAAGACCCACAGGCAAGATTTGAACCCAAGCTGTCTGCTCCAAGGACAACAGCCTCTGTAGACGGTGCACCACTTATCTACCAGAGAGCTCTTTCTAAAAGAGAGACCTGGATAAGAGTTTCAGCAACACACTGAAAAACAACCGAATTCCAAACTTTAAGAAAGATGACCAAGTTTTGCAGTTTAACATCAGATGTTTCAAGCTAAAGGTGCAGAAACCATTAAAGCTTTCTTTTCTGATTCAGTTTGGACGTTGGAAACAACAAATTGCAAAACGTCAAACAAATGAAGGTTGTGGATCCCATCATTGAAGAGTAAAGAGAAAGAACTTCATGAATAATCTCACACAGCTTTTATGTCACCTCTACACAGTGATCCCTAGGGCTGAATGGTTTGCTGAAATAATCTAATCCAATATTGTGATTTAATATGCAATTATTATTAGGTTCATCATCTGGTGTATATTTCAACAAATTCAAGTAGTAAGTCATTACATTCAGACAGGAACACTCACCAGACATTTAACCATTTTATTGCAAAATGGATGTACAGTTTTACTTTGCAGAGAAGACTCTGCTCAAATGAAGCTCCCTGGGTTTGTGAAGCAGAACCAATGAACAGCATGAATCTGAATCTGAGGGTGTAACAAGCTTTAAGCTATTACGGAGGCAGCTGGGGTTGAGAGGGTTAAACTTTGCTTTGCAAGCAGGGATTAGTGAGAAGCACATCATATTTAAACACACCACTGTGTTGGGAGAAAGAGCTGGTATTGGCTGTGGTTGCTTGGAGGCATTATCAGCTGGCTATCAGCTGATTGTGGTTGGGGGTATGACTTCTGTGAACCAAGCTTCATAAATATTAGAAAGAATGAACTAGAGCAGAAAGATTAGAAAATATATTTTAGCTCATATTGCAAATTTGTTATCAATTGCTTTATTGAAGGGGATTATCATTTTTATGTCTCTTGTTTTAATTTAGAAACACATAAAACACAAAAAGGAGGATTTTTGTAAACCATTCTTTAAAAAATGACACTTGAATGTTTGCATAATATGCATAAAATCTCTGCTGCAAAGAATGAATGTATTAAACTGGTATTTTGGCACATTTTAAGTTAAAGAAATATTGCAACTTTTGCAGTTTTTAAATTGCAGCAGGCCATATTGTGATTTAATCTAATTTGTGATTAATTGTCCAGCCTATGTGGTCTGCAAACTTTTTTAGCTGGGCCCCACTTTGGCAGATGAAAATTATTTTAAGCCCCCCCACATCTCACCATACACATCATCACATAAAAACCCAGTCACACACAGATTGAATATAGCATAAAGTAAGAGTGTGGCTCTCTCTGCCATAGCCATTGTCATCCAGGTGAAGCTGAGGGGAAGGTATGACCTGCCATGTTTGTTTAAGTAGTCCTGATGTCTGCTCTGGCGTCATTGTTAGCCCTAGTTTACCTGGAAGTTCTCTCAATAAATTGCAGTCCTTTTCTAGTAGTGCTTAAAAATGCACATTGTCGTTATTCAGCGCTGCTGAGCCCCCCTTCTGGGTCCTCTCTAGGGGCCATGGTCCCACTTTAGGAATCACTGCTGCCTTCATAGAGAGGGAAATGTGTTCACAGCTGCTAGATGCTGAAGTAGATGTTTACATGAGGTTAATATTGAACTGCTTTATGTGGGTGTGCTTTAACTACTGTTCCTGATCTTTCACCCAGTTTGAGGACAAAATCAAGGACTCTACTTCCAGTACTGATCCCATAGGGTGGCTATTGTTATAAACATAGAGCTAGTGCCTGGATTTATTAAGAAACTGGGCTATACAGATCACATTCAAAAATCTGGTGCAGATACTAGATACTCATGGTTTGTAGTAAAGTTACAAAAGTACACACTTTACTACTTTTGCTTCAGCAAAATGTAGCCTGTTTCAAAAGACAGAAGAAGAAACTGAAGCAACTTTCTAGAAACCAAAAATCACTTAACACACCTTTACGCTCTTAAAAGAGGTGAATGTTCGCTTGGAGTTTAGAACCAACCCTACCGATCAAACAAACATGCTTTGATATTGATCAATATACCTCTGGAGGGCCTGTCCACTGAGCTGTTCAGGGGCTCGACCATTTCTGAGAAGGAGCTCATTCGCCAAAACTGACTGTTCTAGGAAGGCTGTTTAAAGCTAGTTTATACAGGGTCAAAAACCTCCTCTGCTGCTTGATCCATATTACATTTGGCTAAAGCACAGCACAGATGTTTTTATTTAAACCTCAGTGGACTGTTTAAGGGGAAAAGGGATCTGATACGTCACCTTTAAGTTGTAAGAATGTTTTCCTCTTTCTGTATAAACGGGGCTGTGGACTTAGAAAATAAAAAAAATAAAAAATAAATGATCTGTCTAGACTGACACCAAAGCAGTGTCTGATACCAGTCATGAATGTAAACACAAATGTCTCTCATATTTATCAGAGATGTGTCAGTGTCTGTCCACATTTTTAGAAATGATCTGTAATTTGTATCATCCAACATGAAGACCTGGTGTAGGCGTCTCAGTCAGCGCAGAGCTGTTCTCATTAACGATGCTGAAGCCGGCTAATGTTGGTTCAGCTTTTAATTGATTAAACTCATCTCATATCTCACAAGAGCCGCAGAAGGCCTCTACCACTTCACACTAAGTATTTAATTGCAAAACATGTCCCGGTGTTGCACTCAGCCAATCCCTGATCATTTATTTGGTTAAATTAAACACAGCAGAGACTCTTCCAACTCTGAAACATCATACTAACAGGCTCGTTATTGAGTTTATCCCCCAGGATTAAGCTGCAACACTGCTGCGTTTTAAATTAATACCAACCAGCATGACTGGGTATTAAAGGATGGTGTAGTGTTCACAGGGTAAATATATGAATGAGACAATATTTAAGGAAGTTGTGATTTTTATTCATGAATGCATGAATAAAAATCACAATTTTTTCCTAGTATATTTTAAATGATAAATCATTTACTGTAGGTTCTATCCTTTTACAGGCATACTTTCAGCCAGCTATTGCTGCATTTTTGGATCATACTGAAATTTTTTTTTTACCAATGGCTGAAAGGATTACCATAAAATTTTGCAGACACAGTTTTCAGAAAATAGCTCCTAATGACATTTCTCCCTTGTGCAACCATCTGATTAGCAATGATTCTTTGTAGTGATTTGACATTTTACTATTAGAAAACCCAGCTATCCCCTTTGGGGTGGAGCCAATCCCAGCTGTTATTGGGTGATATGTGGGCTACACCTGGACTGATCAGTTGCAAGATTGGCATATACATTAGGGACAAATAAGCAGTCACAATCACCTAAGATCAGTTTAGAGTCACTAATCAGTCTAACGGCCCCGTCTTTGGAGCAGCATGCAGAGAGAGCATGCATGCACATAGAGAACATGCAAATTCCACATAGAGACTGGGATTTAAACCAGGAACCTTCTCTCTGTGAGTATAACTGGTTCAATAACTACTGAATCAGTGTGCTGCCCATCCAAACTGAGCCTACTTTGCTCAGACGATTCAGACCTGAATCTTGAGTTGTGGCGTTCTCTTGAAAGTCAGGCCAACTTTCAGCCAGATCTTGTGTTGTGCAGTGTAGAGGGGGACACAATGGCCTGGCCAATTGTTCCTGACTGGTCAGATGGATTTCTGGCCTGTTTGCCTTTTTTCCCTTGTAAAATGTCAGACAGCATCTGAAATCACCATGACAACAGGAATGGCTTTTTGAAGTGCCTTTCCTGACTGTAATAAAGAAAATAAACAAGCAGCCTGCGGACCCCCAGCTGACTCAAATATTTGTTATTATTTAGCTTCTAGTTGTGTTTGCTGGTGATGCTGTTTATGCATGTGTGTGAGAGAGATGAGGAGAACAGTTTTGTAGCTTTTTGATAACCTGTCACACAAGATAGACTGTCTCATGTGTTTGGATGGATATTTTACATTCATCTGGAAACTTCCTGTACAAAACATTTGGTAAAGGCAGAACTTTTTCAAGAAATTCTCAAAACGGTGGAAAATGGTGAAAACTGGTGAAAACTGGAAAATAGTTGCAAAAATGGGTGGCTGAAGTAGAGAAAAGGAGTTAAAAATACCAAAAATAAGCCCAAGTTAGAAGTGGCAAAAATCAGTTAAGAGGACAAATGTGGAAAAAGTGTGCGGAAAAAAAGCAGCATGAATGAGTAATTTGAACATCAGAACCCAGTTATAGCTTGACACAGTTTCTGCTCCAGAATATGGTAAATGTTAGCCAGGATGCTAGCACCAATGCTACTGATCCAGCACACACTATTATCAATAAATCACAGCTGGTGAGGGGCCTTTTCACTGGGTTGTATTTGTGCCCAGCTAAGTCTTTGGGCGGGCCTGAACCTGAGCACTACAGGCTAGCGCTACTGTAGTGCATGGACGATGGAGCTTATCAGTGGTTATAATTCATGCCGAAGCATATTGGAAGATGTGCAAAACACTTTCAGTGTGGCTCTTTGCTCTTGTTTTGATAAGGAATGTGGTTGAAGTCTGATTAAATTGGTGCTTTCCTACAGCTACATCCGAGCAAATCGTTACAGCATTAGAGGCTAATGTATATAACAACTTATAGTACAACTAAACCCTACCTGTAACGATTTTAAACTCATGTTGAGTTTGCATGGGCTGCTGGCAGAAGAACGAAAACACCTTTTCCATCATAAATGCTTTCAGTGCTGTTCTTAGCGCTTTGTTTCATGAAGAAATAGGGTCCAGTTCTGATAAAGCTGCTGCTATGCTACAGCTACATCTGAGCTAATTGCTACACCAGTGGCAGCCATTGCAGCCACCTTACAGCACAACTATACCCCACCTGTATAGCCACGAACTGCTTTGCTCGATGGATTTACCTGATGACAGACATGGAGTCTGGTTAGGTCATCTACAGGACGTTTCAAGGTTAGCTAAACATAAACCAGACAATCAATATGACCTCAACCTCTGTATGTTAGACTTTTAAAAGGAAATGCCATTGACATTTGTTACAGTCCATCCATAATTCATATAATTTGAGCACACCTGGCTGTGTTCGAGCTGACATTTCACCCCCGTCTGTGTACACCCAGCTTTAAAGAATATTTAATATTTAAGTACGTCTTACTCAGATGTTGAGATCTGGATCTGAATTGATCAACAAAACTACTTTATAGTAGTAGCTCTTAAAATTTCAGGTGTTCCCTGGATCTGAATCTGAATATACTGTATACCCTTTTATGTTGAAATTGATCGTCTTTCACAACAAATGTGATCAAACACAACCTTTAATCAGAACTCCACATTTTTTCTGTCTGAGGTTTTTTGTAAGAAGGTTGTTCAGCCATGATGGCTGCTGAGTCTTCGGTTTGTCCAAGGCAGACATGAATAAAGAGCTAAACAGTCCACTTTCATACATATCATCACAGCAGTGAGAGATGAACGTTGGCTCTGACTCTTAAATAAAGAAACATCAGTTCAGTTCTGGTTCATTGTCAACTTAATTTGAATGTGAGGAAGACCATCCAGAAGTTGGGTTACCATGGTTACCTGCATCTGGAGGTGACCTAGTTATACTGGTGACTCATAAACCAGTAGGCTCTCAGTCCTTCAAATGACCCCCTCTTCCTCTTTTTTTTCCTCCCCAACAGTGTCATAAACCTTAAGAATAGACACACCTCCTCCTCTTCCTCCTCCTCCTCCTCCTCCTCCAGCACACTCAGTTCTGGCCAGATGTAGTGATGTACCGCTGTGCTCAAACAGAGCTGTTATATCACAATTTAACATTCTTCAAATGAACACTGGCACCAGCTCGCTCCAGCTGACAGGAGAGCTGCCGGCCCACAGGAAGTCCTCAATAAAAGCAGAGAAAATATTCAGAATGTTGAGGCTGGGATTTTCTCTGGACTTTTAATCATTCTGATTCCTATTGTCAGGGTTATGAGTCTTTAATAAGGCTTTTGTTCATGTTTTTTCTTGCACAATGTCTCCTTTTCATGATGGTTTTCAGCTGTAACATTCCCCTTTCAGTTACTTTTATGGGCATATACTGTTAGTACCAAGATCTTTCTTCTCTTCAACCCACCAATTATGCAAAACATTGTGTTCATGACTCTAGGAGTGAAGCAATTCATTTATGCTGTTGACAAAAGTTGATGACAAAAGTTGTCACTGACAGATTTAATTGCTGATGATTCACTGGGTAAATTACTGTTTGTTTTGTAATCTGTGCATCACAGTGTTTCTGGAGCAGAGATTGATCAGGAGTGAGCCATCTCACATTCTTACTTTCTTTGCTGAGAGTAAAATATGTAAATTGGTGACTGTGACACAACAGGGAAACAAGATGTTACACAATGAAAGTGGTTAATATAACACCGCGGTGCCCTCAAACTTCAACTTTGGAAGCATTTTATCTTCAGCACTGAAAATGAAAGTGTTTCACTTCCTGCTGCATGGCGCTGATGGCCTTCTGGGGTTCAAGTCTGACCTGTGGCTGCTTCCTTGCATGTCTCTCCCCCACTCTCTCATCCCTGTCCTCATCTATGAATAAAGGCATAAAAAGCCCAGAAAATATATCTTTAAAAGCAAACAAACAAAACTACTGTCACAAACTGTGGTTGTTTTACCCATCAGCCGCTAGCAGATATAGGAGCCCAGCTTGAGGAGTTGGGGCGCTGTTGAACACAACTTCACTGTAACATTTATCCAGCTTATTCTTTCACTTATCAATGATTCTTTTTCCTCTCTCCTGTCATGAAAACAACACACCTTACACACACAGACATCTAGTGGCTCTCCTCACGTGCTTTACCACCTACATAATATGTAATGTCATTCATCTTAAAATTATCAAGATAGGATTTTTGTTCCATATTGCCCCGACCTAACTGGCTTTAATGCTTGTGCTTTTGCTCATTATAGAAGACTGGACTATCAGTGTAGGTTTGTGCTCCGTTTCTACTGATTTTAGCTAATTGCAGATCTCACAAATTAACTTCATGTTTGAAAACGGTAGTTATAAAACAATGGTGTTAGGCACAAAAATGCAAGATATTCTCAAGCATGCATGATAGTTAATTAATCATGCACAGAAGTACAGAATCAGAATCAGTTTTATCGGCCAAGTATGTGGGCACACACAAAGAATTTGACTCTGGCTTTGGATTACTCCCAGTGTACTGACAACCAAACTGACACTGTACTCTAAGAACAAGGATAAGTTAGACGAAAGACATGTAGACACTTAAAATCACTTTATTTGATACTATTAGTGCAAATATACAAGAAAAGTTCTGGTATGAAAGCAAAACAACACATGATAAATACAGCAATGGATCAGGTGGCTGCAGAGTGTATGCAAGAGGGGGATGGTTTGGTTTTTACCATAGTCCACAGGTAGACATGGACCAAGTTTCAGTGACGTAATTCAGTGGTTTCTGAAATACTGGAAAAAAGAGATGCATCAATTATAAAAAGTAGGGCCCATACTCACACCAGTACTGATGTCATTCATCCATTTTCTACACTGCTTTATCCTGTTGGGGGTCACAGGGAGCTGGAGCCTATCCCAGCTGTCATTGGGGAGGGGGCACCCTGGACTTGTCGCCAGTCAATCACAGAGCTGGCATATAGAAACAGACAACCAGGCATGCTCACATTCACACCTACGGCCAATTTAGAGTCACTCTATTAACTATTAATGGAGCTGGAGAACCTGGAGAGAACCCATGCATGCATTGGGAGAACATGCAAACTCTGCACAGACAGGAAGAGAACCAGGAACCTTCTTGCTATTCTTGCGCCACTGTGCAGGTCATCAGCAGTGTTAATTTCATCGACTAAAACTATTCGTCGACAGCCTTTTTTAAATGAAAAAACTAGACTAAAACTAACAACAATAGATCTGTGGTGATTAAAACTAGACTAAAATGTAATGTAGTTTTTGTCGGAAATTCAAAATGATATTTCTCCACTGTGGGTAAGTCTGTCAAAATCCCAGCTGTAGAAAGCAGGGACCCCAAGTTTGGCAGGATGCAGAGAACACACTAGCATGATTTGGTACCAGATTTAGGCAAGAGAATAAATGCTTAGACTAAAAGTAAAGACTTAAATGTGAGGACTTTTTATGGAATTAAACTAGACTAAAATGTTTTGAGTTGCTTTGTGCAACACAAGGTGTGAAAATGGTCTCGAGCAGCAAAGATTGTCGATGGTGGAGAAAGGAGTAAAGAGGACTGCCATAGAGATGGAAGGTTGTGGGTTTGATTCTTGGTGCATTTTTAAGTCCAGTCCCCAAAAGCAGAGATCAGATCCTCTGAGAAACATGAACAAGTATGTGTCTCAGTGGACTAGTGGAAAAGCTAACTGACTGTGAATCAGGAGTTCACAGGTTCAAATCTAACCATGGGTTCATCTATTTTAAAAGTCTGAGTCCAAATATAGACTCCAGGAGACCTGGACAGGAGTTTGCCTTTCAAATATAACCAATGTCCTTAAGTTTTCAAGATTGAGATGTGCAACACAAGATATGAAAATGGTCTCCAAGCAGCAAAGATCAACACTCATGGAGATGTGCAACTCTAGTATGAAAATGGTCTTCAGCAGCAAAGATTATCACTTATGGAGATGTCTAACACAAGATATGAAAATGGTCTCCAGCAGCAAAGATTGTGGATCGTAGAGATGTTCTACTTCAGATGGGAAGTCTCAGAGAAACTGCAGCTAGATTGAGCCTGTGTGTTCGCTCAGTTGAGCAGGTAACTGCTCTGGAATCGTGAGGTTGTTGATTCAAATCTTCTGGGGATTTTTGAAGCTGCTGGTGTAAATTGCTGACTCAGGAGTAAAGAGGACTGTCATAGAGTTGGAAGGTTGTGGGTTTGATTCTTGGTGCATTTTTAAGTCCAGTCCCCAAAAGCAGAGATCAGATCCTCTGAGAAACATGAACAAATATGTGTCTCAGTGGACTGGTGGAAAAGCTAACTGACTGTGAATCAGGAGTTCACAGGTTCAAATCTAACCATGGGTTCATCTATTTTAAAAGTCTGAGTCCAAATATAGACTTCCGGAGACCTGGACAGGAGTATGCCTTTCAAATCTAACCAATGTCCTTAAGTTTTCAAGATTGAGATGTGCAAAACAAGATATGAAAATGGTCTCCAAGCAGCAAAGATCAACACTCATGGAGATGTGCAACTCTAGTATGAAAATGGTCTTCAGCAGCAAAGATTATCACTCATGGAGATGTGCAACACAAGATATGAAAATGGTCTCCAGCAGCAAAGATTGTCGATGGTGGAGAATTTCCACTGAAGTATGAAAATGGTCTTCAGCAGCAAAGATTGTGGATTGTAGAGATGTTCTACTTCAGATGTGAAGTCTCAGAGAAACTGCAGCTAGATTGAGCCTGTGTGTTCGCTCAGTTGAGCAGGTAACTGCTCTGGAATCGTGAGGTTGTTGATTCAAATCTTCTGGGGATTTTTGAAGCTGCTGGTGTAAATCGCTGACTCAGGAGTAAAGAGGACTGTCATAGAGTTGGAAGGTTGTGGTTTTGATTCTTGGTGCATTTTTGAATCCGGTCCCCAGAAGCAGAGATCAGATCCTCTGAGAAACATCAACAGATGTGTGTCTCAGTGGATCAGTGGAGAAGTCAACTGACTGTGAATCAGGAGTTCACAGGTTCAAATCTTACCATGGGTTCATCTATTTTAAAAGTCTGAGACCAAATATAGACTTCAGGAAACCTGGACAGGAGTTGGCCTTTCAAATCTAACCAATATCTTTAAGTTTTCAGGATTTGAATCCAAATAGAGAAGAAAAAGCCCCTCTGAGGCTCTGCTGCATGTCCGGCTCTGTAGCCTAAAGAGATAGTGGACTGCCTCAGAGTCTGGAGGTTCCAGGTTCGATTCCCATCTTGGTCTCAGTGAATTTTAAAGCCACATCCTGAACAAAGAGGATAAATGCGCCAGGAGAAGAGATGGTAGTGTGAAAGGTATGGCGGCAGTAGTACAGAGGACTGGACTAGACCAGTTCTGCAGGGGATGCTGGGGTTCAAACCCCACTGTGGCCGGTACCTGGATCAAGGCATGCCTGATGGAGAAGGGGGGACGCGGTGCAGCGCCCCCCTGGGGAGCCGCCAGAGATGTAAGTAGGGGGTTATGCAACAAAAACGCAGACACAGCAGGAGTTTTACAGGATGGAGTCTTTATTTGCATGCATGGATGATCACTGAGCCCCTCATGGGGACTTCATCTCCTCTGCTGTAGAAACAGGAAATACTTACCATGCTCTCCTCCAGGGTCAGGGTACCAAAGTATCATTTATTCTGAAAGGGCGTTTGAACGTACGGAAATCATGAAAATGGACAACTTCACTCATTTTTCAATTCTGGACACAAATCGAAAAACGAGTGAAGTTGTCCGTTTTCTTGATTTCCATACGTTCAAATGCCCTTTAAAATGAATGATACTTTGGTACCCTGACCCTCCAGGCCCTTCAGGTCCTCTCTGGCCTGCTCCCTCTGCTCATTCAGCAGCCTGCAAACAAAAACCACATGAACTCACATTCAACATAAATAAATGTATGGATGAGTCCTTTACTCACATGAGTTTCTGCAGCTTGGCGTCCTTCTCCTGCTCTTCAGTCTTCAGTTTGTTGTAGTCTGACATCAGCCTCTCCTGCTCCAGCAGCAGACCCTGGTTCAGACTGAGAGGAGACGCTCGCTGAGCTGTGATTGGACGCTTTTTAACGACAGAGTAACTGTCTGGAGAAATGTCAACAAACCACATCAACATATATTCATTTTGTTCATCTGGTTTCTGGAAATTTCTCCAAACTGTTATTTGGCTTAAAAAATGGTAGAAGGCAGAACATTTCTGAAATGATAGACCTGTACATCAGTGGGTCCCAACCTTTTTTCTTTGGGGTCCCTCTACTCTAAACAATCTAAAGCCCCCCAGGACAATCTCTGAAAAATTAAACATCATTTTTAATTGTTTTATTGACTAAATCCCAGCATAACAGACCTGCATAAACGAGTTCTTCATAAATATCTGCATATAAACTATCCATCATTACAACGGCATTTAGAGCCACCATAAGTATACCAAAATGAGAAGGTTCAGTCAATTTTTAAGTAAAATCTCAAACATTTCTAATTTAACAAGTCAGAATTTTACCAGAAAAAGAAAACTGGAAATTTATGTCAACTACAAGGTAGAATTTTTTGTCATTATAAAATCCAAAAGAGCCGTGGAAAAAAAAATGACAAGAAAGAAGCTGTTTTGCTTCCATAAGTCCTACAGTTGGACAGATTTTTCTTAGTAGGATTGATCAGTGAGGAAATGATCCAAGAATGATCTCATCATTATTCCCCAGACTCTGAAGAGACATTTCTGTTCACTGTTTTCAGTTTGGATCCTTGTAAATTCACTGGTTTAGAATGTTCAATTCTGACATTACAAACTTGAAATTTTAAAGTGCATGATGGAATAATTTAGAACTTTTGAACTAGAAAATTTTGAGTTCAGGTTTTTGAAAAAATACGACTTTATCATCTCAAAAATGTACTTTTAAATGTCACCTTTTTCCAAGAAATGTACAGATCCTCTTTATTTTGTTCGACCTTTTAGAGGGCTCTAATACTTCCTCTTACATCACATTTTCAATCATGACTCTATAAATTAAAGTTCGTTATAGGCGCCCCCCCCAGGGGTGCCCAGACCCCAGGTAGGGAACCTTCACATGACGACAATGTAACAGGTGTGTGTAGACGTTTAGAGCCACTGTAAAGCTAGACTACAGTCGTATGCAGATAAAAGTTCCTGGCTCAGCCACCGTAACCCTTAAAAAACTAAATTTTCCCCATTTTTATACCACATTTTTGTCGCTTTTTAAAATTTAAGTCACTTTTCACATAATTTTTTTTAGCCCATTTTGCCCATTTTTGCCCCTTTCAGTCACTTTTCACCATTATTTTACCACATTTTTGCCACTTTCTGACCATTTTTATCATCTGTAACTCCTTTTCTATGTCGCTTCTCATCCATTGTTGCTACTGTTCACATAGTTGTTGCCATTTAATGCTTACTTTTTGCCTATTCACCATTTTTACTGCTTTTAGCCATTTTAGTTACTTTTCATTCATTTTTGCATCATTTTGCCCATTTTAGTCACTTTTCACTATTTTTACCACATTTTTTGCAGCTTTTTGACCAATTTACTTACTTTAATCTTTTTTTTACCACATTTTTGCTGCTTTCTGACCATTTTTGTCATCTATAGCTCCTTTTTTGAGTCGCTTCTCACCCATTTTTTGCCATTTAATTCCAATTTTGCACCTTCTCACCAATTTTTTTGCTGCTTTTGACCTTTCAGTCACTTCTCACTTTTTCTTAACCACATTTTTGCATCTTTTTGACATTTTAGTCACTTTTCATTAATTTTTATTACATTTTTGCCAATTTTTGCCCATTTTAGTCACTTGTTACTTTTTTTTACCACATTTTTGCAGCTCTGACTATTTTTATCATCCATAACTCCTTTTTTTATATTACTTTTCCCCCATTTTTGCTACTTGTCACCTAGTTGTTACCATTAAATGCCTCTTCACTAATTCTGTTTCCGCTTTTTGGCCATTTTAGTCACTTTTCACTATTTTTAGCATATTTTTTGCTGCTTTCTGACCATTTTTATTATCTGTAACTTGTTTTTTGACACTTTTCACCCAGGTTTTGCCATTTTATTCCAATTTTGAACCTTTAAACCATTTTTTTCTGCTTTTTGACCATTTATGTCTCTTTTAATCCATTTTTGCCACTTTTTACCACTTTAAATGTGGCTATTTCAAAGATATTTTTCAACAATTTGGCTCTTTGGTTGAGCAGTTTTCAGTAACACTGGTCTAAATAACTAGTGTACTTATTTTACTGCAGACTTTGATTAAAATATCTCACGCCATGTATTTCTTCTTATGTCTGTGGTCTCTAACATCTTCAAAAATGTAGTTGGATTTAAAACAGTCAGACTTACTCTGTGAGCTCGTCCAACATCTTCTGCTCGTCTTCGATCTGGTCTCTCAGTGGGCTCAGCTGTTTGTGGTGAGCCTCTCTGTGGTTCTCCAGCTGCTCCTCCAGAGTTTTCTGTGCCATACAGACACAAAAACATTCAGCTATTTCACATTTCTGTAACAGAGATCCTCAGTAACGTGTTTCCTCCTCACCTTTATGTCCCCGTCTCCATCATGTCTGCTGATGTCCTCCTTCTCCTCTCCTGACATCTCGTGTCTTTTCTCTGATGAAAAACAAAGAGGAAAATTCCATCCAGTTAACCTGTTTTTACTTGAGCTAAGATGTTTTAATGGTTAATATAAATGTGCGAACCGTGAGCCTGCAGCTTAGCGAGCTCCTCGGTGAGAGCGTCCTGGCTCTCCACCAGCTGTCTCTTCTTCTGCTCCATGTTCTTTATATAGTCCATCAGAGACTTGATCTTGGCCTGGTGCTGCACAGACCACACAAAAATGTGTTGTTTGTTTGTGCTGCTCACTTCCTGCCAACGTTTATATGTTCCCATTTTTTAAATATCTGTTTATTTTGTGGTTGACTGTCACTAGGAAGCAACCCGACTTCATCTGTCCACACAAACATTTGTGTATCAGCCATGTTTGTCAGCTGACACCACCAGGAGGAAGGAAAGGTGTGCATGCATGTGTTTCATTGTCAGTCACACTGCCATCTACTGGCCTGGCATGCATACTACAGCAGGTTCAGGCACATTAGTGGATCTGATTGACATTAAACACCAAACCTTGGAAAAAAAAAGAAAAAAAAAAACAAAAACAAAAACAAAAGCTAAAAAAACAAAGAAGAAAAGGGATTCTGTTCTCAGAGGATAGCTTTTGTGTAAAAATGGCTGTAGTGATAATCATGTTAAATGTGCTGCGTTTTGACCACAAAATAAAAATGGCAGACTTCCTGTTTGTTTTACGGCATGGGTCAGAAGGCTTTTTTGTAGAACTTAAAATGATGTATAAGCTCAAGAATTTTCAAAATCCTCAGATAATCCTGCTGCAGGGGCTGAATTTTCAAATTACTGTAGGGGGCGTTACTGAGCCAAAAAGCCATGCCCACCGACATTCATCCTATCAATCATCTCGTTTTGCTACTGGGTGTTTTTCTGCTAAGTTTCATGGCTTTACAACTTTTGTAAGCACTAGATAATTCTACTTCCTGTTACATGGCGAATGAAAAATTGTCACCGCCACACCATTTTAGGTAAGGACTGTTGACCTTCAAATTTGAGTAATATCAACCTTGAGGAATGTGCCTGGGCTAATTTCAGCAGGATTTGGCCAATCTTGTAATAAATGGAAATTTTTGTTGCGCACCAGCCACTTTTATCACATGATGAAGCATTTCAATTTAAGGGGCCGCCATGGCCACGCCTTTCGACTAATGAGAAAATCCCAAATAACTTTGGACCTAAGACATCTCTTCTTGCTCTACACCAAAGATCAAGTAGTTTGCATGAAGCCCTCAGATGAGTCCATTCAATTATGACCCCTAAAATATGGCTTGTTTGACTTACGACATGGGTCCAAAAGGATTTTTTTTGTGTCCTGACACGATACATCTGCCCACACATGTTCAAAATCCTAGGTTAAACCTGCTGGGGGGGTTGAATTTTTGAAATATTCCAGGGGGCGCCATTGAACCAATAGGCCACACCCACCTACAAAATGAACATCAATCATCAAGAATGCCAATGAGATTTTTTTTTTGCCAAGTTTCATTGCTCTAGATGTCTTTTAACCATTTGAAAAATCTACTTTCTGTTTCATGGCAAGCAAAAAATTGCCATGGCCACGCCTTTTAACGTAGACATTTGACCATTGTATATGTGTAAGGCCAACTCCTTGGGAACTGCCTGAGTGAATTTCAGAATGATTTGTCCAACCATGTAGGTACTGCGATGTGACATTCAGGAGTAGTGACTTTCCGTTGCCAGAGGGTGGCGCTACATAATTTTTTTAAATTTCAAGTATGGATGTGTTCTGGCCTGGACTGTTATCAAGCACATGAAATCTGTCTCAGATATGACCATATATACTAGAGTTATGAATGTTTAAAAAAATTTGGCAAGACAAAATGGCAACTCTTGACTTTGTCGCCATGCCGAGTCCACGCCCTCTGACAAAAAGTCAATTTTATTTTTCACAAATCTAAATCCACTTCTTTAGTCCTTCCTGACACAAATTTGAAGTGGATATCTTGGATAGTTTTTAAACTTTAGCTTGCACCATAAACCTTGACATTTCCTGTCACCACTAGGTGGCGCTTTGATCTGTTAAAAATCTGTCCATATGAATGGATGCAGGCCATGACCATCAATATTCCTGAGCAATATAAGTCCAATCGAACAATGCACAGCTGAGTTATAAACTACTTCCTGTTTACCAAAGAAATATGCAAATTTAAGGGCTCGCCATGGCCACACCTTTCGATTAATGAGAAAACCCCGTATAACTTTTCATAAGCCATGTCTCATGTAGCTCTGTGCCGAAGTACAAGTCGATCAGATGAAATCCCTCAGCGGAGTTAATCCAGATATGACCCCTGGAAAAGGCCAAAAACAGCCCCTTTTTTGCGTATTTATTCAAAATGGTGGATTTCCTGTTGGAGATAGAGTGCAGGCCCAAGAGGCTTTTTTGTAGATCTTCCCAAGCTGCACCTGCACACAAAATTTGATGAATCTACGACAAAGTCAAAGGAGGGACCTTTGACTTTGAAAACTGTTAGGGGGCGCTATTTTTGCAATTCTGAATTTTCATGTTGGAGACCTAAAAAATATCAAAATTTTCACAAGACCAGATATACGTGCAAAGTTTCCCGCGAATTCATAAATGTTAAGGACTTCAAAAGTTCATGTAATGACGGCAAATGCGTAAGTAAAATAATCATAGCAAATACAATTAGGTCCTCGCACCACTCGGTGCTCAGGCCCTAATCACATATTTGACATTCTAGGTGCAATTTTCTGCACTTTCTTGCATTTTTTTTAAAACATGAACTGTTCCTGACTGAGTGAAGAGTTCATCACAGAGATTAGTAAATCAGTAAATAAACTGTTCCTAGTAAATAACTGATCCTGTACCCTCTGTGTATGGAAATGAAAGCAGTATTGCAGGTATTTACAATGACATTTGTGGTTGATTTTCCTGAAATCTTTGTCAAAGATATACTACTGTATCAAGAAGATAAACTCATGATTTTGCACCAAGATTTATGGTGATCTGTTGGAATAGCTGGCAAGACATTTCCCACCAAGCGAATGTTCCCCCATTAGTGATTCTAGAGTCTGTTACTCCTTCGCTGACTGTAGAAAAAACTAACCAGTTAGCAGGGCTAAAAAAATGTGAAAATCCATTGAAATCAGTTGGCTGTATCCTGTGGCGACCCCTGATTATCTGGGTTGAATTTCATGGCAATCATAGTCAGCTGATTTTGAGATATTTGAGTCCAAACCAAAGAACTGGACTGAGCAAATAAACAGCAGCTGCTGCAATTTCTCTGAGGGGAACGTAAGGATTTACAGAATAATATTCAGAGGATGAAAGAAACGAGTTTTTGATTGTCGACTAGTCACTGATTGTGTTACTTATCTAGAATTCCCCCCTCTGCCATACTTACGACTCTTACTGAGGTAATTTGCAATAAAAATATCTAAACTCAAGCAGTTTAAACTTGGCTTTAAACACAACCTAAATAAAGGTTCAATATTAAGACGATAAAAGTTTGCTCTGCTGATGCTGTAAGACCTGAAGAAGAAAAAGAGATGTGAGAGGGAGAGAAAAAGATACCATTTTATGTAAAGGTTAAGTGAGAGACTAAAAGTGTAAACGAGAGGAAAAATTACTGTGTGGAAAGAACCCTGAACTGTTGAGATAAATGTCAAACATGATTTCTCTTCAAATGCTAATGCATCAGCGACATGCTCCATGATAACCTAACCTTACACACCAGACAGACTGTTAATATCCATTGCAGGAATATACTCCGCATGTATCTGGGAAAGCTCCCAGAGAAAGTGTTTTGGAAGGGCGAGACTTTTCAAAAGATTCTCCAGAAGTGATTGGTAAATGCTCTGTCACATTCTTGATGGGCCAATCAGAACACTTCAAAATGAGGTAGTGAACATGCAGCTCTGATGCTAACCTGAGCTATACAGATTATCAATGCTGTAGCTTATGAACAGTGGGGCTTGTTAGTAGGGCTGGGTATTGTTTGAGTTTAAAAACTCATCATTTTAGACAGGCTTTTAATTTATCATCCTAATGTTGTCATTTTTATTTGCCTGTCTGTTTATGTTGGCTTTATCTACTTTTAATGTTCATTAGTAAGTGTCTGTGTCTTTTTTCTGCATTGTACAGTGTATTTAAGTTTTTATGAAAAGCGCTTTATGAATAAAACATATTATTATTGTTTCATTGGAGGTGCCTGGGGGTCACATTGGGGTGGTGGGGTATCATAGTGAAGTATCAATATCTCTTTGTAATTCGGTCCAGTGGGTATTAGTTGTGTTGGTACCAGAATCTGATATTTTTGATGAAATTCATGCTGAAGCCAATCAGGAGATGTGCAAAACTTCTGAATTTTATGGTCAAGGTCTGGTTAAATTGACGCTTTTCTACAGTTACATCTATCTACAATGGTAGCAGCTGTTGTATACACTGGGCTACAGTACAGCTAAACTCCACCCAAAATGATCGCAAACTGACTCCAAAGCAGGTTGGGAGAAGAGCGAATACATCTTTTCCATCATGAAAAGCTTTCAGTATGGCTCTATGCTTATTTTCTAATAAACCAATGTGGCCAAGTGCTGATAAAGGCCCATTTATGGTCAACATTAAATAGGGATACGGATACGGACAGAGCCTTCTGTCCGTGCTTCGTGTTCATTTCGTCCATATTTCTGCACGTTTCCACAAAGCCTACGGATACGGGCCAAACAGAGCAGTACCACCGGAAACCGGGGGGGGGGGGCAGTGTTGCTGTCACTATGCGATATGTAGCTCTAGTCAGACAACAAGAAGAAATAAAAATTGCGGAACTTTTTGAGAAAAAGTTGTGCAAGTTGGTTTGACACACTGCCTCCATTTTTGTCTTTTATGCAAAAGGTACATTATCAATACCTCCTCCACAGTCGCCATGTTTGTTTTTGAGTTTGTTGTTGTCATAAACTTTTGACTCTGGGCCGCTCCCCCTGGTGGATGTATTGGTTAACATCCATGCCAACGTAAAGGACGCATGGAAGTATGTGAGCAGTGACGGTAACATCGTTTGAAAAGGACGTATACATTTTCGTACACAAAGGGAGTATAAATTAGCCTTAAAACTGCTCCTTTATGATGGCTAAGTCTTAGTGAATTGCTACACTGATAACAGCCATTGTTGGTGACTTCCAGCACAACTAAATTCTTCTGTGTCTACTGCCTCGCTCTCCTCAAATGATGCTGATTGGTCAGAACTATAACTGGGTCTGGCCCAACTGTTGGGGATTGGACCTTTTCAAGATGACAGACATGGGGTCCAGCCAATCAGTCTGCTTTGTGAGGTTAATGATAACCTGCATCACAAATCTCATAGTCAGCTGTTATATCACGAGAAGTCCTGTTTTTGACCAGCTCCTAATGCAAATCCATATAGGCCCAATGTCACACAGACAGTTTTATTCACAGTAGGGCTGGGCAATTAATCACAAATTAGATTAAATCGCAACATGGCCTGCTGCAATTTACAAATCGCAAAAATTGCAATATTTCTTAAACTTGAAATGTGTCAAAATACCAGTGCAATAGGGGTTTTTTTTGTAGGAGATATTTTATGCACATCAAACATTCCAATTTTTTTAGAATAAGCATTTCTGTTTTACTCATTTAAAATTAGATGACATAAAAATGATCATCCCTCCAATATAGTGATTGATATCAAATTTGCAATATGAGCCGAAAAATCCCAATTAGCTATTTGTTTTAAATTGTTTTGCCCTAGTATATTCTATATAATATTGTGAAGGTTATAATTTAGAAATTTATTGCTTGCATTTATTGAAAAATATACAAGATGAGGAACCTAAAAAATATTGCATATTAAATCGTAATTGTAATATTGGGGGAAAAATCGCAATTAGATTATTTTCACAAATCGTTCAGTCCTAATTCACAGCCAGCTGCACAATGTCAACATGTGCATGAAAAAAGAAGCTAAATAAGAAATGCTTCTTGAATAAAATGAAATAAATGATGATTCCTGATTGAGATTAAACTCAAAAAGTTATAATTTCTTCCAGTGAACATATTACTTTGAGTAGTTCTTACTGTAAACATTTTTATGTAGAATTAGACTTGGCCTTTATTTTTTCAAGTCCACACTGGTAGAAATGATATGACCTTGCCCTATACTTTGTTGGCTGAAGCATCATTGTCTGACCTGTGCATTTATTTCTAGCAATATTTTCAGCATTTGCCTAAAATATCACAGCATTTGCTGCAGACACTGGTGTAACATTTGGTCCAGATTATTGTTTTATTATGTGTCAGATCGGCACCAAAATTTAAAGGTTCCTACCCAAGGTTTATGAAAGTCAAATGGACAAAAGGCTGCAAACATGTAAACTTCCTCGCAGGAACTGCTGTATTGTTTTAATAAATATCAATGTCCATGTTTCAACCTGTTCTGAACCAGAAGAAAAACCTGCTTCTGTTAATAACATTTCCACATTTCTGCTGTTTATTCTTTCTATCTTCATTCAAGATTTTATTCCTGGTATTTTTAAATGAAGCTGTACTTATCTACCTGAAAACTAGCTGCCTAAACATGGATGCTGCTGATCTCCTCTGAGGATTACAGTGTATAATTTTCTCTCTGAATCATTCATAACAGTACGGTGTCTCTCCTCTCCACAGTAACTGTCCGTGCTCCCTGGCCGCAGCCCTGGCCAGAGCCACCGCAGACAGCCTCCTGCAGACTGACCTCTCCATCCACCACCTCAACAAGACTGTAGAGGATGGAGCTGACCCATTACCACGTGAGTCCCCAGGGGAGCCCACGAGACTGCCCTCCCTCTCCCACGGACACTCACGCTCATATACATGTATATATAGAGGCACAGACAAATTAGGTCTCTCTCTCACTCACTTCATCCCACACAGCCGTAAACCACCAGGGCTTTGTCCCAGTTCTCCCCCGCAAAGCTGCACTAAGTGGTGTTTGACCGCTAGAGGGCAGGAAGTTGACTCATAGAAATACTCAGATAAAAGCCAGGAAATACTCAAACTTCATCGACCACGGGCCAGAAAATATGATCAACAGACCTTCTCAAGTCATGTCATCTTCATAGCTGCGTCCTCTTTTAGCTGGGTTTGTTTTTTTAAATGCATCAGAATCTGAAAACAATGTTTATCCTGAAGTAGGAAATAAATGTTATTTTAAGGCACTGTTTCAATTCTATTTAAAATATGTGCAACTTCCCAATTTGTAAGGAATCAGACTGCCTTTATTATCATTTTTTCCTTATTTAATTTACTGTATGATAATCACACTCCACTGTGTTAACACAGATGGAAAAGATTAGTATATAATCCTGTTTGTTTTTGGTTATATTATATAAAAGGAATTATTTATAAACCAACAGAAAACAATGGTGCAGTGGGAGGAATGCAAAATATGCTTTAGCATCCTAAATATGATGATAACTATAAAACAAAGGAGTTAAACTATGACAAGGACAGATTTTATAGGATTTATAATAGTCAAGTCAGGTCAAGTTTGTTTATTTAGCACATTTAAGGGCACCGGTAGTCTAGTGGTTTTGTCTGTGGCCTTCACGTACAGAGGCTGTTGTCCTTTTAGTGGGAAACCTGGGTTATTTATGTTTCAAACTGTTTTTTTTACAACAAAAAAGGCGTATATACATTGTATCACTCCTGACTAAAATTGGTTAGGAAATATAAACATATTGGATATGGGCAAAAAATTAATATTAGGTATCCCTAGTGTGTATGTAGGTTTATCCTGAAATCAACCTATGTTCAAGCTGCAATTAATTCTTATCCACTAATTGATTAATTTTGCTTATTCTGAATAACTCCCCAATTAAACCACATGACTGTCACTGGTTTTAAAAGTATTGAAGGAGGTTTTAGCTGGTTTGAGGCTCAGCTGGTGTTGTACTCAAGACCACACTATCCGAGACCCAGACGAGCCCGAGACCAAGTCAAGACCGAGACTTTTGGGGCTCGAGACCAAGTCAAGACCAAGACTTTTGGGGCTCGAGACCAAGTCAAGACCGAGACCATAAAAATCAATTTTAAAAACCCATGAGAAGGTTGAAATATTAAAGAGCATTCTCTCTTTATTTAAGTTTTTTTTGTTTGTTTGTTTGTTTTTTTTATAAATTTGACAGATAAAAACAAGATGTCTGCAACTCTTTCAAAGCACGACATGCAAAAATCTCAAATCTTAACAAATTTGGTCAACTAACTTCTATCTAAATAAATCCTTGTATGTATTTAAAAGCCCCTGGTATGTCTGGAATTATTTTAAATATCTGAGAATGAGATGTTTATCTAGACTTGTCAGGTGAATGAGGCCTAAAGTAAGAGTTCAGAGGTTTTTCTGACAAGGAATAAGATGGACTGATGTCTGAGTTTTTGCAGGTGTTGCTATTTATTGTTTCAGCAAGTGCTGCTCCTTATTATCACATTAATGAAGTCGAAGAATAGCAGATTAGTGCCGGTCTTGACCAGTCTTAATGGAAAATCCTAAGTCCAGCCAGCCCAAGACAAGACCAAGACATCCAAAATGTGGTCTTGATGCCGGTCTCAAGGCCAAGACCGTTCTTGAGTGCTACAACACTATGCCCATCAGCACAACAGAACAGTGAACACAAAGACTACAATCATTGTTGGTTTTAGTCTTTTCATCGGATTTGTGTACCACAGAGAGATATAAATAAATATTGCTGACCTTAACCTTTACAATAAGTCAAATGCATGGGCTAAATCCCCACACATGGATTAATAATTTATTAATCTGCCTGACTTGACGTGTTTGCATGATCATGATCTGACATTAGATTTGTTTTGATCAGTTTTAAATATCCTCAGTTATCTCCCAGCCTGGATGAATTAAAACATGCCTGATGAATAAATCATGCTGTTGTGCAACGTGTTTTAATTTGGATGGACTTACATGGAGGCTCAAACCGTCCTGCACCTCGCTGTTTGCGCTTTCAAAGTAAAGACTTTCTTGTGTTGTGTAACAGCTGATCACATCCTGTTTGATGCTGCTTCACTGCACTCTGCTGTTCCTTTCATTTCTCCTGCTATTTGCAAGGTGTTGTGGGTAGTCCTTGATGGCAAAGGCAGAGCTGAAACGTCTTCATTTGGATCTGGAGGGGGAAGGGGATTGAAAGTTTGGTATTAGATGGAGATGAACTGAGGGAATGACAGCGTCTGCTGGTCTGTCTCATTTTAACTGATAGGATATTTGGGACAGCAGACTGAGAGACAGGAAAGAGGATAGACTGTTACTCCTGCAGCTAACATTAGTGGGTTGAGCCCATACACGCACACCCATATGTGTTTTTTATTGCAGAGAGTGGAAGCCACTCCTGGGCTTGCCTCTGTTCCACTTTCTCTAAATGACATCTGCCTTTCTGGAAAAGTAAAACAGGTCCCTGCTGGATATCAGTCCACGGGGAAACAGAGAAGAGAGGGGATTTTCACATTTCTGATTTTTGACACAGCAGAAATATCAAAACTGCCGGAATGCACCCCATAAAACCAGCGTATGCTATATAGTCCTCTAAGTCGGTGGTTCTCAACCTTTTCAGCCCGCAACCCCAAAAATAAATGTGTCAGAGACCGGGGACCCCCACTGTACCTTAAGGTGGTTAAACACAGCCATGCACATTCAAGAATGGTCACATGCAGACAAGACTACCCATGAGGGGGGGTGGGAGAGCTTTCTGGGGCCCAGTCAAATTGGGGGACCATGGAGGTCAGGACAATCACAGTTCATTGTAAAGTTAAGCTGTAATATCCATATTTTATATTTAACCTGAATAACAACCACTCATAAAATAAACAAATCTTTTTTATTCATTTGTGTGGTAAATAGCCTTCTCAAAAATGTAAATCTCTTTTGTTAAAAATAGAATTAAATGGGTTAAAAATGCCTACATCAGTTAATAATGGAAAAAACGGCAGAAAAGGTGGTGAAATTGGATTTTAAAAGTAGCAGAAATGGTTACAAATGGCAAAAATTAGATAAAAGTGGCAAGTAATAACTAAAACATGGAAAAAAGGGTTAAAATGGCATAAACAGGTGGAAAACTGGAATTAGAAAGTGGCTGAAATTGCTTATAAATGACAAAAATGGGTGGAAATTTGGGGAAATTCGATGAAAATTTTACATAAACTGCAAAAAAGGGTTAACTGAGACAGAAAAATGGGCAGAAATGGGTTAAACTTGCAAAAATGGGCATATCAAATAGTAAAATGTGATTAAATTGGGCAAAAATGGGTGCAAAAATGGGTGAATAGAGGCTATAATGGGTCAACAGAGGCAACAGTAGGCAGAGAGTGGCAAGATTTGATTTAGAAGTGGTGTAAACAGGCAGAAAAAAAGTGGTGGAAAGGTTTTTAAATGGGCAAAAATTGTTTTCAAAGGGATACTTCAACATTTTGGCAAATTCGTCCATTGCCATAATTCCTATAGTCTTAGTAATAGGATCGTTACCTTCAGTTCAGTGCAAGCTGTTTTTAGATCACTGCTGCCAAGTTCGGACCTGCTTTGCCAACTCAATTTAAGCAGATGGTATTCCGGTTTTCCCTCATCAAACTCATCAAATACACAATCCAACAACTCCAAAACGCTCTCGGGGAGCGATCTAAAATAGCTTGCACCGACAACAGAAGGTAACGAACCTATTACTAAAACTACAGGAATTATGGCAATGGGTGAATTTGCCAAAATGTTGAAGTATCCCTTTAAGTGGCAAAAATGTGTTAAAATTGGCTAAATTGGTGGGAAAAGTGATGTAAATGGGTTTACATTTAGCGAAATTGGCATAAAGTGGCAATAGTGTAATTTAAAACATATTCTTAGTTATTTTTAGGTCATCTGGAGACCCCCTCTCAGTGTCCCGACCCCAATGTTGAGAACCACTGCTCTAAGTAAATATGCAGTAGACTCACTGAAGTACACCAAACATCAAATACACAACAGCAGCAATGATCTGATTAGTCAAAAAGGTGGACAGTTCATCCCCGATTTGGTATGTTTATTAAGCTTGTGGAGCTCTGAGGGAGTCTTGATGTTGGGTGTCGAGGTAACCAAACTTCCCTTAGTATCTACATGGATCCACTTTTACTGGGGTTGCTTGGACAGTGCCAGTCCAGCAGATCCATGACCCAAAACTTGACCTGTACACACAAATATATGACTCTACCCCCTGTAGAAACTGACAAAGGAGTCTACTCAAAAGAAGTTGGTAGGCAAAGAGAGAGAGGGGCACAATGCAAACAATCCTGACACACTAATATCAGGATTTACATTAAATCTGACTGAGTTTTGGTAAGGTGTTCAGCCCAGGTGCCTCAGGTAGGGTTGCCAGATATTCAAAAGTGTTTTTTAGAATATAGAGGATCTTTCTTGGAATTGAAATGGAAGCTATTATTTCCAAGAACCATCAAGAAGCAAGAAGATGGGAATCCGATTTCAAAATAATTTATCTACCCATCCTGGTAATGCACTATGCTATCTTAAAAGCCTCATCTGAGTCTTAAATGTGCATTAATGCAGGTCTGTCAGGAAAGTGAAACACATAAATCCTAATCTTCAGTGTTAAGATGTTATTAGCATCAAAGACAAACATATTACAAATGCATACCATGGAACTGGGGTTGGACTTTGATATCACATAAGTAAAAATGATACAATATTAATACCTGTAGAGACAAGGACTGAAGTGGAAGAATTATAAAAAGAAAACTGGGGACACTGTGGCCAGAATAAAAACACGAATCATGAAAAATGTGAAAAACGAGGAAGGAAATATTAAAATACTTTTTTAAAATTTACCATCAGAATTAAAAGAGTGAACTCCTGCACACTGTTTAAGTTGTACAGAGGTGTTAGCAAAGTTTTGGTACCAATATAATCTACAATTTAGACAGTGTACAGGAGTTAACCTGTAATTTATTTGGATTTATTCCTCCTCTCTTCACACCTGTATTATGAATTAGTGTTTTTTCAAAGCAACAAATAAAATCTTTTCAGAGGTTGGCTTTACTAATTAGTAGCATGAAGGACGTTTTTTGACAGTCTGATGGTATCTAATGCTTTATAAGGAAAAAGCAGCAGCTTGTGACTCCATTTCTCTGCACACCTACTGATGCTTTTTGTGTTTTTGTGCTTCTTTGTGCAGAGATGGAGTCTGTGAAGCTGGCCCGCCTGGTGTTTAACAGACTCTTTGAAATGTGCTGCCTCTGGCTGAAGGAGCTGCCCTTCCGCCGCCGCCCACAGCCGTACTACGAAACATCGATACACGCCATCAAGAACATGAGGCGCAAGATGGAGGACAAGCATGTCATCATCCCTGACTTTAACTCACTTTTCAACATTCAGGTAGAGACATAAAACCCCACGCTGTGCAGCTCTGCCTGAGTTTATCCAGCCTTTACCCTCCTGTGACAATTATCAGAATAAATCTGGTAAACGAAAGGTTAACTGGTGAATTCCTCTGTCAGATCATTAAAGTCTTATCTTTATCCTTAATAATCAGTCAAAGATTATCTGCTGATTATAGTTAATTATCCTGATCCTCTTGTTGTTACAAGCAGTTTGAGTAGTTTCTTCATTTGGTTTTCTCCTCTTTCACTGTTGATCTTTGGTGTTAACAGTGTAAATATGCCAGTTCTACCAGACTGGTATATAGAAATGTTGGTTTTTGTTGCACTTGCATTGTTGCTGGAATCCTCTGACTGATTCATTGTTTCTGTCCCACAGGATCAGGAAGAGCAGGCTTACTTTGCTGTGTTTGATGGTCATGGCGGTGTAGATGCTGCCATTTATGCTGCCAACCACCTTCACGTCAACTTAGTTCAGCAGGAATCCTTCAGCCAGGACCCGAGCGAGGCGCTCTGCAGAGCCTTCAAAGTCACAGATGAACGCTTTGTGAAGAAGGCCTCACGAGAGGTAACCCTGCATGCAAAAAACCAACACATTCATATTTAATAACAGTGGGAAATAGGGATGGGACAAAATATGATGTACGACTCTATGAATTCAACCAGACTCACATAAATGTAATTATCAGATCAGTGATGCCAAATATCAATACTTGAATAAAAAAATAAATGTTGCTTTCAAGAGATTCCACCTGCGATTTGATCCACTCAGTCAGTATTCTGTTTACCCCAACATTGACACTTCATTTATAAATGGGAGAAATATGAATTTAAAAAATTGATCAAAGATTCACTGAATGCAGGATAAATTAAAAACAGATAATGCTCTCATTTTGTGTACCTGGCACCTAAATGCAGTTAACAAATACATTAGTCATACACTTTAACTTTTAGAAGTAATTTTATATTCTGAATATCTTGATTTATCATTATGCTATTTTCTATAGAAATATATCATTTAATGCAGGGTCCCTGTATGGTGATAAAATTCAGTGTATCACATTTAACACGTGGTACTGTATCTTACCAAACAGTGACGTGACATGACTTGGCAATAAGCAGCATAAAGTAATCTAACTAAAGTTATTGAAGTAATGTAACATAACATGACGTGAAGTTACATGGCATGATATAATGACATAATGACAGAACTGACATAAGGTAACATTATGTAACATTTTGTAATATAAAGCAATAAAGTTAAGAACATATACAGTACATATATAAGGTAAGACAACATAACGTAATATAACAGAACAAACGTAACTTAACATAACATAACTTAACATAACGTAACAGAAAGTAACATAACATACTCTTACCTAACGTAAAAAAACAGAAGGTTACATAGCATAACATAACACAATGTAACATTGCAGAACTTAACATAACATTAGATAACAAAACAATGTAACCTAACATAACTAAATATAATGTTTCATAACATAATGTAACATAACACAACATAACATAAAATAACATAACGTAACATAATGTAACTTAACATAACATAAGATTATGTAACAGAAAGTAACATAACTTAGTGTAACGAACGTAGCTTAACGTAAAGAAACGTAGCTTAATGTGACATAACATTACAAAATGTAAATTAACTTAACTCAACACAATATATAGTAATGTAATGTAACACAATGTAACTTAATGAATGCAACATAACATGACATAACATAATATTACATAACATTACATAACACATCTTAACATAACATAATATAATGTCATGTAACACGATGTAACTTAATGAGCGTAACATAACGTAATGTAACAGAAATTAACATAATATAATGTAACATAATACAACGTAATGCAACATAACATAAAGTAACATAACATAAGGTACCTTAACGTAACATAACGTACATTATATAACGGTACAGAAAGTAGCATAACATAATGTAACATAGCGTAATGTAACACAATGTAACATAACATGACATAATGTAATATAACACAATGTAACACTATATAATGTGATGTGATGTAAGATGATGGAACTCCACATACTTAATTTGACATAACTGATTTGATTGATAAAAGAAATTACATAACTAACGTAATGTGGCGTAACACATCTAACCAATGTAACTAACATGACGTAACATAATGTGGTGTAAAGTAGCTTAATGTTACAACCAGTGTAATGTTATATAACTTATATAACTAATGTGATATAAAGTGACATAATGCCACCTTTCTATTGTCGCTGATACTTCCATGACTATTATTTTAGGTACTTTATTGCTACTAAGCTGCTTTTACATGATTTTATAATGTCTATCATCAACACAACCACTACTATCTCTCCAATTGCTACCATGCTAATAGTTCCCAGGGTTGTAATAATAGAATTTCTACCCATAACTGCAACTGTTTCCAAAACCATTGCTGCAGCTGCTGTGACTCTTATTTCATTGCTACTACTACATGTTTACTTCAGTGACACAATGAGCCTGATGCAGTGAAAAAGGAGTGAATTTTGTAACTTTTTTGTGTCTGTCTTTGGCAGCATCTGCGCTGTGGCACAACAGGCGTGGTGACCTTCCTCAGGGGCCGGACGTTGTATGTGGCCTGGTTGGGAGACTCACAGGTCATTCTGGTCAGAAAAGGACAAGTTGTGGAACTGATGAAACCACACAAACCAGACAGAGAGGTAACACTCTTTCAGTACATGCTAACACGTCTGATTCTAACTTCTTCTTCCATCAAGAATCTGCAGCTCTGTCTCCTTAAAGCAGCATATTTGTTGATAGCTTAACGCTACTTCATGTGTCTACAGGATGAGAAGCAAAGGATTGAGGCTCTGGGAGGCTGTGTGATCTGGTTTGGTACATGGAGGGTTAACGGCAGTCTTTCTGTATCCAGAGCAATAGGTAAACTTCTAGTTCAGAATATGTTCTTTACATATATTCACAGTAGATGGAGGCATTAATGCTGATCTCACAGAATAACCTGTTACTGCTTTGTCCAGGTGACTCAGAACATAAGCCCTATATCTGCGGTGATGCAGACCACAGTATCTTCCCATTGGACGGTACAGAGGACTACTTGATTCTGGCCTGTGATGGATTCTGGGATACAGTGGGTCCAGACGAGGCAGTGCGGGTGGTCAGTGATCACCTCCAGGAGAACAGCGGAGACACCACCATGGTTGCCCACAAGCTGGTGGCCTCTGCCCGAGACGCAGGCTCTAGTGATAACATCACTGTCATCGTGGTCTTCTTGAGAGACCCACGCTCCCCACCCCCCACCAGCACAGAGGATGAGGAGGAGGGCGTGGTGGAGGGAGAGGTAGAGGAGGAGGAGGTGGCCGAGGTGGAAGAAGAGGAGCAGGAGGAGGAGGAAGAGGAGGAGGAAGATGAGACGGTTAGGGTAGAGCGTGACAGCGGTGAGGCAGGCAGCACTGCGGACATCGGGGGGAAAAATCGCGGAGGCTGGCCCCTGCAGCAGTGCTCAGCTCCTGCTGACCTCACCTATGAAGACCGAGCGGACTCGTTCACGGACAGAACCACCCTCAGCATGCTGGGACCGTCGCTGGAGGGCCGCATCTCCCTGACCCGCAGCTCCCAGCAGCTCCGCTCCTTCTTTAGCTCCAACATCTTTACAACCTCCCACATCAACCGAGGGAAGCGCCCACTGAGGCGCAGATCCTGTATCCCCTTTCAGGATCCCAACACCTCTAGCTTCACGGACCTGCTGTGGCCTCAGACAGCCACTCTGTTAGGCCCTGCAATGAGGCAAAGCCGCAGGCTCGGCTACGGTAGCCACCGGTGGAACCGGAGGTGGGCAGGCACATCCAAGGAGCTGCTAGGTCTGTTGCCATTTGGCTACTTAGTGCCGCAGATGCAGCGCTACTCCAACTGCAGGCCTGGAGTGGCAGTGCCTCACCTGCCCCACAGTGCTACCATCTGAAGACGTGGCCCAAACCAAACCACCCCCCCCCCCCATTATTTCAGTCCTGCTACCTGCCCCTCATCCCTCCCTCCGACCTCTGCCTTCAACAACACATCCTTCTTTGATAGTAGGCCATTTGTGGCTCCTGCAGTCGTTATGTGATTATTGATTCTCTGTCAGGGGAATGATGCTCTCTATCCTAAGCCAAAATGTTTCCAAATGTAAGCTGCCCGACTAAAAATAAGCCCTGCTCCTTAATGCTTTAGGTCAAGTGCAAAACTGCATCCTCTCCATTGTGACCCATAATCTGCCAAGCAAAAAGGCTGGAAGTGCAGTCGCTGTTGAACTGCAAAAGTTGAAGGGAAGGCAAAAGTTTCAATGCTTTCATTTTGAACCCATGGGGAGGTTTTGCTTGGCTGTTTCACATTCAGACAGCATCTTTAGACACATCATGTTATTTGACTGTGACATTTGTAGCTCAGGAGTATGTATGTGAGCATATTACTACCTTAACATGATATAATGACAGTCAGCACTCTTCTCAAACTCTGTTTGAAACACAACATTGGATCGAGGTTGCTTTAAGGGTCAATTTTAAGCCCAACGTAAACACTAAGGTGCATTTTACTTTAAAAATCTGTCTTTGACTGAAAGTAGACTCACGGCTTATGTTTATGATCCCTCAGTTAGCACATAAAGATATATATCCCCTCATGTCTAAAGATAGATAATCTGAAGTGAAAAGATTTCCTGTGTGACCATTCAGCTTCATTATTTCTCTCTCCACCTTTGTGGACCAGGTAGAGCACAAAGTGAAATACACCATCTTTTGTCCTGCTGTCGAGAATGTGGAACAACCAAGCATTAGATGAAACACTAATGGACTAGCTCGCTTCTTTGCCCCCCCCCGAGAAATCCTTTGGATGAATAACATTAACGGAGGAGGTCTGAACAATAGTCGGCTCCTGGTTTCTATGACTGAAGGCACATGCTGTTCTCCCCCCCCCCATACAGCCAATGCCCCAACAAGCCATTATCCTGCAACAATTTGTCTTCAGATAAAAGCACTTAACATCGGATTATAGAAGATTAGTCGTCACTTACCTGAATAAATGCTTCATGTAGTCCAATACTGCAGATGGAGATATATTCCTTGGATAATGTTTGTTTTTTGGGGGGAAGGGGATTTTAAAACCATTTTTTAAGTGTGGCCACATACTGTAGTTAGAGCAAGCATCCTTTTTACCAAACATATGTAAAACTCCTTAAACTGGTATTTTCCAGCAGGCCTGAGAAGTGAAACCATGAAGTGTTCGGTCAGGATCATTCAAAGAACACGTGCCTTTTAATATGTCATTTAAAGCCTACTTCCTTCTCACAGTATATCTATTAATGACTAAATTCTTTTTGTAATAACAAGGCTGGTTTGTGCTTTTAATAAAAGAGCTCTGTGCCAATATTTAGACGAATTTAATCCAGCAGTTTAACTGTTTGGATTTTACAGATTAGAGGACTAACAGCCTTTACATGATCACACAGCTGATTATTTAAACTCATCATAAAGACTGAAAGCAAAGGGTATAGCTGGCCTTTCTCTTCCAGTGTTTAACCCAGAGAGGGTGTATGAGCCATTCTGCAGCTTTTTTGGTTTGTAATGTGCAAACTAGCCTTTGCAAACAACCAAAATTTTGCAGAGTAAGATTTTTGCAGTAGAATTTAACATCAGAGCGTGTAACTGGTCAAGAATAAGCTCTGTATATTTTTTGCATACACTCTGGGTGTTTGTCACCAAAAATGTCCCATTAAAACCAATTTAAACAACCTTTTTTGGTCCTCCAGCCATTAGAGTAAACATACATGCAATTTCTGATATTAGGCTTTTATTTTGGAGTTATTGCTTCAAAAATTCTGTTTTTCCTGTTCTTTACCAAATAACAGCCTTTCTTTCCATATTTGGCATGAGGGGAAATTGCATGATTTTTCCTGGTTTCCTATAGAGGCACTATTATAACAATTTATTAAATTCTTAACATTAAAAAGTAATGCATTAAAGTCACATAGTCAAGGCTGTTATAAACCCTTTTAATTTATAAAAAAAATTTTAGATTTGTGTTTTTTTTTTTTTTTTACTTAACAAATATCAGGGCTTTTTGCACTTAAACTGGCATTTAAAGGGTTAAATTCTCCAATAATTAGCCAGTATTTGATATTTATGATCAGGTCTGATCTTGATTTAGAAAATAATTCAAAACAATGTAGAAAAAACATTAATGTATATTATTTGTATTGTTTTTAATGTATGCTGCCACTTTTGGTCCTGAACACCACGAGTGTAACTACTTTTTTTTGGCTCTAACTGAAGGTTAAGTAGTTCAGCTTTACATTATATTTTAGTTTATTTACAGGAGAGGCTCTCACTGGCTGGAGCCCCAGTATCATCAACTCCTTAATGAGGAATTGAAATGTAAATTTCCAATATTTTTAATGTATTCAATGAAAAATGGCAAAGATTGGTCCTCATACAGTACAAACGTGACATATCAAAGAAGCAGGTAAAAACTACCATGTTGCAGCCCATTTAGATGCATTTAGATGCAACATACTTGTGAATTTACCTTTAAGACCTGATGCTGCATCGGCACATTGTGGAATATCTTATAGTTTGTAACACACGTAACCAATAAACTGCAACATGATTCACTAAAATACAAATGTGGAAGCAAACAGGATAAAAAATACAAAAAAGTCTGTTTTTAGCCTCTTTAGCCCCCAGACAGAAACGATGGATTAAAATTTTTTTTAAGTTAAGCAGGGAAAACTTGAAGCAACAGAGACGGATTATAGCAGAACTAGTTTTTTCCCCATCTATCAGCTACCAAAGCTGAAGAATAAAAATCTCAGTAATCACAGAATATCTGTGCAGTCCTCTCAGGTTTTTGGAGATTTTTTTCTAACACTACTTTGGTAATAGAGGCTGTATTTTTAGGCAGCCTTGGGTCTAAATGTGATTTTTAAAAAACTGCCATGGGCTTTTTGGTGCAATTTTTGTTCTTAGGAACACATGTGAAGTTGTGGGCCCTGGCCCACTAGCTGAGGACTACTGATTTACAAGGTTAAAATCAGCTTGGTCCCATCCAAGTAGGCAAAAACAGAAAGGCAACAATGTGTAGTTATTAAATCTACCATAGCTGTTGAGTTTTATGGCTGGTGGTAGTTGGGTTTCCTCACTTTAGAGAAAGCAAGATATATTTCTCTTGTGATTTCAGTCTTTATGTAACCTTGCAAGGCTCACGGATTGGCCAGATTCAGTGTCTGTCACCAGGCAAATCCATCTCGCTAAGCTTCAGTCTCAAACATTTGTTCCCAGTCTGAAATGACCGGACCAATCAGCATAGTTTGAGAAGAATGAGGCGGTAGCTTTGGGCAGGTTTTGTTTCACTGCAAGCTGTAACGATGGCGACTGGTGAAGAGATTTGCTCAGATGTAGCTATAGTGGCAGTTTTTTCAAAACTTGCCAGTATTTCTTTACTTAACAAAGATGGCACTGAAAGCATTTTTTTGAGGAAAAGAAGTGTTTGTTCTCCTCTTTACCAGCTTCAGTAAGAGCTTGTATTACCAGCTGGCTCCACTGATAGTTAACAATGATCACGACTACCTGACAAGCTTGCATTATGTAGTTTATTTCCCTATTCTGTGTATCATATATTTTGTTGCTCTGATTGGCCTGTAATCAATGAGACTGACAGATCATTAGTCCAATCACCCTCTGAGATTTCTTTGAAAGGTTCTACCCCTCCCAAACACTGACTATAGGCTGTTGCTCAAATGGATCTTAGATATATCCCGTCATGGATGTTGAACAGTCTGTCTGCATGTCAGGTTAGTCTTTATCATAATCTAAGCAAACAAGCTGCCGTATTATCACTAGATTTTAAGTGTAAAGACTTAAACTGGTATCAAACACACAAAGTCCGTTAAGGGTCAAATCTCCTCAGATAAAGATTCTACACATTAAGCATAGGGTGTGATAGAGTTGTCTGGGTGCATGAAATGACTGAATATTCCACTGAAGATAGCCCCCTTCTGTCAGGGTAATCCACTGAAGCAGGCTCTCATGGCCTCAGAGTGTTTTATAATTGGATCTTCCCATCATTTGATCTAGATTCTTCAACGGGGTGCCCCCTTTATGTTGTCGAACACGTTGCTGACGGAGCAACACTTCAGTTATGTAAGCGAGTTATAGGAACAAAATCCTCTTTATGCAGCCTTTTTCTGACGACTCTCATCATATACACCAAACACTGAAGATGCTGCAGCATTTTGAACTCACTAATATCTAACCAGAGATTATTATTATTGGAATTAACAACTGTGTAATCATCAAATATTAACCCTCCTACTAATTTATGATAAAATGTGAAAATATTCCAGTTAACTTTGTGAGACTCACTTTCTGTTGAATGTGTAACATTATAATGTTCATATATATAACCAAAATTATTAACTAACTGTATCACACTTATAAAAACATAACTAGAAATGACCCCGGACCCTTTAATTCCCAAACTCAGTCACTTTTAAATCAGCATTTTGGCCCCTTCCAATTAAAGAATTTAAACTTATTAAGACCCTATCACTCTTTTCTTATACTCAATATTCAATGACTGTTTTCTAAGCCCCGCCCCTTTCCTGTTGCTAGGCAGATCTGGCATGGTGTTAACAATTTTACAGAATATCCATCAAAAGAAATGTCCCTTTTCTGGCTGAGCAACCTGACACGTCCTCAGTCATTGGCATGCTTATCATATTAGCCAGCTAGCTTGTTAGCTTTTAGCTGTAGAGATTGGAAAAAAGTGAGTTTTGTTTTTCCATCTTACCAAGATAACACAGTAAATTCATCTTAAATATGTTAAATAGACAACTCATGTCACATTAGCTTAAAACTTAACAACTGAAGTGAAAGTTTAAGCTGAGGTTAGCTTGCTAAAGGAGCAGTGTTTTGTGGTAGAGCTAGCTCTTTTCATACTGAACAGTAGGAGGAAAAATAAAGAATTGTCTCTGTGAGCTAGGATGCTAAGCTAACAGAAACAAAAAGTACCAGAAAAACTTGTCTGTCCTTTTTAAAACAGTAATAGAAAAGTAGCCAAGGTATGCTGATATTTGGAAAATGTATGCTTTTTTGTAAGCATTGGCTGGGATGTAAACCTCCAGAGTATATTCACAAAAAAGTTAACTATAGGTTGTTTAGAGATAATATCACATCACAGCAAAGAACTCCAGATGGGGTCAAGAAGTGATTTCTGCATAGAGAGCTTTCAAATATGCAAAAGTTTTGTGTGTTTTGCAACCGTGCCGACTGTTGAGACTGTAAGGGGAAAAACACTTTTAAGCCACTTTTGTGTCTGAGTGACACGTTCAGGAAAAAAGAAGTCTAAAAAGCAGACAGACAGAAAAACGGCAGCAGACATGGCTTAAAGCTCTCCATCTAAAGTCTCAGACAACAGACAACACTCGTGTCTGATCCGTTTCCACGAAGCATTCTGGTTTGGTTCAGTCCAGTCTGCCCCAGTTTGGCACTGAGACCACCAACAGCCACCACAGCCTATATGCGCTCAGCCTCGCTTGTTTTGATGAGAAATCCATCTCATTTGAGAGATCTGGATCCTGTGACTCAGCTCAATAAGAAGAGACAGTTGATTGGCTCCCACATGGCTCTTCATTTGGCGCCAATTTGGCTTTTTAAATGTGGATTAAATAATGTGAGGCAGCAACTGTGGTTGAAATAAAAGAGCTGTTTCATGTTACAGGCTTGTTCGAGAACAACACATCATTACTCTCTCACTAACCCAAAATGTTTGTTTGCTTTACTTAGTAGTATATCAGCATTTTTTATTTAAAGCATGTTTATGATAAAACGAGGGGGAAAAGCAGTTAAAGCAGCACAGCTAGCCTCTTAGCTCAGTACGGGACGCCTCAAGACTCTTGTCTGTCTTCATCTGGTTAGGCATGTTGTAGGAGGTCTTCAGGACGAAGTTATTTGTGATATCGATCATCTACATGCCAGTTAAAACATGGGGAAAATCACGTTTTGTAAAGTGCAGGGATCATACCCTGTGTATGCAGAAATGATCTAATGCTAACTGCACAGTTATGGTCCATTTAAAGCTTTAACGACTAAAATATAAGAATTATCCTGATTATTCTTCACTTCCTGGCCCCATCTGACATTTGCATGTCTCCTGGATCAATATAAACAACCTATAGTTTACTTACCTGTAATAGTGCAATAATACAGTTGCAAAGAGTGCTGGCTACCATGCTGTGAACAGTTAGTACACATTGCATGACCCAGTTTGGAAGTAGGGCTTTTTAAACACAAGTAATTTAGTGGCTACTGAATGCAATAAGCTAATTGTCACTAGTAACACACAATTTCATCCTTTTTGTTTTGTATTTCAGAATTTGTAAGATAAAATCTAAGAAGAGACTCATAAAACTTTGCAGCAAGTATAACCATGACAGAACTGCCATGCTTGGTTACTTTGGTGAAATATGATGAGTTATCAAGAACTTTTTGGGGTTGGGTTTACCAAACAGTCATTTGAATTTGCCCCTATGACATTTATATTTCCCATTGTTGGAGATGCAGGGATGCAGTGTTGATGATGCAGTAAATTTCTGGATATCAGAAGTTTAAGTTATGACCGGGCTCTGATATTCGTGCCTCCATTCTCCAGCCCATTCTCTGCCTGATGACACGCCAAAGAGGTGTGATATCAAACCTTTTCATCCTTAATAAATCCCATCCCTCTCCCTCTTCCAGCCATACTAGTAAATGGAGACTCATCACCATACCAACGGTTCATTTCCCTAACCATCCCGTGGACTGACTAGTGAAGAGCATCAGACTGTCAGTGGAGCAGAATGTACCCCGTGTCCCAGAGTCCTCGGAGACTCAGTGAAGTGGGTCGACATGAGGAGGAGTTTCTTTGGGAGATTTTCCTTTTTTTTCGGGGGCTTCTATCTATGAGGAATGTAACGTTCAGACACTCAAACTAAAGCCACTGGATCCATTGTGGAAGTAACACGCCTCACTATCCCTAAAAGTGCTTGTTGATACCTGAAGAGGACGGATGAAACATAAGGAACAGTGAAGTCACAGTCATTTCATATATTCACTTAGGCACGGATGCATATGTATATTATGAGTACTTATTGTGCGTTGAGCGAGTGTACATATAATAATTCTGTCTTGTAAATCGGTGGTTTTAATCCATGCTCAACAAGGCCTGACTGTTGGAAGATACTGACTTTAAATGGTCGGATGTTGGACTGTCCCAAATCTCCTACCAGCAGAGGTGGAGGGGAGGATGTGATGTTATTGAACCGCTTTGGGGGGGCATCAGTCTATTAACCCTGCCTCTGCCTTTAAGAGCTGCTAAAATATATAAAAGGTGTTGAACCAGTCCGGCTTTCACTGGAGAGTTGTAGTGTCCTATCGTGGTCTAGCTGCTGTCTAACCCCGCTCTCTCTCCCTGACATGACAACACATCAGGGGAGAATAAACATTAAGATCATTAATATTGGCTTGAAATATTATATCTCCAATTTGCAGCTTCCATTTTAATTTTTGTATCAGTACAAGCCTTAAAACTAAAACGTTTGCCAATCAAATGATATCAGTAGCTTGTAGGTTTTCATTCCAACTCTGCAGGAGTGAGAAGATTAGCGTAGACACGAGGAACACATGAGAGAAGTGAATTGCTTTAGATGGCAGATTTGATCTTTGAAATGGATCGCATTGAACAGAAATCTGGAGTGAAGCTGCCACAGTGAGACTTAAGAACATCTCTGAGATCTTGTTATAATGACAAAGGTTTCTTACAGTCTTTATCTGTAGTTATAAATGAGAGGGCTTCATATAAGATCTCAGAGTTCAATTTTGGAACAGTCCTGTCAAATAATCTGATTAAAAGGAAAAATATGTTGATCTAACTGAGGATGGGCATGATTAGCCAGCTTAAATCAAGATCTCTTGGGAGTCAACAGGTCAGGTATGGGAGTATATGCCAGTTCAGAGCTTTGCCCCGTCTATCTTGGTCCTTTACTGCTCTGGCCTCCTGATGGCCCATGCCCCATCTTCCCAGGTGTCCTCCACAATGCTGCCCCCTACGTCTGGACCAGCCCACCAGGTCCTGGGCGCCCAGTATCAAGTGAGCTGGATCAGGCCTGGGAAAGGTGCCTGCAGAAGCAACAGTAGTACAAGTCGGTGAAACTTGATCTTAATATCTTTTTTTTTTTTTTTAGCAATTCAGACCCACAATCCTGGCCAAACACTCCATGTAAGCTGGACACAGATACCTGCCTCTGGTAGCCCATGTAGCTCTTCTCAATGGCTACTGCCATGCTGCAACAATGCTCCAGTGTAGACAACAGTGGACTGATAGCATGGATAGCATTGTGTAGGAAAAGTTTGGTTTAGCATTATTTTGATCTAGAAAATTGGAATAAAGTTGTCCAAAGGCTGTGTCAGGTTATACTCACATATAACGAGCATTTAGTGACGATATTCAGCTTAGGAATGTAGACGTTAGCTTGTAGAGAGGATCATAGGCTGATGATACTAGCACTGCTAGCCTCATTACGTAAACCACGATTGCACTGTAAGTGTGAAGCTGGTTTACAGGATGCATTTACTTGACTTTAGAGTAGTCGCATATTTATAATTTGCATTTAATCAGATGTAGAATCATTTGTGTAGGGACATCCCTACTGTAAACATGTTTATTTCTGCTATAAAAGTGAGGCCAGCCTCTAGAGGACACTTGAAGAACTGCATTTCTTAGCATTGGGGATTAGAGCTTGTTTTCCACCAGTAAAACATGTCCGTAGTCTAAGTGATGCCAGTTGAAAAAGCGTCTTACTTTTGTGGTGGATTTATGAGACCATATAGCAGTAAGCTAGCTTAAGGAACAAGCTAACCAGTAAACAGGCTGCACCAGCTTCATATTAAATTTATCACTTTGACTTAATTATCAGTCAATAAGAACTGCTGTCAGTTGTCTTGACAGAAATATATATATGCATTTAAGAAGAAATGCAATTAGTAAAATTAGATAAAGACAGGTTTGTTGGCATAACAAACATTTGACTGGCTGAACAAGTTAAAGCTTAGCTTGTTTAGTTATGCTGCTAAATCCGTACGTTCCTCAAGCTTCTTTGTTTATATTTTGACATGTAATATTAGTGCTGTTACCCAAACACGTATTCTAGGGTACTGAAAGGCTCTCTCTGTGGTTGCCAGGAGCTATCAGGTTTTAACATATCCATGAGGAAGAGCAATCATCCATATATTTGTAGATATATGGACATCAATCATATATGTAGGTGAAAACAAGGGGTTCAGCCTTCTCACTGTGCCGCTATTTATGCATAGTTAAACAAAACTGTTCGTTCTGTTCTAATGAAATGGATATGATTTGAAAAGAACCGCCCCCTGTGCAGTGTTAACAGATACAAACTTGAGCTATTCAGAAAAACAGCATTTCAACTAGGCTCTAATCATGTTTATTTCTGCTGTAAAAAAAAAAAAAAACATTTTAATATGGAAGCTATTGGAGATTCCTTGATTTTTGGGGCCGGCCTCAAGTGGACACTTGAGGAACTGCAGGGATTTGTGCCTAACTGCATTGGCTGACATCAGCATTGAAGATTAACATGACTTGAAAACTGACATAAATGGACACCTGATTCCTGGTTAGAACTGATTTTAATTTCATGGCACCGCCTCAACAAACCGCAGAATCAGGACTAAAGTGGTGGCTTTGCCTACGTCATAACTGTCTCCAGAGATCCTTTGGCTAAACAGTGTCTCTAGAGACTAAAAGAACATCTCCTCCCTTCTTACTTTTAACTTCTTTGTCATTATAACAAGATCAGTGATTTTTTAGTGACTGGGGGCTCTCACGCTGTAGAAATGTGCTCTGTACGTACCGAAGCATGTTGCCTTCAGGCCACACCTGAGAGCGGCTGTGCCGTGCAGCAGAAGTTCTCTGTCCCCTGTGATTCACTGTGGATTTTGTTGATTCACTGATGTCGTGTCATAGCGGGTCGTCAGTGTTGAAGTGAAGCTCTGGAGGGGAGAAAACCATCACAACAGCGCTCAGTGACAAGTGTGACATGGGTTACCTTCACTAAACCCCTGTGAAATAGTTCTCTATACAGTGTTACTCATCTTAACGCAGAAACCGCCAGAAGTTGTCACTGTATGAGCAATAAAAGAAAAACATTTACCATCATTGTTTGTGGTAAATCGTCTACTAAGCTCGAGAAACCCACGTGCCCCCCCCCCCCCCCACCCCCCATCACTCACGCTCTGCTTGCACTTAAGGTTCCTCTGAGTCGGATGTTTCCCTCCCTCGATGACGAAAGCGAAGCAGCAGCTCGGCTCTGCTCTCCCATAATCACTGTCTAACTATAGGGCCCTCCATGAATCTGCACTGTGTGTCTATGTACACAAAAGAAGCTTTTTCTTTTTCTCTGTAAGCAATAATGACGTTGCATTAAAAAGCTCTCTGAGGGTTTGTCTTCTGCTTGAGGATGCAGCAGAATGTGTCGTTCTGTCAGCCATACTTGAAAGGTCACAGAGCATTAATAATGAGGTCTCGAAGTCAGATTCTCCTTCATTTTTCCCACCGAGGATTATATTATGAGTCATCATATGCTGCCTGTGGTAAGGTTCACTTAAGACACGCGCTCACCTCCTGTTACAAGTCTGCTAGTCTATTTAATGCTGAATGAGCCGTACATCCAGGGAACAATGAATGAGACGCTCTCTTCTTTAAATCTGAGAGGCTGTTGAAGAGAGGCAGGACATTTTAGCTCCATCTGCATCCTCAGCAGGCTGAAGATTGTTCAAATGTATGCCGGGCAAAAGACAAACCCCACGATAAGCTCTTCTTCAACATGCAGGTTAGGTTAAAAAATGTAAAAAAAACAGTAAAACACACGTTGAGTACCTGTATTATCTGTGTTCCTGTAGTATATAAATATGTGTACTGTAACTGGTGACTAATTATCATGTATATAAAGAATAGAACAAGTTAACGGCTGCTGCTTTGTCTTTTGTTTCCCCTTCAGGTGAAGTCGAGACACCTGTGGAAAAATCACAGTAATACACGCACATCTCTAACTGCTTCACTCATTGAAATAATATTTTAAACTCTAAAGCGACTTTTTTTTTTTTTTTTAACTGTTGTCACTTTAAGATTTTTTTTCATTATTATGTGGTAAATCAAGGTCAGTGAAGAGACCATACAGGGTCCCTTGCCCATCTATGGTTTAAATGTAAATCCAAAAAGTGTTATATTAATTAGAGTCAAAGAAATTCAAACACATTAAAAGCTGATCTCAATACAAAAGTTATTGTTCCCTACAAATATTAATTTCTGAATGCGTACTGAAACTTCAAAGACAAACACCTTTTTGTCAAAACTTCTTGCAATATTTTTTTAATCCTGAGGGAAATTCAAGTATCATTCAATATAGGTAAGGTTGAATATTGCCTGGGGTTTTTCTGGTACCGGTGCAAAATCAATAATTTTCATACGGTGCCTGAATTAATACTTTTCAGAGAAAAAAGTGTGTTTACAGTCAGCGGGAGAATAAAAGCTGTCTGGGTATTATAAATGATTTGTAGAAATTTCTTTGTAACACTGGCAGTCAAACATTAGATAAGATAAGAAACCCAGTGTAACTAAACACATAAATCATAAAAAATCCATAATGTATCTCTTGCCTTTCACTGGGTGGCAGGAAATCAGAATTAAGTACCGATATCTGTGTTGTAGCTTTGTCTGCTTTAGCTTAAACTATGTTAATTATGTAGCTACGTTGCCTACATTGTTAACATGACTTCATTAGCTTTAGATTTAGTTACGTTACCTACGTAGTTAACGTATTTTAAGTAGCCTTAGATTTATGTACATTAGTTATTTAGCAAATGTAGCTTTGTTAGCTTTAGTTGAAGCTATCAAAGCTAAATACAGCCACTTTTTGCATAACTATTTCTAAAATGGTCTTACTTTAGTAAACGTAACATAATCTAATGTAGCTTTGTCTGCTTCAGCTTAGACCATGTTAGTTTTGTAGCTATTTTGCCTATGTTGTTAATATAGCTTCATTATTTTTACATTTAGTCATATTGCCTACGTAGTTAATGTACCTTCAGTAGCCTTAGATTTAGCTACATTAGTTATGTAGCCAATGTAGCTTTGTTGGGCTTAGATTTAGCTACGTTAGTTACATATCTAATGTTGCTTCCTTGGTTTTAGATTTGGCTACGTTACATAGCTAATATAGCTATCTTGAGCTTAGATTTATCCACAATAGTTACGTATCATATGTTGCTTGGATTTAGCTACGTTAATTACATAGCTAGCATAGCTTCATTGGTCTTAGATTTAGCTATGCTGGTTACTTAGCTATCATAGCTTTGTTAGCCATAGATTCAGCTTGGTTGGTAGTGTAGCTACATCATCTATGTAGCCAACAAAGTTTCATTAGCTTTAGCCTTTGCTACATTAGCTGTGTTAGTGCTTTTATGACAGATGACCCTTTTATCCTGTAAGAAGACTGTTTCTTTGGCTTTATTTAACATTTTATAATCAGCTTTTGCAGGGCAGGTTTTTTAATTTTTGGTATCCTTAGCATTACCTTAACCCTAACTGGAAGTTTAATAAGATTTTATTTTGAAAGGGTTAGTGTGTATTTCCTGCTCTGACAGTGTCTCACTGTAGTGGTCTGCGGGGGGAGGTGTCAGAGATCTGTGGCCTGCCTCACAATCAACTTTTATTTTATTCTATTCAGCTGCTGTTTCTAAGATGACAGCAAACAACGAAACAAGAAGAGGTGAAATAATCCAAAATTTTCTAAAAGATGAAGACCAGTTTTTTTCTGCAGACAGCTGAGATTTGGTGGCTGTAGTTACTAAGATACTGACGAGCATTAAAACAGACAGCTGATGGTGACGTCACAGAGCTTCATCTTTGCTTTCTCGATAATAAAAAGAGCCATCTGTCTTATAGTGAAACATAAAGCAGATTAGCTTACTAACCCATTAATCCGGCTCAGTTAATCTGGCCTCAGGGTTCTGAAAACCAAGCAGCAGGAGGGCTGAGAGGACGTCTTGGATTCTGTTTAGTCACCGCTCTGATGAACAAAACCCTGAACAAACGGTTTCCACGTAGCTCAGTGAGATGTCAGGAGGAGTGATGTGATGCTGTAACAGGGCTTTCATGTGGAACAGTGCTGTCTGCTGTTACATAAACAGCTTTACAAAAGTGAGCAGTCCTCCACATTCTTTCTATAAAAAGACTCATCATTTCAGCCCGCTCATAATCTGCCTTTATTCTCTGCTTTACTCCACGACCAGCTTCTCCGCCAATAAAAGATGGAAATGAGAGAACGTGAGGGTTAATGTTCAGGTTTGGACACAAGGAAGAGCAGGGTGGGACCAGAAACACTGCTTGACTAGAAGAAGTATTTTACATGGTCTGTCTGAAGATCATTTAATTATTTTACAGGATTGGGTTCTTATGCAATGGTTTGGACTTCTTTTGTTTTATATAAGTTAAAGAATCCAATCACTAACTGGATTTTTAATCATAGGAAAAAAATCTGAATGGGTGTCTCCTGCATACACACCCTCAGTGCTGTGTCATCAAAAAAATTGACATGAATGGGGAGGGCTGCACAGCAGTGCAGGGGTTAGTGCTGGTGCCTCACAGCAAGAAAGTTGCTGGTTCGCTTCCCGGTCAGGGCCTTTCTGTGTGGAGTTTGCATGTTCTCCCTGTGCATGCATAGGTTCTCTCCGGGTACTCCGGCTTCCTCCCACCACCAAAGACATGCTTGATAGGTTGATTGGTGACTCTAAGTTGGCCATAGTGTGCCTGTGACTGACTGGCGACCAACCCAATGACAGCCGGGATAGACTCCAGCCCCCCGCAGGATAAGTGGTATAGAATTTGTATGGACGGGGAATTTAACAGGCAAGAAAAAAGTTATAAAATCACATGTATAAGCCCTGATTCTTATGGTTGTAAAAAGACAAATAACTCAGAATTTATCTCACATCAAATTGCCTAGAATGAAAAGGATGTAAAGTTGTTTAATGCCCCATGCTTTACCAAACTGTCAGCTGCAGGCTCTACAGAAGTGAGCTACTTTGCAGTAGCATTAATTTCATGTGACTAAAACTGATTGTTAATAACCTAAATTGGATCCTATATTATAAAAATTCTGATGAAAAAAAAGTTTGGTTTTCATCAAGGAGACTAAACTGAGACTAAAGTATCATTATATTTTCATCAAGGAGAGACTTAATAGTCTCAGCAGCAACTAGGATACCCCCTATGGAGCCTAGACACTGGTGGTGGTGATGGAAGGAGTAGGATAAGATGAGGAAGAGACTTCTGAGGAGACTGACCCAGACACTGATGAACTGACTTGGAGGTAGATGCAGGATGGCAAGAAGGAGCTGAACCTGGACACTGATGAGATGTAATGGAGGTAGCTGGGGTGGAGGAGGGTTGCAGTGCTTGCACTGAAACAGCAGACTGTGTAGGAGAGAGAACAGATTTTAAAATACGACAGCTGCAGGATGGTTGGATTGAGAGAGGTTGTGGCTGAAAGGAATTGGCTCAGAGCTTTAGTAACTAGACGCCCATACCAGCTGATTATCAGAGCAAGAAAAGGGAGACACATGAGTGAGTGGAAATTAAAGTCTTCATGCATGAACTTATGCTGAGCTTTATTTCTCCACTGTGTGTGAAATCTGTCAGAAGACAAGCAGAGGTGAGGTGAGAGAATTCATCTAATTCATTAAAGTATTTATAGCGCATTCATATGAATGTTTTACAATTCCGCTTAACTTAGTTCAAAGAAATTAAACTACCTGGTTGGAGATCCATTTTCACTTGTTACTGCACATTAAGGAAAGAATTTTAATGTACAAGCTTCTTAGCTTTTTGAAGATGGGTTGTGTATGGTCCTTGGCAGAGAACATGTGAAGATGAAGCTTGCATTGGAAAACAAAAATATTGTGTACAATTGAGACAATATTGTTTTTTGGCCCATTTTTACCTAAAACTCTCTAAATTACATGTAGCAGCTATACCTGTCTGTAGCACTGTGTGGCCTAGCTTCCCAGTGCATCCTGTTTGAAGAGGAAACAAACACTGAAATCTTTAAAGGGCTAATGCCACAACTATTGCTAAGTACATTATAACAGGGGTTCCCAAACTTTTCAGCCGTGACCCTCAAAACAACAGCGTCAGAGCTGAAATATAGAGACAGACAACCATGCACACTCACATTCACACCTACGGCAACTTTATAGTGATTAATTAACCTAACAAGCATGTCTTTGGTGGTGGGAGGAAGCTAGAGTACCTGAAAAAAACCCATGCATGCACAGGGAGAGTAGCAAACTCCACACAGAAAGGCCCTGACCGGGGAACGAACCAGCAACCTTCTTGTTGTGAGGCAACAGCGCTAACCCTGCACTGCCATGCAGCCCCCAATTTGAACTCATTTTAAGAATATTTTTTAAAATAATAGATGAAATGTAAGATTCTAAATAATATAAAATTTCTCTGTGTTTCGGAAAGCATCTCGCAACCCCCCCTTTACTAACTGGTGACCACCCTGGGGGTTCTGAAAGTCACTTTGGGAACCACAGCTCTCTAGAACCCAGCTTAAAAAATACCGAAATATCCCTTTAACCTGATAAATTGAACCTGCACCGAGTGAGGAGGACCAGATGTGGCACCTAGGCCACCAGTTGCCCACCAGTGTCTGACGCCGTCTCTGCCTCCTGTAATAACATCCTACAGGAAGGCTTTTTAACATCGACAGTAAACACCATGACCTTATTTATAACTATAATGATTACAGATTAGATTAGATTGATGTTTTCACTTATTCACTGTAATTTGTCTCTCAGAACACTTTTCCTGAGCCAGTTTTTAAAGCTTTTTTGTCTCCGATCTGTGACTTTCTCCTAATTTAAGGTGTGTTTAACTTGCAGCGTCCTCAGGCTGGAACCAATGTTATGAACGATATTATTCAGATGTTAATTTTTCACTTAACCTTCCTACATTTCTGTTATAGCTCACAGTGAAGATGTTATGTAATAGGAGAAAGACGACAAGAATGTGGAAATTTTTCTGATCTTAAAACATTTTATTATTACACAGAAGGAAATGTACACATCAAATAATGCACAGTGCAATCTGGGAACATTCAAAATGAAAGCAGCTTTTGACACGAGCACAAACAAGAGAAGATTAATAAACGATAAAGATGTAAAATTACACAAAGAACACAAAAGTGATCTGGTGGAGATGACTAACTTCAGTCTAGCTGATGATTTCAGTTTGACTGATGTGTATAAAGCCATGCACTTAGAGGCACATGTACAGCGAGCTCCACCATTAGAAGATATTTACAATGTAAACTACCGACTGAAGAGACTCGTCATGTGGTTTCATTCATCCAAAGTCTATGTGACCTTCACAACAAGATATGGCTCAGTTAGGATGAAAGGAACCATTTCAGAGCAATCATCAGTTATACAAAGTGCAGAAAATCATCTAGGACAGAGAAATAACACAGAAAGTGAACATGACCACTAATGTGCACCGTTCTGCAGCAGCAGTCCGACTCGTGTTTGTTTGCTGGGAGTACTCAGGTGAAGAATGAATCCATGAAGGAGAAGCAGCGAAGCAAACAGAGTACATGTTATATAATTGAAGCGATTTTTAAACCTTTGTGTCGAGCTTTCAGAGAAAAAGAAAAAAATCTTCAATGCACCAAAAAGTGTTCAGCCAGATGACAGAAACAGTTTCTCTGTTGACTCTGGTGCTACAGAAGTCTGCAGATTTTTGTTGTATTTGTGCAGGTTTGGAGACGCCTGTCCGAGGAGCCATCTGTCGAGCTCACAGCGGAGAAAATGACATTTGAAAAATTTATCAGTAGCATCTCTTTGCTGAGACAATGTCTCTGTAGCTCTGAGTAATCTGCACAATCCTGCCTACTGTTTTTAATACTTCATACTGTAAAATAAGAGGACAGGATTTCCAAACTAGACTGATGACTCTCTGAGGACTTTTTATGTCTAGAAGAATTATTACCAGAAAACTTTACCATATCAATTTTTAGAGCACCATTTTTCAATCGTGTTCAGTTATTTAATGTAGTGATTATTTGAGTAAAGTATTTGCCAAACAGAGCAGCATAAAGACGACTTATTTTTTTAAAGGATGCTTTTTTGCTTTTCTTATTTTTATGTCAGAGTGAACAGCACAGCTTCTTCTCCTCTGTCTGCTGCAGACATCTGACGTCTAAGTTACTATCAGCTTTTTCTTTATCTTTAAATAACGTCTGAATTTTGAATAAATGTTGAAGCAGCTCTGCACGAGTGAAAACCATCAACATGCACCTGAAGCTTCGGCCGGCGATGTCCAAGCAGATGTCGAAGTTTTAACACTCGCTTGGAAAGTGTTAAGAGTCTAATTCTTCAAAGTTTCAGCCCACATACATCAGTGCAGCAGGTGTTTTATAATCCATGTGATTCAGTGATCGTTTACCCTTTTCAAATGTCACATAAAGACAGACGCCGCGGTTGCTGCTGTTATTAACAGAGGAGACATTTACATAAGTTACCTGGAAAGCTAATTTAGCGCTACAGGTTCAGCTGAAGGGAGAAAAAGGAGAGGATTTAAGCAAGCGACAAGCTGCAGCGTGGCAGTAACCGCATGTTTAAGGAATGGATGAAGAGTTGAAGCAGCGGCACAGGGAGCTGAAGGAGGAAGTAGAGGAGATGGAGACTACAAAAGCAGACAGGCTGAATAAAACGGACAGGAGTTATCAAACACTGAGCTCCGATTGAGCAGCTACAGGTTTTATACACTTTAACTTATGTTCTTATGTAGTAGAAGTGTCAGATATAAAAGCTTTATACACTGAAAAGGTAACAGACGGTGATAAAGTGACTAAACACTGCAGTCCAGAAAAAATGTGTCCACTAAAGTTTAGAAAGAAAAGTCCTAAATACTTTTAAAGATGCAGTCAAGGAGAAAAAGGATCAAACTTGGTTCTGTTAAAGAGGAAAATTCTAATTATAACGCACTAAAGTTGTAAAATTTCAAATACTTAGGCACGTTTTGATTCCAGTGGTTGAAATAATTAAATATAGAAAAAATACAGAGGCTTAACTTTGGCCCTTCAGTCATATTTTCCATGGAAAAATATCGATATCATCTGGTTCTTCCTAGATTCAAATCTAGATCTGAAATTCAGTTGTTTTTTTTCTGTAACCACCAAAAACAACCTGCCTGGTTGATCTTCATTGTAATTATTTCAGTCATAGTTTATTTCTAAAAGTATTCAGGACAACTAAAGAAATGTTTCTGTCTCTGGACAAGCAGTAAAGTTGTTGCGTCTTCATTCTGACTTCATGCATAGCGAGCAGGTTCTACTCTACAGATGTGTGTAACTAGCGTTTGTCGTCCCTGGACGTGCTGAGCAGGCTCAGACTGGATCACCTGTCGGCAGGTAGACTCATGTCGTCAGACAGCAGCTGCTCTCCTGGAGGAAGAGAGAGAGAAAAAACATCCGTAACAAAGTTCTGCTATCATCTGCAGTTTGATGTAAAACTGCTAATAATCTTTTCAAATATGTGATACCCCGTTTTCCTAATTAGAAATAAAGTGATTCTTCTCAGAGTTTTAATCATGATCATTAGTTTCATATAGTGACATTTTTATAGTGTGAGCAAGCGAGGAGGAAGCAGCACTGTTTTGAATCATCAATCGACCATTTAAATGACTCTGACTGATGCAAAATAAAGTCAAACCTGTTCAAAAAAAAATATGACGGACGAAAATTTTGGCGTCAGTGATCGCCATGATTCAGTCAAAACATTTCATGAAGCTCGACTCTGAACAGTCAAGTCTGATATACTGTTGTCTGAGCATTCATGAAGTACACAGCGTGTGTTACGGGGTGTTTCAGAAAACTAGAGTTTGTATTTGTCAGACTTTCTAGTTTCATGTTGTGACAGATAAATGCTGTGAATTGTGTCTTTAAGTGTAAACAAGATAAAAAAGGATGTTGTGGTAGAAAATGATTACACACTGCATAAACATTTCTGAATCCCAGACTGAATCTGCTGTTGAATTACTTGAAGGGTCAGTGCAATCTTTGACGTGAGTGATGTCTCAGACTGTCTCTGCGTACAGACTAGACAGTCTGACCTTGAAGTGTCTTGATTTCTTGAGAAATGGTTGTTTTGATAATTGGTTCTGACTGGATTATTGTGTTTAGAGAAGAGGAGAGAAGCCAAAAACATCCATCTTTGTGTCATTCTTTCCTCTCACATCGAGACTGGTGAAGGTATCATTGAGAACAAATTAATTTGAAGCCATGGCTGAAATGTTTTCTTATTTATCAGATGTAAACAGAAAAATATCTTTTCCTCCCCTCATCCACCTGCTCTGCTTTCAGGTTCTAAACATGCAGCAAAAAATACTGAAAAGTTTTAGCTGTACTGTTATGCATCAAAGAACAGTAAAACAGAGTAATGTTAAGGCCTGAAAAAGAGTGCTACAAAGATAGAACTTTCTATGTTGGTTTCTATTTTATTATTTCTATTCTGTATTATTTCAAATCACACTGGTGGTGAAGTACGGCTTTGAAAAGGGTTAGTTTGAGATTTAAGTCCACATTTATGACTGAGAACATTTTGCAAGACATTGATTTTAGACCATGTTGATGTGTGTTTTGCCATGGTTCTCGTGTGTGTTGTCTACCTGTGCAGGGAGGAGTCTGGTTGTCGTAGCGAGAGTTGTTGCTCTGCAGAGCTTCATCCTCTGTGTCGCTGTCGCTGCTCGTTGCTGCCACAAGGACAGATGGTGATGGATCTATAGAGAAGATTAAACTATCAGACTTCGTTCCTCCATTAACCATTACAAACAAATTTAAGCATGTAATTACAGTAAATCTACTACTTTGTACTATCTTTTTCTCAAAAGAGTCTAGAAGAATCTCATGTTTGGTGGGCTTGTATCCAAATGTTTTTCAACTTTGGTTCAGGATTTCAGATACCAATCTTGATCTAATTTGCTTTCAGTTTCAGAATATATATGCAGAATCAATCCAGCACTTGTGATTTCTCTTAGATAAAGGCTGTAACTGGCTCAGCTAAGCTTGGAATAAAGACTACAAACAGCTAGCCTGGCTCTAAGAGAAGGTAACAAATCCACCTACAGGCATATCTTAAGCTTTCCATTTACACATTATTTCTATTTTTTAATCTTTTAAAAACTGAAGTGTTGAAATCACAATTGACAGTTTATGGGTGTTTTTATGCCAGAGTATTTCTTGGCTCAAAGAACAAGTGGAGACTTCAAATATTAACAGCTGCAGGCCAAAAAAATTATCCATTACATAACGTCCTATGAAAATGGGATGTTATCATTTTTGGCTAACATTATTTTTGAGCTTTTTATGCCTTTATTGGATCAGACAATTTGAGAGAGAGAGGAAATATGGAAGGAGACAGGAGGGACGACATGAACCATGCATCAGGACTGGAAATCAAACCTGCTACCAGTGCAAAGAGAAGCCTCTGTAAACCAGCGACCTATTTTTGCACCTTTTTACATGAAAAATCACAAGAAATCACATGTTTAAGAATTACATTTCGGATGCTGTGTGGTGGATTTTGTTACACTTGCCAAAGCCAGACTGGCTGATTCCTGTCCTTATTTTAAGCTAAGGAAGCATCGTCAAAGCTGTAAACAATAAAGATAAAAACGAAATAACATTTATTCCTGAGATTCAGACTTACAGGATTCATTAGCTCACCTTCATTTGACTGTGGCTGAGCAGAAAGCCCCTCTAGCAAGGACTGATGGGGGTTTCCTGAGCTTTCAGAGTCACAGTCCAACATGGCCACCCTGCAGCAGAAATAAAGAGAAGAGTGTTTGTGAGCAGCAGAGCAGAAAGTTTGAGGCATGAGGAGCTCTCTGTTGCAGTCTGAGTAACACAGCCATCTGCTGCCGCTAAACTGAGATATTTTTCTTTCACTCTGAGACGCACCCTAGGGTCCTACTGCCACAGTTCTTGCTGGCAGACATGTAGCTCGGTCCTCCCAAAGAAAAGATGTCGTCCCTGGACCCTGAGGCCCCGTAAAGCTCCACAGAGTACTGCTGCTTGGAGGTGGAGGCCTGTTCTGACGACAAGCTGCTGAGCGACACAAGAGAGCTCTGGGTGCCGTCGGCCTTCACCGCTCCTGCAAGAGAGAGACGGGAGCAGAGTCACGAGGTGGAAAAACATGGATCCTATTTTGGTTTCTTTTCAGTTAAATCTGGGCCAAGAAAATGTAGAAAACTGGCTGTTTGTTGGTGCCTGACATGATGAAATATGATCCATTAAGTCCAGTTAGAGCTGGACTGTAATCCCCAAGTCTGTAGGCATTTAAGTTTCAATTACATCCGACAAAAAGGGGTTTTAAAACCTAATAGAACCTAACCTAATAAAAACCTAACTTAGAAATCAATTAGGACAACAAATAAACAAAATAAGAAGTTTTTTGCATTAAAAAAAACAAGGGGGTGCAGGTGGCCTAGTGGTTTAAGGCAGACACCATGCAGGCCCGGGTTCGAATCCGGCCTGTGGCACATGTCTCTCTCCAGCTCTCTCATCCCTGTTTCTGATTCTATCCACTGTTCTCCTCTATCAATAAAGACATAAAATCCCCAAAATAAATCTTAAATAAACACATAATAATAATAAAAAAATAAAACAAGAAACAGGACAGGACTAAACTAACTGAAGGCTCAAGCCTTAGCTTAGCACACCTCCCCATGTAACATAGACTTTTTCTATTTTTACACTAAAAATTAAATAAATAGCAATTAAAAAAAAAACTAGGTTAAACTTGATTAGAAAATGTTTTAACACTTGTTTTAAAAGAGCTAACAGACTGAGGAAGCTTCAAGTTCTCCTGTAGCTTGTTCCACAGTTAAAGAAAAAGTTAGAGAAAACTGACCAAATATCTAAACAAAGAGAGTTTATCCTGCCGGAAGCGTGAGTGCAACAGATATTGATTAACTGATCATTTTAACAGGATGGATTTTCAAGAGCAATTTCAGTAGGTCATCAAATCTGGTAAGTCCTCATCAGCAGAACATAAATATCCTGTGAACGTCCTCTGAAATAAGCCACTCAAAAGGCATATTTGTCTACCTGAATCAAAATGTATTGTATATATTAATAGACAGTGCAAAATCAAATAAGATTAGCACAAGTTTATCAATTTACTTCCTGTTAGAGGATACAATTGTATATACAGTTTAAGGGACCTTTAAGTGGAGTTTAATGTAGGTTTTTCTACATGTAGTAAATTCTAAACAAGCAATCAGAGGACAGCATGATTTCATCAAGCCTCTCAATATCTGGACTTATTTTTAATCCTAAGAAATACAAGTATTTGTTAATCCAACATGAAGAGTTTTCCTTGAAGAGAAACGACTAGCTATGCCCTGGAAAGCCGAGCTTTTAAACAGCAACCTAGGAACAGATGCTGAATGTGTCCTAAAAAAGTAAGTAGTGTGAACTTTTTAAAAAAAGTCTCAGTATTCAGGTTTGTTTACTGGGGCAGTCGATGCCTGATTTTTGGATGTAAACACTGGTTGAAATATTGACACACTTTTTAGTGAAGAGGAGTTTGTAGTGCTCAAACAACCCACAGTTTATCAAAAGTTCAGCCACTACACAGCTTCAGAAACTATTTTGAGTCATGCTGGAAAAGCAAAGAGGAAAGTAAAGTAGAGGCTATTATAAATCCAAAGTGAGATACTTGAAGATACAGCGAGTACATACTAAATCATGGTAAGTATGCTCAGTAATTTTTCACAGTGCTGAAAACGACAGACTTTATAGCACGCTCAATACTGATCTATGAAACTATGAGGCCTCTAATGGAGATCTAAAAGACAAAGGAAAACATGCTTTCTACCAAAATGTCTGTATTAAAAATCCCTAGACTTGAACTGGATATAAGTCATTTTTCCTTCAAACCTCAGTCACACTGTCAAACAACCAACTGTTTAAACCTGACCTCTTTTGAACTAGTTTAAAGCACCTTGCTTAATTTAACATTTATTTTATTCCCTATTTACACGTTCAGTCTTACATATTCTATTTGTTATAGTTTACACCAGTGATCCTCAATTTGCTGCCTGAGGGCCACATTAGGACCCCCACAGCTTCTCATGTTTCCTCTGACATGTTATTAAATTCAGAGAATGTGAGGAGGAAAAATATGTTGTTGTATTTGAATTAAATAGATTTAAAACTGGATTTAAATCCCAAAAGCTAGTGAAACAAGTGCTGCTTGTGCCTTAGCCTTTCTACATTAAGAATGAGAACTACCTTGGAGTTCCTGTATCTTAACATTTTGCTGTACTATTTCACGTGCCAACATTCCCATATGTTGTTGTTTAACTTTTGTTTAATTCCAAAGAACAAAGGAGCACATAGGGCTAGCATTTCTTTAAACTGGCATAATAAACTAATCCGTCCATTCTTGATTAAAACAGCTGTTACTGTGAAAACTTTCCGCCTTAGGCTTTTTGTTAGCCAGTTTACCCTGCCTGAGAATTAAAACAGAAGACTTGTTTCTTGGACTTGTTTTGCACCAATCACAGAGTGGCATATTTGCATCAAACCCAGTGATGGACAACATGCAAGCTACAGAAATTTGTAGCTGAAATATCTCAACTGCCCCCTTGTGGCTGGCTGCAGTTTAAGTGTTAGAGGCTGATCTCACAGTTAGATGCTATTATTTATGAATATCTTGGAAGAAAATAAAAATGTCTTATCAATATGTTAATGAAACAAAATACTTGCCCCCACAGCATCTGTCAAGAAAAAGCAGACTCATGTACAAATGTCATTGATAACCCCCAGTTTACACGACAATGTTTGAGGCTCTTCTTCACTGTATTTATGTTTTCCTGCAGGCTTTATGTTTGTTTTTGTTAGATTTAGTTGCCCTGAGCTGTACCAAATATAAAAAAATGACTTACTTTACTACAATGAGAAGGGGAGTTTTATTTTTCTTGAACATGCTATATCCATACAGGCCAGGAGCATGCATGAACACAAACATGTACTGATGGAGAGAAGTCAGAATATGGGGCAGTAAATTTAGCGCCCAAACTCTTGGCCTTGCTAAAGAAAACCTCAGTAATGCTCAGGAAGTTAAGAGTTACCCCTCCACATTTTGGTTTATACTGTGATTTAAACTGGCAACTTTTCAGTTGCCAATCCAAGTCCCTATATATAAAGCAACAGCTGCCTCCATATATACAGTATATGAAATCTAAATACATCAGTTCTGATCTGATGATTTATGGAAGGTATCAGTTACAGTGATGCATATTCAGATTATAGTTATTCCAAATCTATAGAGATAATTTCATTTTAAACTTCACTATTTTGGAACTTTCGCTGATCCTAGCAGCATACTTTCCAGTGATCATGATCAAAATACTACTGTTTAATGCCTCTCCAGCACATTACACACATTTCCAAAGAATAAAATATTTCCCATGCATGTAAAAAGCAGCAATATCAAATGTACAGATGGAAAAGTCAGTGCTGATGCTGACACTGGTGTTCAAAATAATAGTTTAGCTGATGGCTGAAACTGGTGCAGCCATTTTTTCATGACTTCTTTTGGTGTAACCCTCTCCCAGTGCCAACATTTTCTCTCATGTTGGACAAAGAAAACACAGCAGATAAAAATCTGCTACCGACATTGGTTCATGCCCACATCTGTGGACAAATAAAACTGAAAATAGTATAAAAAATTAAGACTTTAATATATACAGGCTCTCTTACAATCAGAAGTATAAAATATTCAAGAATTAACATGAAGTAGACAAGAATTTAAGATAGTTTACATTGATTAGTGCAAATGTGTATATGAGGTGGGTTTTTTTTTACCACAGTGAGCTTCTTACAGTATTTTAGTTTCAGCCAGCGGCAGTAAAGGATATTTTACATAAAGCAGGGTTAAAACGCTTGTTAAATGAAGGTTCTTTTTTCTGACAACTCTATCGGAGGACATCCATCCATGCTTCCCACCCCAGTCCCAAACAAAGGTGATGAGTGACAAAAGTAAGAAAACCACTGACCTTCAGCCCCAAGCCCATCTTTAAGATGCAGGCTGAGTTCTGTGGCCATATCTGCTCCTCTCGGGTCTTTCTCCATCTCCTCTGGACTCCTCCTCTTCACCACCACAGAGCTGCTGCTGTCCAGGACTGGGGAAAGAGATTTCCTTGCTGGAAATAAAACAAAAAGAAACTCAAATAAACACGAATGTCTCATATTTATGAATGTGTGTCTGGGTGAAGACATACCATATCTGTTAGATTTTACATACAACACACAGGGAAGATTCATTGTTCTACACTAGCACCCAAAGCCATATTAGGCTAGTTTTTTGCACTGTGATAGCTAAGGCTGGAAATTGTGCAAGGGTACTGAAATGGCAGCAGACTGATTGGTATGAGAAAGGATCATTATCATCACATATCAGGATTTGCAAGTAGAGCTGATTTTTTTTCACTGACTTTTGTATAACAATGTCATGGTTAACATTTTAAGTTAAAAAATCTGACTTTTAATGGGGAAGAGGGGATTTTTAGTTGAGATCAGGTAAACCTAGATGACTTTTAGTAATTTATCTGTTTAGCAACTCAGCAGTTGACATGTGGCAGTCCTCACCAGGGCGGCAAGGCCTGGATCGGGTAGCAGCCGCTCTCCCCAGCAGGTCCAACTCCCCGGGTTTGCGACAAACTGACAGCTCTGAGTCAGCGTGGTGAGAGGGAACCTCCTCCACACTGAAGCTCCCTGAGGGGCCGGGCCTGGGCTCTCCATTCCCTCGAGCGTCCATCACTTGACTCTTGACATCGGACATCTTACTGCGGACCTCGGCCATCTGGGCCTTGAGACGGATCAGGACTCCCGAGTCTGGAGCTGATCGTCGCACGACCTGAGGCCGCCGCTCTCGATCTTTTCTGGAGTGAGAATGAGCTGGAAGAAAAAGAGAAATAGAAACTAGAGCATGGGAAGAGAAAATGAGGACAAATCAGTGATCCTTGATTAAGAAATGGCATACAACAGACTCTCTTTAATTCACTTCTCAGCTAAGACAAAAGACTAAAATGTAGATTTTTCTTACTAAAGATGAAGTTTCCAAATTTAGCCTTAAGCTATATATACATAGCTTAACTGCTGTCCTTGTCCTAGAATGCACAGCAGACCTGACTAACTGACAAGAGCATACCTGACTCTGCTACAGTACTGGTGATATACCCGCTTTCAGGTAGTCACTGTAGATCTTCCTTTAGCTGACTGTGTTAGAAGTTAGTAAACAGCTAATCAGTTTATAGCATTAAAACATTCTTTGCTATTTCACTTCTGTGTTAAAGCCCAGTGTGAAGACCATGGAGCAGTCAGACCAAAATGTTTTAAAAGTCCATTTATAGTCAGAATAAAACACCAGTTCCACCTTTTCTAACTCAATGTACGACTGAGGCAGAAGACCACCTCTGTCACTGAGAGCATGAAATGAAAAAGTTTTTTCCCTTTAAGTGGAGAAAAAAAAAAAAAAAAAAAACATCTCAAAGTTTCCCTGTAAAAGATTTTTATTTGTTGAGGGACCCTGTGTGTGAATTAGAGTATTGATTCTTCACTTTGGCTGCAGTGATTTGCTGTTAGTGGGCAGTGTGTGTTTACAGACCTTGGCTGTGCAGCAGGGACACAGGGGGCCGAGGCTGAAGGCCCCACAGAGACTCCACGCTGCTGCGCTCCTTCAGATCCAGCAGCTGGATCAGGATGACTGGGTCGATCTCTAGGAGGCTGTTACTACCCGGACCGACAGCACCGCCGGCAGCAGCACAGCTACTGCTTCCACTGCGACTGGCTGCAGAACTGCGATGTAAAGAACGCATGCTGGCGCTGGACCCACCTGAAGACCAGACAGAGGGCAAAGTTTGCAGAGTCCAAACAGAATTAAACCGTTCTTCAAAACAGGCTAGATATGACAAAAATGTTAATTCATCTGCGTTGTTCCCTAAAAGAGGAGATGGAGGAGGAGAAAGGGTTTTAATACTGCAATCAATTTTGTCAGAACAACACCAAACCACATTTCCTTCTACTGTCCCGTTTTATTATGTTTTACCATTATGAGTGATTTTCAGAGGCAATGAATGTTTAACGTTTAAAAAATATAGTCGATTTCTGATTCTGATACAGATGTTTTTCATCACTTTTTTGTGTAAGACTCCCACACTGCCAACATTTCCTCTCATGTTTGACCATGAAAACAGATGTCTGACTGGTCATTTCTTCTGCCCTGTAAAGAATCTCTTATAGGTTGTTTGTAGTCACGTGATCTCTGTGACCCACGAGTAGCAGACCGGGGACAGGAAGTGAACAACAGCCATTAGGGATGAATGGGGATAAAGAAAAGTTTGTACATAAATGGACTCTTTTGCTGCTATCACCTGAAAAATTTCTGCATATACCGAGTACAATCTCTGCACTTCACAAAAAAGTAAATTTTGCCTCAGGTTAACTGAATTACCTGGCGTAGAGGTGATCAATCACAAATTACTCCTGCAGAACTCCTAGTGTCTAGTGTTGTCTAGTCAAATGAAGGGAGACAAGAGTCATGAGGAGTCCTGTACTGAGCTGAGAGGCTAGCTGTGGCTCTGAAGCATATTTTAAAAATCCTCATTTTGTCATAAACATGCTTTTAGTTGAAATGGTGATGTACTATCAACTAAATAAAGCTTGTAAGGTAAGTGACTGAGTACGATGTGCCATTCACAACCTGTTCTACAAAACAGCCCTTTAATTTCCTCTATTTTTTTGTTATCTTATCCACATATAAAAAGCCAAACTGGTACTCAATGAAGACCCGTTTGGGAGCCAAACAACCAGCTCTACAGAGCTGAGCCAAATGATCCAGATCTCTTACAAGAGATGGATTTCCCTTCACAACAAGCAAAGCTGGAGAGACACTGGCTGAGGAAACACAAGAGTTTAATGTGCAAAACTGTGACAAACCGTACTGAAACGAACTGGACCGATTTGTGGAAACAGACAAACGAGCAGGGTGTGACACCGGCTGTCAAGCTCTTAGATGGAGGCTTTTAATCCTAGCCTGCTGCTGTTTCTCTGTGAGATTTCAAATCTTTTTTTTTCTGCCTGAAAGTGTCACTAATTTTCTGGACACAAAGGTAGCTTTAGAATGTTTTATTTGCACACTTTGAACTGTTAGCACGGTCATAAACAGCACATAACATGTTATTTTTAGTAGCATTTCTCCATGGCACGAATTTCCAAAGTCTGGGTCAGGACCCAAAGTTGGGTCACAGGAGATTTTTTGAGTGTCACCAAATGAGTTCTCAGAATATCTTTGCGACAGTGTTCAATGTGATATTTATTTCTGCAGGACATATAATATCTACATTTGGGGCTCCGTCCTATAACACTAGCCCTCTCCACCATAATAAAACCCAAAACAAGGCTCTACCAGCCACTAGAAGGCAAAAAGGAACCAGACAACTATGCATATGTGACGGAGGTAAAGTGGCTTCTTCCAGGCTTGTAAAACAGGAAGTATCAGGTAAGGACCAGATTTAGTCTGGAATTATCAAAGCTAGCACCAGCCATCAGTAGAAAACAGCTGTTGGGTTATGATGGCTTGAACCTTGTAAAAAGTAGGTCACTAGAGAAAAAAGTTTAGGAAACAATGCTCTATGCAGAAATCACTTCCTGCCCCCCATCTGGAGTTCTCTGCTGTGGTGTGATGTCACCTGCAAAGAACTTGCACAGAGTTTGCTTCAGCAGCTAGATTTATTATTGTTATCATCACTATTATTATCATTACCATCTTTACAGAGGCAGTGAGTCCTATCAGATCAGTTTGTTTACACAAACTCTTTGCCTCACAAAAAAAACTTTCTTTCAAGCTGAGTTAGAAAGTTTCTGCTGGCATTACAGAGATAAACTTTATTGTTTTAACAGTATCAAAAGAAAAAGGTCAAGATAAAAAAAATCAGGACACTGTGGGACCTACAGAAAGAGCAGCAACTCTGACTCTGCTCGACTCCGACATCTAACAGAGTGAACACACACAACCCCCACACATGTACACATACAGACACTGAGTGCTTCTATATCAGCAAAGGCACCAACAGTGAGTCATCCTCTTCATACCTTTCAACACCAACACAGTCAAACACACAGAAGGAGCCGCTTTGAGGCCCACCATTGTATCACTATGAGCTGCTTGTGAAGCTGCCAAACAACTCACGCAGATCTGATTCTGTAAATTCTCAAATAGCGGGCAAGGCTTTTGTTTGCTTCAGCTGAAGAGAGACGGAGGCCTTTATTTGAGGCAGGACATTAAATATTTGGTGGTTATAGATTTACAAATGCTGGGATTTGTATGTTTTCGTCTCTGGATATATTTGGGGTTTTGACATAATCCAGAGGAATCCCCTTTGGCTCTGGGAATATGTGATCAACATGATTTGCTATTTGTGATTCAAAAGACAAAAGACAATAACGGAAATAGAAAAAACAGATTCAGCAGAAGTAGATAAAATTGTTGGTTGCAGCTTAACCGCTGATTACTGTTGAACTCCAACTCTGATGTAAACACTATAAGCGGTTCTGAGGCACGATCCCATCAAGTAACTGACTGAAATTATTTTAAAACAATGACCAGAAATGTTAAGCATGCAGGTGCATTTCCTAACTACATTAAGCTCACGTGTGGCAGGTAAAACAATGTGGACTCCCCCATGGCTACTGCATAAGTAATTTGTCTTAAACTTCTGATTTCAAGAAAATTGATCCAGCTTTCTTTGATTGTAAAGATAGTTGAGCGTAGAGAGAAGAAAAGGACATGCAGGGAGGAAGGGACTGAGGCCGTCACTTTTAGTAGCCCCTTTTACACTGTATGTTAGCCACTACAAGGATAAAGCCTGCTATACATCTAAAACTGAGCCAAGATGGGGTCAAATAAACAGTGCTTAACAATTTAGTAAACCACCATGCAAAGTAAGGTTTATGCCACAGCTGCCCTAAATTAACAGCATTGGTAATTACCAAAATCATTTTTTATGTTTCTGCAATGGTTAATACACCAATATGTAGAAGCTCATAAACCGAACTGATATTTTTAATGCTTAAATATAATTATTATTGTGATCCATGAATTTTCAAATTTACTGATTTACAAAAAAACTGGAAAAATAGTAAAGCACATTATTATTTCTTGATTAATATGTCAAATTATAGTTATTTACTTGCATTCCTGAACAGAAAAAAATACTTTTAGAGGTTGAATGTTATGCTTGATTCATTTCTGACTTCTCAGAGAAGCCCAGTGAGCCGGCTCAACTATGGGTATAAAAAGGTGAATTCAGTTTGAAATTCCTCATTCCTGTTCAAAATGGTCAAACTTGGAGAGCTCACTGAAAATGAAAGAGTCCGCATTAAAGCACTTCATGATGCTGGATGGTCTCTGAGACAAATATGACAGGTGGTCTAATAAATTTGTTAAGCACTGTACATAATTACATATTATTTCTCAACTGAATATTTAACGCACAAGCTCAATACATAACAGAGCCCACTGAGAGTCTGTACAGTTGGACACTTGACACTTGCGTTGTTGAGACCAAGATGCAACCTCAGGTGTTGAAAAAATGGAGCCAATGCCAAAGTACAAAAACATTACAGTTCCTAAAGTGTCCACTTGAGGCTGGAAGCTTTGGCCTCTAATGCTGGGTGTAGCCCAAATCCTTACATGCCTCAGACAGCTGCTGAGCTGTCCACACATTCATCGTTTTGCATACATGTCAAGCATATTTGTGTTAAAGAGAAGAATGAAAAAACATGATATAAAAGACAAGCGTTTGAAACCTACTGGCAAAATTTGTTACCACATCAATTGGATAAAAAAAGCTTACTAATTACAAAATTTTTTTTATACATTAATCGACTAGCCGAAGAAATTATCAATAGATTATTTGATAAGAAAATAATTGATAGGGACAGCCCTATAAGAAAGCCAAACACATGGTGAGCAGTTGCCTAACTTGTGGCTTCATTAACACAGTCGGAAAAAATGGTGGAAATCACAGTGGCTACTTTGATACATGTTTTTGGTGTGTAAACAGGTTTTAGGACATGTAAACAAGTGTGCAAGAGGGTCCTTGGCCCTGTTTTGGTACCAGAATGTATGTCATGCAGGCTCAGGAGGTTATGTGGACTTGGAAAAATAAATTTAGGCTTTATTCCTCAAGCCAAATCAAAACATTAAACCAAGTTTTACTTCAGCGGTAAGGAAGTATATGAGTGACAGTGACAGCAGCTAACAACCAGGAAGAGAGATCTTTTCTGACCTCCCTCCTACACAACAGAGGGGAAAAAAAAGCTGAAGGATCTAAATTTATGATCAATTATGAAAAACTTCATATGGAGTGTCTGATTCATACCTGTGGCTCCTGCCAAGTCATCAGGAAGCTCTCCTTCTTCTGTCTCCAGGTTGCCAATGAAGTCTACATCGTTCTCTCCAGACCTGAGTGAACACACAGATATGAAAAACAGAAATTTATTCACTGATTACACAACTTAATCTGTCTTCGATTTCTTGAAATTACACCTGGTACAAAATCTTTGCTGCTTTTACTCATTTGCCTCCTTTAGAAGGGAAACATATGTCTTTATGCTCTCATCAGTGAGCTATATTCCTGTACACAAAGTCACTATGGGGTGTTAGATACTAGCTTATAGGTTATATCATGCAACCCCTGTAAAGCAGTAACAGTACTTGAAGCAGGAGGGTCAGGTCTGACTCAACCCTTGATACTTTTATGCACGTCATCCTCTTCTCTTTCATCCTGGTTTCTTATTCTGTTATTTACTGTCCTATCCCTTACAATAAAGGAATATAAAGTCCAAAAATAATCTTTAAGAAGAGTCAGTAGACTATATTCTACTCACATGGTCTCCTCGTCGATGTCGTTCTCCTCTGTGTTGCTGGTGGCTGTGGAGCTTCCTGAGGTGCTGCTACCATCCAGCGGGTTCACCTCCTCCTCCGTCAGACAGTCCACCTCCAGGTCACCATCTGAGAGCTCCTGAATAGCACAGATAAAGCATGGCTGCTTTGTAGAGGATTCACATTCTTCAATATGTCTAATAAACCTTGCCTGACCTGCCAACAGGTAGCGTCAACATGCTTTTTCAACAACCTGCGCAGCATTGATTTACATTGAACTCAAGCTTAACTAAATAAAATTCTTTGTCAAGGTCACTGAAGTCTGGTTTGGTCTCCTTCCAAAGTTTACATGAACCTACTTGCAAAGTTTACTTCTAAGAACTCTAAAACTGATACACAGAGTTCATTTATGGACAGAGGTGGAAACAGACTTGTACTTTTTGAAAGCAACACATCAGCAAAATATTTATCCAATTGTTTCTTTGTTTTATTGACAATAACTTTTAATGTGTATTTGTATATTGTGTATAAATAAGAAGCAGCAAAACATGTTTTCTCAGGTTTGTTGGAGGTTGACTTATATTTCCTGCTTACATTAGAGTCATCGTGCTGGGTCCTCTCTTCTTCTTCTCCTTTTTTAGTGTTGCTTAAAGTGGTCTGGATGTCGTCATCACTCTTCACAGAGCGAGGGTCTCTGTCAGATGTTGTGGTGCTTGCAGCGAGTCTCATGTCGGGAGGTGAGGAACTGCGTGACGTCTGACGGCGAAACAGCTCAATAGCCAACCTCTGAAATCAGAAGAAATGATTAGTAAAGAAGATTAAAAGAGCTGCAAAGGTTCTTAATTTTCAGGTAAGAAAATGACTGTGCAAACTTTCTGTTCTAAACAAGACTTACTAGGGTGGATAACCCAATATTCTTATGAGTATTACCAACAGAATCAATTAATATCTTTGGACTTTTTACTGTTGATTAGATGAAATAGAATCGTGAAGTTTTCATCTTGGATTCAGATAACATAAGCTATTAATTACAGTATCAGCAGGTCATTTAGACTTATGAGACCAGAACCTAAAAAAGAAAAAATCCACTCAAAAAAAGTCTAAAAACAACAATCACAGACTCTCAGTACCTCTTTGAGGTTGTTGATTTGTTGGATGTAGCCGCTCTGGGCTGACTCCAGTTGGCTGATGTACCAGTACTGATCTCTGCATTTCTGAAAGAAGGTTGGGGAGCGAACCTGGTAGCTGTGCAGCACACAAGAGAATCAAATTACACTCTGTTACCCTCTGGCACCAGAACTGTTCTGCTGCTTGTTAGTGTAATATCAGAGTGGTGCAGGTGCAGAGCAGAGCATGCACTATGGAAAGATAATGGCATGTTTGTGAACCCACCGGAGGACCAGCGTGTCAGTCTGCATGTTCAGGTAGCCCTCGCTGGCCAGAAGGTCCAGTCTGAAGAAGCGGTTGTAGCCCCAACATTCACCGACCTCAAAGTCAGAAGCAAACTCCCGAATTATGTTCTTTGTTGGGTCACTGGAAGCCTGATGGACCATCTCCACACGGTATTCGTACCTACACAGAGCCAAGTGATAGTTATCAGAAAGGAAAAGACACTGGAGGAAAGGTTGGGAGACATGATGAAACCAGAAGATCGGGAGCTTCTCTGTATTGTGAAAGACAAAAACTGAACTAAGATAGTTGCTGCTGAATAGTTTACACCTCACGTTTCTTTTTGTCTCAAATGTAATCAAATTGTATTTTGGTTTAGACAGAAGAAGGCAGCAGGCTTTGGAAACAAAGAAAATGCTCAATAGTAGAACCAACTGGTTGTTCACATTAAAACATATGCTACCCTCTTGTTCGGCAATGATTCACCCTGTCCTGATCTTAAGGCTTAGTGGGACTTCTTGTTTATTTCAGTGTGCCAAATTCATCATGCTCATTCTTTGAAGAAAAAAACCACAAACATTTCCTCTAAAATAAAAAGGCTGTGATTTAAATTTACTTTATTTGGCCTCAAACTTTCCTATAAAGATGAAGCTTATAGAGACAGAAAAAAGACTTAAAAGGAAGTGATTCATACTTAGAAGTTTCAGGGAGTCCAGCGGACAGCTCCAAGAAGACTGACAGGTAGTTTCCACGGACCACACCGTTACCATCCTGATAACAAATATTACAAGAGTTACAATATGTATTTTATTGTACTGTTTCTATTCAATATGATGTTATATACTCGTGTGTGCACAGATAGATCGGTAAAACAGAGTGGATATTACATGCACATGAATGGGTGTATGTGTTTGTGTTCAGAGCTTCAAGAGGGTTCCACATGTCAGGATGCTTGTGTGTTTGTGTTTTTCTGTGTATATTTTTGACAATCAATTGTTTGTATGTTTTGTATTGTTATATGGGTATTGAGAAGACCCTAGGAAGAATAGGTGCTGCTATGTGAAAGCCAACAGTGATCTAAGTAAACAAGCAACAACAAAAACTTGGTGGTCTAAAAACTGAAATTACTGAAACATATTAGTACTGAAGCCTTTAGCAAAGCTTCCCATGCAAAGCAAGCACATGGACCAGGTTGTTTTTAACCTATGTGAATTAAAGTGTCAGTGAGGTAGTTGGTAGCAACAATAGACAGCAGTGAAAATGGTCCTGGTTCCAAAGTTCACAATATTGAAAAGGCGTATATACTGATAGAATATGCGAGGTGCTTTTGTGTTAATGCAATTTATGTGTCAACCGAACGGCAGGCTAATTTCTACTTCAGACAAACTGGACTGTAAAAAATGAACTGTGACCAAATTCAGGAGGTAAAAGAAGCAGGAAAAAACTGTAACTCACAGGGTAGACTTTGAGTCTCCAGCAGAGTCCAGATATCTGTAGAGGAGGGCTGTAGACAGGGTCTGCCCGCTGCCTTAGAGTGCTACAAACACACCAACAAAAACAGATCAAACAAATGTACAGGTTCTTAAACCCTGTGGATAAAACAAAAGGCTGCCATGATAGGCCTTTCCTATGTAAAGCTGAGAATTATCATTTTTATAAGCTGGTATGTATTCCCTAAACTTTTAATGCATTATCTTTTGGGGTTCAGCTGGAAGATGCATTTTTGCCCTTTGCTACAAAATATTGTGGATTCTAAGATCCAGCTATGTGAGAATCGCTCTATGTAAGCATGTTGGTAAAAACTCTGAGAGGCTATTTGAATCAAAACCTGGATAAGGAGGAAAACTTTTAGATTATTTACTGCTACACATACAGCTGACAAAACCATCAGCAGTACTGACAACGTTTTTATTTTGACTGCATTAATGGTGGCTCAGGGAGAAAAAAAAAAAACATTTATTACCTGAAGTTGACCAGAACAAAAGTGCTGGAGTCATAGGCTGGAACGAGCTCACTGAAAAAGACACAGAAAAACATGGGTGAGGGAGAGAAGCTGTTTACAGCCTTTATTATTCATAAATAACTGTATATGTTCAAGGCAGAATCATTCCTGTCTCTTAATCATTTATCTCTGTGCATAAAACGCATTTCACTGTAAAAAAAAATTAAGCAAACATGAAACTTAATGTTGAAAGCATATGGTTAGTTATGACACAGTTGTATTTGTCAAAGTCCACTTAATATGTGTAAACAATTATTTTGTTGATGACAAAAACAGTAAATTAAGCTCATGCACAATTTTCCTTGTATTAAAATTCATGATCTAGAATCCTGAAACACACATGAATTGACTTGTTTCATTAAAGAATAATAACATTTAGTTGATTTATTGATTGAAACCATCTGACAGGAGCTTTGACAGATGAATCCTTACATTTCTCAAACATAAAAGCCAAATACTTTTTTCCCAGCAGTCAGATGTGATTATTAGAAACCTTCCCTTCTGTGATTTAATATCACTGGGTTCGCAACACTTCAAGTTTTTATCTAGTCTTAAAATAAAAAAATAAACTGGCCATATTGAAATTGCTTGATCAAAAATAATAATAAATTTTAAATGCAGCCCAAGTAAAGACATATTCTTGCATTCATGTTACATCAAAAGAGCTAAATCAACTTTACCCACAGGTAAGTAGAGTACCTGGTGAAATCTGGAGGAACCGGAGTTGTGACGAAGGACTGCATGGGTTTGCGATGGACCTGCTGGAACATGAGCAGGATCTCTGGGCTCTTAGAGATTAGTTCGCTCTTACTGCAGGAGTGAAGCTTTAAGACACAGAGACAGCAGATTTAAAAAAACAGAGTGCAACCAACATGCAGTCAAAACTTTAAAAGATGGTCCATTGTTACATTTCTTTTAATGATGGCAACAGTCCATGCACTAGTTGACTCTGGAAGTGTTGTGTGATTCATAATCACAGCAAATGTCATTTTGATTAGTGCTGCACAATTAATATAAATGCAATCACCATCAGGCATGATTGAATAAAAGGCTGCAGTTATTTCTGCTTTAAGTAGCAGTTGAAATGTTTACAGAAATGCCAGCAGGCCTTTTAATTTACTAAAGTGCCGATATAGCACTTTGTGGAGGTACCTTTATTTTCAAAAAAGAAAAACTTTCCCTTTTCTTTTGAAACAATTAACAATTAATGAAACAATTAAAATCTTTGCCGATTATTGCTAGGGGAGGCTTGGCTATTCTTGGATAAAAGTAGCGAGGCTCCAAGGAAAAAGGCTGGGAACCACTGTTATAATGAAGTCAATGAAAGTCTATGGAAACATCTCTTGTACTTAACTGATGACAACTTCTCTAAAAGGTAAACCTGAAATATCCCCACTAAAAAAAAAAAAGGAAGTAAATATCGTTTGGATTAAAATTCAGTACTACTGCCTTGAAATCTATCTCAGTGTAGCAGCGACTGCCACAGTTCAACACCACTTACAGAAAAGCGATTTTCACTACAGTTAAATGAATGTAGGCTTTGAGCTGCTGTAGATTACCAACCTGATGCTCCACCTCCTGCAGGAGAGACTCCAGCAGCTCCGTCTCCTGGGTCAAGGACGTCTTCTGGCCTGGTGGGGAAGAGCGCATTTCTATTTTCAGTGTACTTGTGCTGAATGTCAGCCCTGATGGAGGCTGGAGAGTGTGAGTGGTTGGGGTGTGCAGGTTGTGTACGTGGGTGCTGAGTGAGAGCATCCACTCAGTCCAAATAAATATTTCATGCGTGTTTTACCGGCAGCTATAAAAGGTTTATCTGACTGCTCTCCGAAGCGATGCATATTTTGTTAGACTGAGGTCTCAACCTTTACACACGCTGTAGTGCATGTTAAGATGCATCGACAAGAGCCATTTCAGACACGGATTACATAACACCGCTGTCTTTGTCAAGATTTTAGACGGATGTGTTTAAATCAATTAGAGATGCTGCAGGGGATTTTTACAACAATGATGGCCCGATTCAGACGAGCTCTGAAAAGAATAATCCAATCTGTGCCACCCTGATGTTATACCTCTGACACATTTTAAACCGTAGTAGTCATTACAGTCATAATTAACCTAATTTAGTCATTTTCTAGGTAGAAGTTCTCTAACAAAAATGAACAAAAGGAAACAGAGTTGACATGTTTGGTGGTCTTTCTTCCTGTTTCCTCACATCATTAATTGTTAAAGTTGGCATTGATGTATATGGAAGATACAGAGAACCTATGCCCGTTCTGAACTGTGACAATTTAGAAATGTCTCCTCTGCAGTATTCTCTTGTCTTGTATACAGGTTTTATTTTCTTGGAGCCCTGGATATGACATTGAACCAAGAACATTTATTGTAGCGGCAATCATATATCAGAGGGTTTCTTCACAGTTTTAATCTGCATTTAGGACTTTTTAAAAACCTTTCTGACCTACACAAAAATAACCATTTCAGCATCACATTAGTGCTGTATGTATTCCATGTGAGACTCAGTGGAATTAATTCCCATTTTCCCAGCTCTAAAGATCTCTTTACATATCTTACAAGTTGCTTCATTTTCTTGGTACTTGTTATCTTTAAGCTTGAAGACAAATTTCCTGAAACTTTTTCATGTCTGTTTTCGTTCTCACTTGTGGATGAGTACGTAATATGCATTATCCAATATTTAAAAAAAAGAAAAACTGATGCTGGCCAGACAAAAAAAAGATTTAAGGACGTTTTTAGAGATGTTCTTAGAGATCAAAATTAAAGGCCACTCTCACATAAAAATATGAGTTAATACAACATTTCATGACTTCATTGGAGATTTTTTGAAAATTTTGAAGAATTTTCACACGAATTTCAGGAATTTTTGGTGGAATTTTTTCCCACATTTTCTTTTAATTTTGGGTGGATGCATTTGCAATCTTTAGGAATTTGAACATAAAGTTAGAGGGGATGTGCCTTGAAAATTTTTCAGGATTTTTATGGAATATTTGGGAAAATTGTTATTGGAATGTTTAGGCTTTATCATAAAGATTCACTGAAACATCTGTGCAATATTTGGAAGAAATTCTGGGGTGTCTTTTAATGAGGATTTTAAAATTAGGCTGAATAATTTTAACATGAATTTTAGGAAATTTCTTTCAAGTTTTAGGGGATTTGTGTGGATTTTGGAAGGGAAAATTCCGAAGTTAAATGGATATTTTGATCATGTTTTCCTTAACAAGTCTATGTGGTCCATCACCAAAATAGCAAGAAATATAACTCAACCTTTCTTACTGACTGAGGAACCCCAACAACTGACAAACTGGTGACACAAAGTTCAAACATATGCTCTAAAACCGATCCAGTGCTGTATTTTCTGCAGAAACAGGATCTTTGCGGACATCATTTTTAGTAAAAACTAATTCCTATTCAAAGACACCACTGAGCTTTAAAACTTATCAGGTCCTGCTAATCCCAAATAAGTTGGAGAACTAAGAATGCATTCCAAACAAAACCTCAGGTTTCAGGAGGTTAAACTGTCAACAGTTTTTAAAAACCTTTACACTTATATTAAGCCCTTTTTATGGAAATGTAGATGAAGTTAATCGGTGCTTGTTTGCGATCTTGGGTGTTGAAGTATTCTGTAACCTTTAACAACCTTCCTGTAGAGTGAAATTATGGCTGGACAGAGCGGATCTGAAAGGTTTCTTTACTGCCCGTCTTTATCAGTTTAAAAACACACTAAATATTACTCCACATTGATAGATCCTGCAGACCTATAATCTTATTAAAATACTAGACAGGTGAGTGCAATTGTTCTATGTACAATAGACTTCAATGAAAGAACTAGAATTGTGACTATGTTATGTTAAATTCTGGTACAATAAAAGATTATAAAGATTTTAAACACCACTGTGACTTACATAAGAAAGCCAACAGTCAGCAGTGTCTTATAAACCCAGAATCAGCAGAGCTACTGTGGGTTCTGACAGTCAAATGCTGAGGCGTTTTACCCATGAGAGTGATGAGTTTGTTCTTCAGCTGGTTGTCCAGACGAGCGATCATCATCTCCACAGCATTTCGAATCTCTCTGACTCTCTCGTCTTTCGCTCCCCTGACAGCCTCCACGTTCCTCTCCTGACCCGTGAAAGAACACACAAACACAAAACACACACAAGCTGACAAACAAGATTATTTTAACACCCAGCTTCATCTCCCAGACATCAGTCCTGAAGTGAAACTCTGTTATGGTAGTGCCATCTAGTGGAAGACAGTAAAACTTTACCCTCAGACAACCTCTATTTTTACTCAGATTTAGTAGTTAATAACAGATTTACACTGACTTTCAAATAAAAAGTTTTTCATACCACATAAATATGACTCATTAAATGAACTTTATGTTCGATATAAACAATATTACTTTTTGGATTCAAATAATGATTTTTTTTAATAAAAACAAGAACAGGGAACATTTATTATCTTTTAAAATCCAGCCTTGTGACTGCTTTTATTCTTTTCTTGGGTAACTATACAGGTGTAGTAAAGAAATGTTGCCAAATCTAACCCAAAAATGTCTGAATCCAACTTGGAACCTGAATACTAACAAATCAGAATCCATTACACCAGGATAGTTGTTACATGAAGCTCACTGAGTGTCAAAAACAGAAAAAAACATCCTATCAGAAAAATGAAAACGCATGGTTATTCACATGGCACTTTCAGATTTTGATATGCCTAGAAAACAAACAAACAAGCACTGCTCACCACTTCCTGCACCAAACTGATGAGCTCCATGAGACGACGTCTGAGCTTTGCAACCTCCTCCTTCACTTTGGTCACATGCTGTTCATAGATCTCCACCAAAGGCTTGAAGGTGTGTCCACCATGCTGGATTTGAAGAATATATGTATCATTAGATTTTTAGAATCATGGGTGTTAGCACCTTTTAATGCAGCTGTGATGGAAAATAATGGATAAGAAACATTACCATGCCTCCCCACAGAGCACACTGGTGACAGATGCATTTCTTGCAGGTCCAACAGAAAACGCTCAGCTTCTCATGATGGTTCTCACATCTGCAAAAAGACAAGAAAATGTTAAACGGAAAGAAAACACTTTTTTGGATCCTTTAAACCTCTCTAAATGTGTTCCTATGATGTTTATGGAAACTCTCAAAGTTTATAAAGAGCCAGAAGATGATAACAATTAATGTGGTAATAAAGAGTCATGAAGGAGAGGAACATCTGGACTGTGTTGGAGAAAAGGCAGAACCAAAATAACCACCGGCATTTTCCAAAAGTGACCAAAATATCCTTAGGAAAACAAACCTAATGAAGCCAGAATTCAGCCTTAAGATAAACACTTATTGCTTAAAAAATATGCTTGACACCGCCTGTGCCAACAGCTACAGATACAACATAGTGATAATTAGATATCTTTGGATTAAGGTGCATAACTACATACTCAGCTGCAAATAATAAATCAGGAGTGGGCATCAATACTGCTTTAACCTGTTAGTGTGGTCTTCTGATAAGTTTCATTTAAAAAAAAACACCAAAATCTTTCATAAATGATGACTTTTATGTACAATTCTGCATTAAACAAAGCTCAACATAGCTGCTCCACTCTTAACCTGCAGGCACACCTACAGAGCTTTGAAAATCATTGAAAGTGACACACTGAAAAATAATTTTTAAGCCAAGTTCAGACCAAAAATTCACAATACAATGAGAACATCTTTGATAGTTGCAGCTGTCTGAAGTGAGCCGTTGGAATTCAAATCAGGCCGTCCGATGACACTGCTTCCAATTCACAAACAGCTGTTTTTTAGATGTTTTAAGGATAAAATCATGCAGTGAGAGATGCTCACTTGTCCTTGTCGTTGTCCTCATGTTTGGTGAGGCTGCAAAGCTGCAGGGTGTCCAGCTGCTGGGTGACCTCCTCTGCCCAACGACAGTTGACCAGCTCCCTCAGCTGGAGCGGAGCCCTGTGTTTGAAAATACACATTCATTTTAATATATCTTGTAGTATGAAACTTAAAGTAATTTAAAAACACTTAAAGCAATGTGTTAAAACTGAAACGGCAGCTATACATTTGTTCAACATGAATCATTTTTCTTTAAAAGGTGTACACTTAGGACACAGATGGACACTGAAGCGGGTTGGAGTGTTCAAAACTTACCTACAATGTGGACACTGAGCTCTCTGCTCCGTCAACCATCGCTGTCAAACAAGAGATTCAAATTCAGTTATGAAAGTACTCTCATGCACTGAATGCAAAACATTGCAATTATCAGATGCTTATTAGTCAACTTTTCAGCTGCTAATATCCTTAAACCACTTTTGGGAGCCACAGTCTTGCAGATATGTATATATTTTTTAATTTTTGGTGAACCCAAGCCCAAAAATACACTGAATTTTTGTCCTATCTGTATCTATCCCATTCAACAAAGAACTGATTCAAATAAATGCAAGACATGAAATGTATGCAGGACTAAGCAGTGTTTCTGTATAAACCCGGGTTATTCAACCAGAAACAGATTATAGTGATGAGTGGTGATGTGAAAGTACATATTCTGCACTCTGATTGGTGGAAACAGACTCACTCTTATGCAGCTGAAGCAGCAGAGTTTGGAGCAGTGTGGGCAGAGACGAGCATCCCTCAGTTTCTCCATGCAGATGAAGCATCGAAACACCTCTGCGATGCTCTGCACAGTAGTCAAAAAGAGAGATAAATAAGGAATTTTTATAGTACTGCTCAGTTACTCTTGTCACGAGTTTCATCTTTATCTGTAACGGAGGAAACATTCATCAGTCATTGTGGTTAAAAAAAAAAAACAATCGTCAAGCTGTGTCAAACTTGAATGCACTTCAACACAACCATACAAAACAGTGAAGCTGTTTTAAGTGTGATGGCTACTAAAGCGATGACGTTTAAGGGCTTTGATGCATCTTGCGACTTTTATGATCTGGTTTTGAGCATCTGATGTCAGGGTTGATAGTATGTTCTTTTATAATGAGAGGCATAAGTGCATTTGCCTGTAAGGGCAGAGCTGCCATGCAAATAAATTCTTCCCTTCTGCCTCTGGCAAGAACAACACTATCATCCAACTACTTCAACAATCAACTTTATTTGCCAAACTGAGTGACCGCTTTGAACTAAAATCAATACTTGAGTTTTGAAACTTCATCAACCTTTGAATTTTGAAAATGTGTGGCTGTATTGGGCTGTTTTATCTTAGAGTGCTGAATCTGCACAAAAAATGTCTTGGTACAAATAAAGAATCCTTGTGCAATGGAGGACCTTTAAGCAAGTTTACCTGATGAAATATATTGATTTAACAAGGGTGACACGTACCTCAACACTCTGTTCATCCATTTCAGCCAGTTTGAAGGTCTTGATCTCAGAGAATAATCAGAGAAATTGTTGCCAGTGATCTGAAAAGAGAGGAATTTTAAAATCAGTCATCTTTAATGCATTTTTGCCATCGCTCCCATTTCAGTTTTGTCTTTCAGGGATTATTTTATTTCATCATGCACATCACTATCAATGTGTCACTTTATTACTTCCTATACACTTATTATGCTGTGTTTTACGATATTGATGAGCATTTCAAATAAAACTTAGGCTGTTTTTCTTCTAAAATTTTGTAAACTCTGTTCCAACCAAGGCTTCATCTGTTTCCATGTCTCTTATAAAGAATAGTATAGGTTATATAGTAATGGTATTTTAAATTGACCATCTCTTCAGCAGCATTACCACATGATGATCATCTATGAAAGAAATAAGAACCAAGATAAAAGTTGCAATGGAAAACAAAGGTAAAGTTTTAAGCCCAAGAAGAGTGGTCATATGAAAAATCACTAAACCAAGAAGCATCTAGCATCAAGATTTTTTTAAAACAAAGATTTGAAACAGAATAGACAACATTTCTCTACTATAGAATGAAAGGCAGAAGTCTGTATTTTTCTTTCATCTGCATAAACAACATAAACATTACGGATGAACAATATTATGACATCATACCATGATATTGGTACTGGCAGATATTAGCCTAATGAGTTAATTACTGCTAATGGCTGATATGAAAATATCTGCCAATATTTACCACCAATATATCAACTGCAAAATTGACTGTGTGTATTAACAGGTTTATGGAGTTGTAGGCAGGACCTACTTTAGCTTAAGTCGTTTTCTGTGTTCATCCTTAAACTTACTTGTGCCACCAATTGGTAATAATGTGTGATTATACTGGATAATACTGATATTTGTGATTGCTTTTACATACAATACAAAAATGCCATTATGAGACTACTAGCTTGCTTATCAAGGAAAATGCAGAGAATAATGATAGTTTTGTAGTGTTTATTACTCAGCTTGAATCATGCAAATATTAAGTAGCTTTTTGTTTTCAAAGGACGCAAGTTTTGTTTTTCTTGTTCATCCATAAACTTTTAAGTATGGTTTAAGCAAATATTTGGTCTGAACTACATTTATATTGGTATTGTACTGGTATTTATATTGATGTCTGTTAGTATCACCATATCTGATATTGTGTATCCCAAGTTAACACAATGAATAGAGTATTAAAAAAGGTATCCCTTTACAGAAGTTGATTAGTTAAAATAGAGCATGTATAACTCAGAAACAGAATAAAACAAACTAAATACAGCTGCATTAGTAAGGCACTAGGTTGTTTATGTAAATACAGCATTTGGCAGATAATCGGTACTGGCATTTAACTTTAAAGTTAACTGATAAAAGTAATTAACCAAAAAGTGTGCTACTTTTGCTCCACTGCAAGGTGTGTCCTCCTCTCTGGCTTTACTCCTCTCTCCACTGTTTCACCAAATGCCCTGCATCAAAACAGTCCGATTGGCTAGATGTCACATGTATACAAGCCACAACGTAGCATCACTTTTTCAGCTGCTACTGTGTTGCTGTGTGCTGTTTCACATGCTCACAGAGCTAGGGCTAAATTGTTTATTTTACCTATTTTTTTAATCATGCAGTTTTGCTTCTGCCATATCAAATGTACTGTACATCCTAATAAATGCATATCAGTCCCAAATACGGGGTATCAGTCTCATGTATCTGTATTGGGTATGAAAAACCAATACTGGTCGTCACCTACCAATTAAAACACAAGTGTTCAGTGTAAGGTAGCAGGTTGGTTTTAAAGTGTCCTTACTGAATGTCAGGGATAAACAATTCTTTCATGTTTGTATTCAGGCTGGGAAATAAATTGAGTTGTTACAATATACACATATATTTTTCAAGAAGACACAGAGAGTATAACAATATTGTTTGTACTGACAAAGCATTTACCAGTACTGATTTGCTGTTTTTAATTGCCCCTGAGAGTATAACAGACCCATATGGGCTTGTCGATTGGCCCTCTTAATGTGAAAAATTCAAAACTCAAATAAACAATCCAAGTGTTACAAATCAGCATACATTATACATGTATATTTAGGTGTTAAAAGAAGAAATTAAGAAAAATGTGATAAAAAGAAAGAAAGCATAGATGAAACATTAAACAGATAACTATGGCAGGGGGGATTTATAAAGATGTTGTTGTGCTTAACTGGTCCAACAAAAATGTTTTGTTTCTTGAATTAATTCAAGTTGGTAATTATATGACTAGGTGAGTTGTTCCAACAATGAGCTCCTTGAAATAAAACTGAAAATTGTGGGGAAAAAAGGCCTAAAAAAGGCTGAGTGAACATTTTGGTGGACCTTGTGCTGTAATGATGGGGTTGGGAAATGAACAAAAATACATTATGAAAACAAGTTGAGAAAAGCTTGAAAACCCAAAAATATGCTGACACTTTGCAGATGGCTGTTTAATGAAGGCTTATGTAAAATTTACCCATGTGGGTTTGACTTAGAACTTAGTTTGTGTTTGGTATTTTTTGCAGAAAAGACATACTGACATATGTGTTTTGTGTATCACCAATTATCTGAAAAATATCAAAGTCTGATTTTAGGTCCATATCACCCAACGCTAGTTTGCATGTCCAGGTTGTTACAAACTGTTTAATTTGTTGTTCCTAGTTTACAGTTTTGGGTTACATTAGAACAAAGCTCTGTTTAAATGCCAAGCTTTTATTACTCTATTAAGGAAAATGTGAGATACCAATGTAAAGAGTTCAATGTCCAACCGTTATAACATCCTTAAGAATGAAGTTAATAGATATGCAGTTTATGTAACTGCTATGGAGAGGCTACTAAATCTGTACTGTCCTTTGTGAAAAGCAAAGATAACTTCCTGCTATACAAGATGAAAAACACAGACTTTCTAGCAGACGTGCTGCCATCACCGTTAGCTGCAGCCAGAGCCAAACTGGCAGCCAACATGAAAGGCCCAGCATCAGCAGACCGACTGACAGCTAACTGAGCCAAGATCAGACAAAACCACAGCAAGCTTTCACAGTCAGGATATTCTTAGAAACACGAATCAGACAGCCTGGCGGGATAAGACAGAAAGTAAAACAATTATTAGTGAGGCTAGCTAGCTTGATGGCATTAGCAGGGTGGCTCACTTACCTTCCCAGCTTCGTCTGTCACACCTGACAAACAAACGGCTGGACCAAAAGGCAAAACTACATTATCTAACCTAGCACACAGCAGGCGTTACCCTATCCAGCTAAGCAATCATTAAATATCAAAATATGTCAGCTATGTAACGGCTGAGGTTCACTTTGCAGCAGAAAGTCATGAAAAACGGCTGCTTTTGCCCCAAATTAAAGATGTTGCGGTAGCGCTTGTTCTGAAGCTGTCTGTCCCCTAGCAATAACCAATCAAATGGCTTCTTATTCTTCTTCTCTTGAATTCATTCTTAAACTGTTGTAGAGGTCTTTTCAACGCGCTACCGCCACCAACTGGCCTTCTGTAGAACTGCAGAAGAAAACAAACTACGGTTAGAAGACAGATATTTTCAACAAAATACCTTTTCTCCCACAAAATTGTATCATGTAATGATGATGATGCATGGAATGACTATATGTAATTATAACCCATGTTTTTTCAAAGGGCTGATATCATAGTACAAATAAATATGCATGTTAATGTATGTCCTCTGTTTCTTCATATGTTAAGTTTGGTGATCTCACAGTCCTTTTCCATGCTTTAATCACTGTTTTTTTTTTTTTACAGATATTTTATCCCTTGTATTCATTTTTTCTTATTTTATTTGCTATGTAAATAGGATTTTATTTCCTCTTGATCATCATGCTTAGTTGTACAGCAATTTAGTCACTATAATCTGTTTTTAATGTGCTTTATGAATTTATTTGATTGGACTTGTATTTTCTTATCCAACTTTAGTTATTTGACAGGTTTTAGTTTATTTTCCTGATTTTTATAATGTAACTATAAAATAAAATCACTTTTAAATAACTTTTCTTTTAAAGTCTTCAGTTCATCAGCTGCCATGAGTTTCTGTTATCTGTCTTTGAGTCTAGTTACAATGGCCTTGAAAATAAAGAGAGCATTTTTAACTTTACAAGTTGAATATTCATTTTTAATTGAGACTTCTTTTTGTAAAGTTGAGTTATTAATATCTCTATTTTTTTTACATATTTCTTGGCTTTCATGAATTTATTGTAGACAGGACAGTGGATAGAGTCAGAATCTGCAGAGACAGAGCGGGGAATGGTGTGCAGGAAAGGAGCCAGGGTTTTTCTCTGAGTAGTTTGAATGTTCTCTCTGTGCATGCATGGGTCCTCCCAGTACTGCAGCTTCCCCCCACAGTCCAAAGACTTTCCCATTAGTCCCCCTAAAATGCCTCTTTAAGTGTGAATGTGAGTTAAGATATTAAGATGAGCACAGAGACAGTGGAGTGAAGCCGGACGCTCCTGCTGATCAGGCAGGTAAAAGATTTCACTTTCCTCCTGAAATAATCATCAAGTTAAAAACAAATATCAGTCAGGGAAGTGGGATGATGCTCTGCTCTTTATATATTGACATTGCTGAAATAGATGCAGGAGTTAGAATAGTTGCCTCGAAGCAGAAAGGGTTCCTGGTTTGAGTCCAAGTTGGACAGGGCCTTTCTTTGTGTAGTTTGCATGTTCTCTCCTTGCATGCATAGGTTCTCCAGGTACTGCAGCTTCCTCCCACAGACCATAGACATTTCTCATTAGTCGCCTAAATTGAATGTGAATGTGAGAGCGCCTGGTTGTTTGACTCTCTCTGTCATCCCACATGATTGACTGGCAACCAGTCCAGGGTGAACCTCACCTCCTGCCCAGTTACAGTTGAGATTGGCTCCAACCCCCATGACCCCAAGCATGATAAGCAGTGTAGATAATAGACAGATATCCTACTTCTTTTACACAGTTGGGTTTTCTGCTCTCACTAAAATTCAACATCTCATTCAGTGGCTGCTTAGTCAAAGTAGGTTAAAGCTATTCTATAAACCTAAATGGTGACATAAAGTCAAGGAAGTAGGTAAGTATTGCAGTGCAATAAATGCAAAAGTGTATGAAGTACAATGATGAAAGTATTTCAAAAATTTCCTGAAATTGGAAAAGTTTTTATTTTGATGCACGATGTTGTGTGCAAGTATTATTTTTTTGAGTTTTTGTTAGTGAGCTTAAGGATGTCAAATGATTGCAACACAATGCCACAACATAAAAACTACGATTTGTGCTGAAATTTTTATTATTGGAGGGGTTGGAGATGCTGGAGATTACTGTGCAGCTTATGTGGCAGCCTTGGATGGTTTGTGCGGCCCAGCGGTCAGCATGTTTGACTTGTAGGGGCCAGCATTAAGGACACAACTAGGTTCAAGGATTTCTTCCTAAGTATCTTGTGTTTAATTCTAATTTTTGATTTAGAAAAGAGCCAACACATTGAGAAAATGTGTTTTCTCATTATCTTTAATAAACATAAATGTGTTGCAGTATGGAAGCCAAAAAGTGCTAGGAAAAAAAGGAAAAGATTTAATGTTTGGTTCCAGAAGAAAAAAATAAAAAACAAGCAAAAAGCTATGTTGATTTTAAAGACCAAAATATGACTCTGAAATGTTTGAAATGTAGATATTTTCTGCTAATCTTCTAAGATGGCTTTCTTATAAAAAGGAAAGGAAAGGAAATAGCACCCACACAGAAAGTAATATTCAATTTTTTAAATGATTAAAAACATTCATTTTGAGCTTAACTTCTTCAAAGTTAAAAACATCATCCTGACATCCATCAAGCACATAATAGACGAGTCCTGTCGTCTGTTTGTGTGGACACAGACAGTCCATGCTGGTCCATGCTGTAAATTGCAGTAACCCCATTGTTGTTTTATGCAAACAGCCTTAAGCTCGATAGGACGCACTGAGGCTCATGCAAATCAGCCCATGAGACGGCGCATGGTGCGCTGCAGAGGTGAGCGCTTCTCCACTCAGAAAATGCTGATGAGCAGCCGTGAATTCCCAAAACTTTTCATCCTGACACCAACTTCACTTTGAATCACTGAGGAGACAAACTGAGAGCAGCTGGAGTTACACGGACTAGTTTGTCTGAGGTGAGTCTCTCCTCCTATACATGTCTATCAGTCTACTTTATAATGTCAGTATTTTTTAAGATGAGCTGGAATTCTCTCTCTCTCGCTTTCCAGTGATGGAAATATCTGTGTTGCTTATGAATATTATAACTAGGAGAGTGTAGAGTGGTGTGGAGGGGAGGGCGCATTAGAATAAACTCAAGTTCATTTTCCTGGGTGGCCTGAGAGCTTCATTGTCCTGGTATAGTTACAATCCTGTAGGAAAATCAGCTATATTTATCATTACAGATATTAAGATGAGCGCAGACACGGTGGAGCAGTCGGACGCTCCAGCTGATCAGGCAGGTAAGAAGATTTCACCTTCCTCATGACACATAAACATCATCAAGTTCAAAACAGACATGAGTCAGGAAAGTGAGATGATGCTCTGCTCTTATGATACTGCTGTTGCTGATGGGGGTGCAAAAAATAATCTACTTTTTATCTTAACACTGAAAGAGTTTATTCATTTAGTTGCATGTTATGTCCTCTGTAAGTTTTAACATAAAAATAGGCGGACTTTTGTCTTAATGTGTCAGATATCTGCAAAAATGAACAAATAATAGACTATGACCAAGGTAATCCTATTTATCTATGCCTATACTTACTTTAAAAACAGTTCTGACTCCACCTGTTATAGTTGAAATTTTTGTTATATGCGAACAAAAGTCACATTTTAAGGCCTTATGTCAGCAAACACATCTAAAAGGGATTTTTTACTATTTAGGCTATGAGAGTCAAATAAATAGAAAAAACACAAAAATTGATATTACAGAGTTTGAGATGCTGATAAAGTGTCTGAAATGTTTAAACTGAAGAATATACATTTTTAAAAAGACGATTGATGAATAGAAACTGACTCTTTGGTTCTACTTGTTCACAGTTAAATTATCTCTATTGGATTTATTCAAACATAGAGTTTTGCAAACATTTCTTTGTTTTAATTTCAGCAAATTGAAAGAATTTATCAAAAAATCCTAATATTAGTCTCTATGATGCCAAATGCTACATAAATGTAATCCAAACAAGCAGCCTTTCTGACCTGATTTTTGGAGGGAGAGCGTGTGTGCGTTTACAGGGGTGGGTGGGTGGCCTGTGGCTTGTGTGTATGTGTGTGGACATGTGGCAGTTGGTTGCTCGACCAGGATGCACCTGAGGCTGTTTGTAGAGAAATGGTATCTGCCAGGGGGGCTGAGGACGACACAAAACAAAAAAGCAGGAACCAGAAAAAGTGGAACTTTAATTTAGACAATAGTGGTGTGAGAGCTGTGAGAGGATCTACTTTAATGAAGTACTAAATGCCTTCTTTTTTTTTAATATTTCACTTGTTCTGTCAGTACACGTGCAGCCTAAGCTGCTAAAGCTGCAGGAGACTTTACATGCCAGTCTTTCATTAGACCATGTCATGGCTGAGGCAGATCCAGATTAACAGGTATACTTTGTATATATCTATGTCCTCTCTTGTTTTCTGCACATCTCCATACAAACAGTTTTGCTACCATGACTCTACATTCAAGATCGTTGTCTCTAAGATTTCTGGCCCAACTCCAGCACTTTGAGGGCTATTGGAAAGAAATATAGTCGTAAGGAAATATAAATCGTGGTTTTCCTGCAAAGCTTCTTATCAAGGTTTCTTTGGAAGATCAAAATAATTACCTCCTAGATTTATTGGAAATAACATTTTAAAATGCTTACGTCAGGGTCCATTTTGCAAAAAAATAAAAAAAATAAATAAAAAATAAAAAAAATTGAATGTTCCCTGACTACCGAGACAAAGCCAGGCTAAAAATAGATCCTTGATAATAAATAACATTTAGTTTTCATCGAAGTTGAGGCTGTACAAGACTAAAATGTTAGTGATGGACATTAAAAATCCATGATATTTCTCTATTAGCAGAACAATCTGTAAAAACATGAGCAGATGAGGTGAGAGAGCAGTCAAGCCAGGTACTTCAGTATGTGCTACAGTTTATTTTAAAGTAATTAAAAGTATTGATAGTGCATTAATGTGTGTTTAACAGTTACATTCATTCTACAATATGGCTGATTAAATGATTTCAAAGAAAATTAATGTTTTAACTAAATGTAAACATACTAACTATATCTGGAGTTTAAACCTGGACTTAAAAGTTTTGACTAAAACAGGCCAAAACATAAAAAAGTGAAAATGACCAAAATGTGACTAAAACTACAAGTTATTTTTTATCTAAAGACTAAAACTAAATTTGAAATAGCTGCTAAAATTACCTCTGGCTTAAATGCCCATTTACCAACAGTGACAAATAGAAATGTTCTCAATCGTGTCCAGTTGTGTGACAAATAACAGCAAAGTTTAAAAATGTGAGTAAAGCTCAAAATCCTTAAAAAAGATTTTATTTCCATGCTGCTGAATGCACTGAGAACACTGCACCTTCTATTCCAAATTCAAAACATGAAGAGAAATTCATCTTCCATTTGAGTGGTATTTTTCCATTTCTTTCTGGTTTTGGTTGCCATTTTAAAGCATTTAAGAGCATCTGTTTTCCCTACTCACTTCAACCTTTAAATCTAAGTTCTTCTGAACAAAGTAAATAATGTCCCACACCTCTGTCCTTCCATAACGGCCGTCTGTTTGACAACCACACTTATGGAACTCCACACTGCTATTATTTCAGTCTACAGCATGCATGTCGTGACTGCTGGTTTTCTGCCTTTACTCCACCTACTAGTGAATTATTTGTCATGTAGAAATATAATTTCTACCAAAAACAGTGATTGATCTGCTAAGTGATGTTGGACTGCTACACCAACAGAAATATTTAGGCTTAATTGCATATAAAATTTCCATCCATTTGAATTACTATTTAACATTAACAGGCCATTAAACATTATGTGCTGCATATTTGTCACTCAAATGTAAATGAAACAATTTAGAATAAGATTTATGTAATAATACACATAAACCCAATGTGTTACCTATTTTAAATAATTAATGATACATTTAATTAATTATTTAATAACACATGCATTTAATTAATTAAATAATTATATATTTATTTATATATTTGTTGATTTATTTCCAATATTAAATAATTGATGACATGTTTAATTATTTAACTAATTATTTATTTGTATATTTCATTTTGGCACTTTTAGTCCTCCATAAAACTGTTAACCTTACTTTCTCCAGTAATAAATTATGGGGAAAAAACTAACACTGATGAAAAATGATTTTGAGATTTGAAAAGTTGAAATGATTAGTTAAAAGGCTCATGATCTGAAATAAAAAGTCAAACTTATTTGTTCAAAAGGTCAAAACACAAAATTAGATGTTAAAATAATGTTTTTAAAAGGCAAATATATAAAAAAGGAAGTTACAATCATGTTTTTTAAAATGGTGCAAATAATGAATTGAAAAGGTCAAACAATTAGATAAAAAGTCTAAATTGTAAATTGAAAAGGTCAAAATATGAGATAAAAAGTGAAAATTAAAAATTGAAAACCACCGAAATTATTAGATGAAGTAAAAATTATAAACTGAAAAGTTCAAAATACGAGATCCATCCATCCAACTATTTTCTATACCGCTTATCCCGTTCGGGGTCACGGGGGGCTGGAGCCTATCCCAGCTGTCATTGGGAGAGAGGCAGGGTACACCCTTGGCTGGTTGCCAGTCAGTTGCAGGGCAAAATACTTGATAAAAAGTGAAAATAAAAAACTGACAAAGTCAAAATATGAGCCAAAATTTAAAATAATAAATTAAAAATGGTCAAAATACAAGATAAAAAGTCAAAATAATAAATATAAAAGTTCAAAATATGTAATAAAAGTCGGAATAATAGATTGAAGTCATAATTGTGCAATGCAAAATTGAAAATATGAAATGAAAACACATTAATTTCGTTTTCCACATTTCTTTTTATCTAATTATTTTTAATCTTTATTTTTTCACATTTTTATGACTTAAGGATATTTGATATCATCAGTTTATATTTTTGATACTGGAGAAATCCTGCAGACCTAATATTTTAGGGCCAGTTATAATAAGAATAGGATATGATCTAGTGGACCGGGTGTAACTGTACAACGGGCCGGATTTGGCCCCCCAGCCTTGAGTTTGACACCCTTGCTGTAATTGGTAAACAAGACCATAAAAAGAGGAAGCAGGAAATTGCAATCCAACCTTGACTGAAATTTTACTGTCAGTTTAAATGTCAGTTTTGCAAACACAAACTATAAACTCAGCTTAACTGAACTGCTCTGGTGTGTGGGCTGATTCAGTGAGTAGAGTAGGTCATCTTGCAGCTGGAGGGTCGTGGGTTTGATTCCCAGCTGCCACAGTCACATGTCTATGTGTGTTTGGGCCAGACACTTAACCCCAGTTTGCTCCCACTGCTGCATTAGTGGTCTACATGGATGCGTATGGATAGGAGTAACCTAGTTAACACTGACAGCTGATTCTCCCTCTGCCATCAGTGTGAATGTGAACAGATAGGTGTGTACTGTGGTGTTGAAGCTCTTTGAGTTGTCAGACGACTAAAGAGATGCTATACAAGCTCAAGTCCATTTACAGTTTACCTGGCAGACAAACTTTCAAAACATAACTAACTGTGTGAGGACAAACCACCAGAGGATAAAGAGATATATAGTTTAACCCTTCAAAGTTTTAGTTGTTTTTAATAACTACACTCTCAGATGTCCCCAAAGCGACATTTTGAGCCTGTTTTGTTTGCAGTGGTGCTTCAGGAGGATTTTTACCTGCATAGTCTTACTTTGTGCAACTAAAGACACGGTGTTTCTGCTCTGAGGTTAAACCATTATGCTGTTTTGATTACATTGTTGCATTAAATTCCATTTCCATCAGGCTGGATGACAACCTTACGCATCAAGCAGTCCAGACTGGCTCAGTAGAGTTTGACACGGTTCAAGACCCTGATCTACCACAGTCTCTGTCCATGCAGTGATGGGAACTCAGGCTCCTTTTAAAGAGCTGGATCATTTAGCTCAGCTTTAACTGAGTTGTCATTTCAATCTAACCCACGAGGTTGATTTGCTGAATCACTGTTCCCTTTAAAGGTACATTTATGATAAAATGAGGGAGAAGAGTTGTTCATCTCAGTACAGAACATGGTATGTTTGTTACTGCCATGAGTTTAGCCTCACCCTTTAGGGTCAGATAAGTGGTACCCTCAATGAAGGGTGAGAAAAATTCATGGTAGTACAGGTGAGATTTTTTTTGGTACCTTTTCTAACTTTAAATGGTAAATGCTAATAATTGTTAATCATACCAGAACACACGGCTGCGGAAACACTGCTTTAGCTGCAACACTTGGACTAAGGAGACAGGAGTTTGGATCTAGAGTCTTGTGTTTGGTTGGTTTAGGGTAAGATCATGTCTCAGTGGTTCATTAACAACATCCTGGCTCAGGCTTTAAATCTAATCCCCCCTCAGTGTAACCAAATGATGTGAGTGCCTGACCTCAGGCAATGAAAAAATGTGATGCAGGAAAGCTGATGAGCAGCACCACAGACTTAGACACTGACGTCTAAGAAATAAGAAAAATCGTATATTTTCTTTGGTGATTGTTCCAGGACTGGTGTATTTCTTTACGGTCTTCATGTTTCTGAGGAAAAAGTAGTCCACGAGTTAGTATTCTAGTGTCTCCATTTCACTTTTCATCTGATGTTTGCTAGCATTAATCTTTGCAGGGTGGAGAGATGTGCTTAGTTTGTGACATGATAAAAGTAAGGGGGTCAAAATAAAAGATTTGAAGACATAGGTGGGACTTGTCCCACTCATATACAATGGCTCCAATGCCCCTGGAGTAGCAGGCTACACCCTAGACTGGTCATCAGCCAATCACATGACTGGCATTTAGAGGCAAACAAGCAGCCATGCTCATGCCTATGGGCAATTCAGAGTTACCCATTAACCTAATGAGCTTGCCTTTGGTGTGTTGGAGGGAGCCAGGGTACCAAGCGGAAACCCAAATTAAACAGATAAATTCATAGACCCGATGGGGGTCATGGGAGGGCTGGAGACTATCCCAGCTGTCATTGGGCAAGAGGCGGGGTACACCCTGAATGGTCACCAGTCAATCACAGGGCTGAAATATAGAGACAGACAACTAGGCACGCTCACATTCACACCTATGACCAATTTAGAGTTATCAATTAACCTAACAAGCATGTTTTCGGTGGCAGGAGGAAGCAGGAGTACCCAGAGAGAACGCACACATGCACAGGGAGAACATGCAAACTCAACACAGAACGGCCCTGACTTGAAAGCGAACCAGGCAACAGCACTAACCCCTGTGGTGCCGTGGAGCACAGGGGTTAGTGCTATTGCCTCACAGCAAGAAGGTCCCTGGTTCAATTCTGTGTGGTTTGCATGTACTCCCTGTGCACGTGTGGGTTCTCTCCGGGTACTCCAGCTTCCTCTCGCCACCAAAAACATGCTCACAAGGTTAACTGGTGACTCTAAAGTGGCTGTAGGTGTGAATGTGAGCGTGCCTGGTTGTCTGCCTCTAAATGTCAGCCCTGTGATTGACTGGTGACCTTCCAGGGTGTGCCCCACCTCTCGCCCAGTAACGGCTGGAAAAGGCTCCAGCCCCCCACGACCTGGAATAAGCAGTATAGAAAATGGACGGATGGACATCCATAGACAAATATTTACACCTGCAAGCTTCTGCTTTGGTTAAATCATATTTTAAAGCAGTTGCATCGCTTTCCTTAAATAGCTCAGACAAAAGCTTTTTACAAACACTTTAAACAGCACCCCTGCATGTAATTCATTTTTATAAGCCAAACACGCATCATCCTACTGCTCTAAATTCTGACTGAAGCACTAGTCTTGAATCTCAGTTACTGCAGAGATATTTGAATGGTCAGAGTCTGGTGTAAACCAGTGGTTCTCACTTGGATAGCACCCAAATGCGACCCAAATGAGAAATCGTGGGCCAAATTTCCTAAATTTCTTAATCGTAACTAAATGTCTAAAGTGAAATATGGGGCAGTTTGGACTTGTAATGGAACAAAAGAGGCAACTGAATAAAGAGATGGAGACATTTACTTTAAAATAAAAGCACATCATAGGCTTTCTGCCCCTATTTTTGGTCCAGACAGACATCCATGACCCACTTTTAGGGCCAGTTGAGGACCAAGGGCGTAAGCATACTAAAGCCTGGCAGACCACCAAAACCACGGCACGTTCAAGTCTCTTAAATCATCTTTCTTTCACATTCTGACACTCAATTTTAACTTCCCTGGATCATTTTCACCATCTCTACATTCCTAAACAAAATTGGTTGCTGCCATGTGATTGGCTGGTCAGATATTTATGTTACTAAGCAGCTGAACAGTTGTGGTCCATGAGTCTTCTTAAGTCTTGGTTGTCAACTTGTGGGTCAGAACCAAAAAGTGGACACAAAACCATTCTCAGTAGGTCGTAGATGTTTGCTTGGAAGTAATTATGAGGCAGAAAGTCATTAATGTGCTTTTATTTTGAAGGGCAAGTTTTTTCAATCACAACTTCTCTTCCATTTCAAGTCCAAACTGCCTCATTTTCATTAAAAACATCCAGGTTTAACCACCAGTTTAGCTCATCTGGTAGAGGAGGTGCCGATATGCTGAGGTTTTAGCCCTCGATGAACTTCAGGGACTAACAGATGGACTAAACATGGGCTCAACAGGTTGAATGGGGGAGCTTCTGCGGTGTTGTGATGGACTCTTGGTCATTGTTTGCAGTGTGCGTGTTTGTGTGGACAGAGCTCAAACAGCAGCTTCCTGCGCTCTGAGCTGATTTGCATGTCTTGGTCATTTCCATACTGGTAGCTGGGCTGTGAAGCTGGGCCTGCTGGGGGGCAGTGAGAGAGTGGGGGAGGGGTGAGGTGAGGGAGAAAAGAGGTTATAAGTGTGGGTATGTACTTTTTGACTCAGTGTGTGTGGTTGGGTGTGTGGGGTGTATGTCAGTATATTTGCATCATGAGTCTACAGCAGCTCACTGCCACACACACTCACTCCCAAAAGGCTCAATTTGACATTCAAATGAAGGGCGCTTATCCAGCACACCTTTGAACCCTCCTGCTCCTTCAGACCTCACCTTGTCCAGTACTGTCTGCCTTACACAATACTAGAAAAACAGTGATTCAAAATCAACACTAGAACCACCACCAGCTGTTTTTTTAATTGTGTGCAACTTCATACGTTAATAACATTTTAAAGTCTGTCAGTCTTTCACTTTTCCTGAAAGTTTGCTGTGTAGTGCCCAGTGCTGTTAAAAACTGTTTACATAAATCCAGACTTTGTAAATGGCCATTTATACCCAGAACCACCATACTGGCAAGTTTTACCCAATCAGAAAGCCATGATTTACCCTGTTTCATGTCATCCCAGTAGATAAACACAGATGCTGTCATAGGTCATCTTTAACAGGGATACCACGGGCAAAAAAGATATTCAGTTGTGTAATGTTAATAGTTTTGCTTAGTGCTCTGAGTGAAGAAGAATCTGATGGTGGGGAAGTTTCTGGACTGAGTGATCAGTCTGAAGACGACTTTGGATCAGCATCTGACAGTGATCCTGTTCTCTTGGTCAGCACTCTTTATGAAAACAAATGCACCAAAATCAGAGGCAAATTTTACCAACTGGCTGTTTTAGGTATATAGAGACCTCTGGCGGTTCTACTGTTAATCAAAATGAAATAAAACTATAAAATATGAGACAAACCTTCAGCCCTGATATGATACACTATGCAACAATACGACACCATATGCACAACCTTGCAAAGAAGATGGATCAGCCAGATTGCGTGTCTGTCATCAGTCAGATCCATCTTGCAAAACAAAATGAATAAAAAAGTTTGTGTCTAGTCTGAGAATGGCCGGAACAATCAGTGCTATCGAAGGAGACTATGGTGGTAACTGGCACGAAACGCCAGATCGATTTGTTTCACACATCCATCTGGAAAACCTCTCATAGATGGTGTTTGGGAAAGGGCAGAGGATTTGAAAAAACTCTCGGAGGGTGATTGGATGAACACTCTGTCTGTCACATCTTTACGGGCCAATCAGAGCAACAAAACATGAGATGTAGCCGCTACTGAGCTGCGCTCCTACCAAGGAGTACACACCATAGAGAACTTCATAACACAAACCATGGTGACTGTAGACATGTCAGTACATGACTTTTATCGTTTTTGAAAAGAAAACAACTCACTGCTGTTCTTTGTTCTTCTCTTAATGAAGAATTGTTGTAAAGTTCTGATAAAACTGACGCTTTAGCAGCATCCACGCTAATGCTCTCTGCAATAAATGCACCGGCCTCTTCTCACTGCTTGCTTACAACACGACTCCGCCATGCCCGAAAGTACTTTCCCTTGACGCTGATTGATCCTGCCACTTTCTAACCGGTCCCAAACAGTTGAGACGGGACCTTTGCAAGATGGATTCGCCAGTGAGAAACACAGAAATGGGCAGATCCATCTGCTTTGCAAGTCAAGCTGTAGCTGCAGATGTATCAGAATTGGACATTTCTCTATACAGTGAAAGCTTTAATAAGTGGAAAGATGTTTTTACTCGTCTTCCAACCAGTTTAGGTGAGAATGTGATTCACCAACTGGCTCTACTGATAGTGAACAGCAATACTGACTTCCTGTTGGGCTCACATTGCGCAATTTAGGGCAATGGATGCCTGTTACCTTATGTTTTGTTGCTCTGATTGGCCTTTAATGAATGTGACAGGCAGAACGCTCACCCCTCACCCTGAGATTTTTTAGAAAAGTCCCACTCCTCACAAACAGACCATGGGCAGATGCATACTAGACACAATAGGACAAGATATGATGCAATTCCACACGATACGATACAAGACCATATGATAAGATATACACAGGCCTGCTTTCCATACAAACACATACATTACATATCCTCCTCTGTATAATCATCTTTATCTATATAAATAGTGATCATTAGCACTCATTCAGGAAGAAGCTTGTAGATGATGCAGCTGTATAGATTCAAATACCCAAGTTTCGGTGATAATTGAGGCTGGAGGCATTATGTTTTTAGTTGTGTTCATCTGTCACAGCCATTCTTGTAAACACAACATCTCAATAACACTTAACCAGATTTCCTTTAAACATTGCTCAAATGTTAACCCTGACTTAATGGTGATCTGGTTAGATTTTGAAGCACATAAATCAAAAGTAAAGGTTACTGAGAAACATGTTCACCCTTGCTAATGAATGTCATATCTCAAAAACTGCCTTGAGGTATTTCTATCAAATTTTGCACAAACATCCACTATGACTCTGGAGATCAGATTTTGAAGGTACACAGCAATGCACACAGACTTATTATAATTTTAAAATGATTTATTTAATTTCATCATGAGTGAAATTTGCAAACCTGATTCTTTTTCTTTCTTTCACCATTCAGAGCAAAACGGGATCGACTTCAATCGACAGGTGAGTCACAGAGCTCTACTTTATTCTAATCTCAGGTTGCTTTCATTGGAAGGGTTTGGTTTGTTTCTGTGTTGCAACATTTCCCCTTGTTTTTAAGGAAATTCAACTGAAGTTTAAACCAAGCAACAGAATAAGAGAGAAAAGTGATTTTAACAACTTTGAATGGGTGTTTGTGCCAGGTGTAACTCCATGGATGGAGTTTACAGAGAATGAGGAGAAAATGTCCAATTAGCAGCAGTTCTCTGAGCTACAATGCTTTTATAATTGCAGAAGTTCAAGGTAATAGAAAGGTAACGACTCAAATAACTGCTTTTTACAATTGAGGTATGCAAAAAAGCATCTTTAAACCCACAGCACACTGAACCCAGAGGCAGCAGAAGACTGAACTGGGCGCCACTCCTTTCAGCTAAGAACAGGAAACTGCAGCTAAAATTAAGCAGATTTGGACAATAGAAGATTGGTAATAACATTGCATGGTCTGATCAGTGGTGGGTGGAGTACACAGTTACAGTACTCAAGTAAAAGTACTGTTACTTAACAATAATAATTACTCAAGTAGAATTAAAAGTTTTCATAAAAAAATAAGTACTTAAGTAAGAGTAAATAAGTACCTCATTAAAAAACTACTCAAGTAGTGAGTAACGTCATTCTGTGCAATTTATTAAAATGTATTGTATTGTATTGTAATGTAATGTATTACAGCATATGATTCAGGGGTAGTAATGTAAACTGCACATTGTCATAAATAAAGTGACATAGCTTGCCAAAATAGTTACAAGAAATTAAAAATAAAACTTAATACTTAAAGCAGCAGTCAAGTTATATTTGTTAAACACAATTATGAGATGAAAAATTCAATAAAATGAGACTCTCTCATTATAGTTATTTTATTTCTACATGATGACTTTAATCTCTCATACATGAATTTATACCTTGCAGTTCTTACTTTTTAATCACATATTTATTTTATCGCGTGTTAATGATTTTTGGCTCATATTTATGAAATCAATCTCATGAATTGTCCTCATTTCTGACTTTTGGCCCTTTTTTAATTTAATTTACTTTTAATCTCAAATTTATGAATTTTTCTCCTGGTTTTCACTCAACAAATTCAGCAAGCCAAACTAAAACTTATTAAAACCAAAGACAATTTTGGCCCACTAGCCCCACGCTATAACCATGTTAGGTATAATCACTGATATCAGAGATATGACATACGCACATGATAATAGTATCACTCAAGACGTAAAGTTAAATAATGCCGTGTAAAATCACATTTGTGGCAGAGTTGCAGAGGTGGTTGGACACCTGACGTCTTTATCCCTGACACTACTGTGTCTTTGCAGTCTGCTAGTTAAAACAGAGATTTGAACTTTTATGTTTAGCTAACTAGCAGTGCAGTCATTAGCTTGTTTAGCTTTCTTACCATAACGTGCTTTTTTAGATTTGCTATCTTTTTGATCTTGACATTTCCACCGCTTTAGGCAGACACAGTAGGCAGCACATTATGTGGCCGTTGTGTAATTGTCAACATTTGGGCAAAAATCAAGTTTCTTTCATGTTTCTGGAACATTTTTGATCACAATGAATAGTTACCTCCGCCAAGGAGGTTATGTGATTGGGTGGGTTTGTTTGTTTGTTTGTTAGCAACATAACTCAAAAAGTTGTGGACAGATTTTAATGAAATTTTCAGAAAATGTCAGAAAGGGCATAAGGAAGAACTGATTAGATTTGGGGAGTGATCTGGATCACCGTCTGGATCCAGGAATTTTTTAAAGGATTTGTACTATTGGGAAATCGGGAAAATGGCGGAGGTCTGCGCTGTTACCACTTTACACCAGGAGATGGCAGACATGAGTAACTTCAATCCCAGCAGCATTTTTGGTGTGCTTCTATTCAAAGTTTTGGAGTTTATAGAGTTTGAAAGACGCACGCCAGGTCAAGGAGACGAGTTGGAGCGTAAGAGAGAGAAAGACAGCGAATTGTAGCAAGAATACTCACAATGCTGGGAGGAATAGAGGAATATTCACCCTCTGCCATGACTTTCAGTCATCCAGTGAGACCATGGGTGAGACTGTCAGTGCATCTGATGGGACTGGCAGGCAACGCTTCTGCTATGACAGTCCACCCATAGAGAAGCCAATGCTTTGCCTCACCATGTTTACTCTCCACCGAGGAAGGAGTAATAGGGGAATGCAGTGGTGGGGGGGCACATAGGGACGGATCCAGGAATTTTTTCAAGGATTCTTCACTATTAGGAGATAGGGCTAATGGCAGAGGTCTGCACTATCTGAGTGCTTTTCTAGTTACCAATGTCCTTATGTTTTCTCTGATTTCCTGGCCTATCTTCTTTTCTATGTGGTACCCTTTATTCCAACAGAACCACAGAAGGGGCCGAGTAACAGTTGCTTATTTTTTTTTCTTTAATTTCACAGGTTGCAACATTTACTACCAGAAATGAGTGTTGCAATCTAGAATTTTACTGTTAGATTACCCTTGTTTTACACACTGTACCCTGAAGTATGTTGCCAGCATAAGTTCATGCAGGACACGGTAGTCATATGTGCCACCATGATCAGCTAACGACCAGCTCATCCCAATTATCAGCTCCCAGCTCCCACAGCCAATCACAGCCTCTTCTCTTAACACAGCGGTGTAGTTAGATATGATGTATTTCTCACTAATCCCTGCTTGCATTAATGCTGATGCACCATGCTTCTGCTGCTGGCAAAGCTTAACCTCCTCCACCCCAGCCTCCTCCTTTATAGCATAAAGCTTGCATACTCATATCCAGATTCATGCTACAATGAATTAGCTGCTTTTTAACTAATTTTATTGATTGCAATATGCATTGTCATAAATGTATCTATCTATATGGAGGTTTTTAGCCATGTGCTCCCTGCAAAGTCAAAGCATGCTACTTCACTAACCCAGGGATCATCTTTAGAGCAGAGCTTTCTCCACCAAGTAAAACGGTTTATCCATTTTGCAATAAAAATGTATAAGTGATGAGAGTGCTCCTGACTGAAATAACTAAATGCAAAGTAAGTGAAAATCTACAAAAGAAGAGCACCATCATACTGCATTTCTGAATCCCTATGTTTTTTAGGCTTGGATTAACACACTTTGGGTGTTTGAGATGTTCATAACCTTTGAGATGCACTCGCTGATCAAAAATGTCTGATTTGTAAGCTGGTAAACCTGACTGAAATGTTCCTTTATCCAGTTCAAAATATTTAAGACCTGAAAGGGTAAAAAATGAAGCAAAGATATAGTTTTAATCACTCTAGGCACTCTAGTTTTAACCTCCTTAGACCCTGTGTGCACATATGAGGACATTGCTCTCCCATAACAAAGTAACCATTTCTGGACTTTTTTTCTGTGTGGATATCTGGGGGAATTTGCTTAGAAATTTAGGGGACATGTTTATAGATTTTGGTGAGTTCCATTAAAAGATTTGAGGAAAATTGCTTTGAATTTTTGGGGCATTTTCATGGGAATTTGGGAAATGTTTTTCTAATTTTTTTGTAAATGGGATCAGGAATTTGGGGGTAGGGGTTATCCTTTGAGATTTTCAATCATCTCAGTGGAAATTTCAGATAATTTGCTTGGATGTTTCGGCCATTTCCAGCAATTTTGTTCAGTGCATGTGTATCTTTTTTTTTAGAATTTGGTAAGAAATGTTAAGGCGCATTTTTCTTGGAATTTTTAGGTTTTATGATGAAGCGTCACTGAAAGATCAGAGGACTATTTAAAGAAATCTTGGGTTACATTTTTATGGGATACTTTAAAAATGTGTTTAAGAATTTTTTTGTCAAATATTTTTATTGATTTTTTCCATTTATGGGATGGGTACAGAAAAGGATTAGGACAATACAATGCACAACCAGAGCCATCTCTCAATTGTATTAAATTGGTCACAGTTGAAAATAATGTCTCTTTAAAACAGGGTGCATTAAAGGGCAAGTACTCGTTCCCTACCTAAATATGTTTAAGAATTTTAGCAGGTGTTTTTGGTAATTTCTTTGAAATTTCTTTCGATTTTGGAAAGTAAAATTTCCAAGAAATTCCTGTTCATAGAAAGGGCTGAAGTTTTGACTTATGACTAGACCCTACTTATCCCAGATAAGTGCAAGAAACTAAAAATGCTTTCCAGACAAAAGCTAAGGTCTCTGGAGGATATAATAAACACAAACAGACCTAATATGTGAATTATTTTGGAACAACTTTCAGCTGCAAACTCACATCAGTTTAATGCTTTAGTAAGAACAACAGGAGCAGAGCTTTGGGTGTCTACACAAGCCGTGAATCTTAAATGTGCTTTAATTGGCCCAGAGGTATAAAACATTCACAGAAATACTTGTCTTTAGGATTAATTTAATGTTGGTTAAAAGATTAGTTAATAATGAGGAAAAACAGAGATTACCGCAAGACTTCATGTACCCTTTGACAGTCCTAATAACGACGCTCAGCTGGAGTATAAACAGCCCAGAGCCATGTGAATGGTGCTGAACCTTTTCCCAGGACAAAAGGTTCAACTGACTCTCGCACGGCTAACATCCCGGGGATAAACTACCTGCTCTTCCCACAGATGTCAATAATGCCTGCCATCTCTATAGAAGCACCTCAAATAGTTTGAAGCTATTTGAATACTTCTCTAAACACTCTTTTTGGCAGGGAAGCGCATCCCTTTGAGTGCTTGTGTTTTCAGGAAGTGTCACGGCTTTCAGGGGTGAGGGGTTTGGTGTGTGTGTGTGTGTGTGTGTGTGTGTGTGTGTGTGTGTGTGTGTGTGTGTGGAGGGGAGGGGGTATTTGCATACTGGCTCGCCCAAGGCCAGGGAGAGAGTCTATCAGTCTTTGTATCATGTTTAGTGACCAAACTGGTCCTGGAGCAAGTCCATATGTGTGCATGCTGTCTTTATACACAGCACAGTCAGGCACACAAACCCATGTACCACTGAAATTATGTACACAATGAGTTTACTCTTTCTCAGCATGACTCTGAACTTTTTAATCATGTTGAAGCTTCTTTTCTGTTTCTTTTTTTTTTTTAAGATAAAGACAGAGGATATCAACGACTCTCCTCATTCAGTCTCCACACTGAAGACATGTCCACTCACGCAGAGCTCCACGATGACGGGAGGTCAGCTGACCGGGGTGAGACACGGAAACAGACCACGATTAACTCAGTATCTCTGCACTGTAAAAAAAATTAGTATGTGTCATTAATATATAATTAATATGTGTCAAAAGGACATATCTTAGAATAGTGGGTCTCAACTGGAAAAATACAAATTTCTAACAAAATCCTGGACACAAGAACCGGAGGTTCTGAATTTGAAAGATAAGGCCATATATTAGGCCAGAAAGGAATCTCTCATTTTAGTAGTTTGAGGGACTAAAAGTGCAGCTGCCTCTGCTTTATTACAGTATAACCCTGGAAAAGAAGGAATACAAGGCCTATTTAAGAATATATGTGTAACACTGTTCAACATTACTAATGGTAAGAGGCTTGATCAGTAAGTAATGCTGTCCTTCATAATTTACATCAGAGGTTCTCAAATAGTCTACTCTCAAGGTCCACCACCTTCCTGATGAGAAATTGTGACGCATATTTCCAAAACGTTTTTTTAAAGATATATTTTGGGGGGTCCATATCTTTATTTTAGATAGAAGGACAGTTGATAGAGCTGTAAACAGGGGTGAGAGAGTAAAGGAGATACATGTGGGAAAGGAGCCACAGGCTGAAATTGAACCTGGACCGCCCACTTTCATGGAGCACATCCTAACCACTAGAACTTCTGCACCCCCCCAAAATTTTGTACTATTTATATAAATGTATACATACCGTATCAGAGGAAAGTGGATCAATACATTTTATATTTCCTTTAGAAATTGAGTCATAATGAAGTTGGGCTGAATGTAAATGATTTTTGTAAAAAACAAGTCCTTAAAAATACGTGATGCTGATGCAAATGTGAGCGTTTACTTTCACTACACTACTTTCAAACCAAACTCAACTCTGAAACTTCCTTTTCTTCTTACCAGGAGCTCACATCTCTCCACTCCATGCAGCAGCTGGTTCTGATGCCACCATCCCACCTGTCGTCTCCCTCATCCTTCCTGCTCTCCCAGAGCCCCACCAGCCACCAAGGTCCTTCAAAAGATCAATATAGTTAATCTATAGCTGGGATAAGGCCTGTCTTCAACATTCATGTGGGAAAGAGTGCCTTATTTATGAGCCTAAAGGCTTCCAACAGAATATTAACATCACATTAGAACAGGTTTAGAAGTTTTTTTAAAAAGACAAAAAAAATCTTTAATGGATAGTTTAGATAGAAATATTGATTGGCAACTACTTATAACTGCTTAGCCTAACTGTCAGAGGGGCCACTTTTAAGGCACACAAAGCTTGTCAATTAGACAGTATTCTTGGTTTGAATAACCCTAATTTAAGACATGAGTAAAAGTGTTAAAACAATAATAAACGTTGCCTAGATGTGGTTACATGGCAGGTCAACTGGTCAATTCTGGTGATGTTTGAAAATATACCTTGAAATTATAACTTAACACAGGGGTGTCAAACTCAAGGCCTGGGGGCCAAATCCGGCCCTTGGTACAGTTATACTTGGCCCACAAGATCATATCATATTTTTAAAACTCAAAATGATTAAATTTAAAAAATCATGAATGTGTGAAAAGAAATTAATTTGTGTTTTAATATTATTGTAATATTATAATATTGTAAATTTTGAATCTCACAATCACTACTTTAACTTACAATTTGTCTTTTTATCTCCTATTTGGACCTTTTAGATTCACAATTTCAAATTTGGTCAAATTTTGACCCTTTTAAACTCTTGATTTTATGTTATTTCACAATTTGACCTTCTCCACTCCTTACTTTGACTTTATTTTGACCTTTACAACTAAAATTCATAACTTAATCTCTAATTTTAACCTTTAAAAGTCAGGATTTCAAATTTAATCTCATATTTTTATCTTTGAAACTCGTGATTAAGAATTTTATTGAATATTTTGACCTTTGAAACTCATGATTTCAAGTTTTATTCAATATTTTGGCCTTTAAAACATATGATTTTGAATTTTATCTCACCTTTTTGTCCTTTTCCATGCCTTACTTTGACTCAAAATCATATATTTGACCTTTAAAACTAAAAATCATAATATAATCTCTTATTTGAACCTTACAAATCAGGATTTCAAATTTGATATCATAGTCTGACCTTTAGAACACGATTTAGAATTAATTAATTTGAATGTTGAAAGTATTTCTTTGGTTTGGCACTGCTTATCCATCTCCTCCACATTGTATTGTTAATAGCATAAAAAGAAACAGTAAAAGTCTAACTTTGTTTTCCTCTTTGCAGCCCTCCTGCAGCAGAACCTGCTGTCCCTCCCTGGTCAGAGTCAAACCAGCCTCCTTCAGCATCAACCTGGACTGGCTCTGACTCCACAGGTAATCCACAACACATCCGTAGTGTGTATGCAATGGTACACAACATGAAGATTCACAAATATCTCACTGACTAATTTAGACCCTGCAGCTTTTACTCACTTGGCTCTTTTTAAAATTGCTTTAGTGTATTAGACAGCTGTTTCCTTGTTGGTGAGGCTGTTTTATTCTTATTTATTTACTTTTAGCTCAAACACTCTTAACTAGAGATGCGACAAAACACTCAACTAACAGTATGAATATACTGAAATATTGGGTTAATATTATTAAATGCATAAGATTGATAACAGCTTATAAAGTTATTTCAGTTTCTCAATGAAACTAACACATTTGCATGTTTTATGTACTTTCAAATACATCTACTTTTAAATTATTAGGTTGTATAACAACAAAACAGTCTATATTTTTCTATTTATAAAGTGACAGAGTTAAGTTGTACTTTCGCTTCTGCTGACATCAAATAAGAGAAGTCAGAAGCAGATAGCGCCCTCTGATGGTCTTAAAATGGGCACTGCAAGCATGATTGATAAATCATTCGTTGGGTTTTGTACAGCAAAGTATCGCTACATCCCTTCTCCTAACTAAAACTGTCAGTGATCCAGCAACAAATGGGCCTTAGCCATGAGCCACTGAACACATTGGAGCATTTGGGGGAAAAAAGACAAACTCTGACCTTTAAATACGATGGTAGACTAAAAACAGATGCCAAGAGGAAATATTAGACCACTTTCCACAGGTTGATTAAAAAAAATAGTTTATGATATTCCCATGTTTACAGCTTCTTTCTTTTTCTTCCGTTTACAAAATAACTGCTACAAATTTTTACTTGTAGTCCTAGTGTGCACTTACTGTAAACATTTGCACAGACAATTTTGCTATGATTATTTTGCTCAATGATAGAGTGCATCAACCATCAGTAGAGTTTAAATGCTGGGGCTATCAGCAGGAAGAAAACAGCCAAGATACTGCTGTGAAAACATCTATTAATTTTGTATCTGGGGCTATCTCAAATCTCTTCCAGAACCTGAAATTTTTGTTTGATTTTTGTTTTGTTTTTTTACCCAGGTTATGAGCCGCTCTGGTCTGGCAGGACCATCTATGGAGAGCCACATGGACATGTCCCACCTGCAGATGCCCAAGCACATGTCAGTCCCACCACAGGAGGAACCCAGTGACCTGGAAGAACTGGAGCAGTTTGCAAAAGCATTCAAACAACGACGTATCAAACTGGGCTTCACACAGGTGATTAGTGAATGACTCCTGCTTGCATTAGAAGGGCATTATACTAATTATTGTAACAAAAGGTTGTTAGTCAGGTAAAGTGCATTAGCTGAGGGGGATTAAGACAAAAAAAAGTGTTTTGTCAAATAATTTGAGTTTTGTGCTTCCATCTAGACTTTGATATGATTCATGAGAAACTGTCAGACTTCATGTTTTTGTCTTTCTGTTTTCTAACAGGGAGATGTGGGTCTAGCGATGGGAAAACTGTACGGGAATGACTTCAGCCAGACCACAATTTCTCGCTTTGAAGCTCTCAATCTCAGCTTCAAAAACATGTGCAAGCTCAAACCTCTGCTGGAGAAATGGCTGAGTGATGCAGGTAATAGGACTATCATGCACGCATTCAATTTTCTTTGTTCTGCATCCATCTGGAAAAAAAGCTAGAAAAAAATAGTCTTTTAGGAGAAATTTGCAAATAATTTCTCTTCTGTTTTTTCTTGTTTAAGTTGATATAAGGCAGCTATCTTTAGAGTCTATATGCTCTTTAAGTTAGGCTTTTATTGTATTTGTAAAAGCAACTTGACATAATTGAACAGTTGAGTTTGTTTTTCACAGTGAATGTGTGTTATATTTTCTTTACAATAGAAAACTCACCTTCTGACTCGATGAGCAGCACCACCTCTCTGCCTCCACTCATAGAGGGCTACGGACGCAAACGGAAAAAGAGGACAAGCATTGAAACGAACATCAAGATGACCTTGGAGAAACGTTTCCTTGATGTGAGTTTAAGGAAAAATCAATATTTAATGTTTCCTTATTCAGCAGGAAACACTGCTTTAGGTTATGTAATCTGTTTGTGTAAAGGAAAAGTTGGTAAGAACAAAAAGTCAGGAAATGTCTGTTCACATATTTCTAAAGGATAAATGGAAAATGAAATTCAGATAGAAATATGACTATGGCTGAGTGTGAGCACTAAACCCAGTGTAAACATGAGTAACAACAGCAGTGATGCTCGTGATTTATCGTAGCTTTCAGCACACTTTGATTTAGCCACTGCAGCACCCCCTGGCAGCTAGTGATGTAAAATAAATCCACCACTGCTCCAGTGTTAATTTTGTCGACTAAAACTATGACTAAAACTGTTCGTCCCACAGCCTTTTTTTTCCATGAGAAAGACTACACTAAGACAAGCCAAAATAGATCTTTGATGACTAAAACTAACTAAAAGTGAGTTTAGTTTTCGTCAAGATGACTAAAACTAGACTGAAATGTAATTTAGTTTTCGTCAGACATTCAAAATCGGTGATAGTTCTTCACTGAAGGTAAATCTGTCAAAATACATCTGCAGCTATTCAGCCTCTCAACTAGAAAGCAGGGACCCCAGGTCAGGCAGGGTGCATAAAACACCCTTCCATAATGTGGCACCAGATTTAGGCAAGAGAATAAATGCTTGGCCTAATAGTTAAGACTAAAATGTGAGAACTTTTTATGGATTAAAACGACGCTAAAATGTTTTTGAGTTTTCTTTAACAAAAACTAGAAAGGGTTAACCTGACACACCAGATGGATGTGTGAAACCTTCAATACAAAGCATTTGGGAAAGGGCAGAGGCTTTGAAAAAACTCAGAGTGTGATTGGATGAACGTTCTGTCTGTCACATCTTTACTGGCCAATCAGAGCAACAAAACACGTGACGTAGCCGCAACCAAGGTATGCGTGCGCAGCTACCGAGGAATAACGTGAACCATGGTGACTGTAGACATGTCAGTACACGACTTTTGTCGTTTTTGAAAAGAAAACAACTCATTGCTGTTCTTTTTTCTTTAAAGAAATGTTGTCAAGTTCTGATAAAACTGGCGCTTTAGCAGCATCCACGCTAATGTCTTCCGCCATAATTGCACTGGCCTCTTGTCGCTGCTTTCTTACGTCACAACCCAAAAGTACTGCCCCTCGACGCTGATTGGTCCTGTCACTTTCTAACTGGGCCCAAACGGTTCAGACGGGAGCTTTGTAAGATGGATTCGCCAGTGAGAAACACGGAAATGGGTGAATCCATCTGCTTGAAGGTTAAGAAAGGGTAGAAACAACTAAAATGTGACTGAAATTAAAATGCATTTAATCTAAAGAATAAAACTGAGACTGAAATTAAAAATAGCTGTCAAAATGAACACTGCATTGCTCCTTAATGTCTCTTTTCACATTCACTACATAATGAGGTCAATTATCCTTACATCGTGTGCTAACAGCATGCAAACATCTGATGTCACATGGCATCACGCAGCATTGCACACTCACTGTCCACACTGCATTAGTCTATTCCTATTTCAGTTACTGATGGACAAATTTTGTTTTTAAACAATCTTTTTTATGTTTATTTGTTAAGACATGTAACCAGAAATAGGCCATTCATTCATTCATTTAACAAATATATATTTAATGGCCTTTAATTCTTTACTCCATCAGTATGTTTTACCTTGAAATTCTGATAAAAAAAAATGACTTAAACATTTTAGACACACTGTTAAAGGATTATGACTGGAGTGCCTCATATTGGCAAAACTTAACATCTATTCTAGGGCTGCAGCAATAGATTCTTTTTGTAGTCGAGTAGTCTATCGATACTTCTGACGATTAATCGAGTACTCTAATAAGAAATATTGCATTTTTTAATCAGTCACTTTGGGTTTTTCAAGAGAAGTAGTACTAGACAAATGAGAAAAGAAGCTGGGTCCCTTAAATGAACTACTTCTATTTTAAGAATTGGTATTATTCTTTAAAGAAAATACATTTTACAAAGTGCAATGAAGTTCTTAATGACAGTTTAAATTGCTTAACGTTACAAGGAAAGGAAGTTAAATAATGACATTAGATTATGCAATGTTTGGGGTTTTAAGGATCCTCTCCCAGGAAATTTTGGGTGCCAATACTTTATTTCTTCTATTGTAGTTTATTTTTATTTTCCAATTTGTCATTAAAGTAAAGGGACACAATCCTTTTAACCTCCTCTACTTTATACATGTGTGTAATATTTGACATTATAGCAACAATAAAGCTCCATCATTCACACAGTGGTCTGATGACGTCTGAAAGGTGAACCTTTGGATTACAGGAAATGGTCTATTTTTCAAAGCGTGTTCACTTTTAATTTGAGCACATTTTTGTTTGTGAGTTCATCCACCATAAAAATATGACCTTTTAAGACCATCCACTCACATGGAGAACACGTTTTAAGGGATAAAGCTGCTTCTGTGACCTGTTGCATTCTGACTACATGATGATGAACTTTGGACTATTTAGTCTCAGTCAATGTCTGTGGCAATAGCGTGTTTCTATTTAATTGGTGTCTATTTATTATTAATATAAGTTTATAGCGTTATTTGGGATGCTGACAGCTGCAAGCAGTGGCTGCGTAAAATCGCAGGAAACGCCTGAAAGCATCGCTGCTTCAACTTCTCTTCCTTCGTGATTTTCATGCCTCGTATCATGCATGTTGCGTTATAGTAACAGCGAAAACAAGTACAATGTGCCTCACAAATAGCCGTCCGTGTGAAACACAGCTCGCCGTGCAACGAACGGCGCGATGTCCAGGCTACAGTACGGGCGTATATGGATACATGACTGATTTAAGCAAAGCCTCAAGGCAGATAATTTGCCTCGAGGAATTTTTTGATTCAAATCACCCCAATAATTCGTTTCAGCCCTACAAGTTTAATGCACCAAAAATGTGAACCTTGATCTTGGCTCTCAAGTGTGAAAAGACCCTTTGTTGCCGCACTCACAGCTCTTGGTATAACATGGTTTATAATTTTGAACAGTCATTCTTGCCCATCATTACTTCTGAGAGACTCTGCCTCTCTAGAAAGCTCATTTTACACCCAGTGCCCCAACCTTTTTGAAAATTTTTTTTTTTTTTCAATGTTCAGCTGTCATTGGGATTTCAGATGCTTCCTCACTGTTTACACAGGATAAAATTTCCTGATTTGGTGAATCTGCCTGCAGAACTGTCAACGGCTCACAGGAGCTTTAAAACACTACTGAGTTACAACTGAATAAAACACAATTTACTGACATTTCAAAATAGCACTAGCCATTTTATTTTTCCTGATAGAACTGTTGATTAGTGTTGCACCTTGCATTTAATGCGGGGGCGGCCATGTTTGTTTACATTTGATTTCAAATTGGTAACCAAGGAAAAGGGGGAATTCCTAAATGGAATTAGACGCATTGTGACATCATCAAAGCAAATGGCTTGGATGTGTCTCTCTTAGAAGGCTATATATACTAGGCAAACCTCAAACACTGCAGACTTTCAGAGCAGATCAGCGATCATTGATCAGCAAGAAGTCTTCGAACTTTTTGATTTCGAGGTTGATTTACCGAGCAGATCAGAGATTATCGCTCAGCGAGAAGTTTTCAAAGTTTTTGATATCAAGGCTATTTCAAACAAAGAAAATGTCCGAAAACACCGCGACTAGTTCAGTTAGCTGGGGGGATGTAATGGACAGGGAATTTGAAAACACCGAGAAAAGTTTGATTAGCTGGGGGGATTTAATGGACATGGAAGGTGAAAGCACCGAGTCTATAGAGATTGAGGATAAAAAAATGGTCGATAAAATGCTTGAGACAAGCAGCAATCGGATCCAGGCTGAGGAAGTCACAACTGAGGAGCGAAAAAATGCTCCCCAAGAAAGTGAGGAAGGAGGTCCCAGGCAGTACCAAAATCACTACCGGGGACCCCCTCCTCCACGCTACCCTTATCATGGACCCCCACGACCACCATATCCCAACCGTGGACCCCCTCCCCCACCGAATAACAGACCCTCATATCGGCCGTACAGAGGTCCCCCTGGTCCACCACACCATGGACCCCCTCATCAACAATACGGACCCCCTCGCCCACCATTGCAGGGCCATGATCGCCCTCCTTGGATGCGGGACATTGAGAGTCTAAAGAGTAAGCTCAGAGACCGGACCGGCAAACTCAAAGAGGTGTCCCTTGAGCTAAAAGATGTGTCCTCCAAGCTGGAAGAGGAGAAAGAATCAAAAGCCAAATTAGAGACCGAGAATAACAAAAAAGACAAAAAGATTAATGATCTCCTTGAGGCGGTGAAGGTAGAGAATAACAGGAGGATGGAGAGTGAAAAACAGATCAGGATGCTGAAGGAACAGCTAAAGCACCTGAATCCATCCTTCACTGAGGTGAACTTTGGCCTTTATCCATATAAGACCAAAGAGGAGCTCATCGGGGTCATTGAAGCTCAGAATAAAAAGCTCCAGGACAAAGCCTCAGGGGTTTCACACCAAGAGAAGACCCTGAGAGCTCAGATAGAAGTCTTGGAACAGGAGACCAAAACCCTGAGAGCTCGGAATGAGGTCCTGGAGCAGAGGAACAAGACCTTGCCAGAAAAGGCCTCCAAAAAAGAAGCCATGCAGCTAAAAGCTTTAAAGGATCAACTGGAGTTACAGCGTGATCAAATAATGGCTCAGGAAAAGGCCCAACAGGACAAGGACAGGGAGATAGAAGACCTCAGAATACAGCTGGAGAATTCATGCCCAGCCTCCAAAGCACCGGAGCAGGAATCAGCCGATCCTGGGAAAATACAAGAGCTCATGGATCTTGTGTCTTCTCAGAATGATCGATTGAAGGATGAAGTGTCGAGGTCTGACTCCCTGCAGAGAGAGGCTCAGGAGGTCCCACAGAGGCTGTTGGCTGAGATAGACTCTCTCAAGAAGGATATATTGGTCCTCCAGAAAGAAGCCTCTAGAAAGGACACTGATACCTCCCTGCAGATAGAGTCCTTGACCAATCAGCTGCAGGTACAGACCAGCTACGTCCGTGACCTGGAATTCAAACTGCAGACTGAGGAAGGCAACATGCAGCTAAAAGCTTTAAAGGGTCAACTGGAGGTACAGCGTGATCAAATGAAGGCACAAGAGAAGGCCCAACAGGATAAGGACAGGGAGATAGAAGACCTCAGAATGCAGCTGGAGAATTCATGCCGAGGCTACAGAGCACCAGAGCAGGAATCAGTTGATCCTGGGAAAATACAAGAGCTCATGGATCTTGTGTCTTCTCAGAATGATCGATTGAAGGATGAAGTGTCGAGGTCTGGCTCTCTGCAGAGAGAGGCTCAGGAGGTCCGACAGAGGCTGTCGGCTGAGATAGACTCTCTCAAGAAGGACATATGGGTCCTCCAGAGAGAAGCCTCTAGAAAGGACACTGATACCACCCTGCAGATAGAGTCCTTGACCAATCAGCTGCAGGAACAGACCAGCTACGTCCGTGACCTGGAATTCAAACTGCAGGCTGAGCAAGGCAACATCCAGGTCCTGCAGAGAGACACTGAGCACGGGAGAGACCTCATAGCATCTAAGACCAGTCAACTGCAGGCTGAAACGTTGAGGGCTGACACTCTGAAAAACCAACTACAGGGTGTCAGGCTTCAGCTATCAGAGGCGGAGGACAGGATCCAGATGCTGGAACAGAAAATGAACGAGGAGGCCTCCAGCAGAGACGCGGTCAATGAGCGGCTGGAGAGCCTGGAGGATGAGCTGGAGGAGAAGACACACTGTTGCATTGCCCTGCTGAGAGAGGTGCCCGGGTTACTAAGAGAGGTGGGAGAAAACGTGTCATTATGGAGGGAGTTCAAAAAGGCCCTCACTCCATCATGCTGGCGCCAGTACAAGTTGGACAAGATAATGGAAAACCTCCGGAGACTGGCCACACTCTGCCCTCCCCCTCCTCCAGATTCAGAGAGGCCGTAACAGGCCTGGGCAGCACAGTGGATCAAAGAAAGTCCTGGTGGATAGGAGGTAGCTTTCTGTCTGTCAGGGCGGCACATGGTCCTGGTGGATAGGAGGTAGCTTTCTGTCTGTCAGGGCAGTACATGGTCCTGGTGGATAGGAGGTAGCTTTCGGTCTGTCAGGGCGGCACATGGTCCTGGTGGATAGGAGGTAGCTTTCGGTCTGTCAGGGCGGCGCATGGTCCTGGTGGATAGGAGGTAGCTTTCGGTCTGTCAGGGCGGTGCATGGTCCTGGTGGATAGGAGGTAGCTTTCTGTCTGTCAGGGTGGTGCATGGTCCTGGTGGATAGGAGGTAGCTTTCTGTCTGTCAGGGCGGCACATGGTCCACTGTATCTGTGAAAGGTTTTCTCCAGGAGTTCCTGTTACCCTATAAAAAAAATAAATAAAAAATAGAAAAAAAAAAAATTATTGCAGTTTGAATAAAAGTGTTTACCTAAAGTGAATAAGTTCTTAGAATAGACTTTCTGTACTGTATTGACAACTGTAGAGTGTAAAGTGTCCATATATACTGTGATTTTCATTGATGCAAGGTCCACCTTACATCATACAAAAGGTTTTTACTAATTACTTAGATGAGGACAGTGGCCCATGATGTCCATATTACAAACAAACATGCTGTCAGAAGGGGCCCCCATAGGGCGGTCTTCTACTGTCATTGCAATAGTTGCACATTTTAATTCACTGCTGTTGTTTAAAGTTTGTCAGCACTCAGTTGCCCCTTACTTGCCAGCTAGGGGCCCCGAACAAATATCTGCCTTGGCTAGAGCTCAAATGTGTGGTTCAAGGAGAAAAATTCCCTTCAGTTGATTAATTTAAATACCCTTCTTTAATTCTGAAAGAAATTAAGGAACTGGGGGTAGATTGACAGTTATGACATAAACTTAAATATGGCAAAGACGCCTTTTATGAAAAGCAGAGTGGTAACTAGTGTTGTACTCAAGACCACACTATCTGAGACCAAGACTTGCCTGAGACCAGATAAGACCAAGACTTCTGGAGCTCAAGACCAAGTCAAAACTGAGACAGAGACAAACATAGAAAAGACCAAAACCATAAAAATCCATTTTTAAAAAACAATTAAAAAATTAGGCAATCATTATCTCTTTAATTTTAGTGTTCTTTTAAATAAATTTGACAAATAAAACAAGGTGTCTGCAACCCTGTCAAATCACAACATGCAAAAATCTCAAATCTAAACAAATCTCTTCCACTAACTTCCAGTAAAAAAAATGTGATTAATTCCCTTTTTGATATCAACAATTCAATTTTGACATGTTAAAAAGAAAATTTTAGATATCTGTAATATAATTAATGTAATTACAGATATCTGAAATGCAATTCCAGATATCTGTAATTACATTCTTACATGTAACAATTCCAGGTCAAGATGTCAATAATGTAATTTCCACATGTAAGAATTGCATTTTAGATATCTAGAATTAATTTATGATATCTGTAATCTTAGAACAATTGTAGATATCATAAATATACTATATCACTAGTAAGAATAGAATTGTTGATATCAAGAATTAACATTTTTACTAGTGAGAATTGAGTTGTAGATATCATTAATTAGAATTGCGACATGTCAAAATGTCATTATGGATATGTCAACTCTGAATTACAACATGTAAAAATTGAATTACAGATATCTGTAATTCAATTTGAATAGAAGTCAATGGCACAATTTTACATGTTGTAATTAAGTTACAGATATCTACAATGAGCATTTCCACTAGTGAAAAATGAATTGTAGATATCTTTCATTAATTAGTGATATCTACAACTGCTATTACCGCTAATACTTAAACGTTAAAACGGCTTGCCATACTGTACTGTACTGTAGCTGGAGCGATTAAAGTAAAGGGACACAATCATTTTAACATCTTCTACTTTATACATGTGTGTAATATTTGACATTATAGCAACAATAAAGCTCCATCATTCACACAGTGGTCTGATGATGTCTGAAAGTTGAACCTTTAGATTACAGGAAATGATCCATTTTTTCAACGCGTCTTCATGTTTAATTTGAGCACATTTTTGTTTGTGAGTTCATCAGCCATAAAAATATGACCTTTTAAGACCATCCACTCACATGAAGAACACATTTTAAGGGATAAAGCTGCTTCTGTGACCTGTTGAATTGAATTGAATTCTGACTACAAGATAATGAGCTTTGACCTATTTAGTCTCAGTCAATGTCTGTGGCAATAGCATGTTTCTATTTAATTGGTGTCAATTTATTATCAATATACAGTCGCTAGAAAAAGTATGTGAACCCTTTGAGATTTCTTGGATTTCTGCATAAATTGGTCATCAAATTTGTTCTGATCTTCATCAAAGTCACAACAATAGACAAACACAGTCTGCTTAAACTAATACTGCACAAAAAATGATATGTTTTCATGTTTTTATTGAACAAAACATGTTCATTAACCTCAACCAAACGTTTCCTGTAGTTGCAGATCAAACCTGCACAACGGTCAGGAGGAATTTTGGACCATTCCTCTTTACAAAACTGTTTCAGTTCAGCAATATTCTTGGGATGTCTGATGTGAATCGCTCTCTTGAGGTCATGCCACAGCATCTCAATCGGGTTGAGGTCAGGACTCTGACTGGGCCACTCCAGAAGGTGTATTTTCTTCTGTTGAAGCCATTCTGTTGTTGATTTACTTCTATGCGTTGGGTCGTTGTTAGAATTATTAATCTAAAAGTTCAAAATATTATATAAGAAGTCAAAATTATGAGATGAAATGCCCAAAGTAGGAAAGAAAAAGTCAGAATTCTAAGTTTGAGTCCTAGTTGTGAGATGCAAAATTGAAAATGTGAAATTAAAACACAAATTAATTTTTTTCACCATATTCCTGACTTTTTTCCTAATTATTTTTACTCCTTATTTTTCCAGACTTTATGACTTAACAAGAATATCTTAAATCATCGAGGATAAGTTTACATTTTTATATTTCTGCATTCTGCAGACCTTAGACTGATGGGCCATAACAGAAATATTATATAATCTTGCGGGCCACATTTAACTGTTCGGCGGGCCGGATTTGGCCCCTGGGCCTTGAGTTTGACACTCCTGATCTATTACCTATATCTATTCATGGTTCATAAGTGCCCCACACCCAGTCAGCACTTTGAGATGTTTCTGTTGTTTTCAGAACCCTAAGCCCAACTCAGAGGAGATAACCCTGATCTCAGAGCAGCTGTCCATGGAGAAGGAGGTGGTCCGGGTTTGGTTCTGTAACCGGCGTCAGAAGGAGAAGAGGATCTACTGCCCGGTGTCTAGTTTATCGGTGAAGTCACACAGCTATATCTCCAGAATGGTTAGATGTCTAAAAGATCAAACTCTTTCACGTAAATACAAACAGGATTGTGTTGTTTTGTAGTGATGCAGCTGCGTTGGTTGGATTATTTCTAAACTTTACTGAGCCAGATTGGCCTTTTCATGAACTCTTTGGTTTGTAAAACAAGTTAATCGCACGTAGAAGGGAGAAGATGCTCTAACTGTGCACAAAATTAAGAAAGAGGATACCATCCCTTTAAGAAACAGACACGAAATCAAAGTTGAGCAAAAATTTAAAAACACTACTGAAGTAAGGATCACTCTAATATTTGAATCATGGCAGCAGATTGAAAAAAACAGACTCTGAAGCATCAAGCCACCCTCAGGCTTATAAAATAAATAACTGATAATTTAATTAATCATTGAATATGAAAGAGATTTTCCTTTTGGCATTTATTGACTTATCATTTTTTTGTCAAACACATGGTCATTAGATCACACTACTTCTAAAAAATAGTAGCAGTCATATTTTGTACTGTTTAACTTGTAAATATTTGATTTAAAAGCAAATCTGGTTTGCATATCTAATCTTAAGTTTCTCCTTTTTTTCAGGCTTCAGCAGCCAGATCATACAGCCCTCTGGCTTCAGGCGGAGGCAAGTACTGTTTTCTTTAAGTCTTTTAAGGAGAAGCCTCTTACTGTTATGATCTGCTCCACTGTGTAATGACACAAAACTATGAGAGGGCTATTCAGTAAGTTTGGAATGGGGGCCACTTCCTGAAGAAGCATCCATAAGAAGGGCCTGAGAGACACTGCATGATGCTGTGAACAAGGATCACCACCGTCCTAATTTTTGGGGAAAAAGTCATTGCCACCTAAACTTAATAACTGGTAGGGGTGTAACGGTACAGAAAAATTTCGGTTCGGTTACGGTTCGTTACGTTTTCGGTACGGTGGTTGAAGCGGATAAGTAAAATTTAATTTGAATTTTTTTAATTAAACTGTATTAAAATAAATAGGCTGAATAAATTACATTTAAATTATAAATAATGCTGCAACCTCCTTCCAAAAGTTCTTCAATGATTAAAAATATTAATTAATAAATACATTTTTCTACTAACTAGGCTATTTTCATTGATATGTTGACATATTTATACCCATTCTTTAAACACTAAAATTTCCCACCTAACATGAATGCATCATCACACAACCGCAAGCTAGCTTATTAAGTATGCAAATTAGCTTCTTTTTTGCCGATTTCAACAGCAGTGGGACCTACGACAAAGTTTGGAAGAACTTTTCACAGCCCATCTTGGAGGATAAAGAGGTTAAAGCCGTGTGAAATCTGAGGATAACTTTACCTATGACACAGCTGCAGCTGCATTGCTATATGGCTGAGTTAAATGACGCCGGCGGCTCTTCTAACTCCACATCCGCGACATTACTCTTCTTCGTTTGTTTTTGTAACTGCTCCTTCTTCTGTAGTGACGGTTGCTGGCAGCTTTTAGGCTCATTGCCGCCACCTGGATTGAAGTGAGAACTCGACTATTTTTAAAACTCACTAATTCTATTACTGCGTGCACCGAACCGTGACGGCCGTTGGGACAGATACAAATACCGTTACACCCCTAAATTAACTGGTTGTTCCACCTTTGGTGGCAGCAACCGCAAGCAAGCATTTGTGTTAACTGTCAATGAGTCTTTCACATCACTGTGGAGGAATTTTGTCCCATTCTTCTTTGCAGGGGGGGGGGGGGGGGGGTTGTCTATTTTACATCTAACTACTTCAGAATAGCTTCCCTCAGTGCAGACCCACAACACAAGTTATGAGACTGAGATGCACTGCCCTGGTCAAGTTTCTTGAATCAAGAAGTCTTTAAAAAATTTCATTGCAAGCTGTTTATTTACCAATCTTTGTTTCAGAGTTTTCTTTAAATGTTTGTTTTTATATGATGGCCTTCAGGATGGTCATGATTACTGAGGAAGGTTTTGATCTGTGTCTTGCAGTTTCATCGAATTCATCCCCAAACAGTGTAAGCCGTGAAGCGTCTCCCAACAGCCTGGCTGCAGCCTCAGTCTCTTTAACATCACAGGTTAATCCAGCTTCATACAGCTCAACAGGGTAAGAAACACTGAGATACACAAACAAAGAAGCTTCTTTTAGTCAAACACAGCATAAATTAATCCTAAAATGTAATCACAAAGAGCAGATAATGTTTTGTTTACAACATAATACAACTGATAAAGGAATAGTATTATATTTTTTAAAAGGTATTATACTCTGGCTTGTGTTACCACAGAGGCAGAGCTTGGCTTAAAGCGGTCAAGGACTCAACAATGTAAAGTGCTAGATATTTTTCTATTTACAAGGGGAGCCTGAAATTCACAGGGCAGAATTTTTTTTTTTTTTTTTTTTTTTTTTGACAGATTCAGTGTGGACAGTGAATGAGCGATGCTGTGCAATGTGACACCAAGTTTGACACTGGCATGCAGTTAGGGCATGATCTAACATCATGAAGTACATTAACTACCAGGGTCAAAGCTAGGAGTGTTAAATATCTGGGGCTGAGGCGTAACTTAGGAGGACCGGGGGCATGCTTTCCAAGCTTTTTTTGGCAGTTATGATTTTCACACTATTATAAGTACAACTTTATTCAATATGCCAATAAACGTAATCTATTTTTAAAATATATTTTTTTGAATAAAGAATGAGATCGTGGATACAAGCCACGACACAAGAAATGAGTTTCCTCTGCAGGGTGGCTGGGCTCAGCCTTAGAGATAGGGCGAGGAGTTCAGACATCCGGAGGGAACTAGGAGTAGAGCCGCTGCTTCTTCACATCAAAAGGAGCCAGTTGAGGTGGTTCAGGCATCTGATCAGGATGCCTCCTGGTTGCCTCCCTTTGGGGTTTTCCGGGCATGTCCAGCTGGGAGGAGACCCCGGTGAAGACTCAGAATGCGCTGGAGGGATTATATATCCTGTCTGGTCTGGGAACGCCTCAGTATCCTCCAGGAGGAGTTGGAAGGTGGCGCTTGGGAGAGGGATGTCTGGTTTGACTTGCATCCTGACTCTGCCCCGGATAAGCGGAAGAAGATGGATGGATGGATAAGAACGTCATAGAACTTTTAGGTTAAGTTTACATGCAGTAGTAGATTTTGGCTGTAAATTAAATCTACCCACAGGTAAAAGTAAAGTAGCCTAAACATGAAATTGATACAAATAAAACATCCTTCAGAGCCAAAATCATTTAAGTTTGTAATTTTTCTCAGTGTCCTCAGCATTTAAAAAAAGATGTTGAATATTGATATTTTTTTATTTCTGCCTCCTAAAAGAGTCAGAAACTGTCTGATGTTTGTCATTTTAAGTTACATGATATGGATAGGGCAGGAATTTCCTATAATTCACTGAAAAAAAGAAATATATATATATAAAAGTGCAGAAAATATTAAGATTAAATAAAGTATGTGTATAAGCTCTGGAGATCAATTTACACTTTTGAGATGGTTTAATATTTAACACTCTAGGATGAATTTTAAGTCTCAGTGCAGAATTAATAAAACAGTGCTTGATTAGACAATTAATTCTGATAAGTCCTTTCTAACAAATTAGCAAATATCACCTTTACTACCGAAAATGATAGGTATCTACAGAAGAAAGTATCAAAAATTAAAGCTCAGTAAGTTTTCTCTGTTGAGGGTGTCGCATCATCAGATCGTGAAATCTCAGTCACTCTTTAAGAAAAAAAAATGTGTATGGCCTACTTGCTTATCTTGATGATGAGAAAGACAAACTCAAAGCCAGGAAACACTCCTTGATGAAGATCAGCAAACCTATTGCAAGCTCAAACCATCCATTTCCACAGGCTGGAAGTCACTAACTCAGTGATGACTTCACTCATGGTGCAACTGACTCTCTGTAGAGTTGGACCAACAGTGATGGATCAGCCCTGATGTATAACTCCAACACTGAAGACCATTTATCCCAGAATGGATGCAAATGACACTCTGGGAGTTAAATTCAACCCTGGAATGTTTAACCCTGAGATTTCAACAGTCCAGTTTTTGCTTAGCCGCAACCTTGCTCTGCCTATGTAATTATTATATAACAATAACTAAATCCTACCCAGTACCAAGTGTAAACAAGTCCTCTGAAACCTCTACTAAACACATTTACTCGATCAGTTCCAGGTACTGAGGCCTAACACATGACTAATTCTCTCTCTCTCTCTCTTCTGTCAGGCCGTGGTACCGCACATGGAACAGTCCCACCTATCATCATTAAGAAACATGAACTGTATCATATGAAGATTTTTTTTTGAAGTTTGAGAAGGATGTTCACCTACATAAGATGTGATGGCGTAACATAATGTCCCTGTTATGAACAGGGTGATGACTACATGCTTTAAACCTTAGAAGGACTCATCAGCACACGGCTGTAAACACTGAAGCTCACACACGAAACCTACGAGCCCTGAGCTGTTTGGTTTGTGGTCATGTGAGTCTTTACTCTAAAGATGAAGAATAAGTAGGAAAAACAAACAGCAGATATCTTTAACACCATTGGGGAGGTTATAGCCTTCTGCTGTGCGTTCATAACCATGGAAACATGAATAATCTGTTGAAATACTGAAGGATTTAAGTCCATTATTTGTGCATCCAGCTGTTCTTTACACAAGGTTTTGCTGCACTACAGTCATTTTGCTGGTAATAGTCATTTTATGTTGTTATGCTCATGTTATAGTTTGTGTTGTTCAGAGTGATTTAAACTGCATACTGCTGGCCTGTCTAAATAATAAGCAGTAAAATCAGAGGTACTGTTATTGATTTGCTTTTTTTTTCAGAAAGTTTTTTGCTGTTTTGGCCATTATGCAAAAATATGGAGATATGAACCCAACAGACAGGGCCAGAAACAGGTTGTTTATTTAAAAAAAAAAATATCATGTTTGCTTTCTTTGGATCATTTGACAATCTTATAATACCTTCCTCCAGAAGAAGCATAATAAATTTGTTTTTTAGTGTTAAAGCCTCTCGCAATACATTTTTAAAGTGCCAATTCAGTCGTAAATGTTCTGTATGTACTACAGATTTGCAATCTAGTTTTCCAGATGTTTAAATAAAACGTGTGTGAAGGTTTTACCTCATTTCCCATGGGCAAATGGGCAACCTTAGAGCAAATTATTACAACTGTTCATGGGCGTAGCACGGGGGGGGGGGGGGGTGTCCGGGCCCATAGTAGGGAGTGGCTCTTGGGAAGTCTGCATTGAAAAGTGTGTTTTTATTAATTTTTTCTTATTCTAATTAGTGCCATTATTGACAGAAATTTGAGAGTGGAATAAAATGCTGAGGGGTCCTGCTCCTCCCTCAAAAAGCCCAAATGTTATTGTCCGGCACTGCAAAATAATGTACACCTGTAAATAAAGTAAATTGAATCTAACCATTGTAAAAAATATTGCTCATAAATCCAGAAATAATGGTTAAATATATATTTTAATGCATAGATATTTGTAACAATGCTAGCAAATTAAAGGGGGCCCTGTGTAATATTGTGAATGCAGACAGTGATTGCAGCTCTGAGTGCGTAACACTGTAATCTAATCTTATGTTTGGGGTTTTGTCTGATTTTTTAGTCTTGATTAATTGTAAAGACAGTGCTTCTTTTCTGTGCTCTGTAGCAATGATAGTTCACACCATGTGTCCCAAAAATGTCAGGAATAGAGTAGAGCAGGGATTTTCAAACTTTTTTTGCCCAAGGCGCACCTAAGGTTGAGCCAAAATCTCAAGGCACACCATATTTAAATTGATACAAAATAGACTTTTTAAATAATGTTACAGTCAAGGTGGCCTGTAAGGAGGGATAAAGGGGAGAGCTTTCTGGGGCCCAGCCAACTGGGGGATCATGGAGATGGAAAAAGTGGGCAAAGGGTCTAAAAAAATGGGTTAAAAGTGATGAAAAAAAACATGGCAAAATTAGGCAAAAAGTGGTAAAACAAAGTCAGAAAAGGGAAAAATTTGTTAAAAAAAAAAAAGTGGCCAAACAATGGGATGAAATTGGCAAAAACTTGTTGAAAGTGTCAAAATAGTAGCAAAAAAGGCTTACAAGTGGCCTAAAAGGGTTAAATGTTGGTCGGAATGGGTTAAAGTAATAAAAAATGGCAAAATTGGGCAAAAAGTTGTCATATCAAGGCAAAAATTGGCAAAAAGTTGGCATAAATGGGTTAAAAGTGTCAAAAAGGTGGCAAAATAGATCACAAGTGGCAGAAAATGGTTAACGTTGCTTAAAGGTGGTAAAAAGGGATTAAAAGTGATGGCAAAATTTGAAAAAAAAAATGGCCAAACAATAGCAAAATTGGGCAAAAAATGGCGAAAAGGTAGCAAAATGGGTTGAATATAGCAAAAAGTTCCAAAAAAGTGGCAAAAATGAGTCAAAAGTAGTAATAAGTGGCAAAAATTCTTAAAAGCAGCAAAGCAGTTTAAGTAGTTAAAAGAAGTGGCAAAAATAGGTAGAAAAATTGGTTCACTTTGTTAAAAATAGCATGAAGTAACAATTTCAACACCAATTTCAACCCAATAATAATTTGCCATGCTTTTCAGCTCTTTATGAGGTAACTGTTAGCCAGGATGCTAGCACCAATGCTACTGATCCAACACACACTGATATCATCAGTAAATCACAACGCCCATTCTCTGGAGTTTTTCAGAGGTCCAGCCAGATCTGTGGGCAGGCCTGGTTACAGTACTTGCCATAAGGTTGTAGTAACACTGTATGGTACAAATTCCCACGGCACACCTAGACTTGCCTTAAGGCACACTAGTGAGCCTTGCTACACCGTTTGAGAACCACTGTAATAGAGAGAAAGGTGTTATGACACCCTAAGCCAACATGTATCACTACAATTTATTTATTCAATTTTCCTATGAAAATTAGTAATTTCAAGATCTAATGAATCAACTAACGTATCCCATCACCAAAGTTGCAAAATTAAATGAATAAAAGCAGAAGTAATCTTCATTCGCGAATGTGGGCAATGGCAACGCTAAGCAGCTGAAAAACAGCTTTGTTATCTCAAGAACACAAAAATAAGGAGAGATACTAAATAAACAACTGAAGTCATTCACTATCAGAAAACATTCTTTATCTCAAGGGGACAAAATACACCAAGACTGTAAACAATGTGGGAATTAATCTTAATCATAGAAAAAGAAGAAATACATGAATGCATGTCTGCTTGGGGCTTCCTTAGTTTTCCACTTTTCACACATATGAGACCTGGGATTGAAAGTTTATCCAATCAGAAAATAATAACTGAACTAAAAATCATGCCAGAGCTTTCCTTTTCTCTAAGTGTGAGAAGAGCTGATGTTGGAAACTATCTGCTGGTGGTTTTGGCGACTTTTCCCCTTCAGTCTCATGACAGAAATATCAGGATAACCCTTTTTTGTTTTGTGACTTCAAAAATGTTTTGAATATTCATTGAATGATTTAAAATTCTGAATTTTAGCATCTGTATGAAACTTTAAAGGTGTAACAGTAGGTTTCTTTTAATATAAATGTTAAGTTTTTACTTCTGTAATTAAAGCTTAAATCAGTTTCATTTTCACTCTCAGGCAGTGGTACTCAACCTTATTTTACCAAAGAGCCACATTGTCTAAAAAAATACTTCAGCGAGAGCCAAAATACAAACCGGGAATGTAAGGTAGTTAAGAGATCAGTTAATCTGACGGTGAAATTATACTAAACTGTGAATTAATGGATAATTATGAGGCTAATGGGATACAAATATCTGTGTGTTATCATAAGAAACAATCTGTCACTGATAATGAGCATTTATTTATTTTATTTATAACTGACATCAGGCTAAAACCTTGTATCTCAATTTTTCATGATTTTAATTTGTTCTTACAAACCAGTGCTACTGGTCACCCTTTACATCTGCCAGTGGTTTTAACTTATTTTAAAGCAATAGCCTAACATATGTCAAAAGATATATTTTTTTCCTTCCCTGAAAAGTGGTCATTTTGGAGAAACCAGTTTTTGGCCCAACACCAGCATTATGTGACTTCCACCTGGCCTAAAGATTTTTTAAGACGTTACAATGTCTCAAACTGGGGCATTTACTGGAGTTCTGTGGCTTTATTGACAAAAAAGAGCCACCGTAGGTTGAGTATAACTGCTCTCAGGGAACCATTTCTCTTCACCTCTAACTCAAGGATTTTTTTTAACCATATCTACGAACACTTCACCCACCTTATTTCACACGAAATGTAAAATTTGGTGACAGTAGACTACAGTGATACTAGGTTCCTACATGTTTTTAAAAATTAAATTCGAGACTTTTTAAGACCTGATGAGCAAAATTAATATCACTTCTTGGACAGATAATGGTTTAAAAATGAAAGCATATGACACTTCTCAGTACACCATACCAGGGCGGAAATTTCTGGTTTTAATGAACTGTTTATGAAACGTCGAATTGTACAGGGTGAAGAAAGTTTTTGGTCATAAACACCCAAACTTGATTATTTCTGGAACTTTTAATGCCTCTATTCTATCAATATACCACATACTTATATTTATCATTAACCATTTCAGGAGGTGTACTAAACCTACTCTAAATAGTTTAACTATTAAAAAGAAAATAATGCTCGTTGTTGGTGAAGATCAGTTGAAATTACAGTGGTCAGAATGTATTTTTCAGTTGCTAACCTGGTAGCCCAGATGTTAGAAAAATAGACCAGTGGTTCACAACAGCACAGAGTTTATTTGATCACAGTGAGCTAGATAAAATGGGAGAGGGGTCAAAATGTCATCCCCAGGAAATTAAGAACATCCAACACTGAATTCCCTGAATTCTCGAGATCATTCCTGCATCAGTTTGTGGAGAAAGACATTTGAAATTGTAAAATGTTGGCTAGAATCTGAAGATTGGATAAGGACGTGTCTCAGTCAAAGTGCCTTGTAAAATATAAGACTTTTCACTGGGAAAAAACCCCCCATAAATTTTAAGAGTTTTTAAGCAACTGAAGACTTTTCAAGGATGTGCAGGAACCTTGGTAACGAAATGGTCATGTGGAGTGTTATTGTCCTGAATGGTTGAGCTTTGTGAGAGTGCAGCATCCAGGCAGACAGAAAAAGACAAAATTAAAGAAATTTACAGTATGTACACTTTAATGTTAAAAGAATAATAAAACAAACAAGTTAGAATGAGTATTCATAATCATAAAAAAGCTTTGTTTCTATAAAGGCATAATTCTCTGTTTTACAATAAGAAGAAGGCTTCAATCACCAGCTTAGTGCCTTAAATCTTCCACTGATGGCTTTGTTTCCGTCCAGATTGAATAAAAAGACATTATTAACTGTACAGTGAGGTTATTTGGGCGTTGTTCCCCTCATAAATGCATTGGTTTCCTGTTTGATTGTGTGGGAGTTTCAGATTTCTTTGAACCTGGAATTAAAAAATAAAAAGGAAGTTAGTTATGTTAAAAATTACTTTTAGACATTCAGTATATAATGCAATCAAACACAACATTAAACCCTGCCGATCATGACAGATATTCTGCGCTGTACATGGCTGCTGGGAAAATACTCTTAAATTCAAACACAAAAAAAGCTTGTCATCGTTGAGGAGACATGTAGAAAAAGTTAAAAAATGATAAGGCTAATATGACATGTCTATTTTTGTTGTGTTAAACTGTAAATGTTCAAATCAAAATAAAACTAGCATGTAAAGTCAACAAAAGAGTTATGGTTCTTTTACCCATGAAGGGAGGCCCCTGTCATTGATGAGACTCACCCTCTTGCTCGGGGAGCCCGTCCACACCAACCCTGAGCTTCTTTGTAAACAAGCCTGGACAAAAACTGGAAACAAATTCACAAAAATGTTTCACTTAATGCGCCATAACACAGTAAAGGAACATGACGGTGTCAAAATATTTCACTGATCCGAAACATGAAAGCCAAGACATGGTGCATTGCTTCAATGTACATAATTAAAGATGTTTTTCAGTAAAAGATAAAAATGTTTCTAACCAGGCAGGCCAAGAGGTCAGCAGAGATGAGCATGTAGAAGACGTTGTTCCAGCCAGTGGGAGAGATCACACCAGCTAATAGAGGACCTAAAGCAGCACCTGTAGACAGCAGAAAACATCAATACACAGGAGTGATGGCTGTGAAGTCCTCTTTATGAAAGACTCAAAGGTTTAAACCTTCAGCTTTTTTGACAAAATGTTGCATTCTCAGGCAAAAATGTCCCTTAAATGTTTATTTTCGTTTTAAACATAGACTAGTCTCAATGAACACTTGCTTAAAGGTCACCCTCTATGTTTAAAATGTCTTCAATGGTTATCTTTGTGTCATTCAGTTTTAAACATCCTTATTCTGAGTACTCAATTATAACTACAGTGTAAATTATCCTCCATATACCTAAATCATCCATCTATTTTCTATACCACTTATTCCATTCAGGGCTGTGGGGGGTTGGAGTTGATCCCAGCTGTGCAAGAAGTGGAGTAAACCCTGGCCTAGTCAGCACACTCACGGGCATTTTAGCATTACCAATGAACCTAGTAAGTATGTTTTTGGACTGTGGGAGGGGGCCAGAGTACCCAAGCATACACAGGGAGAACATGCTCCACAGAAAGACCCTGTCTGACTGGGATTCCAACCAGGAACCTTCTTGCAGCAGTAAAGCAACAGCACTACTCCATGCAACACCATGTTAATCCAAACTTTCATTACAAAAATAATTCAGCAAAGGACTCAGATATACTCTCCAGGATAATACTGATGATTTTTGTCAAATTCCCTATAACACTCTACATTTAGAAAGTTTCAATGTTTGAGCTGCTTTTATTTTCTTCTTATGATTTTGGGCAGTACAGAAGAAGCTGACACCAAGGAGGATGTATGCCAACTGTCTAACATCATTTTAACTTTGGTTTTAGTATTTACCAGATTCTCTGATTAAATGAACATTGCTATCATTTGGTTAAATGCTTAATTTTTAATTCTACTGCTTTTGTCTTTGTCACAATGTTTGTGTTAATTAATGTTTTTTTGTGTGTTTGGTTTACATGTTTGAAATAAAGATGTAAATCAATCAATCTGTTGTTTTGTCCATCCAGGGAGTGTAGTGTTGTGTATTTAGAGGAGGGTTTATTCAAATTTGTATATAACTAAAGTAAAACCTCCAGTCAAGGATCTCAGACCTCAGGCTTTTAGGCTTATACGTACCGATTGAACCGGTCCCGTCGATAATTGCCGTCACTGTTGCCAGTGCCCTGGAGTTTCCTCTCAGACTCTCATGTGTTCCCTGTTGCAACAAAAAATTTAAATAAGTACTGAATATACATTTTGTATTGATGTCCACTACATGACATTAGGAAAATAGAGATAATCTGTGAAACAGTAGGTTTCCCATGATGCCTTATGTCTCACCAGGTCAGCAGATACAGCAGTAGTGATAAGGGCGTATGGTCCATTCACAAGGCCTCCACACAACAGCAGCATACCTGCATATGAAAAAAGAGACTGTTAATAAAGACTAATGCATCTTTTTTACATAGAAAAAACTATTATATTTTCCCCACTCTATCAATTAGACAATTTTTGAATTTCTGACTACTTTTATTTAATTGTGTGCTTCTTAACAAGACTGGTCAGGCTTTCAGTTCATTTATATATATTAGAAACAGCATGGCTCAGAATAAACATCAATTCAAAGCTGGTACAGTTGTGAAGTAAGTAAAAAAACAAAGCTCATAAAAGAAGAGTACAGCTGTCCTACCAATTGTAGTACCGATGCTCCTTTGTCCAATGTGATTATAGAGGAAAAGCTGGAAAACAAATACAACAATCAGCACATGGAATCCACGAGGTAAAACAGAAACATTAAAGACGTGTTGACACTCACCATGGGGGCAGCAACAAGCAACATGACACAGCAGGTTGTTGCTCTCCCACCAGCATAGTCAGACACAAGACCCGCCATTATGCCTCCTGTAGAAATAGCACAATAATTTTTTTTTAATTTGGAAACCTCGGGTCAAGATAAAGTGGTATCCTTCCACGTCTATGAGATCAATGATGAGCAATCAAGCCTGGGTGGAAGTGATCAGATGATAATCTGTCAGCATTTGACACAGATGAGAAAAGTCTGTCTGAGTTTCAGGGATTAAATGCTTTGTTTGAATGTGGCGGGGATGTAAACTATGAGGATTTAGACTAAATACATTTAGTTTGCTTAAAGTCAAATATATCAATTGTCTAATTATGTTTGTTCCAAATTTTTTAATTATCATCAGTTTTGCTTGAATGTACTATTGAACAACTCAGTGGTGCATTAATGCCTTTTTTGCTTTGAACATTTAGTAAGCTACATTTCTAATTCTTCAGTCATCAACATGTCAGAAAAAGACAAGCTGCTGATAGAAAAGTAATCCAGAACAAAACTTACCCACAATACCTCCAGCATCAAACAGTGTTGACATGTCTCCTGCTTCTTTTGCCTCAAAATGTGCTAAAAATGAAAAACAAAACCCACATAAACTAAAAAAAATGTACATCATTGTTGTGGTCTACTAAATTACATAAATGATATTCTCTTCTTATTAAGAAGTAAAGCCTCTGTGTAAATACTCACCAACATTTGAGATGTAGAGAGGAAGCCAGTACAAGAAGGTGTAGCTGACCAATTTAGCAAAAAGCAGACAGAGAGAGAACTCCACCACTCCCTGAGTAAAACACAAAAAAAGCTATGAAAAACAACAAAGGAACCTTTTTGATTGTGTTTTCTTTATTATCATCCAGGGCCAGCAATAAATGTTTAATCAGAGACCAAACCACTAGTTTCTTCTAAGTTCAAGTAATCCAGTAAACTTTAGTCCCAATTGTTTTATTGTATGACTTCATTGGCACAAAATCTAATATTTTGTTTTGTAACCCTGATGTCAACTCCTTATAGCATATCAATGTAAGAATATTCAAACAATTACCTAAATTATGAACATCACTGTAAAAAAGTTTTCAATTTATCACAGTCCCTTGCTGTACTCCGGCTCTTACCCACCCATCTTTAATGAAAGTAATCGCAATCAATCCTGCTCCAAAGTTTTCATTAACATAAACTGGAGATTGAATCTGGATAAAACCACAGATTGGATCACCTGATCTTACTCTAAAGCATAATCCTGTTTCTAATAGCTTTAATCAGATCACATTACTTCTGAACAACTGAGCCAACATGATGGTGTTTAATTCTTGACATGACCACCAGAGGGAGTCAAAGTACAGAAGCTTAATTTATAATAATATTGAAGTACAATTCAAACTATAAAACTGAGCATGTTCAAACCAGATCAAGCTAAAATCACATGTATATAAATGTTTTACACTCACAGGTATACTGAGAGCTCCACAGAAGCTGATGGCCTCACTGTGGTCCTCCACAATCTGGGGAATCTCAGTGGTGATGGCTCCGTTACCATTACTTGTTCTGTCGACATGTGAGGCAGTGTTAAGGAGAGGTTCCGTCTCACCGTTTTCCTGTTCAGACTAACAAATACAAACATACAAATAAGTTCAAGCAATTTTGTCATGCACAGACGTGAAAGATGAATTGTTTCTGTGTTAACCCACATGGTGCTGAGGAGGGGTGCAGTTTACGTCTTCAGGTTCTGGATAGGAGAGGAAAATACGAAACTTAAAAATATGCATCAACAATAACTGAGGACTTAAGAAAGCAATGTGTTAAAACAGCATGTAAAAAAAGAACACAATCTGCAGCTTTCAGTCCAAAAATCTCTCACATGCTACTCATACATAAAATAGATAATTTAATTCAGGGGTAAAAAAAAAAAGAGACTGGATTACAAACTGATCAGAGACTAAAAGTACACAGCTTTGTTAAATTTGTGTTTGGATGGAAACTCACTCTCAACCAGGAAGAAGAAGCACAGGATCCCTGTGGAGGCGATGATGAGTCCAGGGACGATGAAGGACATTCCCCACGCCGAGGAGACGAAGGCTCCGGCGATGAGAGAACCCAAGATGTTTCCCACTGAGGTGTGGGAGTTCCACACACCCATGATGAACCCACGCCTGATAATGGAAAACAACAGGGTGTGAAGGGAAATGGCCTCAGATTCCCTGGTTTCAGTCATTTTAAAGGAACATTTCAAGCTTTTATTACAGTATTAATAGACCTCGGTTGCTGAGACATTCATACCAATAAAAGTCACATATCTGTGAAATGCGGAGCTAGGGCAAGACATGATTGGACAGATCAGCATGAAGAAGAGGAAAGGGTTCACTGGTTTGGGTCAGTATTGGCTCAGAAGCTTCAGTCCTAAAGGTAGCAGCCCTGGGTTCAAACCTGACCTTCAAGCCTTTATTGCATGCATGCATGCTATACCCTCAGTCAGTAGGTGACCACACCCCCATGTAAATTCATAATGACAAAAATCAGCCAAGTCAGGTCAGGTTAGTCTGTTATCAGGCAAGCACATAGGGTTTTGCCTGATCTTTTTCACAACCCCCACTCTGGGTATAAACTTTTTTGTCTAGTACACTATTCAGAGTCCCTAAATGTAAACAACACTGGTTCAAAAACTCATGTTGTTGCAGTAATTACAGGGTGTGATTTGGTTTCTTCTTTTTTACCTTTTTATATTCTATCTTTCTAAAATGGTATTTCTTTTTTGTTTTTACTATTTAGGTGAAAATCATGTGTAGCGTGGGAATGGGAAATATATGTCAGTGGCATTTTTCATTAATATGTGCTTCTTAATAGTACATGGTACTCTGTGTGCATGCACATTTTTGTTTCTAATTTATCATTAATATGTTATAATGTGGAAGCTAAAAGCATGCAGCACTTGGAGTCAAGACAAATCTCCAGAAAAGCACAATAGAGTATATATCATGCCCTACTGTATCGTGTCAAATTTACTGGTCTATCCTTTCTGTTTTGAACTCCATCCACTTTTCTTTATGGGAAAAAGACAGATGGAAAGGTAAACTTTAATCTTAATAAAGTTTGAAGAGTGTACTAATGAGCACAACCAAACATGACAACCTTATTGCAGACTGCCACCTGTAACTGTCTGAACCCATAAACTGCATAAAACAAGAACCAATGAACAAAGATTTGGGGCTTGAATTTGATTACTTTTTGTTTTGTGGTTTTGTTCTGATGATCTCCTTATAAACACAGATTTACAGTAACTGGCGTTTACAGGGCATGTCAAAACATGACTCCCTGGGTGACCTGAAGTGACGGTGTTGCCTTTTTTCAATTGTGTATGTAAACAATACTGCAATTAAAAAGACACTGAAAGGGGAGGAACTGCTGCAAAAGGGTGAGGTGATTGTTTCTTTTACCAGACCTAGTGTTCACTTTCCATTTGTCAGAGTGATGTGCAGTAATTGGACTTTAAACATTAAGCTTCAATAAAGGGGAAGTTTAGATTTACATTTGGTTTTCACACTTGTAGTGAGGCACAAATCAAAGCCCGGTGACTGTTTTGTCAAAACATGACTAATGTGCATGCCTGTGACTCAAATAGCTACAAAAAAACACATCCGGTACTGCAAAGTCAGCAGAAATCTGCCCCAAAGCATATCTTGCAGTACTCACTTCCCCTTTCCAAACCAGTTGCCGACACAAGCCACCACTGCTGGCCAGCCGGTCGTCTGCATGAGCCCGTTCATAACCTGCAGGATGGGGGAAAGAGAGGGAGAAAGCAGCCTGAGTTAACTGGGTGCATGAAAGCCTCTTAATTCTGTTGCAACCAAACAAACAGCTACCAATAAAGGAGAGGGGACCAGTGAGCAGTGATTCTTCACATACCACACCTAACTTAAATAAGCCCAGACTCACTCCTGCAGTCATATGATGCAGCTGTGAGTCATCATGTGATGTGTGTGAGAAAAGCCTGAGTAAGCCACTGTGAGATCTCTACATTTTAAAGCAATAGTGAGATTAATAAGGTCTGTACTGACCCAGAAAGCTCACAGTGATCACACCTGTAATAGGGTAAAGGGGTTAATCAGCACAATAAATCTGAGTTTGCTTGAGAGACACATACAGGCACTTCTGTTTTATACTTGTCACTGTTTGTATTATAGTTTAACTCGAGTAGTTGGTAATTTGATTACAGGCCAAGCAGAGGTCTTATGACAATAGGAAGCTCTACTGACAGACAAACTTCTAATTAAGAATTTTCAGATTTTGATTGCAAGCATAGAAGAAAAAATGCACAAAACAAAACAGAAGAGGGTCTGAAAGCTTTGTATGGGTCTTGAGGTGTCAAGCTACAATCCAAATGGAGTTTAAGTTAGAAATAACAATGTGAATTGGGAGAAGGTGCATTTAAAACTGTATTGCATGTCTGGCCTTCAGCAATTTAATCATTATCATGAAGACATGCCTGTGCAGGTACAAGGTTTTACTGCTGTTATTGTTATTTTAGAGTGCAATATTTGTTTGTTTTTATGATTCTTTTAATCACAAATGCACCAACAACTACACTGAAGGTTCTTTTTGGCTAAAAGTGCCCAGACATTTCAGCTCCAGGATCTTACTTATGATAAGATTCCAGACAAATGCTAAGAATGTACTAAATTTTTATTCTAAAATCACAGCAGCAGTACAGCTTTATTGTCCAGGGTGTTTTTATTACTGATCCAAAAGAAAAATAACTGAAGTGAAACAAAAAAATCCCCTGGAAAAACCATTGTGTAAGGTTCAATGACACTAGGACCAGCTTTCATTTCCTTTGCAGCTGAGCATCCACTGAAACTTGGTTAATCTTGCTGGTTTGGTTTTGACTCAGCAGTGAGCAGCCAATTTGATTTATGTGCTTCCCAAAAAATATATAAATGGTAATAAAACAAAGTCAAAACATAAATTAAAGGCTGCCATCACACCCAAACAACACAAACCCATACGCCTCTGAAGATACAAACTGCATTGCTGTGTTTTGTCTTTACCTGGATGAAGGCGTAGTATCCTAATGAATGGATGTTCAAGTAGAAGCCGAGGCCAAACAGACAAGTAAACAATCCACTCAACAGCATACCAGCACTCAGGTAGTACCGCAGAGGCAGGCGTTCACCAAAGATCCCACTGAAAACACAAAATATAATGACTCAGTGAAGCACATTTGCATCAAAATAAAGAAAAATCTACCAGCAACAGATGCATACATACCTGATAAACATGCCGATGGCGTAGGCGACCAGGAACGAATTATCCAGGACCCCAAACAGGGTCTGATAGTTGTCCTGGTCTGCAGAAAACATACATAGAAAGAATTAGTCTTCAACCATCCAATTTTTTGTTGAAATGCATGACTGGGCCCTCAAAGTGAAAGTTAAATCTAGGATCTCCATCACAATGGACAACCTATGCTTTTACTAAAGTTCTTCTGAACTGTACCTTAACAAGACATCGAAGCGCACTAAATGTGAGGATTATAGCTCTCTTACCAAGGACTGAATAGACTAAATGGTAAAAGAACTGTAGTTACATAGCACTTTTCTAGTCATCTGACCACTGAAGTGCCTTCATTCTCATGTCACATTCACCCATTCAGACACTGATGGCGGGGATGCAAATTAAAGAACCAATCAACTAATCCCATTCGAACACTAATGGCTGAGCCATCGAAAGCAATTTGGAGTTCAGTGTGTTGCCCAGTGATACTTTGACATGTGAACTGCAGGAGATTGGATCAAACTGCTACCTTGTATTATTTTCTGGACATGCAGTACAGTACTGGGTAGGAGTTGAGCCTGAAATACTTGCCTCATGGACAAAAGCCAGGGTCTCCTTTATTATAAACCTTCAAATTTAGAGATGGCGGACTGAACTACTAAGCCAAAGCTGCACACTGACTGAGAAATTGTGCCAAAATGCATACAACAACTTGAGTGCATACAGTGACACATTGGCGTAGTGGAGGATAAACACAGGCATATGGAGTAGGCTCACTCATTTTTCAGTCTTTATAGAGTAGACCCACATCTCAAGGATAGTAAAAGCAACAAGAAAGCAATAGCAGTGCACAAGTACACTACATCACCTCTAACGCTTCTGAGGAATAAGGAATAGTAAACTCAAAATACGTAAACGTGTTTTCTCGGCTGATAGATTTTGGGCCACTGGTGATGGTAAAATCAGACCTTTTGCTGTTCATTTCATCAGGATCCTTACAACTGGACACACTGGAAGTTAAGTGACAATATGCAAATACTAAAGCCTCAAATTCAAGTGACCATAACATAATAGTTGGTCTTACATGTATTTGTTTATAACACAGGGCAATTGTACATGGCAGGTGGGCCACTTGAGAATGTGGGCGGTATACCCATTTCTGCTAACCTGGCACGGCAGATGAATTTGTTTCACACATCCATCTGGAAAACCACTCATACAAAGTGTCTGGGACAGGGCAGAGTCTTTGGAAAAAAAAAAAAAAAAAACTCGTAGTGTGACTGAATGAACGTTCTGTCTGTCACATCTTTACGGGCCAATCAGAGCAACAAAACACATGACGTAGCCGTCAGCGAGCTGTGCTCATACTGTAGGAATAAACTCCATAGAGAGCTGCATAACACGAACCATGGCGACCGTAGACATGCCAGTACACGACTTTTGTCATTTTTGAAAAGAAAAAAACTCACTGCTGTTCTTTGTCCTTCCTTTAATGAAGAAATGTCATAAAGTTCTGATAAAACTGGTGCTTTAGACTTTATAAACTCAAAATTTGATTTAAAAAACTGTGAGGTGAAGCTCTTAGATGCATAATATCTGCAACCTGTCATGAGTGGTCTTGCTGTGACTACCTGATGAGTCAACATGAGTCAATAATTTTCTTCACTATCTACAACAATTTGCCTATCTTTAGAAAAATATGTTTGTCATTGAATTTTATTCTCACTAATATTTTGCCATTCAAAAATCCTTCATCTGTCCTAACATGACCAGAAACCAGTATATTACAGACCAACTAGAGTACATACCAAAGGGCTGCCAGTCACACCAGGTTTCATTGTTAGTTATATTGAGGTCTGCTGGGTGAATGACGTTGGAGCAGTTTCTGTGTAGCTGACTCTGTACCAGGAAAAAAACAAAGAAGAAAGCACATGAAACTACTAAAACAGCAACAAATTTATAAAAGAAAACATTGAAGTCAGCTGTAGTTAGCTGAAGTCAAATATCAGTTGATGTTTGAATATTGGTCTGACTAAACAAGGACAGTAGGAGCAAAAACATCTGAGCAAATGCTACATAACATGTAGAATTCCTTTAATAAAATCAGTAGTAGGCATTTAATGAAAAAACAAACAACCAAACACAAAAAGACACTGCAACAAGTATGTCTATGGCACGACCTGTATATCTTTTGACATTTGCAGGTCAAGAACATTTTATATGCTGAGCATTCATGGGAGAGTAACCCAATACTTTACGTAGTAAAGAACTTAACACAACAAGAAAAATAGATGGACTACATGATAATTACATTGAAGACCAATACATGATGTTCACAGGTGGTTGAACTTGTTACTACTTACAAGCAGAGGATGTCTTCTTTTAGGAGTTTACAGCATCTTATAAACCTCCATTACATTTCTGGTGCAGGTTTATGTGAATTTTTATGAAACAGAAAATCTGCTGCAACTTCTCAGTCATCCTTTAAGATTACTGAGATGCAAATTATTCAAAGTGAGTATTCACTTTTACAATGTCAGTGATGGTGTGAAAATGCAAAGTTTTAATTTCAGAAAAAATGTTACAGCTTTGCTTAGTGCTTCCTCTGTATAACCACCATTGGGATAACTTTCTTGTTGCTCTCTAGATAAAAATTCTGTTGCTCCATCTGAATGGAGAAATGAAGAAGATATTCCTTCCAGAGAGGCTCTCAAAGAGAGCGACTTTATACCTATACCTGTCAAGCTCCTGAAGCTACAATGTAAATGACACTATAGATAAAAGAGAACTGAATTGCTTCAGTCACCTTAACAATGCTGATAGGTTTCCGTGACAGATGGTAGGCTGTGTAGAAGAGGAAGGTGAGGAAGAGAATGAAGCTTCGGTACCTGCAAAAGAAAGATTTGGACAAAGATGAGCAAACAAACTAAAAAAACAGAAAGACAGCACATTCAACAGAATTTTATCAGTCAGTGTCCTAAGGATGCATTATCACATTTTTCACTAGCCATAGGTCTCTATTTTTTGTTTTTGTTTCTTTACTAAATTATCTCAGAACTTCTGTACGTTCTGACACTGTGTGAGCAAAAACCTTGTCATGACAGTCTCCACTCCACTTACTGCAGGGATGTTAGGTAAGGTAAGTTCTGTTTTATACCTGTAGGTAGATCTGATTTACATTGAGTGAGTCAGTCTCATTTCACCCACAATCAACAGCACAAGACAAAAACATGATCAAGGGACCTCAGCAAAAATTCTAAAAACCCCCAGTGGTAATCCATTGGAAAAACTGGACATGGAAAAATCCAGATCAGGAAAATGTGTAAGTAAAAGCCAGGATTTATAAATATATACCTCCAATAAGTGAAAACACAGTAGGCTTTGTTGGTTTAAAGATATTTTGTGGGTGTACTTTATAGAGATGTTGGTCAGTGGTTAAATCACATACAAATGTGATGAAATATTGACCTCACTTAACTCGCCATTGTGTTTTTTATCACTTACACAATAAACATGGCATGGAGCTGTGAAATTCTTTTTCAATGAGCACAAACCATTCATTCCTTTGAAACATTTCAAGTATTAGCAACAGAGATGGAGCTCTACGAAAGCCATGCCATTCATATCCACCAGGTTATATTAATATGCAGTCATTTGCTTATTTCGTAAACGAAAATGCAATCAAGGTTATTATGGTGTAAACCTTTGATTTATAGCAACAGCAAAGCTGAAGTTGCATGGAGAAGTCCAGACAGACAGAAGTCAGATGATTTACTGCTACCCAATGCACCGGACTGCAAAAAGGGAACAACTGACTGATCATTGATGACAGAACTTTATCGATCCCTGGTGGATAGGCTATGTGTAAACTAGTTAGCAGATTAAGTATTTGAAGAGGTGTTCACATATCTAATTATAATGAATTTAGATCAGTGGTTCTCAGATGGTCTAGCATCAGGGCCCATCACCACCTTCCTAATGACAAATTGAGCCCAAAATTCTTACACAAAACAGTTACATTTAGACACAACCCACTAGAATGCAACTAGGGCCTTAACCTGAAATGTGTCAAAATACCATTTTGATACATTTTTTTGAAACCAAGATTTTTTGCTCTACATATTATGCAAATATTCGAGTGTCATTTTTCAAATAGTTTACAAAACTCAGACTTTTCCTGTTCATGTATCTGATTTTCCTAATCAGAGCGAGAATGAAAAAAAAATCCTCCCCTTCAGTATAGCAATGGATATCAAATTTACTTTGTAAGCCAAATTCACAATTAGATATTTTTTCAATAAGTTCCTCCCTAGTTTATCTATTATTGTGCTGGTTATAATACACTGCCTGGCCAAAAAAAAGTCACCATCAAAAAAAGGTCACACGCTCTAATATTTTGTTGGACCGCCTTTAGCTTTGATTACAGCACGCATTCGCTGTGGCATTGTTTCGATAAGCTTCTACAATGTCACAAGATTTATTTCCATCCAGTGTTGCATTAATTTTAATATTGGTGATGGGAAAGTCTGACCACTGCGCAAAGCCTTCTCCAGCACATCCCAAAGATTCTAATACCTATTTGCTGAGTAAAATCCAGGTGGCGACCTTTTTTTTGGCCAGGCTGTGTATATATAATGATTTATTGCTTGAGTTTGTTGAACGATACATAAGATGAGGAATCTAAAAAATATTAGATTATTTTCAAAAATTGTTCAGCCATACTTGCAACCCACTTTTAAATTTTCACATTCATATTTCTCTTGTAAATATATATGTATAGAACATATTTTTTTACTTTATTACTTATGACTTACAGTAGTCCTTTTAGCTTATCCACCATTTATATACTTTCTTAAGTTTTCCTTTTTTTTCTGCAGTAACTATGAGGGCAATGGAACAGCTGAAACTTAAATTTCCTTCAGGATCGATAAAGCATCAGTCAAATCTAATCTAATTTTTTGGGTCCTGACCTATCGGTTGAGAGCCAAAGATTTAGATTACACTAACATTAGCAATTTCACACAGTGAACACTATTAATTTTGATACCAGCACTTTGATTCCACATGTAAGTTTCTGAAAGGTATAACAAACACACATTTAGAAGCAAGCACTTTGACTCAAGTACACAATAATTATATAGAAAGGAAGTATTTTAAAAATGTAGTTGTACAAACACAAAAATCTAAAGTTATGTCTTAACCTTTTTTTTGACTTTTTAAATGATACTTCGTTAATTATTACGAATTTGAAAATCAGAGCTATAAAATGGATTTTATAGCTAATCGTCTTGACCATTCAGGTTGTGAAAACATGAATTATGACTGCCCACATTGTGTGTCTTAATCCTTCTGGCTGTGTGTGAAGTTAGATTAGAAATTGATATGTTATTATTACAGTTAAGTAGCCCATATGTTGGCAAATTCCTTTAATGCTGGATTTGTCAAATACCGGATTGATTTGATAAAGGTCAAATCTGTGTCAGAAAGAGAAAAGTGTTTCTGTCCACTTTTTGAATGAAGTTTGGCGTGGCTAGAGATACAACTAGCCAAAATTGCACTGAAAAAGTAAAATATAACGGTAATAATTAGTTATTAACGGTTTGACAGATAAAGAATAGTGGTTATTACATAGGTTAATGACTCCTCTGAGTTAACATACCCCGCCACAAATTCACAGAATGCGTGTTTATCGATTAGGCTAAGCCAATCATTTACAGCAGTGAGATAAAGTTAGCAAACATATTAGACTAGCTGCTCTATTTTAACCCCAACGTCTGTCTGTGGAGTGCGCGTGCTGTTACCGGCTGTGAGAACAATAGGAAATTAACGACAATAGAAACTTACCAAGCATCTCGAGAAAAGGTCGTAATAAGCCTTATGCCGGGAGCCAGGGAAGACTTCATTGTAGTGGAAAACTTTGTAAAACTCAAAATAAAAACACTCAAACCTTGTTTCCAGCCATTTCTTCGACTTTAAGTTGAACCAGCGTTGAACCTCACGAACTACAGTTGGATAACAGACCAAGATAACCGGCAGGCAGCTCCCTAACGTCTTTAACGGCTGTTTGTTAACCAAATTCTGTATCTAACGTTTCGTTGTGTCGGGGTAACTGGTGAAAGCGCTCCTTGTAAGTGTAGTAAGTAAAGCCAGAGGTTAAAAGTAAACGTTAGCTGCTGAAAGAGTAAAATAAATGTCTAGCAGCTTCCTGGTGGGAGACACAGTCCGTAAACATCCAACAGTTCTGCTCCATAGTGTCGGGATGAGTTTATATGGAGCAGACAGGAGAGCCAGCCTTCCTCCGAGAAGCCTTGATACGCATAAAGGTCAAACAAGGCGTCCGCTGTAAATAAAAATAGGTATTATTACTATTAATGTAATAAACGAAGCTGTGTTATTCCATAAGATTTTCCAGACGGAGCCTCCAGGAGGCCACGTGATCTTCCTCTCTGACGTCGTCGCGTACAGGAAACAGATGAAGTCGGAAACAGCTGATATCAAATGAGGGTCGCGACCACTTTTAAGGGTCTCAAAACAACGCTGAGCGGTCATACAAATAATTTAATCTCGCGTGTTGTTATTGGTTTATTATATCATTTATTTATTATTATTGTGATAATATTTTATGAGGCTATTGTGATCACCCTTTATCTACAACACTGGAACAATTAAACGATAATACATTTTTAGAGATAAGATAAAGGTGTTTAAAAATTTTTGGTCCAGACAAAGTCACACAACACTCTTCAGTATCGCTTAATACGTAAAAAAGCGGACACAAAAAATGTGATGGTCGAATCAACCCCCCCGCAATAATTTAAAGAAAAAGGTAACAGTGTTAACCCTATGGGGTCAGAAGTTTCAATACCTTCATATGAGTATCCACCTGGGGGGGTCTACTGTAACTACAAATATGGGCGGAACTTCCGGTACAGTAATAACAGCAAAAACGCGATTATTCCAAGGATTTCCTGAAGGGATTCAGTTTCAACAGTGGTTGTGCTGGAAAAAATAAGTTAATATTCACTGAAATAAGTACTGCGTCATTTTTGTTTAATAAAGTTAAATAAGCTGTGATATTTTCTGTAATTCTCAGTACCTGCTGCTCTGTTTGTGGTACTAATAACGTGACAAAGGTAACATATGTATTCAATGACAGTGTTTGTTAAACATGCTGTTCCCTGTCTAAATGCATCAGGGATGTGAGTCTCTCAATATTCATTTATCATTTATTCTTAACAAAATTTAAAATTTAACAAGCTGAAGAGTTGACAACTTGTGTCATGGAGAGTTACATCAGCACAATGCCCACATTTAATAGGGATTGGTTGAAGAAATAAGAAATTCAGCAACCTCACCATGCAAAAAGCATTGTTTAGGTTTCTGTACAAATGATGCAGGAGATTGGTCACCATTTTTATGATCTAATACTAGTATTTACCCAATACTGGCTGACTGGGACTTCTATGGTTGTTGTTGTGGTAAAACAGGTATTACTATTGTTAGATTGTTACTAGTATCATACTTAAGTGTAAATGCTATCATGACTACCCTAAAATGTAGGATACTTAAGCCTCAAACTGGTCTCTAATAGTGTTTTGAGCCTTATCTTTGGGCATTTCTGCCTTTATTGAAAAGTTATAACAGTGGGTAGAGTGAAGACTGGCATGCAAGAAAGAAGTCACTAGCTGGTTTTGAACCAAGCCACAAGGACAAGAGCCTATGTACATGGGGAATGAGGACTTCTCATCTACCAACACCATAATTAGTGGATTACATTTTGTTCATCACATGCTTCATTGTCCCTGTCAGTACACTGGGGTCAAGCCACTAAAGCATCTCCCTGCAGCAACAATAGGACTGAGCAACTGATCAAGTTTCAACTTCATCACAATTTTGGCTTTCTATGATTCTAAAAACAAGATAATATGGATTAAATGATTATTGTGCTGCATGTCATGTTATGCTTGTTTTGTCCATTGGTTCTGTCATGTGGTAAATGTTTCAGTGTTAGTTCTTAAATTTTGCCATGACAATAATTGTTATTATATATCATTAGATTTTTCCACTTATCTATTTTCTTTTATTGGTTGTTTTCACTGTGCAAAGAGTGTCTAGGTTGGATAGATGTATGTGATGCTGATGTTGAGAAGACAAAAAACCCAAACAACTCATCGTGTGTGTTACATAATCATGATCACAACCCCCCCCCCCCCCCCCCCAAAAAAAAAAAACTGTGGTCTTGCCCGAAGCCAGTGATGTAAAACAAGTCCACTACTGCTCCCTAATGTCTCATTTCACTTTAAAGACACTTTAACACTTACAAAACCCTTTTCACTTTAAAACTTTCAAAATAAAAGCAGGTCTGTATCCAAAAGGATAAGCAGCTAATTATCCTCGGATTAAGACTGTAAAAAACTGTTTAAATGCAAAACAGTGGAATTTCAAAGCAAAAAAGGAGCAAAAAAGAGATTACTCAAGATTTACTGTGGAAAATGCTGAGTTTAATCAGGATTAAATGTTTTAATTGTTTGACAGCCCTAGTAAAAACTGTTCTGAAAAGTTGGTAATAACTAAGGCTCTGATTCAAAGAAAAAAAATGTAGCTGAGTTGAAGTAAAAAAAAAAAAAAAAGAAAAGAAACAGGCATAAGCATCTAAAATGCAAACCTGAGCAACTTCATGTTAATATAGATAATGTTAACACAATGGAGATTAGTACTGACATTTGAATGCTGCATAAACAAATTGGTGACCTCCTATATAAGAAATATACATCAAGTGACATGAGATTCCAAGTTGACACCACATGAATTTAAACTCTGGACACCAGTATTTGTCAATAGGAAAAGTTACTTTGACACCCAACCCTAATTTTTATAAATATTAGCTACTTTATATCAAAAATTCACATTTTGTTTTTAATTATTTTCACAGTCTTGAAGAACCTGCACACAATTTATAAAAATCCCACTCAACAAAAAGTCAATACTCCAAAGCACATTCTTAGGTTTTTACATGTACAATCATCCCTGATGCACAGTGAAATATTATAAACTGATTATTCTAATCACACAAAAAAATCACGCTTCAATACAAATTCTTAATCTTCAATAAATTAAAAGCACTCTGTTAGTGGCTCTGCTGAGCTGTAAAAGGCACAATGGCTCTTTGAGGTAAATGTTAATGTCAGCAGGCTAAAATGCTTAGTAACCATGCACACATGTTGATTTTTTAAAGGTATAACTTTTGCACAACTTCTTTTTTAAAACAATCCATGTCTTCAGAATTCTATGAGCCACTCCATTAAGTCAAAACATGACAGAAAACCTGGGTTAGGAATTATCGATGTCATATAGGAACATTTAAATGCTTGGGCAAATGTTATGGCAGTCTATGTAATATAAGGTGTGATAGTTTGTTTAATGTTGAGGCATTCCAGTTTAAAGGGGTTCCATGTCCCCGTCCTGCTATCAGTTTTGTTTTTGACTCTGGGTTTGAAAGATCAAACTGTGTTTTCCAAATTACTGGACTGTTCCTGTAAACACACATCAAGGGTCTCATTTCTAACTGACAGTCCCCTGCAGTCCATCACTTTCCTTCACCGTAAATCCAAATTCAGCATTGTTGAATGTAAGACCTTGGCATACTCTGTGGAGTAAAAAAAAAAAAAACATCATTGTTTAATGTTTTTGTGTATATTCAAACTAAAGGTCTGAAAACAGAGTGTCAGCAGGCTGACACTGCACAGGGGGCAGTGAGTACCTTTGGGATTGTTGTGGAAGACACAGTTGTTAGCACAGATGTCAGGGTGGGAGTCCCAGAAGGAGGACGCACAGCAGCAGAGAGGAGGGAGGTCCACGGAGGTCTGAGAGAGTCGCTCTTTCATCTGAGCTCTCATAGCTTCAATGAACCTGCAGAGTAACAATTAGCCTGACAGTTAGGGCAGCGTCAGCTTCATGTATTTCAGTTCTGACCAAAGGGAAAAACAGCTCATTGGGCTTATTCATGGTGCCATTTCAAGATGTGACATTTAGACCCCATGACATTTTGCCTTTAATATGGATGTTACAGAAGCATAAAGTGGGGACAAAGTTATCCACCCTCTGTGCCAGCTTTGAAGGTAGTAACAGATTCATTAGTGCAGCACTGTGTTTTTGTGCATGTCTGACTGCGAGTCACCATTAAAGTCATGCTGTTCTAAAATGCTTAATCTTAGGCCCCAAATCTGCCTTCAATCCCCACTTCTCAGGGTACACAGATCTTTTGTTTTGAACTACAGATATCTTTGAATTTTGATTTCATTTTTATTCCTTTCATTTTTACTCCTCATATTCAGAAGCTGGGAAATAGAATCAAGTCTGCGCTGGATGATGGTGGTGTTGTGCACATGCTCTGAAAATGGTGTATCATGGAGCTCTGAGGTTCATCACCAATTTCGAATCCTTCATCCATTACCATTTACTGCATGAACACATTGGATGGTCTCCTTTGTCCACATTTACTGAAACACTGGCGTATCAGTATCTACAAGTCTATTCTTGGTTTATTTTCCTTCATATCTTCTGACCTTCTTTAGGCAGAAGAGCACAGAAACTTATCATCTTTGTTCTCAGGATGTTTTGTTACTGTCTGTTCCAAAGGTCAGAACTGAACTTGAAAAAATGTATAGAAGTTTGCTGCTCCCTTTCCATGCAGATTGCAAAAACACTTCAAACTTAATGTTTTGCTCTCATTGGATACTCTTAAGAGGGAGTTAAATGAACTGGAAGAGACACATCTGGATACAGATGCTTTGAATGACAAATTTACAAATATGGTTGATTTTGGTGGATATCTGTTGATAAAATTTGTCATCTTGTTTCTCTTTACTCGTTTTGAGAATACCTAGTAGTATGTTTTCCATGTATGACTACTTATTCTTTGTGTAAAACTTTGTCTAAAAAGTTTTTTTCCTGGTTTAATGTCTGATAATAATTAATACAATTACAGAATTATAATAAGCAGGGTGATATGAGCAGCAGATAATGCACACCCATTGCATTTTGTGTTTTCATCTGTTTTGTATACTGGTTTAATTTTCAAATAGTTACTATGCCTTAATTATTGGTACCAATGGTTTGCCTCAGGGAGTGTCATCATTAGGGCTGATTTGCAAAAAAATCTAATAGCAACCCCCAAATATTGTGATTTAATATGCGATTATTCTTCGGTTAATCTCGTATATTTTTCGACAAATTCAAGCAATAGATAAGTCCATAAATAGACCATGTGTATTGAAAACAATTAAATTATTTCCAAAGCAGTTGATCCATAGGAGCATGACTCTGAAAATAGGGGTGCAACAAGCTTTAAGCTATAAAGGAGGTGGCTGGGGTGGGGGAGGTGAAGGTGGCTACCAGCTGATCGTAGCTAGGGTACGACTTTCGTGAAGTAACGCTAGGCTTCATCAGTTTTAGATAGAATGAGCTAACTATTTTGGCTTGATTGCAAATGTGATGTCATTTGCTTTGTTTAAGGTCATTATCATTTTTATGTCACTCATTTTGATTAAGAAAAACATACATAAAACACAAAAAGATTTGTGATTTTTGTAAAGCACAAAAAATGACACTTGAATGTTTGCATCATGTGCATAAAATCTCTGCCTCTGCAAAAAAAAAAAAAAAAAAAGATTTATTAAACTGGTATTTTGACACATTTCAAGTTAAAGAAATATTGCAACTTCTGTCATTTGAAAACTGCAGCAGGCCATATTGCGATTTAATCTAATTTGCGATTGATTGCCCAGCCCTAGTTATCATAGTTTTCTTTTATTCTTGTTACGTACTTTAGTATAATGCCATTTAATCTTCATATTTGTAATGCTCTGGGCACTTGTCTACAGGGCTGGTGAGGCTCAGTGTGGTTATCACTCCGGTGAAGAAACAGTCTTTCATTTGTTGCGTCTGGTACATCAGGATCTTTTATGAACAGCAGGTCAAACACGTGTGCAATTCTTTACCGTCCCGTTCTGATTCATGTTTATAGTCACTAATTTTAAGTAACCCCCCACTAATGATTCTCCTTTCATTACCTTGCATCTGTTTTGCACTTCTCCTCCCTCCTCCTCCTCTGCAGCTCCACCGCTCTCTCCTCCTCCTCCTCCAGCCTCAGTCGCTCCAGAATCAGCAGCTCCCTCTCTTCCATCCTATGTCTGGCCTCTTCAAGCTGCCGATCCCTCTCTAATCTTCTCTCTTCCTGCAAACGGATCTGTTCTTTCTCTGCTTTGATCCTTCAGTGGAGACAGGGCATTTGAGGGGAGATTTTAGCTGAGTGAGGCTTAGGAATTACAAGTGACATGCTTTGAAGATTTTTTGGGGGCTTTTTTGCTTTTATAGATAGAACAGCTGAATAGACAGAGGAAATGCAGGGAGGAAAAACTGGGTTAGACAAGCATCAAAGGGCTGAAACTGGCAATTGAACCTGAGGCTGATGTGTCAGACTGTAGCCTCTGTATATGGGGTTGTGCTCTAGCAACTGAGTTACACTGCGCCCTCATGTGACATGACTTAATATCTATTTAGTCAATCTAAAAGTTGCACAGAGAGGCAAAGTATTGGGCCATATACTAGTACCTTTTTAATGAACCATTATTTGTGTATTTATTATAATGTGTTTCTTCTACCCATTGAGGATTTCCCATGGATACTTCTCACTAAAGGTGCATATTAATACCCGATTTATGCTGAATTCAAGCTTCTTCATGAAAACAGTCATTTTCAAAGCTTCAGCTGTTATTATTAGATTAGCAAAAGACAGATTCTGGGCTTAGAATAAAAATTATTCATACTTCCACTCAAATAAGAGGACTTGAAAGTAAAACTGTCTTATCACCTTGCTGTCCTCTTCAGGTGTTTCCTGTGCTGTTTGTTCTCCTTCACTCGCTCTCGCTCAATGTTCATGTACTGACGGCGGTGCATCAGGAACTGAGACTGTTGCTGCAGAGAGAAACGTGCCATGTTTAACATTTGTTCTGACAGGGTTCAGACAAGTATGAATATGTCTGATGTTTACCTGTCTCTTCAGTTCCTCTTGGTCAGGCAGAGGCCACAAGACTTGTGGGACTCTGAGGCTGGTCTGGAATCCAGGATGAGGCTGTGATTTGTCAGAATCCAATAATGCCCATCCACTTGACTGAAGAATAAACAGACACACAATAAACTACTGCTTAAAGTGTTCAGCCACTCCACAGGGACATACTTACAACAGCATTGTTACTACTTCTACTGTTGCCTCATTAATTACATTTCGCCTTGAGTTTTGACCCAACCTCAGCTTAATGTGTTGGTTTAAAATCTGGTTAGCCATCAAAATACTATAAAAGAAGAAGATTTAGGGCATAAGATCAAAATACACTGTTTATCATTGTTGTTCCTTGTACATAGCCTGGAAAGCAATGAATCATATGCTCTTAGAGGAAATGGAAGTAATAAAAGTATTTTTTAATCATTCCACCCTTAAATTCCTTCAGTCATGTGGTAAAATAAAAAAAAGACTGGTACTGGAAACACTGATATAATAAAACTTTACCCAGTTTACAGTTATAATTGTGTCAAGGGTAATAAAACAAGGAACTTTGAATTCATAAAGTACACGAATCAACGAGATCAGAAGTAGAGGTTAGATTCTCTGTTGAGACCGGTCTGACATGGCCTCAGATCTGAGCCGGGCCTGAAACCCTGTCCCTACTCTCACCCTGGCCCAGGTCAGGCTTGAGGGAAGTCAAAAACGTCCTGTCAGACATGTTAGCATGACTATGCTTGACCTCAGATTTTTGAGTTTTTTGCTTATTTCTTCCATTTTTTGGTCTTCTCTTTGTCTTGTTCAGAACAATTTCCCTTGGTGGCAACCCGCTGCACAAATTACAAGATGAACTGCCCAGGTCGGCTGGTCGCGTGAACAACAGACCTGAAGAATGAAGAAGTCATTTAAAAATTACACTCCAAGTGGTTAATACACTAAACATTCTATTTTCTTTAAATGTATTTTTTGTCAATATGAGGGAGAAAAGCTGTTAAAAAGGGGCGCTGCTGGGCACCCGTTAGGCTCAGTGGGTAGAACAGGCGCCCAGGCTTTAGTCCTCAACACACTTGCCACACACAACCAATTGCCATCCCTATGCTGTTTGGTGCATGTCTTCCCTCAAAACTCTCTCCCCATATTTCCTGTCTCATTTCAGCTGTCCTACATAAATGAAGACAGAAAATCCCCAAAAATAATCTTTAAAAAAAGCGGCACTGCCAGCCTGCTCAAGTCCCTGATACTGCATCGTATCATTCAACACAGTGATATGACGCAGTGGGAACCGAGCGAGGGAGAGCGTGGCATGCAATTACACTCAGGTGGAGGATAAGACTACTTCTATTGATTTTCTTTATTAATGCAGCTCAGTTTATCAATGAAAATGGAGCCGACTGTTAACAGAGTGATGATTTCCAAATAGCTCTGTGTGTTCAGAGCACAGTGATGTCTGTGCGTCTGCTCCTCATCCTCACTACTGTTTAACAAAAACAATAGTCAGCCATGTCTGTCTTTCATACCGTGCTCATTAAGATCTCATATTAACCGATTTCTGTCATTAAAACGACTCAGAAATACATTTTAAAATGATGATGGGTCAAAATCAAGCTCGGGCCCATTAAAATCAATTGGACAGGCCGGCCACGGAAGGAACATGCATAAGCTTAGGTATGGTCTGGCAGAAATCTTTGGGCCTGATGTAGGTTTGCAAGACACATTACATTTCTTTAGACAGAAAGATTCTTGAGGCTTTCATGATTTCATTAAGTAGTCAGGACAGCGGAGAGGGTCGGCTATTGGGAAGAGAGTAGGGACTGACATGCAGCAGAGTGCCAAGTGTTAGAGTTGAGGGATTGACTTCACGACTATGGCTTTTGTGCACAGGGTGCAACCTAACAACCAAGCCAACTGATGCCACACTTTTAGGTTTTTGATACTGAAATACTTTCTCAAGGAGCCAGTTTTCCCCTTCCTTATCTTTTTTATTTCTGTCATACTCCCTGATCAAATCATGCTTTATGGTCAGAAGCAGAAGTTAGTATTAGTATCAAATCTCATTCAAATGCAACATAAAGATTTCTCCTGCAGAGGATTACTTTATATATTAATTGAGAAAAAATTCAGACAATTCTGGGAGCAAACTGCAATCAAATACTTATAGCAGTGTTACTCAACCCTGCTCAACCAAAGAGCCAAATTGTTGAAAAATACCTTTACAAGAGCCACAGTCTAAGTGGTGAAAAGTGGCAAAGATGGGTAAAAGTGACAATAAGAGTTAAAGGTTAAACTATCAAAATGTGGCAAAAATTGGTGAAAAGGGGCAAAGTAGGCATAAAGTGACAAAAAGAGCAGAAAGTGGCAGAAATAGATGAGAAGTGACAAAAAATGAGTTACAAAGGGCAAAAAATGTTTAAAAAGTGCCAAAACCATGGCAAATACATGGATGAAAAGTGACTAAAACGGGCAAAAAGCCACAAAAAGGTGGAAAAATGTGCAAAAAATACAAAGACAGGCAAAAATGGGGGGAAGTAACATTTAATGGCAAAAGCGGCAGCTTAAATTGGTGAAATGTGGCAAAAAATGGGAAAAAATGTGCCAAAAGCAAGGTAAAAAAGGTAAAAACAGGATAAAAGAAGCAAAATGGGCAAAAAGGGGCTTACAGCAGGAAAACTTGATAAAGTGGCAAAAAAAGGGGCAAAAAATTGCAACTAAGTTCAATGGGAATATACAGACAAAAATAACTGATTGACAATTAAAGCCAGCTGTAAAAGTATGGGAAACAAAGTGATTGTGACTCACAATGGATAATTTCTGAGGTTAAAGTTGCCCTTTTTAATGGTTTTCTGGGGAAATAATATTTCAAATTAAGACATGAAAGAGCCAAAAAATCTTCACAAATGGGCCGCATGTCCACATGTTGAGTATCACTGACTTAAAGGTATACTTTCTGACTTTATGTTTTATAACATCTGGTATAAGTTGTGTGCCCACTTTTTTTAGCACCATCTGTCTACAATCCAACTTTAAACTATTTATTTATTTATTTATTAATCAGGCTAATTTATATCAGCATTTGATTTAGGTGTTATACTTTTAGCTTACAAATATTGGTGCTCTCTGTGCCACTGTGTTTTTACCAATGCTTTTATGTACAAGCTGCTCCAAACTAATTGCCCCTCATGGGATTGATAAAGTCGCTTAATTTAACTGAACCATAGAAATACAGACATGCATGGGATTACTTGTAGACAGAAGATAAAGTGTCAATCTGGTGATATGGAGGTAGAATAGGTCTAATTATCAAAACTGTCTTATTCCCGAGATGACTGATGAATGTTTGGCTTAGCAGAAATGCATGTTTCTAAGGTAAACAGAGAAACTTGACTTGGGGGACAAGGAGGGCAAACACAGATATTACTGCACATTTGTAAATGTTGTTTGCAAATGCTGTGATCTCATTTACTATTTATATGTTCTTACATCTCTGTGCAACTGCAATGAAATGTATGTCTGAGTGTTGAGCCATGAAAATGATTCATAACGTCATGCATCCTACAGACCATCAACATGGCACACCAGCTATAGTGAGTATCCATTAACCTTCTGCTGAACAAGGGGACATTTGTGCTGACTGGTGAAGATACAATCCTCTCCCTCTTCCTCATCTTCCAATTCATCTTCCTCCCTTTCTTCATCGTCCTGATCTGCTCGGAGCATGTGCGATCTCTGTGAAGCGCAGAGGAAAATGTTGTTTATTGCACCCTGGATGTGCAGGAATGTTCAAGATTACAGGAATCTATTTGATATAAAAAAAGGGAACAAGAATGAGACACAGGCGCTCACATGTCTGGTGGGAGAGATGTTCCATTCGCCTCCAGGAAGGTCTGATGTAATTTCCCTTTGCGGGTCCATTCGACAGGCAGCCAGTCTGAGACGGACCTGCCTCATACCTTCAACTGACTGGAAAATCATGAGAATAAATAATCCCAATGATTAATCACAGTCACATTATTTTATCAGTCATGCAGGGAGACAAGACAACCATTCTGACAGCCACAAAAAAAAAAAAAAAAAAAATTGCAAACTGATTAAAGTAAGCCAACGTGGATGATCAACAGTATGCTGCACAGATAGAATCAACGACAGAAGATCGAAATCATATGAAATGAAGCAGAATTCAATCATGCACAGGAATAATTGAAGTCTAAGAAAAAAGAAAATATAAGTAGGGATGTCCAGAATGTGAAAATTAGGGCCGATGCTGATGTTTAAAGTAATTGTTTAGCCAATGATCAATACCAATGTTTTTTCATTGCCTCTTTTGATGCATTATGTCCAAAATACATACATCTTCTTTTATGTTTGACCATGAAAACTGACTGTCCACCAGATCAATTCTTCTGCCACTGATATCTGTTTATGCCACGTTATTTTGGTCAAAAAAGCTAATATTGGCCTATATTGATGTTAAACTGATGCATCTGTGCATCTCTGTGCAATAAGACTTTAATTACTTTAATTGGTATTAGAAGCTTAAAGAGACCTGACAGCAATAATAATAAAAGCCATCTTTTAGAATCCCCTAATATTTTTTCCTTTCTTATACATAAGAGACTAAACTATCATACCATGTTATGAAATTCAATTAAAAGGTTTGTAAGTAACACTTTTAGATTATGTCTTAATTCTAGTATTATTTACTGTCTTTTTTGTGTTTTCTGTTACCCTATAATGTGTTGAATAAGCTCCACAAAATAAAGTACCATCAAAGAAATGGTTAAAGTTGTTTGTGGTGTACCGTACTGAATAGTAATCATATTTTGTCAAGACTTAATAAAAGTAGTAGTTAAAAGACTATGATTCTGATTGATTCTGTAAGGAGATTTTATGGTTGAAATATTCATTAGCACTCATCTGTGGATCAACTATGTCATGTAAAAAATATTTCAAACAATATCTTAAATATTTTGCATGCTACCCATTCAGCACAATATGTTTGTTGACATTTTCTTTCTGAATCTATGGATACATACATGCCGCTCAACAAATTTCTTCTGGTCTCCATACATTATTTTGTAACATAGCTTTGAGACTCTACTCCAATTGAAACCCCAAAGAGTACCAAAGAGGTCAGACTGGCATGTTAAGTGATAAGGCTTTTTCCACAGTCAGCACTTACTTCATCCCAAAGGCACCATGTGGGTTTAAGGTCAGGGTCTGTGCAGCCTTACTGACAGAAAAATGACTTCCTCTGACTTCTACCACTACAGCAAAACTCTTCTTTAGATTAAGTAACTATACAGAAGAGCATTAACAAAGCACTACTACCAAAAAACATGTCCTAGCCATTTTATATGTTGCTATGAGCCATTATGTCAGCCATGATTTCAAAATAACTTTCAGATGATAATGTGAGGAGCCCAAAAAAGAAAATAACCTTATTAAACAAATATGTTTGTTACAGTCCTATGAAATCATTAGATTATTTATCAAAAACTTTACATTTTCAATACTCAAATATCCTCTCACCTCATGAAAGCTCCTCCCCTTCACCCTTTGTTGTACAGTGCCTCCTGCAGGCATCTGCTTTTCACCTGCAGTTGCATGCTGGGTCCACACTTGGTACTGCTGTTTTACCCAGATATAAACATTTACAAAGATATTTTCAAAGAGACAGTCTATATTCAGCAAACAAGAGCAACCATGCAGAACAAAAATGATGAGTTAAATCACTGTTAGTCAATATGTAGTAATCTATACCCCTGAGCATGCCTGAGGCTGCTCCCTCCTCTTGATGATTTGAGCCTGCTGAGCCACACGATGGCGTACTTCATCCTGAAATCGTCTGAGGCTCTCTTCACTCGCCCTCCTTTTCTCTGCCTGGATTTCCTCAGTCAGCAAAGCAAGAGCCTAAAATAAAGACCGGGTGAGACTGTTTGAACTAGTTAAGCAAAATCCTTTCTTCATGTGATTATGCAGTATCAGCTCCTTTCAGCTCTAGCAACCGCTTGATTATGTTCTATGCAGGTTAACACAAAGCAAGAATTCATGTTTTACAAAATTTAAGCATATAATTTGCAGATTTTCATGCAAAGATGGTTGTTACAGTCAAATATAATAGAAACATTTATATTACATTATATGTTGTAAATTTGTTTAAGTAAGTTGGAGTGTACAGTGGTGCAATGGTTAGCACTGTTCCCTAACAGCAAAAAGGTCCTTTTTAAAAAATATCTGGCCTTTCTGTGTGGAGCAAGCATGTTTTCCTCATGTATGCGTGGGTTCTCTACAGGAACTCTGCTTCCTTCCACAGTCAAAACACATTCTCCTAAGGCACTGGTGATTCAAAATTGTTTGTAGGGGTGAGTGAAAGCTTGTTTGTGTCCATACATCAACCCTGTGGTGGACAGGTGACCAGTTACGGGGTGTACCCCACCTCTCGCCCAGTGACAGCTGGGATCAGCTCCGGTTACCCTGCACAGGTGAAGCAGTATAGAAGATGGCAGATGGACATTCCTATGTTCTGAGAATTCTATATTAATTTACAGAGTAAAACATGAACAATGTTTTATCTCTGTCTTGTGAAATTCTGTGACACTGACAGTAAATTGCAGAAAATACATGCATTAAATCCTCCATTTTCACTTTTAGGGGCATTTTATATTCTTCAGTTAATCTTCAGTTTGAATATGTATTATTTATGACGTGTGCTGCTGATGTCTGCTGATGTTTACAATCAATGCACATGTGTAAAAATAAGTTTGTGACATTTTAGGCTTAACAACCCTATGCCACCTTAAGTCCGTTTTCGTTGGTCACCCTTATTTCTTTAATTTAAAATGTGTTTAAGGAGTAAAGTCTGTTTCTTTGGTCATCACTAAACTCTAAAGTATAGCAACCCATTTAGTGGCAAACAGAAATGTTGCTACTATCAAACTGACATAAACATTAAAACACTCAATCCTGAAAGCACCCACCTTCACTAACGGCTCCTTGGTAACCTGACAACACAACCAAAGCTAGCTTTAACCGTTAGTCATCAGCATTAAATGTCAAACTCACAGACGGATGCTCCACGAAGTCTTGTCCCTCTTCAACCCAGGCTCCCACTGCCACCACGGCCTGGTTCCTCTCTGCAAGAACCTTGCTGGCTTTTGTAGCTGGGTGCTCCTTGTTCCGGGAAACTGAAGCTTTACATTTGCCTCTTTTCGAGGTTAAAACCCGCCTGGAACTCATTGGGAACATTAGCGTTGCTAACAGGTGAAGCTAACTTTCTCACTGCCAACTATGTCTTTACGGTAAACAGTTAAAGTTGTAATACATTAGTAACACATGGTGTTGTAGCGACTTAGTCGACTGTGTAGTGCACAAAAATATTTAGTCCAACGAGAAGTAAACTAAACAATCATAAAAGTCCCACTTAACGCTTGTCTCAACATCTGATGGATATGTACTGGTTTGGTTTGTTTGAGTTTCGCTCTTCTTTAAATTTCAGCCTAACCGGCGCAACACTGCCCCCACCCGGACTGGAGGAGACATCACGAAAATACACAATTCACTTTACTAGAAGAATGATGTGAAAATTTACATTTTTTAAATTCATAAACTATTTTTTAAGTAATTCTAAATAGGATTCGGGATAACTGGCCATAGCACATGATGTTAAGGTAAAATACTCCTGGAAAACACTCTCCTCGCATTGTATTTAGCTGTTTAATTTAATATGCCAAGAATGGCAGAAAGAGTACAAGACTAGTGCACTCAAGTAAAAGTACAGTCTGGTTAAAATGTACTTCAATAAAAGTAAAAGTACTGGTGTATAACTCTATAAATCTTTTGAGATATTTGTCCAGTGTCTGTTGAAGTTTAAGCAATTTGCTCAAAGTTGGGAAAATTTGCGATGAAATTTTCAGTTGTTTTCATGGAAATTTTGAGAAATTTATTTGGATGTTTGAAGGAATTGGTTTGGAAATTTAGTTTCTGATTTGAAAAACAAAGCATTTCCATGAAAATTTTTGAATTTTCAGGATTTGATTTGACTTTTTGGGGGGAATTTGCATCAGCATCTTCACAGAAATTTGGGAAATTTATTAGTAAATTATAATTGGGTTGGAGGTTCTTTGAACTTTAAGATTTTTCATAGAAATGTATCAAAGATTTTGTGTTGATGTTTGGGGGAATTATCCATCATTTTCATGAAATTTTGGGGAATTCTTCAGTAACTTTTTGGGGATTTGATAAGACATTTGAGGGGGAACTGGCTTTAAAATGTTTGGAAATTCGCTTGAAATGTTGGGATGATTTGCAATTAGATTTTCAGGGAAATTTTTAGGAATTAGAACATTTTTAGGCATTTTCATGGTTATTTTGTTCTTTTTTTATTATTTTGGAAGTTTTATTTATATTCTGGGGGCATATGCATTGACATGTCCAATCATTTGCACAGAGATTTGGGAACTTGGTGTGTAAAAAAAGCTACTCAATGACAGTAATTTGAGTCAATGTAATTAGTTACTTTCCCCTTCTGGCACTGAAGCTTAGTCACGACCTCAAGAGAAGAAATTAACTTTTGATCATTGGAAAGGTGATTAAAATGAAATTGATGACTAACATCCACTTACGGTTTTCATAGTTTTGATCATGTTTTTTTCCTATTTTGTAAACATAACAGTACATTGTGAATTAATAAGCAATATTAATTTACACAGGAGACTCCAACAGGGCCAAGGCCCTAACTTTAATGTGCTATGAGAATTGTTGTATCCTCTTAGGTGCTGACCTGTTTCTGCTCACTCTTCAAAGTCCCTCCCCATTGTTTGATCTTTGCTGTCCTACTCTGTATGCATCAGTGAGGCAATATCACTGCTGTGTGCATGCAGGAGCTGACAGCATATCAGTGGTAGCAGAAACATGAAAAAAAAAACTCAAATATAAAGTATGTATACTGATAAAAGTGCTCTATTCTTATGCTGAATTGCCTCCTGAATATCTCAGACACTTTAAAGGCAAGGCAATTTAAATTCAACACCAGAGGCAGCAGGAAATGTGGGTCATTCTAGGCTTAATGTGCTGGTGCGATAACAGTGTTGAGAAGACTTGATTTCATATTTTATTAGTACAAGACTCAGAGCCTGTGGAGCTAATAACTTTCTCAGGTATTTGGGCATATATAAAGATTTTAAAAAATAACCTTCTGGTGGCATCTTTAAATCATGAATCAGGGTAATATATGTCTGTCTCCTTGTTCAATAACTCACCAAGCTGTCATTTTCGGAGGAAAACATTGTAAAGTCAGGAGAGGTTTGTAATATTAAGAGATGGAGGCCAGCTAAAGTCAACTTTCATTATGGTTTGATCCATTTTTTAACTCCTAAATCAAACAACAGAGCAGAAAAACATGGAATTTGCCAGTGAGCTCCCCTATCTTTGCTATTTACTGGACCACAATAAACCAATTCAACCAAATATTCCTTCACTTACACATAAACAAAGGATTTTTAAAATATTTTCTTTATTTAAAAAATGACAGTATTTACCACAGGAAAATAGAATGAAATTGCACTGTAGGTCATTTTCAGATATAAAGATTACTCTGAATGTTGGTGGTTGTGACAAACTTGCGGAGGACATCTGTGCTCGGAGACGGGTCCAACTGAGGGAGAAAGAGAGAGAAGGAAATTAATTCTATTAATACACTTTAAAAAGGAAAAATGGAAAAACAGTTTGGATGTAGATTTTTCAATTAACTTTCAATTAAATTTTTCTTCTAAACCAAGTTTATGAGGCTTAGAGGAAAGCAAAACATTCTACCCAGCATAAACTGATACGGACAAACTTTAGATTGTGTTCAGCTATGGATCAGTGGGTTTCCATGATCAAAACTTAGAAAGGGTCCCAAATAACTGACCCATGCCATCCTACATTTCTGGCACCCTTCTATTGGGGCGCCAAGCTATCTGTCCCAAAAGGTCGGAGCTACACACATAATACTGGAATGCACTGATGTCACTTTCAGCATATGTCACTACTGCTCGGCGGGGCCACAAACACAGCTGTTTGCTATGTGAGGAGTGGGTGAAAATGGGATAAAAACAAACTAATATCCGATATTCATCACTAACTGAATGCTAGTGTACAACACATCATCATGCCTCCAAAAGTTTCTATAAACATTCCATCAGCTGAAGATCTGTACTGACCGTGGTGAACATAGTCAAGATGCAGTTATTAAAAAACAGCGGTTTTCAACAGTCCACCTACCAAGTGAGGGTACAGGTGTCTATGAAGACGGGATCTATTTAGGGGTTAACCGTATTGAACCATACCAAACCGTACTTAAACTTGACCACCTGGTGGAAACGTAACTTTTAATCTTTATGTGGACAGGCATGCTGCAGTTATCAGAAAATGTCTACATACATTGAGTGTGATCCTACAGTTTACAAAAAAGTGATTAATCGATTTGTCTGGCATGGAGGCATTCAATGTCAAAAATGAATTAGTCCTGCTGACCTCCTACTACACATCTAGCCAGATGAAGGGAGACTAGATCCTTGAAGAGTCTTGCACTGAGCTAAGAGACTAACTATGCACCTTTAACAGCTTTTCTCCCTCATTTAGTCAAGCATGCTTTAATTGAAACAGTGATATACAATTAGGCAAATAAACCTTGTGGGGTATACAACCAAGTATAATGTGTTGTTCATGAATGAGCCAGTTCTACAAGCTGACTTTTTTCATATAAACCACAGGAGCTGACTTCTGTTAGAATGCCAGTTTCCTTTTCTCTATGTTTGTTTTAATACACATTTATAAAGCCAAACTGACACCAAATGAAGAGCCCATTTGAAGACAAAAGACTAGCTCTTATCACTGAGCCAAGCCAAATGATTCAGATTTCTATAAAGAGACAGATTTCCAATCACAAACAGCTAAAGAAACATAAGCAAGACCAGGGTTTACTGTGACAAACTGACAAAGCAGTCCAGACTGCTAGATAGAAATGGACCAAATGTGAGCTTTGTCTCACTACATCCCTCTGACTTTAGGGGGAGGCTTTTAATCCATGTCTGCTGCCACTTCTCTGTGAACTTTTGCATTCTTGCCTGAATGTGTTTCTACTTTCAGGACTCAAGAGTAGCTCAACTTATTATTAGCATTTTTAACTATTTGAATGGTTGACAGAGCCATAAACAGCAGAAAATCCTGGCATTCTGATAGTGCTTCTACATGCAGGAATCCCATCCTTCCCCATCTGGAGTTTTTCTTCTTAAGGTGATGTCATCTACAAACAACCTATGAGAGCTAATGCTGTACACATCCTCCACACTGAATGCAACTGTCACAAGTCAAAATGTCAAATGACTGTTTTGTATTTTTCATCAAAAAGTATTCCAGCTGTCTGCAGATGAAGTGCACTTCTTTTTAAATATTCTTCTCCACTTAGATCTCAAACCCTCACTCTTTAAATGGCAGCTCTCAGGTTACATGACAATACATAAGGGTAAGTGCTGAGGGAAAGTTAAGTAGAGGTGAGAGAACAGAAGCAGCTATTTCAGACACAAGTAATTGTTCCTATGTTCGTTGCTACATGACTCATAGTTGAAGCACTTCTACAGTTGCCTCAATTCTTCTGAAGTAATCAACACTACAAAAGTTTAACAGCTTAGGAAATGTTCTACTGTTGGATTAAAAAAGTAAAAGTAACAAGGAGGATCTTGTCATTTAACTCCAAATCTGAAGCCAACCTCTGTACTCTTTGCCTAAATTGATGTTACATTGCTGAGAAAACAAAAACACACAACCTGCAGCCAAAATGATTCACTTTTGTATTCTATGTAATTTTGGAAGAACTCAGCAATAACTGTGCCATATTTTGTGAGCAAATTCACTGCAGCACTAATTTGTGCCTCCAACTGGCTTTTTCACCATGGCAACGGTGGCAAAGTGTCAGAAACAATAACTGATACACTCTCACCCTCCCACCTCTTCATTAGTTCAACTCATACAATCGTATGTCATCCAATACAGCAGCTCTGTCATATGTTGCACCATGAAAAGACAGTTATGTGCAGTTTTTGACACCTTACAGAGATAATAATTTAAATGAAAAGATAACTATGTTCAGTTTTTACTAACACTTCCACAGAGATATTAATTTAGATACTTTAAAACTACATCATTGCATGTGAGATTTTAGTTTGTACAATGCATGAGAGGGGAACAGTGTTAGAAACTAGGGATGCACCAATGCATCGGTCTTTCACCAGTGCCAGCTGACATCATCTCTGTTTACAAACATTAGCCATCAGCCAAACCATGTGGCATAAACAGATATCAGTTATCAATTTATATCTGTGATGTCCGATCAAACTTATGAGGGCATCTGGTTTATCTAGCTGCTGAATCAAATATGAAACTTGTTGCATGGCAGAAGAAGTAACCAATTAGATAAACTCTGATCCTTTCATGTGAGGGAAAATATTGTCATACTAGGAGTCTTACACCATAAAAAGTAATGAAATTTTTACAATGTGTGCATCTCTATTAGAAACACATTTCAATAAACCACTGTCCAGTTCACCATCAATGACAATACAAGGAAAAAACGAAGTGTACAGTTAACGCTCTGGTAGTGTCAGTTGGAATTCAGCTTTTTCATCTACCTGCCACTGTGGCTGTAGGATTCAAAAATCTAACAGACTAAAACAGTTTTTACCAGCCATTGAGTTTTAACAAGCTACAGTATCTAATAAGGTATAATAAATCAATCAAGGCTCAAAGTATTGAAGTTGTAGACTATTTAAGAGGAGACTTGGTATACAAATGATCCAACTATCGCCCATCTTAAACCTTGTTTTTTACCACTTTGTCCTGTATGTGACCATGCAAATGTTTGCTGTGCTTCCTATGGTGGCACTGTACATTTCTAGCTTTTCCTTCATTGAGAAGAGTGTCAGATTCTCTAGAATTTATTTATTTATTATTTATTTATTATTATGTGCACAATTTCTGCAGACCAAATTCAGCTTTGTGGTCGGATTCATGACTTCACAGCTCAAAAAGCAAGAGAGAAAATGTGAAAACACTTTTATAGAACATCAGACGTGCATTTCATTTTACCAGTGGCTTTTAAGATGGTGCTTAACTACTTACCTGTTGCCTGAACATAATTATGAATTCACCATTTGCAAATACCCTCACTGACCATTTCATGAGACACATCTGTGCAATGTTATATATACCAATAACAACATCTCGATTTCCCAGATGTTAAGCACAGCATTTTGTTAATGATAGTATTTTTTTTGACAATTAAATTATTTGACAATAGCAAAATGTTCTGCCTTCAATTTATATCTTTTAACACGTCTTTGAACTAAATTATATTTAAGGAATCGGAAGCAGTTATTTATTTCATTTGTTAATTAAGCAAAAGAAATTTAATGTAGAAATTTAATCCACTGATGTACTGGTTATCGGAACTTTTTATTCCCTAATCTTGGTATTGGCATCGGCACCCAAAAATCCATAGCAGTCAGGCATTAGTGATGTAATCAAACATTCTTTATCAAAGTTGCATTACTTTTATGTTCATAATCTCAAATACAGGTTATGAAGCTGATACATTTCACTAATTTATCACTGTACCTTATCACAGACTATTTTTTACATTTTGTCCTCTCAAGGTGGGAGGCAAAGGAAAACAACGTCATCCTGTTTGAGGTGTAACTGTTTACATATTTCAATCTCTAAATCACTCTAGACTAGGACTAAAGAAGGAAACCCTAAAACAGGGACAGACATGAGAAAAAGTTTCTTTTTTAGTCCCCAAACTTTGAACAAAGGCTCTTCTTTTATCCTCTTCAAACTCTCTGACCTTTCAAAAGGCTCTCTTTAAAAAGAAAAGCAGCTCACCTGCATGGACTTGCCAAGCTTAGTTAGTGCAGGCTTGTAGGTCTCCATGGTGACAGAGTCAGGGCCAGTGACATCACTGTAACACTGGTAAATAACAGTGGCGATGCGGTGGACCTCACAGTGGTTCAGCACTTATAAAACACAAAAAGAAGGATGAAGACTACCCAGTGAAACAATGAGGATCAATAAAGAGAGTAGGTGCTTAGACAGTCAGTCCTTAGTGTCCCAGGCTCCTCCTCTTTATCCTGATAAAACATCAGTCTGTTCGGACTTTCAGTATCTTTTAGAGTACTAGCACCAAAATGACCAAATCAGGATGCAGGAGCGTGTGTGCTCAGTGAGTGGAGAGGAGCCTAATGGCCCTACAATTCATTCAGCTGGCAGACGCTTTTATACAAAGAGACTTACAGCCTCTCCCCACATACACACTCAAGGAGATATTTGAACAGTGTCTAACTCAAGGGCACTTTAACAAGAAAATAAAGCTGGATTTATACACAAACACAAGGGGTTTATGTCCCTTATACTTAAATGTTTCATTACATCAAGGTCACAGCATTCTGCTTCGTTTCATTGCTGTATTGGGCAGAGCTGCTGTACAATTGCAGTGTTTTGGTTCATTAATTCATTGTTAACTGGTGATCACACTGAGAAGAAGGTCTGCTGTATGATGTCTTGTCTTTGCTGAATGTGTGAAAAGCGTGTGATCTCTACAAGAACAATCCCTTATTGTTTTGAAAGAACAATGTTTAGTAATTAAAGTATTACAGTTATGGATAAGCTCCTTTTCTCTCTCCAAAAAGCAAACTGGGATTCAGCGGCTCCATCTAATAACACTGAATACAAGGGTAAAGAAACCGGACATGCTGCATAAAAGGAGAGCACTGTAAAAATTAAAGTAGTTACCTTATATAACTAAAGAACAACTTAAAAGAAAGGTCGAACCGGAAAGCTGGAGGACATTACTCAGATTAGTCAGACAATGAAAAAAACAAAGAACGTTGAGTCATGCAGCTTTTTAGACTTCACTGTGTATTTGTGTGTCTGCAAAGGAAGAAACAGAATAAAAAAAAAACCCTGGAAAATTAAACTCAGGTAATGTGACACTGTTAAAGAAGAACAATAGGAGGTGTAAGTGTAAAACAATGGTACCTGCAGCTGGGAGTCCAGTAACTATGTTAGGCTGCTCCAGTGGTTGGCAGACAGGCTGACCACTGAACACACCTGTGTGCAGAGACCGCAGGAAGGGGGCGGAGCTAGAGCACAGATAATCTGCAGCCTTGTACTCAGCCATAGGGCTGTCTGAGAGCACTGTGACATTCAGCTCTCTGTGCTGCAGACAGTCAAAGACCTACAAGAAGAGGTAAAAGACAAAGTCAGTCTGACATCATAAATCACCACCCAGCATTTGAATTCTGCCATTTTAGTTTCAATGTGTAAAAACATCCTTTACATGAGCCAAGGAGTAGAAAAATGAATAATTAAGGGGGTTACATTAGGGACAACTGTTTTGTACCATGCCGAGCACAAATTCTGCCCCCTTCCCTCACCTCTCCTGGTCTGCTTTCACATTAGTAAAATCATTCTATGCCCAAGCACATTTGTGTATGCAAACACAAAAAGTAAGGACATTTGTGTTTGGTAGATTATTTGTTTGTTTTAAAAATACTTCATGGCATAAAATCTCATACAGCTTAAGAGCCTGTTCATTTCCCTTTCAAGTCATGCACATTTGTAAAGAACTTGCATCTGTGGGATGAGCAGCAGAGCTGAGTATGTGGGTGGTGCGCATGAAAAATTTGCCAAATCTTCACTGTCAATGCAAAATTGCTTATTTTGCTGTTGCCACTGACTATTGTTTTGAGCTTCTGGTATGTCCAGGTGCTGACAATCAGGTGCCTGATTGTTACTTGATTGGCAGCAACTGTTAGCATGGGCCCTGCTACAGTGGTCAGTAGGTGTCTGCTCCTTGGATAGGCATGCAACGTTTGACTGATCTAGATATGGCCCCTTTGATAGGGCAACTTTAAGTTGGTGTTCAGCAAAACTAAGTTGCAGCGTTATTTGGAGTGAGCCCTTGTACTGTCTCCAAAGTGAAGGCCAAGTGCCATTTAACAGGGGATGTCAGAGGCAGGCTGTAAAAGGGGTGTCCCAAGAAGATGACATCCCAAAAAGACAGTTTCGTCAACCTGTCAGCACTTAGGAACAGTAGGCTGTCTTCTACAGATTTGTAGTCAAGGTTTGCAGGATGATATGCCCTACAGCTCTTTGCCCAAACAATCCAGAACAGACAGCAGCCAATCTCCAGTCTCATGACGCTGCCAAGAGGCTTGCCATGAATGCCCTCACCCTCAGGCCCGCTTGTGCTGGTGTCGGAAACACGTGCTCTGGAACCTGAACATGTGGAGGATTGTAGGGTCAAAGTGTGGTGAATGCCATACTGATTACTGCAACAACAGAGTAATATCTTTTGGTGAGGGCAGTGTGATGGTGCGGGGCAGAATCTTCCTCACTTGAAAAACAAGGCTTGTCATCATTGGAGGCAATCTCGATGCCGAGAGATATCTAGATGAGATTCTGCAACCAGCGGAAGTCCCATACCTCAAAAGTCTGGGACTGAACAATCTTCAAGCAGGGGTTATCAGAGACTCCCTCCAGAATTTGGGAGTAAAGAGGATGGAATGTCCTGACCTCAACCCCACTGAACATTTGTTTGATCAGCTTGGGTGTGCTGTTCATGCCAGACGGACCAAAACAACCACATTGGCTGACTTGTGACAAATGCTGGTTGAAGAATGGGATGCCATCCCCCAGCAGTGTGTGACCAGGCTGGGGACCAGGATGAGGATGAGATGATACTGTAGCTCCTGTTTGTTAGATGAATAAATTGTTAAACTGCCAATATGTCTTAGTTATTAAGACTTCAATCATCCAATCCATCAAACAACCCCAAACAAGAGTCAATGGCAGAATAAGCTGTTTGGCACTGGCAGGGAAGATTTGGCACATTTCTCATGGTTGTAACCCACATACTCAGCTCTGCTGCTCATCCCACAAATGCATGTTCATGCATGGATGGACCTCATGCAGGCATGAGGTCAAAAACTGTCATCACGGTGCAGCATCAACAACCTGGTCCTCAACACAACAAAGACTAAAGAAATATTAGTGGACTTCAGGAGAAACAGACCACCCTCAGCCCGTACACATTAACGGGGACTGTGTGGAGAGAGTCTCGGACTTTAAGTTCCTGGCCCTGCACCTGAATGATGAACTGACCTGGAAAACCAACACCACAGCGCTGATCAAAAAGGCACAGCAGTGACTCCACTTCCTGAGGGTCCTGAAGAGCAATGCCCTGGCCGAGGAGCTGCTGGTGTCTTTTTACAGAAAAGATGCTCCATTGAAAGCGTGCTGGCATACTGCATCCCAATGTAGTTCTCTAGCTGCACCGCTCAGGAGAAGACAGCTCTCCAGAGGGTCATCAACACAGCACAGAAAATCATAGGCTGTGCTCTCCTCTCCTTAGAGGAGCTGTTCAGGTCCTGCTGCCACAGGAAGGCCCTGAGCATCCTGAAGGACTCATCCCACCCAGCACATCACCTGTTCCAACTGCTACCCTCAGGAAGACGGTTCAGGACAATAAGAACCAAAACTGACAGACTAAAAAACAGCACAGATCCCAGTTTCAATATTTAATGAGAAACTGCTCGAGCACTAAATGGAACTGCAAAAAACAATTTCATTGTACGCTGTACAATGACAATAAAAATGAATGAATGTTCCTTACAAATGTGGCACCACAGTGTAACCGTTGTGAGACAATCAGTAAATAAGTAATTGTGCACCACTGCTGTGTTTGTAACTCTCTACCTGGACTGGCCACCGTAGCAGGCTCTTTCTTTCTCATTCCCTCCACTGACCCTCCTCTGCCACATGGGATTGTGATGAGAGCTCATTAACCAACTAACTGACAAAGCAACTACAGGGTGCCAGTCTAAACTCATACCATTCATTCACATCCATAATCATTCACACACCGCTGATGCAGCAGTGGGAGCAATTTGGGTTTAAGGGTCTTGCCTAAAGACACTTTGAAATGTAACTATAGATGCTTGGGACCAAACCCCCAAACCTCCGGATGAGAGACGACTGACTCTGCCTTCTGAGCTACAGAGCCTTCCCACATTGTTGGTTGTAAATCCTCCAAGAAGAATAAAGACGAGGCAAACATGGTAGCCACTTGTGTTGACATCTGTTTATGCTTTGTGCTGACACTGGAGTCCATTCTGCTACTATGGATTTTTTAAAATCATTTTTCAAAACACTAAAATCACCCTCTTCTTTCCAATATCTACCGTGCAGCTCAGTGGATTAAATGGGTCCCTGCTGTATAGATATGACAGCTTTTGAAGGAACAGGAGATGCTCAGGGTTGTCTTTACAACTCTTATCAAGTACACCATAGACAAGCATGGTTGCGTTCATCTCCCACTGACCAAGCTTGAGTGCACATGAATCATGCCTGAGACCACCTCTTCAAGTGCACCGTGCAGACTTTGTAGTTAATGTCAGTTGACAGTGTATAAAGTCCCTATATCTAATGTCTCCTCCTTTTCCCCACTACAAATAAATTCTTCAACTCAAAGTTCTGAATTGAATATACTCATAAATGTGCAAAGTAAAGATGTTGACCATTTACTCAACTCACATTAATTCATGCATTTTCATTACTGGGTCCACAATGTATCATATATTCCTCTTCTTGATCATTTTCTAACTTTCATCAAAACAGGACATCCAATTCAATCTGTCAACAAATACTTTTATACAATGCCCTTACATTTAAATGCAGAATCTATTTTTTCTTAAGTCTTTTTCCTTTGTCTACATTTTCTTATTTAAGCAAGAAAAGCCACAGACACAAGCTAAGTGGAAATTGTATTGCAAGGTGTTGATACATCCTGAGTTTTCAGTAACCTGGCAACTGCAAGTTCATGCAAAAGCAAACAAACTAGTTTTTGACACTGAATTATCTTAATGAGATTAGAGTGTCAGCAAGACTGATTTTTTTTCATGCCTCATGTTGTGTTCTGAAATGTGCAAACAAATCAAAAAATGTCTTCTCTTGCAGCAACTATTAAGATACAACATGCATGCTTGTAATCTATGATCTTTCTACAGGCTGATGTAGTGTGTATGTGTACATAACATGATTTACTCTCATACCATCCAGCTTATTATGTTGAATAAAACTTACCTTTTCTGTCCACTGAAAAAGTTGGTCCTCTGCAATGTAGCAAGTCACTTGGCATATCAAAACCTAAGGGGAAGGAATGAGAGAGACATTTTATGCAAAATTTGTGCAATAAAGAGAGATTTATATTTGCTGGTAACACAAAGACTGATAATACTGCTAGATTGCAAATGAAAAGAATAACCTACATGCAAAGCTCTTTTTCATTCTGGCAGAATGATTTGCTCAGACATGGCTCCAACAATTTGGTCTTTCTCTGACCTTTAAATTTGCTCTGCCAGTTGGCACATCACACTTCAGTAGGTAAGACATGAACAGGTGGGAGTTTGTTTCAAAAACGGGAGGATAAAGCGAGGTGTTATTTTATTATGAAAATCAGGTCGACTGCTGTGATGACTGACATTTAAGAACATCTAATAAAAAGTTACTCTGTGGTCAACAGAGGCAACTCGGTCCTTGGAGGTACATGCTTATGCATACAGCTAAACTATCATATAATGCTGAATAATATCTATTAAGCACTCTCAAACAAGTGGGTTATCATTTGGGTTTAAGCCAAATCACATAAGGCAGCAACTCATTATCAATTTCCTTATTTATATAATAGCATATTATGCAACATCAAGAACCAAAACATCAAATTTATTCAATTAAATCCAGAGAGAAGCCGTGTAGGAATTTGTTTAAGGAATTATGGCATACACTATATATTAAGATGGATGGATTAACAGCTGCCTCAGAGTGAAGCCATGGCCTGCTGACTGGCCACAAAGTATACATAGAGATGGGAATCTTTAGGCACTTCACGATTTGATTACAATCCATAGGGCTACGAGTCAATTCTTAATCAATTATTGATGCATTTTGAAAGACTTGTTTTTTTTTTTGTTTTTTTTTTAACATTTCTGTTGTTCTCACTGTCCAACATAATAAAAACACTGCATTCGTGTTTAGAAAAAAAGAGCTTAATTGAATTTACACTTTCCTCTAGGGGTGTGACGGGACGCTTATCTCACAAGACGAGATGAAATTTTACACTTTTTTTTTTTACATTTTGGAAAAAATTCATGGTTGGATGATATGACCTTTATACAGCTGAAATTCGTAATTTTAAAGCATTCAGGTCTATTCGGAAATGTTTAAACTAACTCCTCTTAAACTGAATAGACTATCAATGCTTACACACAGTATGTATTGTCTAACTCTGACTCAAACTGTACATTTTAATGCTCCTCAAATCAAACCATTCATTTTGATGGTCTACCACATCTTTAATTTGCTACACTATGCACTCATCGCTACAATTACAATAATAATAATAAAAGCATTTAGATTAATTTGAAAGTACTCTAAACACTGTTTTCAACAGACTAATCTGAGGCCACTGACCATGAATCCATGGTCCGTGATAAGGAGGTGGGTCCTGACTCCATGCCAGTTGAGAACCACTGCTTTAACAGAAAGGGTGGAATGGCACTTCCACAGTTCCACCAGCCAACGCTGATATGTGCGTATCTCTACTCCAAATTCTATCACCAGCTTTAGCTTGTATATAAGACTCCCTTGTGTAGAAGAGCCGGGAACAAAGATGCATTGTAGGTACATAAACACATGGTTAATGATCTGTAAAAATTCGATCTCTGACAAGTTGCTTTGAGTTAGACTGATTTGTTATTATAAATAATGGCTAACTAATTGTCTTACTCCCAGCTAATGGATTAATTGAATGAACTTCTAATTGCAGCTCTGGTTTATGCATACTTTGACCCCAACATTACCTTTATTTATCTAACCAGATGGCACTCCTTTCACCCTTCTACTGCCCTGATAATTTAGACAAAATAACTCAGAAAATGCTTCCAAAGCAGAACTGTATGCATTTACATCAGCTTTAAAAATAAATGTTGTGATAACAGGAATTTCACTAAATCAGCGCTGTGTAAATTAATGTGTTATGGCTACAGTATTTCTAGGCCACAGCTGCTTTATAGTGTATAAAAGTCTTCTTCCTCAGTTCATTAACTCTGCAGCCATCTGAAGGCTGTGTGATAAATCTGTAGCTTCCTCAGCAGGGCAGTGCTATCACACAGGGTCGTTCACTATGTTTATCTTGATTGAATCACGTGCAAATGACACCAGGCTGACAGAAGAAAAACACACTTATATCTCCACACATCAGACCAGCTGGATATAAGTCTGTATTCTGACACTTTATCTCAGAGGCTCCAGATTCCCAGGACCATTAATCCTAAGTGTTATGGCCTACTTTACAACTTTTGTGGTTAAAGTGGAGTTTAAAGTTCTGTTCTTGAAACACATTTGGTACAAACTCTGCTCAGTCAGGTTGATTCAGATATGATATAATCATAAAAAACAAGCTCTGGATTTATGTTTCAGCTTTAACAAACTATTATTGTTTTTGAGATTGATCCTTATTGTCATTGAAAACATCTGTTTCCTGCTATTTCTCCAGTTTATCTGGATTATTCCTTTAATTTGTCATTTGATTGTGCCTTCATAATGAACCGGGTACAGGCACTGTAATGTGCTCTTAATATGAGACCATTTAAATAGAAGATAAGGAACAAAGTCATTAAATCAAACAATTATTGATTTTATAACAGTTTAGATGCTTTCAATGGCATTAATCAAATAGTAACACATGGTGTTTTTCTCAGTGTGCCACTCACTGATGGGTTGTCCTTCTGTCTATAGAAAACACACGCCGACTCTTCGCTGGTTTGCCCAGATACAGCCCGGCTCCTCTCGTTCCACACTGATGCATGTCCCACTGCGTCCCAGTTTGCAGAGGTGAGAACGTACACTGACAGGAACCCTGTGAAGACAGACCCTTTCAGCATTCAACAACAGCTCACATGTGACAGGGGGTTTCTTTTTTATTCTGCTCTTATCTGACATGGTGACATTATCAGGAATGTACAAGAATTACTATTTACAGTACTTAACAGCTGTTAACATAATATCAGCGAGGACACCGATAGAGCTTTTATAAATTACAGAGCTCTTCTCACAGAAGACACTGGAAAAGGCAAAACTACTATAATTAGAGCTGAAGCAATAAATGGATTAAATGGATAAATGCACTGACAGAAAGAGTAATGGGCACCTTCTGTAATAAGATATAATTATTTTTCAGTAAAAAAATACAGTGATCGGTTTCAGCTTATCAGCTGTGTGATTTTCTGCTTTATTTTTTACCAAATGTGAGGGTAAAATGAACATTTTTAGGTTTAGGACTCCAAGGCCGACAGCAGAGTAATCAATTTTAAGCCTGACTTCAGGCCAAATTAGCTCCCTCTGACGATCAGGGGGTGTTTGTCACATAGGATTATTTGTCTAAATCAGGCGTGTCCAAACCATGGCCCGTGGTCCACTTTTGATTGGCCCACAGTAAATTTCAAAAAAGATGCAAAATATTGCCCACATTATGTATTGTACTTCTTAATTTCAGCAAGTCGATGCTCAGTGGCACAAGGTGCTACCATGCTAATTCTGTAAACAAACATTTTGACAAGATGAATTGAACGACCTGTTTTTTAAATTTTTGTCTAAACTAAGATAATACTGTAAACAGTAAACATGCTTTGATTTATAATGGCCTATTTGATTAAGCAAATAGCAGCACCAGTAGCATTCCAGGGTTGGAGCCGATGGTTGCCAGGGCCAACTGAAATCTGATTGGCCTCGCCAAAATCCTTAAATTGATTGGCTATTTGCCTAGTCAACCACTAACTAGCCATGTGAGCACACTCAATCAGAATATCTTGACCTACATTAGACTGGTTATAGTAACTTTAATATCCTAAAGGTGAGGTATATGAAAGTGGCCCCACCATTCTTATATATTTCTATGTGTGGCCATCAGTGGGAAAAGTTTGGACACCCATGGTCTAAATAATCCTCAAGTTTGTGGAGTCCACACAATTGTTTTCCTGCTCCCTACCATACTGAAGCCTCCCTGACCTCAGATGGTTAATACTACACATTTTAATATTTACGATTACAACCGGGACTGCCTTCAACAGAATACCCATAACAACCAGTGACAGCAAGCAGAACAGGCAGCTTCACCACACACCTATACCTTCACTTCAGCCAGGATTCCACCCTTATTCGTTTTTTGTTTTTTTTTATTTTTTCCTGCAACACATATCTAAGATTTCAAACATCCTCCAAGTTTGTTTTCCTTCTAAGGCCAACGTCTGATCATGCAAGTTCCTTTGAGATCTTGTGTGTCGGAAATCTTTACTGTAAGACCTCTGCTTGATTTTCAAATCCTAACCGATTTTAAAAACCTGGGAGATCTCACACATAAAGAACATTCAAAATATTTTTCAACCTATAATCCTCTGAATGCCCACACTAGATGACAGGCAAACATTTGGGTACAAAAGTTGAATTAAGTAAAGTTCTTATTTTTCATTAAAGCTTCCACAAAAGATTTTTGTGGCCGCATTTTGATTTCCTGGTGTCAAGAAATGAAAAAGAACAAAAGGTGATGGACAAACAAATAATATGTAGATAGCGCCAGACTGTGGTATCAGACTTGTTGGAGAATCTGTGCAGCATAAGGAGCCATTTGGCAAATCATCATGAAAAGAGAAGCAGAATCCAACCGGGACAAGAGACTCTTCAGGAAGCGTTCACAATCCCACATCACCACAACAGCGCGAGGGCACAACAGATACTAAAGTGTATGGTGAATATATCTCCAAAGATCTTCGGCTTTCTCAGTGGTGGACAATGAGGTTTTATAAAATTAGTAAACAAGCTGGAGCTAAAGCATAAGTTTATATTTTTAAGCCTAATGCACTACAGCACTTTTTTGCACATACTGTAATATTCAAAGTGCAAGTGTTATTTAAAAAATGTCGACATCAGTTTTTTTCCAAGTCTTCATTCGTTGTTTGAGGGTTTTTTGATACTGCAATAAATACTGTACCATGAACTTGTTACTGAGGCAAAACTGATACCTCTACATTTCTAGTAAGGTAGAGACTTGTTTTTTAAATGTTCTCATTAGTAAGGGCAATGCCGTGTAGCAGATTTTGTTTTATTAGTAAGGTAAGTGACAAGATTACTCATTCTTGAGATTATTATATGTAAAATACAATGTAAATATGCTTTTGGAAATTGCAGTTATTGCAGTGCTGATGTTGCTGGGCTACTCTATGCTCCAGTATCCCTGCGAGGTTATCAAAATTTTTTAAATCAGTAGTGACATTCTGAGTGAAGTTATAAGGACTTCTGACAGGTTAAGCAAAAGCCTGGGAGCTTCTGACAGCCACTTACTTGCAGCGTTGTGTCCCACAGCGAGTATGAAGTCTGAACACTGCAACTTGTTCCCGGACTTCAGCGACTCTGAGACTGCAGGACTCCAGTGAAGACGAACCTCCCTGGTGAAAATTTATGGGGGGTTAGAAAAGGAAAGGTTTTTGACCAGCCAGAAAATAAAGCATAAAATGATACTAAAACGAGGGTTTTCATGGTAACAGAATTTTAAAACTGAAAAAAATTTTGTAAAAACCAGATGGTATCAAAATGGCAATAAAAATATAAATATGCAGCACATGTTTTAAACAAACAAAAATGCAGGCAATCTTCTGTACACTGTCTAAATTGCACAAATATGTTGACAATGTAATGGTGATGCTTCTGGTTAGAAATATGGCTTTAGATTTCTAATGAGCATTTTTTAAAATCAAAGTTTGTACCGTTTCTTATGGAAACCCATTTCTGCCACTTATAACAAAGTTCATATGAAGAAGGTGAAAAAGTAAGTTGAAATTAAGAGAAAGGAAGTCATAATTATGAAAAAAAGGTCAAATTTTAAGATAAAACTCATAACTATGAGAAATATTACGATACTACTGAGACTAGTTATATAAGAGGTCCAAATTATGAAAAGGCCATTATGGAAGACAAGATTATAACTATCTCATAACGTACTAGGCTCATGACACACTTTCAGAATTTTTACTTTTGACTTGCTTTCTCATATTTTCAACTAACCTTATAATTTATAATTTGACTTCTAATCTCATATTTTCAACTTCATAATTTTGACATTTCTCTTAATCAAAATTTTTACTTCTTATCTCATAATTATTACTTTTTATAATATAATTTCAACTTTAAATCCAATTATTCTGACCTTTTAACTCATAGAGTCCTCTCTCATATTATTAATTTAGTATCATAATTTTGACTTTTCAAGTGATTAATTTAGAACTTATATCTCACAATTTGACCACTTATTTCACAGACTTTTTACATTAGAATTCTGATTTTTTTTAATCTCATTATTTCAACTGTATTTCTCATAATTTAAACTTTCAACCTCATTAATTCCAACTTAAAATCTCTTAATTTTGACTTTCTATCTCATTATTTCAACTTTTTCTTTCCTTTTTAACTCATGGTTCTCACTTATTAACTCATAATAAGACTTTTTATCCCATAATTTTGACTTTACATCCGATTATTTTGATTTTTTTAACTCATAATTTTGATGTATCTCATAACTTTGACTTTATATCTCATAATTTTAGAACCTCATCTCACTTTTTAATCACATTATTTCAAAGCTCGTTCTCAGAATTTTGACTTTTCATCTCGAAATTTCCACTTCATCATCTCATAATTATGAGTTTTTGTCTAAAATGCTACAGAATCTAAGAGAGAACCATTTAAAAAGGCTGAAGTTCATCAATTTTGTACTTTGTACTCCATTTCATCTATTTGAAAACTTAAGTTAAGACTTAATTTCTACGTCTCCAAAGCAAACAAAAGCTGTAGATGCTTTATCTCTAGGAGCTCACGTTAAGCCCAAGCACAATGTAAAACAAACTGGAGCAATTCATGAAATGCCATGCAAGTGAAACTGAAACTAGCCAGAGAGGAGCTTCATTTAGCTCGCCGAACACGATGATATGACGTTAACAAACCATATGTACACTGAGATATATGCTTTACAAACTTTAAATATTATGTTTAAGTTGAAATACAACGTCTCACTGAAAATTTTTAATAAAAACTTAACAAAAGACCTTTAAAGTTTGTGTAAATGACTCAAAAGTGTCTAGTAAACAGACGACAATTAATGATTTCTTTCTGACATAACCCATGTAAAGCATGTATTGTTATGCACTTGCAATGACGTTACAGCATTTAATATCATCTGTAGTAGGCTAATACAGTGCTGCTAGCTAATGTCAACGCATTGTTGATGAAATTTCATGTGTCATGTTAGCTTGTAGGAGCCGTTGACAGTTACAGTTAGCTGTATTATTGTTTTAAACCGAAGCAATATTTCACACAACTCTAGGAGGGACTATTTATATTATTGTAAGTGTTTGAAGTTATATTGCCTCTTCACTTAACTCCATTCAAATGTCTGACCTTACTTAATTCAACACGTCCATGCTTTCTAACACACTTCCCGTCTCCGTGCTAGCTGGCTAACGTCATTTACCTCTTTTCCTCAAGTTCTCTGTGAATTTGTTCATCTTCTTCGTTCTCTTCGAGATCCTCATCATCTTCCTCCACAGCCCGAGAATACACAGACAAAACTTCCCCGAAAAACGTCGCCATAATCACCGGTACGAAGAGAGATGACAAAGTTAGCTTAGTGATGCAGAGCTGCAGCCATGACACATCCACCACTTCAACCGGCACCTTTTCAAAATAAAAGCCCCTCCTGTACTCAAAAAACTAATTTCACATATTTAAGGCTCTGGTGAAGAGTTTTTAACTAGTTATGAAACAAAAGGAATGTATTGATATTTTTAGATAATCTATACACTTAAACGAAACCATACGCCACAGCAATAATAGTCACATATTTTTATTTTTTATGCTTTAAACAGCTGCTGCATGGTGCTGTAGATACAGGTGTTTTCACACATGCACCCTGAAAATTTCTTGAAAATTTTTGGCAAACTTTTTCAAACTCCCAGATCTGGTTGTTCACACACATATATCTCAACTAGACAATCCCCATGGATGAGCATCAGGAGGCAAATCACTGAGTAAAAAGAAATGACATGAAAGTGGTCGATAGAGCAACAGAGTCCATGATAAACCGCTATAATGACAATATTTGTCTTTGTATCAATGCTTAATGTAGGTTGATGTATCCATAGTATCAAAAATAAGTAATTAAATAAATAAAAAACAAATCAGCTCACACTGAAAATTTCAGGAAGTTTCCAGGAGTTTTGTGCATAAGCGATTAGGGCTTGGTGAGTGTCTGCGGCTGCTGACAGATTTTATCAGACCTTAATGTATTTTCCTCCACAAATGCTCCTGATGACAGATACATTTGACTGTTAAAAGGAAGTAATTTGTTTCTGAAATAATCTAACAAAGTTAACCAGTTTAGGAAAAGGATAAAAAAAAACAGCCCTATGACTCTACTTGCAGTTGCATTGCAGTTAATGCACTAATGCTGACAGCCCTAGTATACACTCACCAGCCACTTTATTAGGTACACCTTGTTAGTACCAGGTTGGGCCCCGTTTTACCTTCAGAGCTACCGTAATTCTTTGTGGCATAGTTTCAACAAGGTTTTTGAAACTTTCCTCAGAGATTTTGGTCGATATTGGCATGAAAGCATCACACAGTTGCTGCAGATGTGAATCTCCCGTTCCACCACATCTCAAAGGTGCTCTATTGGATTGAGATCTGGTGACTGTGGAGGCCATTGGAGTACAGTGAACTCACTGTTATGTTTACGAAATGATCTAATCTTTGTGGCATGGTGCATTATCCTGCGGGAGTAGCCATCAGATGATGGTACACTGTGGTCGTAAAGGGATTGACATGGTCAGCAACAATACCCAAGTAGGCTGTGGCGTTTAAAAAATGCTCAATTGGTACTAAGAGACAAAGTGCCCCAAGAAATTATGTCCCACACCATTACAACACCACCATCCTGAACCATCGATACAAGGCAGGCTGGATCCATGCTTTCATGATGTTTACACCAAATTCTTACTCTACCATCTGAATGTTGCAGCTGAAATCGAGACTCATCAGACCATCTTATCTTCTATTGCCCAATTTTGGTGAGCCTGTGTGAATCGCAGCCTCAGTTTCCTGGTCTTAGCTGACAAGGGCGGACCTGGTGAGTTCTTCTGCTGCTTTAGCCCATCTGCTTCAAGGTTGGATATGTTGTGGTATTCTGCATACACTGGCTGTAATGAGTGGTTATTTGAGTGACTGTTGCCTTCTATCTCCTAGAACCAGCCTGCCCATTCTCCTCTGACCTCTGACATCAACAAGGCATTTTAGTCCACACAACTGCTGCTCACTGGACATTTCCCCTTCTTTGAACCTTTCTCTGTAAACCACAAAGACAATTGTGGATCAGCAGTTTTTGAAATACTCAGACAAACCCTGGTCTGGCACCAACAACCATGCCACGTTCAAAGTCACTTAAATCCTCTTTCTTCCCCATTCTGATACTCGGTTTGAACTTCAACAGGTTGTCTTAACCACGTCTATGTGCCTAAATCATGGGTGTCAAACTCAAGGCCTGGGGACCAAATCTGGCCAGTGGAACGATTATATCTGGCCCACAAGATCATATCATATTTTTATTATAATTGGCACACCAATATGAGGTCTACAGATTTCCTCCAGTATAATAATGTAAACTTCAACTTGATTATCTAACATATCCTTGTGAAGCCATAAAAATTGGAATAATTTGTGTTTTATTTCATATTTTCAATTTTGCATCTCAAGATAATGACTGAAATTTATGATTTGACTTTTCATTTCATACTTTGACCTTTTCAACTCATAACGTTGAATTTGTATTTCACATTTTATCTTTTAGAATCCAGATTTTAAGTTTAAGTCATATTTTGACCTTTTCAACTCCTTACTTTGGCTTTTTAATCCCATATTTTGACTTTTAAAAACATGATTTCATTTTTTCTCATATTTTGACATTGTGAATGAATAATTTTAACTTTTTATATCATATTTTGACCTTTTACACGCCTAATATTGAATTTAAGTCATATTTTTAACTTTTTAAGTCATCATTTTGAATTATAGCTCATATTTTGACATTTTCAACTCCTAGTTTTTGGCTTTTTAGTCCAATATTTGGACCAGTCAGACACAATTTAAAATTTTAAGTTATATTTTGAATTCTAAATTCATGATTTCAAATTTGATCTCATATTCTGACCTTTCAAACTTGTGATTTCAACTGTTTCCTTGTAAAGTTCCTCTTTAAAAACATTATTTTTCTATTTTTGATATCGTGAACTAATAAATTTGAATTTTTATCTCAGATTTGAGCTTTTAAACTCCCCTTTTTACTTTTTGAATTTCCAAATGACATCAGTGCGTTTTTTTTAGATATTTTATTACTGGTGAAAATGAGTTGACAATTTATGGTTAAATGTTGACCCTGTTTAGCCTTCAGGTAAGACCTAAATCCAGAATCTGGCCCCTGCTGTGATTGAGTTTGACACCCCTGGCCTAAATGCATTGAGTTGCTGCCATGTGATTGGCTGGTTAGCTATCTGTGTTAACAAGCAATTGCACAGGTGTGCCTAATAAAGTGGCAGGTGAGTGTATATCCACATTCATAATCCATGCCCACTGATTTGCAGTCTCAAGGGCTGTTCTTGTAAAATGAGGGCATTGTTTCCTAAACTGTTGGAGGGATTATAATTTCTGGGGACAGTTTTGTTGGTGTAATTTCATATTCACAGAATGAAAATGAAACACTTACCACAGCGGCTGTCTTCACTGGATAAGATCTGATTTAGGGGTAGGTTTATGCCATATTGTGTTTTGCATAGGCATTTCATTGTGTAGCTTTGTTTTTATTGTGCTTTTCACTCCAGAACCAATTTTTTAGATTAAAATTAGCAGGAAATCTGCTCCCAGACTTTCTTGCTTGCCAGACTTTTTTAGTACACATGACTCTTTTCAGCTAACACCCTATAAGAAAGCATTTATGCACAGACGACTGTAGATTTTGCCCTCCTTTCCCTTAAACTTGGATTACACAGGAAGGGATTTTTTTTAGGGCCATGTAGAAATGAAAGAAGTTGTTTCAGCTATGAATAAAAAATGAATGTTTCTGACATGTAAGGTGTGATCCTATCCTTAAAGAAAAATTACAACAAATGAGATCAGACTAAATATTTAAAATGCACAGAGGTACCTTCAATTGAGCAGCTCAAACACACTGTCCATACAAACAGAGCGGTGCATCAACAGCCGCTCCTCACAATCCCTGTGGGAATCTCAAAGCCCGGGGCTGCATGCATGAGTACTGCCTGTCCAATGTATTTCTGCCTGAGCTGTTCGCTTAAATCAATGAATGATTCAAGGCTGTGGCTCTCCGGTGGATTCACATGATGGTGTGTGGTTACACAACGTATGGGGCTGGAGTATGACTAACAATTAGTGTAGGGATGCTTGATGTTTCTATTTTTGGTCCTTGTGCCAATCAAGGGTAAACTTGACATACCACATGACTCCTGCAGCTTCTTTGTGCTTATACATAATTTAGAGTGTGGAGGAAAGCCAGAAAACATAATTGTTAAAGGATGCTGGTGGATCATCTCCAGTTGTATGGTTTGATGGGAGTATAAGCCAAGTCATATTAGGGCAAATTGGCCTCAAGTTGACTGTGCAACATCCATCCTGTCCATTGTGTTGTATAATTCATTTTCCTGTAAGCTGTGCTCCAAGAGATGAGGGACAAACAGAAATGTGATGACATCAGCATGGCCGTAAAAATACTTCATTGTCACCAGAAAATGTCTTGTGCTGGAAAGACAAATTGGATGGCGGGGCAGAGCCTGGAGTAGAATAGAGAGTAAGCTCTATTACCAGAGCAGTGCTATAATGTAGCAGGAGGCCATAAAGTAACAGCAAGAAAGCCTTCCTGTCACAAAATGGAGCAACATGCTGGGAGGAAGCTTCGGGCTGCTGTTAATATAATTGATAGTGGAGAAAGGGACGAGTGGGAGGGATGTTGTGCAGCTTAACAAACACTGAAGCCTCCAGGCTCAAGACAACAAGGGAGGAATGTCAACAATAACAGGGACGAACTCAGAGGGATTTTCATGACATCATTGACAGTCACAAAAAGGAGCAAGACAGGACGATCAGAGGACATCGAGACTTACTGCTGCCTGTCTCTGTCTGTCTGTCCGTACTACACTCAGGTCAAGAACGCCTGATCCCCTCCTGCTGGCCAGACATCCACGCTGACTGGCAGAGACATGGCCAGACATTTTAATGTGCAGCGGTCCTAAAACAATAAAGCAGCCTCCCTCCTCCAACTCCTCCTCCATTATTGTACCATAACCCCAACATCTGTCCATCTATTGTGCACTAATGAAGTCATTCAAGGGCACTGATGAGGATTCTGTTTGGACCTTTGATATGATAGAGCACATGTGGCCATCAGAATGCATGAGCTATTCAAGAACCAATAGCTAATTCTGACATATCTTTGAAATCCTTTATTTCCTTCTGACTCTCCTCTACCTGACTCTGTGCTTCCTGCAGGGGCGGGGCTTCAGATCCAATAAAGGTAGCTTATGTCAATCTGACCCACACGATAGACTGTTTCACATACACTATATGGCCAGAAATATTCACTCACCCATCCTAATAATTGAAATCAGGTGTTCCATTCACTTCCATGGCCACAGGTGTATAAAATCAAGCACCTAGGCATGCAGACTGTTTCTACAAACATTTGTAAAAGAATGGGTCACTCTCAGGAGCTCAGTGAATTCCAGCATGGTACTGTGATAGGAGGCTGCCTGTGCAACAAGTCCAGTCGTGAAATTTCCTCGCTCCTAAATATTCCACAGTCAACTGTCAGTGGTGTTATAACAAAGTGGAAGTAATTGGGAATGACAGCAACTCAGCCACGAAGTGGTAGGCCATGTGAAATGACGGATTGGGGTCAGCGGATGCTGAGGTGCCAAGGGTCGCCAAATTTCTGCAGAGTCAATCTCTACAGACCTCCAAAATTCATGTGGCCTTCAGATTAGCTCAAGAACAGTGCGTAGAGAGCTTCGTGGAATGGGTTTCCATGGCTGAACAGCTGCATCCAAGCCATACATCATCAAGTGCATTGCAAAGCGTCGGATGCAGTGATGTAAAGCACGCCACCACTGGACTCTAGAGCAATGGAGACGCATTCTCTTGAGTGACCAATTGTGCTTCTCCACCTGGCAATCTGATGGCTGAATCTGGGTTTGGCGGTTGCCAGGAGAACGGTACTTGTCTGACTGCATTGTGCTGAGTGTAAAGTCTGGTGGAGGGGGGATTATGTGTGGGGTTGTTTTTCAGGAGCTGGGCTTGGCCCCTTAGTTCCAGTGAAAGGAACTCTGAATGCTTCAGCATACCAAGAGATTTTGGACAATTCCATGCTCCCAACTTTGTGGTAACAGTTTGGAGATGGCCCCTTCCTGTTCCAACATGACTGTGCACCAGTGCAAAAAGCAAGGTCCATAAAGACATGGACGAGAGAGTTTGGTGTGGATGAATTTGTCTGGCCTGCACAGAGTCCTGACCTTAACCCGATCACCTTTGGGATGAATTAGAGCAGAGACTGAGAGCCAGGCCTTCTCGTCTAACATCCGTGTGTGACCTCACAAATGCACTTCTGGAAGAATGGTCAAAAATTCCCATAAACACACTCCTAAACCTCGTGGAAAGCCTTCCCAGAAGAGTTGAAGCTGTTATAGCTGCAAAGGGTGGACCGACGTCATATTAAACCCTATGGATTAAGAATGGGACGTCAATTAAGATCATATGCGAGTCAAGGCAGGTGAGCGAATACTTTTGGCAATATAGTGCATCTTTGAAATCCCTTATTCCCCTTCTGACTCTCCTCTACCTGACTCTGTGCTTCCTGCAGGGGCAGGGCTTCAGATCCAATAAATGTAGCTTATATAAATCTGACCCACCAGATAGACTGTTTCACATACACTATATGGACAAAATTTCAGCCCCTTTTTGCATCTTTAACAGTCTCCACTCTTCTTAGAAGGCTTGTCACAATAATTTTTAATTGTTTCTATGGGAATTTGTGCCCATTCATTCTATAGAGCCTTTATGATGTTGGACGAGAAGGCCTAGCTTGTAATCTCCAGTTGAGGCCAGGGGTCTGTGCAGGCAAGTCAAGTTCTTTACACTAAACTCATCAATCCATGTCTTTATAGTCCTTGCTTTGTGCACTGGGGCACAGTCACATCAGAAAAGGCCCTCCCCCACATTGTTGCAACAGAGTTGAAAGCATAGCATTGTCCAAAATGTCTTCGTATGCAGCAGCATTAAGATTGGCCTTCACAGGAGATCATGGGCCTAGCCCAAACCATGAAAAACAGCCCCATACCATTATCTGTCCTCTACCAAACTTCGCTGTTGGTCAGACAGGTAAGGCTCTCCCAGCATCTGCCAAACCCAGGCGAGTCACCACTCAGATAAATTCTCTCCCCAGTTACTTCAGGAATACATCCTCAAGATGCAATGCATCATACATCATCAGTGATGATCACTGGGAGTTTTGGGCCTTTTAAATAAATAAACTTGACTTGACGATTTTAAGCGACGAGGCGCCACTCGGGATACCCCTCCATGATTGTCGGGGTAAATCTTGCCTCAAATTGGCCTTAAAATCCTGTAGTGTGTGGCCGGCCTTAGACTACACAATTAACAGACTGGCCACACAAGTGTGATTTGGACCGGTCATTGTATGTTGTCATCACCACTGTCTCTGCAATCATGTGCGAGTTCACAGGTCATCAGGGAGGATGGTCAACAAGTGTTAATTATAATTACCATAGAAAAGCCCTTTGGGATCTTAGCGGTCTTTAACTCTACAGAACAAAAACACAGTTATGGACTCTTCCTGATGAGTTAAGATGAGGATGATATGGGCCGCTCTCCTGTAAAAAATAAAACTGGAGGTTTGAATGTGATGACATGTCAAGAAAATGATCCAAATTAGCCTAGCCGATACAAAGAGCTTCACTGTAAGTACACATGCATCCCCAGAGGGAGAAAAGATGGAGGCTTGTAATGATGAAGATGAGGAGGAAATCTGTCAGGACTTACTGATGTCCAGTCAGGGAGTCAAACTAGACAGCAATGAAAGAAAAATGTGCACATGCTAGTACATGCGTCCTGGACATGCCGTTAATGATGTCACTCTACAAGAGTGTTTGTATTCTTGATGTTCAAAGTGGGCCTGGTGTTTGACGATGAGCTGCGACGATGCAGTCCTTGTAGTCTGAACCAGCCTTCTAGTTTGACTTTATTGCAGTGTGACTCCATCAGTGTAACGCTGTTTATTCTATTCTGGACACCTTGTGCACATTTTGAATAGTCCCCGTATTACTGAAATACTTTTTACGTAAACCTCCCATATGACCTACTAATATTGGGCCTCTATGCCTGAGTTTCAGGCTTTAAATAAATAGGACTCAGTGTCAGTTTCATTCTGTTTCATAGCCAGAGACTAATTTCTCACAGGAGCTTTGAGTAGCTTATTGTAGAAGCAGTATAACGTCATGGTCAGTACTGTAAATATTAATTTCATTCCCATGTTCTAGAGGAGAGTTCAACCAAAGAGAGGGAGAGAGACGCGTCCCTGAGTCTGTCCCAGAGGAGGATTCCTAATCTTACTGCTGACCCTGACCTGTCTACCAGAACAAACATTTACCAAAATCCAAAAAATCAATATCTAACTGACAGAGTATTACAATAAAAGCTTCTTTACAGACGAATCTCTTTAATATTGGACATGGTCTGAAGAGGCACTGGTGCTTAAAATAAGTTTTCCCAACATTAAATATTTATTGCAATAAAAGTAATTTTCTTGTGATTAATTATCTTTAAAAAAGGCCAAATTTTGAAGATAATTTATTCTAAGTAAAAAAACTTTCAATCTTCAGGTTCAGACAAATTTGTAGTCTTCTTTCCTTTGTGGCTGTTATTTCATCAGAGCAGAAAACATTCATGGTATCAGAAGATGAGAGGTTAACCATCTTTCATCTCCAGACTCTGAGCTTCAGCCAGCAGCTGTTCTAATAAATCCTGTTACAATGGCAGATGGCAGGGGTGAAGACATTATTAAGATTATCTCACATTTTCAGCTTATATCAGACACTGCAGTTGTCAAGATGCCATCTCTGCATGCCGGCCAAACACTTCTTTTCTGATAAACACGGTCAGTGGAGGACGTTTGTTTGCTGTCACACTGGGTTCATACCTTTGTTAACTTGAGATAACAACACTATTTTAACTTAAAGGAACTAAGCTCTTCTCTTTATGGTGAGTTCAAACAAAGAGGAAGAAGATAACCTTTATTAATTTGTTAATGGGTTAATTTAATTTTACCTCAGTTGTTTAACATAGACTGTATTAACAAGATGGAAATGCACCAATGGAGAATGGGGTGGTGCCTTGCTTAACTGCACCTCAGAAGTACTTAGGAAGTGAACTGACACCTCTCGAGCTACCAGGACTATCACATTTCTGCCCCACCACGGGCCAATCACATTCCTCACAGCCCCACAATGAACTTGGACTCTGGGCTCACATGCCACCATAGAGAAGCTTTAGAAAATCAGATTCTTCTGTGGTTTTATTAGAATTTAAGCAGTTCTTCATTGCCATTTTCTAAATTTTAACATTACAGGGAGCAGTTATGGCTGTTCTTGTTCTCCCGTCGTCATGGAAATCGAAGGCTTGTTGCTGTGGATCCGCCTATCTGCAGCTGTTTCACCAATTAACATCCTGACTTCAATTATCATAACTAGAAACCAGAGCCCTGTGTTGGACTCTCTTCTTGAGCTTCATGGAATGAGTTTTCACAGCCAGGAAGCTGCAAACAAGTCCCACATCACCAAGTCCAATGCCAAGCATCAGAAAGAGGGGTGTAAAGCACACAGACACTTGACTGTGGAGCAGTTGAAACGTCTTCTGCAGAGTGGTGAATCCCATCTCTCTATTTGGCAGTCAGAATGGTGAGTCTGGGTTTGGTGCATGCTGGGAGAATGACACCTGCCTGACTGCACTGTGCCAACTGTGAAGTTTGGTGGAGGAGGGATAATGGTATGGGGCTGTTTTTCAGGGTCTGGGCTAAGGCCCCTTATCTCCATTGAAGGTCAATCTTAATGCTTCAGCGTACCAAGACATTTTGGACAAAGCTACGCTTCCAACTGTGTGGCAACAGTTTGGTGAAGGCCCTTTTCTATTCCAACATGTACGTGCCTTTGGGATGAACACGGAGATTGTGAGCCAGGCTTTCGCGTCCAAAAACAATGACTGACCTCATAAATGCTGAATGAATACAGAATGAATGGGCACAAATTCCCACAGAAACATTCCAAAATCTTGTGGAAAGCCTTCAAAGAAGAGTAATAATTGCAAAAGGGGGACTGACTCCATATTAAAGTTCATGTATTTGGATACAACATCTTACAGTCCCTATCTGTGTAATGGTGAAGACGCCAAGTACTTCTCCTGTAATTCAACAGTGGTAAAGTGGAGTAGTAGTTCTAAGATATTAAAAATAGCAATAACTAGACAAGGTTAAAGCAGGGATTCTATCACAGACCCGTATAGATATGTCCTCATGAGCACACCATGATCTCCAACACCACAGCTTACACCACAAAGAGAAGCAAGTCTAAAAGATTCTAGAGCAGTGATCATCAACTGGCACCTGGGGGCCACATTAGGTCCCCATATCTTCCCATCCGGCCCCCAAAGCATGATCAAATTAATTAGATCATTTATTTTTTTAATACATTCCCTACAGCTATTAAAACAACTCCAAAAACACTGAGGAGACCGAAACTATTATATCAGGAATGACTTAATGTTTCATTTTCAGAAATCCATCTGTGAGCCATTATTAGCAGATATAAAGCATTTTAAACATGTATTTATCACTCTATTATTGATAAAAATGGGAATGAACAATAACATATAAAGATAGGGAAAAAGACTATATATATATATATATATATATATATACGTACATAGTTTTATATATATAACAATGGGAGTAAAAACAACAAAAACATTAAAATAGGAATAAAGCATGAAAATATAAAGATGGGAATAAATAAATAAATATAAAAAAATGGAAATAAAGAAAAATACAAAATGAGAATAAGAAATTAAAACATTGAAATCAAGAGAAAGAATAAAAATATAAAAATGGGGGAAAAATTAAAATTCAGAAATGGCAAAAAAGAATAAATTACAAAAATGAGAATAAAGAAAAAGATATAAAAATGTAAAAAACAATTTAAATTTAGAAATGGGAAAAAAAAGAATAAATTACAAAAATGAGAATAAAAATAAAAATGTAAAAATGGGAATGAAAATTAAGCATTTATGTTTTTCAGTTGATTCATGATAATAATAATAATAAAAAAAGTTCTAATGAAACTTTTGGCCTAAAGTGTCTTGGGAGTGCAATTTTCCTGCTTGGGTTTTTCACTTATCACAGAAATCTTTTGCTAAAATATCTCAGTTCCCCCCTTGTGGCTGGCTGCGATAGAGGTTAATTTTGTACATTTAAAAAATAAATAAATAAATTAGTAATCAAATATATATATATATATATATGTGTGTGTGTGTGTGTGTGTGTAAATAAACTAATATAAAAATTATTATGAAATTTAGTTTATTTGAAAGTTTGGCCACCAATGTCCCTGTTTAGGAAAGAGCTGGCCCTCGTACAAATGTCGTTGATGACCCCTGCTCTAGAGAGACCCACATCATCAGACCTACCACACAGCATGCAAAGATGTGGACTTGGCTCATCTGTCTTCCTCTAAAAAATGAAACAATGAAACAGAAAAGATGAATATCTGTCAGCTTAGTTTCACAGCAGAATAAAAGGCATCGCTGAATCCTTCTGTGCTCAGGAACAAACTGTCAAGACAACAAAATGTAAATCATAAACACTTTTCACAAAACCATGGCTGAGTCTCCTCGAATATCAACAATTCAGTCCAGACAGTGGACTGACTCAGGGAGAGCAGCAGTCTGACACTTTAATCTGTAATGAGGGAAACAGGCTGAAAATCATATAAACCAGCTAAAATGCCTCAGAGGGAGTAACCCTTCTACATTACCATAGTAGTCTGGGTTACCTTGCTCAGTCTGGGGCTCTGATTAAAGCAGACACCTGGAGTGGGGGCAGGTTGGCTACTCTGACTCAAACAGGGAGAGACAAGGGCTGAATTTCCAAAAGATGTTAATGATATCATTAGTGTTAGACCAAAAACTGAACATGCAAACCAGTTATTTACAGCCCAGCTTGTCAACATGAGGCTGGGATCAATCAGGACACAGATTTACTACACCTGGAAACAAAAGAAACCTCATGAGAGTTCAGATTAAAGTCAGACTGACTAGTGTTTCTCTGCAGGTTTTTCCCTTATTTGCACATGACAAACAGCGTCTGTGCTTATAAAGGCATGAAACTCCTTAACTCGTATCCACAGCCCCTTATGTTGGCTTTTTGTTCTGTTCAGTGTTAAGCCAGAGTCAGAATATGCAATCATTTAGTCTGTTACGATTTAGATTAACCGATCAGAGCCAGAAATCTGTGCTTTGACTTCACCGACAAAAATGACAGACTAAGACGATTGCTCAATGCAACCCATGTGATGATGTTGGAGGGAGGAGGGGCTGAGTTGCACTTGTAAAACAACTGTAAACATCCATCCATTTTCTTCTGCTTGTCCGGGGCAAGGTCGCGGTTGCGGCAGGCTATGCAAGTACGCAGACATCCCTCTTCCCAGTGACATTTTGTAACTCCTCCAGGGGATTCCAAGGTGTTCCCAGGCCAGATGAGATATAACATCCATCCAGCAAATTCTGGGTCTGCCCAGGGGTCTCCTTCCAGTTGGCCATGCCTGGAAGACCTCCACAGGGAGGGGACAAGAAAACATCCTTATCAGATGCCCCAACAGCCTCAATTCCTTTAGCAATGAAGGAGCAGCAGCTCTCCCTCCGTAAGTTGAAGGGTGCTTTCACATAAGGCCCAGTTGTTTTGAACCATGCCACAGCGCAATTCCTCCCCCTTCCCCCACTGGCTTGCTTTCACACTAGCAACATCGAACCGTGCCCAGGCCCACTTGCGTATTTACTCAGTCTGAAGCAGCAGGTGGCGGTATGCACATAACTGGTTTACAACCCCGCCAAGGAGGAGAAAGAAGAAGAAGCTACCATGGCAACCACTCTGGTCATAACTTGAGCGCAGATTGTTTTGACCCGGCAAAAAGTCCATCCTGCAGCCATGGATGATTTAAAATCACTTTTTAAGATGCCAGAAACTTCGCTCTTCGTATCTGCACATCTACTACAGCTCAGAGGATTGAATGGGCTCGCGCTGTGCAGATACAGCAGTTTTTAAGGTGACAGGACACTTTTATTGCCTTTGCACCTTCTCTCACCGACTCCAACTTGTGTTCATCTGTAAGGTGAGTCACAACAGACCGTTTATTGACTGGATTCTGATCATTTCTGCCCTTTATTGAGGAAAAATGTGAACAAAGTGCTGTGCTGTAGAAAGAAGTTTAGCTTTATGATGACATCATAAAGCTGATACAGCGCTCTGTCCCATATCCAGGCACGGTTGCATTCACATCTCATCCGAACTGAGCGAGAGTCCACTTGAATCGCACCTGAGACCACCCCCCCAAGTAGGCCCAGGCCCACGCAGTTCGTTTGCATTCACATTACCAAGAAGAACCGGACTTTGGGCTCAAGAGCACTCGGATCCGGGACCGGGCCCCTAATGTGAAAGCACCCTAAGATCATCACCCTCTCTGAGGCTGACTCTAGACCCTTCTGAGGAATCTTATTTTGACCGTTTGAACCTGCGATCTCATTCTTTCAGTCATTACCCAAAGCATGACCAGAGGTGAGGGTTGGATTGACTGGCAAATTGAGAGCGTTGCCTTCTGGCTCGGCTCCCTCTTCACCACAACGTTCTGGAACAACATCTACAAACTGCCCCAATGCATTCTGGGCTGTAAACAAATATAGTGCATTTACTATACTATCCAAATGTCACAATGAATGCAACACTAGCTTCATGTCATGCAGGTAGCAGACACTCACAGGCTGCTATTTCTTTATCATTTCTATTTAGTCCGTCCCTCTGTGACTCATCATAAAGGCAGACATGTTGTTGTCAGAGCATGACAAACTTATCCTCTTTCTCAAAGCTTCATCTCACAGCACCGTCTTCAAAAACATGTCTCTGCTAAGAGAAGCTTTCAGTGTGTCTTTTTGCTCTTGTCATAATAAAGAAATGTGGTTGAAGTCTAATTAAAAAGATGCTTTTCTACCAGACATGTTCCAATACCTTTTATTCATTCCCAATACCGATACCAAGACGTTGGGTACCAGCAGATACCAAGTTCTGCTCCGATACCGGTGTGAACTTTCTGGACCGACTGTGCAGACTAGTAAATTATTTTAGACCTACATTTGACTCAGAACATGACTCAACAAATAGAGAATCTAGAGCTGATGACAATAAGGAGCTGTGCTTCAGTAAGCATTGTATTGTTCTACCAGAAGAGCTGTCCACACATGCTGGTCCATGCTGTTGTTGTTTCAAAGTTTGGTGCAGTGGTTGCCACTTAAACACGTCTGTGAGGCATCCCTGAACCGCTGTGATGTCACCGCAGTGCGCTCGGAAGCGGCTTAGATGGTCTTGGACCCTGCTCCAGAGCAGGACGATTCTGGGCTCGGCCTATCTCGGCATGGCTAAACTGCAACACGGCTTGATTTGGATGGAACAGCCAAAAGTTATAGTGAAAAAGCCCCATATGACCCTCGAGATGGAGCGACAGATTTTCGGGGTCAATGGGTCCTGAAACCCAGCAACTGTTAAGTCTAGCTATAAACACTTTGAAAACATGTCTGACTTTGGCTTTAGTCCTTTAGCTTGATGCTAACATACAATGGAAATAGCTAGAAATAGGCTAACATTGCAGTGGTGGTCATGGTGCACACAGAGGGCAAACCTTATATTTTTATCTGTTTGTAGCATGGGATGAACACCACAACCTTACAGGAACTTTGTATGGCAGAGGGATAAAAATTTAGAAACCCCATGTGCAGAAACTGGACTGGTCATTAAGAAAAATGCTCCTGGAGACCTGTGAGTGTCCATTATTGCAGCATTTATTTCTAAATTTATGTTCACAGAGGGATGCAGCCTTTTACACACTCCCACAGCCGAGCACCCATTCCATCAGAGCACCTACTCAGGCACTCACATTTACGCGTTGGGGTAATTTAAATTGTTCACTCCAGCTGAGCTCCCTGTCTGTGGATTGTGGGAGGAAAGTGAAGCGCCTGGAGGAATCCCACGCAAGCAGACACACAGAGAACATGCGAGCCCCCTCGCCGAGAGGATCAGTTGCTTAGGAACAGCATTGTTCATCAACTGGGGGTGTGATCACTTCTGAGCGAGGTGTGGGATTAATCACATGAACTTGCGTGTAAGTGCTTGCAGGGCTCTGATGATGCTCACAGAGCCGTGGGGTGGGTGGAAAGGTGAGCTGATGCACCAACCACCAGCTGGAGGAAAGATCGATGGATGACATCAGGGGAAGAGGACATTAATAGAAATATGAGCTTTATCAAATATATAAATAATCTACAGAGTGTTTTAATGTTTTTCCATTGGAAACAATCGTCTGCCTGCTAGGGAACATCTGAAGATGCCATATGTTACTGAAAACTTTCCCTCTGGCCAGAATTATTCCATTTATAGAGCTGGATTAAAGTACTGTAGACCAACATTTGTCTTTAATGGAGCCAGACCAGAAAACTTTTAATGCCTGCTAATTAGTAGGACTCATTTTTACCGATTTAAACTGGTTCAAGTCCAGACATGAGCCAGTTGAAATAAAGCATTAATTTTCATACATGGATGAAATAGGAGTAATTTTTAGCAGGTTTTTACAGAGATATTGCTTTTGTTGTTCAGAATCTTCTCCTTTATCTTCATTTCTATAAATTATTTAATGATATGTAATGTGTTCACTGGTTTATGGGAATATGGGTTGTATATCACTGATTCCCAGCCTGTTTCCATTGACCCCCCCCCCCCCCAAGAACAAACATGAAAAAAATGGTGACACTTTCTAGCCAAAGTTAGCATAATTTTTAAATTATGGTTGTATAAATCCAAACTAAGTAGCCCTAAACACCATTTATTTCACCCAAAACCCATTGTATGAATTACTTATTATTGTTATACCATGACACCCCCACACCCCAGATCCCTGGAGCCCCCCTTAAGGGGGTCCCGGACCCCAGGTTGGGAACCAAGGCTGTATATCATGAATTATATTCATAGTTTCTCTAAAAAGTCTACACACCCTTTTTAAAATGCTGCAGTTGTTTTGTGGTGTGAGTTATTATTCCTGTATTAAGAGACAAAAATGCAACTTTTGCACCTTTCTTAGATGCCAAAACATCATCATTTACCCTGCTCTATTTCTCTCTATCACCGCAAATTTAGGTTAAAATGTTGAAAATCAGAAGTTTATGTCAATCTGTAGTTTTTTCCTATCTATACCTCTAATAATTGAAATACAACCAAGTAGCTTGTGCCATTTTAGGCCTGATGATATTTATTAGGATCCAAATATTGAAAATTTTTAAAACTGTAGGCATGATATGTCATATCAGAACCTTTTCTACCTCTAATATTACCTATAACATATTCAGTTCAACTGAAAACAGTTAGCATGCTTGCCCAGTCTCCTTTTTATTGTTGAATCATGAATGCGGATCCTAACTGAGTCAGTGAGGCCTGCAGGTCTTTAGATGGTGTTCTGGGTTCTTTTGGGACCTCCTGGATGAGTCGTCCATACGCTCTTGTAGTGATTTTTTGGGCTGGCCACTCATGAGAAGGTTCACCACTGTTCCATGTTTTTCTCCATTTGTGGATAATGGCTCTCATCATGGTTAAATGGAGTCCAAAAGCCTTAGAAATGGCTTTTAACTCTTTCCAGACTGATATGTCAATGGCTTTGTTTCTCATCTTTTCTTGAATTTCTTGAGATGGTGCCATGATGTGTTGCTTTTTGGATTTTTTTTTTTAGCCTTCTTCACTTTATCAGTCAGGTTCTATTTAAGGGATTTCTGGACTCAACAGGTCCGGCAGTAATCAGGCCCTGGGTGTGGCGAGTGAAATTGAACTCAGCTTTCAAAAGCAAAAAAATAAAGTTGTTAATCACAGTTTATTCATGATATAAAAAGGAGGGTAATTACTTCACATAGGGACAGGTAGATTTGAGGACTTTTTTCCCTTTATAAAGTGTAAATCTTTTGTGTGTTATTGAGTCAAAGTGATTAATTTTATATTGCATACTTTCATACTCCGAGGATGGTGTTGTCATATACGACGAGAAGAGACAGGTGTTATTCAAAGTTAAATCACTTTTTAACCGTAACTTGTAGGCAATTACTTGTTTTTTTCCTCAGAAAGCCCTCCGTTAGGCCTTTCTGATGACCCTCTCCACACATTCGTAGGTCTTACAGAGCATTTTCTAGTGAGCCTGGAACTTGCCCGACTCTCCAATGCCTTTAAAGGTTACATCCGCATCAGTAACTCCAATACTGAACATGTTTTTATCCATTTATAATCCATTTTTCAATCATTCCTGCAGTTAGCTGGTTAGCCTGCTGCCATATTGTCTTTTTATATCCCAGAATGCATCGTGACTGGGCCGTGACAACCAATGGGAGCTGTTCTGTTGTCACATCATGCTTTGCTGAACAGCGCATGTGCATGGACTTAGAAACTAAAGGAGACAGACTGAATGACTCATAATAGAGAGAAATAAACACAGGGTGGCTGTAATTGGTCCCTCAGAGTCACTGCATTCTAAATAATGGTTAAACTCCCAAATGTGTGCACCAAAAGTTTTTTAAAAAATCCTGTGACATTGCTGCAGCAAATTTACTCTTAAAGCACAGGTTGTCCTAAAGAAAATGATGTTTAGAGCTTGACTGTGCTCCACAGGGTTGGTTTTTTACAAACTTTTGAAAGGTCACATATTTTTTCCTTTTCAGACAAGTTCATATTGGTCTCAGAGGTCCACAAAACGTGCCTGTGAAGTCTGTTGCTGAGAAAACACTCCAGTACAGGATTTTTTTTGCATGTCTAAAAAACCCCTTTATTTCAGCCCTGCTCTGAACGAGCTGTTTCTGTGTCTGTGGCTTTAAATGTTAATGAGCTGTCTGACTCCGCCTCTGACCACACCCATATCTGGAAATGGATGTGGCTTAATAGATCAGGAGAGGAGGGTGGAAATTTCTTCCATGTGGGGAGGGCCACCCAATCCTGGGGGCGGGACTAACTCCTGGGAAAATCTGAGAAGGACATGTTTCAGCACACATTTCTTAAAGGTGTTGTTGGGGGGGGGGACTTTTCTGGTACTTGAGGGGATTGTGGACAGGCCAGGGGCACATGTTTTGTTAGAAAACCTGAATAAAGGATTTTTGCATAATATGTGCCCTTTAAGACAAAATGTCAAGACAAAACAGAATAGTTAAAAAAAAAGCTGAGAACTCTAATGGTTAAATGAAATCATCATTTAATCATCATTTTTGTCTAATGTTAGAATTTGTTTGATGATATAAAAATAATGTTAATGAGCTCCGCCCCTGACTCCGCCCCTCTCAGGAAATGGATGTGGTTCTCCTCTCAGGAGGATCAGAAGAGGAGGGTGGAACTTTTCCCAAACAGAGAGGCCCAACCAAACCTGGGGGCGGGGCTAACTCCCCACGTGGGGCGCAGGGGGGTGGGGGGGATTTTTCTGGTACTTGAGGGGATTGTGGACAGGCCAGGGGCCTGACTTTTTGCATTATATGTCCCCTTTAATAGGAAAAACATGCATGAGCTTCCAGCTTATGGGCACATGGCATTCATCAGTTTCAGAGCACAGTTGTGAGCAATTCAGCAGTTTAAGAATTCAGCATAAACATGTTATTAGTTTATCTTAGAAACTTTCTTAAGAATGAATATAAGAAGATAGAGCTGTGCAAAGTATAAGATAACCTGGCCAGTTTTTGGCCTGATCCCACCAAAGTCACTAAAGGCTCAATTTGGTGGTTCTAAAGATTATCTTGACAGATTGTTCTGTGGTGTTAAGAGTGCTCTTTTCCACTCAGATCATACCGCTCTGACCTGAGTGTGGACTCTGGTTGTGGATGAACAGAGCTGTTAATGTGTGGTGCTGTGTTGGTCATCTCACAATAAGAACAATTACATAACACATAGCTTAAGAGTTAAAAATCTTTCAGTGCATGGCAGGCTTAAGTTGAAATGTGCATTTAATGGAGATACACAGGATTACTTTAAGCATCTGTATTAAGGCCAGATGCCATGACCAAGTGTTGGTATGTCACACCTGGGAATGAGAAGAGCTGAATATGCATCTAACAGCCAGGCCAGTGCCGGGTGAGTCAGATAATATCCATAATGATGTATGGAGGAAAAAGTACACAGAGGAGCAGGTGCTGACGGTGACAAACATCACTCTGATCACTGGCAGTGGTGCAGCTCCTGCACAAAGGTTGCATCCATTGAGGCGTATTTACACAGCTGATGGGCAGGTGTTCAAAGCGAGGAAGGAGGAGGATTCATGGTTTCTCTCAAGCCTTTCTTCATCATTTCTATCTCTTTCTGTGATTTCAAATGTGACCCAGCATCTCTCTGAGGGGAATCAGCTCAACAGTGAGGTCTACTTCTCATGTTTAATGTGACTAATGATGCTTTTGTCATGTGATGATTAACGTAAGCCTGTGGCCAAACAGGTTTAAACGCTGCTGTTAATGCCTGAATCAGACTCTCAGTAAGTGACGGTCCATGAATCTCCTGAATCAGTGCTTAAAACACCCCATATGTTTGATACATATGTAGGAGGATTCGTCTGTTTTTCTTTCACTCCCTTGACTCTCTGGGTGGTAAATTTGAATGTGTGGGAAAAAAATGTCATACTGTATTCATAATCACCTGTGCTGCAGTGCTGTATAAATAAATAATGAAATAGAAAAAAAAAAAACAGCGAACAATTATCCCCATTTGTACAATTATCACATCTCTCCCCCAGCTTTTCACACCAGCTTGTTGTGTGGCGTGGTGGAGCAGTATATTACACCTCTACACATGCTCCTGTGAGGTTTGTGCTTATGAAATGTTGAAATGAAAGATAATTCAAAAACCAGGGTGATACCTGATGTAATGCTGCAGGTTTTTATTTGCAGGTTTCTCCTCGTCTTTGTCCTGTAAAAGGAGAGAAACGTGAGAATAATCGGCTGCATCAGTGAAAGAAAAGTGCTGAAAAAGTGAACTCATTATAGATGAAATAATTAACAGGAGAGACCCCCAACATGGAGACAAGGGCAATCAACACCTCTCAGATGCTCTCTCTCCAAGAAATTAAAGGATGATTTCATATTTTTCTTTGTGTTATACAAATAATTTCACATCTTTACATGCATGTTGGAAGCCATGTTGATGGCTGTAATCTTCTCCGCTTAAGCTAAGGCCCCGTTCACACGATGTTTTGCTTCCTTTTCTGTTTCCAAAAAGGTTCCACGTTCAGACGTTTTCAAAACGATCTCCGTTCACACGAGACTGCGGGAAACACGAAAAACGATGTAGTATACATACCAGGCCAGTAGATGGCGGTGTGATTTTTCTCCGTCCAATATCCCCTTTGGACTGCCCTTCGACAGCGTATGGGTTGAGTTAGAATCTTGTGCAGGCATGAAATACGTCTCCGCTGGTCCAAGTGATGGTGAAGTATATCAACACTTTGTTGGAGAAGTACAGTTAAATTCAGAAGAGTGAATAGCACGAACAGTACACTGGTGTCGGCCATCTTTGTTTTGTTTTGGGCTTCCCACCCATGCCTTATAAGCCTACTCGCGCATGGATATTTACTGCAGGCACAGTGCGCATGTCTGTTTTCAGAAAGTGCCGGTTTCCCTGTTTACACGGGGATGGGGGCGTCTTGAAAAACTTCCACTCTGGACCCGGTTTCCAAAAAGTTCTGTTTTCAGGCACCAAAACGCTGTTGCCGTGTAAAGGGACAGCCAAAACGTTACAAAACTTTGCGTTTTCACTGAAAATGTTGTCGTGTAAACTTAGCCTAATACTCTAGTGCATAGGTTACCAAAGTGCAACCCCCCCCCCCACTGACTTAAGCATATAGAAGAGGAGCGTTTCTTTGTAGTCACCTCAGATTCAACCATGCGGTTGTAGTTCAAGGCCAAGCCACTGTCTGCATTTTGGACTTAGTGAAAAATTCTATTCAATTTACAGGGGATATATTATGCATAAATCACTTCATCAGGCTTTTCTAACAAAAATATGTGCCCCTGGCCCATCCACAATCCCCTCAAGTACCAGAAAAACAAGCTTGCTGAATCAAGCCCTTGTCAGATTTTCCCCTCGCGGTGTCATGTGGAGAGTTAGCCCTGCCTCCAGGTTTGGTTGGCCCTCCCCGCTTGGAAGAAAGTTTCCCCCTCCTCTCCTTATCCTCCTCTGAGCTGGCAGCTGAGTGGAGGATCAGGAGAGCCACATCCATTTCCTGAGAGGGGCGGAGTCAGACAGCTCAGTAACATTTAAAGCCACAGACACAGAAACAGCTCGTTCAGTTCTGAGCAGGGCTGAAACAGAGGGGGTTTTAGACATGCAAAAATCCTGTACTGGAGTGACTGCTTTTTCAGCAACAAACTTCACAGGCATGTTTTAGGGACCTCTGAGACCAATATGAACTTGTCTTAATGGGGTAAAATGACCTTTAAGGAAGAAGATGTGCCAGGATTGCATGAAGTTATGATTTCACTGGTAACCGGAGAGATAAGGGCCTTTTAAGGTAATACTGGGGGCTGTAACCAACCACCTGACCTTTGGCACCTCAGCAGGAAGTGAACTGGCATCTCCCCACCCAGACCAGTTTCCAGACCTGGTCCAACAGGGACTTGACCTGACGACCCTTCCATTGCTGAGTAACTGCAGCCCAACAGAAGACCTTCTGATACACCTCAATTTGTATGTCCTGTTCAGCTTGTGGCTAATTTACCTCTGCATACTGGGAACTGTGATGCATGTTGTGTGCTGCCTCTCTCCACTATCACAGTTCAATTAATAATTTCCCTGATGAAGAAACCAATGAGGTTATATGTCTTCATTTAGAACGTGGATGATATAAAATCCTCATATAATAAATGCACACACTTTATCACACACTAGTGCTTTGTGGCAGGGTCATCATTAAAAACGAAGAAAAATCAATTTGTAGAGGGCATTTCCTCTCTGCATGTGTTAGAGTCTGATTCATTCTTTCCTTAAGCTGTTTCCTGTGTGCACAAAAGGAAAGTTCGTCTCTGTCTTTGTGTGTGTGCACTGTAAGTGTGTGTACGTGCATGCATGGTAAACCGGCTTTTGTGCTATTCATTAGAAATTCTGCTGACAGAGACTCACACAGAAAAGAGTGGTGTGTGCGTGGAGAGAATATCAAGAGGATTGTCCCGGCCAGGAGATGGCCTGCAGCTTTAAAGATATCAGCTCCTTTATATGAAGAAGCATAATGTCACACACACTCACAAACACACGTATTGAGTGGACAACAAGTGTGTAGACAGATATGTGTTTAGCATTCAGACCCACAAACATTTCTCATTACAGTTTTAATAATCGTGATTAACACAGGCTGCAGCCAGAGCGCGCTGGCACTGAGGAGAATGGTGACTCAATAATATGCAGCCTCATAATGTACAGTGTCATTAAGAGATAGAAAAGGAGAGTTTCACTCATGGTTTGAGTTTTTAATGAAGCTGACAGCAGTGGAAAGAAGCTAAGCAGACTTTAGTATTTTGTGATACTTGAATTTAAATGAGGATTTCTATTTTCTGCTATTTTAGTAGCAAGGATTTTGGGCGGGCAATGGCGTACATTTTAGACCACCACATTTTCTCCATAACTTTAGCTAGCTAACTGATCCCTGTGGTAAATGAAGCAGAGGTCACTGAATGAAACTGTAGTTTTAAAACACTCATACTGTTGATACCCCCAACCACCACCACCATAGACAAAGAGCATTTGTTGATAAACTAATGAGAAATAAATTCATTAATTCATAAAAAAGAAGTAGCTGGCAAGCATCTTGTGAGGATTCAAAGATCTGTTAGAGACTGACAAGGTAAAACAAAATTAACAAATTTTGTGTCACTTCTTATTTCTCATATTTTATTTTATCGTATAGCTGTGTATCATATTGTATGGCATCATCGTTGCATCACATCATATCGTATCGTATTACACTGTTCATATTGTACCCCATCGTATCTTATCATATCCTATCCTATTGCATTGTATCTTATCTTATCCTGTTGTGCCATTTCATATTGTATCGTATCGTATTGCATCGTATCGTACTGTACCCTATCATTTCGTATCATGTCTTATCATATCGTATTGTTACGTACTGTATCGTTTGTATTGTATCGTATTGCATCGTATCGTAACTCATTGTATCGTAGTGCATTGTTTCATATTGTAGCCAATTGTATCATAACGTATCTTATTATATCAAATCATATTATATAGTATCTTTTTGTATTGTATTGCATCGTATTGCATTGTACGGTGCTGTATCGTATCGTATTGTACCATAGTATTTTGCATTGTTTCATATTATACCGTATTCTACCATATTGTATCGTGTCTTATCATATTGTATCATATTGTATTGTGTGAATGGTAACGGATTTTATCGTATCATATCATATTGCATTATATTGTATCATACTGTATTGCATTGTATCCTATTGTATCGTATTGTATCTTATATCTCATTGTATGTATCGTATTTCATCATATGGAGACATATATCATATTGCATAACAATGTATCGCATTGCATTGCATCATTTTGTATTGCATTGTGTCGTATCTCAACATTTTGTATCGCCTCGCATCGTATTGTATTGTATCTAATCTCATCATATCGAATCACAAATCGTATTGTATCGGTTTGTACTGTATCCCATTTTTTTGCATCGCCTTGCATTGTATCATATCGCATCACAGCTTGTTGTATCGTGTTGCATCACATAGCATCATGTCATATATTGTTTTGCATCACATTTTTTTGTATGGTATTGTATCATATCAGAAGTATCATATCTTATATACCATATCACATTGCATCCGATCGCATCTTATATCACATTACATCGCATTGCATTGTATCGTACCATATCATCATATCACATCATTTTGCGTTGTTAATAGTGTTGCATTGTATCATATAATATTGTATTGTAGTGTAATGCATCACATTTCATTATATTGCTTTGTATTGTAACATACTTTAATGTACTGCAATTAGGGGTGTCACCATTAATCTCAGTATTTCTGTAGTTAATCAGGATTAATCGCACTCTTTATAAACTCTAAAATTTTTCTCATTTTGGATTTTTTCACAGTCTTAAACAAAGGGTAACTGACTTCTAGACCTGCATTTATAGGTAGATTAAAGATTTTAACATGAACTTCACAGAAAAAAGAAACTTGTTTTGCAATAAAAAGGAAATACATGAACAGTTAAAAAGTAATTATCTAATAACACAGGGTTCAGATGACTTCTGACATGTCCATTGAGTTGTCTGTGCGTTTTAAAGTGAAATGAGTATCATAACATATCAAGTTGTATCGTATTCTATCATCTGGTATTGCATCCAATCTAGTCACATCACACTGAGCTCAGATTAAGATTATCTTTAATGTCCCACAGCGTAAAATACGTTTTGGAACAGCAACAAACCAAAGACAACACACAGAAGGACAACTTCAGAGGTAGAAATATCATATGTTTCATGTACTGTATGTTGTATTGTTTCTGTATAAGCTGATGATATATTCCTGTAGCATTTTGTGACCTATGCCATTTGGTTATAGAAAGGTGGGGTTTTTTTTACATTTACAAACAAAAAGAGCTTCATGTAGTATCATAGCTCTGCAGAAACACCACATCTGTGCAGCTGAAGAGGGTCATATAAAAAAAACAGCGTTTGGGTTTCAGCCTCACTGTTGTGGTTCCCTCCCTCATCAGCATTGTTTCCAGCCTCAGCAGGCAGTGAACAAGCAGTGATAAACCAACTGCTGTGTGGAGCCAGGCAGGTAGCAAACAGTGTGCAGGGGTGTGAAATTGGACAGGGTTTAAGCTCCTCTCTCAGGCTGTTTTTTCCATTCTCCACAGAACTGCTCCTTTTGTCACTTTTTGGGTGTAAAGCTGACTGCAACAGCATGAAAGTGTTCAAGTAGAGACAATGTGTGGTGGCACTTTTTTCCTCTTTGCAGAATGGGCTGTGTTGAGACTGCGAAAGACACTCAAAGAGAGTAGGTTTAAAAACTTTAACCTTCTGACTGGAAAGGCTGGGTATATACTGGACCATTTGAAGCCTGAATTTAGGCCCAATCTGCCTCCTGCCAACAATCAGATTTGAGGCTTTTCCCAACTGATTATTTGTCCAAGTAATACTCAAATGTGGTGTCAGTCTGATTGCTTTACGGCTCTTTCTTGAGGTCAAGCTGCCTTTGATGTAATACTCACAACAGACACAATGAGAGTGAGCAGACCAGGTAGTGGCACCAGCTGGGTGTTATGTGTGTTTACAGCTCACATTCACAAACACAAATATACATTCTTATCAGCCTGTGTCACCTACAGGACAGCCAGCTGAGGAAGCTGATCATCCTCCATGTTTGATCATGCAAGTTTCTGGGAGATTTCCTGGTTCTGGAATCATGTCCACCACTCTAACAAACCGCTTAGGAACATTTCGTCATCAAACCCCCATACGGATAGATACATTAATGACATTGTGTACTGAATACAATGAAATTAGTTCAAAAGCACTTAATCCATATATCATGACTCTTAATATGAAGGTGCAACAAGCTTTATACTGTAAAGGAGGAGGCTGGGATGGAGGAGGTTAAGCTTTGCCAGCAGCAGTGTGGTGCATCAGCATCAATACAAGCAGGGATCAGTGAGAAGTACATCATATTCAAATACACTAATGTGTTAAAAGAAAGAGCTGTGATTGGCTGTGGGAGCTGGGAGGTGATAACTGTGATCAGCTGGCCGTCAGCTGATCACAGCTGGGCATATGACTATTGTGTCCTGCATGAACTAACACTGAGCTTCATTTATTACAAGGACTTGTCTTTTGTAGGAAATTGTCTCTGTTGTTATTATAAATTTTGGCCGAGGGTACACGTGTGTGTAAGTTGAATGAAAAAAAAGCCATGGCCAGAGATGTTCCACCTCTGTGTGTCAGTAAATATTTTCCATGTCAGTGTTAATTTCATCGACTAAAACTATGACTGAAAATGTTTGTCGACAGCCTTTTTTTCCATGATAAAAACTAGACTAAGAATAACAAAAATAGATCTGTGATGACTAAAACTGACAAAAAGTCAATTTAACATTTGTCAAGATGACTAAAATGGACATTCAAAATCTGCGACATTTCTTCACCGTGGGTAAATTTGTCAAAAAACAATGTAGCTTTATCTCTTCTGCCTCTCTGCTGTAGAAAGCAAGTACCCCAGGTTTGGCAGGGTGCAGAGAACACACTACCATGACTTGGTATCAGATTAAGGCAAGAGACAAATTATTTGGACTAAAAGTAAAGACTAAAATGGGAGGACTTTTTATGGACTAAAACTAGGCTAAAATGATCTGGAGTTTTTGACTAAAACTGGACTACAACTAAAAAGGATAGAAATGACTAAAATGTGACTAAAACTAAAAGATTTGAACAAAAAACTAAAACTAAAATTAAAAATAGCTGCCAAAATTAACACTGTTCCACATAAATCGTTTAAATTAGTTCAACCCTGACTGGTTATGTAAATTGCAGCATTGGTTCATCTCTTTGGCTGTTATCTTCCACTTTCATTGAGGAAAGCTCCTGTATGTATGCCCCCTATGTACTTGTTTGTACCAATACTTGCTTTTTCCACAGAATCAGGCATATTCCTGCGTCTGGTATCAGAATCGGCAGAGCTTTGTTACCATCACTGATATAGCCATATCCAAGAAAATGGAGAATGGATTTAGAGCCAGAGCAGACATGTATCTATCTTATTTATTCATTGTTGTTGCTCTTTCTGCATCCCCTCTCCTCTCTCTCTGCAGCTCTTTTTTTCATGTCCATCACAGCATCAGCAGATAGCTGTTTAACATGAGTCTCGCTCTTCTCAAGGTTTCAGCCCAGGAGAGAGAGGTTTTCTTTGCCACTGTAATTTTGCCTAATGCTACTTTGTGCTGAGCTCATAGGTCAGAGTTCAGTTTTATAGAAATATAACAAGAGTACAGTCTAGCCCACCTGCCCACGTAAAGTGCTATCCAAACAAAGCTTGATTGACTGATTGATTGAAACCGTCCCTATGTCAGTGGTCCCAGATGTTTATAAATGGTCACAATTTTTAAAAAGTCTGCAGTGTATAGCCAGACCTATGCGACTAAATCTGTACAGAAAAGCCTTGTAAAGTACTTTTTTAACTTCACTTTAACCCTAAGGTAATACTGCAAACCAAAACTCACCAGAAAATGCAGCTGTACTCCTCTGTAACCTGCTTCTTCTGTAATGTCTTCCTAAGTTTATGTCAACCTCCAGGGCCTCTACTGGCTCTGGCCTGGGTATGTTATATAAGCATTATCCCATTTATCTGAAGGTTATAAAGATGGATAACTGTGGCTCTCTCTCTGTGTTCGCTGTGCTGGGTCCTGGCTCCAATGTGGGTCAGTTTGACCCGCACTACTGAGGGAACCTGTATGAATATTAAAATAAGTGCTATAATCACTCTCCATTTAACAGCCTTCAGACATATGCCATGCTTTAAACTGTGCATGAATAGCTGTATAAATCTTTCAGTATGCACTCATCTACAGTGAGTTCATCATCCAGGGACCCTCTCTTCCTCCAAAGCCATTCATTTTTCATGGAGCCCCGCCGGTGATGGAGCATGTCCACAAGCAGGACTGGGAAATTACTGTGAGAATCTTACACACTTTGTGGTAGGAATACAAAAAAGCACTGAGGACTTGGTCTCATTAAATGCCCCCTTTTTCTTCTATTGTGCACCACCATGAATATGCAGTTTTCTCTTACACATCCTGCAGCATTGTTTTAAACATTATGCTGCAAATTCTCCAATAAAAATCAGATGAATTATACAAGATCATGTTTTTATAAAAGAGCATGCCATGTCAGCAGCAGTCGGTCCTCAGATTACTCAGGGATAGCAATGATGTCCTTGACATGTGGAAATTTTCTCACCATTCCTCTGCAGTGAGCATTTAATTTTTAAGGTTATCCCATTAATTCAAACCGGGACGGACAACAAATGCGATCTTATGTCAAAGTTTGCAAAGGTCCATACAAGCCAAGTGATTGGCATTGGTGGATCAGACCTCTTGGTGTTGCTTGGACACAATCTCACTGCTTGAATCCGGGGTCTGAGGGTGTTTCAAGTATCTGATCAGCAGACACCCTCCCCAGGGGGTTATCACCACCCCTGACTCGGGGATTCTTTATTGGAAAACTTAAAATATTTAGGGCACAGAGCTGTTTAAAAGCCATGCTACAAGGAGCTACAAGCTACAAGAAATGCTTCAGAAGTGCTCTAAAGGTCTGAGGTTGTTGGCTCTGCCAATGCAAATACCTGTGGACTCAGACTCTTATAATTCATTCGGACCTGTTTTAATTAAACAGTTTACAGGCTTTAATGGCTTACAGCTGCATTTAGATGAGGAATAACTGTACTTTTATATTTTCATTTTGAGATTTATGTCTTCAAAGGGAAGTCCGTAGGTGGCTGGAGGTTTTATTTCATATTTTTTAGGACAGCAGTTGCAAAATAGGAAACAAACAACCCACAGGGGACAGCCCTGTCCAGCCTCCACAGCTCACTCTCCAGATATAACACACTGTGTTTCCTCAGTGCTCGGATGACTCGGCTGAATCAGCAGGGACCAACAGGCTGAATTATAGAGGTGTTGTGGAGTAGTGTGGGCTGAAAGAGTGTTTATGGAGAGAGAGGGAGGAAGGAGTCACCTGTTCTCTGTCTCCATCAAACGATGTAGAGGTGGTGGTGGATGAGTATTAGTACCTGGGACTCCCCCAGGACTGTAGACTGGACTGAGGCTGAGCTGTAGTTACAGTATGAGGAGGCAGGCTCTCTTTGATTCTAGCACGGGGATACTACAGCCCTAATGGACAATTTGGCACCTCATAATTCACAATCTAAAGTAAAAGGTCAGAGCCAAAGAAGGATGGAGTGGGCAGGGTGGAAAATGAGATGGTGGATGGATATTATAAGAGTCTGACCATGATGCCGGAGTTCCCACACTGACTTTTAGTTTACTGTGACCATGATCTTTAATGATTTACAAAAAGTCAAACAGTGCAGTAGATGCAGGAACAGTGCTGTGAAAGAGTATTTTCACACTTCTGGATTTCTTCTTCTTTGCATAGTTGTCACACTTTCATGTCTCAGATCATCAAACGTCTTTCAATATTAGATAACCTGAGAAAATACAGAATGCAGTTTTGAAATGATGATTTCATTTATAAAGGGAAAAGCCACCTAAAACCTACCTAGCTCTATGTAGCTGGTTGTACCACCCTTGGCAGGATTGCAAACAAGCCATTGGAAACAAGTTTTTCGCATCACTGTGGAGGAATTTTGGCCCACTCTTCTTTGCAGAATTGTTTTTAATCAGCCACACTGGCAGGTTTTCAAGTATGAAGGGTCTGTTTAATGCTACCATACATCAGAAGACTTTGAAAAGATTTGGAAAAGACTCTTGGAAAACTATCAGCTCACAGCTCACATCTAAAGACAAGTTTTTAAGAGTTTTTAGTCACAGCCTAGTCTCAGACTGAGATTTTACAAAGACTGTGAATCTTGCTGGGTCACTATTTAGAAGACTACTACTAGATTCTTTTAGCAATTTTTTCACACCATGCACTTTTTTTCCCATCATGCTCTTAGTAGAAACCATATTGGTCGGGACCTTTGACGTTTCACTGCCGGTGTTTCGTGTTCGTCCATGCCGCTCTGCCGCTTTTGTGGTTGTTTTGACCGGCAGGTTTCTGTTTCCGGTTTTGTCAGAGCTCATCTATTGGTTGTTGATAGTGTTAAGTCACTGTGACTTGCGATCATATCAAACATGTTTGATATGATCGCAAGTCCAAGACTAGGAAAAGACTGATATAAAACAGCACAGATTACCATCTTAAACTTAAAGGTGCAGTTTGTAATATTTAGCCTAGTAGCATTTAGCTGAACAAACTTGTTAAAATAAAGCAAAACATTTCTAAGACGGTCTATCTAAGTAAGTGTTTAGTCATCTAAATTCAAAAATAGCTATGTTGAAAAAAACAACTCAGAATAAACCTTTAATTCATACATAGGGAGGGTCCCCTCCATGGATGCCGCCATCTTGGATTTTTACATGTTTCCATGGTAATATAGAGGAAAAAAGGATAAATAAAGTTATTGTATTGTATTGTATTGTATTCACATTACAGATACACATTAAATTCAACTGGTTGCCACAGTTTCCAGCAGAGAAATGCAATCTAGAACCCACTTCTAGATGTTGATATTTAGTTTTACACACTGCACCTTTAACAATAGAGATGACGGGAGTGCGCCGTAACTCCAGTAAGACTCCTAAAATTTACAAAAGACTTTCAGTTTTTAATCTATGACCGTGAAAATCTTTTGGTGTAAGCCCAGCATAAGGCAGCGTTACTCAACCCTGCTCAACCAAAGAGCCAAATTGTTGAAAAATACCTTTGCAAGAGCCACAGTCTAAGTGGTGAAAAGAGTGATTTTTTAGGCCGGCCACTCCTGGGAAGGTTCACCACTGTTCCAGGTTTTCTCCATTTGTGGATAATGGCTCTCACCATGGTTGGCAAGAGTCCCAAAGCCTTAGAAATGGCTTTTTAACCCCTTTCCAGACTGATAGACTGTACTTGAATTTCTCTAGATGCACCATGATGTGTTGGTTTTTGAGATCTTTTAGGGTGCTTACACACTAGGCCCAGTTGTTTTGGACCATGCCACAGCGAGACTCCTCCCCCTCCCACTTCCCCTCCGTTGGCTTGCTTTCACACTAGCAACAGCGATCCGTGCCTGGGCCTACTGCGTCTGTACTCAGGCCCCAATGCACCAAAAGAGAAGAAGAAGATCACAGAAAACTGACACAAACTTTCGTCTAGTTGCTCTTCTGGTTGTTCTCCACGTTGGATTTAAGAACATATAGTGTGTGTGTTTCGCGGTGGTGGTAAAGGAGCATCAGATTTTGCTATAAAGGCCGTGACAAGCTCAGTAGCCTCTGCAGCACGAACACAACCATGTAGTAATTATTGTTTTGGCTAGACCCATGCAGGCGCCTTAAGGGAGCTACGCTGTGTGTGACATAATCGTTTCAAGAAAGATGCGGGTAGCCATACACACAGAGACAAAACGGTAGTCGTTCACGGATTTATGCACTCTGGGACCTGTTTTCAAAAAGTATCTTTTACAGACACCTGAAACGCTGTTTCCGTGTGGATGAAACGCCGATACGACAAAAAACTTTTGCATATATGCCTGAATTCGTCTCTGTGTGGACGGGGCCTAAGTCTGAAACAGCAGGTGAAGGAATGCATGTAGCTGGTTTACAAACTCGGTAACCAGGAGGAAGCAGATGCAGCCACTCTGGTCATGACCTGAGCGTAGTTGTTTTTGTTGTAATCTGGCAAAAAGTCCATGCTGCTACCATGGATGATTTAAAATCACTTTTTCAGATGCAAGCAATGTCATTCTTCATATCTTTACACTTCTGACCACTAAGAGGATTGAATTGGCTTGCTTTGCACATCTCACTGAGTCCAACATTTGTTGATCCATAAGGTGAGTCATAACAAACTGTTCGTCAACTTGATTTTGATGATTTCCACCTTTTATTGAGGAAAAATGTAAACAAATGTCTGCGCTGCACATCTCATCTGAACCGTGCCAGAGTCCACTTGCCCTGGCCTGGTGCCCGGACACTGTTCGTGTGCATTCACATTGATCAAATTGAACCGGACTTTGGGCTCAAGTGCACTCGGATTAAGGACCGGGCCCCTGGTGTGAAAGCCACCTTAGCCTCCTTCACTTTGTCAAACAGGTTCCATTTAAGGGATTTCTGGATTCAGCAGGTCTGGCAGTAACCAGGCCTGGGTGTGGATAGTGGTAGTGAACTCAGCTTTCCAACAAACGTGGTTAGTCCCGGTTAATTCATGGCTTAAAAAAAGGGACAATGACTTTTTCACACAGGGCCAGGTAGGTTTGGATGGCTTTTTCCGTTAATAAATAAAATTATCATTTGAAAACTGCAAATTTGTATTAACTCAAGTTATCTTTCAAGTGTGACAAATATGCAAGAGATAAGAAATCATGAAGCAGCTTTAAAATGGGAACAAAAGGTAAAAAGAGATGAAAAGTGCAGCTCGAGTTTGAACGCAGCTTTAAACAGGATGCAGTTACACAATGATTTGTCTCCACATTAGCTGGCACACTGCTGGGCAGTTAATGACTCAGGGTTAGCGTGGGTTATAATGTCACTGCCTATTAATCTTGACAAATAAACACAGAAAGGGTTTAATTGTTCTTTCATTTGTTGGTTTTCTGCTGCTGTTCTCGAAGCCGTTTCACCTCCTTGCTAATTTTGTTTCATAGCTGCGAGCATGCCCTTCCTTCACACAGCGCACCGTGGGCGAGGAAGTGTCACTCAGCAGAAAAATTACAAATCAAACTTTTCTTTGCTTCTATACTTTTTCAGCATAAACACAAACTCAGAGAATGCAGATATTCTATCATTTAGCACCAACAAACTTTGGATAATATCAGCCGTAAAACTCAAAAACAGAGCCTTTCATTAGAGTGAGAAATGGTGTTAGTGTGTTTTTACGATATTCAGAGCTAGGTCAAGGTGTGGCCTCATTGTAGAACCGTCTTCTTAATGTGTCCTCCTTCACCCACATTTCTATATTTGGAGAACAAGTCCCACAGCCTGCAGGATTCATCCAAGCAAGGAGGAGCGGAGCTAAATTTAGTGGTGGTCTAATTCGAAGGAGTTAAGATTTGTCCCAAGTTTCCTGTTTGTTAAAGATTAAACACATACTAAAAGAACAATTAATGGTCTAATATGCTATTCAGGAGTAGTTTTTTAACAGGAGGATTGTGCTTAGAGAGATCCCCTGCTCTCTTTTTATCTGATATATCTAATCCTTTTGAAACAGTCTGTACTGAAGAGCTGGACTAAATCTTCAAAGACTCCATGTTGTCCTCGTGATACAAGGAGAAAGCCAGTGTTAACTGCTGTTCATTTTGGCTTATCTATTCAAGACTGATGTATTTTTATCATATGTCTATATGAATTTGGATATTTCCTCTCTGGAGCTCCATAAAAGCTGAGATTTTGTGACTGTCTGCCTTAGGCTGACATGAAACTTTAATAATATTAAATTAACATACATATTACATCAAACTGACGCTGAGAGTCAGACCCTAGAACTCACTCTAGCAGTCGCTCCCTGGGCTCAAACAGCTTTCAAAGGTGATTAATGAACATAAAGACAGAATTTAATGGTGATTGACCGTTGTAATTAAAGTTTAAAGCTCCTGGGAGGAAATCTTAATTTGTGTTGATTTTGGCGCCCCCTGTGGACAGAGTGGCACATCACCTTTCTTTGCTTATTTTGACCTCTACATGCGCATGTAGGGGCTGAATGGTGATGCAGTGTAGCCTTACAGCAAGCAGGCTTGAATCAAACAGGGCTTTTCTATGTGGAGTTTTCATTGTTCTCCATATTTAAGCGTGGGTTCCCTTCCTGGGTGCTCTAGCTTCCTCACAGAGCCAAAAGACATGCTTTAATTTGCTTAACTGGTGGCTCTAAATTGCCCGTAGGTATGAGGGTGAGAATAAATGTTTGTCTCTTAACCTCAGCCCTGTATTCAGAGGCAAAGCCAGAAGCATTAAATACCTTTTAACACCCAAGCTGCTGAGCTCTTTTTCTAATTCTAACCATAAAAGGCCCAGAAAATGTCCTGTGAGTGAGTGCTTTTGCCCATGTTAAAAGAGGAAATTTGATGTTATAGTTTTAGTGAGAAAAAGTGAAATTACTATAACAATCACATAATACCATGGCTGTGAAGCACAACTTCTCAACTTTCAGGATTTTTGACAATAGCACAGTTGTATTCATACGTTAATGCAAAGTGTGTTTTCCCAGTACGGGGTTTTAAAGACCCTGTAAAGTGAAAACCAAAGTTTTTGTCCTAACACACTAGATATGTTGGATTATGGTTGCTGTAAGTATGTGAAAACACTGAAATCTACAGTACATGTGACTAAATTTTAGATTTAGACCATTAGAAAGTTTTTCACCTCTTTCCTGGCTTGGTTTCAAGTGGGCAGGGCCAATATTTTGACTGGTGATGTCACCAGCCCACAGTTAGGAGTGAACCCGCCCCTCTAACACTACAATATAAAGTCACAGAGCAGTTCATCTCAGTACAGTCTGTTGTTAGCTGATGCCACTGCCTTTACTGAAAGTTAACAGTCAGTTAAATGTTTTTTTTTGTTCATTGTGAGGTAAATTTGCCAAATCTATCAGCCACAGGGGTCTATGGATCATTTAAAGCATCAGAACAGAGATTTGAGCCAGACTTTGTCTCTTCTTTGTCAAGGGGCACATTAATAGTGTGAGAGCTTTCCTCCTTTCAGATTGTAACATGTTTAAATCTGAGAGGATCATATTTCTCCTGAGTGGGCGTGGCTTCAGCTCATTCAACAGACACGCCCACACCATCCTGGAGCAGATTTTACTACCTAATTTTTCATGATTTTGAAGCTTCATTTTATAAACTCAGAGATGTTTTAGTTGACTGAAATTTGAACTAGGAGTTCATAACACAGTGACCTGTCATACAACAAACAGATTCATTTTCACTTTACAGGGTCTTTAAAGGCTTATATATCTGAGGCTGAGCTTAGATGCTAAAGCATCCAGAGGCATGATTCCCTAAAAATGTTTTGCTTTTCAGACAGTTATGTCAGGTAACTTTAAAACAAATTTAGATCAAAATGCTAACAAACATCATCCAGGTAAAAAGGATGCAGTTTGACCAAGAAAAGAAAAAAAAAATCATAAGAAACAACATAATTTTTTAAAAATGTCATTGTTCTCAGAGGATCATCCATCCATCTATTATCTACACCACTTTGGCGTCCCTGAGGGCTGGAGCCAATCCTAGCTGTTACTGGGTGAGGGTGCACCCCACCTTCACCAGTCAATCACAGAGCTAGAGAAAAACGAGCGCTCACACATACTGTCAATTTAGAGTCACCAGAGTACGTCTTTGGACTGTGGGAGGAAGCTGAGTACCTATAGAGAGCCCACGCATGTGCAGAGAGAACATGCAGACTCTACATGGAAAGGCCCTGTGTGATAGAGATTCAGACCAGGATCCTTCTTGCTGTGCTACGACTGTGCTACTGCACCAACATATAGTCCTTTGAAGTGTCCTCATCATTCTTAAATCAAAATACAACATGTTGATGATCAGTTAATTTCACTTCTGCTCCCTTAAAACAGGCGTGTATATATATTTTACAGTGGCATTATGCAGGTTGGGCAGAAATTTAGAGTTTTTACAGTTGGAGAGATTAATCAAAAAAACATTCTAAGCAAAGTGTGTTTTAATGCAGTCTGGCTGCAGACCTCCACTCTAATGCCTCCTCCACTCCCTCTACAAAATGGTAATATTTAATAGCCTACAAAGCTTAAATATTTGTTTAAACTGCATTATGTTTAGAGGTTCCTTGAATTAAGGAAAATAATTAAATAATAAATAAATAAAAAATTTATTTTTTCAGTTTGGCAACGAAAATGAAACGTCCATACATGATTAGCGGCGATCATTTCTTTATCATACTCTATTTATTTTGCATTTACCTATCACAACACTCAGCAATATACCTTTTACTACTTGAAAGAAATGGAGCTGTGGAGAAAACATTCAGGTCTTAAGTCCTGTCAGCCCCCCCCTTACTCCACCAATGCCTGTGACTGACTGGGGACCAGTCCATGGGGTACCCTGTCCCTCGTACAGTTGTGGCTGGAGCTCCAGAGCCCTGCAGCTTCATATAGGATAAGTGGTGTAGTTCATGGGTTTTTCTTTGATTTTAACCAGAAAAAAATCTCAGCTTGGTCAAGCAAAACAGCCAAATATTTCTCCAGTGGTGGAGTAAGTACACAGCTTCATTGCTTGAGTCAAATATTAGCACACAAGACAAATTTGCTCCCTCAGTCCTTATTTGAGTTATAGTTCTGAGAACTTGCTTTGAAAAAGACTTAAGAACTCAAAACTTTAAAACCTTGAATTTTTACAATACATGAATGCAGTCAAGGTGTACATTCTAAAAATGATATAAATCATTCTGTATTTCAAAGAACCTCAAACATGGGCTAAAGGTATGGCTATGGGTCAACTGAAGGATGGTCATCCTCTGCTGTAGCTACATGAGCTGTCTTATCTGCACTACATTTACTCTGCGTTTGCTCCATTTACACCCATGGACATGAGCTATGTCGTGGTAGTGCAACATAAATCTTAGATCAGGCGTGACTCTACCTGAGCCTATGCATGCTCACTCTGAGCCTGTCCTGGACCCATCCTTGGACTGAAATTATGGCCCAAGCATGATTTAGACCTAACCCTGGCTGTTGTATTTGAGTTTAAGCTGTAATTCTGAGTTGTTTTAATGACGAATATCTGTTAAGATAAATGTTAATGAGCACAAAATAGAAGCATGAACTACAAACATGGCCTTTTTATTGTTTATGATAATCACAGCAGTGAGGATGAGGAGCAGACATCATTGTGCACAGAGCCTGTGAAGCTTTTTGGAGATCATCAGCCTGTTAACAGAGACTACAGTCTGCACTGCTCTTCACTCATTTCACTGGAGTGAGTTCCCAGGGCAGGGCAGTGTATCTCTTTTCATTTTTCATGAAGTGGGTCTGCACAGAAAAAGTTTTTGTTTTTCAAGAAAAATAATGATGGACAAAAAATTAAAACTCCTACAGTATAAAACATGTCTGAGAGTTTATCTTAGACTTCCCTTGAGCATGAACAGGCCTGAGTAGAGTAGGGATGGGAATCCTGGTTTGACCCTGCTCCAGGACCATGTCTGTCAGTCTCAGGCTTGGGTGTGACATATAGACCAGGGATGTCCAAACTTTTTCCACCGAGGTACACATACACAAATATAATGGGCAGTGGGGCCACTTTCATATATTAGAGTTGGTGAGACCTATCTAATATAGGATATACTCAGTGACTGAGCATGCAAAAATGGCTAGTTAATGGAACAAAGCAAAGAGCCAATGGTTTTAAGTATTTTGGTGAGGCCAATCAGATTTCCAGGGGCCATGGTCGGCCATGGCGTGCCATTGGTGCTGCTACCTGCTAAGGTAATCATTCAGGGTGTTATGAAAAAAGAGACATTGTTATTCTGGTTGCCAACAAGTTTGCGTATACAGTTTCGTCTCAGTTTGGTTGTACAAAACACAAACGTGTAAATTCTTCTTTGTTTACAGTATCAGCATGGTAGCACAGCCTCGTGCTAGACTAAGAAGTACAGTACAGCCAAGCACATGCTTCATGTTCTAATGTGGGCCATATTTCATTCTATTTTTAGAATTTCCTGTGGGCCAATCAAAAATGGACAATAGGCCACATTTTGCCCCCGAGCCATAGATTGGACACCCTTGGACAAACCATGTGCAGAACAACACAAATTGTCTTTATTGTCTTTCAGATCAGATTACAAAAAAAAGGAAAAACATCAGCTGACTTCAGATCGAAAGCAATAAGAAATGAGAAAAATCATAAAAATGTGTGTAGTCATAATTCCAGTATTTGTCTTTATAAAGGGGCTGGGTAAAAATATGGTTTAAATGCAACTAAGGCAGTGGTTCCCAAACCTTTTCTGTTGGGCCTCCCAACATGTAAAAACATGTAAATGTCTGATTAACACTCCGTCATTCACAATTTTTTACAAATCAATTTTTTAATCTTAAGAAAGATCTTTTAGATTTATACACCCAGCCCTGCAGTAATTTCAGCGACGACTGTGAACTTATTTGGTGCTATAGATAAATGGTGTTGCTTAGGCCGTCCACACGGAGACGAAAACAATATATTGCCGTTTCATTTTGAAAAAGTTTTCCATAAAGACGGGATAGTTTAAGGAAATATCCATGTAAGCGAAGAACCACTGAAAATGCTGTAGTGCATATGCCAAGCCTGTATGTGGCGCTGTGTTGCTGCCACGGAAATGCACCAAAAGAGAAGAAGATCACAGAAAAATGACATAAACTTTCTTCTAGTTGCTCTTCTGGTTGTTCTGCACGTTGGATTTAAGAACATACGGTGTATGCGTTTCGTGTTGGTGGTAAAGGAGCATCAGATTATGCTGTAAAAGCCATAACAAGCTCAGTAGATTCTGCAGCACAAACACAACCCTGTTATCTGCTATTGTTGTTCCATGCTTAAGAGAGCTTCGCTATGTGTGACGTAATCATTTCAAGAAAGATGCGGGTAGCCGTACACACAGAGACAAAACGGTAGTTGTTTACGGATTTATGCACTCTGGGACCTGTTTTCAAAGAGTATTGTTTACAGCCACCCAAAACGCTGTTTCCGTGTGGATGAAACGCCAATACCACAAAAAAACTTTTGCTTATACTCCTGAATTCATCTCCGTGTGGACAAAGCCATAGCCTTGTCTTGCCCTGTCATGATCCCACACCCCCCTGGGGGGTGCCACAGCCCACTTTGGGAACCACTGAAGTAGGTGATAAAATGTACTTAAGCTTAACTCTCAGGTAAAAACATCATTACTGTAACCTTGCAAAGCAGATAGATACACTCGTTTCCTTGTTTTTCACTGGCGAATCCATCTTGCAAAGTTCCCATCTGAACCGTTTGGGTGCGGTTAGAAAGTGACAGGAGCAATCAGCGACGAGGGGCAGTCCTTTCAGGTGCGGCGGAGTCGTGACATAAACAAGGAAGAGCAACAGGCTGGTGCAATTACGGCGGAAGACATTAGCGTGGATTCTACTAAAGCGCCAGTTTTATCAGAACTTGATGACATTTCTTTGTTAAAAGAAGGACAAAGAACAGCAGTGAATTGTTTTCTTTTCAAAAATGACAAAAGTACTTACATGTCTACAGTCGCCATGTTTCGCTTTATTCCTCGGCAGCCGCTCACGCACAGCTAGATAGCGGCTACGTCACGTGTTTTGTTGCTCTGGTTGGCCCGTAAAGATGTGACTGACAGAACATTCATCCAATCACACTCTGAGCTTTTTTTTTCAAAGCCTCTGCCTTTTCCCAAATGTTTCCTATTGAAGCTTTGTGAAACACATCCATCTTGGCCTGTCAGGTTGTCATTACTGTATTTCACTTATGAATAATCTTATATGGTAAATGCTTTTTTAGGGCAGTTTGCAAGTAAAAGCTGACACCTACCCCCCTGGGTAGTAGTTTTCAGCTTTTAAAATCACTATATAAAAACAATAAATATAGTAATAAATCATGTATGTGGTTTCTAAAAGTCATTAAGAGACATCAATAATATTTTCAGCCTATTTTATAAGTTGCCATAATGCCTGAGAGTAGCTTTAAGTCTTATTGGACACTCTTATAAATAGGATTCTTGATCTTGATGGTGACATAAATCTGAATAAAACTTTGTGTGTAAATCTACATGCTCCAGATCTTTCTGAAACTGTTGGTGTTAGGATTAAAGCTGTGAGCTTTCTGTCAACTTTTCTGCCATAATGAACCATGTCTGACCCCCTTTAAGCCCAGTGAGGGCAGGACTGTTGGCCATCATCTCCTCACCTCTCATTAAGAGCCTTAAACGCCTTAAATCATGAAGGTTTGCAGCATCTGACTGACCACACCCACTCAGAAAGCCAGCGGTTACTGATCAGGGTCCCTCAACTAAACTACTTTTTCTTCTTTATAATCTGGTTTGAAGATGATCAAATAGAGATTAACGAACAGATTATTTAGGAGGAAGCACAGGCATGCTGGTGTTGGTGATTCCCAGTCTTCATTAGTAGAAAAAAAAAAAAAGCCCGGCCAGCTGACTCGTATACGGGACCTTTAATGCAGCTGCAGCTCTTCATTCAGATGCTGAGTGGGGCAGAGGAGGACCGGAGGAGGGACGCGTTTCTAGGAAAACCAGACCACATCTCTATTCCGATCTCATTTCGAAAAAGCTCACATTGACGAGCACGGCTGGGCTGTTTTTTCACGTCCCGTGCTGTATTTAAATGGGAAAGTGTTTTCTTTTTTTCTGGATGCACACTGAGAGGATTGCGGCATTGAAAGCATCCTGAGTGATCGGAGCTCAGCAGCAGCATCACATTGCATGAAATGCGTCACCGTGATCCAGTTTTCCCATTTACAAATATCGAGTCTGCGCTCACGGACTGTTCCCCGCACTGACCAGTCTGCAGGTAAGACGTTTCTTTCATATTCACATGAAAAGACTTGGATTATAACGAGGCTAATGCAGAGATCACCCTCTGGTTAGACTGTCCGAAACAATGCTGCGTGAAGTGCGGGAAAGGATGCTTTCTGCTCCTGGAGGCCTGCACATTACAATAAATGATGTATTGTCCCGTCTTGCAGCCCATCTTACATGCAAAGCAGCTTCTAATTTTCATATTGGTCTTCCTGTTCCCCCTAAAGGGCTGGCAGATTTGATCTTAAACGTGACACGATCCTCTCTACCAGTGTTCATGGTTCATATTTTAAATATAGCCTGGGTCGGACTAGTGAGTTGGTGTTGGTGGGCGTGTTTCTGATCTCCTGATAAGCACTGTTCTCTGAATGTGCGGCTCTCGTGTGTCTTGTCTCGGTACAGGTAACCACATGCGCGGGCCAGTGTCTCCACGCTGAGCCCGGAGAGCACGAAGGGTACTGGGGGTCAGAGTGACAAGCGTGGCCGGGATAGGTGGACCAAATGACGGCCAGAACCTCCGAGGCCTCGGGGCTGTCGGTGCCGCTGCACCGCTGTCACGGGGCTGCCAACAACGGCACCTGCGCGGAGCAGCTCAGCCTCTTCCCTCCGTTCTCCTCCACCCTCGCGCTCCTCGTGCTGGTGGCCGTGCTCGTGGGGATCATCCTCGTTTCCCTGGCAACGTTCCACTTCCACAAGAGGAAGCTCCGGAATAGGAAGATCCAGCGCGCGCAGGAGGAATACGAGCGCGACAGTCGCAGCCCCGCGCGCGCCGTCGAGCCCGCGAGGCCGTGCGTCATCGTCCGACCTGTGAGATGCGAGGAGAAGCTCTCGTGCCAGGGCGCGGAGAGCGGGGACGTCAACGACAAGGAGGCGGTGGAGGAGAAAGAGGCGACGCACGAGACAGCTCCTCTTGACTGTTAAACTTGGTGCAACTTCAGGGAATGAGACTGTGGAATAAACAGGATAAGCAATAAGGCACAAAGAACTCCCACACCCATGTCTGCTGCTTGTAGATGACTTAGAAACCGTAGGAAAAAATCAGAGTATTTAGCAGAATAGGCCTAGAGGAAACACTAGTAGGCTTCTCTAGAGGCACATAGGTTAGCTATGTGGCCTTAGTTTCTAATCCACTAGTATTTAGCAACCGGTAATTCCTTAAAAACTGTATAAAGTACTTGCCTGCTTTGACTTTTGGACCTCTTCCTCTCTTCCCCAGCATTGTTTAAACCTCAAAGATGTTTAAACTTTAAATCCTCCCTGGGATGTGACACATGGTTGTGTTAAATTATTAAGAGTTGGTGACACAACACAGTCCTTAATGGCTCGCTGATCTTCCTTGGCATGTCCTATGACACACTACCACTATGTAGTTAGACTATACTGGATGTTGTGGTGCTGTTAGGCAGTGCAATGCTGCATATAGGCTGTAGAAATGGCTTATTTGTATGCGTAGTATTTCTTTCCTTGAATTAAGTGACTTAGCATATTTGCATAAGGTACAGTCCTCCAATGTCTGTTAGACATCTGTAGGTAGCTCTAGTTAGCCTGACAGGATGCAAGACTTTTTGCTGTAGTTATGCACATGAGATTTGTTTCTTTACTGTGACAGATAGTGAATCTTAGCGCTAATAGAGTATTTTCATTTTTCAGTATTTATAATGTATCTTCTGACATGTAATAACTTGAGAATCCTTCTAGCAGAGGGTGATAGTTCAAGCCAGTCTTATTTTTGATCCTTCATATTGTATCATAGTGGGCCTAAAAGAAATTATGTGTCATTTATTATATGAAATCACTGTAAATGTATGCCATTATACCAGAGCTGGAATGTTTTACAGTAATGTCATCTTTCTGGAGTTCATATAACCTGCCTTATCAAAGGAAAATATGTAATATTCAAAGTTTATAAATAAATACTTACATTATGTTTAATCTTTGAATGTGTCAGACACTTTTAGAGCAAATCTGAGCATTGCCTCTGCAGAAAAATGAGCAATTGCATGAACTTTTCTTAGCATTTGAACGGTTTTCACCACATCACGCAGCCAAGAAAAATGACCTTCCACTGGGAGAGTTATATAATATGTCCAAGGTCTCTGTGAAGGACCTTTATACCAAAGAACCTTGTCACTGCTAACACAATAATACCATAGAAAGTACATTTATCGTGGAGCCAGGCATGCTGGATACACAATTAGATCCACTGCGTATCCAAAGCAGACCCTATCAATCTCTCTGTGATTTATTGACATGCAGGTTACCCATAGAAGAACCATTCGTAATCTCAACATCTCCCTGTAATGGCACCGCAGCCTGTCTTATTGGAGGTCAGTGGAAGTGAATCAGCATCAGTCACTGTTGGCCAGGTACCAGCACACCATGTTCCTAATTGTCCCAAGCAAGAAAAGCCCGAGAATATGAAGCAGTCTTTGGCGAGGCTCCAGCCTTGGAAGATGCACTGACAGACTGCCCGTCTATCTTATCTCATTGGAATAAGTGCAACGGAGTGAAACCATTTATCTTGGTTGGGAAATTGGAAGTAAGTCAACGAAAGATGACTAATGCGGTTTACGTTCAAACATACGTTTCTTTCCCCCACCATTTACAGATTAGGATCTGAAACACTGGGTACGTCTCCGGCATCTTAAGTAACAAATAAAGAGATTTAATGGGACGGCACTTTGCAGCAAAAAGACAAGCCCCCTCTCTTGGGAATGATGATATTTCATCAACCGAGACCAGGTGCGGGATGTATTAGTCATAAAGAAACGAAATTACAATCAGTTTTTTTTTGTATTCCAGCCGTCCTGTTGTAATACATGCAGCTTTGACCTAGCTTTCAGACAATTATGTATTTCTAAAGGTGGAATATAAATGGAAGAGAGGACTGAAACATCTCCAAATAAAGGTAAGAAAATATGAGTGATGTAGCAACGTAGTTAGCTGGCTGTCAGCTGCAAAGAGTAGACGTGATTTACTGAGGATGGATGGAGCTAAATGGTGAATATTGGCAGTTAAAGATGGATGAACAGATGGAGGTCAATGATAGGAAAAGGTAGACATAAGAAGGAGGAAGGAAGGAGGTCAGTGCTTGGAAACTGGTGAAGGCAAGCAGTTAGGAACCAATGGAGGGCAATTGCTATGGGAAAGCAATGGCCACACATGGAAGAGGCCAGTGAATATGAATCTGTAGAGGTCAGTACCCTGGTATTAATGCAGTACAGCTTCAAGGAATGGCTGGAATAATGGAGGGAAGTCGGTGGATAGACATTAATGTCTGCCAGTGTGATGAATGTCAGAAGTTAGGAATTAATGGAGGTCAACTTCTGGTTTAGTTCATGGGTGGATGAAGGACAGGGAGTATGTACAAATGCAGAGCAGTGGCAAGGAATGGGTAGATATATGAAGGCAAGAGAGACTTATGAAGGTCAACATTTACAACCCAAATTCCAAAAAAGTTGGGGCGCTGTCTACAATGTCAATAAAAGCAGAATGCAGTGATTTGCAAATCTCATTGTAGTAGCCCTTGGCATCGATGATCAAGTGTAGAGTTTGGCTGGTACAAAAGTCTTTATTTCTCCATCGAGCACCGTGAAAGTATAAAAGCACATTAGGCACAATTTAGCCTGTTGCGCATTTTATTTCATACAATAGACATAAAAAAATACGATACTGAAAAGAAAAAAAAACACGCACACTTCCTTAAAAACATCATTTCACAATATAGACCCAGTCACTCAAACTGACAATAATATTGTAAAATATTGCAGCATCCCTTCACACAAAAAACACAGTTGAACTTAGATTGGCATACCTCATTCGCTGACCAAGGGTGCAAACTTTGACCGGCGACAGGTACCATCCCAAACCCGAAACCGCCTCAACCCAACTTAACATACTGCACTGTAACAAACAAGCATTTACTTAATGGCATTGCCTATCAAACAATTATAATTTCATTCATAATATAGATAATTCTACATACCAGGCTGCTCTGTTCTCAAGACGTGAGGCAAGCCCGATTACGCTGAGGCAAACCTGGTGTCGGAGGGCGCACCTGCTTATTTTATACTTCTTCCGGAGCACATATCTTAAACTAGAACATGAATAGCTCATAGCTCGACTTCAACAGCCCCGGTGGCCATTTGCACTCATAAACCCATATTTTATTCACAGTAGAGCAAGAACACTGAGGCATTTTACCATTTCATGAAAAATATTAGCTCAATTTGAATTTGATGGCAGCAACACATCTCAAAAAAGTAGGGACAGGGCAACAAAAGCCTGGAAAAGTAAGTGGTACTAATGGAAAAACAGCTGGAGGAGCATTTTGCAACTAACTGGGTTTATGTCAAACAGGTCAACAACATGATGGTATAAAAGGTACATTCTAGAGAGGCAGAGTCTCTCAGGCGTAAAGATGGGCAAAGGTTCATCCATCTGTAAAAACATCTAAAAATTGTGCAACAATATCAGAAAAATGTTCCTCAATATAAAATTACAAAAACTTTGTATATCCCGCCATCTACAGTACATAATCATCAAATGCTTCTGAGAATCTGGAGATATCTCTGTGCACAAGGGATGAGGCTGAGGGTCATTATTGGATGCTCATAATCTTTGGGCTCTCAGGAATCACTGCATTAAAAACAGGCATGATTCTGTACTGGAAATCACTGCATGGGCTCAGGAACACTTCCAGATATCACCAACACAGTTGGCTGTGCCATCCACAAATGCAGATTAAAGTTGTATAATGCAAGGAAGAAGCTAGAAAAGCCGCTGTCGTCCCCGGGTCAGAGCTCATTCAAAATGGACTGAGGCAAAACGGAAAACTGTTCTGTGGTCAGGTTAATCAAAATTTGAAATTCTTTTTTAAAACTGTAAGCTGCTGCTTAGCTCAGTGTCTTTTGCTGACTTGGTCACAGGTAATTTGGGGGTTAGTAGTGGTTAATAAGTGTTCAGTATGGCCCCTTAATGCCAGAAACAACCGTCCCAGATTTACATTTTGGACAAAATGACATCGTAACATCGTTAAATTATGGATGCCGTATCCTGCAGACTGAAAAGGAGACAGATCATCCAGCTTGTTATCAGTGCACAGATCAAAATCCTGCCTCTCTGATGGAGTCACATCAGTGCCTATGGTGAGGTCAGCTTATCTGGAAAGGCACTATGAATGCTGGGAAATATATAGGTTTTAGAGCTACATGTACTCCCATCAACACAACATCTCTTTCAGGGAAGACCTTGACTATTTAAGTAAGACAATGCTAAACCCCATACTGTTCCATCACAACAGTATGGCTTCACAGTAGAAGAGTCCAGGTGCTGAACTGGCCTGCCTACCTGACCTTTCACAAGTAGAAAACATTAGCCACATCATAACATGAAAAAGCAGAGAAGACCCAGGACTTTTGAGCAGCTAGAATCCTACAACAGCCAAGAATGGGACAACAATCCTCTCCAAGAACTCATGCAACTGGTCTCTGCACTTCCCAGATGTTTACAGGCTGTTGTTAAAAGAAGAGGAGATGTTACGCAATGGTAAACTTGGCCTTTTCCCTACCTTTTTGAGATGTGTTGCTGCAGTCAAATTCAAAATGAGCAAATATTTTTCATGAAATGGTAAAAACATCTCATTTTCAACATCTGGTATGATGTTTATGTTCTATTTTGAACTAGAAAAGCACTCGGAGAGCACAGACCACTACCATTAGCCCTATCTCCCAATAGTGAAGAATCCTTTAAACATGGTGAGGCAAAGCATTGGCTTCACTACGAGTGGACTGTCGTGATGGAAGTATTGCCTGCTGGTGCCAACAGATGCACTGACAGTCTCACCCATGGTCTCACCGGACGACTGGAAGTCATGGCAGAGGGTGAATATTCCTTTATTCCTCCTAGCATTGTGAGTATTCTCGCTACAAATTGCTGTCTTTCTCTCTGTTACGCTCTGACTCGTCTCCTTGACCGGGCATGCGTCTTTCAAACTCTATATACTCCAAAACTTTGAATAGAAACACACCCAAAATGCTGCTAGGATTTAAGTTACTCATGTCCGCCATCTCCTGGTGTAAAGTGGTAACAGCACAGACCTCCCATTAGCCCTATCTCCCAATAGTACAGAATTCCTGGATCCAGACGGTGATCCGAATCACTCCCAAAATATAATCAGTTCTTCCTTATGCCATTTCTGACAATTCCTGAAAATGTCATCAAAATCCATCCACAACTTTTTGAATTATATTGCTAACAAACAAACTAACTAACTAACAAACCCACCGTATCACATAACCTCCTTGGTGGAGGTAAAAATGTGGGTTTATGAGATTCCTTCTGACATTTTAGACAGTGTCCGAACTTTTTTGGAATAAGGTTGTGTTGACAGATGAAGGACAGTGGGTTTGGATATTTTAGAAAAGACCAGTGAATAATAACCCGAAGAATCAAAGATGGGCCTTTTTCAAGGAATGGCTGAAATAATAGCGGGATGTCAGTGGCTTTTAAACTGGTGCAGTCCAGTTTCCAGTGTCCACTTTGGGTCAGTGGTTGGGGATGGATGAAGATCAGTTAATAGAGATGCAGAGCAGTGGCAAGAACCTGGTGAGGGAATGAAGGAAACAGTGGCCAGGAATTGATTATGGCTAGTCTTTTATTATAGCTGAAGGTCAACTGACAGGGATTTTCAGTAGCCATGTATGGTAGAAAAAATAATCCATCAAGGTCATTGGCTTCTAATCAATACAGCTCAGTTTACAGGAGTTACTGGGATAATGAAGAGAAGGTAGTGGCTAGCAATTAATAGTCAGTAGCTTGGAATAATTGGAGGCCAATTTCCAGTTGTGGTAAGTGCTTAGGGATGGATGAAGGTCAGTGACTAGAAGTCAATATGGGGCAATGGCAAGAAAATGGTGGAAGACTAAAGGGAAGTCTGTGGCTGGTAATAGATGAAGGTCGATAAATAAGAATAACCAGCAGCCAGGGATGGGCGGTGGTCAGTGAGTACAAATATATTAAAGCTAGAATCAAAACAGGTCAGTAGCAATAAATTAACAGAGTGAAACCAGTGAATAGGGATAGATGGAGGTCAGTTGATAGGGATTTTTATTGGCCATGGGTTTTAGAAGATCAATAAATGATAGCCCAAAGAATCTAAGAAGGCATTTTTCAAGAAAACGCTGGAATTGGAGGGAAGTTAGTGGCTGGGAGATTGGTGGAGGCCAATTTTTAGTTGGGGTTAGTTGGGGTAGCTTGTAGGGATGGATGGTGATCAGTAAATAGGGATGGAGAGCAGTGGGAAGAAACTGGTCGAGGAATGCAGGAAACAGTGGTCAGGAGTCGATTGGGGTCAACATTTGTTATAGCTGAAGGTCAACTGACAGGGATTAGTCAATGGTCAGTGACTGGAAGTCTAAACATGGTAGTTGCATGAAATGGTAGAGGAATAAAGGTTAGTCAGTCGCTGGTAGTAGATCAAGGTCAAATGATAAGAATGACCAGCAGCCAGGGATTGATCGGCCGACTGATCGGTCAATCGATCCATCCATCAGTCCATCCATCCAGTCATTGGTCAATTGATCTATCGATCTGTCCATCAGTGAAACGAACCATCCATCCAGCCGTCCGTCCGTCCATCCATCCATCAGGCGAAGTAGTCCACCCAGAATGTTTTCTAGTCCCTCCTGAGGGATTCTGAGGCACTCCCAGGACAGAATGGATATGTAATCCTCCTGCGAGTTCTGGCTCTGCCCCATGGTCTCCTCCCGGTTGGGCATACCTGGAAAACCTCCACAGGAAGTCTCCCAGGGGGCATCCTGATCAGATGCGACCAGCTATCCAGATCAGACACTCAAACCACCTGAATTGGCTCCTTTCAAATCGAAGGAGCAGCGGCTCTACTTCGAGATCCCTCTGGAAGTCCTTACTCTCCACCCAATCTCTAAGCTGAGCCCAGACACCCTCCTGAGAAATCTCACTTTGATTGATTGTTTTCGCAGTCTCATTCAGTCATTATCCAAAGCTCATGACCATCAGTGAGGCGTGCAACAAAGATCAACCAGTAAATTGAAAGCTTTGCCCTCCTACTCAGCTCCCTCTTCTCCACAACAGTCCGATACAAAGCCTACAACACTGGTGATGCCACACCAGTCCGCCTGCCAATCTTGCGGTCCATCTACCCTCACCATGAACAAGACCTGGAGATACTTGAACTCCACACTGGAAGGAATTCAAGTATCTATCATAAGGTGAGTCTAGCTGAACCAAATGTCCAGTTCTGGTACAAATGAGGACCACAGCGTATCTGATCAGCTGTGTGGGTCTACAGGCTTCATCAGAGATGACAACAAACTAAAATAAAACTAGTTATTCAAGTCACACTTTCAGCAACTGTACCAGTAGGTAAGTCAGATCTCTCCCGCTAACCAGTCCCTCGTATTTCCACATACGGTGAACGTGCCGCGAACCGCTGGCAAATCATACTGTGGAGCAAATAGCTCCCTCTCTAGTCTATCAGTTCATTTCCACAGCCAGCGCTCCAGACCGGCAGCGGTGCATGCCTAGACTGACACTTCACTCCGATTCATTTGAGATTCACTGCAGGTCTATTTTCAGTGTCCGCCGCACTGAAGAGGAAGTGACGAGCGTAGAATATCCGGTTCTTTCAAAATACAACACAATGCATGGACTCCCTATCTCAACTCATCACTTCATCAACATTACGTCTCATCCTGCAGCGAGAGCAAAGGGTCACCAAGAGGTCAGTGGGTCACTGAGTTACAACGGCGCCATTCATGAGGAAAAGTTAACTTTTGGGGATATTTAGCCAAAGAATTTTGCAAAAAAACCACAGATACTTTAGCAACCATTAACCTTTTAAGGATGATAAATTAACCCTGAAGGTAAAATAGTCCGCAGTTGACATACTATTCCTGCGTGAACTCGCAGTTCTCCCGTGATCTCTTCCTGCTGATCAGGGCTGCATGCCGCGGCCCAGCACTCTAGACTTGCTTCTACTGGGCGAGGTCACTGGCCTTCGGTCAGACCAAACCCGCGGTGCTTCGGTGCACGATGCAGTCGTCCTATGTGGAAATTGCGGGTTAGATGTTCCTCTGTGCACTCCGGTGCAGACAAGTAACCCCTCATATTGACAGTAAAAGACATGTCATCATAACTCAAGTTGAAATAGCTCATTTTAGTGTTGTTTCAGCTTAATATGAAGTTGTTTCCTCTGACAAAGCTTGTAGACCCAAAAAGCTGTTCAGATATGCTGAGGCGGAGGAACACATAGCCAAAGCTTGCATTGTAGAATAGTGCCAAAAAATTGAGGCCTTCTGGGTGAAAGATAAAACGCTTCAAAAATTTGTACTGTATGCTCACTGAAATCATTGAAGTACGTATCTACGTATACAACCCAACTTTAAAAGTATCAAAATATCCCTCTAACTCTGAATAAAAAGAATCAGAATGGATTACAGGATACACAGTTCCTCCATCCTTTAGAGAATTATGTGTAGTCTTGTACCTTTGCCTTTTTTCTCAGTTTTTGAATAGTATTTTTGCACCTAATCAAATGTTCTACAGTCTTGGAAAAGTAGGTAGCTGGTTGACTTGGTTCATGCATTTAGTGCAGTTTGAATGGCGAATTTTACTTCTGGAACCAGAGCAGTTGAAAAAGTCAGGGGGCCCTGTTGCGCTCTATTAGTGTGACTGAAAGTGGTCTAAAGAACTGATGGAGGTCAGTCCTGCTTGGTCGCTAAGAATCGACAAGTGTTCATGGCAGTAAGTAAGCAGGCTGTGGGCGAGAGATAATAGAGGTCAAAGGTGAGACTGGTGGAAATGTAAAAATGTCAGTGCTTGGGAATACAATATTTACTGAAGGTCTGTAGGATTGGATGGAGGTCATGGGTTTGTATCTGGTCAATGTCAGTGACTAAGAAAGAAAGGAGGAATTGGTGCGGATCAGTTGTGCCAAGTCACTATTGATAAGATGAGGTAATTGGCTTGAAAAGACGCAAGTAAGAGGTTGGGAATCAATGCGAGTCTTTGAGTAGAAATTGAAAAGGGTCAGTAGGGAGGTACAGACAGAGGTTAAACGGGTGTAGCTGAATCAGTAATCCTAGTAATTCAATAAATGGAGATATGTGGCTAGAAGTGGATGAAGGTCAATAACTAGATGCTCCTGGCTAGGGCTGTATGAAAGTCAGTGGCTTAATGGACAAAGGTCAGTGGCTAAGGGATGCTTCTTTAAGCGGTCAGTGCAGGGAGTGATTGAGATGATGAAGGCCATCTCCTGAGGAAAGATGGAGTTATTTATTGTCACCAAATAGAGCTGCACCAGGAAAAAAGGGATAGACTTTTTGTGTGATATAAGTTAGCTCTGGGAACAACCTATTTATAGCATATAGCCTAATTTAGAATTAATGAGGCCAGTTTTCAGGGTTTTGTTTTCCCAGGGGGTCTGCTCCTCAGTGCTGCAGAAAAGCTTCTGTGAGGGACTTTGGATGGGCCAAGGAGAGGACTAAGTCCTTTGAGGCTGTTATTATAGCACTATTATGGCCATGTGTGATGTATGTAATGCCTCAGGAAACTCATCCTCTGCTAATGTAAATGGAAAGGGCAGGATCATACAATCTTGTTGGGACATTTGCTGTACATAATGAAAATAGAGTTTTACAATATCAGACTATAATGACATCAGCACCACTTAGAGCACATTTAAAGGTTCTATGTGGGTTTAAAATGTTAATTCATATTCTTTTATTTACTGTACAGTGCAAATAAAAGTATTCATCCCCTTGGATGTTTTACCCTTTCATTGATTTTATAAATGGTCAAAACAGTAAGGCTCTTTTTAAACAAAAAAAAATAAAAAATAGTATAAAAAATGCCTCTATGTAAAAAAGTGACTGCATAAATATTCACCCCCTTCAAAGTGACTGACCTACTTTAACTGATGTCTAGCCAACTTGTGCTATTAGTCTCACAGTTAGTGAAATGGGAATCACCTCAGTGCAGTTCATGTGTCTCAAGTGATTGCCGTATTAAGACACCTCTGTCTGGAAGGTCCAGTCACAGGTTAATCAGTAGTCATGGCTACCATTACACCATGGAGACGAAAGAACAGTCAACTCAGAGAAAAGGTTATTGAAAAGTATAAGTCAGGGGATGGATGCAGAAAAAATTTCCAAGGCTCTGACCACCAACCGAAGTTCAGTTAAATCAAGATGGGTGACCGTGCAGGAAGACTAAGGAGAGAGTAGGGGTAGGGAAAAAATTGATTCAGCATAGTATCGTGATATTTTGCACAGCCATATGTTGTATTGTATCTTCCACCAAATGTTGTTTTTTTTCAAATTAAGTGCTAATATAAACTGAAGTCTATGATACTGGATAAATAGCAACATGTGCTTTTCTGTCCACTTGATAATGCCGTTGCACCCTTTGTCCAGTGAGGTCAGCAGAGGTGATGGTAATACAGCAGGAGACAGTAAGTACAACCAATATGGCAGCACCAGGGGAAGGACATTAGGAACGCAAGCATGGCACAAACAACACAGACATGACACATGGGGTTTGCAATGAGTGCCACATGAAAATAAAATACTGCAGTAAAACGATAAAAATGAAGGCAAAGCTAATGCTAAGTTACAAGTTTCAGCAGCTGAGATTGGAGAGACTCTGCATAAATCAACTGTTACCCAGGTTCCTCACTAAAGTTCTCCAAAAGGCATGTGGGAGACTCTGTGGTCAAGTAGAAGGAAGTTCTGTGGTCTGATGAGACCAAAATGGAGCTTTTTAACCATCAGACAAGACACTTGTGTCATGTTTGGCAGATACCAAACACTCCACATCTCCACAAACACACCATTCCAACTGTGAAGCATGGTGGTGGCAGCGTCATGCTGTGGGGATTCTTCTCAGCAGTTGGCCTGGAGGACTTGTAAAGGTGGAGGGTAAAATGAATGTGGCAAAATATTGGGAAATCCTGGAGGACAGAATTAATCAGTCTGCAAAGAAGATTTATTTTCCAGAAGGACAATGGCCCAAAGAGTACGGGGACAGACACTCAAGGGGATTGTTCTGGAGTGGCCAAGTCAAAGCCCAGACCTTAAAGTAGGGGGAATTATGCCTTTTTTCAAAGCTTAACATCATCTGTCTGATACCCACGTAGTAGCTTCACATGGTTTACAGCTCAAAAACCTCTGTCTGAAACACTTTGTTTTTGCTGCTGTCTCTTTAACAGCCCCCCCTTCATGGACCTGCTTTCGTCTGATTGGCCGATTTTCCGGAGGCTGGCTGGCGGCAGGACTCAATGTTTTGTGCCCACTCCCTCCAATGTGGCTATATTCCTACGCTAATACTTGAAAACTCTGAATGAACCAGTCCGACTGAGTAAAACGTGGCCAATTTTGATATAAGTCCATACGTGTTAGATCCGGAGTCTGACCCTGATAATTTGGAGAGAGAGAGGGAAGAAAACCAGCAGCAGCGAAGGATAGAGGAGGACATATCTGTTTGGTAAGTGTTTAATTACTGCGTTACTAAATGGCTAAAAGGCCTTGTGGGGGCGGTCTGTTCCGCTTTGCCGGCAGCACAGACGAACCATGAACCAGTCAGGAGATCCTATTGCGCTGACGTCATCAGTTCGCGCCATCAAAATCTTGCCTCGGGAAGATCTCGGAGAGATTCCCAGTGAACCAATTTTATCAGTTTACAGTCTAATTCCAAGATTACTGCCACATACGTTTATCTTGTGGTTTGAAAATTTGCATACGTGAAGTATGGACACTCAACATTGTGACTTTATATTTATGTTTTAAAAATTAGAAAAGTATACTACCCCCTCTTTAATCCAATATACACAGGAAAATCTGGGGAGTAATTTTTCCAGAGTAAAAAGTGTTTTAATCAAAAATAGTAAAATTTACTCTTTTTTTGAGTAGATTTGTTACCAGCCACCACCAGAGTTGGAGTAAAAACACAGAGTAAGTTCTGCTGGAGTAAAACTTTTAACCACACCCACTTAAGTTCCAGCTCAGCTGCCATCACTCATGGATGGTCACAGCTGCAGCTCGTTTATGTGTCCCAGCTGCAGATAATCCTTGGCAATCAAGATCTCCTCACCTGGTGATAAACCTTCAGACACCTTTATACTACAGCTTCTAGTCAGGTAACTCCTCTTCAACCTTTGATAATCTGGTGATTATCAAACCCGCAGCTACTGAGGAATAACCTGAAACATGGTGACTGTGGACATGTAAGTACTCAACTTTTATTGTTGCAAGCAAATGGGCGTATCCATCTGCTTTGCAAGGTTAATACAACACAGTATTGAGAAAAAACAGCTCTATAATGAATAAACTAAGGTCTGAATTACTCTGTGGTGAGCACAATTGCTGTAGAGTTGTTTTTATTTTGTTCATTGTGGAGTACAAAATCATCATTTAGAGTTAAATAAAAACACTTTTTAGAGTAAAAACAACCTTGAAAACATTACTCTGCAAGCAGAGTGAATTTTACCCCAAATAGACTGGGACCAAATGTTATATTTTTCAGAATAAAATTTTACTCAATTTAAGCAAAATTTACTCAGGTAAATTTATTGTGTCAAATGTGTGGCTGGACTTGAAAAGGGCTGTTCACACTTGCCTCATGCAACCTAACAGACCTTGAGCAATTTTGCAAAAAAGGAACAGTGTAAAATTGTAGTGACCACATATGTGAGCCTGATTGAGTCCTATCCACACAGACTCAGTACTCAAGTACTGACTTGAAGGGGTGAATATTTACGCAGTCACTTATGTTACACTACATATTTTCATTTTATTTACGTTACTTTGTAGAAATCTGTTTTTTTTCTGTCAATAAAAGCCATATTATATTGACCATGACTGATTAATAGAATCAATAAAAAGTAAAACATTCAAGGGGGTGAATAGTTTCAGTAAACACTGTAAATGGATTGACTATAACATTTTCCAGATTTGATTAGCATGCTTCCTATGTTTAACAAACAATATCCACATTTTCACCCATCTACTTCAATTCATCTTCCCATGAATCCAGATTAACCACACTTTTCTGTCCTTTTTGGAGAGAAAACTTCAGTTTGCAATCCTAAGTGAGGTTAATCTCTCGGTCCTGTCCGCTCTGTGCTGAACGCAGATTCGTGTTCCTTTTTTCGCTTGCTTTGGAAATGGTCTACTTATCATAAATTATTCAGTGTGATTTTTGTAGAAAGTGAAGAGAAACAAGAACAAAAAATGGGTTACGCTCTCCAAGTCTTTACCAAAGCAAGGGGAGGATTATTGCATAGCAGGTGTTTAAAAGAAGCATCAGGTAGTGTTTGAGGTGCAGATTTAAGCTTCCTCCTGGTGGTGATAAAACTCATCTGAGGTTGTCCCTACAAGACCTTGCAACTACACTACTGGGTGTACTAATTAATGGGTTTCCAGTTGCACTCGATAAAAAAACCAACACCCTGCCAGCAGACTGCAATCTGCCTGCTGTGAAGCACCACATCCAACAGGGCAATATTTAAAAGAAAGCAACATGGGAGAAAAAGCACAAAATAATTCATTTCCCAGTCCTCTTGCAGCATTAATCCATATGAATTAAAATACTGGTAAACAGAGGGTGAAGAGCAGCGTAAGGCCACTACATCTCTCTCATATTGATGAGACTCTGCTCCCGACTTTACAGCCCACTCTTTTTATTCCACTGAGCTGCATTAGCAGATTGCTTCTGCGCTCTATATCTCAACTTAGCGTGATGAGAAGTGACAGTTCACTGTCAGGTGGAAAGGACACCGCTGCTCCTATTCTCACCCCTGCTGTCAGGGTTCGAGGCGGATGATTTGTCACCACCAGTGTCTGTTTATATGCTTCATTACTGTCGGTTCAAGCTGTGACTGAGGGAGTGCTGCGCCAGGGACTTGGGCATAGATCTCTGCTGCTCTGTGGGCAAAAGAGGGAACAGCAGATTGTCTTTTCTTGAAATTTCCAAGATTCTGCCAGAGTTAAAGGAATGCTTTGGAAAATATTTTTGGAGCTATTCAACTTGAGCCCAACCTCGATTATCAGATGTAGAGATTGTTTTTGGAAACTTGGTGGTGCAAGTTTTAGGGACAGTGAAAGGGGAACTGTGATTGAAATAAAATCCATTTTTCTGCCCAGTATATTAAGCCTTAGCCTCTGTGTGCCTCTAGAAATGGCAAATCTGATGTACGCTATATTGCCAAAAGTATTCACTCACCCATCCAAATAACTGAAATCAGGTGTTCCAATCACTTCCATTGCCACAGGTGTATAAAATCAAGCACCTTGGCATGCAGACTGTTTCTACAAACATTTGTGAAAGAATGGGTCGCTCTCAGGAGCTCAGTAAATTCCAGCATGGTTCTGTGATAGAATGCGATCTGTCACCTCTCTGGAGTGACGAATCACACTTTCCATCTTGCAATCTGATGGATGAGTCTGGGTTTGGCAGTTGCAAGGAGAACGGTACTTGTCTGACTGCACTGTGCCAAGTGTAAAGTTTGCTGGAGGGGGGATTATGGTGTGGGGTTGTTTTTCAGGAGCTGGGCTTGGCCCCTTAGTTCCAGTGAAAGGAACTCTGAATGCTTCAGCATACCAAGAGATTTTGGACAATTCCATGCTCCCAACTTTGTGGGAACAGTTTGAGGGTGGCCCCTTCCTGTTCCAACATGACTGTATACTAGTGCACAAAGCAAGGTCCATAAAGACATGGATGAGAGAGTTTGGAGTGGATGAACTTGACTGGCCTGCACAGAGTCCTGACCTCAACCCGATAGAACACCGGGCATTGATCAGGATGCCTCCTGGGAGACTTTCTGTGGAGGTCTTCTGGGCACGTCCAACTGGGAGGAGACCCAGAGGCAGACCCAGAACTCATTGGAGGGATTATATGTCCCATCTGGCCTGGGAGCGCCTTGGAATCCCTCAGGAGGAACTGGAAAGTGTTGAAGGGGAGAGGGACATCTGGGTTGGCCTGCTTTGCCGGCTGCCACCGGGACCCGACCCCGGATAAGCAGAAGAAGATGAATGGATGGAGACTTTACCCCGCCTCATTATTACAGAAATCTACCACTGCCTGCTAGCACATTAATGCTGCTAGAAAAGAGTTTGCAGAGTAAAAAATATATAAAGAGATTAATAGTAAGGAAATGAAGGTGACTTTGCAGAGTCCTGATCATCAATAACACTGATAATTATAATAAAAATAATAAATGACAGTGGCTTGTTAACTGTACTTTGTGACTGCAAAAACATTCCTCCTTGGGTTAACGTCTGTGTAAACTAACTGTTCATATAAAAAATATCGGTATCTGATATAAAAATATAGCGCTCTCATGCCTTGGCTGTATGAGGGTCTTGGTTGGCCCCTGATGATTTTCAGGTGTGATTTGGGCCATGGCATGCTAAAGGTTGGGGAAGGCTGCTCTACTGTTTTTGTTTCAGTTACAAACATGACAAGAGTGAAATCTTTCAACAATTACTGGACTAAATATACAAGGTAACCGGGGGATTTATTCCAGGGACTTTGGTGATCTTTGTTATCATTCGGCCTCTATAAATATTAAAACACTTTTATCACACCAAACAATTCAATATTCTACAGGTGCTTCCATTTTTACTGGAGGGATTTCTAGTCTGTGGTTTGAAGAAGAAAATGTTCCAGATGTCTGTGACAGCAAGTTAAAGCATCTGATCCAAGGCCTGGACCTTTTTAAGGCCGACCATGTCCTGACTTTTTTTCATCTCAGGGCAGTGTGATGAATGTTGAAAGACTGTCAAGGCAGCCTTTCTGGCCAACTGCCTGTTATGTTCAAATAAAGCATATCTGACAGATCAATAAAACTAATTTAAAGCAATTGCGTTTTTTAAGTGGGGTTGTATGAGGTACCTGTCAATAGTAAGTGTATTAGCCACAGGAGATGACTGTCAGCTTGGCCCCTTTAATGAGAAACTGGTCAGGTTACCAGCACAGAAGCTGTTTTACATTGCTGCAGATGGAGATGACGTCACCATGCAAACAACATGGTTTTAAGAAACACCAACCTCAGTGTTTCTTATATTTAGAATTTTCCAGAACAGTACTTTAACCCTGTTGAGCAGACAAACATGAAGAGAGCTAATCAGCTGTTTTTGACCAGTCAACCCAACACTCTTTTTCCCTCAGTTTTTGTTCCTGATCAGCTTGTTGGTGAAATATCTTTCATTACAGCTGCTAAATGCTCCCCTGTGTTTACCGTAAAGCTGCAGTGTCTGTTTACTGTTGTGCTATGAGTCTGTACAGTGAGTTTATTAAAGCTTTTCCTCTTTAACAGCTGCCTGCTGCTGTTAGAAAGGAGGTTGAGTGGAGCAGTGAGACTAAATTGAAACAGTTCGTCGTGAGCTAAAAAAGGAAAAGCTTAAAGGAGCTTAAATGCACTTTAGTGATAAGAGAAACTGCAGAGCAGGGTGATAATTCTCTGTGGATTGGTCACATCACTAAGAACAAACTCTTTCACACACAAGGAGAAATGCAACCATTCAAACACAACATGAAAACAAAATGAAAATATTATCTCTGTTGATTTAGAGTTACATATTTTATCTCGTTGCTGCTTTTTTAAAATTCCAATATTTTGCATTTACAACAATTTTTCTTTCCTTTTTGGTTTTAGACTGCCTTAAACTAAGGGAAACTGTCTTCCTGATGGAATACAGACCTGCTTTGATTCTGAAAGAAAATAAAGAACTTTTGAAAGTTTGAAGGTTATGAAATTTTCTTAACCACAGAAAAATGAACTTGTCATGGGTTGAAAAGGAAATAAAGGAGGTTAAGAGGTAAATGTTTGATAACACAAGGTGAAGATGACTTCTGTTCTGTCCACTCCAGCTGTCTGGAAGTTTTTAAAGTGAAATGAGACATTAGAGGAGAGATGGACTTATTTTCCACCACTGTGGCTGCAGAGACATTGTACTGGCTTAAAAGAACCCTACATGACAAGTTCATCTTGTTGGATAGATATTTGTATCTCTTCTATCTAGAATGAACTAAAAAAAACACTAGATACCTGCATTTTCAGTAATTTGAGTTTACAAACTCAATATAAACACCATGTTTTGGTCTGCACTGGTACTGTGACATATCTTGGCCGCAGTGCTCCTCACCGTTGCCATGCAGTAACCGCTGTTTCAGACTGGCAGCCAGTGCTAGAGCTGCATCTCAGAAACGCTGCACAGAGAATTTAGATATTTGAAGTCTTGTCTATTCTTTTTCTTGCACCACAAATGGTTATCAGTCAAACTAGACAGGAAGATGATAAATACAGAGCCATATTTTCCTTGTTGTAGCAAGTATGTACATCCACATTAGTATTACTTCTACTATTTATGAAGCTTTCTGATTCCACACCGTTCAAAATATTAGGTAAAGATAAACAGTAAAGAAAACACTTCTGGTTTGCACTTTTCAAAGTAAACGCCCAATTTCGCATTTCTTTGCAGACACTACCTTCGTTTGTACGAAATGCTTTTATTTTGAAAAGCTCCCAGCACGCTTCCACTATACACTGAACCCAGTCACTTGTAGGAGGTTTATTGAAGTAAAACTCAGGAGGAATGAAAGAGCTTTGACAGCAGGAAGACAAAGCCAACATGCAGCAAACTTAAGCCTGCTATGAAAGCTGTTATGGCAGCAACAGCTGCAAGCAGCAAAACCGTCTGGAAAACCGGTTACTGCATAGCAACCGTGAGGAGCGCTACGGCTACGTGATGTCACAGCACCAGTGCAGACCAAAACATAGCAGCCGCCTGGTGAGTTCGAGCTCAAATTTACTCAAAATGCAGATATCTGGGATATCTAATAAATATCTAGTATAGTAGATATCTATAAATATGAGGGATACAAATATCTATCCAACAAGATGAACTTGTCTGATCATGCAGGGTTCCTTTTAAGAGTATTTAAAGTTTACTTTAACTACTCCAAGTGGGTTGTTCAGGTAAAGTCACACCTCCGTGATAAAGTAAAAGACTCAGCAAAATCGACGATGTTAATTAAGCTCATATAGAGTTACACTGAACACTTTTGAAGGTCTTTATTGGTCCAAATCACATATAGTTAAACTACATTTACAGTGTTAATATTTTATGACAGCTGCAGTAACTCTGAAAATCTGTGGTAAGGTGGGTCTCCTTTGACAAGAACAAAGAGGAGTCAACTGCATAGCAAGGCAATGCATACATACTATGCATCTTTAAAGTCAAACTAACTCTGTGGATAACTTCACTCACGGTGCAACTGTGTCTCACATCAAAAACAATAATCCACAACCCAAGAATCATTTGACTCTACAGAGTTGAACTAACAATGGTGGATCGACATTGTCAAATAATTCCAGTAGTGAAGACCATTTCACTTAGAAGGGAGTTAACACTATACTTTGGGAGTTAAAATCCTAACCTTGAGATACCAACACCCCAGTTTTTGCTGCACACCTTTAATGGCAGTTTTTCCTCAGTCATTTTTCTGTGAAGCCCCCCTTACATGTACCTGAGAAAAGCAGAGGCCCCCCCCCGACCCAAGAGAGAAGAATAAGTGACGCAATGCCGCCAATAATCAACATAGATTTTAATTATTTCACTGATGGAACCCTAAAAATAAACATATGCATGCATTTCTTTTTTAAATACCTGTGTATAATAAACTACTTGATAACTACTTTATCACGGTTTTAGTCAGTATTTGCAAATATAATTTGGGCCGCCTCAGAGCAGACAAGGTCCTGGACCCCCAGGTTGGGAACCAGTGCTATTCCACAGAGGTGGAAAAAGTACAAGAGTATAACTCAAGTAAAGTACAGTTACTCTGGTTAATTACTTAAGTGGAAATAAAAGTACTGATTTCAAAATGTACTCTAAAAAGTACAAGTACCCCAAAAACAGTTCAATTACAGTAATCTGAGTAAATGTCTTTACTTTCCTCTCCTGCTAATGTTTTAACTTATGCACAGCTTGTGCAACCAATAGAGCATGTGGCTCCGCTCTGTAATAAGAGCTGCTCTTTTAGCTCCAAACAGCTCTTCATTTGGACCAGTTTGGCTTTTTAAATGTGTACTAGATAACAAAAATGGAAGAAAGGAAATGGGGTCTCAGACAGCGGTTCACATAAAAAGAGCCATTTCACAGAACATAACCCAGAAGGTTTATTTGCTTAATAGTATAATCAGTAAAAGCAAATTTATGGCAAAGATAAAGAGAAAAGCTGTTAAAGAGGCACAGCTGGCCTCTTAGCTCAGAACAAGACTCGTCAAAACTCTTTCATCTGGTTAGACCTACAGGAGTTCTGCAGGGCTGAGTCATTTGTGAAATCAATCGCCTCCAGACAAAGGGGTTAACTATGTAAAGTGAGGGGATCAAACTGAATGCATGTAGAAATTTTCTGATAGCTGCAGCATGCAGGTCCATATAGAGCTTTAAAAAAAAAAAAAAACTTTTCTCCATTCCCAGTGATTTCTAACCAATGTCCTTCATCCCCTGCCCCTGACTTTCAGGGTTCATCATAATCATGTGATTGCAAACAACCTATTTTTATCATTAAATGTCAGAAAACAGAAACCACCATAGAGGAGGCTCTTATCTACCCATCAGAAACCCACCTCATCCTTATTCAATCTTCATCACTGTATGATTTTTGGTTTTTATTTGTCACTGGTACCTCAAACACTAGGACCAAACAGGTCGTGCTTGTGGACGCCCCCTCTGAGGGCTTTGAGATGAGATAATTGATGGATGAGGCTGCAGCTTGCCTGGCGCTCCTTTAGATTTATAACACCACAGCTACATGTCCTGTACAGTAATCCATTTGTGAAACACTGCATCATTTCGCTGACACATGAATTAAGCTTCTGTGTGATTGCTCACCTTCGTTTACAGCATGAAGGCCTGATGCCAGTGATATATTTTCTATAAGACTGTTACGTAATCAGGTGTCATTACCGCAAGACCATACATGGGACGCAGGAAAAGGAAATCTAGAGGTTCCCTTTGAACTGTAAAAAGCTTGGACAGCCTACAAATACAATGATTGCCAGTTGTTTTTTGGGTTTCTAATTAACAAAAGCAATCTCATCTCTGCTTCAATTTTCCATTGACGCTAAATGCTCAATGAAAACGCTAGTAAAGCTGTTCTGAATTTACAGCTCTGGAAAGAGAAATGGATTTATTGTTGCAGTTCATTTTCTCAGATCAATAGCAGCCTATTAGAAAAATATTCATCTCCATTCACCTCCCACGCGTCTACAGTTGGAGTAAATATTAAACTCATATTGAAACAAACAAGCATACTGTCCGGACTGAACTTGCAGCCAAGAAATCTGCAAGAAGTAATAAAAAAAAAAAAAAGAAATTACAGACAAAAAAACCTCTTTAAAAGGAAATTAACATTTAAATAGCAGTGTCCGCTCTACATGCTCCCTCCTCCCTCCTTCTTCTGTTTGTTTTTCTTCTTCTTCTTCTTGGCTGGCGCGCTCTCGGACTGCGCCTTGCTCTTCTTGGCTGGGTTTGGCTGAGAAGCCGTCACTCCATCTGCCGGTCGTTTCTGTTTAGTTTTCTTGTCATGTTTCTTTTTGGCTTGTCCTTTGTCTGCTCCTTTTTTGTCTGTGGAGGTCAAGTTGTCGGCGGCTGCTGCAGCGGCTGGCTCTAAAACAGGCTTGTTGCGCTTTTTACGCTTTTTAGTTTCAGGCAGGAAGCCTTTCTTCTTCTTGGGAAGTTGCTGCTGGTCGGCCTCTTTGTCAGCCTTTGTCTTTTCAACTTTTGGTTTCCTGTGAAGGTAAAGAGAATGAGGTCAACATTTGGCCTTTAGATCCTGTAAAAAAACATTTCACCATATATGAGCCCTGTTGGACAGTAACTCTGGCCTAAGATCATGTTTATAAGTAGATACTTTCATACTTTTTCAATAGCACTTGCTTTAAACCAGTGGTCCCCAACCTTTTTTTTCACTGAGGCCCCCCTTCACATATCTAAGAGGAGCTGTGGCCCCTCATTATTGCTGTCAAAATACACATCAATTTGAATACTTTTCATTATCTAAAGCCAAACAAAATAGCCAAAAACACAAGTATTACTTCCAAAAGACTTTTGTATGAACCATTCATGTATTTTATCACGATTTTAGAGTTTGAATGACCCTAATACTAACAATCTCAGAGCAGACAGACCCTTGCACCCCTCCTGAAATGGGGAGGGTCCCCTCCATGGATGCCGCCATCTTGAATTTTTGCATTTTGCATGTTTCTATGGCGCCACAGAAGCGCCAGGAGCTTTTTTTTTTTAACTCCACTGGTTGCCACAGTTTTCACCAGAGAAACATGCAAAATGCAAAAAATTCAAGATGGCGGCGCCCGTGGAGGGGACCCTTCCCATGTATGAGTAGATTGCTTATTCTGAGTTAATATAAAAATAAAACACATTTTTTCAGGTGGATAAACACTAATTAGGATAGACCTACCTATAGACATCACGTTTCATTTAACCAAGTTTGTTTGTTTTACTAAATGCTACAAGGCTAAATATTACACACTGCACCTTTAAATAATTTCATCAAGAATAACTCATACATTGTGCTAAAAAGTAGCAAATGTCTTGTTGCAAAAACATCTTAAATATATAAATTTTTTTTAAAGGTTTATTTTTGGCATTTTTGTGCCTTTACTTGATAGAGGACAGTGGATAGAGTTGGAAACAGGGACGAGCATGGGGGAGAGACATGTGGTAAAGGGCCTCAGGCTGGATTTGAACATGGGCCGTCCGCGTACATGGGGCGCGCCTTAGCCACTCGGCCACCTCTGCCCCATCTTAAATATATTTTTTTCCTCAGTGAAACTAAGACTAGGGACACTTTCCATGCTCTGAGGCAGGGTAGTCCAAACTTCTGTCAATGAGGGTTACGCAGAAAAACAATAGGACAAAGCCACTTTGATAAACCTCACCTCTAATGAATTAAAGCTGGTAAAACCAATCCAATTTAGGTTCTGATATGCTTCATTGAATATGCCTTTAAAACCGCAGACATCCCAGCTTTCTAGGCAAATAGCCAGTCATTGTTAAGAAAGCAAACACAGAGTCTTCAATCAGACTGACAGGAGCCACTGTTAGAGTAGAGGTGGCTGTGAGATTCTCCTTAGATGTTCCAGCTTTGGGCCAAATGTTGTATCATTCAAAGGGAGCACGCTGTGGAGCACTTTACCACTCTGTTAGGGAATATTTCAGTTTTGCAAGTTTCAAAGGTCATCTGAAAATGTGGCTCATGACAAAACAGAGACTTGTGACAATGCTTATACATTTTATTATATCTGAGCGATGTATGCATCTATTGTCCAATATAACATTCATAGATAAACCTATGCATGCTGCCCCTGTGCAATAATGCATGCATACACATGTCTGTTTATGGGTCAGTGATGTGATGTGCATATTTGTGTGTTCAAATCTGTTATTTCCCTTGAAAAAACAAATCAGTTCATGTCATAATTTATTTATTTATTATATTTTTTCTACAAACCCTACTTTGTCTGAATACATTTTCAGAACATTTGAATAATGTAATCAAATTAATATTTTCTATGTAGCAGAGAGAGAAGGCGCTGATGACTCATCTCTACATTCATACAGCACAAACTGCACAAAGCAGCCAATCTTCATAAGATTACTGGTGCAATCATTGAGACTTTGCATACAGGGAACCAAATGTCAATGTATGCTGTTATTTGCTGCTGTAATCTTTGGCTTTATTTATCAGGGAATTATGAACAAACATATTGTAATCATTTTTGGGAGTCAGTACATGTACCATTTACTTTGTCACCTACATTTAGCCTCAACAGTGACAGGTCAATGAATTCTTCCTGTCAAAATGTTTGTTTATAGAGTTAACACCAACTAGTTTTAAAGACAAGTAGTACGACACAGTCAAGCACAAGCATTATGCTCTCATACAAGGGTTATCACATTTTATTTCTGGGGGTTTGAAAGGGCCAATAAATAACGAACCACAGTTGGCCCCTGGGCCATGGTTTGAACACCCTTGTTCTAAGACCTTCTACTATATTCTTTCATACAGTTATGTTTATTTGATAGCTGTAGTGTTATTTCTACATGTGCATACTGAATACTGATTCACAAAATCGATCAACAAATTAAATACTTAAACTGAAATTATTTAAATTTATTAATGCTTGCTTCTTCAGATGCAGCGTCTTGTTTTGATGAGAGTAAATATCTGTCAGGCTAACAACCCTGAGCTTGAAATTTTATTGTTTAAGATTTAAAAAGGTTTTATTTAACCTGGAAAACCTTGGAGGGTTTATTTATTTCTTTTTTAAGAGTGTCCTGGCCAGAGGCAATTTAAGGATCAGGTTTTTATGGGAGCTCAGCTCCACCAAATGTGGCATGTAGGAGAGTTTCTTCACTGTGTGAGGTTCATCCTGCTAAACCTTTCAGATAATTCATAAATGAGCTTCTTATAAACAAATCAGATTTTTATTAACAACACTAGTATGTAGCTACATCAGTTTTATATCACAAAATATTTAGTTTTGTAAAAGTACCCATTTCCTTCAAGTGTTAAGGATACTGAATTATTATGTGTATTAAAAAATACCGTATTATGTAGTAGAAGAGTACAGACCTCCACTAAGGTAACTAAGTCTTAAATGATAAACAAATCTGGAAAGACTACCACTATTTTTCCAAACTGGTATAAATATGTACTGTTTTTGGCTGTGAGTTCTGTGGAAGTTTAATGGGCTCTCTCTCTGCCCATTCTACTCCTTTCCTCCAAGTTTCATGAAAAGTTGAGCCAGTTATCTTGCTGACAACCAGCACTGAAAATAAAACCTCCTCGGCACGGCAGAAGTAATGAGAACACATAACAAAGGATTTTGGTGAGCAGTTTGACAAGGCCAAATAGAAAAAGCTTCTTCATTCTGTAGGACTGAGATTTCCAAAATTAAAAACATAAGCGCTAAACATTAACCGACCCATACAATAAGAGATGATTTCTTGCTTTTTGTACTGTTAATGTTGTAATCCATCATCAACATTGAAAAAAGAACATTAAATAGATATTAGCTAATGAAACAAACTTTAACCCAAACTTAGGAGGTACAAGCTCCCCTAAATTTCATCCAAGCACCCCTGAAATTATAGAAAGATGGGAAATTCAACAAGAAGTTTGAAGGTATCTAAATTCTTAGATTGAAGCAAATATGTGAATCATATGTGGTGTTAATCAGTAATGTTTTAAGCCAAATGTATTCCTGTACTAAGGCCATATGGGATATTATAATGTAAAAGACATCCGTCTTACTGCAGTTAGACCATTTATCCATTTTCTACACTCCTTATCCCTATCAGAGGCTGGAGCCTGCCCCAAGAGGCTGGACTGGTCACCAGTCAATTACAGAGCATCACACCAGTAAGTACACAGATACAGATATAGGAAAAAAAAAACAATTTTCTTTGAAACATACGTCCCTACCCCCTATACAGCAGCCAGGCATAACGGGGCGATTGAGATATTTTAGCTACATATTCCTGGGTCTGCTGTGTTATCCATCACTGGGTTTGATGAGAATATGCCACATCCTGATTTGTGAAAAGCACATGCAGGAAACAGGTTGTTTGCTTTGATTTTCTGGCAGGAAAAAATACACTCTCAAAGCTCCTGAATTGGTAAGATGACACAGAAAACGACAGCTTCAATCAAGAATGGACCCATAAGTATGTGCTTTTCATGCTTCTTATTTGCTTATGACGGCTGACTAGTGGATTTCTGTCAAACAAATCAAACATGAAGCCAACCGGATAAAACTGTTTAATCTCCAGTATTTACAGGGTTGCTTTAACACCAGTACAGATAAAACAACCAAGGAGAAGATCCCTTAATTACAAAAACATTTTTTTCCTCTGCACATTTTTTAGAATTTAAAAAACTTAAAAGACTTTAAAACAAGTCCTCTGGGGGCCAGACATTGCAGTAGGTGCTAATATAAAATACTGCAGGTTAAACATACTGAAGAAAGAGCAACGATAGTGGCCAGCATTAATTTAGATGGTTTAGTGGTCCAGCTCAGTAGCTAACTTTAGTCATGTCTTATTATAACAAGTGTAATGAGTGAGAGAACTGACAGCTTGAACGGGTTCTGGCTGCAGACCGTGGCTCTCAAACGCCCCATCTGTCAGAACAGTAATACACGCTAGACTTTCAAAATAAAATCAGATAAAACCTTTGGTTAGAGTAAGGGTAACTGTTAAGGTAGGCGTTAGGATATTAAAAGTCAAAAGTTAAAAACCTAAGCTGTAAAACCTGATGACAAAACCTTTAATAAAGGCCAAGAAAACAGTCTGCTTACAAGGAAAAAAAATGTTACAACATGAAAACACTCCAAAGTTTCATACACAGCTCTGTTAGCTGTATAAGCTAATGGAGCTACATAGCTGATGGAGCTAAGGCTCATGAAATTCATGGATATCTATACTAACAGAGCTAAAGTTAGCTGCGTAAGCTATGTAGCCATGTTATTTACATAGCTATGTGAGCTACATTATCTACATCGCTACGTTATTCATGCAGCTACATTATTTCTATGTAAGCTACGTATTTACATTATTTAGGTATCTATGTAAATACTGTAGCTAACATGACAATTCAGGTAACTTAGCTAAGTTGTTAATGTAGCTATGTTATTAATGTTACTCAAGTTATTTATTTAACTACACAGTTACATTATTTATGTAGCCATGTCATTAACATAGCAAAGTTTTAAGGTTATATATGTTTTTAAATAATTTCAGTAGCTATGTAAATTATAAATACGTTAGCTACATCATTTATGTATTTACTTTATTTACATTATCAATGTTATTTACATAACTACGTAGCTATGTAAGCTATGTTATTTTCATAGCTTTTATTCATAAAGCTGGTATTTACCTAGCTACATTTTTACATTATTTATGCTTTTCTGTTATTTATGTGGCTATGTTAGCTACATTATTTATGCAGCTAAGCACAAAACTTAGCTTATGTATTAACATTTACGTAGCTTTGTAAATAGGTAAGCTACATCATATATGTATTTACGTTATTTATTTGTTATCAACAGCTATGTAGCTATGTAAGCTGCGTTATTTTTTCTAGATGTTATTTACGTAGCTACGTTTTTACATTATGTTATGTAGCTATGTTAGCTTACATCATTTGTGGAGTCATGCAAATAACTTAAATACATAAGTTATGTAGTGGTTACATAGTTACGTTAGCTTTAGCTACATTTGCTAAAGCTGATATTGCAAAAGCTAACTTATCTACCTTTGCTTACAAAGGTCTTTTAACTATGTAGCTAGTGTAGTTACGATTGTTTTAGCTTAAGCTAAAGTAGCTACAGTGAGCCTCCGTCCATGTATCTACTTCTCTGTGAAATCACAGTCAGTCATTACAATAATACCTGTTCCTCACCTATAACCCCAACACACAGATCTCCACCCCACAGCTGAACTCTAGCTGGCACACCTCCCAGAAGAGGGGGGCGGGACGAGGAGCTCATATGCATTTAAAGAGATGCACACCAAAACCCAAGCATTCTCAGAAAGGATAATGCTGGTTCAAACAGAGTCAAACACCTCCTCTGGTGTTTGATCCATGTTATATTCTGTCCAAAGCACAACACAGATGTTTATTAATAACCCTGGGAACTGTTTTCAAAGGTGGACAAACTTGTTTGATATGTCACCCTCAATGATTCAGAAGTAGACACCAGAACAACTCACATGACTCCAAAGTGTTTCATCACGGCCCAGTACGTGTCCTCCAGCTTTCCCGTCTTCTTAAAAGTGATGCTATCAGTTAAAGACTGAAGAACCTTCTGAAGAGGCTCCAGATCCACAGACATCTTCTACACAGAGCAGGAGGCAGAGACAGAGACCTGAGTCAGGACTGAAACTACATCAGCAGCTTCCCATTCACGTTTCCATCCTCACATCTGACGGTCCACCTACCTGCTGATGAACGTGTTTGACCAGGAACTGACAGAGCTCCAGAGTTTTCACCACCTTCTCCTTCACCACTTTACTCTCCGTCTCTCCGACCTGCTGGAGACTCTGAGGGAAGATCATGCGGTTTAGTCTGATATTCAGGTTGGCTGATTCTTCAGCTCATCATCGGGTCTCCGGGACATTTCATTAACTCTGAAGGGTTTTAATGATCATTGGACCAACATGTGCTCATGTGGCGACAGAGTCAGAAAACACTCCTGTTCTCCAGTCCATAAACTGACTTATTACAGCTTATTATTAAATTAGTAAATTATTAGAAATTATGATGAAATTATGAAATTATTAGACATTTTCACAGCTAGTCACACTACTCTTAATTTTTCTTGTTAGCATTAATAAGCAGCACAGAAACACTCATGGGTAATGTTTTTTCAAGCAGCTATGAAGACACATTTCAGTGTTAATTTATGTTGTTATATTTTTCATTATTTCCACCATCTGTTTCTACCAGAGCCTCCACTTAAGTGTGATTAAATCCACATACAAGGCATATTTATTTATAGAGCACCATTCATACACAGACTTAAAGTGCTTTACACAGTTAAAAACAGAGTACCAGGAAGAAGATTAAGCAACAAGAAGACATTAACACCGATAATATATTTGACTGTAAGCCTAACAATCATTGATTTTTATGCATTTTTAAAAACACGCCTTCTTAAACCAGATGGCCCGCTCTGACTGGGTGAGTAAAAGCTATGTCAAGGTTTGATTTTTATTTTGGTTTGCATGTTAACAAGAAGAGATGCACTCACAGATCCAATAACTGGACATTTCAGGTTGTGTTTTGCTTCTTGGCAATAAAACGTTACAATGTTACAATGTCATTTAGCAGATGCTTTTCTCCAAAGCGACGTACATTTGAGAGCAAGAACAACACAAGCAACGATCTAGACAAGAAGAAACAACATCAGTAAGTGCCATCAAGTGCTTCAGGTCCAATTGGACGTAAGTGCTGCCATGTAGAGATTAAGGCAGAGCACCTAAAATATACGTTGTTGTTTTTGTGGGGTTCATTGGAATCACTTCAATCAATCTGTGGAGTTTCTTTATTATTTCTGGGGAAAAACTGTCGTGACTTCCTGAGCTCAGATGCAGCTCAGTGTTGTGAACCGTGATGTAAAACTGAGCTGACCTACCACTGCTAGCTGACCTGCGACCTTAGCGCACAGCTCTGTCCATGGTTCCCCGCTCAGCAGCTGCTGAGCCTCCCTGCTCTGCATCGCCCGCAGCACCAGCACACACGCTTGTCCCTGAAAACAAACACAAGTAACTAACATGACCAACAAGACATCTTAAAACAAATGAAGCAACAGAGAGAGTGAGTTAAAAAATATTACTGTCTTTTTATCAGTGCTTACTTTTAGGATCCCTCTAATAGACATGGAGATAATCTGAGCCTTTCTTCCTGGTTATTTTCCGTCCTTCGCTCCTAAGCTTTGGTATTCATACTGAATCTGTAATCAAATATTTAATTTCTCCATCTTTTTTTCTTGCCTCTCTTTCAAGTCAGGATTTCTGCTACTTGTTCCTGAAATATACACTCAGTAACAACTTTATTAGGAACACCTATTCATGAAAAACAAATAATTAGCCTGTCGCACAGCTATGGAAGCCCAAAGCTTCCACACTGATAATTATGACATTTTATCTCATTATCATGACTTTTTATGTCATAATTATAACATAATCTCAGAAATTCAACTTTGTCTCATAATTTAGATTTTGTCTCATGATTTTTCATATTTGTCATGATTTTGACTTTTTATTCCATAATCTAAACATTTCATCCCATTATTATGACTTCATCATCTCATAAATTCAACATGATCTCATAATAAAGACTTTTTTATCACATAATTTCAATATTTACCTCGTAATCATGACTTCATTTAATAATTTTGACTTTTAATCTCATAAATTGGACTTTCTCATAATTTTGACTTTTTTCTCATAGTTTATCTCAATATTATGACATAACCCATATTTTTGACGTTTAAGATAATTATTTTTACCTTATATCTCATAATTTTGATATCTTTAATGATTTTGACGGTTTTTCCCCCATTATTTCAACTTTGCATCCCACAATTATGACTTCATTATTCTCATAAATTCAACTTTATTTCATAATTCAGACTTTTTTATCACACTTCCTTTTTTACCTCATAATTGTGACTTTATCTCATAATTTTCAGTTATCTCAATTTCAAGTTTTTCTTATAATTTCAACTTTTACCTCATAATTTTGACATTTTAACTCAGAATTTTTACTTTTTTTTATTTAATAATTTTGACTTACATAACTTTTGATTTTTTTTATCATAATATTAACTTTCATCTCATAATTGTAATTATTTTATCATAATTATGACTTTTTATCTCCTGATTTTGACTTATCTCATAATTTTGATTTTATCTCATAATTTTGACTTTTATCTTATAATTTTGACTTTTTAGCTTATAATTTTGACTTTTAAGCTCATAATTATGACTTTTTAGCTCATAATTTTGATTTTATCTTATAATTTTGACTTTTTAGCTCATAATTATGAATTTTCATCTTGAACTTTGGCTTTTTAGCTCATAATTTTGACTCTATCTCATTGTTTTCACTTTTGTTTTTCACAATTTCTACTTTTTATCCCATAATTTCAACTATTTAGACCATAATTTTGACTTAGGGTTTTTTTTTTCAAGAATTTCCAAATTTCCACATTTTTTCTTTTATAAATGGCGGCAATGGGCTTCCTTACATAGCTGCAACACATGCATTCAGGTATATATCATCTGAAATTCGAGCCGGGCATTAGAATGAAGAAGAACGGTGATTTATGTGTCACAGATCTTTACCTGCTGGTGCACTCTGACTCCAGATGTGATGTGCTGCACAGCTGCATCCAACAGGTTCACACACAGAACCTGAAAACAACACGGTCTGCTTTAAATAGCCAGCAGAGATGTTTTCCTTCTGTGATCTGAATAAATCATGTGTCTTTACTCACAGGAAACCTGCTGAACAAGTCTGTGAACATCTGAGAAGTCAGAGGACTTTTCCTCCTGCTCATGAAGGAGCTCAAAGCGTCTCTGAAGACCGCAGAGACTCGATCCAGGTCCATGTTACCCACGAACCTCAGCTGCACACACACCATGAAAAATCAGACAAAGGAAAATCAGGATTATTAAAAAGCTCAGGTATAAATAATGAAATAAAAAGACGTCTACAATCCAATTAGCTGCTTTTGTTTCAGGGTCCTGGTGTTATTCACGCTGCTTCACTGTCACAATCTGTCAAGTCTCGCTGGGATACAGCCATTATCAAGGCTTTCTGTGGCAGCTGTACGTTTCCTCATGGACAACTAAAACGGTCTGAATAAATACCGTGTAACAACATGACACTGCAGCATTTTTGAAATGTGATTTTTTGTGTGTTTTCAGGGAGAGGTAGAAATCTCAGACAGATATCTCAAAAGCTGCAGCAGCTTATTGGTTAGCTGTCAGCTATTTCAATAAAATACAACCATTTCAATAAGTGAATAATAACACTGAATATTTTTAAGATGGACTTTTGGTCCTTTTAAGCTTTCACTGCAGAGACAGAACAGTGAAGAGAGTCAGAAACCAGGCAGAGAGACGGAGTTGTGGATGACGTGTGGGGAAGGAGCTGCATGTCAGATTTGAACCTAGGTCGCTCACTTTGAGAACAACAGCCTGTACACACGAGGCATGCAAACCATCCACCAGGCCATGGGAACACTGAGAGTACATTTATAACTATAAACTCAAAATTCTGTTGTTCAGGCAAGGCGCGGCATCAGGATTATAATTCTGACTGGGCCTGCTAATATTAAAGGTGTTTCCTTTTTTATGGACCATGTTCTATGAATAAAATACAGGCGAGAGAAAAGGATGCAGGATATTATCGGCACAATATCAGTGTATAAGTAGTAACAGATATGGAAATTTCTGCTGATATTTTGGCAATAAAATCTGCCTATATCAGCTGTAAAATTGGCCATCTGGATGGTTAAGTTAGTAGAATTTTAGGCTGGACAAACAGACCTCCTCCACTTTAAAGTGTGTTTTAAGGACTGAATTATTTGGTCTGAACTATGTTTAAATATCAGTGTCAATATCAGGATCAGCTAAAATTAATTTGTATTTACTAGCATATTGGATATCGGTAAAAAAAAACATAATCATGCATCCCTAGCTGGAGATGTTATAACAGAGAGATGTTGTTTACATGTGGACTACTCAAGAGTCTTCTCGTTTTATCAACTGATGCATGCTCAGCATGCTCTCATTGCTCAATGCAAAAAACATCAAATCAATCTTCAGAAACCTGTTCTTGAACTCAGTGGTTTTGAAACTTTTTTTGCGCAAGCTGAAACTTTTTAGCTTGTTTTACAAAGTGGAGATTGTGATGCACAGGAGCTAGACTGGTGCTCATGGCTTTAATTCATGATGCCCTAACTGGGATTTGAACCCTTAAAGGGGACATACTATGCAATAATCACTTTTTCTGGCTTTTGTAACAAAAATATGTGCCCCTGGCCTGTCCACAAACCCTCCCATGTACCAGAATCCCCCACCCCCGCTCTCTTTGTACACCTTTCAGAAAATGTGCGCTGAAACAATCCGTTCTCAGATTTTCCCCTCATGATGTCATGTGGGGAGTTAGCACCGCCCCCAGGTTCGGTTGGCCCAGCCCGCTCAGAAGAAAATTCCACCCTCCTCTTCTGATCTTCCTCTTGACAACCGCCTCACATACGAGATAGCTCAGTGGGTTACCCTGCTGACTTTGGTCTGTGAGATTGATGGTTCAAATCCCACTTAGGTCAAGCATCTAAATATTGTGATATCAGGAGTGCCACATCCATTTGCTGAGCAGGATGTGGTCAGGGGTGGAGTCAGAGTCAGTAACATTTAAAGCCACAGACACAGAAACAGCTCGTTCTTAGCAGAATCTTAGCAGAAGCCAATACTGGAGCGTTTGTTTCCACAACAAACTTCACAGGCATGTTTTAGGGACCTCTGAGACCATATAGACTTGTCTTAAAAAGGTACAATATGTCCCCATTATTCTCCTGTACCGCAGTGAGCAATGTAAGCCACTGAGCTATCCAGTTGCTTTATCACTGAAAACACTGCTTACCAATTTCACATTTTTTGAATTTTATAGATCAAATAAACTGATTGAACAAGAAAAAAGGAGGTTGAATAGACACCAACAAAAGCCATCCAAGTCCTTCTTTTTCACCCACCACTGTAGTTTCACTGTCTGGTCATTGTAAACCTAATGAAGGCTTACAAACACCAGGCAGTTGTTCTAGGAATACTTTTTTTGTCACTACTCATAGCAACTTTAATGATGTATAGGTCTGTTTGAACTTTCTCGATATCATTGAGCTGATAAACTAGATATTACATTTTCCCCAGCCTAATATGAATGCATTAAACATCTTAGTCTGCTGTATTAGAATTTCAAAACCTAAACATTTTTATTCAGATTTTACTTCATTGTTGTAATGGCAGGAGGCATTACTCACATTTAGAAACAGAACGACAATAATTTAGTTAAGAAAAACGTTAAATTTGAGTTTCCTGAGATCGCTGAGGATGACTACAGAGGTGAAAATGTGTGAACGTACATCAGCTGGCGCAGCCTTGTCATCTTTGGTCTCAGCAGCAGGAGCTCCTCGCAGCACTTTAACCACGTACAGAGACGCACTGCAAAGATGATTCAATATCATAAATAAATACACACATCAGGGGCAGAAAAGATCAACCGCACAGCCTCAGATATTACATGCAGAGCACTGACATTACATCTTTTATCTTAGGAGCCGACTGATTCAGATAGGATGTTTGAAAATCACACAAGGTTACAACATCAACACGTCTATGCTGAATAATTACACTGAGAGTGCTTCAGAAGACTGGATGATACAAGTAAAAGCTCAGGCAGTTATTGAGATGTGACTGTTTTGTTCACTGTGCATACAAGGTGAATACTAAAACAAGGGGAACAGGCACTCCAAGCATGAAGGAATAAAAACAAGAAAGGAAATACTTAAAAAGCCGTATAAAGATGGCCAAATTGTTAACATGTTTTCAACCATGTCGGTCTTCATTATGGCTTACAGACTGTTTGTACTAGATTTTATACAACTAGTGCATCAAAATTCAAAGTTCTGGTATCCATCCACCCCCTCATTAGACAGGATCCATAAACTCTCATGTAAACAGACATTCTCTGGTATTTTAGTGTGTTCTCTATAATGTTTCTGTTCAGTGAGCTGTACCTGAAGTAGTAAAGGCAGACTGAGGAGTCGGACAGTTTCTGGGCTTTTGTCATCAGTTTATCCAGCAGGTCATGGAGCTCCCCCTGTCTGTCACCAACAGTCCTGCAGTAAACCTTCGACCTGCACAGCTGGTTCCTGAAAACAAACAAAAATCACATCAAAACAAACAAACAAACAGACTCACTCAGAGAGAGGAGCCGTAAATATGTGTAACGAGGCAGAGCCTGAGGAAAACAGACTCTGTTTAATGTGCAGTGGCAGGCACAACCCCATTTATTGGAATAAATATTCTGTAAATAAATTTAAATAGTGTTTCATCTTAGAGAATGGATATATGTAGGTCTGAGTTTATTTTAGGTAAATACTGAGCCCTATAAACAGCTATGCCAACATTCAGCCAACACCTTTGAGAGATGGAGATGTGGACGCAACACAAGTGGATGTTGTGCTTTAAAAAGCAAAAGAAATAATGGTGAGCAAATATATGTGAGTGGTCCACATCAGGAGAGACCCCGTGTTACCTAGTGGTGTAGGTATGGAAAATGTGAACCCATGCTCGGGATCTCTCCTGCTCAAAACTTTCAAATGAAGTTTCTCTGCTCTCTCTTTCAACTCGCTGACTCTCCATCTGTAGATGTTCTTCTTTGGTGAACTACAACTCATACAAATACGCTTTCGTATCCACAGTAAACGGCACATCATCATCACTCGAGTCGAAATCGCCAATATTATCTTTGTTCTAGCTTGGTGTGGTGTTATTATCTCTGTAGAAGCCTGCAGACCCACACAGCTGATCAGAGGAGATCAGTGCGCAGAGGCAGAAGGAGACAAAATGCCAAAAGCTGCATCGTAAATGAGTGTCAGACACAGAGGTGTTTTTTTGGGAGAAATGAAGTGCTTTGTATATTTTCAACACAACGTACAGGCGAGTCAACATATTTTCTTGGCCCATGTGAATGTAAAACTCGTTAAACTTCGTGGATAAAACATTCTCATCTCAATCATTGGAGGCTAACGCCACTACTATAGCCAAGTATCTCATACCACCAAACTTCACCCAACTGCAGACCTGACCTCCAGATTAAAAAAGGAAAGCGTAAATTAAAACTTAACTTAAATATAAAAAGAAGACTGCAAACAAAGGTTATGTCTGCATAAAAAAGGAGAAATGTCTTCAAACCAAAAACTATACTTGACACTCCACAAATATCACAGGATAACAAATATGAATTAAATAGAATGGAAGAGTAAACATCAAACCAGAGATTGACAGACGCTTCACCTACAGCTGATGTTTGTTACCTGAAGATGTCTGCAGCTCTGCGGAGGAAGTCCTGCTCCTGCTGGTCGCTGTCGGAGCTCATCCCTCTGTCGATGATGGCGAGAAGTGGCTCGACCAAACCGAGCACGAGAGGACTGCCAGCCTGCCGGGCCACGAACACCTCAACCAGGTCCAACACCTGTGACACACGGAGGGGGACAGCTTTAGGGTGTGAGGAAGGATTCTTTTATAATAAAACTAGGACAGAAGCATCATCCTTCCTTACTCTTCCTGCATGCAGTTAACATTTTCTTATGTTTTACCTTGATCTTAAAATCTCGGACCAGCATCTTCTCCTTCTGTAGTTTTGCCTTCTCATCCTTCTTGGCTTGGTTCTTCTTCTTCTGCTCTGAAAACAGCGCAGCCAGACCCTTATCCAGCTCCATCATGGCTTCATCATCCAGGTCTTCATCACTGCTGCCATCCTCCTCTGTGGCCTGAGTACACAGCACAGCAGAGCACACACATTTTAAATTGAATTTCAGCTGTGCAGTGATAAAACTAAAAAGCTAATGGTCCAGGCATAATTTAACCATGTTAAAGCACTAACTCTGCAGATAAGCAATAAAACAGCAGGGTGTTACAAAGGCTGAAACCCACCAGAGCGTTCTGCTGCTGCAGGACCTTCATCAGCTCCAAACGGAAATTTTGGTCCACCTCTCCCTCATCTTCAGCCTCCATTAAGTCATCTTCATCATCATCATCATCATCCTCCTCCTCCTCCTCATCCTCATCATTGTCGTCATCTTTCTCATCCCCTTCCAAGTCGTCATCTGATGCATCAGACTCATCCTGCTGGTGAATCACAAATTTCAGGATTTTAAGGATCAGATGATTGAAATGTTTTAAGAGATTTGCTGACCCCTCAAATCCCCTCAACTTTTATAAAAAAAAAACAGTCTTTAGTTGGTCCTTTTTATTAGATGGCATCAGTGTTAGTATTAAAGACTGGGCAGAACTGACCTCCATGTCTTCATCTTCATCCTCGTCTGTTTTCTTCTTCTGGGTTTTGTCGTCATCAGTGATGACCACAGCGCCGTCCTCTTCATTATCCTTGTCTGGGTCCAGCACCTACACAGAGATCAGTCTAATTAAAACCACTTTACAAAGCTTTTACTACAGAGCTGATTAGCTGAATGACCGAATAATATTACAGTCTCTTATTTACTACAGATGGCAGAGCAGTAATGAAGCATTTAGCAAAAATGATGGGTTTCCTGTTGATCATCTTAACCAGGTATTGATGACAGCACAATGACTGATTTGTTATTGTCGTACAAGAGTGTGACGCACTAAAATCTTAACAAACACCAATAAATGCACAACTGAGCCCTCTAAATCTGCTGCTGAAGCTCCAAGATTTAGCTGAGCCCCAAGTATGAGATGGGAAATCTTCAGCTAAAAAATGATTGAAAATAAATACACAAAACACTACTTCATGTTTTTATCTGCAGAAGTCATGTTTTAACTGGGTACACTGATGGTTAAATCTGAGAGTTTTAGAGAGGAATTTAAGACCAGTGCCATGAATCACAGTACACAATGTACCAGACATCCTTTAAGCCCATGTGTCACAGGACCAAACTCTTCCAAAAACATGCTCCGCCATGAACCGTAACGACAGAACAATCATGATCAAGTTGACTTTTTCTGCTTTTGACAGGGCACAACTTCATCTGCGATACTTACATCCAAGATGGCGGTGAGGGCTGCAGCAGTAACGTGGGGGCAGATGGAGGAGAAGACCGTTTTGCAGACCTGTCTGATGTGTCGGCTCTGCTGGGACAGCAGGGACAACAAGATGTCCACCATCACCTCCACCCACTCCGGCTCCTCCTCCTCCGTCTGCTCTGAGGCTGCGCCAAAGGAAAATAAAAGTCACAAACTTTAAGGATGAATTTGTTTACTTTTGTGCTGTTTATATCTTTGCACAAATAAGGCTGTAAGTACTCAGCCTTAATTGTGCAAAGCTTCAATTCACGCAGTCTTCACAGAAAAAATGGTGTCTGGTCTGGTGAGTCTTGACTTTTGAATGGTAGGGTCAGAATTTGGGAGTCTTCCAGACCACAAACAACTATTGAACATTCAAAGTCACTTTAATCCCCTTTCTTCCCCATTCTGATGCCTAATTTAAACTTCAGCATAGCGGCTTGACCATGTCTGCATGCGAAAATGAATTAATAAAGTGGTCAGTGAGAGTGGACAAAAGAGGGCTCACCCGGTTTCTTCTTCTTCTTTTTGGCCTTCTTCTCCTGAGCTTTGTCCATGCAGCTCTGCAGGTCCTTCATAATGTCCAGGAGCTCATCAGGGGCCTTCAGGGGACAATAAGTTTACTATGTTTACATGATGTTTATTGTTGTAGTTCATCTAAAATCTTTGAGCCAATGTATTTTTCAAAGGGAGCATACTATGGAACAGTTTACCACTCTCAGTCAGGGAACGCTCCAGCTTTGCAACTTTCAAGGGTCAACACAAGTCTGCAAAGATCCCAAAACATCGAGACTTCTTTATATCACATCTCTGGTGGTGTTCTTTACCTTAAACAGGTGCATGCCGACCAATAGGAAGAGCTGCTGGAACGCACCACTCTCAGCACTCTGGCCTTTCTTTGCTCTCTTCTTCAGGGCCGCCACCGACTCTATCATGCTGAAAAAAACACAGAGATGAAGAATCAGCCATCAGACATGTTCACACTTCAGTAGAGCTCATTAGACAGATAGACAGTGTAGCATGAACGTGTGAAAATGCATGAATGTTAACAGCTGTCTTTAACAATGCATCCTACTGTTTCTCTTCTAAGTGAGCATAGCTGCAAAAGACTAATTGATTAAAAATAATAAAGGTAAAATTACACTTTTATGCTGTAAAGTACACTGATGAAAGTTCAGCTCATAGACTGTATAAAAAGATATAAAACCCACCTCCTCCATGTTAACAGATGGTACATGGGACAAACTTTGAAAAGCACGTCAGTTAAATCATTCTTAGATTTTGTTCGTTATAAGAAGTTGCTATCACTGACTGATGCTAATATTTACATTTTTCTGATAATATCACTTTTAATTTGTTATTTGATACAAAAAATAGCCGATGCGACATCATGACTGACAGCTGTGTTGGCAAATTTTTCCCCTGCTGCTTTCTTTGTAACACAGGAGTCATTAGAGACTTTATTTCCTTTAATTGGAATCATTTCTAAATATTTAAGGAAGTGGGAGAGTGCAGAAACAAACAGGATTCAGGACCATGTGAAATATCAAGTGTAAAGAGTTCGAGGCTTACAATATTCTCCTGGGTTTGAAGACCTACACAGACAAACAAGTGTAAGTAATGAGCCGACTTAACATGTGGGACCCTGTCTGCCCTGGAGCTGTCAAAATTACACGTAAATATATATATTTTGAAACCATGATTGGAAACATAAAGCATTAGAGCCAACCTAAAGCTGAAACATGAAGAGAATCTGTTCATTTTTGTGCACACTTTTGGATCAATTAAATGCAAAATTTCAGGGTTAGCAAAGTTGGAAATTTTAAAGAAAAAAAATTGAGATCAAAGTTTAAAAAGGCTTAAATTTTGACACCAAAAACTCTAAAACATCAAGTTTTAAAACCTAAAATTTACAACAGGGTAAAGTGAAAAAAATACAAGAAAGTTGAAAACAGAGGTTGGATTTTTGACTTTACAGTCCCAAAAAATCTATGTTTTGGTTCAAGTACATTTACAGCTTTTGAAGTAAAATAATTCTATTTTTTTCCTTGTAATTAACAACTTTTTAGACTCAAGAATTTTATTTTTTTCTTAAAAATTACCAGATCCTCTTTTATACACCGTAATAATAATGGATAGTTCATACATAGATATTTTGTCCAGAACAAATGTATGTAGGCCCATTATGTTGGGATTTTTTCATGAAAACAATTCAAATTGATGTTTAAATGGGTTCAGGGGTGAGCTTACCTTCTCTTAGATATGAGTGTGTGTGTGTGTGGGGGGGGGCTAAGGAAAAAAGGTTGGGAACCGCTGATCTAAACCAAATTCCAAAAATGTTGAAATTTGCACCATATATGGACTAACTGAACTGAAACTAACTGAAAGAAGAGACAAGACAAATGTGTCATTATAAAAACCCTAAACTGACATTCATGAATACATTGTATTAGATTCCATTTCCAATGGCAAGGTGTAAATTGTGGTTGTTTTCCTGACATATATATGTTAGCTTGTTGTCCATGGATAAGTTAAGATCTTGAGAAAACCTCCAAAATACCCTATTATTTTGGAAAATAGAGTAAAATAAAACTAATCTGTCTGCTTAGACCTTCCATACGTCATTGATTTCATCACCTGGTTTTTCCAGGCATGCCTTTGCGACCCACTAAAAATAGCTTTGTGAGAACCACTGATCTAGACCAGGTTCTGTTATCTTACCTGTCCCAGGCCTGCCTCTGCTCGGCGCTGAAGGGTTTGCAGCTCTGGACATGTTTGGGTTGGTTCAGCAGGACTTGTGCATACTGGACCAGGTGGTAGATCCACATGGTGCCATCTGCTGTCACACCCAGCACCCGTTTCTGGTTCACAGCCGTGCCTTCAGGTGAGTCCTCGTTTAAAGGGAGGTGATGCATGGACAGGAGGAGTCTGGAGGAGGGACAGGCAAAAAAGGCTAGTCTCACTAAAAGAAACCCCGAACAAATTAAGTCTCCATGCTTGCTGCACACTGAAGTTTTTTTTACGTCTAACAACAGAGCAGAGAATTTGGAAAAACCAAGGAACCAAGGAAAACTTTGGTAAATAGAGACAGGTAGAGCTCGAGATGATTTTAACTTGTACCCAAAGAAAGAATTGACGAGCACGGCTCTGGTTTTATCATCCAGGGGAACAGAAAGCTTCCTCTCTGTCTCTGGGATTTCTGCTGAGGCTTTCTTCGCACTGAAGAAAGCGTGGAAAAAGACAAACCTGGAAAAGAAACACCAGGTTAGGACCTTTTTTAATCAAACAGAGAGTCGACACTGCTTAATATCAGTCAGTTTCTCACCGGGCGATGTCCATGATGAGATCCTCCTGCCTCTTCACCTGGTGGTTGTCTATGATTGAGGCGAGCCGAGCGATGATCCACTTCCTCAGGCGGAAAACAGAGCTTTCTTTCCTGAGAAAACAAAATCATTATTTGCATTATTTTATTTTACACTTGCTCATGATTAAGGTAAACAAACAGGAGGATCACAGACGGATAAAAGCCTTGTTAAAAATATAACAGCTGTATTAACTCACTGATCTCCTCCTTCCTTATTGTCCTTCTGCTTGCGGGTGCTGAAGTCCAGCAGTTTGTCCAGCTGAGGTTGGAGGAACATCTTCTTCAGCCAGTCCACATAGTTCTGCAGAGCTGCAGGCTGAAGGTGCTGAACCACCCTCCATACTGACGGCACCACCGGGTAACCCTGGTGGGTTAAGGAGGAGAAGCCGACCATCGCTGCCAGCTGTTTGTCTGAGTCCTGACAGCCCTGCAGGAAGTCTGACACATAGACTTCCATTTCTGGGGCCAGTTTGAAGCGGTCCGGTTTCTGAGAGAGAAAATTAATGGAGAAGATTCAAAGTAGTCAGCCAGTAATGTTTCTGATCAATGATTTCAGAGAAAACAGACAGCGCTGATTTCCTTCTTGAAGTGGAGATGATGAGCCTGATAAACCTCCGGACAGATTGCAAACTTTTAAACATAAATCTGTTTTCGGAAGAAGAAATAAAAGCTTTCATGAAAGCTTAAAGTTTAGCTGAAAACAGATGTAACAGTGTGTTTAATTTATCAGAATACCAGACTAACTCTGAGACAGTAGTGTGTTTACATTCACTGGAGCTCAAATTATGAAATCACTCTTGAATATGATCCAAATGAAAGCAGCGGCCATCTGAACCATTATTTATGGGACTGACAACTCTGCGTTTTTCTTAAAGACAGACTAGCAGTGATGCCATTAAACACTAAAAGCTATTTTTCACAACAACCCCTTCAAAGAACAGAATCAGTGTGGATGGTTGTTTGAAGTTAACAGCTGAGGCCACTCACCTGAGCAGAGACGACGTGTTCCCCGTAGTGCATCATCACTTCTCCAGATAAAACCTCCTTCAGCTGAGCTTCAGAGAGGAGAGGAAGGGCAGCTCCCAGCAGACGGAAGCTCAGGTAACTGGAAACCAAGAGAACGACACCAGGTGAATGTGAAAATAGATATTAAGTAGCCAGAATTAGGGCTGGAAATAGAGAAGCTGTACTCCTCTTATGAATGCCTTTGTATATTTTCCACACTAATATAATAATTAGTAATTGCAATTTAATATAATAGGGTCCCAGTTATGCGATGCAGCCCCCTTTGAGGACTAATTTTAAGAAAAAGTTTTTGAAGAGCAAATTTATCTGATTAGCATAAAATGTTGTACCAATAACCATTATCCTAAAAATAGTATCATAATGGTGAAGAGATTGGGATAAATTCCCTCCTTCAGACCAAGGTCAGCAAGGGCCCAATGACCTGATGTTATAAAAAATTATACTGTCGTTTTGTAGGGGTGTAATTCCCCCGTTTCATAAATATGGGACAGGATGGGATAGGATAGGATAAGATAGGATAGGGTGGTACAGGAAAGTAGGGATGGGATGGGATGGGATGGGATGGGATGGGATGGGATGGGATAGGACAGGTCCAGAGAGGAGAGAGGAGAGGATAGAGGAGAGGAGAGGAGAGGAGAGGAGAGGAGAGGAGAGGATGGATGAAAAGGGACGGGAATGATTGGACAGGATAGGACTTAATTGGGCGGGAGAGGATAGGACAGTATGGATGGGACTGGATGGGATAGGACGGGACAGGACAGGACAGGACAGGACAGAATAGAATAGGACAAGATTGGGTGGAACAGGACAGGATGGAAGGGATAGGAAAGGACTGGATTGGGCAGAGCCGGACAGTATGGATCTGATGGGAAGGTATGGCATTGGACAGGGTGGGATGGGACAGTATAGGATAGAATAGGATAGGATAGGATAGGAGGGGAAGGGACAGGATTGGATAGGGTACAGATTCTTCGTACAATTATACAATATTTTCAATATCACAGTTTTTTCCCATTACATGACTTTGATTTTACTCAGGAGCCTGACATTAATATTACTTGATATCATGTCATGATATCAAATTTAACACGCACTGCTTCAGCCAAGGGTAGATAGAGAGAAAAGATCGATTTCTAACTGTGAATGAACTTAGATGCTGATTGTATATAGACTAAAAATGCAAACATGGTTGGCAAATAAAGGCAGAAGGCCTGCTCTGGTGTAGTTTAAGTCCAAATGATGTCCACAAAGCTGAGGGAAGAGTGTTAAATTTTGAACGTTATGAATACTAATACACTAGCTTTTGAAAGTTAAGGACAACACACAACTGGACAAAAACTGCCGAACAGGCTTATAGGAGGAATTTTAAAATAAAGGTGCAGCGTAAAGATGACAGTGTGAATTGATATTTTGACTTTCTATTGATTTAACTGGATATCATACTGATCTACATCGATGTATAGTAACACACCCATCCTTTGGGGTGTGGTGTGTTAAGAGTGATTTGTCTCTCTCTGATAAGCTGAAAAGGTGATTGGAGTGACTCTGGTTTGAAATCATAAATATAAATATTTCAACATCAGGAGATCTGAAATCCTGTTGCATGAGGGGGAAACCAAGGACTGCTAAGCATGCACTCTTGATGTCACACAGAACCAAACAATGACCAATCAGGGGGCAAGGCGACTGAAGAAGGAAGCACAACAAGCACAGCCACAGCAATGTCGGTGATCAAAAGCACAAAGTTAGATGTATGTCAGAAATAGAGGACCAATTTGTTGATTTGTGGCAACAAAGTAAGTTTTTATACGTGTCCTGTGAAACAATGGTGTTGGACTGAAATAACTGCTACAACAGATGTAGCAGGTAGCTTACAGCTAGCCGATCTGAGCTTGTTTATAGTTGCATTCGATTTTGCAAGAGTTTTGAGAGTGGAGACTGCAGCTGTTGGTGAATAAATCTGTTTGTGTGTGCTATGCTGTGATGGTCATCCTATTAGACACCACACACTATAAAAAAATCTTTTAAATCTGTCAGAATGTGTCATCATGTGTGAGGTCTCACATTTTCAAAACCAGTTAAGCTCTTATAAATCTTTCAGTCCGTGCCAGGCTTTGGCCTGATGTTCACTCACTGAGTCGGCCCTGACTGCTCCTTGAACATGCCGTTGGCGATGGCGTCATTCCAGAAAAGCTGGAAGCTATCTTCCTTCAGCGAGAGTTTCAGGAGGTCCAGGGCCACCGCAGGGAGGACATGCTCCTTCTTCACTGAGTGGGCGGCCATCTTCAACACCTCTGTCAACCTGACACACAGCATCACATCATCACATCCTGCTTTGTTTCACACTGAAGCTGCTAATTAGCAGATTTGGGGCAGAAGAATGGTGCGTGTACTTTTGCATGATTCTAGGACATGTTGACATTTAGACAAACATCAGATATGCACAAAATGGTGAAAAATATGCACAAAAAGATGAAGATCTACAATAAAAATAAAAAATCAGGCTGATCAGAGTGTTCCTACTTTGGGATGTTGTCAGCATTGATGATGGTCGAGGAGCCCAAAAGCTTCTTCAGTTTCTTGGGTTTGAGGGTTTGTGGGAAGCGCTGCAGAGCCACCAGTAGTAACTGGAGCTGCTCTGGAGTCCTGAATGCTGAGGCCAGGTCTGTCTGCAGGGCGCTCAGCAGGACCTCCTCAAAAACCTCCTCTGAGATCTGACAGAAAGAAAACAAACGTTAGATTTAGAAAAGCATGGATGTGCTCTTCATGTGAAAGTTAATACAAGAACTCTGTGTGCATTATTTGTATATATTCTGATTATTAAGCTATGACACTAGAGTATTAGAGGCGTAACTCAGCAGCCACCTCATTGAGGATGTCCATCATGGTTTTGGAGGGCAGATCCTTCACGTGTTGTCTGTGCTGGCTGAGATTCTGGAGGAGCTGAACACACCCCAACACCACCGGTGGCTCCTGTATAAACACAAGCCCCCACAGTGCATGACACCACAGCTTACACTAGTCTCATGCATTAGTATACAGATAATTAACTCTTTTATCTAACATCTACTCATACACATATCACCATGATAAACAAACAACACCATACAGCCTTTCCACACATCCTGTAGACTTCTCCAAAGCTATAAACATGCATAGATTTATGAAACAGTTAGTGCTTAAATGTAGTGGTACTGCTCACTTTAGAGAGGCGGCCAGACTGCTGCAGAGAGAGGACACCAAACATATTCCCAAACAAAGCATTTCTGAGAAGTTTCTGTAAAACAAGAGAGCAGCTTTGAACAGTTAAATCACAGAGATCATGGCGGAAGTCTTTTCTTCTGGAGCTGAGAGAGAAAATACAAAACACAAACCTTTTTCACTGATTGCAGGTTGTGCTTTTCTTTGATTCTGCTGAGTATACTCTGCAGAGAGATGTCTTCAAAGGCACTTAGGACCTGAAAAACAAAATCACCACATCATACTCACACAGACACTGTACAATCATCTAAATACACAACTATACATCTAAATATTACAACTTTTAAGAACTATAATCAAATCACAAAACTATCTTGATTAAGTTTGATAGTGCCTGTGAAAACACCTTCCTTTTCTATTTAGTCAGTTTCCAGCAGACGGATCAATCTGCTAATGAAGCTCTATTAAATTAACATTTGTTGGCAAGTTCGACTACAGCCTGTCATTATTAATGTGGAAAAATCCATCGACATACCCCCCCTAAAGCTCATTAGTTCTTATTTGTTACTTCAAGCTTTCAATACTGAAAAATTTAAATAAACAGTTTATGATTTTACAACACAAGCGGTCATTTTAATACTATTGTGTTGTATAGAAAGTCAGAAAGAATGTGGCAGCTGTGGATCAGTGGTAGACTCAGTCATCTCTTAACTGAAAGGCTAAGGGTTTGAGCCCCAGCTCCTGCAGTCACATGTGGATGTGTCTTTGGGTAAGACACTGAACCCCACTGTTGCGTCAGTGTAGGATGAATTAATACCGATGGACACTTTACATAACAGCCTTCAACATCAATGTGTGAGTGTGGAGTGAATGGGTAAGTGTGACCTGTGGTATAAAATGTGCTTTGAGTATTCAGACGATGAGAAAAGTAAAATACAAGCACAAGTCTATTTACCATTTACCAAGTCAAAGACATTTTACCCTGTAACAAACACTACATTAAAAAAGGCTTTTTTATAGCTTTGTCAAATGAAGAGAGAACGTCATTAGGGGTGTAACGATTCATTGATCTGGATCGATATATCGATTGTTTGAGCAATAATTCAGTCAAATCGATTGAAAGTATAAACATCGATGTCCATCACCATTTTTACCTTATGCTTTAATTTTGAAAGTCACCTTGCACGCTTGGTTATGACAGTTTCTGCCCAGTCACAATGCTGAATAAATATTGTGCATTTAAAACTTAAAACTGCAGCAGTTTAAAGTAAAACACAAGCATTTGTTCACTTTGTTTAAGAATGTTTTCATGTCTTAAACATTTGGCGATAAAATTCTCAAAACTTATCAATATTGTGTTTCCTTTATGTGAAAAGTAAACAGATTATGGTAAATGGGATCACAATATCGCCTGATATCGATCGCAGGCCTCTAAATCGAATTGAATCGAAATCTTATCATGGCAGACTTTGTGATATCGGCAAATATCAAATTGTTGTTCTGAGAATCGAAATCATATCGTATCGTGATGAAACTGGTAATTTACACCCCTAAACGTCATGTCTGTGACAATAATAGTTTGGACACTATGCTCTGCCAGATAAGATCAGCCTTACACCTTTGTGGTACAACCAAACAATGATACAAGGTACAACTTAAGTAGTTTGTGTTGATTTAACAGCTTAACTTAAAACAGAACATACACAGCTGGTGCAACAGGCTGTTATATTGCAATTGCTTATCACACATGAACCAACAAAAAACAATCAAACTCTCACCCTCTGCATAGTGGTAAACTTAGACTGGCTTTGTTGGTCAAACTCCTAATCTCACTAATGGTGAAAATATTTAATTGGCACTCTTATTACTTGTTATTATTCTCATCAATCAGAGAAAGAGTTAGAACTGTTTTCACATACAAGGAATTTGACTGGCCTCAGTACCTCACAATGACAAAGTGAAAACAGAATTTTAGACCTCTTGCAATTCAGACCTTTTGCAAAAAACCTTAAATTTAGCTCAGATTTATTTTTGGGCGTTTTGTGCCGTAAATGACAGCACAGTGAACAGAATCTGAAAAAAGGTATGAAAGAGTTGGGGAGAGTTATGAGGGAAGGTGCCACAGGCCGGATTTGAACCCAGGCTGACCGCATACATGGGGCGCACCTGAAACCACAAAGCCACCAGCGCCCCTAATCTGAATTGATTTGACATGATTTGGAAAGGCACACCTCTCTCTATAGAAGGAGACAGGATTGTTTCCAGGAACAGATCTGGGGAAGGCTACAAGTTCTGTTGCTCATTCTTGCTAATTCTCAAATGGGAGAAGTTTGGCACAACCAGGACTTTTCTAAGAGCTGGTCATTTGGCCAAACTGAGCAATCGGGGGGAGAAGGATCTGAGTAAGAGAGGTGACCAAGAATCTGATGGTCACTCTGACTGAGCTCCAGAGATCCTGTGTGGAGATGAGACAAAGTTCCAGATGGACAACCATCATTGCAGCCCTCCACTGATCTGGGCTTTATGGCGGAGTGGCTAGATGGAAACCTCTCCTCAGTACAAATCACATAAAAGCCGCTTGGAGCTAGCAAAAAACTTGATATAAAAGCCAAGGGTCTTATGCTACTGTGATATTTCGGTTTTATATTTTTCATAAATTTGCATAAAATTCTGAAATTCTTTTTTCACTTTGTCATGACTGGGTACTGACTGTTGATTACTGAGAACAAAAATCCTTTTTTTCATCCGTAGTATGAGGCTGCAACATAACAAAACTGAAAAAGTGACGGTAGACTAAATACTTTCTGAATGCAATGGTTATATTATAGTGTCATTAAACCATTTTAGATATGTATAGATAAAAGTGCACAAGGCCTGCATAATACAGGATACATTTTTACAAGTTATAAAGTCTTCTCAACCCACCTGTCCCAGAGCGAGGCTGAATCCAGGTCTCGCTGCCTCTCGTGTGTGAGAAAGTCCGTCCACCAGCCTTTTAAATGTGTACTCCAACTCATCTTCCTGCAAAACACACAAAACACCATGTGGTCAATAAAGCTGCTTTCAGCATATCATTCTTTAAACTGCAATAAATTCAATAACATGCAATGTCTTTATCTAAAGCAACTGGATGGATAACATAACTTTACATTACTGAATCATTGCTCAATGGACCTGAATTTTTCAGGTAGATTCAGAAACATGCATGCTGCAAAATCAATATTAAGATTTAGTTCTTTACTTTTGTGCAAATTTATGAACTACTACACAAGGGAAAGTGGGAATTGAATTGGTTTTATTAAATGCTTAGAATAATGTTTTATTATGAAAAAGGTACAGACTATACATTACAAGTTACTCTATTCAACAGTAACATTTTTATTGTTTGTTTTGTGCTAAACAATAATACATAATGAGACAAAGATATCATTCTAAACACCACAGAGAAAGGCAGAAAACCTTGTCATCTTATTTGAAGGCTCCACTGTAATAATTTTACTATTACACATGTTTTAGAGCAGCGAATCTTTATGGGTTACATAGTAGAATACTGCAGTTTGGAAGAAAAACATGAATGAAAAAGACATCCCTGGGAGGATTAGCGTGCATACTTTATATTTTTATCTATTTCCTGTTATAGTTGGAAGTTCTGGTAGTTTCTTGAGGAATTCCTTGTTAACTTGGGAAAACCGGCTTTGTCATCCCCAAGAAAAGGAGCTATAAACAGTCCACATCTTTAGAAAAATATTTACTCCACATCAGAGAAAAACTGAGCAAAATAAAATACATAGATGTGTGTCAACTCAGGGCATCTGTGCAGCTGTAGATTGTTTTTTCCAGGCACACACTGGTGACCCTCTCTTGGGTCCTCGACCCATCAGTTGAACCACTGTTTCGGAGCACGCAAAACAATGCTGCACAATTAATCCAATTGCAATCGTGATGTCAGGCTGTACAATTACATGAAAGGCTGCAGTTATTGTTGTACTAATTAGTAATGTGATGGTTTAAAATGTCTGCAGAGAAGCATTTAGGTTTATAATAGTTACACTATTGCACTTTGTAGAAGTACCTTAACTCTAAAGAACATTTTTTTCTGAGAATGAAGTTATTTTGAAATTTCTGGAATAACTTCACATTTTATCTTATAATGCAACTTCAGATTTGTATGTTTTGAGCTGATAAATACACACTTCAAAAGTATCATTATATTCTGCACTTACCTGATAACCAAACAAGTAGACCCGTGAAACCATTTATGTATTAAATTGCAATCATGATATATTATTGTCTAGTAAGATAGCAATCACACATCAATAACAAATCATGCAGCACTAAGGCAACGTAATGAAATGGAATATAGCAATATCAGCTATAGTGATATTATCACATTTAAATTATTTGTGCAACTTTTCAAATGATACAAGAAAAACTTACGATGAAGAGTAAAATTCAGAACTATAGCTCACTCAGCCAGAACAAGTCAACTTTTATTAAGTTAAGAATAAATAACTTATGAAAAGGAAGGTATTTTCTCAGTAATTAAAGAAATATTGATGCTGCTTCAATACTTGGAGATATCTGCATTTGTCTTTTTGGGAACTCTAAAGGTTTAACATGTATGTTACTAAGCCCATTAAAATATACATGGGGTTCACCTTTAAATACCTGGATTTTACACAAAACTATCAATATAATCAAAAATAATGTACATATTAAGTACATGAACGTTGTGTCTACATGTTTTCATCACTGACAAGATCCAGTCTATAAAATTATTCCTCCTCTATTTGATATTATTCAGGTGTAGATCTCTGGTTAATTTCACAATCAGTGTAACTATAAAATACCAAGGACAATAGCTAAAAAACAATACTGTCACATTTTTTAAAAAGCTGTTCCTTTGGGTTGATATCCAGCCTTTCAGTGACAGTCACATTAGTTTAACACAGTCCATATTTGAGCCTCACCTTGTTGTTAGTTTTCAGGTATTTAATGAGTCCTTCTACAGCCTTCAGTCGAACATCCTGGTCTGGTTTAGCTATGTCCCAAAAGAAGTCGAGGAAGACCCGGTTCTGTTGAAGGATCCCGGCCGGCCGAACCGGCTCTGGTGTTTTCACTGAGAGCTCCACCATCTCTACAGACATCTCCAAACACCACCACTGATGCCCATGCTGCTACAGGAGAGAAAACGTGCCTCGGTGCGCCGCACTACTTCCGGGTCAACACTATAGCTCTGACGTCTCCTTAGCACAGTACCGCCACCAGCTGGTATGGAGTGTAAATTCAACAATTTTGGCCAATAATCTGGCAGGCGCTTAAAATTAAGTACTAATCTAAGATTAAAGATTGAGGTTTTTCTTTTTAAAAGTTTATGTCACATTTCAGTCATTCTTGGTCTTTATAATTTTAGTCTAGTTGTGATCAACAAAAACATTTCAGTCCAGTCTTAAAAGAGTCCCTATATTTTAGTCAAAACTTTTAGTGAGGGCATTTGTTTTCTTTGAGCCCAAAGATCTATTCACAACTAGTCTTAGCCTAGTCTTCCTCATAGAAAAAACATTTTTACTCATAGTTTTACTCGACAAAATTTACAGACTTAACACAATAAAAATATATTCATATGAAAAGTACTCTGTAAACGATATTCTATCAAATTAAATACTTTCATACATTTAGAACTTTATTAATACCCATATCTCTTTGTAGAATGGCAGTAGTTCAGTCTGAAGGGACTTGAGACACTTATTAAATTTTTAAACCTTGAGATAGGACGTTATCAGTGAAGTTAGTTTTGTTACCATTTACATTGTCATCATAGTTTAGTTCAAATTAGCACGTTATCAAATTCTCCATTTAGAGGATTAGCACAGCAGCATCACTCAGCAGCGCTGTAGAAGTACAGTCAAGCACATTTTCACGTTCTAATGCAGGAAAAATGTCATTTGATTTGTAGAGTTTGCAGCAGGCCACTTAGCCCAGTTTGAACACCCCTGATCTTAAATGTCAGTTTACCAAATAAAAAAGAAAAAAACAATCTGTCTAGTTATCTTATGAAAAGTTTTATTCATTTTGGATCAAACAACGGTGAGTGGAAGTTCCCACTTGACATTCACGGTGATATCTAGGCTCTTGCTGCCCCTCAGTTGAGTTGTGGGGGCCAGTGGGGGGCCATGTGGTAGGGTAGGTTGTCTCAGTGTTATCACGACCTGGTTAGCTCACACAAACACCAGGGTCTGTTAAAAAGTGGGTATGCTGTTTTGGCTGAAGCAGCAATTAAAGTTAGTGTGGCAGGGTATGCAACTCATCAGTAGGGCATTGGGGCATAACCGAGAATAGAAGTGCCTTCACTGATGGCTTTCATTGGACCACAACTACCCCACGTTTGTTTCAAACTTAAAATGTAGAAAAGAGTCGGATTAATTGAATTTTATTTTAGGTCATTTAGAAATTAAAACCAATCAAACGTTTGATCTAGATCCTCAATCCACTTTACTGTGAGCAGTTTAATCCCTGGTGGATGAACAGTGGATTATAAATCTACCATATAAAGACTGTGCCATGAAGCAGTTTTAATCAGTCAGCAATATTTATCCCAACTGATTCAATGACTTGTTAGAACCAAGGTTAAAAAATTTATCACACCCAGATTAACCCTCATCATGTTAGCGATATTTAAGCCGGTGTAGGAACAATATGCAAAATAGTATTTCTCAGTGTAAGCAGCCTTAAGTAGAAAAAGTAATTTATAAAACCACCACAAAAATTGTGTGAACTTCAACCATTATTTCTTTGCATAAAAACGTTTGTCTTTATTAAAACGGCATGCAAATCTCATGATTCCCGGACCAGATCATTTAGTGTCAGAAGGAGAACTGTTGTTGCAAAAACGATCAGCAGTCTGTGTCAGACATTTTCACATTCAGAGTATGGCTTCTTTGGGTGTTTCAGTCAACAGGACCGACCAGCACAGTGTCCAGAGCGCTCTGAGCCTCTGCTATCTGCTGCTGCAGTCTCTGCTTCATGGCCTCATTCTGGGCCTTCTTCAGCATGTCCTGCATGTCTCTAATGGCCGCTCTGTAGCCGGGGGCGTTGTGAAATACCCGGATGGCTTTGTCCCCACTAGACACCAAGAAGCGCCCGTTAATGTCAAATCTAAGATCGGTGATCTCCTCGCTGTGGACGCCCTGCAGCTCCTCCTCCAGCTCCCCACTGGCAGCGTTGTACATCGCCACGTTACAGCCATCACTGATGGCCACCACACGACCATCCGGAGACAAAGCCACTCGGCTACCGTCAGACGAGGCACAGGGGACGGTTTTTAGGAGGTAGGGGTCCTGCTGCTTCTTGTACTCCACGTCTGTGTTCCACAGCTTCCACGTACCGTCTTTGGAGACCGTCACCATTCTGATGATAAAAGAAAAAACAAAATCACAATCACATGGCAGTTTTGTATTCAACATTTAAAATAAAACACATTGAGAACAGACAGTCTATTTTTTTACTCAGTTTGCAATGAAAGGCATTTTAAAGCTTTCCATCATATTGTATCTTTAGGGTTTTTTTAAGAGATTTTGCGGGACTTTTCCAGGACATTTTCAGTAACAATTTGTTGGAGATGACCATAAATGAGAGATGCAACAATACAGAGAGCCTACGGTTCAATACACACCACACATTTTTGGTTTGGTTTCATCCTGATGGAGTGTTTTTTTCATTCTATCCATCCATTTTCTATACTGCTTATTCCGTTCCGGGTCACGGGGGGGGGGGCTGGAGCCCATTCCAGCTGTCATCGGGCGAGTGGCGGGGTACACCCTGGACTGGTTGCCAGTCAGTCGCAGGGCTGACATATAGAGACAGACAACTAGGCACACTACAGGCAATTTAGAGTCACCAATTAAGCTAATGAGCATGTTTTTGGTGGTGGGAGGAAGCCGGAGAACCTGGAGAGAACCCATGCATGCACAGAGAGAACATGCAAACTCTACACAGAAAGGCCCTGACTGGGAAGCGAACCAGCGACCTTCTTGCTGTGAGGCAACAGTGCTAACCCCTGCGCTGCTGTGCCGCCAAGGAGTGTTTTCCCATCACTGTTATTAATGGTATTCCACTTTTAGGCTTTTTGTATGGTATGTATGAGTGTAAGTTTAGTGTGGGTCAGGACGCACAAATGCTTCATGAGTAGCGTAGGTTTAAGGATTATATCCAAAATCTTTTAGAGGGCATTTTAAGAAAGTCTGCATGAATAATAAGACACCAGACAGTGGGATAACATTAAAACACTGACATGCTCAGTGTTCTCTCCTATCTGCATTACCTGCAGATACAAAGAAAGAGAAAGGAGACAGAACGTTTTCAGCAGATCTCCATTCATGCATATGCAAGCCTATGGCTGTTTTCATTTCACTAACAATCTGAAAATGGATTTATTGGCAGTAAATATCATGCGAGAAGTGTTTGAGTGTGGTTCTGGTTGAGTCTGTTTCACCTCAAGAGCAGTGCATGAAAGAAGAGAGGTTTCTGGGCTGCAGCACACTCAAATTTGCAGAGAAACCGGTTTTATCTAGGCTTTATTTCCTCAGGTTTTGAGTAGCTGCTAGAATTTAAACTAAACTGTCCATAAACTGTCATCATTATTTGAAATCATCCTCAACATAATTTAGCGCTTTCAGATGACGATATCATCTGTTTGTGGAGCTCTCACTTAAATTGGAAAGTTTTTATTCCAAGGAAATCTGATACCAGGAAAATTGTTCAACTTTTCTACTTTTCCAGAACACAGAGGAACACTGTACCTACTTTTCTTCATCCTAAACAGTTAAAGAAACTTATGGGCTCATGTGCTAGAATAATATTTGGCCAAAAGCAACTTTAAGTTTTCCATCATGACTGTGAGGGTACACGGTGCCAATAAAAACTAAAAGAACCTCATGTTAAAAGCCGATCAAACATCGTTGTCACAATTTAATTTGTTATTCTCATTGATTATGAGTCTGAAAATTTCTGGTGGATGGATTTCTAACTTTATAAAAATCCAGATCAGCTATTCCTCCATTTCCATTTTACATTTGAACTCTCTTCAAATCCGACCAGTGCTAGCTACCTCTTAGGTCTTGCTGTGTAAGCAGTAAAGTGTATATTACCTGTGAGAATCGTTGGAAAAGGCAAACGCATGAACTCCTGCAGAGTGTCCCTTCAGGTCAAAAGCTCGGGCCACCTCTCTGAACTCTCCTCCCTTCCCGAAGCAAACCTCCCACACCTTCACATCAGGAGTGAAACCACAAGATGCGACAAACCTTTGCAAAGAGACACAAAGAATTCAATGACTTTCTGTTTTTAAAGAAAGTGATGAAACAGCTGATACACTGAAAAACAGCTGAGGTGAACTGTAAAGGAGCTCCCCCAGATTTAAAGCTTTAGTAATTATAAAAAGGATACTTTTTTTTCACTCATTTGCACATTTAATGAGTGACAAATTTCTGTAAAACCTACAATAATAAAGATGCGAAGCTAAGAAGTGTTCATTTTTCTTTAATATACTATATTTACTTATTTTATGCCCGAGAGACACTAGATTGAAAAAAGAGCAGCATATAGGGGTAAGAATGTCAAAAGCCAAGTTATTTATGGATAAATGGTGTTGGTGAGTTATTTTTCCTATAAGTTTCACATGATTCGACGGTAGTTTGTCCATGTGTTTCATCTATATCCCTCATAATTCATATAGATGGGTCTTAATTATTTCAGGTACTGAAAAGTGGACCTTCATTAAAATAAAACTCAAATGAATAAAATTACATTTATGTTTCAAAAAGACCTGAATGTCTTAACTTTCATAAAACGAAGTTTACTTTTTGCTCTGGCTCCTAAATTGCTTAAATTCAGTCACTGAATAATGATATAAAACAACAGATCTTATTATAGTTAAGCCTCAGTGAGATAATGTCTCCTTTTATTTACACATTTTTCCTGTTGATGGAATCAAAAAAGCCACAATAACCCTTCTTTGATTTCATAATGCAAGACAAAGGCAGAACCTTTTAAAGTGGGAGCGACGGAGCAGGATCACTTTATGATACTCAAGAGAAAGATTTACAGTGACGAGGCTGGTACTGACCTGCCACACGGAGAGATGGCAGCATAAGAATTGGTCATCTGGTTGGTGTTTATAGAGGCCAGGATTTCTCCTTTCAGGTCCCAGATGTGGATAGTGGTGTCAGTCGAGGCGCTCATGATGAACTTACCTGAGAGAGTAAATAAGCACAACTGAAAACTATCCTTTATTACACAAACTAGTTTTAAAAATATCAATGAGCTGAAGCAATGGGAAAAATGTAATGCTGTAGTGTAGTTAGTGTACACAGGATGCTTCTGCTGTCTATATCCAACGTGTATTGTGCTCACTTAGACCTTTGGTCATAATACAAACAAGTTAAAATTCCATACCCGTCTCTGCTATGCCGATGTTGAGGATGGGCGCCTTGTGTTTCTGAGGGAAGTCCTCGGGTGCAGCTTTGAAAGTCATCGTACCGTCCTCTTTTTTGATCATTTTGAAAATTCTAATTGAGTCTCCATTGGCCAACCAGGTGATGAACGCCCTGGAGAAAGTCAGTGAAGGAAATAATTGCATTATAACTATCGTAGGATACAACAATGTGATATCTGTTTGACAAATCAGAATTCTGCCAATATGACCTAGCAGGTGTTGGCTTTGAAACAGTCTATCATTAAAATAATAGGCTGGAACAAAACACCCTGATTTTATGAAAGTTGCTGCAGAAAGTTTGTAAGATTACAGTTCAAAGGAAAATAGGATACTTTAAAAAAATCCCTCCTTTCTGCTCCCTTGAAATGCACTTTGACCTGTCATTAAATTTGACAAAACCGTGCTATATAAATAAAGTTTGGCTGATTGACGTATCCAAACCCCATTTGTACCAGCAGAATAAAAACATCTTTCGGTAACACTTTATTTGAAGTTTTATTCATAAGACTGACATTATGCTGTCATAATCATGACATGACACCTGTCATTAATATGAATAGGGCTTCATGAATGTTGCCATTAAGTGTCATTAAGTGTCATTCACTAAATTATGACACCTTTACCGAAAAGTCAACATTTTTTCGGAAGGCATAATTATGATAACTTGACATTTGCGGTAAAGGTGTCATAATTTAGCCAATGACACTTAATGGCAACATTCATGACGCTCTATTCATGTTAATGACAGATGTCATGTCAGGATTATGATAGCATAATGTCAGTCTTATGAATAAAACTTCAAATAAAGTGTTACCCATCTTTCTATATATTGATATGAAGCTTTATGTCCATTACGCAGATGTACAAGACAACAGTAAAATAAAATGTGATCATCCCAAAGTCAAATCTATAAATAACAATACTGGTACATTTATTTCATATTTTCATCTTTGGTAGAACAGAGGAGAGCACACCTGGAGTCAGGGCTGAAGCGAACTAGCGTGGCATGATCCAGCTCCACGTTTGCCCTTAGACACTTGTGCTCCCGCTCCAGGAAGTCCTTGGTGCTCCAGATCCGGACAGTGCGGTCGTCAGCACATGAGGCCAGGTACTTCCCATTACTGCTGAAATCAAGGCATGTCACATTCCCACTGTGGCTCTGAAAAAGATGCAAAAAGACAGTCAAAAAAACTGGAGAAAGAGCCTACATAAGGGGTGATGTTCCTGCTTCTGGAGACAAAAATGTTTAAAAACACACTAGATGTCAGTTTATGGGTCTGCTAAAACTAAAACTTATTTTAAAATACTACTTGTGTTGAAGCTCTGAGATGTTTCCAACATTATTTTCACTTTTTTACATCATGAAGAGATCATAAGTATGATTACATTCCCTACATAACAAGGCACTTGGATAGTGTTTTATATATGCTCTGTTAATCCAGTTTACCTTCAGTGACGATGCCAACAGCGGATGGCTGAAAGTGTGCTGTGAAGCTTTATCTTTACGGCTACGTTGCTTTTCTTGCTTCGGTTTCTTAGATTGCGGGGCCTTCGCAGTACTGCTTTCAGCTAAAAACAAGACACAAGGATCACGATCACCATTTGAACAGTTAACACTATAGCAAAGGCATCACATGATAAAAGTAAAGACACAATAGCACAAACAATGAAAACAACAGAAATATGAATGATTTAGATTGATATAACCAAAAGAGGACGCTATCTGCTTGAAGTAGTCACCTACAAAGTGTAGTTCTGCAACAGCACTGCTACACAGTTGCTCAGTCATCACACCTTTGTATTGACATCTGTGACAACGCAACACTGGTGTTCCTTTGTGTGAATTTACATTTTAGTACGGTTTAGTGGAAGGGTGAGAGGTGTCTTACATGTGAGCACAAACACTAGCTCTGACCAACGTTATTATAGTTAACTAAAACTAACTAAATACCTCAAACTAAAATGTGAAAATCATTTTATTCGACTGAAACTAAATAAAAATTAAGCTTTACAAAAATAACAAAAACTAACTGAAATTTATTTCTATGCTGACAAAACTAATTAAAATAAAATAAAATCTCCTTAGTTTTAGTCTTTGACAGCAGCATTGTGACTAACATGGACCACCAAGCCTGAGTAAAATCTCTTAATTTTGATTGGAAATAGTTTATACAGTGGTAATTTTCTTGAGTTGTATACAAACATAAAAATTTAATAAATAAAGAAAAAAGTGAAGAGCCTTTTTTGGTCTCACCCCTGACAAGTTCCCCATATTGCCAAAAAAACTAAAACTAGTAGTTAAAAACTGAACTAAAACAAAGCATTTTAGCAAAATAAAAACAAGACTTAACTAAAAAACCAGAAGAAAAAAGAAACAAAAACTAAACTGAAATTGAAAACAAAAAGTAAAAAACAAAATGAAAATAAAAACTAATGAAAAATCCAAAACTACTATAACCTCGGCTCTGACATTACCAATTGCTAACTTGTTCCCCCCTTTTTTGCCTGGCACTGTCAAGTCTCTCAAATGATTTCAGTCAAACCTAAAGTAGTTTCTGACCCACTGTGTCGAGGCCCGTCCCTAAGCTTTAAAACTGCGTAGGGAACAAAAGGTTGAGGAGAGGAGAGAGAGATCTGAGGACTAAAAGACACGCCTCTTTATTGGATATCAATCACTGACTGGACTTCAACCTAGCTCACTGAAATCTCAAATCAGCTGAGTTTGATAATGATGAGAAATCTGACCTTAAAACAGACCCTGAATAAACACAAAAGAAAAAAATATTAGGCAAGCCACTAAATATTGGGAAAATGATGAACCTTAGGATTAAAAAGCAGTCTGTAAGGGAGGACAAAATAGGACTCATTTTGAAGGCTAAGTTTTAATAGAGATAAATACATAGGCTACATGGCTATTAGTAATAACAATACAACCTCAAAATTTAAAGGCATTACTTGAATTTACAGTTTATTTAGGGTGGCAAAATATTGTTTTGTTTTCTTGCATTAAGTGATATTGTATTTACAAATTTGTTTTGGGCCAATACTGATAACGATACTGCTGTATAAATGCAGTTTAGACCAGAAACCTAAATCGGTAAAACTCTTTAAAATTTAAAGACAAACAAAGACACAAACTTGATCCTTAGAACACGATTTAAAACTTAAGAATAAACAAATATAAAAGACTTCAGTCTGTTTGTCGAGCCTTAAATTCCACAAACTTATTTGTTTACATGGCTGATATCTATTCCTGATAGAAGCAGATATTGCTAGCATATACATCAGTTGTAAAGATCAGCAGAAATGTTCATATCTGGTAATACAGATAATCAACTTTGCCCCACCATTCAGTAAAAACATAGGCATTTTATTTGTTTTAAGAGATTGTAGAAGAGAGGTAACTTTTTAATCCTATTACTAAATTAATCTCTAAGCAGTTTGTTTGGAGTGACTTCAGATTTTTTTTCAAATTCTTAAAGGGTGCCTCGACAGAAAAAGGTTTAGAAACACTGCATTTAAAGTAGGGCCGGGCAATTAATCACAAATTAGATTAAGCCTAAATCGCAATATGGCCTGCTGCAATTTTCCAATTGCAGAAGATGCAATCTTTGTGGGGAAATACCAGTTGAAAACTTCTTTTTACTGCAGAGATGTTTTGCATTACATATCATGCAATCATTCTAGTAACATTTTTAGAATAGTGTACAAAAAAAGTCAAATTTTCTTAATTTTTTTGTAGGTTTTCTTAGTAAATATGAGAACTATATAAAAAAAAGTATCATTCCCTTTAAAACAACAATTCATATCCAATTTGCAAAATGAGTAAAAATCATCACAATTAGATATTTAAAAAATGTTGTCCTGCCCTAGTTTAATGTAATATTGTGTTTGTGATAATATGGAATGAATTATTGCTTGTTTTGTTGGAAATTGCATGAGATGAGAAACTTAAGAAATGAGTGCATATTAAATTGCGATTGCAATATTGGTTCAAAAAATTGCAATTATATTATTTTTCCAGATTGGTCAGCCCCAATTAAAATACAGTGAAAACAAAACCCTTCTTAAAAGACAACATCAGGCATCAGTAATTTCTGTAAAATACTTCATGCTGGATTCAAAACTTCTGTTGTGTAATGGCTTGAGCAAAACTTTTGTTTTTAATCTGCCGGTTTTTGCCGGAACCTGAATCTCCTGCCAGAAAGCAGAAGTTAAATTCAGCATGGAGAGGATGCTCAGGAGACTATATGATGATTGGACATTAGATGTTACCCTCTTATCAAAGGCTGGAAACATATCAGTTAATCTAATACCAACGATTTCACTGGAAACTAATCACTTTGTTTTAAACTCTGTTTATCTCTAAATGAAAGGCTACCAAACCAGGGGATGATGGCAAAGACCTGGACAGATTCAACCATGGAGTAATAAAACAGTGCTATAAGTCTGCTGCACACCCCCAAACTGATTGAGTGTAATTTACTTTAATAAACTACAGCAGTATTTTCCTTAATAAACAGCTTATTATTATTGATGACACTCTGGTACTCTGGACATGCTCCACAGTCTCACCCTTATCGTTTAGTGGTGTATAAATGAGTTTCATCTGAACCTATACACGTCCTTGTGTAATTCATAACATTCAGAGTTAAAAAGGAGTCATCACCCTTATAAAGGATGAAGTACAAGGACTCTGATAGACAGCGGGGCACAGAACAGCTTGATGGGTCGTATAAGGAACAATAAACCTAAGCCCTGAAGTAGCAGTAGTAGTAATAGTAGTCTGAATAAGAAAAATGTTTGATTTATAATTTAAACACCAGAGCCGACATGTGTAATATTCATTTTAGTGTAGAAATACTGTAGAATCATTGCAACAGGTGAATTTTGAAGCTCAGAGAGGACAGTGGCTGTAATATTAAACATTTCATGCGTTTATGTATAATTTATAGGCATAAATAGACTACCCAAAGAGCAGTCCTCCCATTGGTCAGTCAGTGAAACCGTTGCCAATTGGATAACGACAGGTGACAGACGCTTAAAGTTGTTTCAGTTTGTTACTTACTACCTACATGAGTCCTTATTTTTCTGTGAGCTCTGTATAAATAGCAGGTATGATAATCTTGTTGAAGCTCGTTCTAAATGAATAAATTAGATATATCTCTCATATCTCAGACATCTCTGAGAAAATGACAGCGCTGGTGACTCACCGCCTCTTTCAGCTAGAGTTACGTTAGCCTGTTCGGCTCTTACCGGTAAACTCTGCTGTCTGCTCCAGCTCTTCTCTTATTTCTTCTTTCCGTCTACCCACCGCTAATGCAACTATTATAACTAGAGCTCCTAATAACAAAGTCAATGCAACCAGAGCGGCAACCTCCATGTTTAAGGCTTTCTGCCACGTACTTTGCACCGCTAACGTCTACTTGGCCACTGTTGAGTGCTCGACCACTACGCATGCGTACACCTCTTCTTCTTGGGCGCTGTTCTCCTTCGCTTCCTCAGGTTAACGCAAAAGTGATATAAACAAGCATCACCGCCACCTAGAGGGCGCAAACTTGACACAGTAAATAAATACAAAACATTTTTATCAGTCTGTAAATTATTTCTGTACATTTGTTCTGCTTTAAAGATAAGTGTACTTTAAAAACATTCATATAAAAAGAACAGAAAAGGAACAAAATGTCCTCTATACAGGGAAAACTGGCATAGGGAAGCAGCCTGGTTAAAGCTTAAACTTCATAAGGATTAAGATTTGTAGCAGATCTTTCTGAAAGTGGAAATTTGCTATTAAAAGTCAAATGAGCATTTCCCCACTATTTTGCGCACACTGTCGAAATGTTTTCCATCTGTGGGCTCACAAACAAGATGTGCGATCTTGAGGATAGTGAGATGACAGACCGGCTGAAAGAGAGAATCTCGATTTTTACAACTAATGCAAGGAGTTTCAGCTAGTTATAAAACAGACCAAAATTAATATGGATTCTTCTATTGCAGTGTTACTCAATCATGCTCAACCAAAAGGCCAAACCGTTGAAAGAACACCTTTTGCGTGAGCCACAATTAGAAAATATATAGCAAACTGGCAGGTATGCAATGTTGTTCCTTTCTCACAAACAGTGCTTTCTAGCACATTTTTTTCCCTGTCAAAGCACCATAAATTCTCCACAAATGCTGCAACATTGTTTGAAATAATGATGTCATACAAGCAGATGTTAGCTGGAATCAGTAATGAAAGAGAGAACTTTGAAGAGATCTTGGGAGTGTTTTCGTCTTTAAAGTTATGTTAAAATATGGTGAATCTGCAGCAACTACTTGAAGGTTTTTCTGCTTTAATTATCTTAAATGAACACATCAAAAGCCGGATGTTGGTTGTACTCTCTGTCATTGATTACTCTGGCATCAAATATCAGAAAATAAAAAGCTCAAATACATCCTTGGATTTATTTTTGTCCCTTGACATGTTGTATGCCACTTTGTTTGGATCCTACCTTGTATTTGTGTTTGTTTTGTTTTTTTTTTGCTTAAAAGCTCAGTGATGTAGGTTCAGTTCTCGAGAAAGCAGCCAAAATGGGAACCTTCATATTTGGAGACAATTTTGTGTACTACTTTAAAACAGTAGATGGTTTAAACCAACAATGGAGCCATTTTATTCAAGTTTTTTTAATCTAAAGAGAAAAGAAAAAATAAATTAGGTAGCATTAGTCATTGACACTAAAATATCACAAAACAGAGAACAAGCAGAATCATCATGAGCTGGCTCTCAAACCCACACTTCATAGTTATTGTTAACATGTATAATGTGTTCAAACATGTACTGCATAAATCAGTTTATAGTAGTGTATAGTTAGTGAGTCTTTTCACCTTCCAGTTCTATGCACATTCAAAAAAATGCAACCAGCTGTAAAAATAATGTTCCATTTTGAGTAGATGTTTTGTTTTCTAAGTGTAATAATTATCGATGTTAGGTGAGGAAAGTGATGAGATAGTTTGACTATCACTACCTGGTGTACATATGACACCATATCTTATTAAAATGAAGCTTTTACAGCAAATTTAAGTTGAAGAATGGCCCAGGTACAAAAATGAGAATCTTGATATTAGTATGGAAGTTGATTTGGGACTTCACTTTGGGCATCCACTAGTTGTTTGGTCACATGGCAGAAAAGCACAAGAACTGGAACTTCAGAAACTTCGTTGGAATGACCTTGTCCAAAATTGTTTTTATTTATTTAAAATTAACCATCAAAAACTGCATCATACTTCTCATCATCACTATGAACACAGAGATCCTTAAAAAAAGAACTGTCGACATCCAGTGGATTTACCGTCATGTTTTCCTGACAAAATGAATCGAAACTCTGCAACTAACAGACAATAGAGGAAAACAAAAAGCTTGTCTCACATCTAGATAATTTTTTTTCAAATTGATATATTTTAGTTTTAGTAAATCTGGAGTTAAATTAATCTGTTTTATTTATTTTACCAGTGATATTTTAGAAGTTTAGGCAATGTGTTGCTGTGCAGATGTTTAAAAACTTAATTTATGATCTAAATGAACACAAGATGGGATGTAAATCCAATCAGGTTTCAGTGAATTCACACGGAATCAGTGCCCGGAGTAAAGAGAGGTAGTCTGGCACAAACACATGTCAGGTTTAAAGGTTTAAAGATCACAGATTGTTTTCACAGGCATGAAGTTGAAGACTTAGCTTTGGTTTGTCAGCACAAGTCAAGAGTAGTCATCCTAATTGTAACTGAAACGTTCACTAACTATATCAGTGTTGGTTACGGTTATTAAAAAAAGGCCATCCACAGGAGGACTTCAGGGAATGCTTGTAATGACGAAGAGTATGAGACAAAAACACAAGGATCCGCACTGTCTACATTAAGACATGTTGCCTTTGAAGTGCAGAAACGCATCATTCATTTACAGGGTCAGAGAGCCAATTAAAAAAATAATTTAAAATGCAAACTTCTCACAACTTTACACGTACACTGCAACTGTGCATTCTGCTCTATTCAGACTCATTCAGATAAAGTACTCAAATATTCGGTAACATACAAACCACTGAGCTCTTCACGTAAAAAAATAAATGTTTGAGCCAAGCCTCCACATCTTCGCCTGACTCAACTCTCTCTTTAAGACGAACCAATGGGAGTGTCCACATACTGTAAAGGAAAATGAACTTTGGATATGCTTTTGTTCAGAATTTAACTTTTCTTCTGTCTTTTTGCCCTCTTCAAGTATAGTACACTGTTATGGACTCTGTCTCCTCGCTGCTACACTCCCTTGCTGGGTCATGTAGTCATCCAGGCAGCGTCACCTCAGCAAGCTGGTGTGTTCTTTCAGACTCCTCTGCAGACAAAATGTTTTGGGCCAGCACAGCCCACTGGAGGAGGGGAAGGAAGCAGAGAGCGTGGTGGCGGCCTGGTTGGGGGGGATGTTGGGCTTACAACAGAGCAATGTTGGCCAGAGTAACCATAGCAGCAACAACAGCAACAGCTCGAGTCCTCTGAAAGCGGTGCTGTACATGTGGAACAAGTTACTTCTTCCTGTTGTGTTGCCTCCGTGCCTGTAACCTCTGGCGGGCTCCTGATGGTTTTGATCCAGCTCCAATAGAGAATGAGGGAGTCGCTGGAGACCCTTGTGATAAAAACACAGAAATGAGTAAGGATATTAGCATTAAATATTGTTACCCTCACTAGTCTGCACCAAAATTACTAGTATGTTAAAGTTATTTTAGGATTTTTTTCATGCTTTTTCTATTCTGCCACTAGGGGGCTCTCTATCAAAACAATAGCAAAATATGACAAGTAGAGACCAGCTCCACTCACTTCTGCTGTGTTTTTTTGTTTGGAATTGAGGACTGTTCATTGAAATTGCTGTACATAAGATGTATTTACTAATCTGTAAACTCACATTTTGTTTTCATGATGAATTTCACATAGTAAGGGAGAAAAGCTGTTAAAAAAGCCCTTAGTGGTCGCATGTAGAGGGATCCCAGAATGTTTGAGTAGCTCATAGCGCACAAAAAAAGTAAGCCATGGAGACTGGAGTGCAGAACAGCAGGCCTAGTCTTTACTTGGCTGAGAAATCTCTACTGGGTCTGCAGAGAAACTTTGGGGGTAACAGTCTTTAAAGCAACAACCGACATTTCCATGACAACGCTAAACAACACATATCTGTCATAGCGGCTCCATCACGAAAACCACAATTATAAGAAACATCCTGCAACGATTCTAAAAATTATAAATTTCTCTTGTTTAGAAAAATGTTTGAAATATGGAGGTTACGTAATACCTCACCTAAAAGAATACATTACTCAGTAGGGGTGTAACTGTGTTCGTATTAGTCACAGTTTGGTGCACTTAGTCACACTCCTATAATAAAGGAATAATATTTTTATTCAATATAGAAATTTCAGTGAAATTCTATTTATTATTGCTTTAATGGGCTTTAAGCAAAGCCCACAATAATGATTATATGTAGTGTCTAAGCTGTAATGCAGCCGACCGCCATGATGAAGGACTGTAGCTGAAGTTGATGGCTACATCCATGTCACAATGTCCTAAAACTAGATGTAAAGCAGCACAGAGGATGAGTAGTACCTTGCAGTGCAGAGGTAGTGGTGTTTTGACTTAGAAAATGGAGATTAAGTTGGCATGGGCTGTGTCAGGTTAAACAGGCATATACCAGAACTTTCTAAGAAACACTTTTTTTTTTTATCTATAGACCAGTCAAAATGTCTGAATTAAAAACTGCTTTTCACAAACTTTGTCCTATACGGACATTCCTGATTAGTAAAACTTCCTACTTCAAAATTTTCCTGTAATAACAGCCTACTGTATAGCTCCTGAAAGGTACGTATGACAGTTTTTATTGTGTTGAGAGTGGTGTAGTCGCTTCTCTCTACCAAGTTAAACTGCATAGAGCAAGGATGATAAAGGTAATCATTTTGCTCCTCTGCTCTCATTTGTCCCTTCTGTCAGCATAGGTAGGTAATACTGGGATAAACTAGGTGAGCTAAAGTTCAGCTGAAGGCTTTTTTACAACTACTCATCATAACCTTTTACCTTGATATGTGTTACTGCTGTAGTTGCTCAACAAAGTCTTACCAAAAGGAACAGCATTGAAGCCTTGGACTGGAGTTCCAGGACTTCCAAAGGGAATTGGACCTGCAGCAGCACTCTGGCCAAACGACGGGGTTGACGTTCCTGCAGAAAATACAATTCACAACTTTATCAAACCCAATAAACAACAGGGTCTAGACTACTGTTTTCCACTGTGATTAACATTCAGAACACTTGTTAAAACAGCAGGTAAATATCATAGGGACCAGGATGGATTTATACCATACAGAGTGCAAACAACACTCAAAAAAAAGAGTAAAAACTGGTCATCCAGCTCTTTCAGAATTATCTGTAGCTGTTTATCCTTTAGAGCATCAGCTGTTGTTGTTCCTTACCAAAAGCAGGTTTGTCAGTAGCAGCAGCCCCAAAGTTGAAGCCTCCCATCTGTGGTGCAGGATTATTGGATACTGGTGCTCCAAACTGCATGCCAGCACCAAAGTTGAACCCACTGGGTGCTGGTTGGGCAGGGCCAGAGGGGGCTGGCTGAGGAGCAGCACTGCCAAACGTGAAGGTGGATGAGGAGGAGCTCTGAGTCTGGGTTGCTGCACCAAAGCTCGGTGCAGCTGAGGGAGCAGCTGTACTGCCAAAAGTGAAACCAGTAGAGCTGGCTCCAAACGCTGGTTGAGCTGGTGTCCCAAAGCTGGGTGCAGTGGTTGCAGCAGTAGAACCAAAAGGGAAAGGGGGCGGGGCAGCGTTAGCAGCAGGAGCAGGTGCGGCTCCACTGGCTCCAAAGGTAAACGGTTTAGGAGGTGCTGCAGAGGAGCCGAAAGCTGGCTGTGCTGCCGCTGCTGGGGCTGGAAATGACGATGCTCCAAAGGTGAAAGTGGACTGGGTGGTGGCAGCAGCAGCAGTCGTGGTGGTGGAGGCTGCGTTAGCCAATCCAAAGCCTCCGAATGTAGCTGTGGTTGTGTTCTGTGTTGACGCTGGCTGGCCAAAGGCAAATACCTTCTGGCTGGTGGCTTGAGCATCAGGCTGTGTGGCACCAAAGGTGAAGGTGCTGTTGCTGGAGGTCGTAGTAGCAGCAGCAGGAGCGGGGGCGGGTGCAGCTGCTGTGGTGGTGGGAGCAGCTCCAAACTGAAACGTGCTCCCTGTGCTTGGAGCCTGTGTTGTGGCTGAGCTTGTACTTGTCGTGGTCGGTGCTGACCAGTTTCCAAAGAGGGATTTCACAGCTGGTTTGGCTTCAGGCTGTGTGGTGGGGATGGAGCCAGTGGAAGCAGAGCCAGAGGGGGTGTTGGTCATGCCAGGAAAAACTGATGGTGCCACTGTGGTGCTGCTTGTTGATGCACCAAATAATGATGGTGCGCTAGTTGAAGAAGCTGTCGAGGTGGGATTTGTTGCTGTGATTGATGAAAGCTGTCCAAAGCCAGAGCCTCCAGCGACAGCTCCAAAGATGGGCTTAAAAGTAGGGACAGTAGGTTTGCTCTCTGGGGTTGGTGTTGAAGAAGAGGTGGAGGTGACAGCAAAAATAGGCTTGAACCCTGACGCCAGCAGAGGGTTGGTGTTACTGACTGACTCTGAGCTGCTGGCTGGGGTCTCGGCAGCAGTAGTAACTGGGTTTGAGGTTGTGGAAGAAGTAGACGTGCTGCTCTGACTGGCAAGTCCAAACAGACCTGGTCCTGTTAAAGGTGGAGTGCTGCTGGGAGGTTTTGACACCTGACTCAGCACCTGCATGAAGGCGGAGGGCTGCTCTCCACTAGCGGAGGATGACTGAGGCAGGGACACGGGAGGAGGCTGAGGAGAATTCTCTGTAGTTGAAACCTTTAAGGTTAAGCTACTAGGTTGTACCGGTGTTGCTGATGCAGACACTGTGGACAAAACAAAGAAAAATGTTTCAGAAAAATGTAAGAAACAAGCAAAAATGTTTCTAGAAAATAAATCCAATGAGGTTTAAAAGACACTGAAGTCAAAACTATTGCTTACAAAAAAAGTCTGATGAAAATGACTTGAGAAATCGAGAACAGCCTCTTTTAAAGTCATAACAATTTAGGATCCTTAGTCTTTATTTATAATATTAACAAAGAAAATAAAAATTCTGCAAGCTTTATCTTTAAGTTACAATCATGGAAACCAGGGATGCATAATATACATCGGTACAATAAACTATCAGCCAATATTGAAAGTACTTCATATAATTCCATTATTCTAAGAATAAAATATTAACAAATAGAATCCATTGATTATAAAGGTATTTTTTCTTCCTTGTCAGACGACTTGTGGTGCAGTGGTGTTCACCATTAAGCCCAGGAAAGAAAAAGTAACAAAAGCACAGCTGCAACGTTATGATAGACTAATCATGGCATTGCTGGTGTGGGTTTTTTTAATGTTTCAGAGAAAGGAAACAAGATGTGTTTGTAAAATATGCTCCACAAAGAGCATAACTGGAGGCAAGAATTCACAAGACAACTAATCTTATAAGCCACACTAAGAGTTGTCATCAAAACAACAGATGACTGACAGAAGACGAAGCAGCAGCAGCAGCTAGTGTTACCACCAAGTCGAAGGCTAATGCTTCAGGAGAAAACTGCAAAGTTTTCCAGAGACATCTTTAAGGAAAATCTATAAATTACAAAAACAGTCTCACAGTCTCTTGCTTCTTTCAAAGGGCATACAGCTGTGTGATTTACAGCAGGTTCAGACACAACTTTTGAGTTGCACCAATCACTTGGAAGTCAGGCGACTTTCAGCCTGATTGTGCAGCGTTTGTTGTGCAGCGTACAGGGGGACACGGTGGTCGTCCACAGCAGGACCAGCTTCTTTCAACTGGTTGGATGGATTTCTGGCATGTTTTTTTATTCTGGTCGCACGACTGCTCATGCTTGCACATTGAATGAGCAGATTTGCTAATTATGTTTTTTTTTTTTTCTTTGAAAACTGTTGGTGCAGCTTAAATTACATGGAAAACAGCTGAAATGGCCCTTTAATTTGTCTTCCTTAAAATAAAAGAATTAAATTAGCAGGGAATAGATCTTCAGCCGGTATTTACTTTTTAGCCTCTTGATGACTGTGGTGCTGTTTGTGTCCTTGAGTTGGAGAGAGATATTTAGAGAGAGAAAGAGGATATGATCATTTCAGGTTGTTGTGAGACTTTTTCAAAGAAAAGTCCACTGACGTTTGTCACAGTTCGTCTCAAGCCCACTCGTACAGTATGAGCACTCAAGTTGTGCACAACACCGGACCGTGTATTGTGAGCAAATCGTGCGCGACAGTTGTGTGTCGTTACTGATTCAGTCGCAAAGTGTGAGTTGAATTTCCATCGCGACTGTCACGGACTCCACTTAAAATATGTTGGTGTATGCCAGGTTTTAGACGCATCCCTGCCTGCTCTGGTAGATGTGGTTTCATTCATAGTCTGATTGACAACATTAGTAACAGAAGTTTATCCACAGACAACACCATTATATTGTATTGCCTACCACTGGTATGGCTGATGTCGGTGTATATTTTGAATTCCTATGAAAGACATCAGCTTTCTTTAAGTTCTAACTTGTGCTTTAAAAATATCACAGCTGTACCTGAAACCGTTCCATTTCTTAGCTTGACAGCATGTTATCATGTGAATTTGCTTAGATTTATTTTTGTGCCTTTATTAGATAGAAGAGGACAGTAAATGGACTCGGGAACAGGGATCAGAGTGGGGAGAGACATGCAGCCGGATTCGAACCCGGGCCACACGCATACGTGGGTCATACCTTAAACTAGTGGACCAACTGCGTGCCCCATCATGTGTATTTTTAAGTGGTGTTTTATCTCCAGTTAATTTTTTTTTAACCAGGCTTTTATTTCCCTCATTTTGTGCTGAAGACTGCACTCTACTTTTTAACCTGTTTTTATAGGGAAACACATCTGATTTGGCATAATTAAATAAAAGTTAAAAGTCAGAATTGTTTTTTGATGTAAACATGAATGATGCCAGTTAGAATTAGCTTTAAATATGTTTGCCCACTACATATTAACCCCTCTTACCTCCAGATGTGCTGAATAAAAAAATATATTTTAAAAATCAAAAATAGGAAAAGAAAAAATCTGTCATCCAACTAGTATCCTCCCTCAGGAGCAGGAAAATTTCAGTTACTGTATTGTTAGAAATAATACTCATCATGCATCACTAATAGAAACAGGAACCAATCGTTTTTTCTTTCATTACATTAAAAATAATCTCCCTTCGATCAGAACATTTTGCTGCAGTGTTAGTACCTGTAGTTGACGTGGCTGCAGGTGTGGTGCTAACAGGAGCTGGGGTGCTGCTCTTTTTCAGAGCCTCCAGCAGTGGGTTGGGGGCTGCGGGGGCTGCAGTGGCACTGCTGCTGGGACTGGGGTCCAGGTTAATGACTGGGATAGCAGAGCTAGAGGCAGTGGGCAGAGGTGCTGCCAGGAGGCTGCTCAGGGTGGTGGTGCTGGTGGAGCTGGTTGAGGAGGTGGGCTCGGTTGAGGTGGTGGCTGGGGGTGAAGCAGACTTCTCAGGCTCTGGTGCTAAACAAGGACGAATTAACAGGAGGGTCAGAGGGTGAGGCTGAGGGCTTAAGCAAGCAACAGCTTAAGCTGAACAGTCCTAGCGCACCAGTAATAAGAGAATCCTTTTCAACATTATCTAAGGAACAAGCTCACATCTAAAGCTGGTTTATAAAAATTAATTTTTTAGTATTATTAAAGCTGTTGGGAAGAGAAAATACAACATTTGAATGTCTGATTAAAAACATAAGAAAAGCAAGGATCAGGGAAATCTTAAGAACAACTTTTATTAGTTTTCTCACCTGAAGCAGTCAGTGTTCCCTGCTTAAATGCCTGTTACTTCTAACCAACTGTGTCTGCATGCCTAAAGGCATGTAGACATGGTTGGTACCATCTGCTTAAGTTCTAACTGCGCTTCAAAGGTGGGGGAAAAAGGCAAGGTTCACCTCTTTTGTCAAGCTGAGAAGAGAAAGACTTAAATAGTTCCCTACTGCAGCTACTTATACTCACCAGGTGTCTCCAGGACCTTCTGGATCTTGCTGATAGCAGCCTTTTTCTCTTCATCCAGGTCTTTCACAGTGATAGAGTAGCCCAGCTCTGGAGGTGGGGGCTGCAAAGTAAGGGCAAAGAGGAGAAATCAAAGCTTTCCACATTCACATGGAAGAATGTAGCAAGCTTAAGGTGTTAAGAGGAACTCTTTACCAGAGAGATCTGATCATCCCGGTGACTGGACACAAGCTGAATCTTGCGTTTTCTCTTCCCGCCACTACCAGTGGAGTCTGTCATGGTTTTGTCTGGAACCTTGGGAGCTGGAGTTAGCTTGGCTGCAACATTGTAAAATAGCAATTACTCCCACTGAAAAAACAAAACTTGCAAAATCCAACTCAAAGAACAAAGCTATGTGGTTCCCTCCTTTTGAAACGTAGATACTTCAAGTCACGAAGGGAGCAGATTCTCTCAAATCTCCTATCAAATTCAAAGTAATATGCATTGAGGCTATAAAATAGCAATACCTAGCTTTAATTATTTATCAAAATGTTCTGTATACAGTATTACATAATCTTTCTCTACAATTATTGTGTATAAGTGAGACTTACAAGTAACAGGAGCCTTGTCTGATGCTGTGTGGTCCGACCTCACTGAGGATGCTGAGCTGGGAGATTGTCCCTCGTCCTCTCTAGTAATGAAACCATAAGTTACAAACTATACTACAAGCAATATAAAAAATGTACTAAAATTTAGCAGAGACATACCTAGGTCTTTTGGAAACACCCTCTGGAGTCTGACATCGTGATGATCCAGGGCTGGACAGAGGAGAGCTGGGTGCAGAGCGTTTCTTCCACTGTGAGGACAAACACAGAGATGGTTCAAGTAAAGTCAAATTTATTTAAACAGCATTTTTAAAGACAGTATGAGTGGACCAAAGTGCCTTACAGACTAATGACTAAGAGAGATACAAATAAACATATATACGTACATATAATAAACATTTATAAGAACATAGTAAACAGAGACATTGAAGAGACTAAAATAGTTAGCAATGGTACTAAGTAGGCATATCAGAGGCTGGGTTACCTCCACTTCATCTCTGCTTTGTTGTGTTTACTTTGCTGCACCAGCAACAAATTACCTGGCTGAGGCCTATCGAAGAACTGTACGAGCTGTGGATCGGGTTTCTCTGGGTCCCTGGGGTTCCTCTCGGGGCGTGAACCCCGCTACCAGAGCTGATGGAGGAGGTGCGAGACCTTTTCATGATGGACTCCTCTGCCAGCGAGGTCATCCCTCTTTTCAGGCTTCCTGGCCTGGAGGAAAGACAGGACAATGTTTACGACATTTAGACACTCACACAAACAATACTTCACACAATGCCATTGGCTTCAAAACCTCAGTAACCATCAGTGAAATTTACAGCCAGAATATGACAGTGAAGTAGGTTTAACTCACTTCGGGACCAGCTGTGATGGTGTTCCATTTGGCAAAAGTGGCCCGAAAGCAGAGTGTGCACTTCCCCCACTGTCGTTACGCCTGGAGAGTTAAAAGAGGACTATCAGTACATGCAGTGGTAAGTGGAGTGGGCAAAGGCAACAGGCCTGTAATAATGAATAGAATGGCTGCTAATGGGGGGAGAGAGCATAAACTGCAATATAAAGCATGTGAAAGCATTATATTGGGATGTCTGTGCTTTGGCAGGTCATTGATATTCCCTTTATTATTTGTAGGTTCGTGATCAGATGATCTTGTGCACAACCCTACTCCAGAGTACCCTTGAAGCCTTACCTTCTTTTGCTTTTCTGCTCGGTTGTAAAGCTTCTGTCTTCATCCTCTACATCCCTCTTGCGACTTTCCTTCAATACCTTGAGGACACTTTCCCTGGAGCAGGGGTCTGCTGGGGTCCTGGGGTGTCCTGCACATCTGTGATGGTCAAAACTAAGAAACACAAAAGACAAGTACAGCTTGCATCAGTTATAACACTCAAACCACAAATCCTGGTTTCAATTAGGCCTAGACTTCTGAAAACACTGCAAACACGTAGCATATATAAAGGCATACAATCAATACACTATGATTAAAATATTCAAAGTGTATGGTTTATGTCTAGGTAATACACCTATCAAAAAAAGGTGCTTAAACTGGTGGTGTTTGAGACCTGGGCGAGCTGTGGTGGTCCGGCCTGGCGATCTTCACAGTAACAGGGCTAAGGGCCGCAGGAGAGTTTCGCGGGCTGAGGATGTTTTTCTTCCTGAAGCCATCCCACCTAACGGGAGGTAAGACTCCCACTGATGAGACACCCGGCTGCTGCAGGGGGTAGTGACGCTGGGGGGTGATGGTGAACCTACTCACTGTTCCCAGTGGCTCCCTGATTGAAGAAAAGAAATCGTGCAAAGGTCAATAAAAGCAGCATCCAATGATGAAAAATCAGCCTGAATATAAACTGATGAATTTCCACAAAGCAGCACTCAAACTCAGTCATAGTTTTACACACAAAATTCTTGTGATATGTCAAAGCGTTGGTTTGTTATCCTGCAGCTGAGTCCATCTTCAAATATGTCTTTGGAATCCATGAAAACTTTAAGTCAATTTCTGCACAAGTGCATCATTATACAAAGCAAACTAGCACAGTCAATATAAATAATGGATTTGGACACTGATTTTGTCTGGGTAAACACACCCATCAATCCAAACAGACAAACTAAAGGTTACAAAAGCTCCTTTGAAGCAAGAATCTACTGCTGAATAGAAGCTAACTAAATATTCATAGGTGTTTCCACTGAAGTCTAAGCATGCAAAGCAAGATGACCTCATCACAGAATCATGTGTAGTATTCTGAGATCACTTCTGGTAAAGTATTACTTCTGTTCATATTTGTTCAGCTTCATGCCTTTTTTCTTGATAAACATTTGCCTCAAACAACCCCAGACAAGTAAAGGGACCATCCCAGGCTAACTGGTTTGCTGCCATGGCATACTAACTAAACAGCCTATAGGACACATGTATAATCTAACTTCTGGGAAGTCTGTGATAGTTTATTATGTCTTTATAATGAGATATGTACTGACCCATTGTTCATAAACTTCCTTTCATCTAACATTTATGATGTCTGCCAAAGCACCAAGTTTCTTGCAAAGACACACATATATATACACTTATCTATAACTTTATATTTCTGTTCCCGTTATAGTTTAATACGTTCAATTTTATGCCATAAATCTGACTCTAAACAAAAGCAAAAGTTTCTAATTTTCTAGTTCATATCAACCATGAGCTACGGTTATGATCCAGTTTTTCTCATTTGGATTTGATTAATTCAAAATAAATGCTTTGACACCTGTTACAATATCAAGGCAACAAGAAGAGAGGTCCTCGATTCCAAACACTGTATAATTTCTTGTTTTTAAGTACAAAAATTACAAGAGTGCTAATGATAATTGCTCAAATTGCACAATACCTGTATCATTAAAATAATTCACTCCACCTTATGCACCTGTCCATGAAATGAGAGTATTATAAAAAAACTTTGGACTTTTTTGGTACCTTTTTTTTAAAGACAGTCTCAATTAAAGAACAATTGATTAGAAATCATCAATGTTATCTGTCACTTTGCTATAACAAAAAGCAGTTGATTAGCTTAACATAGACATAAAATCTAGGGAAAAAAGTAAAGCAGATGCAGAAGAGGAAAAGCAAATTTAAATTCATCAACTAATGATTTAAAACTTTCGGTGCTTTTTTTTAAAACCAGATATTTAAAACGATACATTTCTGTTATAAATTTATGATTAAAGTACTAAAAATGAAAAACACACACCTTCTCCATAGAGAGGTGAGTTGAATAATAAAAAAACAATCAAATAATGCAAGTAAAAACACCTACACACTGTCTGAAGTGCCCTAATACGTTGAATACCTTTCAGTCTAGACAGTTCGCAGGAGTTTGTATGCATCTTTTGTTTAACCACATTACCCAGTACTGGGTGTTTAGGAGATCTGTACATTTCCTGTTGCCCTGCTATCGAAGCAGATATTGATATCGTTTGATTTTTACAATTACATCGAAGTTTATACTCCTGGTATCGTCACATTCCTAGTGTTAACAAAGCCTCCTTAAAAGGCTTGAGAAGAGTTAATCATTAAAACCCGCCAAGAACTTGAATCTTCTCTGGACGTTGCTTCCCGCACCGCCTCCTCCCGACGGTTAGTTCACGCCGGTACAGCGTGGTTTGATTATAAACGTACCCAGTAAATGACAGCCTCCTGTTTGGAGTATAGACCGCATGGTTGGGTCTAGACAGTCTTTCCCTCAGTTGTTCTCTGGGGTTTCTTGCGGGTCTCGGCCTCCCTGGATCAGCGGTCGGGCTTTCTGGTTTCCCGATGTAGCTCCCCATTAGGAAATCCCGGGGACTGAAAAGAAACGAGTCACTTGTTAAGCTCTCCCTCCGATAAATCCCAGTTTCGCCGAACCTTTCTCTGAAGGGCCCCTCTGGTTCTCGGAGCTCGGTTTTGTTTCTGCTACTCTTCGTTCTCCCCCGTGCCGCCGCCGACACGCCGGTTACCCCCAAACCCCACAACCAACGCCGAAGCACGGCTGGAACGCGCAGTCCAGCCCGCGGATTCAGGCCTAACCTGGCGGGAAGCGGTTCTCCGCTGTGATAGTAACACACAAGACAACAAACTGCAAGAATCAAAGTCGCGTAAAGAAAAGTTGGACTATAATAAAGAGCAAGACTAACTAAGCCTAAAGCAGAGAGAATCGCTAAGTGTTTCTCTCTAGGTGACATGGCGGCAGCGCGCCGCCGGAGGACTCTCATATCCCATCATGCTGCACTGCTGACATTTCTTCTTCTTTGGATTTTACAAAGTCCAACATTTTGTTGGATCGGCGCCGTCTGTTGGCCTGGAGTTTGGCGAACAATGAAAGCAGGACGTAAATTGCATTCACATTTTCGTCGATTTTCAGGTAGGCCTAAGTATACTCTGGTAAAGAATCTGTTCTTAAAGATTGTAGTCTGTCATTTATTCTTAAATTGTCCAAACCTAGAATACAGTAAAATGTTTTTTTTATTTACTTTATCTAATGTTCAAAATAAGTGGTTTGGATAATACTTTGATACTTAAAACAGTAGCCTGTACAGTTAAGAGGTAATTTTAATGATTTCTGCTGCAACCCTCATGATAAACGACATTATGAAGTTAGCTGATAGAGGTCAAATGTGAAGCCCTCTTCACTGACTTAACGGCTTTTGATACCGTCAGCCACTCCATGTCAGAGTAGGTTTTCTTCAGTTTGTGTCAGTGTTTTTGCTTGTAGTTGGTTTAACAGCTATTTGACAAACAGGACACAGTCAGTTCACTACTAATGTAAAGTCACCCTTTATGGTAATTAATACTTCAGGGATCCATACTTGGAACACTTTTATTTAATTGTATATTAAAAAATGAAACAAGAGATATTGTAAAAAAAAAAAAAAAAAAAACATCTTTATGTTGGTGATACAATGTCTTATACTTTATACTGTTGTACAGTCAACCCACTCATTGACCTTTTAAAGGTTTTTTGGCTTGAAGTTGGTTTTATAACTATGTGAAAAACAAGGTACAATCAGCTGTCACTAATAATGTAAAGTCAACCTTTGTGGTAATTAACAGAGGGGTTTCTCTGGCCTCTATCATGGGGCCACTTCTATTTTCATTGTTATGTTTATGACATTACTGAAACAATAGAAATCATCTTTATGCTGATGATGCTGTTTTTCATATTTATACTTCTTCATACAATCCAGCATAAAGATGATTTCTATTGTTTCAGTAATAGAAATCATCTTTATGCTGATGATGCTGTTTTTCATATTTATACTTCTTCATACAATCCAGCTCTATCACAGCTGCAGCATGATGTCAGCTCACTCCAACAGGCTTTGGCAAGTTGAAAACTTACACTGTGCCCCACAAAAACCAAATACTTGTTTTTCTCAAGACAAAATTTTGACCTCATTGATGCTCATTTGCCCACTAAACAATGCAATCATAGAACTTTTTTAACAATTCAAGTATTTGGGTATTTGGCAAGCTCAGGACTTGTCTTGTAAATCTTATGTTTTAAATTAGGAAAAACTGGCATCTACTATGGGCTTCTTTACAGGAATAAGTGTTGCTTCAGGATGAAAAACAGGCAAAAATATTCAAGCTTAAAAACTCTATGCACATGCAACTGCCTTTGTGTTGAAGCCATTACAGTAGGTGCCTATATCACAGTACACTTTTCTTTACTGGGTACAGGTTTCGTACTCACCCTTCTGACATGTACTGCTCTGTTAGATGGCCCCCTACACGTCAAGGAAGAAAGCAGCAAAGTTTTCTGTTTATTCACAGGGCTCTCAGGTAAACTTCCTCCTTACCTGATTACTCTCCTGTCTACAAACATCTTGAGCCATACAACCAGATATCAGAACTTTGTCACATTTAAAAAAAACTAAGGTTTTAGACTGAATAGGGTAGCACCACTCTTGCTGCACCTGCAAGATGAGTTGAGCCATAGAGTTGAAATGTCCAGAAAAAGACAGTGAGAAAGTGGACCCTTAGGGCAGCGATCACATTGAGATATACTCTTCTAATTTCTCAGAAACAACTGAAGGCAAAAGAGTTCAGCAGAAAATATATTTTTATTTTTAAAAAGATGAAAACACCACCAAACCTTTTACAATACAGCATAGATTAACCAGCATATTTAAACAAAACACATAGCAATCTCAAAGCTCCTGTGAGGAACCTCCAGTTTTTGTTGTCTTTGCTGCCCCCTGTGGACAAAGTTGTACCTACATCTTATCTCTGTAATAACTTTGTTCTATAAGTCATGTTCATGAGACAAAATCTCAAACTTTTTCACCCTAAAATGACCACTTGTTGCAAATCTCTTCAATGAAATGTTTTGAAAACATCTTGTTACTGCCTGTGTCTTTTTCTTTTGTAAGTCATAAAGAGGCATCAGTATTCATTTCTGTTTGTTTCAGAGGCAGATAAAAACTCATCACAGGAGCTTTAATAGCACAACAGAACAACTGATATTATCCTGAGTTTAAATTTCATTAAGCACAAATATAACAGCTTATAGGGGTGCATCATAATATATGTCACAGGTTAAGAGTACTGTTATTGCTTTCATCGTCTAAAACTCAATGTCTTGCTCTTCTGCTGTGCTCTGTTCTTTTGCACTAAGTTGAGACATTTGGACCTCAAAGGTTTTATCAAAAGCGCTGTAGTCCACACGAAATGCTCCTTTCTCCAAGGAAATGCACGACTCAAACCTGTGGCCCCAGAGGACCTCGTCTTCTGTGTAGGATGTTCTCGCCTGGCATGTCATACCTGCAACGCAAAAAAGCAGGAGGTCAAGGGAAGTGCCGTTTCCACACATGCACTCCTGGAAATATCTGGAACAATTCTGAGAATTTCCATTATAATTGTTGTTTACATCATTGCTGTTTGTATCTCAACACCTACTGGTGAACAGAAAACATTAAGAAGCAGTTTTATGACACACATGGAGATCCCAGTAGTCTATGGCAGTGCACAGGTCCCAGGATATTGAACCCTGCCTGCTTTTCTTGTAGTAAATGTTTCTTAATTGGATGTTTTTGTAGAACCAAAGTAGGCATTTTTGGCCCAATTTCATGAACTTCCAAAGTGCTTAAATAATAAAAAAACAAGTCTTGAAGAAAGTATAAAGCCCCAGCAACACTTGCAGTTCAGAACAGTGGTTCTCAACAAGTGGGTGAGACCCTAAAGTTGGTCATGGAACCATTTTCTAGGGCCATGTTTAGAAAAAAACATGGGGCAAAGGTTTTATGATTTACGGAGGTCCTACGCAGAAATATATCCATTTGTTTAATTTTACTCAGTTCTCCTGAGATAATGAGCAAATCTGGGTATTTTTTCTCAAGATTTAACCCTCTTTATGGTCTTTACTTGTGCTATCAAAGCTTGTTTTCCCAAGAAAACAAGGCAAATCCTCTAAAAGAACTGATTATTATGTTACGAAAATGGAGCAAAATAGAATGCTTCTTGCATGTCTTTCAGTTGCGCTTTTCAATTATGTTTGTTTTGTCCTGCCTACAGTTAAATTTAGAAGTGGCACAGATGGCCTAGTGGTTAGGTTGCACCCCATGGATGCAGGCTGCCCAGGTTCAAGTCCAGCCTGTAGCTCCTTTCCATCATGTCTCTCCCCCACTCTCTCATCCCTGTTTCCAACACTGTCCACTTTCCTCTTCTCTTAATAAAGGCATAAAAAGCCCAAAATATATCTTAAAAGACAAAAAATTAGAATAAACTTGGGTTGCAATTTGCCATGAGGATGTAGTGGTGGGTCCTAATGCCCAACCAGTTGACATCCTCTGGTTTAGTGGGGACAGTTTAACCAGACTGACACATTTTCCACCTTGTGGCTTTTGGATGATGTTGGTGAAGACCATAAGCTGCATTAAAACAGGAATTATTCTGTACTGGAAATCACTGCATGGGCTCAGAAACACTTCCAGAGATCATTGTCTGTCAACACAGTTCACCGTGCTGTTCACAAATGTAATTAAAGCTTTATCATGCCAGGCAGAAGCCATATGTGAACAGGATCTGGAAATACCACTGTCTTCTCTGGACCAAAGCTCATTTAAAATGGACTGAGGCAAAATGGAAAACTGTTCTGTCGTCAGACGAATCAAAACGTGAATTTCTTTTTTAAAACAACATATGCCATGTCCTGTGGACTAAAGAGGAGAGGGATAATCCAACTCGTTATCAGCACACAGCTCAAAAGCCTTCATTTCTGATGGTGTAGGTTGCAGCATGGCTTTACAGTGGAGGAATCTGGGTGCTAAACTGGCCTTCCTGCAGTCCAGACCTTTCACTGTTAAAAAAAAAACATTTGGCACATCATAAAAGGAAAAATCAAGCAGCTAGAATCCTACATATGACAAGAATGGGAAAACATTCCTCTCCCAAAACTCCAGCTACTGGTCTCCTCACTTCCCAGTCATTTACAGACTTTTGTTAAAAGAAGAGGAGGTGCTATACGATGGTAAACAAGGCTCTGTCCCTACTTTTTTGAGATGTGTTGCTGCCATCAAAGTCAAAATTAGATGTTTTATGTCTCAGTTTCAACATCTGATGTTTTTTTATGTTCTAATGTGAATAAAATATGGATTTATGAGATTTTTAAAATCACTACATGCTGTTTTTAATCTACGTTTAACACAGTGCCCCAACTTTTTTGGAATTGGGGTTTTACAAGTGTTGCTAGAGCTTTTTGATGTCTTCTAAAATGTGAGCCTGTCTGGCCTTTAATTCACATTCTGACAACGGGTTCAAACTATGATGTTTCTTCATAGGGTAGTCTTTATGGAAGACAGCTTTCATTCCATGCATTAAGGGACTCTTTTTGACATGATTCTAGAGTAAAGCAGAGGACTCAGAAATATTTCAGTCTACAAACCAGATGCCTCTACAATGCCCTCCAGGATGACGATGATCTCAAAGGTCTCTCTCCTCAGACGCTCAGACCCCACCTCCCAGAAGGGGCTGCTCTCATTAATAACATGAGTGATGGTCTGTGGCTCCACCAGAAGCAGCCTGTCTCCACCAGTGTCATAGCCCAGGTTGATTTCAGACTGTTCCAGGGGGATGAACTCGCCCTCCTTAGTCTGCCTGGACTTGATCAACTTGGCTCGGATCTTTGCATCCACCATGTGGCTCTCTCTCAGATCTCCTATGCGGAATAGCATGACCAGCTTCTCGTCACGCTCACATATGACGCAGTACTTGCTGAAGATCAGGGTCTGGGCTCTTTGCTGTGGCCGGGAGATCTTGACAAACATGCATCCCACCATTAAAGCATCGATAATGGAGCCGAGGATGGACTGGATCATGAGGAGTACTGTGCCTTCAGGGCAGTTTGCTGTGACCATTCTGGAGCCGTACCCAATCGTCCTCTGGCTTTCGATCGACAGCAGCAGAGCAGAAAGAAAACCGTCTACATTTTCAAAGCATGCCTTCCACTCTGGGTCTTGAACATGTGCAATGTCATCACGCAACCAGGCACCAAAGAAGTAGATCCCACCAAAGACCACCCAGGTGAGGATGTAGCACATGGTGAAGACAAGAAGGAACCAGCGGTACTTGAGGTCTACTAATGTTGTGAAAATATCAGACAGAAAGCGACTCTTGTCTGCAATAGGCCCCAGATTGACCTGGCACTTTCCATCCTTGGCGACATAACGTTGGCGCTGATTGCTGGCAACAACATGCACCGAGGGCTCATCGCCCAACAGCTTACACCGCTTCCTGTGACTCTTTGCACCGTTCAGCTTCTCTATGGCGAAGGCGGGAATGTTGCTGCAGCTGCCGGTGGAGCTTCTCGATTGCCACCTGGAGCTGAAACGCTTTAGGCCTCTGTTGCGATGTGAGCGCTGAGGCTTTGAAGATTCCTCCACTGGCTCTAGAGGAGTTGTGGGCATAGAAGGCTGCTGGTGGGGTTCTTGTTTGGCTAGAGCCAGAGCCTGAGAGGACTGGCTGCTGTCACTGTGGGATGGTGGGAGCGATGAGCCATTAGTGTTGTTAAAGTTGTGGCTGAGAGAGGTTCTTTTGGTGGACATAATGGAGGTAATAGTGGATTTTGCTGAAGCCTGAAAGACATCGAAACAATACATGACATCACAGAACACAACAAAACCAGCATTTTCTAGAAAGTTGAGGTTATTCAGGTGTTGAGTTATTCAGCTATTCAACAATGTAGAGGTTCTTACAGCTAATGTGGGGGGGTTGTTTCTTGTCAGGACTGACTGAAAAGTAAAAGTCTATTTCAGTCCAAAGTTACGTGATGAGACGAGAGGGTTTTAGACTGATAATGGCAACAGTCGCAACAGTCTGAGCCGAGCTGTCGCAGCTTAAATCAAGCGGTCTGATGCAGTTGCCAGCAATACATCATGTCCAGTTGCAATCAGTATGGGTGAAGGATGATGCAAGCAGACAAATAATATAAAGCTTGTCTTCAGGTCTATAAACCCTAATTTGTTAGATAAAGTCATGCTATGAATTTTGGGGATGATTCCTCAATTGTATACATGGAAACTTCAGCCCCTAACACCCCTGCTGCACATTATGAGGGGTGTAATGTGCAATACTGTCTTGTAGAGACAGATTTATTGCACAGTAACTTCAGATATAAATTGTCATCCATGGAAACGATGCATCGTCTCCTTCAGTTGCAGCGGTGTGAACTTGCAGTTTAGAACATCGCAGTGTCCTGTTGCAAGTAGTTGTGAGTTTCAACTCATCTCATCACAAATCTTTGGTCTGAACTGGGCGTAAGAGACACCAGCCAAAAGATTGAATAGTTTTACAAAGTATTCTTAATGCCTGGTAGGCTTAGAAAAAACATAGTCACTAAAGAGAGAAGCTAAACCATCTTGTCTACAGAGGACCCCAAAATAAACTGTAAGTCCTTACAGCAGCTATCGCTAATTCACTCATTACATGACATCAAGAGCTCTCAGTAGGCTTTCACAGATCCTCTTGGCACCTAGAGTCACTTTTAGATGTGACCCTGGATCTGAGCTGTTTATCAGTTTGTTCAAAAGAAAGAAAATTGAAGATCTTTAAATTGCAGCACATAGTTTCTGCAGATCTTACATACTTGAGTATATACAGACTACCAGGGACACATTATATTGTAAATGCACTGTGTATGAAGCTGTACCTTGTAGGTGTTGGGAGCGAAGCGGACTGATTCTGTCTGTGGTCTGGGCAGGTTAGCCAGCTGATGTTTAGCGGTGACGATTTGTGTTTGGGGAATGGAGTTCCTGCGAGGCTCGGTCCTGACAGGGCTCCTGATGTGATTGTTGCACTGAAGGCTTTGTAGCGTCTCTCTGGTGCACATCACAGTGGAGATCATCGCTCCTCAAGATGACATTTACTCTTCAAGTTGGCTTCTGTTTGGGTGACAAATCAGTTTTCAGCAACACAGTTACATGACTGTGCATGATTTTAGGAAAGAAATAAGCTGCTTTGAGAATAGTTTTTGATAAATGCTTACTTTCTTTCTTGTATGAACTATGTTGTGTGTGAACTTTTCTCTTTTGAATGTGTTCAAGATAAAGATCAAATCAAATCCAACAGAAACAAACATGACTAAAACCAAAAACAAAGGTAAAAGTCAATAACAGTCATGTGCAGATTTACATTTTAAGCATTTTTATAGTATTACTTTGATTTCAGCAAAAATCTCACCAAATTAACATGTTTTTTTTTTACATTTAAGTATCTGTATTTATGTATTTAATTTAAAATGGGAAGATAAACAATTTGAAATCATTTTGAAATATTTTAGTTATTTGGAAGGCATCTGGCGACCCGCTCTTAATATTTTGTGGATCCTGACCCCCACTTTGAGAACCACTGCCTCTGAGCACAGCTTGCAGCATCTGCAGCCACAGATAAGACCACCACTGCTCTTTAATGTCTCATTTCACTTTAAAAAAAACTCACAGACATCTTAGTGGACATGTCAGAAGGCATCTGCACCCAGTGTTCATTTCGTCGACAAAAACTGTGACTACAACTATTTGTCAACAGCCTTTTTTTTCCATGACAAAAACCAGACGAAGACTAACAAAAATAGATCTGTGATGACTAAAATGGACAAAAAGTGAGTTTAGTTTTTCGTCAAGATGACTAAAACTAGATTAAAATGTAATGCAGTTTTTCTCGGACATTCCAAAATCTGTGATATTTCTCTACTGGTTGTAAATCTGTCAAAAAACAAGGCAGCTGTATCTCTTCTGTGTCTCAGCTGTAGAAAGCAGGGACCCCAGGTTTGGCAGGGTGCAGAGAACACACCACCATGATTTGGTACCAGATTTGCTTGGACTAAAAGTAAAGACTAAAATGTGAGGACTTTTTGTGGACTTTTTACTGTTTTTAATCACCTTTTACATGCTTTGTTTAAAATGTTTTCATTGTGTTTCTTTTTCCCTTTTTCAATGTATTTTAATGACCTGTGTGAAGCACTTTGAATTGCCTTGTTGCTGAAATGTGCCATACAAATAAACTTGTCTTGCCTTGCCTTGCCTTGGACTATAACTATATTAAAATGTCTTTGGTTTTTGTTGACTAAAACGAAAAAGACAAAAATGACTAAAATGTGACTAAAACTAAAAAAAAATCGTCTAAGGTCTCTCTCTTTTCAAGGCCTCTGCCTACCTTTAGTAACATGCCAGAAAAACTTCCCAAATGTCCCTAATGGACATACTGAAGTGAAAACAGAGAACCTGTAGGGAAAGTAAGTCTACAATAAACTGAAATTGTAATTTATCCTTTTTCTTCCATGAATGTGTCGCTGTTTAAGCATCTGCTGTTTGTTTACTACAAATTTGTTTGTCACAGGTTCTTGTATGCACAAGTGTGTTGTATAAATTTACATTTATTCTCTTGTCTCTTGAGTTTGGTAGTGTACTCCTGTTTGTATGTTTCTGTTATATTCTGGTTGATGTACACATGGTGAGAATAAAAATAAAATATATACTAAAAAAAAAAAACTTTTTGTCGAAAGACTAAGACTAAAATTAAAAAATAGCTGCCAAAATTAACACTGTCGGCACCTTATTAAACATCGACCTTTTTACTGTTCCCTGATTTTGCTTTACAATCCATAAAAAGCTTTTTTCCATAGTTAAGTTCATGCCAGAATCTTAAATCCAACCAAAGATTATTTTCTTTCAAAATAAAAGCATGCTTTTATCCAGACTATTTCACTTAGATTAAGACAGTCCAGAAATCAAACAGCTTTAAATGCAAAATTTTAAAATACAACAAAAAGGGGATTAATCACGATTAACTACAAAAACTCAAAGATTAATCAGAATTAAAAATTTAAATTGTCCAACAGCCCTAGTAAAATATCTGTTTTATACTTCGCTAAACATTCAGATATTGCTTTAATAACTCAGGCAATTTTAATTGCATTCAGTAGTTAAATGTTTCCACATTCCCGCTCTTAATTTTTCTGCCTACATGGGAAATTACCCCAAAAATTCAACACCCGGGCTCTGCTGTGATGGTGTACAATGACATGTAAAAAACAGAGATGCCTCTGTTCCTCGTACCGCGAGGTTGACCCGGTCTGAAGTGGGCCAATCAGAGTCTCAGTCACTGCTACGGTTTCTTACACATGTAGGGATTACTGCTAATCCTGAAAATTAATCTGAGAAACACCAAGGAACATTGTGGATTGGAAAAGATTACTGACTGTATTTGCTAGAAGGCTTAGAGTAAGAATTGTCCAGATGTAGACAAATGAAGTGTGGGAAGTTCACTCAGCTCATCCAGAAAAGTGTTTACTGTTCCATATTGTTACTCCAAACAAATGTATTAAACCAACCTGCACAAGTTAGTAAAACACATTTAAACCTACAAAGGATGTGCAATGTGCTCTTTTTATAAGATGCATTTTAATATTCATGCATGGCAGGCTTTCCTTTATTTTTCTTCTTTCTTCTTTATTTTATAGCTGCTTTTTCATATGACAGGACATAAATCTGAAGTTTGGGCAAGTCAAAAACAAAAGCATGACTTTGGACAGACAAACTTTTAACTCCACATTGAAGTTTGTATTTTTCTCACCTTGCTGAGGAATAAAGCCTCGCTTGAATCTGTTTAATTCGGCTTAGATAAGCCTTTTTGTATTGGCTTTAAATTCAAAGTGAAATTTATTTAGACATTTCTATAATGCAGTGATATTTGATTCTTGTTTATTGAACACAGTTGACCAACGTGCTCCAGTTAAAAAATGCAACCAGTTAGATAAATATGAGTAAAAAGAACAATAAAGTTTTACTCATATTCGTTTTAACTGGTTGCATTTTAAACTGGTGCAGCACTTTGGTCAACTGTGTTTGTTTTAAAAATGCTCCATAAATAAAGTTGGACTTGACTGAGGATCACACCAGTGTTGTATTTTAACATTAAAAACACAAGTTAGAAATATTATTATTTCTTAGTATAATAAAAGTAATCTTAATGTGATTTTATCAGTCATATCAAATTCAAATAAAGAAAACAATTCTACTAACCACGATTTGTTGAAATTTCCCACACATCATCATACTTTTACTCATAAACAGTAATGAAAGAGGAGAAAATCCCCACGTACCTGTGTGAAGTTTACCTCAATTTAGCTGCTGCTGACATGTAACATCCATGTTGAAGTCATCGGATCACATGAAGGAGGAGAAGGGGAGTAAATAAGGAGCTGCTGTGTGACTCTCCTGCTGTTTGTCTCCTCCCTCTGCATCAATCACAGCACAAACGCTGAACACGCTGAATATAAAATACTCAGTGATGCTACGTCAGCTCTAAAGATAATGTGACCAAAACTGATGTAGATAGATAAAAACAAACTTTATCTGCAGATTTCTTATAAAATAAATGCTTCTCTTTTACTTGATCAAAATAAAAAATGCAAACAGCAGAATGTTAAAGGTTAAACTCCTGAAGTTTACGAGTAGAGATAGATCGTCAACCAAGCAGCATGAGAGTGATCACCCTGGTTAAACCAAACCAGCAGGGCCCCAATCAGGGCAGCTGTGGCTCCATTTCTCCAACCCTCTTTAGTTTTTTGTTCCCATCAATATCTGTATGTGAATTTTAGCACTGTTACTTACCACTTTAACATTGGCATCACATAGATTCAGACACAAAGGTGTGTCTGAATAAATGAGTTGAAATATTGATAACACATTTAAATTCCCCCATTATCACAATAAAACGGAGTAAAATAAATGGTATGGTGGTTCAAGCTTTACCAAAAACTAAAACTGTGTAGAGTGTTTACAAAAGTAACTAAGATAAAATAAAAATGGAGACAAAATATCCTTAGATTGAGCCTTTGACACAACCATACTGGCACCAACACCAGAGTCTGGGGAGTGTAGAACTGTCTGGATTGATTGGTTAAGACTTCATACAGTGGTAGTTTTATGTCTGGAGTTGCATTCAAACATCTTTAAACAAATAAAATGAAAAGCGAAGAGAAGCCTGTTTGAATATGTTTTTAAACATGTATGATGTTTCTTCAGTCCTGACATCTCGTATCTGAAAAAACTAACACTAAAACTAATAAAACAAAACTGAAAAGAAGCATTTTTTCAAAATAAAAACTAACAAACCAGCAGTTAAAACTAATTAAAACTAAACTGAAATTGAAAACAAACATTAAAAACAAAATACAAAATAAAAACCAGAAAAGCACTCAGAGGGCGCAGACCTCCGCCATTAGCCCTACCTCCTAATAGCGAAGAATCCTTTAATAAATTCCTGGATCCGTCCCCATGTGTCCCCCACCACAGCATTCACCGATTACTCCCTCCCCAGTGGGGTGGAAACACAGGAAGGCAGTGCATTAGCTTCGCTATGGGTGTACTGTCATGGTGGAAACATTGCCTGCTGGTGTCATCAGATGCACTGACAGTCTCACCCATGGTCTCACCGGACGACTGGAAGTAATGGCAGAGCGTGAATATTCCTCCATTCCTCCCAGCATTGTGAGTATTCTCGATACAATTTGCTGTCTTTCTCTCTGTTACGCTCGGACTCGTCTCCTCGACTTTCAAACTCTATAAACTCCAAAACTTTGAATAGAAACACACCAAAAAATGCTGCTGGGATTGAAGTTACTCACGTCCGCCATCTCCTGGTGTAAAGTGGTAACAGCGCAGACCTCCGCCATTAGCCATATCTCCCATTAGTACAGAATCCTTTAAAAAATTCCTGGATCCAGACAGTGATCCAGATCACTCCCAAAATCTAATCAGTTCTTCCTTATGCCATTTCTGATATTTCCTAAAAAATGTCATCAAAACACATTCACAACTTTTTGAGTTCTGTTGCTACTAAACAAACTAACTAACAAACCCACCCGATCACATAACCTCCTTGGTGGAAGTAATAAATCAAAAGCATATTAAGGATCAAATCTACAGAATTCTGCTGATGCTTCTGTACTGACGTTCACACTTTCACTCCTCCCCATCAGTTCTCAGAAATTACTGAGCCAACAAAGAGGAACAAACAATTCTCAGCGGTCAGCTGTTGGTCAGTGGTGAAATCAGACAATTCTCATGTTCCCCAGCTCCTGCAGCCCCATTATGGTGTCCCTGAATAAAACACTGAACCCTAAATCACTCCCTCTGCTGCATCAGTGATGTGTGAATGTGTATGAATGGGAAAGGCCAATATTCACAGTAACCTAGTACTGCAGCTTCCACTTTCAGGGTGTAAATGTGGTGTGAATGAGGAAACCTGACCTGTGGTGTAAAAAGCACTTTAAGTCAGACAGCTAGAAAAGCACAAACTCCAGTCTATTTACTAAGATTAAAAACAGTCTGTACTACTGTGCAAAGCTGTCTAAGGTGTAATTTACTGGAAGATTTTCTCATTTTCTTTGCAGCGAGGTTCTTAATGCTTGAGAAGCTGACAGTTTGGTTTGTCTTGTTTGATTTAAATAAAGGTTTGGCAGAGGAACAGTGTTCTTAAAAACTAAACCTCCCTCTCTCTAGGTGACTACAGTAGCTTGTTATAGCCGGCTCTTTCTGATTATATTACTGCAGAAAACACCCCTGCTGTTATAGGGAAGTTACACACTTATTGACCACAAAATGTAGAGGCTGTAAGTCTTTAAAAAACTTCTTGGTTAGGAACTTCCTCATTAGAATGACAACGAGTCAGTGACAGACAAAGAGAGACCTGGCTTAAGAAGGATGGAAATACCTTTATCTGTGACACTGATGCTTCTACTTACAGGTAAGACTTTACAAAACACACACTAAATCTGTACAGTAATTAAAGCGACCACACCCCCTCGATGCAACTGAGAGGGGGGGTGTCAAGTCTGAAGCCTGCCAAAGACCTCAGTTTGACATTTAAGTTAGACTAAAGTCTGGCTTAAGGTACATTTTTCATGACAATAAGAGCGTTGACAATAAGGGGACATCTTAAATATGTTTACCAGTTTGATTTTATGTAGGTTAAAGGCCCTGGAGGGGCTGATTTGGGGGGGGGGGGGGGGTTATTTTTGCATTTCAAGCATAAAAACATCAGATAAATGTAAACTCTTCTTGTTTTCTTGTGCAAATTTTGGTGAGCTGTTCAGTATACTAAGGCCCAAATAAAGCAACTTGCAGAAGTAGACAGATGACAAATAAATATGCTGTTTGCACACAATATTGTGTGCTAAATACGTTTTTATAGAATATTTTGTGTTGTAGATGTGAAAATATTTCTATAAAAAACAGTTTAACTTTTCATTTGTCTGCATCTTCAACAGCAGTAGCTGGAGAAGAAATCCTGTCCTTGACTGTCAGAGAGGGACACGACGCGACTTTACCTTGTGGAGATGTGATAACAAACCATCAGACATGTGACAGGACGTCTTGGTTTATCAGCGAGGGGCTTTTGGGAACATTAGAGCTGGTTACACATGGAAATATCAGAGAAAATGGGACAATATCCAAGAAATTAAGAGTTACAGCAGACTGTTCTCTGGTAGTAATGGAGGCCAATATGTGGTTTGTTGGTCAGTACACCTGCAGGCAGTTTGGATCAGGAGAACTTGATCAGGATACTCATGTGGATCTGTCTGTTATTTATTGTAAGTATAGACTTTGTTGCAACTTAAACTGCATTAAAATAACAATTAGAATAATTCTGATTCCCGCAATAATCTCACTCTTGATGTCCCTCTCAAAATTATTCCCACCAGTTGAAGAAGAAGAGACCAAAGATGAGTCCAGGTTTTTCTGCTATGTGGACACGTATAATGACATGTGTTGGCACACAGTTCAGTGGTGGTATTTTGGAAGTTTGAATGGCACAGAGACATCACAGACTAATTGTTCAACCACTGTGATATTTACAACTCATCCTGATCAGAACACAGACTTCGATGAGTCTCTGTATTGTGTGGTGATGGATATGAGGAGCGAAAACATCCTGTGGTGTAAACTCGGCCCAGAAGCCTCATCTGGAACATCAGGTATTTTATCACATCTCTTTTTCAGGTCAGCACTGTTTTTATAGTCAGGTTTTACAAAGACACAGTCTGCGATAAGCGGAGCACCCAGAAAACATCACATCTGCTTCACTCAAAGGCGGAAAACAATGCTGTTTAGCTATCTGCACTATAAACAAACTTAAAAACCCAAATCATTTATATTTTCATTTTATATTTACCCAACTGGAGTAAATAACGCGAACCTTGGCGACTGTAGACATGTCAGTACACGACTTTTGTCATTTTTGAAAAGAAAACAACTCAAAGCTGTTATTCTTTTAACGAAGAAATGTCATCAAGTTCTGATAAAACTGGTGCTTTAGCAGCATCCACGCTAATCTCTGCCGCCATAATTGCACCGGCCTCTTGTTGCTGCTAGCTTAAGTCATGACTCCGCCACGCCTGAAAGTACTGCCCCTCGTCGCTGATTGGTCCTGTCACTTTCTAACCGGGCCCAAACAGTTCAGACAGGAGCTTTGCAAGATGGATTTGCCAGTGAGAAAGAAGGAAACGGGCTTACCCATCTGCTTTGCAAGGTTAGAAAAGGCCACCATGATGGGGTGGAGGGATTTGCATGTCCCTGTAACCCTAGGAGCTACAGAGCATTCTGAAAGTATTCTTTATGTTTTAGCTTGATGTTACAGTTCAAAAAACATCATTTTTGATCTCATTCATCTACAGTCGGTACAGTAATGTCTTATCGTGGGGCATTACAGCTCATTAGCTCTAGTGTCAGACTTCTGTGTGTTTGCAGAATTACAGGCTGGAGGAAATGGTTCATTTCCCTTATGGGATGTCCCACCCATAACTGTGATGCAATACTGACTGTATCTGAAATATTCATGTTGAAAAAAAGCAAAAGCTGATTCTCTTTTAGCCACATCATCTGATTTTAACAGCCTATTTGTTTTTGTATCTGTGCATTGAATGAATGTAATGTCATGTGCTCTAATTTCCAGGTTGGCTGAGGTTTATTATAGTCTGTGTTTTATTAGCTGCACTCATAATAACAGTGGTGACAGTGAACATATACCTGAGAACTACAGGTAAGAAATTTCACATGTATTATTTTAAAATGTAAGATTTGTTGTGCATTGATTTGCACTAAGCTGTTTTTTCTTTACAGGGAACAGAACAGAGATGGACAAAAATGCTGTGAGTCTAAAAACAATAATCAAAAGCAAATCTTTGTGTAATTTCACCTGTTAGAATGAAAACCAGTAATCTTTGTATGAAATCTAGGTAAAAGGGGAATGTTTTAATCATATTATTTCTGAATTTTAACTTGGTTGTTCTCCTTTTAACAGGTTCAAAATGACAACAATGAAGATGATAATGCAGTTATTTATGAAAATCATGATGGCCGTGAGCCTTCTGTGAGATTTCAATGAGAAACGTCAGGATCAACAATCTGATCTCCTCCCTATAGCCTCAGCATGGAGCCCTCAGGGATTTGCTAGGATGTTTGGTGTTCAGTGAGTGTACAAGTGTGGGACAGTTTTACTCTGGGAAGGCACTAAACACTGCTTCTTGATGTCCATGAGTCCATGGGTTTGTCCCGGATCAACGTAACGTAAGAGAAAAGTGAAGGCTGATGAAATTTCTTCCCAGTATATTTTCAAAACAAATGAAGGGAAAGATTGTGAAAAGTAATCCATTTTGGTTTATTTTGTCTTGTAATAAATACATTATTGAAGAGTTCAGTTGAACGGTTTATACAAGAGTTCACAAAATACAGCCCTGTGTCCTACAAATATTACCAGTTTATTAAAGTAAATATGCTTGGATAAATTAATACCAAATGATTTACTCTTGTTTTGATGAGAGTTCAGATATATAGGATGAACCATGTAGTCACTCAATGGATAATTCTGTGAAAAATCATAATTTCATAACATGAATCCTAAAGAGTCAGACTTGGGGCAGACCGTTTACTCATACTGACTTCAGTATTATTCAAAATTTTTAAGGTTATGTTTGTTTAAGTGTTTTTGTCACCTTGATTGGAGGCCTTGGTTTAAACCCATGCTGTTACATTATTTTTACAAGTGATTTTACGTTGTAAGGAAGACACAGGATTCCAGAAGCTATTCTGTTCTCCTTGTTGGTAATGTTTGATAGAAATAAAGATCCATTCAAATCAAGCTGATCGCAGCATCTGCAAAACCAACTTAAAACTCTTGTGTGGTTCATAAACGTTCATAAATGTAGTGTTTCATTCACTCTAACAAAAGCTCTCTATGACATAATCCTGTCAGTCATTATGTTTTCATGAAACTTAATAAGACACCAGTTTAATGATTTGCAAATGTTATCTTTAGGAGACAGGGTGTAGAAAAGTATAATACAGGGTATATTTAACAGTACATAGCAGACATTTAGAGGCGTTTAAGTCCAAACAGACATAATAAAACAAACCCATGAAATGGCATCAGACAAGAAAAGCTTAAACAAGTTAAAGAACAAGATGCTGACAACGTTCAGCCAAGTTAACCCTGAATACATCATCACAACAGATGGTAAGACGATGGTTACACAACCTCAGCTGGATTTGAACTGGTAAACCTTTAAAGCTATAGGAAAGAGGCTGCAGAATGATGCAAAGCAGCCTTCATGTAATCTCTGTGGGACTAATTGCAGGCTGAATGCAGAAAAGGAAATATCCCACAGATTGATGAGAAGCAGCTTTAACCCCTCAGTGACAGCACCTCAATCAAACAGCAAACATTTCTCTGACAAACTTTCCAACTTAAATACATGTCAATGTTAATCACAAAGGGGATGGAAATGAATAAAGGCATTACTGATGTTTTCCTCAGAGGAAAAAGTGCTTTAGTTTATTTCTGACAGTCAAGTATCTATTTAATTTTGGTCAGAGCTATAGCTCTCCTCTCTGTATTCTGAAACAGAGCTCGGATCAGGTTCTTCACCTCTGAACTGGAGAACTCCAACGCCAGCGGACCTTTACTGTCAGCCCACCTGTGGACAGAAATTATAGACAAATCAGCACAACAGAGAAGTTTAGCCACAAGTTCATCTTTAAGTAAAAGAAAGCTTATTTGTGAAACTATAATGCATGAAAAATTCTTGTCTATTTTGGAGGTTAATCCCTCCAACAGACTTAGCATGTTTGATCCCTCTGTTTTTACAGCAATCTTTACAAAACTATCAATTCATCATGGATATGGAGATGAAGATTTATTAGGTACTTGTTCACCGTTTTGGGCACTAAAGTAGTCCGTAACTTTTTATAAGCTTCCTGCACAGTGATGTCACCAGTGTATGCTGTTGCTCAAGACAAAAATAACTAGAATGGCCATCTGAGGCGGCAGACCCACGCCTAAGAAGCACCACCAAGGAACTCACGCTCCCATTGATTACTATGTGTTCAAAATTCGAAGTCCGACAAAAACCGAATGGGTGAGCTGGTCATCACCAAAATCTAATCGATTCTTCCATGTCACTATCCCAGTACTTCCTGAAAGTTTGGTGAAGATCCAACTTTCTGTTTTCGAGTTATCTTGTACACATACAAACAAAGAAACAAACAAAGATACGGAACCCTTTACATAACTCCCTGTCGGTTTCATCGGCGTGGGTAACCAACATTGATGGCCTATATTTCTGTGTGTAAAAGGACGTTGAACATTGCAGTTATAATAGTTTTGGATTATCTGAGAAAGCGAAAAAGGAGAACCCTCCAAACAATAAACTTCTTATGGTGCACAACAAAAAAATACTAAATAGAAAACGAGACGTCAGCACTCAAAAATGTCAATATTGCACTCAAACAGTTTTTGAAAAGCAGTTGAAACATGCCCGTTGTGCTTTGCTCCAATAAAACTGCTTAAAAGGACATTTTGAGTACTGATTGTCTCATTTTCTTGGATCAGTATCTCATATTACCTCTGAGCAAGAAAGGAAAGAGAGTGCATATGTGCTATTACACAGAAAAAATAAAGGACTAATCTTTTTATTTGATTCTCTGTCCTGATGTAGCTCAGTTTACCTGAGAAGTGTGAAAATGCTACAAGTACACATCACTATCAGCTCCCCTGTATTAAAAATGAAAAATTTTTTTTTAGGACTTGAAGCATTTTGCTTAAGGACAGAATAAAATGCATGTAGAGGGCCAGCAAGCGTGTGGTCTGACGACCTGCTTCTTTCATAATGTAATAATATGGTAACATTGTATACCACAGGAACATTTTGGGAAGGTTTCACAGTATTAAAAAGGATCCTGCCCAGTGCTAAAGTACAACATAATGTTCAGATATATTATTGTCGTCTCTTTTGTACCTGTCCACTATTTCCTGCAGGTTCGCTCTCAGTACAATGACCAGCTCTTTAAAAGTGCCCCATTTCTTCACATATAGAGGAACTTCTTCCTGGTATTTCTTGTTCTTGTTTTCCTCAGCCAAAGGGATGAAGACCAGCGGACCCTCATCAATGATGGTTTGGCACAGAGTGTGAAGATGCTCCCCGTCCTCAGAGGAAATATCCTGTGGCCATGAAAAGAGAGAGAAAATCTTAACTGATCGTCAGTGGTGCTGATACACTACAAGTACAAGGTTGATTATGGTCATCTAATCAACATAACATTATTATTATGTAATTAGTTAGTTTAAAGTCAATACAGTTGAGTATTTTATTAACTACACCTATTGTGCTACAGATGGAGTAATGCTGTGTAGTGGATATTTAAATCAAGCTATTTTAGCCACTATAGTAAAGGTTAGTTAGCACTCCACCTCTACCTTGTATTTACTGCTGTACATCCTATTAATAAACACTCTGCATCAAAATAAACTCCATATCAAAAAGACAAACCTCCAGCATCATGATTTTGGAGATAATTTCTGTGATGGCCGTGTTGAGGAGGTTCCCCATGGCTTTACAATAAATACTGACTGGTAGGACGTCCTGCCACACAGTGCCCAACTGCTTCAGCTGATGGATGACCTAAAATCAAGCAAACAGATGACTTTGTAGTGGTAAACCAGTGTTAATACAGTCATCAGTATGATGTCTGCCATGAAATGGATTTTTGCAACACCATCAACAGTAGTTTAAACACATGCGCTGAGTTGTAGTGCATGAATGAGGCATAACCAATGCCACTGTTAGCGTAGCAGGGTGATGCAGTTCAGATAGTTCAACATGTTTTGCTCTGACACTAAAAAGCAGCCAGGTAACAAGCCAAACGCCAACAAGCAGCAAAGTAAACAGGTTAACTGGTTATTTCCTCTCCAAGTTTGATGTCTGCAGTAACGGTAGGGCTAAATGATTTGGGAAAATAATCTAACTGCGTTTTTTTTTCTCCAGTATTGCAATTTGATTTGCGATTATTACTTAATTTCCTCATATTGCCTTTTTTAACCAACGAACACAAGCACTGAATCATTTGATATTATAACCAGCACAATATTAGCTAAAACTAGAGCTGAACAATTTTGAAAAATATCTAATTGTGATGATTTTGACTCATATTGCTAATTGGATAAGAATTGATGTTCTGAAGGGAGTTATGATTATTATGTCATTCTCATATTTAATAAAAAAAACATTTTTAAAAAAGTATGATTTTTGTAGACTATTCTAAAAATAATGCCTGTGGATGATTGCATGATCTGTAATGCATAACATCTCTGCTGCAAAGAAAGTTTTAAACTGCTATTTGACACAAATTTCAGGTGAAATGAATATTGCATCTTCTGCAATTTGAAAATTGCAGCAGATCATATTGCGATTTAATCTAATTTTCAATTAATTTCCCAGCCCTAAATAACAGCAACTTGAAGCATACCTGAAGACTTAAATGCACTTTAGACTGCCAAGCAACTGACCTGTTTGTAAGGTTAGAATATTCCAACGCTTCTGCTCTCACCTGTCTAATTGCTTTACTGGCTGCAATGTAGTTGTCTTCATCGTCCAGGTTGCAGAAATTGTGAGCCGTGGAGAGTCTCTCTAACAGCTCCGCTCTCTGGACGTTCATCTGTGCTAAGAAGCACTTGGCACCTTCAAGAAAACAGACAAGGGTTACACAAAATATATTACAGAAAACTAGGGATTGGGGATTTATCATTTGTATTTAGAAGGAGAAAATATGTCAGATATTGCTGCCTGAAAAAAGGTAAAACTATCAATTTAAAAATAACTAAAAATGAGCAGTAGCATACTCAAAAGGCCTTTGTTTTTGGCTAATCATTTGCAAACGTGCCTGGCCCGGCTCGGCCGCGGATAAACAGAAGAAGATGGATGGATGGATGGATGGATGGATGGATTTGCAAACATTGATGAAGGCCTCAATAGTTGAAAGTTGGCTATACAGATGATTTCCCCTTTGAAATAAAGGCTTTTTAAACATATCCTTCCTCATTTTCACATTTTTAATCTTTGAAGTCCCTGGTTTTCCTCCTTTTAGTGTGTATAACATTTTTATTGTCTTTTAAGAACACCCTATGCACTGCCAGTCATCCTTCCTTTTTCTAAAACAAACAGTAAATTTTGGTCTGTAATGCAGTCACCAAGTAAGTTTGGTGGCCAAACTATTTCCTGAACTTAAAGGTAATAAGGCAGACAGTTGAAGAAATGTTTGCCTACCAAGCTTCCTGAATCCAGGCACCATGTCAACAAAAGTTGCTACGCCCTCGCTGAGGGGGTGTGGCAGGTGAGCTCTGAAATGGTGGCCCAGGGTGAGCAGGTGGTGAGCCAGGTACATGCAGTTGTTGTGCTGGATGGCAGCCAGGTGAGGAAACTTGAGCAGATTCTCCCTAGGGGAAGACGTAAGAAACCATTTAAACCCTAGAAGTGTTGTTCGTTTGCTCTGTTATTTTGTATTTGATGGAGTCATGCTCACTTGTGGTATGTCGGTACAACATCGTAGAACAGCTGGAAGATGTTTCTCACAGTAAAGAAGAGCTGCAGTGCACTGAAAGGTGATAATACAAAAACTGTGACACACTGTTTAAATTTAAGAGAAATATTTTACTTATAATATTTTACACTATCTAGATTACAAAGGTTTACATTCAAATGTTAAGAGTCCACACAGCATTTTAAAAAACATACCATTGTGTGGAGCTCCCCACAGCTTCACACAGTGTGTTGAGGGCCAGCTCCATCAGCTGCTGAACTGACTCACTGATGCGACACGCTGGCAGACACAGGCTCCACGCTGACAGCTGCTTTGAGTTCTCCATCGTCGTCTCCTCCTTGGTGATCTGTTGTTTCACCTTCACTTCTGGACCAGGAGCAGGGAGCTTGGGAAGACGAAGCTTGTAATCGGGGGTGATCTAATGGGGAATAAAAGAGGTTTAATATATTGCTGCATATAAAAATAAATACTGATAATTTAAAGATTAGAGTGTGGAATACAAAAACACTTTGTGGCTTAGGATTTCATAGCTGGAAGCTCCAACAAATCTTCAAAGGGCAACTGCTAAGGAAAATTATCAGGTTGAGAATCCTGAACTGTATAGTCTGCTTAAAAAAAGGAATGCATTGCTCAGTTTGATTACAGGAAGGATTTAAGAATGAGTAGTATTTTCTCCTTAAGGAAACTTTTACAGCCTTAACACATTTACTACTGGACAAGTGACTTATCACCAGACTAAAAAAGAAAGTATCTGTTTGCTGTTTCATGTTTTCTAAATTAGTTTATATTATATTGGTGTATTTATTTTAAAAGGATAAATTGTGATCTTGTTTATGATACTTCACTGGAATTGTCTTCTTTTTAAATTTTGTTGTTATTTATCATTGGTTTTTGTATTTATCGTCGGCCCCTTGGATGGATGTGATCTGATGAATGTTTTATGGAAGACTGCTAAGCACATAAAGACAACCTTGTGAACACTCAGCCATAGCTCATGTACCTTAACAGTGTTGTGCATCTTAGAGGTCATGAGTTTGCGGGCTGCTACGATGACATCCTTGCACTTCTTGCTGGCAAAGTGACAGTTGACGTCTCTGGCGTATTTGAGCAGGTCTGTGGAGTCGCCCTGCAGATACTCCATCTCCTTTAGAGATGTCTCAAACTCCTCAGTTTCCTTGATCACCTGAAACACAACAAAACATTCACTCATGAAAAAATCTTGATATTATGATATACAAACTGCTTTTTGCTTTATTTTTACTTTGAAAGTTGTAAATGTAAGAGAACCAAAACTTTAAGATTTTTGAGATTACAAAGTCAAAAAGTAAAAAAATTCTAACCACTATTTCTAGTCTGGTTTCTTGCAATTTTTTAACTTAACACTGTTGTACATGCAGGATTTGTAAAACTTTAAATCTTTGAGTTTCTATTGTCAAATGCATGACTTTATAATCGTGGAAAGTGCAAGTTTTTTTGTAAATTTCAAACCTTTTAAACTCTGAAATTCTGAGTTTGTTTCCTTGTAGATGAACAACTTTGTAATCTCAAAAATTAGATTTTTTCCCCCTCAAAATGCTTACATTTTGCTCAAAAATTAACAGATTCCGTTTTCCTTTTTTAAAATCTTCAGTTGACCTTAAGACATTATGTTTCTAATCATGATTTTTTTAAAACATATGTACAGTGCCTCCCCTAGGGGTGCCTGGACCCCAGGTTTGGAACCAATGGTTGAGTTAGACTGGTAAAACTAAATTGCCTTTTGGGATGAATAAAAGTTTCTAAATCTGAATCAAAAATATTAACTGGTAAATTTTATAACTTCTCTCTCATTTTTATCATTCTTTTTTTAAATATCAGGACTAAAATAATAAAATTTACTGTCCTGCTCCTTGAAATCTACTAAGAGAATTGAAAAGTAATAATGCAGATATTGTCTCCTTATGTTACAGTGTTATCATACTACACAAACTTCTGTGATATTCTTACTGTGTTGTATTTCTCCAGCTGGCTGCTGTTGGTCGGGATGGAGTAGAGCAGACACTCATGGATGATGCACTTGGAAATTTCCTCCCAAATCAGCTCCCCTAAGATGGCTGAAAGCTTTTTATCTCCAATGGACACATCTGAAGAAGAAAAAAAACACATGTTACCTTGCAGTAATAAATAAATAGATGCATTTGATTACTATCTATCTTGCTGTTTAATTCTTTTTAAAAATAGCTGACTTTCTTTGGTGTCAGCCAAAGACTCGAGGAGTCATAACTAGGCAGTTAAATAGAGTAAAATGTTCATGTTGTATGGGCCTAGACATCCTGTACCTAGCAGGTGTGAGTGCAGCGTCTTGAGCACCAGGAGCAGTTTGCTGTAGACTTGTGAGGGAGTCGATCTCTCCTCTTGGCTCTCCTCCAAACACTGCAAGGCCAGGATGGTTCCCTCACCCTGCTGCTCTGTTACCCTCACTGACAGTGACGGGTACATCACCAGGGGTTTCAACATGTTCTTCAAGAGCACCTGACCTGAAACACAAAGACAGAAAAAAATAGTCACGAGACGTTTCTGACCTTTATCGTAATCAGATAAAGATAGACAGTTTAACTATTAAATCAGCAGATAACTGCACACTGCAAATACATTCGGTACAGAAATGCCAACCTTTGCTTGGAAACAGTGTTTCAAGTACACAGACAGGGAGGGCTCAGTGGATCAGTATAACTTTTAACTGTTAAATGTACCTCTGAATGATTGACATATGTTGGTTACAGTTCTCTAAAAACTGTGGCACAGATAATGAATTGACTCAATCTATGAAAGCGTGTGTTATTTCGTAATTTTTCCATATTTTTTTTATTTTACAACTCTAATCCTTAAAAGCCTCCCATGGACTGGTGTTGAAAATTAGTACTTTGCTATAAACACTTAAAGCAGTGCATCTGGGACCTGTGTATGATTAAATATCACAGCATCAATGTTACTGTGTGTCCGTGTCAAATAAATGCTAAATAAATAAAATAAATAAATAAATCATGAAAGTACAGCATGTGCATCATCAAACGATTTTGCTTGTTCTTACTGAAGAGCTTGATCTTGTGCTGAAGGTCTCCCTGGATGGCCAGAGCCTGCAAGACGCAGCGCAGCAGAGCAGGAGGTGTCGGCTCACCATCCTTGCTGCTGGCATAGCTCAGGTTCAGCTCCACCTTTAAGAACGACTTCACACCTGCTGGCTCTGGTGGTGAACGTCAAACAGTCTGTTAGTTAATGATCATGACAATTGATTCATAATTTTTTGAGACAAGGCATAAAATAGAAAGCATTCCTCTCGTAATGCTAGCTATTTGGTTGATGAAGTCTTACCCTTTGAGGATGGTAATCTCCAGATCACGAGGCTCTTCCATTCATCGCCCAGGTGGTAAATTAAATTTTCTCTCTGCACTATGAGCTCAGAACTCAGAGCACTAAGCAGTGGCAGCTGAGACGTCTTCCAGCCCTTCAGTGAATCCACACTGGTTTTCGCCTGCAACAAAATTTCATATCCATCTTTATTTTAATGCATATGAAAAAACAGATTGCTCTAAGCATGCATATACAAATGGGACATAAGTACTATTTGTTTTCTGAAGTATGGAAAACATATTTAAACTTTTTCAAAGCTTGTTGATAATGCTGTGTGAAAGTGTCCAGACACAACATTCACTTTCAGGAGATATGCTACAGAAGGCACACATCATTAAATAACAATGACTTTTATTTATTTATTGAAATTTATTATACCAGGAAAGACTTCTTGAGATAAAAAAAAATCTCATTTACAAAAGTGCACTGAGGGATTGTCTGTTGTACTAAAAATGACAGCCAGTCTAAACATGTGTAAAAGTGTTCAATTAATTACCTAGATCTGATTAGATTTAGAGGTGACATTTTGCAGAAGTGATACTAGTAGCCCTTACCCTTTCCAGATGGTTGGCTGCATCAACATACTTCTTGTCCAGTAAAGCTTTGTTGTATGCCTCCATTGCATTGTGGAACTGAGTAAAACAGAAGACAAAACACTCACTGAAAAAGTCAAGCATAGGTAATACAGATGCTAAAAGTGACATTTTTTGCCCTCTGTATTTCTGAGAAATGACTTATTACACAGTAGGCTTTTTGCACCTCTTTTAGGTGTCCGAGCATTGTTATTATGATCGTATTTTTCTCCAGCTGCTGCTTCAGTTTTGCATATTCAGCTACAGCCACGTGGATATTCTGCTGCACCTGTTTAGATTAAAAAAAAAATACATATATACATTTTTAAATTCTGTTATGAGAAATTAAGCAAAACTGAACACAGTCTGTTGAGCTATGTTAGGGGACAAAGTTGAAACACAGCTTTACTTGAAACATAGCCATACCTCAGTTTCAATGCAGTTTTTGAGAACTTCCATTTCCTTAGAGACCTCATCAACCTGGACCATCAACTCTTCAGATCCTTGAAGACTTGGTAAGAAGTCACTATACTTCTTGTTGATCATGTCACATACTTCTTCCTATAAAAGCACACATTGATGAAAAGTTTAAGATGGGAAGTAAAGTTGGTAAAGTGGGGAACCCTTTGATTTCAAGGGGTAGTTCATTCCAAAATTTAGATACAACCACAGAAAAAGGCACAGTCACCATGAGTTTTTAATCTTGATTTAACTAAGCCAAGCTGATTAGCATACCTACAGGGATCGTAGAAATGTATGAGATCATAAATGAGAGAGATGGGCAGCACTTTAGGTCTGTACTTGTCATACCGTGTTATCACTTTGGTTGAGAGAGACCCTAGTGGCAGAATTTACAAACTGTATGTTTAAGTATTGAAGTGTGCTTTGTTTATCCTTAAACTTTAAAATTTATTTCAAGGACTAAAGTTTTAGGTCTGAACTACATTTAAATATTGGTGTCTGAAAAATAAATTGGGAAAGAATGGAATATCAGATATCAATGTAAATCCAACACTATATACCCTCAAATTATATGGGACTCTAATGCATTTTTTCTGCCAGTCTAACACAATGCAGCAGCTCTAGTTCATTACCCCTTGTGGCTGTGCTTCACAAAGGAAGCTAGTAGGGATGCAAAATACTGGATTGTTGCCGATATTTACAGATCAATTTAGCCAATGTTGATATCGATGGAAATATTTTAATGTAGTTCAGACCCAAAACTTAAGACCTAAAAAAGCACAATTGAAGTTTGAGGGTAAACAAATGAACACTTGATTAGTAAGATAAGTGAAAGGACTGATGATGAATAAAGAAGCCAACAAGGTGTCTTGGTCCAGCTTAAAACTCCACTAATTTATTTTCTTATCCGGCTGATATTTACAAATGACGTAGGCTGATTTTAACAAAGATATTGGCTGTGAGTATCAGCAGAATAGTTCATATCTGCTGATACCGTTTAAATATATACATAACCTTTCTAATTAAATATCTGCCGATACTGATATCGTGCTAATAATATTGTGCATCCCTGGAAGGTAGTAGGCCCTAAAAGGACAAAGACAAGTGGAAAGTGGATAATGTCAGACAGTAGCATCAGGGGGACAAATACACCACAAATTGCAGTGAATACGTACATAAAACTGCGACTTATGGCTTCAGAAGAAATACATTGAACACATTCCCTAATTGCTTAGATATTAGCGTATTATAATATTCAGCAATCGTTAAATAAGTCGATATATAAATATATACCGAGGCCGATGTTTCGAGAATCGTACCATATCATGAGTGGCCCTAACATCCCAACTCTTACATCATAACCCTCAACATCTGTCAATCTATGTTTGATGTAAATACACTACTTACTCTGTCACAGAGGGTTGTATAATCAAATATTTACTATAAACTCACTCGAAGAGAAAATTAAAGCTGTTGTTGTTTTTGAAACAGGGCAATAAATTGCTTCTAATATTTATTCAGTGTATTAGCCACGTCTATATCGGTGCCCCATGTTGCTAGCTGTACCACCTAACATAGCGCACTAATGTAAAGTAGCTGGATATTCCGTATTGTTGTAAACTAGGACAAATTCCTAATTGTGCGTCATATAAGCGGCATTTTTAAATCGGCGCTTGTTTAAGGGCCGATTAAGTTTCAAAAACTTAGCCTGGTTTCAGCGCTAACGGTCAGAGCTAGTTCAAACTTTACTTAGCATACTAAGCTAATGCTATGCTAGCTGCTGGATTACCTTTGCATCCTCCACTTTTCGCGACATTTTACTGATTTTACCGGACAGATCCTCCTTCTCCAGTTTCCCAGAGCTGGTGAGTACTTCAGTCACAAACGACGCCATGCTGTTGCGTTTGTAACTTTATAATATTAAACAAAAACCACAGTGACAGGTCAGCACAATAACAACTCAGGACCCGCCAGGTGGTGTGATTGGCTCCGTGATGTCGGCGGTTGGTTCCTCCTCCCCCGCCATCTTCTTCGTTTATTATTTGCTGAAGAACTGTTAACGTATCCGACCATTACTGCCACCGTATGCTAGATGAGTGTAGTATCCCCCTGTCAGTTGTTGACTATTTTAGCGAAATGTAAAAATTTCATGGTCAGGGAATAACATGCATAATCAACGTTAGTAAATAATTCTATCAGTTATAATAAACCGACTGAATAGAGAGAATTTATTTATTTTCTGCTTGTCCAGATTTCGTTTCAGTAGGTGGCAGTAACGCTCAGGAGAGCGTTCTACAAAAAATTCAACAAAAGAAGAAGAACGACCTGCATCTCTATGGCAACGACAACTATCTATTAGCGGTGCTCTGTTCTTTAGTTGGAAATTACTAGCTAATCGTTGTAGCTTTTACTGACATCATGAGCTATTTATTTGTGGGGAAGTAATTCGTTAGTTTGGTAGTTAAGTAAATAAATTCCTTGTGTATCGAATGAGGAGAAACATTACTCATGTGCGAACTGTAGCGTTAGCTGAATGCTAACACTCACTAACATTAAAACAATACCTGATTATTATGGCAGACTGTTGGAACACTGATACAGGGGAGGCTGTGTTTCGGACCCAGGATGCTATCAAGAACTTAAGAATAAAGTAAGTAACTGGTGGTAACTATAAGCGTAACATCAACTTGATCTAAAGAGTAAAGGGATTTCCACTATTCTTCCTCAGTGGAATCTGGTTTATTGGGAGTACCTACTTCAGAACTCTTCCAGCATCAGGACACATCTTTTAAACATGAATCTCTCTGTTTTTTTTTCAATTACAGGGTTCGGATAGAGAGAGTGACCTCTGCAGCAGCTCTCTCTCAGCACCTTCAGCAGCAAGTTCTTTCACAGCCCAACAGAGGAGACATTGAGCTGGAAACCTTCACATCAACAGGCCAGACAGGTGCAATTACTCTTCTGCAGAGTGAATGACCGATTATCATTATTATTTTAAAAAGTGTTTCAGTTTTCCCTTCTATCTAACAAGTTATTTTTCTCCCTTTTGTTATGTGAGGTATGGCTATTAAAATGAGACAAATGCTGCAGTACAGTTTTATTGAACATAAACAGTTTTCATTTTTCTCCTTCAGTATACTCCCCTTCTGCACTGTGATTTTTTTTTTTTTTTGGACCAAGAGCGCAGTTACAGATACAAAAAAAACAGATAACCAACAAAGAAAGTGTGCTTCTACCTCTCCCACCTGTTTTTGCTGTCATTCTTACACTGAGTCATCACTCACTGAAAACAACCTTGTTTAGTTGAATGACTTTGTTTTCATACGTTTTTGATGAGTATGGGCGCCCAGAATGTTCATGGGCTTAGACATCCTCTCTGCCTTCACTAAATCTTTTGTGCCATTCAAACACACATGCATGTGACATGCAGTGATCCCCACAAACCTAAGTTAATGTACCAAAAGATTTGGCTAGTATTTTGTTCAATTTCACCAAATATTTCAAAGTAATGGTTTGCTCAACTTTTAAGCTAATCACTTTCTGATGCTTTAGAAAAAACACGTGCACATCATTCAGTAGCTAGCAGTGAACTAAAGATGTCACTTATTGGAAACTTACAGCAGTTGCAACCTACAATATATCACACCTAGTGTGAATGTGAACCATGGGGTTTTGTCCTCATGAGCATAGTCTCATTATTTAATAGCCATACCTCATATACCAGTGGTTCCCAACATTTTTTCCTTGAAGCCCTCCTACTTGTATCTAAGAAAAGCTGACATTGATGTACTGGATATTGTGTATAACTTCAGTACAACACGTTTGCATGCTTCAGTGATTCTACATGAGTGTTTATCTGTTATAAGGTGAGAATGAGGAGGAGCTGGTGATTGGATGGCAGGAGAAACTCTTCAGCCAGGTAGGACTTTAAATTTTTAGTATGCATCACATAGCAAATTATAATGATAGATTTGTTTCTGAAGCCCTCATCCTCACCTCCCCTTCTTTGTCTCTATATGTACACCTAGTATGAGATGGAGCTCTTTCAGAGTGAATCAGCATGTCAGACCCCCTTGGACCGTCAGTATCACTTACAAGTCAAAGCCCTGAAAAGGTCAAAGGGCAGGAGAAAGAACAGGATTTTCACATACACTGAACATGACCGCTACACCAACTGTCTTCTTCCCTTCCAGCAACTGGTAAGTTTTGTCACATATTTCAGTTCCATAAAAAATGTCTGGTAATTTACAGTTAAAGTCACACATTTACATCACATTATCACAAAACATTTTAAAATTCTACACAGTAACAGAAGAGGTTGAACGTTTCAAGGAGTGTTTAAAGTTTAGAAAAAACATTGTTTACAACCCAGTGTTCCATGAAAGCAGGCATTTTGTTGCTACGGTTACATCTAATCATTTTAGATTAGTCAACTGGAAAGCCTTTGTAGATTGAGCTCTATTTCTGTTGAAGTTGTCCAGTGTCTCTACTGAAATGTCACGAAGATAGTGAATTACTCTCAAATATTTCTACTCAGAAAACATGTCAGAAGAGTCTGAAAGTAAAACCTTACATTTCTTAGTGCAACTACAACAATTGTTTGTGTTTGTAATTAGCTTGTTTTTGATTTTGTCCTTTTTGACCCCTTCAGAAACAAGCCACAGACCTATTGATCATGACCAAATCCAGCCCCACATTCCTGGCCGAGAGGATGGCTAGTGTGAGACATCGGCGGCAGGAAAGACGCACCATGTAGGTGGAGAACCAGCACACTTATTTAAATGGACTGGCCGCTTAGAAGTAAAGACTGTAATCACAGATTTAAGATTTCACTTAGCCTCCCTCTATAATATGTAAAGTACTTGAGTCTAATTGTGGAAACTCAATATAGATAGAATTACACTTCTTTCCCTTGATCTGTATTAATTGTATTTATCCTGTTATCCTGTTTTGTTTTTAGATTTTAAACTGTAACGTGTTAGAAACAATGCTCTGTTGAACTTTGCAGGGATTCAAGTATCCCTAAATCAAAGATCATCACCTGGGAGCCTTCAGAGGAGTTTGTGAGAGACAGTCATGTGGTGAATAATAGCATGCAGACTATGCACATCATGGCAGACCTCGGCCCTCCTGGAAGGTAAGATTTCCATAGGTAAACATGGTTTTTCTCATGTTGGCGGCCCTTCTCTGTATTTGCCCTGCTTAGTTTTACTTCACAGAGGAGAGCTTTGTCTTTCATGTATTTGTTTACAGTGATAGAAATTCTGACATGGAGGCAATTTTGCACCTGAGAAATTTGGCCACAAGTAGAATGCATTGATTAGCTGACCTGCGTACTTTTTAAAAAAGATTTTTTTGGGCTTTTATGTCTTTATTCTGATAGGACAGTCGATAGAATCAGAAATTCAGAAGTCAGGAAAGACATGCAGCAAAGGAGCCATAGGCCAGATTTGAACCCGGACCACCCAGGCAGAGGATATCAGCCTTTGTAAATAGGGTGTGGACATGACCACTAACCTACTGGTGACTTGTGTACATCTGTTTTGATTTTATCGCTTTGTTTGTGTTCTCAGGCTTGGCCAGCAGGAGGGTGAATGTTTGCTGATGACCATCAAAACAGACGGCAGTGGGACAGTCATAGTAAAACCTGACTTCAACAAAGGCAAAGAGCCCTACAGGCAAGTTCCTTTTAGCCACATCACCAATTAAAGGTCCACCACTTTAGCCCATACATCTCGGCTGATGGTGAGTGGCTTGTGAAGAAGCATTTAAAACAAAGGAAACTGCTTTGTTTAAGGACAAAAGGGTGCATGTGATTTGGGACAAATCAATAATAAAATCAGTGTGCTGTGCAGGATTGTAACAGAGGGGGAGAGGAGAGAAGTTTGGCGTCTCACTCTGGAGAACGTGTCTCCAGCTATGAAACCAGAGGAAAAAGAGAAGGAGCAAATCATGTACAAAGACGTGAGTTCATCTCCTTCACTTTTTTCTCCCAACCAGAGCAGAGATGAACAAAAAAGACCTTTAATGTCCATTTTTATAATGCTGTTTATGGAATCACAACATCACTTGGCCTATATCATCCCTTTTCTCTTTCTCTAGCTGTATGCACATCACAGAGACTACGCCAACAGCCTTGTAGGACAAGACTTTGAAATGGTGAGTCTTTATCAAAGAATCTCCAGTACAGAGTTTTTGGAAAAACATGCTAGGAGTAATTTTCAAGTAGTTTACTTTGTCTGACCAATGGTTTAAAACAGTGGTTCTCAACTGGTTTAGCCTCAGGGTCCATCTCAATGTCTTTACTGAAAAATCAGCTCCCAAGTTTCTTTTTTTTCAATTACAACCATTTAAAAAAATGAAAATGGGGCAGTGTTGGCTTGAGATAGTACGAAAGATGTAACAAAGCAGAAAGATGGAGAAATGTCCTTCAAAAAAAACCCAAAAAGCCACTAAAATGACTTTTTGCCACATACTATTTTCGAGTAGGCACACAACCTGTCCGACTGAAAACCCACTAGTGGCTTCCGACACATCACTTGTGAACTAAGGGTCTAAGACAAAATTATCTAGTTTAGAATCGCATGATATGACAACATAGAAGTATCAAGTCGCCCAAGTTTGGCAACATGTTTCACATTGTTCTGCGTGATCTTGCTTTTACTAATGAGTGCTCTTGCACTTTATGCTTTCTGTTTAGCCTCCTGCTGGTATCCTGCGCTATGTGATGCATGGAGAGATTGGTGAGTAAGAAAGCTGTGATCATTGTGACTACATAGCGTCATGTGCATAAACTTTAGGCATGTAGGGTGCTATGGGGACCTGGAGCTGGGGGGGTGTAGTGGCATAGTCAAGCTCAACACATGCTGACACGTGTGTCGCCGGGCAGCCAAGGTTCAGCTTGACAGTATCTCTTTTGTCACACCTGTTAATACACCTGGAGACTGTCAGCGGTTTCAGGCCCCTGGGACACCCACAGTACAACCAGGAGCTCATGACAACCCTATTACCCAGGCAGGACCTTAGGCTGTGCTTGCTTTACACATCCACCCCTTACTCCACCATGAAGGTGTGGTCTTTGTTATTTTTTAACAGATTATTTTCCCATGTCCCTTGTAATATGCAGACATCCAGAGCACTACCTGGGTTGTGTCAGTCCTCCTTTTCACCTGTTGGTACCCTCAGGAAGCTTCTACACCTTAATTCAGCCTCTTTAGGCCCAAACATGCCTGAAAGTTCTGCACTGTACTGTATATTTATGAAATGTCTTTAATATGTTTGCTTTTTTGCTCACTCACTTTTTTCCAGTCTCAGCCAAAGGGTTTGAATATGATAACTTATACATCCACTTTTTCACGGAACTGCCCAACAGTAAGTCACATACATTTTATGATATTAATATCATTGTTAAATTTAGGTCAAATAAATGTGATACATCTACAACTTTTGTTATTTTCTGTGGTTTAGATTGGTCCAGTTTGCCTTTTCAGTCTCACTCTGGGGTTACCCAAACGTGCCGCACTAAAACATTAGGAAAGGTGTGTATACAGTATGGAAAGTCTGAAGAGCTACAGAGCACCTTTACTGAGATTGATGTAAACCCCAATAATGTCTCTTTTTCTGCCAATAGGAAGATGTTGCTTTCTTCAGTTTCCCCTTCAGCTTTGAAGCATCTTACATGTGTGAAAAAGAGAGTGAGGGTCAGTGTTGTCCATGATTTTTAAAACTATTACACATTAACATCAGCAATTTTATGCAATTACACTAATCTGTTAAAGGAATTCAGCTGAATTTTTGTTGTCTTTTTGTTTCAGAGGCAATATTGCAGTGGCCAGTTCTCTACTTTAAAGTTCTCTCTCTGGACTTCTGGCAACGCTATCGCACTGAAGGTTATGGATATCTGCTTTTTCCTGCTATACCTGGTGATTTTCAGTTTTACAATATGTAGAATTTTTACGCTAAAAGGTCAATATTGATTTAAAAAAATACTACTCCTATGTTATATATATTTCTGGCAAACTTTAACATTACCTCAAACATTTCCAACATTTTTGAAGCAAAGAAATACTTAATTTTCATAATTGTAATGGGACGTGTCTTGTTATGGCAGTTGTCATGACAGAACCACTGTAACAGATGGGACTTGTTTATTGTTGGGCCAGAAATGTTGGGTCTTACAGACTGCATAAAAGTTTTTCCTTTTTTGAAGATAAATATACTTCTACAAATTGTAATTGCAGTGGCACTATTGTAAACTTTAAGGCATGTCCTCAGGCATTTTTGTCAACCTTTCAAGTACTACTTAATACAAATATAATGATACACTTTTGTGCCATTATGTAATTGCATAGCCTGGCATCACAATTGCAGTTAGTTTTATCATGAAGCACTAGTCTGAATAATATCATTACTTGGTGATTTTGTTATAAAACATGAACTGGTTCATCAGTTCTCAAAGTGCTTGATGCTAATGTGCTATTGTTCAAATAATGCAAAGGTCAATTTTGTAATTCTTTGTCTTTTTGACCATACTCATCTTTTGTTGGTTTATTTAATCTTTTGTGTGTCAGGGAAACATACAATAACATGCCATACATGGAGACCTCTCCAGACAGGAACAGTCTCTGCACTACGCCGATTCTTCATTGGAGGTTCTCCAGAGCTTGAAGACCAGAGCTACATCAGGATACCAGGGACCTTCAAGGTAGGCTCGAACCACTGTCAAAGCTTTCTGGATATTTATGGTAAAGTAAAATTTAATTTGGCTTTGTTACTTAAAGATAAAAAAAAAAAAATCTGCAATTCCATTTAAAGTACACTGTTGAAATGCACAGCATGGCACTTATGATAGGATCACTACCAAGCTGTTCAGACTACACCATGCCATGTAGAAGGCCTTTGAAAAACGGCTTCATGTCCTTTCATTTTGTGTTGTTTAGGTAAAACTCGCTGTCCTATTTACTATTGTGAGCCATTTATATTCAACCGTAGTTTGTGCAAAAATAAATATTTTGGATACTGGATTTTTGATGTCCATGTTTGTCTTACTTCCATATGTGGCTGCAGGGCGAAAGGCTGAGTCGCTTTGGCTTCACAACAGAAACCACAGGGAGTGTCACCTTTACCCTGCACTGCATCCAGCAAGCCAGGTAAGTACTAGATAAATTTAAGGATTCCTTAAGAGGCTTGATCTTGGTCTTCATTGTGTAAGATCAATTATAAGCTTGTAATTTCATCATAATAGTAAATATCACACTGGTCCTAGGCAACACAGTGAATTTTAAAGAGAACCAAGTCAGCAATTAACTGTACACTGTTATCATTTTTATCCATAGCAGAAGACCTGAATAGCCATCCCTATCCAAACAAAAGCTGCTTTTTTCTTTCTTTTTTAAAAATAAATAGCTGATGTAACAAAGTGAATAAAACCACCTGTCTGTGTTTATCCCCACTGTATTTTTTAATAATCAAAGAATCCTCTGGAGTGTGTTACACTTCAGCCTCAGCAGAATGTGCTGTAAAGTGTTGGGCCAATGTTTAACCAAACCAAATTGAAAATCTTAAGTTAGGTTTGAAATATTTCTATAAACTTAAGTATTTTGTGTCTTACTCATGTGTAAATGTTTCATTAACTTTGATCAATCATCAAACTAAAACATGTTTAAATTTCTGTTCAGCAGTCGTTAATGTGTCCATGTTGTGTATGTTTCAGGTCCTTTATTGATGCCAATATGTTAAAGAAGAGAAGGCAGAGAGTTTTTGATCAGCTGGGAGGATTCAGTCAGCAGGGAGCTGTTTGCTCCATTCTAGGTAAATTTATTTAATTGAAATTGAATCTAAATACATCACATACTAATGTGCAATATATGTATTTGAATGCATCCTCAATTTGTTATTGTGAATTCTGGAATGTCATGCACTTTAAGGGGAAACAGGTCTGAATTTCATTGCTTTATGATGACTGTAAAGGTTTTCTGTTCAATTTCTATAAAGAATGTTCTAAAGGTCAGGATGAGGAGGTTTAAAGTTTGTCTGGTGTTGTGTTTGAGATCAGTTCTTCAGGACAGAAGTTTTTAAAGCTCGTGAATACAGAATATTTTAAAAAGTCAGTCGCTATAAAGTAAAACATGTTTTATATAAATTAGGACTGTCCGCATTAGTGCATTAATCATGATTTAATTAAGGTCCATAATTATTGCATTTCTATTTAAAAATGCATTAACTGTTTGATTTATTGTCCCCTTAAGCAAACTTTGGTTAAGTCACTGCAACATCCTCCTGTAGCCACAGTGATATATGTCACCCACTGGCTGTGAATGTCTTACACTTTAAAAAACTCACAGAGAGCTCAGTGGAAAAGTCAGAAGTCATCTTGTGTATCAAACATTTGCCTTTCTTACTCTTCCCTTATTTTTCTACTGCATGGTTAAGCTCAAGTCATAATCCTCAATCCAGGCAAAGGACCTAATTATCTTTCAAAATAAAAGCACCTATGTATCCAAAGATGAGGTCAGCTACCCTTAGATTAAGCCGGTACAAAAATTCTAAATGAAACAAAAACAGTTTAAAATCCAAAGTGATAAAATCGTACACTTGCCTTGCATTATTTACAGTGGACCCTCAATATAAATGAACAATGATGGACAGTATCCTTTTTGATTTGGATTAAATTTGCAAGGAATTGCATAAATGTTTTTAAAAAGCCAATAGAATAAAAGGTTTGACTATATTTATTTTCTCTCTGTCAGAGGCCTTCCAAAGGGCCAGGAGAAAGATGCAGGAAGCCCGAGAAAGTCTTCCCAGAGACATCATTAACGCCACCTCCCAACTACAGATTGAATCATCTACAGCAACGTGAAAGTCATCGACCAACATGAAAAAGCAAAAACACCACAACATGTTATTTTAAGATTCAAAAGAGAAATGGCAAAACTGGAGGTTATGAGTTCCCCTTTTACTTTTTATCAAAATAATGCAGATGTCATGTTTGGCTGATTGTAACTGTGATGAGTCAGAGAGAAGAGTCTTTATTAATGTATAAAGACAGATACCACAGCTAGAGCTTCATCTAAATATGAATTTATAAATGTATGAAAAGCGGTTTCTAAGGTTGGTATTGCCACAAACTGTATTGGATAATATGTCACAGATTGTTTAAGATCATATTTCTATACTTAATGTTCAGACAGTAAGGTATGCAAATGTTTAAAATAGGACATGTAAGGGTTTGATCCTCTGTCTTCTATTGTTACTTTGAACATACTAGCCAATTTTGCTGCTGTAAAAATATTTTTTTTAATATTAGAATGTTGTTTTTTCTGCTTGATTTATTTCCATTCACAACATGATACTTGGCTTGTATGTTTTGATTATACATTATTGAAACGTTTCTACTTTTTTAAATGGATTTTATGAATTTAACATGCAAAAGTTTCTGTAATAAACAAAAACCCTGATTGACTTTAACTTAAGTTTTTTGTAGTTTCTGAATATGTGTAAACAGGCCTAGATTTTCTTCCACAGTTGGTAGATAGTTCATAGCTATATATAGTGGTCATATCCAGGCAAAGAGGACTAAATAGGCACTTGATATTTCTAGTTTTCACTGACATTCAGGAAATCATTCTGACATCCTAGGCAAGACTTTCCTCTCGTGTTGCATTTAAAACTTCAGGAAATTGTACCACTATTCAGGCAGTCACGCCTGACATTCTTTGTATTTGAAAAGGAATCACATTTGCAATTTGAACCGTTGATGTGTAGTCATTTTATTTACCAATGAACCTTTATGACATTAAATGAAATTAATACGTCCACATCACCCTCATGCAGTTTATTACGGGTGGTGTCTTTGCCCCGTGACCTTGCTGTGCCCTGTCGTTTTGGTAGATGAATTGTCCTAATACAGCTTTCCGCAGATCTCAGCTAAATAAGGACAAACTAAAGCCTAAAGAATAAAAAAAAAGCTGCACATACATGTTTATTGCATTAAATTCAACGTCCTTTGAATGCAAATTTTCTAATCTCAAGAGGGAAGTTTTCCAGTTTCCTGCTGCAATGAACGCACCATTTCGATCCAGATTCTCCATCTTTCTCCAACCAGGCGAGGGACCAACCTGCGTCTAGCTCCCACTGTAGATATTTTCCCGCTGACACACACTCCAAAAGGTATCTGAGATATTTTACTTTCCAGAAACGTGAATTGCATTATTGTAATGTTTTAGATTTCGTATAGATCGGTCCGTTTGCCAGCTCATCATATACCGAACATAACATACATCCTGTCGGCAGCGATGGAAACTGGGCCGCTGAGCTCTCATCTGTTTTGATGCCAGATTTAATGCTTTAGGATTGTAACTCACTACTCCAACTGGTAACGGTTAATTATGCTGGGAACCTCTTTGGTAGTTGGAATCGTAAGAGTGTTTTTGCGTCACTAGCTAGTTTACGTCTCCTCTTTAGGAGTGACATTAGCATTAGCGGCATTCATTTAACTGGTGCATTATACGTTAGCATCGAGCGGCTAACAATGTTAGCAAAGTGAAACTGCTGTGCTGCTTACTATTGCTTATTAAAGGTCAACTGTTATCACGGCCAGCCCAACAGAAGACAAGTAATCACCCTCTCAGTCTAAAATTAGCCATTACTTTGGGAGGTACGCTATGAGCATTCAACGACATAATGGTAACAGCCATGCTAGCTTAACGTTAATATTACTCCAGTCTTATGTACTATGAGTTACTTGACGTTAAATTAACATTGGTTCATCAACGGCTAGCTTTTAACTAAGACCTGCTGTTATATGTAGTTAACCCTAGTTTCATATGTGACATTTCTTAGTGGAATCCCTCAAATGACGCAAAATACCACAGATTTAAACAACTAGAAAACTCACTGGACTTTATAGTGGTGTCACGATACCAGAAATTTGGAGAAATCTAGTATTGATACTTGTTTCAATACCGTGTCAAAAGGAATAGAAGTCTGAGGCCCAATATATCAAAACTTTTTACGTATTAAAAGCTTCAAGCAAGCTAAACACTGTCGAAATAACACAAATACAGTGGCCTTTTCATATGAACATTTCTGATATAGTTCAATTAAAGCAATGTGTAGGAATGTGTTTACAATTTGCAGTGGATTTATCCCTCTCAATACTTGTCTCATGAAATATGTTGTAATTTTAAATCTTAGATACTATAGATTACTGAAATGATAAAGATATGTTGTTTAAAAGTATATTGTATATAAAGTAATGAAGTATTGAAAACTTTGACAATGCTTTTTGGTTTCAAAATGAAGTATCAGTTTTTCTTTACTTTAAAGAACAGCTGCAATTGACCTTGTAGAGAACAAAATGAGTAAATACACACAAGATCATGTTGGGAACAACTACATGACCAACATTTATGAGAGAACCTGAACATGTCACCCATAGGTGATCAGTGAATATGCTTTTTATAAACCATGGACATGTATCTGCTTATTCAAGGTTTTGTGGAATTGATGTTGGATTATTAAGCAAGAGATATACTATACATGCAGCTGGACTCCTTTGTGACATCTTTTTAATGTATTTTGGTTGCTATTTGCGAGACTGTGTCTAATGCTGATATGGGAACAGCAGCTGGGCTTTTATGGGCACCTGGTGACTTTCCCAGGCCTGATCCAGCTCACTGAACACTTGGTGCCCAGGACTGGGCTGGTCCAGATGTCGGGGGCAATCGTTGAGGGGTCAGCTGGGAGGATATCTGTGGAGATGGGACATGGGCGTGGCACAGGCACAGAGGTTGGCCATCAGGCCAGAGCAGTACCTGACCAAGGTTGATGTGGCAAAGTGCCAAACTGGCATATGCTCCCATACCTGACCTGAACTGATATACTTGCTTCTAACTATGTGGGTGCATCATGGCTGCTATGTTCCCTGCATCAGTTCGATGTGTTGGCTGTGCATGTCCTCAAAAATGAACACAACACAGATGTGTGTGCTTATAAGATGCAGGTATGCTTACAAGAGCGCTCATGACACAGCTGGACACATACTGTAGGCAAACGAAAGGTGACACTGGTGCTGCATGATTACTCTAGTTGTAATGGCACTTGCAGGCTGTCAGGCTGTGCAATTAGAAAATCACATTAAAGGACTCAATTAATTTTGTATTTATTAGTACTTGAAAAGTTTAAAAAGGAACCTTTGCATCTGCCCTTTGTAGAGTTACCCCTTATTTATAAAAAGGGAAAAACTTTTGGACAGTAATAGTTATTTTGAAAGCAGTACTGTAAATACTTAAGGTGCTGTATTTTTTATGCCACTTAATATTTATGTTTTGAGTTAAAAAAAATACACTCTACAAAACTATCACTATTTTCTGCTTTTGTTTTTGATAACCAGGCAGGTAGCCTCATGATACCATTTATGTATGTTATCACAGCTGCAGTCACACATTATTACCAAATCATGCAGCAGCAGCACTAGGTGACACAACAAGATCATCTCTGGCCTTACCCCCATTCAGGCACAAAAATGTCATTGTGGTGTGGACTGGATATTTGGAGATGAAGCTGGGCTTTTCAGTTTATTCTGATGTTTGATGAGGTTGAGATCACAACTTGTGCAAGTTCAGTCTCCAACAGTTTTTTTTAATGAATATTGGTTTTTCCAGCAAAGTGTCTTATTTAAAAGCTTTTAAAGTTTTTAGGGGTGTTGGTCTTTATCAGATCTGACTACTTGGAAGAGGCAGGAAACATGGGGAGAGAGAGTTGGGGGTGTTATGCACCAAACTGTCAGAACCCAGAGCTGAACTTGCGACTACTGCAATGAGAATTTCAGCCTACGTGAACGGGGATGCCTTTTCTCCTGACTCACTGTGTATATAATCAGTGTATAATTTTCATATTGACAGTTTGAATGAAACCAAATCCCCCGTAAAATATCAATTTTATGCTGCTTTTTCATGCTAATGCTCATCAGTCTGGGGACACTGTGCCTTTTACCACTCCCACTATTAACTCATGTGAACCATGTCATCATACTGCAGATAAACATCGCTGACACTGCTTACTAAGGCAGTTTGGAACTTGTCAGAGTGTTGCAACCACAGTTTGAAATAATTTGTAATGCACACATTGGCTGGGTTCTGCAAGCTATTGTTTCCTACCAAATAACAGACAGAGTAGTTGTTACTCCCAGTCCAACAGATTGTATGTGGGGACAGAGGTCATTTTTTCAAAACACCCTGTGGCATTTCCACATTTAAAAATCACAGAGCTTTTCGGTTTTAACCTAGTCTACCATGATGTTTGTCAGTGAGTGTTGACTACTCTACGTTTTCAGTTTAATCTGCTAATGAAATAGTATGTCCATGTTCTTTTGTCTAGGAATGCACAATATTATAGGGATGATATTAGTATCGGCAGTTAAGTAATTACTGCATGGGCGGATATTCAGATTTCTGCTGATACTTAGAAAAATCTTTTGTCTGTAAGTATTGGCCTGTATTTGCTGTAAATATCGTCAGTATGTGTGAATAAGTCTGGAGTTTGGCCAGACCAACAGACCTGTCTGCTGAAGTCGCTCTCTATGTTCATCCTCACTCCTTAAATTTTGAAGATTTTTAAAAACTGTAGGGGCCACGTTTTAGTTTTTATTGCATAGTTTAATTTTACAGAATGAATGTAAATTTTGTTTGCACCCTCCTCAGATGGTGAAGGTGTTTGCCTGTTACTATATGTGGCTGATGCACAGTGAGGAAGACTGGTCATGGTGCAAAATGTCAATGTCCACAGGCCTTAGATGGCTGCAGTGCTTTATTACATTAAGAAACCTGAACAAATGGATATTTGCTTTTCATTAATTTAACTTTCTTATTTTTGCAATGAACAACAAACAACTTGGAAGCTGCTCTCTCTGGATTTATGTTTTTGGAAGTCTGTGTGCGATGAAGCTGTTCCCGTACTACCTGTAGTGAAAAAGAATTGAAATTAAGAGTGGGGAGAGGTTACAGGACAAACCTGATACTTTTTAAGTTTTTGCCACTGCAAGGACTGAAGTTAGTTTCTTCCTAAATCCTTAAGCTTCAAGACTAATTTCAAGGACTGACCGTTCATGTCTGAAATACATATTTAGATATTTAGATACCTTTTAGCTAGCTAATGATGTTAGTGACATTAAATGTGAAGTGCAGGAAATAACAATTCTATACATGGTTTAGTCATCAGTTATTTTCACTCACCAGATCAAGCAGTGTAGGATGGGCAACAAAAGTGCACTGAATTAAGAATTCTCAATGTAGGAGAAATATGAACCAGATAATGGTTAAAGAGCAGCATTGCTGCAGATTTTACTCATGTCATAATGCTTTGTTTCTCCTGTGTACAGGCGTAAAGGACCACAATCATGACGGACTCCAAATATTTTACAACAAACAAAAAAGGTGAGCAGGAAGGAACAGGGTCAGCTGACAGTTATTTTCTGTACCTCTGCATAAATCCTTAAAAATTCTGCTTCAACAAATTCAAGTGGCTTCAAGTTTTGCCAGATTATCATCTTTCACTGTTTTCATTTGTGCCGCTGTCAACACTCTGTTCAATCTATTCTGCAGGGGAGATCTTTGAACTGAAGGCAGAGCTGAACAATGAGAAGAAGGAGAAGAGGAAAGAGGCAGTGAAGAAGGTCATTGCTGCAATGACAGTTGGCAAAGATGTCAGGTAATACCTGCAGACTCAGGCTCTTGACATTAACCAGGCAGTTAAAGTAGTAGTAGTATCTTAAACCAACAGAGGTGTGCCCATATCATGTTTCTACATGCAGTTCCTCACTCCCTCACTGTCAGCATACTCATACCACTTGCTTTAGGCAAATACGGAAAAATAAGGGTTTTTAACATTAAGTTGTTGGGGGACGACAAGCTTTTGTGTCTGCAAGCAACGACCATGTGCCAAAACGTCAGGGGTCCTTAAAAACTTAAAGTAAACACAGAGAGGGAGGGGAATAGGAATGTGAGGAATGCAGGAACAGCGATTTTGGAGTTTCAAGCTCTTCTGACCTTTAACATCTGGCCAATAGCTTCATAAATCAGGTATCAAATTGGAAAAAAATGTTCTTATCAGGAGGTTATTCAGACTGAACAACACCTCTGATTAGAAATCATGATCTCCTATAGGCTGACATTTTTGATGAGTTGTGCCATGAAGATTAAAGAAAGCTCTGTTAGATTTTGTACTCTAGAGTCTGACTGAGACCTCGCTCTGTGCTGCCAGTTCTTTGTTCCCAGATGTGGTGAACTGCATGCAGACGGACAACTTGGAGCTGAAGAAGTTGGTCTACCTCTATTTGATGAACTACGCCAAGAGCCAGCCGGACATGGCCATCATGGCTGTCAACAGCTTTGTCAAGGCAAGGACCCGAATGAAAGTTATTTGTTTTTCAACTTGAAAGAAAAAATACATCTATATGAAAATGGGATGAATCCAAGTCTTTGCACAGGAAAATGGCAAGATTTACTTTTGTTTTATATTATATTTTATTGCAATAGAATATTTGCTGAAGGAGGGTTTTTTTTTTTCAGTTTACCCACAAAGCAAAAGTGTGGTAAATACAATAAGGGCAACAATTGTGGATCATTAATCAGCTAAAAAATATGTTTAATTCAGTCTTAGATATTAAAATTTATCAATTTTAAAATCTTGGTTGAGGTGGGACGTATCCTGATGAATTTGTAACACTCCCATTTTGTCTTTCCCTGCAGGACTGTGAGGATCCCAACCCTCTGATCCGAGCTTTAGCTGTCCGTACCATGGGCTGCATCCGAGTGGACAAAATCACTGAGTACCTGTGTGAGCCGCTGAGAAAGTGTTTGAAGGATGAGGATCCATATGTGAGGAAGACGGCAGCTGTCTGTGTGGCTAAACTTCACGACATCAACGCCCAGATGGTGGAGGATCAGGGTTTCCTTGACTCTCTGAGAGATCTTATTGCTGACTCAAATCCCATGGTAGGTTTCAGTTCTCCTTTAGTGTTTCATACATGCCAAATAATCATGGAGAAAGAGTTTAAAATTCAACATAACCCAGTGAAAAAGATCAAGCATGAACATATGTACTTATATCTGAATCTGGCATAAGGTATCACAAAATAATCGACAATCAACTGAGTGAAGTAGTTATTGGAAATATGACAATGGATTAATCAAATAATATACTGTATAATCATCTACTGGATTTCCTAACCCTAAACTATTCAATATACACTGGCCTCTAAGAATCAAACAAACAACCCTCTCAGTATACTTAAGGGCAGTGGTTTTCAACTGGTCTGACTTCAGGACCCACCAACACCTTATGTGAAATCATGACCCAAATTTTCCAAAATTTTCAACCACTGACATTAATTCAAATTCAAATGTTGCAGTGTGGACCCTAGATTGAACAAAACATATAACTGAAAAAGATGATCAACAAAACATCGGGAGGACGTGCATACAAACATATCATTTCACTAATTTTTTTACCATGATAATGTAGATTTTGGTTATTTTTATAAAGATCTTAAAAAATGAATACATCGTGGAAAAAACAGCTTTCTTGAAGATATTTCTAAGATAACTGTATGAATAAGTGAAAATCTCAGTAAAACAACTGGATTTTTTTTTATCCTTGTCCAGTAAAACAGGGTGAATTAGAATAAATGGAGCTTATGTACATCCAAGATACGTTTTCTTGGTACTACTTGTGACCCACTGAAAGCAGCTTTGGGACCCACTTTTGGACCCCAAACCACTAGTTGAGAATAACTTCTTTAGGCAACTGTAAAACTTTGAACGTCGGAACTGAATTTATCCTGATACATTCTGGTTAATAAATAAGTTGTTTTTCAATACAACAAAGAGTTTCCTCCCAGGGTCTCACTAAAGAACTCCTCTGTCCTTCAGGTTGTTGCCAATGCCGTTGCTGCCCTGTCTGAGATCAGCGAGTCTCACCCAAACAGCAACCTGCTGGATCTTAATCCTCAGAACATCAACAAACTGCTGACGGCTCTGAACGAGTGCACGGAGTGGGGACAGATCTTCATCCTGGACTGTTTGTCTAACTACAACCCCAAAGACGAGCGTGAGGCCCAAAGGTGCTTATCCCTCTGTGTGAAGTTTGGGCTGTTGGCTTGTTTGATTGACCTGCATAAATGCTTGATTTTAAGAGAGAGAATCACTTATCTCTGCTATCGCTGACACTTTAAAGACATCCTGTGCAGACTGCTAAATTTTGGTAAGTGGGAATGATATCAGTGTTGCTGGGAAGCTGTGAGTGTTTGAGGACTAATATCTTAAAACCAGAAAAAATACTGGCAGAACTGTGTGCATAGTTTAGCTCTATTCAAGGGAAAATAAGAAATAAGTATTTTTTTGTCTTCCACCAAGTTTAGTGATTTTATGACTTAATCATATAGCACAGGTTAAAAGAAGAGCAGTAAAAAAATCCTTGTCAGGATGAGATTCATATTTGATTCAGAATAATGTAAAATGTGACCCCCATTTACTCAAACCTTTGTTTCCTCTCCTTTGAAAGCATCTGTGAGCGTGTCACTCCTCGGCTGTCTCACGCCAACTCAGCTGTGGTGCTGTCAGCTGTCAAGGTGTTGATGAAGTTCTTAGAGCTGCTGCCAAAGGACTCTGACTACTACAACACTTTACTGAAGAAATTATCCCCACCTCTGGTCACCTTACTCTCCGGAGAGCCTGAGGTCCAGTATGTGGCTCTGAGGAACATCAACCTCATTGTCCAGAAAAGGTGTGTGGTCAAGTTCAACTAAATGATAATATAATAAACTTAATATATATAGAGAGAGATTAATAACTTATTTTTAGTGTGGTTCCTTTTTTATGTATCTTTTGCTAAATGAAACTTAAAATTGAGCAAAAAAGATAAAAATAAAGCATTTCATCACTTTAAACATTGTTGTATGTAAATGATATTACAATCTGGTCTGCTTTAATATGACTGAGGGTGCTTCATGTTATTTTTCCTGTCAAACTACGGGTGTTTGCAAAGACTTTCTCCTGCTTTTTGTGACTGTTTGAATGTTTTATGTGCAGGCCAGAGATTCTGAAGCAGGAAATTAAGGTTTTCTTTGTTAAGTACAACGACCCGATCTATGTGAAACTGGAGAAACTGGACATCATGATCCGCTTGGCTTCTCAAGCCAACATTGCTCAGGTACCTTAAACACAACAGGCAAACCTTGTAAGGAGGAAAACTGTGCTACTGGCAGTAATAATCATGATTTATTGTATCAAAAAATTTGTCTTTATATGTGTATTGATAGTGTTTTGAGAGAGAGTGAATGTAATTTCAGAGCTCTTAAAACAAATTGGAGGGTCACCATCAGGTCCTTAGTTTATGTGCAGCTAAACAACCAGTATTGAAATAGAAAAGAGTGTTAATTGCCCAGAAGTGATAACAAAGCATTAAACAAATCTTTATTTTGATAAAAACATATAAGCTGGAGTAAATTAGTAAAACTGAAATGAAATCTTGAAAGAAAATGCTTTTTCCTTTCACCATTAGGTGCTTGCTGAACTGAAAGAATATGCAACAGAAGTGGATGTTGACTTTGTGCGTAAGGCTGTACGAGCTATTGGACGCTGTGCCATCAAAGTGGAGGTGAGAAATGCAATCATAGCTGATTTTTACAGCGCAGTGTCTGTGTTCAGCAAAGCAGAGGAAATCTAATTAACTCCAGAACATTTTAACTCACGCTGTAGCATTTATATGACGTAGTGAACAATTGTTCACTCTCAGTCCTGAAAGATTTCACCTCCAGCTAGAGAGGGAAAACAGTTCTCATACATAGTTTATAATGTAACAGCACTTCATGAACTAGCAGTGTTGTGATTTATTATGACCTTATAATAAGTATTTCTGAATTGGATCCTCTCTTCTGTTCCTCTTCAGCAATCAGCTGAGCGCTGTGTCAGCACCCTGCTGGACCTGATCCAGACTAAGGTTAACTACGTTGTTCAGGAGGCCATTGTTGTCATCAGGGACATCTTCCGCAAGTACCCCAACAAGTATGTTGAACCAATGACATCTAATCCCTCTGTCCTGGAAACACAATTTGTTTCTATAGATAATCTAGAGCAGCTTCATTGTTTGATAGCTTGTAAATCATTCCTTGCAGTCTTACATGCAAGAGGGTTTCATTTATCATTTCAGTTTTTGCTTTGATTCATTCTGACCACTGAGATGTCCTTCAGGTATGAGAGCATCATTGCCACTCTCTGTGAGAATCTGGACTCCCTGGATGAGCCTGATGCTCGTGCTGCCATGATCTGGATCGTTGGCGAGTACGCTGAGAGAATCGACAACGCTGATGAACTGCTCGAAAGTTTCCTCGAAGGCTTCCATGATGAGAGCACTCAGGTGGGTTTATCACAAAAACTCAGTAGAAGAAGGGTTAATACTCTAAACAAACTGTGTATTTCTTTCCCTCACAGTGAGGATGAGAGATTAGACTTTTGTTGTCTCTGTAAAATAAAACAGAGGTCTAAATGTGTGCTTTGACTGACAGGTCCAGCTCACTCTGCTCACTGCCATCGTCAAACTTTTCCTGAAGAAGCCGTCAGAGACTCAGGAGTTGGTGCAGCAGGTCCTCAGCCTGGCCACTCAGGTGACTGGACTAAAGTGTTTTTGATTTACTAACTAACTACACTAAAACCTTTTAAGATTGCAAATGACTAACTTGTGACTAGAAGGTATTTTACTGTAAATACTAAGACTAAACTTAAAATAGTTGCCAAAACAACACTGCTTAGTTGGCTAGTCTGATGTTAAAATGCCCAGTTTGACCAGTTAATTATAGAGAGGCGAGAATAATCAGTCATTTAGTCGGTACCAGAATTATTGGTGATCGTCATTTCTGCGTGTAGCTAATGGCTTATATCCCTAATTGAGAGTTTACATGTTGAACTGTGCCCCTCTACAGGACTCTGACAACCCTGACCTGCGTGATAGAGGCTACATTTATTGGCGTCTGCTGTCCACTGATCCTGTGACAGCCAAGGAGGTGGTCCTGTCAGAGAAGCCCCTGATCTCAGAGGAGACAGACCTGATTGAGCCCACCCTGCTGGATGAACTCATCTGCCACATTGGCTCTCTGGCCTCTGTCTATCACAAACCTCCCAGCGCCTTCGTGGAGGGCAGCCATGGGATCCACAGGAAACACCTTCCTGTTCAGCACAGCAGGTAGGACACACAAACACCAAACATTGTGTAAGCTTTAGATTCCCCGTCATCTTTGTTAATATAAATCCGGCCACATTTGGCTTTGTTACAATATTCTTTCTTTTCTCCTTTAACAGCATTGATACTGGTGAGAGCCCAGTGAGTGGCGGGCCAGCAGCTGCCATTGATCAGCCACATGTGATCCCCAGCCAAGGTGACTTGCTGGGGGACCTCCTGAACCTGGACCTTGGCCCTCCAGTCAATGTGCCCCAGGTTTCCTCTATGCAGATGGGTGCAGTGGATCTCCTGGGAGGAGGCCTGGACAGTTTGGTGAGCATGATCAAACACCAGTGCACACACAGGTTAATTTCCCCTCACAGTGGACGCGTATGCTTAACTTGATTGAGACCTCAACCTTCGTACCAGTGGGACTGAAAAGTGTTGTGGTGTGTCTGTGCGGTGGAGGGGTCATTAATGTCCATAAATGCCATGACTTTGAAAACAAAAACAGTAGAGAATAACAGGGCAATAGTTTAGCTGGTTCTTAGTCTGCAGCTTGTTGTCACAGCAAGAAGATATTTTTTGTTACAGAGATGGTAGCAAGCAGCTAGACAAAAAACTACTGAAGAGTAAAGGAGAGTTTGGAGCGTTAAATAGCTGTATAAAGCTGATGGTGAGAGGAGTTTGATTCCCATGTTCGAGTGAGAGCCTAATAGCTGCTTCTGATCCATTGGATATAAGTCAAACATGTTGCCTCTCTGGCAGTGTCAACGACATTCACAAAGTCATACATTTATTGAAGTAGAATTCATGGTAGAGATGTTGTTGGTGTACATTACATTACACAGATGTGTCTAATGAAGTGGTGAGTGAGTGTATTTACAAATGATGAATTTATTAGCCTCTGTAGATAATAGGTAAGTGGATAAGCACTGTCATAAAAGTCACAGGTAAAACCTGGTTTTGAGATGCGCCTTTCTGATGTCCTCTAGACATGCATTTACATTTTCTCTTCTCTATCTTTCTGAACCGTGAAGCCATCATAAATCAAACTCCAACTAGAAACTGATTTGCTCAGGTCTCATCTGGCAGCATGTGGCTGCCTGAGTGAGCGTAATATGACTGAGATATTGCACAGTCTCATTAATTGTGACGTTACTAACTTGGCTAAAGTTTATAGCTAGCTAAGTTAAGCTTGGTTACTCTAACTTTACCTAACATAAACAGATAAGTGTGACCAACACAATGAGGCACATGGACCAGCAGGCTGAACTGAAACAGGAAACTGTTAATTTCACATTTTACTATGGAGTATGAAAGGAGTCAAAGCGCCCTCTACTGGATAAATGATTGAACACAGACATGTCTAAGTAAAAACAAGTCCTACAAATCCTCCCTGCACTTTATTAGTGAAAATACAAGTATTAACACCAGCGTCTATCTGCCAACTTTTGGCTGATTAGCAGTTATTTTTATATGCTATAATCGGCCGATTAAATTGGTTGGCCAATTCATCAGTCTGGCTCTAGATGGAATCCCACTCATGGTGCTCCTTGTGATTATATTTCCCAGCCAGTGGTGGGCAGTGCCTTGTCATCACATTTTAATATAGTTGATAGCAAAAAAGTACAAGGTATCATGCAGAATCCCTGCTGCTTGTGTCTTAGCCAGGACATTCTTGAAAAATACATTGATTTTTAATCCCAGCAGGGTTTTTTTCCTGGTTAAATAAAGGTTGAATAAAAGAAAGATAGAAAATAAATAAATAAAAAAACAAGTAGAATTGAGATAATACCAAAAAGTAGGAAAGCTCCCTTTTTATAACAGCTGCATACAGCAAAAAATAAATAAATAAACTGGAGGTGTACTTTAACAGAATTTCCATCCATTTACTTTTAAAAATTTTGAAGTCTCTCACTGTAGCTAAGGGTAGAGCGGGAAAAAAGCAGTCTGAGATGCATCAGAACAACACGAAAATATGATACCAGCCTCATTCTTAAATCTCATAATTGGGTTAACTGACATTGTGTCTCATTTTCCAACTGGAAGTCTGTTATCTGCACCCATCAGAGAGGTTTATTTATTAGTATGAGGATGATTTATGGTGATCAGAAGTGTCCAGGATTTTATAACAGTGTGAAAACAAAAGTGAATGTTGCACCTTTATACTGAGGATCTTCTTTGGTCATAAAGGCTTGATGGGCATGTATTGGTAAATTTCTTATGAATATCAAATAATTGCTGCACATTTTTTCCTAAATTGTTTGTCTGTATCAGCATTTGTAGTAATGGTAGTTAAATATTCCACTTGTTTTTAATCTTTGCTGTTTTCAATTTGTTTCATACAGTACTCATAAACTGCAAAGTTATTTCTCTTATGTCATTGCTGTTTTGATATATTGAAAACTTTCAGTACATGTACACATTATCGAGTAAATTTCCCTTCATACAGATGTGTAAAAACCAGTTTTCTTCAGCTGTTTGTGGTTGCTTTCCCACTTCTTCAAGCCGCTGGGATAACTGGACTTCTTGATAACCTTCTTGCAGATTTATGAGGTTTTATTGTTTAATGTCTAACTTAACATTCAAAGCTGCTATTTCCACAGAAAGTGAGGGTTCCTCTTGATGGGTTGCGGTTGCTAAGAAAGTCTCTGTCTCTGTCTTTGTTTGTGTGTTTGGTCTGTCTGTGATGTTTTGGATGCTGTCTTTGGGGGCCTCTCTTCTCTCCTGTAGCTGGGGGGAGACCTGGGCGGAGGTGTTGGGGGAAGTCCAGCAGTAAGTCCAGCCCTTCTGTTTGGTGGTCTGCCTGTCTGCATGCTGTATGCTTATTTGATTTAACCCATCACATACTCAAAAGTCTTTGTGTTTCTTAAGTTTTTAAACCTGGCTTGTTTTCACTCATACAACTTTAGATAGAAGACCTAACTTTAACTAGAATCTGAATGACTATGTGCTCATTAAAGCTTGTAGGTAAATGATTTTATACACTAAACCACAGAAATGACTCGCCTCACATTTCAGCTTCTTAACACGCTTTCTCACTAATGCTGCTTTAGTTCAGACGTGTTTTCTCTTCATCACTCAGGTGTTTCTGTCTCTTCCTTTGGCATGACTTCAAAATGTGTGTGAGAATCTGTAGATGTATAAGATTTCTGAAGTTCTCCACAATTCTGGTGAGTTATTTTGTGTGTTTTTCTGTCGTGATTGCTCAAGGTGGGACAGAACTTCATTCCTTCATCTGTACCAAGTACATTTGCTCCATCACCTACACCAGCACCTCCAGCTGTCAGCAGCGGCCTCAACGACTTGTTTGAGCTCTCTTCAGGCATGGCCATCACCACTGGAGGCTACGCTGCTGCAAAAGCAGTGAGTTCACTTAACTTTAGTCTCAACAAGTAGGATGTAATTCAGTAGATATTGTAGAGCATGTCATCAATACCAGTGACACCAGCAGGATCACGTTTCAGTATATGCAAAATATTATTCTAACATGTGTACGACTCCTAAATTCCTACATACACATGCACAATCACATGACCGAGTGCACTAATGCTGCATATACAGCATATCTATGAGTAAGGAAACAGTGTGTTTGGAAGAGGAGAAGTTTTCGGAGGAAGTGTTAGAGTTTATGCTTGAAAAGACAAAATGACAAGGCATAGCAGCCTGGCGGTTAAACTACATGTGGTTAAAAAGGGAAATGAGCAGGGTTTGGTATCACAGCTGAGGGGTAAATACAGTATACTATAAGGAATATCGCATACACTCCTTCTACAAAACAATCAGGGTTTGTGGAAGCACTCCTCTTGAACGTAGCACCTGTTTTGTGAGTGTGAGTCAGCTTCGTCTGTAGCAGCTGCACAGACATGCTTGCCATTGAGTCACCTTTGGAGTGTGACTGCTTGCACTGCAGATGGAGAGTTACGCATGAGGGAGGAACACCAGGTATACAAAATGAAGTGATCGGGTGAACTCTATAGGTTTTGAGGGGCGAGTTCAGAGCAAGTCTCAAGTAGCATGTGATCAATAGTCTAGGGCTGGTCAGAAAAAGGAGTAGGTCTGTATTTACAGATGTCTCTCTGATATGCACGATATCTTAGTTACCCACGCCTATGAAATCGGCAGGGGGTTATGTAAAGGGGTCCGTATCTTTGTTTGTTCGTTTGTTCATTTGTTTGTTTGTATGTGTACAAGATAACTCGAGAACGGAAAGTCGTATCTTCACCAAACGTTCAGGGAATATTGGGATAGTGACAGGGAAGAATCAATTACATTTTGGTGATGATCTGCGCCCACACTCAGTTTTTCTCAGACTTTGAAATTTTGAACACCATAGTGATTAATGGGAGCGTGAGTTCCTCGGTGGCGCTGTTTAGGTGTGGGTCTGCCGCCTCAGACGGCCATTCTAGTTAGAAAATGAGAATCTATCATAATCAGAGAATTGTCCTATCAACAGTCCTACTCATGAGTGTTCACTATATAAATTAAAAACATTGGTGCTCTTTTTCACAGGTGTGGCTGCCTGCTGTTAAAGCCAAGGGACTGGAAATCTCTGGCACTTTCTCTCGTCGTCAGGGCCACATGTACATGGACATGACCTTCACCAACAAGGCTCTGCAACACATGACCGACTTTGCTATTCAGTTTAACAAGAACAGGTCAGTAAAATATGTCAGTAAAGGTTACAGTAGGGTACAATACTGGAAACACTGCATATTCTTTGAGGCTGATTTAACGTTAGGCATAATTGTGTCATACCATGCCTGAGCATGATTGCTCCCCTCTCCAGTCTTCTGTTATCATCATTCTTTGCCTGAGCAGAATTGCTCAAGTTCACTGTTTGACACCAGGGGTGAAACAGTTTTTTGATGTTGCTGACTAAAATTTATTTCAGACAGATTTCGCTAAGCCTTTCCCTAAAACATCCACTGTCCTATCCTTTTTAACTCTGCTTGCTGATGGGTACCCTGCACTCGAGTGTGATGGATCATGCTTGAGTTGTGCCAAAGGCCACCTCTTCAAGTATAAATGTGTTTGCACTGATCAAATGAACCAGACTTTGGCATCAAGTGCCTGATCCAGGCCCAGATCCTCTGGTGTTAGACTGTCCTAAATAGTAGCTTCACTGTGTTGGACTTCTTTATACCTTATTGACCAAAATTATTTTAATTTTTTTTGTAGTTTTGGGGTGATTCCTACCAGTCCTTTGCCCATTCACACTCCTCTGATGCCCAGCCAGAGTATCGACATCTCTTTGCCTCTCAACACAATTGGACCAGTAATGAAGATGGATCCACTCAATAATCTGCAGGTACAGAAGCTCAAAAATATTAACAGCTGATGGCGCAAATTGGACAGAAATTTAGATTTAAAAAAACTGCTGTTGAGTTTACCCATGTAAGGTAACTTCTTCAAGCAGTTTAATAAAACCAAGCAGGTGCACAAAGAAAACGGTGTCTGAATGTCTAAAGTCAAATCCATGCTTTCCTCTGTTTTCTTAACCTAAGGTGGCTGTGAAGAACAGCATTGATGTCTTCTACTTCAGCGTACTCATCCCTCTCAATGTATTCTTTGTTGAAGATGGAAAAATGGGTATGAATTTTACTCAGATTTAAAGAACAGAATCACATCAGTATTCACACAAACCTTATCACACATGGCATAAATGGGGATTGAAATTTTTCAGAGTGCTGTTCACTATATTTTAAAAATGTTTAATTGTACAGTTCTCACTAAACAGAAGTCATGGGTTATAATATTTTCTTAAAACAGAGTAACAATTACACAATTCAGTTCACTGAGATGAGGTTTTGCAGAGAGGTGATTAAAGACAAGCCAGATTTTTTGCCTCCAAATCCTGATTGTTGTGTTTTATTTTTATTTTCAGAGCGACAGGTGTTCCTGGCAACCTGGAAAGACATTCCAAATGAGAACGAGCTGCAGTATCAAATAAAGGAGTGTCACCTAAATGCAGGTAGGTTTGGGAATTAAACTGTCCCCTGCTATTATAAGATTTTTTGTGTCCTTTTCTTTCAAAGCAGTCAAGAAAATGTCTCTTGAGCCGGGCATACACTGTATACATTTCACCATTTCATGACTCACTTGGAAGTCGTGTCGGCTTTTAGTTGGATCGAGCGTTGTTTGACGTGCTGTGTACGGGGAGATCAGATGGCCAGCTGCTCCTGACTGGCCGGATAAATTTCTGACACGTTTGATATTTTGGTCATAAGAATCCAAACACTTCACAGTGAGAGCAGAAACATGAGCAGAATAAACACCTTCGGGGAATTTTTTCCTCTCTGAACTGCTAGACAATGTCCTGCAAAGACAGCACCAGAAATGACTTTCTAATGCCCCCTGCTATAATAAATGGAGTGAACAAGTAGTAAATATTCCTACCTGCAGACCTGCTGCTGACATGTATGGGATAGAGAAAGATAGCGGGAGTGAGAGGATTTGACTAGAAACACTTTATACTCAGTGTGTGAGACGTTTTAAAAAAGAAATTCTGTAGATTTGAGCTGATATGCATCCTGTCTGCAGATGTGAGTTCATAAATCGTGCACGATGGCCATGGTTTGTAAGCGATTCAGTCACACAGTATGGGTTGACATTCTGCCACAACAGATGTAAAGTCAGCATGGATTTACACAGTGTATGCCCAGCTTTACAGAGGAGAAGCGTTAATAACTTTGTGACTATTTTCAAATCCTGTTTTTTTTTAGCTTTAATTTTTCCTTTTCACCTCTTCCATTTGAGAAACATAAAAGCCCTGATGCCTTCTGCCTAGTTTAATTCGTCAAACTAACATGAACAATAGTAAACATTGAGAGTAACATCAGTGCTCTTCTTCAGAGAGCAGTGATCAAAATAAGCTTAAAGACAAATGTAAAACACCTGATTAGTCTTTTTACCAGCCCTAGTTGCTCCTAAAATGTGAATACCCCCCCTCTAGTGGGAGCACACCTCCAAAGACCAGAAAACTTTTACTTGATTTTCTGCAGAGCTGAAAAACCCCCCAGCCTTTATGCCAGCTACAACTCTCCCAAAGCTCTGACAATTTTTCTGTTTTCTTTCTTCATCTGCATGCCTAACTTTGGATACTTCAACACTTCCTCTTTCTCTGTAAAAGGGTGACTTCTCCAACGTGTGCATATTTGTGCCGGTATTACTCTGGCAGCTGACGACACAATTTTTTTCCAGAAGTGTCCCTGTGTTGTAGGAGATGTAGGGTTCAAGACCTGCTGCTAAAACTACCACTATCAGTTCATTAGGAACCTCATAGAGAGATTTAATATTCAGTTCCCTAGTAAACCTTCTCCCAGTAGCCTCTAGTGACATAACTGTATATTTACACTAGTGTCATTAGTTACAGTGACTGCAGCCATTTGAGTGTTTTATCTTTAGTTACTAGATGATAACAAAGTGGGGTGATCTGTTAATCCTGAATCTGATCCTGCAGACACAGTATCAGGGAAGCTGCAGAATAACAACATCTACACCATCGCCAAGAGAAACGTAGAAGGCCAGGACATGCTCTACCAGTCCCTTAAGCTCACCAATGGCATCTGGATCTTGGCTGAGCTCCGCATTCAGCCTGGAAACCCCAACTACACGGTAAAGTATTCAGTGATTTAGTGCAATAGTGGCATGTCCAGGCTTGTACCTGGAAATGTACCTGTATAGAAACAGATCATAGTTTTTCTATGCAAACATTTTATGTTTTGTACCTTTTTAGTCAAACCAGCTTTTATTTATTTATTTTATTAACAGGCTTTATAAAGACAAATGTTTTGACAGGTGAGGTAGAGGAAATCATAAAAGGAATTACAGACAAACTTGCTTTTGCCTGTTCAGGGCTAAAACATTTAATGGTTTCATTGTTTATTCATGGTTTATAAAGTGTGACTAAATAGCTAATTTAATGTTACCTTACCTCTGCAGCGTTCATGTCATCATCCTAAATTGTGTTGTGGATTTATCAACTATTCAAAACAAAATATATACACAAACACTACAATAGATATGTAAGATGTACCCTCTTAAAGAGAAAACAGCAAAGCCCAATGATGATCCAGAAAATTAGTGACATTTTCAGTGCTACTAGCTCCCACTAGAGCACAAAGCTCCCCTCTGCTCTTACTGCACATCAGACTGCGGTGTTGATTGGCTAGAACTTGAGTGACATCTTAGCCAATCAATAGTGTTGTGGGCAGGAAATTAGATGAGGTAGTAGTGTGTGAGGATAGACTAGAGCAACCCATCCGTGTACTTTGCCCAAACGATGCCAGCCCCGTCCCTTTCTAGGGGAACATTCCTTTAAAACAGTCAGTGAGATAGTTTGGGTCATTGGGGATTTAAAAGCTTAAAATATGAAACCTCACAGTAAAACTGTTATTGGGATCAAAAATCTAATGCCCAGTGAGATAAAAAATACAATGGAGGCCATTTATGAGTAATTACTTGCATAGCAACAATATAAAATAAACAAATTTATAGACATACATGAGGGTGTGTTCAGGTTCCATGCCTTATGTGTGTTGGATCTTAACACTTAAATGTGGTTAATAAGTTAGTGAATGTGTGGAAAAGCTGTTAATAGGCAGAGAGACTACAGCTCCTGCTGTCACAGAGCAATTGCTAGCTAAAAGTCATTAAGAACACAGCACCGGTCTAACATTTGCCCACATCACTCCTCTAGTTTTAGCCAAAAGTAGGGCTGGGCAATTGATCGCAAGTTAGATTAAATCGCAATATGGCCTGCAGCAATTTTCAAATCCCAGAAGATGCAGTATTTCTTAAACCTGAAATTTGTGCCAAAATACCAGTTTACAACTTTTTTTGCAGCAGAGATGTTGTGCATTACATATCAGGCAATCATTCAAGTGACATTTTTTTGGAAAAGTTTGCAAAAAATCCTGCTTTCTTCATTTTTGTACATTTTTCTTATTGAATATGAGAATGATATAACAATTGCGACTCCCTTCAATACAAAAATACATATTGGATTTGCAGTACGAGTCAAGATCTGCACAAAAGGTTGTTTGTTGTAAATAACATAAGATGAGGAGCCTCAGAATACTCGCATATCACATATCACCATATTGGGGGGAAAAAGAGGCACCTCCCTTCTTTGACACTCTAGTGTTACTTGAGAGTAACAAAGCATGCCTTAAATTATGCCTTTTTGATTGTTTAATGCACAAAACACAACAAAATGGCTTCTAATCACATTGTTACCATCATTTTCTAACCTACCGCCATTCAGTGTGAGGGTTTGTTTTCCCCCATAGTGAGGCATGGTCTCATTGGAAAGCGGGAAGTGATGATGCACTGTTCTGATCTATAGAGCCAGAGGGGAAGACACATATGCAACAGAGCCATAAAAGCAGACTTGTCAAAATGCACAATATCAGCACGGATACTCAACCAGGCTGATAATCGGTCTATCCCTACTATAAAGAGTGTTCTGATGTCAGAATTAACATTGACATCAGAAGTAACACACCCAGTTACATCCTTGAGTGTGTTCATATTTTAGTTTACATCCCACATTTCAGGTAGTCCTATACAACCTAAAAGCTCTGGTAGTGCATTTAGTAAAATGCATCGTTTATAGGCAAATATATTTACAGGAACTCATGACGCTGCCAGATGAAACAGCAAGTATGTGTCCATCCTTAGGTGGAACAGTTAGACTGATTTCTTTCTGTCCCCCTCATTTGTGTTTTTTATTTCTGTCCACAGCTTTCTCTGAAGTGTCGGGCCCCTGAGGTGTCCCAGTATGTCTACCAGATGTACGACTCTGTGCTGAAGAACTGACCTGCTGTTCAACTTAGCACCTTTGCTTCATCTTGACATCAAATAGCAGTGCTTTATTGTTTTCTGCCATTTGCAGTGACCTGGCAAAACAAAGGAATCCCAACAGTGAAGCTGAATGAAAAAAGTCTGGGGCCATTTTTTGCCCGACTGACGATCTTTAGTCTTCTATCTTGTGCTTTGGTCAAACAGTACAACTGCTGTTGATGTTTCCTTTCTTTTGTCAGATGAACGCACTAACGAATCCCTTTATTAAACTACCCATTTCAATTTTACCTCCCTGTGAAAACATGTCAACCATTCCATCCTTAACTAAACGTCTTAGTGTTGTGAAGATGTGATTGAGTGGAAAACACCACAGTTTCAAAAAGCCATTGTTCTCCCTTTTTGTACTTAGTGCTGCTCTTTTCTTCTGCTTTGATTTTGATACTCTCTTTGCTTCAGCTGACCAAACTGAATAACACCAGTGTTGATTCATTCCTTTTACTGTTTTCTGTGAAGAAACAACAACAACAATAATGTTCAGAAACTAAATTTGATGTTCTAAATTGACAAAGACATTGACACCGTAAGCAAATAATTTCAACAAGACTCCTTGTATTTCATAGGATTGAATAGTATTATTGTGCAAGGAAACATTTCTTTTTTTTCTACAAGTGTGTACAAGATTGCACAGCAACTGAAAAAAAGAAATGTGGGCAGAAATACACCACTATTGTTCTGCAGGTTGCTGCACCAAGATAAAAGCTCTTAAAATTATTGCAGTTTTAGTATTTTTTCTGCTGTGATTTCATGATCAGTCACTCTGACACTGATAAAAGCTTGAAAGAAAAATTCAATTCCAAAACAAGAATGCATTCCAGTTGACCTGAGTGGACAGAGTTCTTTGTAATAACAGTTTACCAAGCAACGGTTAACCCCTTGTTTCCACTTGCATATAGTGTTGGAGGTGAGTCAACCCAAAGTCCGTTCATTCCTATAGGAATCTCTGATGTCATGCCTGAGAAAGACCTCCCTCCTGAAATATTTTCATCTTGAAATGTCTCGAGTACGTTGGAAAAGTCAAACTTTTTTGCTGGATTTCAGAGACAGTATGGCAGTGCGCTAGTTTAGTGAACATGCTGGTAAATTAGTCAGATTAATCACTATGACATGAAAACAGCAAGATTAATCAGTGGATATGAGATGTTGTCAGATCATCTTAGCAGTTTCAAATCTATTTATACTGTTTTGTAGAAAGTTAGAAGGCCAAATCAAACAAAAACAGGTTATTGAAGACACAAATGAACATTTGAATGGATAAACGAGTTAGCTTATCTCAGCTTGTTTGGCTGTTCATGCGTCTCTTAAATAAGGTATATCTCAAAATATTCTACAGTCCAGGCAGGCCAACTTCCTCACTGATTTTTAAACATGTCTAAGTTATTTCCCTTAATACAATCCAAGCCATGGAATGGAAATAAGCAGACCAAAAAAAAAAGAAATCATCCTCCAGCTACGGGTACTTTCTATCAGTCTTTTAAAAAGTTAGTCCTTGCATTAGGATACTATGAGGCATAATCCTTTTATTTAAGGATATATGGACGTCAGTCATGTACACAAGTGGAAACCAGGGGTTACATGAATGAAAGACATAAAAATAAGGATATCCTCCTGGAGAAGTCGCCCTTATTTTCCGCTGAAATATTTGAATTACCTTTGAACCACTACACAAACCACAGCAGCTCGCTCACCAGTGCTTGCACTTTTACAGCACACGTAATTCCTTTTCTAACAGCTCTGTTTAATCAAAGTATGAATTCTTTTATCACCATTCCTATTTATTGTGCATCTACCTCTGTGTATTTCCTTTTACCTTGCTTTATTTGTGCCATAGCTTCACTTCTATAATGTGATTCAAACGTTGTCACCTCTACTTTTGACACCACTCTTCGTCTTATTTTCATTAAACTTACGGCCAGTAAGCCAAACCAATCACAGGACCAAGCACACATGCAAATTAAAAGCCAAGCTTGTGTTTTAGTGCCCCAGTGTCAATATAACCTTCTAATGTTGGCGTGTTCTGTGCTGTAGAACAATAGGGTGTCTGTGCTCTAAAGCCCAGAGCTGCTTCAGTACAGTGTAGACAAGTCATGGTGTTGTTTGAGTAGCAAACTTGATGAAATGTTTTGGTATTACCTTCAAATTTTAAATGCATTGCCTCTATCTAATCAACAGAAAAGGCATATCTGTGTATCATCAGGTGTCATGTTGATGCTATTTTCCTATGTGAAGTTAAAATTAAAATAAATGTACATATGCCTGCATGAGCCCACTGTCAGTTTTAACCCTTCATTTATAATCTAATCTTCATCTTCTGTTCTGGATCTCATGTTTTTTAAAAGAGAATTTTTTCAAGCATTCCCACTAATGAAAGTATTCCCAAATATGTTGCCATCAATACAGAATGTATGGATTCAGCTCTGACATAAAATGAGAAGTCTATCATCATTGCTGTAACCCTGTTGTTAATGATTTGTCACTGTCACAGTACCGCATCTCGTGTCAATAAAATGTCAAACATTGGATGTGTCGATGTGTACAGAACTCTAATAATGAGCAAACAAAGCAGATTTCAAACTTCAATATATTTTAGATTCATCTTATACAAAGCAAAATATTTCAATACTTTTTTGTTTCAATATTGATGATTACAGCTCACAAAAATCTAAATCCACCTTCCCAAAAATTAAAATATCACAAAATACCAGTCCATAAAATGATTGATCATACAGATATGCTGACCTTCTGGAAAATTATGTTCATTTATGCACTCAGTGCCTGCCTGGAGCACCTTTTGCACAAATTACTGCATCCATGTGACGTTGCATGGAGCCAATTAGCCTGTGGCACTGCTGGGGTGTTATGAAGCCCAGGTTGCTTTGATAGCAGCCTTCAGCTCGTCTGTTTTGTTGAGTCTGGTGTCTCTAGTCTTCCTCTTGCCCTTTCCTCAGGGATTCTCTATGGGGTTCAGGTCAGATGAGTTGGCTGGCCAATCAAACACAGTAACACCATGGTGAGCAAATCAGTTTCTGGTAGCCTTGGCTTCACTGTGAGTAGATAGTCCTACTGAAAGTCCAAGTCCTACTGAAAAAGGAAATCAGAATCTCCATAAAGCTCCTCAGCAGATGGATGCATGAAGGACTCTAAAAATTCCTGGTGGATGGCTGACAGTGTTGACTGGACTTGATAAAGCAGAGTGGACCAATCACAGCAGAGGACATGGCACCCCAAACTTTCTCTGACTGTGGAAACCGAAAAAAAAAAAATGGACTTCAAGCACTGAAGTATTCTGTTCATCTCAGATCTTCCTCCAGACTGTGAGAACTTGGGACTATGGGATTTTAAATCAAGCCAGAGATGTTGAGATTTCAAAGAAAAGCACATCCTTCAAGCCAGAGTTGAACCAGTGACCTAAGGATAGCTGTTTTAACCATCCTACAGTCCTCCGCTTTACCAGCTAAAAGTATCTAATAGAGACCTCCTTGCTGCTATTAGGACTGTTGATACTGCTTTTGGACTGATCTGAGCAGAATACACGTGTGTCATTGTCCCAAACAAAACAAAAAGGTTTTAGATGATGCCTCATCTGGTGACTGGACAGTGCTTTGGATATGTTGAGCTTGGTTTTCCAAAGGTCTTTTGTCAAATATTTTTTCAGGTTGAGTCATCTTAATATCCAGCTGAAATAATTTACAGTTTAGATGTTTTTTTTTTTTTTTCTTTTTTTCCCCCAGATGATATAAAAACAGTGTGCTTCACAGGTGGCCCCATATCAACAACACCGGAAGTGTGTGACACAACCTAGACTCGAACCTGCCACCTTATAGTTTATGGACAAATGCTTACTCTGCTTGACCATCAGTTTTCAAGTTGTTGTTGGCGCAAAACCATCCAATATCATTGTTTTCTGAGCCAGCCACCGCAATAGGTAAGAAGCTGACGGTGAACTAATCTTTAATGGCTGGATTGATATTAACACTGTGCTAATTATTTCATGAAATACACACTTTATGTGAACCACTAGATGTGCTGCTTTTACAACAAATACAACGTTAAACATCTGTTTTGCTCTCTTTGACTAATTGTGATAATTTTAGTTGTCCTAACCTATATAAGAGATTACATTGTACTTGATTTCAAGGACCACCGATGACTTACAGTCATACCTTCACCAGTTTCAGCCTAAATGCATGGCGACGCAGGGGTAAGCGCTGTTGCTCCACAGCAAGAGGGTTTCTGGTTCACTTCCTCTGGCTTCCTCCTACCACCATGCTCGTTTGGTTAACTGGTGAATCCTAATTGGTTGTTGGAGTGATTGTGAGCCTGCCTGGGTGTCTCTGTATGTCAGCCCTGCCATGGACTGGTGACCAGTCCAGAGTGTACCCTTGTTTAATGACAGTTGGGCTAGGCTAATAAACACCCCAGAAAGACATTTTGAATGCTCCTCTGCTTTTAAACAAATATTTCAAGGCCTCTGCGAGAACAATAACTCAGATCACAACAACTCGAGTTATGGAGTCAGTTGCTTTTAAGAACGACTAACCACTCCATCAAAGAACAGCAATAACTCACTATCATACCAGTTTGTGTGGTACATGGGTTCATATTAACAAGAGTTCACAAAGTTATATTCCCCTTTTTTGCCCATTCAAACAATTTATTTTCTTTTTTGACAACACGTCAGTTATTCTGAAAATATTTGCTGTATTGATTAGTAAATCAATTCAAACTGAACCAAACATTTTTCTAAATGTTAGTGCATTGATGTTTACAGACAATGAACATGAGTCAAGAATCCAATCTTAAAGATTTGGGTAAAACAAAGACAGAATAGGAGACAACACAAAGATTCTCAGAACATTTATTATAGTTGTACAAAAATTAAACTGTGTTTTTTTTCTGCAACATACAGTTGCTTTGTCACTGAGGAAAATATTAAATCATCCAGGCAAAATAAAGAAGTTATTTACATTTTGTTTTTTGTTGTTTTTTTTTCCAGAAAATATTAAAGTGTCTTTTGATTTCATTTAACACAGTGGTTTTCAACTGGTTAGCTTCAGAACCCATCACCACCTTCTCAACGAGAGGTTGAGCCCCGATTTCAAAGCACTCCCAACCACTCACATTTATTTAAAAGAGTAACTAAACCCTCAAACTACTTTTATTTCTGAGGAAAACCGTTGTATGGGTGTTTAGTAAGCGTTCATCAGTTAGGTCCAAATCTTCATATTGGAGCACAAAGCATTTAAGTTCTACATTTCATGTTAAAACTATAGTGCCTGATCTATACAGGCTGAAATCGGCTCTTGCAAGTAAGATTTTGACGGAGCAATGATATGCTGTGTTTCCCTGGGATTTTGGGTAGTGTAGTGCTTTTTGCCCAATATTGAAGATAAAACCTGTTTTTTTTTATGAGTTTGCATGGATATATTCCACATTCACCTGGGAAACCTCCCATACAAAGTAAGTGAAGGACTTTTCAAAGGTGATTGGATGAATGCTCTGTCAGTCACACTCAGGACGAAATTAGAGAGACAAGACAAAGTAAGGTGGTATGCATGTGCAGCTCCTTGACTGGCAAATCCTGCTGTATCTTTCAACAGTGAAGCATGATGTGAATACAATTTATGGCGAGGACAATTGGGAGAAGAGTGAAGACATCTCCTCTGCCACCAGGAGCTTACAAGTGTGGCTCCTTGCTCTTGTTTTGATAAAGAGATGTGGTTGAGGTCTGGTTAAACTGCTGCTTTTCTACAGCTACATTTGAGCTAAAGTCTACTGGCCTACAGTACACCCCCCCCAACTGTAAAGATCACAAATGCATGCGAAAACCGAGATCGGTAAGAGCGGAAATATCTTTGCTCTTTACTACATAAAATGTGGTCCAGTTCTGACAAAACTGCTGTTATGCTAAAGCTACATCTGAGCTAACTGCTACACTAAGCTATCGGCTCACAATATAACTAAACCCCACCCAAAGGGTTAGGGTTATTGCGGAAGACATAAGCCTGGATGCTGCTAAAGTGCCTTTTTTTTATCAGAACGTGACGATATTTCTTTGTTAAAAGAAGAACAAAGAAAAGCATTGAGTTGTTTTCTTTTCAAAAACGACAAAAGTCATGTACTGACATGTCTACAGCTGCCATGGTTCGCATTATGCAGTTCTCTGTGGAGTTTACACCTCGTTAGGGGCTACGTCATGTGTTTTGTTGCTCTGATTGGCCTGTGACAGACAGAACTTTCATCCAGTCACCCTCAGAGTTTTTTTTTTTCAAAGGCTCTGCACTTTCCCAAATGCCATCTATGGAAGGTTTTCCAGATGGATGTGTGAAACAAATCCATCTGGCATGTCAGGTTAGATCCATTGGCTTTGCAAGGTTATTGATCAGATACTATCTTGTGACTTCTACATGACCATCTACCATTGTTTCTTCATTAAAAAATGTTGAAAAATGACCATTAAATTCACCAGTAACTGCAGAATGTTGAAGTTTCCCAAGCAAATTGCTGTTTTACTCTAGAATTGGGGGTAATGTAGTGCTTTTTTAAGGTTGAGGATAATCCATGTTTGTCTTAAAATGAAGTGCATGTAGATTGTGGTAAGGCTACTTTGATTTGTTACGACATTATGGTTAAAACAGCATAGGCTAAATGATGTGGCCGTTAAGTGACAGTACGTAGGAGTGTTATAACCCCTCCCTCCTTGCTCCCGCTGTTCTTAATGTTCTAAAGGTTTTCTGAAGGTCCGGACTAGATAAACCTCAGCTATAACTCTGGGTTTTAGTTGTTCTTTAATAAATATGTTGTCGGTTGAACATTAAATGGAAAAAGCAAAATGATTGAACAAAGAAACAGGACAAAGAAAACAAATCAAAAGTCTACATTCAAGAGTATGGATGTATGTTCATTTGGGGCCTCCGTACATCATAGACTATTTAGCTATTTTTTTCCAGGCACGCTAAAATCAGCTCCACAACCCTCTTTTGGGTCCAGACCCACCAGTTGAGAACCACTGATTTAACACAACAGGACAAGTAAAAACACAGTAACACTTAAATGTTGATGGTTGGTTCTTCTATCTCAAACTTTCAACACATAAACGCAAAAAATCCTCTTGTTTTGTTATGACTCTGATATAAAATGAAGTGTAAGAAATATTTTCTCTTGATCACTCTACAGTTTAAAACTTACCGACCCCTCACCTATCTCTGAAAGACTCAATGCCATATCTCAGAATCTGGCTAAGTATTTCCATTTGTGTTTTTTCACATTAGGCACGATTGTTGTGCCTGAGCATGATTGCTCCCCCTCCTGTCTCTTCCACTGGTCTGCCGTTGCATCAGTAACATTCTTCTGTGCCTGGGCATGCTTGAGTATGAACACAGTCCGATACAGCAGGTGGTATGTGTGTGGGTTTTTCTGTAGGTCCACCAAGAAGATAAAAGAAGAGGAAGCAACAATGGCAACAGCTCTCACCACAAACTGTGTGATAATGGTTGAAGTCCTGTGCAGACGGTGGAGTCCATCCTGCTACCACAGATGTTTACGGATGTTTAAAGTATTTGTGAGACACAGAGGATGAAATGTTTGTGCACTACATAGATATGCTCTTTAAGAAGTGCCTCTCTAACTTGACCGGATCATAACCTCTTCAAGTAGACTCAGGCATCATATGCTTGTGTTCACACCGATTAAAAGAAATGGGTCAAGCATGTTTAGGATCCGAGCCCTGGCCCCTGACATAAAACCATCCTTTAGTTTACATCAAAGATAAAATATCAAAAGACAGACCTAACTCTATGATAACACCTCAGAAAATGGTGCAGGACTGTTCCAAAACTGGGCAGATATGAAGAAAGTGTCTTTCCAAAGTCTGAGCAGTTCACTGTTTGACGACCTGAACTTGTTTTTTGCAGCGATGCCGTCTTTAATCAGGGGTTTTAGGTGTACCTGTATGAGGAGCGGGCAGGAGATGAGGTAGAGTGGTTAAGACAGCTGTTGTAGCTGGGGGAACTGGTGTAGCACGGAGGGTTATCGATGTCTGAAGGAGATCCAATACTGTTGCTGGACGAGTCATCCAAGGAGGGCTCCTGCAAATAGAGGATGGTTATAAATGATGTCAATGACTGTTAAAATCGAAGCAAAACACAGATTAAATTTCGCCAGATAGTCAATGAGACTGGTCAGTGCTGTGGACAGCATATCAAGATGGACAGTGTGACTCACTTATGTATGGCTCTATAGAGATGAAGCCAAGAACTCCAGTCATGGGCATGGCACATTTTTATCATCATTTTATCATCAAATTTCTAGTTGCAAAAACAGCTATAAAAACAAAAAGAATTTTTGACTACAAAACAGTTTGGTCATGACAAAAAAAGTGTTTGAGAAATGCATTTAATTTGAGTTTTTATTTTATAGGATGACCCATGTCTCATCTGTTAAAGAGTAACTAAACCCCAGACCCCATAAAAAAGTTCCCTAAAATGTCTTTAAATATTTTCCAGATGTTTCAGAAAATTTGGTCTGAGAGAATAAATATTAAGATTAAAAAATGCAAAAAATTCCAATTACAAAGCAAAATCTCCCTAATTGAATTACCCAAAATAATTCCCCAAAACAACAAAACAAGTTCTCTTCAATATCCATGCAAATTCTTGAAAATCTGGACTAATTTGCAGTCAGATTCCAGAAATTCACAAATGGATTTCCAAAGTTCCATGTCAACACCAAAAACTTTTTAAAAAGCCCCCCCCCCCGAGTCACTGAGTCACATAATGTAACTAGAAAAGCACTCAGAGAGCGCAGACCTCTGCCATTAGCCCTATCTCCCAATAGTGAAGAATCCTTTAAAAACATTTCTGGATCCAGACAGCGATCTGGATCACTCCCAAAATCTAATTCCCTAATTACTCCCTCCACGGTGGAGTGGAGACACGGTGAGGCAAAGCATTGGCTTCGCTACTTGTGGACTGTCATGGCGGAAGCACCCATGGTCTCACCGGACGACTGAAAGTCATGGCAGAGGGTGAATATTCCTCTATTCCTCCCAGCATTGTGAGTATTCTTGCTACAGTTCGCTGTCTTTCTCTCTGTTACGCTCCGATTCGTCTCTTCGACCGGGTGTGTGTCTTTCAAACTCTTTAAACTCCAAAACTTTGAATAAGTTACTCATGTCCGTCATCTCCGGGTGTAAAGTGATAGCAGCGCAGACCTCTGCCATTAGCCCTATCTCCCAATAGTACAGAATCTTTTTAAAAATTCCTGGATCCAGACGGTGATCCGGATCAGTCCCAAAATCTAATCAGTTCTTCCTTATGCCATTTCTGACATTTCCTGAAAATTTCATGAAAATCTGTCCATGACTTTTTGAGTTATGTTGCTGACAAACAAATGAACAAACAAACAAACGAACAAACCCACCCATCACATAACCTCCTTGGCTGAGGTAATAAAAACCACACGGAGAGAGATATAGATACCTTTTCCTGCAGGATGTAGAGTGAAGTCACAGCGTTTACTCCGTTGTGTTCTGTCGTTTTTGGAAACCGCTCATCTGAGGCAAGTCAGAAAACATTCCGCCATACGAATTGATCATAAGAAATTAATCCATGTTATCAGAGATGAGCTACCACTTTGTATATTAACCATTAAAACAGAAGGAATTCTGGCTATACTATACCTGTATTGTACTGATTAATTGGTGAGTGATGGCAGCGGTCATAGAACCTGGAGAGAGGCTTTCTTGGCTGGGGCTTTGGCCTGGTAAAGAGGAGCATTAATAAGTTATGTTTTTGAATTGATCTGTCCAAGGTGAATTGAAATGATTATGCTCTTACTTTTTGGACGGTGTCCAGCAGGCACACACTGTTACCAAAGTGACGAGGAGAAAGATTCCTCCAGTGGACAAGATGATGTAGAGGGAACTTCTCCCTGTTTGGATATATAAATGAAAAGGAATGGATTTAAACGATGAACAGCCCTCAGAAAGAAAAAATAAAATGATTTTTATTAGTGTATGATGTCATACATTTCTACACATTTCCTCTGACTTACAGAGTTATGATTGTGTTAACTTTATTTGTTGGGTGATTGTGTGACTTCCTTCCTTGTCACTTACTTTGAGTCAATTTGTGGCCTTCTTGCATGAGCTTTTACTAAAAAATGTGAAATAATCAGAGCATTCAGACAGTCTGACTTACTGTAGACCGTCAGCCGGAGAGGCAGACTCGTCATATTGCCTACAGGGTTTTCTACTGAGCAGCTGTAGATGTCGTCGTCGGCCATCAAAACCCGTGTGATGGTCAAGAACTTCTGGTCAGGTGATATCAGGAACCTTGTCATGTTGGTGAGTGGCTTCCCCCCTTTAAACCACCGGTATGTGGTCTTGGTTCCATTGTCGTGGGAGCAGTTGAGGATGACATTTTCACTGAGCTCCAGCACTGATGAAGCCTCCATGTGGATGTAGGGCCGAGATATAAACTCTGGGAAAGAAGACAGAGCGCATTTATTGTTTTAGTTTATTAAAATGGATAATATTCAAATGATAGAAGAGATTCTTCCAAAATGTTTAAACAAGAGGTAGTCTGATGTTTGGGTTAATTGCGCTAAATACCCACAAGACAGTTTAACTGCAGACCGTTCATCTCTGACAGCCACTGAGACACCATATATCTAAGAATAGAAATACATGCTAAAACTTTGGAGATTAAATAAGACTGAACTTCCGTTTAAGCTTAGGGTAAGGGTTAAAGGTTTGGGTTAGAGTCCCATAAGTTAAAAGTTAAAAACCTGATTAGAAAACCTTTAGTAAAGCCATGTACAGTCTGCCTACAGAAAACAAAGCTCATCCTCCATGAAAACATTCTAATGAAGCTTACGTTGCTCCATTAGCTGCATAAGCCATGTAGATCACATGGGTACGTAGAAAACATAGGCTCACAAAGTAGCAATGTAAGCTATGTATCTGTTTCTCTACATAGCTGAGTAAGCTTTAGCTACGTTTGCTGAAGCTCAGGATTGCAGAAGCTCAGGGTTGCAGAAGCTAACTTAGCTATAGATAACAAGGCTGCATAGTTTGTGAAGCTAAATAGCAAACTAAGCTCACAAAGCAGCTACATAAGCTATGTATCTACCTTAGCTACATACCTGAGTAAGCTAACTTAGATAACGCAGCTCTATAGCTTATGTAGCCACATAGCTAATGCAGCTACATGGCTAAAATAGCAAAAACCAGCTGACAAAGCAGCTTCATAAACTATGTATCTACCTTACCTCCGAAGCTAAGTTAGCTGTAACTATATTTGCTTAAGCTTACTTTGCAAAAGCTAACGTAGCCATAGATAACAGAACTACATAGCTAAAATAGGTAAAGCTAAGCTCACAAAGCAGCTATGAAAGCGATCTACATTATCTAAGAAGACAAGTTAGCTTCAGCTATGTTTGCATAAGTTCACATTGCTTAACCTGACATAGCTATAGATAATGGAGCTATGTAGCTAACAAAACTATATAGCAAATGTATTTACATTGCTTTCGTAGCTAAAGCTAAGCTCACAAAGGAGCTATGTTAATATGTAGATACGTGTCTATGTATCTACATTAGCTTGAGCCATATTTGCTAAAGCTAACATAGCCATAGATAACAGAGCAACATAGCTATTATAAGTAAAGCTAAGCTCACCAAGCAGCTATGTAAGTTACGTAAGCTGTGTATCTACATTATCTAAGCGGCCAGGCTAGCTTTAGCTTTGTTTGTTTAAGCTCACGTTGCTAAAGGTAGTATAGCTATAGATAATGGAGCTATTCAGCTAACAAAGCTATGTAGCTAATGTATCTACATTGCTAACACAGCAAAAGCTAAGCTCACAAAGCAGCTATGTAAACTATATGTATGCATTGTCTATGTTGCTACGTTAGCTTTAACCATGTTTGCTCAAGCTCATGTTGCCAAAGCTAACTTAGCTACATTGGCATTTAGGAATGTTTACTATATAGCTAGCGTAGCTATGTTAGCATTAGCAAAAGCGTGCAAATCTGGTTAAAGAAAAACAGATCAAAATTAAGGGATAATGTGAGAATGTAGAACTTATGGTCCTACCATCCACAGTGAGAGTGATGCTGCCCTCCCCTGTGAAGGAATCATCAGTGATGGAGATCTCCACATCATATGTCCCGTCATCAGACAGACGGAGGTTATGAAGGAGCAGAGTCCCATTTTCAAAGACCAGGATGCGGTCTCGATACTCGGGTCTCAGGGTCCCAATGATGTCAGTGCCAATTGACTGGACTACAGTTATAGACTTTTCCCTCCTGAGCTGCCACTTGATGACTGGCAGATCGAGGCTGAAACTGCTGTAGCGGACAGACAGTAGGGCCTCCCCTCCAACGGTACCTCTGATGAGAGTGTTAGGGATCGTCATATTCACTGCCAGCACCCCACCTGTAGAGAAACATTGAGGAAGGAGATAGAGAAAGAAAACAGGAGCAAAAAGAAGACTTTGGCAAATGTATAACCTTTTAGAAATCCAGTGTACAAGTCACCATTTTAATATCTGTTTTTCATTTGAAAAGTTGGCTGAAAAGTATACTAGTATTATGCTGAGACATTCACTGTCATTATGACAAGAGACATGAGACATTATTACTGCATAATTCGCCCACATTCAATGTGCATTGTAAGCAGCTGCTGTTGCACTGCTCAGAACAAGCTAAGACACGTAACAACGCAGACCAGACAGATGGGGACTGGTGTCACTTTAAACCAACTTTTCTCCTTCTCCTTCGTAATGTCCTAATCGAGCAAAAATTCTTGTCGTGACTGTTTTTTAAACTATTAGTAGGGCTTTTTTCCAACTAGTTTGAACAAAACCTGTTGTGGTAGCACCAAAGATCATACTAGTAGGATTTTTGGTGAACTAGTGGCCCCCTGGACCAAACTAGAACCAGCACGTCCCAGGGCTGGACTGGGGAGAAAATTTGGCCCTGGCGTTTTTGCTTCAAACTGGCCCCTCACAACAGATGTGATGGAACTGAAGGCACAATTTATTTGCCCCTTTTAAGATGTACAGATGTAACCAGTGGAAATATCCCTGCGTTGTATTTTTGATGGATGATAAAGAGACTGCGACTCAGGATCTCTCTCTTTGATCACCTTTATTGGCTGGCAATGACAATGAAACACAAAAACCCCATAAATATCCCAGCCCGCTCCAGTTCCTACACAAAATAAAAATACAGTACACAACGTTAGCCTGAAACAATGTGCACACAAGCTAGCTGCATACCATGCGCACGCAAGCTAGCTCAACTTGCCGTGCGCAGCAACCGAAGATCTATAAAAGTTATTACGCAAGAAATTTAAAGCAAATAAACATGTAAACAAGTAGAAAAATATCCAAGGACATTATAAGGACTAAAAATATATACAAGATATGACAATTAACATAAAGATGGAAACAGATACAAACTTGAACAAAACAGTAGACACCCACCTCTCCCACGGGGAGTCATTCAAAAGGGGAGAGGGGAGGGGGCAAAAAGAATATATACAAATAACCAACGAAGAAGAAAACAAAGGAAAGGAGGGGCTACAACCAAAAACACAGTGCATTTTGGATATAGGAGTTTTTCTCAGGCTAATAGACAGACATATTAAATGCCAGGTAATTTTGTGTAATTATAACAATCAATAACAAACTGCAGGTGTATTTTGTCCCAGTTACACAGAAACCAAAAAATGTTTTGCCAAACTTATACATAACTTAGAGTTATATGGCATCAACACATCTAATAGTGTTTCCTTACTCTTTTTTGATTGACTGACATTGTGGTCAGGTGTGGGAATGGTGGATCCATCTTCCCTTATTAAAGTAGAAGTGCATAAAAAGTATGCACTTATGTAAAAAAAAAAAAAAAAATCTCAGCCAAAATGCAGACCTTAAGGTGACAGAACTGGCCTAGTTACCTGTTATTATAAAGAAAACAAACAATGGGCCGCTGTACCTCCTCTATGGGCCGGTGCTTTGTAGAAAACAATGAATGATAAAACTCTTAAAAACAGATCAATCATACTGGTTCAAAGAGCATCTGCTTACCAGGAAAATGCTCTGTATGCCAGATTGCCAGTCCAACCCCACCATGTCCTAACTACATGATACCCAAGTGAGCATCTGCAAAAAGTATCTGCTTGATTATATTAACTCCTGTTGGAGTAACCTGGCAGTATGCAAGAGATTTAGTGCACCATGACCGGGTCCTATATTCCTCTTCATCCCTAATGTTTAGATGGGTGAGGGACATGATCAGAGGTGGATGACATGGCACCAGGAGTGTCAGACAGGAATGTTCCCTTGATTTTCTTTCACTTTTCTCATTCAAAAAGTGGGTTTGTTTTACAAAGTGGAGCTAGTTGTGCACTGATAATAACCATATCCATGTCTGAATCGCTATCCTCTGTCTTGGCTGAAAAACTATTTGTCTCACAGCTGTCATAGGCTGGTCTGTACAAAGTGCCACAGTTACATTTGTTAATCTTTGAAATAAAAGCTTTAGATATCATATTTTTACTAAACAATGCTGAAATTCACCAGGAAGAGAATTAAAACTTCAACAGATGCAGTGTGGACAGTGATAGAGTGTTGAGAGGCAATAGCTGACTAGTAGTTAGTTTCAAAATGTGTGAAGTGCTTTAATCCACAACTAGTGACGTTTTTGAAAGTCACTAGTGGCACACAGATGTTGACTTTGGAAAGCCCAGGCACTTATTTGATATAGGAGTCTTTTCAATCAAAGCAGCGCTTCTAAGGTTTATGCACTCAGCAGTGCAGTGGTGTGCGGGGGGGGGTCTCCCCCCTCGTGACCTAATTGTTGAAAAACACGTGCTAAAGTGTCCTCTTGGGAGCCAAAATGCATTCTAAAGTGCCCTCTTGAGAGCCAAAACACATGCTAAAGTGCCCTTGAGAGCCAAAACGTGTGCTAAAGTGCCCTCTTTGGAGCCAAAACACACACTAAAGTGCCCTCTTGGGAGCCAAAATGAGTGCTTAAGTGCCCTCCTGGTTGGCAAAACACACTAAACTGCCCTCTTGGCTGGAAAAAACACACTAAACTGCCCCCTTGGCTGGTTAAAACATGATAAACTGCCCACTTGGTTGGCATAAAGGCGTGTTTAAGTAACCTCCTCATTGGCAAAACACACCTAACTGCTCTTTTGGGTGAAGAAAACACACTTAACTCCAGAAGACCATTAGGACCAAGAAATACTATGAAACATTACTGTTGCAATGACTTTGATTTTGGGCCCTTTTTTGATCTACGTATATTGAGCCAGAACTACATCTCACAGAACCAGTTTGGATTATCTGGTGCTAATATGGTGTTAAAATGCACTAGAATACAGGAAATGGCATCTACTTAATTGAAAATGTGGAAGACCCCCAGACCCCCTAGGGATTTATTTATTTATTTATGTGTGTTCTTCCAGTCCAATGTTGAACCTACACAGTTCTTGTGGATGCTGATCCTAACTACAAACTAACTTGAGTATTCTGTCTAGTTAGTCTGTTTTAAGGCTATATAATGTGCCATTTGTATAACATGTAAACATGTTTAAAGTGCCCTCGAAAACACACGAAACTTAGTGCCCTCTTCAGTGGTGAGAACGCGCTGTATGTGCCCTTTTTTTTTTCTTTTCACCCCTGCCCTTGAAAATGTCTGTGCACGCCACTGCAGCAGTGTAACTTTTAATGCATGATTCTGACCTAAAGAGGGAGAAAAGCTGTTAAAATGCTGTCCTCCCAGCATGTTTTTAACAGCTGCTTGCAATGCACAGTGAATGTAGGAGAATGTTCGGAATTTCTCAGATGGTGGCAGCTACACTGTCAGTAATAACTTCTTATGCCTCGGCTCTTTATAATTGGTATATTTGTCACACAAGTATGATAGATGCAAGATACAAAGATAATACAGCAGTTGTCACACAAGGACTATGCCACAAAATTCAGGTGATGCCTTCATGCTCCCTTGCTACAAACATGGTCCCAAACATTCAACATTTGCTTTGCATGGCTCTATGTTGTTTTCTGTGCAGTGAAATATGTGAAGGCCAGAGTAAACACCACGCCCCATCACTGCTGTATACAGGAGCCAGTTTGCATGGCACAACCACATTACCATGGCTACAGCTGTCAGTTCTCGGCATCGGCCAGCATGACCAACAAAAGCTGGGATTGTTTGTCCAAATTTCCTTCTTGGCAGTTCATGAAAAGAGCACTGGGGGCAATCCAGATGCCATGCTAGCTTTGCAGAAACAGAAACGCTCAGTGACTCTGCTGATTGCCACAACAATAGCCGAACAGTGATGAGACACAGCTGAAATAACAAATCATCTGAAAACACTGGATGTGGGCACGGATACTGTATGACTTACAAAGAGTGTCCACAGCGCTGTATAAGCGCCCACACAGGAGAATTCTACCCAGCAGCCCAACAACAAATGCCACTTTTGTGATGTAATGTTTAGTCAGAGCTCTATCCGTTTAACTCTGCATTTTCTAATGTCATAATTTGTGGTAATGTTGGCAGCTTTTCAATATTATGCTTGCACTCAAATAAAACACATCTGGGTTTAGAATATTGTGTCAAAACTTTACACTCTTCTTTTTTGTATTTGCTTGAATTGTGCATTATTAAAATCAACATCAAGTTAGCATTTTTTGCAAGCACAGATACATATACAACAAAATCCAACAAAAATAGAATATATTTATAAATGTTTTGATTTTATTGAATATCTACAGTAAGGGTGCTGTGATTGCTTCATCCAGCAAATTGCTGCATGAGTAATTTGCAAGCTTTCTAAAAGTATTCATCTTGCTCTAATAAATAATTTATCTCATCAATCAGACCTTACTCATTTGCATCCATATAAATGATATATTTGCACAAATCTGTCAGGCACATTGCATAAACATGGCAGTAAAACCTCACACCATTGTTCAGACAAACAATGAAATGTATTTATCCCAGCATATATCTAAATAGATCTTAAAGTGGAGGATTTTACATACCTGAATCGAAGGAAGTGACAAAAATGAGCCAAAAGACCTGGGAAAATATTTTGACCTTTAAAGGAGCCTCCTTCTCTGCCTTCATCTTGGGTCTAGAGCTTTGTTTTCCTCCGAGACAACCAGCAGCATGATTCGCAACTGGGCAGGACGGAGAACACAGTCAGTCATTCAGACTCTGCTGGGACTGGGTACATGTTGTTCTCCAAAGCCAATATAGCAGGACAAAAGGGTGTATGTCTGCATGACTCTTTTGTACATTTCATTACAGCTTTATGGTTTCCTTGTATTAATTATTAGAACAACTGTGGCAAATAAAAACAAAGATTTAAGGTCAAAAAGATCCAAGTATTGACGGGGAGTAGGTTCATATGTTCTAGAGATGTGAATCTGTAAACATGTCATGATTTCATAAGATTCTGCAAAATGCAAAATAAGTTAGTTGAAAAAAAAGTAATTTTCAGTGAGAAAGTACCAGAAATTTGACAGTGAAAATGATAGTAGATCTAAAGCTTCACTGTTAATGATGCTGAAGGAGAGCAGGTGTTATGGTTTACCAAGTGACTGTGTTAACTGGTGACTTTTCCCAAGGCAGTCTGGGTGAAGACCTCAGCTCTCAGACACCCCCCTCTTGCATACCACCACTGTGAGACACCACATGAGAAAGGAAATACTCGATAAACCTTTCAAAATAAACTTCTGGTTAGGGTTACGAAGTGATGGGTTAAGGTAAAGAAGTTGAAAGTCAAACGCCTGACCTGCAAAACCTGATTACAAAACATTTAATAAAAAACTTCTAAAGCTAACAAAGCTGTGTTTGCCACATACAGGTGCATCTCAAAAAAATAAAAGTAAAGTAAAAGTTTCATCATTTTTCCTGCAATTTTAAATATCCTAGATTAATCTCATACAAAGTGAAATATTATAAGACTGATTTTATCTTGATTATTACAGCTTACAGCTCACAAAAAACACTCTCAAAATATTAGAATATTTAGTGGAAAAGTCCAATTTACAAAAGTTTACTTGGCCTCTATTCTCTCACTCTGGTTCAGATCACACAAGCACAATCATGAGGAAGACTGCTGACTGGACAAATGACCAGAAGACTAATCACTGCCATCCACAGGGGGGGTAAGCCACAGAAGGTCACTGCTGAAAGGGCAGGCCGTTCTCAGAGGCTGTATCAAAGCAGATTCATGGAAAGTTGACTGTAAGAGAAAAGTGTGATAAGAAAAGGAGCAAAACCAACAGGGATGAGCTCAGCCTTCAGAGGACTGTAAAACAAGGCAGATTCAAGAACTTAAGGGAGCTCCACAAGAAATGGGCTGAGGCTGGAGTCAATGGATCAAGAGCCACCACACACAGAAAGGTCCAGGAAATGGTCTACAAGTGCCCAGCAAACCCTGAACCACAGATACAATGATCTTCTCACCTGGGCTAAGGAGAACAAGACCTGGATCATTGTGGTGTCAGTCCGAAGTCCTGGTTTCATTTCATTTGGAAATCAAGGTCCCAGAGTCTGGAGGAAGATCAGAGAGGCAGAGGACCCACAGTGCTTGAAGTCCAGTGTTTCCAGTTGCCAGTGATGGTTTTGGGTGCCATGTCATCTGCTGCTGTTGGTCCACTGGTCTTTATCAAGTCCAGAGTCAAAGCAGTCAGCCGTCTACCGGGAAGTTTTAGAGACCTTCATGCTTTCATCTGCTGAGAAGATTTATGGAGTACTGATTTCCTGTCCACATTGAAGCCAAAACTACAAGAAACTGGTTTTCTGACCATCATGGACCACTTTTGTAACTTTTTTGGCCACTTTTATCAGTTTTTGCATTTCTGTTGGCACTTGTAAGTCTTTTTTGCCACTTTTAAGTCACTTTTTGTCTTTCTGAACACATTTAGTACATCTTTTTTTTTTTAACTCATTGTTGCTTCATTTTTTCAACTTTGGCACTTTTTACCAATTTTAACCCATTTTTACCAACCCATTTACAGCTTCCTGCCACTTTAAACCCATTGTGCTGCTTTATTTTGCCCCTTTTAAACCCCTTTTAATCCACTCTGCCAGTTTTGGCCATTTTTAACACATTTTTGCCCCTATATTTTGCCATGTTAAACCCATCCTACCATTTTTGCCACTTTTAACCCATTCTGCCTTTTCTGACTCTTTTAAGCCTTTTTTCAACTTTTCTTTTGCTGAATTTTTCAATTATTTAATTAATTTCCTCTGGAGTCGTCTCAGTTTTTTTCTACTTTACTCTGATGGTTTAGTTCAGTGCTCCCATTGTTAAATTTGCCTTAAAAAAGGTGATTCTGTTTAAGGTAAAGGGCTCTAAATCTTGAAAAAAAAAATCTACCATAAACAAATATTATTATTTTGTTGCTTTGATAACATTGGTTATTATTCAGACTAAAAATAAAAACTGGTTATCAGAACTTATCTTTATATAGATCATGATTTTGCTGACGTCCATACAGGGTTAGTCCTTGCTTTTAGGGCCAGGGGTCCCCCCTAGGAATTTTTTTGGATTATCACAATCTATTTTGATGCCGTTGTATCATTGTTCCCCTTTTTATGTCTCAAAAATACACATCACTGAAAAACATGCTCATATTTGATGCACACCTTTAATGACTTTATCTGGAGGCCCCTAGGAGCCCAGCGGCTCACTTTATTGCCAACTTTTTCCTGATGTTAACACCACCTCTTTATAGTCTAGTAAACATGTGGAAACAGCATTTTGGGGGCCTGTCACTTTAAGAATCTGCATCATCACCAACCACCAATGACAGAATGAGCTGGGTTGTCTAGCAACAGAGCCCATACAAACAACTACTGTACTCTTGAAGAAGAGACAATAATACAAGGCTTCCTCTACACATCTGGCTAGTCTTGTCTTTAAATTTGGATCTAGTGGATTGGGTTTTTTTTCTTTTTTCATTCTCCCTGTGATGGCTGAAATTGTAATGTGTGAGCCTCAAGAGCTCTACAATCTCCTCAACCAGAGCAGTAGAAATGTTTCAAGGCTGGCAGAGATCAACTACCTCTGTTTGATGGGTGAGAGAGTGGATTCGTAATTCTTCCGGATTATGTGTCCATGTGTTATCATCTGGATTTGTGTTCTAATTTTGCCTTATAACCCTCTTTCAATTTTTTGTCTCTTTTTTTAGATGCTCGTGAAGCCCAAGATTACAAAACAAGCCACATCCCAACAGCTAGACATGCCAACGTGGTACGGATGTTAATGGTTTGACAGTTTTGTGGTTCATGTATATCTAATCACACTCAGACTGATGGGCACGGAGAGGATGGCTGTTGCTGTGAAGGCAAATTCTTTATAATACAGTATATAATTTACTGTCATTTTACTGTAATGGTAAAGATGTGACAAAAAACTTCTTGGTGGTTGCAGGTTTACTGGAAGAAATAAGACCATATGAAACAATGAATATTACTGAAGAGACAAAAACAGAGGGGAAAACGACAATAAAGTCAGAATTTGGGACATTATTTAAAAGTTTCTAGAATATATTCTTGAATGTCATATAACCTCAGGATCAGGCTTGAAAATTGATAATGAGTGCACACATAATACACTCACCAGCCACTTCAGTTATATTTGTTGAACTGGCAGCCTGATATGATCATTTAAAATCATTTTTATGGAGTTATTATTGTTGCAAAAGTACTTGCAAATACATACACAGACCTGCACTCATATCTGCAAATGCATAGATAGATTTGCAAATGCATGCACAAATACTCAAATGTGTGTGCAGATCTGCAAAAGCGTGCAAATCTGTAAAAAAGATTTGTAAATTTGTACCAAGATCCACAAATGTATGCACAAATCTGGAAATGTGTAGACCAATTTGTATTTGTGGACTTCGGTCTAAATTGCTGCCTGTAAGCCTGTGCTGAGGGCACCCAAACCTATCTTTTACACTCACAGATCTGAGTTCACATCTGCAGATGTGTTCAGCAGAAGTGTTGCCAAAGTTATGTGCATCAACAGCCAATTGAGAGAAAGACTTCAGTTGTAACTCATGACTTGTGAGTATTTTGGAAACTTCAAGCAAACAGAGTAACTCTTCTGAGCCAAAATAAACTAAGTCCACGTTCACAAATTGGTCTACACTCTTGCAGATTTGTGCAGAATTTTTCTCTCATTAATCAACACTCAGTACCCCATCATGACTAAGTGAAAACAGAGTTTTAGAAATGTTTTCAAATTTATTAAAAATTAAAACCTGAAATATCACAGTGACTTAGTACTCAGTTGAAGCACCACTGGCAGCAATTAGAGCCTTGAGTCTTTTTCAATATGGCACAACAGGACTGGCGGATTGTCTGCCATTCTTCTTTGCATGTCTCCTAAGCTCAGCCAGGTTGAACAGACAGCCATTTTCAGGTTTTCAGGATGTTTGATCAGGTTCAAGTCAGGGCTCTGGCTGGGCCACTCTAGGACATTCACAGTCGTCCCCAAGTCACTCCTGTGTTGTCTTGGCTGTGTATTTAGGGTCATTGTGATGGTGGAAGGTGAACTTTTGTCCTGTTCTGAGGGCCTGAATGCTGCAGAACAGGTTAGGATATCTCTGTACTTTGCTCCATACAGCTGTCTTTGCTGCCACCACTATGCTTCAAGGTTGGAATGGTATTGGGCAGGTGATGAGCAGTGCCTGTTTTCCTTTGGACAATAACATTTAGAATTTAGGGGATAACGAGGGGAAATTTTACATTTAGAAGCTTTTGTGAATCTGCAACAGAAAGTCTTTCAGCACAAGTAACCCGAGTGCTGGGATTAAATCTTTTCAGTGAAAAACATTTTGATAATTCTTTCCAGGATTCAGAGGGAACATTTCTCCTACCAGAAGCTGTGGAGGTGGACAGTATGCATCATGTGGTGGTCTACGACAGCAACACGAGCTGTTTAGAGGAGAAAGGTAACTGAAGAAAATTCATGTCCAAAACTTTTCATACATTTATAAATACAGCCATAAAGTTCCTTACAAGCGTGAAAGCAAACTGCTCCAACTGAATCATATATTTCTGCAGTATCCCATGCCTGTAGCTTTCAATATACCATGCTTCACATGTATTTCAGCCACAAATGTCTGTGTTTGCAGGCAGAGCAGCTAAATGTGCCCAAGTGTTTGCTAAAGTGAGCCTCTATCCTGTCAAGATATTAAAAGGAGGGTTTGAGAGATTCTCTGCTCTTTACACTTTTCTTAGGACTGAGAAAATCCTCTACACCATCCTGGTAAGACAAACACACCTGACCTGCTTTCATTAATACATCTGTGAGGATATAGCAAACCGGAAATGCAACCTTGAAGAATGTTGAAAACTCTGGATTGAGAAGTAAATCAATATCTATATTGGAAACAAAAGGTTTCATAAAATGTTTTCCTTCCTTCAAAAAATCCTGATATTTGCAGCGACACAAAATTATAGCCAAAAATAAAAAGAGTAAGTGAAAAATTCAATAATAATACCCTTTGGGTAATGCTGATGATAATTTATTTATATGTTGTTTTAAACCAGGAGCTGGACAACCTGAAGACATATCCAGTGGAGATTATAGCAGGACGTCTGTATATGAGTGACGAGAAACAAAGCATGGACTCCAGCATCCTAAAAGACCTGAAGATCAGCGCTGTTGTCTGTATCTCTGAGAGTGACACTGTGGAGTAAGGCGGGACTCAATATTTTTAACACCACCAGAGTAAATCCTTAAGTCAGATGCCATACTTGCTGAATTAGTAATAAATTCCTCTAAAACATCAGGTCTACATTCACAAAGGGGAACAGGACCATCCTGAGCATCCCTGCTGCCGACACAGATGCGTCTGATTTGTCTGCAAGTTTTGAAAGGATTTGCAGTTTTATTGGTAAGTCATAGCTATACTTCAGGTTTTTCACTTCATGCGCCCCTCAAAACACCAGTGGACTTAAAAAGGAGGGAAAACTTTAGACCAAACTACATCCTGAAGGTGCAAGCCAGAACACACTGGTGTATTATCAGTGTTTCTATTCCTATGAATTAAAGATCTTTTATACCTATCAAACCATCTTGAGAGTCTGAACCTGGATCATTTATGCCAGTGTTTTTGGACCAAAGTCCCCCCCCTTTTTTGAGAAATTATCTAAATTTTTTAGGTTTTTTGTTTTTGCGAAATTCCAGAAATATGTATTTTTGTTACACATTTTCATGAAGTAGAGGTTTTGTTCAATAAAAAGTATTTTGTCTCCTTTTTATTCAGCTTCAAACTTCAGCGCCGACTCTCGTGTGTTGATAGTTTCCAAGCATGGCCGAAGCCGCTGCAGCGCTGTGACCATTGCTTTTCTAATGCATCACCTCAAATACACACTAGAGGTAAGAGAGGTTCATTCAAGTGTCAGCCTTGGGTGTTGAAATATGAAACCAATGCTGAGATTTAAAAAAAAAAAAGCTAGCATGATACTCTTACGAGATGATGTCTTTAAAAATCTGAAACTTGTGCTACATCCCAAAATGGTTCCAGCTACATATTTAGAGTTTAACACTGACAATCAAAGATATGGAGTACACATAACCATCTAATACTTTTATACTTCTAACCTTGCAAAGCAGATTAATGGCCAGATTTCATGTCTGTCATCAGGCAGATCCAGCTTGCAAAGCTCCAATCTAGCAATGGCTGCTGCTAGTGTAGCATTTAGCTTGGTCGTAGCTGTAAAATAGCAGCAGTTTTATCAGAATTGGACCAAATGTATTGATTGAAATGGACGAGAAACGGGACTGAAAGCAATTCATGCCAAAGAAAGATGTTTACGCTCTCCTCCCAACCTGTTTGGGCCTGAGTTTGTGATAGTTACGTGCAGGGTTTAGTAGTTTTACTGTTAGCTGGTATAATGGCTGTTTGTGGAGCGATTAGCTCAGATGTAGCTTTAGTAATCACAGTTTTATAAGCACTGGGTCACATTTCTTTATTAAAACACGAGCAAAGAGCAACACTGAAAGCTTCTCTTGGTGGAGAAGATGGCCTCAGCATGAGTTTTATCCACTGACAAGCTTAACCGTTCATAAAGTACCGCTCAGGATGTTAACAGAGCTCATTTTGTCTTGCTGCACTGTTTGGCCACTGGTGAATGTGACAGACAGAACTTTCGTCCAGTCACCTTCCCAGAATTTTTTGAAAAGTCCTGCCTTTTCCAAACCCTTTATATCGGTTTCCAGATGATTAAAAAAATACATCCTTGCAATAGACATATAAAACATTCTATCTAGCATGTCAGGTTAAAATACTTCCCTAACATGATGCCTTTAATCTGACTTTTTTCAGGAGGCTTGGAAGCACATGTGCAAATGTAAGCCCAACATGAGGCCCAACACGGGGTTTCTAAAGCAGCTGTCTGACTGGGAGCTTCACACCACAGGAACAAGAGTGACTGATATCTCTGAACCTTTTTATTAATAAAGAAACGTACAGCTATGGCAGCGGAGTAACTTCTTTCACTTTAGGCAATAAGACTGCTGAGTTTATCTCTTAAGCACTACGGAATGGCAAAAGCCATAAATAGAAAGTTGAATCCTCTTTATTCTTTGTAATTCTATGTTCGTATTGAGACACTTCAAGATTAATCAAGATTTCAGTAATTGTAATTTAGTTTCTTTACTGATCTCAAAGGAAATTCTAAATTCTCACTGTTACTGTGAGACATGCTACTGTGGACAGTTGTATGATGATGTCAGTGTGATTAATCTGCTTATATTTTTCTTATCCTGTCATTTTAATTAACTGTACTATTGTTTTACATTCTGCACTATTGTTTATTTGTTTTTTTCTCAAAACGTTAACTGTGGCGTCAGCGGTTATATTTAAGCCCATACATGGTTGTGCCAGCGGTTCCAACAAAATTAAAGATGACAGTTTGTCCTCTGGTATTATGTAACCCCAGCTCTAAAAATACAGGCCATGTGCCAACATGTCAGGCATTCATTTTTCCTGGCACTAACCTCGCCGGGATCAGAGCCTGCACTTGTAGACAAACAACAAACAAGTCATATAAACAATGTCTACGAGTTTTTGTTTTTAAAGGCTATATTTAGGCCCAAAAGCTTGAGCTTTAGTCGTCACAAAAAAACACATCTTCCAGATGAGAGGGAATTTGAGCGCAGGAAACAGAGTTTCCTTGCAGACCGAACTCGGGTAAAAGTAGTTCAAAGTCATACAAAGTGTTGGTATAAAGGAAACGCAGCTGATTGGCTGAGAGGAGGACCCAAAATACCAAAAGCGACAACTGATTGGATCAACTAGTGTCAAGTAAGCACGTTGGACGTATGTGACCCGACGCCGGAAATGTCGCAAATATTGACGTTTAAAAAAACAAAATAAAAGCACTAATTTGCCAAAAGTTTTTCTTTGCATCAGAGGGAAATTGAGATCCTCGGTCCGCACAAGGATGTTCATCTATTAACTGAAGAACTGGACATATTAAATTGGACAACAAAACAGACATAATTAAACTATGACCAAGCCGGATACAGCAAAAATGTAGCAATTAGTTTTGTATTGCTCAAAGATACCCTGGCCTACAACAACATTTCCCGTATAAGACAGCGTGTTCTGTATTTCTAAAGCTCATTCTGACAAAAAAAAAAAAAAAAAGACAAAAATGAGAAATCATCATATTACCATCTAATGTAACTTTTTAAAAGATAAAAACACACAATTAATCCCTTATTATAAATTATTTATGATAAAATTACCATATGCACTTTTACAATGCTTTACGACCTGGAGACCTATTTATCTTATCCTAAACATCCAAAGCCAGAAGAAATAATGTGTACAAACATTAGCATCCATCATATTTCTTTTCTTTCAATTTTATTGTTAAAGTCATGGGTGCATTGCATGTCCGGGTTTTTACTGGTGAAAGACAATGTTGTATTTTGTTCTTTATTTCCATCGTTGTTGTCATGTACGGCAAATGTTGTTGTTTGTTACTGTATTTTGGCCACAAAGGTGCATTTCCACCTTCTATATTTTCAGTTATTTGTTTGTATTCATTTTTTGTTTGAAGGTATTCTGATCATAATAGTGTTGAGAAATGGTGTAAAACGACTCAATTAACATGTCTCGAGCTTTTACTCTGAAGGGTTAGACCGGAAGTCGCTCTAGTGCGCAGGTTCGTTTTTGCCACTAACGACAGTCAAACTGTTGCACAGCGGAGCTTTAGTATTACTCAACATTAAAAGGTTTCCTCATGTCACTGTAGAAGATGTTGTTCACTCCAACAGGTTTAAGTGAATGTTTACGCGAATGGGAGGATTTAGAGGAGAATTATCAACAAATTCAGGTGAGTCAAACTTATAAAACCTGCCGTTACCTATAAAAGTGAGCGCTGCCCCGGGTTAAGCTAACAGCAGGGGTAGGTGGGTTTACAGGCGGCAGGGGAACCGCCCTCCAAAGCAAGTATAGATAAAATTTCACTGTCAAGTTTGAAGAAAAGAAGAACACGACAAGTTAGAGGAGAGTACATCATGTACTAGTCTTTCTGGTCTTACTGGAGTTTGTTTCATGGATATGTGTTCATAGAGAAGCATCCTGGGACCCTCAGGGTTGGTTCAGTCTAGTCTCCCAGACCTTAATGAATACATTTCTGTTAAGGCACACACCTTGTGATACATACTTACAGTCTCTTTGGATGAAATGGATTCAAGCAGCGCTTAAATTACTCTCCTTAAATCTACTTAAGTAAAAGTAGGGCTGGGCAATATTTTGAGTTACTTAAAAGGTGGACAACTCCAATTCCAAAAATCTTGGGGCGCTGTGTAAATTGTAAATAAAAACAGGATGCAATGATTTGCAAGTCTCACGAACCCTATTTTATTCACAATATAACAAACAAAACATCAAATATTGAAACTGAGATATCCTACAATTTAATGCAAACTATTATCTTAGTTTGAATAACACGTAAGCTAAACATCTCGAAAAAGCAGGAATGGGGCAACAGAAGGCTGGAAAAGTAAGTAGTACTAATGAAAAACAGCATGGAGGAGGATTTCACAATTAATATCACTGCTGTAATTGATGGCCTGTCTGTCTCAATTTTTACGCCACATCATTGCTCCAGTTGTTCTTGATTCCTTTCAAAAGACTTATTGGGTGTACTGGTTTGAAACTGATACCATAAAAAATCCTAAATTTCGAATTTCTAAATATGTACAGATTCTCTATACAATCTAAAATTGTTAGGCCTTTTGCTTGGGTTTTCGCTGCCCCCAATTATGTACCATTATGTCACTTCCCCTGTATAACACACACTCATTCCATCACAGTGCTTCAGAGAAGACAAAATTTGCTCTGGACCACACACTCTAAAAGATGAAAACTACACCAGGCTTTTCCTTTATACCTGAGAGAGTGATAGGGCTGGAAAACAACTGGACTTTGTTGAAACACGCCCACAAGGAAAGGTATTGGCCTGGATGTGATGATACACCTGCTCCATGATCCCTGATTAACGTAAGTTCTCTTTAAAGCGGTGTGCCCAAAAAATATGTAAATAAGTCAAAAGGCACAGCTTTAATGCTCTCCTTATTGTGCCATAGGCCAATCGCCACATTTACATACATACATAGCGATTGAGTATGCCTAAATGGCTAGTTAATTGGTGACAGGGAGAGTCATTTTCAGGATTGTGGGATGCCAATCAGATTTCAGGGGGCCTTGTTTAGCCTTGGCTACCACTGGCTCTGCTCCTGGAAAAATATTGGTGCTGTTATTTGCTGTGATAATCCATCAGGATGTTATTAATCAAGATATCCTCTTGGCAAAATGTTTGTTTACAGATTTAACATGGTAGCACTGCCTTGTGCTGAAAACAAGAAGTACAGTACAGCACAAGCTTCATGTTTTTATGTGGGCCATATTTCATATTATCTTTAGAATATGCCGTGGGCCAATCAAAAATGGGCCATGGGCCGCATTTGGCCCCCAGGCCATAGTTTGGACACCCCTGATCTAGATCCTCAGTGTAAGTAAAAGTTGTTCCAGTACCTGATGATCTGGCCCTGCTGTTTTAGAGGTGTGTTGCTGTCATCAAATTTAAAAAGAGATAATATTTTTTCATGCTCTAATGTGAATAAAATATGAGTTTATGAGATTTACAAGTGATTGCATTGTTTTGATTTACATTTTACACAGTGTCCCAACTTTTTTAGAATTGGTGTTTTTATTTTTAAAAGTGATGTTTAATATGCTAAACTACTGATGTGTAAAATAACAAGAAACTAAAGCTGCAAATAAAAAGACAATTCAAGGAAGTGGAAAAGAGGCATGTTAAAGCAGAAATGTTGTTCTTTACCTGAAGTTACATTCAGAACTTGTGACTGAAACAAGAGAGACAGACCAGACAGTTGGTTTATGAAATCAAGAAAGTACATGAATATATAACTTAAAATAAGACATAGTGTGTATTTAAAAAAAAGATCTAGATTACCACATAGCTAACTGTGCAGTACTCTTAAGTAACTGTCGTCATAGGTCATATACTTAGTGGAAAACAATCAGCCTCTGTCTACATGCAGATATACATGCATAGGTATATAACATACAGGGACCTATTAAATCTGATGCAACAGGTAGATTGTTCTTATTTAAAAAACGGTTAAAATTATTGGTCAAACACACTACAACATCTTTATCAATTAAAAGACCAATCTATTTGCTTGTTTTATTGGGATTTTTTTATATATTGCGTCATCTGAACCTCAGAATAATTTACGGCTTACATTTACTGCTTTGCTGTAACAAAATTTCTTATTGCACATGACAGATTGATGTGTTTTCCTTTTTTCCCCACCTCTAGGACACCCATCGTCTATACAAGCAGAAGCTTGAGGAAGTTACCAAACTTCAGGACAGCTGCTCTGGTGCTATAGCACGTCAGAGGAAGAAGCTAAAAGAGCTGACTGTGTCACTTGAAGAGTAAGTATGGATCAGCCATTTCACCGAGTTGCATTGATTGGTCGTGTACCTCCGTGTTGTCTGTCCTGTGGGTCAAATCACAGCACATATTATTGGCTCTTCAATCGTTTAATCTGACATAGTGACCGTCATAACAGACAAAAAGATTGTGCAGTCTGACCTTGGCCTAAGGGTGCTCAAACTCCAGGTTGGAAACCAACCTAAGACTGAAAATGGGGCATAAACTGGTACAAAAGAACCAAAATATAAAATAAAATTGTGTCATTATAAACTCAACTCATTCATATTAAGATACGATTATACTTTATTGATCCCCAGTTGGGAAATTAATTTTTCTTTTGTTTCCCTGATTAGATGCAAAGAAAACAGTCCTACCCCCAAACTAAGTCCTGAGGAGATGAATACCATCACGGAAATCGAGGACTCCATCAAAGAGAGAACAGAGACATTCTGTGAGATGGAAGCTTTTCTACCAAAGAAGAACGGGTTTGTCTCAGTCATGTTTTTTTTTAATTTTATTTTAACGACAAAGAAGAGTAGTTATTGTTTTCATATAGCATCAAACACCTAAAATGTCTTATTTTAATGGCAGCTGTGCAATGCTGCTGATACATAAGTTGTATTTAAAGGTGTTTTTGCTTGTTTTTGTTTTATGGAAATATTTACACTATTGGCCTTTTGAATCGCTGGCTCCTCCTGTTTAGGTTATACCTCAGTCTTGTTCTAGGAAACGTCAACGTAACACTCCTCAACAAACAGTCAAAGTAAGTCACCCTCATGGTGGTTTTATGTAGAAATAATCCCTCCAAAATAAAACTGTACTAGCATCTCATCATGCTTTTATGATTTATTTTTTCAGATTTGCCTACAAAGATGAATATGAGAAATTCAAACTGGTCCTGACGGTCATCCTTTTTGTGTTCTCCTTCACGTGTCGCTTTTTGTTCAGCTACAGGTAAGACTGTAGTGCTCTTAATTAAACTTTATTTCTGGATAAATATACAGTGCCTTTACAAAGTATTCACCCCCTTGGATTTTACCCTTTAAGTGATTTTATGACTCAATTTGCCTTTTTTGACAGAAAAAAAGCTTTAATGTCAAAGAGAAAACAGATGTAAAATAAGTGAGAGCAGAAATATTTAGCCCCTTCTTGTCAGTATTTAGTAGAGTCACCTTCGGCTGCAATCACAGCATTGAGTCTGTGTGGATAGGTCTCAATCAGGCTTGCACATGTGGACACTGAAATTTTACTCCATTCTTCTTTGCAAAGCTGCTCAAGCTCCATCAGGTTGCATGGGAATCAGGCGTGAACAGCCCCTTTAAGACCGGCTGCTGAGAAGCATCCCCACAGTATGATGCTGCCACCAGTGTGCTTCACAGTGGGGATGGTGTGTTTGTAGTGATGTGCACTGTTTGGGTTCCGCCCAACATGGCGTCTTGTCTGATGGCTAAAAAGCTCAATTTTGGTCTCATCAGACCAAAGAACTTTCTTTCACTTGACCATCGGATCTCCTACATGCTTTTTGGTGAACTCTAGACACATTCACTGCACTCAGTTAATCCCGACTAATTGTGAGACTACTAGCATGAATTGCAAAAACTTGGAGCTCCTCCAATGTTCTCTCTGGACTGACTTTAAAAGCTAAGGAATTGCCATTAGTACCAAAATTCAAATGCATGTTGTTAGTGCAGAAATAAAAGTGTTTATATTCTGCCAGAAAGGAGTGATACTGTATATATTTTTTCTGAATACTTAATTACTTTGTTGGTAAGAATGGTACAAGGGATGATTCCTTTGTAACTCATCCATTTTCATGATATTATACTAAGAATAAGCAATATCTCCATAATTGGGGCATAGTTGATCTGACTGACGGGTCGACGCATTGTCGCTTTGCTCCAGGAGACTTTAAGCCCTCCTCAGCTCCACTTTTTGTTGCTAGACTGACTGAACATTAGTTAAAGGTAGCTTTTTCCCAGTACAGTTCCTGCCGTCACTGGGCTTGAAAACACCTCTTTCAAAAACACAGTAGCTAAAATCACAAAGACTGCATCCATGTTTTCTGAAATTTCTACAGTGATCAGGACCTAAGCTGCAATTTCTGACATCCAGCCATCCATCCATTTTCTATACCGCTTATCCCATTCAGGGTCGTGGGGGAGACTGGAGCCTATCCCAGCTGTCATTGGGCGAGAGGCGGGGTACACCCTGGACTGGTCGCCAGTCAATCACAGGGGCAATTTCTGACAATTTAAGTAAAAAAATATGCTAATATTAGGTGTCTAAGACTTCTATTTTTGTTGCTCTGGTATTAAAACATGAATGAATATCTTTTTGTGACAAGGATAGTGTAGAGTTTAAAGTTCTGGTCTCTCTCTCTACTCTGACTTGACCCCTGTGCTGAATTACTTAACTTCGGTTGAGCAGATACAGTCTCCAGGGTGAAGTGAGTAAATCATGACGAAAGGCGTGCTGGAAAACTTACTACTGTTTGCTGTGTTGTCTATACACACACATTAAGGCTGAGGAAAAGTGGCCAAAGAGGACATAGAGAGCAGAAACTAGGAGAAGAGACAGAAAGATTGACTTACTAATGGACTGCAGAAATTAAACCCGGCCCTTCTTTGAAGTCAAGGCAAGAAGGAATGTCATTCCAAAACTGCTGGGCTGATAAGTCAAATGAAATGAAAATAACAGACCCTTTGATCTCATTATTTGACTATTATGACAAAGATGGCTGATCAGAGGTGAACTCAAACAGAGGACTTTAACCTCTATTGCCTTGCCTGTTTTAGAGTGAATGAACCTATTGAATTTTGTCCATCATTTCTGAATTTTAATGTGTTTAAACTGTTTTGCTTTTGTTTTCAGAGCCCTGGATGCTCTCTTCAACTTCCTGTTGGTGTGGTACTACTGCACACTCACCATCCGGGAGAGCATCCTCATCAGCAACGGCTCAAGGTCTGAAACAAAATTAAAATCCCCACTATTTACATTTGAGAAGATCTTTGGCCCTACCTGTTGTCTTTTTAGGTGTGGTTGCATTAATTACCTTGTCTGCTGGTTTCCTGTTTAGCAGTACAACACACTACAACTATCACAATACTGGACTAGTTAACTTTTATATAACAAGCCTGTATAAGATGATATCAGTATGTATTTTACCTGATTGGACAAGTTTTTATTACTTTTTTTCTATGGATCATTTTATTTATGGATATTGTGTCCTTGTTATTGTATTTCAGGATCAAAGGTTGGTGGGTTTTTCATCACTATGTGTCCACCTTCCTGTCTGGGGTCATGCTCACCTGGTGAGTTATGATATCTTTTTATAAAGTTGTTTTTTACTGGAAAAAATTTGCATTATTTTTACAACTGCATGTGTTTTTTAACCATAATAACAAGTGATCTTTTATGTTTTCAGGCCTGAGGGGACTCTCTACCAGATGTTTAGGAGCCAGTTTCTATCATACTGTCTCTACCAAAGTGAGATTTTTAAACACAATCTTTAATCTTTTTGAAATAGACACAACAAGCTGGGCTTTATAATGTAAAGACCAGCTTTTTCAAGTGCTTTCATACCCTTTATCATGGAATATGGCATTGGTTTGGACAAAAGATTTACTTTACTGTATATTTGATTTGAAGGTTTTAACAACAATTTGCTCCAGTCCTCATTACAAACAATCTTGTGATCTTCCTGATGTTTAGCATTATATTTGTCATTTATAATTGTGTTTCCTTCTTATGATTATAATAACTTTATTTGTATAGCACCTTTAAAAACAGAGGTTTACAAAGTGCTTTGACAGTAAGCATAATCACAAATAAAACAAATCATCATAACTCATCAAGAAGGACAAAACCCAACAACAGAAGAACCCATAAAACATTTAGCCAGCATCATAACCCCAACATTATAATAACCCAGTGGGGCACATTATAAAAACAAGAATAAAAATAAAAATCCAGAATAACCTAGATGAGTCCAGGCAACGAAAGAACCCAACACATTGAAAAACCTTGTTTTTTTAAATATCTAGTGGACATTTATATGTTCCTTGTGTTAGGAACTACCTCATGGTATTATTTTTGTGAAGATTAAAAAGTAAAAATTCATGTCAGACTCTTAACAATCACTCATTCAGGGAGAAAAATGAGTTTCTGCAAGTATCAGTAGTTCATAATTGTATGTTCAAGGTTCACACAGTTATACCTCAAAGTTAAGGAAGTAACTTCTGGCCTGGACTGTTAATAAATAGTTTTCTTTCTTTCCTCTGTTTATTTGTTCAGGCTTCGTCCAGTTCCTCCAGTACTACTACCAAAGTGGATGTTTGTACAGACTCAGAGCGCTTGGAGAAAGACATAACATGGACCTTACAGTTGGTGAGTTATAGTCTTATAGAAATAGGCCATTTTCACACCTTTAGTTCTGTTGATCTGGTCTGAATCAAGGGCCAATTTCTTACACTGTTGCAAATGACATCAACTTTGGTTGGTGTTCACATGAGGGTTTTTACAAGCAGAGCAAAACCTGTGCTGTGAGGAAAATGCTCTCTAACTGGTCAATATTTTGCGGTTTATGATACACCTATACTGGCGACCTGAGGCGAATACATTTGAAATAGATAATTCTGAGCCATTAACAAATCTTGAATAAATTGATAAAAACAAAAATCGCGTGAGGAGCGAACTTTGTTTAAAACGATCTTGATCCATGTGATGTGGTATCACATTACATCATTTTAACCGATAAAGCAGAAGATGAAATTTTACAGGGGAGATCCAAAACAACCAGCTCATTCATAAGAGGAACAGAATCAAGCTCCACATCATAAATATAGGTCCTGGAAAAATGTTATGTGTTGGAAAGAATTCATGTACATTCCATAGTCAAATTTCTCACAGAGACAGCAGCCTGATGAGAGGGTGGAAATAAAGATTATTTCTAAAGATCTTTTAGGTTTGTTTAACTTTACGTGCCAGATAGAGTTCGGGACTGTAGCAGGTACCATTAACTGCTGTGTGGAGGCACTTGTGAATTTAATTCCCCATCTCTTCAAATGATTTTTGTCTGCATCTTCTTAGAACACGTCTTTTCTTTTGTATATTTCTTTGAGATTTAAAACATAATAAACAGCCCAAAACAGTAACCGGTTTATATCCTGCATCCTACGGCCTATTTAATCAGTTTAACTTCAGATTAATCATTTATAAAAACAACAAAGATGGTCCATCTAGTATCATCTGCTTCACATCAGAGGCCCCGCTGAGGTGCAGTGCTGGATGGTGTCAGACTGGGATCACATTCACCCTGGCAGCAGCATCTTTACCCATCATTATCAGACAAACATCTTTAGCAGCAGGGTGAAGTAATGTGGGGTTTTCCTGTCTCTGCTATGCATAATGCCACTCAGTATGATGCTTCGGTTTCCTTGGTATTTGTGACCACACCTCCTGCAGCTCCCTGTCATAAATACTGCTGTGTTTTGGTCGCAAAACTTAGGTGCTTTGTCTCAATGTGGCGCCGGAGTTTATGCTGCCTCATGCTGTCATTAGCCAGCACCTCTTTGTAAATGACACACTCTTGCCATGGTGCATCATCATCAGAAGTCCTTCAGTGACTCTCTTTTCTGTTCTCCTGGTTTGCAGAGGGTTTCCAGTCCTGGATGTGGCGAGGATTGACCTTCCTCCTGCCATTCTTGTTCTTTGGTCATGTGAGTAACAGACCCAGTAATACAGCCAATATATACAAAAATAACATGAATAAAAACATACAGTTTATATGTGCTAATCTGGTAATAGACTTGATGAAGTATGTGGTGTATGAAGGAATGCTGAGGTGGATTTTCCAGCATTCCTGATTGTTTTTTGTTCTTCCTCTCACAGTTCTGGCAGCTCTACAACAGCATAACACTCTTTAAGATGTCTCAGCTCCCTGAGTGTAAAGAGTGGCAGGTTAGTACGCCAAGGAGACTCAATGTTCTCTCTCACTGAACTTTAGTGGTTTTATTTTGTATATAATCTCTACAGAGGCTGACTGTGATCACTTCTCTGCTGTGGTTTAGGTCATGATGTGTGGCTGCTCTTACATGGTTCTCTTCATGGGAAACTTCTTCACCACGCTGGGAGTTGTTTACCAGAAATACATGAACAACCAGGACAAGTCCAAGAGCTTATAAGAGTGGGAGAACAAACTGAGCTGAATCACCAAACATCCTCTATATTTATGCAAATATGTCCAAACAGCTGTTCTATTCTCTTTAAAGCACCTTATGGATGTTATGATTGTCGTCCTTTAAGACTTTCTATATGTATTGCCACTTTTATCTGTGTCCTTTAAATTTAAAGGTGTGTAAATAATATTTAAAGTGATTTGTCAAAACAAGCTGTCCCAAATCAACGAGGTACCTCACAGGTTTTACTGAGCACCACCATCAGGTTTCTGTCAGGTTAAGATTAAAGTGCTAATAAGAGTGTTACTATATCATATTTATTTTGGTGTTGCTGAGCTACAGCTACTGATGCAGGCCTTACAAAGAGATGCTTTAATGAAACACTCCTCCAAACCCTCCACTTCTTTTTGTTTACATGATTTCCCTAAAAACATCTTATGTAATTTAAGTGCATCATGAGACCCCAAATTTAAAAAAAACTTAATATGTTTGACAAAAACTAAAGATTGGAGAAAGATGAAATAAAAAAATCAGTACATGTTTTTGTTGTTGATTGTATTTTTCATTTTTTCCTACTGTATTGATCTCCTCAGGACTTCTTTGATTTACGTTAAGAAATACTTGGAACCACTGGAATAAGAACCAAACTGTGTAAATACAGTATATAGCGGTTATAGAAGTATTTTAAATCTAACCATTTCATTGTATTTTAGAAATCAACTACTTTATTCTTCTTGTAAGTTATTCTCTTCTGTCATTATCCCCAGTATGCAGATAATAGAGCATATGTGTTGTTTTCATTTCCATTCACTTTCTGTTTATTTACCTGTAAAAAAAATGTGATTAAGAATCTCTATTTTCTATTTTTTAAATTGAAAATTTTATTCTGTCTGGTACCTTAACCAGCTAACAGAGCTGTTCTAACATTTATTTTTTATTTTATTGGGTGCAATTTTAAGAGTTCATTCATCCTATTTAAGCTGTTATAAATGTTATTTAAAACACTAAAATAGAGTTAATCATTCCTAGTTTACTAGATAAACAAAAGCCGTCAACAACATCTGCAAAGGCTTCCCACTTGTCTGAGCCAGACCTGACCTGAGGTGAAAAATAGCTATCCAGATTATCAACACAAAATTCAAAAGCCAGCATCTGTGATGGTGTGTGGGTGTATTAGTGCCCATGACATGGGTTACTTGCACATCTGTGAGTCACCACTGATACTGATAGGGGTACTGAGGGGTCTAAAAAATTATGTAACTCAAACAAGAATGGGACAGAATTGCTCTTTCAGTACTTCAGTAATTAATGTCTTCAGTCCCCGGACATTTATAGAGAAATGTTAGAAGAGAAGGTTGTGAAACATGCTCCTGTCCCAACTTTTTTGGAACATATTGCAGGCATTCATTTCAGAATGCCAATTTGAGTGATAATGGTTAAAAGCATTTTTTCCCATGCAATACTACGATGTTTATTCTGTGCATGCCTTAGTTATTACAAATCTGACCACAAGATGGCAGTGGTGAATCATTCCTGCAAACCTGGACCTGTGGTGAGCATTTTCTTTTAAAAAGTTCTCAAACATTTCTTTATAGTAATAATGAACAAGGAGACGTGGGACTGCAATGACTTTTTTTCACACATTAAGGAGGATCTTGAATTTAACTCTAACTCTAAACTCTTCACAGAGATGATTGTGATAATGAGGATGAGTAGCTCTGTAGTTGGAAACAGACCATCCTTTGGCTTCAGTAGGAAGGCCTGATCCTGGAAATCACCTTTTCTAACAGCCGTATCAGAATAAGGTAAGTTAACATTAGGCCCAATTAACTTCATCTTTATGATTATTGCTTTAAGTGCATCTGAATAAATGTGTTAGAAAAGGCCTACATTTTTGTGAAGAGTTAAGAAAAAAGTTTTATTTTTCGTACATAAGCAATGCTTCCTTATCAAACATGCTTATAACTTTATTAAGAAAGTCTTGGGTATGCTTTGCTTTTCAAACCATTCATTGTAGTCAGCTGAAGCTCAAGCATGCAGTTAGTTAAATGGAAGAAAAATTGTTTTAGAAAATGAAGATTTTTGGATTATTTAAGAGTCAGGAGAAACATGCTGCCAACAGGTTTGTAGGCATAATTAACAACAGGTAGAAACTTAGATATACAGTCATGTACATAAGTTATAGGCACGTGCTAAAGATTCATCACAGGGCATGATGTGCCAGGGCTTGGGGGGGGGGGAGCAATATCAACAGGTGTTGCTCTGCAGCCAAGGTCAAGCTCAACGGCATCCCTTTTGTCTTTTCAACTTTGGCAATGCATCCACAGACTGCCAGTGGTTTTCAGGCCCTTGGGACATCCACAGCACAACCAGGGACTCCTGGCAACCTTACTACCCATCCAAACAGTTCCCTTAGCCATGCTTAGCCATGTAATATGCAAGGGCATCCAGCACGGCGGGGGTTGTGTCAGTTCTCCTTATCTCCCAATGGTGCCAAAGCAAGCTCACTTGCAGTTACATACCTTACTTCGGCCTCAAGTTTTGGTCCAAACAGGCCTAAAGATTCTGCACAGTACTGCAGATGATATTAAGTTCATGTATAATTAATACATTTTATATTATTGTTACCAGTGTAATCACATATTTTTCTTTATAACGTGCAGGCTTAGTAAATTTGCTATATAAATAAAGTTGTTATTATTATTGTAGTTTTTTTTTTTTAGCTTCTGCTTACACGAGGTTGGCATCCAGAGGTAAAACATACCTGTCAAGTGCCTGAAGAGGAGAACAGTCCCACCAACTGTTTCCTTTTGATGTGAATTTATTGAAGGATAGCCCCTTGAGATGCAGCATCTCGTTTTCAAGGGGGTCCCAGCACAAAAACATAGAACAATACAGACTACAATACATAACAAACACAATCAAACATAAACGACAAATGCAGACAGCTCTCCCACTTCATCAGCCCCTCCACCCCTTCTCCAGCTCCCAGATACATACATACATGTGCATACATACAGAAATAGATATACAGATATAGATACTGTTAATATATATAAACTGTGTATGCATGCATACACACTCATATATATACATGTAGATATACACACATATATACACTCTTCCCATCACTCTCTCATTCTCACATTTCTCATGTCACCAAGTTCACTATGAACTCTGGGTAAATCTCACTGAAAACTAATGCAGACTCATAGACACTGCACACTATGTCTTTGAAAAGTGTGAATCAGAACTCTCACACTCTCAGTGTTTGCCTCCTGGACAGCACTGACTTCAAAGTCTGTAAGCATGGAGACTGGGATTTAGCCACTTCTGGCCTCTCCAGCTGGGTCCCTGCACCTGGTGGAGTCTCCAAATGGGGGCGCTGTTTATTAACACTCATCCACAGGGGCACATAATGCTTATTTTTGGAGAGTTTTGGTCCCACTGTAGTAAGAGTGAAACTGGGATTTCCATTGACTTACTTGATTTACTGTAACTCTCAAACATCCAGAAATGGATTAGTGAATTGTTCATATGGCATTGTTTTAAAAACTCTTCCTCTTATTTTGTGACTTTTTCCCCGATTTTTCTTTATGTGGTTTTGTTTGTTTCATTTTCACATTGAAATGAATCTTTTCAACATCTTACACAAACTCTAAAAAATAGTTATAATTATCCTGCTGTAATCATACAAGCATTAACTGTTTAAATTGTTCTGTGTCTGTAGATGTCATTTGTTCATGTAGAAGGACTGTAAACATTTGTTATACAGGGAAAGGACATGTAGCAAACTTCATCCAATACCATTCTCTTCCTTATACAGTGTCCTCAGCCATTATATCATACAGTACAAGGACGGGCTAACCGGCTTTGTTTCACCCGAAGCGTGGTGTGTGAACTTGTTGATAGAAACTGCATCGAAACACAAGCAAAATGACCAAAATAATTTGATCATTTCCTGGGCCCCCCAAAATACTACTGCTTAAACCAGGGGTTCTCAACCTTTTCAGGCGGTGAACCTTAAAATAAAGGTGTCAGAGACTGGGGACCTCCACTGTACTTGAAGATGGTTGAACAGCCATGTACAGTCAAGAATAGTCATGTGCAGACAAGGCTGCCCATATGGGGGGGCTTCAGGTGTGATTTCTATATTGCCAGCACCTGTTGCTACGACAGATGAGTTTAAATGAGCATCACATGCTTAAAATAAAATGTTTTACCCATAGTTTTAAAAGGGTACCAAAAATTTTGTCTGGCCCATTTTTGAGTTTTGTGTAAAATTTTGTCAGTATTGGCTTTTTTCTTCTGCTTTTTATGTTGTTCCAATGCACATAAATGCACATAAATGAAAAAAAAAAAAAATGTGTATGCAAAAAAATAAATAAATAAATTGTAATTGCAACAATTTCTGGGAGAAATGGTGTATTTTCTGGAAAAATTCCAGGGGTGCCAATACTTTCATGACTGTACATGGGACGCACCTTCAACCACTAAGCCATCTGCGCCCCAGAACTACAGAGTTTCATCCTCATAAGTGCAGTCCCGTTATTTAATAGCCATACTTCATATGTTCAATCTGGGACGTCCCTGCTTATTTCAGCAAGACAATGCCAAGCCACATATTGCCCCAGTCACAACAGCATGGTTTCACAATAATAGAACTGGCCTAGACTGGCCTGCATGCAGTCCCCACCTGTGCGGTGCAAAGAGTGGAACATGCCACACTGTGGAGCAACTCAAGGAGTACATAAAGCATGAATATGGAAGAATTCCACTTTAAATTCTTCTACAATTACAGGGTCCTCAGTCCCAGATGCTAACTGAGTGTTGATAAAAGAAAAGGTGACGAAACAGTGGGAAGCATGCGCCTGTCCCATCCTTTTTGGAACATGTTGCAGGCATTAAATTCTGATTTCTCTGTATTCCTATAAAAATAATAAAGCAGTGGTTCTCAAAGGGAGTGGCAAGACACACTGATGTGCCTTGAGCCAAGTCTTGGTGTGCTGGGGGAATTTGTACAACCACACGTAATTACTACAACTTTACAACAGCTTAAGTTCAATCAGGACTACTATGTAAAGGAACACACATGATGTGTGGTTATAAAAGGTTTTTATGTATTAGCAGTTATAACTTTGCACTCATTGCTGTTATTCATATGACTGCTCTGGGATCCCCCTGCTCTTCCACGAGTCTACATGGAAAGCACCAAACAGGCACCACCGTGTGTTCCTGCCTCTCCAAGGAAAGCCTGGGGCTGGGAGAAAGGCAGCAAAAAGACCTGAGTAGAGCAGTCATTAATGACAACAGAATGACATTGATAAAGTCAGAGGTAGAATGAAGGAGGAGCTGGGATGGAGGAGGGTTGTAAAAAGCGTAGCCGTCAGCATAGGACCAGCTGATCTCAGTTATATGGAAGTGCTCGACTGATAAATCTACTCTAACATGTAAGAGGCTATTTTGCACAGACATGGTTTTGGGTTTGCCTTGAAATTTTGGCTTGATCTTAAGTGTGCATTGGGCAAAAAAAATATTAAAAACCACTGCAATAAAGTTTAAGTTTGCACACTAGATATCTTGTCTTTGTGCAGAAATCAGTTGATTAAAGGATGAAAAGAATTTGCAGAACTGTTTCTATTCACATTTTACACTTTATCCCTACTTTTTTGGAAACCATGTTAATAATTGTGCCATTAGATCAGCTTTTAAACTATTTTTGAGTGGGAAAAGTAACATTTTATTTTTCATTTTTCAGTCATTACATCCTTTCTTAAAGTGCCAGCTTTAGCATAAGTGTGTTCACACCTCTGCAGCCGAGGAAAATGATGCTGCCAAATTCACGCAAATAAAAGAAAAGCTGGTGACAAAGAAACAGATCCAAGGACTGATTTCATATATTCATGAGGATGGAATAATCATATTCCTTTTTATTCAGCCAAAGAGTGTTAAATTTAGAAATAACGCAAAGAAAAACTGGTATTTGTAATAAAAGGGCTGAATTGGCTGCCAAATATCAGAGAGGGACTTTTATATGAAGCCTGGAGAGAGTGGCTTTGTGTTCTGTTTAATCAATAATGTGGCTTCTTGTAAGCAAATGTGGACTAACAAGTTGTTTTTGATATCATTTAGTAAACTCTTCCTGTCATCAGTGTGAAAGTATGATTATTAAATAGAAGAATCCTTCAGGAAAAGATGACAGAGAAGATTTCAGTGGAGCTGCTCTTCTCCAGGTTTATGATTTAAACATGTTCACAGAAGAGTCACAGTGCCACAACACAAAGAAATAAAGGCTGGGATGAAATTTGCACATAAGATCAGAGGGAATAATACCTGAAAAATTTAAAATGGAAACCAGCCTCACTCCTAATTCATTACAGCACAACTTCCCCCCTGCTCCTGCAGAAAGTGTTGGATGAGTTGGTGCTGCAGGGCCAGAGAGAAGCAGCCGAGTGAATGAGGTGGTAAGAAGGAGAGGAGGAGGGCTGGGTATTCTCCCAGCCTGCACTGCTTTCATCTTTCTCATTAAAGCCGCAGCAGTGGGGGCCGTCAAGAATGAGCCCAAGGACATGGGGATCGGGGACCAAGCCTGAGCCTCGCATCAGGAGGTGCAGGAGCAGGGAGGAAACAGCAACGGGCTGCCATGTCAAACCTTCACCTCCAACTTAACTCCGCTTCCTCTGGGACGCAGATAAAGACCTCTTATCTGTGCTCACCTCCTCTCCCGGCCTGGGAACGACTCTAGCAGCAGCAGGAAGGGTGAGAGGGGGGTGTATTTGGTTGAGTAGGTCCGAAATAATACACAAGCTTTTTCTCAGACAGGGTTTATGGAAGAGGAGGGCAACGCTGATGAGCTTCCATCTGGGACGGACTGATTAAAAGAGAGGAGGAGAGGAGGCAGATCCTGAAAGGAGAGGTGATGGTGAAGGAAGAGGCTGATCCAGGATTGGAAACATAGAGGGCTTTGCTCAAGCTCACAGAAAGTTTCAGGTGTTTTGTGTCTTTGGGGATTTTTCCTCCTAAAGTAAAGTTTCAGTGACCTATGGCTTGTTTTTAAGACTAAATGTCTTTATCGGACTCTTTTTCTCTAGAAAATTCACGTTTTTTTTAGGAGAATTTTGCCACAACATGAAGATAGAGAAAATTCAAGTTTGATAGCACTTGCAGTTTCTCACCAAAAACCCCAGATCTTACCGAGTGTATTGTCTAATTTCTGGTAAAATAACAAATATGTCAAAAAAATGTCATCACTTCTGATATAAAGCACATTTTATCTGTTTTAACCCTCAGGCATCACTTAAATTTACAACCCTTTAAAGCCATTAAGGACAAAAATGTCCACTTCCAAAAAACTGCTACAAGAGCTAAACAGATAAATATTTTTTTCTGCTTTTCTTGCATAAATCTCTTAAACAAGTTCAGCTGTGCTCAAAACTACCAAACATTCAATCATTTTGAGGATTTTAACCCTTTAAATGCCAGTTTGATTAATTAAAGATCAAAACGTGTTTTGAATGGGAGTCAATGGGACGTTTATGTCCACAAGTGACTCGAAACAGTAGTAAATTTTGAATTGGATGCTGCACAAAACCGAACAATGCATCAAAGTCAATATTTTGGCTAATGTTTGACATACCAAGGACTGATTTAAAAAGACACCCCCCACCCCCCAACATTAGTTATGTGGAGAATAAATACTGTTTTGTGTGTTGTTGTTGTTTTCAGAAAAAATATGACCATCCTGTACTCAAACTGGCATTTATAGGGTTAAAACCCTGAAAATTATTCAGTAATCAATTGTTTTGATTAGAACTGAGGTTGATCAAAAGATTTGACCAAAAAAGCAGAAAAATATTAATGTATAGTATTCTTATTGCCATTTTTGGAAGTGGACGTTTTTGTCCTTGATGACTCGAAAGGGTAGTAAATATCCAATCAGATGCTATACAAAAAACTAAAAATGCTTTAAAGTCAATATTTTGGCAAATCATTGACATGTCCAAGCTGGGTTTAGAAATTATGCCCCAGCCATCCAACATTTGGTTTAAGAAAGATATCACATTTTTTTGCATTTTTTTTTCATAAGAAACAACATTGACTTTAAGTAATCAAACTGGCATTTAAAGGGTTAAAATCCTCAAAATGATTGAATGTTTGGTAGTTTTGAGCACAGCTGAAGTTGTTTAAGGGATTTAGCCAAAAAAAAAAAAAAAAAGTCGAAAAAATTAAATTTGTTAAGCTCTTATAGCAGTTTTTTGTAGGTGGACATGTTTGTCCTTGATGGCTTTAAAAGGTAGTAAATTTGTTTCACAGTGTTCCCCTGACCTATTCGGGCAATTAAAATTTGAATTCAAACATTTGCCTTGAAAGAAACTTCGTTGCAAAAAGTTAGACCATACACACTGACACAGCCAAAATGATGAGCAGAGAAAGAGGAAAAATTTGCCCAAATGGACAGAAATGTCCCCAGTGATGCCTGAGGGTTAACACATTACAAGTATAAAATGCAGCCTTAAATATTATTATTATTTTAAGATTTATTTTCAGGCTTTTTATGCTGTTACTGTCAGAGGAGGACAATGGATAGAATCGAAACAGGGAAGAAAGAGCCGGGGACAGACATGCAGGAAAGTACCACAGGCCGGATACAAACCCGGGCCGACCACGTACATGGGACGCGCCTCAAGCCACTTGGCCACCTGTGCCCCAAGCCTTTAATATTATTATGGTTAAAATAGCTGAAAATGCAGTAAGTAAAACACACTTATAGGACCTTTTGTTATACATTATTATTAATCCCATAAGAGGAATTCAATGTTCACACCAAGACTACACACACTTTGGCTGTTGCAGAAGCAAACACTCAGATACTGGAGGAGTTCAGGAAGACTATGGAGAGGTTGTTAGAAGATGTCAAACCCCCAGGTAGCTCAGGAGGGAAAAGCGGTGCTCCTCTCAGGCTGTTTTCAGCAGGAGTGGAGAACTGTTGACTTGAGCTGGGGAATATCAATGAGCAGCGGTGGAACACTTTAAAGGGGACATATTATGCAAAAAACACCTTTTCAGGCTTTTCTAACACAAATATGTGCCCCCGGCCTGTCTACAATCCCCTCAAGTACCAGAAAAATCTATTCCCCACCCCCCCCTTTCTCCTCCTTTCAGAAAATGTGTGCTGAAACAAGCCGTTCTCAGATTTTCCCCTCATGATGTCATGTGGGGAGTTAGCACCGCCCCCAGGTTCGGTTGGCCCTCCCCGCTTGGAAAAAAGTTCTGCCCTCCTCCCTTGATCTTCCTCTCAGCTGCCAGCTGACATGCTGGATAGCTCAGTGAGTTACTGCTGATTTTGGTCTGGGAGGTTGATGATTCAAATCCAAGTCAGGTCCTTAACATCAGGAGTGTCAAATCCATTTCCTGAGAGGGGCGTGGTCAGGGGCGGAGTCACAGAGCTTTGTAACATTTAAAGCCACAGAAACAGAAACAGCTCGTTCTGAGCAGGGCTGAAACAGAGGAGTTTTTAGACATTCAAAAATCCAATATTGGAGTGTTTTTTTCAGCAACAAACTTCACTGGCATGTTTTCGGGAATTCTGAGACCAATATAAACTTGTCTTAAAGGGGTAAAATATGTCCCTCCCTTTGGAGGTCCTCCAGGCGCGCCCATCTGGGTGGAGACCTCAGGGAAGACCCCGAATGTCCTGGAGAGTTTTTATCTTTTCTGGTCTGAGAACACATTGAATCCCCCAGAAGGAGTTGGAAAGTGTTGCTAAGGAGAGGGATGTCTGGGTGGACTTACTTTGCCAGCTGCCACTATGACCTGGTCCCAAAAAATCAGAAGGAAATGGATCGATGGATACTCACACGTGATGTCAAAGCTTGGTCCAGTGGAGGAGAGGCAAAATGTCTTCAGGATCCTAAATCAAGTCCAGTCAGTCCCTTTGGACCAAGATATGGATAACCATGACCTGAATAAATGAAAACCTATTCAGATATTTTGGTTTCAGTTAACAAAAAGGATTATTACATTTTAGTTTGGGCTATTTCAGTAGTTCTAGTCGACTATAATAACCTTGATACCAGGTTAAAGGGTTGCAAGGTAGGTCTCCCCGATGACCGACATAGCAGAATCTGCTCATAGCTCCAGCATGGTCAACTCAAGCTAGTGCCAACGTTAAGGACAGCAATACAAATAAAAAATCAATACTAGAAGGGACAATTTTAATTGCAACTATTTATTATGATACATGCCGTATCCTGGGTTATCCACCTCATTCCATCCTTGGTGATTTATAGCTCCACTGACTGAAACAATGAGCTTTTGTTTTATGTCTGGTATCTCTGGCACATGTCAAAGTGGGGGTCTACATTCAGACCAACATCATCCATCAGCCAATCAGTAGAGAGGAGGTTAAATATATTCATTTAATCAAAGAAAATGATTTGACAAAATAAGGGTCATAAAGAAAGCACAGGTCTGCGCTCCAGCAGCGATGAGATCCAGATCTTTCCCCTCTTCATTAGTAAATTAAGTCCCACGACAGCAACTCCTTCACCTCCTGAAATATGAACTGAGTGCCAGATTAAATATGCATATTTAATGAGAGGGGAACATGAACACATCCACTTGTTAAATGGGAGCATGAGGGATGAGGAAATCAGAGTCAGAGTGAGAAATAGAGAGAGCTTCACGGCCTGCAGAGTGAGAAAGAAAAAACAGAATTCATCTTTATTTTAACGCCCCTCTGTGGGAGTAACCCGTGCAGGACTTCCCCCACTCTGCAGCTCTGATTGCACACACGCCGCCTTTTCTGGGGGTTTGGACTGTGAGTTTCTATAGCAACCACAGAAAGCAGACAGTATGGAGTAAACTCACTTGCCATGCCGCTTAACATTTTCGCCTCTTGAACTATCAAACAGCATTTGGGATCAGGCTATGTGCTGCCAAGTGTCTGCTTCAGCTCAATATTCTTCTTTGTCAAAAGGAGTCAGACCTTAAAAAACAGCCGAGGTAGAGCTGAATCAAGACTTTTACATCCCCAATATAATGCAGAAATACAGTATGTGTTTAAATAAAGTAGCGAAAATAAGAAACAGACTATTTACAACCAAAATCAGGTGGCCAGAATAGGGTATGGTTGTATTGCTGCTTTAAAGTAAAAGGCTACAGGAGGAAGTCAGCAAGTATGGTGAATAAAGAAAGGTTCTCAAACATCGCAGAGTCTATATTATAATGTTTGCTGTACTCTTGTAAAAAAACAAATATATATATATGTATATTTGAATGAAATGCAATGATCTCCATATATTTTACATGGTGACATGCATTTTCTAATGAGAAATTCTTGGCATTATTGTTTGGAAATGAACCATGTATGGTCACTTCGGCTGACTTCCTTCCTGGCTTCCCCCCTACTCTATCCGATACAGCAGAATAATTTTTCTCAACCTTATCAGTGGAGATCAATTAATGTCACAGGAAGTGACATCACAGCATCTGACCTATCAGCTGTGGCCCATTGCCTCTCAAACTTCCTGTTTCCTCCAGAACTTGCAAAATAAAGTTTACATCTCTTTCAGTCCCACACCAGTGGTCCTAACATCCTAACTATGATACAAGGATAAGTTGATGAAACTCTACTTTCCTTTTCTGCATTGTTAATTTCGTCAACTAAAACTATGACTAAAAATGGTTATTAACAGCCTTTTTTTCCAGGACATAAACTAGACTAAGACTAACAAAAATAGATCTGTGATGACTAAAATGGACTAAAAGTAACTTTAGTATTGTCAAGATGACTAAAACTAGACTAAAATGTCATGCAGTTTTCGTCGGACATTCAAAATCCGTAATATTTCTCTACTGTGAAAAACAATGCATCTGTTTCTCTTCTGCCTCTCGGCTGTAGAAAGTGCAAGAGTGCATAGAACACACCACCATGATTTGGTACCAGATTTAGGCAAGAGAATAAATACTTGGACTAAATCTAAAGACTAAAATGTGATGACTTTTTATGGACTAAAACTAGACTAAAATATTTTTGAGTTTTTGTCAACTAAAACTCAAATAACAGTTAGAAGGGTAGACATTATTAAAATGTGACTCAAACTTAAAGACATGTAATCAAAAGACAAAGACTAAAATTAAAAATAGCTGCCAACATTAACACTGCTTTTCTGTTTGTTTGTTTGTTTTTTTACAGGATATGTATGAGCATTTGTGTAGTTTCCACAATTCATCAACTTGCTCCGGACATCCATCTAACTTCATGTTTACTATCATTGCAATGGTTGGGTTTGTTGTGCTTCCTCGTTTGATCAGTTTGTTGGCTATTGAACGATTCCGCATAACAATCCTGCTCTCGCCTGATAAGCAGTCCTCATTTTTCCCAACACAAAACAGAATTACGAATCGTAAGTATTGAATATGTTGAATTTAAAGAGAAAATTTGAAGGAAATAACTCGCCTCACACCACAGGAAAATCTGTCAAGATAATCTTTTGAACCACCGATAATGATGCCTTTGCTGACTTTGTTCAGTGTGTGTGTGTGGGGGGGGGGGTAAGGCTGAAATTGGGTCGATTATCCCATAAAATGTACAACAATTAATGTCAACCAAAGTGATGAAGTGTCATTTATAAGCATTGCTTAAAAAAGGCTTACTGAAAACGAACAGAAACAAATGCATTTTTTGCAATTTAGACAGTGAGCAGGAGTTTAGCTGCAATTTTTTACTGTTTCTTCTCCTCTTACAAACTTGTGTAGTGAAAAAGATCTTTTACAAAGTTTCAGAAATTGCATCAATGCATGTGGAACCAAAAAGCACCTAAATTCTGAAAATCTTGACAGCCTCGGGCCAAAACAGTTTATGTTCCGCCCCATATTCTGTGTGGGTCATTTAGAGACACCTAGTGGTGTTAAAATGTACTGCACTGAAGTTATTGTTGTTTGCCATAGGCAGATCAGTTAAGTTTCACTTTCTGTTGAGGGCACATGCACATGCAGCCGTTGCCTACGACCTTTTCAACCTTTTCTCATATGAAGATCAAAGTCTGTAAGTACTTTTGTGTGTTTTATGTAACTTTTCACTGCTTTCTAGATTTTGTGAAGGCTAATCTTTGTTTTAAGTTCTTTGTGTACATTTGCTATAGATACTAACTGTGATTAGCATTTACCATTTAAAAACAGTGCTAAGATTAGCTTAAACTCTAACTAGGTCTGACAGTTACCTGCTATACTGAGTCATTTTACCATGTATATGTACATGAACATTTTGTAATGCTATTATTTCATGTTTTTCCCAGTTTTACAAAAAATGAGGAAGAATCCATACTAAAGCCCTTAACTCAACTCTGGTTTCTTGGGTCTTTATTCTATGGATAAGGTGTTAGCTATCTGCTAAGCTGTCCAGTTAAGCAAGAGCAGAATACTTCATAAACGCTGAAATTTAACTCCAAGGCTGCTCTAAGCATGGATCAAACAATGACTCTACAAATGCTCTGACAGAGAAACTTCAAAATAGTTGGGTTGTACAACTCCCAAACATGACAAAAACAAAAACTCATATTTCCCTCATATCTTCTGTAGCATTCATCCAGTTTCTCCAGGATTTGAGATATGCGTCTTGTAATTTTTGCCTCCACCAGCGTTTAATTTGTGTTGCTTTGAGCATTAAAGAATTACATTTACATATTCAACAGCAATATACAGTATCTGGAGCTCTGCATAATCCACAGACCTCACTGTGAGCAGTTTTTATTGAAGCCAATTATTAAACGACTCTTTGATTTTCTCTTAGAGGATTGCTCCTTTGCTTACAGAGAACACAGACAGTGGATTATGACAAATGGAGACATATGTGAGTCTAAAGCTCTGCAAGCAGAAACCTGATGCCTGCAGGTAGATGTCTGACTCATGACCAGGTACATGAGACTGTCCTGAGGCCACCCTTTGGTTCAAACGGTAAAAGATGATCTTTGACTACAGCAGGAGCAGAGAGACATGAGGTTATCTCAAACAGGGGATCCACACACCTGAATATATCTTCAGACTCTGAAGATATATTTATCTGCAGAAAGCTTCAGCCCTCTCTAAAACTCCAGATATCATTCAAAATCAACAAAACAGGAGTGAAAAACCAAAAGTATTAATCATGAAATACAGAGTGTAGAAATGAGGCTGCTTTCTTTCCCAAACTAAACTAGTCATGTTCTTTAAACCCATCAAAGAGAAAATTCAATTTATTCATGTATTCTTTTTCTGGTTAAGCCCGAAACACAAAATTAACATTTTTAATCCATAACTAAAGCTGCATTTCTCACCTGAAGATTATATGGTAATAAATATCGACTGGTGCTGTTACATAAAGAGCTAAAGAGCTCAGCTGCACTGTCAGTGAGCTGGAGAGAGTTCCAGCAAAACTTTAGTTTCACTGCAGAGGTTGTGTTGCAAAACAGTTAAGCCCCTCACCTGTCGTTCCTGCCTCCCCAGAAATAGCAAAGGTTACTGGGAACACTAGGTGAGCAAAAATGTCCTCTTTAGCCCCTTTTTGACCGAGGTGGTGCTAGTGCTAGTTCCAGGCTAGTGCCTGGGTTAGCATCGGTTCTTTGTGTTTTCACCAACAAAGCTCCAGGTGCTAAAAACTGGTGCTTAGTACTCTTTGCTGGGCCAGAATGAAGCACCAACTACATCAGGGGGCGGGGTTATCATGACAGTCGTGACGCAGTGGAAAACAGCCGTTTTTTAAAGCTGCGGAGCGAGTCGTCTGTTATTTTGTATGAGTTTTACTTTCAAAAACTGAAATAGAGGGAAAACTGAAGCAGCAGTGGTTGCAGGAGGAGACCCAGTGCTTCCTGGCACTGTGGTCGTCTGAAGAGATTCAGGGGAAATTGGACGGAGCCTTGCGGACAAAACCGGTGTATGAAAAGCTCCAGTGGGAGATGGCTGCTGCAGGATACGAGCGGAGTGTCGAGCAGCTCCTAAATAAACTCAAAAAGTTAAAAAAAGAAGTTCAGGAACCAAAGGAGGGAGCTGGGATGAAGCGGCAGCCCGGAGCCCTCACTTCGAATTGTTGAATTCGGTACTTGGCGACCAACCAGCCAACAATGCCACTGGGGCTCTGAACTCGGCCACAGCCATGACGGAGTCCATGCTGGTCGTCTCCATCCTGCAGACCACCGGTACTGATCCTGGTAAGTTTTATTTCACCCTGTTGTTGCTGCTGCACCCTGTTTGATACACCAGTGGTACATATGATAAAGTTCCTTTAGGGGGCCTCTTAGTAGACAAAACCTGATAAGGTGTCCTCTGGGGCCCGTTTTAGAAGACAATACATGACAAACTGCCAGCCAAAGTACTATCTAGAGTGCCTTCTTTTTAGAAGCCTGAAGCTTTCAGTAGCTAAGTGCATCTCCTGATTCAATACATGACAATAAAATACATGACAAAGAGCCCAAATAGTGGCAAAAAAACAGGATAAAGTGCCACCCAGGATGCCCTTCCAGTGGGAGGTAAGTTATAAGTGTGCTAAAGGATGACTGTCGGTGGATGAAATGTTAAAAAAGGCCTTACCTGCAGACAAAACTTAAAACAGTGCACTCACTCTTAGGTGCCTTTTTGGTAGTCAAAACATGATTAAATGTCCCAAAGGCTGCCCTGGATATGGGCATAACTAGATAAAGTGCCCTCTAAGGTGCTCCCTTAGTAAAAAAAAACTGATTGAGCTCCCTAAGGTGCCGTCTTCTCCTTGAAAAATTGTCCTCCAATGTGCCCCTACAGACAAAAAGTATTATAGAATGCCTTCAGTGGTGTCCTTCTGGTGGGCAAACCATGATGAAGTGCCCTCCACAGCACCCACAGTCAAAGATGTCACCCTAGACTGCACATTATCATGTTTTTTTTTTCTGCTAAGAAGGCACCTTAGACTGATTTTTCTGTTACAAAGGATCACAGTAGACAAACATGATAATGTGCAGTCTAGGGTGCCTTTTAGAAGAAAAAATATGATAAAGTTAACCTGACACGCCAGATGGATTGTGTCACACATCCATCTGGGAAAGCTTCAACAGGAAACGTTTTGGAAAAGGCAGAGGCTTTGAAAAAAGCTCAGAGTGTGATTGGATGAACATTCTGTCACATCTCTACCGGCCAATCAGAGCAACAAAACACGTGACGTAGCCGAGGAATAATGGAAACATGGCGACTATAGACATGTAAGTACTCAACTTTTGGCATTTTTGGAAGGAAAACAACTCACTGCAGTTCTTTGTTCTTCTTTTAACAAAGAAATGTCATCAAATTCTGATAAAACTGGGGCTTTAGTAACATCCACACTAAGCTCTTCTGCTGCTTGTTTACGTCATGACCCTGCCGCACCTGAAAGTACTGTCCCCCTTCGCTGATTGGTCCTGTCACTTTCTAACCGGGCCCAAACAGTTCAGATGGGAGCTTTGCATGATGGATTCGCCAGTGAAAAACAAGGAAACGGGCGTATCCATGTGCTTTGCAAGATTCTGATAAAGTGCAGTCCAAGGAAATACTGCTGGGTATAGTGTGAGTTGTTGGTAACTACAATCAAATAAATGATGAGTGCTAACCTGGTTACAGAGACAGATGACTACACCTTGGCAGAGGACACCTGGGAGTTGGAGGTCTGTGTAACAGAAGCGTACGTATGTGGGAAGTGTTTTTAATCACAGATCACAACCTTAAGCTTAAAGAGAATGAGCAGAAATACAGATGAAATAAATGCAGAGTATGAACAGAAAGCTTAATCTGTATGCATTATACACATGGAGCATGAACGAGCCTTTAGTAGACGCCCAGGTTCAAGTCAAGCCTGTGGCTCCTCTCATCTCCCAGATTAACGACTCTATGTCTCATCTTATAGAGAGAAAAAATCACAGAAATAAAAAAATCTAAAATCCTGTTTTGATGACAACCCTGATATTTACACATTTATCAACACAATCATACAGAACTTCGCCCTTGACCCACATTTATATGAAGATTTGGGCCCTGAGGGGCCAGAAGCCTGAACAATGAAGCAGGTCAATAGGCCCACTCCCACACACACGGTGTGCTCTTGTAAACCAGATGGCCAATTTAGTGTGAGCCAAAAGAAAATTAATCACAGCACATTTTGTACCCTGTGTGACAGAATACAATCACCGTGCACCGTGCAGAATAAACAGCCTGCAGCCCCCCGCCGTGCACAGTCAGCGTGTCGGATGCTGCAGGTTCAGAGACCGGGGTCCACAGGAAACACTTTTGCTGTCACTGTGGCTCCTCTGTGCTCACGACTTTTCACAACCAAATCCAGTCTGACATAAAAACATCCAGCAATTATAAAACAGCCATAAAACTCTGAGTACAAGACTGTACACTCAGAGTTCAGGTGTAGGTTTTCAACACAAAAGCGATGGCCCAGCATGGAGTATGTTACTAAAATGTTGGCCCAGCGTGAGCTTCAGGATCAGCGTCAGTCCCTGCTCAACATGATCCCCATTCATACGACAGATTTCAGCTTACTCTCTGTCCTTATGATAGCTGTAGCTCCAGTAAGTGTCTCAGAGTTTCTGTTAAGTTATTGATTAATAACACTCTGTAGTGTTGTTTGAGTGTTTAATTATAGATTGTTTCTCCCTCCATGTGTCTAAATGCTTTAAAACCCATTAAACTCTGCCATTAATATTAATGCAGTGGAAACTTCTCAATCACTTCACTAATTTGAATGTGATTTAATACTTGTAGTCTACCTACAAGGAAATGTGAGGATCTTTAAAATGAGTTCAGTCAGAAAAAAAATTATAAATCATATCTGGCAGTAGACATCACTCTTTATTTTCATATTTAACCAGGCATTTTTAAAAATGGGAATAGAGAATAGAGAATAAACTACATAACCCAAGTTAGACTAGCAGCGGTTGTCATGTTAATAATACATAATTCTTATCTATCAGAGGAACCTCACCTGACAAGAAGAGTACTGTTTCATATATCCATTGCATGGATACATTATATTCACCTTGGAAACCTCCCATAAGATAAGATATTTCTTTATTAGTCCCACAAGGGGAAATTCCAAATTTACAGCAGCAAGAGTGGTATAGACAGAGCACACGAGGCATATGAGAGACATACACACTCCCATACAAAGCGTTTGAGGAGGGCAGGACTTTAAAAAAAGTTCTCAGAAGGTGATTGGATGAATGTTGTGTCTGTTAGATTCCATGCAGGCCAATCAGAATGGCCAATCAAAAATGAGGTTGATGGCACCCACAGCCTTGGTAGTTACCTGAGCTTGGCAGTAAGGCGCTGTTGTAGTTTATCAATGGTTGGGCTTGTTGGTGGATAAAACTCATGCCGAGGCTGGTCGGGAGAATTGCAAAGGCATCTTCACCAAGAAAAGCTTTCAGTGTGACTCTTTGCTCTTGTTTTGATATAGAAAATTGGTCCAGCTCTGATAAACTGCTGCTATACTATTAGGGCTGGGTATCACCACTGATTGCCTGAATTGATTTGATTCCTATCTAAAGGCCCCGATTCGATTCCTGATTCAATTCGGCACTGATTCATGTAGGGATATTTTAGTTAAAAAAAACTATGCTGCTTCTACATTTAAGAGAATCAAAGAGAAATTTATTTGGAAATAGTACAAAGAATGTTCCTACTTCACACTATTAAAAATATTAGGATACCGCCTCATTCTCCTCGAATGACTCTGATTGGTCAGGTCCATTTCAGACTGGGCACATTTATTTCAGACTGGAGCTTTGCAAGATGGATCTGCTTGATGACAGACATGGAAACTGGTCATCTGCTTTGCAAGGTTAAAGACCCTGTAAAGTGAAATCTAAAGTTTGTGTCTTAAAAATCTAGATATGTTGGAATATTATTGCTGTAAACATGTGAAAACACTAAGATCTGCATGTGACTGAATTCTGGATTTAGACTGTTAGAAAGTTTTACACCTCTTTCCTAGCTGGGTTTCATGTGGGCGGGGCCAACATGTGGGCTCATGTTGTCACCAGCCCACAGTAAGGAATAACCCCGCCCCTCTAACACTACAATATAAAATCACAGAGCAGTTCATCTCAGTACAGTCTGTTGTTAGCTCATGTCACTGCCTTTAATGAGAGTAAACAGTCAGTTAAATGCTGTTTTTCTGTTCATTGTGAGGTAAATTTGCCAAATCTGTCAGCTACAGGGGTCTATGGATCATTTAAAGCATCATAACAGAGATTTGAATTAGAAAACGGACTTCTGCCTCTTCTTCTAAGGTCAACAAAAGGTCAAGTTGCAGGTTAATGGCATGAGTGCGTTCCTCAGTTCAGATTGTAAGATTTTTTTAACAGGGGAGGATTGAATTTCTCCTGAGTGGGCATGGCTTCAGCTCAACAGACATGCCCACACCATCCTGGAGCAGATTTAACTGCCTCATTTTACTGCCTTATTTTATAAACTTAGAGATGTTTTATTGGACTGAAATTTGACCTGGAAGTTCATAACACGGTGACCTGTCAAACAACAAATCTAAATACAGATCTATTTTCACCTCACAGGGTGTTTAAGTGAGGCCAGTTGGTGACTCAAACCTTTACTGAAGTAAGCTTGAAGACATTTTTTTCCCTTTACTTAAGATATATTTTTAGGCTTTTTATGCCTTTTTTTTTTTGAGAGAAAATGAAAGTGGATAGTTGGAGACATGGATGGGAGAGTGGGGTGACAAACATGCAGTAAAGGAGCCACAGGCTGATAATGAAATCTAGTCCAGATCTCTTCACTAGTCTCTTCATTTACAGGCTTACAGTTAAACTAAACCATGCTCATAGCCCTCTCTCCTCAAATGATGCTAATTGGTCCGTTCATTTTCTGATCAAGAACCAATGTTAAGATTAAAGTTTTACAGGACAGTACCACCTGATCATAGACATGGGATCTGGCAAGTCCATCTGGTATGTAGGTTAACATGTTCAATAACAAAGTGTAAAAACTAAATACCCACTTGATGGACTTAGAAAGTATATCTTCCTTTTTGTCCTCATCTTTGATAGAATTAAATGAAAGTTTAAAAATCTGATATTGTGAAAAGTATTGATATAATACTTGAATCTTAAACTTTGGCGCCAAAACATTGCCAACATATCCCAAAAAAACTGGACAGTGTGCAGGAGATTGCTGTAATTTTTGCTGGATTCATGGGTTCAATCATCCTCTAAGCACTCTTCGGTACGTAGTATAAAGCATGGTCTAGAAAAGTATAATAGCATCAAAAATTTTGACCTTAACTGTGAGGACCCTGCTTTATAACACAACTGAAGAACCACAAAGTCAAGTATTCAGTCACGTAGATACAACAGGAATAAATTCAAGCAGACCTGAGCAGCACTGAGGACTGTGAGAGAGCAGAAAGCTGCGGGGCATTACACAGTCCAGAGGGCAGAAATTCTCCCTTTGTTCAGACACGAGCCCCCCCACTGTGACAGGTTTGAAATATCACATCACCATTTTGTTGAAAAGCTTTTCTCTCAAACATCCGGTTTATTGCCTTTGTTTCCATCTTTTCAGCATAAAATGGGAGTTAAAAAAAGGTTTCCAAAGCCTGGGTTGTCATTGTTACTTTCCCTGCAGCCATTGTTGGCCAGTGCTGGTCGCTGCTATTTCCAGTTTCCCCTGGTTACCATTTCCCTTTGAAATCCTGGTGTGCCCCCACACTGAGCCGAGGTGTAAACAAGCAAATAAAACAAAGCTGTAGAGAGGATGCACACAGTAGTAACAAAGGCTGCAAATAAATACAAATGATGCTGCATCCTCATTCTCTCATTTAGGAGATTACACCTGTGGTCACTTTGGAGAAGGGGTGGAAATATGAGCTGTTCCTGCACATTAAAGCAAAAAGAGGAAGTAAACAGGGATTGACCATCACTTTATTTCTGGCACAAAAAGTAGAAACACAAAACACAAAAAAATAGATGAATAATGGATAAATACTGTGTCTGTATTGTTGATGGTCAGGGTTGGAGGTTGCCTGTCTGTGTGTCTGAGCCATACCTGAGAACAGGATCACTCAAGTTAAATTTAAGACACTTTCTTTAGTTTTTGCACAAATGTCCACCCAGACTCAAGGATCAACTCATTGTTTTGGTTGTAGGTTGAAGGTTAACGTCCCTGGGCCTCAGGTTTAACATGAAGTTGAATCCTGGAGCATTAAAAGGGAATAATGGACCTAAAAAAACAAAGTGTTTACTAAAAAGGATGAATGAGCTGAGCTACACTTATGATAATCCACACTGCCCATTATGAGAAACTGTGTGATGCATGCAGAGCTGGTGTTGTGACTTACAGGTGGGATTAAATTTATCTTATAATGGACAGGACTCGTCCTTCAGGGAAAGCACATTTATTAGTAAATATGAAGCTGATGTGCCCATCAGACAGGGTCTATTTATATGATGAAAGTGAAACAGCAAGTCGATGAGTTTAAGAGCTGCACAGAGAATTAAGAAAACATAAGGACTGTTTGACTGACCTACACTATATTGCCAAAGGTATTCACCTTGATTCGCATATGAACCTAAGTGACATCCCATTCTTAATCCATAGGGTTTAATATGACAACGGTCCTCCCTTTGCAGCTATAACAGCTTCAACTCTTCTGGGAAGGCTTTCCACAAGGTTTAGGAGTGTGTTTATGGGAATTTTTGACCATTCCTCCAGAAGTGCATTTGTGAGGTCACACACTGATGTTGGACGAGAAGGCCTGGCGCTCAGTCTCTGCTCTAATTCATCCCAAAGGTGTTCTATCAGGTTGAGGTCAGGACTCTGTGCGGGCCAGTCAAGTTCATCCACACCAAACTCTCTCATCCATGTCTTTATGGACCTTGCTTTGTGCACTGGTGCACAGTCATGTTGGAGCAGGAAGGGGCCATCCCCAAACTGTTCCCACAAAGTTGGGAGCATGGAATTGTCCAAAATCTCTTGGTATGCTGAAGCATTCAGAGTTCCTTTCACTGGAACTAAGAGTCCAAGCCCAGCTCCTGAAAAACAACCCCACATCATAATCCCCCCCTCCACCAAACTTTACACTTGGCACAATGCAGTCAGACAAGTACCGTTCTCCTGGCAACTGACAAACCCAGACTCATCCATCAGATTGCCAGAAGGAGAAGCACGATTCGTCACTCCAGAGAACACGTCTCCACTGCTCTAGAGTCCAGTGGCGCCGTGCTTTATACCACTGCATCCGATGCTTTGCACTACACTTGGTGATGTATGGCTTGGATGCAGCTGGTTGGCCATGGAAACCCATTCCATGAAGCTCTCTACGCACTGTTTTTGAGCTAATCTGAAGGCCACATGAAGTTTGGAGGTCTGTAGTGATTGACTCTGCAGAAAGTTGGCGACCTTTGCACACTGTACGCCTCAGCATCTGCTCACCCTGCTCCGTGGCCTACCACTTTGTGGCTGAGTTGCTGTCATTCCCATCTCTTCCACTTTGTTATAATACCACTGACAGTTGACTGTGAAATATTTAGGAGTGAGGAAATTTCACAACTGGACTTGTTGGCATCCCATCACAGTACCATGCTGGAATTCACTGACCTCCTGAGAGTGAACCATTCTTTCACAAATGTTTGTAGAAACAGTCTGCATGCCAAAGTGCTTGATTTTAAACACCTGTGGCCATGAAAGTGATTGGAACACCTGATTTCAATTACTTGGATGGGTGAGTTAATACTTTTCGCAATATAGTGTATACAAAAACCAAGTGTATTACAAACAAGAACAACTGCCTGGCATTTCTATGCCTCCGTGAGGTTTACAGTGGCCAGATAGTTAATGTATAATGGTGCATCAAGAAGAGAAACTGGAGTTTTACATTGACCTTGTTTTTGCCAAAATGCACCCTGTTTCTTTGAGTCAGAGTGAATATTTGTGTAAATGTAAAGAAAATCCTGCAAAGTATTCTTGAGATATTGCATATCTTGTGCAAGGAATGAACATGGGGCCTGGTGACCTTTGACTTGACCTGTAAAGTAAAAATATATCTGTATTCAGGTTTGTTGTATGACAGGTCACTGTTATGAACCCCCAGGTCAAATTTCAGTCAAATAAAACATCTAAGTTTATAAAATTAAGCTTCAAAATCATGAAAAATGAGGCAGTAAAATCTGCAGAAATAAGAAAGAAGAAGACATCATTACAAGAGTACGTTTTGACATGCCTTCCTTAACAGTACGTTAAAAATCATCAGTAAACACCCAACAGGAATGTGGAGCACAAGAGACGGTGGAACATATGATAAATTATCATCAAAAATATCAAAAACAAAGACTGGTCTTGAAGAAGACATTAACTAAAGAGCACATCAGGTTGGAGCTAAAGGAACTGCTACAGTTAAACACAAGAAAGGTTGAATATAGAGCTTTATTTCAAATTTTGTTGGTCCACTGGTATTTATAAAATCCAGATGCAACTCTGTCAGCCGTCTACAAGGAGATTTTGGAGACCGTGCTTCCATCTGCTGAGACGCTCTCTGGGATACTGATTTCCTTTTCCAGCAGGACTTTGCCCCTCGACACAGTGAAGCCATACATACGAGAAACTGTTTTTCTGTCCATGGTGTTACATGGCGTGCTTGATTGGCCTACCAACTGGGCTTACCTGAACTCCATAGAGAATCTCTCGTTGGAAATGTCGAGACGAAGATGAGAGACATGAGACTCAATAATACAGACAAGCTTAAGGCTGCTATGAGAGAAACCTGGGCTTAATAACACACCAGCAGTGCCACAGGCTGATCGCCAACATGCTACTAGGTTGTATAGATGCAGTAATTTGTGCATAAGGAGCTCCAACCAATTACTGAGTGCATAAATGAATTTTATTTTCCAGAAGGTCAACATTTCTATTATAAATCCTGTTTTTAGAATTATGTTTTGTGAAATTCTAATACTTTGAGATAGCAACGTTTTGATTTTTGTGAGCTCCAAGCCGTAATTATCAAAGTCGTGGAATATTTCACTTTGTATGAGATGAATCTAAAATATAATCCAGCTTTCAACAAAAATATTTCTTTCCTTGTGTTTCTTGAAATTACCTTTACAAGTGACAGACAGACAGACAGACAGACAGTTTATTGTCATAAACAATGAAATTTCTATGGCAGTCCCCTCTGTAGCAACAAACACAGTTGTCCAAGTGGTGGTTAGAGATCTGCGGCCTAACATGGTCCATCCTGCTGGCAAGGCAGCGGGCACCCACGAGAAAGATGCTCAGTACAGCAGGTTTGTGTGGGGCCGCTCTTAGCCTAGCCTGCAGCCCAGCTCATTTGGCCCGCCTCCACTATCTCGTACAACGCCGTCTCTGCCTCCTCTCCACTCAACTGTATGTGTTGTGCTGCCTCTGCGTCCTCCTCCTTTCAGTCTCTGAGTGCCACCGCCTTGCTACCTCAGTAGGTAGCATACAGTAGTCTTATGTTGATCAGGCAGTGTTCCATGTCAGTTACTATCAGTTGTTAGCTTTTAAGCTAGCCAGGAGTTGTAGTTGAGACTGAGGTCTTCTTTTTCATCTTTTTTGGGTTTTTCTTGATGGAAATTTCCCATTCTTTCTCTCAAAGGTGTCCCGGACTATCCATCTTCTTTGTTGTCATAGGTTTCAACATATGTTGTCAACTTAATTGTGAAATAACACCACAACTCCAAGATACAACTCAGGAGTGCATCTTTCTTGTTGCCAACTGCTCTGGTTGCCTGGGAACAAGTTTTGAGTTTACAAAACTAGCTCAACAAGCATGTAATAAATTAGAACCTAGGATGTAGTTATTCAGCAGGGAATAGATATCATGGCAACAGTTAAATACACAAACTCCACATGTAAACAACGGGCTCTAGACACTAGTAAGGCCATAATTATGCAGAATCCAGTGCTATTACTGAACCTTGTCAGTTGATGGGATTATTTTTCTTTTCACCAAGTCTTTGCTGGCTGCTTTGTTTGTCATCTAAAGCTCATTGTCTGGAGGTGGGTTTGTTTTATGTCAGTGCTGAGAGACCTTTGATAGTCACCAAAGCCAAACCGAATTCCTACGTGACGTTGCTTCAATTAAAGCTACTTGTAAAGTATATTTGAGATTAAAATGTTAAATAGAGATAGAAAGTAAAATGATGCAAAGTAGCGATGTGATGACTTACTCCCAGTGACTAAGATGCTAAAAAAGGAGACTACTACAGCAACAGAGGAATGCAAACACGGTGCTGGCAGCTGAAAGCAGCAGCGTCATGCTATAAATCCAACACCCTACAATACAACCATGAGGCTGCTGCTGTGTCACCACTGTCTGTGGTGTAACTAAATAGAGCTGAAACACTGACTGGAACAATAAACCAGCACAAAGCAACAGGGCTGCAGCTGTAATGAAATAAAAACTTCTTTCAGCTAAGGCAATAAAAGGTCAAAGAGGGAGAGCCTACCTCCTGGTGCAGATGGATAAAACGGTGAGGGACTCTGACTAAAAAACACACATTAACAGGACTTAAATCAGTGGGATGATGAATAGAGATAAAACCCTAAAAGCTGTTTTTATCTGGGGAACTCTGCACCCCAAAGTCGACCCTTAAAATTTAAAATGCTGCACATGCGAACACAGCACATAGTTAACACCTTTGGGACGACTTCTCACATGAGTTTTTTTTTTTTTATGTGATTGGATGATTGAACACTTCAAGGTTAACAGTGTTAGCGCCTGCACTTGCAGTTGTCACTCATCTGTGCAGGGTGCCGCTTTCAAAGGGCCAATCTTGACCCCGCGTAAAATACTCGAGATGCATAAACAAGAAAGAGAATCTCACTTTACCATGGGAAATGTTAAAAGGTCTGTCACCAGGTCTGCTGAGGATGCTGTTTACATTTTGCAAATTCTAATTTTAAGTGCATGTTTTCAGGCTGTGGGAAAAGAGCGAGCGGCGAGGCTCTGATTTCTTGTCTGTGGAGTCGTAAACAGCTGAGAGGGCTAATGTGGCAGAGGAGGAGGGGGAGGTTAAAGCCGCCTTATCAGAGCTGCCTGAAGGCTCCGGCTCCTTAATGCAAACCCTGTTTTTTTTCTGAATTGAATTTCACGAGGATTACTGAACACATGTAAAGTCAAGAGCCACGCCATTAAAGCTGCTCTGTTTATTGTTGTGGGAAATGTACGGATAGATTTGAAGTATGAGTGTGCGAATTATGTGTTAAAGGAGGAGTCGGCTGACTGGCAAAAATCCTCTGGGCCTGCGTGTTTTATTTATGCTCTGAAAACCTGCTTTAAGTGTTAATTTTGATAAGAATACTGACTCATATGACACCAGCAGCACTGAACTCACTATAAAATAAACATTCAGCTCTGAATCCTTTGTATTTATTCACCTCTTTATCTCCTCGCCCCTCCACATGATAGCCTTTTCTCTTATTTTCTTCTTCTGAGCTTGTGCTCTAAATTGACCTCATTTCCACCTAGGTATTCATTTATATTAAAATATGATCTGTATCTCTGTTATCTTTAAAAGGACATTTCACAGGCCTTTGAATTTACACCCCACATTTTTAACATGTGGTTATCTCAGTCCTTTCTGTGCTGTAATCACTTGATGAATGCAAATTGAGAAGGCAGGGTTAAGCCAGTTGATTTTCAGCCAATTCAGACATGCATTTTGAGTTGCAGGACTTGCTTGGAAGTTGGGCAGACTCTTCAGCCAGTCTGTGCCTTGTTTGTCATGCAGACTACAGGAATCTAGAGTCAACCACGGCTCAATCAGCTGCTCCTAACTGGTCCGATGGATCTCCGGACACTGCACACAAATCACACAGTGAGAGCAGCATCCCCAACTCTGGGGCATTTTTTTCAGTGTAAACTGACAGAAAGCGTCATAAACCACCATAAACGGAAATAGTGTTCATTTCATCAACTAAAACTATGACTTGGGTGGCTTTCACTCTAGGGACCCGGTCCTGGATCCGAGTGCACTTGAGCCCAAATTCCGGTTCATTTGGGTCAGTGTGAATACAAACCAACCGCACCTGGGCACCGGGCCCACAAAGACCCTGTAAAGTAAAATCTAAAATTTGTGTCTTAACACTCTAGATATATTGGAATATGGTTGCTGAAAACATGTGAAAACACTGAGATCTACGTGTGACTGAATTTTGTATAGAGACCGTTAGAAAGTTTTCATCTCTTTCTTAGCTTGGTTTAATTTGGGGTGGGCCATTATGCCACGAACCCACAGTGGGTAATGGCCCCGCCCCTCTTACGCTACGATATAAAATCACAGAGCAGTTCATCTGAGTTCATCTGCCTCTTGACCTTTTGGTGACCTCAGAAGAAGAGACAAAGCCCATTTTCTGGCTCAAATCTCTGTTATGATGCAATGAAAGATTCAAAGACCACTGCTGATAGATTTGGCAAATTTACCTCACAATGAACAAAAAAACAGCATTTAACTGACTGTTAAGTTTCAATAAAGGCAGTGACATCAGCTAACAACAAACTGTACTGAGATGAACTGCTCTGTGATTATATACCGTAGTGTTAAGCCGGGTATACACTGTGTGATTTCAAGCTGACTGTACAACAGTCATGGCAGAATGTCATCTCATACTGTGCAACTGAATCGTTTATGATGCACAACCATTGTGCACGAGTTGTGTGCTCACACTGTACAATCTGATGGTCGTGCACGACCTGAGTGCTCACACTGCGCAACTGAAGTCGGGACGGACTGTGACAGAGACCCTTTTTAAAGTTTCCTTTTTAAAAGTCTCAGGGTCTGAGGGTGAAGTGTTACCAGTCATATTCTCTCTCTCTCCCCCCTCTATCTCTTCCACTTTCTCTCTCTCCCTCTCTTGCTACCTCTCTGTCTCTCACACACAAACAGCACCATGTCTGTGTTAGCTGAAGGTCCGGGGATAGGAATAGTTCCTGCTCGTTTATTTTCTTTATCATAGCGGGGGTGGAGGGGCATCAGAAAGTCATTTCAGCTGTGGTCATGGTAATTTAGGACGCTGTCTGACAGTTTACAAAGGAAAACAATCCCCCAAAGTTGTTTATTCTGGGTCTTTAATTTCTTTCAACATAAAAGCAGTTCTTTATCAAAACAGGGAGTAGACATTACAAAAGTCCAAACTAAAACACTTACAGTTGTAAATGCAATATAGTGGAATTTAAAATTTTGTATTTATGCTGGGACATGATTGATAATGCAGAAACTGACACATATACAGATATGAGAGCAAGTGTCCTATAAAATGCCCCTATACTGTAGCTCATTACGTGGAATAGTGGTTATATTCTCTCCATTATGAGTACAAATCGACAGCAGAGTCTAAAATGTCTCGTTAATGTAATCAGAGAAGAATAAATGTGAAGTGTGCCGTCTCCTGCTGATTAAGAGCTTCTCTGACCAAATTCAGAATCACTGCATTTGGAGAAATTGGCCACCTGGGTCCCTCACACCACCTTAACCAAACCCAGCACTGTGTCTACAGAGCTGTGGCCCCTCCCTGCCTCCCTCTGAGCCCTCAACGAGACACTGATGTGTCTGAGCCGAGGTGTGCGGCAGTGATTCATTAGTTCATTAAGGCGTCTTGTGGCCATGGCAACAATCTTTACGTGGGGTCAATGGTAGCATGGCGGTCCCCTTCAGGGCAGACCCTGTCACATGATCTGAGCGATGGCAGGAGGAACGATCAGTCACCCCTCCCCCAAAAAACATCTAGAGGCCCCATAACTCATTTATGCCCTGGGCCTTACAAAAACACTCACTAATGTGCACAAACACACGCCTACATGATGCACAATGACCCGGTGATAATCAAATCAGAAATTCTTGGTAGTATATAATCATTGTTGTTCCTGTAAGGCTCCAGCTCGCAAATTTCAGCCATGCTAACGGGAGGTGAAGGCTCCTGGTTTTCTTTTGTATACCCTTCATGATGAGTTCTGACAATGTGAGCAATTTATACAGCATCTTCTGTGGGTTGGTGCTGGGTCAGTGCAGACATTATGTTTGTTTTTATCTCCATATTTGACCTGATAAGAGAAAGCAGTAAAGTGTTGAGGTATGATACAGGTGAAAAAAGATTGCTTTGATAGCTTTTTGGCTGCTTATTTTAAGACTTTATTACAGTTGTTTCATAAGAAAAATGCAAAATCCGGTGGAGGGGGAGGAGGATGGCATGAACCCTATACAGCACTGTGGGAAAAAAGTTTTTGCCCCCTTCCTGATTTCTTATTTTTGCATTTTAGTCACACTTAAATAATAAAATAATTTTTGCTCATCAAAAAAATTCTGATATTAGACATGAAGAACATGGTAAATCCAGAATGCTGTTTTTAAACGATGATTTCATTTGTTAAGGTAGAAAAGTCATCCAAACCTACCTGTCATGAGTTAACTGAGTTGATTCATGAGTTAACTGTTTAGTAGCCACACCTATGGAAAACTGAGTTTAATTTTACGATCCACACCCAGGCCTGATTGCTGCCAGACCTGCTGAATTAAGAAATTAAGAAATCCCGGTCTGACAAAGTGAAGTAGGCTAAAAGAGCTCAAAAAGCAGCACATCATGGCGCCATCTCAAGAAATTCAAGAACAGACGAGAACCAAAGTCACTGACGTCTATCAGTGTGGAAAGGGTTACAAAGCCATTTCTAAGGGTTTGGGAGTCAGTGAACCACAGTGAGAGCCATTGTCCACAAATGGAGATAACGTTGAATAGTGGCGAACGTTCTCAGGAATGGCTGGCCTACTGAACTCAGAGAGTGACTGACGACTCATCCAGGAGGACACTAAACAACCCAGAACAACATCTGAAGACCTGCAGGCCTCAATTGACTCAGCTAAGGTCAGAGTTCATGATTCAACAATAAGAAAGAGACAGGGCAAAAATGGCATCCATGGGAGAGTTCCAAGGCCAGAACCAGTGCTGACCAAAAAGAACACAAAGACTTGCCTCACATATGACTAAAAAAACACCATAGTGATCCCGAAGACTTTTGGGAAAACAGTCTGTAGACTGGCCAGACAAAAGTTGATTCCTGTTACACCTGGAGTAAACTCATCACTGTTTGTTGTACGATTGTGTGGGAGGGTCTTCATTGTCTACACGTAGACTGAAACACCGGCATATCCTTGTCTACAAGGCTTTTCTTGGCCTACCTTCAGACCTACATCATTCAGAAGAGAACAGGATCTTTTAGTCTTCGTTCCCAGGATCTTTATTTGCTGTCTGTCCCAAAGGTCAGAACTGAACTGGGAAAGGAGGCATTTAAATTTGCTGCTCCTTAGAATGATGGCTGGAAGGATTCACAAAAAGAGTTGAAGCTCAACAAATTGATCTCATAGGACACTTTTAAGAGAAAGTTGAAAAACTTGGAGGCAGACACATCTGGCTGCAGATGCTTTTATTAATTCACAATCATGGCTGATTCTGGTAAATAGTTGCTGACTAAACTGTTGTGTGTGTACCTTTGCTGCATACGGACTACATATCTTGTATTATGTTGTTTGTGTATGGCTGTTTTTTGTCTGTCTGGAGCTCTGTTCACTGCTGCTGTCTTGGCCAGGGCACTCTTGAAAAGGAGATACCTGAGGTTTTCCCCTGGTTAAATAAATAAATAAAACAAAACCAAGACAATGTTTCATAAAAGACCACATACCATCAGTCAAACATGGTGGTGGTATTGTGATGGTCTGGGTTGAATGTCCGGCCATCAGTTCATGACCTCAAGCTCAAACACACGGGTTAAACAGCAGGACAGTGATCCAAAACACACCATAATGTCTACATCTAAAGCAAAATGAAGGTTTTGGAATGGCCTAGTCAAAGTCCAAACTTAGTCTGACTGATTTAGATGCTGTGGCAGAGTGTTTATGCTGGAAAGCCCCCAGTGTGGCTGAATTTAAACAACTGTGCAAAGGAGAGTGGCCCAGGATTCCTCCACAGTGACATGAAAGACTCACTGCCAGTCACTGTAAATGCTTGTTTGCAGTTGTTGGCACCAAGGGTGGAACAACCGGTTATAAGGTTTAGGGGGAGTTACTTTCTCACATAAGGCCAGGTAGGTTTGGATGGCTTTTCCTCTTAATAAATGAAATAATCATTTAAAAACTGCAGTCTGTATTTACTCTGATTATCCATGTGTAATATTAAAATTTGATCTGAAGCATTAAAGTGTGACTAAAATGCAAAACATGAGAAATCAGGAAGGGCACTGTATGTTGTTCATGCAATCCTCCAACCCTCCCCCATTTCCCCCCAACATTAAGAAACCCAATGGGAATCTACAACGCACAAATGATGCAAAGGATGGGGGCTGGGAGGTGAAATGTTCACATTAATATTTCTACCTATTATTTTATAACAGAGTTCCCAGATTTTCCTGTGAAACAACTGTAATAAAGTCTTAAAATAAGCTGCCAAAAAGCTATCAAAGCAATCTTTTTTCACCTCTCTCTGCAGCCATACCTCAGCACTATTCTGCTTTCTCTTATCGGGTCAAATATGGAGATAAAAACAAACATAATGTCTGCACTGACACAGCACCAACCCACAGAAGATGTTATATAAAGTGCTCACATTGTCAGAACTCATCATGAAGAGTAACATTAAAGTGGGACAAATATGCAAAAAATAAGAAATCAGGAAGGGGACGAAAACATTTTCACAGCACTGTAGTTTCTGTCGAGTTTATGGGTTAATTTTAAGTATTTTTATTTTGTCCTTTCTTGTGTTTCTGGTTGTAAATTGCATACTTGTGTCTCTTTCCCATTGCTCTTCCTTGTCCATCCCTAACTGTCTCCTGAATCTGTTACCTCATTTGTCTCACCTGTGTGTAATTGTCTTCTTTCCCATGGAGTATTTAGGCCCAACACCTGTATCCTCTCTAATGCTGAAGCTCTGAGTCCTAATGGACTTTAGTGGCATCAGGTGTGCAGCGCATGAGTGCATGAGTCCACGAGGGCCAGAGATAGAAAAAAAAAATAGTAATAGGACACACTATGTTGGCACATATTGCCTGGAAATAAGGTGTGCCATTAATTTAATAAGAGAAAAAGCCCACCTTATTTACTGTTCATCTCGCTATCATTGCTGCATTTATATGTTCAGGTGCATCTAAGAAATTTAACTTTATCATGATATTCTAATTTTCTGAGATGCACTAGTCCCGTTGCAGAATCTGGGAATTTGTCTTACTGTTTTTAAGTCTTGCATTTGAGTCTTTGGTTGTGTTTCAGGAGTCAATCCTGCAATCAGTGCAACAAGGGCTGTAGCTTCTGTGTGTGGGACTACTGCTATAGCGGCTGAGGTAAACCGTCACCACTGGATTTCCAGTTATTTCAGTGGAAAATTCCCATGATTGCCAACATTGAAACTGTCAAATTATGGCATCCATTCAAGTTTTACTGATTGTATTTTAGCCTTTGTCATTCCCGTTGAGCTTGCAGCCCAAATTAAACAGTGAAAAGCAAAGAAATAAAAATCTCCTTGCAACCTTTTCCAGAATCTATATCTCATGGTGTGCAGCCACCAGAAAACAATGCACAATTTCAGTAGGATGTAATTGGGTTTTCTGTTTTATTGCATTGCCAATTTCCAGCAATAAAACTGTAATTACTTTTACATTACATCCTTTAATTATAGCATGGACTAAATGTGACTTTACAACAACAACAAGCAGGAGTAGTTGTAATGTGGTCTCAGGTTAAACCAGCATCCTTCTACATGTGAGGGTAAATTTAGACCACATCATGACGTCCTTTCACTTATCATCACTGCAGCAGTAAACAGACGTGACACGGTAATATAGTGTATAATTAAACGCTCAGCAGGGCAGATGTTTATCACCGTTCACTGACGACAAACTTTAAAAGTCCTCCTCTGTGATGCTCTCTGTTGTTAGAAGATGAGCTTCGCTTGCACAATTTGGAAATGTGGCCTCAGCGAAACATTGTGGACCTGATAAAAAGTTCTTGAATTGGCCTGTTCATTCTGCGGTCACAGTGATAAGGATGCAGCAAGTTTGAGAATAATATGCAGCAACTTTCAATCTCAGTATTCTGCCGCGGGACGCGGAGGGTTCCCACTGAAAAAGCATTTTTCACAGCAGACACTTTGACTGGTCACATGCAGGGAGAGCACAGGTGTTACTAATCACATTAACATCGCCTCTGTTCTGCCTAAACGTCCCACCTAGCCGTGACAGCCATGTGACAGTGAGCCAGAACACACGGTACAGTACAGAAACCTGAGGCTGAGTTCAGCCATCACTAATTTTATTATTTACACCTGTGCTTTATCTAACATGTCAGAACATCCTCAGTGAAAAAGACTCATACTGAATAAAGATAGCACAGTTATCAGTTTGGATCATTCCAGGAGGCTGTGATAAGGCTGACGTCAACGCTATGTGAAGAATCAAAGACCCCTTGTTCATTTTAAGACCCCTGTGCTGATGAATGTCGAAAACAAAATGAAGTGAAGCACTCAGACAGATGAACAGAGGATCACGTGTCGAAACATTTGAGCTTGGTTTAGCCTTTTTCTGCAGCTCAACGTGACACCATATCGAAACTACAGGATGATAGTTCCTATCAGACTTCTCATCTGAAGCTTCTCATGCTACACATCTGAGTAAAAGGTAACGGACATGAGTATTCAATGTGAGGATTATCTACCTAGCATTGCACCTACGTCAGATGTTTCAATGCCTGTCACATGCACCAGGAGCATCCAAAGAATATATGGTCGACAAAGTCCTCAGAGCCGTTTCTGCATATGCACTCCTGCAAAATCAGGACAGACTACCCCCAAAATCCACCTGAAATATTGTTCAGATACACTACTTAGCCAAAAGTATTCACTCACCCATCCAAACAATTGAAATCAGGTGTTCCAATCACTTCCATGTCCACAGGTGTTTAAAATCAAGCACCTAGGCATGCAGACTGTTTCTACAAACATTTGTGAAAGAATGGGTCACTCTCAGGAGCTCAGTGAATTCCAGCGTGGTACTGTGATAGGATGCCACCTGTGCAACAAGTCGAGTTGTAAAATTTCCTGGCTCCTAAATATTCCACAGTCAACTTTCAGTGGTATTATAACAAAGTGGAAGCAAGTAGGAACAACAGCAATTCAGCCATGAAGTGGTAGGCCATGTAAAATGACGGAGTGGAATCAGCGGATGCTGAGACACATAGGGCCAAATCTACTAAGATCCCAATTTGCGTGTACTGATTTGCATGCACAATCTAGATTTTTGCGTTTGGGGTTGGACCGCGGTTTGAAGGTGATTTACTAAGAGTGAATACGCAAATGACATGAGGTGCAAATGTGTTGGAGACATGCCTATTTAAATGAGGGTTTTGCGTGTTTCATGGTTTGCAGCATGAGAGCTGAACACGCAAAATGAAATTCGACCTTACAGAATTAGAGGAGCTGTGTGGATTTATTGTGTCTTTTTTTCTGAGGAGACTGGTGTATTATAGACTTTTGCATTTGCGTGAGTCACAGACATTTTAAAAAGACTTAAAAGACACTTAAAAGTGCTTGGTTGAGGATGAGGTTGCTGTTTTCGTTAGATTTGGACTTTTCATTTATTATGAAATTATAAAGACTGAGATGAAATCATGTGGTTTTTCTGTGACCAACTTTTCATTTGAATTTCTGCACGACGTGCACTTATGTTCTAGAGAGGTGTTAATTAAATGGGAAGCACTTTAAGATTTATTTTTTGGGCATTTTTGTGCCTTTATTAGATAGAGGAGGACAGTGGATAGAGTCGGTAACAGGGTCAAGAGTGGGGGAGAGACATGCGGTAAAGGGCCTCAGGCTGGATTGGAGCCCCGGCCGCCCGTGTACATGGGGAGCGCCTTTAACCACTAGGCCACCTACTCCCCAAATGGGAAGTACTTTAAACTCATTACGTTCTCTTGAGAGATTTATTGATTATATTTGTTCAGAATTGTTGTTTATTGCATTTTGATATATTCTTTACTTTAAAAGGTTTTCTATTTTCCTTAAAAATCCTCCCTTGTGTGTGTTTAAAGCTAGCTTGAGAAAAGTTAAGTGTTAGAACTTCACACAGAACATCAGAAAAACAGGATTGGGAGATCCCAGCTGCAATAACTACCGTACGCTGGAATGACCCAGATGCAAAAAAAAAAATGTAAACTTGCAAGGAGCTTTGTCATTGCAGGTATTGCATGACCCCTTCTTGAGGCTGGATCCACATCTGCTCTGAGTTCCTCCAACAGCTCCAAAATGGCAAGGCTGGATAGGCGATATGTTTTAATGACTGTTTCCTCATTCATTCAAAAAATGTTCATACAAGGGTGAAAAATGCGTTCTCTGCATCTTCTTTCATCATTTCAATGTCTCCTTCTTGCCATAATAACCGCAGCCATGTGTGCGCAATTACGCATACAAACTGTTTGCGCCTCCCTTTGAGACGTGTTAAATATAGACGCAGCTTCTATGAGCAAAATTGCTTTCAGGTTTGATAAATCTCTTTGCGTGTGCTGAAATAATATAAACTTTACAAGTGTAAAGTTTGGTGGAGGGAGGATTATGGTGTGGGGTTGTTTTTCAGGAGCTGGGCTTGGCCCCTTAGTTTCAGTGAAAGGAGCTCTGAATGCTTCAGCATACCAAGAGATTTTGGACAATTCCATGCTCCCAACTTTGTGGAAACAGTTTGGGGATGGCCCATTCCTGTTCCAACATGACTGTGCACCAGTGCACAAAGCAAGGTCCATAAAGACATGGATGAGAGAGTTTGGTGTGGATGAACTTGACTGGCCTGCACAGAGTCCTGACCTCAACCTGATAGAACACCGATGGGATGAATAAGAGCAGAGACTGAGAGCCAGGCCTTCTCGTCCAACATCAGTGCGTGACCTCACAAATGTGCTTCTGGAGGAATGGTCAAAATTCCCACAAACACACTCCTAAACCTTGCGGAAAGCCTTCCCAGAAGAGTTGAAGCTGTTATAGCTGCAAAGGGTGGACCGACGTCATATTAAACCCTATGGATTAAGAATGGGACGTCACTTAAGTTCAAATGCGAGTCAAGGCAGGTGAGTGAATACTTTTGGAAATATAGTGTATGTACCTAATAGAAGGATCTTTTATTGACAGATGGAGGAGGGCGGGGACTTTGGAGGCAACACAGAAATGGCAAGCAATAGTCAAACTATGAATACAATTCTGGCCTTGGCCTCAATGCTACATGTAGTTTGGCACAATCACTGTGTCACCAGAAGACTGGAGAAGAATTTAGTTTCGTAGACACAGACTTCACAACAGTTGTAGGATACACACATTACCTCCCACTTTCAATAACAGTAGATGGAAATTTCCTGGAAATGTTGTGGAGAAAAGTCTTTTGAATTTATTAGGTGATAACATGTCATTTTTATCTTACTAGCGAGCTTATATTATGTGTTTATTTGAATAGATAAAGACAATGAATCCTGAGTCAGTGATTTTAAAAATCAGTCATAAAGAAGAAATAAAGATGTTTATAGCCTGATTTAACTACAGTTTTGGTCTAAATAGCTCATCTCCTGCTGGTATACACTGTAGGAGAGGGGTGTTGGTCTAATCAATTTTGATTATGGTAAGCAAAAGATTACATATTTTTAAGGTACATGACTGATCTGAATTACAAGTGGTTTTGAATTTATAAATTAGTCATGGTCAATATAATTTGGCTTTATTGACTAAAAAATAACCTCATCAATCTAAAAGTCTATGTGGATAGGTCTCAATCAGGTTTGCACATTTGGACACTGTAATTTTACTCCATTCTTCTTTGCAAAACTGCTCAAGCTCTGTCAGGTTTCACAGGGATCCACTGTGAACAGTCCTTTTCAAGTCCAGCCACATTGATTTTACCCTCTACCTTTACAATCCTTCCAGGGTTGGAAGCAAGATGCATCCCCACAGCATGATGCTGCCCCCACGAGTGCTACACAGTGGGGATGGTGTGTTTGTGGTGATGTGCTGTGTTTGGTGTCCTCCAATCTTGTATGATGGCCAAAAGAACTTTCTTCCACTTGACCATGGAGTCTCCTACATGCCTTTTGGTGATCTCTAGTTGAGATTTAATCTCAGTTTTCTTGAACTGTGTCTTTCTCTTTGCCACTCTCCCATAAAGCTTTGACTGGTGAAGAACCTGGGCAACAGATGTTGTATGCAGCAAGGTTACAATAGTTTTGGATTTTTCATAAGTTTCTATTTTTATTTCGTTTTTACTTTCTTTTCTCAATCATAGTTTAGTTTATTTATTTATTTATTTATGCTGGTTTGTTAGTTTAGTTTTTATATTGCAAAAATGCTTCATTTCAGTTTGATTTTTATTAGTTTTAGTCTTAGTTTTAGTTTTTTGGGATATATTTCAGGGCAGAGTGAATTTCATACATTTAAATAAAACAACATTTAAACAGGCTACTCTTCACTTTTCCCTTTTAATTTGTTTAAAGATGATGTTTGAATACAACTCCAGAAATAAAACTACCACTGTGTGAAGTCTTAACCAATCAGTTCACACAATTTTACACTCCCCAGGCTTGGATGTAGGTGCCAGTCAATATATTTGTGTCAAGGACTAAAACTAAGGATATTTTGTCTCTATTTCTATTCTACATTAGTTAGTTTTGTAAGCCCACTATTCAGTTTAAGTTAGTTTTCATTTTTTTGTTAAAGCTTACTTTTTATTTAGTTTCTGTTAACTTAACTGATTTTTGAATTTTAGTTATTCAGTTGGTTTTAGTTCACTATAATAACTTTGGTATGCAGAGTCTCTTACATCTCAGCTGCTGAAGCTTGGAACTCTTTCAGAGCAGTCATAGGTGTCTCTGTTACTTCTCTCACTAGTCTCCTTCTTGCACGGTCTGATCTAGGAGGATTTACACATGTGCCATATTCCTTCCATTTTTTGATGATAAATGTTCAGGGTCTTGGATATTGTTTTGTATCCATCCCCTGACTTTTACATTTCAGTAACTTTTTCTCTGGGTTGTTTGGAGTGTTCTTTTGTCTTCATGGTGTAATGGTAGCCAGAAATACTGATTTACCAGTGACTGGACCTTTCAGACAAAGGTGTCTTTATACTGCAATGACTTGAGACACATCCCACTAATTATGAGACTCTTAGCAGCAATTGGCTGGACCTCTGTTGAATTAGGTCAGTCACTGTAAAGGGGGTGAAAATTTAGCCGTCACTTATTTGACATTAAATTAAATCTGGACCAGAATTCACTGAAAGGCTTGTGAGAGACTCACAGAAAATTATTTTGTCTAATGTTGCTTTTTGGCCATCAGACAAGATGCTATAATCCAGTGATACTCAACCAGTGGCTCTTGAGCCACATGTGGCTCTTTTATGTCTTCATTTGGAAAATGTTCCCCCAGAAAACCTCAAAAAAGGTCAAATTTAACCTCAGAAATTATCCATTGGAAGTTACATTAATCAGTTTGTTTCCCACTCTTGTGCGGTTGGCTGTAATTGTCAACTATTATTTTTTGTCCCTGTGTTTCTTCTGCCCTTATTTGCAATTTTCCTCATTTTTTCCTTTTTTCACTTTTAATCATTTTTTTCTGCTTTTTTTTGCTATTTCTTTTTGCCCCTTTCCACCACTTTTTGTCTTTTTGCCCCTTCTTGCCCATTTAAGCTGCCTTTTGCCATTGAATGCCACTTTTTCCCATTTTCACCACTTTTGCCCATTTTAGTCTTTTTTTTCACTATTTTTTTTTTACCATGTTCTAACCATTTTTTGACCATTTTCTGCCACCCATAACTCATATTTTGCCACTTTTTCTCCCCATTTTTTGCAATTTTATACATATTTTGCCCATTTTCACCCATTTTTGCCACTTTTTGACCATTTTTCCAATTTAACTTATTAATGTTGCCACTTTAACCTGTTTTCACCACTTTTCACCACTTAGATTGTGGCTCTGGCAAAGGTATTTTTCAACAATTTGACTCTTTGACTGAGCAGAGTTGAGTAACACTGCTATATTTGGAGGACACCAAACACAGCAGTTCACCACAAACACAACATCCCCAACTGTGTAGCAAGGTGGAGGCAGCATCATGCTGTGGGGATGCTTCTAAAGCAGCTGGCCTGGAAAGGGCTGTCCCTGTGCAACCTGACAGAGCTTGTGCAGTTTTGCACAAGAAGAATGGCAATGTGCAAGCTGTGTGAGACCTTTCCACTAAACCTCAGTGCTGTGATTGCAGCCAAATGTGCTTCTACTAAATACTGACGTGAAAGGATGTATATTTAAGCAGTTACTTATTTTACATTCCATATTTTTATTTAATTGACATTACTTTTTAGAGATCTGTTCTCACGTTATCATTAAGGAGTTTTTTTTGTCAAAAAAGCCTAATTATATAGACCATGATTGCTCTATGAAATAATAAAAGGGTAAAACATCCAAGGTGGTTGGGGCCTCTGCACTGACTCTACTTTTGCCTTTGTCTTTTTTACAGGTGCACATTCAGGCCCATCATAAATGGCACCACAGGCCACCTTTGGGTCCTGATCCACCAGTTTAGAACCACTGATCTAGTGTTTGACGCTCTTGCAGATAAAACTGAAATTCGAGCATAGCATACCCCACTGCCTCTTTGTGAAATATTTCAGTCTGCTAATCCAATTAGGAGGTAAAAATAGCTAAAATACATGAGAAGCTTACAGTGATGTAGCTTCTGTCAGAGTAATGATCCCGCTCCCATTCACAGCCTTGTTAGTGTGAGTGCTCTAATTTTCTTTTAGACATTTTTCACACAAATGTCTTCTTCTCTGGTCAGCTTGAATACGTTTTTTCATCCGTTCTCTCTAATAGTGAAGCGTGCCCTTGAAGCCCCCCTGGCATTTCTTTGTGAATGGCATCCTTTCTTACATTCCCACCCCTTCCTCTGACAGAAGTCTGTTCAAACCATCGGTCCTTGACTTCGTCTGGCACCCCTGTGGTGAAACCCTCTGCCCTCAATCTGTGTGAGCGGAGCAGCCAGTGAGCGAGATACGGAGACAACGTGGAGGACGATGATGAGGAGGAAGTTGGTCACAATGTCCGGATACTTCAAAGAATTTCTAATGCCAGTAAATGATTACCCAGATGTCTCTGAACAAGAACAAAATTCTCATTTCTTTTCCACTTTGAACTGTTCAAAGCTTTGACAATTACACCAATGTACCTGATACTCTGAATATTTATGAAACTCAGCGCTGAAGAGGAGTCATGTAAGATTTAACCCAGTTTTACAGTAGTATTGGTAGAAGAAGAACAAAAGCCGTCTATCGACTTTTGTTCCTTAATTTTATGAAGTGAGCTGTTAGGATTATACTTCAGAAGCTCTTATTTTTACTCATATTGGTCATCCAGCTTACTGTTTGATGTAAAAAAACAAAATCCAGAGCTTTTGAAGTGTGATCTGAGCAGTTTCAAAGTCACGATATCTTTGCTGCTTTAATCTACACTTTATTTTATCGCCTCTTTCAAGTTTCCCTTTTTATTCCTTCAATCCGGCACCCTTGAAGTATCGTCTTTACCAATGTTTGCAGTCACACTTCTTTCTCCCAGACAAAGACGTCACCAAACTTAGATGATGAAGTGCAGAAAGCTTTAGTTTCAAAGTGACAGGATCTGTGAAAAGAGGCGCCTATTACAGCTTTGTTTCTCTACCAGAGCAGAAGAATGGATCTTTGTACGTTTCATGTTTTTTCCCTTATCTTGTGTCATTTTAAACATAACACTAATGGCCTATGGCGATAAAACTGTTAATTTAAACAGAACAGAAATGAGCCCCTCTTTTTGTCAACACTAAATGGTTAAAAAAAAATCGACCATTGGTCACTTTCAAGGAATGGTAAGCATCACAGAAGAAGTTAACGGTGTAGACCAGTGTTACTCTACCCTGCTCAACCAGAGAGCCAAATTGTTGAAAAATACCTTTGCAAGAGCCACAATCTAAGTGGTGAAAAGTGGCAAAAACAGCTTGAAGTAGCAATAAACATAAGTTAAAGGTGACAAAAATGGTCAAAAAGCAGCAAAAATGGGTGAGGAATGGTGAAAATGGGGAGAAAAAGTGGAAAAGGGTCAGAAAGTAGCAAGAATGGGTGAGAAGTGACAAAAAAAAAGTTAGAAGTGGCAGAAAATGGTCCTGAAGTGGCAAAAACATTGAACAACTAGAAAAGCACTCAGAGAGCGCAGACCTCTGCCATTAGCCCTATCTCCCAATAGTGAAGAATCCTTTAAAAACATTCCTGGATCCAGACAGTGATCCGGATCACTCCCAAAATCTAATTCACAGATTACTCCCTCACCGGTGGGGTGAAGACATGGTGAAGCAAAGTACTGGCTTCGCTACATGTGGACTGTCATGGCAGAAGCACCCGTGGTCTCACCGGACGACTGAAAGTCATGGCAGAGGGTGAATATTTTTCTATTCCTCCCAGCATTGTGAGAATTCTCGCTACAATTCGCTGTCTTTCTCTCTGTTACGCTCCGACTCGTCTCCTCGAGCGGGCGTGCGTCTTTCAAAGTCTATAAACTCAAAAACTTTCATAGAAACACACCAAAAACTGCTGCTGGGATTGAAGTTACTCATGTCCGCCATCTCCTGGTGTAAAGTGGTAACAGTGCAGACCTCCACCATTTGCCCTATCTCCCAATAGCAAAGAATCCTTAAAAAAATTCCTGGATCCAGACAAAATCTAATCAGTCCTTCCTTATGCCATTTATGTTGCTAACAAACAAACAAACCCACCCGATCACATAACCTCCTTGGCGTAGGTAAAAATGTAGGAAGAGTGACTAAAATGGGAAAAAAGCAGTCAAGAGTGGCAAAAATGGGCAAGAAAAGAGGAAACAAGAGGTATTTAACGGCAAAAGGTAGCTAAAATGGGTGAAAATAGGAAGGGAAAAGGGCAAAAATGTGATTAAAGTGGCAAAAATTGGAAGCAAGTGGCAAAAAGAGTGGCTAAAATGGGCAAAAAAAGGGGAAAAAGAGGTATTTGATTGCAAAAGGTAGCTTAAATGGGGGAAAAGTGGCAAAAAATGGTGAAAAGGGCAAAACGTTTCCCTATTTTAAGGTTTTCTGGGGGAATGATATTTAAAATTAAGAGCCACAAATCATCACAACAGAGCCACGTGTGGCTGCAGAGCCACATGTGGAGTATCACTGGTGTAGACAATGCAATTTAGTTGACAATTACCCTTGAGGTGGTTTTGGAAGCCATAACAGAAGTAGAAAGTACGTCACAGAATTAGTCTACTTAGGCTGGAGATGTAAACTTAGTGCACAAGGTAGGGAAATTTGTGTTTGGTAGATTATTTCATTGTTAGCTCCTTGGCATTAAATCTTAGACTGTTGGAAAATCTTTTTATTTCCCTTTTAAATGGGGCCACATTTGTAAGGAACACACATTTGTGGGATGAGCAGCAGAGCTGAGTATTTGGATCACACCCTCTGCCAATGTCAAACAGCTGATTCTTCCATTGACTTTTGTTTCAAGCTTCTGGTACCCCCATGTGCTGACAATAAGGTGCCTGATTGGCACCTGGTGGTCAGCACCTGCAACAGCAGTCAGTAGGTGTCTGCTCCAAGCATCGGCATGCCACGATTGACTGATCTGGATAGGGCCTGTGCAATAGGGCAACTTCAAGCTGATGTTCCACAAATCCAACTTGTGGCATATTTGGAGTGAGCCCTACCATGTCCAAACTTAAGGCGAAGCTCAAGGTTCCCCCTTATGAGGGATGTCAGAAACATGGGCGTCTCAAGAAGATGACACCCCAAGAAGACAGCTTCCTCAACTCGTCAGGGAACAGAAAGGTGTCTTCTACAGATTTGCAGTTAAGGCTTGCAGGACATTATGACTGACGCCTCTCTGCCCAGACAATCCAGAACAGACTGAATGTAGCCAGTCTCTGGTTTCATAGGCCTGCCATGACTGCCCCTCACTGTCGGGCCAGTTTGCGCTGGTGTCGGCAACATGTGCACTGGAACCTGAACATGTGAAGGAACGTTATGTTCAGCGATGAGTTCAGTTGGATTGTAGGGTCAAAGTGTGAAGATGCAGAGAACTCTTTCCTGATTGCTGCATTGATAGAGTAACATCTTTGGTGGAGGCAGTGCGATGGTGTGGAGCAACATCTCCCTCACTGGAAAAACAAGGCTTGTCACTATTGGAGGCAATTTCGATGCAGAGAGATATGGACATGGGATTCTGCAACCAGTGGCAATCCCATATCGCCACAGTCTGGGACAGAACTCTGTCCTCCAAGCGACTACCTCCAGAATTTGGGAGTGGAGAGGATGGAAAGGCCTACCAGCAGATCTGGCTGAGGCAAAATGGAAAACTGTTCTGTGGTAAGATTGATCAAAATTGGAAATTCTTAACTATGGGTTCTGTGTCCTGGGGAGTATAGGGCAAACAGGTCAAAGCCTGCATCTCTGATGGTATGGGGTTGCATTAGTACCTATGGCATGGGCAGCTTACACATCTGGAATGATGCTATCAATGCTGAAAAGTATACAGGTTTTAGAGCAACATTATGCTCTCTCTCCGGCAACAACTCTTCAGGGACGGCCTTACATATTTCAGCAAGACACTGCTAAACCCCATACCACATCCATCATGACAGCATGGCTTCACAGTAGAAGAGCCCAGGTGTTGAAATGGTCTGCCTGCGGTCCAGACCTTTCACCAATAGAAAACATTTGGAGCATCATTAAAAAAAAAAAAAAAAAAAATGTCAAAGGACTAGGCCTGTTGAGCAGCTAGAATCCTTCATCAGAAAAGAATGGGACGAATATTCTTTTCCAAAATCTCCAACAGCTGGTCTCCTCACGTCCCAGACATTTACAGACAGTTGTTAAAAGAAGAGGGGATGCTACACAATCGTAAACATGGCCCCCTCGCAACTTTTTTGAGATGTGTTGCTGTCATCAAATTAGAAATAAGCTAATATTTTCATTAAAAAATTCTCAGTGTCCAAATCTAATATGTTGTTTATGTTCTACAGTGAATAAAATATGAGTTTATGAGACTTAAAATTCACTACATTCTGTTTTAATAAACATTTTATACCATGCTCCAACTTTTTTTTGAATTATGGCCGGAGACAGGTAATGTCCATAAGCTTCCGAAGTAAAAACATGATCTCCAGTGATGTTCATCTTCTTTCAGGTTTGATGCACATACACTGGTATATAATCTGATTGCATGTAACCATTAAACCTTCAGTTTTACACCCTGCCTCTCTTTTTCTGCTCATTACAGAGATAGATGAAATAAAGAATATCCAGAGGAAGATGGGAGGAATGGATAAAGCAAAGAGGCAGAGTTGATTTGAAAGTGTAATAGAAGAAGAAAGATTTGGCAGAGAGGGAATGGTCTTTTTTTCAGCCTCTCCTCTCCATTACAGGGAAAAGAAGGATTTCAGATGGGGTTTGGGATTTCTCTCCACTTCAAAGACTTCTTCACACAAGCTTCTGACTTTTCTTTCCACTTCTACATAAAACAGACTTTATTTCAAAAAGCCCAGTAATACTTGGAGAGTACGGCAACACTTTTATGACTGTCAGCCAAGATCTAAAGAGACAAATATGGATTTAACTGTGTCGCTAACGCTGCTTGTCAGTTATTTTTCTTCAGGGTTTGATTTCTGTAAATTTGTTTGAAACTACATGAATCCACTGATTCTTACTTGATATATTAATGCAATTCAGCATACTTTTAATTCTGTTCTTAATTGGAATGATAAAGCTACAACTTTTACTACACAAGACTACTTCTACAACTAAAATCAAAGGTAACAGTGTGCATGTTTCAAAAAGAAAAACAGTAAATCTACCAGAGAAGGGTTTTAAAAGGAGTCTGTTAATGCCTCAGCACACAAAAGATTTTCTACTGAATATTTCTCCATGTTTAGGAGCTCTGAGGAAAGGATTGTAGTCAGGGCTGAGTTATGTGAGCGGATGGTTTGTGAGGGCGTCTGCACCGTGGGAGGGGGGTGTGGTAATCTTCAGGGGAATACCATGAACATCCGGCATGTTATGTTCTCAACGTGCCTCTCTGACGGCAGGTGAAGAGGAGAAGTGGCTGCTATCACCATCTGTCAGGGATTCAAGACATGCCTGTCCACACCCAACACGGGGTAACGGCTGGGTTAGTCGTGAAACTACCAGAGTGGGGGGGATTTGGGGTTGGAAATTTAGAGAGAATACAATGGGAACAAAGCAAAGAGGCGAGACATTATAGATGAGTAGTGAGCCAAGATATGGAAGCAGAGAACTCTTGGTAAGAAGATTCCTAGGCATGGGCTGTGATGCAAATAGTGGAGTCTATTTACAGATGTTTATCACAATCCACTCCATTAAATGACATCAGATTCATTTATTTGTATACATTTTTTCTAATAGTAACTGTAAACTAAATAAATCTGGGCAGTGTTCAAACATTGTGGATTGGAGCTTTTCAGGATGGATTTGCCTGATGACAGATGGATTCTGGCAAATCCATCTGCTTTGCAAGGTTAGGCAAGATAGGCACGTTTCATAAATCACAGGTGGACTTTGTCACTAGATGATTTTTACACTCAAATCTGTGCTGTTCCTACACAAATTTGATAATGTGGGTCACTGTGTTCACAAGAATGTCCTGGACAGATGGAGGGTCAGCTGAAAATGTAATGCCTGGCTGTGGCCATCACCAGCATGGAGACAAATAATGTCTGACCCAACCATTTTGTCCTGATGGTGTTTGGTGTGTAATTAGATGACCAGCACAGCACACACTAACACATTGTTTCACCAACAACCACAGTCTCCACTTTCTTCCCAAACTCCAGATATCATCCATCAATCATCCATCCATCATCCATCATCCAACATCCATCATCCATCCAACCATCCATCATCCATTTATCCATCCATCCATCCATCCATCCATCCATCCATCCATCCATCCATCATCCATCCGTCCATCAGTCCATCCATCCATCCATCCAACCATCCATCCATCCATCCATCCATCATCCATCTATCCATCATCCATCCATCCATCCATCCATCCATCCATCCATCCATCCATCCATCCATCATCCGTCCATCCATCCATCATCTATCCATCCATCCATCCATCCATCCATCCATCCATCCATCATCCATCCATCCATCCATCCATCCATCCATCTTCCATCCATCCATCCATCCATCATCCATCCATCCATCCATCCATCCATCCATCCATCCATCTTCCATCCATCCATCCATCTTCCATCCATCCATCCATCCATCCATCCATCTTCCATCCATCCATCCATCATCTATCCATCCATCCATCATCCATCCATCCCTCCATCCATCCATCCATCCATCCATCCATCCATCTATCCATCCATCCATCCATCTTCCATCCATCCATCCATCATTCATCCATCCATCTTCCTCCACTTATCTGGGGCTTTGCTGCGGTGGCAGCAGGTTAAGGATGTCAACCCAGATGTCCCTCTCTCAAGCATCATTTCAGCTCTTCTTGGGGAGATTCTGAGGTGTTCCAAAGCTAGATGAGGCATATAGTCCCTCCAGGGAGTTACTGCCTAATCCATCACATGTCTGAACCACCTCAACTGGCTTGTAGCCTCCCTGACCTACGAATCGTAAATGTTGTTTTAGCTGTTTTCTGCTTTTTAGCTGTTTTAGCTGTTTAAAAAATATCTTAAGAAAAGCAGCATCTTTATATGGAGAAAAGGAGTTGAATAAGTCAAGACCATGAGAAGACAACCTAAATTTATCAGTTATACTGGGAAATCAGAGTAAATAAAATGCACAGGTGTAAATTTTCTTCGAGTTGCTATATGTCATAGCTTTTATCTCAGCCTACTTTAAACAGCTCCTCAACCCACTTTTGGGCCTTGACCCACCAGTTTAAAACCACTGGTCTACAGACTATAGCCCTTTAAAAAGAAAAAAAAAAAGCCAGAATTTTATCTAGAAACTCGGTAAGGCCAAAAAAAAAAAAAAGAAAATTACAATAAAAATCACTTTCAGATTCTTGATCAACGGGGAAAGTAGGGCAAACTTCAGGTTGACAGACAGAGCTGGTGCACTCTGAGCTGCAGAATTAAGAAAAGAGCCATGTGTGGGCCAACGGCTGGAAAAGTACCCAGCATTAAGAGACGCCTGGCTACAATCTCAGGAGTAAAGAGTGGATAGATTTCATGTGAGAGAGAACTTGGCTCAAATTCAAAACAAATATTCTGATATTAGGTGTAAGATAGACTTTTACACACATGTGTGCAGCTGCTGAAGTCCTCTTTTCAGCGTGGAGCTCATGTTGGGTTTGTTTGAGCTGAAAAAGGCTGACGGAGTCGTGATTCCTTTAGGCGCTTTCGTGTAGCTCTCAACAGGATTTCATTAGGCAACAAGCATTGAGAAAGATATGTGCTTTTTATCTTTTCACACTTTACCACTTAGTTGAGAAATATGGGTAACTTTTTCTTCTTTGGAAGAAAAAATCCTCACAAACAAAACCCTGGAGAATCCCAAGGCCACCTAAAGGCCACGTTTACATGTGATAAGGATTCACAAAGCAAACTGAAGCAAGGCTCTAGGACTTGGTGTGCTTTTCATAAATACAAGAAACATCCAAGGGAATAAATTATAAGAATTCTGATAGAATACTGAGTAAATACAGGCACACAAACAGCATCAGAAATATGGAGTGTTGTTAAATGCATTTTTAAAAATACAGATTGCTTCATTTTAGAGGGTCAAGTCCAAAAAAGCCTGTAGACTGTAGAAAGTATTGGACGGCGTGACTTTAGCCGTAACTTTAGGGAACTTTTGAAGCCAATCTGCGGTGGCTGTTACATGGAAACGCTGTCTCAAATTAACTTTAGATCAACCAGATAGACAGTGGAAGATGTGGCTGGCCTTAAGCTGTCTGATCAGCAGCTACGCAACCTGCAGCCTCCGTGGATGAAAATTTAAGTCAGTGTGAAAGTGCAAAACAGTGCAGTTCCTCTTTAAGTCAACTTGCTGAAGAAGCACAGAAACTAAATGGACACAGCCCAAGTGAAAACACTGATTTTTACATTACAAATAAACATGATCACAAATTGGTTTAAAAATGATTTCTGTCTGAATAGAGCTCAACAGTGCACAACAATGATTGGCTCGATTCAAATCAGTCTCTCTTTTGGTGGGGATGCCCCTCGGTATGTGACAAAATGGTTTTGTTTGGCTACAGTTGGTCTTTGCTGCTCAATCTCTCTGCTGCCTTCAACAATAAACTATCAAATCCTCCTCTTCACACTCTGCACTTGGTATCTCAGGGTCTGCCATCCAGTTGTTCAAGTCCTACTTCACAGGGAGATTTTACAGGGGAGAAATGTCCAAACTACATGACTGATCAACAGGGGCGCCTCCAGGTTCAGTGTTTGGTCCCCTCCTTCTCTCACCTCCCCATGGAGGTCTTCAGGGCATGTCCAACGACAACGTTTTGCTTTGTTTTCCGTTTTTGTTTCCAAAAAGTTCCACATTCAGAGGGCAACATTTTCAAAACGATCTCCATTCACACAAGACTGTGGGAAACACCACAAACGATGTAGTATACATGCCAGGCCAGTAGATGGCGGTGTGATTTTGCAATGAACCTTCAAGCAGCCTTTGGGCTGCCCTGTGATGGCATATGGGTCGAGTCAGAATCTGGTGCGGACACCAAGTACGTCTCCACTGATCCAAGTGAAAGTGAAGTAAATCAACACTTTGTTGGAGAAGCACAGTTAAATTCAAAAGAGTGAGGAGCAGCAACAGTGCACTGGTGTCGGCCTTTGTTTTGTTTTGGGCTTCCCATATGTGCATGCATTATAAGCCTTCTCAAGCATGGATATTTACTGCAACCACATGTCCGTTTTCAGAAAACACTGGTTTCCCTGTTTACACGGAGACAGAGACGGGACGTGTAGCGCCACGTTATGTAATAACGCTGCATTATGGAATAATGTAATAAATTTTCAAGTCATTATGTAATAACGCCACATTTTGTAAGCCACTAAGCGGTTAGGGTTAAGGCAAGGTAGTAGAGTATACCCTGGAGCCCACCTTAAGTCCTAAGGTTTAGGTTAGGTGTTTAGTCTAGAACCCTGAAGGGGGGTAAGGTTTAGGCATAAGTCACTAAGTGGTTAGAGTTTGGGCAAGGTAGTTGGGTAGGGCATACCTTGAAGCCCATACTTATTCCTATGGTTAGGGTTATTACATAATGTGGCATTATTAAATAATGTGGCGCTGCAGGGCGTTTTGAAAAACTTCCACTCTGGAGCCCGTTTCCAAAAAGTTTCATTTTCAGGCACCAAAATGCTGTTGCCGTGCAAACAGACAGCCAAAACGCTTCAAAACTTTAGCGTTTTCACTTGAAAATGTTGTCGTGTAAACGGGGCCTGAGAGGAGACCTCTTGGTAGACCTAGCTGGAAGCATTTTATACCCCATCTGGCCTGGGAAAGCCTTGGAACTCCCTAGGAGAAGCTGGAAAATGTTGTCAGGAAAGGGATGTCTGGGGTTACTTGTTTTGCCTGTTGCCATTGCAATAAGACCTTGGATAAGTGTAACAAAATTGATGGATGGATGGATGGATGGATGGATAAATGGATGGATGGGCATGGCAGTACAGGAATAAATCCATCAGTAGTTGAAAGCAGATATCTTCTAAATCATCCGAGGTAAAAAAAAAAAACAACAACAACAAAAAAAATAAAAAAACAATGTTTTATAGCTGAAAACATACCTCTGAAGTTTGTTACCGAAAAATCTCTCCAGTATTGGATTTTTGCATGTCTAAAAAGCCCCCTGTTTCAGCCCTGCTTAGAATGAGCTGTTTCTGTGTCTGTAGCTTTAAATGTTACTGGGCTGTCTGACTCCGCCCATGACTTCGCCCCTCTCAGGAAATGGATGTGGCTTAATGGATCTGATCAGGAGTGGGGATGGCCAACCAGGGTGGCGCTAACTCCCCACATAACACCATGAGGGGAAAATCTGAGACAGCTTGTTTCAGCCACATTTTCTTAAAGGTGGAAAGAGAGAGGTGGGGAGGGAATGGATTTTTCTGGTACTTGAGGGGATTATGGACAGGCCAGGGGCACATATTTTTATTAGAAAAGCCTGAAAAAGTTATTTTTGCATAATATTTCCTTTTTAAAGTTTTCTCACATTGTTTTGGTTATTAAAGATGAGAAAGTACCCAATATTCAGTCCCGGGTATTTATAGGAGTATTGACATTGTTTGTTCATACTAGGACTGTTTGACAATTCAAAATTTTTGTATGGCGTGCAGACATATCTATGATCATCATCATTGTAAATCATTACTACAGTTTGTCTTATACTCCAGCATAACCCAACAGTGAATCTGTCATTTAAACTAGTAGAAATGAATAATGCTTGTTCTTGAAGTAGAAGTATGTTTCTGTTTCAGACCTGCAGTCTGAGAATGATTTATGACTGTATATGTTAAATGTACACTCTTTTTTACTAACTGCTGAATGGACTAACAACACGACGCCTGCTCCAGTCCACACAGTAAGTTCTAGTTTAACCTCTGAATCTTTGTCTCCATGGCTCATACCTGTGCCGTGTCCACAGCTGTGGGTTCATGTATGATTGGGGCCAGACAGCTGGGTGACAAACTCCAGGAAGCCTCTCTGCTGCAGCTGTTAGACAAGGTGACTCCACGGTCCGTGATGAAAACAGCAGAACTCTGCTCTCTTTACTGGAACCGTTCCAGTGTATCTAACCTTTGCCCACTCCTCACTTCTGCTTTTGTGTGAGCCATGGCTGTTTTAGTAATCATTTCTAATTTATTCCTGTGCAGAAAGCTGATACTAACATTGTTGGGATTTGTGTTTTTATGAAGAATATTAATAAGGCGGAATATTTCCTGGAGAAAAATGTGTGGGCGAGATACAAAAAAGTTGAATTTAAAACTGATCCTTAACACTTTTGTGAAGGTGTTTATCACTGCTGGTAAAAAACATGGCTGCTATGGTCCAAAGAGTGAGCTTGCTGATGTTTTCTATGATGACAAGGGTGATCTGTGTAGTTTGAAGCCCTGAAAGTATATAAGGTTAAGCTTTAACTAACAATTGTGTTGAAAAAGAAAAGACTACATTTTGTATTTTGGTAAGACAAAAGAGACCAACACCACAGACTGAGGGCTGCTGCAGCTCCAAGATGCCTGACCAACTGCTACACAAAGACATCACAAATACAATCCTAATTCCAAAAAAGTTGGGATGCGGTGTCAAATGTAAATAAAAATGGAAAGCATTGATATGCAAATCTCATGAACCCAGATGTTATTCACAATAGAACACAAACAACATGTCAGATGTTGAAACTGAGACAATTTATTATTTCATGGTAAAATATTAGCTCATTTTACATTTGATGGTAGCAGTTAAGCATCTCTGCAAAGTATGGACAGAGCAACAAAGGCTGGAAAAGTAAGTGGTACTAATCAAAAAAAGCTGGAGGTTAATTTTGCAGCTTATTAGGTTAATTGGCAACAAGTCAGTAACATGGCAGCGTATTTAAGGAGCATTTCAGAGAGGCAGAAACTCTCAGAAGTAAAGATGGGAGGAGGTTCTCCAATCTGCAAAAATCTGAGTCTAAGAATTGTGGAACAAGATCAGGAAAATTTTCCTGAATGTAAAATTGCAAAGATTTTGAATCTCCTATCATCTAGGGTTTATGATATCATCAAAACATTCAGAGAATCTGGAGAAATCTGTGAATTAGGGACAAGGCTGAAGATCAATATGGATGTTTGTGATTTTCAGGCCCTCTGGGGCCACTGCAGTAGAAAAAGGCATGATTCTGTACTGGAAATCACTGCATGGACTCAAGGACAGTTCCAGAAATCACTGTCTGTGCCATCCACAAAAGCAAGTTTAAGCTGCATCATGTAAATGTCTTCTCTACAGGTTAATTTTAGTGTGTTCTTATTTTCTAGTACCTCATGTTTCTTGTCTTGTGTTTCCTGTCTTATTTTGTATACTTATCTTGTGTCTCTTTTCCTGTCCATCCCTACCTGTCTGTTGTTTCACCTGTGTGTAATTGTCTCCCTTCCCCCAGTGTGTTTAGCCTTCCCTGTCCTTTCCTTCACTGCCAGACCGTTTCATCCTTTGTGTCAGTGTTCCAGCAATCTCCCAGTGTTTCCAGTTAGTTTTTGACCAGTTTTCTCGTTTATTGACCTTGTCTTTGCCTGCTGTTTCTGGATACCTCTACCTAGTGTTTTGTGGATTTTTGTGTACTGACCTTGGAGTGATTAAACAGACTTTAAATTTTGCCTCAGTGTTTTCGAGTCTTCCATTTGAGTCCATTTGTTTGGTTCAGCATCAGCAAAGAAAAATCCATGCATACAGTCCAGAAATGCTGCTGTCGTCTCTGGACCAAAGCTCATTTAAAATGGACTGAGGCAAATTAGAGAACTGTTCTGTGGTCAGATTAATCAAAATTTGAAATTCTTTCTCGAAACCACAGATGAAAACACATGTCATGCAGACTAAAGAGGAGAGGGACCATCTATCTTGTTGTCCCGGCTCAGTTCTAAAGCCTGCATCTCTGATGGTATGGGGTTGCATTAGTGGCTATGGAGCAGGCAGCTTTCACATCTGGAAAGGCACTATCAGTGCTGAAAAGTAGAGAGAGGCTTAAGAGCAACATATGCTCCCATCCAGAGCAGGGAAGGCTTTGCATATGTCAGCAAGACAATGCCATAGACCAGTGGTTCCCAAACATCTTTCCTTGGGGCTCCCACTTACTCTTATTGAAGAAAAGCCCCCCCAGCAAAATGAAAAAATGAAACATGAGTTAAATCTTTTTCATTGGCAAAATCCCAAAATGACAGGCCTACAAACTCTTGTTCTTATAAAATATCTCTTATTACACTGTTTTCAGTTTTGTTCCTTGTACAGTTTTTGACATAACACTGTTCTAAATTCCAAATTTTAAATACTTAAATATCTGAGTCTCTAATGTCAGAATTTAAGACTTTTAAACTTTGCGATTTTGAGTTTCTCTCATATATTTAGGACTTTATAAACTCTGAAATTCGGATGTTGCTTTCTTGTTAATAAAAGACTTACAATCTCAAAACTTTTGATTTTTCCACACAAAAAAAGACTTTTTAAATCTTTGGCATGCCCACTGGGGGTTCCTGGACCCCAGGTTGGAAACCACTGCCATAGACCACATACCGCATAACAACAGCATGGCTTCACAATAGAAGAGTCCAGGTGCTGAACTGACCTGCCTGAAGTTCAGACCTTTCACCAACAGAAAACATTTGGAGCGTCATAAAACGAAAATGTGAGAAGGAAAACCCAGGACTGTTGAGCAGCTAGAATCCTTCATCAGACAAGAATGGGACAACATTCCTCTCCAAAAACTCCAGCGACTGGTCTCCTGACTTCCCAGACATTTACAGAAACGCTACACAACGTTAAACATGTCCCTGTTCCAAATTTTTTCAGGTGAGCTGCTTCCATCAAATTCAAAATGAGCTAATATTTTCATGGAATGGTAAAATGTCTCAGTTTCAACATCTGATATGTTGTTTGTGTTCTATTGTGAATTACAAACGGGTTATGAGATCTGCATGGTGCATTCTGTGTTTAGTAACATTTTATACAGAACGCCAACTTTTTTGGAATTGGGGTTGTACATATAAAAGAAAAAAAAACAAAAGGTATCCTGTTTTATTTCTGACATAAGTAAAGGCTGACACAAAATGTAGGTTTCCCTTACAGTTGCTTCAGTGTTGAGCTCTTTAAGACATTAGAAAACATGTCAAAGTGGCCCCTGTGGTGTGTGTATGAAATTGTGTCATCTAGACAGGATGTCCTTCCATTAAAGAAACATGATGAAATCCTCACTAGTATGCCCTTCTGGTGAAAAAAAAAACAAGACATACTACCCTCAGTGATGCCCTTCAGATGAGAAAAATGATGAAGTATCCTATGTGTTGTCCTTTATCGGGACCACTCATGTTTCAGACTCCTCTAGCGTGGCCTTCAAATGTTGTAAGGGGCAATTCATGAAAACAGATCGTGATGTAGTGTCACCTTAAGTACTTTTCTACTTCATAAAAATACAATCATATTCCTCCTAGAGCACTCCTCCAGTGCAGAAATCCTTCGGTGAAGAAGCAGGTCTCATCCAGTGGAGAAACTATTATAAAAATCCTCTGATCACTGTCCTTTAAATACTCTCATCAATGCAACCAGAAAACTCCCAGTGTGGAAGAAAAGATAGAAGCTAGGTATGTCCCAATTCAGGAGCTGCATTCTTCAGAGGGATAGTTTAAGTTATATGATGATAGTTCCAGTGCAACTGTTGAGGTCGAGACAGGGGTGATGATTAGAAATAGAAGTGTAAGAGTGAGGACAGCTGGTGACACAAACTGAAGAGCCTCCATAGATCAGTCTCATTTCAGATTAGCCTGAGCACTCTGCTACCCCTGAAATGAGACAAAGACGGAATCTTCTTCCAGGTATTGTATGTGCAAATGAAGATGGATGATAGAAGCCTGATAGATGCTCTCTGGAGCAGTGGTTCCCAACCTTTTTTCCACTGAGCCCAGCCCATATCTAAGACGAATTGGGGCCACTAGGACCCACACAAAAAAGAGTGAGATATTACTGTCAAAAATAAACATAGATTTAAATTGTTTCTATTGTTTAAAGCAAGTCAAAAAGCCCAGAATATGAAAGTTTTTTTCCACAGGAACTTTATATAAACAATTTCAAAGTGTTTTATCATGCTTTTACATGATGAACCTAATTTTATCTTCAACTCAGACCCTTTTGCCCCCAAACCTCAGGTGCCCCACTTCCAAGGGGGTCCCAGACCACAGTTTGGGTTCTCAAGTGGTCTAGGCTTTGGACCCACTGCCAACTCCTTCATGAAAATAACACAACCCAATAGTTTATACTGTTCAACCCGTCAGATTCTTGTTTTTAAATGAAAACTGTGCGGTTTGGACCTCAGACAGTACGATACATGGCAAAATAAACAGACAGAACAAAGGAAAATGTGTTTAAAAAGTGACTAATACATTGCTTAACACCATTTTTATTTTAGGGAACATGCTCCCAGCTCACTTGAAACCAGTTTGGAACCAAAAGTAGGTCACAAGTACACTTCCACTGGAGAATCTTATGATGTTGCAAGCAGTTAGTGGGAAAGGACTTCTGTTGAATACTTCCTTATCTGTATTTTGCCATGGTTTAGAATTCAACCTGCAACCTGAGAAGAAAGCTGTGAGATGACACTTTACAGCAGTGGTCAGCTACATCTACAGTTATGTGTGTAAAATTTTAGGCATGTAGGGCGCTAAGGATTCATCGTGGGGCCCAATGTGCCACAACCCAGGACCTAGAGGGGTGGGTTCAAGAGTCAAACCAAACACAAGGCATCTCCTTTTTCTGGGCCTTTTAACTCCCCGTAGTACACTCAGAGACTGCCTGTAGTTTATGGGCCTTTAGGATATCCAGAGCATGACCAGGGGCTCGTGGCAACACTGCTGCCCGTCTGGATGGTTCCCTACGCCATGCTTACTTGCCACATCCATTCCTTACTCCACCCTAAAGGTGTAGACTTAGTTATTTTTTGCAAGGACATCCAGAGCACAACCAGGGTTATGCCAATACCTGCCTTCTGGGCTTACTCGCCATTACACACCTTACTTCAGCCTAAATTCTTGGCCCAAACATGCCTAAAACTTCTGCACTGATCTGTACATACAGACGTCAGTCTACATATATCTAACAAAAACAGTGTCTTCTCTAGAAGACTACAATGTGGCCAGGATGGCATTGGGGCAGACTGTAACACACTTTTTGCAGCTCCTTCTGTTCCACATGGACTTATTTACTGTAAACAACCCATACCGTCTCAATCACTGCTGGTTTGAGTTCACTCGGAGTCCAAAGGGAAAGTGGACAACCACAACACAAAAAAAGCACGTCATTTCCCTTTAGGTTTTGCATATGGGTTAAAAGCAGATTCTATCACTGTTAGGGAAATGTGATGCGGCGGTCTCTGGCTGGCATTTAAATTGGGGTTAACTTTGTGTGGAGCATGTAGAAACCACAGAAACAACATGAGGTGATGCAATCCTTCCTTCATGATAGGAAATAAGTAGTATTAGCTTATTCATATTTAGATTCAAAGCAGCGATTCATGGGGATTCAGTTTGGTGCATTTCAGTGGCCATCAACTGTTATAAGTGTAACCATTCTGTCATAAAACACATGTACTGCCACTATGCTATGTCATGCTCTCATATGGCGTGCATTTTTGACAAACAGAATCCAAAGAACTATGTTGACAGTTGTGAAGCTTGTGCCTTTTTTCCTTTTTGTCCACAGTGTGTGTATGATGATGTACTGTATTATTGTACACAACCTGTTATTTGCAACTCATTTGCATGTGTATCTCTGTATTCACCTGCTGCAATTATGCTAAGTCTGTAACTACATGGCTACACTGAAGAGAGTAATTCTTTAGATGGGAGTTGAGATAGGTTTTAAAGGCTACAAAATTAACTAAATTGAACTTATATTAACAAGGAAAGAGACAACATTTTTGTATGCGATCAACTTATTTATTATCTTAAAAGGCTGAGATGTAAAGACTTCCTGCATCCAGTAAAGCATCTAAATGATGAAACAGTGTCACTGATAATGACACCGCCTGCTGTTGCATCATAGTCTGCTGTGAATAATATCTGCAGGGATGTACACTGCTGTCAGACTGTTGCTTTCACGTCAGGACAGATCACAATAGTCAATTGATCGGATGCAGAATAACCAGATTGCAACCATCCAACAGCGACATAGCCAGCTTAGTGTTGGGTCTGTTGGCCTTGCCCCTTATGTTCTTACTTTGCACAAACATGGGATTGTCCAGATTCCATGTCTGACATCAGGTGGATCCGGGGTGAATTTTAGGATCAGATGCAGAATTCTAGTAAGTTCTTCTACTATTTTTGATATTACTACAGTCCTTTTCCCAACATTTCAAAGAAATTTCTGCTTAGGGGCAGAGGGGCTATATTGGGAAAATTACACAAATGAAAATAATTATAACAACATTAATAATCAATATGTAGTCAAGGAGTGAAGAAAAAACTGCGCACTTTGGGCAGGTGGCTGCAACATCTCTGAGACTGTAGGAGTATATACAGGTGTTCATATACGTATTTGCACATATCTGTACACACCTGTACACCTGTAAACACACATATATCTTTGAACCCACATGCATATGAGGTGCATTAAGACATTTACATGTTGGTGTTATAAAGTCTGATTGCAGTTGGAATAAAAGAGCTGTGGCAGTGCTCTTTCTTACAGGGTGGGAGTGGGACTGATTCTCTCATAGCCTACACATAGGCTACACATGAATTAATAATCTCTTGATTCTTTGCAGTTTCACATTTAGAAATACTCACAAACTGTTAGACTATTTGCCATACAGTCTTTCACAAAGTGGAGATCCTCACCCAATCATTGACTGGTATAAAAATAGCCCCTCTGAAAAGCTCTGTCATTCATAATTAGGGTACTTTCACCTGTTACCAATTAACCCACATACCTGTGGAATGTTACAGGTGTTTTTTTTTAATATTACACAACTTTCACAGTCTTTTTAGGTTCCAACTTTTTTGGAATTCAGGCATCAAATTCAGAATGTGTGTAAATTTCCCCAAAATGCTAAAATGTTATATATTATTTAGATATTTTTGTGTTTTATGCCTTTGTTTTATAAAGTAGGACAGTGGATAGGTTTGGAAACAAGAATGAGAGAATAGGAGAGAGACATATGGGAACTATGAGCTGGACTTAAACCTGGGCTGCTGGTGTACATGGGACCATGTGTGCCCCTAAAATGTATCAGTTTTAACATCAAGTATCTTGTCTTTGTACTGTATTCAGCTGAATGCTATAAAAAGTATTTGTGAATTGCTGTACTCTGTTTTCATTCTTATGTTTACATGATGTCCCAGCTTTTTTGGAATTTAGGTTGATAAGATTTAACATCTTAAATCACTGTTTTAAACAGTTTGCCAGTAAATCCTCATTTACTGTACAATGTTTTCTGCACACTGCCGCTCCACCACTTGTTCCTTTTTATACCACCTGCATTCCTCAGATAGTCTGCAGCATCATGATAGTATCACCAGTCTCATTAAATGCACATAAACATACTAGCTATAATGTCTAACAACCTTCAAGTGCAGCCCTGGCTACTTTTACACTACTCTTAATTTGTAGGACTCAAGTTAGTTACTTCAAAATAAAATGTCAGGCCCATGTCCAAATAAATTTATTGCCTTCAGCCACTGTGGAAATGCAAATAAAATGTCCCGGTTCAGCTGAATTCAGCTAACAGGCCATGTGATTCGGGCTAAAAGGTGTACAGGCGTGATAAGGTAGGCTTATTGACGTGACCTTGAGGACTTTCTACCAACAAGAAGTCGCTGTGCGAATAAGGAGAGGGGAGTTTGAGGCAGAAGAAAACACAGATAAGCCGCTTCTACCACACACATAAAGCCCCACAATGGAGAGAGGAGGAGGACCCCGCCAGACTGAGACTTTAATTGAGCCCCCTCCCCTCTCCACCACCTCCTCTCCTCCTCCCCTTCTCTCCTCAGTCTCCTCCGGGGTTGCTTGCTAAGTTCTCGTCGACACACCACTTCACTTCACATTATTCTGAGACTGGATACGACGAGCAGTGAAGAAGACATGGCTTCACTTCACAAAACATTTCTACTGTTGTTTCTTCATGTTTGCCTCCTCCACATGAGCGGTGAGTGTACCTGAATTAACACGCCATTTTTTTTAACGGTTAAGTTTGGTGAAGAAGGAGGACAACCGTTGATAACCGTTTGAATGAAAATACAACGTGGTGCTTATCTAGGATGCTCCAACCTTTTTTTCTTCATTAACAAGTGTTTACTTTAATTTTAAGCTATCTTGAACACAGTTTGCTCGTGTAAAAGTGTTTCTTTCTTTTTCAGTTGTGCTCTTTTGCTGGCATTTATGCAAAGATAGTAGTTTTCGCTTCGGTATTGAACTTGTATTGACAGCTTCGAGAAATTTATGGAGTAAGCTTACATTGGATGCTTTACTTCTGTAAGTTGTACACTTTTTTCAATTTTGGCCGTCTTTTTGGTCTTGTTTTCTGTCGAAAGCCCCCTCGTCGTAAATTACTTTAAGCTGTAATTAATTACTGTGTAATTGATGCTCTTAACGGTCTAATTAACCTAGCAGCATAGCTCAGCCTTGTGTTCCAGAATACCCATACATTAGCATATAACTTTTAGAGGGTTTTTGTCGTAGCATGTTTGAGAGTAAGTCTGGATAAGTTATTAAATGTTTTATAGTAGCCTATTGCTGTAAACATCTGAAGAACCGCAGTGGTAAAAACCACAAGACCAAACTTAGTATATGAGCTCCAGTTTCCAAAGAAGGATGCGGTTTGTAAAGGTTTCTGTTTTATTTTAGTTTAACAGACATTAATGTGATGGAAGAGGATGGTTTTAGACGCAGGACAGAGCAGTGGTGGGATACTGGCCAATATGAGTATGTGTGACTGTGTGTGTAGCCTGTGCCTGTATTGTGAGAGGAGTTACCTTTATGGTAGATGTGTTCCCTCAAGGGCCAGGTTTATAGGCTATATTTACACTGATTGACTGAAAGGATGCAACCTATGATTGTTTTTTTTTAGCAGATGTGAAGATTTATGCCAAAATTAATTGATAATATAAATTATATAATAAGTACCACAGACAGAGAGTCTGAAGTAACATTTTTTAAGATAAACGAAAAAAAAACCCAGTATCTTTCAGGTTGATTACCTGTTTAATACAGCTGACTTATTTCACTGATCTGCTGTGCAACTCTAAATTTAGTATTTAAGGTATATTTAAGGTACCGGTAGGGGGGGCTGGGTAATGATGGCAGTTGAGGCTATTTTCATGCCCACAGCTAAAAGGAGCATAAAAAAGTCAATAAAATTCTCACAATTCCTTGCAATACAATAAAAATGTGGATACAAATATGGACAATTTAACTTTATTTGTCAAAAAATATATAGGCCTATCGCATAGCTTTGGCAACCAGCAGATGGCACTACTGGCTTTTGGCTTCCCTTATAGAGTGGTGCAGTCGTGACGTAATTTTGTAGGCAAATCCGGAAGTTCGCATCGCATGGGTTCCCTTGGCAACAAGCCTATGGGATTTTTCAATGGGTTTTTGCATTGAAAATAAGCTCTATGTCCAATAAAAGTTTATGAAACTTACACTTTTTATTCATAAAGATAATCTTCATTGATAATATAAGCATCATTTGTTAATCTAACTGATCAAAGTAAAAAGGTAACTTCATGCTATATTGAACTACAACATGATCAACTGAATTTAACGTCATCACCCGTGAATACAAGTGAACGACAGGCTCAGCTGCTGCGCTTTGGATGATGATGTATAGTCTTCCCCACTGCTCTAGAGTCCAGTGGCGGTGTGCTTTACATCACTGAATCCGATGCTTTGCATTGCACTTGGTGATGTGTAGTTTGGATGCAGCTGCTCGGCCATGGAAACCCATTCCATGAAGCTCTCTACGTACTGTTCTTGAGCTAATCTGAATGCCACATGAAGTTTGGAGGTCTGTAGCAATTGACTCTGCAGAAAGTTGGCGACCTCTGCGCACTATACGTCTCAGCATCCGCTGACCCCGCTCCGTCATTTTACAAGGCCTACCACTTCATGGCTGAGTTACTGTCATTCCCATCTCTTCCACTTTGTTATAATACCACTGGAAGTTGACTGTGGAATATTTAGGAGTGAGGAAATTTCACGACTGGACTTGTTGCACAGGTGGCATCCTATCACAGTACCACGCTGGAATTCACTGAGCTCCTGAGAGCGACCCATTCTTTCACAAATGTTTGTAGAAACAGTCTGCATGCCTAGGTGCTAAATTTTATACACCTGTGGCCATGGAAGTGATTGGAACACCTGATTTCAATTATTTGGGTGGGTGAGTGAATACTTTTGGCAATATAGTGTATTACTATACAGCACAGACTATTTAAATCCACCAAACCAGAAAAGACTGAGCCAGAACTTTGCTTTGGTAGTGATATGTACCAGCACATCTAAAGTAGAGGAGAATCCCTCTCCTCGCATCACTGCCAGTATGAAATTCTACAAAATGTGAGGATTTTTAGTGCATTTAGGTCAATAGTGCTGCTGTGTGGAAATTGACGGGCAAGACATTCTGTAATATTTAAGTATCAGTTAGCACTTACTGGTGAACATTAGCTGGTTAATATTATCAGGATCACTGTCAGCTGTAAGTCAGTGTTCTGGCACTGTGATTTAAGTTAAAGGTAGGCATATTTTAATCTGCTTACCACAATAATTGATGTCAGGATTAGAACAGTTTTTTTCATTACTACTGTCTGTTGTAACCTAAAGAGACGGTGAGTTGTTTTACAGCATTAACTCTCTTTTTGCTAAACAGAAACTTTCTTTCATTTTAAAACAATGAAATAAAGCTGTTTAAAGGTGGCAACGAGGACAGTCAACTTTTCTAAAACAGCAGGGAGCCGTTTTTGCATGCCCTGGGGTGTTTAAGTATATGAAAGCTATGGATTGTTACATCCCTATATTAACTGGTTCGACAGTTGATGTGTAGGGTATTTATTAGAAAAAAGGTCCATTAATAACGGCATCAGTTAATAACAGTGCGGCGGTTTACGTCATTTTATACTGCATATTTGGCATTTTCTGTCCATTGTAAGACCAAATAATCCAAATTTAAGTCAACTTGAATGTTGGAAACTTGCCAACTGTACAGTCCCCTTACATTAAGTTTTATATTCATAAGCTGAAATAGAGTTTGTCCAACATTTTTAACAATCATTTACACATTTGGACAGTTTTGTTTCTGTAAAGAAATGCAAAATATTTCTTGGCTTCAGCTGACTGACAGGATGATTTTTCTTTGTTCTATTGCAATGTAAGCTGACTGCCTATGAGTTATGGTTGGACAAGTGAAGACGTCACCTTGGACTTGGGTAACTCATTGACCTTGTGATCCTTTGTTTCAAATTTCTAAGTAATAAACTTAAAGGGAGTAAGAATGAGTAATAGCCTAGTTGATGAGTCAGTCAGCTTAATATTAGCCTAAATTGCTTTGGTTTGGTTGAGCAAAAACACTCATTGGTCCAGTTTGTTCACAAACAATATGCTGCTCAAAATGAGTGGCCTTTGAAAACCTCGGCCTTTGTGGATAATTTCTGACATTGATTAGAGCAACAGCGATTTTGAGTGTTTATTTCCTTTGGTCAGTATTGAATGTCTTTAGAAGAGTCCAACAGAAACACGTTCAATGCTGATTTCACAATGGTGCAACAAAAATAACCAGTGAAGCTCATGAGTATTGTTATTTCTGTACTTGTGCCGAGACAACTTGTTCTGTTTAAAACAAAACAAACAGACAGACAGACACAGACCAGGTTATTCTCATCAGAACTGGTCAAAGTTTTGCAAAGATGTGCTGCATGTGGTGCAGAAATTGATTTTCTGAGCCTATTAGCTGATTAGGAATCATGAATCTTATGCAAATCTCCTCCTCCTCATCGTGAAAGACAGACTTCTTGTTGACTTGTGGATTAACTTATTGAAGGAAGCTTTACTGTAAATAATTAAATGTAAACCTTACTCCACATGGTATCTCACAACAGGACAACACTCACTCTGTACTGACCTTAAACCTCTTTTTATCATAAATCCCTGTTTTTTTTACTCCATCATCCTTGTCTTAATTGGGTTACCTCTTTTTAATCCCTATCTCCCCTCTACCTCCTCTGGAGACAAAGTAAAGCTGTCTGTTTTTGGATTATGTCGTTGGTTGGCGAGAGAGACCCCGTCCCTTTAAAGAGCCCTGTCAAAACTGACCTCCTCCCTAATGGACCTTGAAGGGCACTTACTTGAATACAATTTGTGACTAAAAGCATTTCTCCTGCATGGAAATAAAAAACATCCTGAGTATAAGAAGAAACACAAACGTGTAGCATGGTGCAGGCATTGTACTCCAACATCTATTGATTTCACAGACCAGTGTTCATCAGTATGATGGGCATGTTGTGTTACAGGAATGAGCAAGTGGTCTGGACAGGGTGGTTGTGCAGTAAATCAGAGCAGTGGGCAGAGCTTTTACGATGACATTTACTGAGCAGAAAGTAGACAGCAGAATGTGCTTACTTAGGTCATGCTGTAATTAACTGTTTTCATCCAAACAAGGCTTTATCCCTTAGTGCATTTTAGAGCTCTGAGTGATCATTTAGGCTTTTTTTTGTTGTGTAAATATCCTTAATTCTTAATAATGCAAGACAGAATCACCATTAGAATCCAGCTGTAATTTAAAAGCCTTTTTAGTGTTTTAACCCCCCCAGTAGAATTGAACTTCATTATCCCAAAAAGAAACAATCTTTATGTACTCTTGTAGTCAAAAATCAAAATGAATACATTCAGGTGTGAAATATATTGTCCTGGTCTTGTAAGCTTGAACCAGCCAGTTATGTCATCCTCCTTTTCAGTTTCACAGACCTTACACCCGTTAGTTACCCAGTTAGCAGTGGCACTTATGGTACTTGAGGTGTTCAATATCAGAACTTTGTTTTTTTTTCTTCTGTGGTTAAGGACCTGCTGAATAAAATGTTTCAGTTACAGGAAACCACTATCTATGACAGCACTACATCACATCAGATTTACACACAAGTGCATTTTTTCATGTCCCTCTCTGCCTCCAAGGCAGAAAAATAAGGATTTTAGCAAAAGCTGAAATGCTGTGCAGTTTTTCAGAAAATTCAAATGTTTAGAGGTTGTTTTTAAACAATACTTAGGTTTTTTAATCCATACAGCCTTTCATTGCAATTTTGATTATTTGTGCAGCACTAATTTTCCTCAATTCAGGCCAGCAATTATAGACAAATGCTAAGTCTAAACTGTAATACGGCCCCCTACCTGCTAATGTGAATATATTCATTTTTGGAAGGTGGTATGATCACTTTAATCTAGATTAAATCTATGACTGTCTCAGCAGCTTCAAGTAGGATGTTTTGATGGAGTCTGCTATTTAGTTGGCTGATCAAACCACTTCTGTTTAATTTGGACACCCCTACTTTTAACCTAGAATTAAATTCCTCCATTCCAGAACTCCAACTTCCTCCAGTCTGCCTGTTCTGATGCTGGAGATAAGACCTGATACAGAGGCATACATCTCTAGAGACAATGTTTTTGTTTTGTTTTGTTTTTGACTTGAACATGAATGTAAGCCTAAGCTAATTGGATGGCAGTTGTAGAAACTGGTGTTTTTTATCTGTTCAGCTAAAAACAATTCAAGAAACATGTTGATACATGTCCCACAGTCCAGAAAAGTCATGATACTGAAAAAAACCTGAAAACTGAAATCCTAACTGGAGATTCTGCTGCACATATGGGCGCTACAGCTGTTTATTCCTGTATGAATAAATATGTTAAAGAAGATATCTTCTTTTTGCTTATTTGAGATACCAAAAACATGTTTTTAAACATCACCAATAATAGTTATTGATATCTTTCAAGACTTTCCCCATGGAAAATGAAGATTTTCTTGAAATGCTACCATCTGGAATAACTTTTAAGTTTGGACACATCTTTCCAACTAAAACAACTTGTGGTTTTATCATCTTTATAGTTTGTTGGTATCCTGTGTTTCCTTTCTGTCAGTATAAAAGGTCCAAACCAGCGTAAAATTGCTTCCACTAACAAGTATTGTCTGTGAAGCCACAGCTGGATTCCTCTGTGATATAGAGCTCCATTGTTGTCCCAAAACTATTAAAAACTCATCAATGAGCAGCAGTGTTTCAATGGGAGACATGGAGACAAGAAGACCTTCATTACTCAGTAACACACCCCCAAAAGCTGATTTTGAGCTCATCCCCCTTTTTGCCCAGCTGCTGTAAAAGCTGAATGAAATATCAAGCTTTTATCAGTCTGCTGCTGAAAATAGGCTTATCACTGATTATCATGATTTGTTATTAAAGATTCAAGTGATGTGGTAGGACAAACTGGCTTGGAGTTTAGAGCCAAATAATGTACCAACTGACTTAGACTTGACAACCTTTAGAGGTTTTCTTGAAAGTTTTGAAGGAATTTGATGCCAGGGTACTTTCTGAAATAGCTTTATGTTTTTTGGGATAAGGTATGAGCCTACAAAGAAAGGAGAAACTTCTTTCTTTAAATGTCAGACTTCAGGTGAGGTCTGACTTGTATCATCTTTCTGATTTACACCTGTAAATCCTTTCACCTGTTGTGAATATACATTATCCATACCAGGATACTCCTTGTTTACTGATAACTTGAGCCAGTTTCCTCGGGCTGTGTCGGAAATAGAAGCTGATGTTGTTCTGATATATGGGCAGGCTGACATTTTAATAGGGTTTGGAGTCAAATCATAAGAGACAGCTTTGGTATGGCTCACTAGCCAGAAACGTCACTTTTTGTGGACTCAGAGTTTTGTTTTTGTGTTTGTGGCACTTGTGTAACAAAGTTTTGTCTCTTTTCAGCATATTTTTGACCTAGATGATAATTTTTCAGAGCCAATGGACATTGTGGCCAACCGTTCTGGTTTTGGAGCCTCTAAAAGCCAACTTATTTCTTCATTTATGGAGAATTTTCTGAATCAGACCAGAATATTTAGTTGAATTTAGGCTGCAGGACCAAAATTACATATTCATTGCAGAAATAATAAGTCATGTAGTTCTTTACTTGATTGCCCTTAAAATTCATCAATAGAAATATCTGTAGTGACTCAATCTTTCAAGCTATTTTTTGAGAAAGTAAAGCCACCTGTTCATGTTTCAGGTTGTCAAATAAAAATAGCTTACGTCTCTAAATGATTTCATTAATCATCCTCAGTAAGAGTTTTTTGCATGCAACATGCTTGAAGTTTCGGATGTTTTTAAAGACTATAGATTATAGAAACAGTATCTGAATTATTTAAATCCTTATCAGTACAAACGGCTATAAAATCACAATACTAAATATACACCATATTGAAGAATCTTGAAGATGTCTGTTTGGTTCTCTTGCATGACCCCTGGGGTCATAATCTTTAGCTGATGTTTTTTTTAACCATGCACCTTAAAAGATCTGAGTAATGGCCCAAAATAATTGGTTCCCAACCTTGGATCTGGGTCCTCCCTTGGGGGGCGCCAAAGATCTCAGGGTATCTCTAACTTTGTGTTTGTGGATTTGTTTTCATACTTGCACTTGTTTGTACAGTTGTCATTATCTTCATTGTTAGACTGTTTGGCCATAGAGACTCTTTGTGCAGCTCAGCAAAGACCAGAGACAACTGTACAATACTTCTGCCAGTACTATCTATAAAACCAGATCAGTGTTTTCAAAACTCAATATTACCTGTGAAAAAATCACATCTATTTTATAAGACAGGAACAAATCAATCCGTCAAATGTTGCAAGTAAACTCTGGCACATTTTTCATATCATACAGATACGCTGGCAGTGTTCTAAAACAAAAGGTTTTGATACAAATTGTCATATATTTTGATGATTGAAAATCAGGGATGAGTATTGTACTCTGTTACCAACACATCCAATACTTACCAGAACGAAATACAACTGAATTTGATATTTCATCTTGGCACCCCACTACGCTGACGCGACCCACTGCAAGTCTAAAGCCATGAAATACGCTGATCTTTAATGATAGTCTCTATAGTCTTGAATGCAATGCCAGTATATGAATTGTGCTTGCCTTATTGCCTTATGCAAAACTTTTTGTGTCCTTGCCTTATTCTTTGTTCTGTCGTCATTTTTCGAGAAGTTTTTCTGAATCTTTCAACATGCCGAGAACTTTTATTCACCTGCTGACTTTTAAAATGGATTTTTCTCTTAAAAGTACTGTTTTAGGCCCTGTTTAGGCACTTTTTTAAAAGTATCAATTAAGCACTGGTATTGGAAAAAACTAAGGCTGAACGATTTGGGAAAATAATGTAATTGCAATTTTTTCCCCCAATATCACGACTGTGATTTAATATGCGATTATTAAGTTTCCGTGTCTTATGTATTATTCAGCAAACATAAGCATAAATCATTCTGTATTATAACCAACATAATATTAGAAAAAAGATATCTAACTGAGATTTTGGCTCATATGGCAAATTTGATATGGATTGCTATACTGAAGGGATAATTTTTAAAAATGTTACTCTCAATTTGATTAAGAAAATCATATACATGAACAGGAAATGTAGGATTTTAGTAAAGTATTCTGAAAAAAGACACTTCTGCACTGCAAAAAAAAAGTATGAAATTGGTATTTCAACAAATTATAGGATAAAAAAATATTGCACTGTCTGCAATTTGAAAATTGCAGCAGGCCATATTGCAATTTAATTGAATTTGCGATTAATTGCCCAGCCCTAAAAAAACCCAACCATACCAAACCCTACTGAAAATAGAGATGCACCAATTGTAAAAATTAGGACACCGGTGTTTAAATTAACATTTTAGATGATGCTGATGCCATTTCAGGTCTTTATAATTTCTTGGTGCAGGACTCCCCCTTTGCCAACATTTTCTCTCATGTTAGACCACTAAAACATATCAGAGTTTGTCCACCAGGGAACTTCCTCTACATGATAAAAAACCTCTTCTTTGGGGCGTTGATGGCCCATGTATGTGGGCCCGGGTTCAAGTCTGGCCTGTGGCCTCTTTCCTGCATGTCTCATCCCAACTCTCCCATCCCTACTTCTGACTCTATCTGCTGTCCTTCTCTCTAAATAAAAGCATTAAAAAGCCAAAATATATATCTTTAAAAAATCAGAAGGTAGGCATACTAGTTGCCAGCTTTCAGTTGATTTGACACACAAAATTGGATTTTTGCTGTTATCTGATATGTCAGTATTTACAGATTAATTTCAGCCAATACTAATACTGGTACTGATATTTAAACATATATGTCAGACATAAAACTTGAAGTCTTTTGAAGTGAAAGGAATGAGAATAAGCAGTTAGAAAAGGACTTCAATGTTTGCTGCCGTTACAGGCTGGTATTTATAGCCGATACATTGGTTGTGAATATCAGCAGAAAACTTAATACTTGCTGATACTGAAAATTAACTGTTAATAACTGCTTACTTTAATATCTACTACTTCTGATACCTGTTCATGCCAGATTATTTGCTGATGGCTGTTGTTTGTCAACAGAGCTGATACTTGCTGGTACCGATGTTAAACCAATGCATCAGTGCATCCCTGATTAGATCCAAAATTTATTCCATATTGGATATATATAGTTTTTTTGGAAAGCAGTTCAATATACGCATTGAGATTGTTTCTATGGATTTATTGATGTTTGAAAATTACATTAAGAATAAGTTATAACTCAAACGACCAATCATATGATTGAAATACTCCAATAGTTTGATTTGAAAGTCAGACAGCATAATTGTGCTTATTTGCATTATTGTGGCCACACTTGTGCTTTGATTAGTGCTGGGTACAGAGCTGCCGTACTTTGAGTTGCAGCAAAGACTTTGACAGTGTATTCACGATTTATAGAGCAGTTTCCTTATTTGACCTGATGTTATTTGTGTTGTATGAAGGTGAAGTTTTAGTTTGATTGTGAATTTTATCAAACTCATAAGTCGCTCATTCTTTGCCAGGGAGGAAAATTTGTTTTCATAGCAAGTGAAGTGGTAATAAAGTAGTTGAGTAATAAAATGAGTCGTAAGGTATCCCAGTGAGTCAGTCTTTTGGTGTAAATAATGGCTAGTCTCCCTGACCTCTTCTTCATCTGTGTCTGTGGCTTGATGCCTGGGAATGCCTTCGCTGTGCTTCTGAGCCGTCTGCGTGCAGCAGGAAGTGTGCAGCTGTTGGCTGCAGTTGTTCTTGTGGGATTAGAGCTCTTGCCTGAGTGATAGCTGGGTCTGACAGCCATGTAATCTAATGTATTGGCTCATTGTTTTCATTAAAGAGAGTGCGCTGTTTGATCCCTGAGGAAGTAAAATGCTGCTTTGCTGCAACATTAGGCATATGTAAGCTAATTCAGCCAGCATGTATGTCAGCATGGTGAACAATCAAATACTGTAAATCCTATTGAACTAACTCCTTTCATTACTTTCATTAATTGATCAAGCTCATCGGGTTTTATTGATTCAAGAGTGTCTGCTCCACTTGGACAGGACAGCAGGGGTTGCATCTTTAGTGCCGTGTATTGTGAGATTTGTGAGGCTGGGGTTTGTAAGACTGTCAAAGTAGTTCTCGGAGATTTTCAAGAAACATAATGCTAGTAGGAGACCCCATGTACAGCCAGAACACACTGGAGGGGTAACATATCTCATCTGGCCTGCTTACAACTGGGGATCCCCCAGGAGAGCTGCCCAAATAAAGTTGGAGAGAAGGGCAACTGTACAAACTTGCCTTGTGTCATTGTAGCATTAAAAAATTGATTAGTTGATGCTGACTATTAAAACACATGACTGGAATACCTTAGTAGTCAAATGCTTCCAGTACCTTTAGAACAACAGAAACATCACTGTTCTGTCCTATTGTTAAGGGTCAGACCTACCTCTTTTTAAGCTTTTCTGATCTGCCTCTTAACTTTAAAACTCTCTAATAAAGACCAAAAATGATATTTGGACCATTGCTTGGGTTAGGTCATACAGGATGTTTTATTTAATGCTAGATAAGTCAATACAAAATTTTGTTCCCTCTAACATTGTGTCCTTACAGCATGTGATACAAGCGAGCATCTGCAAATAAAATCAGCTTTATTCAATTGTTTTCTATTACAGTGTTTAAAAGAGCAGTGTCCTACTAGCTTGAGACCGGTGGAGCACAATGCATTCATTTTCACCCTGTTGCAATGTTTTTATTTTCCTCTTGCATATCCTTGATTTTTTTCTCTTTCTCACTCAAAAGAGCTTGTTAGCTTGTTTTAGCAAGTGGAGATAGAATTGGATCAGTAAGAGCCATATCTGTGCTTATAGCCTAATACTGTAGCCTGACTGGGCTGGGTGATAAGACCTAAAATATATAACTCAATATTTTTTGTCCCTTGTGGTAATGGTATTTTATTGTGATATTACAAATTGAAGAGATTTTGTATTTAAATGCATATTAGGGTGTTACTTTTCAGATCTGTGCGGTATCATTGCAACCCAGTTTTGTTGATGAAGAATACAAATCAATGCAGCTCTGTACTTCTTTTGAAAAGGAGTAGATTAAGGGATGAATCAAAACAACATGCTTTATTTTGTTTGGCATAGAGAAACTCTGGATTCACACAAGGCATTGATTTCCTCAGAAAACAAATAAAAACACTCCCAATGAAATTGCTAAACCTTTCTGTTAAGCTGGTACAATCTGGCTAAAACAGGCAAAACAATGTTTTGAATGCATTTGTTTTTGTTCTAAAAGCCCCAACTCCGTGTTTGTTGTGTCAGTCTTTGGTTAAAAGCCTGCATGCTCTGAACATCTAAGACAAGTTTGAGAAAATCAAAGCTCTTGCTGTTTAGCTGGCAGGAGCAGAGCTGACATCCACCCTTAAGCCTAGACTGAAGGTTTTTTTAAGCACCTTGTCTTGCATGTGTAGAGTACCTCTGCAGTCAGTGGTTGGTTGATGTTTGAGTGGGATTTTATATCCAGCAGCTGCCTCTGTAGTTTGATCCCTGGGCCTTCTGGGAGGGAATTTCTCCTGTATTGACTACCTTTCTGCTGCGGAGAACCATCCAAAACATAGTTGACTAGTGTATTATTCAAAGCCCATTGTTCATCACAGTGGAAAATCTATACAGTGAACAGTCCATACTAGAGGAGGGAGGACTAGTCCAAGCATGAGATGGTTATTTAAGTAAATTTAATCAAGAGTAGAAAGTGAAAAGAATCCTCATGAGGTGGGGGAACATTTGTACATGCAGTATATAAAAAACCACGGTCTGGAGTGTTGCCAGAGTGCAAAACTTTTATCTCACACAGTGCCACAAATATGAGCAATGCATTCTGCAGCACACGTATTTTTGTGTTTATTTATAAAATGTGTTGCTAGTGCTGCAGGGGTCCACAGCAGTTTTTTTTCCTCATTGTACTGGGAGAGTGCTGAGAGGGTTGTTTCTTAAAAGCCTCTTTGGATCCCAAATATTGGATTTGGCTGCACTGCTTGCACTGGATTGATTATTTTGTATACAGTATTTTAAGAGCAGAGTGACACATGTAGAGCTCTGTTTTTTGCACAGTTGGATGGTCACTTTTTGCTTCACACACTTGTCCTCTATGCGATTATTAACCTCATAATTTAAACCAAACCTTAATAGCTGTGTTTACAGAAAGAAATGTTTGGTAGCATGTATTGTAGACAGCCTTTCTCCAAGGTGACCTTAACCATCCCTTTAACCATGCAGTGTTAAGAAAATCTGTGTTTTCTTGCACAGAGAACCATTTGAATTGTGTATTCAGACCTTTTCCTTCAGGAAAAGTTACAGCCATGTCTTGGAAACACTTTTGTCAATAACTTGTTTTGCTTATACTTTGTGCTTTTTATACTCATTGCTTTTTTCTTGTTTGTACTTCATAGGCTCATATTCCTCTTGCTACATCGTGTAAAAATACTTGACTACCTGAGTGGTATCATTGCTTAATGTTTCCTTACTCATGCACTGTGTACATGCTATTTACGGCTACAATATTTAAACCAATTCAGAGTTACATGTGTACTTGAACTAATTCAGTACACTTGTTAAAATAGAAAATCAGAAGTAAGAAAATAATACATGGTACATGGAGGTAAATAATGAGCTGAATTACAGCATCAAAAACTGAAAATTTACAGTATAATGAGCAATTTCAGCTGCTTGATAAATATAGTGTTAAAAGTACAAACTGGAAGAAAGTGAAAGCCCACATAAGTGTGTTTTTTTTTTCCTGCAGTTGGACCAGTCAGTGCATCTGGAGTTTTGCCCATGTGCAGCACCATGTGGAATCTGAATCAGCCAACACAGGAACATAAACAGCCTTACACCTTTTGCTCACACAGAGCGTTGTGACCAGTCAACCCTTTGAGGCACATAAAAACCCCATACAGACATCTTAATTCATGGTGTCACCACTAAAAGCATAGAACAGATTTATTACCACAAGGCAAGCATATGATGAAATCAGTCAGTCAGCTCAGCTGAGTCAGACAGGGCCTGATGTTTGTAGGTTGTGCTGGTAATGATAAGAAGGTGTTTTGTTGTGTATTTGTGAAAAGACAGGATTAAATTAAGACAGAAGTAGACATGTTTGGTATGTATAAAATGCACAAGTTGGACAAAAGACACCCACAAGAGCTTAGAAATGACACCCACATAACACTGAGAATAAAGCTTTAAAGAGCGTCTTGTCACAAAAACAATCAAATTAGGAACAAGTCAGAATGTCCAAAGAGATAAATGTTATCCCACCAGATATTGCAGACTTCTGCTTTCTTTCTGTGTCACTCCTGCTTCTCTTAGTCTTGACATGAATATTTTTTTAATGATAGAGGGATAAAATATAAACAAAAACACTATCCAGTGTCCAAACATCCTTCAAAAAGAAACAAGTTATCATCTTTTGTTGTTTAAAGTTGAGATCATGTGTGTAATTATGGATTTTTGCATATGTATGGTATATTACTGCCATGTTTCTTTTTCTTTAAAATTAGGAAATGTGTTAGCAGGATTTCAGTCTTTGGCAAATTTGCCCATTTGTCTCTAAACTCTTCACAGGCAAAATTGGCCATCTGCACATGACGTCCCTTCATATTTAGAAGGCCCATCTGTGGGACACATGGCACTCTCTTGGGCCTCAATCCAAGTCTTGGCAGCAGTCCCATCAGTGCCACAGGGAGAGACAAAAAACCTCCAGTATTGCTTTCATTGAGAAGCCTTTCCTTCCTCCTTTTCCCACTTGTCTCCCTCTTTGGTCTGCAAACAGAGCTTAACCAACAGCTGCACACACCTGACGCCCAATCCATCGGACAAGGGACATTCTGCTGGGGGGCAACAAGCAGAGGCTCACATTACAGAGAAATCTTACACCACAATGGTCTTTGACTCCTTCCCGCCTTTTCTGAGCTGTGTCCCCCATATTTGGTCCCCTCTAACACCTCTCTCATGCCCCCTCCTTTGCCTTTTCTTCTTTCTGAATGCAGTGGATGGAGCCTGGGAATGTTTACTTTGCCCTTGTTGTTGTCAACAGTCCCGACTGAAACAGCAGGGGAGCACAGGAAAGAGTTTTATTCAATTAAAGGGTGAGATTAAGTAAAAAAAATGATAAACAGTCCTATCTTTAGTCTGTCGGATATTCTACTTACATCATTTTTTGCACATTGATAAGAGTCTTCATGTAAAATTTAGGTTTATGTTGCGTCACTTTTTAGTTAATCAAAATTTGGCAAACTAATCTGGCTCTTAACAACAAACATACCACCCACATGGAAAGCCTTTCTTTGGAAAACATTTTTTGCGAAACTGGAAGACATTACCTCCAAATTGTCCAAACCAGTAAAGACAGGAGATGCTCATGCCAAAAAAAAAAAAAAACAGTGTGGTTTCACAACAACTATTTTTCTGGACCTGAGATTGAGTTCTCTCTTTAACTAGCTTTAAAAAAGCCACTGTAACATGCATAGTCTTGGGGAGCAAAACATTTGTAAATTAAAACATAATGCATAATATAATTAGAATGTTAGATATGACATCATTTTGTGAGGACACTTGAATATGTCAGCCTGCGCAGACATTAATGTTTAGCTTGTCAACATCTTTTTAATGACGGAGGGCGCTGCTTGTGTAGCGACCGGCAGGAGGGTGAAAGTCTGTGTGCCTACCGGAATTTAAATTTTAAAAGTGAATTGTCATGATGCATTCTATTGAGTGATCAATGTATTAATAGCTCTGTCCTCAGCTGTCCCTCAAGGTATGGGTGCACTTACCAATTTTAGTGTTGTATCTAAACTTGTGTGATTGTGTTTCCTATGTGTTATGTTTTTACCTGCCTGCAAAGCAAATTTCCCTTAGGGGACAATAAATTTGAAAGTTGAAGTTGAAAGTTGAAGTTCAAGTTGAAGTTGATTTCATCAAGATCAGTAAAGTCTAATGTTTGAGTAGCATGTAAACAACAGGTTGCTCCTCCTTTCTGAGGTTAATCTGCTGTTCACTTAGATATTCAGTGATTCTTTTGCTTCAACCATTATGTAGGTAGTGAGTGAGGGTTTATTTCAAGTGACCATACCAATGGATTTGCAATAAAAAGTTAAAGTGTTCAGGTTTTCTTGAAAGCTTGTTTGGTATCAAATAAAATCTTGTTTTAATTCACCTCCTAGATCAGTTTCCCTTCATCAATGGTGTCCTGTTACCTATATATATATATATATATATATGTATATATATATATATATATTTTTTTTTTTTTTTTTTTTTTTTTAACTCAACAGATGCTTTTTGCATTCTGATTCGTGTCTGGTTAGATCTGCACTACATGGATTGTCACATTTTGGCAGCATGCCCTGCTGAAAATAGGTTCGATATGTTGTGGAGCAGTGTGGAGTGGCACTTCTGGCACATGGTGGAGACACACCATAGTGTGGTCTATGGAATTAGAAAGGTTGAGCAGAAAGGAAGCAATTTGTTCCAGAGTAAGGTTCAACTGAGGTTTTTCTTGATTGCTGTTACCAATATCAGTCATTCATAAAAGTGATAACCAATATTTGGAACTGATATGCATTTATGATGACAACCTAATGTCCTTTATCTGACAAGAAAATGTATATGATCTTAAAATTTGGGATGCACCCGAAATTCGGCCACCGAAAATTTTTGGCCGAAAATGGCCCAAAAGTGCATTTTCAGTTTTCGCCCGAAAGACTTTTATCACCGAAACAACAAGGCTGAAACACGATGTTGTGATGACGCAAGCAAAAACCGCGGCCAGCTTGGATCAGTGGTTCTCAAATAGGGGTACGTGTATGTGAAGGCACTCCAGGGGGTACACGAGATTTTAAAATACATGCCGGCTATATACGAAAAATAGCACCTTTCTTTGCACGTCAGGAGTGACACGATTTTGCGAGTATATTGCATTCTAAAATCACATCCGTGCTGCAAACGTCTTCAGTGTGTTTCTCTGTTCTCTGATAAACACTGATATTTATTGGAGCGGAAGATAAAAGAAGGTTTGTCCCTCTCTGTCCTTCACTCCATGCGTAACGCGGCACTTTTACGCACAGCCAGGATGTCTGTGCCATTTTGTTTCACTGTTTCATTCACTGTGCCAGCCAAGTTTATAAGAGGAGGGACTGACTTTTCATTCATTCTATGTCAAATATGATCAATAAGAGTAATAAGGGAGGGCACAGCTGAGGCTCACGGTGAGAGGAGTTAACTCCCCCACAGCGCACAGATTGGCTCAACTGTTTGTGTTCCAGACTGGTCAGAGGAGTCATTTAGCTGGTTGATCCGGAGCATTTTTAAGTCGTATGTCTGAGGTCAGAGGAGGCTGTGTTGGTAAATATTTCACTGGAATAAAGTCCTGTTAGTTTGGAAACAGCTCCAGCTGTGCGAGTGGCGCATTTGCGCTCATGTAGACATGTGGGGCTGCCTGCTGCCCGTTTCCCTCTCTACCAGGCTACATGAGGCAAAAACACAAGCACTGACTACAGACAGATATGAGGAGAGGACAAATATCAGGTGGGGTTAGAGAGGAGGATGCTTTTGTTCCTCTGTCTGCCTTAAAAATCGGCACCACCACCATGTGTGCTCATCGGAGCGAAACTTAAATATCCTCAGCAATGTCGCGCTGCAAAATGATGTTGCAGGTGTGGAAGCTTGTACTGACTCGCTACAGATTCAAAATATAAATATTTTGTGTGAATAATTTGCACGAAAAAATTGCATCTGGAGTGTAAGTACATTAAGTTTATAAACTGGAGTTTATATTTTGTTTGTTATTAAAGGGGCTCTATGCAAGATTTAGAAAAATATCAGTGTAGCGACACTGCCGGCCATTAGGCGAACTACAACAATATTGTGTTGCTTGTCCAAAACGGCACGCTCCTTGCTCATGAATGGGCCTCCGGTTTATCAGCTGATAAACACGCAGACCAAGGTGGTTTACAGGCATTGTGTATATAGAGGAGGTAAGTGAAGTAACACTTAAAAGTTCCACCAACTAAAAATGAAAATGAAAAAAGCATATTTGAACCTCTAGTGCGGACACTGCACAAAGGCTATTAAAAAAGGACGAAATTTTTCGCTACCATTTCTATGAATGAACAACTTAGTGACTTAGTGCAGCACTGACCAATTTAAGTGTCTTTTTACGTGTGTAATGTGTGATGTGTATTGAATGGGATGCGTTTTAGAGCAGAAGCAACAGGGCTAACGTTGCTTAGCTCTGATAATGGTGCCTCGACCACAGATATCAGATAGCTGACATTATGTGTTAAAGATATTTTACAAACTACGTATCAAAACATAAACTCAGTAGGTTGAGTCCAGTGCCAGGAAGCAAGAAAAGATGAAATATTATCCAGAAAACACTAAATGAGTAACATGACATTCTCGTTGTTTGGATAGCATCTTTGTAAGCAAGCTAACGTGATGTAGCGTATGGTTTATACAACATAAAACACTACATTGTATTTCATGGTCCAGAGTGATGCCTTACCTTTTCCACAGAAATACAGCCATCTCTGGATCGGTATTTATCCCGAGCGCCGAGCGTAGCTCCCTCTATTTCTCAAATGCTCCACCGATATTTATCCTCCATTTCCCCCACACGTCGGTTACACTCTCTTTTAGCTTGACGGGCTTCAGCAGATAAAACTGTCTTAGTTTTTTATGTTTTTGAGGAGTTGTGTGGGTGTTTGGGCTGAGCTAGCTGTTTGTTTACTCACGGAAGCAGCCTTCTCCATTCAACACGCCGTCGTCAGGTATAAACAGAGCAGCGGGGTGCGTGCATTACGTAGTACCTGACGTCACTTCTGTTGAGATTTGGCGGAAAATTTGGCCCGAGTACTTCACAGAGAAACGGCTCCACAGGCTTATACAGGCAAACAAGGAAGACATAAAGAGCCTCATTGTTCACATTGGGATAAAGTGCGCACCATTATATACTCAAAAGTGGGAAGTTTTAAAGCAAAAATCATACATAGAGCCCCTTTAAATGTAATCACCTTAAACCCCCCTGAGTCTCCCCCATGGCAAGATGGTTTGACCCACACTGACACATCCCTGTCAATCACTGTATTCACAATCTCTCCATTCATAAAAAGGTTTATGATTTTTTTTTTGTGAAGAAATGGTGATCTATAACTAAGTTCATGATTTCAGTTTGAGAGGAGATCTTTATTATGATCCCAAAAAGGGCACTAAGCTGTCTTTTTTATAATTAGTTAATTTTTTACAGGTTTTTAGTTCTTTCTAGTTCTATGTCTTTATTTCCAAATTGTTCCAGAGAGACCGCTGCTGCTGAGCAGAGTTTTTCACACTTCAGGGTTTAAATGGTATTTTGCCTGTCCAGTCACTGTTTTCGCTACATTAATTTGAATTCCCACATTTAGTGTTGAGAAGATGTGCCATGAGTTTAGTCAAGCATTTTTAACATTTAAAAAGAAAGTGTTTATCAGTTACAAAGTTTGATAAATCAGACAGTTCTCACAGCACTGTTTGATGTCTTTCTTTTTGGCCAAAAAGCTTTGTGCTGTTTAGGGGATACTTTGCTGAAAAAATACTTCACAGAGGGTACATGACTGAAAAAATGTTGAGAACCACTGATTTAATGTATACATGAGTGGGGTCAAGTCAAACATTTTATTTTTTATTTTATTTTGTGTTGTGCATTGTTGGAATGTCAATGCTTAATAAATATTTACATAATTTTGTAATTGATTTATTCTTTGAAGCATTATTATTAATTTATGCAACTGCAATTGATTTTAGTGAGGTTAGTACACAGTCATAGCCATAAATGCAATGGTACTAATAATTGGCATAATAATTTCTTTCGGTGTTTCGGTTTTTGGTTTCCGGCTTGGTTTCCTCTTATTCAGATTCAGTTTCGGCCAAGAATTTTCATTTTGGTGCATCCCTACTAAGAGTAGCCGTATGAAATCAGTGAGTGATGCTTCAGTGTTGATTGGCTAGTGCTCATGTAATGTTAAGCAAGTCAGTGTACAAGGGATGTTAGGTAAGACCTTGGAGAGTGGAAACAGAACCAGAGGGAAGGACTCACCTTGCGGTGGAGCCAAAAGAGTACATTTTTAAAATAATTTTATGAGTCTATGAGTTAAATTAAATGCAGATAGAGATAGATTATCAGCCAAATATTAGCCCTAATAACAATCAATTGACCCTACACCTGTGTGCCCTTTGCATGCAGATCGCTGCACAGACGGACTATGTGGAATTTGGAATATGCGTACCAGTGCCATCTTAAACATGGCTCTTGTGCCAGCAGCCCGTGAACTTTTCTTAGTCTAGCTGAAACACTAAGCTAGCCACACACCAGCCAAGACATATAACAGCACAATTAACACAGAAAAAGATATAAAACAGAGCAAATACAATTACAAAACAACCACAGAGCAGAAATTCATCAGTCTAAACATCTACAACCTGATGCATTCAGTGCCTTTAATATAAGTTACATATAAAAGATCTATATAAAAGATTTAAAGAGACCAGCTCCTCAAGTCAAAGTCTCCTGTAGCAGAGTGAAGGCTCCTTTTACCCATCATCAGACAGGCTGTGGAAACAGTTACTAAAAGTACATTTTGTGAAAACAATCTCAACATTTTCCATATGCAGATGTTGTTTTAGAAGGTTCAAAAGTCCATAAAAATGTTTCCTCAGATGTTCAATCAAAAAAAATTAAAGCGCACAATTTAGTTGATAACAAAAATATGTGTAGGACATATAAAAGGTACCATCTTGTTACTGCAGCTGAAATGTTTCTTTTTAACTTCAACATAACTTTGTATTTAATCTGTGATTTCTCATTTATTTGCTGAAAGAAACTAAAGTATTTGCTAAGCTAATATCTAGGGCTGGGTATTGTTAAGAACCTCACGATTCAATCTGATTTTGATTCTTTAGATTGTGATTCGATTCAATATTGATTCAGTATTGATTTAAATTCTTCAGTGTTGATTCTGTAAGAAGTAGAAATACACAAATAACCTGTTGACAATTTTTTAATAATTATTTTCATGCCCATGTGAACATATTTGGTAAGTCACCTCACATTTTTGAGCAATAAAACATCTGAAAATAAAAATTTGCACAATAATAACTTATTTGTACATATGGAGTACAAAAGTAAAAAACATGACAGTTCTGTACAAACACTGAAAAAGTAAAGTGCATGTAAACTTAAATAATATTTCTGTCCTTTTGGAAACTGTAATAAACCTCACATAACATGGTTATGGTATGTTGTTGTTTGGTCGAATGTGGCCTCCGTCCATACAACGTGAACCACACGCACAGCGACCCCCACTGGCCAGGAGGTGAATCGATTCAGAGGATTTGCTGAATCGATATTGAATTGGGGGAGAAAATATTGCGATGCATCGATTAATCGATATTTTTACCCACCCCTACTAATATCTATTTGTAATAGTCTATTCATCACTGCGGTTCTGCTTTGGAAAAAACATATTGGCATTTCCAATCAAATTTATTGGTATAAAGTCCTGTCTTGTAATCTTGTATGCACAGAAAAAGTCATTACCTCAAGGCTGAATAACTCAAACTGTACGGCGTAGTCAGAGCTTAGTCACCTGTTAATCATGGAGGCTGCTGAGTTGTGGTTAATGGTCCATAATGAACTCTTATTACTTCTAGTGGCTGGAAAGCAGAGATTCCCCTTTAACTCCTTGGGGGTTTAGGTGTGTGTGAAATGTGACCACAACACTATGTCATCACTCAGAGGTTTAACTTCCATCTTTAACCCCGTCCTCTTGTAACGGATATGTGACATGTGTCTTTTAGGAACAAAAGAGATGACACTGACTTGTCTCCAGTATTTGCTTAAGGCTTCCCCCAAAGACCAGGTCATTGTCCTGAGGAATGCTAGGTCCTCTGATTTCTTACCTCCTTTTGGTTTTTGTCAAACCTACCAATGTGTCAGTGTCATCTGCAGAACGCCTGGAGAATCTGCAGTAATACACTAAGTGTAGTGTTCACCGGGATTAGGTTGCAAAGTAACATCATGACTGCACATAACAATAGTAAGAGATGGTCTTTGGTTTTGTGAACCTTTGTTATGTACAGGTTAGAAATTTTAAAAAATGTGGGTGTGCAGGAGATAATTATTGCTGCTGTGGTAGGTTTGTTGCTGTGCTATTGTTCACAGAAAATTAACCTTCCTACAGAATTCAATAGTGTCATTTTAACTTTGCAGAGACACAGCAGGGCTTTGAGTTTAGTGCTTACCTAGTCATGCCAACACTGTCAGTGAAACTGCTCCAAGGTATACTGAGTGGCAAAATCTCTTACCTCATTCAGCTGCTTGTTAGCATGCTCACATTTAAGGTAAAGCAATTCATAAAATACATATCCACAAATATCAGATATATTTACTGTATTTTCCTTTATTTGTCCATACAGATAAACTGATCAAGCTCATGATTTATGGCTCTGTGCCAGTCAGTTTCCTGCCACATCAGCTTGCATTCACATCTGCCATCGAATTAGAATGAAGTCAGTTTAAATCCAGGCTGACTTTGATGGTGAAAAGACATCTCTGTGTTCTGCATGTACATGTGCATATGAATATTCATGAAGACCTCGGGGCTAACCAGAGCGTCTTTCATGGGGTTTGTCTCTTTTGCTAATAGGCTGTGCCATGCTGCCATGGATATGGCATGCATCTGGCGCTGTTTTCTTTTTTTTCTGATTAGGCAACCATCTATATGTTTACAACTAGAATTGGCTGTTTATGACTTTATTTTTCAAACTCTTCCTACTTTCAGGGTTTTCCGAGAGAATTTATTAGTGTAAAGTGTTTGTATAAATCTGCACCCCATTGGTTTTCTAGAGCAAATGTTTTTTTCCTTTTCATCAACATAAAAAATCCTTAACATTGTGTGCTTTTCAAATGAAACTTTGTATGAAGGCGTGAAGAGGATGTCTGTGTTTGCCATTATGAGTACTGTGGATGAGGATTACAGAGTCTTATGTCAGTGCCGTCTGTAAATGTTATCCCAACCCCTGAGGCGCAGTGATCAGTGCAGTGAGGGCCAGATTTAACTCACATTTCATGCTTTGTGTGGGACTCTCCCCCTCAGCTGATTCATAGTGCAGGCCTAATTATTTTTGTCTTTTTTCCTGTTGTGGAGTTAGTGGTTGTAGGGCATTTGTTTGGCAGATTCCCCAGAGGTCTCATCTCTTTGTTTAAGTGTCCCTCAGGAGAGATAAGAGAGGCGGAAAATGTGCTGGTGGAGGAAACCAGCAGCAACAGTTTGATCGGACAGTGGAATTTGCTGAGATGATGCTACTTTTTCTTTTTCTCTGAATCTATGTAACACAACAAGGGATTGAAAAATCCAGCACTGTAGACTAAAAGATTAGTTTATTGTTCCTGGTAGAAGCTTAAAGCATTTGCAGTAAACACTAGAGATTCACGCGGTTAAACAATTAAATTTGTTTATCAAATTAGCTGGCACAAGACTTCCGAGTAATTACCTATCTTTTTCTATAAACACAGGCTTGAAATCTCAGTCTCTAATGCTGTTTTAAACTGTAATGAACCTCCAGCTGCTGGAGGTCGCTGTAGCATCAGTTAATGGTCGCTGCCTTCCTGTCTGAGCTTTCCTACAGCACTTCACTAGATGGAAATATGAGAAGCTCAGCGGTGGCTTAGCGGTTAGCGTGTAGTTGGAACAGCGTGATATGACAGTTTTTTAATAGAAAATGAAAGCAAAGTGGTATGTAGGCTGTAGAGGGTTAAACTAAATGACATTTATTGGCCGGTATTTGCCACCAATATAGGCTGGTATTTGCAGCCTATATAGGCAGATATTTACAGCTGAATTAGGCCAAAATGGGACGATGTTTATAGGGCCCTATGAAATCCGTTTTATTTTTTTTTGCCAAATTCCGTTTTATTTTTTGCCCAGTTTTAAATTTTTTTTCAATTCCGTTTTTTAAACTTTACACTAAAAAAGGTTTCCTAGAGGTATTGACATGGTTCCAAAAAATACTTAAACTAGATATTATTGTGCCTCACTTCAAACTTGCTGCTTATTCCCTTGACTTTTTGGAAATCTGTGTATTTATTTTGTCTAATTTTCTGAAGAAGAAGAAGAAGGAGAAGAAGAAGAACCTGGTATTTTCAGAATATTTATGCACATTGTGTTCTCCACTCAGCCACCAGAAGTCATAGAGTCGATGTGGGGGAGGAATTTTTAAGACAGATGCCTGGTAGTTTGAAGTGAGATGAGCTGAATTTGAATTGGAAAAGATCAAACAGATGTGTCCCTTTCTAACTGTGAAAGTCTTAAATATGTATTCCACAGACTGCAGATTGAAAAACAGGAGCTTTTGAGAGTAGATGTTTGGTGATAACAGATTCTGCATGGTGACTTGTTTTAGGCTTTGTTGAGAAATGTCACTGATCTTGACATGAGTCGTGATAACAGGCTTTGTTCAAAGATAAAAATCTGACGCTGAAGGGTGGTGTCCAAGTCCCAGACAGGATTTATTAAGGAGCCTGGGTTGACTTTTAGGGGCAATTTAGTGGCTGCCAGACACTACCAGTGTCTTTTGAAGATGTGTGTGATGAAAGCTGTTATGTGATCTACCTCTGCAGCTCAAATTTAGGGTCTGGAATCTGCCCGGGGGGGTTCCTCCACTACTGCAATTTTAGAATAAAGACGTGTCAAAACTCCAGGCTTCAGAGCTCCAATGATATCCCTGTAAAAGTGTATGAAGACCCTCTGAATTAACATCTGGAATCATTCAGGATGAGACAGAGAGGCTGTGGTTAGCTGTTGGCAAACACCTTAGTTAAACCTGGCTGATGTGAGATACAGAGTTTGGTATTAACTCTGTATCTGAGTACTATTTCTTAGCGATAATTATGCATGCAAATCTTTACACATACACTGTCGGAATAGAAGTTGACTGCAGTGATAATTAGACAATGAGAATGTGACAGAGCTGGACCATAACCAAGTTATGGAGGAACTATTTCATAGCTGGAAAACATGCAACTTAATAAAAAAATTGAATCCAGACCAAACAAAAGCATCATGCCTGCCCTGATGGATTATGTAGCTCCTTAGCTGCCAGAATTACTCTCCAAACAAATTAAAACTGGTGTGTGTCGTTACAGGCAGACTGGTATGTGCAACTAAAATTAAACCTTAGCTCATTCTGGAGATGTCTATGCGTTTGTGGAAGTTGGCTGGACATATCTATGACTTGAATTATTTCGTCTTGCAACAATTTTTCCCAGAAATAAATTACTAATCAGCTCTGAGCACTTATGTTAAAAAACTTATCTTTTAAAACTAGAGGGCAAATAATTTTTTGCTGTCTGCTGTACAGATAAGTCCCATAAAAACCCTGGACAACTTTCTTCTTGTCAAATTTGACCTCCTGTTAAGTGAGCAGGACCTGCAAGGTGGCTGATATGCTCAGGGATGAGACGATTAAACGGTGTCACAGTTAACAGACATTTAAGTTGTCTCAGTTAGCCTAAATAACCCTAAAGGCTCTGTGACACCAACAACAATGACCAAGGAGTAATTCAAGCCATCAGAGCCCCTGTCTTAACCTTGCAAAGCAGATAGATTTGCTAGACTCCATCTCTGTCATCAGGCAAATCCATCTTGAAAAGCCCCAATCCACAAGGTTTCTGCTGAACCGAACACTGTTCAGACCAATCAGTGTCATCTGAGAAGAGCAAGGCAAATTTTATATGGACTTGAATCTGTTTGCAATGGCTGCCCCCAGTGCTGTTATTACTTGGCTACAGTTCTAGTATAGAGTCAGTTTTACCAGAACTTGACTACTTCTCTGCATGAAATAAAGATTAAAAACAACACCAAATGCTTTTCATAATGGGAAAGATGTTTTTGCTCCTCTGCCGACCTGCTCCAGCATGATTTTGATAGTTACTGGGTGGTGATTAGTTTTACTGTGAGTACAACTAATCAATGGCTGCTAGTGGAGTGTTTACCTCAAACTTAAGGGGAGTTCCCCGCTGTTGAGTGATATCACCTGCAAAGAACTTGTGAGATAATGTAGTTTTATTAAGTTGGCTGGTTCTATTATGATGCTCTCTGTTACTTTTATGGCTCCCAAATACACCTTATAGGTGATTGGTGACTAAAATGTACCGTTGCCCAACATAAACATCAGTACTTCTCCTGTCCTCTGTAGTGAGTGATGTCAGATTTTTCTGCAGTAGGTCACAGAATGATGCAGTGACTGCCAAAATATGATTTATTTCTCTGCAGCTTTGCTTCGACTTGTGACTCCTGACTTGATTATTAATAGTCCTTCCTAAATGCACTTCTCAGCTGCAACAGCAGTACAGCACAAAAACCTCTAAGCTTCCCTGGAGGGAGAGAGGAGAACATGAATCTCATCTTAGCTAAAGTCTCCCTGTAGCTCTTCTGACATCACCAGTGGGTGACAGAAGCAGAGCCGGGTGCCAGACTCTCCACATGGAGAGGAGTCATTCGAGGTGGTTTGGGCATCTGGCAGGGAAATCCCCCCGCAGAGACTGAAGGACCTGGGTGAGGTTGCTGGGGAAACAGACGTCTGGGTGGCTGTGTGGTGAAATCGACCCTGACCTGCATAAATGACTCAATATGGATGGAGTCTACAGTGAAGCTAATGTATTAAAATGAGATGCTGTTAGGGCGTTTTTATGTTTCACACCGTGCCTGAGCACAGTGCCCCCCCTTGTCTCCTCTGCTGGTCTGCTTTCACATCAGTGACATTGTTCCATCCTTGAGCCCACTTGTGTATGTACAAGGTCCAATACAATACATGGCGATTTGTTTAAAGTTAGTCTGCAAATACTCTAAGAAGAAAAAGAAAAGTCAACAACTTGCATTTTCAACTGTAAGACTTTATGTTGCATGCAGTCAGTGGAGACTATCCAGCTACTTTCTGAGATGGCAAAAACAACCCTCCTCTTTCATTCACATCTACTGTGAGGCTCAGAGGGTGATAGGGGCCCGTGCTGCACAGATTCAACATTTTTTGAAGAGACTACAGGTGTTTAGAATCACCTTTACAACACAGTTTGCTGACTCGATCCTGTACTCAAGCACAGTTGCATTCAGTTCTTCTAACAGACATAAATAGTGCCTCAGACCACCTCTTCAAGTGAGTCCAGTACATTTGTATTCACACTAATTAAAGGAACCAGACTTTTGGATTAAGAGTACTCAGATCTGTGCCTGGGTCAATAATGTGCCCTTAGTTTTTTTTTTTAGTGTCTTTTGACCTGTTTACTTTTTTTAAAGAAACTTGGACTGGGTGATATGGCCTAAAACTCACAGTGCTGTAATTTTTTTGCCCTTTTCAGTCACAATTTTATATTGCGCTATCACAAAACTATAAGAGGCAACACATTTAAATGTACATTTAGGTCCCCCATAACATACCTGTGATGGCATATCCAACTCATCTTCACTTCTTTGTTCGGCACCTGTAGTTTTAAGTTTCATTTCTTTCATTCTGATGTTTGTCAGGCTGCTATTGACTGACAGACTTTTAATGTGAAGAATTTGAAAGACAGCATGTTTATCATTTATTTAACTTAGCTTTTGCAGAGATACCTGCAAGTGTACGGAGCTATGGTATTAGTAGCTGTCGGCACAGCCTACTTCCCTGAATTATTGTGGTTTTTAAACAAGCATGTCATGAGATAAAACCTTTAAACTGTTGTTCAAGCCTTTATTATATGACTTGCTGCATCGTTGGCCTCAAGACGAACAGTCAGTCCATTGCAGCTCACAGCCTTTGTTAAAGCCCCAGATAGGCCAACTGTATACTGTATACTGCTGTTATTATGCACATCAAACTAGGAGAATAAAGAACACATTTTACCAGACTATGTTGCTTCAAGTTGATTGCACTGACACCAATGGGTGATGCTTGGCTTGTTACCTGGCCGCTCTTAAATATTGGAGTGAAAAATGCTGATGACTGGACTCAGACTGAGCTGTTATCTGTCACTTATCACTCTGTTGTTCTAACACTGGCATCTGTTATGGCTCTAATGCCCTCCGCAACACAGAGCATGGGTTTAAAACGGTGATGATGCTATTACAAAAATCCATTCCTTCACAGCAATTAAACTGTAGTGATACCAGTTTGTCCTGCACAACACTATCTAGTATTATTATACCATGACCACCCATGCACTATTATCTTTTTTATATCATAGATTTTAGTGGTAATATCATAAATTAGCAAGTGTTTGTGTCTGTTTAGCTAACTCTTCCTACAAAAGCTTTCCTGTAGAGGCAGGTAGCCAATGCATCAAGTGTGTTTGTTTAGCTATAAGACCCCAAGGAAGAGCTAATGGCTCCGTGTTTACATCCAAGCATATGTCAGACTTGGTGGTGTTTAATATGTGGTCATATAGATATAACAGACCCCATCCAGGGTCCCATTTAATAAGTGATAGCTCCAGTAGTGCTGCAATCTCCTGCTGCTTCATTATATTATCCAAGATCCCTTACTGCCAACGGCCAGCTACATACATTAATTGAAGAAGGTCTTTGTAAAATAAATGGAAAACAAACTATGAAATATTAAAACATTAAACCAAGAAGGGTTGACAAATGCCAAACCTTGGAAATAAACCTTTGACTATGCAAAGCCCCCTGTCAGGCCGGAGGAGTCATGTCGCTGTGTGTCTTCCACCTCCAGCCAGCTTGGCATCTGCTGCCCAGCAGAGACAGGAACAGTGATATCGACACACTTAAAGGGTACATAGCACATGGTAAATAACAGGAGAGCTGTTAAAGGTGCTTAGAACATACAATACTGTGGTATAGCTTTAGATTATTTATTTTGATTTTGATCTTCCAGTCATGTTCTTGAGTGGAGTTTTGTTTACATTACTACCTGCTGGGATTTCCTTTAAGATCAGTGATTCTCATATGAGCAGTCCTTTGTTAGCCACTGGCAATTTGACAGTGCATAGGTCTCCCTCCTCTCCTGCCCATCTCCTTCTGTTTACAGTCTGGATAACCACTGATTTAGGCTGTTTGTCTGCATAAGATCAGTTTATGTCTGTGCTTCTGACCTGCAGTGGAAAAAAATGATTGACACAGAAAAAAGGTAGATTATCCTTCAATTAAAGGGAAAAAGCCGGTCTCAGGTTGCAAAATGTTTCCTTCTTGCTATATTAATCCCATAAATTGGTTTTAAAGAACCAGGCTCAAGTTTCTTATGACTTATTTACCCAAAGGTTAAGGTCAAAAATGTCTAATATGTTTGTTATTGTCTGTAAATCTCTTAGACAAAAAGACTAATCCTGTCTGTGGCACTCACCCCACTTGTTCTGCCTCATGAGAAAAGGTCAGAAATGTATAGTCACTGTTTGTAAAGCAAATGCCAAATTTCCATCACTATTCAAGCATGGTACTCTGCAGCAAATGTTACTGCTGCCATGAGAAACAAGGTGCTCAATATTGATGGACAACATCAAAACCGTGAGATATTACTCAATGCACTGAGTGTAAAACATCAGGGATGCCCCCGGTATGATGTCTACTTCCCAGTAGAATATCTCTATAAATCAGCAGTTAGATGTGCTAAATGCCAGCATTAAATTGATATGACATCAATTCATACCCAGTGTATTTGCAGATGTATGATGTTTATCAAAAAGGGTTGATATTGGCCGACACCGATGTTAAAGTGACACATCTATGCATTACTAAATAGATATTATCTGAATTTTTCTTTAAAGTTTGCTCTTCTCTTTTGTATTTAGTCCTATAGATCCTTTAAAAATGATTCTGTCCAGAACTTTCTTAAAGTTTCTCAAATGGAAAGAGGAAGCACAAAGTCAAACTTGAAGCCCCAGTGAAGGTCAAGCTTCTAAACTCCTGGATCCTTGACTTCCCATAATGCCCCTTTCCCCCTGGCTAACCTTTATAAATTGAAGTCTTCAAGCCCACAGCTCAGATAGTCAGTGACAATGTCCAGTTTTCTCAGCTCATCCAGAGCCATAGGAGATGTTATGAAACACTTTCCACAGCTGAGTGGTTCTGTCGACAGTGAGAAAACTGATCCCCATGTGTAAAATCAGCAGAGCGTCCCTTTAATGACAGGCGGTCATGCTGTCAAAGGTGCTGAGTGTTCGCTGCAAAACTCTAAGGTGACAAAAAAAGAGCTCACACTCTGGCTCTTGAATTAACATAACTTTAACCTACTTCATAACTTTTCAAACTTAACTGAATAAACTAAAATTTTCAAACTTTAATCAGCTCTGATTCAGCATTTTTAGACTTATTTATCGCCTCCCTGTTCTCTTCTTCATCCCCAGGGTTTTCCTATACAGCCGTAATTCAGTGGACTCAATCTGCCACGAGTGTTTTCTGGATTCATTTGATCATCTTATGATCTAAATGTCAGCTGATCAGTTTGCTGTGTGCCTAACTGAGGCGAATCGATTATCAAGTGCTTCACAGGCGTAAATCTCATGGTGAAAACGTAGCTTACAAGATGTTTTTTAGGCGGTGCAGGGCAAAGCAGCAGCATCTCGTGTTTATGAAAACAGTCTTGTATAAATAAAATATCTGCTGAGCTCAAAAAGTCGAATCAACTCAGAAATTCTCTAAGCTAGTAAAAGTAATACAAACGCTGTCACAACTACATTATTCCCTCCTTTTTTGCTTAGAAGTTGAGAAGTAAACACACTGCTTTTGGAATATTTTAACATAAAACTTTGTTTCAATATTAAACATTTTTTAATGACTCATGTCAAAATAAAATGTAGGATCCAGTTTTTCCTGTTTAACATGATTAATGAGTACCAATTTTTATCTTAATCTTTACTTTCATAGATGAAATCCTCACAATTTATGTGAAAATTGAAGTTTTATGGAAGACAGAATGAGTGAGAGGGAAGGGTGTAGTTGCAGCTGAATTTTATGCAACCATTTAAGTTAATTTGATTGATGCAAAAAATGCAGAAAATGGTACTTGATATGAAAAAATAATGACAGGCTAATCTTCAAACTATCTCGTGAACAACACAAGATTGTACTTCTTTTAAACATGCAAAAATTTCAGATGAAACCAGTGGACTAGCTGTGCAAAGTTATTTAATGTGACATAGGAAGTGAAAATGACACCAAATTGCAATGAGTACATTGATCCCACTCCTTATCTTTTAGAGACATTTTTCATTATTCAGTTTGATAGATATTAAGATCAATCAGTGTTTTACTGTTGTGTAAGGGATTCAGAATTTTTATCAATATTGATACCCTTAGTAATACTTCTTATCAATCACATTCCTTATGAATAACTATAACTATTTTTCTCATGTTTGAGGCAAAGACAAAAAAACAATACATTAGTAGAGGCTGAGTTTAAAAGTTTAAAAGGCCATGATTCCATCTTTTTTTACATATTATATTGCTGGAAAAAATAATTTCTTGTTTCCACAACTGTATTTGTTTAAGCTAGTTATCATGAACTGAATTAGCTTTTTCTTGAAGTTGTATTTCAGCACATCATGACATTTTATTTTTTGTAGGTCACATATCATTTTACAGAGCTGACTTTGAACACATCATAACTGTATGATATTCTTACTTATCAAAACTTATTGTATCATATTATGCCATGTTTTATTAGCGCTGTTCTTATCAATTATTTTATGATCGATTGATCTATTGAATATTTCCTCGATTAATCAGTTAAATTATTGGTTATATTGGTGTTATATTGGTGTTTATAAAAATAAGGTCTGGCTTCTCTTCCCTGTTGGTATTGTGATATTACATTGGCACATGGCAGCTTTTGGTCATTTTTTTCTTTTGTCAGCCAACAAGTAGTCAACGAAAAAGCATGATATTACCTGACTTCTAAATTTGGTCAATTTTTTCAGTGCATCTTCTGGTTTGGCTCCTGTTCAGCAGGGCATCAGGCTCTGTTTGGCTCTAAATGAACTGGCACTGCTTCATTCACTGACACTGGCACTCCCCTCAAAAATGTGGGGCAGCATATCCCTCACTCCTCTTCATTAAAGACATCAAACCTTTTCATATCTGCCTGTAAAATTTCCCCAAACTGGGCATACTTCACACACTGTAAGATGTGTAAAACACATCAGACAGACTGCATGGGAAAGTCTCCTAATTGAATAAGATTTATTCAATTAGGGAAGGCTCAAACACACAATGAGCGTTTCCCTACAGAGAAAACACTGCTTTGATTCGATTAAGCAGGTCTGATCGGAGCACGAGGTGCAAACATCAAAAGCCTGTTTACAGACTTTAACACAATCAGACCTAATGACACTCCATGTGTACTGTCTCGCGACTTGCCACAAAGCTGAGGTCGTCTCATCCGTGTGACGACGGTTAGGAGCTGCCGGGTGTTTCTCCCGGTCGTCTTAGCTCACAGATCAAGGCCCTTGGTCTGGATCTTTGAACTTGACATTTCAAAAGGGAGAGGATAAAGAGATGCTTAAATATCAAATCCTCCACTGCTCCCTAGTCCCTGATATTTGACGCTGTTAAAAGATCAGCTGCCTAATCAAAGAGAAGGCCTCCTAGCAGAGGATTTTCCCCGTGCGCCTGTCTGTGGGAGTTAATTTATACATGTTTCAGCATAAAATTGGGTTATCCAACTTTTGTCACAGGATCATTTTTGTATGGACTCTTGTTTTCTATCAAGCAAAATTTTGGCTAATTATACAACTTTTGTTCTATCTGTAGGCTATCCTGCTAGTTGTCAGAATATACTTAAGCTTTTCTATAGGAGGGAACTTAGCTGTTCCAGTTGCTCTTATGCACAATATATCAGTAAGACTTACAGTGATAAAGATTAGAAAATAAACACAAGCAGACAGAGTAGCCCTGCTTAACAATGAAACACAATGAAGACACAAAGTAATATGTCTTCCTAACTGCTCATTGTATTTGTAAATCTACTCTGTTACTACAGTACTTCAAATAATTCTGAACACAATTTTTGATTTTTGTGCCATTAGTAAGGATGCATGATATCAGTGTCAGCAGATTTTAGATTAAAAAATTTATAATTGGGTTTGGAATTTCTGCCAGTATTTCCAACCAATATATTGGCTCTATATATTGGCTCCATGTACCAGTAAGGCAGGATCAACAGAACTATGTCAGCCAACACCTTTTTCTTTATTAATGCTCGTTCCTTAGACTGAAGGTTGTCTTATAATTCATTCTTAAACTTTTAAGTGCTTACAAAGAGCTGAAGTGTTGGGTCAGACCTAGGGCTGGGTAATTAATCGCAAATGAGATAAATCGCGATGTGGCCTGTTGCAAATTTCAAATCGCAGACATTGCAATATTTCCTTGACCTGAAATGTGTCAAAATACTAGTTTAATACAATTTTTTCCAGCAGAGATTTTATGCTCTACACATTACGCATACATTCAAATGACTGTTTTTGGAATAGTTTACAAAAATCCTACCTTTTCCGTTTATGTATAATATTTTAAATGAGAATAACAAAAATGTATCCCCTTCAGTATTGCAATTGCAATTGAGTCAAAACTGCAATTAGATATTTTTTCATATCATTCATCCCTAGTTTTATTTAACTAACATTGTGGTGGTTATAATATAGAATGGTTTATTGCATGTGTTTGCTGAACAATCCATAGGATGAGGAACCTAAAAATAATCGCATATTAAATCACAATCGCAGTATTGGGGGAAAAAAATTGCAATTAGATTATTTTCGTAAATCGTTCAGCCCTAGTCAGAACTACATCTATATATATATCTGTATCAATACCGGTATATTGGCTAAAGTAAATTATCTAAATATTACCATATCAGATACCAGCAGATATCATGTTGTTCATGAACTATAAAGACATGGTTTGATGAGTTCAGTGTGGTAGAACTTGGCCTGTGCCCAGTCCTGACCTCAACCCCATCAAGCACCTTTGGGATGAACTGGCACAGAGATTGCGAGCCAGTCTGGTCCAACATCAGTGCCTTACCTACAGAAGAATGGGCACAAATTCTTACAAACTCTCCAAAATCTTGTGGGAAGCCTTCCATGACGGGTGGAGACTGTTACAGCTGTAAAAAGGGGCCAACTCCATATTAAAGTACATGTATTAGATTACAGTGCCATTACAGTCTCTGATGTGTAGGCAGCCAAAAACTTTTGTCCATATAGTGCATGTCAGTATCTTCAGCAGTATATTTAAAATTAAAGCATTGGTAGTGCCTTAATATGATGTTTTTAGAGTTGTAATAATTTTACAGTTTGGAAAAAGTTAAAAAATGTCTTGACTAAAAGTTTTGACTGTGTAAGGACTTTTTATGGGCTAAAAGTTAACTTAAATGTTTTTGAGCATTTGGTGACAAAAACTATAAAGGAAAGAATGACTAAAATGTGACTAAAACTAAAAGGCATACTTATCCAAAGGCTGAGAAAAAAACTGAATTTAAAATAGCTTCCAAAATTAACACTGCTTATTGTCAGTCTTGTAAAGACACGATTGTAAACATTTATGATGATATCAGATTCTTTATCCAGAGACATATTCAGGCCAACATAATCTCCTTTTGACTCTGCATTTCTTCTTTATCTTCAAAGGGAAATGTCAGGCTCTTTAATACTAACTTTATCTCACTGCAGCTTGGAGCTGTACAGGTAGCATAAGGTGATTTTGCTGGTAATACTGTGAGGTCTTGTTTCTGTTTGAATTGAGATCGATAAGAATGATGAAGGTGAAATGAAACAGTGTTGATTGATGTTTGGAAGCACAAGGCAGGACTCAGCTACCTTTACATGACATTCAATCAGGATATTTAGTTTTGATTTTAATGTTTTGTTCTTTTAAATGTGCATGAGCTGTGCTGGGGAGATAAGTGGAAGTGAATGTTTTTTTGTAGTTGCACAGGTGTATTTGAACAGGAAGTCATCAGGGATTTCCCCCTGTGTGGTCTTCTGATAATACTCTTTTAACCTCCCCATTCTCATCCACCTTTCACACACATACACTCCCCTTTTTGCCCTTCTTCCTCTCTTCTCACATCTCCTACAGTCCTTCCCACAAATCACTTGACAAATAGGCAGCCCACAGGTGTTGCTGGAGCCCCCGTCCCCCCTCCTTAGCTGCCCCTGTCCTCCTCAGCATTGGAATGGGGGGGCGGTGGGCTATTGTTCACAGCTGCTTCTGTCAACGTGAACCCCACTGCCTCCATCCTCCCCAGCGCAGCAGGACTCAGTGCCACCCGACGACTGGGAATCCAGTCATAACCACAGCTCTGGCTCAAGGTCTTGGCACGCTGCGGCCGAGTGAATCAAACAAGCAGAGGATATTGTTTGCTGAGCCCTGAGAACTGGAGTCTCCCAGTCTGGAGATCAAGATAAAGGAGGCGTAGAGCTGCTCACTGCTCTCATATCAAACAATGAATCTGGTTATGGGTTCTGAACACAGATATATCTTTGTGTCTGACATTGTGTCTGACCGACTGAAGGCATGTGACTCCTGCTAGAGGAAAAGGAGAAAGTATTATTTACTTCCTCAAGGCATGCACGATGTTTGGACGTGAAATACAGGGCAAGTTTGTTGTGAAAACACACGTGTTTTAGATCTGTGAGACTAGTCAATAAGACTGCTGTGAAGGTGAAACTGTTTTGAACCTTTGACTCACTTAGACTGTTGATATGCACACAACAGCACAGACTATTCAGGGACACATTCACTAGCAATGTAGATGTTTTTTTTTGTTAGTGCCTTTGCCTTTGGTGCTCTCTAAGAAAAGGTATTGGCAATCAATGAGTACATCGGTCAATACACCAGTAGTTTTGAACCCCCCCAAATAAAGCATAGATAGAGCTTGATAATGTGGCTCAAAAGTCATATCACAGTATTTCTTTTGCTCTTTGTAGTAACAGTTTAATATCACAGTATTACCAAATGTAAATGTGTAACCCTTTCAAATGCACTCAACCCACCACTAAACAAGCCTTTGGTGATATACTGAACTAATGTCTGAGCAGAAAAATGATTTTATTGTCTCTCAGCGTTTACTTCTTTGTTACCACACCTGTAGTTTTAAGTTTTATTTCTCCCCTTCTGAGGCATGCCAAGCTGCTACTGAAAAATACCACATTTTGTGATATAGGCGTTCACAATAAAAGCAGTCTAAGAGAATGACAATAGACTTTTATTGTGAAGAACTTCTTTAAAATAGCGTGTTTACCATTGATTAAACTTGAGTGCTGGCAAATGCACAGAGCTACAGTGTTTACAGCTGACCTCATGTAACTCCACAGCCTCCTTCTTTGAATCATCATAGATTTGATACAACTGAGTCATCAGTTATAACACACCTTTAAATAGTTGTATAAGCCATTATTAAACAAGTTGCTGCACTGTTGGGCTCAAAACGAATTGAGTTGATTCATTGCAGTGCATAGCTTGTGTTAAAACCTCAGGGATGCTGACAGAGACGCTTTACAAAGTGACCACACTTACAGCTTTGGAGGAAGCACAGGTTTTATTTGATTTCCTCCTCTGGAATTTGAGAGAGAAAATGCTGATGACTTGACTCGGACTGAGCTTTTGTCTGTCACATATCACTCATATAGGCTATGGGCAATGCCTCCTGTCTGCGCTAACATTATGCGGCGTTTAAACTGGTGATCACTGTTGAAAAAATTGATTTCATGTTAGATGGTGTAGTTACAGGTTTACAGGTTTTAACTCAAGATCTTGAATGGTAATAAACAACAATGTAGTTCCAGCAGATAGTGTAACATAAGTTATATTTTGTTACGCATAGTTTAATATTGTGCATTTTTTAAAAGCGCAGCTAGCGCCGTATAAAGCACTCTGTCAGGATGGATTCAGAGTGATTTTGAAGGAGTGACAGAGCCACAGGCTTATCCTCGCTGCTATTTTCATCGCAGAATTAATCAATTTGCCACTTTCTGTTAACTTTTTGCAGTATACAAATATAACGTAACGGAACCTGTGCTTGACGTTTATGCTTCTGTATGCACGGTCACATGATTGATTGATGAGTGAGGAACAGACTCTGCTCTTACCAGGGAAAGATGACTTTTTAGTTTTGTTGGAAAAAGAACTGCATGAGGCAAGAAGATGTGCAGTACACGTAGTTCATGGTAGAGGGAGTATTTAATTTACTTTCATTTGTAATACTTTAATCGGTAAAATTTTATACCTCTTATTCATTTATGGAATTATTTTGACTCCATACTCTATTGTTCATTTGTTTTTAACTTAACTTATTAAACTTCTTCCTTCATGAACCCCAATGCACATTTTTCCAAGAGGGGAAATTAGACAAATAGGAAGTAGTGGGCTGGGTTTTCATTTGTGCAATATAAAGAAAAAACACTGGGTAGTTATTGTAGTTTAGGTTTTCCATGTTGGAGTAATTTTTCAAAAACCCTTTTTTGAACACGGATATTTGATAGTGTTTTGATATTGAAAATTCAGAAGTTTTGAGGTTATTTAACATTTATTACTGCATATTATTCACACTCAAAAGTACCGAAAATGATTACCATTGTGTACCCGTATCGGTTCACAGGTACTGGGAATCAGTACCGTACGGTTCGAATGTGAAAGGTACCCATCCTTAGTTTGATCTGATTTGGTATCAATTCGTGTAGGAATATTTTAGATAACAACCTATCTTGCTTTAATACTAAAGAGATTCTCAGGAAACAAAAGTTGGAAATAGTACACAGAATAATGTCAAGGTTTGACCTCAAACTAGTAATATTATTGACATTACATTCTACATACTTTTGGCATATCATGCATACCCAGCTTGTGTTCATTGAATGCACCAGATGTCCCAAAACAAGATTGGGCATAAGATTCAAACCTTGAGTCTGTTGAGGCCTATATATGAGGAACGATTTCCAGATTATATGAATCAATATTGCTCTAAAAATGAGAATTGATCAGAATTAGCAAATCAATTTTTTGAGCCAAGTCCTACTTACAAGAACTTTAGAATTGTAATGTTTTACAGCACAATTTTAACATAACCAATTAATCCCTTTATTGAGTACTGTCAAGCTCAATTCTTTGTTTTTAGATTATAGCTGCAAAACTATGCTACATATGTTAGCCTGTTAATGGCGATTTTCATAATGTATTAGCATCATGTAAACCAATCAGACACATCATGTTCCATATGAGAGAAATTTGAATTTTTAAAATAATTTCTTGTGATTTTCGAACAGAAATTTCCATTGAACTGCACATCACATTCAATATTGGAAGAACAAATTCTATAAAAGATCTTTAAAGAATCTAGGAACGCTCTGTGTTAGAGTGGCACAGGAAATTAAAGCCTAAACGCTAGATAAAATACGGGTTGGTTTGTAGAGGTGGCTGTGGGTGACAGGTAATTTCGGTTGGCTCTCAACTGGAAAGTCAGGGGTTTGAACTCCAGCTCCTGCAGCCACATGTTGATGTGTCCTTGGACAAGAAACTTAACCCCAAATTGCTCCCACTGCTGCATCACTGACGTGTTAATGTGAATGTGAATGAGTAGGATCAGTCAATATTAATGGCCACTGTCATGGCAGCCTCCTGCATCAGTGTGTGAAAAGGTGAGAATGATTAATTGTGATCTGTAGTGTAAAACATGCTTTTAGTAATCAGATGACTAGTAAACAGCTATACAAACTCATAACCATTTACCAGTGCAAGATCATCCATTGTGTTGGCCTGATAAAGATGTTTACTGTAATTGGTTGTTTACCTGGAGATCACAAAGGCAAAGGGTATTATGATTGTTCCAGTGATAACTCAGTCTAAAGCCCACATGTGCTTTGTTTGCTTCCTGTCCTCCTCCACAAGTTTCCCTCCCCCTCTGTCTGCCACTGTGCGCCCTGCACTCTCCTTAACCTGCAAGTAATTGTCCTTCACCCGGCCGTGGAACATCCTCAGAGCTCCCCAAACATAAGATTTAATGATTGCCAAGACAAAACACTGACATCAGAAAGTCTAATCTAATTTTAGAATCTCTTTCTTCACATTTTTTTTAACTTAATCTGTTGTCCTGCTGCAGTATCACAGCTGGAGAGTGGCTCTGAAAGTTCTGTTGAAGTGATTTGGGTGATAAAGTTCCAGTACAGGATGAATTCACAGATCCCCACACACATTCACAGACCCTCTTATCCCTGCTTTTCATCTTTCTCTTTCCCCAAAACAGCTGCATGCCTGTCTGCTCAAATTTATCTTATAATATCAAAGTGAGATAGCAAACATTGATAGGGCTCAGAAGTAGAACGCAGACTTTAAATCAGGTCTGAAGTTGTGCAAGGTGATTAAAGCATGTTTTGTATTGGCATTAGTTAGATATCTCGGCTTTACATTGTGTGCTGTGCTTGCCTGTGCTTGAGTTGAATTATGATAGGCTCTTAGGTAGAGCTGGGCGATAAGGTCAAAATTTGTTAGAGCATTTTTTCTTTGGCCTTAGCATTAATTATACAGCATTATATGGTGCGTTATCAAATTTTAAGAAATAAAGCATTTCAGAGAATATTCAGATGTTGCATAACCCTTATCCCTGCAAAACAAGCCTGTGATGACATACTGAACTCATGTCTGTGGATAAGATCACAGAAAAAGGTTTTACAAGTCTCTCCATGTTCACTTCTTTCTCAGTTGTAGTTTTGAGTTTCATTTCTCTCCTTCTGAATTGTGTCAAGCTGCTACTGACAACATCACATTTCCTGATGTGGGCATTCACAATTAAGAACTCAAACAAATAACTACTACAGATTTTTACTGAAAACCTTGTCAGAAATAGCATGTTTGTCATTGATTTAACTTAACTTTAGCAGAGTGAGTGTACAGAGCTACAGTGTCTGACCTCATTTAGAACCACAGGCCGCTTATTTGAATCATCATAGACTTAAAGCAAGCAAGTCAAGAGTTAAGATACATCTTTTAACAAGCTGTTAAAAAATAAATAGTTTCAGCACTTTCCTCAGGACAAACCATGTCTATCCATTGCAGCACGAAGCTTGCATTAGAGCCCTAGACAGACTGACAGAGACACTGTGCAAAGTGAGCACACTTGTTCTATGTTGCGGTTATTTTATGCATTAAAAGTTGAGAGGAAAGAGCACGTTTTATGTCAATGCTGCGCTTCACGTTGATAACACTGACAAACGAGTCATATTTGGCTTGTTACTCAGCTGTTTTAGTGTCAGAGCAAAACACCCTGATGACTTGACTCAGACTGAGCCCTTGTCTGCCACAAATCACGCTACTACGCTAACAGCAGTATCGGTCTTTGAACTCCTATGTGCCGTACTACACAATGCATGTGTGTAAACCGATGATGATGGTGTTATAAAAATCCACTTAAACTGGTTACAGTATTGATACTGCTTTACCACCCACCATTACTCTCGGGTTTCTCATGTAAAAGAGAAACTTCAACTCCTAAGCCATAAGATGAGAAAAGACCTATACAGATAGATTGATAGATACTTTGTTAATCCTGAGGAATGGCCTTTGTTCTTTTTTACCTTAACAAACTTGGGGCTCTATTTTCGTAGACCAGGTGCAGGCGCCAAGGGGGTGTGTCCAGGGCATTTTGCAATTTTCGTGCACGGCACAGTGCGGCACACCCACGCCTCCGTCCCTCCCACCACCGCAAGTGGCAAAGAGAGAGGAGAGAAGGCGTGAGTGGGTTTAACACAGCCGAGTGTAATCTTCACCAATCAAATGAAAGCCTCTACTTGTCTTTAATTGCGCTGCGGGCAAGGCGCAGTGCCAATTTCACCTCGCCACCACCTTCGACAAAGGCAGCAGCAGCAGCTCCAGGCGGCCAAACTTCTCCTAGGAGGAAACTGATGTGCTGGTCCGGGAGGTCCAAGCTCGCAGTACCAGAATATATGGTAATACTAACAGACCTCCACGGGCTGATGATGCAAAAACTGCCTGGGAGGAAGTTACTGATATTGTCAATCAAGTTTGCCCAGATATTCTGAGAACGTAATGTAAAAAACGGTTCAATGATGTAAGGGGAAGGGCCAAAAAAAAGCTGTCAGAGTAAAGAAGGCACACAGTGGCCACCGGGCTGTGCATCAGAGGCCACGATGCACATCACTGTGTGGACCACCTCACGGGACAGATGTAATCTGTTCCTGTGTCATGAATAGGAGTACAAAATTGAGTGGCAATTACACTAAACACAGCAGCAGGCTAATCCAGGCATCTTGCTTGTGATCCACCTGCATTCCTGCTCTGTCATCGCCAAATAGGAAAACCTTTGGTGATATATTCTCTCCCGGTATCTCCTCCTCATCCTCCTTGCAATAATGTACTCCATCTTTTTAGATCACATTAAGAATAAAGATTAAAACAGAGAAATATGGGCAATCACAGGTAAATCCTTAAGACACCGACTGACTTACATTTATTCAGCGAATCTCTTTTTTCTTTTCTTTTGAATTTCATGAGATGAGAGAAGCCGAATATATACTCCATATCGGATGCCATGGCTGTTTGTGGTTGGCTGAGAGATGTGAACTCTTAGTTTTTATCACTTCCAGCTGCCATCAGGTTGAGTGTCAATTACGCGTGACAAACATCTTTGATCTGACATCAGATGTGACAGGACAATTTATATAGATACAAATGTATATGCTGGTTCAGACGGTTACATTAAATAGTGGTTGCTGTGATTGTTTATTGCATTGAAATGTGCCTGACACTCTGGAAACCTGCCTATGAGGTTTTGGTGATGTGTGCGCACTGCACGCCTGTCAGCCAAATTACCACTACACTGGGCGTGCTTCGCCTGCACCGAGAATAGTTCAGGTTGGAGCTGGCGGGCTTTCGGCGCAGCTTCCGTGCAGTGTTTTGGCACGAAATTGTCACTGCGCCAAGCTGAATCTGTCGACACCTCCCCCGGTGCACCGCCACACCCATCTCGGCGCAGCCCAGTCTACCAAATTGCCAAATTGGCTGCGCACGGTGGTGCGCCGGATGAAATTACCACTGTGCAGGGTGTGCCACGCTCCGCCACCCTGCGCCACTCTGCACTGCGCCACGAAATTAGAGCCCATAAAGTTTTTTCCCAATTCACTGCTAGGCAAAGAGCTACAACTATTAGTGCATAAGATGATTATTTAACACTTATTCTACTACTAGTATGATTATCAGGATTGTGTTTTGTGGTAATAACACATTTGGACCTGATAGAAAAACTTCCTTTGTGTTTAAGGGATATTTTGCTTGCAATCTTTTTAGATTGCTGATATTAATTTGGCTTAATGAATAATCAATTAATAAACAAGATGAGTGCAAAGTTGTTTTTTGAGTTAAGAAAACTAACCACAAAAGCACAGCATGAAGAAGGTTTGATAAGAGGTTTCTGTCATTAATAGATTAGGTAAATAGCATACAGTCATTTACTGAGAGCTTTCCAGCAAAACAAGTGTTCCCAGTAGTTTCTTTGCATCACAGTGAGATCATATGAGGACATATATGAAGGAAAAACAACCCTCTAAAGTCGAACTTAGATGTGATGTTTGACTGTGGACTTGCAGCTTTAATGATCTTTCTCATGGATCCTCAAAGTCTTTGAACTCAACTTAAGAGCTTAACGCTATTTTTCTTTGACCTGAATGTTTGTAGGTCTGGTTGTATCGGGTCCAAGTTTCTGTCACACGCTTTTGAAGCATGCGTCTTTTAGCAATGCCAAGTCATTGTAGTTCAGCTGGGAATATGGTCACGTAGAAAGAGGAATGTGAATACAGCAGTTTTTGAGGTGGTTGGAGCGCTGCCTATTTTCACACCTGGCTAGTCAGAATGAGAAGAAGCTTTATTAGCCAAGTTTTTGACTCTCTGGCTACATTGATACTAAGATATTTTAATTATAAAGTAATGTTTACATACAAGTTTTTCATTAAAATGCATGAAAAAACACTAACAAAGACCATTATGTCACACTGGTTGGGACTATAAAAACTCATGTAGTCCTTGCAAAAATGTCTGTCAATACAGATGTTACATAATCCATTTGTGTCAGCACTTTTGAAAGACACCTCACATATGGTGCAGTTCAAAACTCAGCCAGTGGGTGGTTAGGAGGCAAACTGCATGATAAAGCAAAAGTTTAAAGTCAGAACAAACATCACACACTTTTGAAACTGTCCTCCACTAGCAAGACATAAGCAAAAATTGTTGGAAATTTCAGATTATTGTAGATACCAATAATTCTAGATTTGGATGTCATGCTAAAAACAAGGTAAAATACTACAGCAACACGCCGAATGGCCGTCTATACATGGCTGTCATTAGCAACAACAGGGAGAGGCCAGTGAGTGCCATTGTAACCAGCACTCACTGACACCTTAGTTAAAATTTCCCCCAACACTTAGACACACTTAGAAGATCACATACAACACTTTCATGCTTGACTTGAGTCCATACAACATAGCTGATAATAGAGGCTTCATGCAGCTGCATAAAGAGTATGAGCCATGATGATACAAGAGGCATTGCTGCAAATTAAAGTGGAATCATAAGAGAAACTAAAATAATATGTCAAAAGATACAGCAGTAAGAGAGACAACAAAGAAGATAATTTAAGTTTTAAAGTTGAAAGAGATTGTGAAGAGAATATTATAATTTGATTCTTGGGTCTCTGAAGATCATAATTTAAGTTTTTAAATTGTAAGATCCTTAAAACTATGCTTTTGTTCATGACTGGTATCGGCAGATATGGAGATTTTCTGCTGATGTTTGCTGCTAATATTTCAGCTGTGAATATTAGTCTACATCAGGTGTAAATATCTGCCGTATGAACAAATAATTTTTTGGCGTTTTAGTCGGGACCAACAGACACACACCAGCTGATGTCTTGTTCTTTGTTCATCCTCATTCCTGCTATTCCGATGCAATACTTAATTACATTTTTTCCACTGTATAAAACACCAATTCCATCCTGTACTACAAATGTTTTTTTTTTTTTTTTTTTTATGTTGGTAGTCAAAATCTTCATATCTTCACATCTTCGAAGAGCTTCTTTACGTAGCGTGTCGCGTAGCGTGTTATCGGCCGCATAGCGTGTTACTGGCTAAGTAGATCAGCGTAAATTTTATAATCGGCCGATGCCGATAATTAACTCTTTAAGCTATTATTGACCGGTACCGATATCCTGCCGATAATATCGTGCATCCCTAGTTTTAGGCCTCATCTACGTATAGGCTATAGATATTGGTTTCAATATTGGTATCAGCTAAAAGTAATCTGTAGATTAAGGCTTATTGGATATTTGCGAAAAACACAATGTTGTGCAACCTCAATTGTGAGGTGTTGAACAATACCTAACCCTTATGTCCATTATGTCATTTGCAAGCAAAAAAATCTACAAATTTATATCAGTGGTTAAAAGTAAGACCAGAGTTTATTTTATGGTCAGATCTTGATTATAAAACTGAACCGGCAGACATATGACATATGTCTCTGACAGATTTTTCTACAGGCATGTATTAAAATTTTCCCTCAAAGTTTCAGGCTTAAATCAGGTCAGTAGGGCCTCAAATAACTCCAGAGGAGTTTAAAAACACCCTGGGATTATTGACACCAGATGCAAAAGTAGTAGAAGTTGTGCAGTTTTTAAACACAAGTATGTAGTGTATGAGGTAGCACCCGTAAAAGATCCAGGTCAGTTTTTTAAAGGAGATAGAGTTAGACATCAAGTTTAAACCACGGACAAAAATACTGAAAAAGACATGGCAAAAATAGTCATAAAACCATCATATATGTTCAAGCCTGTGAAAATATAGGCCTTTCTATAAGCCACTGTGAAAACAGGCATGGTATTGGACTGTGGGTTTTAGATGGGCTATGGTGCGGGTCTGTAATTTTATCCAGTCCAAACAACTCTGCTTTGAAATCACAGACTGTGTGAGTTGGCTGGTGTGTGGAGGTGGTGAGGTGGTGAGGAGGGGGGGTTAGTAGGACTGGCCTGGGCACGAGGACTAGCCTCTTCCCCTCATTAACACAGCAGTGCACCTGTGATCACTCTGATATTCTCTTTGAGAGCATTAAGGTTCTCAGCAGGGGATTTGAGGGGGGCAACTGGGGTTCGCCATTTTGATCCCAGTGAAATGGGTGTGGCACACTCGCCCGACAGCTCGCCTCATGTCTGGATGATGGGATAAAAGGAGGGGAGCACACAAATACAGCTTTGTTGTGGGACAGGCACGGATTGAATGCTAATAAATTCAGATACAAACAGAACCAGAGCCACACAATAAGAATATGAATGCACACAGAAAATAGAAAAAGGGGTGTGTGAATCTGTGATAGAAGCCTAGCTCGCAATCAGCATTAAAGTTAATTACGTACAATTCTTATGTAAAAATCCAGCCGACTTAATCAAACACATGATACAGTATTCCTGCTTAAAGATTCAGCAGCCTGTTTGCATAATTGGATATGTGATGTTAAAAAAAGTTTGGTGCTTGTTTCTGCTGCAGTGTCATTTTATTTCAGCTCTGTGGTTTCTTTTTGATAAGATCCTCAATTTTTACGACAACAATAACAATTTGTTGAGGATAAGAAAGACAGGTACACCAATATTTTCAGGCAGGTCCGTCATTGTAAAGTCAGCTTGATCATTGATCCTCTTAAAAATACTGATTCTTGCTGGTTTGTTATCGGCAGCAAAACATTTTTCAATATGAAAGAACATAACTGCAATATCTAAGGCTCGATTTCCACAGCCAGAAATGTACCAGATGTTCTGGTTCTATTTTTGTCCCTTTTTTAAAATTGTGAGGATTAAAGAAACTGAGTTTTGGCCAGGACATAAGGATATCAATGAGATAAAAGACATGAACTCAATATTCATGGTACAACATGGATTACTGATAGTTTGTCAGCTTTGACCAACACCTCACTGTTGCGTTTGATGTTGTTAAACAACAGACTTATTCACAGTGCCGTCTGCAGGTGTAATATTGATGCCCCTGTGACCTTTTACCTTTACTATAAACCTCTGTGCCAGATTCAGAGGTAGTCACAGAGGAGTGACACAGGTGAGAACAGGATCCATTGACCCAGTGGTTGAGTGCAGTGTGCATGTGGAGCCCTGTGCTGTGTCGTGCTCTATCATGCTTCTGCAAAGCTGAAAAATCATCAATTAACAGACTAGGGCACCAAATATCATACTGTTGCATTGTCAATATAAATGTCTCACAGCAGAGCTGAATTACAGGGCTGTGGTTAAAATGCACTGTGAAAACACCGAATGATTCACCTCAAACTGGGAGATTGTTTTCAGATACTTGATGACTAAAATAGTAAACTGACTGGCATACTCATCAGTATCCCAAACTGCATTTGAGGCTGATACCAGTGCTGAGAAAAACTTTAGATACGTTGATGAAGACTTTAAATGTAGAAACTTTGACTGTTAAAGCAACTGGATCAAATAATCAATAATTTTCAATCAATGTTTTTATATAGCGCATATCAATACTATGATATTGTGTAATTAACACCACAACAACAAAAATTTAGGTCCTAATTTAAGGTAATTTCTTGTTCCTAAATACCAAAACGTACAATCAAACTCCTGCAAACTTCCTGAATTGGAAAAGTACAAATTTGCCTGCATGTTACTGAATTTAAGACAATGGGAGGGTGTGGCTCAAAACTCTTGATGGATGCATTCATCTTCAGCACACTTGTCTTATGAAATGTATGGGTTTTTTTCTCAAAAGCGTTAGAACTTTTCTGTAAGGGTCAACCCATACTGTTTTTTCAATGCCGATGCTGGTTAGGAAATTGATAAGACCAATAACCAATATTTGGAACCGATGTCAAAAGTGAAATTGCATGTTAAAAAGATTAAAACAAACTGATCCATAAACACAAAACATGGAGATGAGCAGCAGAGTAGCAGCAGGAAAACAGGAAGTGACACCATTGTGTCAGTGGAACCCAGGCTTCAGTGTTGATTGGCAAGTGCTTGTGTGATATCTGCACACTCTCTTATAAATTGATTTTATGACTATCAGTAAAATAAAATTGCCAGTACAGACAATCGGCTAAATGCCAAATATCTGCATCAGTCATCAGCGGGGCCGATAATTTTTCATCACCATAAATGATTAAAATAATAGTAACGGCACAGTTTCAAAACAAGTCATCTCGGGAGTATGGAAGTATCCAAATTCTGACTATTTTAATCTCAGGATATTTTACAGAACAAGCAAAATTAGACCAGGGTCTTTGTTATTTTAAATGTAGGAACACAACATTAATCCAAACATGAAGAAAGCACTCAGTCACATTAAAAGTGGTGAGGAAAAATAATCAAAAAATATCAAGGTAAAGATATCCACAGAGAGCTTTCACCAAATCAAGTAACATTTACTTCACAAACTTAAAAAGAATGAAGAGATCTGGATTTTGAGAAGGTACTGCAGTTTACTCAGATATGAAATCAGGAGCTCTACCTGTATAAGTCATAAACTTATTCCCATATTTCATCAATCCAGAAGTTATTCAAAGAACAGTGACTGCAGTAGGGTGAAATTATTTTTGTCATTTTGGCACTTTCCTTCTCCTAGAAACAAACAATTGTTTTCAATCATGATTTTATGTTCCACCTGCTGCATTTAATATATTTTGAACTCTTCTGTCTATTTACATTGATAAAATAAACCCTTTGTATGTACTATAGGTTTTTAGGTGGTCATATCCTTTTTCTCTGCATTGTTTTGTCAGTTTCTACACTGTCAACCATTCAAAAGAACTAAATGGTGCCCGAAAGTGGTCCTGAATATGCCTGATGCTCTTTTAACTGTGACTTTTGTTATTGAAAGCTGGCTGAGCTCTCGGTTTCTGAAGATTGAAATGGAAGTGATTACTTCAGGCCAGCCCTTTCTGCAGGATGGTTGAGGGAAAGCTGATTTAGTTGGCAGCCAGTTTGTAGCTTTCAAGGATATTCAGCACTGTGATGATGACCACAGGGGCCAGGATAAGAAGGCCTTTGTTGGAGTACAGCAGCAAGTCAGCGTGCTGTCGTCAGAGGTCTGATTGGAAAAAAGGTCTCCTATTTATAGTGTTAGAATAACAGCAGAGGCCTCATACCTGGCACCTCTTACCTTAAATGTCTCGTCTTTCACACACTTTAATTTGAGGCCAAGATGGAATTCGTGTTTCCAGATTTTGTCTCCCTCCAAATGTCATTTTGTCTACTTTCAGTTAAGTGGAGTTACATGTCTCATGGGTTGAAATGGCTCCAAAGTTTCATGCTTTTTGTGTTTTGACATCTCAATTCTGGGTCAAGTATGGTGCTTCATACTTGTGGTTTGTATTTTGTCAAAACATACCATCCCATGTATGGGAAGGAAATCTAATCAAGTGGCCTTGAATTTTATTTATGTTTGAAATGGAAACCAAACAGAATTACTCTGAGTGTTTCCTGAGAACCACATCATTGTGGTCAGATGTGCTTCTGGATCCTGGAACTGTAATTATGAATTTTCCCGGTTTCAAACATTAGCCTGTCTTTTTAAACACGACTCAGGTACTGGAAATGAATAATCCACATTTTTAGTAGTTGGACTGGGTCTGATTTGGCAAACAGATACGTAATAAAACATAAGAAATTAATGTTTGTATTATGTTTTAGCTGTGGGGTTAATTTTCAGGAAAGCACGCCTACCAAATGACTTTTTAGGAAAATGAGCTATTTTAGCCTCATTACACAAATTTGTTTTTGTTCTGCTTAAAGGGAATGGAAAACCCCTTAATGTTGATACAGTGTTTAGCCTGTTGACCTTTAATTAGCCATCGTGTGGCTGCGGAGCAACCTGCATGCCGGAGCCTGGCAGCTCTGGAGGGGGTCTATTGATGGGTAGTGAATGAGGAGGAACAAGCTACACTCACTACTGAACATCACATACAAGCATAAATAAAACATTCATGCTACTCTTTAATGAAGTCTCACCCATCGGGTGCAGTGATGAAAAATTAATGCAGCTGCTGAAGAAGTTGCTAACCAGCGGGAATGATTAGCAATTCTTTAAAAAGCAGTATTAGCAAATTGATTGTATGAAGTTGTAGGATGCAGTTAAATCCATAAAACAAACAGAGAAATTACAGGGACATATGATGCAGGTGTTAAGTCAGATGTTGCCAATCCTATCAATTCTAAAGAAAAACTTAAGTCCACATCAGGCAACAGTTTTTTAAAACCGTGTATGGGCTTTTATCTTTTATTAGATAGGATAGGTGAAGAGAAACAGGTTATATGTGGAGAGAGAGTGGGGGAATGCACAAAACAGCACCAGGACAAGGACTTTGATCATGCAACCGGTGCAGGACAGTAGCCTCTGGGTGCCTGCTCTACCAGCTGAGCAAACCAGCACCCCAGGCTCTAAAAATATTTGACTTTAGTATTAAACGATGTTGAATTTAGCTGATTTTCTGTTGAAATTGAAGTAAATCAGTGAGAACAAAAGTGGATTTGGAGTATTTCATCAAGCTGTTATTACTAAGTATTCAGAGTCTATTCAGAAATACACAGTTTAAAGCACAAGAGCTTTTCCAGTTTTTCCACTTTCTCTAACCTGGAGTTTCCAAAGTGGGGTCCATGGCCTCTAGTACCCCTTTCCCACTGGCCGGAAAACCTGTTTAAACACGCTAACAATCTGCTCCTGTCGGCAGTGGGAAAGGCTCTAATCAGCATTCAGACCCGCGTCGACTGACCCTGCAATGGACACAGGTTTTTATCGGCTTGCCTCTAATGAACGTCACAACTGGTGAACTCGGGATGACTTTGGCGTAACGTGCCTACATCATAATATCATGCCCGTAACTTGGAGCAACAAAAGGAGCTGAGGGACGAGCATTGTTGTTTTTTGGACTTTGAAATTCCATCAGCCTTCGTATCATCATCGCTTGAATGTCGTTCAGTCTGCGCTGAGTTTGTATATTATGAAAGAGGGACAAAAGTACAAAGTACGGAAAACAGTCAACCACCATGTCCATGGCTTTCATGCTCCTTTTCATTGTTTGCGCTGATGATTATGTCATCAACGTGATGACATCAGCTTCATGCACCAGAGGGAAAAAAAAAAGAGCAGCCATGCACTTCGTCTGCTGGCGATCAGACCCAGGTCTACTGGCAATGGGAAAAGAGTCACTTGCCAATTGTTAGTGGGTTTGCCCGCATTTAAAAAACCCGCTTTTACACGCTAATTTTAGTGGGAAAGCGGTATAGGTGGGGTCTTAAGGTATGGCAGGGGCACAACAAGACATAATAAAGCCAACGCACAATGTTTAGCCCTGCTACAAAGATCTTGAGCGTTCTTGCCAAGTAAACAGAGGGCTAACAATCAGTCTCCACCAGACATCACATTTACAAAACCAAAGAGGAAAATGTGATGAGTTCACCCATAAAATTCCAGATTCTTCCTTTTGCCACCAAGACAGCTTTTTCTGCTCTTGCTTAAATTGGACAAATTACAGATCAAAGCTGTGCATGGAAAATTAGCTAACAGTGGAAGTCTTAAATTTCATTTCAAGGTGCAGTTGCTATTCTGTAGTTTCTGTAGATGGTGCTTGAGATTAGAAAATACAAGAAATAAAGGACTTAAATAGCAGGCAGGTGACTCTGTGATTAGCATTCATTGATTTATGTTTATGCGTTCATCTCGGTCGCTCCCCAACAGTTTACAAAGTAAGAAAATGGACCAAAGTTGGGTGTTCTGCTTGTTTCTGCTCTCACTGTGCGAGTGAGTGAGTGTTGTACAACCGAAATATCAAACATGCCAGGGACAGTCAAGAGCAGTTGGTTGGGCCATGGTTGGTGGTCATATTGCCCCATACACTGCACAACAAATAACAACAACACATAATCAGGCTGAAAGTCAGCCTGACTTCCAAGGGAGTGGTGCAACTCAAAATTCATGTCTGATTCGGCTGAAAATCGCAGTATATGCCTGGCTTAATAACAACATAATTGCTCTGTAAAGTAACCTCTAATCTCACCTAATATCCCTATGAGCTACTGACAAGTTACATGAACAACCCCATGGCTTTAAATTGCCACACCTTTGCAACACCAAAGAGATCCAGGCTCCATAATGCAAGTTCCAGGTCACTCCATGCAAGCTCCCCCAAGACTGATGGGCAGCATGAGCCAGGACAAGTCAGGGGTTGTCAAGTGGGAACCTCCCTTACAGGTGTTTCTTCCAATAAGTCCCATGACACCTCCAGGAGGTGATGCTAGCTCGCACCACCAGCCATACAAAGGTCTTGAATCTTTAACTCCCCTACCACATGGCCATCACACGCAAAACTGCACTGCCACCTTCAGCAGACTGAGTCTTCACATGTGCAAGCTCCAAGTAGTGATGATGCTAAAACTAATTTTTCAAGCTCCTGGCCCAAAACTAACCTCCATACAGACAACAGTTGCTGGAGCCTACATTACTCATGAAAAATTGGAAAGAGAGCATAAGAGAAAATAGAACGACAGAGGAATGGCTGAAGGGAGAACTCAGCAGGAGGACAGGGACAGATAATGCTGCATTCATCACACAGCTTAAATAGAGATCTAGCACATTGTCACCTGTAATGTGACTTTTGTGTGTATTTCCTCTGCAGTCTAAAGTTTTGTGCTGACACTTGCCATGAGAAGTCATCTGTGCAGCCAGAAAACTTAAGTATAATCATACAAAACCAACATTATTAACTTCACTCAAGCTACATTCTTGTAAATAAAGTCAGTATCAGGCCGGTAGATTTCCTCAAGTCTTAACCTGAACGAGTCCTCTTCAGCAGAGCCCTGTGCGAGGTCCAGAGCTGGAGCTGTGATGTGCTCTGCTGCATTAACGTGGGGGATCACTGATGCAAGAAGAGGTGCCTTTGAGGAGATTTGCAGCACTTCCTTATCTCTCTATGTTAGAGAATAAAGCCTGGACCCTTCTCTGCCGCCGACTGTCACCCAGGGAACAGGCTGCTGGGAGATTTGTGCCAGATGCTGCCTCTGAAAGCACAGCCACATCAGTGGGACAAGCAGCCCTCATCTCCACTGTAGGGCTGTGTGCTTTCACTGTGTGTGAGGCGCTCTCTTTGATGTCAGGCAGTGCAGAGTGTCCCCCAGGTGTTCGACACCACACTAGGGTTACGTATTGAGAAATCCTCCTCCCTGTCATCCACACTTACATGCTAGCTTTTTACACCCTCTGCTCTCTGAGGTGCACTCAGTGTCTGCACAACTTTTATTCAGGGACTCTGCAGGTCCTGGAAAAGTCTGAAATGCTTTCCTGCTCTTACATTTCCACATGAGTAGCATGAAAAGGAGGTTTTCTTGCCCAGGATGAATATTTGTAATAAAACGTATAATATTACACATGCAAGATTTAGTGTGTCCAGCTGTGTTTGATCCAGTATTTCTCATATTTCTATGTTTAAACTCCAGACACTGTGCTTTGTTGGTCACAGCAGTACAAAAATGAAAATTATCTGTCTTTACTGTTTTCTAACACTGTCCCAAAAAACACCAGATTGGATCCAGCGAACACAAGAGTTTATAGATCATTTATTTCAGGACATTTTAATTTTCTCAGAAGCATTCAGTCTCATTTCATGGCTCAGCAGTCATGTGAGGGATTAGGGTTAGACCCAGTAAATGAGGCTGGTTTGTTGTGTCAGAGGTGATTTGCACTCTTATCTATGGTGGAGCTGCAGATCTACTGCACCCCTAAGCTGACAGCCCTAATCAAATGGGAAAGCCAATAATGGTGACCACTTAAGTTAGTGTCTAAGGGTATTGTCTCTGTGTTACAGGCATAATGAGCGACTGTATGCAGAAGCTGTCCTGGAAGTATCCCCCGCATTATGTGTCATTGTCTGATTAGTATTGAGAGAGCATTGTGTCGGTCTGTTTGTCACATAGGAAAGGACAGGAAACTAATTTGTTTGTCTCTCTGTAGTCTCTTAATTCTGTCTGTATAAATCCTTTAAAATGCCTTGTCTTAAGGTGCCACATGACAACTTCTTTCAATGAAGTTACAGATAATGATTTTACTTATAGCACAATGTTAGATCTGTATGAAAGGTTTACTGTGAAAATAAGCTGAGGCACCAACCGCTTAAGAAGGACGTGTAAAGAAGGATACATAGGCCATGTTGTATCAAGGCTGTAACACAGCCACTTGCTACCAGTCAGAGCTCTAGCTCCAGTTGAAGGGCCTGGTCTCCCTGCTCTACTGCCCAGATGTAAACCAGTCTGCCACAATCATCTCAAACATAGTAATAATAACCTGCAAGAATGACCTAAGGCTGGTTGCATAATGCACATCAGAAGTGCCTTTGAAAAAGTCGATTTGCATATTGAAACTTGAGTTAAACTTATTAAAATAGCAATTAAGCCAGCTGCACATGCTTTGTTTTTGCACATCACAACCTTTTGGAATACATTTGCTCAATTTGACAGTTTATAAGAGAAATAAGTTGGGGGTGCACGATATTGGTTTTTGCCGATATCCAACATCCCGATATTTACAGATTCATTCAGACAAGAAATTTTATTCCCATTGGACACACTTTAAGGTTTGAGGATGACCAAGGAAACAAACTTAAGTCCTTAAAAACACTTTAAAGTTTAAAGACTGAGGGTAAATAAAGAAAAAGACCTCAACTGACATACGTCTGTTGTTAGTATATATAAAGAAAATGTACAGCTGATGTATTCTGAAATAAACAGGCAAAATATCGGATTTAAATATCAGCAGACATTTTAAGATCTGCCGATACCAATATTTGCCTTTTTAAGCTAATATCTGCCAATACCAGACCGATAATATTGTGCATCCCTAAAATAAGTTGCTAGAAACATCCAGGTGTGGGTCCCCTCCTATTGATGTGTAGAGTAATAACTTTGGTCTGCAGGTGTCTTCTGAGCTGAACCAGTTCAATTTATCTCCCAAGACTGAGTCATCTATAATACACACTAATGGTATGCTTAATAAAAATTTGATTCAATAAGTAGACACTAAATCATTGTACAGAAAAGGTAAATGTTTAACTTGCTTATAGGCCTACAGGGAAATTCAAGCGTCAACCAAAATCATTTGATTTATCCTCTGGTTAACATGAATGCCTGTGCGTAAGTTCAAGGCAGTATGGTTTTTGAAAGACATCATTCTGGACCAATCGACACTGCATGCTACATCCCTAGAGTCAGAAGCTGGACTAAAAATAGCAAGTACTAAAAGCTGACATTAAATGCCTGTTCAGACTTCTCATCTTGTTTTCTTCTTCATCTTGCATTTATTTAGCCTTTGTTCAGACATCAATATTTGAAATGTGAGAGGTTTTATCTTTGATTTAACAGAGATCTATGTTTCTTGATAATATAAGATGCAGACATTTTGGTATTGGCACAAAAACATATTAAATTGGCACTAGGATTGAATTTTTTTCAATGCCATACCCAGTCCTGCTGTGATTACTGGCAAGAAGACAGAACTTAAATCAGTTTATGGATGGCAGATGAAGAGGGGGATGTAAGGAGGAATTAAACAATAGATAGCACTGAAACACTAAAAATAACTTATCATAGAAGTATAAAATGTTGCTGCACATTTAACTTGAGCTAAAAGTTAATGTGCTCCTTGAAATGAAACTGAGTTTGTGACTGAGCTGGTAAAAGTCTCTCTCCCCACCCCCCTCTGTCGTCCACCCCTCCGACAGGCCATTTTGGGTCTTGTTGCCAGTTACATGCCTGATCCTGTCAACACGTCCAAATTTTCTGGAGTGCTCTGTTTTTTTTCTTTTTTTCTGAATGAATTAGCTCAGTATCATCTGGACCCAGACAGCAGACAGCCACAAATGTATGCACACAGACTCTCAGACATCACCAGGCAGGCAGCAGTTTTGGTTGTCAGGGTCCATAGATCATGGGTCATGTGTGTTTGTGCTGAAGTCCGTGCAGCATAAAGTCACAACAGGAACAGATAAGAGCGGTCCCAGGTTGGCTTTGGAAGCTAAATCCCCGGCAGCCCCCTGGTGCTAATCGGATTAGCTGAAAAGTTAGCAGCACGGCCCCAAAGAGACACAACATTTTTTACACTGACTTCTATGACATATTTTGTTCTCAAGCCTCCATAATCTGCTGCTTGTCTCCGAGCTTTCTCACGTCATCTTTGTCACAATAAACAGCAGCTTCAGTACATGATGAACTGTTTTTAACCTTTATTTCAAGGATGAAAAAACATCTTTTGGCTGTGTGGGTCTGTGTCTGTGTATGAGGGGGGTTCTGGTCCACCCAGGTGGGGGAACAATGGTGTGCCCGTTTCCTTGAAAGGAATGGTTGGCTGCGCATAGGCTCAAGAAAGGAGGGAGGGAAGAAAAGAAAAAAAATGAGTTGTGAAATGATTGGTGCTGAGACGGTGGGGGGAGACGGGGGATGATGGGGGAGCAGCCGGCTGAATGGGGGCAGCAGGGTGGCAACTGGACTCTTAAAGCTCCTTTCATGCTTGGGCTGTTTCAACCAACGCTGAAAACACATACAAGGACATTGAGGTCCAGCCCTTTGCTAATTGTTTTTTTCTTTGATATTCAAAGATTTTCTAAAGTAAAGACAAAAAAAAAAACAAGATTTGTCTAGTTTTTCCCTGATTGTGCAATTCTTTTGTCACTTTAACCCTTAAATTTATGCTTTCCTGCCATCTGACAATGCAATTACAGTTTGGCCTCTGTATAAACACATTAAAGTTGCTTCAAGACATCAACACTCAGGCCTTTTCATAATGTTTTCTCTTAGTGTTTTGTATAGGCTTAGTTGTGGAAAGCGACATACTTCTACTAAAATACCATGCTGGTAGGGATGCATGATATTGTTTTTTTGCTGATATATTTCTAAATTAATTTCCGCTGATACTGATAAACACCTTTTTTATTGTAAAGAACACCAAACAGTGTTGAGACAGGAGCAGGGTCTCTCTCTGGTAGTTGTTTTACATTTGAGGCTTCATTCAAAATGTTCATAGGGCTCACAGTGGGCCCCTTTTGGTCTGTGGGGCCCCAGACCACCATCTAAATGTGATGGCCCATTTTAAATTTTGCTGATATTTAAGGTTGATACATGATATTTCCTGCCATTATGTACAGCTGATCGGCTGTGAACATCCGCAGAAATGTTCATACTTGCCGATAGTGATTTCATGCTGATATTATTGTGCATCCCTACTAATAGGCTCTCAAACAAACACACAATGTGATGAAACTAGAGAAATGAAGACTAGGAGTCAACAAATATTGTTGTACTTACATTTGAGTACTCACCTATACTGAGTACAAATATGAGTACTTAATAAAACCATAATTGTTATTAAAATTACTCTGAAAGTTGGCTTTATTTTCATCAGATGTTCTTCATCCCTCCTCTGGCCAGTTTATCGGTGACCAAAAACTTGATCATCACTCTGACTGAGCTCCAGAACTCCTGTGTGGAGATGGGACAAAGTCTCAGAAGGACAACCATCGCTGCAGCCCTCCACTGATCTGGGCTTTATGGCAGAATGGCTAGATGCAAGCCTCTCCTCAGTGCAAAACACATGAAAGCCCAGTTGGTGTCCATTTGAAGTTTTTGCATAAGCCTGGATCGGTGAAGGGCTGCATTGTTGGTTACCTTCTGGAACTTTGTCCCATCTCCACACAGGATCTCTGGAGCTCAGTCAGAGTGACCATCACATTCTTGGTGACCTCGCTTCTCCCCTGATTGCTTGGTTTGATTGCCTTGCCCAGATCTGTGCCTTGCACCAATCTTGTCTCTGAGCTCTGCAAGCAGTTCCTTTGACTGTGTGGCTTTTTTTGCTCTGAATGCACTGTCAGCTGTGAGGCCTTCTACAGAGAGGTGTGTGCCTTTCCAAATCATGTCCAGTCAGTTTAATTTACCACAGGTGGACCTCAGTCAAGGTGTAGAAACATCTCAGCTAAGATCCAGAGAAATGGGAGGAACCTGAGCTAAATTTCATGGGTTTTTGCAAAGGGTCTGAATACTTGTGTCAATGTAATATTTAGGTTTGTTATTTCTAATAAATTTGAAAAACATTTAAATTTCTGTTTTCATTATGGAGGACTGAGTGTATATTAATGCTTTCTGAATGCACTATAACTCATCTTTTCAATTTTTAGGTCCAACGCTGCTACTAATGCCTATATAGGAGTCCTTTACATAATTTTTTTTGTGTGTTTTTCCTTGAGTTAAAAAAAATAATAATTCCTGGAATTATATAAAACAGACTGTACAGATACTAACAGGGGAGTTAAAGTCAACTTTTGTAGCCTAACAACTTTAAGCGCTCTGAAATGGAGGTCGTGGGCACTACTAGCACAATAAAAGACGGCTCTGGACACAATCCCTAAGGGCAGAAGTTTTCTTGTTATGTAACTTAATCTGTCACTTTCTTTTAACTTCCAAAATTTATAGAAATAAGACAGCTTTCCCTCAAACCATAGACTTGGGTTTTAAAAGTTGTTTATCAAATGGCAGTGAACATCTTAAGAACTGGTTCAATGAATTATTTCCAATTTTTCCAAGTTACTGAAAACGGAAGTCCTGGTCTCTGTTCGGTACTTCTGATCAAAAAGTCCTGCAGACAAAGAACGAAAATAAAAGCCAACTTTAAGCACAAACAGTTGAGATAAGAAAAGAGGATAAATTAGTCAATGTCACTGCCACCTGACCATGTAAGAGGGAGAGGAGAGCAGTGGAAGTATCCTTCACCATCTTGCATAACAACTTCAAACCAGAAAATGGTCTTTTTGTGCTGTCTTGTTTCTCTTTGTCACAGTGAGCGGCCCCCTCTGTGACTGCAGCCAAGTCCAACATGGCTGAAAAAGCTCTTGGCTCTCTGAATCAACAGCCCAGTGTCAAACTGGCTAGCCTTCTCATGCCTGCATTCCCCCAAATGATGTCTAGGGAACTGGTTTTCTGGCCAAGATGTGGTTTTGTGGCTAGAGTCAGCCAGGCAGAAGGAGAATGAAAATTATGCCATGTGGACAAGAAGCCTTTTCTTCTTTGTTCTCTTAACATGGCAGGCTGGTTCCAGGTTGGCGGGGATCACAGTCAGTCATCTGCCAAACACAATGCACTTAGAATTGAATTAGGTTTAAGGGTCAGTATTTCAATTAGATTCAGAGCAGGGTCAGGGTAGATGCCAATTTCTGTAATGAATTCAATAGTTTTCTGGCTCAAGGATAATATGGCTCCATGGCACTGTACCTACAGAGAGTGTGAAGTTGATTTCTGTGCATGTCTGTTTTTCAGTGTGGGCCAAAGTGGAGGTGACTATGCATGAGAGTATGGAGGTTTACCTGGATGACATGGCACAGATCCCCTGCCAGTACAGCTTCACTGACAACAATGAGCCCAGCTTCGTCATGATCCAGTGGTTTGTGGTGAGTACTGCTGGACCTGCTCTGAAAACTGACGCTGCCAGTCAGGAACTAGCCAACCACACATGTAAAAAGAAAGCTGAGTACATGAAGTTAGTCACTTGAACCAGAGTAAGGGAACCATGAGCCCAGTTTAGGCTCTTTTTGTATCGTGCATTATTGTGTTGAGATACATTCAGTCTTTCATGTTGACAGCCTAAAGAGATGAGCAGGCCACTTACAACACAGGTTAGATACCCTCAAGACAATCTCAGAAAGAAATATGATCCACAAAATCTGTGTATAAAAGTTGCACTTGAAATGCTCTTTCAGTGAAACATTTGGGGGATTTTTATGCCTTTCCAAAGAATCTTTTTTAAACTTTTATAATAAGGCTTTTTGCCTAGAACAAGGGATAGAGCCAGAAACAGAGTTGGAAGATTGTGGAATGACATGCCGTGAAAAAGCCACAGGCCAGACTTAAACTCAGGTTGCCTGCGTACATGGGGTGCAACCCATTGAGTGTCATCAATATTTTTAAGCATACTTTATTACTCACTGAGCACATTTTCAACAGCAGACCCACTGCAGGTTTTTTACTCTTTGTGCCATCTCCATCACAGATATAGCTGGAGGTGTGTGGCTCGAAGGCTGTGCTATAAGCATTAACATTGCTAGCTTTTAGTGTTGGTAATGTGTACAATGCTGTGTCTGACATACTTAGGTACTGCCCTTACTGTCAATGGAGCCTTGTGTTGCTCAACCCGCCTTGTTTTACAAAAAAGAAAAGTTTTAGACTCAATGTGGATTCTAAACTCAAAGGTAAAAGGAAGCCTGACGTGACAAATACACACCATATGAACACATAAAAATAAGTAGAATATCAGCCAAAAACTGTGTACTTTTACATAAAAACATAAATATCAAATGTTTCTAAAAAAGACTGGTATTTGTGTAAGATACTGCTTGATATGGCTTGTAAAGAATCAATTACAAGAAGATAGTATGAACCTGAGCCCCCAGACCTCAAGGAATGGATGGAAACCATAACTAAAATATACATTATGGAAATGTAACTTTTTCACTAAAGCTAAAAAGGAGCAGATTTTGTTGAGACGTGGCTCAAATGGACTCACTTTGCTGCAGAAGACGGGAACGCTATCTTTGTTTGACTTTGGACTTAGATGGACTCATGAAGAACTGTATAATTGGTGTTTCACCTATGTCTTTATAAATTAAAAAACTGACAAAATGGAGAGTACCAAAAAAAGAAAACATAAATATCTGTCCATTATCTACACCATATCTAAACATGTGAGTTTGTGGGGCCTGAGCCAATCCCAACAGTCATTCAGTGAGAGGGTAAAGAAAGCCAGTTAATTAAGGGGCTAACAAAAGTAAGTTAATAAAAATTATTTTTATGGCACTTTTTTACAACAGCAGTTGTACAATGCTTTACACAGACAATGTACAGAGAATGAAAATAGAAGTAATAGTGAAGTCACTGCAAAAGGTATAACAATAGAGACACCAATAGATATAGAGACAAACAACCAAGCTATTCTGCCATATGCCTACAGGCAATTTAGAGTAACCAGTTGACCTAACATGGATGTCTTTAGAAACTGAGAGGAAGCCAGAGGGAACCCACACATGCACTGGGAAAACATGCTAACCCTGCACACAAAAAGGTTCATGAAGCCCGAATATATAAGTGCTGTTATAACAGAATTTGAAAATCGGACAAACAAGCAGATGATATTCAACACAAAATGTGTCTGATTGACAAAACACTAGCAAGTTTTTCCTCAGTCTTCCATATGTCTTCTATATTCTATATAAGCTACAGTATGTGTTAAAGTGCCAGGGTTTCCAGGGAAAACAAGCAGAGGCATTACATCATTCAGCTGCTGCCACATATTTAATGAGCGAGGCGCTTATTTCAACAGTCATGTAGACACCATTCCAGGAGCTCTGTTAAACAACCAAGAGCCAAAAGCTCAAGGTTTAATGGAGGGGAAATATTTTTTGTTATGAGGCAGGCCAAAGGAAAGCAGTGACATATTACAAGAAAATTAAGATGGGTTAAAGCTTGCAGGCCAAAATTCAGGGTTCAAAGCAAAGGCAGGTTGGAGAGCAGCTCACTAGAAAGCTTTAGGTTGGATGGTTTATTGAATGTGTGGACATGAGTGGAAGGATTGTAATATGTGAATCAGGTGAATGGGAGTTGCAAAAAAGCTAAAGCTTGTGGTTATGTCAATTTCTGTTGTCCTTGATGCGTCTGTGGTGGTCTGGGTTCAAATTCATCTGTGGCTCCTTTTCTGCATGTCATTCTCTTTATTCTTTTTCCCCAGTCCCCAGTTCTATTCACTGTCCTATCTAATATATATAAAAGGAAAACATAAAAGTCAAATATAATGCATGCCCACACCATGAGGGCAACAGCTGATTTGACTGGGAATGTCAGATCTAAAATGAAAAATGGGATAGAGACAGGCGAGATAAAGATTAATAAGTGTCTGACAACACCATTACAAATGTGCTGATAACAAGAAATTGTACCAAGATCAGTCTGATTGAGCTCTGCAGGCAAATGTATTGATGTATTGATGGATAACAATGGTGCTTTGTCTGACAGTGGCTAATCAGAGCAACTTCTGAGCTTGAACAAGTTTTTAGAATAACAGACAAATGGCCAAATCAGTCACAGTCATGTTGGAACGTGAGAAGAAAAGCACATTACTGCTTTGCCCTTGAGACTCAAAGTTCATGTCAGATTTTTAATTTCCTGTTTACATTACATCCTTTATTCATGCAAGTTAGAGCCAATTATTTCCAGTAATTCCAAAATGTTTAAAATATGTGCCATTCTGCAGAGAGTTAAAGAAAGCAGCTCACGTGTTCGGATCTTCTACCTTGGTGGCAATGAACGGATGGCTGACGACGATACAGAATACACCGGTCGCATCAACATGACTAAAGACGAGCACGGGACTCAACTCACCATCCGGAATATTCAGCTCTCTGATGAGAGGGAATTCTTCTGTCAGGTTAACGGTATGGCAGCCGGGAACGCTGAGGGAAAGACCTACCTCAGAGTGTTTGGTAAGGAAGCCCACAAAACACTTTATCATTGGCAGGAAAAAGAGAAATTTTAAGTCTTAACAGTGTAATTATTTTTCATGATATGAAATAACCAAAGTGTGTATTTTCCTGGTCCAGCTCCTCCTGAGGCTCCAGTGATCGAGGGTGTACCGGCTGGAATATCTGTGACCAAGGAAGTGCCATCAAAGGTGGGTTCACTTAAAATTAGACACAGACATCAAGACATACAGTTATCTGGAGGAGTGCTGTGTTCTGCTGGTGGTTTCTCCCTTATTTACTGCTGCACCAGCCGAAATGAAAATAAAAACTATTTGCTTATTTGGCTTTCCCTGCAGATTGCATCATGTGAAGCGCGGAACAGCTTTCCTAAACCTAACATCACCTGGTACAGGAACAACGTGCCACTGATACCTGAACAAGGATGTAAGTGCAAACTCTAGATGGGTCTTTGTTTTTGTCTTACAAAGACTACCTCACTATATTAAGATGATTTTCCATTTTAAAACAGGATCATGATTTTGACTCATTTTATTTCTAATTGATCCACTGATTGTCAGCTATATCAAAATTTTGTGGGAAACAGCATGTTATTGAAAACAGAAAATGCTGATATTTGCAAACAAGAAGCTTGATTGTGGAATTTTTAGTGGGCAACTGGGCAGTCAGTTGGTCCATCACTGTAGTGGGTACTAAAACTAGGGCTGGGCAAATAATCAAAAATTAGATTAAATCACAATATGGCCTGCTGCGATTTTGAAATCGCAGAAGGTGCAATATTTCTTTGACCTGAAATTTTTGTCAAAGTAGCAGTTTTAAACTTTTTTTGCAGCAGAGATGCTTATGCATGACATATCATGCAATCATTCAAGTGCCATTTTTTTCTTAGAATAGTATAAAAAAATCCTACCTTCATTTTTGTGCTTTTTTTCTTATTAGATATGAGAATTACAAAACCCGAGTCCAAATCATCATAAGCAGATCATTTTAAAGACTTTTTCCAGCCCTCAGTGAGGAATGAAAGAAAGTTAAGGAATAATCGCATGTCAATTTGCAATCGCATTATTGGAGAAAAAAAATTGCAATAGATTATTTTCCAAAATCATTCAGCCCTTACTAAAACAAACAAAAAAAGATGAATATCTAAATTTAGTACAGGCACTCGTAATGAGTCAAAAACTTTTGTCATTCTCTTAGAGTCAGTTAAATTCAGCCTAACCCCACTGGAGTCTGTGCATGTTTTCTATGAACAACTCCCATGATGTCCTGTCCCATTGAATTTATTTAAACCCAAATTTTTAATAAATAACAGATAACAGTAAAGTTTAAACCAAAATCCAAAGTTTTCATGACATCTGTTTAGATGAGATTGTAAGGAGAGCAACATGGAAGTATGTTCCAGACAAGGTCTGTTGCTTGGGATATATGTTGTTTTAGAATACCTCTGTGTGCTTCGTATTTCTGGGTTTCAAGAAAATAGCACACATAAGACATACAGACCAATGTAGAGCAAACTACCCTGACACAGGCAGCAGCTGCAGACCTGAAAACACTCTCAGAAAACAGTCAGATCGGTTTCTCTTCAGTTATTTTCAGAAGTCCTGCCCCTTCTTAATTTTGATTGGCAGTTGAGGAAGAAGTGACATTGATGAGCACAGCGCCGTTCCAGAAGTTAATCGTTTTTCAACCAAGTGTGCTTTAAACCTTGCAACAAAGACAGCTGATGCTGAGAGCGTTTTTTCTGCCCAGGACCCTGAGCGCTTAGAACGTTGGACTACATTGGTTGTGGGTTGAAAACAAGCACTGCCAGCCCTAACAAAGCCCACTATGAACACAGGGCGTTGTTCAGTAACTTAAACAACCACAAATCCTGTAGTCTTGACAGTGTATTAGGTGCTTAGCAAATGTTAGCATGCTTACACTTCCTTCAACAGTTGCCATCCAAAATGGGCAACCAAGGAATGCAATGCCTGTTAACATAAGCAGCTGTTGGGCTGGTGTTAGAATTATGTGAGGCAAGTAAAGACAACTCCCTACAGTATTTTTGTTTTGTTTCTTATATCCTGTAAGTTTTATTTGGCAGATGACTTTGTCCAGAGTTTAATACACGATTACAGTTATTGCTAAGTTACACACTGGTACGTCTTTGCTGTTGTCAGGCCCTAAAGTTTAAAAATTGCTTTAAAGCATGATGATGGTTGTTGTCTATGGTGCATTGTTCCTGAACTCTTTTGTCCTGTCCATTACTGTAGATGTAAAGGTGTGGACCCTCGTTTCGCAGTCCAATGGTTTCTTCTCACTCCAGAGCACACTGGAGTACAGAGTGGTCAAAGAGGACAAAGATGCTCATTTCTCCTGCGAGGTCAGCTTCTTTGTCCCTGGAGCCATCAGGACAGTGGAGTCCAACAGCATCAACATCACTGTTCACTGTGAGTAACCCTGAGCCTATGTACACTTTAGTAAAACGATCCAGTCAGATAAAGTTTCATTAAGCATTTAAAGCATTAGGCCCCAGTATAAGTTTGTGGAGAACATTGTCCCCCTGTCCTTTCACAACTTGTTACTTTGAGGCTAGATATACAGTATAATGTACAGTATAAAGCTTGAAACATATTTTGCTTCTGTCTTCCCTTACTGTGCTTTTCAGCTTTGGCCTTAAGATTCTGAAACACTAGACATTTTCTTTTGCTTCAAAATTCCTGCTATTTTTTAAAGATTTCAGTGTAGTAAATCCTGGACTTTACTTGATATGAAGTTAAACATTAAAAATCACTAAAATATATATTTTTTTCATAATAGATGTGCTAAAATACATCAACACTGCTTAAAAACATTATTGGTCCCTACTCATACCCTGCAGCTAGATCAAAATCACCTCTGCTATTTTTGCATTTAAATTGGAAATAGTACTTTAATACTAACATTAAAATTGTAATCACAGCATTATGTCATATCTGTAAAAGGATAAAAGTCAGCATAAAGTAGAAGTTTAAGCTTGAGATTAATCAGATTCAAACTGAAGGCCAGTGTCTTACGTTCATGAAGTAAAATTTCCACCGACAGTCATCAAATCTATTAGGTCTGGCTGCGATGACAAACTTTTTCGTAGCTAGTTGAGTCTGCAACTCATGCCATAATACAATAAGGCCATTATAGATACATATTATAAAACAGGGGCCACGATATGTTGTGTGTCACGAAATAGGGGTCAGGATACAATATGTATAGAAATATATGTTGGTTTTGGAAAAGAAACATGTCCCACACAGAATTCACTGCGGTAGTTGTTCTGGTTCATAGAGGATATCAGCACAGGCATAGTTTTAATTATCCTTCCCTTTTAAACACTTAATTTCAGATCCTCAGAGACCAAATAAGTCAATTAAAGTGTTTAAAGTATAATCACTGAACTATTAATAAATGCAACTGCAATAATGCATTTAAACCTGATATGGCCCTCTCTGTTGTCTTATGATCTTCTGATCCAGTGTAGAAGTTAAAGAGAAATTTGGATTGTCCTTCAGTGCTGGATGTGGCAGCACACACTGACCTGATGTAGCAAGCCTAGCTGTTGCTAACTGCTAGACTGATGTCATAATTTTACATTCCCCCACCAAGAAACAACAAATTTTATAACAAAGGTTGCTAAAGGGGAAACTAACAAAAACTGCATGAACAAACAAAATGGGTCTTGGTTTCTAAAAGGTGGCAGGGGATTATGTCTCCACACTGCCACCCACTAAGTCTATCAAAATGATAGATGAACTGAAAATATGACCCACAAACAAAAACAGGTAGTCATTCAAGTAAGGGGAAGGTAAAATAACATTTTTGTTTTTCTCCCAAACACACACAAAGGCACTCAAAACAAATTTTCTTTTTAAATCAAACAAAACATAAAAAGAGAGCCAACTAATGGTGTTGACCCTCACACACACAACCAACTGAACTGAGCAGCAACCTGCTCCCTATATAGCCTCCCAGCCCTGCTGATCACCAACAGCTGTCAGCTGGGACCAGCCACCTCAGGTGCACCAAGTTTCCCTAAACGAGCAGGGTGAATTGTGACCAGGTTTGTGGGAAGAAAATCACCAAATTACAGACAAATCAAGACATTCATAACAGTATAAATTTGTAGATTAAGTTTAGCGTTGCTGCTTTATTTTACCTTGCTTTTGCACAGCTTGCATATTCGATTAGATATTTCCAGCTTCAGACTTTCTGGTGTTGAAGAAACCTAACAAAATCCAGTGTTTTTGCTTTTTGTCTTACTGGCAGATGATAAACTTTCTCATCCATATTACCAGCGGTTTGGTTTTATTCTCCATGTGCGCTGCAACATGCAGTTTAGTGTCTGCTTCTTGGTTTTTTGTTAAGTGCACTGTAGGGAATGTCTATTTTAAAACTGCAAAAGAAACCAAGATGATATTGAACTGCAAAGCTTTATCTTCATACATTTTGTCTTTCATTCTTTTTCTTAAAAACATATTTCTCTAAACCCCTGGTTTTCAACTGGTAGGTTGGGACCAAAAAGTGGGTCACAAAGCCATTTTGTGGCTACTACTCTACCACTACTCAACACCTCAAAGACAAAGGAAATGATCATAGATTTCCGCAGATCCAAACCCCCTCTTCAGTCAGTGAACACTTGTGGCGTGGACATCGAGGTGGTGACATCGTATAAATATTTAGGTGTACACCTGGATGATAAGTTGGACTCGTCTAAAAACATAGACTTTATCTACAAAAAGGGGCAGAGCTGCCTCTTTTGCCTTAGAAGACTCCAGTCAATAGACATCTGCAGTAAGATGCTGCAGATGTTTTATCAGTCTGTAGTGGCAAGTGTTCTGTTTTATGCTGCAGTCTGCTGGGGAGGCAGTGTAAAACACAAGGATGCAAGGCGTTTGAACAAACTGGTTAAAAAAGCTGGCTCTGTGGTCGGAATTGACTTGAACTCATTGGAGGATGAGGTGGAGAGACGCGCACTGAGCAAGGTGGAGGCCATTCAGAGAAAAAATGATCATCCACTTCATATCTCCCTCAATGAGCAAAGAAACAACGGTGGTGGATGGCTCCTATCCCTGCGCTGCAGGACAGAAAGATTTAGAAAATCTTTCATACCATCAGAAATTAGACTGTATAATTCTAAAGTAAACAGATGAGACTCCCAGACGATTGAATTTCCCTTCAGGGGATAAATAAAGTTCTTGTATTGTATTGTATTGCATTGTATTTTCAGCAGGACATGGATGTGTGCCTGGGACAAAAAAAAGTGGTTCTTTCATATTTAAGGATATGCCTAAATGTGTTCGTTCGGTTACAGTTTTTGATTTTAAACATTTTATCATGATTTTAGATTTGTGAAAATTTCTGGGTAGTTTTTGTCATTAAGTGGGTATGGGTGGGTCCTGATGCAAAACCAGTTGAGAACCACTGCTTTAAACCCTTTTATTTTTATTTATTTATTTATTTTGTAATGCTATACAACCCAAAAATCCCATCACACAGGAGGTAATTTAACTTTCACAATATGAGTCTGTTGTTTTACTGTGTAACAGCTGTCTAAAACCTACACGGTCACTCAGTTTGTGCTGTCAGCATTATGGAAATGGTCTTTAAAGTGACTTTAGTATCTTGCTGATTAAGCCTGCTTAACTCGATTGTGTATGTGTGTATGTGTCTAGACCCCACCACCATGGTGGAGCTGTGGAAGGACTCGCCCCAGGGCCTGGTCAAAGAGGGGGATACTGTGGAGCTGCGTTGCCAGGGTGATGGCAACCCCCCGCCGTCGTTCATTTTCAACAGAGAACAAGTAAGAATGGACGGCTTTTTCTCACCCTAAAAGTCCCCCAGAGAGAAAGGGTGACACACGGGAGACATGTAGGGAATGTTTTTGATATGCAGAGCTCACAGGGCCCCATGTAGACATGAGTGTGCATGCTCTGAGAAGGCTCTGTCAGATCTGACCCTGCAGATCTAGACCAGGGTCTGAGACCGGAGGCCACACTGACAGGGCTCATGGGTAGCATTCGTTCCCATGTCAGACACACATCCATTGTATGTGTGGACAATACAAAAACCCAGCTGACTGCCATTTTAACTTCTCCTAAGTAGACAGTCACAGCTTAGTGGTTGTTAAACCATGACTCCACAACATAACTGTGCCATGAAAAAATGTGTTTCATCATTTCCTTTACTGAAATTGCTTGCTTATCTAAGGCCATCACCAATACTTGACACCAATTATCTTTCAGGTCAGCATGTGAGGATGCTATGGTTAAACATTTAGGATTTGATGAAGTCTATTTGAAGTCGATTGAAGTTCTACCTGCTTCTCACTACCACATCCAAGTGTACACTGAAAATTATGGCCAGATTCCCTAGATCTTAAGATCGGAAAGGAGCAGGGAAATGTTACTGTTATGACCAAAATTATATTGACATTTTTGTTGACATATTATCCTCTGATGATAGGATGTAATAATAATTGTATTTGTCCTGAACCACCACAGTCCAGACGTCATGGTTCAGACCCATGCAATGACAAAAAATGGCATTTTGCAGAGCTACAACACCTGCTGGCTTCTTTCCTCCATCAACTTCTAAACACTGTTTTTAAAAGTCTCCTTTAAAAAGACTCAGTGGTTCCAGGCATAGGTCTATCAGCATATATCATACATCATGCAGCATTTATTTACTGAGGGTTGTGACAAAAGTCTGCTGTTTGGGGCTTAATGACCAGCAGACATTGTCTTTACTCTCCCCTGCTCTCTATCGATATGTGGGAATGAGTATTGAAATCTGTTACCCACATGATACCAATTCCAAAGCATCTGATACCTACCACACCAAATTACAACACAGAAATCGATACTTCATTTCAATACCCTGCCACCCCAAATGAAAAGCAGTAAATTGTTATAGGATTTATGTGATTTATTATTGATATTGATATTGATATTGATTTAGTACCGGTGTCAGAAAAAAAACAGGCAATACCCTTCCCTATCAGTCTGTAACAGACACTAATGCTGATGTTAACATTTTAATAAGATGATAAATGGACTTATTACTCATATTTGCTGACCAGTGAAGTAAAGTGACGGCAAAAGTTGATGCTTGACAGAGGGCAGTAGAGACTCTACAGCGCTACTTTAGTACAAACATCCTGCGTCTGTGTGTTGAGTTTCAGATATGTTGTTTTTAAGTTTACGGCAATACCACTGTGAAACAATCAAGTTGTAACATGTTCCGCATCAATTTGTGTGCTTCTCTACCTGGATTGCCAAGTGCTGCATTGCTCCTCTCTCTTCTGCTGCATGTTTGCTGCATGTTTCATTCTCACAAACACACTAATGCAACCAACTGACCAGCAGGACCTTGAGCTGGTGAGAGCTCATCATCAACCCACTGACCAACTGACCGGAAGATGTCAGTCTGAGTCTGCATACTTTATAAGTAAAAAAAATGATACATTTACCCAGGATGCACTATTTTATTTTATGATTTACATTTATTTTATGATTTCAAAACAGAAGATCATGTTCATTTCTGGGTTCCTGTTAAGCTTTTCATTGTTCGTTATATATTTTTATGTTTGTTTAATGCTCAGCACACTATAGACCTCACAGACTATCATGGGTATTTTTCTTACTAACACAAGATGGAACAAACTGTAACTGTCACTGTTGCCAGTTAAAATAATGAATAAGAAAACCCTGGAGATTTGCATCCTGTTGAGCCAAACCTGTGTCAGATTAACCGGGTTATGAACTGAACTGTGACCATTAGACTCCTGTCTTACGGTAAGTTTAAAATGTCATCATCTTTTATGGGAAAACTAGTAACCAAAGACTAATTCTTCAGTTGGTTTTTGATCACTATCCAAGAGGATTACATGATTCACTGGTAGGCGAGTTTGATTTGTCACCAATTTTCTACCCACAAAATCTTTTTTCTGCCAAATAAGACTGAAGAAACTTAGTCATCTTTTTCTGAAGTAGTACAATGGCTCACATGGGACTGTACTTTATATTTCCTTTTCTTTTGGAAATGTAGCTTGTCTTCAACCTTATGTAATACAAACATTTAACACATTCTGTTCTTAGTCTTATATTATATTACAGAATGGATATAAATGATTGTATTTATTGCAGGAGCTGGATGTAGACTTGGAGAGCAGCGGTGATGTGTTGATCCTGTCACCGGTGTCACGGAAAGACAGCGGGATCTACCAGTGTCGCCCTCTGGATTCGGATATTTACTCTGACATCAAAGGAGAGATGCAGCTCACTGTGCACTGTGAGACATCACACAAACACAATTTTTTTTTCAACACACAACTTAGGATAGAAACAATAGAATAGAATAGAAAAAATGAAATTCAACACACTGTTTAGCAATATTTTCAGAGCTTATACTGCTATTTTGCCATATGTACTCCTGAAAATGTCTAAAAAATCTCAGGTCAGGCTGCCCTTAAATCTTCCTGACTTGTCTGTTCACACATATACCTCACAGGAGACTTTCCCTTTCAGATGAGAGAAGAGGGGTTACAGGAGGCATCATCATCCCCAGCTGTTTGCAGCTTCCTGAATATTTCTTGCTGTGTTCACACACTTGATCACCCTAACCTCCCACAGAAATCTTTTTGGGGGGCCTGGCATGAACATTTCTGTGAAAAAGATTTGGCCATTTTCATACACATGTGCAGCTCACCTCCAACATATTACAGCAATTTTCAGTTCAGGAGTTTTTGTGTATGTCTAAAAAACAGCTCAAGACTTTTTTTCACTATAAACAGTAGCTGATGTTTCCTCCTGTCTCTCCTTTCTTTGCTAAGTTATGCCAGTAACTTCCTGACTGAAAGGAATGCATACAGTAGATATATATATTTTGTTATATTCTGTCAAGAAAATTTTTAGCTAGTTCAGTATAAATCTTAATTCTTTCCCTCCAACCTTGTTCCCTGTTGTGTTCAGATTTGGACCCAGCTGTGGTGGTACCAAAAGAGTCAGAAGTGATGCTCAAAGGAGAAGATCTGACTGCAACGTGCAATGCTCTATCCTCCCTGAAAACACACACGGTTTGGTACAAGGTAATTTAAACACTGAATAGTATTACATAGTATTAAAGTACTAAAAGTCTAACATTGGTTATAATTTTTGTAATACTCTCCACTTTTTTAATCCACACATTACTGTAAAAGTTCTTGTGTCTAACTCAAGATCAGTATCGGCCATTCCACGGACCTGTCAGCAAACTCCCGTTAATATGCAACAGTTAACATGGAAATGAAAATCTGTGTGTTAAAAGTATGAGAGGGAATGTGCAGAAGAGCAGCAGTGTCAACAAAAGTTTCACGATTTGCAAACCTGAATTAAAGTAGCAGCTCCACATAGCAACAACGGGCATCATTTACCAAAAAGAACTTTGTTCCCAACACCCTCTCACGCAGTTTTAAAGAAGATTCAGATGTTCACTAAATTTTTCTTATCTGTGATTTGTTTGCAGTGCAAAGTAACATTTTTGCAATTTCTTTACGTTGATATATTATTAAATAACTAATATGGAAAAGGGATTTAAATATTGCCACCTTTTATTTTGCTCATGCAATTACTGATACAAGCTGCAACTGTTAAATTATGATGATAACCTAAGCAATATGGTAAGAATATTTGAGTTAATGTTGAAAATAAAGTACTTAAAATAAAAAAACAAAGACTTAATCTATCTTAATGACAAGTCTTTCCCATCGTTCAGCTCATGATTCTTTTTGTATTTAGTTTGGGCATTCCTGGCAGCTCTCTACCTCTCAGTTTGATCTTGTGCCACCCCGTGTTTGCACACAGCACTACAGTCTCATGCCCTTATATGAGCATAAAAGGGGCATTGCTTTATGCAACGTAAATAAATTATTACATGGCATTCATTAGTTTAAGAACAAAGGTACAACCAAAGACTAGTCTTATGATCTTCTTCAGTAGGTTTTTGAAAATTCCAGAAAGATATTGGTGAATGAAGCCCATAGGTTCTAGGAGCTAAATGTTAGTGCTAGTTTTAACATTCACACTGAGGCAATAATAGCTTGTTGATGCAATAAAAAATTACAAATGCACAAAATGTGAGGATTTAAAAAACAAGCAAATAAAAGGTGTTGGGGTGCACCAAAAAGATTGCGAGTTTGTTTACAGATGGAAGCATTTAGCACGTGTTTTGTGTGAAATTAGCATGCTATAAGATATGCTAAAAAGCCCAAAAACAAATTTCAACTGAGGCAGATTGGATTGTCATTAGATTCTCTGGGGCTCAGGAATAGTTGATTAAAACTTTACAGGAATTTACTGTTTTGTTTCTGAAACATTCCTGTCTGGACCATGGTGGTGAATCAGTCAATACTACTATCTGATTAAGACCTTCTTCTTATTCTAGCTTGTCAACACTTCCACTTAAATTCAGAGATTCAGAGTATATCTGTGCTTACTGGTTATGTTTATTTTTGTGTATGTAGGATGGAGAACAGTTGGGTAAAGGGAACACACTTCACTTGAGAGATGCCACCTATGAAACATCTGGAGAGTACGTCTGTGAGGTGACCGTTCCCTCCCTGCCTGCCCTGCACACCAGCGGCTCAGTTCACATCATCGTCCAAGGTCAGACATCACTTTGACTACTTTATTTTACCAGAGATGCCAGGAATGGCTTCCAAACTAAATACTTATTCAAGAGTTCATTACATTAAACACATAGCTGAGGCCTCAATTCAGTTGTGTAATTTAGTTTCCATCCAGCTTTTTCAGAGTTGAGTCGTGTGTTTGTATAATAAAGGAACATATCTGTCTCTCAAAGCCATCAAGATTCTCATCAGACAAGAACAAAAACTGCCAGCCGTGCCATTTGCTAAAACAGTTTGAAAAAGTTCATTTGCAGCTCTTCTTGACTGCAGCTTAGTGTCAGTCTGAGGCTATGACAATAGCTCCTCTTATCTGAAGGCAGTATGTAAAGGAGCAGAGCTTAGTTCAGGTTATCTTTGACAGTATGTAAATTAACTGAACAAGCTGTGAACTTTTCAACTTTCTGGTAAGTTAACACATGCAAATGTTAAGTAGTTTGAAAGCCCTTTTCCATTGCAGAAGAAACCACAGTATAGGAAAGAAAGATCTATATATTAAAAAGGGGAATGCTTTACTAAAGGTGTGTTCAGAAGGGATTGGTGTTACCTGGAGAGCGCTAATATTTGTAATAACTAAGGATGTCTTTGTTTTTAATCCTGTGTGAATCAACCATTTCAGGGTAAATTACCAAATCTATCAGCACACACAGAGATCCACAGGTAATATTGATCCTAGTGTAAATTAGCATCTCAGTAATTTGGGGTGATTGGGATCTTGTCACTTTTGTGTTTTTCACTTTATGTTCACAAACGACTTTGATTTTATTTTATTTACTCTGCTCTCTTAATGCATTTAGCCATACATTTCATGCCAGATACAGTTTGCATTTGAAATTTGTCACTCAATATTCAGTGAGTAGGCGGATGCAGGTAGCCTTGCACAGTGGTCATCAACTAAATTTGGACAAGGGTCAGCTTTTCCCTTGATGGACGCTTTGGGGGCCACACTTTCAAATAAACTAAAATAAACAGACATTTTGGTCTAATTAACATATCTTTTAAAAATACTTGTTTTTTCTTTCAAATACAGTATATGCCTTAAAGTGGGAACAGTCCCTATATTGCTGCCAGCCACAAGAGGGTGATTGAGAAATGTTGGCTGAATATTTCTGGGGCTATTTTGTTCTCCATCACTAAGTTTAATGCTGTGTTGAGATTGATGGAAAACCCATGCAAGATACAGGCCTGAAGTTTTGATTCTCCTGCAGGAAAATGCCTGAAGTCAAAAGAAAATCACTGTTTTAAACAAGAATGATCTGATAAGTATATGTGTATCATGCATCATAATTGCTAATAATGGCTGAGCAATCTGGACATTTATTTTTGATACACTTGTTTTTGTTTTTTTTTAATAGCTGTAGGGAATCAAACAAGATGCAAGATATGTATCAACTTATTTTTCTTCTGCATGTTTCTGAATTTAAGAATGTTCTTGGGGCTGGATGGGAAGATGTGGGGGGGTCTGATGTGGCCCTCAGGCCACAAGTTGATGATCCCTGGCCTGGCTGTTATGTCACACCCCATCTATGCTGGCATCCCTGCATGTCTCTACCCATCTTTCTTATCCCTGTTTCTAACTCTTGTCACTGTCCTCCTCTTAAAATAAAGCCACCAAATGCCTTAAAGTAAACCCTAAAAAATGTTAATAAAATATTCAGTGATTAGGCGACAAAAGCCAATCTGCATGATGAGGGTTGTTGAAGTACATCGCAAGGAGCCCAAATTAATAAAATGCAGAGGAGCGTGGACAGCATCAGCTGCAGAAAACTGTCAAAGACTGATAAGGATTTTCTTTGAGATAAAATGTTTCACTTCTCTCATACATTAACTGGGTAGATGTTAGAATGCTCGCGTCCTCTTTTTTGTCGTCCAGTCATGTGCAAAAAACACACCCGTACAGATGCAACCTCAATACATAATGGGGGAATGAAGGGGGATTGTCAACTAGTTACTGATCATGGACAGCTTTTACAATTTAAAAATGTCAAGAGAAAATCAGCAAAAAGGCTACACTTTGGCAAGTGTTGTCAATTGGAAACTCTTTGTAACCTGCAAAACACAATGTGCACTTCATTTACGTTTTTTGTTTGCAATTTAAAACACAAGATTACATAATGTGTTTTTCGTTGCTAATGTCATGCAGAGCCTTCACGGTTTCTGTCAGAAATATCAGTAAATTCAAGTTTATGAAATACTTAGCTTATCCTGTGCAAATGCACCACAATAAACACTATCATCAGGGAGTAATTCATAAATCATCAGAAGTCCCAAGGTTATACTACAGTAATCCCATAGGAACAGTGCTTAATGTCATCAATACACCGAAATGGACTTGGTTGAGTGGTACATAGCTATAGAATTTTCTTTCTTCGTTCTTTGTTTTTAGAGTTGTTCTTTCAGACGTCTTAAGATTGTAATAGTTTGAAATGTTTGTTGCAGCAGCAGAACATTATTTGTTTTCAGTGTCTGGGCTGCAGCCTCAGCACCCCTCACAGATTTATTTTTTCATACAGAAATTTGAGGAGTGATGAGATAGCATCTCAGACCCCACAGTCAGAGCCTGCAGGTGGATGTTGAACTTGTGGTAGTAGGGCTTAAAGCAAGAGCATTGTACTGGTGCAGTTTAGAGCTGGTAATGACAGGTAAAAACAGAGGTTGGGAGTCTTGCATCTTGGATCTACTGACAGTTGGTAGGATTTGTTGAAGGTGTTTTTGGATTTTTATGCATTTCAAGTGTGAATTCAGTGCAGCTCAGGTTGTCTTTCTGAACCAGCTTTCAGACAGTACTGAATTTTGACTGATTTTGCCAAAAATATTTCATTGTTGGTGTTCGTATGTTATGTGTTTTATCAATTTCCTTTAGCCTTTCTTTTTGAGCTGCTGTTACAGGTTAATTCTTAATTAATTTAAGCAGTGATCAATAAAGAATACCTATATCATCTTAGTCTATGTCAATATCAGCATGTAGAAAAGTGATGTTTCGTTGTGCCTACTCCTTGGATTCTGCAGCAAGGGCATCTCGCTAACAGAGGCAAAGTCCTTGCTAAATAGACCAAGTTCAGCTCCAGTTATATACTCCCTCTTCCCATTTTTCCCATAAATAATCTAGAAGAAAACATGAGCCGAATCACTTGGATATCTTGTTTATGTGAATTATTGCTCAGAGCTCAAGTAGTTCGAGCACTGGGGTTCTAAGATAGTTGGCTATATGATCATGTTTGCATACTCAGTCCTGCTCTGGGTCATGAATGCTCCCCCTTTTGTTGCAATCCAAGTCCTCAAATTTGATTAGTCTTACAGCGCTGATTTGAAACACCTGCTTCTGTTAGAAAGTGTCAGTCAGATTGAGTTTGGATTTCTGTGCCAAAGCGATGATCCATATAGCATAAAAAAAGAATCTGTGTCAAAAAATATGTGGTTTCTGAGAGGAGAGAAGGATTATGCCCCTGTGGGGACTTTTGATAGAAAACTTGTGCAGCAAGTGCTCAGCACATTTGAGCTTAGCACAAAATGAAAGTTGAACTGACTGGAATTTATTTGTGAATATTTCTGCTTGGATGAAGAACTCAGCAACTAAATGGGAGTATTATTTGACTGTGAATGTAAATGTAAGTTTTCTATAGTTATCAAAGTCAAAATTAAACAAGAAGGAAATGCTCAAAATGTATCAATAGCAGGCAAATTATAATTGTTAAGAAACCAAAGTAGGAGAAATTGTATACACTTGAAAAAATAATTCAGTGATTTACATCACACTCATTGAAAACTGTATTTTTTGTGTGTGTCTGTGTGGGTTTTTAGGTGGTCCTCAGATGGTGGGATTGGAGCAGGAGGTGCAGCTGGAGGAGGCAGCGGGCCGAATGGTGAATCTGAGCTGTGAGGCTCAGGGTCACCCACTGCCCAGCATTTCCTGGAACATCGTTGGCAGCCAGGTATCCATCCTCACATATCACACTAATTCATACAGATGCAGGATTTTAGAGTTTTACCAATATCCAGTGTACTGATAATTCTATATTTGTCTTAACTGATGCCAATATTAAGTCTAATATATAAATGAACTCTAGTCTTTAAACTTCAGTCCTTGAAACAAACTTTAATTTTAAGAAAAGAGGATGAGCAAAGAAAAAGACTTTAACTGGTTTAGGTCTCCTTACTAAAACTTCACAAAATCATTAACAGTCTGTATCGGAAGTTATTTTCAAATTAAACACGTGAATATTGTCAGCATGTATAGACAAGTATTTTCAGCCAATATAAGAGATAATTACAGCTGAAATAGGTGGATATTTTGAGCTGATATATGGATATTGACAGCTGATATAGCTACATATTTAGTGTCTATATAGGTGGATATTTTCAGGCTAAATAGGTGGATATTTACAGCCTATACAGGTGGATAGTTTAGGGCAATATAGGTGGATATTTACAGCCTATATAGGTGGAAATTTTCTGCCGATATAGGTGGATGCTTACAGCCGATTTAGGGAGATTTTTAAAGCTGATATAAGTGGATATTTTCAGCTAATTTAGGTGGATATTTACAGCTGATACAGGTGATTGCCAGTGTAGACAGATAATGTCAGTCAATATAGGTAGATAATTTTAGTGAATATATGTGTTGATATTTATGCAGATATAGACTGATTTTTATAGCAAATTCGAAAGAGTTGTAAATATTTTAATCAATTGTCATATTTAATGATACTGATACCATGACGATAATATCCTACCTTCTTACTTAAGGATAAGTGGTTATAAGTTGCAGTTCATCAGGAAATATTCAAGCAGCCTACAGTAGGTCCAGTTAAGCAGAAATGCAGACAGTAGACATTTTAAGATTTTGATAATAACTAGTTATACTTATCCTTCAGTTTACCCACAAAAACCCCACTTCATGTGAAATTACAGTCTTTACAGTTTTAAATACAATGTGTTTCTGCCACTAACTAACTAGTTTTGTTTGTGTGTTTGTCCTCAGAACTGGCAGGAAGTGGTGATCAAGGCAAACGAGCACATGACACACAGCGTGGTGTCGGTCAAGGTCACCTCGGACATCAGCGCTCTGTGCAACGCTTCCAACGACATGGGCACCGAGGTCAAAGCTTTCAGCATCAAAGCCAGTAAGCCATCTCTTTCTCTCATACACCTGTGCTAAAACATCTGTGCCCCGTACATCCATGGGACGGCGAGGGAGTAAAACAGTCATTCACAGTTGGTGTTTGCTCATATTTAGCCCATCTTATCCTATTTTCAAATGTGACAGGGTTGTTACTGAAAGAACAGAAGCACTGAACCAATATCTGACTTGTGCTTCACTGAGGCAGCAGCATTGAGATGAAAATGAATGATATGAATGCTGCGGGTTGTTCTCTGCTCTTTCACAGTCTGCATCACTGATTAAGTTTGAAACTTTTTGCTTTTAAAGCTTTAATTATTGATGATCGTGAGCATAATAAACTCTCCCTTCTTTTCAAAATAATGAGAACTGATCAGAGAACTTTTGATAATGTAAGACTGTACAAGTGTAACGGTGAGATGTTTAGTTTGGTATCTCATTATTTCTTATTTGCTCACTAGCAGTATTAGACGTGTTTTGTGTAGTATTATGTTAGATTAGTTTGGATAAATGCATTACAGAGTGTTGCTGTGATGGTTTGGGTGTGCATGTTTTCTTCCAAAAGATATTCCCACAAAGAGAAAGCATGCACAGTTTTCCTCTTGCATTTTCATTGTAGTGAAATAATTGGTAGCAATCACTTTGGCTGCTTTCAACCAAGTGGTCTGGTTTGGTTTGGTTTGGTACATTACACAATTATATACATTTCTGCTTTTAAATTTTAAGAAATGGACCACAATAACTGCTCTGTCCTACTTTTAGGGGTATCAGTCATACCTATCCGACCCTGGAACTAGACTCAATTTATTAATTAGACTCTGTTGAGCGGATGACAGAATATTCACTTCCCTGGCGAGAGTTGTAACAGTCTGAACTGAGCTGTTGCAGCTTGTCTGATGCTTTTGCTTGCAATTCAGCTTATCAATTCACATACATCTGGTTGCAGGACATTGCAAGCAGAGAATATGGAAAGGGAAATATATATATCTCATTTTAAAAATTTGTTACATAAAGTCATGCCATGAATTTAGGAAATCATTACATCTGTAGTTTTTCACAAGTTTTCATGTGGAACCTTCATCCTCTCTTGTCTCCTCCATCAGATACACATCATGTTTAAATGGAAGAGACAGGAGTGTTAACAGGCTGAAGTTTCTGTGTTAAAACTTAAAAAAATATATAGATGTAATCATGCCCAAGAAGCAGGAAAATGTGAGAAAGGGAAATATAATATAATATAATTTTTGAAAAGGCTCTTGTTTTTTACGGTGCCAAACTATGCATGCCAGTACTGAATCAAACTGGACTGTTTTGTAGAAACACACTCATAAAAACAAAAAGGTTGAAGGCTCAGCTTTTTCAGCATGAGTTATTATTAACCAGATATATTGCAAAAGTTTTGCTATTGGTCCAAACTCCTCACTTTGATCATCTCTACCTCTAACTCATTTTTAACTCCTTTCAGCATTCATAGTTAAGCCACAAATTAATCAATGCATGTTACACTAAGAACTGAGCTGTTCTTCTGGTTCTGGAGCTGTGCAAATAAATACGCAGTCAGCAAAAACACAGTGTAGCACAGCCATAGCTTTTACATTCATTATTCTGATAACTCTTCTTATATGTTCACTAAGAGGTCAGACAGAGCAATTTCAGAAAATACTTGCACTGGAAAGTTTCTTGCATTTTTGCAATACAGCTGATAAAGTGTTTTACCTTCTGTATTTGGTCAAACTCATTGCTATACCCTTTGGAACTTTAGCTTTGTTGTTATCGCAAGTGTATAATAAAATTGTTGGCATAATGTGTGAAATACCAACAAACTGTTTAGACTTTGTAGTTTGCCACCTCCATGCTTTGTAGCTCTTTGAGTCAGTATTGAACAAATTCATGATACTAGGATCAGACCCTGCCAACTACGTCTAAAGACTGCACTGAAGAACAACAGCGTTTTAAACAAACATTTATTTTGTTTTGTAAAACCACAGATAAGGCTTCCTGCCTAATTGTTCTGCAGTCTGAACAGAGTGTTTTTCTCTGTTTCAGACTATTTTATTCAAAGGACTATCAGAGGCCTAAAGGGGTGAATGAATTTTGTTAGAAAAGAGTAAAAAATGTAAGAGAAGTGACTTCTTTTGAACAAGTTTTATTTTTTGTTTCATTAATCATATCTTTAGTCCTTTGGAGTCCAGACCTCTTTGGTTTGAGCGGCTGCGTTAGAAGATTTAAGAAGCTGGTGTTGTTTCATACTCTCCATTCCTTCGTTCAGCACTGCTTTACTCTCACCTCTAGAAGGATAAGAAAATATTTAATGTTGCTAAAGCAGCTGCATTCAGTTTAATGAGAGAATGGTGTGTTTTTACTGGGAATAGACTCTAAGTGTTGTTTTACTCGTCCACAGTTCCCCAACTCACCTCCACCGCCCCCTTCTCTCCCGGTAAGATGGTCACTCTGCCGTCTCTTCTTGTCAAAGCAGCCTCTTTTACTTTCGCTTCAGCTCAAAGTCTCTCTTCTTTGTCGGTGTTCATGCTTACACTAAGTTCTGCCTGTGACAATGAAGGGTTGGAGCACTGTATACATTATTTATGGTTTCTATACAGGGACTTCACACTAGGACTGTCTTTGGTTCGCTGGCAGATCTTTGGGATGGCCTGTGGGCACATTAAATATTCTGTTTGATACTGGGAGAAAAATCATAACAGCTGCAAATTCAGACAAGCCAGCAGTGATAATGAATCTTTGACCAAAACCTCTGCAGTGGAAAAAATATAAAATAAATAAAATTTGTTTGTGCATTTCAGAATTTTTTAAACAAACAGAAACAAGTAAGAAAACAGAGCCTCAGTTTTACAACCTTTTCCAGACAGTCTCGTGTTTTATGGTGGATTTTCACATACCAGGTGAAATTGCAGTGAGGTATGAAGAGGGGGGTCATTATGGGGCAATTTTCTGACTCAATCTGAGCCGTCACTTCATACCATTAAAACCCTCACAAGCCCACGGGGAAAACAACAGGCGAATAATGAGCATTTCAGACCATTAAAGACGACAGCAATTAAAAAGGAAATTAATCTAAAAATATCGTACGTAGCGTGCTCACAAAACAATATTTGGTTGTACCCCTAATTGTTTACTGAGATAATTATGAGATGTATTCAAATGCTCGTGCAGCCCCTCAGAGAAACTTCCTTTGCACGCTTAACCCTTTGTGGGGCGCTCATTGAAATTCAAAATTGAAGCCCTGGAATATTATTGGGGAACATCAAGTATATGCATATTAAAGTGTTAATAATGTAAAATAAACACACGTAGACTCTAATGTGTATTAACTTACACATAAATACGTTATTTGAATATGAAATATTAATTTTATAATAGCGGTATAAGAGGTTAGCTTTGGATTCTGACCTCTTTTAGAGGCAAGGCATGACTAGCTTTAAGTAATAAGGGTACCACCAGTTTTATTTTATAATTTTGACAGAAAACCTTTAATGATCACAAATATTGAACAACTAAGTGAATTTTAGCAGTGATAAGGTTTTGAATAAAATATAAACTTATTTATGCTCTTTAAGTTGGTTAAAATGGTTGTAAAGACTAACTAAAATCACACATATTTCACTAATTATACCACTTATTTTTCTTTTTAATTCCACCAGAAAACGTGAAAAACATCTTAAATATAAAATGTCTGAATTTATTCATGCAGAATTAAGGCTCAGTAAAAATATAAACTGAAATAAACCACATAAGCATAATAAAACTGTTGCAAGGTTATCAAACTAAACAAAAATCACATTTATTTTACTACTTGAGAATTTCTATGAATTAGTAAAAATTTTTCCAAACCTGTGGCAATCAAGCCATGCTATATAGTACTGTTATCCTACATTATAATGAGTTAATGGTCAAAAAAATACCCTTAGTATGGTTGCTAGATGAGTTGATTGAGTTGAACATTTTACACCCCTAAACAGGCATATGTCTAATTTTGGTTCCTTGATTTTTCACTGTAAAATTTCAGTAATTGCTAGAATTCCTTCTCAAGTTAAACCTATCATGACATTTAACACTACTATTCACCTTTATAATGTGAGGTTCATCAACTTATCATGGTTAGTAAGGATGTTAGGGCCATTTGTTTGGTGCCAAAAGCAGCATAAAACTGCTTTGTTCAAGTTCTGGAGGAAACAGGAAGTTTGAGACGCTCTGGGCCGCTGCTGATTGGTCAGATGGTGTGATGTCATTTTCAATGATGTTGGCAGATGTGCACTTATTGGCTGAGAAAAATCAGTGTGGTTCTGCTGTTACAAAGGTTGAGAGGAAGTCTGAAGTGACCATATTTGGTTCCTCGCCCCATGAAGGGTTAACGTGAAGAAAAAGATCTAGTTCTAGAATGAAAGTATCCGAGTTTAATGACACGCAAACCTGTAAAATGAGCGGTGGCATTGCACAGATTTTGCATACTCAGAAGCCTTCTTTGGACTATTCACTGCAGGAAAAGGAAATAAAAGCCTAAAATAGCCTCATTAAGAAGCGTTTAATCCAAAATATATCATTTTAATACATTTATTCAGTGAGAATTGTCAGCTTCCAGAGCAACATGAATATAACAATTCACTGTATTTCCTTGTAGTAAAAGAAGGAAAACTTCATTTCATTTTGTCTGGATAATGTTATCTAAATAGAGTCCGTTATTAAAGCCTCAGGTCACAGATGCTGCACAAAATAAATGACATTTTTCTGCAGTCCTGTAAGCTTAATTATACTGAATTAAAATAGATATAATTTCACGCTTTGCTTATCAGTCTTGTGCAGAAGAAAGTGACTTTGTCATATAAGCCTCATAATTAAAGTTATGGAAATGTTTGCTCTATTCTTGTTTTTTTTAAAAGGCTTCTTCAGTCATTCAACAAGTCTTTTCTGCAAAGTTACAGGATGTGAAAAGAGGAATGTTTGAGTATAAGAAGAAAAAGCTGAGATATTATGACTTCTTTTTCCTAGTTTGAGTAAAGCTTTAAATGAGAAAGACTAGACAGAGGCTTGTTAATCCAAAGGAAGTTCTGGTGCGAAGTTTTTCCAATATTAAAAAACCAAAAAGGGGTCACACAAAAGAGCATCAAATATAAAACAATTAGTGGATGAGGGTTAAAGTTGTTGAGACATAGGACCTTGTTAATGGGATAAATACTAGTATGATAAGTTCAGAAATGACGGCAAGTACAGAATAATGGCATCACTGGAGCATTATTGGCAGTGATATTTTGCATCTTAAGCAGACCTAGGCAACTTTTATGCAAGTTTCCCTCCAAAATTGTACCTGCAACTCTTCCTACTTTGCTCATAATGCATCTTTTTGTTTGACTTTTCCTGCATGTTAACACCTGAACATCTCATAATCTTTCACGCTTGACATCTGTCATTCTGGCTGCTTTCAGTTTTACCACTGCTGTCATGTTGTAGATGAGTTTTACATGTAGACTGATGGTAATTTGTCCTTGGTTCTGTTTGTGTAGCTGAAGGCAGCGGAGTGATCATCGTGGTGATCATTCTGTGTCTGCTGCTGCTCGCCATCCTTGGCAGCGTTCTCTACTTCTTGCACAAGAAGGGAAAGATACCCTGTGGACGCTCGGGGAAACAGGAGATGTGAGTACAGTATCCACTAACTAGACAATTTTTTCTTTGCATATCCACCCATCAAACTTTTTTAAATCCACTGTCATGATATTTTAGGATCTACTTTAAGGAATTTCTTCACATTTTGTGCAAACTCCTAGGTAGAGGTATAGGTTGATCTGGCTGGATTTTGGTCATAGTCACTTTGACCCTATAAAACGTCTTTCTGATAATGTACAATAATGTGTGGTAGGATTTTGTGTGTTAAATGGAGCACATCGCCCCACCCAGCTCTCGCTATGATTAAGTGAGGATCAGAAAGAGGCAAAACATGTAATTTGATTTGTTTGAGAAGGAAGAAAGCTGAAAAAGATGGCAGTAAGTCAGCTATTGGTTAACAAAAAATAAATAAATAAAACTACCTGCAGTTTTACTTGGAACAGTTTGAAATAACCAAGAATTTATTGCACGGTTGTAGCTGCGCCTCAGGTCAATACAGTTTCTGAACAATTCCAAATTCCTGTACTGATGCAGGTGTTTAAAATGGACAAGTGGTTTTATAACCTGGATTTCAGTATCAATAAAACAATCACAATTATGTTTTTGCCTTAATTGAGTAGCTGTACTGTGTATAAGATAATAAAATCTGGTGTAATAGCAGCACGTCTCTGTCCTAGGATTAAGATCTGATTCAAGAGCTGCTGTTTTTAGGCCTTATGGTTTCATTTTTGTAGATTTCAGGTTAAATTGTTTATGTTCCAGTCATCTATTGCTATCATTGTTTTAACTTTTCATGAGCATTCATACAGTAATTTAATTTATCCCGCTGTTGTCAATACTTTAACACTAAATGTGCGACCAAGGGAATTACAGGCTTTTACAAAAAATATTCTTATTCAGAAAAGTAGTAACATAGACAGGGGAAGTTTTAAAGTGTTGTTAGACAGTCTTATGTTGCAGATTTTGGTCTTTTCATGTGATTTCTTGGAAAATACAAACATATAGACTCTTGCCTACCTCTTCCTTTAATAAAGTTGGGAATGTGACTGCTGGCTCTCCCTCTTGGATGCCTTAAAAACCAATATAATAGTGAGGAAGTCATTTCACAAGATTAACTGTACTCCCAGTTTGTGGAAGAAACATTAAAACAAAAGCTTAGGCATGAGAACAGTGACAAAAGGAGCCAATGTTAAACTTTAACTACAGTTTAACCTCAACAGTCACCTGTGTTTTTGTTCGGATTCCTCTGTGTTAACCCTTTTTCTTCCATCTGCAGCACCAAAGAGAAGACCACCAAAGATGACATTGTTGTAGAGATGAAGAGCAACACAAAGACTGAGGATGCTGTCCTGTTAAAGGCTGTCAATGGAGACAAAAAGGGCCCCAATGAGCAGGTAACTACTGGACTCAATGAATATGTTGCTTTATTTAAAGAAGGCCTAAAAAGCTGCTTGAGGCTGCAGTGTTCACTGCAACCAACAGCTGAGAACACTCATCAGTTTGTCTCCCTCATGTTGGACAGATCTAGAGTTAAAATGCAGATCTTGTCCTCAGGGATGCTCTTAGAAAAAGTCAGACAGTTAAACCTACTTTAATCATAAATGCATGTAAGGAAATGCAGAGTTTACTCTCTTTCACAACGGAAGCTGTTTTAAATGTGGATGTGCTATCAAATTGGCCGTGGCTTTCCATTAATAATTTAAGAGCTGCAAATAAATCCTCCCTAAAAGCTTGCATGCAGAAAAAGAAATTCTGATGAAATGAGGATCAAACGGGAGCTGAGCTAAATGTTTGGGATTTGAAGGAATATGGTCAAGGTATTCAATATGCATATCAGAGTTTTAGAGATGTTTTCTAGGCTTTTTAATGTGGCCTAAATTGCAACAGTGAGGAAGATTATGACAGTTATACTGAAGTGCAATACAATTAAATTATTATATTACTATCTTACACAGTAAACATAACAGGAGTTATATAGTCTAAGTGCATTAAGAGACACAATATAACAAATTGACACTGACCAAAATCGACCACATTTATAAATTAATCAAAAGCATCTGCAGCCAGAAACATCTGCCTTTGGGTCATTGAACTTCCTCCTAAACTTCCTCTTTATTTTTTCAGAGACGGTGCCCACTGGCTCAGTGTAGAGGGACTAGCTATTGTTGCTAACTGCTAACTAGCCTAGTATTGTGTAGACAAACTTTGGTGTTGCTGCGGTATTGTACCTTGTTTTTGCACAACTTCCATATTTCGTGACTTATTTCTAGTTCCAGACTTCTTGGAGTTTGAAGAAACAGAAAATAATTAAGTGTCTTTGCATTCTGTCTTACATCTCGTTTCCACATAGGTAGCTATATTTACGGAGGTAATTTACAGTAATTGCATTTATGCCTATGCCAGTTTTCAGGTGAAAAGTTGGGAAGGGACGGTTAGATAAAAACAATTTATTTAACATATAAACGAAGATTTGAATGGCAAAAGAAGTTAGCTTAGCTTGTTCTGTATGAGTTCTGTATAAGTCATTGTATGAAATATTTGCTGCTTTCCTGGTTGTCCAACTTCTGCAATTATTTCTCGATATGCAATACTAGTCCTGCTTTATCTCAGTAATTCCAGTAAACACTAATTTCAGACTGCTTAATGGCAAAACCAGGACATCATTATTCTCTCCCCAAGTGCTACCTTTTTTTTACCCATCCGTAAAAAGGTGCAGTTTCTTGCATTGGACAATAGGGGGCATTGTCTATATATTTAAAGATAACATATGTATGTAGAAACTAGGCGTTACCGACAGCTGATACACGAACTGGTTCGAACCACAGGTTTCTGGGAAAATAGACCAGAGTTCGTTTAAAGTGGACCAAACAACTCTGGTGTGAATGTGCCCTTAATTGTTTTAAAAGGCAAACATTAGGCTTCTTCCTGCTTCTGCATTTGAGAAAAAAATGGGATAGTACCTCACAGCTATGACAGTTTATGAAGAGACAGGAGACGCTTGGATTAACAACGCTTCTTGACAGCAAGCACAGATGCACTCGCATCTTCAGTGGATCATGCTTGGGTATAAATTAATTGTGTGTTAGTCTGCCTTTGCAATCCAACCCGGGCATAGTGCTCGAGTACTGTGTCCTCACAGAGCGCTTACTTGGTTCTTGTGAGTTCTAAGTAAACACTGAGTAGATACTATAGTAGATGTGAAGCATGGGTTTCAGTAGATCTGAATCTTGCGTTACTGTAGATGTGAATCTTGTGTCTAACCTTGCTGTCGTCTTCTGTCGTCACAGTAAATCAGAGATGTTGTGCAGCAGGAGGCAGCACACGTGAAGACAGCGGTCAGTGTGCATCGGAGCCCAAGAGACAACAAACAAAGGCTCTCACTGATCTGAGACCTGCAGGGTGACACCACCTCACAGCCTGGACATTCTCCCAACATGCTTTGTTCTCAGCAGTATTCACTAGATTGACACATACATACACAAACAAACACACTCACAGGTTTCTATGTACAAATGTGTATTTTCTTTAGAGTGAATGTTCTCCTTAAACACTCATTTTCTTCATTTGTTTTGTATTATTTCAGCTCTTTCTCAGCTGTCGTTCAGTGTGCGTTTGATGATGTCCCGTATGCATCATCTGCTTTTGTTTGTTTTTCTATGAAAGTGTATATATTATATATATTTTGTTATTTAAGATATTTTGGCACTCAGATTCTGTCAATTGGTAGCGTCTGGGTCATGTGCATGTTGATCCGTGTTCATGGGTCCAGGTGAGTTTCAGGACAGGAAATAATGTCAGAGACCAAACACCAGCTGCTCCTCTGCTGCAGTGCTCTACTGACACACCAAGGGAGGACCTGGGTCGTGTGGTTTATGGCTAACAGGTTTTTTGTTTGAAATTAAATAGACAAAATCAAGAAACAAGCTGTTTCCCAGGTACACTTTGAAAATAGTGGTGCAAAACATAGTGGAAAAAATGTGCCCTCAGGTCTTTCAGAAAGTTTGATTTTGATTTGAGAATCAAAAATGATTTCATTTTTTCCAGTTTGTGTTATCTGATGCAGGTATCATGAATAAATAAATGTTAGAGCCCCACTGATCTGTTTTTTAGTATTCTTTTTTTTAAATCTATGATATGATGAAAACCAGATTTCCTCTTTATTCATTTCTTTTTGGATTACAAAAATTAAGAGAAAACAAAAATAGTTTTTTTATTCTTTATTTAAAGAGTAACTGAACCTTAGAATGTCAAATTAGGTGCCCAGACCCCTGTCACTACTGTCCCTTATCAGCCACAACATCATTTGGTCTGTTCTGCTAATATGGTTTAATTAATAGCCATGTTATAACCTTATAAGATTTTGTCATATAGAAGACACAAATTCAAACATTATCCCCTTAATTTTGGGAAAAACATGGTTTATTTGTGGTCTAAGTCAACTGCACTACTTTACCCACAATCCTAGAATGTCACAGAGACAGCTCTGTTTGGTTGATCCAGCTTTTACCCACAAAACATCCATGTTCTGCTGCTCCTAGGGAATTTAATTAACAATTTTAACAAAGACTGTTTAAACAATTAGATATGGTTTTGTAAAAGATACAAGCTAGTCTGTTATTAAACTACATTACCCAAAATCCAATAGTAATACAGTGTCATCTCTGATTGGTAGAGACTGCAGATTTTGTCTGACAGCTGCTACTAGTGGAGTTAGTAGTTGGATCAGAGGGTTTCAGATCCGTGTTGTGCTAGAATATCAAGATTTGGATCCTTACCGATCAGCAACAAGACTTAATACCCACATAAGTAGGTCTTAATCTAAAAATAAAGATGTCTGAGGGTTTAGTTACTCTTTGATATCTGTAGAAGGGCCAAGAGCATGTTTTTCCTTATTTTGCTTTCACATTTTACATAACTGGGTTACAGCTTTTTCCTTCTTTTTGGATTTCAAATCAAAAATCTGTCTACTGTAAAAGCACTGACCTTCCGTCTGTGTGCTTCAGTTTAATCATGATTGACGTTCAAATTTGCCAAAAATAATGACAGAAACAGTCTTTGGTGATCAGGAGATCTGAAACACAGGATAATCAACAGAAATCACAGTGATATCGATCAATCAGACGCACTGTCTGCCTTCTTCTGCAAACTGCTGTCAATCCCTTGTACTGTTTGTAAATACATGTAGTATACAGACCTGCTAGAGGTGGCCTTGGACTTCACCGAGGGTGAAAAGGTCAGAAGTTAGTCATCTGCTGTGCCTGTCTCTGAGGATGCATCATACACTGAATTTGTTTTTTCTGTTTCTTTGGTTTGCTCTGTGTTTTTTCTTTGTGTTTCCACTGAAAGCTAGTCAGGCCTAAAGGAGCGCTGCAGCATCTCTGCATGGTTTTTCTGTTGACTATGGTTATCATTTACAGAACAGCTGATGATTCTACAGCGTGAGCACTTTTAAACCTTCTGAGCTGCTGCAGGTTTTTACTTTGGATCCTAACATTTGAAAAAAACAATCCTCAGCATTACTTGAATCTTCCTTTATTTAAGAAAAGTACCCATGTAGATCCCTTTAGTCCACCCAGGAACATTTAGTTCTCTCTTCAACGATGCAATCTTACTCCACTTTGGTTATTCCACGTCTGCTCTGCATTACTATGAAACTATCACAAGTCTCTAACCTTAATAACAGCAGAAACGCAGGAGGAGCGGATATTGAAGCCTAGAAAGTGTCCAGTTTCAAGGAAATGAATGCAAAGCAATATCTGTGCAAGATAACTTTCCAAAGTTTGTCCTCTTTTATCTCTACATTCAACTTACAGAGAAGCATCAGGACGTGTTTCTAAAAGGCAAAATCTTTGACAATCTCATCACCGTTTTTGTTTTTGTTGTTTAGTAGTCATTTCTAGAATCCTAAAAGACCTGAAAATATTTCATCTACGGCATTTGAAAATATTTAGTATACTAAACTTGTCCTAAAACATAATAAAAGACACCAATGAGAAAGTAAGCAAAATATAAATACAAACAATAAAGTTCAAATGAGCTGAAGTCCACTTCAATTCTGTGTTAAATCAAGCGTTCCTGGGCATTTCAACTAATACTGTGAAAAGTTATGGATCTTCTTCTTTTTTTAAATTATCAGTAGCCTAATAATAATTGTCTGAGTAAGAGGTACCCATCCCTGCTCTACAAGGAGAAAAAAATATGAAAAAGCAATAAAACCTATCAAGAAATATCTCACAACAAGAAAACCAAAAGAAACATCCACATAACTTAAGCTGGCCACACATGACATGATTTTCAGCCTGACTTTAGACCAGATTAGCCCCCTCTGACAATTTAGGGGCACGTCCTTAGTCAAGGCTTGTCACAAGCAATTATTTGTCTAAAAAATCCCAAAGCATGTGATGTCAAAACGATTATTTTTCTGTTCCCTGTCACACCAGAGCCTCCTGACATTGAATTGCAAATATCAAGTATGTTTGATAATTACAAATCAATGTCAGTCAGTCTCATGTACAACTATTGAGAGCAAGCAGATCAGGCAGCATCACCACCTGGCTGCTACGGCTGAAAGGATAAAAGTATACCTTCATCTTATTTAGTTTTACCCTCATTCTTTTCCTCTTGTTTTAACTTTTGTTGCAACCTAATAAGCACAACGATAGCCAGATGAGGATTTCAGTTGTCCTCTTTGTTTGTTTGTTTGTTGTTTTGTTTACGTCACGTTTGATCGCAAGTTAATGTGAGATCTCATGTATGAGAAATCTCCGTTGTCTGATGGTCTGGCCCAGAGGTTTAATGTGCACTCAGAGGATTATAAGACAAAGCCATCCAGTGGCCTGTGTCACGTGTTTCCATCTTTATTTTCTATACATACACAAACTGTCACATGTTGTAGGGTTTGTTTTTTTTTTGCATTTCTGAAAAGTATCATCTTTTAAAATTGTTTCCATATTTTATTTTGAATGTTTTATATCTTATTTTGATTTATCTAGACAGTTAAAAATAGCCAAATCTTTTGGATATGAGGACATTTGGATCCTTAAACATTCTGAGACCCCTTCTTTTGTTTGGAATGTATTTTTAATTTCTGCAACAACAACAATTAGTTTCAACAAAAAAAAAGATGTCTAAGTACTGTACAACACAAACAGAATCACACTCTCTTTACCTGTAGGTCTTAATTTTACAAAAAAAATGGCCAAGATTGTCAAGATATTACCAAAAATTTGTTAAAATTCTTAAAAGAGAATTTAAAAGAAAATCCATAAAAAACTCAAACATTATATCCCTAAGACATTTCGCTGCAACTTTCAGGAACAAAGCCTAAAAATTTGAATTTAAAAAAATGCCCAAAAATTCATAATATTCTGAAAATTTTCAAGTGAATCCCTTAAAATATATATATATATATATATATATATATATATATATATATATATATATATATATATAAAGAAACTACAAAAAATTCCATGGAAAGATTATGGAAAATTTTCTTACATATTCCCCAAAACATAATCAGAAATATACTCCAAAACATTCAAACAAATTCCACAAAATTTCCAACCAAATTCTCAGATATTTACAAATGAATTCCCCAAATAACCATAAATCAAACACTTCAAAATATACAAACATGTCCCAAAAAAATTCAGGAAAATTTCAAAGCAAATTTCCCATCATTCCAAGCAATTCCTTAAACTTTTACTGTACTTCCTCTTCTACTGTAGGTCAGCCAGAATGCCTTCATATGTACCTGCAGGGTCTCAGGAGGTTAAATGAAAGAATAACCAGAGACACAATGCTCTTCTGTGAAGTGATTCCCAGTAAACCAGATCAGACCTGCAGAAGCTCTGATCTCCCTCAAAGGCCTGTGTTGTGAATATGATGTACTGATTGCTCACTGTGTAGTTTGTTGTGTAAAGATTCATTTTGTTGCTGAGAGCGTTGCCCAGAAGACTTGCAGCATTAACAAAGTAGTGAAATGTTTTTCTTTTTGTTTCCACTGAAGTTTGAGGTGTTAAAGTTGTAGAAAATATCCAGGTACAGGACGTCCTCAGGCAAGAAGTTTCTTCGAATCCAGTCTGATGCTGTTTTTTCTTAGTTTAGAGGAGCTGAAAAAGCCATCCACAATTCTGCTTCGATCCATAACTTTTTCTTGGTTTGTAAATCTGGATTTTTCATAAGTTGGAAAACAAATTTGAAACTTCACATTGCAGTTATGTTCTTTTTTCTAAATGTATGTAAATTAAGTACTGTACATGTGATTCTTTGATGCTTGCGTTTTTTTATATATTTTTTGCAAAAAATAATGCCAAATAAAAAGGTTTCATTTAAAGAGATGCTGTGTTGATTCTTCTGTTGTAGAGCAGAGGTATGTCAGAGTGGTTAGTGTTGGATTGTGGTCGCTTTGCTTTCGCCTGTGGACTCGATGTGAACCAGAGTTCAGAGAGCTGTCTGTAAGCGCTGCCGTCCCACAGTGAGGAGACAGGAAGGACGCTGCCTCCAGACCGCTGTCAGCACGAGCTCCAAACGACTCCAACAGGAGCTCGGGTTTCCAGCGGCAGTCTCGACCCGGGACGGACTGAAACAACTGCTCACATCTGTAACAAATTCAGGCCCCTCATGGCGGCCCCCACACATCAGATATCCCCCTGTTCATTCTCAGTCTGTCTGAGATAGAGACGATTTTATATTTTATTAGGAATGCTTTAGTCTCACTCACATGCCTGCTCTGTTTCATCTGTAGGCTTCAAGACAGAAATCTTTTTAATATAACAATGAAGTTTAAAACAGTTCTTGTTATTATCGAGTGATGAAACCTCTGGCAGATTTATCGTCTTTTCTGTCAGAAATGTATACCTGCCTTTCGGTAACACACTCACCATAGAACTCTGGGGTCCATGCTGCTTATACAGCTTGTTTCTGTTCCTTTTTGGCTTTCAATCTGGCTAGGAATTCAAGAATCCTCTTAATTTATGCTCAGGATCAGGTAATCCAGCTCACTTTTGACCCAGCTTTTTACAGGAAAACTAAACTGGATCAGCTTTGTCCAGATACATACAAATCTGGATTATCAGGGCTCTAAATGTGACTTTGTTCACAGGGGGGCACAAAAAATCCACAGTTCATGGCTTTTAATTGGATATAACATGTTTGACATTTAGCAAATCATTTTATGGGAACAAAATCTGTCTTTAAACCCAGCCTACCCTTTTTATGCCAGAGCAATACAGCAAAGAGAGCAGAAAATGTGTTCAATAAAATGTCTAACCCTCAAACTGGGTTCATTTTTTGTCATTTAAACAAAAATATACAAGTGCAGTGAATGTGTCACATGTGACTGTAGCATAAAGACACCTGTGTCTGGAAGGTCCAGTCACTGGCTAATCAGTATTCATGGCTACCATTACACCATGAAGACAAAAATAACACTCCAAGCAACTCAGAGAAAAGGGTCATTAAAATTAGAAGTCAGGGGATGGATACAAAAAAATATCTAAGGCACTGAACATCCCCTGGAGTTCAGTTTAATCCATCATCAAGACATAAACGGATTTAAAATATGTCACGTGTAAATCTGCCTAGATCAGACCGTCCACACAAACTGAGAGGACATGCAAGAAGTAGACTAGTGAGAGAGATCACCACAACACCTATGATTCCTCTGAGGGAGTGATAAGCTTCAGCAGCTGAGATGGGAGAGACTCTGCATACAACAACTGTTGGCGGGTTCTTGAGCAGTCAAAGCTTTATGGGAGAGTGGCAAAGAGAAAGATACTGTTGACAAAAACTCAGATTCAATCTGGACTAGAGTTCACCAAAAGGCATATGAGAGACTCCATGGCCAGTGGAAGAAAGTTCTTTAGTCTGATGAGACCAAAATTGGTCTCACCTTCACCACTGTGAAGCACGGTGGTGGCAGCATCATACTCTGGGATGCTTCTCTGCAGTTTTCTGCAGCAAGAAAACTATGACTTAAGAGAAGGCTCATTTTCCAGCAATGCAATGACCTTTTTTTACCTTACATATCTTCATCTACTTATAATACTTTGCAGAAATTGGTTTTACTTTGATATAATTTGCCATGCTCTTTCTTGTGTTAATTCAAGTTATCACATAAGAGAGTGGAGAATGACCTGCAGGAAAGGAGCCAGGTCAGATTTGAACCTGGTCCACCTGCTTTGAGAACTACATCCTCCGTACACAGGGTACAACATTATCACTAGGCCATCCATGTCCAACAAACTGGAGGTTTAAGGATTATTTTGGGGGCTTTTGCCTTTATTTGATAGCAAGGCTGCAGAGAGGAAGGATATAGAGGAGAGGTAGAGAGAGCAGGGTTAGGAATAGGTACCAAAAAGGACTTAGAATTGATCCTACAATCAGTGCGTCAAGGAGAAATAAAGCTTCTGTATAAAGGAAATTTTTTATCTGAATATAAACCAAAACTGATGCTCAGTTTGAACTTTCAACTATGATTGCATCCCTGGTTGCTGCCATGTGATTGGCTTATTTTATAATTGTACTAGTGAGCAGCCGAATAAGTGTGAAGGTCTGTGAGTGTATGTGATATTTGCTTTAGTTTGCGTTGCAGTGAACGTGATGCAACATTTATTTACCCCTGACCTCTATTTTAGGGTTTCTAGCCAAGAATGCAAGAAATTACAGGCAGTAATCATGACAAAATAACCACACAGATCAAATGTTAAAGAAAATACTGTTTAATTAAAAATCTTAATGGCTTAGGCATGAAAACATGGCAACAAAACGAATAATGAGGATATTAAAAAGACAATAAATAAAATCATATTTACACAAGCAACAAAAAGCAATGAAGAAGACAACTGTTTAGTAGGCAAGTTGTTGTAAAGGCGAGTTACAATGGTTAAAGCACACTCTTCATTCAGCCGTGGATCTGGACCAAAACTCCAGCTGAGTTTACCCAGTGACTCAGTTATAAGTGAGCGAATGTGTGGGCGAACGTGTTAGACAGACGAGCCTCTGGCAGTGATTCAACACGGCTGCGAGCCTCGAGTGTTTCCTCAGAGTTTCCAAAGTCGATGGAGAGACGACTCTTTCAGGGAAATTAAAGTGGCGGGGTTTCTGTGTAACTAAAGCAGATTCACCGACTTCATTTAGAGCTTTAACTAATGTCATGCTCATTTTTCATAAGGCAATACCTCTTTCTCTAGAGTGGAGATGTATATCATATATATTTAAAAATAAAATATAAATATAGAATTAAATCAACATTATCACTGCCTGACAAATGAACCAGTATCAAGCAATTCATTAAATCCTGTACTGATCAGATGGAGTGATAGCAGAACATAAAGCAGAAATAAAGACAAGCTAATGTGCTATTATTATATAAGTTAGGATTCCTGAAGGGAGTGTATAACTTACAACTCAGTTATGAATATCTTTCAATTACAACCAAGTTATTCACATCAAAAGGCCTTTGTCTTCACTGTGCTATTTTTTAATGTTATTGAATCAGAAATGGTGGATTTAAAGTCGCTGTAAAGCAAAAAATAGTTTGTATTTTAGGTTTGTTGTGGGACAAAGGGCAACGTTACGGACCCACAGGAATAATTCCAATGATGACAAACACCTGAAACTTAGAGATGCCCCTTAGCAAATAATCTCTTCGCCGATTAAACTTGGATGAATCCCGTTCAGCTGACTGAAGCCAGGTAAATTCATTCTCTAAACCAACAATGAAAAGTTGGTTTGTAGAATGTGGCTAACGTTAGCAATGCTATCATCCCCAGCTACAATCCTTTTAGCAGGCTCATGTCCATTATTGTGCTGTATATCATCACATCATCAAAATAGCGCTAAACCGCACTGTTCTCAAGAAATGCTAACTGTGCTATCACCAGTGGTTGGAAGTATGGTAGCAGCTGTTATTTCAAAACTACAGGGGCTACGAGTGGCAGGCGGCTACATTAAGGGTTAGACAGAGCATTCAACTTGAAGTGTAGGCCTGAAATGAGGAAAAAATAATAATTAGTCTATCCGACCCATAATCCTGGTGCCGACTACTGAGAGATTCAACTTCAGTTTAGCCGGCTAACAGTGTGCAGCCCCCACCTTTAATCATTAAAATGAGGCTGTTATATCTGCTCTAGGGTGTTGGTCAGCTGTATGCCATGACAGGCTAATTGTTTCATACTTAAAAGTCTGACTTTCATGATCTTGTCCTGCATTTTAAAACTTCAGGCTTCCTGTTATTTCCTTTTCTAAATGACGTGAACTCACATTTCATTCCCTTCTGAGTTGTTAAGTTGCTGCTGAATACCCTCCTGATGCTGCTCTTCAAAATAAAAGTCTTCTATGAAAATGAGACATGGAGACTTTTTTTGGCCAACTTTGATGGAAAGAGTGTGGCTATCGAATAATAGTGAGAGAGCAAGAACAAATGGCTACTGATTTGAGAGAGACAAAGCCACAACCTGCTTCAAAATGTACTTAAATTTGGGCTTTCTTACAGAATAGCGATACATTCTATTAGAATTTTTGAGATAAAAGTCTAGAATTTCCACAGAAGTTTGAGTAATTTCCTCAAAATGACTTAAGTATTTGCCTTATAATTTTTTCTGGTATTTTCACGAAATTTTTTTGGGGGAGAAGTGTTTGCTTATTTGGAGTTTTGGAGAGATTTACTCTGAGATCTTTAGATACTTTCATGGAAATTTATTAGTAAATATTTGGGAATTTTATTTGAAATATTTTGGTGGAACATCCTTTGACATTTTCCCAAATTTTCATGGAAATCTGAGAGAATGGGTTGGATGTTTGGGAAAATGTTTTTGTATTTTTTCCATGGAATTTGGGAAGAATTTATCTTTAAATTCTACAGGTAAAATTGGCTTTGAAATTCTGAGAATTTGCTTTAAAAATTTGAGTAATTCTAAGGGAGTTTCTTTTGGAAAATTGTGATTTGATTCTTACGGCTTTTTGCAAAAGTTTGACTGAAACATTCTGGAAATATTTTACTATACATTTTTAATGTTTTTTTTTTTTAATGTTAAAGAATTTTCAAACAAATATTTTGGCACTGTCTTACAAATTCTGGCAAATTTGGGGAGATTTTTCATATTTTGGAAATTATTAATCTGAAGGGAAAAGTTCCACTCTGTATGCAATTAAAGAAATGATAACTTTTTTGTGTGCTTTACAGCAATATAAGCCTGCTGTCTTACTTTGTAGACATCATTTTTGGGTGAAAATTACTTCCTGTTCAAAGACAAGGCTCAGGTTTTATACCCACTAATCTCAAATAAGTGGGAGAAACTTAAAATGCATTCAAAACAAAAGCCCAGGTTTCAAAAGATTAATCAATTAGAACTGAAGACAAGTGCGATATTATTTTAAAATCCATTCAGCAGGTAAAGATGTTAATTCCTGCTGTACACAGCTGAACTGACATGAAGAATCCCACTCCAACAATTAGCCTGCACCCTGGCATGACGGTACATTGTGGTGAGGTTGCAGCTGCCCTGCTCTGTCAGAGCAGGAGAGGCAGAAGTCTGGGATTAAGATTATGTTGTTTTCTGTCACAAATTACTGTTTTGTTGCTTTAAATAACCCGTCTGCCACTGTGACTGGTCTGTTTGGCAAATTCAGCCCACAAGAAACAAAAATGCAACATTTAAATAGCGCCTTATTCACACTGAAGGCTTAGAAAATGCCAGACAGTTGGTAAAACTCACATCTTTTATGTTGGTGTACATTGGAGGATGGGATCATTTGTTAGGGGCTTACATGCATCACAAATTCCTACATTTTGCCCTGCTTATAAAAAATCAGTCTTTTCATGTTTACAGAAACTTTTTCCAACACATCTGTGGTGTGTCTGGACACAAATGTCTGATATTGCTTTACTGGGACTTTAAATTAAAGCACATGTTATATTTGTGAAATTAAAGATGTAGTAAATGCATACAGCACAGGGGGATTCTGCAGCACTTTAACAGCTTTTCATGTATTAACAAGTCCTGGATCCTTTTCTAAAACCGATACTACTCAAGACTTTACACTGGTAGGGCAAAACATGTCAGATCTCTACCCATCTCAAGGATCATCGACGTACAAGTTGGCCAATAAGAACAAGAAAATGCAGAGCAGAAAATGTCGACACCGACATTAGAACACTGTCACTTTTCTTTAAATCGGGGAAACTCTGCTGTTAAAATACAGCTTACCAGAGCATTAAAGTGTGACACTGAACTGTAAGAATTAATTCATAATGTTGATGATTTTTGCCTTAGGTGAATGCAGCGTGCCGTCAACATTAAAGCATTTCACCACTTCTGCATTTGTCCAACACAGTCCAAATTTATAGGCTTTAAAAACAAATCTGCAGTGGTTCAACCCTCAAGAATGAATTTTACAGATCAGTAGGGTGTGTGCATTATTAATTAGCTCTTCTCCTACAGTACTAGCCATCTTCAAGTCTCCTGCAGTGTTTCCTGCATATCAAACAACCTAACAACTTAGACTAGAGGAAAAGGGCTCAAATTAAAACCAGAAACTGTGGATTTCCTTTGGCTTTGGTTCGTCTCTATCGTGTGCAGGTCAGGTTTGACAGAAGGCACATTGACATGTTACAGCAGGACCAAAAAAACAAACAACGATTTAGGACCAATTTTTGTAAAGACAACGGAGAAACTGAACCCAGGAGTGCAAGAGGAACATAAAAGAGGAAATGACTGAGACTTGTCTTGCTTCAGTCATTCTTTATATGTTCTAAATGAACAGCCCTCTGACAGCATATGGTGCTTCTCACACATTAAATCTGCATTCTGCTCCTATAGTCCTGGACTCTGATCAGACCCCCTGCTCTGCTCATGACTCACATCTTTTCATCTTTGCTCTGAGCGTGCTCATGATGCTGTGCTTGGCTTTCCATGCAAGAAATGCACTAAAATTTGTGCTGATCAATTCAGTTGATATTAAAGCATGTTTTACTGAACCATAAACAGTTTTCAGGTCATGTTTATTCCAAAGGAAAAGAGCAACTTCCTGGAGCTGCAGTGTCGGCACAGCCAAAATATGATGTTACGCAGGTGTAATGGATGAAAACAAAATATTTAGGTATCATCTAGGGCTGCAACTAACTGATATTTCCATTACCATTTATTCTGCTCATCGATTCATTATGGCAATCAGTAAAACTCCTGGTTAAAATGTCCTGAAACCAAAGTAACTGGTTGCTGCTGTCTAATCAAATCATGAGTTTTGACATATTTTGTTTTAAAAATGACTTTAAGGGTTTAGAACCCAGCATCAGCGCAAAAACACCGTCTATGGACCCGGCCAATAAATAAACAGCTTCAAAAAGCTGCAGATACCGTAGTATCTTACTCTTTAAAAGGGCGTACACCAGCCAGGGATTTTGTGTTTTCATTCAAGCACAATTACATTTAAAAAACTGAACAGCAGAGATGCAAAAGTCTGCATCCAGTCTGTGATATTTGTGGTGTGATAGTGGATTATGATTACTAGACTTGACATCGTAATAGTTCGTAAAAAGAGAAAGAGAACAGATTTCTGGAAAGGGGCAAATTTGACTTTAAAGAGTAACTGAACCCTCATACAGCTTTTATTTCAAATGAAATCTACCAGGATATTCTGTAGTGCTATTGATCAGTTAGGGTCCATATTACTTTTGCACAATTAAAATAACTGCAATTGTAATGTTAGCCTGTGCAACTGCATAACCCTACAAAAGGCTTCACTTAGTTTTGTATTGTGTACTTAAAAGGATAACAAAAATGTCTGCAGAAATTCCTTTAAGTTTACAATAGTGCAACTATTGCACTTTGAAAAGGAAACTATTTTTTTAATTATCCTCTGCGTTTGCTATCATGAGGTGGACTCTTGCACTGAAACCTCACTTTTCCCAATTTGCTTTGCTGACATACTGCATGGATTTTAACCATTGAATATGATAGATAAAAGCCCAAATTTGTGCTCTTACACACATAATAAAGGGGCTGAATTGGAAAAAAAACCTTCTCTCTCCAACTTGGCACAGCACTGTGACGCACAGGCTCATGCAATTAATCTCTGTAAGGAGTGGATAGTCCCAGTGCTTTTTCTTTTTCAAGGAGTCAAAGAGCCACAGAATCATTTTAACTTTTGTTCTTCACAATGCAAGATCGTGAATTTTTGCCATGACTACAAAAAAAAGCACTGGACTGGGCTGGCGTGCAATGTTTGAGCCCATGATAATTTTTTTTATGGGATCACGGATCTGAATAACACCTATTCATAAGAAATTCAGTGTGCAAAGTCCTTAACTTGTGCCATCTAAATGATCATATACCATCATTTCCCCTCTCTTCTGTTGAAAAATGACTGTTGAATTCACTAGTAGCAGCTGAACACTAACGTTACATCGGTAAAGGCAGGCTCAGCTTATCAGGGATGTTGCTGTGACACTTTGGGATTGTGGGTAATGCAGTGCTGTTGCTCTAGATAGTGAATAAACAACATTTTTCTAAAATCCAAGTCTTCTACATGATCATATTTCATCATTTCACACTACATTTGCGAATGGTTATGACATTGTGTCTTTAAATCTGAAAAGAAGCATGGACTGAAGGATGTTGTGGCTGATTGGGAACAGTAGGAAGGAGGAGATGGGTGCGTCTAATCCCCCTCTCTTCCAGCTAAGTTCATGATGATGAACAGGCATTTTTTGGAAATCAGGGTAGATGCATCTCAGTTAAATCTCTGGGTTTAGTTACTCTTTAAAGAATAAAACTGGATGGTGAATGTCAATCCAGTTCTACTGATTTTTTTTGTACTAAGAAATCACGATTTGGCATTTATTATACTACTCATTACATTCAACTATTAATCCAGATCCACCCTCAGGTTTTTGCTCTGATGTGACTTCTCTCTGAATCTGTTCTGGGTACAAATTTGATATAGGAAGAAATCCATGTGTTTCAGAGTCTATTTGTTTTTTAGTCAGAAACTAGAGGAAACTTTTGTGTAAATAAACCAGCCTTCAGAGTCAGACCATCAACAATGACGGCAAGCAACCATGAAACTAAACGACAAATAAACTCCTGAAAACTGAGCCGTTTGTTAGTACTAGACACAGCACGACACCTCATGAGAGTACTTAAACATTAAACTTATTTCATCATCGAATCAGAAATACGGAGTCACATCCGACTTGTCAAATATCATCAAAAACAGAGCGAGCCACAGTGACGTGTACGACATGAAGCCCTGCGATACTGCACCGTGACTGAACATTCACATTCATCAGCATGAGCACACGCACGCCACTGAGTTAATCACTAAGTTCCGTTTCGCTACATATTTTTCGTACGCCACATTTTGCCAAGAAGCCCGTAAAGCACCAAACTGAATGGCTGCCAGCAGCGGGACGAGTTTTAAAAAATTAAAAGGATGATCCCTCCGCTGAGCAAAGTCACTGTAGCTTTAACATATAGCTTAATGAGAGAAAACGATCGTACTGAGACTGAGGAGAAACACCGCCACAGCACAAGAGGACCTCAGCAGAGTACGACAGGGTCATAGCTCGGCTACAGAGGGCTCACATTACAAGGCTTTCACTCTTCATCTATGCTGCGTTCAGGTCATATCAGACATCTATACCTCTATGGACCACATAAAAATGTGTTTCCAGTAGGGCTCACACTCTTTCGGGGTAAAAAAACCCAGATCTTCAAGTGATGATTACGAGTAAACAAGACATTTGGTGGCATTTCCAACCACTTGGCATTAACATTAACAGTATCATGATGATCAAAATAATACATTTTTACAAAAACAAAAAGGAATACATGCTGCACTTCATTTATCATCAGTTAGAAATGACTTTTGATGCCTGTACTTCAAATACCAGGACTAGCAGAGGATCTCTATGTAATCTCATTTGTCTGCATCTTCGGATAAGACTTGAACGCAGCATTTTGCCTTGTGGCCCTGCAGGAAAGTGCTTGGTAAATGCTTAACCGTAATAATGGCACAGAGTGGAGACAGACACATACAGAGAGGGTGGGGTGGGGGCCTGGAGCGACTATGTGGCAATGTGCGCCGTGGAAGGAATGGAGACAAACTCGCGCAGGATGTTCTTGGCCGTCTCCAGGTTATTCTGGGCGATCATCAGGGCTTTCTGGATGTCCTGGATGGAGTAGCCCTGGGACATCAGGCACTCGATCTCCCCGTTTAGAGCCAGGCTTCCAGAGGAGGGAGGAGGAGGAGGGGGAGGAGTAGGGGAGGCAGTGGCAGATGAAGAGGGACCAGGGAGGTCTGGTAAGGGAGAGGAGAAATCACGGTTTGCAGGCCGAGGTCGTCGGTCAGAGTTGGCTCGCCGTGGGAGTGGTTTAGGGGGGCGTTCAGGGTCCACAGTTGCTGCAAACATACCTGGAAACACAGTGAGGGGTACAACAGACATTCAGAGTGGGAAACTGTTGCATTCATAGCTAGGCACTCATTTTATTGGAATCACTTCTTTTAATCATTTGAGTGTGTTTTTATTTAGAACATTTAAAATGATAACATAAGAAAGATTTAGAAAATAGAACAAGAATAAAGGCAACACTCTTCATCTGCAAACATGTAAGCATCTCACTTTACTTGAGCAAGGGGGAGTAGGGGGAAGTGTAAACTTATTCAACTCTACCCCTTTATTTTTTTATTCTTATCAATAACTTCTTTGCTAAAATCTTAAGATAAAATCAGGTTTTTGAAAACCTGGCTTCCTGACACATCGTTTTTGATGCTAGAATTCTCTTGTATCGTGTAATGCTGCTGCACCACTGACTTGCACTGCAGGAGTTGGTGCAATAAATTATGCACCGACTTTATCTACAGTCTTTGTGTTGCCCTGAGAAAGAAGAAGGATCCAAACTGTAAACTGTAGAAAAATTGGACAAAGTCTGAGCGAAGTCAGCTGTTTAATTACTTCAGGAGGCTTTTGAATCCCTGATGGCCGCCATATTTTAAACACTGTTTCAAAATAACCTTAAATCAGCCAAGAAATGGATAAGTAGAGCTGAGGTCTTAAGCCTCTTGAAAAACTTGGAGGTGTATAAAACATGCCCTGAACTATGCAAAACTCGCCTCTTTCCTAAACTATAAAGATATAACTGGAACACTCTGAAAATAAAAGATTATATATATATATGTACATGTTAATTTTGAGAAAAAAAAACAAAAACCACAGAATTTCTGAGGCCACTGTAAAATCTGACTTTATAAACTTGAGAATTTGACGTTTATGAAGTTGTAAATTTTTTAGGAATGATGATGTTGTTCAGAGTCATCTCCTGGCTGCTGTTAGTGTGTTTTTTCCTCTAAACAGCTCAAGTTTAAAGCTTTTCTGCCCAGTCCTAGTAATAAGTTTAATTTGATTAGACTCTGATATGCAGTACTACTGCAAGAAAACTGACTTATTTGGCACTATTTCACTCCATGCAAAAGACTACTTTCCCTCTTTCTATCAGTTCTCTCTCTTAAATTTTCCTATGTTTCCTGCAATTTTACCTTGAAGCTTCTATGTCTGCTCCTCTCTGCTTTGTATTTTTACCTGGCTTGTTTCTTATAGTTACCGTATCTCTTCTCTTCTCCCAGTTATTTTCAGAGCTTTTACCTCCTCCCTCCACTTTCATTGTTTCTACCTCTTACGCTGCTGTGTCCTTTATACCTGATTATTATCGTTATGATTTTATCATGATTAATATTTTACCACTACTAACTTTCTAATTTTTGTATTATGACTCATTTATATCTACACATTTCAATTGTTTTTTTTATTCTGTTTCTTATTGTTTTGATTCATATTCCTTTCTGTCTCTTCCTAATATTTTTAATTCTCTTACATTTCTGGTCCTTGGGTCTCTTTTTATGTAGCTGGGTTCCTGTGTTGCCTGGATTCGTCTAGGTTATTCTGGGTTTTTAGTTTTATTTTCATTCTTGGTTTTTAATTTTATCCTGGAATTTTATATATCTAGGTTTCATGATGTATTTCTGACTTGTCATGTTTTCAGGTTCTATAATGGGTCAACTAGGATGATTATGATGTTGGAGTTACATTGCTGGCTTTATTTTTCATGGGTTTTCCTGTTGATGCGATTTTGTCTTGTAGTTATGATCTTTGCTTGTCTTATGATGCTTTGTTTTAAATGTGTTTTCTTTGTTATTATTATTGCTTTCATCTTTATATTCTCAATAAATAGAAGTTTTTAACTCTCAAGTTCTGAATGTGGTTTCTCACATTTATGACTTTTTGAACTTGAGCATTTTGCGTCTGTTGTCCAAATTTTACAACTTCTTAAGACAGAAAAATGTTATAAACATGAAAGTTCAACTTTACACTCTAAAATATAAAAAGGAATTAACATTTTTAGAAAGACACTGAAATTTTTTGTGACTATGAAATAATACATTTATGAGAACCAAACTCAAAATTATTGAGTTAATAAAGTCAAAAATGGAGGAGAAAGACCTCGACGTTTGAGGCCAGTTTATAAAGACATTAATTCACACCATTTGATATCACCTTGTCCAAATCAGTGTGTTTTCTTCCTAATATCATCTGAATGTGGCAATGTCCCTTTAATTCCAGATGCTAATGATAACCTGATGATTCTGGGCTAAACTATTCCCTTATTTCTCAGTCACAGTAAAAAGTAGAATTTAAATAGGGTCTAAAATGCAGCAGATACGCAAGGCAAACAACTTCATCAGGTATTACTGATTCCAGCCATCAGGCTTTTTTCAGCCTTATAAGCTCACAATTTCAGGTTCTGGTACTCATAAATTTAAGACATTTTAAGCCAAAAAAAAAAGTCTAAAATTCTTAGTTTGTTTTCTTGAAATTAATGACTTTAGTATTATTATTTTCTTGAAAATTAATAAAACATCTTTATTAGTAGACTGGCCCTAAAATACACCATATCAATCTACTCAGGTTGCAAAAATCTGATTTATTACCATCAACATTAACGCTAACTTGTGCTAATTACTGATGGTGATAAAAATGATTATTATTAATTCAGTGAATCAATCAATACCTCTGTGTTAGGTTTAAAACTCCAAAAACAAATCATAGATTGACATTGAGTAGAGATTGTGTTGTTTGCTGCTGTTCTATTAGTCTGACATAAAAGCTGAAGTTATTAAAATGCTTCAAGGACAGCTTGACTGGTGTTTGTTCTCGTCAGTGTGGATGTAAAGTTATTCAGAGATGGCGTATGTGCTGTACTTGTTCCCACATAAAAGAGTCCTGAAGTATTTTCATCAAAGCTCTATACATCACGGTGGTATTTTCCCACCAGCTCTATCCGTCTGCTCAACATGTTGTGAGCTCCATCAGGCATCATGTTTGTTTACCCACAGCCTGAGAACTCGCAGGTAAACATCACGAGTTCTTTGGATTAAAGAGATCCTCTTCACATCTCAGCCCTCTGGTATTTTCACCTCGAGATAGCAAACATTACAGAAAAACTGCACGACTAATTGTTTCACACATACTGGCTTCTACTGGGCCGTCCAGGCTGAGAGTGCTGAAGGCAGCAGAGGGGCCGCTGATCTCTGACATGGCTCTCCTGGTGGGGGCGGGAGGGACGACAGGTCGTGGAAAGTCGTACTCATAAACATCTTCCTCACTGCTCTCCTCCTGTTTGTCCTGGGAAACGACAGCTGCATGCTGAGGGGGGTCTGCAAAAACACACATCAGGATCATGAATACCTGGAGGAAATACTCCAGTTCACAACTAGGTGACCAAAGAAGAAACATCTGTGTGAGGGACTATAATCTGAAATATCAGCTATTAACTAGGAACATTTCCTATTTGTTACACTAATGTGCTTTCATTATCAATATGACATAAAATAAAAAGAGCATCTCCATTTACAAGAATGAGAGGATCTACATGAAGGCAGAAGGCAAGTCCAGACTGTGACCACCCTAATTTATACAGATTTGGATTTGTATGGAAGTTTTCTCCCCAAAATTTTTAATGGAAAATTCATAAATGTTTTAAAAACTTCCTGAGAAATTCCTGAAAGTTCCTCATACTTCCTGTGATACAATTATATCCATTTTGGAAATGGATGTGCAAAATTCCAAAGAGGGAAATTTCTGTAAACAGGTCCTGAGAGTTGCCCAAAAAAATCCTAAAGTTTTGAAAAATTCCAAGAGATTTTTTTGGAAAGTTATATAAAGTTCCTGTGAAAATCCTGGGGAATATAGCAAAAGAAACCAAACATTCATTTTGAAATGCTGATGGTAAATTCCTTAAAACTATCAGGAAAACTACTGAAAGTATCTTTAAATGTTGAGTAAAAGTTCCCTGAAATTCTCTAAAATTAACTGGAAAATTTCCTAGGAAAAAAACAGAAAACACTGAAAGGAAAATATAGGAAAATTTACATTATTATTATTATTATTATTGTGTTTAAGAAACAAACAGTGAAATTCCCAGAAAAAAAAACAATCCAAAATATTCTTTTTTTTGAAGAATAATCTATTCTAATCTATAGAAAAATGAAATATAAAAACATAATATATTAAAATAAATTAAATCAAATTAAATTAAACAAAAATATAAAAATAGCAAACATCCAAAAATCGGAACAATTTCCAGGGAATATTCTCAAAATTCCTATAGAGAATTCCTGGTGAAAAAAACTAGCAAAATTCCCCAAATGTTTAATAAATTCCCAGCAAATTTTCTGGAAAAGTACTGAAATTTCCAAACATAAATTACCTATAAAAAAAATCTTGAACAGTTATCAGATCTCTAGAAAATTCAGAGGAAAAAAAAAACAGAGAAAACACCCTGAAACTACCCAGGAAAATCCTCCTAGCCTTTGTAAGGAAGCAACCTTTTTTTTAATCTTTATTTATTTTTTCTTTTATGGATTTAAGTGCTTCTTCGAAGTTGTCTAATTCCATTAATCTAGTGAATGATATGGGGCAGGAACAAAGATAATGTGTGTTATTTGTGATTATTGTGAGGTTTAAAAGTTACCTATTTCAGGGGACTGTTGCGTTTCTGAGGAACCCGCCTGGGCCTGAATATTACACATGGACTCGTAGACTTGGGGGTCCTCAGAGTCACTGTCCACCACCTCAGTGCTGGGACAAAGATGGAAGAAAAAACATCAAATGACAAAAGTTTAGGCCTAGCTGCATACCAGTAGTTCTGGTATGCAAATCCAGTGCTGCATCATTTTCTGTCATTGTCATGTATGCAAAGACTGTCTGTTTCAAGGACTGCTGTTTTTCACCTCCTTTAGAAATTCAAAGGAGATTTTAAGCAATGCAACAAAGGCAGTGGGTATTTGAGCAGAGAAGTGGGACAGCAATGATTAAACAAACCTGAGGCAACAGAGCCCCCTGGTGGACAGAAAACAACTTCTGTAGCACCAGTACTAAATTTAGGTGCAGCCCTGGACCGTTATCAGCTCTCTTACCTTGTGTCATTGTGGTGGTTTGCCTGCACCGGTGGAGGGGGCACCAAGGATCCAGTGATGACCCAGGGAGCACCTGAGGCGGGGAGGGAGGTGGGACTCATGTACTCGTTCTCCTCACAGTCAGACGTCAGCCTCTCTGCACTCGACATCGCTGATGCTGGTAGAGACCTGGAGGTAAACGGTCAACACAAAGCATGCTGGGATTGTTTCAAGACCTTTTTCAATTCCACAGAAACAAGAAATACAAGCAACAAATAGCAACCATTGATGGGTAATTCTGTTTTTGATTACCAATATTTACATCAAAAGAGTGGCAGACTGTCTGAAATGCACAAATATGTTGGCAACAGTGTTTTTTTTGTATGTTTCTTAGTAGTAACAGCCTCAGTCTAATTTCTGTTATACAGTGTGTGTTATCATGTTTTTATCACTCTCTCTGCAGCAGAGCTCCGTACCTTGCAGCCAGGCAGTAGACCGCGTTCGTAGCTGCCTGGGGTTTGATTCCCTCTCCGCTGGTCCCGTTGCTCTGAGGGATGGGGGACAGGGATGACAGAGCAGCCTTGGATACCGGGCGGGGTACCATGTAGTTGGAGGCCCAGGCGGGCTGGTCGGGGGTGGAGGGCAGGGGTCTCCTCTGGAGTCTAGTGTCCTGGCCAATGAGGGAGGGACGCTCTGGAGGGGGAGGAGGCGGGAGCTCTCTCAGGGCTGGAGGCAGAGGTAGAGGCTTGTCTCTGTGAGTGGCTGATATCTGGAGAGAAACAAGGAGAAGTTACTGGTGCAATAAACCTGAAGACCAATGGAGATGCAAATTCTTTTAACTGTCAACATTCAGATGAATGCGTGCTTCCACATACGTTGTCTGATTCTAAAACTGACATTTAAAAGATTACAAGGTTGAAAATGCATGTGATGACTTTAATAATGAGTCAAATTTTAATTTGTAAGAATGCAATTATTTACAAATAAAAGAGGCTTAGCAATTATGGTCTGCTCGTCTGCTCTTTTCTAATGAAAGCATACATACATAAATATGTCTAATTCATTTATTTTTCCTCTTTATTTTTCCAAACATGCTCTTGAAGAGATGATGAAAGAAGAGGCCTTAAGATTGTATCTCCAGTCTTTCAGTAATGTAGTTTTAGGAAATGACCCCTGCCCTATTTTTACTGAGAGGGAGAACAAAAAGAAAAGTCATAATTGATCTTTAAATTTATTAATGGCAATTATGTTTTGAAACAGACCTGAAATACTTTAAATCAACCTGACATGAAGTCCAAATAATCAGCCCCTGGGTTCTCTTACCTTGGGCGTGGCTCCCTGACTCTGTATGCTGTGTGAGCTTGAGGGTCTCTGCTGTAGGAGGTCCAATCGGGGGGGCACCGGAGGCAGCTGAGAAACCGGAGATGCTGGTCGCTCTACCTGCAAACATAGAAACATATTTACATTTAAAATATTTCACAGGATGATGAAAAAAACATTTAAATGTTGCTTCTATAATCCAAAGTCATATAAAGCATTAAATTCAGTATAAAGTCATCCATCATCCAAAAGAAATACAAGAAATACAGTTGTAAAACAGCTTGTTTTGTCCAAAATTAGTGTTATTTAGACTTTCTACCTTGCTGCAGGCCAGCCTGCTCATGACAAGGTGCTGGTCCTCCAAACGATCGTCCTCCTCATCATCATTCCCGGTAGCTTCTGCTCTGCTGGACCCCTGGAAACCAGCGAAGGAAGCCCCGCTGGCCTTCGGGTGGAACGGGTCCACCACGATAGGCTCTGTGCCTTTAATCTCACAGCGACAAAACGGGCAGCCTTGACCCTCCGACTCCTGATACAGACAGACAGAGAAGTTTCAATTTCAACAGATATCAGACACATCAGTAGATCAGTGGTAATATGACACAACTGCACTAATTTATAAAGATATTTCCATTTACTCACCATTTCTGGTTTGCCTTTTATAGGCAGATTATTTCCAGATAAGCTAATCTTTTCTGTGTAATCTTTTCTTATACAAAAATGCAAAACACAGGATATTTTCAGGTATAATTCAGTTGATAATGCATGATTGAAACCTCAATAACAGGAAGTTGAAGATGGTTTGACTTCCCTTGTAACAAACAGAAAGACCATAGCTTCTCAGAACTGTTGTAATAAAACTTAATAACATGCAGCTTCCTTACCTGCCAGGCTGTCAGACATGAGGTACACATCAGGTGTCTGCAGGGCTCGATCTTCACGTCCTTGTCATTTTCTGCACAGATCTTGCAGAGTTGGAAGGTGGAGCCCATCTCACAGTACAGCTCGTACTGCTCCTGCCAGAGGGAGGAGGAAAAGTGCATAGGTTGTTGAAATATTCTTTATTTAGACGGCTGGAACTATTTGTTTTTATTCACTATTATGGGAAAAATTTAACCTATTCATGATTTAGTAACTCAAACTAAGACATCGAGATGTATCTGCAGGAGTGCATGCACAAAATGACTCACTGACATCAAATGATCCCAGGCTAATGTGATAGCAACTGCACTTCGCAGGAGCTCCAGCTTAGTTCATTTCTCAGTGCATGTAAGAACAATTAAGTAGGCTTTTCTTTGTAATATGTACTAACGCTAACCCTATGCTAAGAGGTGCCAACTTCACTTCCTGTTTGGACAAAACTTGTTTTTATTGTGAAAGAAAACAGGGAGCTTCTGGTAGATTGAAATGATGAAGATAGCTCAAGCCTGGAAAAAAGAACTTGCTATGGACTGAAACATTAATGAAAACAGCTTAAAGTTAAAGGTAAAAAGGGAAATGTTTGATATCATAAAATAAATATTACTTTTGACTTGTCCGCTGATCTGTCTGTTAGTTTTTCTAAAAGTGAAAGGAGACATTTAATGGAGCACCAAAGCCCTTTTTTCTATCACTGAATGATACGCTAGTGAAGGGGGTTACCCACTTGATGATCCAGGCATAGTGCTGGCCTCTTGCAGCCCATCTGTTTGCACGTTTGACTTGTGGAGGCCAATATTAGGACTAAAGTGAGGTTAGGGATCTCTACAGTAAGTGCTGTCAAACTGATTTACGCATTAATGCAGGAAGCCCTTGTATGAAAGACATGACATGGTGGCAGCAGTTTGACAACAAATAAAACAGCTTCCTGAGATTAAACAATGGGGGCTGAGAGGTTTGAGAGATTTGGCACGTGAGAAACAAAGTAAAACAAACCTGAGTGACTTTGATGTGGTCCTGTGGCGAGGGTTCACAAAGCCCTGTGAGGTCTGGGTTCTGTGCACGACCGTCTGGGAACAGATAGCTGGATAAACAAACCCATAGATTTAGGTTAGTATTATAAACAATTTCTTATAAAAAGCTGGAAAAACAAAACCTAACAATAAAAATAAATAAGACTCTGAACAGCAGAGGGAGGAAAAGGCAGTTGAGGTATTAATCATAAGCTCATCGCACCAGAAAGGTTGACTTTCCAGCTTTTTATCTAGTCCTGCAAAAATAAGGATTAAAGCAGCTTTTATGGCATGGGCCTCTTTCTCTTCCTTTACACTGACAACTATCCTGCAACTTCCTGTAAAGTTACACAGCTTATCCATTGTTCCTATTACACATAACTTGTATTATATTGTTATATATCTTTATTTCTACTGTTTATTGTACTCATTTACAGAAGTCCTCTGACAGCTGAAGTAGTCCACCAGTTTCTTACTCTTAAATTACAGGTTTATTGAATGCTTTTTTTTCTCACCAAGACAAAATCCCTGCATTTGTGAACATCCTTGGCAATGTCAAAATATTCAATGTTTGTTCTTTTGGGGCCACGTGCGTAAAATGATAACATTTTTGTAATACTGGTAGTTCTGAAAAGTACTAAAAATTTAAGACCACTATATGTGCAGTCATAGACGTAGGTATTGGCACCCCTGGAATTTTTCCAGAAAATACATTTCTCCCAGAAATTGTTGCAATTACAAATATTTCTGGTATAAACATGTTTATTTCATTTATGTGCATTGGTGCCAACAATTTTGTCCAGCCCATTTTTTCAGTTTTGTGTAAAATTATGTCAATTTTGGCTTTTTTTTAATGTTGTTCCAACAATGCTACAGTAACATCATACTTCATCGACACACTACACCTAGTTATTAGCAGTTAGCAACAACAGCTAAGCTCACCAGGCTAATCTGTGTTTTCCAAAGCAGCACTGAATGACACTGTGAAGTCAGAGTTTCCAACAACTTCTGATCAGGAGGTCACGAGCAGCACGTGATGCTTTATTTGTAAAGACGTAAGCCCAACAGCGGCACTAATAATGGGTACAGGCAGCTGCTGCGGGCAGTGTTCGTAACGGTGTAATCCTCACTTGTCCATTCATTAAAGAAACAGCAGTGCCTTTTAATGCAGAAGTACAGTGTTAAGTTATTCTAGCAAATCAAAGTGGGCTTAGAGCAGTGGTTCTCAAATGGGTGTGCCGTGGTAATTTCTACAACCATGTTGTTGGTTAAAATTTGGTTGTACTTTGGTTATTACAACATGTTAGAAAGAGGATAGTTGGGAAAAAACAGGTGGAAAACCACTGCCTTATAATAAAATAAAACCATTTTTTTTTTTTAATTATTATAAAAACAAGAGCGGTAACAGAGAGGACCACTTAAGTTTAAAAAATGTATTACTGTATTTGAATTAATGAATAGCTAAGTGATTATAAATATATTATTTTCCTTTACTTGGATCTCTGAGGATCTGGATTTAACTCTTCAAAAGTGAGAACATTTAATCTATACCTCTTATGTTATCATCTATAAAAAAATAGAACAGCTGCTAGTGAATTCAGTGTATGACATGTTTATAACAACATGTCTATTAGCCCATTCAATAGCCTGGCCCCTTTTCCTTCCACTTTTTGTAGTATCCATGTAGACCTAGTGCAGGAGTTTGTGTACAACTATTTTGTGATCAAAAGCAGGAGATTATACTAGTATTTCATGGTATTGTAGCAGCCAATAAACCAGCCCAAATAAACCTAAATAAGAGTTGAAACATGACACAATTTTGACGTGAAAAACTCTACTTCCTCTCAGCTTTAAGCAAACTTTAATTTTCTTTAAAAAGGTCTAAAGTTGTTGCAGCACTGATTACAAGCAAGTCCCAGGACTCATTTAGCTCAGCCCTGAACAAAATGAATGATGTGCCAATATTCTAATAGGGTAATTTATGTTACCAATGATGGACAAATGCATCAGTCTGACCCTGTGGTATAAAATACCTGAATTCTTGTTTTACTCAATCATTTAAACATTAAAGACAATAGACCTAATATAATGAATATAAAGGGCATTTTCTGACCTTGTTATAGCAGGTTTTTATCTTTTCAAGCCATCCCAAGAGGCATGTTTGACCTATGACATAATGTCTCCTTAAATGTACAAATTGGTGCATTGACACTGTGTAGTAGCACTCACAATCCCTCTCTGTATCCATCAATGAGGGCTTGGAAGAGAGGCTTGTTATGGGGGATGGTCTGCAGGATGTTCCCATCAGCTGTCACGTAGCCGATCGCCCACTGGCCCAGCCGAGTGCAGCTCAACCTGAAGATGTAGCTGAGAGAAAGACAAAATTATCAATCAATGGAACAAAAGGACAGCTTTTTATTTTTACAATATGTTAAATACCTGTAGGAATTTTGAATTTTGCCTGTCAGAAACATCCGAAACTCAAGAATAACAAAGAAACATCATAAGGAGGATCTATCACTGTAGCATTGCATTCTTCTGATCTGAAACAGGCTGAAGATGCGGATTCGGTGTTTTTAAGTCTTAAGAATAACATATTTCATTTACTGTTCAGTTTCGCAGCTCGTCTCTTTGTCTCACCTGCCAGGTTTGTGGATGAACCGGTGCAGTCGAGCCTTGACCTCGTCGTAGGTTAGGAAGGCCATATAACCCGGATGCGTTACTGCTAAACTGTTCCAGTTCCTTAAAAGAGACGACCACGGCTACACAAACACACACAGAACAGTCTTCATGAGATATCAACTGTTTATGACCCTGCTATAATCAGATTAAGTGATAAAATTAAGTTAAAAACTAGTTATAAATAAACAATATGTGTTAAAGCTGGATTCAAGCCCTGAGGTTTCAATAACATTTTGTTTCCAGTCAGACCGTTCAGGACCAAAATGTCAGCTGAGAAAATAATTCATTAAATTATATGAAAAACTATTTCCCCAGTTTTTTAAAATTTGTTCTTTAATTTTCAATCAGTGTAAGTCCTGATTAAAACTACCAAATATTAAAATATTTTTGGGAATTTAACCACTTAAATATTAGTTTGAATACATGAGGCACCTGTTGTGTTTTGATGAAAAAATTAAAAGTAAATCTAAAAAAAAACAAAAAAAAACGATTTTCCTAATTATTAAATATAATGAATAAAAATAATAAACAATTAAATTAATGAATAAAATAAAATAAAATATGAATAAATAATAAATACAAAATCATAGATATAAAATAAAAAAATAAAAATTTAAAAATTGCAATAATTTGTTTTCTTAAAAATAGCTGGAAGTTATTACTGGGATTTTTTTCAAGCATAGTCCTGATTTTATCCTACTCTACTATGCAAAAACCACTGCAAAAAAACAAAACAAAACAATACAAAAACCAAATATATATATATATATATATATATATATATATATATATATATATATATATATATAAAACAACAATAACAATATTAGTCGTTATAATAATAGTAAATCCCACATGAAAATCATTTTTTGGCTTTGACACATTTAAGACAGTAATTTAAAATAAGTACCCCAACTCCTAGTCAGATATTATATAGAAAATAACTTCTTTTTTCTTATATATCCATAAATCCATATTAATCTGTGATTTCTAGTGTTTTTAAACTGAAAATCTTAAGGGTTAAAATCCTAAAAATGGCTCAATTTTTCATAGTTTTGATCAGATCTTAAGTTGATGTAATAAAAAATGGGGAAATATAAATATAATTTTATCATGAATGTTTTAACAGAGGACATTTTTGTCTGACCACCCTTGACCATAGGCTAATTTAAAAAATTACATTGAAATTTCAAAATCTATCAAGAAAAAAAATCCTGCAAAAAAATAATGGAATCTGCAGCAACACAGAGAAAACTATCACATAATACAAGAAGAAAAATCCCTCTTGAGGACAAAAGTGTCCAGTGATACTGGAGGGTAAATTTTACTTTTGAGGTTTTTACAACCAGTGGCCCTACAGACAAATTCCTGACAATGGATTTTCTATTTTTCCAATTCATAACTGGTACATTTGACATCAGCCTCCTCTCTTTGTTTCAAAAAATGGATAAGTGATAGAATGTCCTGTCTGTATCTAAAAAGAATCTAGCATTTTAAACTTTGTCTGATAATTTAGGAGGGAGAAATCAAGCTTTGTCTAACACTTTACTGTTCTGCACTGTTAGCTGCGATTCTTGATGCTTGCTGGAATTTTACCCCTTGGTTTTTGCTTTGTGCCTCATTCAACTGTGAACAACTAAAGATTCACAGACTCTCCTCCTGACCGTCATTCAGTTCAGAGACATCATTATTATTATCAACTGTTTATGACCTGCTATAATCAGATTAAGTGATAAAATTAAGTTAACAACTATTATTTTTTGTTCTGACATGGACATGTTTCTTTCTCCTCTTAAAGCCATGGGCTGTTTGTGTCCGTGCTGTTAAAACTAAAAGGTTACTAAATAAAACATTAAAAAAATACCCAGTATGCTAACATGTACTGACTGGATGCATGTGCATGCAGTGACAAGTAATGAGTGAGCCTTAAGTAAAGAGGATAATTATTTCAGGTTTTTTTTTAAATTTGATATCTATCTCTCTTGGATGTCCTGATTGGTGCAAACATGAGCACTTTTATCACTTTCATCATGCTTTAGTATCTTCTAACAGTTTTCTTCCTGTATGGTTGTGCTGGTTCATGTTAAGCAGACGTCAGCATTCTCGTCGGCTTCAAAATATTTCTACCTACTGGTAGAAATAAAGTCACCTGAATCTAAACCTGATGTCAACAGATATATGAACGTGCCACCAAAGGTAGACAGGAAGAAGACTATTGACAATAAAAACACAGATGGAAACTATTTTCAAAACAGATTACAAATGTGTTTTGGGTAAAAACTATCACTCAGCAGGATCTCAATAAAGTTGAAAATATGCTGAAAATGATTTTTAATTCTACAGGGTGTTTTAAATTACCAGTAGCAACTAACATAGCAGGACCTCTGTTATTCCCTTAATAAATCAACAACCATGTCAATGATCAATAATAAAAAATAACTTTCAGAGAGAAGAGGACATGTTAGATCTACATTAAAAAAAACTATGGAGCAACATGGAAACACAAAAGCACAGGTATGTGGAGGTCATCTTAATGCTTTATTTAAATAGCCATGAAGAAGTGCTTTCAAATTAAAACATTTACTCCCAGGATGCAATGCTGTTCAGAGCCTTACCTGGAAGAGCCTGGTGAAGATGTCGAACTCAAACACAGAGATGTAGTCGTTGCAGGTGAGGTCGATGGTGGACTTGAGAGCCATGGCCTCCAAACCCGAGCTGATGGGGTGAAACTCATGGAGAGCCTGTCGAAATGTTCTCCAGGGCACGATGGTCCTACAGAACAGAGGAAATAGATAGTAGTCCTGACTTTGATGACAGAGTTAAATCCTGAATTTTAATGGTTTGGGGGGCCTGTAATATTCTTAAGTTATGAAACAAGTTGGTGGATCCTAGTGTGACTGTCTTAGTCAATGCAGAATAACTGGCATACTATTATTATTGTAAAACATTTATTAGACTGTATTGAACTGTATTGTAAGTTATGCATGTGTTATAAGAGGTCAAGTAATAATGTGTCTTTCACTGACAAGCCTGTCCTACAAAACGGCTCTTCTGTCCCAACTATTGCAAGATCCGGTTTGAGAGTCAGTTTACTTTCTTTCATTTTCGTCATTATTTAATGCACATTTAAAAAGTCAAACTGATATCAATTAAGAGATGTTTGGGAGCCAGTTAACCGGCCTTTATCACTGATTAAGATATCTTAAAAAAGTCTGATTTTCATTACAATGAGTGAGGATGTACCAGCTGTGGAAACACAAGCAAAACCGAATTTACTGTACAAAATCATGACAAATTGTCAAGATTTGATTCTTTTGGTGTTTGACTTTTCGCATTGTTAATTGGGACACATGTTGTTTTATATCGCACTTAAGGCTGGGCAATTAATCACAAATAAGATTAAATTGCAATATGGCCAAGTGCAATTTACAAATCGCAGAAGGTGCAATATTTCTTTAACTGAAATATGTCAGAATCTCAGTTTAATGCATTCATTTTTGGGCGGAGCAGAACTTCTGTGCACATTATGCAAACATTCAAGTTTCAATTTTTTTTTAGAATGGTGTACAAAAATCCTACTTTTTGGTTTTATGCATGTTTTTCTTGATCAACACGAGAATGACGTAAAAATGAAAATACCCTTCAATAAAGCAACTGAGATAAAGTTTGCAATAAGAGCAAAATCAACTGCAATTAGATACATTTTTTCAAATCTTCATAAAATGAGGAACCTAATAAAAATCTCATATTAAATCGCAATATTGGGAACAAAAATCACAATTAGATTATTTTTTGTGAATCGTTCAGCCCTAATTGCACTGTATTGTATCATATTGTTTTACATCATATCATATTGAATATAATTGTACTTTCACAAGTAACCCTGCAATTCTCACTCCTATTTATTGTGTTAAAAGCTCAAAATTTACAGCTAAGACCTAAGATATCAGATAGAATATGTGCAACTGGATGGTTAAATCTTTGAGCAATTAGTAGAAAAAAAAGAAACTTTACAGTCAAACTTGAAAATCTGTAAACAAGCTCTATCGATTAAACTCAAGATACAAAATGTTCAAGTTTAGTCAGCACCTGAATTCACACAGTCACATGTTCCTCTTCTGAAACAGTTAATATTTGACTCACTTGTCCCCAAAAGACCTTCTCCAAAATTCTGCAGCATCAGCTTTGGTGATCCTGAAGTTGTCGCCCTGAAATAAGCCATTGGGGAAGATGGCTTTTAGCTCTGCAAGCATGTGACTGAAGATCAGAGACAGCTTGGTGAGGTTTCGCCTGAGTGACAAGAGAGGAAGAGAGAGCGAAAGAAATAAAAACAAGTTAGTGACACTAGAATCAACCAGTAAATCAACGTGATGGACACTAGGTAGCACATTTCCTTTAATACTGGACATTATTATATATGATTATTATTGTTAATATAAATCTAATTTCTCCAGCACACTCCCATTGTTTTGTTTTGTTTGTAAAGCATCTTTGAGTGTCCAAAAAAGCAGTATGTAAATGAGATGTATTATTATTATTATTATTATTATTTTTCAAACTAATACGCACAGAGAGGCAACATGATTCACTAAGTTTCACAAGAGCACTTCTAAGATGTTATATTTAGCTCTAAGCTCTGAATCTGATTTTAACTTGATGAAAAGTTTGATTTATCTGTTCCTCATAATGCCCAGGAGAGTGGTACATCTGCTAACCTTCACAACAGTTGTTGATGCAGAGCATCTGTGAGGAAATGCTTGATAAAAATCTGAGTGCGTCAGAGGAAGGGACTATTGCTTACCAAAGGATTTCTGAGAAGGAGAGGAAGTGGACGTGATTGCGACAGATTAATCTTGACTTTATCAGACATTTGAGCGATTATACTTCTGCTCACTCGCCTGGTCTTTTTTTGGACAAATGATGGAGTTTGGGTTTCATCACAGGGATGGAAAGTGTGAAGAAACTTCTCATAATGTTTCCTTTACACATCAGAAAAAAGGCTGACGGAGCAGAATCCTTCAGTTTCTTTCTTTGGATGTAGTGGTTAGCTGACCTGTTTAAAGCCCACACATGCACTGTAATTATGTCAGTGGGTCGCTGCCAAGTTTGTGTCGACCAAATAGAATAATAGCTGTTCAAAATGAGGCCACTGCAGCATAAATGAGCGCTTTTGCTTTGTTTCTATATTTTGTTTTCCACAGCCTTATTGAAATAACACAGAAAGAGATAAAAATGGACTCTGTTTGCTTACAATTTCCTTTTCTGCTTGGGGATCTTTAAAACAAAACAAACTTGATTTGCACTAAGATTTCCAATTTAGATAGGAACACTTGTCCTTTCTCAACAAGCGCTGAGAGATACCTCTGAACTGCAAAGCCTCTTAATCCATAATAATTTCACTTTAAGACCATACTGCTTTAAACACAGAGGTAGCTCCAGGCAACAGCAATATCCCCAATTAGGCTGGCTTGTACAATCATGATCTTCAGCCAACTCAAACAATGTTAAGCCTGATGATCTTTGCAACATCTGTCACTTAATCAAACGCTTTCCCTGCTTCACAACTATTTTTACCCTGCGGCAAACTGCAGCAGTAGCATAAAAGACATTCATGAGACTGATCCTACCTGGGCTGAGAGTTCTCCTCATACATCCTCTCCTTGGCCTCCTTAAAAAGAGTCATGGTCTGCTTCGTCTTGTTGGTCAAGTTCTCCATGACAACGCGGAAATACTCGTTCTCCCCGAGGATCTCCATTTTGCCCTCGTATCGAGACAGGATGGTGCGTAGGTGCTGGTAGGTATCGGGCAGCAGGTCGAGGATGTAGGGCGGGCTGTTTTTTAATGCTACCTTGGGGTTCTGGCACAAACGCACCACCTGGATAGGAAGAAGGAGTCCCAAAGTTAGAATTAAAGGATTTTCCAAAACAATCACTAACACAGTCTTTGCTTACATGAGTAAGTCATGAAACCCAGCTCCCACATGAGATTTTGTCTATTTTATTTTGCCTTTTTTAGCCAGGTTTGACCCATTTAGGTCAGAGACCTTTTACAAAGGAGGCCTGGTCAGGAATAACAGCTGCAAGTTTCCAAAAAAGAAATAATAAAACAAACAGTAGATTGAAAAAAATGATCAGCAAGAACATCTGCACACAGAAAGCCTGAGCTCAAGAGATTTCCCAGCAGACTCAAAATCATTCAAGGTAACCCAGTTTTGAAATTTAAATCAATCTGCAGATTGTCCAAAGCTGTAGGTGCAGAAAAACCAAAAGCTCTTTTTCCCAACTGCAGTCAGACTTTGGAAATGAAAATTTGCCGCGGCCTACAAAAGCAAGTCTGCTCTTCAATAACAGCAGTAAATGGCATTAGAAAAAAGTTAAATGTAAGAACTTTACTCCTGACTGACTTTAAGCCCCCACCATAAAGCAGACATACTCATCTGAGCGTAGAGCAAATCTGCTCAGCTTCAATTGTTGTAACAGAGTGATGTTTCTTTTACCTGATAAAAATCTTTGGTTCAGAACAGATCGATTAAACCAAACAACAGCAAAGATGTATTTTGGCCAGGGATGCACGAAATTTTCAGCATATCGGTATTTGCATAGATGAAGATTTCTGCTGTTTTTTTACTACTGATTTATTGTTCGTATGTAAACATAAGTTTGTGGAGTTGTAACCTAGAAAACTTTGCCATTTGAAGTCCCTTAATTTTAAGGTTTATTTCCCTTTTTTGCTCTCCATTTAGAAATAAAAGCAGGGAGCGCCAGAAATCAGAGAACAGGGAGAACAAGTTGGACTTGAACCCATGCAGCCAGATTGAAAGACTAGCTTCCATGTAAAGCAAGAAATCTAAATGCTGAGCCACTGAAGCAGTAGCTTAAACTTTAAAGTGCCTTTTAAGGATTGAAGTTTTAGGTCTGAGCTACATGAGTATATCAATAGGAGACCAGGTAAAGTACGGGAGCATATGCCAGTTTGCTGTGTCAGCCTTGGCCTGTACTGCTCTGGCCATCATCCTGTCCCCCACCAGACCCATGCCCCATCTCTCCAGGTATCCTCCCAGCTGCCCCCGAGGCCTCGTCCAACCCACCAGTGCCAAGAAAATTTCCAATATTCCTTACATTTCTGATACTTCAGATATTCTACTTCAAGGCCTCATATACAGTGAGGAGTTGAGGCTCTAGGTGTCTCTCTTCTTCTCCTGGGTTGATAGTCTAAACTCACATTCTTGAGTTAGAAAAGATGCAGTTTGTTCCTATAGTCAAGGTTGTTTCCTCACAGGTTGTGTGTGTGTGAACCTTAGACAGAGACAGTCTGGCTCTAGTACGTGCGCATCACGTCCATCAGTGGAGTCTGCAGGATCATATTTTGAGGTATGATCAAGGGTAAGGTTGACCAAAAAGTATAAAAGGGTGATCTACTTTGGGCTTCGTTGGAAAATCTGGCTTCAACCTCACACTGTGTTGATGTCATTGTTTCTTCTCAGCCGAGACAAAGTAAACAGCTCAACCCAAGTCATCTCAGTCTCATGTGGTTTCTTCTCATCTAAGTTTTGATTTATGAAAGATTTCCCAGGCCGTCCCTATACATGGGGCATGTCTTAAACCACTAGGCCACCTGTACCCCAAATAATATCTGTTTTCTTGGGATCTTGACTTATTTATGTTGTTATTTTGAGTTTATTTCTTTGTATTGTGAGAAACAATGTGAGTATTTGAGTATTAACTTATGGGAATACCAGTTATCTCAAGATAAGATAAAAAAATAATTGAAACAACCAAAATTTGCTTGTAATCACAGGAAAAACAAGTGAAATAAAATGGACGAATACCCGTCCTCCTAAGGCTTGTGTAGCCTGCAAGTGCTCCTCTATTTGTATAAAAAGAAAACACATAGCAGCTTTCTCTGTCGAAGCCTGAGTTTATACCAAACTGTGCCATCGCACTGTCAGAATCAAATCATTTTTTAACTGTGCAGACTTCAATTTCCCTCTTACACACAGAGAAATGCTTACTGTGCAGAGCCTGCATTCACAAGAGGAAAGCAACACCAACAGGCCGAGGTGGACAAAACAAGTTGAGTATGATAAATAAAAGCTGAGTCCAAGAGTCTGGATATCAACACACCCGCAGACTTCAGGGGAATGCGTCCACAAAGTCTGCAGATGCTGAGGGCTTCCCAAAACCACAATTCATCCGGTCTGCAAGGACCCTAAAGTAGACTTACTGCTGACATTCAGAAAGTCTAATCGAGATGCAGACTTCACAGATTTAATTATGCACAGTTCATTTGAATCGGGACGGGACTGTAGCCCACTCCCCTCTCCACCTTAAAGCCTGAGCACAGACGTCACTGACCCAGGCATGCAGTGTGGGAGTTGACAAGAGCCTAAAATGGGACACACTATTGTTACATTACAGACTGCAATGGCAAAATCAACTCTTTACTTAAAGAAACACACCCCACCATTACAGTGTTTATACATACATAAAGCAAAAAAGCCATGAGTGTAAATCTCATGTAGCTATTTGACTGAAATTATAAACAGTGCTTCAACTGTGCAATAAATAGCCCAAAGCCAGATGTTTTCACTTACAGATAAACCTCCTAGCGATCCCCCTTTAGACTCTCCATCACTGCTTTGTTTACATTAAGTGGGGAGCTGAGAGACCATGTATGAGAGATCACCAACAATTTCACTGTGAGCTATGGGCAAGACTTAGAGGCATCTGCAGACAGGCATATTCATGGAAGAGGCTGCAATATCTCCATCGGTATCCATTCCTCATGTATGGAAAATTAACCACTTCAAATGTTGCTTAAATCAGCAGCTTTACCTGCATTAATGACACTCTATTGTAGTGTCAGATTTCAGCAAAGGCACGTCTCATTGTACTTAAAGAGGTGACAATTTGGTGATCACTCAACAAGCCATCAAACAAGCCAAGCTGCAAGAATTTTTGTTCCAAGAGAGGAAAACGTTGCCAAACAGCAATGTGAGAGACTGGAGGAGAGAATGCCAAAATGCATGAAAGCATGGTTTAAATTAGGGGTTATTTCACCAAATATTGATATCTGAGCTCTTAAGTTCAACAGAAGTCTTCTGTTTAAAAATACAAAACAATTTCTTTTATTTGATTACTTGGGGTCTGCAAAATATGGAACATCTTAATATCAAAATACAAATAAAATACAAAAATGTTCATTTTCCTCAAACACAAAACAAAGCTGTTAAATAAAAGAAAACTTTTACAGTGGTCTCTAGGGCTGGGAAACATGGATGAAAAAGTCCCAAATGGAGACACAAAATCTTGATGTTTTTATGTAAAGAAATAAAAATTGATTGTTACAATTAAGGCTGGGCAATTAATCGCAAATCAGATTAAATTGCAATGTGGCCTGCAGCAATTTTCAAATGACAGAGCGTGCAATATTTCTTTTACCTGAAAATTGTGTCAAAAGTTTGCAGCAGAGGCGTTATGCGTTACATATCATGCAATCATTCTAGTGGCATATTTTTGGAATAGTGCACAAGAAAATCCTATTTTCTTAATTTTTAAAATGTTTTTCTTGTTTAATATGAGAATTATATAAAATTATCATTCCTTTTAATACATTTCATATCCAACTTGCAAAATGAGTCAAAAATCATCAAAATAAGATATTTTTCAAAGTTGTTCAGCCCTAGTTTAATTCAATATTTTGTTACTTATAGTTTAGAATTAATTATTGTTTGTTTTTATAGGAAAATAAATGAGATGATGAACTTAAGAAATAATCGTGTATTAAATTGCAATCGCAATATTGAGTGAAAAAAAAAGTCAGAATTTGATTATTTTCCTAAATTGTTCAGCTCTAGTTACAATACACAAATCATTATCTTTGATATGATTCTGAGTAAAAATGTAATGCTACTGAAACTCCTAGACACCCAGCAGTGGGATATTTTTGTTTTAAACTCTCAAAAATTGCAGACAAACTCCTGCACACAGTCTAAACTGTGCAAAAAGACTGGCAACATTTCTGCGTACTGAGACTGTCAGAATTGTATCTACTCAGTCTCATGTGTTTTAAAATAACAAAAGCTCCATTATTTTTCTGATCAGTGGCATCAAGAAATAGAGAAGTTGGTTGATTGTCAATCATACTTTTAACTAAATGGAGAGAATACGGTTTAAACTGCACAAACTGAACTTTGTTTTAAACTGCACAAATACGTCGGCAACATTGGAAAAGTAGGTGGGACTGCAAAGGTGTGAGGTTTCCCTCAACATTAACGTGATATACACTGACAAAAACAACAGCATCATTCCCTTTGAAAACAAACCTATGTATCTGAAAAACTAATATATATATATATATATGTAGAGAGAGAGAGAGAGAGAGAGAGAGAGAGAGAGATAGAAATATAGATATATAGATATATATCTATATCTATATAGATATAGAAATATACATAAGGACCATTCTTTCATGAAGCTTTAGAGCCCGTGTCCACTCAGCTCGTGCTCTGGCGCTGGCAGTGCTCACCTCAGTTCCAGAGTGCTTCACTGGCATTTCTTGCTGCTATTCTGTGAAAGTTCACTTCTGCTTTCTTCATAAGGATGTGTCACACTGTTTTAAAAAAGCTCTGTGTGCTTCATATCATCAAGAAAACATGAAAATTATGTATAGGAATCCTGTCCTGGCGTAGGCAGCAGCAATAAGAAAAATCTACCTGTGTTTCTCTTCTAACTTATTAAAAGCCCCACTCCTTCTTGATTTTGATTGGCCAGGCTTTGTATAAAAACGCTAAGGCTGTGGACTCAGGCCCTTACTTTTCAGTTTGACAGTGGGATAACCATAAACCCACACCAATGTTTAGAAGACATGCACCCCAGAGTCTGTGACTCCATCACCCCATTCACACATTAATCCTGAGGACTTTAAGACATGTGCTGGGCTAGAGCTGGATATGGTTTGGAGTTGGTTCAGTTTAAGGGTTGACCAAAACACTGATGTTGTTTTTCAGGGCTGATGATACTATTAGTAAATCATGAGACTAATATTTAGAACCTGATAGACATCTATCAGGATGAACAAAATGTGCTCAAAGTGGCAAAAGTAAAACTGCATGATCAAAAAAATGAAGGAATATCAATTTAGTCTTACATCTATCAGCATGAAAATCCCAGCAGCAGCAGCAGGAAAAGGGGAAGTGATGCACCCCAGCTTAAATGTTGATTGGCTAGTTCTGGATGTGTGAAGATGATTTGAATTTCAATTCATAGGCTGTGATTTGATTTACTGATGATTCGTTAAAATACGATTTGGTTCAATCTGATTTGATTCAGTTTGGTTCGATCCGGTACTGACCATATTAGATCAAGATTAATCAATTAGTCTAGGTGCCTCTGAGATTATTTGAAAGAGACTTAATCCCAGGCCTCCTGTGCAAACATGACATTATGGCTAAGAAATAAAGTTTTCATAACTGTTCTAATAGCTGACTTCAAACAAATAAAAAGGATTTTCAAATGGTACTTACATCAGGCAGTTGAGAACACATTCAACCACAACATAATACTGAAATACTACTACTACTATTGTGGGTAATTAAATGCATTCCATTTATTATAAAGTAATTAGTCTGTACTGTATATTAGCATCTTATACAGCCTAGCAGCCTCCCTCCGTCATCCTTGAGATGTTGCATGATTACCTTGATTAGGTTAAATTACTGTATAAAACAAATAAAATGTATGAGAGTTCTGCATGCAAGTCCAGAGGCTGAACACAGGGAGAGATTCAGCTGAGGATCAGATTTTGATCTGCTTTATTTAAGCTTATACAGATCCATTAAAATATGTCAGCAGACTATTCCCTGGGATTAGCCCGGGACATCTCTATTATTACTGGTGGAGCTAAAATGTTAGAGTTTGGCTGGATAAAATGATACAAGGTCATTTAAATAAAAAGCGCTTATCCGCCTTTTGGAGCTTAATCGTGCTTGCAAATTTTCACGGTAATCTGCCAAATAGATTATGAGCTATCTTGTGCTAAATTAGGATCTCTGTGCCAGTGATGGCTCATGAGGAAAGGTCAAAAGGTCGCCTAAAATCAAGCACCAAACTCTGGGTATGACTCTGGCACAAGCACAAAAAAAGCACTTGACTCTTATTTCTGAACACCTTTTCTTTCAGCTTTACTAAACCTCATCAGTCATTTCAGAGATTTGGGGGTTTTCACATCTGTCTTGTTTTGCTCATTTAACAATTGGTGAGGGGAGTTTAGTAAAAACAGGAAGGATGGGAGTTTTTCTGCAGAACTGCCAAGTGGTATAAATAAATTGTGAACTTTAATGTTCGCCTTGCTTAACAGGAAGACATTTAAAACAATTACACCAACTTTTATAACTATAGACAACCTGACAGTTTATAGTCCATGAATTCAGTGTTTAAATTAGGTTAAATCAGCAGGATTACAATCATCAATGAGAGAATTAAATCAAAACTGGAGAAAAAATGACAGAAACTAACAACAGTAATGACTGTTTCACTTTTAGACATAAATATGATTAAACTCATCACAAAAATCTTAAATTACTACTTAATCTCCAACTTTTTGGTTATACAATAAATTATAGTTGTACACTTTCACAAATAAAAATGTTTAGGGATAAAAAAACTCTACTAGATTGAAGAATATAGATCTTTAAAAAAGGGCTGTGAAACACTTAAGCTTTCTAAATGCTATTAATCTTGGAATTTCTGCAGTTAATCACAATTAAGCTCCCTAATTTGAATGTTCACTATTTTTTTTACTGTTAAAATCATAACGTTTCATTTTGTTGTTTTGTACTGTGTTGAACTAAAGTTAATCAACTTTCTGTTTGTATACAGACCTGCTTTTATTTTGAAAAGAAAAGGAAAACCAAATAAATTAAGGACTTTGAGGAGAAGATTATGATGTGAACTTAGCTGTGGAAAAACGAACTTGTGAAATAAGAGAACCTTTAAAATGTAAATGTTTGAGAACACAAGGAGTTTTTTAAAGGGAAATGAGAAAGAGCAGTGGTGGAGGTACTGTAAGTCACTGTGGTTGCAGGGATGTGTTGCAGTGGCTCAACAGCATGCAATTAAAAAATAAAATCAATGCAATAATTATGGACCTTAATTGGTCACAAATATTGCATTAATGCTGACAGTCCTGCTTTAAAGCCATCAACAAAATCAAAATCTGTCAGGAGAACATCACACTGCAGGTGTAAATAGGCCGAACACAGCCACCTCTCTGCACTGTAGGCTGCACAGGCATGCACCGTTTTTATTGTACTCTGTCTTATCAGATATATGGCTCTCCTCTTCCTCCAGCTCTCCTGAATTAATCTTTTGTGAAAGCTCTTGTCTCCTCATCTCTCTTTATTCCCTTCTCTCCTGTCTGGCTCGGTTAAGATTGTGCTGAAGATAAAACCAAAGTGACAGCAAGCAATGAGTGAAGTAAACCAAGTCTGTTTTCATAAAAACACACACAGATCTCTCTTGATCCAACACCAAACATGAGATGTCCACCTCCAGGAAGCATCACTAATGTCAAAGTGATCAACAGATTAGCATAGCTGTGACCCATTTTACTGTTAATTGCCCTAATTAGATTATCCATCAGGGACACAGCATACCCCAAATTTGGGGGTTTCATGTTTTAAAGACAGCTTCACGGCTCAATGCTGCGTGAATGACAAAATATATACAGCTTTAAGATAAGACTACGAAAGATAAAGGCTCCCTAGTTCAGGGTTGTTTTTTAAACAGCAGCTCGAGTCAATAAAATAGAGGAAAATAGTAAGAAGAAGACAACACTATGTATTATTTTCTTTAGGGATCCACGATAGTGGATTTTTGCAGATATCCAATCTGACATTGCACTTCATTTTAGCTGATACTAACATACACGTAAATGCTGTCCAGACCAAAAACTTTAGTCCTTAAAACACACTTTAAAGTTTAAGGAATGAGGATGAACAAAGAAAAAGACTCAGTCCTGCCTAAAACTCCACAGTACATCTGGATGATTTTTGCGGCAGATAAAGGCCAATATTTACAGCCGTTACAGTGGTTGTAAATAGTAGCAGAAATGTTCAAATATGCAGAAATTAACTTTAAATTTAGTTTTATAAACATGAAAAAAAGACCACGTCTCTACCTAATCCCATTTCCACTACCCAATGTTTTTTAAGTACGCCTCACTCACCCATATGCCTCTGACTCTGCTTTCACATCCCTCCCATCTAAAAATACCCTTTATTCCTAACTTCTCTCTTTCTGAATACAGGAACCACTGATGGCTCTTTAATGAAAGCAACAAGGAGGTGTCCCCCCAGCCAGAGTCTCTACCCCTCTGGTTCCAGGATGCTGTACCAACAGCAGCGGACACCAGCAAGTCATCAGACCCATCCATCCAGGTCTCAAGTTCTCCAATTTCCTTTGGCTGCAGTTTCGCCAGCTCAAGACAGTCGTTGATCGAACTTAGATAAACCAACAGCACCAACTCGAGTCCCAAGTCTTCAGCTTTCCTCAGATCAGAACAGATCAAGACAGTCTTCCATCATCTCTTTATCCATCTGCTCAGTTCATCATAAATTCATCCTTTCATTCCCTCATCCCTCCATTTCTCTAACATTTCATAATGTCAAAATTAAACTAATCAACTAACAACAGATTTGATTTTTGCTGATATTTACAAATTCATTTTTGCAGACACCAATATTGATACTGATATATAAATGTAGTTCAGACCTAAAACATCAATAATTAAAGAGACACTTCAAACTTGAGGGATGAAAAAAGAAACAAAGTTCAGTCGCTAAAAGGCACTTTTAAGTTTTAGGGTGACAATAAAGAAAGAAAAAGACTGACACCGGTCTGTTGGTGCTGTCCAAAACTCCACCAAAGAAATCTTACACAAGATTTTTACAAATTATACAGGCCAATATTATTATTATTACATTAATATTACAGCCAATAGCCTATCATTGTAAATACTGGCAAAGATGTCCCTATCTGCTGATACCAATATAATGCCCTTAATATGTTGCAGCCCTACTTTTCTTTATACAAAGATACGACTTCAGATGGGTAACTGCACAGATAAGATGAAATCACATGTAAACCTCAAAGAAAAAGATAAAATAAATTGGATGCAGTTCTGCACCGTTCACAAGTACTGCAGTTATTCTGGGCAATAAACTGAATTTCAATTTGGTCATGAAAACAGGATAACTGTGATCAAACAGTACCTTTAGCTACACCCATGATGTCCATAGGCGCTGTCATCTAGTAAATGTTTCCGTTTTTGCTCTAATATTTTGGCTATAAAAGTAATTTTTATGGTCATTTACTGTGGCTGTACATTGTGTTTTTCTATCATTTAATGTCAGCCATTGCTTGTTTTTCAAAGTGTTTGATAATTTTGATCCCAATTCCTCTCAAAATGATAATGATTTGGATATTTTTCCATAATGAAGCAGCTCCAAAAATGGTAATATTAGTCTACTCAGTTATCAGGGAAAATGCACAGAATAATGACAGTTTCAACGTGTATTTCTCTACTCAAAAAATACACATATCAAGTAGGACAAAAGAACAAAACTGAACATTTTTACAGCACTTATTTCAAAATAAACTCCTTTTTATTAGTGTTTACTTTTGGGAAAATAAATTCACTCCTACAAAGTGCAATAGTGGCACTACTGTAAACTTAAAGGGCTTTCTGCTGACATTTTTGCAAACCTTTCAGATATTACTTCATACAAAAATAATTGCAGCCTCTTGTGTGGTTATGTAATTGCACAGCTTGTCATCACGGTTGCAATTAGATTAATTGTGCAGCACTAACTGGATGTGTAAAAGGGAGGGTTGCCAAAATGTACTGTATCCCATTTTCTGTCACAACTTGTTTTAAAACAGTGCAATCCTTCATCATAATGACTGACAGTATTTAAAATACAAAGACTTAAGAGCTCCAGTAGATAGAAAGATAGATCAGCTTTATTGTGTCTGAGAAGTGACAGAAAATCTTCTCTGAAAGGCTCAAACAACACATAAGAACTTAAATAAAGACACACATTTAAAACCACATCTAAAAACTACGGATGCACGATATTATCGCCCTGATATCGGTATCGGCAGATATCAAAATTTCTGCCACTATTTACATCTGATATTTTGGCTGTGAATATCAGCATATATTTATTCTTCAAAATTTGGCCCCATATACTAAAAAATGAGAGGAGTTTTAGGCTGGACCCACAAAGCTATGTAAGGTGAGATCTTTTTCTCTATTCACCCTCATTCTTTAAAATTTAAAGTGTGTTTGAAGAAAAAAAGTTTGTTTCTTTTTTCATCCTCAAACCTTAAAATGTGTTCAAAGGACTGAGCTGTAGATGAACTAACGATTTTACTGGCCTGACTGACTATGTGGAAAAGTTTTGGTTTATTTTTGATGGTGTGGGAGTTGTACCAGGATGAGATGTTGAAAGTGAGAATGGATTCAATGAGTGAGATATAAACCAGGGTCAAATGTGTTTGCTGACAGTAAAAGTCCTTCGTTTCCTCAGCAGGTGGAGGTGCTGGTGTGCTTTTTTTGTAAATAGAGTTGACCTGCTGAGAAAAGGTGAGACAATCATATTTTTAATAAAAGCTCAGAGAGCAATGTTTAAATTGCACAATTAAGTTCCCGGCATTTATGTATTACCTAGATGTTGCCAATCTGTATGTACAATTTAACAGCGGTTGAAAGTAACTAAGCAAATTTAATTAGATTATTGTGATTGAGCAGCTTTTCTGCGTAATTACTTGTTTTTGAGTAGTTTCTTTAATAAGTCAATTTACTTCAGTATATTTTGGGGGAAGTTTACAACATTCTAAAAAGCATTAAGTGCTGAGAAAGAAGAAAAGCCAAAATGTGGAGATCCAAGCTTTCAGTCAGTGACATGAAATTAGACAGTAGTTTGGCTTTGACAATACAGGACTGTCAGTCGCACATGGAGAGAGAATTATTCTACATTTAAACCCAAAACAGCTATTGTCTTACTTAAGCTTAAGTCACACCTTATAATAGAAAACCTTTGTACCTTCAATACTTTGGGTAAACTTGGACTGATGCATTTTTTACATGTACTCAAGCAGATTCATATACTGATACTTTTACTTCCATTTTCATTATTTAAGATACATTTTTAGCCTTTTTTCCTTTATTAAGAGAGGAGGTCAGTTGATAGAGACTCGGGCTGGTCAATCAATCGAACATTAGATTAAATCGCAATACAGCCAGCTGCAATTTTCAAATCCCAGAATAGTTCTTTAACCTGAAATTTGTGTCAAAATACCAGTTTAGAATGTTTTTTTTGCAGCAGCAGAGACATGCATTACATATCAAACATTAATCAGGTGCCATCTTTTCGAATAGTCTGCAAAAAATCCTAATGTCTTCATTTTTGTACTTTTTTCTTATTAAATATGAGAAAGACATTAAAAAATCACTCCCATCAATACAACAATTCATATGCGAATAGATATTTTTTAAAAATTGATCAACCCTTGTTTAATCTAATATTGTGTTGGTTATAAATATAGAATTTATTGCTTTTGTATAATAGAAAACACATAAGATGAGGAACTTGAGCAATAATCACATATTGTATCGCAATCACAATATTGGCGTGAAAAAAAATCGCAACTAGGTTATTTCCCAAATCGTTCAGCCCTAACAGAGACAGAAACGGGGAAGGGAGATTGGGGGAGAGACATGCAGGGAAGGAGCCACAGGCCAGACTTGAACCCTGGCTGCCCAGACCTAACTGCTAGGCCATCTACACCCCTGCTTAAGTAAATTTGAACCAAAGTAACAACTTTTACTGGAGTACAATAGTCCTGTGCTTCTTCCACCTCTGCTAAAATACTTTTATAGAGTTTAGAGCCTCAATCAAATGTTTAATCAAAGGTTTCTGAGAGAGCAATGTTTAAAATGCACAAATAATTTCCAACATGTGTGCACTTCAGTGTTGCCAACTTCTGTTTACAATTTAGACAATGTGCAGGAATCAAGGAATCAAGAATAAACAGTTTCCCATTCATACACTCAAAGGACGTTTTTGCCATGGTATCGAAAGATGTGTTGATAGCAGGGATGCAGAGATACTGATACCAGTATTGTGTCCCAATGCCAAGCCTAAGAACTCATTTTCATAAAACACTTCACTGTAACAGAAATAGTTTCAAGCATGATTTTAGTCTCTTATTATGCGAGGATGTTGTCAAAGCTGGAGCCATGTCTGCAGTTTGGAGATATTTTAACAAACGAGGATGACAAAAGTAGAGGACAGTGAGACTTATGCTCTGAGAAATTGTCAAGCTGAGGGATGAATAACATCTGATGAAGACTAAATTAAATTTCAAAGTAATTCTAAGATATTTAAGAGCTAATGTTTGTACTTGGGATTGGTGAATACCCAAAAGTATGAACTTGTGCTGGTAATGGGTCTGAAAAAAATGTGGTATTGGTGCTTTTCTAATTGATTTCAGTTATGAATGTTAATAGAATAATGTTGAAGATTAAACATCTGGTATTGCGACAACTAAGGGGTATAAATAATGTCAAAGTTAGGGTATAAGATAGTCACACATGAAAACACTTGCCCCATAGCAGTGGAGAAAAAAAGAGGAAAGTGTCAGTGGAAATGTTCTGTAGAATAGATGATAAGAGACAGAACTAAAATAACCCATCTTCAGTTCCTTTTTTCAGTTTTTAAACCCATAGAAACACTGTCATTACCTTATCCATGAGTTTCCAGCATTTCTCCACCATTTTCTTATCGACCACTGCAGGTTGGTGAGGCTGGAGCGGCTGCTGGTGGGGTTGAAAGGCGTCCTTCATCAAGCCGATGAGACCGGCGCCCCTCCTCGGATTTCCGGCCATTAATTCGGTCGGCGACCGGGGGTTAGCCCCGGGGCTGAGGTTGACAACCAGAAATTATTCTTGACGCGTTTTTCCACAAAACAACCGCTGTGTTTTAGCGCCTTGCCTGTACTGAACACTGGTGCTAATTTGTCATGCAGAGGCAGTTGAAGAGCAGAACAAAAAGGCTGTGTATACACTGTACGCGACGCAGCTAGCTAACAAGCTACATCTGAAAAGCCTCTCTCACTTGAACTCCGCCGGATAAAAGCCGCTGACAGACTCGTTATGTCGTTGTGTCTGCTGTCTGATATCCTGCGAGCTCTTCCGAGCGATGGAAAGTTAAACCCCCCTGAGAAATCAACCCGGCTTATAATAAACTCGGGGTGTTAATAAGCGATCAACAAACAGGTTGTGCTGAAGCTCCAGCAGATAGAGTAAACAAGGATGTCCGGCTGAGGCCTTCAAAATAAAGGCATGGTCAAAAGAACAAGCAGAACTGTCCAGGGAAGTGTCATATTTCCAACTGAGACAGCTTTATTTATTTATTCAAGCACTTTTCATGGCACTTTGAAATACTGTATTGCTGAAATGTAATATAAATAACACTACTTCATTTAAACGGGGGTAAATCCAAGTAGGTAAAATGACTAATTTGTAATTGGACAAATAAAATAATTAGCTTTTTGACCTTTATTCGTTCAGAAAAAACTCATTGAAATAAAACAAACTTATTAAAGAAAGTCCTGGTTAAGACAGTCATTAGTAAGGTTTATTATAATTACAAATTTACAAAAAGTCTTTATACCATGGTTATGGTTGTCATATAAATATTATAATTTCTGTGGTGAAATGAATCCGCAGCATATGTCTGAAACAGGTTTTACAGTCTTTTAAAAGTGTGTGTGACATCTGTGAGCTCCAGCAGCACAGCGGGGAGATGATGACCTTCAATTCAGCAGCCACTCCTTTATTAATGATGCTTCTCTCTGCTGCAGCAGCTCCTCCTCAGCTGGAGCCAGCAGTGCTCCTGTGTGGTAGACTTAATATTACAGACAGAAAAGCACTGCTGGGCAGACCAGCTGGTGTATGTTAAAGGCACAACTGAAGGAAGAAAGATAGCTGACGAATTCAATAATAAACTTAAATAAAACAAATAGCAGCTATATGCATGCATATTTAACAGAAAAGAAGGAGTGACTGGATGGATTTAAAATGACAAAATCAATAGAATACAATTGAAAGACTGGAGAAACAAACTAGTAAGATAACTATGTTGATTTTTCTAGATTTTAATTGGCAGCCTCCATGACATTTTTGATTGAAAATACAGTGAAGTACAATTGTGCAAGGTAAAATTTTTCATTTTATCATATAGAAAATATTTATTTTAGCACAAATTATAGCCTGTGACAAACTAATGGACAAATTTGACCTGGATAAACTGAGCTTTGACACCTTTTGGTGGTAATCTAAATCAGTAATTCTCAATGGGACCCTAAAGTGGGCCATTATGCCCCAAAATGTCCATGAATCTATTTTAAAGGGGGCATATTATACAAGAATCACTTTTTCAGGCCTTTCTAATAAAAATATGTGCTCCTGGCCTGTCCACAATTCCCCCCAAGAATCAGAGAAACCCATTCCCTGCCCCCTCTCTATCTCCACCTTTCAGAAAATGTGTGCTAAAACATGCCGTTCTCAGATTTTCCCCTCATGATGTCATGTGGGGAGTTAGCACCGCCCCCAGGCTGGGTTGCCCCCCCCGACTTGGAAGAAAGTTTTACCCTCCTCTCCTGATCTTCCTATCTATCAGCTGCCAGCAGGGGCGGCGTCAGACAGCTCATTAGCATTTAAAGCTACAACCTGTTTTGAGCAGGGCAGAAACAGAGGGGGTTTTTTTAGACATACAAAAATCCTATACTGGAGTGATTTAGCAACAAACTTCACAGGCATGTTTTGGGGAATTCTGAGACCAATATAAACTTGTCTTAAAAGGGTAATCTACGTCCACTTTAAAACACTGTTGACCTGTCTCTGTCTCTTTGTTTTGTCCCATTTTTGTTTTGTACTGTCTCAGATCCAAACTGTATTAGCTTTTATGAAATAAATCTGATTGATCTGAAAATAGAAATTTGGGTCACACTTCCTGCTAAGGAGTTGATGGTGGGTTCTGGGGCTCAACCAGCAAAGAAATACTGAACTGAACAGCTGAATAAAAGCAGTTAAAACATTAAGGTGGGGGAATTTTCACTTCTTTTTTTCTTGCTTAAAGTTTTTTTTTTTAAACACACAATATGCAAAATTCCACTGCTGGGCATATTTACTACAAAGAAAACCATTATTTTGTTTTCATTCATAAATTTGTCACGAGGAATAAATGCACTTAAAAGTGCACTTCTGCATTCACGCTGGAAGCGGTCCCAGAGTGTGAATGTGCTCTGTGATCCAAGGATGCACATGCACTCTTTCATTACTATCAGCATTAATGTAGAAGTGCACTTTTAAATAAATTTCTCCCTCCTCATGAGAAATTTATGAATGAAAACAAGACACCCATTTACTGTTTAGTAAATACGCCATATGATGTGCTGAAGAAACATGGGACTGTGTAGATTTGCATTAGGTTAATTGACAAGATAAAAGTTTTCCTTGAAACTATTTAACCTATCATGTCGCCTTTTTCTCACCAAATAAGGTGTTCACAAAATTAGGATAAAAATGTAGGGATACACAATAGTGGATTTTTGCTGGTATCCAATATTTGCAAACCAATTTTAGCCAACACCAATATACTTATATTCATACCTATATTGAAAGACATCAAGTGAACAAAGAGAGGCTGAGTTAAGCAGAGCTAAAAAAGATGCGGAGAAGTGCAAAGTCTGGCAGTTGTGTTATGTTCTTAAATTTTTCAAGGCTCACTGTGGGCAACCACCTATACCTGATGGTACATTTTATATTCTGCTTGGAACCTCCACATAATGAAGCTATGTCTTTGCTGTTGAGGCACATAGTGGAGAAACGTCTTAAATGTTAGTTAATACTTTTTTCTTTATATTTGGCATCCTTTTGTTTCTGATAGCTTTGTACACTGTGGTAACATCTATACTGAAATATTTCCCAAATACGGAGTACTATCAAAGCTGGGCATTTTTTAAATGATGGTGGTTCTTCATTTGAAAATTTTAAAAAAATAAGGTACAGACCCTGACTTATCAGTGCATTGAGTTTTAGGATCATTGATTGTTCACAGGTATAAAGATTAGGAGCATCACCTGATATTTCAGTGGACAGGAATCTGCCCAACAAAATAAAGCTGCAATCTAAAGTTTGATCAACAAGTCAAACAGCTCCTGGACCAAAATTTAGTTCTGTTTTTGTGTACTAGCCTTATTCTAAGTCTGCAAAACAATACAAAGACATCACAGGATCCCACAGAGGCTGCTTTCTTTAAAAGAAAAAAAATCCTTTAAAATAAAATAAGTTAGGCCTTTTTCTTTAAGTCTTCAAACTGCTCAAGTTCAAACAAGTCAGCAGAGTCTGAAATCCTCCTCTGTCTGATCATTTGAGTCTATATCGGAGTTCCTTTGAAGCTCAAAGCAATGTCCAACAGCTGAGCTCCCATCTCTGCCTGCTGCCCTCCAGGCAGGAACTCTTCAGAGAGCTCTCTGTAGGTGCTGCAGACTCTGCGCTCATTAACATCCTCCCTATGAATGGCATGCTTCCATTTATGCCGTGCCTTGCCGTATAACACCACTAAAGATCTGCGAGGAAGATGCACAGCTACTTGTACTTCCTCAGCCAGTCCCAGCTCTGGCAGACCCTCTTCGAGGGACATGGTTAGTGTGGTGTTGGATAACATGTTGATGGTGACGAGGCGTTCCCCCCACAGCCAGGAGTCATCCAGGTGTGGATCGATGGCTGAACCTCGCTGAGGATGATAATCCAGATTGCACTGTTCCACTGGCTGAAAGTCTGCCAGACTTGGCTCTTGGTGCATTCGGAGGACCAGTTTTTGGCTCAAAGCGGGAAGCCCACAGAAAGCAGCAACACGCACTTTTCTTTTCTTGAAGTTCACCTTTGGTCCAAAATCCTTCAACAATATGAAAGAAATATGTTTTGTCAGACGATAATCACGCATTACAATACAGTAACACTTTAATTCAAAACCCAGGTTTTTATCTCCTTCAGTCAGTGAAATTACCCTGCTCTTATTTGGGACAGGAATCAACATGAACCAGCCTTAAAATTATTCAAACACTGCGCATGTGGCAGCAAAGATGGTATACAACAATAAAACCATATATTAACAACAGAACATTTAAATATCTACAAAATAAGGATATGGATAAATGAGTTTCAACAGCACATCATTGGTTTGATATAGACTTGTAACAGAGTCCATTATGGCAACCTGCTTAGGGGAGAGGGCCCTCTGGGGCAGAGCAAACATTTCAGACTGTCTTTAATTGTTTCAAGATTAAGTTATAGCATGGGTCACATAAGGGTCTAGCAGCCTGGACTCAAGTCCAAATGTATGAACTAAGGTTTTTCAGGGCAGATTTTTTCCCCCTATAATGTCCAAAATAACTTCCATCTCCCAAGTCAGCCCAAGCAGCATGATGCTCTCAGGTAGACAAACTCTGACCTTTTTTCATGGTCAAATGTGAGAAGAAAAGGTTGGCATTCTGGAAGTCTTACACCAAGACAGTATCAGCATCAGGTAAGTTATGTTAAACATCAAAACATCTCTATTTAGAATGTTTACTGTATACACAGTTTATCAAAGAGAGCTTGCTTTGAGTCAAGATCCCAGCCAAGCTTTTGGTATGAAAATTCCCTCTCAGATTGGTGCAAAACAACTTTGATTCAGATCTGTTTGGAATAACACACTGGAAACCAGTCTTAAACAAATAAATACATCAAACCTTGGGATGCACAACTCTGGATTTTGGCTGATATCTGATATGCTGATATTTACAAATGAAATTCGCCAAAACCAAAACCAAAACCAATATTTAATTTTAGTTCAGATATATAACACAATTTAAAGTTTGAGGATGATCAGTTCAAACATTTTCCTAGGGCTGGGCAATTAATCACAAATTATATGAAATCGCAATATGGCCAGCTGCAATTTTCAAATCGGAGAAGGTGCAACATTTCTTTAATTTGAAATTAGTGTCAAAATAAGTTTAATTTTTTTTGCAGCAGAGACATTATGCATTACACATCATGCAATCATTCTAGTGCCATATTTTTAGAATAGTGTACAAAAAAAACATATTTTCTTTGTTTTTGTGTGTTTTTCTTCATAAATATGAAAATAATGTAAAAATGATCCTTCCCTTTAATACAACAGTTCATGTCAAATTTGAAAAGTGAGTAAAAATCATAAACAATTAAATATTTTTAAAAAAATTCTGCTTAGTTTAATTGAATATTTTCTTGGTTAAAGTAAGGAATGAATTATTGCTTGTTTTTTGTTCTAAAATGCATAACATGAGGAACTTAAGAAATAATCGCATATGAGATTGCAATCGCAATTAGATTATTTTCCCAAATCGTTCAGCTCTACTTTAATCAGACTTCCAAGGATAAGGAATTATGATTAATAAAGAAAAAGACTTTGGCTCATGTAGGTCTGTTGGTCCAGCCTAAAGCTGCACTAACTTACTTGTTTGAATGACCAATATTTGCAGCTGTTATAGGCTGACTTTTATGTCCAAAATATTAGCAGTATATTCAGGCAGAAATGATCATATCTGCCAGCATCGCAAGTTACATTTTTAAGCTATCTGCCAATAATACCTTGCATCCATAATAAATCCCATCATTTTGGTAAAATGCATGCAAACTAAACAACACCAAACAGACATTTTTTTTCAATAGTTGAGTTTTGATGTGGTGCAGCTGACATTTAAAAACAAAAGGTGTTCTTTATCACCTGCTTCCTTCGACCAGACTGTGACTCGTTCCACACATCCTGGTCGAAACGGCTTATCAGCTCCTTCTCCTCCTCTTCTGATATGAAATTCTCCCACAGAAAAACACCAGGAAATGGGAAGGACAGACTCTCTGCATTTTGGTGAACTGCAAGCTTTGCATCAGGATTGTAGAGGAAACGATGCACAACCTGAACAGAAAAAAATATGCTGGGTTGGCTCCATATCATTAAGCTACCTTTCCTTACATTTTAAATTCTGGTGATTAATCGCAGTTTGATAGCATGAAATCAAAGTCTGGATATGGCATTAAAATGGTCAAACAATCATAAATAAAGCGTAATGTATATAGCAGAGACGTAATGACAATGTAGCATTATGAAGAGAAACATTGCTTTAATTAGAGAAAACTAATAATGTCGTAATAACGTTATAATACAGTAAAAAAAAAAAAAGAGACCCGTCGAGCTGGTTCACCAGGATGTCCCGAGAAAGCTTCCGTACCTGATTGTGAAAGGCGCTGGCTACCTAGCTGCTAGTTAGCTGTGTCTCTTTTCTTCTGATTACAACTGTGTCAAATCATTTTTCTGTTATATGTAGTTACCTTTGTTTTATTCGCTTCCAACTGTCCCTTTCCTTTTAACTTTTCACATACCAGACACCGTCTAATGCCTTTACAAGCACATGAAGCAGCGCCGTCACTGCTGACAGGAGCCATCATCCTGCATCTTCTTCGGCTACTGCAGCATTCTGTTCTATTTGGTTAATATCGCCACCTAGTGGAATAACTGTGAAACAACAAAGACGCCCTCAAACTACCACCCAAACTCCCTCAGTTGGGACACTAAAATATAAATAAAAACACAATGCAATGATCTGCAAATCTCATAAACCCATATTTTATTCACAGTAGATCATTAACAAAATATCACATGTTGAAACTGAGACATTTTACCATTTTATTTAAAAAAAATATGAGCTCAATTTGAATATGATGGCAGCAACACATCTCAAAAAAGTAGGGACAGGGCAGTGTTTACCGTTGTGTACTATCCCCTCTTTCTTTATTAACTGAAAACATCTGGGAATTGAGGAGACTATAGTTTTGGAAAAGGAATGTTTTCTCATTCTTGTGTGATCTTGAATAATAGCTGCTTAACAGTCCTGGCTCATCTTTGCCAGATTTTTTGTTTAATTATGCGCCAAATCTTTTCTGTGTAAAAAGATTGGACTGCAGGCAAGCCAGTTCAGTGCCTGGACTCTTCTACTGCAAAGCCATGCTGTTGTGATGGATGTGGTATATAGTTTAGCATTGTCTTCCTGAGATATGGAAGGCCTTCCCTGAAAGAGACATTGCTTGGATAGGAGCATTTGTACCACATTTCATTTGTACTTCTCTTTAGTCTGTCAGACAGAGCATCCGAGGAAAATGTTATTGGGAAGAGGGATGTCTGGACCGGCCTGCTTAGCCTGCTGATATGTTGTTTATGTTAAACTGTGAATAAAACATGGGTTTGTAAATGATTGCATTTTTTTAATATACAATATACAAATGTGCAATTCTGAAACAGCTGGCACGTTTTAAACTCACCCGTACTCTGAAGCATTCCTTTTTCCTTGGCGTGCCTTAAACAACTTTTAAACTGAAAATTTTAGCCCTTTCATATCAAGGGTCAAGTATGCATAACCTTCCACTACTGTCACAACTCCTTATTTTCTTAAATACACAGCGTTGACAAAGTTTTTGGTGACGAACTACTGAACTATTAGAGAAACTAAATGTTGCCTGGCAGACTGAATTCAGGGTACGGTATGAAGTTTACGGTAGAATCTATGTAAGCCACACCCACCGGAAGTACGCAGAGTTTCCCCGGGAAAGCTCGGTTTCTACAGCCGTCGTAAGTTTTCTGTTGTTGAGGAAGTGTGGGTGAGTAATTTCCAAAAAATATAAACTTTTTACTATACAAAGTATTTACGTAGATGATGAATATACATTACATTCATTTTAACACCGAGAATCATCGCTTTTTGTCTTAAATTTGTACAAAGTCAGTTTAAAATCCAAAGACGTGGTAGTCGTTGCTTACAACGTGGTTTTCTAACCTCATTGGAAGTTAGAGCTGAACATGTTTACTTACTCAGTAATAGTAACTACATGTTGTTGACATAAACATACCTTTGAAAGGTTAAAATGTATATATAAATCTGGTGTTGATCTTGCCACAAATCTAATGTGGTTAGCTAAAACTTCAGTGTGTTGTTTAGTTGTTGTCTCACTTTTAGAGACATTACATGTTACTGTAGAAATAATGTCTTATAAACTTGACGTTTACGTTTATTGCATTAACTTTTAATTTAAGACAGTAAAAGGGAAGAATATATGCATACATCGTGTTAAATATTAATGTTATAATTATTTTCATAGTGTAATTTTACTCGGTAATATAGGCCTACTGTTACATTAATATGATGCATAATATGTGTGCTTTCCTTAAATTTTGGTTTTGTCCCTTGATAAGATGTAGATATAGTGATATATAAATATTTGTCTATTTTGAACTTCTGTGTGTAAGTGTTGTAGACACACTTTTTCTTCCCTTTACTTTGTAGGTAAAGTAGGCAGGAGAATGCAGGAGGACACAACAAAGATCCCATGCATTTTAAAAACAATCAGATTTCTTCAAACTTTTATGTTTTCAAACCAATATATATTTGAAAAGATGTAAAACCAGGGCTTTATTTCTAGGCATATTTGAATGGCTGCTTCAAAACACAAGGTTATGTGTTAAAACCAACAGTATTCACACTGGGCTGGAAGAGCTGACTGGCCCATCAGTGATACTGGGTCTGTTGAGTTTCATCAGACTTTAATCAGCTCACAGAGGAGGGAACTGGCACTGTAAAGTTCGCAGTTTCCCTGGTATCTTCATTTGTCTTTTGCCCTTTCTACAGTTTAACAATGGAGAAAGTCACAGAGAAACTGATCCTGGAGAAAGCCTCTCCAAAAACCAACAAACTGGAACAAGTCAAGACACTAAAGTAGGCATGGTTTTATTATTCTCTTAGGTCTCTGAAGATGTATTGTTGCCAAAGCTGTGTTTTATTTTCTAAATTTGGGGGTCCTTTTGTGAAGTAGATGGTACGTTTAGGACTCAGATTCTCATTCATGTTCCACCCAGACACACTTGATATGTACATATGTTTTAAATTATTTGATTGGGTCAGTTAAGGCAGAAATTGAAGGCTTTTCCTTTTGATATTTTCTTAATGGATTTACTGACTTTATCCTCTTCAATATTCAGTCTATCTGAGCTGGCACTGAAGCATCAGGACTTGCCAGTCAAGCTGCTTTCCCGTCTTCAGTCTCTGGAGCGTTTGGATCTGTCTAGAAACAGACTGCAGGAGTTACCGAAGAACCTGAAGCTTCCTGTGCTCCGCTACCTGGACCTCAGCGACAACCAGATGGAGGATGTTACGACGCTGGGGTCTCTAGAGGGTTTGGAAGAGCTGAAGATGGAGGACAACCTTTATGTCACTGTAAGGACATGGCTAATCACTAGTTCATAGTTTTGGGTGATTTGTGTCATGGAGTGAATGTGAAAGACAAGATATTTCTAAAAAACAACAGTTGGGATTAATTTCATTAACCCAGCCTCCCTATTGTCCTGTCCATTAAATCCAAAAGGAATGTGCCATTGTGCCAGTTTAACGCCTAAAAACCAGTATAAAGACTCATTGGAGTGGTGGTTAGCACCTTTACATCCCAGCATGTATTTTTTTTAAATTCCTCTGGCTCTGCATGGAGTCTGCATATTCTCACTGTGTCTGTGGGTGTTCTTTGAACAGTGCAGACTCTGCAAAGACATGCAGATTATTCGAGCTGGAAACTCCAGAGCGTCTGTAGGTGTGAATGCTGTTCTATTGTGTCCGTCTAAGGAGAGGTCATCCAGGGTCGTTCCCCACCTTTCACCTGGTGTGACTGTGACAGACTTAAACGGCCAGCATCCTGACGAGGATATTTGTTGTTACCATGCGTAATGGCATTTCTACATAACATTACTGCTGTTGATAATTTTGCCTCGGTACGTTGTCAGCTATACTAGAAGCACATTTGAATAAATTGTAAAAAACAAAGCCATGTCAAATAATGTTATGTATCCATGCAAGGCAGCTAAATTCTTTTTAAATTTTTTTTAGTAAAGCTAATTCTGCTGTATCACTCTAAAAGATTATTATTAGCAGTCATACCCAAAGATTAGAAAATGCCCTTGTTATGTAATGAGTTATGGTTGCACAATATGATTGCCATGATGATTGTCAATATCAGCAGATAATAGCTTTAAAAGTTAATGATCGTATTGACAGATAAAAAAAAAAAAGATGAAGTCCAGTAGATTGTCTAATTGATGAGTTGCTTAATGATAATAAGTAAAATCAATCGAGAAGTGAAAACATACAGAGATACTGGAAAGAAATACGTAAAGCAATAAATAACATTTTAAAGGTCAAAATACCCTTTGGTTTCAAACCATGTATCTTAATTACATCTCCTCTGAAATAAAAGGTATTGATAAATATTTGATTGCTGATATGTTGACAGCAGGTAAAAAGGCTCTTACCAAAAGATGGGTGACACCTGTTGAACCTATAATAAATAACTGTATAGATGTGACAACGGAGATTTACAAGATGGAAAAGAGAGAAATTTTTCTGTTAATTTAAAACTATTTGAATTGCATTGGTCAAAGTGGGTGCAATATGTTAAACCGCTGAGACCTGATTTTGTGAACATTGCACAGTGAGGGAGCGCTTGCCTCATGCATTTTTCAGTGATCATGTCCCTTTTTTTTTCTTCTTTTCCTTAATGCATGATTGTTGTTATTTGCAAATTTGAAGATGAAAACCGCCACTTTTGTTTAGATGGATTCTTATTATTTATTCTTTTCATTATAATTGTTATTTTTCTTTTCTTTTTCTGTATTACTTTCTCTCTGGGTTTGTATAGTTACCTTTACCTGGCTCCTATGAGTAGCCAAAAATGTCCAAGAAATGCATGTCAACAAAGACCTAGAATTTGGATTAAGGTGTTCAAAGGTTTGTAGGAGTATTTGATTGTGCATAATCTTGTGATAATGTACCATTCCTTTTTCTTACCTGTAAATGTAAGGACTGTATCACTGGACAATAAAAAATACATAGAAAAAAAAACAGGCACTGGTAAAGAAAATAAAAAGACCTGTCCCCAATTCACCTTAAAAGGGATCATTAAGTTTGTTGAGTTTTTGATGGAGCCTTGTACATGTCAGTATCCCTATCAGCAAATTTAGTTTGGAAATATCAGCCTATTGGTTATCAGCACAGATCTTATACCCATCCTGAGCCCTGAACATTTTGAATGAAACTCTGTCTCCACTTGACTCAGCCTCTCTTTGCACAGGAAACACTCGGCGTTTTAAACAAAGGTGTGTCTAAATCGACTCACTGGATCTCAAGATATGTGTGTTAATTGTGCTTTCTTCTTTAGGTGAGTGATAATTACAAGATGATGGTGTTGCTACCCAACCTAAGGATTTACAATGGAAAAGACATCACCACAACCGCAAACCACGTACGCTTTGTCTACAGTGAGAACCTAATGACCAGGGTATGGATACAACCTATTCAGACTTTTTTATGATAATAATATTGTTGCATCAGTAATTCAGCTTTAAACATGAGTAATTCTATCGCATGTCTTGAATATTGCTGTTTTGGCTATTTCAGATAATTGCAGTTTGGGAGAAGAGTTTCAGCCTCCCTGATCCGATCACAGCAGAGAAAATGTCCGCCCTGGAAACAAAGTTTGTCAACGATGCACGCCGGCAGGTCAAGTTTGGACCCAGTTCAGTCAGTGATTTCACCAAATGGAGGGTAAGTTCAGGATATAAGAGATCTGGGGATCTAATACCGTTTTTTAGAATTTTTAACCGTCTCTTCTGTGTCATTTGTTTCATAGGTGGAGATTTTGGCCAAGGAGTATCTGCGGTCTCTGACCGATCCAAAGGAGGAAGCAGAGAATGAGAAGTCCAGTAAAACTAAAGAGAACTGTGTAAGATTACATGAAATTTATTTATTCATTCATGTTTTATTTAAATCAATTCAGTCTAACACGCTAAACACACGAAGGCCAAGAAGAACATTAAGGAACTTCAGAAGGTGGGCAAGGAGGGATTTCTGCACAGAGAAGTGCAAAAAGAAAACAAGTTGCTGCGTAAGTACCCTGTGAGGTTGATTTGTTTGAATCTCATAGCCTCCATGTCTTTTCTCAGGATGTCTCAACTCCCTCCAAGAGGAAAAAAACTGGTTCATCTACAGAGAACAACATAAACCTGACACCTCGCAAGAGAACGCGCACAGATCTTCCCTCCTCCCCGGCTGCAGAAAGCCCTCGTAAATCCAGCCTCCGCACCAACCTTCAGTCAGTAGCACAGACCATCAGGTTGAGTCCTCGAAAGCCCGCTCAGCTTCCTTCAACCCCGACCCGAGGACAAGGAGGAGCCTTGACACCCAGAAAAGAATTAAAAGCAGGACAAAATAAAGAAGATGGAGCTCAGATTAAACAGAAGGAGGATGTCGTCAAAAAAGATTTAAGAGCGATTGAGCTGCCGAAGAGCTGCATTAATACACAGGTATTGTAAAAAAGAAGTTAGATATTTAGTCAGGTAGTTGTAGAACTATGAAAAAGGATTACTGGATCACAAAGCAAGTTTCTGATTCCTGGTTGCTTTGGACTTCAATAACAGAAGAGTAAAAGTTGCAATAGTGAAACTTTTTGTATTTGAACGCCTTTTTATCTCCAGCTTTGTGTATGATGTGTCAATCCTCTCTGTATCCTCTCTTCACTATCTCCTCATTCCCTCCTTCCTTATACCCGTGTTTCCTTCCTCTTCCAGCCGGTGCATCTGAAGCCTCTCCATGTCCTCCAGTGTCACAGTAAACAAGACAACTCAGAGGATTTCTCTACTCAGCTGTGGGCCTGTGCTTTCCAGCCTCTGCCGGATTCCTCAGGTACTTTTGAATTTAAAAAGGATCTCTCAAAGCAACTCCAAAGCCTTTCAAATGGTCTTAGATGATCAGATTAAGAATATTTCAAATTTCTAATTAAAAGCTTTGAGTCTGAAATTCAAATACAATCTTTTCTTTTTTTGACAGGCTCTGGAGGAAGCCGACTGGTTGCTACCTGTGGTGGAGACTCTCTTTGTGTGATTGACTGTGAAACAGGGATGGTGTTGAAGAAGTATAAAGTTCCTAGAGAGGTTTGCTCAATTTATCCCCTAAGTCTACAACGTACACTATACAGTGCTGTGGATAGTATTTCTACCTTACAGATTTATTATCTTTTGCATATTTGTCACTCTTGCACACATTTTAAAGGTAGACAAAGATAATGTGACGTAGGCTAAAAGATCTCGAAGAGCAACACATTCTGCAATCTAAAGAAATTCAATAACAGATGAGAAACAAAGTCCCAGATATCTATCAGTCTGAAAGGGTTACAAAGCCATTTCTAAGACTCAAGCAAACCATGGTGAGAGCCATTATCTACAAATGGAGAAAACTTGAATAGCGGTAAACCTCCAGGAGTGGCTGGCCTACCAAAATGACTCCAAAAGTGCATACACGACTCATCCAGGAGGTCCCAAAAGAACCCAGAATGACATCTAAAGACCTGCAGGCCTCACTGGCCTCAGTTAAGGTCAGAGTTCATGACTCAACCATAAAAAAGACACTGGGTGAAAAAGGGCATCCATAGGAGAGTTCCAAAACCAAAACTACTGCAAAAAGAACACAAAGGCTCGTCTCATATTGTACAAAAAACATCCTGATGATGCCCAAGACTTTTGGGGAAATATTCTGTGGACTGACGAGATAAAAGTTGAACTTTTGGAACAAAACCAGCACAGCTTTTCATCAAAAGTACATCATACCAACAGTCAAACATGGTGGTGGTAGTGTGATGGTTTGGGGCTGCTTTACTGCTTCAGGACCTGGACCTCTTGCTGTAATTGATGTTCTCTACCAGAAACTCCTGAAGGATAAAGATTTCTGGCCATCAGTTTCTGACCTCATGCTCAAGTGCACTTAAGTTATGCAGTAGAAAAATGATCACAAACCCACCAGCAAATCCACCTCTGAATGGCTTTACAAGCAAAATGAAGGTTTAGGACTGGCGTGGTCAAAGTCCAGACGTAAATCTGGTTAAGATGCTGTGGCATGACGTTAAACTGGCTGGTCATGCTCCAGAACCCCCCACTGTGACTGAAATATAACATTTCTGTGAGAAAGAGTGGGCCAAAATTACTCCACAGTGATGTGAACGAGTCATTGCAAATTACTGCCAAGGGTGGCACAACCAGTTATTAAGTTTAGCTGGCAATGACGTTTTCCCATAGGGTCAGGTAGGTTTGGATAATTTTTCCCTTATAATTTAAAAACTACATTTTGGATATACTTGGGTTATTTCTGTCTAACATTAAGATTGTTTGATAATGTGAAACATTTAAGTGTGACAGAAGAAGTGACAAGAAATACTTGTTCACACCACTGTAGGGTCCTACCTAGAGAAATCCCTCCTTTTTCTCATGTTCTTGTGCTCGGGACAGTCTGAAGCTGGCATGTTAGAACAGAAAATGTGCATCATAAATAATCTCAAGCTTCTAGAAATAGCTAGATATGTACGTGAGGATGAACAGCCCAAACGGTCTGTGGCATGTCATGATCTTGGTTGTGTTTGAGGCGTTCATACCATGTTGTTCATGACTGTTTTTCCTCAATACAGGAGTTTTTCTCCCTGGCCTGGTCCACAGTGTTGATGTCCAGAGGGGGCGGAGCCTCAGCTCAGCACTGCAGCATTCTGGCAGCTGGTGGTAAGAGAGGACTCGTCAAACTAATCCACCCCAGAAACAACGTGGCCTACGGAGAGTTTAGAGCTAGCCGCAAGTCTCTGTCTGTCCTCCGCTTCAACCACCATCAAGGAAACTTCCTGTTCAGTGAGTTATTATTAACCAGTGTCATCAGTTCAGATATTTGAACAGCCTTTCTTTTCAGAGTTCATGTGTCCAGTAAATAAAAGGATAATCTGACTTAAATTAAACCCTGGTCTTTTTTAACTTCTTGCAGCGGGATCATACGATAAAAAGATAGTGTTGTGGGACATCGGTGGAGTGGACAGCCAGTACAACTTTAAAGTTGTGTGAGTATTTTATAGCAGTATTTTATAGCAGAATTAAGTTTCAGTACTATTTATTTTATCAAATATTTGAGTTTGATAGTTTATTTGGCCCAGATACACAGAGTACCAAACCAGCTACAGTTTCATGAATCAACCTTGTTAATAAAGCTGTGATATTAAGCCAATCAGAGACACTTAAAACTCAACATAAAGTAAAGAAAGGTCTGGTAGAGCATAATTATTCCTGTTTAGTAAAAAACTACTGTGTGTATCTCTTGAGAAGCAGTTATTGATGCTATGATTATTTCTGCTCTGTTTGTCTCTGCAGTCAGCTTCTGATGTTGGAGGTCAGTGCCACCCCTCTGCACCTCTGCCTCCCCCCGAAAACCCCGAACTTACACCTCCTGACGGCCTGCGAGGACGGCCTTCACTGCTACAACACCCAACTGGGAACCAACAACAGCACAAAGAAGTAAAAGCATACTCACTGTGTCCAGATCCTTGTATTTTTTGTATTTTTAGACAATCCCTCCCAGATTTCCCAACAGTGATGTTTATATTGTAGCATTTTGTGATATGGTGCACTGATAGATCTGCTGATAACTAGAATCTACAGATTGATGAACTATCAGACTGCTGAATCATTACCCTATACCAGGAGATCTTCTCATACATAACTGTATTTTTCTTTTGCCGATCCAAGAAGCATTAGAAGTATTTCATGCTGTTAGCACTGTGAGCCAAATGCTAATGCTACGCCAAAGCAGGGGTGTCAAGCTCAGTCCCAGTGGGGGCCAGAATCTGGATTTAACAGTGTCAACATTTTAAACATAAACTGTCATATGGGAAGTAAAAAACAACTTAGCTCTGATGATAAAGGATGTTCAGATTTTAAAAAGTCAAAATGATGTGTTAAAAGGCAAACTTATTAATTCAAAAGTTCAAAACACAAAATTAAAAGAAAAATAGAATGTAAAAAATAATGTATAAGGCAGAGATATGAGACCAAAAGTCAAAATCATGAATGCAAAAAATCAAAATATGAGATGAAATCCACAACTGTGAATTTAAAAGGTGAAATATGAGATTAAATTAAAACGTGTGAGTTTTAAAGGCTAAAATATGAGATAAAATTCAAAATTATGGGTGTTAAAGGTCAAAATATGAGATAAAATTCAAAATCATGAGTTCAAAGGGTCAAAATACAAGATATAAATAAAAAATGTGAATTTCATAGGTAAACTATGAGATGAAATTAAAAATTTTGAGGTAAAAAGGCTAAAATTTGAGGGAAAAAAAATCCCCATCATGACTTAAAAGGTCACAGTATAAGACAAAAATGCAAAAAATATTCATTGAAAAGTTTTAATTTATAACACATTGAATTGAATTTATTTTTTGATTTACTTACATTAAAAACTCCTATTAGTTTTAACAAAAAGGTTAACAAGAATACATGAAATTAAGGGTGACAATTTTCTTGGAGAGAGTAGTTTGAATTAAAATGAGTGAATGTCATGTGACCTGGTACAGTTTGAAAGATTTTTTAAGATAAAAAGTGAATTATTAGTCATTATTTTACCATGAACTCAAATGAATTATCTTTGAAAGACTTTTTTGCTGTCAATGATAGTCTTTTGAAGCAAATGGGTATTTGCAGGTCAGACAAGACAACAAAAAAGGAAAAGCATAACTGGGGCTGACCGGTCACATGGGATGTGTTTGTCTTCTCAGCAGGTCAAAAGAAATGGAGATAACTTTCCCCATTTATAAGAAGGAGGACAAAGACACCAACTACCACACCATAGATGGGCTGAGTTTCCTTACTGAGGACATTGTCGGTAAGTCGATATGGAACAACATGAAAATTTCATATTTTGATTACAGTGACCTAAAGTATCAGGGGTATCAGTGTTATCATGGTGTTGCTGAAATTTGCTGAAAATGTTCAAAAAGCACTGCTGCGTCACTCCAAAATCATTTCATATAGTTTTATTTCAAAGAAGGGGCATAGATGACGTAGTGGTATAAGGTGCATCCCATGCTCCTGGGCGGCCTGGAAGTCCGGTCTGTACAGGGTGTCCCAGGGTCTAAATCTATTCGGTGTAAATAAAGGTTTTTAAAAAGTATGAAAAAGACTTGAATGCAAGGCTATGAAGTCTTAAATTTTGTAGCTTTTGAAATTTTCATTTTGAAACTGTTTTTCTATGTTTGTTTTTTCAATTTTATTTTAATCACTCCAGCTGTCAGTGCATCCTCAAAGCTTAGCTCCGTCTCTAGTTTGAGCTGAATTGCAAAACTTTTAAAGAGGTACTTTAAGACTGCAGTATGGCAATTCTGGGTCATTTCTAAAATAAAAGATCCTGCAATGTCTGTGACCTCATGGTATCAAATTGAGGTCTTTTTCCTTTTCCACATAGTCTTAAAATTCTCTCAGAAAGCTGTATTTTCATACTACAATAACAAATACTACTGACATTTTCTCTTTTCTACATTGTTAATTTTTATCCTACAATCAGCACAAAACATACAAAACTGTGCTGCTAATGAAACTGGTTCGAGGTCTTAAAAAGTACTAAATGTGAAGTCAGATTTTCTGCATGTACCGTGCTGTGGCTGCTGTCCCACATGTCTTTCCCCCACTGTCTCCTCCCTGTTTCAGACTCTATCCACTGTTCTCCTCTATAAGCAAAAGCATAAAAAGCCCAAAAATATATCTTTAAAAAAATTGAAGTTCTATATTAAAGAAGAGAACATCAAAAAAAATTGGCAGCACTTAAATGTTGTTTTGTTTTGTATAAACATTAGGATATTAATATGTATAAGTGAACATGAAAACCGTATCAAATATGCATTAACAAAGCTACTTTGGTGATAAAGTCAAAATTGCCCTTGGGCAGAGTGTTTAGATGTGTTTTATATGTGTTTAGTTGTGCTTGTTTTTCACCTGTTGTACAGTGATCCCTGCTGGGGTTCTTTTGCTCATGTTTTTAGTGGATTGTTATTGAGAACCATGAGTGAAGTAATCCACTGAGTTAGGGTTCTCGCCTGTGACTTTAGATGCTCCTAAAGGATGCATTGTTTCTATTCTTCATCAACTTGCATTGCTTTGAAAAGAGGTTGACTCTCTGCTTTGTTTTTGCCAGAGGAGACCCACCTTGCCACAGGTTTTCAAAAGTACCTGCAGCTCTGTCATATCTTAAAACATTAAATACTGTAAGAGTTTAATTTAACTGTATGTAGTGTTAAATTAAATGCTAGGAGTTTAGTTAACTTTCAATGTTGCTGGTTATTTTACTATGTTGTAGAGGTTTGACTTTACCTGAACAACTAAACCAAACAATCAAAACTAAGCTCACAAAAATGAAACCTCTCGTTGGCCACTTGAGGGCACTGTTGTTTACTTTGATGATAGTTCCTGTATAAGGAGGCTGTGACACGTCTGCTGTTACTTTGACAGTGTTTTTGGTAACTACATTCAGCTTAAACCATGTAAGACCAAGTGTTAAACTCTGTGGTTATTTCGACTCTTCGTTTTGGGTCTAATATGTCAAAACTGTGACAGTTTCCCTTGCTTTAGTTTTCTTTTCTTCAGTTGCATTAAAATTAGGACCAATGCCTCCTTCACATCCTCAAACATCTCCTCTTCTCCTTAAACATTGCCTCTTTTTTAATGATCTTTTAACTCTGATGTGTGAATCTGTCAGCCTCCAAGAACTACCTGCACAGCTGTATTTACTTGTGGAGCTGGAGCAAGACCATGACTCAGCGGCCCGGTAAGAACAAGGAAGTCTGTGCTGTGGTTCTGGCTGAGCTGCAGTGGGCCAGCACTGAGATCCCATACCTAGCTCTCAACACCTGTCCAGGCAAGTTTAATCTAACTTTTGATGTTGACTTTACAAAGCTTATTACTGTAGCTATGAACGTCCTTTTATGGTCCAAACCTCTGTTTATATGCATTGTTTCAGTTTAATTCACTTCAGAAAAACTGAGTCAAAGAAGTTTTGTGTTTGAGTTAATTAACACCCTTTTGTTCTGTTGTTTAAAATTGTACCGTGTGTTCATTTCTTCTTTTTTAGGCCAGGCCTACATAGTGTGTGGTGATGACAAAGGAAGGCTGTGGACATACCACGTCACTGACTTGCAGAAGAAAAATTTCCAGGCTGGAAAACCCATCCGGCCTACTGAGGTAATCATCTGCAGTAATTTTCCTCTATTATCCTGTTACTCTAAAAACCCTGCTTTTACGCGGTATTTTGGGAAATCACATTGCATTGAGTATTTTTCTTCTTGGTAACATTGTACATTATACTCCCTGAGTTATCGGCTGGAAAAGCAGTCCTGAACTGGAAAAATAGCTCATCTGAACTATGGATTGGATCAAAACTACTTAGAACAGTGAAAGTATAACTGTTACCTACTGCTGTAAACAGTCATTACAGTTATTTTACCAACTTTTTTGTCATCTGCTGCACTTACCTTGGTTGTATGTCTTTCTTGTCAGGGAGGATTGCTGATGTTTTGGGTGTGCCCACCTCCCAAACACAGTGGTGTAGATGAGGGCTGTCCAAACTATGGCCAGAGGCCCAAATGCAGCTGGTGGTCCATTTTATTTGGACATCAGCCAATCCTTAAAATATAATAAGATGAAACATTAAGCTTGTGCTTGACTGTATTGTAATTTTTTGTTTTGACACTCAATAAGGCTGCTGTAAACAAACATTTTGACAAGAAGAATTGTCATGCATTTTCAATGACTAAATTTAACCAACAATATAAAACACATTGACAACCAAAATTATAAAAAATACCATGATTCATGACGCCCCAATGAAAAAGCTGGAAAGCTGTAATATAGGCTGTTTATTTATCTTTAATCACATTCATTTCCTGAGCATATTTTAATCTACACTTGATTTTTTTTACTAACTTAAATACAAATAAGATTAAGGTGAGCCATTATCCTTTGTTTTTTCATCATATGGCTCCCAAGAAAAAACGTTAAGACCAAACTGTTTACAGCTCTGATTGTCTTCTTGGTTGTAATGTTGTGGTCACAGACTCACATCTCCACAGCTCTATCCTAAATTAATTATTGTTAATTAGAACTAATTTAAAAAGCTTTTAAATAATGGAAACTAAACCTGGGACTGTAACTCATGCTGGGGTGACATTAAGTTTGTGTGCACACACAAATGGATAGAAAATATTTATCCTTTCAACAACATACCCCCAATTATTAAATCTACTTGCATTAATATGAAAGATGTTAGGCCGCTTAACTCCGTATCTCACCACTCAGGCCTGAGGAGTGTCAATTAGCTTAGTTTGAGTGGTCAAGACCTAACACAACTGTATCTTAGGTCTGAAAATGCTATCAAATCTCTAATATGGATAAATAAAAGTAAAAGTTAAGAGTGTTTTTTACTCCCAGATATATACGGTCCCACAAGGTACACTCAGTGTTTGTGCATCTTTATCTTTTGTGGATAGTTTTTTTGGTCATCTTCTGTATTTTATTTTTTTTAATTTTATTTTATTTTATTTCCCTGAGCATTTGAGTTTTATCCCTACTAAGTATATTACAAAAAGTGAACTTAAAAAAAGAAACAAACCTGCATTAAATCTAATGAAAAATTAAACTAAAATTGAAAAAAAGAAATCAAAGTGAAAAAATTAAGGACAAATTAACAAACAAACTATTAGAACCTTGGGTGACAGACCATCTTGGAGGTGATATATTTATTTTTTATCCCTGTGATCATTTTAATAATTATGCCCCTCTTGATATTTTTATATTCATTGATATTTTATATTTTCCCCAGATCAGCTTTTATTACTTGTGCTAAAGTCTCAGCATTCCCTCAGTTCATTTTTTGAACTTTTTCCCTCCTTTCTTTGCAAAGCGCTGTCAAATTCAGTTATAGCGAGATGCCATGACCCTGAGATTAACTTGTACTTCACATAAACTAAACAAATGCAACTCTGCTTTCTGAAACTCAAAAGTATGATCAGCAAATAATTTTAAAAGGCTTATTTTATCTTAAATATGCAATTGAAATAATAAAAAGATTATTCAGTCATTAAAGATCATAAAAGCATAAATATTTTTATATTAAAAAACATCTGAAATTGCAACATTTCACTAAGATAATAAAATATCTACTTAAATATGTCTGCAGAAAAAAACTCTTTAGACTTTACCCTGTATTTCCACAGAGGGGGAGTGTGTTGCTATCTCATACATAAATGGTCAGTAACACAGCTCTGTTGAGCATTTATTCTAACAAGCTAACACCCTCTGACGTTAAGACCTATTGCAGAAGCCACATATTTTGTTACCATGTTATTTCATCCATTTATATTTATATTTTTATGAATATAATCCTTAATAACTGGGTAGTCCCTTAAGATTAAGATCCCTTTTTTTTCAGGGTAGACCTGAGTAAACTAATCAATGTTGAAATCAAGGCGTTAAGAGAATCTAACTCCACTTTTATCATTTGCTTCTGTCGCCACCAGTCGCTGATGCTTTCTTGTGTTTTCGGCAGGTGTTGGGGTGGCCGGCCCCAGTGAGGAAGGGTCTCGGAAAATTGGAGGGACCCTCCATCAACAGCGTGACAATGGACCCTGAACTCAACTTCCTGGTGGCTCTTAGTGACAAAAACATGGTGATCGTGTGGAAGCGAGAGGAGTCCTCATGAGCTAAATGAACCGAGAGACTGTGAATCATGAACACATTGATACAAAAGAGTATTTTGTTTTGTATCCACAAACATTGGAGAGTTTACCAAGTAATGGTATTTTTGTGGTAAGACAGAAGGTATTGTAGACTGAAGATTGCCTCCTTGGAATTACAGAATCCACAAGAAGACAGACTGTGTTGGATTTTTCCTCCAAATTTCCCCATGATGTGTTGAAGGAAATTTACTTTTATGGGAGTTCTGCTGTCAGGGCAGGAAATGTTCATTCTTTAATGCAGATGTCGACCTATAACTCAATTTTCTGCGGTTGAGATGGACACATGGCCTTTGTAAAAGAATCACAGCTTTGTGACAAATAATTTGATGTTCTGTTTTCGTATCTTTAAAAAAAGTATAAAAATGACTGTTTAAACAGCTGTCAATTTCAGCATCTGATGCGTAGCAGGAAAGCAGCTCTAAATATGAGATAGCTTTTCCAAAGAACTTTTAAGTCTACATTTCTATGATCCTGCACCATGGGTTGCATATGCTGGTTTCACTGTAATGTTCGATTTCTTGTTTATTTCTTTGCTTTTTGTTTTTATTTGAAACTAAAAAAGTGTCATTTGGAAATGTTTTTAGTTTTTCAGCTGCTGTAAAATTCTGCAGGTAAGTATTTGTCAAATTTCTAGAAACATTACTCATAATCAGTTTGCTTATTTACCATAAAAACTCCAAAAGGTCATGAATATGCTTTTATTGCATTGTAAATGTTTTCATTTTTAGTGTACATATTTATGTAAATAACTGTGTTTAAACCCTTCTGCGATTTTAAGGCCAGTGTTCAGACCTTTGTTTTAATTAAACTTGTAGTTTTCTTATGACAATAAGAACTGCATACTGCTGTGAGAAATAAGAAGTTGAACATCAAACCCAGCTCACACTGGTAGGTTTGGAGCAAGATGACAGAGTGTGGCTTTCTTTATTAACCATTGTTATACAGATAAAGTCAAGACTGAGACATGACTCATATTTTCTTGACTCTGTTTTTGTAGTTTTGATGTCTGCTGTAGATCATTTTTAGCCCTACAAGCAGCACAAAACAGTGTACATAGTTTTATTTAGCCTTGCTGAGCCCCCCTTCTTCACTTTGGGAATCACTGTGCATTGGAACACACTAAGTTTTCATGTAAAGCTGTAAAAACACCTTATTCATAAAAAAGCACATTTTTATTTGTAATTCTTTGTGTTGAATCTGGATATGAATTACTGATAAGAAGACCGGTTTTACCGGTCTAAGTATCATGTTTTTAACTGTGTTATTGGTATTGTAAGGGATTTTATTTGTATTTTATTTTGTTTACAACTTGTGAATTAACCTTTGAGAGTTGCATAATGAAGCCTCCAAGCGATGATTAATGCAAGACAATGTGTTCTATGTACTTTTCGATAAAAACACTTCACAGTGTTTCTCTTGCGAGTTAATGGTCTTGGAATATTTCATATGATTACATTTAAGACCCAAATACCTTTAAACCATGTCCTTAATGTTTTGACTTTGTGTTGCTGAGTAATTACTTGATCAAGGTGTCCAATATCTATTGGTAAAACTAGACTTAGACTTCTGTCTAAGGAAACCTTTTAAGCATCTTGAATAATTAAGGATTGTTAGGCCAATTAGCATGACATTTATTTTTAATTAAGAGTTACAATTGTTCAAAAGGATGACTCAAGACACCAGGTGTTGCTTTAGAAATACTAGTTTGTTGCCTAAGAAAATCTGTCATATGCAGAAATTATACCAAGAGGAAGATAAGGCAGGCAAGCCCAGCGAAGTGTTGACTTCTTGCTACCCATTGTTTGGCACAGTTGACTTGTGGAGGGGAACAGTAAGGATTTAAGTGGGGTTAGGGATGTCATCGCTGAGCACTTATCCTTTCTGTACAGTACAGGTATCTTGTATTTGCTTCAAATCCAAATAGGGTAGATTTTGTATGCTTCACTAAATTTTTAAAAGCAAAAAAGTCAAAACAAGGAGGTTCTAGCTCTATCATCAACATGAAACTGGACATTAGTTTGGCTTTGACAACACATGGCATTGCAAGAGAATGATTTCTAATTTTATCACAAACAGCGGTTGCATTATACCTGAAGTCATGCCTTTTAATGACCAAACTAACTGGACATTCATATTGTTTTATTATTGCACATTAAGGAAAGACAAGCTCCTTAGCTATATAAGGAAGCTACTCAGTACTTTGAGATAACTTAAAATAATCTACTTTTTACTTGTACTTGAGTAGATTTATAAAATAGTATTTTACTTCTACTTAAATAAATTTTAACCAAAGTAACTAAGCTTGATTGCAATAGTCTTGTACTTCTTCCACCTCTGCTGATGAGATCAGGGACTTTTGAAGTAAAATTAGATCAGTTAAACCAGCATGCTTCACAAGAGAAAAAATTGACTCAGGGTGAAAAAGAGGGGCCAGTGGAATACCAAAACAATACTTTGTTCTCTGGGTCCTGTGGTTGATTTACATACACCTTTTTATATGCGTTTACATTGTAAGAAGACCCTAGTTAGGGTTTATGTTGCAAGTTATTTGTGTTCTGGGTGGTGAAGTTAAATGGTGGATGCAGAGGCCTGGAGGTTAACACACATGGTTTGTAAACACTCATGTGTACCTACAAACATCTTTAAAAATGTTGCTCCATGTCACTTTGACACAAGTCGACTAAAATACCCGGAATTGTTGTTTACCCACGGAGTTGCTCCCTTGACAGTTAGTTCAGTACAGTGGTGAAGGGGGTTGTTGATGAGGGTTAGCCCCGCCCCGATGTTGCTGATTGGCTCAACCGCCGTGTCGTCACCACAGTTCTCTCTGCCACTGGCCAATACGCACAAAGCCCTTTCTGTACCCTCTCTACTGTATTCAGATACGTGCCTTTGTGCACCATTACGAAGCGACCCCAATGGCCTCGTAGCAACCCTCTAATTTCGCTTTCATACGGGAACAGGGCAGTCCTGTTCGCACTCACAGCTCGTCTCGAAATGCGTCCGGGATTGGCGGGCATAGCGGCGGAGATGCTGAGCGGGGCTACTTGCATGGCCAAGCCGAGGCTCGGCAGCCTCTTGCTGTCTCCCCTCACCAAAACACTGCCGCCGATGTCAAGCACGGGGAGCCGCAGATTTCGGTCCACGTCTTCTATGCAGGGGTTTTCAGAGCTGGCCAGAGAGCGGTCGAAGACTGTCACGTCGTTTTATAACCAGTCTGCCATTGACGTCTCCGCAGAAAAGGTAAAAACGGGACTTTATGCCGGTATACCCGTGTGAAACTGCAGAACTACTACTGTAGCAACGAGGGCGTTAAGCTAGCTCTAGCTTGATGGTACTGCTAGCTATTAGCAAGGCTTGTGCTGCTTTCACTGACGCAGAAAAGGCAGTAAACATGGGTTTCTCCTGCTTTGACGGCCAAACCACGAAAAGATTTTAATAATAATACGCACTTGAATGAAGTTTAAACTTTTAGAGGAAAATTAGATAAGACATGAACCCGGACTGCTCTTTTTTGAATTGGAGAAAAGTGTCGCCAAAAACAGGCATCCTTTAACCGATGCATTTCCAAATAAATAACAATTATTTAAATTATGATTTCATAAAATAGAATAGCCGTTCTAAAAATGAAAATAGCATATTTAAGTTATTGTCTTAGTACAAGATTTACGAAAATTGCCAAGTAAGCCCATTTCTATCGTTCAAACTGCTATTTGTTAGAATGTTCCTATGGACTTGAAGGCACCGCCATAGTTCTTCATAGCAGCATAATGTGTTAGCTGACATTCGTTAATATTACTCATAGTAACACCGTTATATTGTAATTTCTCCCTTCCCTTGCTTCCTTTATCATTGAATTAGCAGCACATTGAAAGGTGTTTACTGTGATAGAACCACAATGCTGCTATTTTTCAGAAAAAATATCAGAGATAATTGTATTTGTTGTAGCGATGAATGTTGACCCAATTAATGGGAACCTTTCTCATGATGTGGCTGTTTCAGTTCTAGCTTTGTTAACTGTAGATATTCATGCCATAATATATTCTGTTCACCTATGATATAGTGAATCTCAAACACCTAGCACTATTTATAAAAGCTAGAAGTAATGCAAATCTATCTGCATCTCTATTATACACATGGAAATGTATTTTGTAATAAGGATGGCACTTTCCCATAACTATAGTTCTGCAACACACTCCTTCCAATTTTTGAAAAAACTTTTCCTTCCTGTTTTTCCCTGTAGAGATCATTCTAATCTAGAGGAACAAAAGTCACATGTATTTCTTTGTTGAAATGTTCTCTGCCTCATTTTGTTTAAAAAAGTGCAAAATTTCTCATATATATTTGCAGCTATCATATTATGCTAAACATGTTAAGCCAATGCACTGGTTAGACACTATGTCTATCACCAGGCAGATCCATTGTGCAAGGCTCAAATCAGAAACTTCTGTGCCCTGACTGAAAAATTACCAGTCCAATCTACATCATTTGGGAACAACAAGGCTGTAGCATCGGGTGTGGTTCAGTTGCAGCTCTGATTAGCCAACATTTCTTTACCAAAAGAAGAGCATAGAACCACACTGAAAGCTTTTCTTGGTGGGAAAGATATTTTTTTGCTCCTCTCCTGACTCACTTTAGCATGAGTTTGATTTGCCACCTGGCTCCACTGCTAGTAAACACAGACAGCGCCTGACTATCCTGCTCACGTTATGTAGTTTAATTGCCTGGGTTGCACATGCCCTAAACATCATACATGTAGTCCTTCTGATAGGCCCAAAATGCATGTGACAGACAGAACGTTGGTCCAATCACCTGCTGAGATGCTTTTCAGAGGTTCTCCCCTTCCCAAATGCATACTATGGGTGGTTTCCCCGATGGATGTAAGACTAATCGCATGGGGTGGATTTATGTAACAGTCTACCTGGCGTGTCAGGTTAACACTACAGGAGTTTGCCAGCAAAATTTGATAATCTCAAAACTATAAATAGCCTATTATTAAGTGCCTCTGGTTTCTATTTTTGTTGTGATATTAGAACAGATACTGATGTAATTTGATTCATACCCTAGTTAAACATTTTCTTATTGTGACAAACCCTTTTCCCAAAAGGTTAAAAGGATACAACTGCATGGTGACTGTGAGTTTAAACAACAATCACCATCTTCTAACAGAAGTAGTTGTTTTATGAGATTGAATCTGTAGAAATGGCCTAAAAATCCAACAGTGTGTTACTGCACGTAGCCTCTGATTTCCAGTCTGTCTGATTATAGTTGGCTGCTGTGTTTGTCTTGTGACTCAAGAGTCACACATTATTCTGGTACAGCGGTTGCAACGCTGGAGCTGGGGCAGCAGGATGAGGATGAGTTTTAGGGTTATAGAAGGTAAAACTGACATTGCAGGTACCTTGATGTCAATGTCATTAAACCTGGAAGAATGAATCCTTTTACTTTTGGTGATATCATGACCTTTTCTCCACACAGACATGGTCAGGTCAAATTTCCACTTAGCTCATTGTGCATTTGTGCGTTCCTTCTCTGCACAGAAGCAAATGTCTCTTCTCTGTTCTTGAGTAAACACTGTCTGAGCAAAGTAAACACAGATTTTGAAATTATATGCTGTGTGATTTAGTCATATCAGTCAGGATGAAATTACATGTGATATAAACCCAGGGATCCATCTTAATGCATGGGTTAAATACTATCACAATGCATTCTGTGTGCATTTATGCTGTTAAATTCTAAGAAAGAGAAATAGAGGGATACATTTCCTTGGCTGGCTCAGCTACACACACAAAGCTGTTAAAAGCTGTTGCATAAACCCGGCCCTAACAAACATGAAACCTCCTCCTCTCCTCATTGAGACATGCCTTACTGATTACTGCAAATTAGGCTTTCTTCCTCAATTAGATTTAATAACTTAAGGCTTCTGCATAATCTTAATACTAAATCTACAGTTTGTTTTTGCTGCGTTTACACCATAGCAGCATCTAACCCCAGGGGAAATCATGCTCATCTGATAAAGTGCTGTCTAGGGATCATTTTGCGCATCAATTTGTCAAAGGTGTTCCTATATTCATTGAGTCAGTGATCTCATTAGAGCCCTCTGATTAAATCACTTTGCTTTGGTTGACTACCTGGTGTTTGGAAGCAGGTCACATGGTTCTCATGAGTATCAGTGACTTTTGATGGCTCGGCTCAGCTCAAATCCCCTAATGCAAAAATCCACTTTTATCCATTCATTCATTTTCCTTTCCAGTCACTATTACAATATCCCAACATTGTGTTTAAGTACTACTTTAGATCTGAATACCTGTGAATAACTCATTGGTTGATATTAATGATGTGAAATAAATATGTGATAAATATGTGATATAAATGTCTTTGATTTGACTCTCCTTGAGCTTAGTTTCTAAAGCTTCTGATCAAGATCTATATGATTGCTGATGATATATTTAGGCATGTAGACAAGGTCAAGCTGATGTGCTATAGTTCAAACTGAGCCTCAGAATGAGATTAAAAGGGGATTTAAGTGACTTTGAATGGGGCATAGTTTTGTTGGTGCTGGGTGGGATGGTCTGAATATTTCACAAACTGCTGATCTACTGAGATTTTTGTATGCACATCCATTTGGGGTTTACAGAGAACTGGAAAAGAAAAAGAAAATATCCAATGAGAACCAGTTTTCAAGGCCAAATTCCCTTGTTGATGGCAGAGGTTGTAGGAGAATTCCCAGTCAGGTTTAAGCTGATGGAAAGGCAGCAGTAACACAAATGACCACTCTTTACAACCAAGGTGTGCAGAGCATCTCTAAACCTGTTAAACCTTGAAGCAGTGAAGCTACAGCAGAAGATTAGACTGGGTAGTACTTCTGTCAGCAAAGAACAGGGAATTAAGGCTACATTTGCATGGGCTCACTAAAATTGGACAATAGAAAACTGATGTCTGCAGCAACATTCAAATGATAAAGCCAGACTTGGAGGTTAAGCAACATGAAAGCCTTCCAGACCACTAACAACCACAGCACGTTCAAAATCAGCCTTTTCTCCATGTTGATGCTCTGTTTGAGTTTGAGCAGACCATTATGACCATGTCTATGTGCCTTACTGCAATGGTTGCTGCCATGTGATTGGTTGATTCGTTATTTGTTGGCAAAATTGGGAAATCGCCAGTCACTGTTAAAGATTTGGGGTGACCAATCATATATCAGAGGGGCCCCGGCTACCACTGGCTCCCTGCCTGCTCACAATAAGAACCACACTATGTGAAGCAGACAGGATAGATGCTCACAGCTCATGTCCACTTTAAGACACAAAATGAAGACAAACTCCACTCCAAACATTAAAGGAGAGTAGGTGTTTAAGAAGGATTATGGCAATATGCTCTATACCGGAGCAAATGTGTGCCTCTAGTGCTGTTTGCTGCTGTAATCCTTTAGTCTTTATTTATCAAGGTTCTAAATAGTTATCCTGTTGTTTTCAGGGTGTTAACCATTAATATTACCATCTTAGTTCAGTCATGAAAAAGGGATGTCAGCAAAATTGTCTTGTCAAAATGTTTGTTTGCACAGTTAACAAAGCAGCACAGCTCAGCTAATGTTAAGATCTAGTAGTAATGCAGTCAAGCACATGCCTGGTGCATATAAGATACAATTTTGGGCTATGATAAAACAAATAAGAAGAGGATGGTGGATAGAATTAGAAACTGGAATGAGAGAGCCGGGGAAAAACATGCTGGAAAGGAGCCATGGGCCGGAGTTGAACCCAGGCCGCACAATGGGGCACAACCTAACCACTAGGCTATCTGAGCACCTCCCCATATTTCATTCTGATTTTTGTTTTACTACAGGCCGTAGTTTGGATACCCCTGATTTAAAACAAATCCCATATTGATAACAAAGTCTCTGAATGAAGCTACCTCTGACATAAAGAAACGCACCTGTGAGTAGCTAGAACACTAATTTATCTGGGTGTGAAACCTGTTTTTGTCCAGTAATGTGTTAAAATCTGAACAGTTCGATTGTTAGTGTTTGCTCTTATGAGGATAGTTTATTCATAAGAGGAATTTTGTTTTCATGAAATGAGTTGCTTATGTTTAAAACAATGGAAAAATAAACACAGGATGAAGCAAGTTCAAGTGTGTAGTAACAGGACTGACTACTTTTTAACATTATAGCTAAGCCTACACATTTCTTAATGAGAGTTTCCAAGAAAATGTTAACACCTGTTTCTTTTGTAATTAATGTTTATGGAAAACAAGTTTTCACTGTTAGTTGACCCCCTGTTTTCACTGTTAATGTGTATGTGATCAGCCATGTTAATATCTCTCCAGGCTTCAGTGCGACTGACCTTAGCGACCCTGCTGTATTCTGGGAAGTCTCCTGATGGACATCACATCTTGGTAAATATTTCAGCCACACTGAGAGAGATGCATAGTCTGTATTTGATGAGAAGCTCTGGTCTCTGTGAATCTTTACTCAACTTCTTTCTGATTTGATGTGTTTGTGTGACCTCAGAGCAGTGCCAAGTACCTACACAAGGAGCTGCCTGTAAGGATTGCTCACCGTATCAAGGGTTTCCGTAGTTTGCCCTTCATCATAGGTTGCAACCCAACCATTCTTCAAGTGGTGAGTACACAATTCAAGACTCACAAACCCACACAACACTACTCTTCCTTTTTGTGGCGTTGCCTAACGTGTCAAAGGGGCAGCATCAGCCCTGCTGTAAATGTTATTATAAGAATGTGACAACTGGGCCACAGCACAGGAGAACAGAGGCTGAACTTTAAATAGATGTCACTGAATTAAGGTGAACGCTCTCCTAAAGCGCTTTCACAAAAGGAGCTGTTACCTATTAGCCTCCATTGTTCCCAAGGATAAAGGGTTTCCCAGGACTCAGAGGCTGGAGCAGCATTCTTCAAAAGTTGTTTTTTATGGTGTTACCCATCATTTCCACATATGTATATGACTGATGTTTGTATATCAGTAAATATACAGTGGATGCTTCAGAGTGTGTGACAAAAGGATGTAAGGCATCTTATTATAGATGGAAATAGGGATGTTCCAATACCATTTTTTCCTTCTCAATACGATTCCAATATCAAAATGTTGGGTATCGACCAATACCGAGTACTGATCTGATTCCAATGTGAACTTTCTGGACTGACTGTGCAGACTAACAAAATATTTTAGACCTATATTTGACTCAGAACATGGCTCAACAAATAGAATTATAATGTACAGCATCTCTGTGACCCTAAAGTTGTTTTCCTGCTGATAAATGAGTTTTACTGCAAAGTATTAAAATAACAATACAGGGGCTGCATCACAGGCTCTCTGTCTCTCCATTATGTTCTGTCGTTATTACGGGAAAGCCTGCAACTGGCTGATAGACCCTCAGAAAGGGTAAACAATATGGCGTTCAAGTTCAAGTTAGCATTTGAGCTAGTAGTAATAAATGATTGTGATTCAATTAGAATAGATAAAAAGACGTTTGATATCAGGTTTACTGGTGTGGATTTAATCATTAAAGTCCCCAAAAGTCGCACAAGTTCCAGGCTCGCTGAAAATGCGGCCGCAATGGATTGAAAGGCATCAAAAGCGTCAATGGGAAGGCACGACGGCTAGCTTCAAGAGGAAAAACAAGTAAGAGGCAACAATTTATGGTTCAAAAGTTATTTAACTTTTAATAAACTGTGTCACTTCTTGTTGTGAACAACAACATTGGTCTTGAAGGCATTTTAACGATTACACTCAGAGAAAAACTGTCCTGCAGCAGCCATTCTCTGCTGCTGCAGTGGCTCCTTTGATTCTTCTTTGCTGTTCTAAAAACGGTAGCTCACTGATGCCGTGTTTTTTGGCAGCAAAGAAGAATTAATTTACAGTTTATAGTGCTAACATTTAGCATGGTTAAACGAAGCAAAATATAAAGCTGAACCAAACTGTATCGGATCAGCGCATGAACTTGTGTACTCGCCAGTACCAATACCTGCATTTTAAACAGTATCGGACGTATTTCCGACACTAGCATCGGAACCAGAACAACCCCAGATGCAAAGAATCTTGACAGAAACTACCTGTAGCCTTGACATGAGGATAATATGGTCTGAGTTTTGCCTCTCACTTGTGTGGAATATGTGTTCAGTGAGGATAAAACAGGACTAAGCCCTTTTCACACCAGATCAGTACTACCTGGGGACCTCTGGTAATTTGTAATAATTGTTTGGGGTGGCTGTGTTTAATTCTTTGTAAATCGAACATGTCTGTAATTTGTAGAGTAAAATTTTGAGGGCAAGTCACCTACCATGTATCAGCACACATAGTCCGCAAATTCAGGGTGGCATTTATGTGTGTTTTTTTTTTTTTTTAAGGTCTGTGCATTTTTCCCTGCTCCTTTTGTGATTAAATAATAAAAGATGCTCTGTAGGAGATTTTGTACAAAGTTTTGACACAAATTGGCTAATGCAGTGCTTTTCAGTTAATTTTATCTTATATTGACAAATGACTTTATTTTGCTTGATTTATTTATTTAAACGGTACTTGCAATGCACCGCTGCTCTCTTATTATGCACAGCGCTCTTGCTCTGCCTCCATCAGCTTCTTTTTATCTGTGCCTGATATTATGTCAATATTATTTAGCCATACATTTCATGCATAACACAACTATGTTTTGAAGTTGCTCAACATTCAGTGACTTCAACAGCTGATCTGCATGTAGAGAGTTGTTACAGGTGCAGAACAACATCAACGGCATCAGCTGCAGAAAATTTAGCAGATGTCAAGGACTGTTTATATTAAACATGAGAGAGCTCACTCTCTCATAGATATAGGGAGGACGGTTAAAAGTACTTGACTTTTTTTTGTCTGATCAGCTGCAGATACAGGTTACACATTCAACCTCAGTGTGTGCTGGGAGAGCCAGGGGAGATTGGTCACTAGTCATGGCTTGTTACAGATTATAAAAATGTAAAAAAAATTAAACTGTGATTAACAGTATGTATAGGATAGGCTACATGAACAAAATATCACCTTGAAAACGCGTACATGGCATTGCATTTTTGTATGGAATTTTGTAGTAAACATTCACCATGGGTTTTCATTGCTGTGCATTGATGTACAGCATCTCCATGTTTTCCTTCAGAAATGTCTGTCAATTCAAGCACTAATGTCAGGGGGTAATTCATTTATTACCCGAGGTCCAGGTAATACTGATCCTTTAGTTAATATTGCAGGTCAGGAATCAAAAGAAGTCGACTGATGTTAAGCCCACACATTTTTTCAATGTAAATCATTTTGCAATATAAATACAAATTAATTTTCTGTTTTTCCCCAAATGCAACAAATTTAGTCTAAAAATGCATCATCTTGAACACATTTTATCAAGCTTTACAATGTCAAATGATGATTTAAAGCTCCTAAGTACACAGCAGACTTGAGTAGATGCTGCAGCAGTCACCTCTTCATAAGAAAAGGAAATGCGTTATGCATTGACAATCAGTCTGTATCCAAAGACAATTGTGAATCGCATTGTGACCCCTAGAATTTGAATTGAATCCAGTCTAATCCACATGTATGAGACTGAAAGATTCACATCTCTAATGCACACCTTAGTTAGGCTCTAGTCTTGGCTCCACCAGTCCTTTAATTTGACTTCTGTCTCTGCCCCAGTGTGCAGGCACCAGGGAGGAGAATCAATTTTATTGAAGTATATCTGACTCTCCTACAGTAGGCTAGTTACTACAGGATTTTCTGCTTGCTGACCTAATGCAAATACCTGATCAGCCAACTTATTGCCAAGTTTATACATTGCATACCAAGGCTAAAATTACTGAGATATTACTGTCCAAAGATATGTGGTTTGTGGTTTTGATGGGCTGAGGCATGCGTTGGATGAAAATCAGTGAAACTGCAGTAATTTGTGTTCTTTATGTACCAAATAAACAGGGATAGAAGGACACTGCTCCTGTGCACAGACTACTGCTTTACTTGTTCAAGCAGGCAATATCATTTAAATCCTTTTGATTTGCAGTTTTATGCCGTGAAACTGACATACCTATGCAAAGCAAGGACTTTAAAGAAGGTTTATTCAGTCCTAGGTGACTGCAGCCGACATTTGCTCTCAGAGTTTAATTTACTCCAGTCTGGTTGCACACACAGCCTGAAAGCATGAAGGACAAAGAGAGTGATAGACTTTTTGTAACAGCTGTCGTTGGCTTTTAAAGGACTAATTGTGTGCTTGTATTATATTTTACAGGTTATTTTTTAATTCATTAGAGATTATGAAGTTTTTCAAGCTTTTTGTGTTGTATTTATTTATGTTGCTGGTATGATGAATGCATGTTTTATAATCGACAACAATAAGAAGTATTCTTTCAGAGATAGAGACAGTTTGTAGAAGCAATAAAAGTAATCTCAAGTAAACAAGTTTGGGAGAAACATCAGTTTTAAGGTGATTATTTGTTTTGAGGCATACATTTTAGCTTAATCTTTCTTCATAAAGTTGTGCAATGAGGTTAGAGGAGGTTGTTCTGAGAATGGGAGGTAGCTGGCGGCTGCTGTGGGTTAAGCTGTACTTTATTGCTGCCACTTATATAGAACATAGAAATTGCAGGGTATGAGACTTGGCAGGGGCAGTTTGTGCCTGATGTGCCTGAGCATGTTTGCATTAATTAGATGAGGCATATTTTATATTTTAAAGAACAGTATTTATATGCTGTCAAAATAATGTGTACATTTGAATGAATTAATCACAGGAAAAGTTGACAGAACAGGTTTATTATAAGGCCAATGCGTTCATTCATAGCTTTGTCAGGACCTGCAGGGTTAAACTGCACACTACTCTCCCTCTCTGTGTACCTCGGAAAGAGTTGAACTGCGGCCAGGAATTCCTGCTCGGTTTATATAATACAGAATAGCATGTGCTCTGGCAGCAGACGTAACCTATAGTAATCAGTATGTGGGTCAGCGTGACATGACCCAATAACGTCAGTCAAAGCTCTTATTCCCTCTGGAGCAGGGATCATCCAAGTGTTTTATGCTCACTCAGTTTAAAGACTTATTAAGACTTGGTACGTCTTAGCAGTTCAAGAACATTCCATGTACCATTCATCCACCTTTTAAACTTTTACACATGCATTTAGAATTCAACCTAATGTCTTTTTGTGACTAGATAGTTTTAATATATATGTCTAATTTCCTGATAAACCCTGGACTTTTCTATATAGCTTTATTTATTCGATATCCTCTGCTTGTTTTATTTAATGCTTTTTTTTTTTAAAAACTCATATTTCTGCTTATATCCCTGTAGTTCCTGCTAATCCCTGGGGATTAACAAAGAAGTTCTGATTCTGATATGCCAGGGTTGTCGAGAATTTTAAGCTCCTGCACAATACTAGTGAAACACAAAACAATATGAAAATGGGATTTAATATCACAACAGCTAAAGTAGAAGTCCTATACACCTATTATTATTTCTTGTTTTAGAGACAAGAAATTGGAAGAAAACTCCTGTGCTGTCTAAAACTAAGACTTTCTGTAGTTATCCTGAAGGGAAATTGAGGTTTTTACTCTGTTTTTGAACATGCTGCACACTCAGAGTTAATGAAAGATCTGTAACTGGCCTACAGTGCTGTGGAGCACTTTTAGTAATGTTTGGGCCAAATATAAAGGCTGAAGGTAGATGTGTAATAACTTGAGGACATCCTCAGCAGGATTGACACAACGCTGGTTGTGCTCTGGATGTCCTTGCACATTACCAGGGGCATGGGAAAATAATATGTTAAAGAAATAATAATGCCTGCACCTTTAGGGCAGAATAAGGGGTGGATATAGCAAGTAAGCATGGCCAAGGGTTCCATCCTGGCAGGTTGCCTCAAGCCCACAATTGTGCTGTGGATTTCCCAAGGGCCTGAAAATTGCTAGTGATCTCCAGGCATATAACCAGGGGTAAAACAGCCTGGACAAAATAAATGCCCTACATGCCAAAAACGTACACACATGATTGTATATGGAACTGCTTCATGTTTTTTCACTGTCAGCGTGTAAAAACATTTATTTGCAAAAAGTTTTCAATTTTGTCTTTATGATCTCAAGAGACAGCGCCCTAAATGGTCCGCTTAGTCAAATAAAGGAGTAGTCAGACACACCATAGGCAACAGAAGTAGATCTTTTTCCATATCGCCCAACCCTATAATCCGATGACCTTTCAGCTGCTAGTTGAAGTGGCTGCCCCACCTTAACTGCAACAGAACATACTGAAACATTGCCAGTATATGAGCTTACATTTGCTAGTGCATCCCTGATTGAAAGTTTTGACAACTTTTGTCTCTGCACAAGATTCATGACAACCCGATTCTGTTTACAATTCACTTCTCTGCACAGCTTGTTCCTTTGTTGCACATTAAATTAATTATATACAACTTATGCAACAGTTCTTCTTCTGTTTCCCTTTTATCCAGGCCCAATGTAATATCTGTTGATACTTAGTGACTGAACTTGTAGTGCTGCCAACTTCAAACTCCTTAATAGGGGCCGTTTCTCTAATGAAAACCATTTACAGTGAAGTCTGTACAAACATCGAGTGCAACCAGGACTCCAGCCACATTGCTTTTGAGTTTTTCAAATGCCTTTCCAGATAAACAAAATTCCTCTGAACCCATCCTGTACCAAAGCGGCCACACAAGCCTTGCATACAGATCTCTGCTCATCATATTGAATTTAGTCAACAAAGCTTTTATTTACTTGTTAATGATTTCTATTCTCCCTGCTTTAAAAGTGCTGTTAGTGATATCCCTGTCCTTAGTTTGCATTGTTGTCTGTGGAGATTACTTGTTGATGCATGTCTGCAATCTTTTACAAAAACAAGTAAAAAGTTGTTCACAGTTGTCTTGATGTCTTGATGTCACAGAAGTTTTTTGCTGTGCAGGTCATAAAACTATGTTTATGGCGAGAACTTGCTGTGCTATTATATCCGAGTGTGCATCTCAATTTTTAATTTATTAATTCAGTGAGTTTGTCTCCAGGGCCTCCATGTTGGAACAGAGATCACACTCCCTTGCTGTTACTTTTCCCTTCAGATCCAATGCAGCACCCTTGCTTGTCTCATTGACAACGAACTTTCACCCAGATTCCCTCCTTTCTTGTTCCTCTGTGCTGATTACATAAGGTGGATCTCCTTTGTGTTCATGTAGGTCATGGTGACTTTACTGAAACTATAAGCTCTTCTGTCAAAAAAAGAAAATGATATCTGAAGCAGGTTTTGAGTTTCAGTTCATTTAAACTTTCTGAGAAACAAAGCTTATTGTTTTGGAGAGGGTTGTGCAAAGATTTCAACATCCACAGGCATCCTGAAACATTAGCCACATATGGTCTGAGGTCCAGTGAGGGGTGGTGTTGTGGCACATGTTAACGCCTGTTTTTATGGCTGATAAATAAGACTCTGTCTAACTTAAGCCCCTACTTTTCCTTTTTTCTGTCTTACAGCATGAGTTGTACATCAGAGCGTACCACATGCTCAGCGACTTTCCTCCGGTGAGTGCTACTTACACACGCTCTTTAACACTCAGGAAACACAAACACATTAGGGTCATCAAGTTCAAGTTCTTCTCCTCACAGGGAGTGTCATTACTTACAGCCATGTACAGGAAGTTCTTGCATTTGCTGCCAGCACTTTTGTCTGGTCTGCATTTTGCAGTAAAAGAATAGGCAGATTTATTTTGTATGTTTCCAATCTAAATGTATAAAGAAATACAACCTGTTTCTGCTATAAAATTTGGTGAATTAAAGCCCCAACTTACATCTGTAAGTTCCAAACTTGGCCCATATTCAACTCCTGTCCTTCAAGCACATCAGATTTTGACGTTAAAGGGGTACTTCAACATTTTGGCAAATTCGTCCATTGCCATAATCCCTGTAGTCTTAGTAATAGGTTTGGTACCTTCAAAGGCTGCAATTGCTTTTTTATTAGTTAAACTTGAAAGGTTTACAAAAATACATGCAGAAAGGCCTTTAAATTTACAGTAGTGCCACTATTGCACGTTGTAGAGGTACCTTTATTTTCAAAACAGGAAAAAATCTGAAATATTAAGTTATTTTAAGAACAGAACTGTAAAAATTTCAGGTTCTGTATTTTTTTGTTCCACATAATATCTAAATGGTTTGAGTTGAGTAATACACACTTAAAAATTTGTATTATTCTGTGCAGCTTCCCCGATAACCAAGTAAGTAGACTCATGATCCAATGTATTTGTTATATAGTTAACACAAAATTGTCCAGTATAAATGTAATCGCATATTATAACCTAATCGTACAGCATTGATAATTTTACAGTCTTAATGGTGATCTCCTTATGTGCAGTAGTCATATCACAGGAAATGTTAGTCATGTGACCAAAAGCATGTCATGCTGCTACTTTTTTGTTAATTTAAAACAAAACTGCGGTTTTAGGAGTAATATACATTAAGAGTCTAATATCACAATCAGCAGTCTGAGAATTGAGCGCTGTGTAGCAGAGTCATGTTTTTTTCAGACGAAGCTACTGCTGTCACAGATACACCAGTGTAACACTCCAGGCAGATGCTCATTTAAGTAAGGCCAATCTTGAGTGCCTGAATTCCCACCACCAGTTGCACCTCGTCCCAGTGACTGTTAATGGCATGAACTGGCTGATTGTTTAATTTACAGTTAAATGTGGGAGAGTTACAGCAGCCTGACACAGCAGGCTTTCCCCAGGTTGTTCTTGTCAACTGGTCGTAACTTTGAAAGATGTGAAAAAAACATAACTGCTTTCTGTGATTTTTCTAATGGATTTTAATTAGAACAGCAAACCAAAGCTATTTTGCCATTAAGCTTAACTTGTTTACCTCATTACAAGAATCCATTGTGCTTAACATGGTGGTTCATGGTGAGTCACTCTGACTAAATAATTGCTTGTTTTCAATGATGAACTTAACCTGCAATATGTCGCAACACAAATGTTTGAAGACCTTTTTAGTTTTTGAGCTACTTTTGACTGAAGTTGTTCAAGCCTTCTAAACAGAAGTATTCATGTAAATGTAAAACAGTATAATTTAATCGACTTCATTAATGAAATCTTCATGATCCCAACTTTCAACAAGAATGGCATTGAGAAACTGTTTCTAACTCTTACTGCAGTAAAGATCCATGTTTGAATCCACAGAAAGCATGACTGTTCACCAAGCCATGCGCACTGATAATGTTAGTATTGGTGCTAGTCAGTGGCAAATATACAGCTCTTTTGACCCCAGAGGTTTCCTCAACATTTTGGAGAATGGGAAGGGAAGTGGAAAATACTGGGAGTCTAACAAAGAAAATTCAGGGGAAAAAAATCAGTTGTCTGCATTTTACTATGTTGCTCATCCAGGATAAATTTAGGAGATTTTCAGGTTTGCAAGCGTGCGATAGACTCATGTTATTGTGTAGCTCAGATGTTACACAAGCTTACACATCACTGAATACTCAGAAGAATAAGAACTTTATTATCTAGGTAATAAAAGTTGTGTAACCTGAGTTTCATAATTAGGAAGGATTAGGTGAAAGAAAACACTAAAAAAGGAGAATGTGGGTCAGTCCTCTCCAGTTATTTTTTGGTTGGCGGTGACAGGATCGTGTAATCCCTCTGTCGCTCTTGTGCCTTTGTTGCATTATTGGCAATATGCCGAGTGTGTCAGCGCGGACTCAGAGTCATGACATACTGCAGGTTGTGACACACCTGGAGAATATGTTCTCTGTTCTGCTGTGTGGAAATAAAAGCACACGTTTCATTAATCACGTACTATCATGTATGACGTAGAAAGTGGCATGTGGCTTTCTACAGCAGCTAAACGCGCATGGGCAAAATGCAGCAATTAGAATCCCTGACTATTTTATCACAAAGTCATAATGGATGTAGTTTACCTTTTTAACCTCTAGAAATAGACAAAGGTTTATATGAAATAGAAATATGTAGAGAGACAGAGCAAACAATTTATAAGTGCCAGACTCCAGAAGGAAAAAAGGCAAGAAAGTTAAGGATTTTAATTACAAGTTTGTATCATTTCTAGTGGCTGTTATAGTTGAGTTCAAATTCATACTGAATTCATTTCAAACAACTTTATTTATTCCCTCGTGAATATAAGTTCAGAGGAGCGTGTGCATGAAAAACACAACATAGCTAAGATATGAGAAAAGATCTAAAAAGATGGCTGATATTAAACACACTAATTAAATAATTGAACTAATAAAAGCAATTGTTCTTTCCCTAGTTTTCAGGGCACTAGTGTACCTTGAGGCAAAGTTTACAACTTTGCTCTCTCTAGTTTCAACCCAAAGAGCCAGCGTGTTCTTCGTTTACACTCCTTTGTCATTTGGGGATTTAAAAAACGGTGTTGCTACCTTGGTTTTCTAATCTACTGCCGTTCAGTCTTGGAGATTGCTTTCACCCAAATGGAGGGGAGGTCACTCTGTTGAGTGGGATGTGATGTTTTACTTCTCTTATCCATAAAACAATGGAAGGACCCGTCTTGATAAAAGGACACAAGGATCAGTGTAGAAGCATTAAAAGTTTTTAAAGAAATATAAAACATAAGGAGCATTTCATAACCATTGCAAAGGGATAAATAATTTGAAATAGCGGTTTGTTTTACAAACAGCAAAAATGTAACATCCCCAGGGCAACAGAGAAAGATCACTCAAAGCGCATGTCAACCAGAATAAGTCAAGTATTCTGACACTTCAGTGTTCTGGCTATGTTCAACTGGCTGATGGATGAAAAGCAGATTTCTTGCTAAAATTGATCGTATTATATTAAAATAAACATGGCCTGTCTTTGAAAGAGCTTTAAAATCAAGTTTCAAAGGCTAAAATGCAGTATTTCCCTTTATTTATTCACAGATCAAGGATCAGGATGTGGAGGCACGTTTCTGTAAGCTGGTGCAGCAGCTGCTGGACGACCACAAAGACGTGGTCACCATGCTGGCCCAGGGCTTCAGGGAGTGTCGCAGACACATCCAGGTAAGAACTGAACCCCCACAACCTGCAGATCATCAAACTGAGCATTAGAATGTCCCACAAGGAAATTATTTCTCACAGATTCAGTCAAAATGGCCAACGTACATAGAATTTTATTGAAAATTGTATTACTCAAATAAGAACAAGGTGGGGAAAGTTTATCTGTGAAGATCCAGCTAGAGCTTTACAAAGTCAGACTCAGACAATAGGCATGCCAGAAGTATTTAAATATGTGACATTTAAGGCCTGTGCCCACTGCTGATGTTTGTAGCGCTGGCGAAGCTCACATTTTCAGAATGCTTCTCACCAGTGCTACTGTCCTTAACATCAGTAGCTCTGTGTGCTTCATGTCTGTATTTTGAGGGAATTTCACCAAGAAAACAGGAAGATGGTGTCAGGGAATCCTGTCCTGCCATAGGCAACATGTGTACACCGAGAAACATTCCTCTCAAAAATATGAGTCGGTTGTGTCACTTCCAATATTGATATTATCAGGAGTCGCGTCACCATGATTGGCTACTCAGTGAGAAGCATCTGCTGTGGACCCAGGCCCAGGCAAAAAGAAGAGCTTTGAATATCCAAGAAAAGAAGTTTGACATAAGGAAATGAATAAATAGTGATTAAATTAAAAGAATAATAAGTGGGCATTTAAAAACCTAATATGTAAAAATGTGAGATTACCATAAAAGTAAATGGATAGCAATCACAGATGCCATTCATTGTCTTACTATCTTTAAAGTATTTCAAGTGCCGTAAATCTCTGTTTATTATGGCACATGTCAAACTTAATGCTAAAACATTGAGTGTTGGCAAAGATTCAACTCATTCCTTTCTTGTAAATTGGGTCTGTATTTAATTGTTTATGGTCATCTGCTTGTTTTGGTGCCAGTGTTTCATCCTGTAGGAAAATTTTGGCCTTCAAGCAGGAAACATTTTTTTATTTCCTACCTCTGCAGGATGAGATGATTCTCCGTAACTTCCTGGATACGACGTTGTGCTCTCGTCTGGGGATCCGAATGTTGGCCACGCACCACCTTGCTCTCCATGAAGACAATGTATGTTTATTTTTTATTTTATTTTTTGCATGGGGCTTTCTGTTTATGAAACAGGATATGTATTGAGCTTAAAGTTATGAATGTTTGGTTTCCAAACACTCTTCACACCTTGTCGGCCAGTCTGAACACCAGAATTTTAAACGTCAGTATTTTAACAGTAAAAAATTAGATATATGGATACCGGGTCGGAACAAAAATCCCAATCCTTAGCACCCAGTACTGGGAGAAAGCTTTTTTTAGTTTAAAATTACACTTACCTTTGCGTTCCACAGTTTTCTGGAAGTTGAACACTGGAAAAAGCTAGAAAGAAAACAAAACAAAGGGACAAGTGCTGGAGCAAAAGCCACACATTTTTGCAACTTATAAGGTCAGCAAGAAGGAGGTCCATGATATCTAGCTAAAATAGGGCATTTGTGATTGCTATTGTTGTTGTCATTGTAAGTTTAACTGAATGAAATGGAAAATTAGACGCTTTAAACCCTTTTGCCCCATGGAAGACTCCAGAAAACAGCTGCAGCTCACATGCTGGGGCGACTGATACTACAGATTTAACTGTATGATTTGGGCAGTGATTTGTCTGATTTAGTGAAGGATATGACTGAAGAACAGATTTTCTTTTATGCTAAGGTGCTTTTTGATTCTACAGGTGGATATTAAAAGGGATTGTATCCTGTAATAATATGTGGCATCAAGAAAGTACCAAAGCATCCAAACTTTGATAATGCTGTGACACCGTTTGGAGCTTACCGTCTGTCTTGGCAAAATGTTTTTCTCTCTTATACATAAATCTCTGTAACAGCATAAAAATCTCACTGTTGTTGTAAAAAGATAGCTTTAGTAGTTCAGTTCTTCAGTGTAGGTCTTTGCAAACACTGCTTTAATATGCAGGAAAAATGCCTTAACCCCAGGGCTACTTTAAACCTTTAGGAAGCTTCAGAAAAGTCGTCTTTGCATTGGCATTTTAAGTAGTTAGAAATTAATAGAATTACCATGTAATGAAGAATTTAAATGATGTTTTAGGATAAATGTCTGAGTAAACTGGTAATTATTTCTGCTCTCATTTCAGCCTGATTTTGTTGGGATCATATGCAGACGTCTGTCTCCTAAAAAAATCATCGAGAAGTGGGTGGACTTTGCGAGGTGGGTATTTTAACACACTCCTTGTTTGTTTAACACGTTTAAATGACTTTGAGCTTCTGTTTGAGCGCTCTGTTGACAGAGAGGTCAGAGTTCAGCTGATAAACATGGATGAGATATGAGCTATCAATACTGTTTACCTTCTATATCTTATCATGTGGGTCCCTGACCTTTATTGACTTCATAAAGTTTACAAAGAGTCTTCAGTTGTTGAAATGTTGGATTTATCCATGGTTATTCTTGGAGCATTTTAGAAGTTATTCAATTGATTGCTTTGAGATTTGCTTCAAACATTTAAGTCACACATTGCAGTTGTTGCTGTAAAAGCTCCTCATGTGTTCTTGATGTTTACCAGGCGTCTTTGTGAGCACCAGTACGGTAACTCGCCCAGAGTGAGGATTAACGGACACGTAGCAGCTCGTTTCCCCTTCATCCCACTGCCTCTGGATTACATCCTGCCTGAGCTGCTGAAGAACGCCATGAGGTTAGACTACTCTCATACTGTATTTATTTGCCATACGTGTAGGTGTCTAATCATTTTCAGCTCATCCAGCTTCAACTTTACATTCAGAAATAAAAAGCTCAAGTTCTTCTGTTTTTCTTTCTTCATTTTTAAGCTTTTGTTTGTAAAGATTTGCTGTTTTTCAAAACATTAGATTTCTACATTTAAATAAAACTAGCACACAGGTGGCATATAATCAATATTTCTTTTTAAACTTGAAATTTCATGCAGACACAGGATTTGTAACCCTCCACAGCCGATGGATTGTCCAGATTCCATGGCTGTCATCAGGCAGCTCCATCTTGTTAAGCCTCAATCTGAGAACTACTTGTTTCAGCACATATTTTATGAGAGGTGGAGAAAGAGAGGTGGGGGGTAAGATTTTTCTGGTACTTGAGGGGATTGTGGACAGGCCAGGGGCACATATTTTTGTTCAAAAATCTTGAAAAAGTGATTTTGCATAATATGTGACCTTTAATCAACAGCTATCTAACATCAGTGATATTGAGAGGGGAAATCCTTGACATAAACATGAAGATATTTAAAGGTTTTCAAGTCGTGCACTGATGAAATGATCTTGGCTTATGGAAAATGAAAACATGAATACAAATCCAAGTTGTCTTTTTTTTGGACGGATGTAATCGATCATTTAGGATGCTCTGGTGACTCTTTAAAACCCTCTGCTCCACCTCATCCTCTAAGGTGCTCCACCTTTCCATCAACAACCATATTTTAAAAAATACTTTACATCTACAGGGAGTTAGATGTAAGATTTAATATGTGATTTCTTCCTGTGTTAGACCTATCAAGTAGTGCAACACCTTAAATGTAAGTAAACCTTTAATTAGAAATAAACTAGTCTACATTTGAAAGTGTTTATCCTTCATTTTTATCGTCTTTACAGCTAGCAGCATGCAAAAAGTGACCAATATCAATCGGTACTATATTTCAATCAGGTTCTGCTCTTTTTTCCAAGTATTCAGTCCTGTTTTCTTTCCCTCCCTGTCATTGTTGGAAGAAAGACTCAACCACTGAGTATTTTTTGCATGAAGAACACAGAAGTTAAACATTAACTCCATTTAAACATTAGTGCAACAGGTGAAAATGTTCTTTGGCTTATTCTGTTTGTCAGGAGCTGCTGGCTCTACAGAAACCTTTTCTGGATGAGAGCATAATGTGCACACTCAACATTTAATCGCCATTTACATCCATCTGTTTGTCCCTTCAGGGCCACCATGGAAAGCCATCTGGACACCCCCTACAACGTGCCCGATGTGGTCGTCACCATCGCCAATAACGACATTGATTTTGTCATTAGGTGAGTGGCTAAATGTCTGTTTGATACTAAGAGACAGCAAGGATGTTATTACAGGATAAAATCCAACATTAAGTCATGAACCACATCCTTAAAGAGCCTCCTCATCTCAAGCATAAATTCAACTTTATAGGGGTTTTATCAGGCAGGATGGTATTTTAACATACAAACATTTAAAAGGACAATGAAGTAATAAAGTTATTGTGAGCTTTTAAGAAGGCCTTGTTCTTCCTTTTAAGGATTTCAGACCGTGGCGGCGGCATCCCTCACAATATTATTGACAAGGTGATGGATTATCACTTCAGCACGGCTGAGGAGAGCGCACAGGACCCCCGCATGAGCAACCTCTTCAACAGCATTACCAACAGTGGAAACCAGTCCAGCCCCATGCATGGGTAGGAGTCTGAATGTGCAGAGTGCTTACTGTAGATTTCAAATTTCTTGTTTCTTTCTGAAACCGTTAAGATGAAATGGAGCTGTCTAAAGCCGAGGTTTTACCATGTTTTCACCATGATTATTGCCTCTTCCTTCAAAGTCATCACATCGGTCGCAAAGCCTGCTCGCTCCCTCCATGCGGTCTGTCAGTCAAGTTACAACACATATGTATGATCATCTGATCTGACACAGTGACTATCATAACAGACAAAAAAGACTGTGTAATCTAGCCTCGGTTTTATACTGCAGTGATGCTTCCAACACCACCAGAGTTGTCCTTTTTGTGAAAGCCTGCCAGCAAAAATAAAAAGATGTGCAATTTTAATATGTGACAGAACTGATAGAAACTAACATGCCACTTGAACAGTGGAAACAAAAGTCCTGCTGCAACATGCATCTAATGCATTACATTTTTAATAATGGCAATCATTGCTTGTGACATTTTCTCTACAAGCTGACTCTAATAAGATTTGGCTAAACTTTTCTAGCAGTGCAAAATGGACTGAAATGTTAAATTTAGGCTTGCTGTGGTCCCCTCAACATAACTCCTTAGAGGTTTGGCCCTATAGGAAAATTACTGGTCTTTGCCAACATGGTGAAATTGAAATGCAAAAATGCCCAGAAATACTGATATGTTTTGACTCTCACCCTCAAATTCAACATACTCCATTTGCACAGCCATCTGCAATCTGGAGCAAATAGCTCCCTTTCTAGTCAATCTTGCAGTTCCACAGCACCTCTCTGGTCCATCTCCAAATGTGGGCTAGGAGTGCCACTATGCTGAATTGCATCAGTCCACATAGGGCAGATTGTCCCAAACAGGAACAAGAACGTACAAAGAATCTAGTTTAAGTATCTTTAGAATGCAACACAATGCACAGACTCCCAAAAGCAAGTCTCATCACTATATAAACACTTTTCCCACCCTCTGGCATGAGCCACAGGTCATCAGTCAGGATACAGGGGTGTTTCAATGCCATGGACAAGGAAAAGTTCAATTTTGAGGTGCAACACCACAGGACTTCATTACAGGAGACCACATACCCTTTCTAGAATCAAAAACAATTAAATTTTCTAATGTACTCACGCATCTAGAAGCGAAATATTAACAGAATACTTTCAACGTGAACATCAAATCAACCTCAAGAAGACAAACTTAACTGCTGTTTACATACTTTTCTCACACCTGACCTGTTATGTTATTTCAGTTTCCATGCAAACTTACAGTTCCCCTTTCAAAACCAGAAATAAACCGAAACTCACAAAAATCTACTGATCTTAAAACTACCTTTTCTCAGTCTTCTGGTTGGCAGTTTCTTGGTTTAGAACGATCTAGTAAAATTACTCCCCAATAAAGGGCACACTGATTACTAAGTATAATTAGTTAAGTATAATTGCTAACATGATGAAATCTCAAGCAGTGTCCTTCAAAGTCATGAGATCTTACTTAACCTGAATAAGCAACTTTTGGATTTTTTAACAGTGTTTTCTTTAAACACCACAGAAAATCTTTTTGAACAATGCTGAACACCCCTACACTGAAATCCAGACACTTTGAGAATCTGCACTGAGAAGCAGTTTAATCCCACCCATCATTATGGGAAAGTGTTGTTGTCTGTGAGCCTGTCACAGCCTGACTTTAACGGCCCAGGCTGCATATACTTTGTCAAGTGTCTGGCTAAAATCTAGTTATAATGTGATGTGCTTTGTTATACTTTGGTGCATCTTTGTCTGCAAGATTATACATTTAATTATGTCTGACTCAGGCTAAGTGAAAATCAGCTGTAGACAAGCCAGGGTTGGTGCAAACGCAGCTGAACCTGGAAAGTAGAGAGAAGTCTAGCAGTTTAGTTACAGTAATGACCTTTTAAGTTTGCAAGCTGGCTATCAAACAATATACATCAGCCAACACACACCAGTGCACACGTTAAGTCATGAATTAACTGCATGAGTAAGACAGAATTATGCTGATCCTCCACTTCAGTTAATAAGTGATTGCATCTAAGAATTGCTTCATCAGCAGGTGATTGTGTTTGCTGAACTGGTTGTAACTTGTTTCTTGTTGCCTCATTTGATGGATAAAACTTATACGTGACATTTCATCACCATTATCCCAGGGAAGAAACAGTGAGAAACAAAAGAGGGGAAATTGTTCAATATTGTAAAGACAAACAAAAATATTTGAGCTATACTGTATACAATTGTAGTTTTGAAGTAATAAAATGGTCCACTACAGTCAAAACAATTAAAGCACAACAAAATTGAGAAAAAAAGGGGAGAAAAGGAATAAGTTTGGCTTGATGGTCAATAAGGGACCTGTCAAAAGTTTAGTGCAACAGGAATTGCCAACCCTTGAGAAACCTGAAATATCTGGGGAAAAAAAAAACAAAACAAAAAAACAGCTTCTTGGCGCCCACGGGAGGTCTGACACTGACTTCCTGGCTCTAGTACCCACCCGTATTTTTTGTTGATGACATTTCACAGTCAGTTCACCCATTTTATTTGTGTTCGGTTTGTTGCTGGAAGTTCCTGTTTTCTCCAAGACTTTATTTCTCCATGCACCTTGGAAGTTGGTGGAATTGCGCAGCTTTACAGATTTTTTGATACTGCTCAATGCTAAACCTTCTAGTCATCTTAAACCATTCTCTCCGTGCTCTCTGCAGGTTTGGCTTTGGTTTGCCTACATCCAGGGCATACGCTGAGTACCTTGGCGGCTCTCTATCCATACAGTCAATGCAGGGCATTGGCACAGACGTCTACCTACGTCTGCGCCACATCGACGGCAAAGGAGAGAGCTTCAGAGTCTAACGCCTGTCCTCCTTATAGATCCTCACCCAGGAAACAGGCTGAGCAGCAGGCAGAGGGTTTCTAACCAGGAAGGCTGACATGGACTTCAGGACTTTGGTCCACAGAGAGATAGCCTACACAGTATGTTGTCAGAAAGTTCCTAAATTCACCTATCCACTACTTTTTCTTTATTTCTTTTGCCTTAGACTGATTATAAGCTATGTTAGCTCTTTAGTTGATGATTCTGGTTGTTCTCCTTTTTATTTTGTACCCTGTGGCATGTTGTTTCAGAGTTTTGAGGGGTGTATGAACTTTGAATGTTTAGGTTATCGGGACAAACTGTGCATGATAGCTGGCATCGATGTTACTGTGGAAGGAAGGAAGGAAGTAAAAAAAAAGAGCTTCAGTTTTAAAGAAGTTCAACTTTGAAGTTACTTGTATAGCCTAAAAAAGTAGATGTTTTGATGATAAAAGTTTCAAATGAAACTTCTGAGACACTCCAACAAACCTGTCAAAATTGCTCAAAGCTGCTCATCTTTCCCACATTGATCAGAAAGACCAGAGTAAGATCATCCATATCTTTTTCTTTATTATAGTCTAAGGTTTACCAGGGAGAATGGATTCAGTGTCCCTGTATTAGCATGTGCTGTTATCCCTTGAAACCCTTTAATTACATCCGTCAAACAAAGCCTTTTCTGAGTCAGGCTGCGGCTGAAAAAGCAGAAGAAAACTGCCAAAACACCAAAAGCTCATTAAGTCATTTCTGTCTGGTTCAGTTGAGACAGCACACGCAGTGATGGGCGTCTTTGTTTAGCAGTGGTTTTTGTGGAGCTTCCAAGCTGGGAAGCCAGCCGAGACGTTCAGTTGCCTTACTGTGTCTTTCTGCATGCAGACTTTTTCTTACATTGTCTTCTTCTGTTGCCTTCATGGATCTCCACCGTGTCGCTCAGTCTCATTAGTTTCATGTCAGACGTTTTTGCACAATAAATAGATTTCCCTGTAAATGTAATGCTCAGCACTTGCACCAATCATAGTTAGCTTTTGACTTTATTGTAATGACTTTAAGAGTAACAATATACCAGAGAAGTATTGTTTAATATTGTCTCCTTTTTCTGTTTTATCTGAATTTAGTTGTTTTTTTTTTGTAGAAAGTGTGTCACTTGTATTTCATTTTGATGTGTTTTTGAGAAAGTTTTGTATAAAATAACATTTCAGGATGGGTCAACAACTGGTTTCTGCATTGTTAACTGTAGAAGTTCACATGAGCTGAAGTTTGAGTCCTTATTAGAAACATTTTCTGCAGGTCAAAACTTGATTTTGTTATTTGCTTGAGACGACAGCGGCTTTCTTTTTAGAAATTTAGGAAAAAATCTATTTATTAAGCAAGATTCACCCTTTTTGATGCATTTTCCCTCTTACATCTCACCTGTGCTAAATGTCTGACCAAATAAGATCAAACATGTCATCAAAACACTGTAGGGTCTTTGTCATTAATGTAATTTATCATACAAATGTTCATTCTGTTACACACTTGCAGACGGCCTCTTTTAAATGTGTCTACAGCGATTCAATGAGTTGATGACAAAAAGACTGATGGGCTTAGCTGTCAAAGGTGTTTATAAGAAAATGTAAGGAAGTCAAATTCTGCTCTCTCATAATCAACCTAACCTTATAGTTCCCACACACAACGGCTGCGCTGTGACCCGTCTGCAACTCTTACTGCGGATCAAATCGCTCCCTCTCTAGTCAAATGTAGCAGCTCCTCTGCCATGCTCCGGTCCCTGAAGCACAACTCCGCTCTGCGTTATTGGTGATATGCTGCAGGTCTTTTTTCAGCGCTGCTACAATGAGCAGTTCCATCCAAACAGCTGGAAAAACGTACAAAGTATCCAGTCAGCTTCAAAATACAACACAACGTACGAACTCCCGATCATAAACCATCACTATATCAACATTATGTCTTGTCCTGTAGCGAGAGAGAAAGGTCACTGAGAGGTCAGTGGGTCACAGAGCTACAACGGCACCATTGATGAGAAAAAGTTAACTTTTGAGATAAAAAAGCCTCAGATTTTACGTGAAACCACTCATCCTTTTAAGCAAATAATAACCTTTTAACTTCATGATGTACTCACCTATGGTGGAAGCAGTAAAATCATGGAATCATGTCGAAATGAATGGCAAATCAACCCCAAAAAAGCAAAATAATCCGCTGTTGAGATACTATTCCTGCATGAACTTGCAGTCTCCATGAACTCCTCTCTTGTCTCAAGCTGAGAAGGGCTGAGCATCACTGTGCCGCGCTATAGCCACACTTCCAGTGTACGAGGTCGCTCGCCTTCAATCGGAGCAAAACTGGCGCTGTGGAGCATGGCACAGCTGTTTTATATGAAAATTGTGGGTAATGTAAGACCGATCTCTAAGTAAAGGGTGTCAAATTGTTATTTTGTCTATTACAGAAATAATTGCAATCTAGATTATGCATTTAAGAAGAGTGTTTTAAGGCCTGTCTGAATTCCTGACAGGCTCTTACGTGGAAGCTCTACTACAACAAAATCCTTCACTTGCTCCCCACCTACTAATACTGCCATTCATGCTAAAAAAAGATTTTATTTTGTAACTCATGCTGTTAATAAATTAAAAAAACATATTCATTAAGCTTTGTCTCTTGACCAAACTGATATAAAACAACAAAATCTGCATCAGACAGTGGAAATGACTAACCTTGCAAATCCGATGGATTGTCCAGATTCCATGTCTACCATCAGGCAGTTAATTTTTACTGTAAGCCTGCAAACAAGTTTTGTCAGGAATGGACATTTCTTAACAAAAAGAAGCGCAAAGAACCACAACAAAATCTCTTCTTGGTGGAAAAGATGTTTTTGCTGTTCTCTAGTCCAGACCAGCTTTGGCAAGAGTTTGACTTACCAAATGACTCCGGTGATAGTTAATGCACGATTTTGGATTTTTGTCTGTATTCAATGTCCCTAAATTTGCGAACTCATTTTTCCTATACGGATGTATTCAACAACTTGTTATTGTAAAGAATACAAAGTCCCTCATGTACTAGAATTGTCCTCTTAATCAAATTAATAATCCTAATTAAACAGCAGGTTTACAAAATAAAACACAATTTCATTTCTTCTCATTTGCAAAAAATACAACTTCCTGAAATTCAGAGCTGTAAAGGAATGAGGATAATAAAGAAAAAGCTTTAGCTGAGGTAGGTCCATTGATTCTGCTTCAAATTCCTTTTTAGAGTGGTTTCTAAATAATTACAGGATTATGTTAAAATGCTATCTCTGTATATCAGCCTTTTTACTCCACTGTTACTGTCAGTTGTCAGAGATTCTTACCCTGTTGAAAATAAAGAAATGTAGAGTACTGTGCAGAACTTTTAGGCATGTTTGTGCAAAAAATTGAGGCTGCAGTAAGGTATACAGTGCTGAATAAATTTATTAGACCACCTGTCTCAGAGACCATCCAGCATCATGAAGTGCTTTAATGCGGACTCCTTCATTTTCTGTGAGCTCTCCACAATTTACCATGTTGAACAGGAATGAGGAATTTGAAACTGAATTCACCTTTTGTATACCCAAATTTGAGCTGGCTCACTGGGCTTCTCTGAGAAGTCAGAAATTAATCAAGAATAACTTTCAACCACTAAAACTCATTTTTCTGTTTAGGAATGCAAGTAAATAACTATAATTTGACATAACACTGTAGATGAAGCTAGCAAGCTGCCTGAGGGCACCATCTGGCAGAAGGATTGACAACCCTGGTCGTGGTCTGGATGTCCTTGCATATTACCAGGAGCATGGGAAAACAATCTGTTGAAAAAAAAAAGTACAAAGTCCTCACCTTTAGGGCAGAGGGAAGGGTGGATGTGGCGAGTAAGCACAGCCTAGGGTACCGCCCCTGCAGGTAGTACAATTGCCATGAGCCCCTGGGTTTACTGAGGATGTCCCAAGGGCCTGAGAACTGCTGGTGGTTTCCAGGATGGTGAATCCTTAGCGCCCTGCATGCCTTAAACTTATGCACATTCCTGATCCTGATCTAAAAAAAATGTACTGGGTGCTATAAGCAAAGCTCCAGAGAAATATGGGTCAATCAGAGTCAGTGTCATGAGGTTTAAAACATTTTACCCCATAGATCCACCTTAAAGCACTCCTCATATTTTATTGAACATTTCCCAGCAAGCATCAGCTCTCCAGCAGCACATCAAGCTGAGTGTAACTGCTGGGAGCACTTTGCTATTTTATCTTTGGGATCCTGTGCTGTATTTAGAAAAACAGTAAATCTATGAACATAACTACAGAAGCCCAGAGAGGACATGCATTCGTACAGTTAATTTCATCCTATTGTCTTGTAATAGCAAGTCATTCTTCTAGCAAGCTGCTTTCTTAAAATTTGGACCTGTCTCATCATCTTGTGATGATGACATTGGTTTTCCTGTGATAAGAAGTTAATTTCTCAAATTAATGATGTTCTTAAGGTCAATAAGTAAAGAAAAAAACACGAGATTTAGCTACCAGTTATTATTGAAAAGCAGACTACAATAAAAAGTATGGGTGCATGTCTTAATTAATAGATGAATGATCAACCTGCAGTTATCTTTACTAAAATTGACTATTTCGAGTTTCTTTAAAGCAAGATCAGGTAAGCAGGCTTTCTTATGGAGAAAAAATGAGAAAATTTGACTCTTTTTTTTTTAACATAAAATGAGACTCTAGCTTGAGTTGTAAGGACAGAAGGGTTTTGCTTTCACTCAAAAAAACAGAACACTTTCTTTGTTTTTCTGATTTAAAAGGATATATATAAGAATTAAGGTTAATTTTTGACAGATAAAATGTGCTCCTAGTCTCTGATTAGTAAGAGAATCAGAAAGAAAATCGCTGTTTTGTTTGAACTACCAATAGAGTTATCCCCTTAACTCAGAATCCTGAAAGAAGATTTTTTTTGTTTTCACAAGAGAACACAAAACGGTCCATTGTGTAAGAAATTGAATCATTTTAGTAGAAATATACCAACTAATATTTTATTTATGACACAAAATAACCCCAGATGTATTATCTAGGAATGAAAGACAGGTGAAGATCAGCTTGTTGGTATAAATAGTATGATAGTATATGATTATTAAATGTTTATTGTTGGTTTGAAGGTCTTTAAGATGTAGTTTATCCCTGGTAAACCAGGGGATGAGGGGTGTTATGACCCTGGGTCATAGTTTTGCATTGTTTCGGTTTACTGCACATTTGCAGCTCTGTGTCCTCCCCTGCAGTGTTGAGTGTGTGTCTCTGTGTCGGTGTGTCTGAGTGATTAGGTGGTGATGCAGGTGGCTGTAGCCGGTTGGGTCATTGAAGAGGAAGGTGCTTCTGCTGATTGGATCTGACCACTTTCCCCCTTATGAACACTAGATTTCTAACCTTGCAAAGCCGTTTCCGTGTTTCTCACATGGTCTCTCACTATTAGGACGATTAGAAAGTGACAGGACCATTCAGCGATGAGGGGCATTACTTTTTGGCGCGGCGAAGTCTTGAAGTAAGCAAGCAGCGACAAGAGGCCGGTGCAAGTATGGCAGAAGAGATTAGCGTTGGTGCCAGCCACAAGCACCAGTTTTATCAGAACTTGACATTTCTTTGTTAAAAGAACAAAAAATAACAGCATTGAGTTGTTTTCTTTTCATAAATAACAAAAGTCATCTACTGACATGTCTACAGTTGCCATGGTTCAACAGCTCGGTAGCGGCTATTTCACATGTTTTGTTGCTCTGATTCACCTGTAAAGATGCAACAGACAGCACATTCATCCCTTTCCCAAACACCATCTATGGAAGGTTTTCCAGGTTTTCCATCTGGTATGTCCGGTTACTAGATTTAAACATTTCCAGGTAAATTTAGAAAATAGATTCACATGTAGGCTGCCAGTGTTGTGTGATGCACATTGTTCTTCTCAGATCTTTTGGACTTTCTCCTCCATCTACATCACCATAACTTCTTCCTGATATTTCTCTTTGCTAAAACTGCAGTTTAAAATTAAAAATGTTTTTAAGGATGGCACTCCATTTGAAGAATAACAATGCAGTGATATGGCAGCCTTCTTGGAGTGTCATCCTTAAAGTCTTTTTAATTTGAACTCTAGTTTAGTTTCAGTGAAAAAGACAAAAAAGGAAGGAGCCACTGGGATGATCAAGGCGAGAACAATCAAAAGATGTGAATTTATCTTGAAATTTCTTTTAACTGTAGAAACATAGTGACACTTGGTACAACGTTCATACAAAAGACACTCATGTTACTCCAGTAAGGTCAGTATGTCTTAATATGCAGGTTTCCCTTTAAGGATGACACTCCTTAGAAGAAGAGCAACGCAACCACTAGGGATGCACAGATGCTTTGGTTTAACAGACATCAGCCGTCAGCAGCTGATGTGTGCATGAACCAGTGCCAGAAACGGATGTATCAGTTAATCTTGGCAGTTAGTACACCTCACAGCTGATTCAGAGAAGAGATTTATGACTGAGCAGAAGATTTCACCTGTTGGTGAAACTCTGATCTGCTTTCATGCCGAAATAGTCAAGGCCTTTGTACACCAGAGGCATTTTTGTACAAATAATCTATACAATTTCAATTGAGCATGCAGCAGGTCGATACAAGCTTCTACACTAGCAGCGTAATTACGCTGTGCAAAATTGCGGCTACTATTTTTTCTAACTGTTGTAAATTTTTCAAAATTTTTGCTCCTGATGAGTAAAGTCAAAGTCTCCTCTGACCTCAGACAGCTAATCACTGCTCCGGGTCAATTGAATCCTGGAAATTACTCCTCAGATCAGTCCGTAACACAAACAGGTGAGCCAACCCCCCCCCCCCCCAGCAGAGCTCGAGTGTGCCTTTAACATTATTATTAATATTTAGTTAATAGGATTAAGGAAAAGTTGGTCCCTCCTCCCAGCGGGCAAAGAGGGAGCAGTGCTGTGAAGGAAACAGTGAACAAAGGGCACTGCCCTCTTACCTGTTTGCACTGCTGCCTTTATGTAGAGAGGCAAAAACCTCATGTGATCATCCGCCCTCTATCTTGAAGGCCTCTAGAGTGTTGCACCAAAAGATGCAATGAAAAAGTAACCAATCATTATCAGCGAACGGCTGAATGTTTTACAGTTGGTGCATCTCTAGCAGCAACTTGACATCACTACCCAGTAGACATCAAACAACGTCAACCTGCATGTGATATTCTAAATTTCTCTAAATGTAGAGCTCTAGTGTGCTTCTTTGTAGAAAATACATACAATAGATTCTAAGATTGACTGAACAAGTACAGTGTGTTTTAATGTGCAGGGTTCCTTTAAAATACAGTGTGTAAATATTGAATTTGGCAGCCAGGCACTCAAGAAGGACGCCATATGAACAGTCTGCCCCCTGCAGGGCTGAAAAGAGAAGTGCAGGCAGACTGAGGGGATAAAAGTGCATCATTTCATTTTCTCAACATCAAAGTTTCTGAGTTTGTATTTTCCACATTTCTGCTTTTGTAACATTTGAAGTATAAACTGAAGACAAACAACAACAAACATTTCAAATCTCCAGTTAAAGCTAAAAGCTGGAGTCATGTTACTGATTAAATGTGCTGCCATAAACTCGACTGATGTTTAGTTTCTCCCTCATGTTTTCTGTTGTGTTCAGGACTCTGTAAACATTAAATTTCACATGGTTGGAAATCTGAGACTGAGCTTTATTTTTGTTCTTATAGTTCATATTAAATCTAAAACAGCACAATCTTTATGTGTTGCCTGTCCAACGGAGGAGGATTGAGTTGTCGCAAGGGTCTTACAGCTATGTGAAAGGCCGTGTGTAAATATTTAAAGTATTCCTGGATCGTGTATTTACATAATGCTGTCCTTCAGGGAAAATAGTTTTACTGACACACATCATCTTCCATGACAGCTACTCAGTGAGTTTGTTTCACCAGCAGGAAATGTTGATTTAGTGCTGTAATCATGCTGCTATACAGCTGACGTTTGACTTTTAGATCAAAATCATGACCTTTAAAATAATAAACTCCTCGTCTTCATTAGTCCGTTCTATTTTTAATGTACATTCAGTAAAAACTGCCCTGACACTTTCTGGAAAATGACAGGACAACCTATCCAGAAAATGTCCTGATTTGCTTGTTTACACTTGTCCCTCACAGTAGGAAGTTTTCCTTAGCCAATGGTGGGTTGGGGGAGGAAAACTACTCATGGGCTGGCAGGAAGATTACATGGTTAAGTTGTTTGCACTCACACCACTAAACTCAGGACATTTTCAGGACTTAATGTCACGGTGAAAATACAAACAAACTCTGGCCTGTTAGAAATGCAGAGGAGAGCCCATGGTGTTTAAAATGTCAAACCTATTAACAGTGAATGCTTTAACTGAAATCTCAAAAAGGAAATCCCTTCAACTCCTCAACTAATGGTTTAGGGATTTACTTTACAGCACAAAAAACAGTAGTCATTGTAAGAGCTTATTGCCATCACACATAAAATACTTTGACTTCATGCCTTTCTTTTTCTGTTTAAAATCCATAATAGGATGAAAGCCTGCCCTTCGTACATTCATTACTGTCACAGCTTTCAATCAAGTTCCTGTTTCCTCTCAAAATAAAAATCTGTTTGTAGCCAAACAAACCTTTGGCTAACCTTTTGAAACTACCAGTCTTTTGCACCCTAAACTACAGACAAATGAATGGATGAATGAATAATCAAGGATTAAAAATGCTGAAAATCCTCTTTAATGCAAACATTTCTACTTCTTCTGAACAGCATAATCACAGACACAAAATGCACAATGAGAGCTTCAATATGTTTTATTTTGGAAGTCTGTTGCAGGTTGTGAGTTTTTTCTTCTAACACAAATGCCCCCATGACGTCTGCAGATTTTATTTAAGAAGCACGACTCCACAAATACAAGACAAAGCAAAATAGCATTCCCCATCTGTACAGCTATGCTACAAGTGCACTTTAGTCTCCTTAGAGGCAGAAACAAAAACATGAGCAACACTTTGGTCCGTCATCGTATTTGGAATGTGAAAACAGGTTGGTACGATTTTTAAAACACAGTAGCAAAACAACCAACACTGTGTAAGTGTAACTCTTACAACACTCACTGAGAGGTGTGTGATTTTATCAAATACAAGAACTTACAAGGTCACGCTGATTACAACATGCACTCTGACAGATCTCACCTCACACTGTTCACCATGTTGACCTTTTCTCCTGCCCTGTAGGCTGTTTACATGTTCAATCTGTTTGTCATGCTAAACTCATTTCCCAGTAAACACAGCTGCTCGAGTTACAACTTTTAACAAAACAGCAGTTAATAATAGACATGCGTCCTGTAAGGCAGACCTACACTCACTGATCACTTCATTAGGTACACTTGTGTAACAGCTAATTAACACAAATCTCTAATCAGCCAATTACATGGGACAGCCCATCCATTTAGGCATGTAGACATGGCCAAAACGATGTGCTGAAGTTCAGAACAAGCATCAGTATGAAGGGAAAAAGGAGATTTAAATGACGCTGAATGTGCCATTGTGGTTTGAGTATTTCACAAATTGCTGATCTACTAGGATTTAAAGACAATGGTTTAAAAAGAGAAAATATCTTGTGAACAGCAGTTCTCTAGGCCAAAATATTGATGGTAGAGACCACAGAATGACTAGGCTGGTTCAAGCTGATATAACAGTAACAATAGCACTATTCTCATGAGATTAGTATTACCAGTGGACCTATGTATTTACTGAAATATGGTAGGTAATTTGCCCTGGAATTTTTACTTCGCAAATTACAGACCTGGAGGATTGGTATGGGATTAAAAACACGGATGTCCTGCACAATTATCACAAATTACCAGAGGCCCCTGGGTAATAGTAATCCAGTGTGAATAGAGCTAATGACTCAAATAGCCAATCGTTACAACTGAGGTATGTGGAAGAGCATCTCTGGTTGCACAACACATCAACTGCGAAGCAAATGGGCTAAATCAGCAAAAGACCTCGACACTGGCTGTAGCTTGGTGGATTGCGGGGCTGTTTTCAGTGGGTCACAAATGTGCCCAGAAAAGGATAGATAATGTATAGAAGCCAAAGCGCCATTTTACCAAAGCTACATTTTGCCAGGATAACGAGTTAAGTCTGGTTGTTCTCTCAACGTCTAGCCTCATTTATCTCCTGAGCTTGGGATGTAAAAGCCGTTTTTCCCATTATCCCATATCAATTTCAAACATGCATGTCCTCCAAGGGCTTCTGTAAGGATGAGCTTTAAAACATGTTTGTTTTTTAGTCTTTTTGTCAAGTCCCATCTGTTCAATCTATAGCTCCTAATTATAATATTTTATTACTTTTAATAATGAAAATTTGGGGGAATTTGTTTTACAAGTTCTCATTAGGTTGGTAGTGTTGGATCCTGATTCTAGACCGGTTGAGAACCACAGAGGTAAGAACAGGAAACTGAGGCTACAATTCACACGGGCCCACCAGAATAAGGCAATAGGAGAGTAGAATAATGTCGTCTGATGAGTCGATTTCTGCTACAAAATTTGATATGGCAGGGTTAGAATTTGGCTTGAACTTCAGCTGGTATTGACCATGTTCACACGCCTACATGCAGAGGTTGCTACCACAGGATGAAGTGGAGAACTCCAGGAAGTGATTTCTGCATAAAGAGGCACTATCAAAACGAGAAAGTTCTGTTTTTTTTTGGCTCTGCCTACCATTTAAACTACAGAAAAAACTGAGCTCTTTTAAAGTCACAAAAGTTGGGACACATTCAAGCAAAAAAGTTTAAAAAGCCAACAAAAAAAGGCGGCAGATATAGATAAAAAGCCTCCATCTAGGGTTTGAAGGAGCACAATTAGACAACGCTTGTGTATGGTCCGTTTCCACCAAGTGGTCCGGTTTGATTCAGCACCAGTTTGTCACTGTAAACTCTGGTCTTGCTTGTGTTCTCACAGCCAATATCTGTCTAGCATTGCTCATTAGGAAGGGAAATATGTCTCGTTTTAGAGACCTGGATCCTTTGGCTTAACTCAGTTACAAGGGTCGTCCTTTTAGCTCCCAAACAGATGTAGTTTGGTTTTGTAAATGTTAATCAAAAAACAACAAAAATCACAGGAAGAAAACTGGATTTCAGACAGGAGCCAGGTCCCATGGTTCACCTGAAACCCAGGGTGAACCCCACACAGTTTACCCGGGTCATAACTATTTCCATTAGAAGCAAGTTTTTTGACAAAACGAAGGAGAAAAGCTGTTAAAAAGGCATATAGCTAGCCTCTTGGCTCAGTAATGACTCCTCAAGTCTCCCTTCATCTGGCTAGATGTGTAGTAGGAGGTCTGGAGGATGAAGTCATTTGTGACAAAGCTCTTCTCAACCCCAGGAATACTGTGAGAAAAACAATTTTTGGTAAAGTGTAGGAATCATACCCAATGTATGTAGAAATTTTCAGATGATAAATGCAGCCTACAGGTCACATAGAGCTTTAACACACTAACATTCCTCTACTTCCATTGATTCCTGACCAGTTTTTCACTTATGGCCCCACATCAGAGTTTCACATGTCATCAGGATCCTGTGACTGCACACAACCTACTGGCTGATTATATATTCGTGTTAATGAACAGTTAAACACCTATCCCTTCTAATGTAATTGGTGAGTGTATATTTGGACAGTAACATTCATATTTAAGCACTTAGAGCAGCAGAATCAGTGAGTTAAACACAGGATATGTGGTCTTTGTAAAAGACAATAAAAGCTATTAAAAAGAAGAAAACGAGTTTGAGGCTTGTTTGTTTGTGTGACAGTTTGGATAGAAAAACAGTAACACCACCTCCCCACACTTCCATAAGAATGTAACATTTGTAAGACTTCGAAGTGTCAAACTGCCTGCAATCTGTGAGAAAAACAGTGAACATTTTCCTTGCAGTGTAAAACACGACTCGACTGCAGTTTAAACAAAAAAGCTTGAAATGAGAGCCTGACGGAGGAACATTCAGCAAACAATCCATGCAACATGGCTGGGTTTGGATCAGATTTGTCTACGTTAAACGACATTAGTAAATCCTAATTATTCAAATCTCTTATTGAATGCATCTAATATTCAATATTTGTGGGGAAATAGATGAATGCATAACATCAAGTCAAATATCAGCTGTGATCAGCTTTGGTTAGAATGAGAAGGCAGAGACACAACAGTCATCTGGGAGCTACAAATATGATATTGTCTACACAATGTTCAACATGTCTCTAGAAATACTTAAATCACAGCTTAAGGTGAAAAACTTTGGCACATAGTATTTGTCCTGAGCACCAAGAAAGTAAATGCCCTGATTCTAAACTTAAATTGATGAGCTTTAAATGCATAAGTATGAGTCTTTTACTGCTAGATTATCAACACTGACACTAATCATGACACACCATGGCCTTTTTTCACAGACAATCAATGACTGAACAGTTTGAAGAGACACTACAATTATGGTCATCAGACTGGGTGTGTGTTTGTTGCATGTGAGCTGCGATGTGTGTCCCTGACTTGTGAACTTGCACACAAAAATTAAAATCGAGCCACGGCACAGCCATTACACAGCCGCCACGCACCCAGTGTTAGGGATGAGTATTGAAATCCAGTACCGACACGGTGCCAGTATCAATACATCCTACACCTACTTGACACTGGTTTCTTTTTCTGATCCCATATTCGACTGGCATCTTATAAGTTAGTCTTAGTTTTAGTATTTAAATAAAATGCATTTTAGTTTAAGTCACATTTAGTAATTTCTATCCTTTTTAGTTTTAGTCTAGTTTTAGGTGACGAAAACTCAAAACATTTTAGTCTACTTATAGTCCATAAAAAGTCCTCACATTTTAGTCTTTACTTTTAGTCCAAGCATTTATTTTCTGGTCTAAATCTGGTACCAAGTCATGGTAGTGTGTTCTCTGCACCCTGCCAAACCTGGGGTCCCTGCTTTCTACAGCTGAGAGGCAGAAGAGATACAGCTGCATTGTTTTTTGACAGATTTACCCACAGTGGAGAAATATTATGGATTTTGAATGTCAGACAAAAACTACATTAAATTTTATTCTACTTTCAATCATCTTGACGAAAACTAAACTTACTTTTTGTCAGTTTTAGTCATCAGATCTATTTTTGTTAGTCTTAGTGTCGTTTTTGTCATGGAAAAAAAGGCTGTCGATGGACATTTTTAGTCGACGAAATTAACACTGGGCACCGACATTGTATACAAAGTACTGATTGGCACTGGTATCAGAAAAAAACCCCAAACAACACCCATCCCTACCCTGTGTCTGAAGCAGAGGTAAGTCAAGTTGCATTTGGCATTAAAACTTCAAATAAAAGCATGGCCCGGTGGTACCCCTTGATTGTATGAAGTAGAAAGGAACAGAAAATTATTGCAAAATGAGCTGTTGTAATAAACACATTGCAAAGGTTTGAATTCATCCAGTAAACAAAAATATGTGATGCAATTAAGCAATGCTCATCACTGATGGTTCACATGGTTCACTTTTTTACAAACATCTAAGCAAATAGTTTCTTTAGTTTATCATAATTCCAATAATTATCATGATACTGACTCATTGGTTTGCATTTTTTACACCAGAGGTTGCTGCTTGGTGTTGTTATATATTTTGACAAATAAAAGCAGGTTTATATCATATACTGAAGTAAAAAAAAAAGCCCAGGTTATTAATTAATGTTTTATGGCAGCTTTAGTTCCCCATTTCTACAGTTTAAAGTGAAGGCAGCTCTTTGTTGTAAAGGAGTGAAGGCTGGTAAAAGATTCAGTAAGAAATTTGTTTGACTGGGAATACAATCTGAATTCAGACAATCTTCAAATCTGAAAGAGATTAAAACTAAACCAGCAATCATATCCAAACCCTTCCATGAAAGCAGACATGGCACAAAAAAATGGCACGCAGAACAAACCAGTAGGGATGCACCAACCTTCTACAGGAGTGGGTCTGATACTGAATTTAAAAAGGACTGCTTCCAAGTGACACCAGTGGAAATCCTGGTACAATCTGTTTACTATTCTTATATCTACTCATGCTAACTACCTCATGTTTGGTGTGGTGCTATCTTCACACAGCTGGTGTTACCTGTAAGCAGATATTTCACATGTTTTTAAGGTGTTTCAGGGATGCAACAAGTTGTGCGACTACTCACTGCATCTGTAAGCCTGGTGTTTTAAGGGGTGGATGAGTATTACAAATTAAAAAAAATACAAAAAAGGAAAAGTAAAGTTTAGATTATGTCACCTAGAGATTAAAGGGTGCTCCCAGTCATTCTGCCTTTTCATGCACATACAGTAGCTCATAAATTAAAGATTGGTATTAGATCAGTGCTCTGACGAAGCTGATAGCCAAAGCATACCTGTCAGTACTGGAACTGTTGAGTCAGAGCGGTGCATCCCTCCATATTAGCCCTTTTTCTGTAAACATTTTTAAACAGTCTCTTGACAACTCATAACAGAGCTACAACACAGACAAGCTAACCACACAAACACTTAACATCTTAAGAATAAATTAGCAGAGTGACGTGCACTGGCTGTTTGTGCTGTAGAGTGACGAGCTTTAAAGCTCACTGTCTGAGGAAGGCTTGAATAACAGTGTAGGAGAGATAAATACGAGATATAAAGTGAAGTCTTTAAAGCTGCTCTTATGTTTTCACACAGTCTGTAGGCCTCTTTCGTGGCCATCAAGCTGCACTTTAATCTTGTGCAGTTCCTCAATCTCCTGGTGGTGGCGCTCTGTCTTGTGGCGCACCAGTGAGCGATAGAAGTGAATGGTGAACACCACAAAAATCACCCCTACCGGCACCATGATGATAGTGGAGGCCAGTGCCGCCTGCCAGCCGCTGTCCTGCGGCACATGTGAGGGTGTGGTCGCTGTAGAGCCACAGGTGGTCGACTTTTTGGTCCCGCAGGAGTCCACGGGCAGGAACTTGATCCAGCAGAGGAGCACCACCTCGGCTAGAAACAGCAGGATGCCCAGTGCTGTGGAGAAACCCCACGCCAGCTCGATGTAGTAGTGCATGCGCTCATGCGGAGACTCACTGACGGAGTTGAGGTTGTGGATGTTGCTGACGGCCTCCACGTTCGGGAGGATGCATGTGCTGATAAGTAGGGCGAAGAGGTGCACTGCCACCAGGACAGTGGTGCAAACACTGAAGGCGATGAGGAGCACAGGTGGGTAGCTGTACTGCATCTCCAACTGCACCTCCACCATAGCAACCTTTGACACAGACACAGGGACTTTAAATAAAGTGACAAGGAAAAAAACATTTCTTTTGAATTTCATAGCTTGTTTGCAGTCACGTGATCGAAAAGATGTTCAAATGCCAGATGGGGACAGAGGTGAAGAACACTGGTTAGGAATCAGTAGGAATAAATCAAAGTTAGCATGCTAAATCACGCTGTGGACCTTTACAGTGTGAACTAGGAGGTTTTCAGAATGTCACAGGCTGGCCCGTCACAAGCAGTGGCGAGTTTCAACTCATCTCGTTGCAAATCTTTGGTCTGAACTGGGCTTGAGGAATGATGTGCCATTCTAGAATGAGCCATTTGGGAGCCAACAGTCCTGCTCTTATTACTGAACTGTGCCAAATGATCCAGATCTCTAAAAAGAGACGACTTTCCAGTTGCAACGAGTGAGGCTGGACAGACATCAGCACACACAAGATCAAAGTTAACCGTTTCAAATTGTTACAGTCTGTAATAAACCAAACAGGACCTCTTTGTGTAACTGGGTCATATGTAAGTGTTGGAAAAAGCTTGTCTGGACTTAATCCATGTCTGCTGTTGTTCCTTTGTGAGCTTTTTAAACTTTTCCCTTGAATGCATCACTACTCTCAGGAAACAAAAGTAGCTTAAGTCTTTTTAATGCCATTTGGACAAATGACACAGTAGTAAACAGAACCAAAATCTGAAGTTTTGATAGCGCTCCTCTATGCAAAAAATCCCTTCCTGTCCCCTATCTGGAGTCCTTCACTGTGACTTGACATCACCTGCGAACATCGTATAAGAGGTCAAGCCTGTGAAAAAGATCCAATCACAGATCTCAAAATGTATTTCAGCCAATAATCTCACATTGTAGTTTGTTTAAGCATTTATTATGGCATCATAACATGTTTGGTGTCAGGCTCTGACTTAATCACTCCTCACAGATTTTTACATACAGAATTGAGGAATGATAAGATAACAGCTTAAACCCTGGGTTGGAGCCAGCAGGTGGATGCTGGGTTGGAAACAGGTTAAAAGCAAGAGCACAGTGCTGATCCAGGACAGAGCAGAGGAAGAGACCAGAAATCTTGCAGCTTAAATAGACTACTAACTTAGGGGGATGTGAGTCATGTGATTTGATTAAGATGCATGTCAGGTGTGAATCATTTAGGGCTGACAGCTTCAAGTCGATTGGTTGATTAATTGATCGGAAAGCTTTAGGTTGACCAAGATCACCCTGGTCGGCGAACCCCGCCCCAAGACGCTGGTCTGGGGGCAAAAGCGTGTGAGCAGCTGAGAAAGAGACCTGCTGCTGGGAACAGGAGCAATGCAGCTCTTGGAATTACAGGTAGAGAAGCACACAAAGCTACCAGAGTGGGATATTTTTTCATATATTACAGCAGTAATGCTCAAATCAAAGGCAGGTGCGCACTGATCGTCTCTCAATTAATTATATTATATAGTAAGACGTGATGAGCCGAAAAGATATATCAATGCTTCCAAAGGCTTGTTACGTTCATTTTAGGATCATTTAGAGTACCAAGCAGGTGCAGTGGGGAGCCTGGATGGATTGAATTAGTCCCCAACGAGGTAACTTTTTATAATGAATGAAATTTTTTACCTGAACGACTGATCGATTAATTGGTGCCTTGGTTGACTACAGCCCTGGAATAATTGTACTCGAGATTATCAACAGAAATAATTCGTAGGCTTCGTTTCATTTTGAGGTGACACTAAAAGATAGTTGAAAGATTTGATAGTGCATTTTAGAAACCTGCTAAACATTAATCATTAGCCTAATAAAGATAGGTCTTTGGTTCTTGTTTTTGAAAGCAAAAACAGGATGCTATAAACCATTTCCTGCCCATAGCTGAACAGCCATAAAAAAAACACAGATCAACTGTGCTGCAATTAATAGAAACTACAAGCTTCAGTGAAACAGGTAGACAAGATAGAGAGAAAAACCTGGTCAGAATGGTGGCTTTGTGGCTTAGACATACCATTGCAAAGCCAGAGAGCAGAGCAGACGTCCTGCTGGAGGCCTTCAGCTTGGCTCGGCTCAAGTAAAGTTTCCTCCAGGACAGGGCCTGCACTGAATGGTGATTGGAGCTGACCAGCTCCAGGTAGCTGCGTCGCACCCAGTCCCTGTAGTCCATCCCGCCATCAGGAGCCCGCTCTGAGGCCCCCGGGGCCGGGGAGCCCATAGGCACATTCAGCTCACTGCTCATGGCACCTGGTGGAAATGATGGAGAGATTCTCATTTCAAGGCCGATTAAAAATCCTCAATGAGACTGCTTCAGAAAATGTAATACAATCACATACAGGTTCAGTATTTTGCCTGCTGTGGCTCTCAACAAGCACATATAACAATGCAAATTTAAAACTGTGTTCTTAGGTCTGTGTAAGTCCCAGTGTTACCATAGCTCAATTACATTGGAAGAGACTGAAAATGCAATATATTTTATTCTCCTGCAATATACTTTATAATACTACAGGAAAAAATATAGATAACCACACTACATAAAATGTAAAAAATGTACAATACATGACCGCACTGTTCAATATAGATGATAGAATGACACGCAGTAAATCAGCAAATATTAAAATGCACATATAAAATATAGCTCAATGTAATGTTTTACCACCAAAGTGGCACAAATCAATGTGAGGGTAGCTGATAATTACCTTTAGCTTCATCTGCCTGAAACAATATGCTATGAAAAAGTCCACAACAGAAAAGAACATGTTATAGTTCAGTGGTACAAAAAAAACTGACATCCAATTTTATGGATGTCAAAGAACTCCTCAATCATAAAGAAAGCAGTAAAGTGAGTTCAGTAAAATGAGATCAGTTCTGTTCATAGTGACTGGAAGGTAGGGCTGGGAATTTAATCACAAATGAGATTAAATTTCAATATGGAATGCAGCAATTTTCAAATCGCAGACAGTGCATTTTCTTCAACCTGAAATGTGTCAAAATACCAGTTTGATACAATATTTTTCCCATTTTCTACACATTATGCAAAAATTCAAGTGTCTGTTTTTTTAATTAAAAAATCCTAATTTTCTTGTTCATGTATTTGTTTTTCTTCATCAAAATAAGAATAACAGAAAAGATCATCCCCTTCAATATAGCAATTGATATCAAATTTGCTATAAGAGCCTAAATTGCAATAAGATTTTTCTTTGTATATATGTTATCCCTAGTTTAACTTACCTATTACTGTGATTGCTATAAAAGGATTTCTTGCTTATATTGTTGAACAACAAATAAGATGAGGAACCTAAAAATAATCGCATATCAAATCTCAATATTGGGGGAAAATTCGCAATTAGATTATTTTCACAAATCGTTCAGCCCTACTGGAAGGACTTAAAACTATCTCATTTTATGCTCATCATCATTAACATTTAAACACTAAACTATTTACTTTAACTAGAGCTGTCAACCTGTTAGATTTTTTTAATTGCAATTAATCACGATCGTGTTATTTCAGCAGTTAATCATGATAAATCTCCCTGTTTTGAAATTACACGTTTGTGCTTCACTTGAGATTTTATTTTGCTGTCTTAAACTAAAAGTGATTGACTTCATGATATGCTTTTATTTTGAAAGAGTAAAAAAATGTAGAGCCGAGGATGGACTGAAGGTTATTACATGAACTTAGCCAGAGAAAAAGTTGACATTTTTATGGATTTTGAAGGAAATGAGGGAACAATAAAAAGTTAAATGTCTGATGATTTTTGATCTGCTCACTGAACTGTCTGTAAATTTGGTATTTTATTTCACCATAGCTGCAGAGACACTTAGTGGCTTAACCAGAGTATGAAATTACTTGCAATAAAAAAAATTAAAAAGAACAAGCAGCTCTCTATTTATAAACCTTAATCGACTGCAGTTAATGCATTAATGCTGACAGCCCTAATATTAACATCATGCATTATATCAGTGATTTCTCTCCTGCTACGACCAATTTATTATTATAGCTTCATTCTTCTACCATAACTCTGCCCTTTTAAGGAAAAAAACAAACACTCCCACAAACTATTCCCACAAGGTCCTGTGGATTTTTGGATATGTTGTCTGTCAGCACAATCCTGTTGTGCTCTTGTACTCTGTCTCAGAAGGAGACAGATGGACTTGTAGCTTGTGAGTATCCCAGTGCTCTCTGTGCATGTCTGTGAGTGAGAGCAGTTCAAGAGGCAGGGACGACAGGAAACCAGAATTACGTGAGAGACAAAGCATGAACACAAAAAGGAGTTATAAAACAGCTGCTACTTGGTTGTCACTCTAAGTGTCCTCACAATAATTCTGCACCAAAAAGACTAGTTCAAGTGCATTTTTAATCATTTAATTCTGATCAAACAAACTAAAATGGTAACTCGAAAGTACATGCTGTGATTGTTACTATAAAATTCAATTAAACTGAAACAAAATTACTGTCTAAATTTTTTTCCAGTTGGATCTACTTAGGAGTGGATCATTAAAATACAAGGAAGGGTGCCACACTATTATTCGATGCTGAAGCCCCAAGAAGAAGAGGCACAAAAGTACAGGAAGTTGAAGTTGTTGCATAAAGTTTTCAAAGCTGATTAGTTTTTTGTTGATTGCTGGATTTTAAAGTTATGTTCAACGATAATTCTGTCCTTTTAGGGGAAGAAATGAAATATTCCCTGAAGGCGCGGTGAACTTCTGAGGTATGTAGTCTGTCAACACAATGATGTTTGCTCCAGCATGACCTTTCAAATTATTACATTTTAAAGGAAAGAAACTACAACTAATGCTTTCAGTGTATCAAGTCTCAGCTAGATTTACGGTATAATACACCACTACTTGAGGCTGCTGTCACTGTCTGTTCATCATAATTTCAACTCAAACTTCAGAACTGAGAAGTTTATTTGCTCCTATGTTATCATCAATTTATCTCAAGCTCATGAACAACATAACTTTTAAACTGATTTATGTATTTTTTGTCACCTGGTGGTGTTTTTCTGTTTAAAAAAATATTCAGAAATTCCTGGGAGCAATTCACAGAAAAATAGCTAAATCATTTATAGTACGAATAGTCTGCAGTTAATGGTGTTTGCATCAATTTTCCTAAAACCTTTGTCTTTTCAGTATCCCATTTTCTCTATTATTGTACAACAAAGGGCATCTTTTTGCTTAATTACCTCTCTTACCAGTACATTTCCGAGGATTAAAGAGCAGATAAAAGAGTACACAGAGTCACTTTCCCCAGGAACTTGGGACTTTTGAGAAACTGTGCTTTCTGACTTAAGGAACCAGGGTCTTAACTGGGTTCTGAGGTACAAAATCTACCCCTTGAAAAATCGCTATTCAGTGGGTAGTATTTCCCAAATACCTGGAAACTATGGGGGTCTGGCTGCAGTGCTGAACATTTCTGATTGATATGTTCACTGCATCCCTCTTGGGGTCAACGACTCTGTCACCGACATTCAGACGACCACTCAGATCATTAGCATTCTAGAGGTCAACTAGGCTTTCATTTCTCTCTGGACCCGGTCAGTCTAACAACTGGAGAAGCCTTTCAGAGAAGAGCGAAATGTCTCCTCCTTAACCATGACCAGTTGATCAATTTGGATCAAGCTTTGGATAACCATGACCTGGATGACTGGAAACCTACACCAACATTTGATAAGATTAGAATTATACATGATAGAAGATATAAATTATTTAATCACGTGATTCCGAAGGTTGGGGGACAGGAAGTGAGGGACAGCTAAATTAAATGAATGGGAACAGAGGACAGTTAGTACTTTACAGCTCTAAATGGACCTGTACGCTGCAATTATTGTGTGAAAATGTCTACATATATTGAGTATTATCCCTAAACTCTAAAAGAAGGTGTTTTGCCCCCAAAGTTTAATTGGTTTACTACATGGAGGTAATCAATATCACAAATTACTCAGTCATACAGACCTTCTAGGGCAGTGGTTCTCAACTGGTGGGTCGGGACCCAAAAATGGGTTGCGAAGCACTTCTCAGTGGGTCGCAGAAAACGTACTCTACACGAGCAGGGTGTGACACCACTCATACAGCTTTAGAGGCTTTTTAAAATTTCTGCATGCTTCCATTTCATAGTGCTTTTTTTTTACTTTACTTACTTTACTTTTTATTTTAGGTGAATGATTCACACAAAATTAATTCATACAAAAGCAGCTTAAAAGTAAGAATGTTTTTATTTTTGCACTCTGAATGCTTTGTATAGTCAAAAACAGCACAAAACATGGCCTTTTTGGTAGCCTTTCTCTATGCAGACACCCCCCCCCCCCAGCTCTTACTGAAGCGTGATGTCATTTGCAAATAAGCTGTAGAGACTGTGTGAGTCCCCCGTTCCAGTCCTCTCTTTAAAATACATCCAAATATAGATTTAAAAAAAAGGACAAATCTGACAATTAAATGTGGCTTATATAATGAAAGCTCCTTGGCATATAAATCTTGGTAAATGATTTGAGAACAGATAATCATATGCTATCTTACAGAAACCTGGCTGTGACAGGACGCCTGATTTGCAGCAGGATCTTCCCATGGCTTTAGACCTTGGTGGAAACACAGACAGCAGACCACAGAAAGAGAGGTTCCTGGATCTATAAGTTCCTGGGACTTTAGTTTGAAAAGCACCTATATTAATGTGTATATATTAAAGCATATGCCACAACTTCCACACATGTAATTAGCAGCTGAGCTGACACTCACGTATATCTGATAATTATCAGTTACAGGAAGTGCTGCTGTGACTCTGTCTATCTGCTGCCAGTGGCTAGGGCCTTTAAGTCTTAAAAACAGAAATCTTTCTGTAACAAAATTAATGTTCGTTAAGAAAGCAGTTTTAAAAAGATCTTTATTTGCTGTTATTTGGACAGGAATGTTGAAGATTGACAGATGTGGGGAGAGAAAGTAGGGGATGATATTCACTAAATGATTCCAGGATTTGAAGTCAAACCTGCAGCCTCAAAACATGGAGTGTCCAGTCCACTATCTGAGGAAAATCAGTGCCTCTTTATGAAAGAATTTTAACTACTTCCCTTCAGAGTTATCTGAAAAAGTTGGTGAATTAACTTTACAGTTTTAGCACGACAACAGCCATGCGTCAAAGCCAGGTTCATTAGGGCAGTGGTTTTCAAATTTTTTTCACCCAAGGCACACCTAAGGTTAAGCTGAAATCTCAAGGCACACCATATTTAAATCAATACAAAAAAAGGCTTTTTAAATAATTTTACAGTCAAGGTGGCCTGTAAGGGGAGATAAAGAGGAGAGCTTTCTGGGGCCCAGCCAACTGGGGGACCATGGAGATGGCAAAAGGTGTCGAAAATGGGTTAAAAGTGATGAAAAAGCAATGAAAAATTGGGCAATAAGTGGCAAAACAAAGTCAGAAATGGGCGAAAATTGGTAAATAGTGGCCAAACAATGGGTTGAAAATGTCAAAACAGTGGCAGAAATGGGTTACAAGTGGCCTATAAGGGTTAAATGTTGTAAAAAGGTGGTAAAAATGGGTTAAAAGTGATAAAGGGGCAAACTGGGCAAAAAGTGGTCAAACAAAGGCAAAAGTGGGCAAAAATTGGCAAAAAGGTGGCAAAATAAATCACACGTGACAGGAAAGTAGCAAAAAAAGGGGTTAAAGTTACTAAAAGGTGATAAAAAAAAGGGGTTAAAAATGGGGGTAAAAAATGGCAAAAATGGCCAAACAATAGCAAAATTGGGCAAAAAGTGGCAAAAAAGGTAGCAAAAATGGGTTAAATGTAGCAAGAAGTTCTAAAAAAGTGGTAAAATAGGTCAAAAGTAGTAATAAGAAGTGGCAATAATACAAAAAAGCAGCAAAATTGTGTAAGTTGTCAAAAGAAGTGTCAGAAATTGGTAGAAAAAATGGTTAACTAGGTTAAAAATAGCATGATTTAATAATTTCAACACCAATTTCAACCCAATAATAGCTTGCCATGCTTTTCAGCTCTTACTGAGGTAACTGTTAGCCAGGATGCTAGCACAAATGCTACTGATCCTAAACACATGCACTGATATCAGTAATAAAACCCAAGTGGGGAGGTCCCATTCTCTTGGGTTCTTCAGGGGTCCAGCCAAATCTATGGGCAGGTCCTGGTTACAGTACTTGGCATAGTAATAGTGTATTGTACAAATTCCCACAGCACACCTAGACTTGCCTTGTTATGGCACACCGCTGTGCCTTGGCACACCATTTTAGAACCACTGCATTAGGGCAAATTCTTATGAAAAACAACTAGGGGTGGACAATATTGAATTATTGCCAATATCCGACAAGCTACTATTAACAAATTAATGTTTTCCAATACAGATATTGAGCCAAATATTTAAATGCATTTCAGAGCTAAAACTTCGGTCCTGAAAACATGCAACTCCAACATGAACAAATAAACAAATCTTGGTCCTTAGAGCACACTTTAAAGTGTAAAGATTGTTAGAGAGTAAAGAAAAAGACTTCAGCTGATGTAGGTCTGTTGGTCCAGCCTAGATTTCCATTCACTTATTTTTTTTCGTATGGTCAATATTTCCGGCTGATATTGACAGATTTTTATCGCCAAAATAATGGTTTTAAGTATTGGCAAAAATGTTCATATCTGCTCACAATGATAACTTACTGTTTGAGCTAATATCTGCAGATACTGATATACCAATAAATCATACCTAAAGAGAACCAATGAAATGATTTGCCTTGTTGGTAGCAGAGTAGTCTGGCAGGCCCAGGCTCTGACTGACCTGCCTGTACTTGTCACACAACATCAGTAGTGTGACAAGTGTCACTAAGCTGATAGTTTTAGTGCAAGGCTGGTGTGAAATGAAAGAGAGGGAAAGTAGTGGTGGTATGTTTAAAGTCACAGGCCAGTTCAACAGGATTATGAGTAATAACAGTCTGAATTGTCCAAATACAATCGGCAACATCCATGCAATTAAGATATTATGCAGGAGTCTACATGCAATATTTAGGATTTACCTAGCATCATACCAGTGATTAAAATTCTGGTATAGTGAGCAAGTTCCTGCAGACTGGTTCAAACACTGAAGTACAGAGAACATAAAAGAAACTGTTATGTTGGTGTATTACTGGGCATACAAACAAGGCGCAAACTGAACAATATTCAACAATAGGGGTAAATGTGCCTGCATTGTTTCCTGTTGTCTACACACATATGAAGCCACTCCTGCTCATCACTGCTAGATGACTTTGACTATGCACACACAAACAACTGGTTCTCCAGGTTTTTAGTGAACCTGTCAAAACGGCAGTAATTCAAAAAGGGCAGACATTTTATCAAGTCAACCAAGACGGGGGCTTTCCAAATCAGCTGGGAAGTGCAGAGCAGGCTCACAACTTCAGCAACAGCTGTGAATGTAAATGAGCACATTTAAATTGTTGCATCACCGGGACTAAATGCAAAGCATGTATTCTTTAATTGAGAGAGTAAAGTTAGGCACAGAGTCCCCCTGTGATCCCTCTCATTTTGCTGGGGTAACACTTCTGCAGTTGAGTGCACTTCTCTATGTATATTTAGAACTGTGGTGAAGTTAGCAGGATCCGTTTACCAAGTTTAGCTAACAGAAAGCTAATCTAACACATTGCTAAGGTTATTTCAATCGATAACTGTCAAACCACAAGTTGACACAAGATGTATAATTAATGCTGAAATGAATATAACACTGTTCATCAGTGATGGTTTAAAGCAACAAAGTGAGAAGTAATCATACAACGTCAAACATCACCTACCAGGGCTAGCTCTCTTTTCAAGCTAACCTTTTAACAAGGTTTCTAGTGAAGTTGGTCACCTTTTAAAACACCTGTATTCCGTGTATCTTACCTGTCTGCCGAAGTGCCGTCTGTATTGTCGGTCCAAACTCCAGAGAGGTCTTCTCACCTCACTGTACTGAACAATAATTGAACGCTGCCTGGACCAGTCCGACTGTTTTGGTTGAACTACTTCCCCCCTTCCGTGGCAGTTACAGCGCCTTCGTTCAGCTTCAACGGTCGAGTTTGTAAACGTTATTCCTCTCCGCCATGTTTACCTCACCTTGGGGAAAGTTTCCTCTCTGTGAAGTTGTGTCACCGGGTATTAATTTTTCTAAGTTTGGTTTCAGGGCGTTGAAAACGCACAGACAGACGTTAATAGAGGAAAACTACAGGCGTTAGAAGACTTCCGGTTGGGCGTGTTGCCTTCAAAATAAAAGCACTAAGTAATTCATAAACGTGTGAAATAAAAAGTGTATTTTCTACGAATAAACCATAAAACATAATTTAAAAAATCTAACATGATGCCATATTTACAAAAATACCGTGCCTGGATCTTGAAATTGTAATTAAGCCAATCTACGTTTGATAAAGAGTGTTCAACAGCGACAGCCAAATTAAGATTTGTTGTTTTTCAGCAGTGTTTCTCAACTCTGCTCCACCAGGGACAAAATGTTTAAAAATACCTTTGCAAGAGAGCCACGTCTAAGTGGTGGAAAAAATGGATTGAAGTGGCAATAAAAATAAGTTAAAGCTGGCAACAAAGGTCGGAAAGCGGCAAAAAAGTGACTTAACTGGGTGGTTAGGGGGAAAATTGGCATAAAATGGCCAAAACTGAGGAAAAAAGTGACAGAAACGGAGAGAAAAAATGACAGAAATGGATGAGATGTAACAAAAACTGAGTTACAGGTGGCACAAATGATAAAAAAAACGGCAAAAACGCAGCAAAAAATGAATAATAAGTGGCTAAAACGGGCAAAAAGCTGGGAAAACAGGCAAAAATCCACAAAGAGTGGCAAAAATGGGCAAACATGGGGAAAAGTAGCATTTAATGGCAAAAGGCAGCTTAAATAGGCAAAAATGGTACAAAAGGAAAAACTGCAAATAGAAAAAAGCACAATAAAAGAAGGGAGGAACTGGATAAAAGTGGCAAACATTGATCAAAAGTGGCATAAAAGGGGATCTCATGCTCATGAGATAGTTTTGCACTATTAAAATGAAATGGTGAGCTACAGTTAATATCAGCATGTAGAGAAACTGTACAAATGTTCCTATTTTCAACAATATAACACACAGTATGTATGGCCCCACATTCCTCCAAGGAAATGATAACAGGCCATGTCCTGACTTGTTAGGACAGCTGCAGACATATCTTCAACAGTACCCTAACTCACCGGGTCCTCACAAGTGGAGAATTAGAGCACTGAAAACAAAGATGAATGAAAATTATAACGTACCCTTGCACAGACTCTGACTGTGTAGCATTATTGTGCTTAATCTCAGTATAATTGCATTTTGATGTGCATTTAACCTTGATTAATGTTTAAGACTATTCTATCATGGACATGCTGGTACATTGTAGTACAGTTTAAATCACATAGATTAAAGTGGCTTATAGGAATTTGGGGAGATTATGTGTGCTGTTGCCAATTAAAGCCATGACAGTAACACAGAATTCCAGCATGGGGGCTGAAACATGGTCTGTGCATGTTGAGATGTAAAATATGCAATGTGTCTACCAGCCATGCAAGTGGTCAACAGATACATTAATGGTAAAAAATAAACAAGTTTCAATGGTGTTCTCCTGGCTTAATCAGTGATATCTGATATTAATTTGATGATTGTGAGGAGTAAGAAGACTTTTCTGTGTATCAGTAATTATGGTGTATTTCTTGTCAACAAAAGACATAAAAAAACAAAAACACCACATTAGTTTGATTCTCAGAGGTATTTTTCCTTTTATGATTTTTCCTAATTTCAGAAAAAAAATTGACTGGTGTGGGTTTTTATCAAACTGCATAAAAACTGGTTTAAACAGTGCATTTGAAGCATAATTTTCCAGCACAGTAAGAGTTTTGTTAGCATAATGGCTCAAAAAGAACAGCAGCGCAAATTCAGTTTGTCATGAGACAGAAGAGAATATTTATCAGTGCATCCATTTAGCTTATTAATGTACCTTTAATAATAAAACACTGTCAGTTATAAGCAACATACGGGCTTTATATATCAGCCGTAAAAATACATTTGTGGATTTTAGAGCAGGATCAACAGACCTACTCGGCTGAAGTCTTTTTCTTAGTTTATCCTCATTCCTTGAATTTAACGTGTATACTAATGACAGAATTTTTTTGTTCTTTCCTAAACTTTAAATTGTGTTTTAAGGATTGAAGCTTTCTGTCTGAAATATTAAAAATCTGTATCAATATCAGCATACATACATTATATACTGGTGTATCGGATATGCACAAAAACCCAATAAGGGCATCTCTAAAATACTGACCTCAGTATTGAAAGTGTGCAAACTATTCTGGCATCAGTAAGAAGACAAACACAGACCATGCAGTAAGCACCTACAAGACCAATTTCAGTTAATAAGATATCCAGAAATCCAGTCAATATAGTATTTAAAATATTTTATTAAGTGTCATCAAAGATTACAGATGATATAGCAATGTGAAATCAGCAGCAGGAGTTGGCAACCAGAGTGGCTTCATGTCGCTGGCTTGAAAATCCCAAATCAGAGAATTAATTCATGATACTCTGCAGTATTTCCGTTTACTTGTTTCCCTTAAAAAGCATCTGCATGATTTATAAAGAGCCCCTCAAAAGTCAAGAAAAGGCACATCTGTAGAGCAAGGTGCTGTCACACTGGTACAAAGCAGAGTTGCCACTATCTAATAGAGGGTAACAGTGTACAGAGTAACTGCGACCTGTGCATTTGCTGGTGCAGTAGTTCTTTGTTTTAAATTGCACTTAACATTTATATTTTTCAGCATAATAGCTCAGTAGATATCTTTATTCCTAGCTTTACCTACATGTAAAAACATCCTAAAATCTGTATAGGAAAATAAAAAGAAATAAAAAACATATATTTAAAAAAGCTCATTAATAGTTTGATATTGTGCAGTACAAATCAAGTGTTTTTCCCCTATTGTGCATTCACACTGCTTAGCAACACAAAAACCAGTCTGGCAATTTTCTGTGGATTTGAGCGGCAGTCTAGTTAGTCCCAGTTTCAAGAGTTTGATGGCCATTAAAGTTTGTCTATGTTTGTACTTGAAAAAGTGTTAGTCAATGCTTCAAGCTTTTCTGATGCCCTCTGAATGTTTGTAAATGCACATGTATGAGAAGCTGGTTGAACCTCTATAGTTCTCTGTACTATTGATAAAAAAAACTGGCCATTATGGTGGCAAGCTGCAACCCCAAAGTGAAAGGAAGTAAAATGCAGAAGCTCTAAATCAGGTGTTTGGGATACTAATCTGGTTGGGAAAAAGCTGCAAAAGGGGCAGAGATAAAAAACAGTTAAGAGTGACCATATTTGGCCTCCTGCATAACTTGCTGCTGCCAAAGGCCATGATGACTGAGGGCACACTCACACTAGGCAATCTGTACCATGCTCTGGTAAACTTCCTTGACCTAGGCATCTTTAGAACAGGTGTGCTTCAGCACAGTTTGGTTGCTCATGCACAAGTGCAGCTGCACAATGTGGACATGACATATTGCGGATGCCACTGTTCCTCTCAACAATTATTTATTAACAATGGCAGAAAAGGGCTTATGCTGGTCCAATGCAGAGGTCAAGTGTTTACTCCAAATTGGACAGACGTGAACATTCAGAGTTAGCTGGACTACATGATGAGGTATTGTATGTACAAGAGGTAACCAGGCTCAGGCTCGGTTGATCTTGGAGCATTGAAAAGGTACTTGAGGCAATCTGTATTGAGCCCAAGCACACCTGAGTCCCAAAGTCCAGTTTGATGACCAGTGTGCGTACTTTGTACCGTTAGTGGTGGAGGGAATACAAGAATTTTGCTCTCAAGTAAAAGTACAGGTACTTTGGTTAAAATTTATTTTAGCAAAAGTAAAATAACAGGTGTATAAATCTGTAAAATGTAATTCAATTGAAGTTCACTCAAAGTACAGACATCCTAAAATGAGTAGGTACTTTTGATATCAGATGGTGCTGCGCCATAAAGAGCTCAGTGCTTTCCTAAATATATGAAAGTAAAAGTAAAATTACAGATTTTAAAAATGGCTCGAAAAAGTACAAGTACACAAAAAAGCTACTTAATTACAGTAATGTGATTAAATGCTTTTCTCCACCTCTGTTTAATGTATACTTCCTTGGCCCTGGCATGGGCCAAGGATGGAGGAGGTGGGCTTCAGCACAGTACAAGCACAGGTGTGCATCATGCAAGTGACTTGTAATCATTCTCTATAACCATTCCTCTCCCAACCAGTTTTAACAATGGTAGAGTGTGAGGGGATGTCTCTTACAATACAATTCAAAATAAATCCTAAAGTGAGTAAAGTCATGTTGTCTATGCCAACTCTGTGAGAGGGTGCGTCATACAAATGAAGGGAGGACACGTCTGTGCTTAGAGCCATGGTATGGGGTATTGGGAAACTGGGCCTAGTGTGAGTGTGCCCTGAATAGAATTGTTAAAACGGATCTATTCAGCTGTAAAGAGTGCGTGCTGTTTTCTGGTATAACATTAAAATGATTTGCATGTACAAGACTAAAACAGGGAATAAAATCAATAAAGAATTTGGTAAATGGAAATCCACCCTCTGTCTCCACCCCACAGTGTGTCCACATAGGGAAATCCATCAGTAAGGTTGCTAGCAGGTGAGACGCACAGTTTAAGGAGGTTGTTGAGGGTCTCACTCTGGGCTTTACTTCACAATGACCACTGAGGTGTTGTGGATGGACTCCATGACAGCAGCCAGGCGACTACACAAGTCGTGAGCCTGGTTGACATGGACTTTTGGTGGGTCTTTAAGAACTACGGTCTCAGCTGAACCATCCAGAACCCTGGGCAGAAACTCACCCAGCTTTATCTGTAATGAGGCTGAAAAAGCAGAAAGAAGAGGAGAAATAGGGGATTATTGTTATGTTTGTCAGTGTAAGTATGTGCTAATTTTGACCAAGCTAAAACCAAACATGAAAAGTGTTTAATTTTAGGATTAATTTGAATATATTTGAATACTCCCCAGTGTCCTGTTGTTTTATATGCTTTCTTAATATTTCCTGGTTAGAGCCTCTCTTTTGTTTCTTGCTATTTTTCACCTTGGAGTTAAGTTTGAACTCTTAAATTACACTTAATTTTGCGTTGTCCTTTGCTGTATCCCTTTAGATGACTGATATAATCCAATGTCTGTATTGATAAGAGCAACCATCTGGGTACTTTGTCAAAACTATGCTGGCCCATGCTTGCCCTTTGGGGATTTAGAAGCTTTAAATGTAAAATATAATCAGTTTAACAGTTTTTAAGAACCCAAATCAAAGAGCCAATGAGTTCTACATAAAAATGCTGACTTTTCTGAGGAAGGACTGGCATCGTAACATTCAAAAAGTAAAATTATAGGTGTAGTTGAGTGTCCTCTCAGACTCTCTCCATCAAACTGGACCAACAGCCCCATCTTGTGACCGAAAATGTCATAAACTGACATCACATACCTTGTTTGTATTTCAACCATGTTAAATTAGTTAAGAAAATTCATCATTACATTAGTGAATCTGTGAAGAATCTGCTAACAGGCAGGCAGACTACAGCTCCTGCTGTCACAGAGCAATCGCTGACTTTAAATAAGTAGGAACACGACAGCGGTCCCACATTTGACCACTTAACTCCTCTCTAGTATTGGCCGTAAGCCACAGAGCTCTTCTCTCACACTCCCTTGTCGATCAATGATAAAATATATGTGTGAAAAGTTATGGCATTTTAATTATTCGTAGCACTTAGTCACATTTCTGTTGATCTCTAATCTACTATTTCAGAGCTTCTTTCACCTAAATGGGGCGGTGTCACTCTAGGAAGTGATGTTGGACTGCAATGTGTTTGTCCTGAATATATAATATTCATTATGACATCTCTACTTGTCGCGTATTACCATAAAATCTAATAACCAGCCTGTCTGTTTGTCACTGAAGCAGCATCTGCCTTTCAGATCTAGAAAGTAGTAGAAATTAAAACTTTCGACATTTGAGATTCAGTGCAAAATCCTTTCTAGATTTTTTCTTTGGCCAACATCTCTCTCTCTCTCTCTCTTCAATCCTGTGTGATTCCTGTCTCTGCAGCCCTGCAGCTCAATGAACTCACATAGGCATTGTAAGGATGCTAGTTAGAAATAACTGGAAACGGTTTCCATTTGAAATGACAATGTCAATTTAAGAAGACAGATGACAACAATTCTACAATTCAAGAACAGCTTTGTGAACCTGAATTAGACTTCTCTTTGGTACAAATTTGAGAAAAATTCCCAGTCGTTATAAAATACAGTCAGCACTGTAAAACAACAAATTAGTTCCTACCATCCATGTCCTGGCCCAGACAGCAGCACCAGTGGCTGCGGATGTTCTCCATTGCGTCCCGGTCCTCCTGAGATAAAGACATGTCTCGGCTCATCAAGTGAAGGCAGGGGATGACGGCCTCGTCCATGATGGAGATGCCCTCCTCCACACTGGTCTCCTCTCCGCTGCAGAACATCTTTGATGCACTTTCATTCAATACCTGAGCCCAAGATGGAGAAAAGGAGAAAGACAGAAGAGAGAGTAGAGGTTGTAGTTTAAAGATTTTTTCTGTACTGGCTCTATAATGTTCTGTGTCTGATAAATTCACAACAAATACCCTTGAATACAGCAGTATGTGAATTCCACTACCAGGGAACTCTCTAATTTAAAACGACAACACAATATGAGGAGTAGAGACCAGCGCTGCTCAGCTCCACCCATATCCGGCTATCTATGCTGTTTACAGACATCTGGTCATTGTTATGTTTGTAAAGTAACCACTATTCTAAATCATTAATTCAATATGCAACCCACACCTTCAGAATAGATTTCACCCATTGATCGTCTCATCTAAGTTTTTTGAAGGTTTTTATCTGATAGCATAACTTGTGTATTAATATTAGATATCATTTTAGATTATCATTCCACTGTGCAGACCAAATGGACCAAAACAGTTCAGCAACTACAATCCAATATTAAAGAAATATGAGATGAACATTAATAAAATCCACACACTGACTGCTATTGACATAAGTTCCTCCAGAAGGTCAAAAATATTGCTTGCGTACAAAAGTTTTTGAATACAAAATCATAAAGCCTATGAAATTTCAATATTCAATATTCATAACTCCTTTAAAAACATGCTATTGACAGTTTCACATTTCTAAGTAGAAAAGCACTCGGAGAGCGCAGACCTCCGCCATTAGCCCTATCTCCCAATAGTAAAGAATCCTTTAAAAAACTTCCTGGATCCAGACGGTGATCCGGATCAGTCCCAAAATCGAATCCGTTTTTCCTTATGCCATTTCTGACATTTCCTGAAAATTTCATCAAAATCCGTCCAGAACTTTTTGAGTTATGTTGCTAACAAACTAACTAACAAACTAAAACCCTGCCAATCACATAACCTTCTTGGCGAAGGTAAATATGGATCGAAAAGGGTCTACTTATGAATCACCAGGCCTTCTACAAGAGCTAGATTACTTACGGTGAGACATTTCCTCCTGTAAACTGCAATAAGAGACTTGTCGATGCCTCGCTTCTCTCCGTTCTTCAGCAGCGTGATGTTGGTCTCATATGCATGAGCCAGGTAAGTCAGTGCTTCTCTCATCCTGAAAACAAACACTCATGAGTCAAAAGTCATCATGCTGTTCTCTATACAATATCCAATGCCACAAATTCCCTATGTTCACATGCATAGCTAAGTGAGCTACTGTTATAGCTTGATAAGACCATTTACTGGATGCCTGTCTTCGTCCCAGCATACAACACAATGTCAAGTTTCTTTATTATCCTGAGCAGCTAAACAGCAGATCCAACCAGAAAGGTATTAACAAATTAAATTGGGAATAAAGTATTAAACATTATTTAAAAGTCTTGATTATTATTCCAAAGCCTGCACTGTTTTCTATCCAGCCCATAGAAGATTAGCTGGACATTATCATTATAAAATGTAAAACTTCTGATTTTTCAAATCTTTTCTTCTTATGCACAAAGTATTAAGATCAGCAGCATTGTTCTGTGGTTACAATTCTAAGAGGATTGAGCTGTTTTTCTTTGTTTTATGTGCAATAGGATGGCTTTGAATGTCAGAAACTTTATTCCTCAAGTTAAGAAAGATCCAAGGAGTCTGAGTTTTTTTGTGAATTATAACAATGCATTTATCTGTGTGTTACTTCTTATTCCCTTTATTCTTCAAGTTTCTTGATTTTTTTGTCTGTTTTACAAGTTTCTCTTCAACAAGTTGTTTGTAAAAGTGACTGTTGTTGATCTTTAGAAAAACTTACTTCCCATTCTGGTAATGCTCCAGTCCTGTCAACAGGTAGACAAACACCGTCCTGAAGAGCCTGTAGTCATCATGCCACTGCTGCAGAGTGGTTGAACATGACATGACAACAAAAAATCAGTTTGTTTGATTTTTTTCTGCTAGATTTTTTTGCTAATTGATCACAAAGCAGAGGTGTAGTTTCAGTTACATACATTTATAAATCATAGGCGATATTTAGTAAAAGGCAACATGCTTAGTTCTGTTTAGTTGTCTGTTTGTGTATGTTGATGAAAGTCTGTCACTACATTTCACATTTTAAGTAACAGTGAGCAATATTCTAAATAACACTGGGAAAAGGCATTAAACCAGAGTCAACACTTCCTAATTTCCAAATCCTGTTTGTGGCTCTCAGCCTTAAGCAAATCTGCGCCTACTGATGATGGGAATACTCTGAGTAGAAAAAGGTTTGTTGGTCTTGTTGTCCAGTTTTCAAGATACAGTTCATAAAGGTGTGCATCAAATATGAGGCATGCATTGAAAACTACTGACAATGAGGGGCTAATAGTGAATAGAAATAAAATAGATTGTCCATACGAAGGACCCCTGGCCCGGCCAGCAAGGTTCAGCCCCAAACCAGAAGTCTTCGTATCAAAGCAAAGCAAGTTTTAAGTTAAAAAAAATTAAAACATTAAAAGACATATCACACTGAGCAAATGAAGACATTGAAATATCAAGCATTTGACAGTTAGGTAGATCCCTAAATCCACATCAACACAATGAAATGGAAAAATATTGTGTAATAAAATGGCATGCAATAATCAAAACTCTGATTTGTAGCAGAAGAGCAGAATGATACACTTATTTCTTCTTTTCATATTTCCTGATCTAGAGAGAGAAACAAAGTAATGTTTGGTATTCATAAAGCATTTCAATGTGCTTTCAATAAGGCAGAGAGAAAATAAACTATGAATACCCCCAAAACACAAACACTATTCTAAAAAACTAAGTTCAATAACGCAGCGATAAGTCCATTTATCAGACAGTACCAGGTACTCATCCATGTCCATGTCCTCTGGCTTGATCAGGCGCAGTTTGGCTCTTGCTTCCCTCATGATACTGATGGCCCTGCATGTGCAGAATAAACAATTATTTTTTTTAACTGACAACAAGATAAAATCAGAATAATATCAAACATTCGTTTTTTTTTTTTTCAACTTAACATTTAATATTAAAATTACTGTGTATACTGGCTGAGGGGAAGACTCGCAGTATGCTGCAGTTCTGTGCTCCAGACACTAGATGGCATTATAGTTCTATTGTATGTTTTGCTTCTGCTCTAAATAAAGTCTGCTTTTGTGACACGATAGAACTTAAACATTTACATTTCCTTTTGAATACCGTAGCACATAAAAAAAGCAGCACAAAGACTCTTTTGTGTTTTCTGATAAATAAAAGTATGTTGCTTGGCTTCACGACTTCATGTTTAACAGAGTTTCTTTTATCATTTTCATCCAAGATTCAGATACCTGTATTTAATGTTTTAATACAGATTTAAAGTAACATTATTCATGTGTTTATCTTCAGGTTTCTCTGCACCTCTCATCAAAGCTCAGGTTGCGGTCAGTAAACTGTTCCAGCAGTGTCCTCTCAATGACACGTTTTGGTGCTTTGTTCTGGAAGAAGTAAACTAGACAGTGCTGCAGACGGACGTCCTCCTGGGGCGTAGTCTCCTCCTGGGAGAGCTCATACAAGCGGGAATACTCCTCATGGAAGGCCTGAAAGAACAGAGGAAATTCTGTCAGAGTTTAATCACATCAAATAGGCGGATACACTGGAAATGCAAGTGTGGTCAATTTAACGCTCCAGGTGCAAGAATTAGTAATGACCAAAATACAGTAGAATATATAGCAATGAAGTCAGGAATTCCTCTCTACTGTTACTGACTAAGTTTACACAAATTGTTTTTTTTTTTTAATAAACATATTAAAAACTCCTTGGAGCATCACATTGATAAAACACATACATGTTTGTAGTTTTTTTAAAAGCATTGTTTGTTTGACAGAAATTACCGTAAAGCTTAATGGATATTTAAAAAGCTTCTTGATTTGTGTAAAGCAATTTTACAATTCTCTCACCAAAATGTGATGGCTTGTACTGACTGTTGTGCTTTATTTTATTTTCTGAGTAAATGATACCATTGGTAAAAGATAACTTTTTAAAAGGGTTGATATTACATTGGCAGTGAAAGTATCTATTTTGTCCGGTCAAACTATTTAGGTGTACAAGTCTATTTCATCAATTTGTGCAATTTGGCATTGATAAGAGTTGTGAGGGATTATTTCATACCTTGATGAGGCCAGCCTCAGGTCCCTCCTTATCAAATATTTGTCTGGCCTTGGCGATGGCCAGAATGACACCCTGCATTGCTGGAGTCAGCATCATCTAGAAAACATTATAATGACGAAAAAGAACAGAACGATGAAATCAAAAACTTAGCAGCAAACAAGTTGGAGATACCAGCTTTAGACCAAAAACATGATGTCGGTCTAACTCAGAGATCAAATCATACGTCTCATGTATTCAATCTTCAATCATTTGTGATTTACCCCCATGTAACCCCACAGTCTCATCGCCATTTCTGACTCTACAAAGTGTCCTCTTTTCTTAACTGAAGGCAAAACATGGTCCCCAAAAAACTTAAAAAACAAAAGAAAGACATCAGAAAGGAAAAATTCAGGAAAAATAAATACCATATTTCCTTAAGATTCTGGTAAATATTTTATTTGTGTAGTTGTGCAGCAATTATTTAATTCACTAGTCAAGCCCAGAAAAGTTTGAGGATAACCTTGGCTGAATTTGAAATTAAAGCTAGACCATTTATCAGCCAGGCAGAGCAGTACATTTTATATTAGATGAAAAACAACAAGTTGAAACCAGCATAAGAAACTCTTGTCTGTGAATGAAGTAAATTTCATCACATTTAAGGGCTCTGGTTTTAAAATTGTACATGTGCAACTATTTTGTTATTAGTCAATGGGGTTTTGTTACACACTTACCTCTTCATTGTATCCATCGGCATCAGCTCTCACCATGATCCTGCCCACGTTGGGGATATCCACCTCTGAGACCTCATTCTCAGGCTGTCGCTGTCTAACTGGCTGGACCTCCTCCCCCTGCTGCTGGTCCTGCTCTTCCTCCTGCTTCTCCTCAGGTTCAGGGGCTTCTCCAGAAGCTTCTGGCTCTCCTTCAGCCATGGGACTACAGTCTGACACTTGCAAATCGTCCTTTTTCTCATGGGTTTCAGATGGTGTCTGGTTGTTGAGCTCTGCCTCAAGCACAGGGGTCTGGCAGAGAAAAATTTCACAAGATTAAAAACATCTTTCTCTTCTAAAATCTATATCAACTTATCCTGTTTAGATTCTTTGGGGATAACACAGTGCCCTTGGATTAGGGGGTAAGGTCTAGCCTGGGGCTTATACATGTTCATTTAAATATTTTGTTACAACTCTTTAGTTCCTGATGGATCCTGTGCTTTTACCAGGGGTCCTAGGTCTGTTTCACATTGTAATTGAGTTTCATTTATTTTTTCATCTTTATTTTACAAAGAACTCTCATTCAGATTAAAGCCACATTCACAACCAAGAGAGACCTTATAAGGGTAGCAGCCTTACAAAATTAAAAAAAATATATATTAGCAGCAACATAAACAACATAACATGGGGAAAAGACTTCAAGAAAAACAATCACATGCTTTATCATCTCACTGTTTAATTTGCGCTCCAAGTCAGTCTAATTTTAGCTCTTATACCTGACTGGAACCAATAAGATTTATAATCAGTGCTGATCATAGCAAAAAACACAAATACTGTGTGTCTAATTGCATCATGATTAGACTGGCTTATGATCAGATTACAAGAGCGAGACTTAAAAAGTGGAGACAGCAGATCTGAGGATAGGTCCATATTTTCTTCACTTTACAGAAAAAGAAAAGCATCCTGACTAAGTTAAGCAAAACAAAAACAGACATCAAAAACATGATTTAGCAGTATTTGCAGTAAGATTTGACAGAATTTCTATTTTGTTTTGACAAATTTTATCTTGTTTGCTGTAGAAAAGCCCTTATTTGGTTCTAAATGAACTGTTTTCAATAATGCCAGGCTCCAGTCTTCAGCTCTATTAGCAAGTGAAAACCGGTTTTAAAGATTTTTCTGATTTTATGCAATTGTCATTCTATTTTCAGTTACAGTATCTCTAGTTTAACTTGCTTTACCTGTAAATCTTTTACTGTAAAACACTTTGTGACATATGTTCTTGATAGGTGGCTTATAATTAAACTCTACTTTTCAAGTCTGTAATATCAGGTAAAGGGCAGGGTCATATATTTATTTCTTTGTTAATACGAAAATGGATAGATGATTGTACTTTTGTGATCAAAAACTGGGAAACTGTACTGTTACAGCTGCCAGTTATCAAGCAAATGAAGCAGCAGGAGAACAAATACATCATAAATTACCACTAAAATCATGCAGAATGAAATATATAAATATAAACACATAGTAGATAAAGTTATGATACAATCTCTGAACAATGGATTTAATTCTGTAAAGTGTAAGCTAGAAATAAACATACCTAGCAAGGAGGTGGACATGTAGAACTGCAAAAATGAATCAGACCTGTTGAACTGTTATGTCAACTGAACTGATTAGGCATTTAAAATGAAAATAGGGTGCGCAAAGATATTTTTTATCAAATATTTTACCAAGGAAATAAATACTGATACAGTAAAACCGATATGAATGTGCAAAAGGAAATTTGGAATAAGGTCTGAAGTCAGTTGCTAAAAATTGGCTAACTAGGACAACAGATATTATCAGGGCTTCATCCAGGGGAACATGTAAACTTCTCTACTAGTATTAAGTTGGTTACAAAACTGACAGCGTCATGACCCCTAACTTGATCAGGCTACACCAAGAATAAAATCTTTTATAGAAGCGGTAGTGGTGACATTAGCTTTTAACTTCCTGAGCTGCATTTACTTTACAAATTAGGAAAGTAGTATTCATTTGTGAAGATTATCTTGATGAACAACATCTGTAGGTGCTTTAAAATTCTTGCCAGATGCCTTATTTTCAAAAATAATTTCAAAACCTATGAAAATTGCTATAGGAATTTTGTTGATGGAGCCCACGTGTTGGTAACTTCTAAGATGGTCTACAAGAAAACCTTTTTCCCTGCATCCCTCCAAAGCAGGACTTACATTGCATGCCTCCATGCAGGATTGAACCTACAGTAGTGTGACAGAAACATTTGTACAAGTTACACACACCTGTGCAGTTCAGTATATATATGTAAAAAATGTCTGTTCAAATTTGTTTCAGTCTTAACTTTGACATAAAACCAAATGCTAACACCCCCCCCCCCCCAACCACCACCTCTTACTGGCTTTGTAAGTGTGAGAAATTCAAACTGTCTATTTGTATTTACAGAAAGGTTGATCTTATTATAAGTAGCCTGTTGGGTCATGAGAAAGGCTGCAGCAGCCTACTTTTAAAAATACACTTTCCTTTACTAAGTAACCAGTTTATTTATAACTATTTAATGGAAAGCCTATAATAATCTGAATAAATATAAAGCTTATAATGAGTTTATGTTGTCTAAAGTCAACTCTATGACCCTTTTTAAAGTTGAAGTTAGCAGAGTTGATAGACTGGACTTTGCTAGGGTTTCTAATACATGACGACAACAAAATCAAAACTTATTAGGTGACAATAACACGATTCGCCTGAACAAGCTGCTGACTTTTTAACAAATCAGTTGATAGCAGTCATTACTCCTGACCTTTAGTTTATCTGTACGACCCACCTGACATCAGGCCTGGATCTCCGTTGCTATGCTAAGCGGAAACATCAGATCCCTGACCCACATGTGCCCACTTTATTTGTGGCCTTGAATTTCTGACCCATATTCCACAGAAGGGAGGCAAGGGGGGCATGGTGTCAGGGACTTGCCCACCTGACTCTGAAGCTCTTTCTCAGCTGTGCTGGAGCTCTGGCTGGGTCCCAGGGTGTCAGTGACTGCTGTGCTTCTGGTGTCGTCTGTCTGGCAGCCAGGGGTCTGTGGTGGTGGAAGAGATGGAGGTGTTGTCTCTGATTCTTCTGGGGTTAAATAAAGAAATGAGAGATGCTGTGAGAACAAATAAAGGTGTCATGGAAAGTAGTATTTGCTGGTAAATTCCTCTTATGGGACTGATAATATCTTCTTTATTTTGTACTGTAGTAACTCAGTAAAGAACAGCTTAGTTTAACATGTGTAATTAAGGAACTATGAACACCTTAGATTAAGGAAGTAATTTTTCAAACTCATGAAATATTCTTAAGGTAACAGGATGGAACAGTTGTTTACTTTCAGCATCTATAAGGTGGCAACATCCATCTATAAAGCTTTAAGGAAACATCCGCATGATTGATTTCATTAGTGCTATCATTAGGGGCCTTAATGTTTGGGTTCTGGACTCTTGTATTAGTAACAGTGTCTTGTAAGCACGTTTTAGGTTGGGAATTTTGAATATGCATGACATAATTACTGAAAATCAATCATCATAGAGAAAAACAAAAGATTTTCAACCATTCCAGCTCTTCTGTCTTATAAAACTTGAATCATCCTTCTTTGCTTAAAATCAAACAGACGCGTAAGGAAATTAAATTCTAAGTGTTTCTAAACAGAGAGAGATAAGGGTCTCTGTTTTTGAGGCTGAGCAGTCAAGACAAGCGGCACTCTCTACATTTGGGTTTCCTGACCATGAAATTCACTTTGCAGGCCTGAAAGATACTTTGGCTTCCAGTACAGAAAGCTTGGTGTACAAATGAGGCAGTGGTGAGTGAGTATGTGCATACAAACTCAGCTTTGTCTGGGGATACACAAGTGAAGACACATTCCCTATTCAGCTGGAGACTGCCACATTATCTCCAAGAGTGGTACAAAAGTGATGTCAAATCAAACATGCATGCAAAGTAGGAAAAAAGCACTGAAGAAAAATGCTGCTTTTTGATTATTTTATAAACATTTTGATCCATCTGTGTCCATGACTATTTTCCAAAAGTAAAAGTACCAGTAGTATATGTTTTATGCATGTTGGAGCAAGAGTCAATTCATGCTTGTCTATTATCTTCAGACAGTTAAGTTTGTCATCTCAAAACTAGTGATACTGGCTTAATTTGAAAGCCCTAGGAAAACATGCATCCAATCATGTCATTTTACTTTGTTTCCCCCTGATAATGAGCAGGGTTTAAGAGATGTACAGAATGTGAAAATAAGGGCTAATATTGATGTTTGACATTACAATTTAGCCAATGCCAACAGCAATACCGATGTTTATACTGTATATACCAGATGCCAGAATAAATTATGGTAGCTGATATATGTTTATTTCATATTATCTGGCTGATGGCCGATGTTTGTTAACAGGGCTGATATCGGTTAATACTGAGGTTAAACTGCATTAGTACTTTTCCCAAAAATTTTGAAAAATTAAGTCCTTATCATTGGAAAACTAGTGTTGTTATCCCGCAATTACCAAGTAAAAAAGTTGTAAATAAGTCTTAATCCTGAAAAGCCCACTGTTGCAGAATTACAACATCACTTTTAACAATTCCTATAAAATCCCTGCAAATGTTTTTTCCCTCAACACCACATGTACATAGTTAATGGGTCCTATTGTTTGTCCTTACAATGCTATTGGATAGAATAAGTGCTTATAGGTCCGGTGATCTGGCCATGAACTGACTCTATTTGAGAATTTCGTGTCGAGCTCATCTCCTTTGTTTGAAAGACTGAATTTGTCAAGATTCAAGTAAGTAAAATCCCTTTAATTTTTTTTTGGTGTTAAGTACAATGTCTTGAACACATACATATTTAGTTATTTTGGAAAACATTCATCACATTTGATTTAGAGCTTGTTATGTCTATGTTGTAACTTTACAACATTGGGTCAGAGTGGTAGTCAAAATATCCTGTTTTTCCTTACACATTACATAAGGACAGTGGACTTCTCACATGGTCAAAATTGAAAAGAATTGTAGTAGAAATTTGAAGTGTTAGATGATTCATGGTAACTAAGTTCAAAATGTGCTTTTCTGTTACATTTTTACTTAGTTTAGCTTAGACCATAATTAAACACAGGAATAAATGGTATGCTATCATCTATAGCAGTATCTGAAACTCTCTGTATCTTTGTAGTTTTTGTTTGTTTTTTACTTCTAAATGATCCTGAGATATTTTTTGAAAGTTTCACAAGTAGCAGTTTGTGGCATTAGGAGATAGAAAAACAGGCTCTGAACGTTCTGGATTTTTTGGGGGGATGCCTGTTGCATTGTTCAGGGACAGGTTTGAATGGTTACCTACATCATTGAATGTGAACCTGTAATTGCTCTGTGGGGATGCATGTGCTCCTTTTAGTATGATAAGTAGAGATCATAAAAGGCCAGTCAGTCAGTATTGTTTGAATGTAGTGGAATTTGTGAAATTTGCATTTGCACTGAAATGATAATATTTTGATGGATGACACTTAGATCTATACCCTCAACACATGGTCTACCACCCTGTCTATTGTTTCAGTTTATCTACTACAATACAAGACCTATATGTTATTCACATATTTCATTTTATTTTTTTTACCTTTTCCATTTCAGAATGTAATCAACTCAGAAAAGTCATCTGTTCAGTGTGCAGGATGTGATTGCTGCAGTCCAAAATGGAGAAAGCGATCTCGAAATGGACTCAGATGACACTGATACAAGTGACGCAGAGAGGGAAGATGCTGGTGAAATGGAAAAAGAACACCACCAACCCTTTGACAACCCAGCCAACGATGATGTGGACATCAAGCCCCCACCACAAAAACACACCGTGCCCTGTGACAGGTTTTTACTACTGATTTTTCTGGTTCAGAAAACACCAATGATGCCACCTCCCTCCTCACCCCACTGGAGTACTTTCAAAAGTTTGTGACAGAAGACATGATTGAGGTTTTGAGAAGAAACACAAACGAGTACAGCTTGCAAAAAAATGGAACATGTTTAAACACTAATAATAAGGAAATTGAGAAGATGCTTGGCATGTATCTGAAGATAGGCCTAATGCAAATGCCTGGAGTCCACATGTATTGGGAGGCAGATACACGGTACACCCCTGTTTCTGAAGTGATGTCCCGCAGCAGATTCCAATCTCTGTTAACATCGCTCCACTTTGTGAACAATTTAACTGTGTCAGCAAAGGAAAAGAATGACAAACTCTGGAAACTCAGACCATGGCTGAATTCATTCAGGGAGAGATGCCTGCAGGTGGTACCCGAAGAGCACAACTCTGTGTATGAAATGATGATTCCTCTCAAGGAAAGATTCAGTAATATCAAGCAATATATGCGTGGCAAGCCATACCCATGGGGGTTCAAACTGTGGGTGAGAACTGGAATCTCTGGCATGCTCTGTGATTTTGATGTGTACCAAGGGAGCGTAGATGGAATACGACAAGCCAAATCTGAACTTGGACTATCAGGTGATGTGATGAAGCTCGCCTCCACACTACCAGAGTGACAAAACTACAAGATCTACGTAGACAACTACTTCACTCCTGTCCCATTGGTAGTCAAGCTCCTTGAGCGTGGAATCCATTATGTGGGAACAGCGAGGCAGGTACGCCTACCCAACTGCAACCTTGAAGATGAGAAGAACTTAAAGAAAAAGGGGAGAGGCAGCTTTGACGAGTGGAGGGGAGCCACAACATCTGCGCTGTCAAATGGTATGACAACAGAGCGGTCACACTTGTGTCATCCTTTGCTGGACCTGAACCTGTGCAGAAGATTCAGCGCTGGGACAAAGCCACCAAAACCATCACTGATGTTGAGAGGCCTTACACTGTTGGTACCTACAACAAATACATGGGAGGTGTGGATTTGTTGGACTCATTTGCTGCCAAGTACAAGTTCCCCAAGAAATCCCACCGCTGATACATTTACATCTTCTGGCACACCATTATCCTTGCAGTGATTAACGCCTGGCTCCTCTACAAGCGGGACTGTAAAGCTCTGGAGATGACTAAGAAAGAGATACTGAACAGGAGACAGTTTCAGGCACAACTTGCATCCTCTCTCATCCTGGTGAACACAGACAACACAACAACATCACAGCAACAATTGTGGCATCAGGGAGCCCTTTGGCTCCTCAGAAGAGACCATCCTTAACAGATGCGAGTCCCCCTGCCAAGAGGTCATCGGACCACCCCCCACTGGATGTACGCAAAGACATGATTGCACATATTCCAGAAAAGAGGAAGAGAGGACGCTGCAGACACTGTAAAAATGGATACACAAACACACTGTGTAGCAAGTGCAGTGTTCGCCTGTGCTTCTCAGATGAAAAAAGACTGTCTTAGGGACTATCACTGCAAGTAAACACAGACTTGTAAACTTGTAAACACAGACCACTTTGAAAGTGATCAAAGAAAAAGGTTTTGTAAGTACATTTTTTTTCCAATATTTTTTTAATAAATCCTTGTTCATAAAACTATGATTGTTTTGTGATTATTACTCATGATATATACTGTTATGGGGCTAAGTAAGCAATCAACCCTGTAAATGAATGCTTAAATGTTCTGTATGTCTGTTCAGACAAAGGGAGTATGACCACAGAAATTCTGCTCCCACCTTGGCCCAATGTTGCAATATTACAACATTTCCCTAAAAACCTACTAAAATGTAAAAATGTTGAAAAATCCTTAATTTCAACATCAGAGGCCTCCTTAAACAATATCTGAGTGGTCAAAAACATTTTTCCTAATTTTTTCAATATTTGGGTCTTACAGGAAAACAACTGACAGTTGTTACTAGGAGAAAGAGTGAGTCAAATAAAATAGCTTTTAAATTTGTAGAAATGATTTTAATTCCTAAAATCTATTCCCATTGGTCTTAACAGCATGTTTGTGTGCCTATGTCTTCTTAGACTGATGATCATGTAGTTCTCTAAATTAAGAAAAATGTGTATATAAAGCTTGAAAAAAAACTTTGTGTATGTCTCATTCCTCTCATGACCACTACACACCTTCAGGTTTCTCTCTGGACTCAGGCTCTGGCTCCTTCTCAGCTTCTGGTTGTGGTTGTGGTTCTGAAGTAGAGCCTTGCTCTTTCACCTCTTCAGTGGCTGGTCCTGACTGGGGTACGGGCTCCACTGGTGTCTGTTCTGTATTTTCTGTATTTGGGTTTGTGGGCTCTGCGGGTGCTGTGGACTCTCCCTGAGGAGCAGCGGTCTGACAGAACTGCTCCTCCCATTCGCTGAGCTCCTGCTGGAACCAGCGGTTATCTTCATGGACAAAACGTCTAAGAATGGGTGGTAGCGAGTCCATGCCATGCAGCACCTGGCCTGTTTCATCATCCGTGTCATCTGGGTGGAGAATGATGTATTTTCAGTAATGTGTACTAAAAAGTCATGAATAGTGAAAGTCAAGTGATGTCACTTACTATGATAACACTTTTTAATAATGCTACCATAGTCAGAAACACATAATTTTAATAAAGAAACCTTTACTGGCCGAGTTGATATTATTACAAAACAAAGTGATAGCTCAGGATTTTTGAAGTAGGGTTGTCTGAGGCACTTGTCAATAGTAAGTATATTAGCAACAAGAGATGCCAATCAGTGAGACTCCTTTAAGAGGTGACCAGTCAAGGTGCCTGCACAGTAGCTAGGTAATAGAAATAACTTGCAGCACTTTGGCCAGTGTTTTTTTTTTTTTTAAATCAAGCTTTAAAAATCAGGGTAAATGTATGCTTTAATGAAAAAAGCAGAAATTTATACCATATAAGCAAAAGTTTGTTAGGGTAGGAATGTGGAGGAACAAGTAAGTCTTAGTATGTCTTAAGTAGTGCAAAACAAAAACAAAGTGGCTCGCTGGTAGAAGAGTAAAGCACAGAGAACTTTCTCAATATAACATTCATTTACCCTTCTGTTGTTTTTGACTCATCCTTTTAAATAAGCTAAATTATTTGGAGCAAACAACCTTGTCAGCATGGCCTTATAACCTATCCTCCATGGTAGTCTCTCTTTAAGGGGGCCACTCTGACAAGCATCTCCTGTGGCTAACACATCAACTATTGACAAGTACATTATCAAACAATCAATCCATCTACACAAGAAATTCAAAGAGAATACAAAGTAATTAAAAATGGAAGAGAGATCGAAAAAAGGACATTAAAATGATCAAAATGGAGATACTACAGTATATACTAATCATACAGTCTGCATAGTTAAGGTAGAATAAAATGCCATTCCTAAAAAACCCCAAAATGGAATAAGAATAAATAAAAAATGTTGTAAAACTAAAATGGTATAAAGTAAATACGTACATATATAAAAAGGGCACACTTATATAACATAGCTGCAAATAGAAGGTTAAAATCCCAAAAGTTGAAAGTACCAATGAAAATCTTGCCTCACATGATACGTTTAACGATGTACTGTATGCTGTAAGGATCACAAGTAATTGGTCTTAATACAGAGTGATAAACAGAGTCAAGTGGTGTAAAGGTTGTAGAGGGTGCATGTCTGTGGATAATGTCACCATAGGCACTGACATGAAAACAGCCTCCACAACCCTCTTCTTATAGAGTGTTGGAAAGTTTAGTTAATTCCTAAAAAAGGACAGTTTTTGCTGTGGTCAGCCTAAGAGGTCATTGACATGACAACTGAAAGTAATTTTTTCATCAGTCCAGATACCATCATATTTACATTCTGTCACTCTCTAAATCTTGTCTCCATTTCTCATTACTGTGCTCCTCACAACATTTTTGTCAATTGCTTTTGCTCTCTGGAGATGATAAACAGTTTTTTCAGCATTAAAAGCTAGTTCCAGTTCTTAAAAATAACTTGTAACTTATTAAAGGACTGTAGTCATATAACTTGACTTCAAAAATACAAAACTATCCTTTTTGACTTCGCTTTTAATATGTGATAAGCTGAGCCACGGCAAAATAGATTCTACACATCATGAAAAGTAAACATGATTTTTTTTGCTTTTTCTTTCAAAATTATTCTTCGTACTTCTCTTTGTTACACAATATGATTTTTACCCCCTTTTGCCTTTTATTATTTATCAAGCCTAGAAAAACATTTCATCATCTACCTAGTACAATACTTGGTTTTCTATACCTATATGTAATGATATCAAAGCAAACAGACAATTACAGGTGTTAAGTAAGCTGTGTTAGCAACTGATTTTTGTTTTATTTTGAAGCAAGGAGCTGCCAAGTATTTCAAACTTTTCTACATGTCAGAGTCTTCCTCATGTGCCAGTATAACACTGTTTTTGCTTTAAAATCTGCACCTGCTGACTCCACCACTGTTATTTGGCTGTTAACTTTGGAGTCATGACCTGTGCACTGAGAAGAATTTGCTTTGCTCACAGGTCCAGTTGCATTTATAACCCCATCTAAGTGGTGCCCATTTTCATTTGAGCCTCTGAGACAGTCTGTTCAAACCAGAGAGAACTCTATTTCTTGTTCCTCTTTGCTGCCAATGTTTAAGGTTTATTTAATCTTATCAAATCAAACTACAGAGATGGATGTACCTGTAATAAGCTGGGGTAGCCTGTCATCGATGTACATCAGACAGTAAGCGCTAGCGTTGGTCATCCCACCAAAGGAGTCTCTCTCCAGCTCCTCCCATGATGACTCAGTGATGCTTATGTCATTGTACTTCATCCAGCGCTTGTTGGCATGGTCGTAGATATAGGCCCAGTAATGACCTGCTGACGCTTGGCCTTCATGGACCAGCACTGCGTGGAGTCTGTAGGGAACCTAACCAAAAGAGGATGCGTTCGTATCAAACACTGAATCCCACAATGCATTTGTTTTCTTTCATTTACCAAGATATGACTGTTAAGCTTGAAAACACTGCAGGCAAAAATCTTCTAGGCTGTTTTTATTTGTATTCTGCTGTACTTTATTATATTATTCTATGTTTCCCTAGAGAGGCAAATAAATTTAATCTAATCTCAGTCTATCCTCTTCTGCAGCTGTAAATGTAAAACGTATAATTGAATCTCTGTTTGTCAGAATTAATTGTGTGAGTCTTACCTGGCACAGGCTGTTGTCTGAGTACATACCCTCCAGCAACTGAGTGAGCTTGTCGATGCTGGCCTTTAGCTCTGGCACACACAAACAAAAACAAAACAAATACCCTATAAAAAGAGCTTAATACAATACACCTGCAGCCTGCTGGAAAATAATTTCTCATATACTTTAACACCTCCTTAGCCATCACATTTCCAATAATAAGAAAACTTGGAAAAGCATGAATGAAGTTAGTAATTATGTCAGAAAATGTGTGTTAATTTAACGACTCACAAGCAGTTCGTTAAAACTATTGTCTGAGACAGACAGAAGTGAAAGAGACAAGTAGAGATATTGGGGTGGGGGTGCCATTTAGGACTGCTGTGTGAGTGAAGTGCTTTGATTAATCCCCTGGCACAATCAGAAAGCACTCTTACATGATTTAATTTTGTTTACACATGCAGTACTTACATCTTTTAGTGACTAAAGCGCTATTTGCACAGGATTGGTTTTACCTGGTAACCTCTGATGATTTGTAAAATATCCCCTGTCAGTATTTAAAGCAAAACATTTGCACATAATAAGCATAATCTCTAATTTACTGACATTTCTGGTAGAAATCACAGAACAAGCAATGAAAGCGATGATGAGAGAGTGGGGGAATGACATGTGGTGAAAGAGCCACATGTCAGACTTGAACCTGAGCTGACCGCGAATATGGGGTGCGATCTAACGACTAGGCCATCAGGGGGTATATTTATCTTTCTTTACATCTTTTGTAATCTGTTGCATGCTGTCCATTATCACTGAATAAGTGAACAATCTTCTTTCCACTCATACTGAGGTTGTCTGTCATCTGTGCATTATCAGCAGCTGATCAGACAAAGAGGAAGAGTAAGATGAACACTATGATGTCCTTCCCATTAAAGTATAAGAGCAGTGAGATGTTCTATGGTAAAAATGAACCTCTTTTGTCATTTTTGTAACAGTTTTCTGCAGATGATGCTGCTGTGTTAATGATGGATGTGATATGTACCAACAACAACCCCCCTCAGCTCTTGTAGCCTAAATATAAATATTGAGTGACATATCTCAAAATGCAAAATGTGTTATACATGATATCTAAGAATTAGTAATATTGAAATAGAATCAGGCAGGTGGAGAAGGATGTTAAGAAGCAGACCAGAAGTGCTGAGCATAGTAAGGGAGCCGAGGTGCGCATGTGCCTTTCAATAGTAGAGTTTAATTTAATAAATTAGGCAAAATAAAGTCATTTGTAAAAATTAACTGAAATGAAAAGCACTATAGATAGCCAAGAAGTGGTGAAACTTTATTTTCAATGTCCCAAGCAGCCTCTAATATTTTTTTCCATCTAAAAAGTACAGACCTCGAAAAACACATTATTGGCACCCCGAACTACCAAGATGCTGATTCACATGGGATTAGTATTACCTGTGGATGTCTGTGTTAAAATCTGATAAGTAATTGGCCATAAAATTTTTACTTTACAAATGAATAACCTAGTTGATTCTAGGGTTGGGTGATTAAATCAAAATGAGATTAAATGGCATTATGACCTGCTGCAATTTTCAAATTGCAGAAGGTAAAATACTTATTTAACCTGAAATATGTGTCAAAATAACTGTTTTGCAGCAGAGATGTTATGCCCTTCACATCATGCAAACATTTAAGTGTCACAGAAATCCTCTATGATCAACAAATTTTTTGAGGTTTCCTGTTAATACCAATCCCCTGCAAATTGGCCTTTTAGGAGGAAGAATACTCATGCAAATTATGTACCTCTACAAGGAATGGATGTTATTATTTTGTCAGTAGCTTTGCAAGTTAAGAAAAAATAGGCCAACTAAAACCTTAAATGTATACATATTAGAATTTCAGGAAATTGTTATGTATATAATGTGTCACTTATTTGATAAAACAACTGAAACCAAGCACCCTATTCTACAGTTCCTAGAAGCCACTCTCTTGTGTGTTGTTCAGCTCATTGTTTTGGTTTTACAACTTATCAACCCAATTTTCATCTACAGAATGCAGATGCCAATGAATAATATTAGTTTAGCTCCAAAAACCAGACAAAACTTACTAAACAGTGAACATCCTGCAGCATTTTGGAGCTGGATATTCAAAAACAGGGCCAAGGAAGCAAATTTAGCCAAGGAAATTACCACTATATAGTCAAACAAAAGGAGAATAAACCTCTCATATAAAGGACTTTTCCTCCTTCGAATCTTACTGTGTATCATAACTGTGTTAAAACAATATTAGTGTGTATTTGTATTAAGCACCATGTCTTTAGCATACCATTGATGTCATTCTCTACTTCAGTCCTCCATCGTTGCAGGCAGGTCTTTACAAAGTGCAGCTCTTCTTCTGTGATGCTATGAGGGGCTGGGTGTGGCGGGCAGTCAATTGGGTGTTTACACTGGGTAAAAGGCTTGTATATGGGGGTCCGCTGGCAACTTGAAACACCAGAAACAAGGCCATCTGCAGAGTCTGTGTCTCCAGATTCACTGAAAAAAAGAAAGATTGAAGGTTTTGTTTTAGAAGAGCCTTGTTCTCCAAATCAGTGCTTTCAATTTTCAGTTACTTTTGGTGCACTTTTTCTTTTACCTGTTGTCTTTGAAGATGGGCTCACTGAGGGGGTGGTTTGTAGACAGTAAAGGTGAAGTTGGTCTCAGATCTTCAGCTGGAGAAACACTTGAAGGCTTGGTGGTTGCAAACTCCAGAACAAATTGCAGCATGTCAGCCAAAGGATACTTGGTAGGTCCTGAACCATAGTTTTTGTAGCTGTGAATAAATAAAGGACACAATAAGTACAATTTCAAATATTCTACATGTTTATCTTTAAAGGAAACTTACCACTCAAGTTTCTGTGTAAGGGCTGCAAGCTGCTCTTTGAGTTTTTTCACTTCAGTTCTCCGCTCATGAGTTTGTTCTATGTTTTTGTGAAGATATCTGTGCAAAGAGAATTGATCAAATTTATGGTGCATCACAGTCCTTTAAATTTAAGCTAAAGTTTAATTTCCTGTGTTGGCACAAAAAAGCATTTCAGTAAACCAGCACAGCCTGGTGTTTTTATCTTTACGAAGCTCACCTGTCCATATAAATAATTTGAGGGAACTCCAGTTTCTTGTGTATCTTTTCAGGACGCCCAAGCTGAGTGTTGAATTCAAATCTCGACAGTTCAAATGTCAAGACTGGTGGTAACTTTTTGAACCATCTCTGCAAATAACAGAAAATATTAGGCAAGCTATCTTTATTTATAGAGCACCATTTATACATACAGCAATTAAAAGGGCCAAAAACAAGACATTTAAAACATCAACATTACTGTCTTAGAAATACATAAAACTGTGCAAACTCTAAAAACACAGCGTGCAAGTATTTCATTTCTGAATGTATCCTGTTTTGTCATAAAATTGGTCACCTCTCGGCCGGATGTGACACTGTGATCTGAATGTAATGACTCAATCTCCTTCTCCACCATAGCACCTTCTAGACATTCATCCAGGTTGTTGAAACCGTTGACTTGCAAAGGGTACTGCCCAAACTGCTCAATGTTACACAAAGTTTTACCTAAACACAGTCACAGATGTAAAAGAGTGAGAACAAAAGATATTTTAAATTTTCACCATTAAGAAATATACAGTATATTCAAAACTCTTACCTTCGTGTTTTCTTTCTGTCACAAAGGTACCATAGAAAAGCTGAACCATGGGGTTATGTTGTTTGTCTTCTGCATTACTGGATGTAAAACATGACGGTGCATTTATTAAATTCAGCAAAAAAGACAGAAGAATATGAATAGTTAATGTACGTGGAGGACAAATCTTTAACTCACTTTCCTTTGGCAGCCAGCTGAAATGCATCCTCTAACCAGTCCAGAAGTTTGTGCGAAAACTCACTGACATCCTGAAAGGAAGAAATACAAACCTTATAAATTGGTTTTGGGTCAGCATTTGTATCAAATTCATAAAGAACATATAGTTGTTTTTGTTGTAATCTTAAGGAACTGATTAAATGAGTGGACTAAAAGGATTGATGAAATGTAAGTAAATTAAATGTACTCGTTCTTCACCCTGAAGTAAGGGTGTGCAATAGGACGACCTCAGATGGTGAGGAAATAGAATGTATTACTGATCTGCCAAAGTTGACAAATGCAGAATTGCTTGAGTTACAGATCTCTGTAGACCCCTTGCCTCCTCTGTTGCTTCCTTACCATGCACAGACTCATGGCTGAAGACAAACTTAAGATTTAGCCCTTCAAAAGAACTCTAACTGGGCTATATGGAACCGCTTCATTTTTTTTCTATAAAGTCAAGGTTATGTGCACAATCTTTTTTGACAATCTTGAGAAAGCATGCTAAACAGTCTGCTTCAAGTCTAACAGGGGAGACAAGATCAGACGCACACAGTCAACAAATGCAGATCTAATACTGTTGTTTTAATGGTTACAGCTCATGATGTTCTGCTCTTTCATTGTTTTACCAAATTATTAACAAACCTTCTCATCTCTTAACACTGAAATCATGAGTAAAACCTCTAAATATTAGCCAGAGGGAGTTGGTGATGTCCACAAGGTTTTGACACTGCTTGTAATCAAAACACATTTTAGATATCATGAACTTTGCTTTTTGTGCATTTATTTCCATAAATGCTCCTCAAAGCGATCTCAGTCAGCAGCTCTTTCTCTCTTCTCTCACCAGAGCAGGCAAGTGTGTCTGACACTAATGTCAACACTATGTGTCTTTCATTCTCCTGACCACTTTGTGAATGAAATCCAGAGTTCCAAATAAAATAAGGCCACTACTTCACTGCCTGACCATGTGTTGCTTACATTAATGCCATTCTGAATTATGTTTAGATTTGCTCATTCTGTCATTCTTGCCACTCTATAAACAAAAATACAATTAACTCTGTCATATAATATTGCATATGAACAGGCTACTTGTATAATGCTGAAACTGTATGAATTTTGCCTATAGTCCACATGTTTAAAAAAAAAATCATTTACAAGTGTGTCACCTGAACACTTAAACAGATTTAAAAATATAAAACACACACAAATAAATTATCATTTTAAAGTGATGGTGTACAGAATGCACAAATTGGTTCCTTAAGACAGATCAGAAAGGGAAATAATAAAATAAATAAATGGCTTTTTGTTTTTAAATACTCATGCATTTACAAACTGATTGTTGCAGAGGAAAAAGAAAAAAATGTTTAATTAATCTTGCCTTGTAAACACAGAAGAGTAAACTTTACTACCCAGATCTTAAAATCCAGACTTTTTGATCATAACAGAAAAAGTGGTTGTACCTGTTGGGCTTCGCTGGTCCTGAAGGCATCTCGCAGTAACTCCACAGCTGCAGAAGGATCCACAAACCTGCGTGTGGAGCCCACCATAAGGGCAAACAGGCAGCGCAGCTCCTGCATGAAAGCTATGTTCCTCTTGTCCTGTTAAGACAAAGAGTCAAACTTTGAATCCTCCACACCATTTCATAGATTTGTTAGTTTTCTTTATGGCTTTGTTTATCCAAACATAAACACAGAAGACTCTCTCTCTCTTCCTAAAATAAGCAGGAAAGGATCTGTCTGTTGTAAATGGTATCAGCACAGTTTGTCATAAACTCAGTGGTCTACTTACAGCATGGCTCTTACACTTCTCCAGGACTCGCTCAGACAGATGGTAGTTGAGAACCAACCTCCTGAATACAGGCAGGTGAAACAAAGACTGCAACCAAAAGAAAAACAAAAGAAGGGCCTTTAATGCAGCTTCGATGTAAAGGTCCGATCTGGAAGCATAAAGGCAGATCAGCAAAAAAGGCTGAAAGATTATTACTGCAGTGGTCACACACTGTAGAAAGGGTATAACTTTCATGATATGCAAAATGAAATTACTGTAGACTTCTTTAATTGTTTTCAGTTACGTAAATAGCACTTCACAAGATGTATCTACGTAACAGTAGAATCGCCTTTTCCTTTAGGTGCATGGTTATGGCCTAACAAGGGAGAAAGGCGGTTAAAAAGTGGTGCCAAATCCTTGCAATCCAGTGTGTATTGTTGTGTATTCTAGCACAATCCAGGCAGTGAAGCAACTACTTGCATTACACAGTGAATGGGTTGAATTTTCAATCCCCTTAGGTCTTGCAGTAATGACGGTGCGTGTTTTTTCCACACTTTATACTGGTATATAAGTCATCCCAGTATATAAGCCACAGCCAACTTTTTAGATAAACATCATAAGATTATTAGATTTATTCATTTATTTATGTAAATAAATATGGATTTCTAATCTTCTACTCTCCACAGGGAATTTATCTTGTTGCAGCTCAAAGCCGTCATCTGCCCATGCATCACAAAATCTCCCCATAGAGTCCAAGCACAAGTGATCTTCTGTCAAGCTATATCATTGTATTATCCTATAATTTGTTCAATAAATAGGGGTCTCTTCATTCCTGTGTCTCTACTTATAATGCAAAGTTTCTCTGATGATGTGTCTTGTGGTTGTGAGTGGAACACTTATGACTATCTTGATCTATATTTCCACAAGAGTAGGAAATTCAATTACAGCTTATCTCAGTTTTACTGTAATTTATACCACAAAGGATAATGGAGGGAATATGAGCTGTTAACTGGATCATGTGGTCACTCAGCCTCGATCTGATAGTATAATTACCTTTTTAGAGGAGAGTGCTTTATCAAGGGCAGGCTCTGTTGAATCTGCAACAATCTGTTCTAATGTAACAAACACTAGTAAAGAAAACAAACACAGCAATATCTTTTAAACATAATTTACATCCAAACAACACTGCCTCGCTTCCTCTTTTCTTCTCCAAGGTAATAATGGGTTTTATTAGGAGAGTTTGACTTCCAAATCAATATAGAAGCATATCTGAGTTCAACAGAGACAAACAATCCCCGTTCCCTCTCTGTACGCTTCAGGCTCAGGGGTAGACCACCTCATCGCTTTATCATCACATCACTGCTATTTAATTATCTGTGCATCTAAGTGAGGGCTCAAGTTTCTACCGAGCCACCTGATAGATCCAATGTATTTTAATGTAATCAAATTTTCAACTCAGAGAAAACTGAATGCTCTCATTTAACAGAAATAAATCCACGTTTTTTTTATTCCAGATTTTTCTGATACCTCTATTAAGATGGAAAATAGCTCATGAAAGGCGACACTGAAGGGAAATTTTTCTGTGGTTGCTCTGTCATCAGTCTAAGACATCAAAATTTCAATCATGTTTACATTAAAGTATTGCATTATCTGTGCACAGTCATTTATTCAGTGATGCACTTCAAAATCTTTAGTTGTCAACAGACTTTGCTAGGTTTCTGATTTATGACTTTGTATTTAAGGCATGATGGCAACTTTGTATGTCCAAAAATTATCCTTCTGCAACACAGTGACCATAGTTTGAAATGCTATGGTTGTATAATGTGTTTTAGGTAGAAAAGAGGCACCATGGTGTACCAATGTTATCCTGTTTTGGACCAAAAACTTTGTATTTTGCTACTGAATTTCCTCTCTGTGTGAATCCTCTTTGATATCAACAGCCAGACACTGATTCTGATGAGTTCCTTCTCTTTCTCACCTGGATGACAGCGCTGAACCAGCAGGTGTTTCCAACATTTCGAATGCCCACGGGCCAGTTGTCCTGACGGATCCAGTCTGCAGGGCTGCACATCTCACTCTGGCCTTCACATCTCTTCCTCTTCATTCTCGCTGCATTCTCCTCAGCGCTTGCCTCCAGAGCCCTGCAGAGCATCAAATTACAGAAAGTTAAGAGAGGAACCAACAACTCAATTAAAACACCTATATTTTGTTAAATGCCTTTTTGTGTATGGATTGAAAAGTAAAGATTAAAATCAAATTGTCGGAAAAAAAAAGCTAATGCATGGAATATGGTCTGGTGTTATCTATCTTCTCATTATTTCCTGATATTATTTATACGTCCTCAGTGTTTTATGATGTTGAATGTCGTTTTTCATTGAAATGGTAATATTTAGCACTTTTTTTTTTTTTTTTACCAAAACAAACCTAGTTTAGCATAAAATACTGAGTACAGGCCTACCTTTGCAGTGATTTGTTTTGTTGAATCTATCAAATTCTATCCACAACAACTCATGGAAGGGCTATGCAAAAAATAAAAAGTTCACCAATGCTTTTTTAAGATTTATTTTGAGCATTTTCATGCCTTTATTGAATAGAGAAGGACAGTGGATAGGGTCAGAAACAGGGATGGGAGCAGGGGGAGAGACACGTGGTTAAGGGCCTCAGGCCAGATTTGAACCTGGGCCGTCTGCTTACAAGGGGCGTGCCTTAAACCACTAGGCAACCTGCGCCCCTTCACCAATGTTTTTAGCACTCAGTGTCTAAAAAACATTTTTGACTGTCTTAGATTTTGGCCAGAAGAATTGCTAAGGAACCTGAGTGAGTAATTAAAATATTTTTATACCAGATTGATTTTTCCCTATACAATTACAGAAGACATGAAATAGCTGCATTGATTTCATGTTTTGAGCTTATGTTGTTAAAATCTAGGCCAAGACCTATACAAACGTTTGAAGTAGTAATTTAGCTGATTGCCTATTCCAGTGTTTTTTCACTACCTCTGATGTAAGACTGTCAACATTTTCTCTCATGTTTGACCATGAAAAAGCACCAGAGTTTGTCCAACAGTTCAGATCTTCTGCCCAAAAATAAATCTCCGTTCTAAACCAGCAGTTATGTGCACTAAATGCCAGCATTACGTTGATTTGAACTGATCATACCATTGCCCATGAAAGTCTGTAGAAAATACACAAATCGCTCTGTATCAAACATGCACTGTAACTGTAATTGTTCTGTGATACCTGTTAAATTCTCTCTCTTCCTCCTGGGCATTGTGGGACTCCTGCAGGCTGAGTTCTATGGCTGTCTGCAGCTCATCTTTAGGAAGGTCTGCAGAAAACAACAACAATGTTCCCACAGCTGTTCTTTAAGTAATTTCAACATGAGCTCCAGCCATACAATTTCTTTGTTGTCATTTGGAGAGCAAAGAAGTTGCAAAATATTTCAATATAAAAATTATGCACTCGGGTGTCAATGAGTCAACACAATTATAGAGTACTGTGCAGTACTTCAAAGTAAAACAGTGAGAATGTTTCATCTTAAGTGCTAGTTCAGTTGTCAATGAAATTATATTGCCTACTTTAAATGGGTTTTTTGTGTTGGAGAGTAAAATTAGATAGAATTAGAACTTCTTTGGTTTTCCATTCCGTACACAACTATCCTCATCTTTAATTGTGTTAACCAGCTGAGTGAACATTGACATAGATGTTGCCCGACAATGACCACTTAGATGCATATGTGTTGTTAAACAAAGATATGCAAAAGCAGACAGATTTCTTAGTAATGGGACATTGATTTATGTGCTTTCAGTCCTATGTTTAGTATTTGATCTTTGCAAACAATTTAAGACAGTCATGACATCTTTCAGAACATTGTGCATCCTTGTTTTGTTGTCAGCATACCTTTCTGGGCCTCCCAGGCTTCTGCAGAGGTCTCTAAAGGTTGTGGTTCTCCAGGGTCCTGAACCTCTGCAGGCTGGGTTGTCAACAGCCCCACAGCATGTCCAACGTCACCCTGACTGGCCTACAAAGAAAAGATAAGGCCAGATATTCGGGATATTTATAGTGTTCATAGAATAAGCAGTGATACGGTTCAGCAGAAGAATTTAGCACGGGAGCAAAATAAGTGAAATACTGATAGATAAAAATACAGCAAACATCAAATATTTAAAGCAAGGCTAATAAAGAAAAAAGCCCAAACATGGGAGGTCCTGCTGTGTTTCTGTATACCTTGGGTATAACAGGTTTTAATGATGACTGTAACACCCTCAGCTATAGTCTGTTTATTGTACTGCTGCCATCACTTTAATGAGGCTCCTTTTAATTTAGGCTCCCAGGGTTTCTTTCTGTTTGTAGTTGTCTTTTAGGTCTAAGCATTGTGCTTTGGTGGACATTTGGCACCCAGAGGGAGCTTTTAATGTAATCAAAGAGTGTTCCTTAAATGTTAATTACATTTCAAGAACAATGGCTGTGGGTTTTGGCTAAATAGCAGCATGGATACATGCATATATGAGCAGTCTGTTCTGAGCAGCACAGAAACTAGGGTCTGACCCATTTCACATCCTCCACTATGAGTATGAGCTTTTACCATCTGGCTGATGACACAGAGTCTCCCAATGCAAATGGAACTTGTTTGTGTCCAACTCAATTAAAAATTTAACTTTTAAAGTTCACGATTCTGATAGAGGCTTTGTGGGGTTTGCAAGGGCATCTGGGTGTGCTCAACTTTTTATTAAAAATGTCATGTTTTACGTGGATCTCATGTAGTATGAGTAATGTGAAATCTGCTGTCTGTTATTTTTGTCATTGGTAAGTCCCTCTTTATTCAAATATGGATTGTGGTTAACTTTAAAGAAATAATAATTATATAACTGTGGAAGCAGCTTACTGTGTGAAGCACTCTAAATCCAACAAAAATTTCCCCAAGGTGACAATTGATTGTTGCGCATAACATCGTATTGTACCGTATTTCTGCAAATTTTCAGCCGATATTCATGTTTTCTAGAGGGAGAGCTAAAACCAACATGTTTATGCTCACAGATAAGGGTCACAAAGCACCTTTCTCTTTGACACAATCTTCAGGGTTATGTTAACCTAAATGCACCATAATGACTTTGAAATTAGACAGGTTTAAAGGATGACATTCCACAGAAAAGGTAGTGGCTATCCATGATAAAAAGGTAAAACCTTTCAATTTAAAACCATGTGCAGTTCAAGCAAACAGGGCATTGAGGAACAAGTGGCTTTAATGTCCATCAAGGTGAGTAAATGTGAAAAGATGTTGAAAGGAGAACAATGCAGCCTGATGACATCAGTACCCAGAATGCACATCACAAAAATGGCCCCCATAGGTGAATCTATTTTGAAATTTACTTGTAAACTTTGTGTATGTCTTTGCACAACAAGCATAGTAGGAGACACTATTGTTAATCTTATAAAGTAAACATGTCTTAGCATGCAGGGTTCATTTAAAGTATTTCAAAGCGCTGATTATCCCTGTACTTTTATAATCAATCAAAGCTTATGATGGTTACTGTGTCTTACATTCAAGGCTTTGTAGAGAATCTGTGGGTCCTGGATGCCAGTGATCTCCCTCAGTTGGTTGATCAGCATTTCGCTCTGCTGAGGGAAGAGATTGGACATAAAAAGTTTAGCCTAAGAGCATATCACAGGTCCTTTAAAGCACTTAGGCAGATTTTGTTAATAAAAGACCAGCATTTATTTCCAAACTAGCCTGAACGGATGGACTTTATCTTAAAGTAGAGCTGAAGGGCTCCAGAATCCAAATCATTTATTGCACCGAAGTAGTGATGTTTCTAGCACTGCCGCTCTTTATCAGACTAAAGGGACAAGTGTATTTCTTTCAGCTCAGCACCTGCCCACGCTCGTTGGATGTGCATGTTAAGACTTTCCTTTGAACTGTTTAAATTCAGCTTGCTACTTACAAACTGCATAAAGCACCCTGTATAATCAACAGCTCTTCAATATTTACCATTAAAAACCTGCTACCTCTCTTTACTCTTGTATGGACTATTTTAACCTTGTTTTCATTGTGTATATGCTGTGTTATACGAGTGTTTATAGGCTAAATGTGCCAACTTTTTTAAGCATACTTCATTCTGTTGTAATTGGCAAATATAAACACATATTGCACAGATTTCGGTGCATGCAAAATAAGAGGATTAAGTAATTCTGGTAGCTATCAAATATGACATTCTTTTCACACAAGAGCTTCATTTGTGGCACACTGCCCTGCAGTGATTCATTGGAAAAAGACTGGGGCCCATGTGCCACCTGAGAAATTTGGTCATAGCTCACTCATGACCTCACTTTTAGCATGTGACCCACAGGAGTAAATCTGGAGCTGAAGGACAAATGTCCGAATGCTAGCCTGCCATGCCAGTGATTATGAGGTCAGTACAATAGCTTGATACATAACAACAGAGCGAAAATCTGTGGCTTCCATGAGAAGCAATAAAGGAATAGTTTATATTTTTGAAATATGATTACGTGGGGTGTTGATGGCCTAGCGGTCAGGTCATGCCCCATGTAAAAAGCCTATAGTCCCCAAGTGGGCAGCTCTGGTTCAAGTACAACCTGTTGCTCCTTTCCTGAGTGTCATTCCACAATCCCTCTCCCCATTCACTGTCTTATTAAATTAAATAAAGGCAAAAAAGGCCCAGAATAAATATTTGAAATATGAAAATGTATCCCATAACTATGATTTTGAATAGATGGATCTATGTGGCGTTCACTACAGCAGTGGTTTTCAAACTTTTTTCACTCAAAGCACACCTAAGGTTAAGCCAAAACCTCAAGGCACACCATTTTTACATCGATACTAAATAGACTTTTTAAATAATGTCACGGTCAAGGTGGCCTATTAGGGGAGATAAAGGGGAGAGCTTTCTGGGGCCCAGCCAACTGGGGGATCATGGAGATGGCAAAAGTAGGCAAAAGTAGGCAAAGATGGGCTAAAAGTGATAAAAAAAAAACATGGCAAAATTGGGCAAAAAGTGGCAAAACAAAGTCAGAAATAGGCGGAAACTGGCAAAAAAGTGGCCAAACAATGAGTTGAAATTGGCAAAAACTTGTTGAAAGTGTAAAAATAGTGGCAGGGTTACATTTTGTAAAAAGGCGGTAACAATGGGTTAAAAGTAATAGAAGAGGGCAAATTGGGCAAAAAACTGGTCAAAAAAGTGCAAAAGTGCACAAAAATGGGCAGACAGGTGGCAGGATAGATTACAAGTAGCAGAAAAGTGGCAAAAAAGGGGTTAAAGTCGCTAGAAGGTGGGGAAAATGGCAAAAAAATGGCCAAACAGTAGCAAAACTGGGTGAAAAATGGCAAAAAAAAAGGTAGCAAATATGGATTAAATGTAGCATAAAGTTCCAAAAAAGTGACAAAAGTGGGTCAAAAATAGTAATAAGGAGTGGCAAAAATGCTTAAAAAAAGTTTAATTTGTCATTTGTCAAAAGAAGTGTCAAAAATTGGTAGAAAAAATTGGTTAACTTGGTTAAAATGTCTGTTACTGAATTAATAATTTCAACAGCCAATTCAACCTATTAATAGTTTGCCATGCTTTTCAGCTCTTAATGAGGGAACTGTTAGCCAGGATGCTAGCACCCATGCTACTGATCCAACATGCATACTCTGATATCATCAATAAATCCCAACTGGGGAGGGCGCATGGGGTTTTTCAGGGGTCCAGCCAGATCTGTGAGCAGGCCTTGTTACATATTGTACAAATTCCCACAGCACACCAAGACTTGCCTTAAGGTACACTAGTGTGCTTAGCCACACCATTTGAGAACCACTGCACTACAGTAGCCTATGTATCTAAGCAACCAGGATGTAAATCTTAAATGCAGAATGGCTTAACATGAAAGGACAGTGTTTATCTGAAGTGATCAGACTACGTTACTGTTGGGCTATTGTTAGTCTTCCAGTAATGCTAAGCTAATTAACTGTACGTCTCAACAATTACAGAAGTTAAATCAGATAAACTCATATTTCTCACCTACTGCACTGACATGCAGCTAATATTGAAGATGTGAACAAAGTCTACTATCTGTAAATTGCAGCCTTGTGTTTTTTAAATGTGCCATGGCATGGATTGCATTTTAAATGAACTACTTATCACTAAACATCCGCACTTGTTCAGCAATGTATTAAGGATACTGCAAACAATCACGTGCCACTTCTGCAAACACGCTAACATCTGATTATAAACACAGACTCTCACATCATACGTGTTGACCTCATTGATGGAACCATGAAGTGCTAAAAAGAAATAACATAGGTCTATAGAGTCAGAAGCACTATATTAAGCCTGCTTTCCCAACAGCAGGTGGACAAGTCAGGGTATCTTTCTCACAAATACACACGTACACACACACACACACACAGGAAGCCAATAGCAGGCTGACCAGACTTATATGGAGTCCAGGGGCTATCTGAAACCCCCTTAGTTTGCCTCTATTTTAGTCTACTGACATGGATAGCTCAGGCTTCTGTTTATCATTCCACTCACCATGCCACCAGACCTGACCGACAAAGGCACTGGGTGTCTCTCTCTCTCCCTTTAGCTCTCTCTCCTTCACAAATACACACACCCCCTTGTCAATACCAAACAGAAATCAGAAGCAAATGTGAATTTTGTGGCATAAATGTAAACAACACATACTTGATTCAAACTGTAACTTTCAACATAACTAATAGTCTGGCTTCATGTACTACTGTATCTCCTGTAATAGTTAAAAAGAAAGGGCTTCTGATAAAGGAGTAAACAACTTGGATGACCACTAAAGTTGTCATGATTTTAGTTATTTTTATATATTTTGAGACCACAATGTATGATATAATAAGATTACATAAATTAATCAAATGATAGATACTATTAAAAAGGACCCAAGATCAAAATAAAACCTGAGCTCTTCAGTTACCAAAAACCTGACAGTTGAGAGCTCTCCTAAAGTTGCACTAATATCTTAGTGAAGTTTTTATTGAGACAAAGAGGTCGCCAATGTATTCGTGCAATTTAAACAGTGTGCAGGAGATAAGCTGTATTTTTGGTCATTAAAACCAAAAAAATTTAATCCCAGGCAGGACTTTTCTTTCTGTTTTTGCAATGGTTATTGAAACCTTAAGTACGATTTTTACTATATAATAGCTGCGTCTCAAATTTTTTATATCATGGCAATGACATTAATGAGCTAAATAATGTGAGTCTTATTCTTATCAGAGTCTGAAATTTTAAGATAAAAATGGTTTAAATCTTTATAGTTTTCAGTTTATGAACCTTCTTTAAAGGATATGCTGAAATAAAATTACTCCAGTGACAACAAAAAAGAAAATTAGCATTAAAATGAATGAAGATACAACACTAAATGTGGGTATGAGATAGGCTACCAGTTAGTTCTGTTTATGTTTGTTAAGCTAACAAGCTAGCAAACAAATCCAACCGTTGAAGTGCTTGCTAGTAAACAGCAATAGCGATTTAGAGTTCGGGATTTTATTTAAACGCGAGCATTTTGGGGAATTTTATCTATGCCGAATAAAAAAGTATTTTCTAAAAGAATGAGACAGTTTCGTGTATTTATTTCTAGCAAGAGTTCAGACGAAATAACAGAGTTAAGTGTTAGTAGATGTGTGCCATTAGCTCGACATCGGGGTGAGTGTAACCGTTAGTGTAACCGTTAGTTAACGTTAGTATCACAGACATTCCAGAACAATCATTCCGGTCTTCGTGTAAAAACAGGCTCCTTTGTGCTCACCGAGTTCGTTGAGTTTTCTCCATTTTCTGTCTGTTCACCTCTCATTGCAGATAAAAATTTGAATTTCTTCCTATTTTCCCCTTTAATGTTATGAGCCCTGACTCCGAGTCAAACCAACTCCATCTGTCAAACCCCGAGAGCGACGGAGCAGCTGCGCGCGCTCACCTGTCAAGACATGCGCGCTCACAGGGACGATGATGCGCGCGGCCAAGCAGCGTGACAGGACAGTTCTTGGTGTAATAAAATACTGTATACTTCCCGTGTCTGGGTCACATCTAAATTGCTTGAACTTTTACCCTTATTTAGATGGATACCTTTCAGCCAAAGCACAAACCGCGGAGACAGATTTCTTTGTTATTTTTCACAACAGAGCAGCAACACTGACTGATACTTTTGTTATGAGAGTTCAATGTTCACATCGCCTGTGTTTGTCACACAGTTTCTTCTTTGGTGTCTTTTCTCAAGTGGCTTTTTGGCTTTCTGTTGACTGTTATAAAGTGCTTTTATATAAAATTAGATCAAAATTGCAATTTCAGCTGAAATTGCGTGGGGACACTGAGTGCTGAATTGTGGAAGAACTGCAGAAAATAGCCAAAAGCACAAAAATAGCATAAAATAGCACAAAATGGCATAAAAGTAGCTGAAAATGGCATTCAATAGCTCAAAAAAGGATAAAAATAGCTGAAAGTAGCCTAAAAGAGCTGAAAATAGCCTATCTGTGGCTGAAAATTGCATGAAAATAGCCAAAAATAGCATGAAAATAGCTGATTTTGGCCTAAAAATAGCTGAAAATGGCATTCAATGGCTGAAAAAGCATAGAATTAATTGAAAATCGCATGAAAATAGTTATTTAAAAAAAAATGCTGAAGTTAGATATGAGAAAAGCCATAACAGTTGAATGACGGAGAAATTGAATTTTTTAAAAGTTTAAACAGTGTTTATATGACAAAGTATGAAGGAGGAGATAGTGGGCGCGGAAGAATAACAATAAACAACATGGCTGACACGAATATCAATAGTGTGAATGCTCAGCATCCCCACTAATAAGTTTAAACATCAAGTGTGAAACCTCTGGAGTTTTTGTTTCTGCTTTGAAATCATATTTACCTCCGCCACGGAGGTTATGTAATCAGGTGGGTTTGATTTCCCACATTTTCTCCCCACATGTTTAGTCTCTCTGCTGTCCTTCACAGATCAAACCAAAAGAGATCAATGAAACAAGAGAAATCAACTCAAATCTGAAAAGAACTATAACTGAAAAGTTCTATATTTTTATTAATCAGTGATATTGTTTTAAATGTACTTTTAAGAACTGCTTGTAAGAGGGGAAAAGGGAACACTTTTTAAACATTGGCCAGTGATGTTGCCATGTGTAAAGTCATGCCAGAACCTGCACATGCACATCTCGAGATATCAGAAAGGAAATGAGGCTTAGACATCTGACCCCAAAAATGAAATTACAACAAACCTTCAAAAGGCTGATCGGGGCCAGGCATGGAGGCTGGTGCTAAGGCAACTGATCCAACATGCACATATTGATATACTACATTTGGAGAGAGCTTATTCTCTCAGCCTGATGGGGTCCAGACATTTCTTTGTGAGAGTCTGCTGCAGACTAAATCTTATAACAGCTTTCTTTTTAAACTTTGAAGTCTGTAAAATTCAGTCAGCCTGACAACATTGCTTGTTACCTTCATACACGATGCAGCCTGAATAAAAAATAAATTTTAACTCTGTATTTCAGAGCATCTTCTCAGAAAAGCTTCAGCTCACGCCATCTGTTTACTGGCCATTTTCACACCAACATTCCTCTTATTACTCAGAAAAATACAGTTCAGCCTTAGGTTCCTTTCCAGCATGTGACTCCCAACTCTCTCTCCTGATTTCATACACTGTCAAATGTAAGAAAGGCTTAAATCCCCAAAAAGGTAAATATGAAAGACTGTATATGAAGAAGGACAGGATAAAAGTTTATTTTCTCTTATTGCGCTCTCTCTCTCTTTGTTACCTTCACCTGGGTCAAACACCTTTATAGATCACCTACTTAAGTGTTTAAGCGCCTCTGTAATGAAGCAACACACTGAACAGACCCTCAGGGAGTTTCCTCTCCAGCCTGTTTCATTATGATATGTATCACCTTACCCGAGGAGTGGAAAATCAATATCAGTGCTACCAAAATGTCTGCACTACCCTGTTCACTGTTCTCCCTCTACACTGAGCATGGCTGTCCTGGAAGCTAACTGGATATTTTGACATTTTAAGAGAGATTTTTTACTGACACTGGTATTCTGAAGGCTGACGTTAAGTCTGATGGCTCTAATTTGGCTGATATTGCTGTTCTCAGGTAAGAACTCTACATTTGTTTATGTATTTTATTCCTAATTTCAAAGTATTTACATCTATAAAGGTTTTCATTTTACAAAGTTTTCCACTTTGTGAAATGTGGTTGAACAATAGTGAGCTTCTGAAAAAGTTTTCATATATGTGAAATTACCATAGTCACCACTCTATTTTTAAGACCCTGTTGTCAAATGTAATGTGATTCATGTAGACTCAATTTGTTTATCTCAGCAAAAATTATAGCACCCATACATTCAAAGAATTGTTTAAAAAATTACAATGAGGTGCCAAAAATATATGTATGAATTTAGTTTTCCCTTGTAATAGCCTGACTGATGAAAATAGGAATGCATCTTTTCCTGGGAACTGGTAACTGTTAATATGTCTGCAAAACCATAAGTGCACCTCACGTCTAAAATTTGAAGTATATTAATAAATGCTTATGCACTGCTGAATTAATCAGCAGGGGTGGAGTTACTGGATAAGAGGGCTGGGGCTACAGATTCATTGAGGGGACCCTGATGCCCCCCTCAACTTTTTCAGTCACTTTGTCTGTCTCTCTGTCTCTCTCTCTGTCAGTCTTTCTGTCTCTCTCTCTCTCTCTCTGTCTCTCTCTCTGTCTGTCTCTCTCTCTCTCTCTCTCTCTCTCTCTCTCTATATATATATATATACACACACACACACACTCACACATATAAATATATATATATATATATATATATTCATTTTTATAATTTTAAGGGGTGTTTTTTATTATTATTGGTGGCTGTCATTAAAGAGCCACCATGACAGACACAACCTGTTTATTGTTGTGAAAATGTTAGATGTATATTGTGTGAAAGACTACAACAAAATTCTTTGGGAACTGATACTAGAAGCTGCTTGTCTGTTGCTATATGCCATCTCATTCATTTTTTGTGCTGCTTATTTTGTGATGGACCAGCAGTATTCTCTGTCATCTGTTGTGAACTCAATTGCCCAAGCAGAGTGTGTTTAGTTTGTTATACACTTTTGACTACTGTGTGAGAAAAGCCCTATTTAAATAAATCATTTACTTTACAACTTAGTTGCCGTGAAAGGCATGTCAAATTGCTATAAAACTTAAGAATTTCTCTAGTTTTGAAAACTGTTGGACATTTTTGGGTAAATGTCAGTATACATGTAATACAGGAGTAGTCATAGATATTTTAGTTGACAATTCTATATGTTGTACCGTAACTTATTTCAACATATGCACCACTTAAGCACAAACATTATTCTAAAAAAGTGAATGTATAGCCATCTTTGGCTTACTCACTGAGGTGCTGATGTTTCTCCTTCACTCAGCTGTTAAAATCTTTCCTTTTCAGCTCATCTGGCTGAATGTGTGCCAGAGAAACCAAAAAGATCAGCTCTGAACCAGCTGACCAGGACCCTCCTCAGGAAATATGACTGTGGAGTTCGACCCGTTCACAACTGGACCAGTCTGACCACCATCTACATAGACCTCATACTGCAGTCTGTCCTTGATGTGGTGAGCTGACCTTCACTTCTCTCTGATATGACCACTCTACTGTGAACATATTTAAACTCCACATATTTAAATGGACCATCAAATTAAAAAAAAAAGTTCACATTGAGCCTCATTTTGAATTCCTTCACATGATACAAGGCAAAAAAATAAAAATTATATTTGACAACTTGATTGCAAAAAAATAGGTCTAAAGCCCTGTTCATTCATGCTGTGTTGAAAATGATCTGGTCACTTTTCTCACATATAAACTCTTTTTATAGGTAATCTAAAGTAGGTTACATCACCTGCACTACATGCAATCATGTGAAAGAAAGGCATGATAAAAAAAAGTAATTTTAAATCTTTCTCCTTTTCAACAGGATGGAAAGACTCAGAGCATCACTACCAGTATCTGGTACAGACAGGTGTGCTTTCTCCTCTTTACCCTGTGCTTTTTTTCTGAGTCCTGTTTTAAAAAGGAAGCAAAACAACAACCACAAATCAACATCATTATACTAAAAACATGAAATCGTACCTTTAAAGATGCTGAAACTTCTTTCTCTTCTTCCAGGTCTGGACAGACGAGTTCCTGGTTTGGGATCCTGAAGAGTTTGATGGCATCACTGAGATCTCTCTGTCATCTGATGCCATCTGGATACCTGATGTCATCGTCAGTGAATTGTGAGAAATTACTCTAAAATACAGTCAACAAGCGAAGAGTCCTTTGGCAAAATCAAGAGTTTAAGTAGAGCCTAACATTTTGTTAATTAATGTCAAGAGATCTTAATGAACACATCATCATGGGAAAACCGGCTCTAGGCAACGAGATAAAGACGTCAAAATCATGGCAAAAGGAGTGAAATTTTAAAAAATGGCTTCTGTGCAGCAGTTGAAAGCAGCTCCCAACCAACCTTTGGGCCCTGACCCACCAGTTGAGAATTACGGTTCTAAAATTGAATGTTACGTTGACATAGCATTTCCAAAACAGTGTTTGCCATGCTTAACACTTTTTCAGGAACCAATATCTAATAGAGTCCATGTAGATTTATTGAGCCCTGAAAGCATTTGGACCACCTTATCGCTACAGCAGTTATGAACAGAGGTCATCCTAAAGGTCAGCCAGGCCACTCTCATATTCTGCACTGTTGTCTACATCTCACCTTACCCCCCTTCTCCGTCACATGTGTCCACAGTGTGGATGAAGGGAAGTCCCCCCCGATCCCCTACATTTACGTCAACTCCTCTGGATCGGTGAAGAACAACCGGCCCATGCAGGTGGTGTTGGCCTGCAGCCTGGAGATGTACGCCTTTCCCTTTGACAAGCAGAACTGCAGCCTCACTTTTCGCAGCTGGCTTCACTCAGGTCAGATTCCTCTGGAATAATGCAAACATATTTTACTCATAAGCAGGAGGATTGTGATGCGATTTGTCTGTTTTAGAACTTCCCAATGCATCAAGGCAAAACACTCCTAACTCAGAGAGAACTTGAGATGAAATCATACAATACCAGTTCCAAAAAAGTTGGGACACTGTAAAATGTAAATAAAACAGAATGACATTTCCTGCAAATCTCGTAAACCCATTTTTCATTCACAATAGAGCATAAACAACATATCCAATGTTAAAACTAAAACTTTTAACCATGTCCAGAAAATTCTTAGCTCATTTGAATTTAATGGCAGCAACACATTTCAAAAAGTAGGGACAGGGCCATGTTAATCATTGTGTAGAATCTTTTAACAACAGTGTGTAAACATCTGGTAAGTGAGGAGACCAGTTGCTTGAGTTTTAGGAGAGGAATGTTGTCCCATTCTTGTCTGTTGTAGGATTCTAGCTGCTTAGCAGTCCTACGTATTGGTGGATTCTTCATTTTATGATGCTCCTAATGTTGTTCAGCACCTGGACTCTTCTACTGTGAAGCCATGCTGTTGTGATGGATGTGGTATGTGAAAGGTTTCAGGTACCAAAAAGACTCAAATGCAGAAATGAGCTTACACAGTTCTCTTTGTCTTTTACTGTCAAAAACTGGATCATTCACAAAAAGGCAGTCCGAGCAAACAATCCAAATCCAATAAACAGGCGAAGGTTAACTAAGGAAATCCAGAAAACTAGAATAAGGCGTGAAGGCAATGTATTCACTAAGATAACAGACAATCTAGCAACTGAGGAGGGAAAACAAAGGAGTATATATAGTGGCTGGCTAATAAGCTGATCAAAGGCAGGTGAGTACTGAGAGCAGCTGCTGGTAATCAAGGAGCTGAGACACCTTGAGGCAGGCACTGAAATGACAGGAGATGTTAGATTTCAAAATAAAACTTGCAATTTTGCAATTTAACTAGATGTTACAGTATGTGGTTTACACTCTTTTGCTGAAATATTTAAGGCCTTCCATGAAAGAGACATCTAAATGAGAGTATATATTGCTCTTAAACCTGCATCTACTTTTCAGCATTGATTGTGTCTTTGAAGATGTGTAAGCCGCCCACACCATAAGCACTAATGTAACCTCATACCATCAGAGATGGATGTTTTTGAATAAGCTGGATGGTCCCTCTCCTCTTTTGTGTGCAGGACAAGGTGTCCATGGTTTCCAAAAAAGAGTTTCAAAGTTTGATTCATTTGACCACAGAACAGTTTTCCATGTAGCCTCAGTATATTTTCAGTGAGATTTTGCCCAGAGAAGACAGTTGCATTTCTAGATTGTGGTCATACATGGCGTCTTCTTTTGCATGATGCAGCTTTAACTTGTATTTGTGGGTGGCACGGTCAACTGTTTAAACAGAAAACAATTTCTAGAATCCCATGCAGTTATTTCCAGTACAGAATCATGCCTGTTTTTAATGCAGTGCTGACTGAGAGCTCAAAGATCAAAAGAATCCAATACTGACCTTCAGCCTTGTCCATTGTGCAAAGAGATATCTCCAGATTCTCTTAATCTTTTGATGATATTATACACTGATGGTGGGATGTTCTTCACATTTTACATTGAGGAACATTTTTCTTGAAATTCTTCCACAATTTTAAGACGCTTTTTTTTGTGGATTGGTGAGACTCTGCCCATCCAAAATTTTCCTTTTATACCCACCTATGTTATTGACTAGTTGCTTATTAACCTTATTGGTTGCAAATTTTCCCTCAGCACTTACTTTTCCAGCCTTTTGTTCCCCTGTACCTACTTATCTGAGATGTGGTGCTTTCATCAAATGCAAAATGAGCTCATACATTTTATGAAATGGTAAAATGTCTCAATTTCAACATCTGATATATTGAAAATCTGGGGTTATGAGATTTGCAGATGATTGCATTCTGGCTTTATTTACATTATAAATAGTGTCCCAACTTTTTTGGCACTGGGGTTAGTAATTTTAAATTTGCATCAGAAGTTGAAGCAGTTTATCAGTTTTGACAGTTGTATGACCTTAAGATGAAAACAGATAAAGCTTTGGCCCTTTTCCTCACCTCATGAATCACAGAGTCAACCTCTTCTTAGATGATTACACCACACATCTTTATGATGTCACATCTAAGGTCACCCACTTTTTATAATGTGACATCTCAGCTGAATAAAACTTTTTATATATATATATTTTCATGGGTCAAAGAATAAAGCCATATTTGTTGAATGGTTTTATTCGAGCCTATATCCCTCCAAAACTAAATTTCATCCCAGTGACGTTCTCTAAAATCATTATTGAAAGAATGTTTCTTGTCTAATCTTGGTCAAATCTAACTGTTGTATAATGATTTATAAACCAAGAGTGAGAGTGAGCCTATGAACATACCAACCCAGGTCACAGCATTGCCTGAGGAAGAAAATCAATGCAAGGAGGCCAACTTTGATCAGAGGCTGGGAGTTACAATTAGGGGTTAATCTGCCAATTACACTGCTAAGTAAGTGACTAATTATTCTGTCTATAAAATGACAGAAGAGTTGAAAATGGCAATCAGAATTTACTTCAGTTAAAGGGGACTTCTTCAAATAGTAAAATCTTTTCCAACCAACACTTTGAAGCCTAATCTCCATATAGAGATCCTGAATAGAATAAAGATCTTGTGTGCAAATGATAACAATTCTGGAAATCTGAACTGCCCTGGTTCCAGTTTTTGCAAGTCTGAATAATATCCTAGTACAAGTGTTGGCTCCTAATGTAGATATTTCTGATCTCTTGTGTTTTTCTTGCATTTTTGTCACACCTAAATGTTTCAGATCATTAAACATATTTTAATTCTGGATAAAGATAACCAGAGTAAATACAAAATGCAGTTTTTATTTGATTATTGCATTTATCAAGGACCTTCCTGGTCCTGTGTGAAAAAGTAATTACCCCCTAAACCTAAAATCTGGTTGTGCCACCCTTGGCAGCAACAACTGCAAAAAAGCATTTGCAATAACTGGCAATGAGTCTTTCACGTCGCTGCAGAGGAATTTTGGCCCACTCTTCTTTGCAGAATTGTTTTACTTCAGCCTCATTGGAAGGTTTTCCAGCATGTTTAAGTGTCATGCCACATCATCTCAGTCGGATTTAAGTCCTGACTTTGACTCAGCCACTCCAAAACTTTCATTTTGTCCTTTAAGCCATTCAGAGGTGGGCTTGCCTGTGTGTTTTGGATCATTGCTGCATAACCCAACTGTGCCTGAGCTCGAGGTCATGAACAGATTCTCCAATTGTATCTTCTGGTAGAAAGGAGAATTATGGTTCCATCAATTATGCAAAGTGGTCCAGGTCCTGAAGCAGCCAAGTGGCCCCAGGCCACCACACTACCTGCAACATGTTTGACTACTGGTATGATGTTGTTTTGATGAAATGCTGTGTTAATTTTATGCCAAATGTAACAGGAAGTTCAACTTTTGTCTCTCAAGTCCACAGAATATCTTCCCAAATCACTTGGGGATCGTAAAGATGTTTTTTATGAGCCTTTGTTTTCTTTTTGGTTAGCAGTGGTTTTTGCCTTGGAACTCTCTCATGGATTCCATTGTGGTCCAATCTCTTTCTTATTGTTGAATCATGAACTCTGACCTTAACTGAGTCAAGTGAGGCCTGCAGGTCGTTACATGTTGTTCTGTGTTCTTTTGTGACCTCCTGGACGAGATGTCAATGTACTCTTGGAGTCACTTTGGTTGGCCAGCAGTGTTAATTTTGTCGACTAAAAATATGACTAAAAATGTTTGTCAGCAGCTTTTTTTCCATGCCAAAAACTAGACTAAAACTAACAAAAATAGATCTGTGATGACTAAAACTGACAAAAAGCAAGTTTATTTTTTTGTCAAGATTACTAAAACTAAACTAAAATGTGACGTAGTTTTCGTCAGACGTTCAAAATCCATTTTTCTCCACTGTGGATGAATCTGTCAAAAAACAATGTAGCTGTAGCTATCCTGCCTCACAGTCTAGTTTTAGTCCATTAAAAAGTCTTCACATTTTAGTCTTTACTTTCTGTCCAAGCATTTATTTTCTTGCCTAAATCTGGTACTAAATCATGGTAGTGTGTTCTCTGCACCCTGCCAAACCTGGGGTCCCTGATTTCTACAGCTGAGACATGAGATAGATACAGCTGCATTGTTTTTTGACAGATTTACCCACAGTGGACAAATATCACAGATTTTGAATGTCTGACATCATCTTGACGAAAAATAAACTTACTTTTTGTCAGTTTTAGTCATCACAGATCTATTTTTGTCAGTCTTAGTCTAGTTTTTGTCATGGAAAAAAGGCTGTCGGTGAACATTTTTAGTCATAGTTTTAGTAGACGAAATTAACACTGAACTAGACTAAAACTAAAAAGGCTAGAGATGACTAAAGTGTGACTAAAACTAAAATGCATTTCATTTAAAGACTAAAACTAAGACTGAAATCAAAAATAGCTGCCAAAATTAACACTGTTGGCCAGCCACTCCTGGGAAGTGTACCAGTGTTCAAGTTTTCTCCATTTGTGGATAATGGCGCTCACCATTGTTTTCTGGAGTCTGGAGTCCCAGACTAAGAAATGGATCTTTAACCCTTTTCAGACCGTTAGATGTCAATGACTTTGTTTATGAAATTCTGTAGATGGCACCATGGTGTGTTGCTTTTTGAGATCTTTTAGCCTACTTCACTCTGTCAGACAGGTTCTATTTAAGAGATTCAGCAGATCTGGCAGTAATCAGGCCTGGGTGTGGCCAGTGAAATTGATCTTGGCTTTCCAAAACATGGTTAGTCACAGTTAATTAATGATTTCACAAGAGGGTAATTACTATTTCACATGGGTTCAGGTAGGTTTGGATTACTTTTTTTCCCCTAAGAATGAATTTCAGCAGTCTTTGAGATTCTTCCCACACTGAGGCCAAAGTGCTGAACATTTTTCTATCTTCCCTTTTGTTTTCTAACCATGCTCTCCTTTTTATATGTCACTCTTTTTCTTTGCAGTGAAGGAAATAGACTTGGCTCTGTTGAGAAGCGCGGAGGCCATCGCTGATGATCAAAAGGAGTTCATGAATGATGGAGAATGGGAGCTATTGTCAGTCCCTTCCCGCTACTGGCAAATCCACCAGGATGACACTGATTATGCACAAATCCAGTTCAACGTAGGTGCTTTTATGTCTAAACTGTCTTGTTTGTTACAAATATTAAGAAGGAAATCCCTTAAATAAGGCAGTAAAATAAAAAACAGAGTATTGCTGCTTTATAGTGATAATACTGTAAGTTTAAACATGTTGTAAGCGTGCTCTGTAACAACAGAGCCAGTAAGTGCACAGTGATGGCTCTGACTGCTTATCGATGGTGAGCTTTAAACTGTAGCCCTCTGTGGGTCTGACCCCTCCCACACGCTGTGCGGCAGGATTGCAAAGTGTTAAGCAATTGGCCGCGACCTTCATGGATCGGGCTACTGAGCTAATGCCAAATGATGAGACTGAGGCTGTTTCTGGCAAGTAAAGACACAGATAGAGAGGGAGGCTGATAGACAGGGGAGGGTGAGCAACCATAATGAGCCTGTCTCAGTGGCTGCCTGATCAATGGACTTCTTGTTAGCACTGAGGAAAATGGCTCCATAGCCCACTGCAGGTGGAGAGCAGGGAGGGTGGCTATTTATTCAGCTCAAAGAGAGAGAGGGGCTTTTTGGTAATGGAACATTTCATTGCTCTCTCATATATTGTTACACTGCTGCAAGGTTATTTTAATCGCTCTAACCAGCTATATGGAAAGAGTTTTCTGTGTCCTACTCTGCCAAATTTTAATAAAAATTTTTTTAATGAAAACAAAACTGTTTTAATCTCATGTGATGTGTTATCTCGTAATTCTACTGATCTTACAGTCTTTATTATTCATTCCTTCATATCTGTTGCTTTATTTTATGCCTTTTGAAAACCCATTGTTTCTATTCTTGTTCCTTCATATGATTTTATCCTGCTTATCTCTTGTTCTTGCCCTCATTTGAATGTGTGGACTACTCTCTTTATAGATAAATCTTAACTCATGGTCCATTTAGAAACTCTTCCTGGAGCTTTGACCTGGTGCAGAGAGAGGTCTGATGACTGATGAATATTATGTGATCTTCCTGAATTCCTGCTCTACTTTACAGTCAAAACACTCTGGACAGATCAGATTTTAAAAGTGTTATACAAATAAAATCATTAATTTGTTATGTTTTATTTCAGTAGGGTTAGAGTGTGCTTTATGTTTGATCTAATGAAGTTATAATTGCTTAACAAGAGCTGAGATTCTAATATTTAGAGAGCAAATTTAGGTAACATCTGTTTTGTTGTTGGGATGTACTGCAATGTGTTTGTCCCTTTTCTTTCAGTATGGAGCTGCTTTGGTCTGTTCTGTTGAACAGATTGAAACTGTCACTAGGGGTCATTAATATTTGTGACATAATTTTGGTTGTGTGGTAATCTCTTTGTGCCACTCTTTTGTTCAGGTGTTGATCCGTCGGCGCCCCCTGCTGTATGTGGTGGGTCTCCTCATCCCCAGCATCTTCCTCATGCTGGTGGATGTCATCAGTTTCTACCTCCCTCTAGACAGCGGTACACGCATTGCCTTTAAGATCAGCATCCTGCTGGGCTACACGGTCTTCAGAGTGAACCTGACCGATGAGCTTCCCTCCACTGCAGTCAGGACTCCACTCATAGGTCAGAGACTTTAGCATTTTACTAGAGTTTGACATTCTTTATTGGTTTGTAGATTTTTTTTTATCAATTGCTATACTGAAGGGACGATAATTTTTTTTAAATGTTATTTTCATTCTGATTAAGAAAGTCATATCGAACAGGAAAAGTAGGATTTTGGTAAACTATTCTGAAAAAAGACACTTGTATGTATGCATAATGTGTAGAGCATGAAATCTCTGCTGCAAAAAAATAGCATCAAATTGGTATTTGACACATTTCAGGATGCAGAAGTATTGCACTGTCTGTGATTTGAGAATTGCAGCAGGCGGTATTTTTATTTTAATCTAATTTGCGATTAATTGCCCAGCCCTATTTTGTATGTAACAGGTAAAGGTCACTGAGCCATAGCCCTGTAAACACAGCTTTTCAAAGTTGCTTAATTTTTTTCAAACTTTGCATACAAGTCCCCTCTGACTCCTGATGAAATGATTTGATTAGGGGGTTAAAGGCCAAGATTCTGTGCTGGTTTACCCCAGCTGATGGAGCAGGTGCCAATATACAGAGGCTACAATCCTTTACACAACTGTTGCAGGATTGGTTCCTGGTTTCCAGCTGTTCTGTACATACCTGTCTCTCTTCAGCTATCCTGTTGGAATTAAGGCAAAAGCTCCCAAAATGTAACCTGACACGCCAGATGGATAGCTTCAATAGGAAACGTTTGAGAAAAGGCAGAGGCTTTGAAAAAAACTCGGAGTGTGATTGGGTGAACGTTCTGTCTGTCACATCTCTACGAGCCAATCAGAGCAACAAAACACGTGATGTAGCCGCTATCGAGCTGCACGTGTGCAGCTACTGAGGAATAACTCGAAACATGGCGACTGCTGACATGTCAGTACACAGCTTTTGTCGTTTTGAAAAGAAAACAACTCATTTCTGTTCCTTGTTCTTCTTTTAACAAAGAAACGTCGTCAAGTTCTGTTAAAACTGGCGCTTTAGCAGCACCCACGCTAAGCTCTTTCTCCATAACTGCACTAGCTCTTACTGCTGCTTGTTTACATCAAGACTCTGCTGCGCTTGAAAGTACTGTCCTTTGTTGCTGATTGGTCCTGTCACTTTCTAACCGGGCCCAAACGGTTCAAATGGGAGCTCTGCAAGATGGATTCACCAGTGAGAAACATGGAAACGGGCGTATCCATCTGCTCTGCAAGGTGAATGGAACTGGATATCTTAAAAGTGCTTTTAGGGATTTTCTTCAAACTTTGCACGGGTATCCACTCTGGCTTCCAAAAAAAATGGAGAAATTTTGGAGATAAAAGTCCAAGGTCAAAAGCCCCTCTTCTTGACCCATTGCTGTACTGTCACAGTCTGGCAATTGTGTACCTCACAGAGGCATAGAGGTGGTAGTTCTAGTTTTTACAGCTTTAGCACTTTTTTACACAATGATTTAAATAACAGAGAATGTAGCATTAAAAACACTTGGGACTGAATAGTATCAAAGTCACAAAAGTTTCAACAGCCCTTAATCTGGTGAAACAACTTTGTGTTGTTAGAAATAAAGACCAGTCTGGGGGTAAATACTGTCAGCTTTCAGCCTGTTAACAAAGAGACAAGAAAATTGGTTGATGGATGCCAAGAGAAGGCCTGTTGTGAATATTCCAGTTAATTCTGATTCCTGTTAATTCTTATTTCTCTCCTGTCTCCATGCAGGTGTGTTTTTTGCCGTGTGTATGGCTCTCCTGATGCTTAGCCTGATTAAGTCCATACTGGTGGTGAAGCTGCTCCATCACAGCGAGAAGGAGGTCAAACAGTTCTCAGTATCGGCCTGCCTGCTGGACAAATACGGCTCTGCTGGTCAGGAGTTCACTGAAAGTGCTTTAACCTCTCTGAAAACCCTGGAATTCATCGACCCGTCTGAAGGTAGGACACAAGACAGAGTTTTAAAAACTCCAGCAGACAGGAGATAAAGTGATTGGAATTATATGAAGCTTAGGCACAGATTGAGTTTTAAATGAAAAGAGAAATCATGAATTTAGATGTGACTGATGTTCTGGAGATGCTTTTAAAAACAGGACAATGTTTGTTTATGTTTTATCCTACCATATATTGTTTACCACCTTTAACAAACAATTGAAACTGAATTTTGTGCAATGAAATAACACAAGTTGACCATGAGTGCAAACATAGTCTTAAAAGTTTTGGTCATGCTGAGCTTTTTGAGCACTTGGCTTTAATTATCCATGTTCATTTCGAGACTCTGCATAAATCTCCACAAATTAAACCAGATTGCCTCATCTCCTTATAGATTACGAGCTCGAGCCCTCACTAGAAGAGGACCTGCTGTCCCTGAATGAGGTCCAACATGCTCCTTCTGCTCTTGAGTGGCTTCTCCAGGAGCTCGTCTCCCTCCGCCTGGCCTTCTCAGAGGAAGACGGCGAGTCATCAGCACAGGCTGACTGGCTGGCTCTGTGCTCTAAACTCGACCTTTTCCTATTCCGCTTTTACCTGTTTGTTCTGGTCCTGTATGCCAGCACTCTGCTGCTGCTCTGGGCCAGCTGGAGCTTTGCCTGAATAAGACATTTGAAGCATAATGTGATGTGTTTTTTTACTCTGTAGCTGAAAGCGCCTCTAACATAGAGCTCCAGAGAAACAATTAGAGACCACTGACAAAATGTATTTCTCTTTTTTCCTCTGGACTCCTCCCATGTCACCTCAAATATTACCTCAATATTTCAGTTTTCAAAATCAGAGAAATTGGAGCTATCCTAACACATGACTTGTTTATTGTTGTGCTGCTTATTTGTGATGACTGCCATCGGTTGTGAGTGCAAATCAGGAACGCCACTTTTAACAGCTTTTCTCCCTCATCATGTCGAATTAATTCATGAAACCAGAGCTTTGGTGTACTATTTAGCCTACTAAACACAGAGCAGAGTCCTGAATTCAGAACAATAGTTAGCAGTACTGGACTGTATTTGTCATATTTTCTAATTGATATCATAGAGACCCCCTGGTGGAGGAATTTACAGTCGTGCAGAAGTTTTAGGCATGCAGGTTGCTTAGGATTCATCATGGGGTCTGCTGTGCCACTACCTGGGCCAGGTCAACTCGACAGTATTTCTTTTTTGCAGGCATTTTCACTCCTGTTAATATGCCTGGAGACCACTGGTGGTTTTCAAGCCATTACAGCATCAACATGACTGGTGTTTTGTGGCAACCCTACCTGCCTGGACAGTACTCTAGGCCCTGCTTACTCACCACTTCCACCCCATACTCCACCCTAAAGATGATCGTTATTTCTTCAACAGATTATTTTCCCGTGCCTCTGGTAAAATACAAAGACATGCAGAGCACCATCGAACTTGTGTTGATCTTTGCGCCCAAAGATCAACCCTTCAGGCGGGCTTACTTGCCGTTATCGCCTTACTGCAGCCTCAGTTAGGCCAAAAAATGCCCAAAAACGTTCTGCAGAGTGCTGTACACACTGTGCATTTAAGTGTCCCTCTGTGGGTGTCTAAAAATACAGTCACCAAAGACAAGGAGCAAAAGAAGCAAGACAAACAGTAAAGTTAAACTTCCTGACTGAGCTGTAACAGTAGCTCAACTCTATTATGCATGTCACATGTGATTTTACTGGCTGATTTGTTTGTGCCACTTTTGCTGCAAGGTATGATCTAAACTAGTGCTGGGGTGATGATCCAATAAGGTGAATACGTCTTCAGCACTTCTTTAAAAAACACATTACTATGAAAAAACTGAAGAATGCATATTGGAATAAACATTTGTAATTAAAAATGTAATGCAATGTTGGCAGTCCACAAATTTTGACATTCACAAAGAATAGAATAGAGCAGTATTCTGCATGCTAATGAGGGCCTGAGCACCAACGTCAGAGTGAGAAACCCATATTTTTCACCATTTGTTTTGGGGGCCTTAACATGTTGAAAAAACCTTCCAGAAAATTGTCCCCAATTCCAGTGCCCAAATGTGTGAAAGCGGAATGGGTAAGACATGAAAATCATCACACATACTGTATGTGTAATGAATACACAAAAGAAAAAGTCGCTTGTGTGCAAGAAGCACACTAAAGACAGTTAAAGGTCAAATTTTGGCCATTTTTGGCTGCTTTGGACAGCATCACTTGTGTCACATCTGAAGAATCTCCTACAGATTTCTTTGAATTGTCTCCAATTTTTGTGCTTATTCTACATAAGATGGCCATCTTAAGTTGTGAAAACTGTGAGTTTTCACCATAGTTTGGTTGGGCTGTGAATGGGGAACAAGATTGAAAAACCTTTTTGAATATTTTTTGACTTGTGCCAACTATTTTGATTCTGCATAACTCTACAGTCCTTATGTCATTCTTTACCTAACTTCCCAGGGATGTTCGCACAATGACCCTGTGACATTTCCTCCACTGAATTGTAATATTTTCCCCTGGTGGTTTTATGCCTCTGTGAGGTTTACAATACCAGACAGTGAGAATCCAGTTGTGGATAAAGATGGTCTTGGTGGTCTTGAAAATCACCATACTCTTTTTATTTTACATAAAACAATTCCCAAACTTCATAGAAAATGGGGTTGCATATCAGTTGAGTTTGGCACATCTGTTTTTTTTAAACTTTTGTCTTTTTTCCCCATCCAACTTCTTTCTAACCGTGCTAAAGAATCCCCAGATCTCACTTATAACTTAGCTGAATCAAATTGGATTGAAAAGATTCAAATGATTCTGGAAAACAAAGAGAATAAAAGTGTTGCTGTCTCAAACTAGGCCTATCCTTTAAATATTCCGTTTGTTTAACCTCCAGATATTACACTGCCCTTGTATAACTACATCACAGTTTGACAGACATTATTGGATTGAGTCTGTTATGTTTTCCCGTCAGTGAAGATTTACTCAGAGTCTATGTATAATATATCAGCTCTCTGGAGAAATTCCTCAGTGCCGGTGTGAGGTTATGATATTGTATTCATACTTTAATCTCCATCCCACCGCCACAGAAAAAGATCAATAAAACCCATTCAGAGCTCGGCTGCTGTGTCTCTACTCCCCGATGGCTTCCTAACAGTCATGATGAGAATATCAAGAGTGCTTCATAGAAAACCTGCCGCTGGAAAAATCCATATTAATGCAATTTTCACAGCGTCTGCGAACCCTCTTCTTCCAGTGGATCTGGTTACACGTTGTTATGCAACAGAGCAGGAGATAAATGTCTAGTCAGTGCTTTGTTACAGTCTGTGTGAGCTATCTAATGTCTGTGTATGTTTGAGCTCTGTGTTGAGAATATAAATATCATCTCAGGATGATTGTATCTGTTCTTTTGGAATAAAAGCAAAGCATTTAAACTGTAAGATCATACACGACAGAAGTGAAAATAAAGCTTTGTAGTGTCACACCAGCTGCTAACCTGCCTATTCTTATTCCTGAAACACAAAGAGAAATCAGACAATTATTAAAAATGAATGGAAGAGCAGCCACACAGCATGGCCACTTCATTAGGTACACCTGCTGAACTGATAGGGAACACAAATGTCTAATTAGCCAATCACATAGCAGCAACCAAAGCATTTAGGCATGTAGGCATGGTCAAGATGATCTGCAGAAGTTCAATCCAAGCATCAGAATGGAAAAGATTTAACAAGCTGTGGATTGGCTGGGATTTTAATGCACAAATATCCAATGATGCAAAGGAAATTATCCAAAGAGCAGAAGTTCTTTAACCTTGCAAAGCAGATGGATACGCCCTGTTCCGTGTTTCTCACTGGCGAATCCATCTTGCAAAGCTCCTGTCTGAACCGTTTGGGCCCGGTTAGAAAGTGACAGGACCAATCAGCGTCAAGGGGTAGTACTTTCGGGCGTGGCAGAGTTGTGACGTAAGCAAGCAGCAACAAGAGGCCGGTGCAGTTAAGGCAGAAGACATTAGCGTGGATACTGCTAAAGCGCCAGTTTTATGACAAAAGCCTTCATATGATACATGTGAAGCACATACATGCATACATACAAACATTATTTAAATGATTCACCAGTGTATATACGAATTAATACACTATATACATATATACATGGGGTACCTAGAAATTAAATAAATATATTTAGGGATTCACAAATGTCCAGCGTTTTCCAAACAATACAAGTAAATTGAAAATATAAAGCTTTTGACTGTTTCCATTTCCATTGTCATAATAAAAAATTACATCCTTTTCGTTTAAACAAACTTCGGAGCCAGTTTGTACATTATAGAGTTGCTCTACAGCCAACCAAAATAAGCGACAATGGAGACACTCATTTTTTTCCCAACTTGTCGTGGTTATGACAAATGGAACGTAAACAACTGGGAAATCTTTTTTTTGCAGACGCATGTGACGTCATTCCCAGTTCCAACTTCCAACCTCCAAGGTAAATGGAACGCAGCATTAGAGCTAAACTTCTGCCTATGAGCCTGCACTGAAGGCAACAAAACACAGTGCTTTTACATGGACAGATCTGGGTACACATTTGCGGTTAGTGCAGCAGAAGAGTTTCAAAAGTCACAGGTGTATCAGCAGCCAATTGAGAGGCAGACTTCACTTGTTATTGACGGCTTGTGAGTATTTTGACAATTTAAAGCAGAAAAGAGTGACTTTTCTGAACCAAAATAAACTGAGTGCATGTTTGTAATTTGGTCTACACATTTGCAGATTTGTGCACGCATTTGTGTACCTTTGTGCACATTTTCACATCTTTATACAAATTTGCAAATCTTTGCACACATTTGCAGATCAGTAACTTGCATTTGCAAATGTGTTTCTGTAAACACATATGCAGATCTGCACATGCCTTTGCAGATCTGTAAACACATATGCAGATCTGTACATGCCTTTGCAGAGTCGTAAACATTTGCAGATCTGTACATACATTTGTGGATTCGTGCATGCATTTGCAAATCTATCTGTGCATGTGCATATTTGTGTACAGGTCTGTGTACACATTTGCAAATAGTTTTGCAACAATAATAGCTCCATAAGGTGCCTTGGATTTCTGCTTTTTGGATTTCTGGGGTATTTTAAAGGTATGTCTTTGACTAACACTATATCAAAGTTTAAAATGATGATCTTCTTCATCAAAGCCTATATGCACTTTTTAATGCTTGTATAACAATATGTAACACTGTTACTGCTAAATGCACATTTTCTTCATTCCATGCAGGCCTGACTTACCCTAAAGAAGTTATATCAGACAGCTACAGCTGAAGAAGTCTGTTTTCTGTCATAAAGGAAATTAAATGTTGTCGTCAGTAATAGAGCCCCACTCTTCACTAACGGTCTGTTAATTGCTCTGAATCAGTGTAACGCTCTGGCCTGATGTTGACATATAACTTAATAAAATGATCAGTCAGAGATGACAGCCTCTCCTCTCCCTGGTTTGAGTTTCAGCAGTCTCCCGGCTCCATTTATCTGCTGCTTTATTGAACAGGGAGGAGTGGCGTCAGAGCCAATGGATACACCCTCGTGAGCTGAGTGACACTAACAAGGTTTTGATAGTAGAAGAGGGTGAGGTGATGGATATGGAGGATACAGCTTTCAGGCAGCTTGTGGATTTCATCAGAGCAGCAGACAGACTGTCAGAGAGAGAGGAGGAAACACGAGTGAGCTGTCAGCATGAGGGTCTCTTCAGCCTGGACAACACTTTTATTCCTCGTGATTCAGGGAGCAGCAAGAGCCTGCACAGGTAACACTGATTCTCTTTTACTAGCTCTGATACGGGATGATGGAGAGGACTGTTTAACTACCATAGTCTGGGATATGAAAAAGTTTTTCTACTTTTTATCAAATCGTTTCAGAAACCTGTTTGTTTAATGAAAAAAGCCGACTGAAAAGATGGATACACATAGTAAAACTAAATAAACTACTCTAAGTTTTTTGCTCACATTGTTTCATTCAAGGTTCACTTCACAGAAGCATTTTAGTCAATTTTAGAAAACAGTAGCAATTTTGCACAATGACATTTAGGTTAACCAATCATGAAAAACTCATTTCAGACACAAAAACACTAAAGATGACCCAGATATAAGGAACTACCATTTCTGATGCCCTATAAATATTTATTTTTAGGCTAAAATAAAGCTGAATTACTGTCTCATAGTATGTTTAATAAGTATACCACTGTGTCTAAGAATCTTTGCAGAAAATTCAGAACAATAACAAAATAAGGCTATAAGAATAACACTGTCAATACAGGACTAATTTTACATGTGAGTTAGAAGACAAAATTATTCAACATCTCAAGAAATCTGAAACCCAATACTGCTGAAAAAGATAAATAATAGTGAGAGTAATGCAAAATGGAGGGTCAGTGATTATTCAGATCATAATAAAATAATGTTAAAACAGAGCTTTTAGAAAAAAAAATCCTGGATGAGAGAACCTCAGAACTATAAAGGCCTATCAAGGCTAATGTAGCTAAAAAATAAAAATGAAGCTAAACAAATAAAAAACAAGGATCACATAATTTCTAACAACTTTTTCTGTTTATTCTTGGGGGAAAAACCAAATTGAGTTTATAACGCTTTCAACTGACAATTAACCAAACTCTGATTTTTTTTTTTATTTAAAAATCTGCAGATTTACGACTTTTATAATTCTGACTTTTTTTTTAAAATGCCAAGTTCATAAACTTGGAAAGCAATATTTTAAAATCATTTAGAAGAAATGAAATTCAAACACTGGTTGGATCAGAGCCGTCTCCTAAATGTTGTCAGTGTATGTTTAATCTTCTGAATAGCCATAGTTTACAGGATTGACTCTTCAGAATCTGGATGCAAAGTAAAAGTAATGATTCTGGTCTTAGATCAAGTATTTCCTTATTGCTCAGTCTCAGTAAATGGTATAATTTGATGATCAACTGCAGAACTGGTGTAAGGCTAACAGCTTCATCTGGTATGGTTTTCTTCTATGTTATAGGCTATTTTCATCTTCACAGTCTCAAAAACTTTTCCTTTAAGTTCCTGAAAAATGTACAACTTTTAAAATTAAAAAGTCTGAATTTCTTTTTCTGGCAAATTAACATCTTTTTATTTTTCAATTTTAAGGCCTAAAATATGTTTCTTACCTCAGGCAAAGAAATTAAATGCTGAATGTAAACTTTCTCTACTTTTCTCTGAGGTAGCTAGGGGCCACCAAATTGTAATCTCACTTAGGCTACCAAAACGGCTAGAGCCAGTCCTGTTTCAATTCCAAAACTGTGTTAAATTTACTGCAGCATAAAGAATACAAGTTAAACAGTTTAAAGTACTAAACTAAAAAAATCACCAGTTTAATTGCTCTTCTTTAATTGTCAATACAAACCTATTCATTATTCAGCTGTCTTGGACTTATTGTGACTGACAGTAAGAACTAATAATTCTTGTCTCATTAAATAGGTACATTACAAATATAAAATAAACCTTATTCAATAAAGTATAAAGTCCATTACTGCTCTACTAATCTTTGAAAGTTAAAAGGAAAGGGAGAATAAATAGAACAATAATGATAAAGTCAAACAATAAATTATTATTTTTTGTAACAATGGCCATTCTAACAAAGATATTTAAAGATCAGTTTTAGATGTTTTTAATAGTAGAATATCATGATCTCTGCACGCTTTCAGCATTAGTAAAGCATTAAAAATACTTGACCCCTCATCAATTGAGGCATTATTTATTTTATAAATTTAGTTAGAAAATGGGGGCTGCACGGTGGCGCAGGGGTTAGCGCTGTTGCCTCCCAGAAAGAAGGTTCCTGGTTCACTTCCCAGTCAGGGCCTTTCTGTGTGGATTTTGCATGTTCTCCCTGTGCACGCGTGGGTTCTCTCTGGGTACTCCGGCTTCCTCCCACCACCAAAAACATGCTCATTAGATTAATTGGTGATGCTAACTTGGCCACAGGTGTGAGTATTCCTGGTTGTCTGTCTCTGTATGTGTGATTGACTGTTGGCCAGTCCAGGGTGTACCCCACCTCTCGCCCAATGACTGCTGGGATGGGCTCCAGCCCGGGACCCTGAATGGGAGAAGTGGAATAGAAAACGGATGGACAGTTAGAACATGCTCTATTTATGCATTAGTAAAGCATTCTATCCCCTAACCCAACTATCCCTGCCACAGGACCCTGGGGCCCTGCCTTCAAAAAACAACCTAGAGTTTAATTGTTTGATAAAACCCTAAAAAAGGCCGATGCATGCTTGTCTTATCAAAAGACCTTTGTATAAACTACTTAATAACTGCTTTATCATGGTTTTAGTCGATAACTGCAAATATATTTTTGGCAGCCTCAGAGCAGACAAAGCCTCACACCCCCCCCAAGATCTTTGGCATCCCCCCAGGGGTCCCGGACTCCAGGTTGGGAACCAATGCCCTAACCCTTACCCTAACTGTACCCCTTAATTAATGAATCAATAAAGCATTTAGAGATGTGTCCATAAATCAATTATTTATTCAGGCTTTATTGCTGATGAACATTGATTAGTGCCTTACTGACGCTTAATAGGGTGTTTCCCATACTATGTTTTACCCCCTTGCCTGTCTTTCAATGTTAATATTGATTTTTTGATTTTTGGTCATTGTTTTAAGACTACAGTATTACTATTATCATATTTACCATCGTGACATTTTTTTGAGGTGCAGGTCCCTGACAGAGGCTGTTTGATGGCAAAGTTTGGGAACCCTTGCACTGGATATTTATTTTTAGCTAAAGCCTATCTAAAGGCTCTGCTTGTAAGATGGGTTAGTCAAGCAGCTAGCTTTGACTTTCCAGGGAGTAAATGGCTAGAAACCCCCATATAGATAGAAACATTTATTACAATACATACTGAATACAATAAAAGTAGTTCAAAAGCAATTAATACATTGTAGCATGAATCTGAAAATGAAGGTACACTATAAAGGAGGAGGCTGGGGTGGAGGAGGTTAAGCTTTGCCAACAGCAGCAGTGTGGTGCATCAGCATTAATACAAGCAGGGATTAGTGAGAAGTAGGTCATAAAAATACACCACTGTGGTGAGAGAAAGAGCTGTGATTGGTTGTGGGAGCTGGGGGGAGATAATTAGGATCAGCGGGCATATGACTACCGTGTCCAGCATGAACTAACACTAGCTTTATTATGGTTGATTAATACTATTTAATTCACGTGATCTTAGATATTCCCATTAATCATTTTTGCTGACTTCTTGTATTGTTCATGATGGTGCCTGTAACAGATGAATATGTTGTTAATTTCTAGTGAAGAAACTGGGCAGCACCACAGGAAGATTTGCTAACGCCACATTAGTGCGTCTGTCTGAGTTTCTGAGTGCGGGCTATAAGAAAGGAGTGAGACCAGTGAAGGACTGGAGGACGTCCACCATAGTGGCCATAGACCTCATGGTTTACTCCATCCTTAATGTGGTGAGTGAAGATGAAAGAAGTCTCGACACAAACGTGCTAAACTCACTGAAACTTGTAGCTCTGGCTTGCCTGTATTTGATTGTACTGTGTAATATTGACCTTAAATTAAAAGAGCAGCATGGACTGATTAAAACACTACTGTGGGTGCAGCATGGAAATTAGCTGCAGGTTCTGTCTTTGTATGAAGAGATACTGTCTGACCTCAGATTTAATGTGTGGTAATCTAGATAAACACATATTTTGGTATAAGACAAACATAAAAACCATGAAAATAACTCTTTTACAGGATTGGCTTCAACATAGGGAACATGTCCCAAATAAAACTACAAATTACAATGAAATCAGAATTAAAATTTTGCTTTTTTTCCACTGCAGGATGAGAAGAACCAGGTTTTAACTACATATGTGTGGTACAGACAGGTAAGTTATACCAAAGCATGTACTCTAAGTTGCACCATATCTTTAGGCCTGTCCAGCTCACGTTAAATAGTTCACTGCTCATGCCCACCATGTCTTAAGTTTTGTTAATCTGACTGGTACGATTGATTGCAAGTTGTTGGCCAGGTGGATTTGAAATAAAACAGTTATGTAAAACATGTTTATGTAACATGTCATGTTAGATTCTCCTGTTAATGTTCTCCAAGTTTGTATAAGGGCCAATCTTGTTGATTGGTTTCATCCAAACTGGCTAATTAAGAATCTCCGGGAAAAGAACTACACCACCCACAATTCCAAACTTCTGTGTTCGGCAGCTACAACTGAATTTACCAGCCTTCTTCTTTTTCAGAGGATTTAAATGGATTTGTATGTTATAAACCACATTTAAAGGTCACATATGTTACCCTTTTAAGACAAGTTTATATTGGTCTCAGAGGTCCCCAAAATGTACCTGGGAGGTTTGCTTGCTGAAAAAACACTCTAGTATAGCATTTTTGCATGTCTAAAAACCCCTCTGTTTTAGCCCTGCTCAGAATGAGCTGTTTCTGTGGCTTTAAATGTTACTGAGCTGTCTGACCCAGCCCCTGACTCCGCCCATCTCAAGAAATGGATGTGGCTCTCCTGATCCGCCCAGGAGAGGAGGGAAATACCTTCTTCCAAGTAGGGAGGGCCAAACGAGCCTGGGGGCGGGGCCAACTCCCCACATGACATCATGAGGGGAAAATCTGAGAACAGCTTGTTTCAGCACACATTTTCTGAAATGTGGAGATGGGGGGAATTTTCTGGTACTTGGGGGGATTGTGGACAGGCCAGGGGACATATTTTTGTGAGAGGAGCCTGAAAAAGTGATTTTTGCACAATATGTCTCTTTTAAAATAGCTGCCATTAGCTCACTGATTGTTTTACCTCCTTGGAAATCTATTCAAGGTCCTTATGTGTCACACACCTGCAAAAACTTAGATCTTAACTAACCAGTTCATCTTTTTTCTAGTTAGAAATACCTCTTTGCACTTATTTTAGGCATCATTCAGCTAACAAATCTAGACAAACATCTATTTTTCAGATATTCAAAACAATTCAGACTTATCAGAGCCTCTTTAATATATACAGTCATTTATTTTTGACAAGAACTAAGTTGAACAAATTTGCAAAGATTTGAGATTTTTGCATTGTGGTGCTGTGAAAACAGAGTTGCAGACACCTTGTTTTTTTGCTGTCAAATGTATTTAAAAGAAAACTAAAATTAAAGAGAGAGTGCTCCTTTACTGCTCAACCTTGCAGGGATTTTTAAATTAATCTTTATGGTCCTCGTCTAGTCTCCGTCTCGGCTTGGCTCAGTCTTGACTCAGTCTTGACCCCTTAAAGTCTTGGTCTTGGTGCACTCTGGTCTTGGATTGTGTGGTCTTGACGACAACACTACAAAACAAATTTCGGTATCACAGTATGCACTGCTTAAAATATATGACCATGTTATCACTTTTTAACCCTTTATTTTCAGTCTTGGACGGATGAATTCCTCGTCTGGAATCCAGAGGACTTCGATGAAGTCAAACAACTCTCTATACCCACAGCTAATGTGTGGGTGCCCGACATCCTCATCAATGAGTTGTAAGAGCTCCTCCTGTTATATTTCATGTATCATTCATATAACATTGACCCTAGCTGGTAGAAATCTGATTCTGCTCTTTAAAAATAGACATTTTTGTCCCTGACCTGCAGTGTAGATGTGGGGAAGTCTCCAGACATACCGTACGTCTATGTGACACATGATGGACTGGTGCGAAACTACAAACCCATCCAGGTGGTCACGGCCTGCACGCTCAACATCTACAACTTCCCGTTTGATGTGCAGAAGTGCAGCCTTACCTTCCAGAGCTGGCTGCACACGAGTAAGTCAAACTCTGATACTAAAAACTGAACTGGACTTTTATTTAAATGTGAAGCAGCACTTATATAATGTTTGCTGCATTTACCAGTATTAGCAGGCTTTGTTAAGCTTTCTTTTGAATTCAAGTGTGATAGAGACATGGGACTCTACCATGGTCAACAGGATTTTATACAAAGTAGTCAAAGCACACAGCAGCAGAAATCGGATTTTATGTTTACATATGATAAGACTTTGCATGAAATATGAAGGTTGGCCCAGGGATAGTGGCACATGAGTTCGGGTTATTTAACATTCACCCACAAGGCATGATAACCTTGCAAACAGATGGATTCACCAGACGCCATTTCTGTCATCAGGCAACTCCATCTTGAGAAGCTTCAATCAACAACGCTTGTACCAAACCGAACTAATTCGATCCAGTCAGTATCATTAGAGGAGAATGAGGCAGTAGCTATGGCTTTTATGGGGTTCAGTTGGACTCAAAGTTGTTTGCAATGGCTGCCGCTAGTGTGGTGATTAGCTCGTATAAAGCTCTAGTGTCCACCTTATTCCAAGCCCCGATTTATGCATGAAAACAACACTAAAAGCTTTTCATGATGGGAAGGATGTTCTCGCTCTTCTGCATGCAATAACTGCTAGTGTAGTGATAAACTCAGATGTAGCCACAGTGGCAGTTTTGTCAGAACTGGACAACATTTCTTTATCAAAACAAGGGCAGAAAGCAACACAGGAAACAACAAAGCTTTTCAGGACAGAAAAGATGTTTTTCTCCTCTTCGGGTCTGCTACGGCATGGGTTTGTGAACATTACGGTTGGGGTTTGCCGGTCTATCCAACAGCTGCTGCCACAGTGGCTGCTGGTTTGGATTTAGCTGCAGGAAAGCAGCAGTTTAATTGAAACACATTTCTTTTTCAAACAACAGTCAGGAGCCACACCAAAAGCTTTTGTTTTGGCAGAAAAGAGGATTTGCGTATTTCCTGACTGGCCTTAGCATCAGTTTTATTCATCAAGAAACTCCGCCATTCCCAAGACAATCAGAAACGCATGTACACGTCATGTTGTCTCGTCGCTCTGATTTGCCCATCTTAAATGTGACAGAGAACGTTCTTCCATTCACTTTCTGAGAATTCTTTGAAAAGTCACACAATCCCACTATTACAAATTTCAATCAAAATTCTTTAATATAATCAGTGATAAAAAAAGAAAAAACTCTCCTTGACTCTAAAAATCATTTTGGTCTAGCCTTGATCAGCCGTTGTGCTCGTGCACCCCTGAACCTCTCCTGCTGTGAAATGTGCTTAGAGAGCTGAGTGCTGAGTGACGGCTAACTTGTTTCATGCTGCTCTTGACATTCTGTTCGATCCACAGTCGATGACATCAACATCACCCTGATGAGAAGCCCAGAGGAGCTCAGCGAGGACAAGAGTGTTTTCATGAACCAGGGAGAGTGGGAGCTGCTCCACATACTGTCCAACTACAAGATCTTTAGCGTGGACAATGATGACTATTACGCTGAGATGAAATTTCATGTAAGTGTCCAAACTGGAGATTTTAGATTACATACAGCAGAACTATGAGGAAGTGCATTTCATACCGAAGGTTTTCTGTTTAGGCTCATTGATCCGAAGACCTGTAGTTGTTGCAGACCTTTTCTTTTTCTACCTTGAATAAAAATGCAGATCCATTCATGAAAATACAGTCATCACCGGCTAATTATGTTAACAGCTAACTTTACAGAGGTACGTATCCAGTGGATCAGTGTTCCTCAGCTGGAGGCCCAGGGGCCACATCAGGCCCCCCAGAGGATTATTAAACTCAGACCATTTGAGAGGGCAAAATATTGTTTCACTTTCTTTCTCAAAGTTTAAATAAAACCTTCAACCTAGCGACTTATCACAAATGAAGCACACACTAGTACTTCTGTAATCTGGCATGGCAAACACATACTTATTATTGTTATCTTGGTTAAGTTGAGGATTTTTGCATCAAATTTCCACATGAGGCTCTTTTAGCACGCGACCCTGCACAGATCTGTTTCCTGTCTGTGTTTCTAGCCAATCACGACACAGCATATTAGCATCAAACTCAGTGATAGGGCTCTAGAAATATGTAGCTAAAATATCTCAATCGCCCTCTTGTGGCTGGGTGTGGTAGGCCGCAGGGACTGGTCTCACTATAAAAGGCTTAAAGTTCCATTCATTTTGGAAGAAATTGTTTTAACGTGTGAGTTAAATAAACAAAAATATTTATTTTATTTCAGTTTATTTCAATTTCTGGCCTCCATAGCGTCGATTAAGAAAAAACTGGCCCTTGTGAAAAAGAATTCGATGACCCTTGTAGTAGAGGTAGCCAGTAGAGCTAATTAGGATTAATTATAGTCTATATTCAAATAAAATAACTGGAGATTTGGCTCAAATATCACTTCTGTCTCTATATGTAAAGTATAAAAAGATAGTAAATGCCCCAAACAGTGGGAGAACAGGTCTAAAATTGTTTAAAATTCAAATAAGTGTATAAAGTAACTGCTTGGGCCTGTTTTGGCCTTCTTCTGACAAAATGTTTAAATAGGGGATATTTGGGCATGCAGATGGTCGAGTGGTTTAAGGTGAAACCCATGTACGCAGGTGGGCCGGGTTGGAATCCGGCCTGTGGCCCTTTACCTCATGTCTCTCCCCCTCTCTTCTCTGCTTCTGAGTCTATCCACTGTCCTTTTATCTAATAAAGGCATGAAAAGGCCCAAAAATAAATCTTAAAAAAAAAAAAAAAATAGGGATATTTGTACTCAACATTGATCCATACTGCTAACAAAAGACACAGAGGACTGTGGACATCGATATACGGCCATGAACATTTATATGGACCTGATTTGAGATAAACAAAGCAAAACCTAATCAGTGATGGATGTCAAGGTTTTGTATAATTATGGAGCTTTTGATGAGTTTCTCTGTATATCAGTGATCCTTTTGCTTCTTTTTACTTTTGCTTATCTGTAATAAGATTTCTCTGCAGCAGTAAAATCTAAGCTGTATTTCTAAACAAAATCAGCGTACTCAGCCAGGTTGATCGGGACCCCAGAGTCTGATAGCCTAGTCATCTTTATAGTTTTCCTGTGTGTTTGGAGATTTGGAGCCTCCTGTCTTTTCTCCCAGCAGACATTTTGACTGAGTGTATTTTTCTCAGGTGGTGATCCGGCGGCGCCCGTTATTCTACACAGTGAACCTGCTGCTTCCCAGTATCTTCCTGATGGTGATGGATATTGTGGGTTTCTACCTGCCACCTGACAGTGGAGAGAGGGTGTCCTTCAAGATCACTTTGCTGCTGGGCTACTCGGTCTTCCTCATTATTGTGTCTGACACTCTGCCCGCCACCGCCATAGGAACCCCACTGATAGGTGACTACGATCTACAATCTGAGGCTTTTACTCATTAACAATTTGTTATTCTCCTCTTCCTAGTGTTTTTTCAGCTGTAAAAACTCCTTATCCCATCTGACCTGCTCCTTAGGTGTGTACTTTGTGGTCTGCATGGCCCTCCTGGTGATCAGCCTCACAGAGACTGTGCTGATTGTCCGACTGGTGCACAAGCAGGACCTGCAGCCCCCTGTGCCCCACTGGGTGAAGTACCTGGTTCTGGAAAGAGCTCCGGTCCTCTTCTGCATCCACAGGAAGCACCGTCTCTGCTCCAGGCTGTCGTCACAGGCCTCTGACATGGAGCACTACAAGGACAACTATGGCACTGGTAAGATACAGAGCTCAGCACATACCAACAAAGACTCATGGAAAGGCAGGGGGATCTCAGAACAGCCATACTGCCAAAAATAAATAATTGTGATCCATACATAATAGTATTAAAAATCAGATATTAATAACTGCACACTGTGTCTGTTTCTTTACTGTGGTCCAGATTGAAAAATAGTATGTGGATGCTTCAGAGCCCGTCTACATGTTTGAAGTGGAATACAGTAAAACTTGGGATGTTCTGTGCCTGAAGAAAGCATCTTTCAGTCAAATTTCAATCCTATTTCAAATGAGTAAAGTGATTGGCTTTCACCACACAATTCTGTTTCTGGAGTTGAATATTTTGAACTTGCATAAGGGCCCAAATTTGCACCCATTGCATGACCAGATGGACACAAACGGTCACATGATGGGTCTGTCACATCACCTGACATTTGTGTCATGCTGTTGACTCTTTATATAATTTCCTAGTATAACAAATAAAATTTGGGCTTTTTGTGAATGATATAGGACAGCCTTCAATGCTCCACTTTGCACCCTCTTAAGTATCAAGCCCCTTAGCTGTGACACAGCGTATGTTTATTTATGTTTGTCTAAAAAGGCCATCTATTTGCACCAAAGCTAAACCATCTGAATCCATGCAGGAAGAGAGAGTGGGGTTTAACTGAGGGGCATGAAGAACAGCCACAAACAAAACAGAAGATAGAATAGTGTTTTGTAGAGGTGGTGCAAAAGATGTCATTAAAAAAATAGAGAACAACTAAAACTAGGGCTGCAAGCAGCACTGAAGGGCCCTAGCACCTGGTGCATGTGGGTTGTGTCACAATCGCAGGCATGTGGCAGAGGTTTGGTGTTAGCAAAAAGGTGCAGTGTGCCGGAGCACATTTGAGAGACCATGTAATGAGCATATTGCACTATTTATATGAGGTAGTACTGCCTGCCAACAGTAGGTGGCAGTATGACAATGATAAGTGGAGGCAATAAGAGCAGGACTGATTTTTATAATGTAAAAAAAAAAAAAAAAAAGATATAAGGCATTATTTAAGAGGTGCTGCCGGTTTCTTACAGTAGGTGGCACTACTTCAAAACTATCGAATTAATATTTAAATACATAGAGGGGCAGACTTTCAGCATACATGCAAAATTTGAAATCAGATGTTTCAAATCAGTCACACCAACTTCCTGTCTTAAATGGCGAGATGTTGAAATGCTCACCATTAGCAGAAAGGCATCCTTTAATAGGACATGCCATTGCTGAGGACAAATATTGTGGCCTTTCTAACAAAATCTAAGCTTGATAGGTTCAGCTCAGTAATAGGGATAAAGAAATGACTCAATTGTGCTACTTCCTGTTGCTGGTAGAGGGTGCTACAGCAAATGAAATTAAGCCTTGATTGTGTAGAGGAATGGACTTTGATCATCATGATGTGAAATTTGAGGGCAGTCAAGTGTATTGTATGAGTTACACATACTTCCTGTCAAATTGGCAAGATCTCGAAATATTTGCTACAACATAAGACTTCTTTCAATGAAACACATCAGTGTTGTGGAACATTAATGAGGATGTTTTCTATTCAAAATCAGTGCCTGCAAGGTTAAGAACAGTGGGGGGAATGAAGACCCAGTAGGGGCACTTTAATTACATTTTTGTATGTGACATATTCAGTGTGATAATATTTTCTTGCCAGACAATTTTGAAGAGCACAGAAGAATATATAAAAACATTAGAGCAAGTAAAATTTATTTGGCACCATTGAAAACGTCCTAAAAAATTTTTGTAGTGCACTTCCTGCACATTTTAGAGGATGGTCCCAAGATACTTTTTTTCATCTAGACCCGATGCATACATGTACTAATTTTCATGCCTGTAGGTCTTACCCAGTCCCTTAACTCAGGTTTGGGGCCACTGCTGGGGCTCTGTGTGACGGTTTTGCACAATTCCACCAAACTATGAAAATTTCCAATGGTGGACATTATTGGGGAAAGTTTTGTGAGGCTAAAGCCTCCAAATTAGTGATTTATTTGCCGCTCTGAGGTCAGCACTTGGGCCTTATAATAATAATGTGAGTGTGATGCAAGGAAATAAGTGATTCAGATAAAGTAAAATGAGCTGTCCTTGTCCCCTTCTGCAGCCCAGTGCACCATCCACCACACCTGTGAGATCGGCCAAAGGCTGAGCCAGCACGACCGAGAGGGCGGCCTACACAGACTGGTCCTGCCCCCATCTAGGGAACCCGCCCCGCCTGTCATGGACAACATCCTGCAGGAGGTGACCGCCATTCGCCACTTCCTGGAGAAGAGAGACAGGTGCCGGGAGGTGGCCAAAGAGTGGCTGCAGGTGGGCTACGTGTTGGACGTGCTGCTCTTCAGAGTCTATTTGGTGGCCGTGGTGGCTTACAGCATCACACTGGGCACGCTGTGGTCGGTGTGGCAGGTTGCCTGAGTTGAACTTGTGTATTGCTGTGGACAAAAGCTCAGTGGGTAAGGCACAGTATTCGAAAGGCCAGAGATCTGTGCTCTGTGTAGCTCAGTGCATACAGGGAAGTATGGAACAGGAAAAAGGGTTCCTAAGGCCTTCACACAGAGGTTGAATAAGGTCTGCCACTATATCCCTGCAAACATTACTGCTGTCTTCACCATAAAACGCTATGATATGATCGTAACTGTTTATAAGTAACTGTTTATTGTGACTTGAAGAGTTGTCTTTTAAATCTGGATTCATGTGGCTCACCTCTTAAGGCAAGTAAAACAAATGTATGGATGCATGTCCTCTTCAGGCACCTGTAGATATTCTTAAATCCAAACCAAATCACACTGTTTTATTTGATCAGTTCATTTTAAAACCTTTAACCCCAAGACCGTTTTTGCTATTTTTGGTCTGTGTGCATTTCTTATGCAAAAATGCCTACAGAATCTCAACCCTTTGAAGCAGATAACTATTTTTTTTTCAGTAGGCCTGGATTATCAGAATAGGTGTTCTGTAAGGTGTCAGATTAATGTATTAAAAGTTATATGACAGAAAAGACCAAGTAAACAAACAAAAAAAAATTTGAATTTCATAGAATTTGACAACTAAAACCCAGATTAACAATGAGCAAGCCTTTTCACATCTGCATTTAACTTCTATAGGCCTCGTCTATCAGGAGAAAAGTATTAACTTGCTAACAAACACACAACTCATCAACCATCTCTGTAAAACCATTTCAGATATTGTCAGCATGTGGTATTCAAGTGTGTAAAATGTACAGGAATCCCATTTTAGGAAATGTCCTCTTTTCATTATTTGAGCAATAGAGAACTATTTTCTTACCTTTCCAAACTGGCAGGTAACTATCTTGCCTATTGTTGAACTTTGGCTGGCTCTGATTGGTCGCTACCGCAAAAGAAAACAGTTAAAAAAGAAATTCAAGCACTGTGATTGGGCGACAGGCTGATAGAAAAGTATTTTCTTTTACATCCAGTGTCAAAATAGAGATCTGATAGCAACACTGTTGCTTTTATTGTGAAAAAACATAAGAAGTAGTCATATGGTCACGGATAAAGCCGTGTGGATTTGTAGAATCAAAGCTCTGAATAAACACCACACTTTGCACCTAGATTAAAAATGCCCTGGGAGGGATACAAATGCCAGGAGCTGTCTGGTACGCCTCAATTCACAATTTACTACCTAGAGATTTGTCTTATGGTTTAAAGGTTGAGCTGTTACTTGATTTAAAAAATTAATCAAGTTAATCACATCACTACGCTGTGATTAATCATGATTAATCACCACATTCTTTTAAATAGTTTAAGTATATTTTTGTTTTTAGATTCTTAAAGGTTTTTACTGTCAAGTGTTTTATTTTTATTCTTTTAATTCTATGTAAAGCACATTGAAAGTGCTAATCTGAGTCCTTACCAATACCACTATCCATACTTTCTATAGTTTGGTGGAAAGACAAACTAGCAAGTTCTGGTCAAACTTAGTCATATGATTTGATTGCCTTTTTATTTTTTTTTAACGCGTCCATGTCAGCCGCCCTATTTAAAAGATATCATAAACAAAGCATGCATTAGAGCTTGAGATCGTCTGCAATCTAATGGGGTTGGGAGAGTTAATGACAGACTGTTTGCTGTGAATAAACATGCAACAACAGCCAAAGATCAACAAGAGCTCACACACACGTGCAACCTTTTTAGGAGAGGCCTTAAGACCTCGGACGTAAGCTTGGTTTGTTTTTAGAAGAAGAAGGGCTCTTTTTGCCATTTTTATAAGAAATACAGTTATTTAAATGTCTACAGTGGTTAAATCTGAGAAGAAGACTGTTCATTAGGATAAAGGATATATATGGAAACTTACAGAAAATGATAGCAGAGCACATTGAAGAGTATATTTAACAAGAGATTTTGGTGACTTTGTTTGACATATCTCACATCACTGTTGTTGCTGTGTACATCATCGAAAAAATATACAAATATAAACCAACATAAATTGAATAATCACCTTTATATCAGTGATTTATTCACCTGCTTGGCACTAAATGTAGAAAAGCTTTGTATGCATGTCCCCTTCTCCTGTCTTCATATCCAACTGAAATGTCCTACTTTATAAATAACCACTCTTATATTGAAGATGAGGTGTTTGTTTTTGTTTCTATATGATGGTAATCTAATCATCAGTAATATTATGTTTACCAATGGAGAAAACATTTGCCCAACTCACAGTTTTAATGACAAAGTATCAACAAGTTTCACTTTACTGAAGCTTGGCTTTTGTTCATGCAGGAAGTCACATGACCAGCTGCAATCAGCTGATTGATCTGTTGGCTCCCAGCACTTGCATCCAATCAAAGCTCATTCTCTCAACAAGACGGCCCATTTAAATACCTGTCCCCTAACCCTGCTCCACCACACTGCTGCTGGTAGAGGTTGAACTCTACTCCCCCAGCCTCCTCCTCTCTAGCTTAGAGCTTTTATTGCACCCTCATGTTCACTTCTATGCTACCATGGAATAGATTGATGCTAAAGTGAGTTGTATTCTATTTTGATGTGCTGTCATTTGTGTATTCATCTACTGATGTGGGGAGTTGGCACTGTGCTCCCTAGAAAGTCAAAGCAAGCTGCTTGACTGAGCCAGGGAGCATCTTTTGGGCAGAGCCTTCACCGCCAAGTAAGTTTTTAGCCGCTTTGCAATAAAGCAGTGATTCTCAACCTTGGAGTTGGGACCCCATTGGGGGTCGTGAGACACTGAGAGGGGGTCACCAGATGCCTTAAAAAACTATAAGAATTTTTTTAATTACACTGTTGCCACTTTACACCGATTTTACCAATTTTTAACCCTTTTCCGTAACTTTTTAACACCAAATTTGCCAATTTTAACACAGTTTTGCCACTTAAAGGGATACCTCAACATTCTGGCAAATTTGCCCATTGCCATAATTCCTATAGTCTTAGTAATATGTTTGTTTCTTTTAGTTGTCGGTGCAAGCTGTTTCTAGATCTGGGGGGACCGTTAGACCAGCTGCACCGCGAACACTATGTTAGCAGACGGTATTAATGCTCTCTCTCATCAAACTCATCAAATACACAATCCAGCAACTCCAAAATCCTCTCATGGACAAGTTGTGACCTGCACATTCATGCTATGAAATAATAACATATATAGTTATGTAACATTACGACACATGAAGCAAATACTCTGAACTATTTCTTGAGTGAACTACTGGGCGGAGTGACACAGTGCAGCAGCCATGTCTAGAGTGTAGTTCCGGCTTTGCATTTAACTTTAAAACATCTCCGTCTAGTAATGTTCCATGATTATTTCATAGCGTGGTGAATGTGCAGGTCACAACCTGTCCGTGAGAGCGTTTTGGGGTTGTTGTAATGTGTATTTGATGAGTTTGATGAGGGAAAGCATTAATACCATCTGCTAACATAGTGTTCGCGGTGCAGCTGGTTTAACGGTCCCCCCAGATCTAGAAACAGCTTGCACTAAAGGAAACAAACATATTACCAAGACTATAGGAATTATGGCAATGGGCAAATTTGCCAAAATGTTGAAGTATCCCTTTAAAACTCATTTGTGTCCATTTTTGGTTATTTTTTTGGCCACTTTTATCTAACTTTGGCCACTTTTAACCCATTTATGTTTGTAAAAAATCCAATGTCAACACCTTTACCACCATTTTTTGGCCATTATTCACTAATTTACACAATTTGTTACCCATTTTAAATAAGTTTTTAACAAAGGTTATTTCAATTTTAGCTTAACTTCCCAATGGACCATGATTTTGCTGACCTCCATGAGCCCCCAGTTTGGCTGGATCCCAGAAACCTTCCACTTTATCCCTCCCTATGGGCAGCCTTGTCTCCACATAACTATTCTTGATTGTGCATGGCTGTGTTCTACCACCTTCAGGTACAGTGGGGGTCCCCGGTCTCTGGCACATATATTTTGGGAGTCCCAGGCTGAAAAGGTTGAGAACCACTGCAGTAAAAGGTTAAATCTATGACAAAAGTCTCCCTCACTGGACAGATATATAACAAACATACAAACAAAACCCACATCACTTTCTTGTGTTTCTTATTTTAAGTATCTGACTGATGTTGTATTATCCAGCTGACATTTTTAATAAATATATTTGTTGCCACGGTGAGATTGTGTTGTGATCAGGTGACCAGTGTTACTTCAACAGATGGATTAAAAATGTGTCAAAATAAAATCGATTATTCTCTGAACAATGCACAGCAATAACACAACAATCAGAACAAACCTGTTGATATGAACACATACTGCTCTGCGGGTTCAGCCCTGCAGTTCATCAAAGCAGCCAGAGGATGGCGCCATACACAACAGCATCAGTTACAGCTGTGGACCACAGTGGCTCTCCATACTAGAAAAATGTTACTGAATCTGAACTGACCTTTTACAAAGATGTAGAGATAGGAGACAGGATCATCTGAAATAAAAAGTATGAATAGCTCACATGAGAGAAGAGAAGAGGCCTCACTGTCCACATGCATCAGTCATAATCAAACTAATGTTCCTTTGAATACTTTAATATAAGGCTTTCCAGAACTATTTAAAGCTTGAATTTCAACAATAATGAACATTATTTACACCTTTGTACTGAAATAAAACACCAGCAGACTGAGAAACAGCTTCTTCCACCTAATGAGACTTTAAATAAATAAATAAAACCTCCTCAATACAACAAGAACACTTCAACCCTCCTGCTCCACTTATACCTCTGTATATGTTTTTATCAGTCTATATATTCTCTGGTGTACATATTTTTCCTTTCCTTTAATTCCACTGCTTTTCATCTATTAAATTCTATCATGGCAATGTCTCTTTTTTTCTCACATTGGTTTATTCAGTTTCTTCAGAGTAGTGTATTTAGTTGCCAAGTGAAGATGTTTTAAAGCAGATACTCAACCACATCCTGGCTTTTAAAGTGAGAAACTAGTTTTTGTTGTTCTCTCTAAATAAACCAAAGTACTCAATAAAAAAGAGCAGTCTAGTCTTATGATGTCAAAGTCAAAGATATTCTTATTCAAAGCATACACGTTTTATCAAAAATGTAATCGATCAAGGTCAAACAGCCTGGTTTAGTTTGGATTTCAAATATCAATGGAAGCCTGAAGAGGACATGCACCCTTGGATTTTATCATGCTATTTCATTTTATTCTCTTTTCCCTTGTAAACAAAGACTAAAATTTGGATGTTTTCTTGAGATTTCACCTGATTTATAATAATGACATCGTCAAACGAGAATGGAAGAGCAAAATGTGCACAAAAAATTGAAAATGACACACAAGAGGCAGTTCAGGCTGGAAGCATGTGCACATTTTTCCTAAATAACAAAGAAAAACACTCATTTTTATAAGATGAGACTGCAGGGCAGTGTGCAAACACAGACCGCACAAAGGAGTGAAAAAAGTGACATGAACAACCACAGTACTTTGCAATTAGGGCAGTCAAGATTAATCACATTAATTATGATGAATTAAAGTCTGTAATTAGTGCACTATTTAAAAAAATACACAATTAATTACATGACTAATTCTTCCTTTCAGCACACTGTGGATAAGCCACACAGGCTACGTTCACACTGCAGTTAAAAGTGACCTGAATCTGATTTTTTTGCTCACATGTGACTCTTATCTGACTTTCATCTGACAGTGCGAACAGCACGTCACACTGAATCTGACCTTTTCGAATCAGAATCAGGCCACTTTCGACTGTGGTTCTAAATCAGCTATGTATCTGATCTTTTGGAAGTTGACTGCAGTTTGAACAGGCAAACAAAAAATTCAGATCTGAGAAAAGATCAGAATTGAGCGTTAAGGCCTGCCGTGTGAACGTAGCCATAGTCTCCACACAGCCTCAGTGATTTAAAACAAGTCAACCACTGCTCATTAAAGTCTCATTTCACTTTAAAAACTCACAGACAGCTCAGTGGACAAGCCAAAAGGCATCTGGAGCTTGTAATATTTTCAAAAATTACCTTTTTACTGCTCCCTCCTTTCCAATCCATAACAAGCTCCTTTTCCCCTGGTTAAGTTTATGTTAAATTTCCAATCTACTTATAAATGTAAGTCTGTTTCCACACAAGACGTCAGTCACCTTTAGAGAGAGACGGATTCCAAAATGACACAAAAACAGCGTTGAAGACAAAATAGAGGAATTTTAAAAAGGACACAATTAATCACGATTACCTACTAAATTTTTGAGATTGTGATTAAAAATGTTACATTTTAGACAGGTGGATGTAGCCCCTCTCCAAATGAGACCAAAAGAGGATGACTTAATTCAGTTTTAAGCACTACTAGTGGATAATAGATGCAAGCTAGAGACACATTCACTGGATGAAATCACTGGTCCAGAGGGGTGTATTCAAGAGGAGTTAAAAATATATAGGCTACATATATATTTTTGTTTAGCAAGTATGACTTGATAAAAATGTAAATTTACCCTAAAACAAGACAACTAAGAATAAAAGATCATCATTAAACACATTTAATCGCCAGTGTGTGAAGATAGGCTTTTATTGTTTAAATAAGTGTCTAATAATAAAACTGAAAAACAGGCAAAATCTATGCTCAGAATTTCACATTTTGCAGTTAAAATCAGATCGGGTTTTATGGAAGAGGATTACGGCCACTGGAAAAAAAAAATTGAGACACAATTTTTTTTTTACTTGTGAGAATAAAGTCAGAATTCTGAGATTAAAGTCATTAAAGACTTTTTTCTCACAAGTAAAAATAAAAAATACATTTCAATTTTTTTCCAGGGCCCTAATCTTTTTCCATAAATTCTAACTTTGATCTCAGAATTCTGACTTTTTTCTCACAAGTAAAAAAAAAAAAAAAAATAAAATTAAAAAAAATTGCATTTCAATTTTTTTTCAGGGCCCTAATCTCCTATGTTGGGTTTAACACATTTTTAAAAATCTCATTTAACACTTTAAAGAGTTTTTAAGAGCTGAACTGAAAAATTAATACCACTTTTTGCAAAGTAAATGGTCAAAAATGAAAAGGAATATGTGAATATTGAATTGAGGAAAAAATGCAGTAAAGCAGAATTAAAATTTTCTCTTATCTTGTTATTCTTAATCTAGGACATTTAAGTGCTGATGAGTGGAAAATTGCATTTTTTATCCTCTCATATCAGCACTCAAATGTTGGTCAGAGTGCTCTGGAGTGTTCTTGAATTTTGTTTTTAGCTCAGAAAAAAATCAGGAATAAGAAAACTTTAAATGGCAGGATCTTAAAAACCGAAAAGACGATTTTAAGATCAAATTTGGTGAATGAGGCCCATGGTTTCTCAGTATCATGAGATAATGCATTTTCCCCATGATTGTGAAAGTCAAAATCTTAAGAAGATTGCATGTCCATTCAGGGCTTCTGTACATATACTTAAATAAACATCTTTATACTGAGATCATAAGCTGAGAGAAGCCTGGTGTCCTGAAGAGTCCTGCATATGTGGGTCAAAGATCAGAGCTGAGACTTCAGACTACAACACAAAGAGCCTCCTCTCTGTTCATATTACCATCCTGACAAACCATTCACAAACCTCTGCCCCTTCCTTCCTAAAACCGCCAAAATAAGATCAAAGTGGCACCAAAGCAGCAAAACCACTCACAATGAGACCCTTTTCTCTCATTTCCTCATTTTGTCTTCTGCCACAACTTAAAAAAGTTAAATAAACAAACAAACCACAAAGCTGTAATATGTTTTTGTTGTAAGACTTTGGAGCGAGTGCATAACTGAACAGAGGTGTCTCATTAGTTTCAAACACACGCAGGGAAATAGGCAGGTCCTGTGTGCTACAGACAGGAAATGAACGAATACACAGGCGTTATTAGAGACACTTTTAATATAAGATTTGTCTGTTGGACACACAGGCCTGTCTTTGTCAAGCCTTATTGGCTCCAAAGTTACAGAAAACCTCTGAAAATGAGCTTTATTACCAAGTTTGATAAAAACAGACACATTAAAGGATCATGACGTGGATTTTTCCATGATCTTTCACTACTTATCAGCATCCAATTTAATTCTTAAGCATTTATAGGATAAAAAATATCATTTATATGCTGTTGTGGGGATTTAAGGATGCAAAGTGAGGTCATTTTTCCCCTGATCATGCCTGGCAGGTGTAAAAGCAGGAACGTCATTAAGTTTTCATCATAATCATTACATTGCGCTGCAAAAATCCCACAATTAGCCTTTAAATCTCAGAAACTTAGACTTAAAGTTACACAAGCACATCTGCCTTTGAAGGTATGAGTCATGAAGATTTTTTAGTGCTGCTAAAAAATACATATTAAAATACATATTTGCACAATTGCCACTTTAAATGTCACTTCTAAAGTTTTTATTGCTCTTTCTTTATCCTGCTGTTTACTTGGGGTTCTTCTTGGATTTGAAGCATCTTGTTTTTTATTTTATCTTGGCATAGTGACAGTAAAATCATCATAAAATCTGCCATAAGCCGCACTTTTACTATGTAGTTTTTCATCTTAAAAGTTGGTTGAGGTTTATATGAAGTGCTGAGACATTACAGTAAGATCGTGCAGCTGCTCCTGTCACACGCTGCATGAGACCTAGCATTATTGAAAAGTAACCTCATTCACTGCTCAGAGCCACTTTTTAACTGCTTTTCTTCCTTGCTGGGTCATAACTTTGCATTTAAAGAAAATGAAAAGTATACATTAGTGTTACCAGAATGTTTGAGTGCTGGTTTCAGTGGAAACACTCCTCAGTAAGGGCAGCAGGTTACAGGAGGAGAAGAGCAGAGCAGGCTTGGGCCTGTCTCTGAACAATCATTGTAAGTCAAGGGTTCAACAACCATATTATAACTAATCGATGTGCAAATTCCACATGCCAAAAACTGATGTTACTAAGAGAGAGACACAGGACTTTGCTGAACAAAATAGAAGTTGTGACAAGTTATTAGTTCAAAAAGTCAAAACGCAAAATTAAAAGTCAAAATAATGTTTTAAAAGGGCAAATATATGTAACCTGACACACCACATGGATTTGTTTCACACATCCATCTGGTAAACCTCTCATACACAGTGTTTGGGAAAGGGCAGAGCCTTTGGAAAAAAACTCAGAGGGTGATCAGATGAACATTCTGTCACATCTTTACGGCCAATCAGAGCAACAAAACAAGAGACATAGCCGCTACTGAGGAGTAAATTCCATAGAGGACTGCATAACGCAAACCATGGCAACTGTAAACATGTCATTTTAAATTGAAAACCACTCACTGCTGTTCTTTGTTCTTCTTTTAGAGAAGAAATGTCGCCAAGTTCTGATAAAACTTCGCTTTAGCAGCATCCACACTGTCTTCCACCTCTTGCACCAGCCTCTTGTTGCTGCTTGCTTATGTCATGACTGTGCCGCGTAAGTACTGCCCATCGACGCTGATTGGTCCTGTCACTTTCTAACCGGGCCCAAACTGTTCAGACGGGAGCTTTGCGAGATGGATTTGCCAGAAAGAAACACTGAAATGGGCGTATCCATCTGCTCTGCAAGGTTAGGATAACTGCACAAGAATTCAGCTCATAGCATATCGGTTGGGTCAGGAAGTTCTGCAGAAACCAAGTTGAAATATCCATTTAAATTCAAGACTAATGCCAGATCATATCTGACTTTACTACATAGACCAAACGTCGTATGGGGTGCAGCTAAGGTAAAGCCAAATCAACGGGTTAGAGGGACATTTATTTTAAAATGTTTACTAACCCAAGGTAGAAGCACAAAAATTCACATGACAGGACAACCAAGCAAGTCCACCAATCTTCAACTCAGAACAATAGCTTCATGTGTTCATGTTTTTAGCACTTCAGTAGAATCTTTCTCAGATGATGGGGTGTGGTTCTGTAATTACTGTGTAAACTTCTTGGCAAATTGCAGCACAGCTGTGATGGACCGGAGACGGACCCAGTGGAAGTCCAAGGTAGGTTTCTTGTCCATGGACTCACTGGCATGTGACTGTAGGAAGTGGGGATTGACCCTACAACCTTCTGGTTGAGAGACAACCAAAAAAGCATGGCATATGATTTCTTCTTAAATGTGCATGGATAGCTTTTTCATGAATGCAGTTCTGGAGGCTCTATATGCACCAGAGTAGTCCTTTCTTTATAGTCAGTCTTTTTCTCAGTATGTGCTGTGTTCTGCTTCCCAGAGGTGCCACAAGAAATATGCTGAGTCTATTTTCCACGTAGCTTTCTTCCAGCAGGCATCGGTCTGCACAGAGAAGATCAACCCAAACAGGAAGACCCATAAAAAAAGTACAGAGAATCCAGTCAATTTTAAATTATAAACCCTGGTACAGACTGGTGTTGGGTTACCTCATCACTAAATCAGCATGTGAAAGGCAAATGAATGGCAGATCAACCTCAAACAGGCAAAGTAACATGATGTCTGTATGGTTCTCTCTCCAATCTCAACAGTAATAATATCCCCAGTATTCAGAAATAGCCATAGTATTGCCTTAATTACCATCATGGAAGAAGGCGCCGCTTAATAAGCAAAAATTAAAGAAATGCTTCAATAATGTGGGACAATAAAAACGTTCTTAGCTCAATATTCGAGAGACAAAGACTCAGTCGAACTGACACACCAGGAAAAGACGTTATTCCAAATCTGTCAGAAAGTTTGCAGGTTAGATCAAATATTGAACATTAAATCTGATTTTAAAGCAACAAGATGAGCACCAGGCAGACCAACATGAGCGACAAGCTGCCACAAAAAGACTCATCTAAAGCTTGTTCAGGTCAATCTCCTCTGAACATTTAGTGTCTCGGCTCGCTTCCTCTGTAATGACAATCATGCGTGTGTGACAGAAGAGGTGCACACATGCTCACGCCCTGCATATCTAATGATGGCGTTTATGACCTCTATGGCACAAGAGGCAGAGCAGACAAAGGGCAGTCAGGCTTGAAGAGCTGCAGTAGTAACCATTAGCTCATCACAGACAGGTGGTGAGTGTGAAACCAGACAGCAGAATGTACTTTAGAGCTGGGAACATTTGTGGAAACGCACACAGCAGACTGTCAGAGAGAGAGTGAGTGGCAGCATTTCAGCCCCGCTGCTTTTCACTTTCTTGCATCAGTTTGTGCTTTAAGGATGTCTCGCTCTTTGAAGGCCTGTGCCGCCCACATGACAACCGAAATCTAAGAGGAATAAACTAGATTACCAAAATGAGTGCACACAAGCCTGAAGAGAAGTTTTAAAGACAGGAAGATTAGAGATTTAAAGACTATAAGGCTGAAGTGAAGCATTGGTGGACCAATTCTCAGAATGGTGCAGCATGTCTGCTCAGGACAGTGATGATATTTCACAATAATATTAAAAAACAATATGAATGAATACAATTCAAACCAATCTGGCAAAAATATAAGTTGGAATACTCATTTTAAATAGCAGAGGGAACTATCTGCTTTGTCTTATCTTACAAAAGTTTGTGGTGACCTTGTAAAGCTGATTCAAACACCCACTGCCACAGGTGTTTAAAATCACCTAACCATGCCGTCTCCATAAGTGATCCTAAATGGGTTGTTCTGAAGAGCTTAGTGACTTCAAGCGTACTGTGATGGATGCCACCTTTGTAATGAGACAGTTTGTGAAATTTCCTCCCTGCTTGATATTCCACAGTCAACTGTAAGTGATATTAGAGAGTGGAAGCATTAAGGAACAACAGCAACTCAGCCATGAAGCTAAAGACCATGTAAAATCACGGAGTGGGGCGACTGCTAAGGCGCTCAATAAACGGCTAAGTTAAACTAAGCCATTTAGAGGATAAAGTCAGGCTTCATAGCTAAGCCATAATATACACAAATGAGAGGATGCCAGGACATAGAGAAGAAAAAATTGAGACAACTTTAAGGAAAATGTTAAATAATTGCAACAAAATGGCAAAAAAGTGGCAAAATTGGATGTAACAAGTCTTAAAAATGGGTTAGAAGTGGCAAAAATTGGCTTTAAATGTCTTGAAAAGGGATTTAGAGTGTCACAAATGGGCAGATAAAGTGATGAAAAAGGTTGAAAAATGGGAAAAATAGCTAAAAAGTAGCACAAATAGGCAGAAAAGGTGATGAAATGAGATAATAAAGTGTCAAAAAGGGAGTTTATAGTGGCAAAATTGGTGAAGAATGGCAAAAATGAGTTAACAGATGCAAAAAAATAGGTGGAAAGTGGGTTGAAACTGGCAAAACATTTAAATAGGTGGTGCAATTTGATTTTAAAAATGGGCAGGAAAAGTGGTGAAAAAGGGGCAAAAATGGCATTAACATGGCAAAAATGTGCAGAATGAGTGGTGAAATGAGAAAATACAGTGTCAAAAAAGGTTTAATAGATGCAAAAAATGGTGGAAAGTGAGAAAAGGGGGTTAAAAGTGGCAAAACATGCAGGAAAGGTGGTGAATTGGATTAAAAAAATTGCAAAATGGGTTTAAAGTGGTAAGAATGAGTAAAGAGAGGCAAGATGTGTCAAAAATGTATGAGTAGTGGCAAATAGAAGTGGCAAAAAAGTGGTTAAAGCACGGCACAAACAATAGCAAGGATGCACGCTAGTATCAATGCTACTGATCCAACACACATACATTGATAGCATCAAGAAACCACAGCTGTGGAGGTCCAGTCTCTGGGTTTGTCAGGGGCTCAGCCAATTCTGTGGGCAGGCCTGGCTCAAATATCCATATAATACGGCCTCCAGCATTGCTGTACCAACTAGAAATTTAAACAGCTACATTTGGAACTTCTCATTCACTTTGACCTCTGCTAGCCACAGGTGAAGACCAGGATATCTGAAGAAGCTAGCCAACAGAGCAACATAACTTCTTAGTTAGCAGGAGGTAGCCAGGCTAGGTAGCTAGCTTAACACCCCAGTCCTACAGCTTCTTACTCAACAGACTCTTATACACAGACATGCTTGATTTAGTTAGAAACACTCACCTTTAACAAGCTCGATAAACTGCAGTCCACTTTGATATTGAGATGCTGTTCTTCTTTGTGGCATTTATGGATGCAAAACGTTCCAAATAAGCAGCAGCAGCCATCTTTGAAGTTTCTTCAAATGCTTGAACATTAAACCTCCCAGTACAGCGTTATCAGCTGTGATTGGCCAGGCAGGGAAAAGACTGTATGGAAAAATGTCTGAACAGAAGAGAGGCAGCTGAATGGAGGTGGTGCATATACAAGTCCTACTGGGACACCACCTTACTAATGCAGACATTTCAGTCTAGTCAAAGACTGTGCCCAAAACCAAGTAGGCTACCATACTGCTTACATATTTAAACACTAGACTATGCAGCATATTAACATGAAGGTTATGTTTTTAGCAGCCATGCTCTTTCCATACTCCATTAATCCCATTTTTCCAGTCCAGGCTTCTAGCCACAAGCTAGCTTGGCCATTTGCCATTTATAAAATTTACCTACAATTAACATACATTAATAACTTAACCATATTAAATGTATCACAGGATGGTTACTGTTATTTGAGCACTTGTAGGTCTACTGATGAGCTTTAGTGATAATCTGAGGAGCTGCCATGCATTGAAGGGTAAATAACCACATTAAAAGCTCATCATACTGAAGAATTTTGGTCAGTCTAGTGCACATCTGAGGAATGTCTTGCAAACTCAAAATGCATGCAAAAGATTGGCACAAACAACATACTCAAGTTGGCGTCACACTATAAGCATGAACTATAAGAAAGTATGCAGTACTGGACATAACTAGAGACAGCTGATCAGGTGTGTAAACAGAGATTGCTCCTGTATTCTACCACAGTGAATATAGGCCATGTTTACTTGTATTATTTTGTATTTCTGTGAAACCATGCTCCCCTTAAAGCGGGTTTGTTTATGTTGCCTCAGTGTTTGTAGCCTAACTGCTGAGCTGTTTCTGTACTGCACACCTCAGACCTCACCTGTCAGTAAAACAGTGAGTGTTTGGCCTGGCTGGCACTCCTCATGTTGTACAGCAGAGAGGTTAGAGGAGGTCACTGTAAACTGCCTGAAGGAAATGTATGAAATTTCTATCTAACTCCCTCCTTCTTGTGCACAGGTTTGAAGGTCAAAAATATAAAAATCTAATCCAGAGGAAGGCCTGAACAGGTGCTGATTGTTTATAAAAGTAAACGAAATGATAGTCTGAGCCATTCTTGTGAATGCGATAGCTCAAGACTGTTTTTAAGAATTTGTAGGGTTTTATTTCAATTTTGCCAAAAATGTGATTAAAGTTACGGAACAAACCCCCCAAAAAGGATTGAGTTCAATTACCCAAAGAAAAAACTATTGTTTTCATCACCCCTACATGTCTAATTTAAGAGATGGATGACTGCTTATAGAAATTTTCCTTGTGTAGATATCACTTTTTGTCAGTTATATATAAAAAAAAAAAAAAAAAAATAATGCATGGAAATGTAAAACTACACTGCAAAGATGATCTTTAAATCATTTTTATCACTTATTAAATATTAAGAATAATTGCTTTGAAGCCATTTGGTTAGCGGACAGAAACTACATGTGTATTCAAGTGTGTGCATTTTAAAATAAAAAAAACAGTATTGATGAAAACTGTTTTAATTTTTAAGAAATAACTGTGAACATCCTGTCCAAATTTGGTGAAATTTTGATCAGAATTTCCAGAGATACATGTGCAGATACAAACTTAACTTTTTCAGGTTTTGATAATTTCCGAAAGAAAACAAGTAATTTTAAAGGAAAAATAATTATATATGATATAATAATTTGAAAACACTATCAATACTTTCTATAGTTTGGTGGAAAGACAAAAAAAGGGCGAATATTTAAACTACAAGTGATCTTAGCTGAGTAATGCTTGAGTTAAAAATCCGTCACATCCACTGTATCTCCCTCAAATATAAACACATAATCACAGTGTATTTATTGACGTTTCCCATCAAGCACTAAATGTCCCATTTTTTATGTGACATTTGAACATATCATAACATATAGAATATAGTCGTCTAATTTACTGAGGTTACTTGAACGCATCATATTTTCCATCTTCAGCTCGTAAAGTTTGCTAATTAGGGCCCAAGCACCGAGTGGTGCAAGGACCTAATTGTATTTGCTAGGATTATTTTACTTATGCTTTTGTCGTCATTGCATGGACTTTTGAGGCCCTTAACATTTCTGAATTCATGGGAAACTTTGCACGTACATCTAGTCTCGTGAAAATTTTGATATTTTTTAGGTCTCCAACATGAAAATTCAGAATTGCAAAAATAGCGCATCCCTAACAGTTTTCAAAGTCAAAGCCCCCTCCTTTGACTTTGTTGTAGATTCATGAAATTTTGTGTGCAGGTGCAGCTTGGGGAGATCTACAAAAAAGCCTCTTGGGCCTACACTCTATCTCCAACAGGAAATCCACCATTTTGAATAAATACGCAAAAAAGGGGCTGTTTTTGGCCTTTTCCAGGGGTCATATCTGGATTAACTCCTCTGAGGGATTTCATCTGATCGACTTGTACTTCGGCACAGAGCTACATGACACATGGATGATGAAAAGTTATCTGGGGTTTTCTCATTAGTCGAAAGGTGTGGCCATGGCGAGCCCTCAAATTTGCATATTTCTTTGGTAAACAGGAAGTAGTTTATAACTCAGCTGTGCATTGTCCGATTGGACTAATATTGCTCAGGAATATTGATGGTCATGGCCTGCATCCATTCATATGGTCAGATTTTTTACACATCAAAGCGCCAACTAGTGATGACAGAAAATGTCAAGGTTTATGGTGCAAGCTAAAGTTTAAAAACTATCCAAGATATCCACTTCAAATTTGTGTCAGGAAGGACCAACAAAGTGGATTTAGCTTTGTGAAAAATAAAATTGACTTTTCGTCAGAGGGCGTGGACTCGGCATGGCGACAAAGTCAAGAGTTGCCATTTTGACTCGCCAAAAAATTTTAAACAGTCAAAACTCTAGTATATATGGTCATATCTGAGACAGATTTCATGTGCTTGATAATAATCCAGGCCAGAACAAATCCATACTTGAAATTAAAAAAAAAAAAAAAAATGTAGTGCCACCTTCTGGCAACAGAAAGTCACTACTCCTGAATTTCACATCACAGTACCTACATGGTTGGACAAATCATTCTGAAATTCACTCAGGCAGTTGGCATTTATTGGCATTATGAGATGACTGACATTAATTTTGTAGGTGGGTGTGGCCTATTGGTCCAGTGGCCCCCTAGAACATTTCAAAAATTCAGCCCCCCACCCCAGCAGGTTTAACCTAGGATTTTGAACATGTGTGGGCAGATGTGTCATGTCAGGAAAAAATCCAGAAAAAATCCTTTTGGACCCATATCTGTCTTGGACAGGACTCCCATGTAAAAGAGATTTTTGTATCTCAGTGGGAATAAATCCTGGTTAAATAAAGGTTTAATATAGTAAGTCAAACAGGAAGTCGGCCATTTTGAATTTTTTGGTAAAACAAGCCATATTTTAGGGGTTGTATTTGAACAAACTCATCTGAGGGCTTCATCCAAACTACTTGATCTTTGGTGTAGAGCAAGAAGAGATGTCTTAGGTCCAATGTTATTCGGGATTTTCCCAGTAGTCGAAAGGCGTGGCCATGGCGTCCCCTTAAATTGAAATGCTTCATCATGTGACAAAAGTGGCTGGTGCTCACTAAAAAATTTCCATTTATTACAAGATTGGCCAAATCCTGATGAAATTAGCCCAGGCACATCCCTCAAGGTTGATATTACTCAAATTTGAAGGTCAAGAGTCCTTACCCAAAATGGTGGGGTAGTGATGATTTTTCATAACCATGTAAAAGGAAGTAGAATTATCTAGTGCTTACAAAAGTTGTAAAGCCATGAAACTTGGCAGAAAAACACCCAGTAGCAAAAAGAGATGATTGATAGGATGATTGTCGGTGGGCATGGCTTTTTGGCTCAGTAACGCCCCCTACAGTAATTTGAAAATTCAGCAGGATTCCCCTGCAGCAGGATTATCTGAGGATTTTGAAAATTCTTGAGCTTATACATCATTTTAAGTTCTACAAAAAAGCCTTCTGACCCATGCCGTAAAACAAACAGGAAGTCTGCCATTTTTATTTTTGTGGTCAAAAAGGAGGCACATTTAGCATGATTATCACTACAGCCATTTTTACACAAAAACTATCCTTTGAGAACAGAATCCCTTTTCTTCTTCTTTTTTTTTTTTTTTTTTTTAGGTTTGGTTTTTAAATGTCAATCAGATCCACTGATGTGCCTGAAACTGCTGTAGTATGCATGCCAGGCCAGTAGATGGCAGTGTGACTGACAATGAAACACATGCATGCACACCTTTCCTTCCTCCTGGTGGTGTCAGCTGACAAACATGGCTGACACACAAATGTTTGTGTGGACAGATGAAGTCGGGTTGCTTCCTAGGGACAATCAACCACAAAATAAACAGATATTTAAAGAAATGGGAACATATAAACATTGGCAGAAAGTGAGCAGCACAAACAAACAGCACATTTTTGTGTGGTCTGTGCAGCACCAGGCCAAGATCAAGTTTCTGACGGACTACATGCAGAACCTGGAGCAGAAGAAGCGACAGCTGGTGGAGAGCCAGGACACTCTGACTGAGGAGCTCGCTAAGCTGCAGACTCACGGTACGCACATTTATATTAACCATTAAAACATCTTAGCTCAAGTAAAAACGGGTTAACTGGATGGAATTTTCCTCTTTGTTTTTCATCAGAGAAAAGACACGAGATGTCAGGAGAGGAGAAGGAGAAGGAGGACATCAGCAGACACGATGGAGATGGGGACATAAAGGTGATGAGAAAAACATCACTGAGGATCTCTGTTACAGAAATGTGAAATAGCTGAATGTTTTTGGGTCTGTTTAAATCAAACTACATTTTTAAAGACGTTAGAGAGCACAGATATAAGAAGAAACACATGGCATGAGATATTTGAATCAAAGTCTGCAGTAAAATAAGTACACTAATTATTTAGACCAGTGTTACTGAAAACTGCTCAACCAAAGAGCCAAATTGTTGAAAAACACCTTTGCAATAGCCACATTTAAAGTGGTGAAAAGTGGCAAAAATGGATTAAAAGAGACATAAATGATCAAAAAGCAGAAATAAATGATATAAAGGTTCAAAATTGGAATAAAATGGCAAAAACTGGGTGATAGGTGTCAAAAAAGGAGTTATAGATAATAAAAATGGTCAGAAAGCAGCAAGAAATGTGCTAAAAATAGTGAAAAGTGACTAAAATGTCCAAAAAGCGGAAACAAAATTAGTTGAAATGCAAAAAATAGGCATTAAATGGTAAAAAATAGGTGACAAGTAGCAAAAATGGGGGAAATGTGATATAAAAAAGGAGTTATGGATGATAAAAAATAGTTAGAAGCTGCAAAAATGAGGTAAAAAATAGTAAAGAGTGACTAAAAATGGCAAAAAGCGGCAAAAATGTAGTAAATATTAATGAAAAGTGACTAAAATGGTCAAAAAGCTGCTAAAATTTGGTATAAAATAGTGAGAAGTGACTGAAATGGCAAAAAGCTGAAAAAATGTGGTTAAAAAATAGTGGATGGTGACTAAAATGGGCAAAAAGATGCAGAAATATGGTAAAAATAAATGAATAGTGATTAAAACAACCAAAAGCAGCAAAAAATGGTGACAAGTTGCAAAATTGGAATAAAATGGCAAAAAACAGGTTTAAAGTGGCAAAAATGGGTGAGAAGTGACATTTAAAAGGAGTTGATGATAAAAATGGTCAGAAAGTGGTAAAAATGTAGTAAAAATTAATGAAAAGTGACTAAAATGGTCAAAAAGTGGCAAAAATGTGGTCAAAATAGTGAGAAGTGACTAAAAAGGTCAAAAGCAGCAAAAAAATTGGTGAGAAGGTGCAAAATTGGAATTAAATGGCAAAAATGGGTGAGAAGCAACATAAAAAAGGGAGTTACAGATGATAAAAATGGTCAGATAGCAGCAAAAATGTGGTAAAAAATAGATAAAAGTAAGTGATTTGGTCAAAAAGTGGCAGGTATATGACAAAATAATGGTGAAAAGTGACTAAAATGGACAAAAATATGCAGAATTGAATGAAAAGTGACTAAAATGGCTAAAAGCATAAAAAAATTGGTGAAAAGTTGCAAAATTGGAATTAAATTGCAAATAAAACAGGTGTAAATTGGCAAAAATGGGCTAGAAGTGACATTTGAAAGGAGTAACAGATGATAAAAATGGTCAGAAAGTGGCAAAAATGTAGACAAAAGTAGTGGATGGTGACTAAAATGGGCAAAAAGATGCAGAAATGTGGTAAAAATAAATGAATAGTGATTAAAACAACCAAAAGCAGCAAAAAATGGTGACAGGTTGCAAAATTGGAATAAAATGGCAAAAAAACAGGTGTAAAATGGCAAAAATGGGTGAGAAGTGACATTTGAAAGGAGTTACAGATGATAAAAATGGTCAGAAAGTGGCAAAAATGTAGTAAAAATTAATGAAAAGTGACAAAAATGGTCAAAAAGTGGCAAAAATGTGGTCAAAAATAGTGAGAAGTGACTGAAAAGGTCAAAAGCAGCAAAAAAATTGGTGGGAAGGTGCAAAATTGGAATTAAATGGCAAAAATGGGTGAGAAGCAACATAAAAAAGGGAGTTACAGATGATAAAAATGGTCAGATAGCAGCAAAAATGTGGTTAAAAATTAGATAAAAGTAAGTAAATTGGTCAAAAAGTGGCAGAAATGTGGTAAAATAATGGTGAAAAGTGACTAAAATGGGCAGAAAGATGCAGAAATGAATGAAAAGTGACTAAAATGGCTAAAAGCAGCAAAAAAATTGGTGAATGGGCAAAAAATAAGCATTAAATGGCAAGAACTATGTGAACAGTAGCAACAATGGATTAGAAGCGACATAAAAAAGGAGTTACAGATGATAAAAATGGTCAGAAAGTGGCAGAAATGTGGTTAAATAATGGTGAAAAGTGACTGAAAGGGGCAAAAAGTGGCAAAATGGGCTAAAAAAATTATGTGAAAAGTGACCTAAATTGTAAAAAGCGACAACAATTTGGTATAAAAATTGTGAAAATTGAGTTAAATAGTCAAAAAGTGGCAAAAATGTGGTAAATTATTGGTGAAAAGTGACTAAATGGGCAAAATGCTGCAAAGAGTGACAAAAATAAAAAGTGTCATTTAATGTCAAAAAGCAGCTTAGATCGGGCGAAAAGTGGCCAAAAAACTGCTAAAAAGGGGAAAGAATTGCAAAAAGCAAAGAGCAGGATGAAAGTGGCAAAAACTATAAAACTGGCAAGATGGGCTAAAAGAGGCAAAAGAGGCAAAAAATGGATTCAAAGTAATAGTTTATATGCAGATATTTATGAAGAACTTGTTTATGCAGGCCTGTTATGCTGGGATTTAGTCAATAAAACAATTAAAAATGATGTTTAATTTCTCAGAGATTGTCCTGGGGGGCTTTAGAGTGTTTAGAGTAGAGGGACCCCAAAGAAAAAAGGTTGGGACCCACTGATGTAAAGATCTATCATTTCAGAAATGTTCTGCCTTGTACCATTTTTGAAGCCAAATAACTGTTTGGAGAAATTTCCAGAAACCAGATGAACAAAATGAATATATGTTGATGTGGTTTGTTGACATTTCTCCAGACAGTTATTCTGTCATTAAAAAGCATCCAATCAGAGCTTAGCGAGCATCTCCTCTCAGTCTGAACCAGGGTCTGCTGCTGGAGCAGGAGAGGCTGATGTCAGACTACAACAAACTGAAGACTGAAGAGCAGGAGAAGGACACTAAGCTGCAGAAACTCATGTGAGTAAAGGACTCATCCGTATGTTTATTTATGTGGAATGTGAGTTCATGTGGTTTTTGTTTGCAGGCTGCTGAATGAGCAGAGGGAGCAGGCCAGAGAGGACCTGAAGGGCCTGGAGGGTCAGGGTACCAAAGTATCATTTATTTTAAAGGGCATTTGAATGTATGGAAATCAAGAAAACGGACAACTTCACTTGTTTTTCGATTCTGGACACAAATTTAAAAACAAGTGAAGTTGTCCATTTTCTTGATTTCTGTATGTTCAAACGCCCTTTCAGAATAAATGATACTTTGGTACCCTGACCCTGGAGGAGAGCATGGTAAGTATTTCCTGTTTCTACAGCAGAGGAGATGAAGTCCCCATGAGGGGCTCAGTGATCATCCATGCATGCAAATAAAGACTCCATCCTGTAAAACTCCTGCTGTGTCTGCGTTTTTGTTGCATAACCCCCTACTTACATCTCTGATGGCTCCCCAGGGGGGCGCTGCACCGCGTCCCCCCTTCTCCATCAGGCATGCCTTGATCCAGGTACCGGCCACAGTGGGGTTTGAACCCCAGCATCCCCTGCAGAACTGGTCTAGTCCAGTCCTCTGTGCCACCGCCGCCATACCTTTCACACTACTGTCTCTTCTCCTGGCGCATTTATCCTCTTTGTTCAGGATGTGGCTTTAAAATTCACTGAGACCAAGATGGGAGTCGAACCTAGAACCTCTAGGCTCTGAGTCAGTCCACTATCCCATTAGGGGCCACGGATCCAGATATGTGACAGAGCCTCAGAGGGGCTTTTCCTTCTTTATTTGGACTCAAATCTTGAAAACTTAAAGACATTGGTTAGATTTGAAAGGCCAACTTCTGTCCAGGTTTCCTGAAGGCTATATTTGGTCTCAGACTTTTAAAATAAATGAATCCATGGTTAGATTTGAACCTGTGAACTCCTGATTCACAGTCAGTTGGCTTCTCCACTAATCCACTGAGACACACATCTGTTCATGTTTCTCAGAGGATCTGATCTCTAATTTTGGGGACTGGACTTAAAAATGCACCAAGAATCAAAACCACAACCTTCCAATTCTATGGCAGTCCTCTTTACTCCTGAGTCAGCAATTTACAGCAGCAGCTTCAAAAATCCCCAGAAGATTTGAATCAACAACCTCATGACTCCAGGGCATTTACCTGTCCAACTGAGCTAACACACAGGCTCAATCTCACTGCAGTTTCTCAGAGACTTCAAATCTGAAGTAGAACATCTCTATGATCCACAGTCTTTGCTGCTGGAGACCATATTTGTACCAGAGTTGCAGATCTCCATGAGCGAAGATCTTTGCTGCTGAAGACCATTTTCATACTGAAGTTGCACATCTCCATGAGCGAAGATCTTTGCTGCTGAAGACCGTTTTCATACTAGAGTAGAACATCTCTACAATCGACAATCTTTGCTGCTGAAGACCATATTCGTACTAGAGTAGAACATCTCTACGATCGACATTCTTTGCTGCTGAAGACCATATTCACACTAGACTAGAATATCTCTATGATCGACAATCTTTGCTGCTGAAGACCATTTTCATACTGGAGTAGAACATCTCTACAATCGACAATCTTTGCTGCTGAAGACCATATTCGTACTAGAGTAGAACATCTAGAACATTTTCACATCTTGAGTTGCACATCTCTATGAGTGATAATCTTTGCTGCTGAAGACCATTTTCATATCTTGTCCTGCACATCTCCATGAGTGATAATCTTTGCTGCTGAAGACCATTTTCTTACTTGAGTTGCACATCTCAATCTTGAAAACTTAAAGACATTGTTAAGATTTGAAAGCCTAACTCTTGTCCAGGTTTCCTGAAGTCTATATCTGGACTCAGACTTTTAAAATAGTTGAACCCATGGTAAGATTTGAACCTGTGAACTACTGATTCACAGTCAGTTGGCTACACCACCAATCCACTGAGACACACATCTGTTTATGTTTCCCAGAGGATCTGATCTCTGCTTTTGGGGACTGGACTTAAAAATGCACCAAGAATCAAAACCACAACCTTCCAATTCTATGGCAGTCCTCTTTACTCCTGAGTCAGCGATTTACAGCAGCAGCTTCAAAAATCCCCAGAAGATTTGAACCAACAACCTCATGACTCCAGAGCATTTTCCTGTCCAACTGAGCTAACACACAGGCTCAATCTCACTGCAGTTTCTCAGAGACTTCACATCTGGAGTAGAACATCGCTAAGATCCACAATCTTTGCTGCTGAAGAACATATTCATACCAGAGTAGAACATCTCTACGGTCAATAATCTTTGCTGCTGAAGACCGTTTTCATACTAGAGTAGAACATCTCTATGATCGACAATCTTTGCTGATGAAGACCATATTTACACTAGAGTAGAATATCTCTATGAGTGATGATCTTTGCTGCTGAAGACCATTTTCACATTTTGACTTGCACATCTCCATGACTGATAATCTTTGCTGCTGCAGACCATTTTCTTACTTGAGTTGCACATCTCCATGAGTGATAATCTTTGCTGCTGAAGACGAGAAGAAACAGTGGCTGAGCCAAGCAGAGCAGAAAGAGGAGCTGTGAAAATGACAATACAGTGATTTGTTGATAATTTGGAGCTGCATTCAAAATTTTCAGGGTGCATGCCTCCTTCCCATTAGTTTTACTGCCAAAATAATGGCAAGCTCTGGAAATTAATGATGGGCATCACCCTCTGTTTCTATGACAGTGTGAATGTTGCAAAGCTCACATTACCCATGGGTGCATCATGCCTTGTTGCTGGCATGCAACGGTTGCTACGTATCCGCTTTAGCGTAACACCTCGACATGCAACGGGTTGCGTGGGCCTGTTATCGCTGCTTGCAGCTTTAATTAACTTTAATTTTGCAGATTCCACCCCAGATTTCTACACTGGATTAATATTGTTAAACAGGACTTGCTCAAAGTTTTGGAGCACTTTTCAGCATTTATCTGAACAGCTGAAGAAGAAAACTGTCCTGAAGCAGCTGAAGAGAGTGGTATGACCATGGCTTGATCCTGTGTTGTTGTTAACATCTTTGCTAACATTAGCATAGATGTGCTTTGCCCATACTAAAGACTCGTGCTTCTGTGTAAAGACAGTTCATCACTGCAGTACATACACACAGTTTGGTTTTATTTTAGCTACCATTCGCCAGATTTTTTACAAAAAAAAATTGCCATTAAGCAGTTCACTGCTGGCAGTGTCTGAGCCACCTCTCACCTCTTCACCCCCAGGCACGAAAACATCCACGCTCTAGGACTACACAAGCAAGTTGTGTGTTTTTTAATGCATTAAGGTTTCAAGATTTATCATGGGCGTTCACGCATTAATGCCAACAGCCCTAATTACTATATGTATATATACAGTGCTTAACAAATTTATTAGACCACCACCCAAAATACGGTTTATGACACAGCTGCATCATGAAGTGCTTTAATGTGGACTCTTTCATTTTCAGTGAGCTCTCCACGTTTTACCATTTTGAACAGGAATGAGGGATTTCAAACTGAATTCACCCAAATTTGAGCCGGCTCACTGGGCTTCTCTGAGAAGTCAGAAATGAATCAAGCATAACATTCAACCACTTAAACTAATTTTTCTGTTCAGGAATGCAAGTAAATAACTATAATTTGACATATTAATCAAGAAATAATAATGTGCTTTACTATTTTTTCAGTTTTTTTGTAAATCAGTAAATTTAAAAATTCATGGATAACAATAACAATTATATTTGAGCATTAAAAATATCATTTGGGTTAAATAGCTTCTACATATTGGTGTATTAACCATTGCAGAAACATAAAAAACGATTTTGGTAATTACCAATGCTGTTAATTTAGGGCAGCTGTGGCATAAACCTTACTTTGGGTGGTGGTCTAATAAATTTGTTAAGCACTCTATATAGATAGATAGATAGATAGATAGATACAAGAGTTTTATGCGCATGAGCTTTGGCCATGTTAGCTAATATAGTTACATCATCTACGTAGCTTGTGCAAATGATGGAGCTACGTAAGAATGTTTTCCTGAGGTTCTGTTCTGATAGATGTGACCACTCAAAGTAATGGCCTGCAACAGTGGCATTGCATAGCCCAGTTCCATACCCCTCTCCAGATTTCTGCAACTTCATATCAGAATTCAGGCCTTGTTTAACATTCTTGGACTTGGACTAGAGAGAACACGTTTCTTGGTCAGTGAGCATGTTGGTCTGCTCAGTGCTGGACATGGAGCTGGTAGGATCAAGCAGAAAACTGAGACTCAATTTATGCTGTTTACGTTACAAAACCATCCCATTATGTTAGTTATTTTTCCCTGGCCTTGTGGCTGGTAGGTTGAGTAAATTCACTTGACACTGCTCAAAAATACCAGCATTTGGCTGGTGGCGGGTGCTAATTTCCCACCCTGTTCTGTTAGGTCACTGGTCAAAGGTCTTCCCAATTCTTATTCACCCCTTGTTCCTACATTTCACACGGCTACAAAACCCGGGCCGACCCTTCTTCTTGGCCCACCATGATGCTTCTATTGTCCAGAAATTGCATCCTTACATATAACCATAAGGTGATAATTCCCATTTTTCCCCTATTTCATAAAAAAATTAGCCAAAGTATTGGAAATCAGTCACAATTTTGCTTTTTAAAACATAAAAGGTGTATAAAAACAAAATTAATTAATTCAATGCCACTCAGGCTGTTAGACTTAATGAGATTGTTATTTATCAGACCATTTTACAGTTAATAACTCTTTGAAGTAGTTTCAGAAGCACTGTATGATATCAGAGAATGGTTCAAACACCCACATAGTTACAATTTTTCTGTTAGATCCCTTCACAATTAAAAAAGATTAAAACAGGGAACAAATAGCCAGAAAGAGGTCTAAGACAGCCAACATGAAGTCCATTTTTTATTTTTTCTAACCGCAGATTGAAAGTATACAACTGAACATCATGATTTGATTTTTATTATGAGACTCATAAATAAAAATACAAAAAATATCCACTACAAAAACAATCTACTGTTAGTAGGATGTAGAAAAAGAAATCTTCTTGATATTTTCACTATCAAAGGCACAACATTGACTTTAGTGACAACATGGAGAAGAGAACCTGCAGCATTAAATCTTTTATTTTTATTTTTTTTTCACACTCCATCAGAGAACACTGAAATGTTACAAAGAGAGGTGTCTGATTCTACATGGAAAGAAACAAAAAAGAACAACCTCTATATCAACAGACGGTGGCTATAGATTGGTGGCACAGCTCAACAGGAAACGTACTGCCACAGGAAAAAAAAAATAAACAAACAAACAAACATAGCACGTTGTCGCTGGAAAAGACAAAGGACCTTTGCAAAGCTCTAATGCAAATTTTTCAAAAACTTATACAACCGACAACAATAAGAGAACAAAAATAAAGAAAATAAAAAATAATAATTGGGCACCTTCTAAGATTAGGCTAAGATTAGGTGCTGAGGTAGACAAAAACTATAACAATTCAAATCATAATAAAAACACTATTTTCTTAATACAGAGCAACTCGACTGGCACTTGTGCTGTCACAACAATGGAGGAGAGAAGTAGCACAGACAAGCCAGGGAAAGACAGAGAGAAAAGCTTTGTTACATAAAAAGCTTTGTTATGCTTGGTCCGACAGGGCAATTGGTCCTCAGTGCTAATATAAAAAATACAATGTCTTGGTGCTTTGTTACTCAAACAGTTTTTAGTCTAGACCTCGATGGCACATGCATTGAAACACTGCATGAAATGGCTACTTTTGTTCTAGAAACACCACACCAAAACACAGAGTGCCAGCTCCAGGGATGCCATGAATCCTCTCTGACAAATTTTACATCCCCCTTCTAAATGCATCTTGTCGAAAAAAGAGGGGAAAGTACTTTAAAATAAAAGAAACAGAAGTATTCTTTACTTTTATTTTGCAAGAGCAATTTAAGTCATCAGCAAACCTGTTGCTGACAAAAAAAAGAGAAAAATAAAACTTGATGGGGCTGAATTTTCTTGCAAAAATACTATTTTAAAGGAGCGGATTGTTAGAGTTTGCTTTTGGATGCCAATCACAGAGTACGGCCAAAGAAAAGAAGCAGATCCCCGCTGCTGTTTCAAAAGCATCGCAGACCTTGAAGGAGGAAAAGCCCTGCTCTATTCAGGATTTAAAAAACAAAAAGAAATCAGGTCAATTTCGAGCGTCATGACATCCCTAGGGTGCTGGAGACACCATTTTATTTTCTTCTGAAAATACAGAAACTAAGCAGATATAGATGGATACTCTTGTTGAACAAATTCCATTTTTAGGCACAAAGATAGTACAGAAACATCGGAGGAACACTGAGGGAAGAACTATAACAATGCCAATGTATATATATATTTTTTCCAACATAGAGAAAAAAGTGGCATAGAATATTTTATTTTGTATCTGATCTGATTAGTGCATTTTTCCACAAACACGCACGTTTGCACACACATAGTAACACACTCTTTGACGCACTCGTTCACCCGCACGAGAAAGTAGAAAACATTCAGAGGACGATGATAGGAACAATGTGACTGATCGCTTTGCATTGTGGTGGTTCAGACTGAGCCGTGACTGTATTAGAGTGGGTGGGTATTACACGAGGGTGGAAAAGCCCCTCAGCTCACAGTGTTTGAGAATAAAATGGCAAGACACCGACGGGACATGCCATCCCTTCTTCTTTTTTTTTTTTTCAAATACAAAAACAAAAACATGGCGACAGTCAAGTTTGATTGAAAAATTGTGAATGACAAGTACTAATTCGTCGGTTTGGCAGCGTCCCCCTGCCGTCCCATATTTTATCATATTTTTTTCAGTTTTTTTCTTTTTTTTGTCACATACACTCACTCGTAAAATTTGTGGCGGATAGATTTAGTCCTTCACCTACAATGCAATTGACATCCAGAAAGCAACACTTATTATTACAATATGTTCACGCACGTTTTTTTGTCCAACAATATCAAAGAGGAGCAAGGCAAAAATGATTCACACCCAGAGAGAGAAAATAAAACAGGTAAAAAAAAAAAGAAATACAAATATTTGTGCCCTGCTGTAACCCTCCACAAATGGAAAAAGGACTGACACTGAATACAAAAATATCACAATTTTTATATATCAAATTGCCTCTGTTGGCTCTTGTTCAGGAATACGCTCATTTCTCAAGAGAGCTTAATCAGCCGAGAGAATCTCTATTTTTAACCTTCTTTTTTCTTTTATTTTTTAGTTGTTGATTACCACTTGCAGTTCCAATTGTCCAACGCACACTGCATCACTGCAAATATGACCTGTCCTCTGCGGTTCAGTTGATGAACCTTTCTTTTTTTTCACATTACAAAACTACACTTCTATTCACATATTTTCAAGTTTAAATTCTCGTTTTTAAACCCTCTTAAAAAGCAATAGTACTTCCTCTTATCTGCCGCATCCCTCTTCCTCATCACTTAAGGCTTCAAAATTGCTTTTTTCTCTGCTCGTCTGTTGTCGGAGGTGCAGGGGGAGACTATAAGAGAAGAATAAACATCCGTTTGAATGACTTTACCAATCCTATCAACCTCTATGTTTGTAATCTCTCACCCTTTATATACACTTTGCTTAAAAACACAATCATAAATCAACTTTTGAAAATAAAAATAAGCATGAGATGAAGTAGCAATGATGAAATAATGCAAAACACAAACACACACAAAAATGTGCTTTTGCCAAAAACAATGAACTTAGAGGTAGCTTTTATAACAAATGACCAAACCTGTCGGCTCATTAACAAGCAGGGTTAATAATACCAAGTTTGGTAACAAATAATGCACAAAGAAATACACAGCATTAGAAAAACAAACAAAAAAATCTCTTCACCGTGGCACTTATATTTTTTATCTGCGTACACATTGCTTCATCATGTTGTGCAATGCATCTTTTCCGACATATCAACAAAATAAAAGTGTACAAATGAAACAAAAGGGAAAAATTAAAAAATACACAAGCAACATGAGGTCACAAAACGCGGTAATTCAAGTACGATGTGTTGAGATCAAACTCAAGGTCAATAATAACAACAGCAACAACAACAACGATTACAACAACAACAAGAACAACAACGACGACAGGAGACGAGAGACGAAGCGCAGGGACAAAACCACAGAGAAAGAGTTGATTTATTCTGTCGTCTTACTGGTCGCCCCCTGAGCTGCTGGGCCGTGTCTCGTCCTGACAGTGATTTCCCCCCTTTTTTTTTTCTCCCACCGGCCTTTTGGATATGTGATCAAACCCGGTAACGCTGTGACAATGCAGTGATGCTAAATAAAGCCAGAGGTTCAACCATAGTATCTGCGGCTGCACAGGAAAAACAGGCCGAACGCTGCTTTTCAGAGAAAAATGTAGAAACTTAACAGTTAATCAGGGCTGCTTTTCATGCACCGAATGCTAAAAAAAAAAATTAGCTTTGTGTCATCTTATAGCACTGAAAGCTAGCTAGATAGCTAGACAGAGAGACAGAGAAAATCATATCACATTAAACAGCCACCATTCTCACAAAGGAGCCATTTTTCTCTGTTAGGAAGCTAACATGCTAGAAACATCTTACTGCTGAGTCCTGCTTTTATGTTGCATAAAAGCTGCAAATTTCATGAACTGTCATCATTTTAAAGTCTTATAATTAAACAAAACTGGAAAGTAAGCTGTTACTGTACAACCAAAGGAACACTCAGCCATGTTTTAGGGTGAAACAACATGTTTGATAACAAATTAGCTAATGTAGCATGAGAGCTAGCATTAGCTCCCTCTAGCTAGCACACGGATTTGTTTGTTTGAGACATGATTAAGAAGAAAAATCTATTTCCAGGCTTTAATAAACTTGTCCGAGATGAAGTTTGACATTTCTAAATTATTTTCTTACAGGGTTCTTACCTTTATTTATTAATTTATTAATCTTTCTTACGACTGAAAGGTTAGCTAAAATAGCTGCTGTTGAATGGACAGGTCTGTTGTGATCAGAGTGCCCCTGTTTGATACGTTTTTCTCAGACAGAAGCTAAACAACTAATTTACACGATTTACCACAAAGTTAGAGCGAGTGGCAGCCTGTGTGGTTAAAAATTAAGTTGAAGGCGAGGCACTTTTAGGGAGACTGTCCTGCAAACACACAGATTTTAACTCTTGCAAGTTAAAATGTCCTGAACCAAGTCATTACAATTAACTGGCAAAGGACAATACAATGTTAAACATGTTAGAATATTGGACTGTTATCCATATGTTATATCCATATGTAGTGCTCAATAGCATGGCTACAGAAGGAAAATTCCCATTCATTTTCTCTATAGCCATAATGTTAGAAGAATATGAGACTTATCAAGAGCTACCTAACAGTAAAAGATAGTATGTGCTCCTGTAGAGGATAAAAGTTTGTCAGAGATCAACCTGTTTTTAAGAAAAACCTAGTTCATTTGTGATCCCAGCCAAAAAATACTACAGCACCCACAATCCTAGAGTGCCAGAGTGATGCCTCTGATTGGTGGAGTTTCCTGCAACTATGAAAATGACTACTGCACCCACAAGGTCTGTTGGCTATTGAATGGCAACACATAGTATAAATTGATAAATATGTAAATTATGATACTTTTGAACATTATTGCGTAAAATGTAAACATTACAATTCTATTAAGTGTAATAAAAAGGTACATGTATGGTTTGAAAGCTTGATAAACTATCCTGTAATGAAGTTATGAATGGGAATAGACTGTTGGATAGGCAGTTCCTTCACCCATGAATAAAAACAGCATTCGAAATTGGAGAAAAAGGCAAAAGTATAGTCTTGTATCTTCCCTCTTTCTCTGTTTTCAAATAGTTTTTGTGGGCTAGGGCACGCAAAAATGGCATTCTGTCTTTTCAGATCTCATTTTTGCACAAGCTACCCAAAAAGAAGAGAAAAAGGCAAGGTAAAGTTTTATACCTTTACTACTTTTTTGAATGCTATTTTTGCACTTAATCAAATATTGCACAGCCATGAGTATGCAGGTAACTGGTTAGCTTGCTTCAATGCTTTGAAAGTGTAAGAATAAGGATTTTGCTAAATGCCTACGGGGGATTTGAATGGCGTGTTTACTTCCGGAATCAGAGTTGCTGAAAAAGTGGGTGGGCAATGTTGAGCTTTATGACTACAAGCAGGCCGGGGCTGTTTCTCAGGAGGCTTAACCCCTGCCTCAGCTTCACCTCTTTGTCTCTTGGTTGATCTAAGGTTAGGGTGAAACAGCATTTCTAATATAGTGACTGCCACTGACTGATAGTGCTCTTCAGTAACCAATGGCTAATGTCACCCAGGCTTTGTCCAATATTGTTTTCCACCTATGAATATATCCCTAAGACCCTTAGGTTGTCACTATTCATTGTCTTTTCAGTTGCCCGTTAGTTGTGAGCGTAAAAGAGGATGCATAACCCTGATTACAGCAGTATGATATTACATCAGTGTTTGAGCTTCCAACCTAAGCCACAGAAAAATGGATACCATTGTGAAGTGAAGTGATAAAAATGCAGTTAGATCAAGGACTTTTAGGTTTCTGGCTTTCAGTGAAAAGCAGCATAACCTCACTGTTCATCCCCACACAGCCCAGTATGAACCCGGCTCACAGTCTTTCACATTCATATTTTTGATGCCGTATAACAGTCTTCAACCAGCCGCGCCACCTTCAGCGCAAGGTGTGCAGCAGCTAAGGCATTCCCAGCACGTCTTCAACATTCACTACGAGCAGTTGAAGTCACAGGACTCCCCACGGAAAGCAGCGGTTTACCATTTTCCCATTTTGTCTTCCATCACTGTGGTGAATGGACAGATCTGTTGTGGTCAGAGTGTTACCGTTTGTGTGTCAGTTTGTGTAGTTCATCATTAGTGTGAGATAGTCATCAAGTTAATGTACATGGATACAAGCAGTCCAGTAATCTATTGCTGAGTATGTAGATAGGCTGGGTTTAATGTGGCGTACTGTAATAGGAGTAATGATGTATTGAAAGAAGATATACTTGCAGACGTCAAACAGAGACTGTTGTCGTGATTTGTTTTACCTGTGCAATCAAGCCATGATAAACAACGATGCAGAGCTAAAAAAATAAAATAAAAGGTATATGATGAAAAAGTGATGCTTGTCAGCCTTTGGCTCTCTGCAGAGAACCATGAATGGCCAGTGGTGACTCGACCGGAGATGCAGAACCAGGAAGACTACTGAGAAAACTGGGGAGACTTCCAACAAAAAAAAGCAGCTCAAGCATTGTTCTCCCCTAAAAACCAAACAGACGCTTGGTTTGCGATATTTTAGTGCTCCCATTCATCCAGTTCAACTGTTTACTCTACCTCAAACCGATTCGGCTGCAGATTCTCAGGGGCTATCTCACTGCCACGCCGAGATCTGAAGGATCTCGTGCACATAGACGGGCAGAATCCTGCAAAAACTGGGAAGATATGTGACTTATGCTTTGGAAGAATTGATGGGAAGCTGCGAAAGAGATACATCTCCCATTCAGGATGTAAAGAAATAGGGGAACCTTTTACCTAAAGCAGTAAATTCAAACTCAAGAGCGTTCATTTCCTAATATCAAGTTGTTTGTTGAGGTGAAACTGATGAAATACACCTCAGTTCAGCTTCCAGATTGGTTTGTTGTGGTGCAGTGAAACCAAAATACGAACAGCTGTTGACATTTGGCGAAAGTGGCTTCTGAAAGCCACAAGGTCTCCAGGTCTTGGGGAGCCAGTGAAAGCTCAAATTCACATATTCTTCATGTGATCCATATAATTTTGATGGAACCAGTTGGATGTAAACAAACAAATACCAATCTAGCATGGAAAAGACTCCAAACCCCCAGTTTGGAGAAGAAATAAGTCATAATGGAGTGAAAGATTCAGTTCCTGATGGTGGACATGTTTCAGTTCAGATAGCCCTTGAGAATCTGCGTTCTCACTCCTAGCAGCAGCGTCCATAAAGTCACTTCCTTACAGCTTGCTTGCTTTCTGGCGCTGCATGAAAATGACCTGAAACAACAAACACAGTTGCAGATGTAGTGAATGACCCGATGAATCCGAACAATGGTGGAGAATCTCTCTCCGTGTCCAAGTCTTCCTCTTCTTAGCACTTTTGTCCCATCATCGCCACCCCTTTTTCACCCCGTCAGTCGGTCGTTGCCGCCTTTGCATGAAAAGAAAAAAGAGAAAACAAACCCTCTTGCTTTCAAGTCTCTTGCCGTTGACATTCCTCGATCATCAACACTCCTCAAGCTTCCCCTCTTTGCTCTATTACATTCTCCTTCACCTCTCAACCCCCTCCCCCTCCCTCACCCATAACCTTCCTCTCTTCGTTCGCTCTTTCCGGCCTCAGACGTAGCAGAGGTACAGGTAGGTCTTCTCTATGCGCCAGTCTGGAGGGATGTCTTCGGGCTTGTGGCCTTTCATGTGCTTCTGCATGGCTGACAGGCTGGGGCAGTACTCCAGGCAGATGGTGCATTGGTAGGGCGAGGCGCCGTTGTGGGTGCGCAGGTGCTTGATCATGGCCGAGTAGTCCCTGGATCGCTGGTGGCACAGCTTGCACTCGAATGGCTTCTCACCTGAGGATGAGAGGGGTGGGTGTGAAGACAACATCAGGGTTAGCCAAGGTGCCTCTTAATGACAGTGTTATGTGCTTTTTAAAGCGTGATGTGACTGTGAATCAGGATATGAGTGCATCTGGAACAGAATTTGATTAAAAAAGTACAAGCTGTTCTAGTCTGCTAAGTATAGAGTACACACTAACACAGCTTAACATTAATGTTATAACACAGTGCACCTAATCAGAACATTTTGTACCACCAATCAGATTTACTGTTTTGTACTCTCTAAAAATAAAGATTGGGCATAAGACAAGGTCTAAAGTACACAAAGGGCCTCAGCCTTTTGTTTTCCTCTTTTTTGTCTCATGTTTTTTTGTCAAACCTCACAGGCTGTACGGAACAAAGTATTGATCAATTGAATCAAATTTATATTTCAAACATCTGAATAAAGTATAAGCTGCACTAACATCAGTAAAAGAAAAAATACTAAGTGAGGGAAATCTATTATAAATCTGGGACTTTTTCTTTATCAAGGAACCAAACCTGAACCTGCTACTGTGAAGTTTGATCATGAAACAAAGAGCAGTCAGTAACAGCTTAGTGAACTTTTCTAAACCACAGTTGTTGGACTCAACTCTGTAGGTGAGCCTGCTCAACATGCTGGCAACAATCTCTAATTACAAATAAAAGCTACACAAAATTTGTCTGATTGTCTGACAACTTCTTTCCACTGATCATAGCATGACACTCAGTGTGACGTCTTTTTTTGTTCTGGTAGAAATATTGGCCAGAGCGACAAAAATAAGATCCACAAAGTAATTAAAGTGACTTTTCCTTTGATGGCAAAATGTTGTCTGTTGAAAGTTTGGACTGCTGGATATAAAACCTGTTGTGTTAGAGGTTATGGTGTCGCTCTGCCAGGCTACAGGAAAGAGAAAAATCCCATCACGCCTAATTTGGAGACCACAGATTTCACCCTGTTGGCTCACAGAAATTCAACTGTTGTTATCATAATTGGATGGAGCACAAAGTTTGTGAGAAGTGAAACCCAGGAGGGAAATCCCGACAGTCTCCTGAACAGCAGCAGCAAAAAGACCGAACAAAATCTGCTTCAACTGGACCAAATAATTGGAAAAAGATAGAAGAATAAAGGTACCGTAGTGGAGTTGGTTCACCTTTGAGAGACTGTATCAATGCAGTGTTGTCCAAGTTTCCCTCTAAAGCTAAAAAACTGATCCTCTGATTATTTATGTGGTTAAGGGGGAGACAACCCTTTATGTTTGGTTGTTATCAAGTCTCATTACGGCTTTTATTTAAAAGGTCCCACTGTGCTGGGATATTCTAACAACCACAGGCTTTTCACGCAGTGCAACAAGATAAATTTGAAAAGAAATGTTCTGCCTTTTAATTGAATATGCAACTATCAAATGTGGCAGCAGAGGGTTTGTTTTAATGACAGCCTTTTGCTTTTTAAAGTTCATTGTCCACTTTGCTTTAATCTCTGTTTGAAAAACCATCAAAAGACAACACTGAGGAGTTAGGACATCAGGATGCAGACCAGAAAGACTCTTAATGAAGCTAATAGCTTCAGAAGAGTGTGAAAAGTGTCTCTAGGCTCCATGTATTTGTGTATTAGCTTTTCTGACAATGCCCTAATATGTCTGCATGTTCCTGGATCTCACTGGTAGTATTGAGACTTGTGGTGGGACAAAGGACTGTTACACCAATGTATGGGCATATGACTTGATACAATTATCAGGTGCCAAATACTGACAGATTAATTCTTTAAGAATACAGCACTTTGAACGGAGTTTCCTGCCTGCTTAATGTCTGTGTGACCACTTTGTGACTCCCAACAGTGGCACTTTAATGACAGTAACATGAAGGGAAGTAAACTGGCTAAACACGAGATAAACATGATGACAAATAGTGGTGTGAAGAAGTTGTAGGATGATACATGCTAAGAGGGGAAACTTGTGGCAAATTTCTTTTGAAATGATCAGTTCATCAGATGTCATTAATAGTTAATTATGATATTATTAACTTGGAAAATGGCACCGTTGGTATCCAATCCCGTTCTCTCCTATCCTTTCCTATCATATCCTGACATACTGTATCACACCTGGACCACACTGCATAGTATCATATCATATCATATCTTATCTCTATTGTATTGTATCGTATCATACTGCACACTATTGCACTGTAGCACTGTACCAAATCATATCATATCTTATTTTGACTATCCCTGGATGATTGCATCTCAAGTTTCATGGGCCATGGATTGTGTACCTGGCCTGTATATGTATTTTATGGTATGGTGTAGTATCATATTGAATGGTATCATAATCTACGCCATGGTTTGGTATAATACAGTATGGTATCCTTATGTATCTTATCAATCATTCCAGAGTTTCTGCATCATGATTGTTTTTTTTTTTTTTTTTTTTTTAAGATTTATTTTTGGGCCTTTTCGTGCCTTTATTAGATAGAGGAAGACAGTGGATAGACTCAGAAACAGGTAAGAGAGCGGGGAGAGACATGCGGGAAATGGTGCCACAGGCCGGACCGGAACCTGGGCCGCCCGCGTACATGGTGCACGCCTTAACCACTCGACTACCAGCGCGCCCCACATCATGATTGTTTAATGGGCAACATATTGTCTATCATATCATAATGTAACGTAATGTAATCTAATTTTTTGTATCGTGCAGATAGCATAGCCTTAACTTTGCATGCGGCGCATGTCACACCCCCACTCTCTCATCCCTAGCCTCTAGCCTCTATACTCCTCTCTAGAATAAAGGCATTAAAAGCTTAAAAATATAACTTAAGAAATTGTCCTGTCGTATTGTATCACATCATTTGTATCATATCGTATCTCATTGTACTGCATTGTATCAAACCATATCGTATCATATCCTGCCATTTCATGTCAACTATGCCATAATTACTGTACAGTGACAGTATCATGGGGCATGTATTGAGTACCATATTGTGTCACTCGCATCTCATCACACTGTACTGTGTCATCTACTGTATTGTACTGAACCATATCATATGGTATTGTGTTACATCAGCTGTTCCAAAATTACTGTATAGGTTTTGTATCATGGGCCAAGTATTGAGAACCATACTGTATCGCATCGTATTGTGTTATTGCTTATGTATTTGGACAGTATCTAACTGATCATCCCAGAATACCCTACCTAGCTTTATGGACCACATGTCACGTATGGTATGGTATGGTGTTATGGTATTGTATGGTAAAGTACATTACGTTATAGTATGTATGGTATGGTACAGAATGGTACAGTATGGCAAGGTATTGTATGACATAGTTTGGTAGAGTATGGTACAGTTTGGTATAGAATGGTATAATATGGCAGGAGTTTTCAAACTTTTCAGCCCGTGACCCCCAAAATAACAGCCTCTAAGATCAGGGGCCACCACCTTCTCTAGAGGTGGTTAGAACGTATGATGCACAAAGCATCATGTACAAATTTACATTTTAGATAGCAATTATACATTTTACTTACATTTAAGCAACAATCTTGCTTGATACCTAAGTTTTTATTTTAAATTTCACTAATTTCAAAATAATGGATACAATTTACCACTTTAAATCATAATACATTTTTTGCTTCTGTGTCTTGTGGAGCCCAGTTTGAGAACTACTGTGGTATGCCAGCATTAAATCCTATTGTTTTTTCTTTTGCTATCACTACATATCATACCCTTTTCATATCGTCTGTGATTACCAGCCCTTAGTGTGGGTATGCTTCCATCGTAAATGTCAGACAGTGTGGTCAAAATTGTGCCATCTGTCTCAAATATGAGAATACTAGAAAAGCCTGTGGTGATTAAGATATGAGTAGTCTATAAAATTTAGGTCTAAATGGAGGAAAAAAACCTGGAATATGTGATGTTTAAATGTCTGGAATCACCTCGTCCATGCTACATTAGACTAAATACAGCTGCTGCCATGGAGAACTCCTAAAGGTGTCATAAATCAAGGTGCAGCGCTGCTTTCTTACGGTATGATTGTGTGTGTGTGTGAGGGGGGCTGCTGCTACGTTCTGGAGGCACATTTCAATTCAGCAACAGCAGCCTTCCTAAATGTGCTAATGATTTGAGTGATGGCGGGGAATAATCCGCCAGCGCTCAAGCCGGCAGACGCAAATTAGACATGTAAATGCTGACCTTTACCAATGGCATTTGAAATGAGCTGTCGGAAGTGATCTGGCCCGGCGCTTGCTGTCACCTTTCAGCTGGGGTGCTCACGCATCTGCACGGGCATAACGGGCGTCCTCGTGAATCAGACGCCTGGTCTGACTGCTGTTATTTTTCTCTTTGGAGGCCTGGTTAACCTTGACCTGTATGCAGGGTTACTGAGCTATTCAGCCAATAAGCATTTAAGATACAGGCCGTCATACATTCTGTGCAGAGATGTGGACACTGGCACGATGTTGATATTGATAACCAGACTGTAAACAGAGTCGCCTCAAATAAGCAGCTAATAATGAATTGCAAATGGGGCCAAGGTATTGATCCGCCATTGGCATTTGGGATGTGTGGAGAGGAGGGGGCGGCGGGTTGAGGTTGCCAATGTCGATGATTCATCAAGCAGCTCCCTTTTGTGCGAGGTGGCCTTTGACTGTGAGCTTGTCACTTGCTCTTGTTATCTGCTGTTGCTCCCCAGCTTAACGTAAAGCCCCCCTCCCCCACACAAAAGGGGAAAGGGTGGACGGAGGGGAGCCAATTATTGGACAGGCTGCCTTGATAGTGTGGCTTAACAGCTGGCTTATTGAATGGATGATGGGAGGGGGCTGCTGCTGTGTGCATGTGTGCATTAGAGAAAAAGAGATGGTGAGGAAGCATAAAGCCTTGGCAGCGTGCCATCCTGGCGAGCGCCCGTGGTATCCTCGCTCAGTCTGCCTCGTAGCGAGCACTCATTCTCCTGGGCACCCAGCTTATCACTGTGTCAACATCTTTATGGGGCTCTAAATATACCGGGATCAATACAAAGTCTTCTGAGACATCCATCTACTGTATCACAGCAACGAAGATATTCATCTGCTCCGGTCTGTGCTGTGCAGCTCGGATTTCCTACAACAGAGTCCCTTAATAGGAACCAAAAGCTGCTTCACTTTCAACGCTGTATTATAAGAGGCAATGAGGCACTACAACACGCCGTACTTGTGTCAAATTAGAAAAAAAGGTGGAGGCATGAAATTCTTTTTTGTTGCCATGATTTAAAAGTGCCAAAGTAGCAGAGTGATACAGGATTTAACGGGGTTAAATTGATGGCTGACAAAAGGTAGAAATATAAAACAGCAAGAAAACGACACATGCATTGCTGTTTTTCAACCATGGTATATTTAAAACTAGGAAACAGAACTATATCTGAAAATTACATTAACACAAGCCATGTGCGACTTGAGTTTAGACCAGTCTGGGGGTTGTTAGTTTAGCTTAGCATAAAGACTATCCACTATATTCCTGGACAGCAACAGGTGCATCTAAAGAAAATCAGAATATCAGGAAAAAGTTCAGTTTTCCAGTGATTTCATTCAAGAAGTGAAATATTTCATGACTTTTTTTGTTTTAATCTTGATGACTACGGCTTACAGCTCATGCAAGTCAAAAATCCACTATATCAAAATACAATATTAAAACACCAGTCCAAATACAGGATTTATAACAAAGAAATGAGACCTTCTGGAAAATTATTCTCATTTATGCTCTCAGTACTTGGTTAGAGCTCCTTTTGCACAAATGAATGCTTCAATGCAATGTGGCATGTTGGCGGTCAGCCCGTGGCACTGCTGGGGTGTTATGAAGCCCACGTTGCTCTGATAGCAGCCTTCAGCTCGTCTGTATTGAGTCTGGTGTCTCTCTCATTTTCCTCTTGACATTTCCTCAGAGATTCTCTATGGGGTTCAGGTCAGACCAGTTTGCTGACCAATCAAACACAGTGACACTGACAGCGTTGACTCTGGACTTGATCAAGACCAGTGGACCAAAAGCCGCAGATGACATGGTACCCCAGACCATCACTGACGGTGGAAACTGAAAACACTGGACTTGAAACACCTTGGATCCTCTCAGATCTTCCTCCAGACTCTGGGACCTTGATTTCCACATAAAATGGACCTTGGACCACTGACCAACAGTCCAGTTCTGTTTCTCTTTAGCCCAGATGAGATGCTTTTAGCATTGTCTGTGGTTCAGGGTTGGCTTGACATTTCCTGGACCCCTCTGTGTGTGGAGGCTCTTGATCCATGGACTCCAGTCTCAGTCACTCTTTGTGAAGCTCCCCTAAGTTCTTGAACCTGCTTTGTTTGACAATCCTCTGAAGGCTGAGCTCATCCCTGTTGCTTGTACCACACTTTTCCCTTCCAGTCATCTTTCCATTATTCTGCTTTGATATAGCCTCTGAGGACAGCCTGCCCTTTCAGCAGTGACCTTCTGTGGCCTACCCTCCCTGTGAAGGATGTCAGTCATTGCCTTCTGGACTTTTGTCAGGTCAGCAGTCTTCCTCATGATTGTGTTTGTGTGCACTGAGCCAGAGTGAGAGAATGGCAGCTCAGGAAACCTGTGAAATGGACTTTTCCACAATATTTTCATATTTTGAGATAGTGGATTTTGATAAAATGAGGTATCTACACGGAGATACCACCTGGCCTACTAGTATTCACTGGCCAGATGATGATGACTGTAAGTAAATGCTACTGAGAGGTCTATGCACGAATATAATCCTTGTAACCCACTGAAAAATGAATCAAATTTCAAGCTGTCAGACATGCATTGATGATCAATGATACCTGATCCAATAAAAATACTGGTTTAATTTAAAAATTCTTTACCTAATATAAGGTTGCAATGATTCTCTATATATAAAACAGCAATATATGCATTATAAAGGCCATGATACTTGGCAAATCGAATGTATTGAATGTATGGAAGCATATTCCATTTACTTTACTTCTCAGTTAATAAGATAATAATCTCAGAATTACAAAAGTTAAAAACTAAAGAAAAATATGCTCTGCGACTGACTATATTTTGAGCATGAGTCTCAACTGTTGTGAATGAAGTGAATGTTCTTGCACTAAACAGTTGGAAATCTTAGATCATCGACATCACTCTGTTTGGCATTTTTCTCCTGATACGTATCCCTCGTCAGCTCTGATCACATTACCTGTGTGCACACGGTAGTGGGTTTCCAGCTGGTGCTTGAGGCTGAACTTCTTCCCACAGCCGTTACATTCATAGGGCTTCTCCCCGGTGTGGATGCGTTTGTGGCCCTTCAGCGTGCTCTCATCTCGGAAGCAGCTCCCGCAGAACTCGCACTCGAATGGATGGTCCCCTGCTGTAATGTGGAGAGAAAGAGGCCAAGTTTACTTCACATGCAGAAAAGATGCTTTGCAAAAAAGTCAAAATGACATATCCTCTCTGAAGGACATGATTGACATCCAACAGAGTATGGATGAAAATGGTCTAAATATTTAATCTAAATATTTAATCTAAATAGCATCCGTATGGCAGGTTAAGCTCTCATCAGTGATCTGAGTATGGTTGGATCATAAAACACAGTAGTAATGCCTAAAGAAAGCCACATTACTGGATGTTTTGTGGTGGATTTGTGCACAATGCCAGAACAATACATGTTTATGCTCGACTAAAAGGCTTTAACACCAGTCCACAAATGAACCAATCTGTATCCGTTTCTAAAAATAACCTTTATTGTCTTCTCTGTGAAGCCTTTAATAATTGTAGGCTGTCATGGCTGTTTACTGGCTTAGAGACGTGTTATCAACTGTGTGCTTAATGACTTAATCAGTGACCCAGCCGATGAACAAATGCATCTAAGTTCAGATTAAAATGATCATAACGAGCATGTTTTAAAACACACTTCAGTAAAAAAGTTAGGACATTATGTTAAATGTCAATAAAACCTGATTGAGACCAGGTGAGTTCAGAATAATGACTTAAAGTGACATATTTCTTCACAGGGCTGTCAGCATTAGCTGCTTTGTGATTGGACAGAGTCAGCTAGTTTTTGCTTGCTTCCACAAGGGTTTTCCTGGAAGAAACTTCCACTAATTTTCCTCATGCATCATGCATTTTTTGTCCACTTGTAAATATTCCTTTACCTGAGTAAATGATGTAGTGATATAACAAAGTGGTGAATGATTCAGACCAAAACTATACAAGCCACAGGTGTGAAAACTCCCTTAGTTAGATGTTGTGTTAGCAATATCTGTCCTGTTTCACCAAGTTCATCTATGGGATTACTGTCATTTTAAAATCTGATTTTAGTTGCCAGGTATACAGACAGTGTTGGGCCTAGATTTCTTATACTAACAGAGAGAAAGTGCCAAATAAAAAAGAGGAAAAGCTAAGCTGGAAAGTCTCGCCTTTCCAGGATCCGTCTCGAGTCAGTCTGTATCAGTGATACTCAACGCGTACTCACATGTGGCTCATTTGTGATGTTTTGTGGCTCTATTATGTCTCAATTTGGAATATTATTCCCCCAGAAAAACTTACAAAAAGGGAAATTTTGACCTCAGGAATCATCCTTGGCAAGTCACATTGATAGGTTGTTTCAGTTGGCTTTAATTGTCAACCTTTATTTTTCGTCTGTATATTTCCATTGCCCTTATTTGCAATTTTTTGCCAATTTTTTCCTTTTTATGCCAATTTTAATCCATTTTCACTGCTTTAAGCCTGCTTTTGACATGTCTTTTGCCACTTATGTCCCATATTTACCACCTTTTCACCAGTTTTTTGCCTCTTTTACCCTGATTTTTGCTATTTGCATTTTTTCTAATTATTTGCCACTTTCTGCTCATTGAAGCTGCCTAATGCCACTCTTTTCCCCATTTTCGCCACTCTTTGCTGCTTTTTGCTCATTCTTCCTACCTTTTTGCCTGTTTAGTCACTTTTACATTTATTTTTTGTCATGTTTTTGATGTGTTTTCACCATTTTTGCCACCTGTAACTTATTTTTGGTAACTTTTCACCAATTTTTGCCATGTGTTGCCTTTAATGCCAGTTTTTCTTCCCATTTTTTTCACCTTTTAAGGCCAGTTTTTTTTTAAAATTCCAGTTTGTGCCATTTTATGCCTACTTTACCCCTTTTCGCTCTTTTATCCCTTTTTCTACGTTTTAAACAATTTTTTTTTTGCCACTTTTAACTTATTTTTAATGTCCCTTTAACCTGTTTTTGCCACTTTTCACCATTTACGTATGGCTCTTGCTAAGGCACTTTTCACCTATTTGGCTCTTTGGTTGCACAGGGTTGAGTTAACACTGGTCTAGATATATACTGTAACTGGTTGAGCATTTATTATGGCAGCATAATGTAGGCTCTGACTTCATCACTCCTTACAGGTGGATGCTGGGGTGGAGTTGGGTTGAAAGCATGAGCACATCGCATCTGTGTCATGTGATTTGGTTACGGTGCATGTCAGGTGTGAAAACAGTATTACAGAGTTGCACTTGAAAACTTGAAATCTAGCTCAGGTGCCTCCAATTTCTCTCAATCATTGCTGAGATGTTGCTACACCTTGTTTGCAAAAATCAAGCGATGAGGTCAAAGCATGCATGTGACATATATGCTAGTCCTTCTGCATCTAGCTTTACATGGACACTCAAGAAACTGTTCCTAAAATTCCACGTTGGCTCCATTTTTCAACATTGCATGACTTAACAAACCTCTGTAGTCATAAATGCTGAACTACAAAGGGTTAGATTTTCTCTTGCTGTATTTGACACCGGATGACTTAATTGTTTTGTAAGTCTTTTATGTTGAAGCGCTAAAATTTCAACACCTATATCTTAAATTTTTAGAACCATGTTTCATGCATTTAAAATAATGTTTTTGGTCTTTTTAATTAAGGTAAAAAGAAGAGAAACTAGACTTGAATAAGCTTTCTGACATACCTTTATTGCCTTTATTTTGAAGGCTTTCCTCCACTACCTGCTTCTCCTTATGCCCCTCCTGTCTAAGTCTGTCCTTCTGTGTAAACATTTCCTCTCTTTTATATTTACAGTACACCTTATTTGCATGCAGAGTCTTATTTTAAACTGGCAGAGGATGAGAATGTAAGCAGATGTGAGAATCTGCAGAGCACAGGGCAGCTTTAATGGATACTCTGATGTCAGTGATCAGGGTTATTATGATTTCCAGCGGTCCAAGGACTAATTGTATTCTGGTGTTTGATGAGGAGCTGCTCCTTGCGTCTATTGCACTCTCCAGCCGACTAATGTTGTGGATATTTATTAATGTATTTCAGTCCAGTGCTGCAGGTTTAAGTCACCATCAGTGACCTATGCCTTTCATTATCTGCCTGTCCGAGCCGCAACGTGCCAGCGAATAAATTGCATTTCTCGTTATGTGTTGCTGCCGCTGCCCTGCTGTTAAGAGACAATTTCCAATCCATCCTGCATATTTATTTAAGATATTTATGCTCTCTTTACAGTTTATATGTTTATTTCAGGTAGGGATAGGAAGGATGAGGAATGAGAGATGGATGCCTTTGGAAGAAAAGCTTTTCTATGCAGTGTGATGTTGGACGCCGTCCCATTAAAGAGAAGCTTTGATAGAGATTGGGGGGTTTGTGGGTGAGGGGGGGATAAAACCGAGACAGGGATGGAGCAGGGGATGTGGGTGTATATGGCGGCGGTGGTGGGGGCGGGGTAAAAAAATCAATAAAAGTGACAGTCTTTATTTGTCTGCGTGAAGTTATCAGTGGCTCCCGCTGTAAGACATTGTGCTCTTTCTAGCGTTTCAACCACAGCAGAGATCACAATCCATCACGGAGCTCGGTGGGCTCGCACAACGCCGCAGGAATAATAATTGAGCTCAGATTCACCTGACTTTAATTAGGGCCTCCGATCAGACTGGCGAGAGGGATGCTAATACTTACAGGAAGACTATGGAGGGTTGTTTACGCTTGATATCCTGCTGGTGCATGAAAACGTTATCAAAACCCTGGAAGTAAAAGGAATGAGCTCACTGTTTGTCTCAAGGTTTTACCTGAAAGGATATACCTATGTGCTTTCCCCATAAAATATGTACTCTTCAAATTTTTAATTCAAAAATGCTGGATTTAAACAATAGAACGTGGATTTATGTCCTTGACAAAAACTGTGGACAGAAAATGTTCATGTTAGGAGGCTTTGATGTGAATAACTCTTCACTTTGAGGCTATTCTGCTCAAAATACTCTTAAAAGTCAAATTCTATCCACTTCAACCCACTTATCCTCTGTACTTCTTTAAACTTCATCTTCATCGTGAAACAGTCATTTACAATGCAAACACAGACACTTTGTTGGATGAATCATTGGGATTCAATGTCTCCAAGTTTTGGCACATCTCCAACACCTTAAAGCACTGGCTCTAAAACTGTGAGGCACAATCCGTGGAGGGGGAAGAGACAAGAAGGGAGGCCCAGGTAAGATCCTGATCTGGGCCTCCTTTGAAATGTGATTGGCTTCTCCAGAATCACAAATTATGTTTGGCTATTTGCCAATGTCAGAAGCAGGCTTACGAATCGACTGTTTGGGCTGCAAGAAGCTCTATTTACATTTCCAAATGGCACATTTCCTTCAGTAAGCCTCTTTAAATAGTAAGACCAGACAAATGTTTTTATTTGGGCACTGTAGAGTTAAGCTGAGAGGATTTAAAGCAGCCACTCTATTACGTTATGTTTCAAAGTTAGAAAAAAATTAACATTTAAAGTCAAAGTAAAATAAAATATTAAATAAAAATAGAAAACTCTAAGTGATGTTCAGCTCTCAGCTATTATTTTAACCATTTAGTCTCACCTGGACTTTCTGTCTTAAAAGCCATTAAAACATTAACCCTGTGGCTCTAAATGTCCTTTTCCTCAGGAAAACTTGGGCTTTAAGGATATGTGTGCTGCAGGAATGTCATTGGAATTTACAGAAGTTATATGGGACTATAAATATATTATAAAAAAAAACTAATCGGAAATTAAAACTCAAAGATTTCTATGTATTAAACACAGTAAACATTAATGACTAAGGGTTTGTTGCAAAAACCTGTTCTTCCATTTCTAGAAAAAAAAAAAAAAAGAAAAAACAATTCTGCAACAGAAAGTCTTCAAACTATTCATATTTTTAGGATAAAAGTCCTTTTCTTTTGGGAATTTAAATCATTTTTATTAACCTTATTTGTGAAATAAGGTTAAAATAGGCAAAAAATTGGCAATTAAAAGTGGTAAAAAATAAGATTATAGTGGCAACAATGAGTCAAATGAGGCAAAATAGGCTGAAAGTGGCAAGAAATGGTTTAGAAGTAGCAAAACAGGCAAAAAAATAACATTGGAAAGGGTTTAAAAGTGACAAAATGGGGTTAAAGTGGCAAAAAAAGTGTTAGAGTTGGCAAAAATTGGTAGGAAAAACTGATGAATACAGGTTAAATCTGACCAAATTTGTGTAAAGAGGCAACAGTGGGTATAAAGAGGAAAAAATGGCTCCAAATTGTTCAAAAATACATCACATGCTACATTTTTAAATTATGAAAAATATTCTTTTTCTAAGGCATCTGAAGACCCCCTCTGAGTGTCTTGTGATTACCAAGGGGGTCCCAACCCAAACAAACAAACAACAAAATGCCAATTGTTGAGTATAGTGCAGGAGTTAGAATCCAGTTTTGTTAATTCAAAACAAGAAATAACCTAATGTTGGCCTCCTAAGACTTTTATTTTGTTGTTTTATTTAAAGGAGACATATCATGAAAAAAATCGCTTTTTCAGGCTTTTCTAACAAAAGTATGTGCCCCTGGTCTGTCCCTCCCTACCTCTCTTTCTCCACCTTTCAGAAAATGTGTGCTAAAACATGCTGTTCTCAGATTTTCCCCTCATGATGTCATGTAGGGAGTTAGCCCCACCCCTAAGTCCAGTTTGCCCCTCCTGCTTGGAAGAAAGTTCTGACCTCCTCCCAGGAGAGCCCCGTCTATTACAATAATACCCAACTGCAGCCGCCGATGCCGTACAAACCACGCCCCCTACAAAACACCCTCCCTACAAAACACGCCCACTTATGCTATTTGCTTAGTTTAAGGTTAACTTAGTTTGGTTTAGATAGGCCTTAATTAGCTTTAGGTTAGGTTTAGCATTTCAATTTCCACTGGTTAGTGTTTGAATTAATTTATTGTATGGATCGACGGGGCGTGTTTTGTACGGAGCGTGGTTTGTAGCGGCTGCAGCTAGATCCTTCTCATTCATTAAGCCACATCCATTTCCTGAAAGGGTGGAATCATGTTTGGGTTCAGACTTCTGTATAGTGAGATTTAAGGTTCACGCTTTCTTTATTAGCACCTAAAAAAAGAAAAAAGGAGTTTTGGTACATCAAAGATGCAAAATAACACATTACAGAAACACTAATTCACATTTTAAGATACAGTCTTACTAAAGAAATGACAAAATGGTAAAACATTGCTGATTAAATCTAAGTTTTTACAACACACTTTTAGAGACATCCACTCTAAAATAATACAGTGACAATCCTAGTTTAGAGAGATGGTGACATTGGATCAGGTCCTGTCCAGCACTGCCTGACTCATGATAAAGACATCAAACAATGCAGAAATTCTCTCACTAGAATAAAAACTCCACTCCGATGCTGTTAAACAGAGAGCAGATAGGAGCTGGTATTATCTGGTTGCCGTCCAGCTCTGTGCTCAGTATGCATATCATGCATGTTATCTCCTGCAGCCACTCGGGGACGCCAAAGTGCAAAGTAGCTCTGCAGAGCTTTAAATAAATCAGACAGGATTCTATAATCACATTGTGAGGATGTAAAGGGCCTGACAGGACTTCATTTTGTAGGGATACTCTCATGGGAAGCTCCCAGAATAATAGGGACGTGTCCTTTGTCCATCCTAAATCTGACACTATTACTTTCCTTCTCTCTACCTATGTCCTCCCTTTTCCTTTATCCTCCTCCCTCCTTTCTCTTCCACATGGCAGAGACACCACAGATGAGGACCCAGCACATCGGGGTGGAACCAGACCACGGTGAGTGGACCCTTGGGTGCCCCCGAGCATCACCACCTGCGTCTCCTGACCCCCTCCCCTCCTAACGTCTCTACACCACATTTACACCCTCCATCTCCTCTTTTGACACCCTAAAGGCCGTCTGCAGAGGGTGCGTGCGCCCGTGGGCACCCTGGGCGTGTTCATTATATACTGTAAGAGCCCGTAAATCACTGGGCGCCATCACTGCCAGCGCCAGAACCGACTCATTCTCTCCCGTGCTCTTTTAAATTCATTCACCGCTCTCTCTCTCTCTCTCTCTCTGGCTGTAGTGCTATCAAATACAGCTGCGAACACAAAACACCCCGCCACAGCAGACAGCAAATTGGCTCCGAGTTTAAAAAAACACACACACAGACACTTACACACAGACAGTGCACAACAACAGAATATTAATGAAGGCCTCGTCTGTGTGGAGAGTCGAAGGCACAGCTGCTATGAATGCCATTGTTAGAAACCCACTCTGTGTGTTTGTGCGGTACACTTTGGCTTACATATATGCAACAGAGATGTATAAGCAAAATAAAGAGGTGACACAGAGCTGATGGAGGCGATGAAAACAGCAGGTAGACGGGAAAATAAGCAGAAAGACGCAGCAGGGAGAGGAGGGAGAGATGACATGATTAAGATGCTGAAATAAACACCATTAAATCCGTTTTCTCTCCCTCGTCCTAAATGGTGATCCAGTGTCAAAGCGGCAGCGGCGAGGCTGCGTTCAACAGATAAGGCGGCAGACAGGTAAAATGAAGCACACGTAATGAATGTCTATAAAAGTGCTTTTTGCTGCTTTTCTGTCGTCGGTTGATACAACGGAGCGGTGATTCAACCAATAACGCTGCTATATCTAGAAAGCTTTCTGAGCTGCCTCGGTCTGTCCATTAAAATTAGAGCTGAATACCTGGAACTGAGATTGTGCTGTTTACAGGGAAATTTTGTCAACACTGACTCCCATTTCTTGAGGAGATGCTCGCAGAAAATTGAGATTTTTTGCACAGGTTTTGCAGCTCATGCATGCATCTTCTTAAAACTTCATTAATACACAATAGCAAGTAAATATTCTGACCCTGAAATGCTGTTACTACCCTGATAAAACTTCATCAACCTTCAGACTCTAGAGTTTTTTTCCAGCTTTCTTTTTTTGTTTAATTCAATAACGGCTGCTTTAATTCCAGCTTTACAGAAAAAACCCCTTCATACGAGTGCGACTGAATCGTCAAACTAAAAGGCTTAAAGATGGTTCAACAGGTGGCTGAATAAAACATTCAAGCCTGCACAACAAAACCAGAATATAGAGCTGCATTCAACAGGTGGAGCGCCGAATGCTTCAAATCAAATCAATTTTACAGCTCGTCATCCAAGAATAAGAGTAGTGATTTAACCGAGTGAGGTAAGTGCCTGAAATCATTGGAAAACATTCAGAGATAAGAGTCCATCAAAAAGGATGCATTTGCTTCAGATGTTACGCTTTCAAAATAAAAAAAGAACAAAAAATGGAAACAGCACGAGATGAGTTATTCTGAACATACAGAGACTAATAGCGTTTTCACTAACACGCCAAACTTCTGCAAACACAAACAAAGTCTTTGAAATCCATCAGCCTGGAACGGGTTACCAAGCCATTTCTAAGGTCATGTTCACACAGCAGGCCTTAATGATCAGTTCTGATCTTTTTTCAGATCTGATTTTTTTGTTTGGCTGTTCACACTGCAGTCCAAAAGATCAGATGCATATCTGATGTAGAACCACATTTGAAAGTGGCTGATTGTCATTCAAAAAAAAACAGATTCAATGTGACTTGCACTGTTCACACTGTCAGAAGAGAAATAGATATAAGTCACATGTGAGCAAAAAAATTTGATTCAGGTCACTTTTAACTGCAGTGTGAATGCAGCCTATGGCTTTGGGACTCCAGCAACCCATGGCGAGAGCCATTATCCACAAATGGAGAAAACTTTGAACCGTGACAAACCTTCCCAAGAGCGGCCAGCCTACCAAAATTACTCCAAAAGAGCTTGGACGACTCATCCAGGAGGTCACAAATGAAACCAGATTAACATCTGCAGGCCTTATTGGACTCAGTTAAAGTCAGTGCTCAAGAATAAGAGACTGGGCAAAAATGGCACCATAGGAGAATTCCTCTGTAAAGGTAAGAATTATGATTATGGTGTCTGACTCGGTCTTCCCAGAAGTGCATATTGGACAGCAGCCACAGGCTAGATGACTCAAAGCCAGAATTTAAGCAAAAATTGTCCTGATTTGTAGCTGTTTGCAATCAATTTCAGATAATCCTCAATTGTTCTACTGCTCCCTATCACATTGCAGCTGTCCTGACTCGTCATGGGACCAGCAATAAGCTATGAGAGCGAGTGGACTGTGTAGTGTCATCAACTGGATGTTACATATTTTTGCAACTGACAAACAAACACAACTATGCTGTCTTCTCAGTCAGCATTCTTTCTGCATAAAGAAGTGCAAAAAGTGCAAAAGTTACAGCGGTGCCAGACTTTTAATTCATAAGAAATAATCATAGGCTACTTTTGAGCTCCAAATACAGACACATTCAGGGAAAAAAGCTCATGAAGAAATGGTAGCAGACATGGGTTAAAAGCCTCCATCTAAATATGGAGCGGTGGAGTAAGAAAACGCCCACATACGGTCCATTTCCAACAGCCAGTCCGGTTTTGCCCTCTGGGACATTAACAGCACAACCCGGGGCTTGTTGCAACCCTACCACCCATTCAGACAGTACTATAGGCCAGTGGTTCTCAACTGGTGGGCCGGGACCCAAAAGTTGGTTGCAGAGCCCTTTTTAGTCGGGTCACAAATGGGTTCCTGGTAACAAAAATTGCACCAAAAAGTCCATGTTTTGTCCTGTCTCTTTGATTTGTCACATTATGTACTCTATGCACTACTGTACTATTTTTCAATAAATAACTCCAAATGGTTGAAAAATATCAGAAATTCGGGTTGCAATTTTCATTGAGGAGTTTATGGTGGATCCTGGGACTGGACCAGTTAGAACTACAGCTCTAGGCCAGTGATTGTCAAACATTTTTTGACAAGGCAAACCATCTTCATATCTATGCAAAATCCTAAGTTTAGTTCACGTAAAGTGAAGCATGGTTATTCAAATTCACAATGCACACCCTGACATGCCTCACTCCAACATTTAGGTACAAGTAGATTACATAAATAAATGCAATATATTTATGTTTTTTGCAGCCTACATTTTAGCCACACCAGCCTTATTCAAAGTCGTTGATTAAATCAATCTGCTGTTGCAAATCCAAACATTTTTTCACCTGTTAATTGCTAATTTTGTACCAAATTATCAATCATATACATACGAAATGAAGGCTCAGTGTGAAAATACAAATAATACCACCAAGAAATAACTAGTTGTCTAAGAGGTTGTCCAATTTTTGGATACCTTATGATATTGTCAGTTTTAAAACTATATTATCATCATAGTGGTAATCTTAATCATTAATAGAATCCAAAAATACCAGTGCAAACTTATGTTAAAATATCTTAGGTTGTTGTAAAGTTATTTAAGTCAGACATGGTTTTACAAATTCCCAAGGCCCACCTTTTGAGACCCACTGATCTGTCATCACATCCACTGCTTACTCCACCCTAAAGGAGTGCTCTTGGTCACTTTTTTCTACAGATTATTTTCCCATCCCACTTGTAATATGCAAAAACATCCAGAGCACCACCGGGGCTGTGTCAGTCTTTCTTCTCGCCCTTAGGTGCCCTTAGATGGCTCACTCGCCACTACGCCTATGTCTATACCCTACATAAGCCTCCCATTTAGCCCAAACAAGCCTAAAAAAAGTCTGAACAGTACTGTATGCAGAAATATTCTAATGTTCAGTGTGCATTTACTTTCCTCCATTCCCATTAAATTGTAACTGATGTTCTTCACTTCCTGCCCCCCATCTGACATTTGTGCTTCTTGGACTCACATGACTACAAACCGCCTGTGCAGGATGACAAGATAACCATCCCTACTTTAAGGAAAAGCACTGATGGTGTTTGATCATTTACACAATAAGAGAGGAAACGGCTCATTCCCATCCATCCTAGATTGAGGGCTGGAACTAAAAACTGTGAATAAGATAACAGAAATAAGCTAAAATAGTTTACATTTACAGCTACAACACCTTTCCTCCATTAGCATTCTTTAGTATCCAGTTGTCATTCATGATTCAGATGAGAGAGGCTCAGAATTGATGAAAATGTTGATTGGCTCATTTGAATCGCCTTCAATTATAACCATTCAGCTCACTGCTATAAACTTTACGAGCAGCAGTAAATACGGGCTCTCCAGCCCTGGGTTTTACCTCTCAGGATACAATACAACAGGCAGCCCCAAGCCTGACTGATGTGTGGCTCAAATTGAAGTATTAAAATGTCATCAAAACACCTGAGAGATGCCCCCTAACACCTTACTTTGATATATATTTGCTGAAGTAAACACTGATCAGAGTTAGTATCTTAAAATCCTGTTTTTATTGGTAAGGATGCAAGGAAAAGTCTATTAAGTCGAGCATTTCTTTAGATTTGGAGTAGAAAATCCAAGGTTTTTGACTTTATTCTGCCCTCTTCATACTGAAACCTGAAGTAAGCACTAAAATAATAGGGGGAAACGTACCGAGTTAAGCCATCTTTAAAACAGAGCCATTTTGGTTGGATGATAAGAATATTTCACTGGCATATCGACCCATGCTCCGTAGGTAAGCTGCAGTCTGATTCTCAGAGGTAGAAATGCAGTCTCACTCTGTTTTTAAACACCGTTCCCGTCTTGTTACTCAGCAAATTGTGAATGAGATTATTAGGATCAAAGTGTAAATGTAGAGGAACACCATGTCTCTCCCTCTCTCTCTTTTTGGAGGGTAAATTAGGACCTATTTCTGGTGCCAGTAATGGCTGTGTGAGTTGCTGACTTTATAATCCCCTGACAAAAGGCTGCACATCATATTTAAACGATTGCTTTCACGGCGGGCTCATTGTGATTTAACACACGCCCGCAGCGGGATGAGGTTCAAAGTGGCACGAGGCTGCAGAGTCTCATCTGCGGCTCAGGAGACGAGCTGAGGTGACATTTGCGTCGCCCGGGTGGGCAGGTGGATCAGGGACGCCGCTCGTGTCTTCTCCAATGTCTGCTAGACGGAGCAGATGTGTGCATCTCTGATACTGTACAGGCGGCTCAAGCAGCATCCACCCCCCACCCCCCAACCCCACCCCCACCACCTCCCCCCTCAGGCCTCTACCACCATCACACACTAATGGTGTATTCGCCTGACTTGTAAATAGGGCCGACTGCTCTCATCTCACAGCCTTTCGTTTCAAATATTTATCCGTGCGCTGGTGAGCTAAATCGGCTCTGACAGTGAGACTGTTATTTAAGGTCGCAGACAGGCGGCTGGGTGAGAGAGCGAGAGGAAAAAAAAAAAGCAGCCATCCCTCGCCACTGAAATGGGATTCATTTCCATGTGTTCATATTCTGTCATGGCTTTTTTTCTTCTTTTTCACTCTCAATAGCCGCATCCGTCAGACTACCTCTGCTCCCTCTGCTACAAACAATGTATTAGTATCCCGGCCTCGCCTCAGCAGAGAGCCGGCGCTCAGAGAATTACTAGTGGACTGAAGGAAAAACAACTGAAAAAAACCCAGCCAGCACTGTAAATAAGCTTGGTCTGACTGCTGCAGAATTCATTCTGCTCTGACCTGGATTAATGCTGTTTATTCAGCTGAGCTAAAGCACCAATGTAACTGGGCTGGCAGAACATCATTCTCTCTCATTTCCTAAAAATAAAACACCACTCTCTACTGTAAACTGCATTTGGTCAAGATGCGTCGTGTTGAGTCAGACAGTGAGGATTAGGAACACATTAACAAGACTAGAAGGTAATTTTCTGATCAGTGATGCCTAAATATGTCAGGATAACATGTCAGAATAAAACAAAAATGTGGGCTATTACTTTAAATGCAAACATCCACAAATAGAAGAAAAATAAAACCTCCTTTCTGTATAATTATCTGGATCTGTTGACAAGTTTACATAATCTAAAAATGAAATATTGAAGAGTTTTTAGTTTGATTTTATCTCTTTAATGTGAAGTTTCCTGTTTCAACTGAACACAGTGTGTTAATCTATACTTTCAGATATTTGCACTTAATCTTAATCATGGCACATACTTCAACACCTTTGCATCTTTTCATGCATTTTCAGTTTCATATTTCAGTTTTATTTTTCTTTCATACCTTTATCTTATCTATGCAGGATCCTCAACAACAGGAGTATTGCTCTTTTGTAGACTTTAACGTCTCTGTGCATTATTAGCACCAAAACTTCAAGTCATATTCTTTATGCCAAGGTTGTAATAGGATTTTCCATCAATTTTGATGCTTTTCTTTCTTTTGTTTGTCACTTTTAGTTTTGTTTCAATAATTTTCCCCACTGGTTACTTACATAAGTTTCAATATTTGAAAATGCTTCATTCAAGTTTAATTTATTTTAGTTTTAGAGAAAGATTCAGTACTGCTCTAGCCCAGGAGTGTCAAACTCAATCACAGCAGGGGCTGAAATCTAAATTAAGGTCCAACCTGAGAGCCAAACAGGGTCAATGTTATTTTCACCAGCATCAATTATGAGGGACAATAACTTGACACTGATGATAAATGGTTTAAAAAGGTCAAAATGAAATGTTTAAAGGCTCAAAATCTGAAAGAAAAAGTCAAACGTAATAGTTCAACAAAATTAAAAGTCAAAATAATATTTGAAAAGGCAAATATATGAGATAGAAAGGTCCACATCATGAGTTTTGAAGTTCAAAATGAGATACATTTATAAATCATGAGTTATAAAAGTCAAATTATAAGTTAAAATTTTAAGTTGTGATTTAAAAAGGTCAAAATATCAGATTCAATTCTAAGTTTTGAGTTTTGAAGGTCAAAATATCAGATTAAATTCTAAATCCTGAGTTTTGAAGGTCAAAATATCAGATTAAATTCTAAATTGTGAGTTTTGAAGGTCAAAATATCAGATGAAATTCTAAATTCTGAGTGTTGAAGGTCAAAATATCAGATTCAATTTTAAATCCTGAGTTTTGAAGGTCAAAATATCAGATTAAATTCTAAATTGTGAGTTTTGATGGTCAAAATATCAGATTCAATTCTAAATTGTGAGTTTTGAAGGTCAAAATATCAGATGAAATTCTAAATCTTGAGTTTTGAAGGTCCAAATATCAGATTCAATTCTAAATTGTGAGTCTACAACTTCAAAATATGGGAATAAAAGTTAGGGTGATGAGGTTACAGACCGGGCATAACTGGGCGGATTTGGCCACTGGGCCTTCAGTGTGGCATCCACCTGCACACTCGGATTTGGGCTTCCAGATGTTATCTGAAATGATCTCAAATTCTGCATGAGAAATAAATGTGTGAGGAGTGAAGAGGTCAGAGCATCAAACACAGACGTGTGATGCTGCTGTAATAAATGTTTAAACAATTACCAACGTGAGCGGACTGACTGAGCCGTAGATGTGCATCAAATATGAGGGATGTTTTTTTGAATTACTTTACACTCGAATGCAAATAAGCAGCATCAAAATAGATTTCAAATATCAAAAATGCACCTTAGCAAACTGTAAGCCCCTCAGACAGTCCCAAAATGTCCTTATATGAAGCCAATTATTGTTGGATACATCCATAGAGACACAGTTTACTGAAGTGGACTAATGGATTCGAGGATTACGCTAAATGTCAAGCACAAACTTAAAAAGAAATATAATTTGTGATATTGCACCAGTAGTTTGCATATATTTTGGCCTGGAGACATGCTGAAATATTTAGATGTGGTGAGTTGGAGTTATGATGCTCTCTGAGCTGATGAGTAAGACCTGCAGGAGGTTTGGGTGTTCATATTTGGGATTTGGTATCTGCTGTAGTTTTCTGGCTCTGTTATCTGAAATAGAGATGCTGAGGAATACTTTGTTGGGTCACTATGATTGTTTTCAGCTGATGGGGCATTCGTCTTTGTCTGAGGACTCGAATAATCACTACATGTTTGCACATGAAAACATGCAAACAAGCTGCAACTCTGTCATGATCACTCTTTTTATAAGCAATAAAACTGAGCTGTTGCCTCCATTAAACATTTCTGATTCAGGATTATGAATTATTTAAAATCAATATTTTGCAAAAATTAATGCTTAAAAACATTAATGTTTGAAACAAACAAATTAAAAGGACACCTTAAGGCTTTTCTCCTGTCACCTTAACACCAGATTTTTTTTTTGAAGCAGCATATTTTCAGAAAAGCTTACAAAGATGGGCATTTAGCCCAGCTGTTATAGAATATAACAATAATACATGCTCAGACTATCAGGCCTGTCTCGAACCAAAGTTACAGACCTTATTTTCATAAGTGTTTTCATTTTGGAGTCTGCTTGTTTTTGTGGGAGGTTGTTTGAGATTTATTCAGATCTTTGTTCTGCTACACTGCTGTGGGCTTGGGGAGCACCGTTTCATCATTTTTTTATTTATGCGATACATAATGAAAATGAAAAATAAACCAAATCTTGAATATTTACAGCTCCAAAAGCGAGTACGAGGGCTTTATTCCTCCTGTTTTGTTTGCACAGCCCTCAAGTAGTTTGTCTTTGTCATAACTCTGACAAGGCTTCAAACATTTATTCACTAACTCTTTTCAAACTGCTCCAGTGGTTGGAAATCTCTGAAATATAATCGGTCAAATGACTCTGATCCACAACACTTGAAATTCTTTTTCATTCCAGCGACGAACCCTTGATGTCAATACCAAACCGTTCTTCACTGTCTGCCGCGCCCCATTAGCAGAAGAAGGACATCCATGAGAGATCTTTTCTGAATTAAAGGGCACAAATGATGATGCAAGTTCACTGCAACTTTTATCCCAGCAAGAGCAACGTGAGTTGAGTAATTTCCTGACCAGAGATGCAGCAGCAGCAAAGCACTGGTGCACCTGATACAGAACAGGTGGGATCAAGGGATGGATTATCAGATGGTAAAAAAATACTGCAAGCTTTTCAGTTCTAAAGTTTTTCACTTCCAAAGGATATCTGGGATTCTTATGACCTGCTTTGGATGTCCTGGATGGTTTACCATCCATACTCAACAGTTTTACTCATGAATTTACTGGATTACTGTAAATAAAGTTGTCTTAACTTAATGCTTTTGCTCTGTATCTGACATCAACTCTGTTTTTCAACAGTCACCTGGTCTATGGACTGGATAGGGGACGCCACACTACTGTGGCTCTGACAGAGGCCTAAGAATGACTGCTGTGTAATATATGGCCCTAATAAGTGACTTAATGCGTTTGTACGGAAAAGGATTAGAGCCACTGAAGAAAAATTACTTGAGATGCAAATTTTTTTTTTACTTGTGAAGAAAAGTCAGAATTTAGAGATTAAAGTCAGAATTCTAAGATTAGAGTCAGAAATGGGGGAAAAAAAGTCAGAATTCTAAGAATATAGTCAGAAATGGGAGAAAAATAGTTAGAATTCCAAGATTTAAATAAGAATTCTGAGATTAAAGTCAGACTTCTGAGATTAAAGTCAGAAATTGGAGATCAAAGTCAAAATTCTGAGAGAAAAGTGAGAATTTCGAGATTAAAGTCCGAATTCTGAATTTAACGTCAAAGTCAGAAGTCAGAATTCTGAGAGATTAAAATCAGAGTCAGAGATTAAAGTCAGAGTCAGAAGTCAGAATTATGAGTCCTAAAAAATGTCAGAATTCTGAGATTAAAGTCATTTTGAAATTAAGTCAGAAGTCTGACATTAAAGTCAGAAATCGGAGATCAAAGTCAAAATTCTGAGAGAAAAGTGAGAATTCCGAGATTAAAGTCAGAATTCTGAGTTCAAAGTTAAAGTCAGAAGTCAGAATTCTGAGAGATTAAAATCAGAGTCAGAGTCTAAGTCAGAGTCAGAAGTCAGAATTCTGACTTTGACGTTGAAAAATGTCAGAACTCTGAAATTAAAGTCAGAAATCGGAGATTAAGTCAGAAGTCTGAGATTAAAGTCAGAAATCGGAGATCAAAGTCAAAATTCTGAGAGAAAAGTGAGAATTCTGAGTAAAACTCAGAATTTCAAGATTAAAGTCAGAATTCTGAGTTCAAAGTCAGAGTCAGAAGTCAGAATATTGACTTCTAAAAATGTCAGAAGTCTGAGATTAAAGTCAGAATTCTGAGATTACAGTCAGAAATCGGAGATCAAATTCAAAATTCTGAGAGAAAAGTGAGAATTCTGAGTTAAACTCAGAACTCCAAGATTAAGTCAGAATTCTGACACCTTAAAAATGTCATAAGTCTGAGATTAAGTCACAATTCTTAGAAAAAAAGTGAGATTCTTGAGATTAGAGTCAGAATTCTGACTGTTTTCTCTAAATTCTGACTTTTTTCACACAAGTACAAAAAAAAAAAAAAAAAAAAAAAAATTGCATCTCAAACTTTTTTTTCAGTGGCCCTAATCCTCTTCTGGACATTTGAACAATATCTCCTGAAGGCCGGAAAGTGATGGTTGATTGCTATCATACATAACAAACAACCTTTTTTAGCAATTGATCCTGTTAAATTTTTAGTGAAAATACTTTTAGTTTTTGTTTTAACTGTGAGACAGCGATGAGTCCACTGGACAGCTCACTAGTGGATGGGGAGTAAGGAATGAGTGTGATTTAGGACACAGCCTTTGTTTGGTGTAAAATACTCCAAAGAAATAAGAACCCAATCAACCTTGAGCTGCTTAGATGAATGGAGTTTAGTCCTTCAAATAGCTACAACCAGCTGGGGAAGAGGGGAAGCCTTGCACTGAGGGACAGTGGAGGGAGACTTGTGCTACATATTCTAAAAATCTGCATATTATACCTTTCACCATCTCGTTCTCTGAAATTGACTGAAGTTGTCTGTCGGCTCTATAGATGAATCCAGCAAAGATTTTAAGCATCATCCCGGACCTTGTAAGATGTCCCTTGACCCTTGTTATCTCAAGTGTCAAATTGTTCTCACGGTGGCTTTCATTGACACTTCAGCTCTTACTTTCACATTGAAGATCGAGTGCTTCCACTGACCTGTGTGAGAGCGTAGGTGACGTTTGAGTGCAGTATGGCTGGGGAAAGTCCGGTTGCATTCACTGCAAATGTAGCTGCGAACGCCGGCGTGGACCTCCATGTGCTGCTGCAACGCTGTCTGGGTCTGGAAACGCTTCCCACAGAGGAGGCAGAAGATCGCCATGTCCGAGCCTGCAGACAGAGAAGATACGCAACAGCAGAGTTACAAAAAGTTCACGTCAGTTATGCTTTTAAAGTTGCTGCAATGTGCTCAGATTTCAGAGATGCAAACAATCAATCAGCAGCTTTTGTTATACCCAGGGACATGCAACAGGTGTTCGATCACAGGCTGTGATATAGAACAATTTAGTAACTGTTCCTGCAGAGGCTTACATGCCGTATTTATGGGATTAAAGGTGCACAAAATACTCGTGTTTCAGAGTGGGTGTGTAGAACGATAAAGATCTCCTATGCAATACTTCAATCGAATCTTGACTCCAGCGAGCACTGTGCATTTTTCTCCAGCAGAGATAAAGAGCGCGCAGTTGCAAGCACACAAACATAAAAAAATCACAAACAGAAGAGACGCACACGCAGACACGCGCTCGGCTTGCACGCTCCCTTGAACACACTCCCTTCACACTTTTTCAATTACCAGGCTGGGGAAAACTCTGGGGAAGGACTGAGTGTTTGGAGCTCAGTTTCTATTTCATCAGTCAATAACACATCTTTGGGGCAAAGCTGACACTAATTTAAAAATCTATGAAGAGCAGCCCGCCTCATGTTCATAACCACTGAAGGAGGAGGAGGGCCCACGACAGCCTCCGCGCCAGATCAATCACTGTCTCGGCTGCTCTGAGCGCCGAAGACGAGGGATGGAGGGAGGATGCAGCGCTGGAGGATGATGATAGGAGGAAAAAGGAGGAGAGGAGCAGCAGGTAAGGATAGGAGATCCAGTTGAGAGCAGAGGAACGTGATGTACAAACAGAGAGAGGGGAATAAATATCTAATATTGGTGCATTTAGAGACAAGAAATAAATATCGACAAACCTTCACTTTTTAGCTCTGTGTTTGATTTGATACAGGAGAGAAAACGGGCGAGCGAAGAGCTTTCATTAGATACTTGTTGAACACTCATGACTGAAAACCTCAGATACCAATCTGTCGCTCTACAGGTGAGAAAAGTACCTGATATGCTGGTGACCTATTGATCTTTTCTCGTTGCTCAACATCTGGGAAAATATCTCAGCTTTTGTACAAAAAAAATCTTCAAATTTTTCTGCAGATTTGAGCTTAGAGTGCATGAAGGAATTCACCTGCCCTCTGCTGTTGTTTTATTTCATGTGTTTTGCATGCACTGACAAATTTTAATGTTTTTGTATAGGGTGCAATGAAGTCCTTGCAGTGTGTCCCATGGGATGACATTGTGGAACACTGCAGTTGGAACCTGTTTATTATAGGATATATGAATTTGTGTAACAAACATCACAACAACTGATCTGTATGCGTTAGGCTGGCCACACACTAGATGATCTTTAAATCTTAAATTATTTTAAAACCGTGGTAGACCACAGCCATGAGGACAGTTTCAAACGATTTTCATCTTTAATCCTCAGAACGCATACACTAGACGACTCAGCCAGATTGGCAGCAGTGTTAATTTTGTTGACTTATGATTTTCGTTATAGTTTTTGTTAATAGCCTTTCTTCCCCTGACGAAAACGAGACAGTAACCAATAAAAACAAGTGCACATGGACAAAAACTAAAACGAAATTAACTGACACTTTAGTCAACAAATAAAAACAAGACGAAAATGTTTGACAGGGGCTTTATCCAATCAGACCTAAATTCGTCATGTAGAAGGTAGGGGCAAGTTAGGCATATATCCAATCACAGCTACTTTGACTGTGTGGAAAGGTGGAATGAGATACAGGGGAGATCCATTCACAACTGCTTTTGCTGCATGGTGGCGGGGTAAGTTGGGGAGAAATCTAATCAGTCGACTAAATTTACTGCAAATTTTGTTGACTAAAATGTTGGGAAGTTTCGTCAACTAAAACTAGACTAAAACTAAAACAATTTAGATGACTAAATTATGAAAAAAACTGAAAGATATTTTTGGCAAAAGACTATAAGAGACCTAAAACTAAATTAAAAAGTGCTTTAAAAATTAACACTGATTGTCAGATCATTGGAGACCACACACCTGCCCATTATGCACCTGATGACCTGCCTACGACCTCATGTGATCACGTGACTTCAGAAAAAACAATTTGTCGATACCATCTTGCTGCTCCTCCACAACAGAGTGCCCTGGCATGTGTTACAGGTGCAGCAAAAATCATAAAACAAGGGAAAGTTTCCGGATGAAATCCTGGCTGGGCTTAAAGGTGCAGTTTGTAATACTTAGCCTAGCAGCATTTAGTGAAACAATCTTGGTTGAATGAAATTAGTGTTTATCCACCTGAAAAATATATATATATTTTATATTAACTCAGAATAAGCCATCTATTCATACATGGGGAGGGTCCCCTCCACGGACGCTGCCATCTTGAATTTTTGCATTTTGCATGTTTCTATGGCGCCACAGAAGTGACCAAATAACAGATACACTTTTTTTTTTTAATTCCACTGGTTGCCACAGTTTTCACCAGAGAAATAAGTGTCACATTCTAGAATTGACTGTTAGATGTTGAAATTCGCAATTTTACACACTGCACCTTTAAGGTACAGTTGTGTTTATTGTTGTGAGCAGTGAAAGTATGTATGATCCGTCTGGTGATGCTACCCGGTGTGCTCACTCTTATTGGTTGTTGTAGGTACTCCGTCAGCTGCATTACGACCTACAGATGTAAATATCAAACATGATCAATGTCTACGATTCAGGGTCTAGGAGGCTACGAAGCTATTTGGAGCAGTAAATTAATCATGTTGACACCACTCACATACAGACTATTCAGACAAATAATCGTTTGCGACGAGGCTCAAGTCGGGACACGCCCCCACAGTCATTGGGGGAGTCAAATGTTGCCTAAAACGGGGCTTAAAATCCTGTAGTGTGTGGCCGGACTTTGTGACAAACTGACACATCATATCACAGCAATCACCCTCAACTATGAGGTCTGGAAACCACTGGTGGCAGAAATTGCAGAAAACTTGCAAAATGACAGCAGAAAAATCCATTTTAACATGAGATAATGTACAAATAAAGAGCAGCAGAATCTTACATTGTTTTCCTTAAACTTACATATATTAATTCTTTTCCATTTTACTTTAATTTCAGCTTACATTTTCCCTAATAACTATGGTTTTAATTTAATCTGAACTCATCTACTGAGTACATTTTTACAACGTTGGGTAAAATATACCATTTGATATCATTTGAAATTTTTTTTTGGAGGGCATCCCTTGACTCAACTCTTATTAACAGCATGCAAGCATCAGGAGAGACATTACATTGCATGCTGCAACATTGCACACTCATTATCACATTGAAAAAGTGCTTTTAGGGTTATCACTACTACTACTTTACTACTACTGATACTTTCTTGTATCAGAAATGCAGGTAAACTCCTGTGGACTGTCTCAATTGTACCAAGACAAACTGTTTCTGATGTTTTTGAGCAATTTAGATGTACATGTGCAGGACTTTGCCTGTTACTTTGATAGACTGTTTCACCTCCTGTACACCCGTGTTATGAAACACTTTTAAAAATCAATGCTTCTGATCAGTAAAATAACAGATAGTGACTTTTAAAACAGGGAATTGAAAGAACATTTAAGAACTGAAAATTCTGAGTGTAAAGGACAATATAAACTGTTTTTAGTATAGCTGAGAATCCTGCAGCTGCATTTTAACTCATCAAGGAGGGGAAGTGTCAGTAAGTGGTGCTCTTTCAATTCAAACTATGACAAATGTGATTGCTCATGCTAACAGCCATTCTTCCTCTGTATTTTCCATATACAATAGAAAAAAAAGCAGCATCTTCTCCTCTGTACAGCTGGACTTCTTCCAAACAGCTGCGGGCTCACTGAGTCTATAACAGTGAATGTAAAAGCCTTTATTGACTGCATGTCTTGTTATTTTAATTGGAATGGCAGACAAAAGAAGAGAAAGCTACGTGAAAATGTTGCAAATGATTCCCTGGATTCTTACTTTAAAATGTATAATGACTGTAAAAGTTATAGACAATGCAATCTCACACCTACATGTAAGTAATGCTAAGCTAGTCTCTTCCTGCTGGTTCCTCTCTTCTGCTCTCTACTTTTATCAATGAAGAGGGCTATTGACTGGGGTCGATTGCTCCAGGAATCCCTCTAGGACTCCAGGTACTTAAGTGGCTCTGATTGACAGGTGTGCCTCCTGTTCACTCCCATTCTCTCTCTATCCATCTCCCTCATTCCTACTCTATCTGAGGAGTATCTTATATGTTTTGGCTCTGTCAGTGGACTTGCACATGCAGAGGTACTTCTTCCTCCAGGCCGCCTTAAGACCACATACTTCATGGTCACATTAGAGGCTTAAAAGAACGCGCCATTATGGCTGCTGTTTGGAGAGAGAGAGAGAAAATGAGAACGGCCAAAGAGGTCCAGAGACGGGAAGAGTTAGGGAGGAAGTTTTTCAAGAGGCTGTGAGTAAATAAGGAGAATTAGAGAGAGCGTTTAGGAATGTAGAAGGTTATCAGACCTTTGACCTGAGGTCTGAGTTCAGGCGTGGACCAGGTGGAAATGTGAAACCCGGATACTGACACCGACGAGCAAACGGAGACAAAAGACAAAAAAGGAGAAGAAAAGGCATTTACTTTGAAGTGAAGGTCATTACAGTGGAGAGATGCATTGAAGTGAATGGTATGTGTCATCAAGTATGCGTCTTCTTCAAAAGATGTACGGACATTTCTGCTTTTACAGTTTCAATGAAACCTGAGACAAAGAAGAGGAGAGCAAAAGGTCACCAGATAAAAGTGGTGATACCTTTAACGATACTCCTGACAACATTTAAACAAGTTGCTTTAGAACAATGTGAGACTAAACTCTGGAGAAACATGAGCCTTGACGTCTGTGAAGGCACACTCACACTATGTAATCCGTATTGTGGCTTAGCACTTTATACCTGCACGAGTACAGGACTGTTCCTCCCAACAATCATTTTAACAACAGCAGAGTGCTAGAGAGCTGTTTCTTACCAAAAAGCCACAAAGTTGGTAAAGTTACTGCCACATGCAACATTTTTTTCCTATAACAACAACATGCCCGCCACACACCAACAGACTCTGCTCACAGACATCCAGAATCCTGACTCACAATCTGGAACCTCTTTGAGGTCAAACACAATGTTAGAGTAAATAAACATGGGGAGCAACGTGCAGGAAGACATGCCGACCATTTGTGGACCTGTTTTTATGACAAAATTCAGAAAGAAAAAAACTGCATGGATTATGTGGTGCATGAGCAACAAGTGAGTAAAATTGTGATTTTCTGTGCTGGTTGGACTACCTCATCTGTTAGCTCTCTTCCCAGTTAGCTATCATTTTGTTGTACATGATGATCAACGGATGGCATGCATGCCTGTCCTCAGGGTCTCCCTGTCTACATAACAGGGTATGTAATAGTGTTGTAGTACTCAAGAAAGGACCGATCTTAAGACCCAATTTTGAATGCCTCGGTCTTGTCCTGGACTCGAGAGCATTTTTACTCTGTCTTGGTCTCGGACTGGCTAGACTGGATTCTCCATCAAGACCGGTCAAAAACACTATTCTTTGACATCATTAATGCGATAGTAAGGAGAAGCACTTGCTAAAACAACAAAATAGCTTCAATTCATGTGTAATTTCACCCCCACCTCCCTGGTCTCCTCCTCAATACTACTTCTTGTTTTAAGTTGAAGCCTCTGTTCAGTCAAAACAGCCCCTCATAAGATGTGTGTAAACAGAAAACTGGTGTTTGATTTCATTCATAAATTTCTCAAAATGAGGGAGAATGCACTTTAAAATAGCACTCCCACATTCACACTGGAAGTGATCCAAAGATGCACATTTGCTCCATTGCAGCCTCCAGTGCACATGTGCATGCTGGGACCTCTTGCTGCATGAACATGGAGATGCACTTTTATCTGCATGTCCCCCTAATTCTGAGAAATTTATGACCTGTTTATTTGACCAGTGTGAGTGCTCTGTATTGCTCTGTGCTGCACTGAAGCTTGGTAAACTTCTCTCTCATGCAGGTGCACAAGCACAGGTGAGCAACATGGATGTGATGTTTCATCCTTATGACTGTTCCTCTTGACCACCATTTTAAGCAGAGTGTTTTTATCTGACCAAAGCAAAAAAAAAAAAAAAAAAAAATAGTCACAAAGTGAGTAAAACTGGTGTCATATTGTCTATGTATTTCTCCATCATGCTGTCTTATCTGTGCCCAGGCGTGACCAGAATTGGAGCAATGGGAGTGCAGGCCAGTGGGGGGCTGCTGCAGGGGGACAAGTGTGCTTTAGCACGGTATGCGCCAACTGATCCTAGCGTGAATGTGCTCTAACTTTGAAGAGATCCTAGGTACAAGCCTCTAACTGTCGGATAAAGACTGTACAACCCTACTGTGCTGAAATCAGTCATGAGTTCTGGTCTGAAGTAAACTGCTTCAAAAACATGGGGCAATGCTGGCTAAGCTCTCCTCATATTTAATTGATCTTCTCAGGAAAATCTCCAGTAGTTCTCAGCTTCTTTCCTCCAGGTGGTTTACCTTCCATATTTGACAGGTTTCCTCTGAGTAAAAAAAAAAAAACTTTACTCTTTTGCTCATGAAATATTTAAACAATTTTCAACCTACACCTAAAATGATCTTAGTTCCACCATATCATTTTAAAGCCATAGCAACAATCCATTTTACTGAAACATGTAAAATAGCTACTCTTTCTTTTGTCTCTCATGCTTGTCAGCCATGTTTGTTGTATTTCTAACTTCGCCATATTGGCCAGGACTCCCTCACTAAAGAGATCTTAAACTCAGGGGACTACTTGGCTATTATATGTATTTTTATTTTAGCAATCCTTAATCTAACAAAGCTTGTTGACTGAGATCAGAAATGTCTCTAACCAGGGAGACATTGGCAAGAGTAGCAGCAACACAGTGACTTGATTAGCAAGCAAACATGGTGTTTCCTTGCATATTTTGGTCTAGACTTTGGAAACAATGTCTTATTTCCATCATCCAGAGTTGGTTCTATGCTTAAATCAGGCCCATTCAGAGAGTAACAACACTAGAAAATAACCTTCTGAACATGGGTGAATGGGCATGTAACAAATACAACTGAAAACCTAAGACAAAACCTGTGTATACAAGCATACACTGTATATAAAGATGGACATAGCATCAGCTGCATTGAAGTGAAGCCAAAATATTTAGACCTTGTTTCAAACTTAGATTCTGCCTTGATAGAGTTTAGTTTATGACCAGCTGTTCATTTTTATGAGTATTTTTTTCATTTGATTGAATATTTAAAGGGATACTTCAACATTCTGGCAAATTCGCCCATTGCCATAATTCCTGTAGTCTTTGTAATAGGTCTGTTTCCTTTAGTTGTCGGTGCAAGCTGTTTCTAGATCTGGGGGAGACCGTTAAACCAGCTGCACTGCGAACGCTATTTGAACAGATGGAATTTTTGCTTTCCCTCATAAACTCATCAAATACACAATCAAACAACTCCAAAACGCTCTTGTGGACAAGTTGTGACCTGTACATTCACCACGCTATGAAAAAATCATGGAACATTACTAGACGGAGATGTTTTAAAGTTAACTGCAAAGCTGGAACTACACTCCAGACATGGCTGCTGCACTGTGTCAATCCACCCAGTGGTTCACTCAAGAAATAGTTCAGAGTATTTGCTTCATGTGTCATAATGTTACATAATTATACGTTATCATTTCATAGCATGGTGAATGTGCAGGTCACAACTTGTTCACAAGAGCGTTTTGGAGTTGTTGGATTGTATATTTGATGAGTTTATGAGGGAAAGCAAAAATTCAAACTGCTCAAATAGCGTTCGCAGTGCAGCTGGTTTAACGGTCCCCCCCCAGATCTAGAAACAGCTTGCACCGACAACTAAAGGAAACAGACCCATTACTAAGACTATAGGAATTATAGCAATGGATGAATTTGCCAAAATGTTTAAGTATCCCTTTAACAGGAAAAAAAAAAACGCAGATGTAACATCATGATGGATAGCTTAGTTGACAAATGTGGCACCTTGCATTATTTTCAGTTGAGAAAAGTGGGAAAGGTGGAAGAAAACCAAGAATCAGGACACATAAATCTGTCCTGCCATGACTGGATCAACATGCAAGTGCCTATTGTGAGGGTATTTTGGCTTTACTCTCTCACAGGAGTTAAGTCAGAGGCACGTTGTCCATATCAAATATAGTAAATGATGTAGACAAACTGCAAACGGTAACAGCAAAGGACTGTGCCTGCTGTTTCACAGAACTCCTCATTTGAAAAAAAAAAACTCTTTCTACTGGCTATCAGCTCTTGTTTCTTGCAAACAGCAGTTTGTAGTAAAGTGTAGAGTGGCCCCCGATTAGAGTGGGACAAAATTAAGTGGTCCAAACTGTACAGTGAGTCCAGGAGATAATGTGTGCGTAAAGCGAGTAAAAAGGTGTAGTCTGACGCTGATAGATGAAGAGAGCAGAGCTAAGATAAAACAGGAAGGAGAGGCTGGAGAAAAGTAGTTGACCCAGGAGGTCCATTACAGTGTAAAATTGAGTCAGCCCAAAGTGACACCTGAACGGAGGAGCTAGAGCGGTGGAGGAGGTGGTGGTGGGGTTCTTAGTCTCAGTCCTGTTCGGCTGTTTTGGAATAATTTACCTCCTCTAACCAGCCTCTCTCTCTCTCCTTCTCTCCGCCATCTATTTATAAAGGCCGGGCCGGTTTGTGGCTGTCTGTGTGAGCGCCCGCAGCAGCGCCGGTAGTATCTTAATGGGCCTGGAGTGGCAGGGCTGCTGTTATTTAAGTGGAGGACGGACGGAGGCTGGTAATGGAGAGGAATACTGCCCGATGGGAGGTGACAGAGGCCGGACGGGCACAGAGGAAAGAAATGGTCAGAAAGTAGAGGCGGGCTACTTTTACTGATTCTGATGTGGAGGAAGAAAAACCAAGTATCTATCTACTGTTTTTAAAGAAAGTATAAAAAGATATTCATTATTAACTTCCAACAGTGTTTTTGATAAGTAGTAGTCTCTATTTTCCTGCTGCGGCACTCATGATTGAAATATAGAAGAGTCCAGAAAAGCCGAATAAGAAATAGCCCAGTCAGTCATGCTGATCAATGAATTGCCTGAAAAGCCACCTGCCTTGTCTTTCCAGGTGAGTGCCAATTGGTGGATTTCCTTCCTTAAAAAATGGTGAGCCTCCCTGGATCATCGAAGGACAAAATGATGCATTGCTGTCAAAGATTTTGTGTGTTTTCAGTGATGAAATCCCATAAAAACACGCCTATACACATTTGTCACGACCAAAACATGAAGAGATTGGGCTCTAGGAAGCTTCCAGTAGCAGTTACCACTGCATTTTGTAGCAGTCTTTCATGGAACATCCAGTGTTTTTATGGCATTGATAAATAAGGCTCATGGCAGTATTGTAACAAGGAATCCTGATGTAAAAAAAAAACAAAAAAACAATATTGTTTCAGCGCACTCCTTTTTATAGTGCATGGATTTTCATTTCTCATTTAGACCTTGCTGTATTAAAGACAAATAAAAAGCTTGACATCATTCCTCTAAAAGCCAACATTTTCCACTCTAATCATTAGTCAATGCAACCCTATCTTAGAGGCTTCATCCAAATCTCTAGAGCAACTCAAGCACCCATTTCGAGATGAGCATCCCAGCCCTCAGGAGCGTGCTCCAAATGCTCCCTGAAAGCTTGTGTTTCTTGGCCTGCAGACGAGACAGTTAAATGCGTCCCGGCTGTGGCCTGCAATGCAGCGTGCTGAACAGAGGACCTGCCAGAGTTAATGAGGCAGAGAGCAGCGGGACCTCAGCACAAGGTGTTCAATCACAGGCCATTACCACAGCCCTCAACCTCTGTTACTGCTTGCTCTTGTCAATAGCAATCCATAATAAGCTATAGTTTGTCTATAGAGCGGGCTGGATGGGACGTAAATGTCGGCTCGTGTTTCTTTAAGCACCTACACAGACTCATGGTGTCTGAGTATGAGGATAATAACTGAAACATGATCCTAAAGTCAACACGGCAACATTTATCACAGTGTTTTTCATCTTTTCTTCTCAATTACAGCTTAAGAAACAGGACTTTCCTTGAGCCTAATGATCTTTTCTGACCTGATAACACTCATTAAACAAAAAAAGTAATTCACAAGCTTCAAAAATGTTGCTACTATCCTGGTAAGAGGTTTCAAATCTTGCTGTCACATTTGTTAAGATGGACTCTAAGAAGAATCAACCTGGTTAGGGATCTTCTTCAGCTCTCAGACTTTGTATCTACTTTAAAAAACTCTACTTAGTGATGTGATCCAATGTGAAATAAAAAAACAAAGCTCTAAAATCTCTAACATCATTATTTTTTTCTTCAAGGATCAGTTTAAAGGAAATAAAGCAACATCTGTGACTGATTTGGGTAATTGATCTGTATATGCATGTTACCATGCTTCCTTTAAATACTGCTAATCAACTTCCAGCTAGTATTTAGTGCTGTTGCTAATGCTAATTCCAAATTTTGGCATTTGAGTACACAGTATTCAACCTGTACATCCCAAAGTGTGGGCTGCAAGAGGTCATTACCAATAAATAAACACCATAAAATAATTCTTAAAACTGAAATAATGTTTTACATAATCATAAAAAACTTCATTACATGTTTATGTTCATGAATAAGGTTCCAGGGCTAACGAGCACAGCCAGAAGTTTTATCTTATGTCACCCTTTAATCATTTATTAGTACAGAGCGAGTGTCACAGTTTAACTGGTGTTGGTTTAGCTGGCTCCTCCATGCCATTTGCTTCCCAGTTCTGAGGATTTATCAGTGCCTTCAGAGAATTTAACATTACTTCAGTCACAAAATACGTTTAAATACAGCAGGAAACTGGATATAGCTGGAAAATTAAGTGACACTAATAAAGCAGCTGGAGGAGCATTTTGAAACTAATTAGGCTAATTGGAAACAGGTCAGTAACATGACTGGGTACAAAAGGAGTTTTTTAGAGAGACAGCCCTCTCTGAAGTAAAGATAGGCAGAGGTTCACCAATCTGTATAAAATGTGGAAAATTTCAGAAAAATATTCCTTAAAATAAAATTAAAAAGGCATTGAATACCCCACCATCTATAGTCCACTATCTCATCATAAGATTCAGTAACCTTGCAAAGCAGATGGGTTTGCCAGACTCCACCTCTGCCATCAGACAAAACCTTCTGATAGCTCCAAAGATTCAGAGAATGTGGAGAAATCTCTGTGAGCAAAGGAAAAGGCCAAAGGTCAATAATGGATGCTCGTGATCTTGCACTGCATTAAAACAGGTATGATTCTGTACTGGAAATCACTGCATGGGCTCAGGAACACCCCTAGGAATCACCGTCTGTCAACACAGTTCACCGTGCCATCCTCTAATGCAAGTTAAAGCTCTACCATGCAAAGAGGAGGCCATATGTGAACACAATCCAGGAACGCAACTGTCTCCTCTGGGCCAAAACTCAATAAAAAAGAAAATGAGGCAAAATGAAAACTATTCTATGGACAGATGAATCAAAATTTTTAATTATTTTTAAAACCACTGAAACCATGCTGTTTCATAAGCACTTAAGAGGAGAGGGGCCATGCAGCTTATCAGCACACATTTCAAAAGCCTGCATCTATGTCTAGGGGAGCTGGTCTCTTTAAATCTTTTTAAAAGTAGATTGAAGGCACTGGAGGATGATCAAGTTATGTGTTTTTAACTGTTACATTTCATGTCTGTAACTGTTCATCTTGCTGCTGCCCTTCTCGTCCAGGACACTCTTGTAAATGAGATTTTTGATCTCAACGAGGTTCTCCTGATTAAATAAAATTAAATAAATTTCTGATGGTATGGGGTCACTTTAGTGCTTATGACGTGGGCAGCTTATTCTTCGATAAGTATACTGCACTCATCATAACAAGGTGCTGAACTTCTCTCACCAATAGAAAACATTTTGTGCATCATGATATGAAAAATCCAGCAAAGAAAACCCAGGACTGTTGAGCAGCTAGAGTCCTACATCAGGCAAGAATGGGACAACATTCCTCTCCCAAAACTCCAGCAACTGGTCTCCTCACCTCCCAGATGTAAACAGACTGTTGTTAAAAGACAAGGGGATGCTACACAGTGTTCTACTGTAAATTGAAAAAGGGTGAAGATTGGCAAATCATTGTTTTTATCTTCATTTTACACAGCATTGTACAACAACATTAGAAAATAAAACATAAGTGACTGTGCAGATGCCTGATTAAAACAAAATAAATGGAAGTGGATCATTAACTGACTCTCTAGCTGTTTCTCAAAGCCCAGGATCTTTCCTCTGTGGGAAGGATCCTCCTGAGTCAGGTCCCTGAGCAAGGGAGACGACAGAGTCCTCCCTGGTAACTCTTGAACACACATTTGGGACAGGCTAGCCTGTGTGCGTTATTAGGAAGTGTCACGCCCATATACACGGCGGTGGCAGAAATCAAAATGAGGGGGGTACTAACAACTTTCACGTTTTACCCAGCACCGTCAAATAAGCTAGCACAGTGTCATATAATCATATAAATCATATAAAATAATCATATAATATAACTATATTATATGCCGCTACTTTTACTGGTCCAGCTTTACTATCCTTCAAAAACGGCCGTTGATTGGCTTTTAGGGTGTACTATTCTTTCTTTCCTTCGTTATTTAGCACATTTAAAAAAGCACAGTCTGACAAAGAAAAGAGAAAAAAAGTAAATCACTTGTGCAGGTGAGGTAGAAACCCACTATGGACTTATCTCAACAACCTCACCTAATGAGATCAACATGTAACAATTAACCACAAAATCAAATACCAAGTTCTAATTGAAATAGAATACACAATAGAAAAAAATAAAATAAAATAAACAGGAAAAAACATTGATGATTGTATCTAAATATAATAGTAAAATATTGACGATTAGAATAGTAATAATCGTAAAAATAATAATAGTAATAGTAATAATATTAGCTGGCGGAACAAAGCCCACACTGTATTGACTAGTCACTGTGAAATCTTGCTGACATCAAGGAGAAACAGCTTCTGACTCCACAAATGCTTTCCTAGTAAGTTTGATGCATCCGAAAACTAAGCGTTCATGCTGAAATTATCTGTGAATGAAATACAAATCAGGAGACATATACTCGTCTTTTAGGGTTTTGGTGAGTCTGAGAATATTTTAAGGTTTCAAATTAGGCTGCAGCTAATCTAAGTTTGGGAAACGCTGCTCTAAGATTTCTGGTAGAGTAGTTCTTTCCCCCAAGATCACAAATACTAGTAGACAAAAGTTTTCTTAAGACAAGCCTGATTTCACATGGACGTATGTCTTCTACAGGTGCCATCATTGCACACTCAGGTAGCTACTGATACGTCTACTTTGAACAGTTGTGCCATTATGGCTAATAATCAAATCCAAAAAGCAGCACAGACAGATGCATCTATGATGGTGATGCATGATGCTAGCAATGGCACAGTGCAGTCAGGGTGCTCATGGAGGCATTCTTCAAGTGTTTCACTGAAAGATTACATTTTTTAAATTTAGGACTCAAGGCTAATTCATGATTTGTCAACAATATTTTTACAAGAAGACTGTAGCTCTGAACCTTTTAAGGTTTGTTTAATAGCAAAGGGAAAAAAGTAAGTGGTGTTAACTGTTATTTTATCAAAAGAAATTATTCATCTGCTGTTAGGGTCACTTCTTTAAAAGCAAATTTGACCTTTTAAGGAGTAGACGTCTTCCTTATTTATTTGAATTTCTAAAGAGCATGCTCCAATAATGTCTAAAGCTGTCCTCTTTTCTAATAAGGTCAGTGTAATAGAAATCATGGCAGAGGTCTGACAAAGTTGTGAAGAAGATAAATGCACCCCATCTGTAAAAGTTTACATCCTTCATCTGTACGTGTGCTTTTCAAAGAGCCATTCGTCCCTCTTCACTTCAGGCCAGGATTGCTTTCCAACAGCTTCAACAATCAGTCACAACAACAGCCGTCCACCCAGGTGCTCTGTTGAGTCCTCAGCTCTGCTAACTGCCAGTCACCACAAACAGCAGTCACAACAGAGCTGCCTGTGTCTGCACGGAGAGGTGTGAGAAAGGAAAGCAGAGGCGACGTTCTGCCGCTCCGTAGATTTGTCTAGACCTCGAGTGTTTGTTGTTACTCTCATCTGCAATCAAGCTTCATCACACATTAAGTTAAAGCTGCTGTGAAAAGGTCGCCGAGCACCTTTTTACCTCCAGCTCTGCAGGGTGTCTGAGGAGGAATGCATTCTGTCATCAACGTATAAATAAATGCCTTCTGTGATTTACTCATGTATGGATTGAAAAGGTCCCAAGTCTAATGTAGGGGTACGTCTCTGAGATGAAGAGCAAACTTAAGTCATCACATCTGGCATTTGCCACGCTAAGAGAACTCCTATGGGTAAACTTAAGTGTCTGTAAATTTAGTTGCAGTTTCACCTTGCATGTGTGTATGTGTCTGGCTGGGTTAAGTCACGTGTGTTACAAGAGGATACCTTTAGAGCAACGGTTCTCAACTGGTTGGGCATCAGGACCCACCGCTACCCTCTTGTCTGAAATCGCAGCCTGTTTTTTAAAACATTTTTTTACATTTTCAATTGCTTATTTATGAAATGCAAATTGGGCTGCACGGCAGAGCAGGAGTTGGAGCTGTCGCCTCACAGCAAGAAGGTTCCTGGTTCGCTCCCCAGTCAGGGCCTTTCTGTGGGGAGTTTGCAAGTTCTCCCCGTGCATGCACGGGCCCTCTCCAGGTACTCCGGCTTCCTCCCGCCACCAAAAAACATGCTCCTTAGGAGCCTTAGGTTAATTGGTGACTCTAAATTGGTTGTAGGTGTGAATGTGAGCATGGTTGTCTGTCTCTATGTCAGCCCTGCGATTGACTGGCGACCAGTCCAGGGTGTACCCAGCCTCTCGCTCAATGACAGCTGGGATAGGCTCTAGCCCCCCGCAACCCCCAAAGGGATAAGCGGTATAGAAAATGGATGGATGAGATGCAAATTGGACATGAACTGTTGCAGTAAAAGGAATGATAATTCTTATACAATTCTCATATTTAACAAAAAAAACATACAAAAATGAAGAAAATAGGATTTTTTTTGTACACTAACTCTGAAAATATGCCACTAGACAGATTACATGATATGTAATGCATAACGCCTCTGCTGCAAAAAGTTTCAAACTATTGTTTTGGCACAAGTTTCAGGTTAAAGAAATATTGCAATTGCGATTTTAAAGTTGCAGCAGGCCATATTACCATTTAATCTAGTTTGCGATTAATTTCCCAGCCCTAGTAGGAACTACAAAAGGCTTTACAGAGCTCACCACAGACTTTGATAGCCAACCGTATTTCCCCATTCTGTCCATTGAAATGGAGAACAGGTTGGCAAATTCTCCGACACAATACATGGGAATAAACACATCTTGATGTTTAGTTTAAGAACAAAGTTTCAGACAGAGCTGTAAGATCAATTTTCACTAAAACAGTCTGACACTAAAAATACCCTGAGTGTCGTGGGAACTCTATTTTCTGTCTGATTACTAAATAATCAGATCTCTAATCGTTTGAGGACTAATGTCTGTTAATTTCTTTTTTTTCCACAGCATCTGTGCTTTCCTCAATGCATTTTCACACCCTCAGAAAACAGAAGATTCTTAAACTGTTAGCATCTAATTTGTGTAAAAACTGAAAAATTTCCAACTCAGAACTTCAGATGTTAAACACTCCTAATCTTTCAGTTGTTTCTGTTCAGTTTGTGCACATTTGGACTGATGGTGAAGGACAGTTTAAACATGGAGCTAACAGAAGCATGTGGACAGAAATGAGGAAATAAGCGTGCTGTTAAAAGGCTTTACATAACTTGTATTGCAACCAAATTACATCACTCCAAATCATCTCCAGTTTGCACCATTTAAACTGTGGCTAATGGTGGCTTTAGGAGAGTAAACAATCTGGGTTTAAGTTAGAAATCATTTCAAATTTCTTTCTGATATTTCCAAACATTTCAGAGCAACTTATTTTCATGTAAGGCTTTTACTGTTCAGCCTGAACATCATTGTTGTTTATCAGTTTATCAGTGTCACCAAAACATTTTCTGACCATTTTAGTAAATATAACTTGATTCATGTTCTAACGGAAGAAAATTCAGAATAAAGATATATCCTTTCATTTAGAGCATCCTCTTTAATTCATTTATTTATTGATCAAACTGTCCAGGAAAGAAAGACTTCAAAGGAGCCCTTAATAACACCTAAATGTCAAGATAAATGTAAAAATTAATATAAGAAAGCAAAAATGCTTCAGTGTTCGTTGTCACTGAAATGTTTCAGACAACCACATTTAAAATTTTCTACTTTTCCATCAATAATTCACCAACAGAATATAAAATAAGCAAACACAAAGAAGAGAAATAAAGCCATTACTTTTCCTATTTCTCTTCAAAAATCAGAGCTACACGTAGAAGACAGGCAGCATTTTATACTGAAAGACCTGCCCGTTAAAACTCACATTTCTTGGTGTGATTAACAAAGCTGTTGGATATTTTGAGGGTTTTGAATCAGAAATGTAACCACATTTGTCAGCAAATTACCCACAGAAGCCAGTCTGTTTAAACCAGTGGATCATAACAGGAGCCGCCCCTTCTGCCACCAAGGGTTGAGAGAAAACTTTGAAGGGTTTTAGAGATGATTAATACGACAGAAAAGCCCTTTAAACAATTATTTTGGAAAATTATGCACATTTCTTCCTCCTATTATCCTGGGGCTTTACAGGGTAAAAATCTGACTGTGCTCAACTGATTTATTTTGTCTGCATGCTGAGTTTGTCATTTCTATTTCACACAGAAGAACAAAGGGAAAAAATTCAATTACTGTACAAAGTGGTAATAACCTGTAGACATAGGCTGTGTCAGAAACCACATACAGCGAATATATACTGAACACAGCATAATAACTGGACTGTATGCTGTTAGCGCCACATGTAAGCAGGTGTTTTTGAACATGGAGGCCTTTGACTTTACCTGCACAAGCAAATGGGGTTTCTGGTCACTGATAATGCACCTTCTTGAAAACTCCTTACAGGGTGAAGATTTGTTGGAACTCAGCAACCCGACCGCTAGGCCACCTGCACCCCACTACATGCTAAATTTTACATTATACTGAGCATGAAAGCAGAGTTCCCATTTGGCCCAGTTAATAGAGCAGGTGTCTTCAGAGGTGACAGCCCCTGATGCAGTGGTTGGAGGGCTGAAGCCTGATCCTGATCTTACTACAATATTTCCTGGCATGTCTGTGTGTCTGTGTTGATTTGCACACCACACTCTTGCTCCAATTGTCCTCAATTCCTCTCAGAAGACTTCTTTAGTGTACTGGTTTAAAACTGGTACCATTAAAAAATCATGAATATGTACAGATTTTCAAATAGAATCCAAAATTGTTTCCCCTTTTGCTTCAAATTGCCCCCCTCCCAATTATTTTTGGGCTTTTAAAAAGTGTTATTTCAAACCTCCAACATTATTTCTGTAATTGTTTAATGGAAGAGTAACCTTTGTAATCATTTTTAAGATTTCAATCTTTGAACCATTTTTTCAACTATTTCAACACTTTTTTTTTTCATGAACTGCACTTTATTACCTCAATTATTCAGACCTCATGCTCAGTATATTCCCCAGTCTGAGGATTTTATTGTCCTTTTGTCAGTCTTTCCTCTGTTTTTAACTGTTCTGTATTCTCTGAATTTCTTCTGTAATTTGTAAATGAGGGTTTCGTCTCAATGATATCTTGAGTATAAATAAAGATCGATTGATTATATCAGTTAAACACAAAGGCTGAATCCCAATTCTCCCTTTAACCCTCAATCTCAAAATGCGTGATCATGCGAAGTGTGAGGGCTGTCCCAATTCTCCCAAGAGTTGAGTTGAGGGGCGAGTGTGAGGGCTTTATCTCCCCAGTTTTAAGATGTTCCTGGAGCTCCCTTGGTATTGAGGGTTATCACTCAAAGAAAGATGGCGGTGAATACAGGGAAGAAATAGAGCTACAAATGTAAATTTCTTTGTTAATAGAGATCTAAAAATGACAAAAACCACTCCAATATCTTAGTTTAATGTTATTTTATGGATTATTTGCCTTTTGTAGCATAACATCTACTTTTATTTTTATGATCGTAAGCTGGTAACCATGCTGTCGCGGACAACCCTACGAATTACAGCTGGTGTTTCGCGTTAGCTAATGGCCAAGTTATATGGTGACTTTCAGCTGAATATGTCCGCGGCTGTGGTGTTTATACATGTTATTTGGTCGAATATTAACACGTTCTTGTTCTTCTCCTTCCTCTGAATCGACAGACTATGCAGTTCTGGCACATTACTGCCCTCTACAGTCTGAAATCATAACTGCTGTTAAAGGGTGTCCCATTTCTAAGTCACGTGATGGCCCTTACACTTGGTTTTGAGAGGCCAAGTTCTCGAGTTAAGACTGAGGGTTGAGCTTGAGGGTAAGACTGAGGGTTAGGGGGAGAATTGGGATTCAGCCATACTCTCAGTCTACCACGATGCTGGAGAGGAGACGGCCTTCGCTCACAAGCTTTGACATAACTGTTGCGGCTACAGCTAAAGCTCGGGCAAAGTTTGATAAAACCTCACATGTCAAAACAAAAGTTAAGATAACTGCAGTGTAGAATTACAACAGCTGTTTGATTGTTTTATCAAATAAAGGCAAAAAAGCCCCCAAATATCTTAAGACAAACAAAAAGACTATGAAACCATAGAGTTTTGGACACAGCCATACTGTATAAAGGGTATCAGAACACAAGAATTTTAAACTTTGTTACTATTCGGGTAAAAATCAAAGACACTGATACCTAAATTGATACCCAACAACCAAAACAACAACAAAACAAAACAAAAATTTAGGTCCTAAGCACCAACATTAGCAAGATATTTTATTTCAACAACTGCAAGCAAACTCCTGAACCAAGTTTAAATTGCACAAATATTTCAATGTTGAAAAACCAAAGGCTTGCCAAGTCTTAGTGCAATTTAGACAGTGCACAAAAAGTTGCTCATAATTTCTAATGGACTTATCACTCTTTTTGAGAACTGTCTTATGAGACAACTGTTTTTTTATTGCTTATCAAAATAAACTAATTAGCTGCCTCCTTGGGCTTATTTTTAATAATCAAACATGGTTTAGTGGGTCTAGAGGTTACAAACACTGTTGCTTCTTCTAAAAGAGGAAAGCACAGACATTCTGTATAATAACTAAAAATACCAAGAATTAAATATGATCAATATCAGAATACTGGGAGGGTTTTAGAATTTGTAAACAGTGAGGAAGCGGGTCAGACAGGACGTTAAAGTGTGGAAGAGCAATTAAACACAACAGAACAAGTCAGCGAATGTTTGTATAGAAAAATATTCCAATAATTTTCAGGCTGATTATGATGGGTCTAATCATGATTTTCAGCCTTAAAACAAGAGGATCAGGCCAGACAAACATCCCCTCCTATTATTCATACGGGGAAGAAACAAGGAAATCAAAGAAAAAGCTGCATCTATTCTAAGAAAAGGCTACAGCACGCTCTGCCCCGCTGTGTTGTTTTGTTTGGTCTCTGCCTCCCGGTTCCATCGGGCAGTGATAATTCACGTCGGGCCCGCAGCAGCGCTGACATTGTAAGATGAACTGCTCGCAGCTAGATTAATGCCACCAGATGCCAGGCGAGATGCCATATTAATTACCCAGAGATAATGTCAGCACAACCATATGGCAGCTCAACTGGCCATTTAGTTGACAGGGAGAGGTCTTTATAGCAGTGCAAATTTCCTCACACAGCCGTGCCATATTCTCTATGTACTGTAGCAACTGGAGCTCTTCATCGCTCTCTGAGCATTATTACTTATGGCGGTAATTTGTGATCTTTAAAATGGTATGAATATGACATTATCAGGAGGAGCTGATGGTCAAATGTTTTTCAGTAATCATTAAAAATGAAGTTTTAAAGCCCTCATCCAAATGTTTTAAACCTTGTAAACACGTCCATATGGTGTTTTTCACCAGCCACAAGATATAAAGGACGAAAGAGGCAGTCAGCTGTCATGGCTGATCATTAGAGCTCTGAATGGACTCAGAAACACAAAATCATGCTTTCATTAACTATAAACAACCAAATCCCCCAACTATTGTGATGCAAGAATGAAACAGTCAGCAGGCAATATAGGGACAGAGGTCTACCCAACATCTGCAAACCAATATTAGCTAAACAATGCTTTGACCCCATTCTTATGTTACTGAAGCGGTTTTTCATTCTTAGTTCATGTTTCTGACTTCTTATGCTGCTTGGGTTAGTTGTGCTGATTGGGTTCTTATCATATTGCTAGTATTATTATGACAAAGTGACATTTAGTAAAACATTTAGTGTCAGACATTTAGCAGCAGACCACTTGCATTAACGATCTTGCAGCAGGGATTATCAGTATTATTGGCGCTGTGCAGCAAATTTTTCACAAGTTTCAAAATGCTTAGCCATTTCAAATTTATGCAACACAGAGCTAATGCTGCTTCCTTTAAACTGATGGTTCTCAACTGGCCTAAAGTCAGCATCCACCACCACCTGCTGATCCACAAATCAGGACTCAGATTTCATAATAATTTCAATCAAAAGAAAGTGTTTGAATGAAAAAAATGGGCAAGCTTGGAATTAAATAGAGAAGAAGATGTGGTAAAACAAAGATCCGGAGACATGTCCTTCAAAATAAAAGCACATCGACTGTTTACACATTTTTTTTTTTTTAATGTACTCGTCTGCAACCCAAGGAAAATGGCTTCGCAACCCACTTTGGGTTGTTTGGATCTGTTTGAAAAGTCCAAAAAACTTCCTCCTAAGTCCTTTCCTGTCCACTTTTCCGTGACCATGATGAAACACATCACAAGGTCAAAGGAAAGGTGTGAATAAGAGGACAGGAAAAGAGAACCACAATGATAAGACAATTTGACTGCTCTTACACCAAGCAGTCGTTAAGGATGTGGTGCAGATGTATCGTACAAAAAATACAATTTACTTTTGACGGACTACAAAAGATGCATCAATCACGTGGTATATTGTGAAGAGCATCGAAGAGCAACGTCTGGCAACACCTGGAAGGTTTTAGATCTTTAATTCAAACTTTCCTGGTAAGTAGCTAGTCCTATGATTTGCTGAGTAACTTTTATGAACATATTTTTGCTGTATTACTTTTGCTGTATTCCTTCCTGGTCAGAGCCTTTCTATGTGGAGTTTGCATGTTCTCCCATGAGAGTTCATGTGTGGCTTCTCTCTAGGTTCTCCAGCTTTCTCCCCCCACAAAACATGATGCTCCTCAGGCTAACTGGTGACTCTAGGGTTACGTTCACACTGCAGTCAAAAGGGACCAGAATCTGATTTTTTTTTTTTTTGCTCACTTGTGACTCAAATCAGATTTTTTTCTGACAGTGTAAACCGTACAAGTCACACTGAATCTGACTTTTTTGAATCAGATTAAGGCCACTTTCATATGTGGTTCTAAATTAGATACACATCTGATGTTTTGGAAGTCGACTGCAGTGTGAACAGCCAAACAAAAAAATCACATCTGAAAAAGATCAGAATTGAGCATTAAGGCCTGCAGTGTGAAAGTAGCCTAAATTGCCCGCAGGTGTGAATGCCTGGTTGTTTGTCAGCCCTGCGATTGACTGGCGACCAGTCCAGGGTGAACACTGCCTTTTGCCCAATGACAGCTGGGATAGGATCCATCACCCTACAACAGTGAATGGGATAAACAGATAAATCTTATCATTTTAACTTTGCTGGAAAAAACAGCTAATTAATAAGAAAAAATGCTTTAAAATGGCAGTGATGTGACTTTTGCCACATTTATGTTTAATATCCCAAAATAGTGTGATAAAAAAGCAGTTTATTGGTTGTTTGGAGGCTGGAATAACAAATAAATAAATCACAAGTTAGTTTGAATGAAAAGTATTCCTCCAGTTCAGTGAAGATGGCATTACTATGGTCACGTTGGTTCTGATTGGGCATCACTTAAAATGAAGTAGATACAAAGCATTGTGGGTCATTTTTTTCTTTTCCGTGTTGGTAAAGGATGCTCCAGTATTTCCTATGCTAAAGGAGATAATAAAGGAGGCAATGAAGCTTCTCTTCATGGTTGACACTCAAATGCTCCCAGGTCATCTCCCTCAGTCAGGACCCTTCTTAAATAAAAGGGCTATTGGAATGGACCCCAAGGCTCTAAACTGGGCTTTTTATTACAACAAACTGGACTGATGAACTTAAGGTGGACATATTTAGTGGTATCAAAGATAGGAGGGAAATGTAATCAACCAATGCCATGGATAGACCAATGACAGAGAATAGATCACACTAAGTGAGTAACTTCTGTCTTTTGTCTCAGAGGATTGATATACAGCATCATATTCCTCCATGCCATACCGCTCCATTGTCATCCAACATTATTTATCACTATATTAATGAACCACTGTTCTATTATGAGACACCTCTTTCCAGAGAAAAGCAGTTTTAGACCTGCAGCCTCATGCTAGTAGGGCAGTGCGACTAGTAAATGACAGCAAATATGGATGGATCTGGCTAAAATGTACAATGTGTATCTTTAGGAGGAAAAACCGATGCATTCACAGCAACAAATCTACATATTTGTGACCCATTTCTTTGAGAATTACATCTGCAGTGGCTAAATCAGCCTCACACAGGGAGGGGAAGAAATCAAGTATTTAAAGATCAAAGAGGACCAAAAAAATAAAAAGGGTTTAATCCTATACAAGCAAGTATTGTGTGTTCAGCCCAAAATAAAGAATCGTATTCCTCTGTGCCGTAGAGCTCCATTGTAAGCCAAAACTATGAAAAATCACATGGCGAGGAAGAGAAGATCAGCACTGATGCTGTCGTAGGTATGAGTCAGCAGGACGAGTGCTGAGAATAATCATGATACATCAGGTGAAAAGTGAAAACTTCATGGATGCATCATGTCCAATCAGATTGCTTGGTTTGCACGACCTGTTGTGTAATGACACTGACACTGTTGCCTTGGTGACATAGTCTTGGATCACCACCTTGGAAATGTAGTTTATTTTTTGGATGGACTGTTTCATATCTCCACTGCACGGGAAATATTTCACATTTAACCTCCCATGCGAAGGGTTTGGGAAGGGCAGGACTTTTCAATAAATTCTCAGAAGGTGATTGGACGAATGCTCTGTCTGTCACATTCATTACGGGCCAATCAGAGCGACGAGACACAATGAGGTAGTAGGCATGTGCAGCTTCAGTAAGTAGCGTGAGCTCAGCAGGCAGGAGCTGTTGTAGTTTTGAATGATGGAGCTTGTTGGTGGATAAAACTCATGCCGAGGCAGAAGAGGGAAAACCATCTCTGCAAAGAAAAGCATTTACAGTGGCTCTTTTCTCTTGTTTAAATAAAGAAAAGCAGTCCAGATCTGATTGAAACTGTCGCTGAAGCTACATTTGAGCTTGTAATTTGACCAGTGACAGTTATTACTGCAATATAACTAAACCTCGCCCTTTAGCTATCACAAACTCATGGCACAGCAGGATGGAGAAGAGCAAAATCTTTCTTTTCTGCCAGAAAAGGCTTTAATGCATGTCTTGCTCTTGTTTTAATATAGAGATCTGGTTCAGTTCTGATAAAACTGCTGCCAAGTTATTAACATGTAACCTGACACGCCAGATGGATGTAACACATCCATCTGGTAAACTTTACATAGACAGTGTTTGGGAAAGGGCAGAGCCTTTAAAAAAAAAAAAACTCAGAGGCTGAATGGATGAACGTCCTGTGTGACACCTCGTTACGGGCCAATCAGAGCAACAAAACATGTGACGTCGTAGCCCCTGCTGAGGAGTTAACTCCATAGAGAGCGGCGTAAGGTGAACCATGGTGACTGTAGACATGTCAGCACACGACTTTTGTCATTTTCGAAAAGAAAACAACTCAATGCTGTTCTTTGTTCTTCTTCAAAAGAAGAAATGTCGTCAAGTTTGGCACTGAAATGTGTTATTTATTATCAATTGTTGCTGACCTCTTGGCCAGGTCACGCTTGTGAAAGAAATCTTGATCTCAGTAAGTTTTATCTGGTTAAATAAAGGTTAAATAAAAGTTCTAATAAAACTGGTGCTATAGCAGCAGCCACGCTAATGTCTTCCACCATAATTGCACCATCCTCATGTCGCTGCTGCTTACGTCATGACTCTGCCAGGCCTGAAAGTACTGCCCCTCGTCGCTGACTGGTCCTGTCACTTTCTAACCGGGCCCTAACTGTTCAGATAGGAGCTTTGCAAGAAGGATTCACCAGTGAGAAACAAGAAAAATGGGTGAATCCATCTGCTTTGCAAGGTTAATTAACATATAGTTGACAAGTAAAGAAGATTGTTTCTAAAGTTAAAATTAGCACCAAGCAATGCTAAATCTGTTAGCCATTAAAGGTAGTTTCCCTTCTGTGTTAGCATCAAGCTAACAAAAGTAGACTTCCATCCTGGTCTATCTCTCAGCGTCTTTGAATTTTCTAGTGACTTCGAGACAATAATTTTCTTTAAAATGCATAAGCTCTTCTTGCAGATACTTGCAGGCAATATATGGTTTGTATATATGAGCAGAAATGTTCCTATCTGCTGTTATGGCTGATAAACTTTTAAGCTAATATCTGCTGATAATGATCATGCTGGTAATATCCTGCATCCCTGTCATTAAGTCAGATTGCTAGTTTAGGTGTTTTAATGCAGGGTTTCTCAAATGATGCGGCACTGATGTGCCTTGAGGAAATTCCTGGTGTGCTGTGGTTATTTCTACAACCATGCATTATCACTACAACTGTACAACAATTTAAGTTACTGCAACATATTTGAGAGGCTGTTTGTTTGGGTGTGGCTATGGTGTGCCTTATGATTTTGTCTTGGTCTTAAGTGTGCCTTTAGATTGAAAACCACCATTTATTGACACAATAAGGACTATGGAATAATGCCTGTTAAATACATAACCATCACAGTACTGAACCATACATGGCATTTATAGAGAGAAAAGAGAGTCTGCATCCCTGTGACACGGTCCCTGAAAGGGTTTTCAGCTCTTAAATACACATCCAAACAATCTGAAAGCCTTTCTTTGTGCGGCTGTGGCGGATATACATCTTGAAATGTCAGTGGAATTTATTTAGCAGCATGTGTTTGTTTCTTTCCTCACCGCCATGCTGACTGTAAAGATCATAAACGACACACGCTGGGAATTAATGTCAGCGTGAGTAACAGTGGCGAGGCCCTTTATCATGATTTACAGTTGCACTGCCGGCCCCCTTTTCTTGTTGTTGGACTTGAGGATCATTTACAAAGACGGACCTTGCTCGCCATCCAATCTGCCTGCCCTCCCACCACCACCACCACTGGAGCACCCACCTACCCCACCCTCCAATCCCCACAAATCCGATTTAATCAGACAACTTGTGCAGTGTGGCTCGGAGTAAGAAAAAGGATAATTAGTAAACAGAGGAGCTACTCGCCAGGCTTCATTGGCATTCGCACCGGGTTACTGTGTCGCATTTAAAATGCAGTCTGATGAAGTCTACAGAATCAAACCATTTGTTACTCCTATTGAGGAGGCTTCGGGCTACTGGCAATTAAATTGGAATTAGCGCTGGGGAATGAGATACGGCAGATTCATACCAAGGAGAGGAGGGAGGGAGGGAGGGAGGAAAGGAAACAGAGAGAGAGCTCTGTCTGGACCTGGCTCGCCTCAACACTGGGTCAAATCTGGAAGTGATTTGCCTTCTTTGAGTTTTGTTTATTTCCCGCGTGACTTCAGATATCATTTTTATACCCAAAACTCTCCACTCAGCCAAGAAGTCGCTTATAAATCTCTTATTTGTGAAGCATTAAACTGATTTATGTGCTTTTAAAAATGGATGCTTAACCAAAAAGGAAAGAAAAGTGGCTCTTCATCAGGATAAAAAAACATAAATGGGCGGATTTAAGTGCCCTTAACATCTGTGGGCTTTAACTTTATAATGATTATATATATGTTTTAGATAAAAACTAACATATGAGAGCACTTTATGTCTCTGAGTGTCTGAGAAAGAGAGTGAAGAAACAAAGAGATGCCATTTGCTCTGCCACAGCTGACTGGGCACAGTGAAGCTCAGCATGGAGAAAGAGCTGGTCCACTGGCAGAGGGAGGAAGAGAGAGGAAGAGGGGGATAGATGGATGGATGAAAGGAGGGAGGGAGGGGGGAGGAGAAGGGGCAGATAAATGAAGTGGAAATGAGAGGGAACAGCTCCTGTGCTACAGCTGGCCTCCCTAACTCTCAGCCAGCCCGGCCGTGACAACTGGCTCGCTATTCCTCTGCCCGTCAGGGAGGGGCTGTGTTTGACAGGAGGGGCCCACACGGGTGTAAGACTGGTAAAGGGCCAGTAGGGGCCAGTAAAGGGGGGATCTGAGTTGAAATATGGATATGACAAAACAAAACCAGGGTTTTAGTGATGGGAACGTGTCTCTAACCCACAAAAAATGAGACATGGAGGTACGGTAAATCACTGTGAAGGCATCCCATTAGCAGAAATGATCATTAGAGATGCAACATGCTTCACCTTGGTAACAGTCGGTTCCATTCTAATCACATGAACATTTCTTTTATTCCATTCTGAGACTTTTTAGGAGGAGTCGAAAGCAGCTAAAGAGCAAATTTATTCAATTAATGTACAGTAATTGTGTTTGGAAGTTCATCTGAGTGTATTAATGGCTGTTTACTATATCTCCAGTTTTTAGAGCCCTGTTTAATAAAGTCTGCATTAGCGCTGAACGATTTGCAAAAATAATCTAATTGTGATTTTTTTCCCAAATATTGTGATTGTTATTTAATATGTGATTATTCTTGGGTTCATCTTATGTATTTTTCAACAAATTCAAGCAATAAATAATTCCATAAATAAGACCATTTGTATTGACAACAATGAATTTATTTCCAAAGCAATTAATCCATAGTAGCAACAATATGAATATGAGGGTGCAACAAAATTTAAGCTAAAAAGGAGGCAGCTGGGGTGGGGGAGGTGAGGCTGGCTACCAGCTGATCGCAGCTGGTGTATGACTTTCGTGAAGTAACACTAGGCTTCATCAGTTTTAGATAGAATGAGCTCACTAATTTTGCTCCTATTACAAATGGGATGTCATTTGCTTTGTTTAAGGGCATTATCATTTTTATGTCACTCATTTTGATTAAGGAAAGCATACATAAAACACAAAAAGGAGGATTTTTGTAAACCATTATAAAAAATTGACACTTTGATGTTTGTATAATGTGCATAAAATCTCTGCTGCTGCAAAAATTGATTTATTAAACTGGTATGTTGACACATTTAAAGTTAAAGAAATATTGCAACTTCTGCGATTCGAAACTTGCAGCAGGCCATATTACGATTTAATGTAATTTGCCATTAATTGCCCAGCCCTAGTCTGCATTAGTGGTGTTCCAAGGCAATTATTTCCCTATCTGCCATGCATTTATTTACAAGCATTTTAAATGCATTTACCTGGCTGGTCTAGAGTGTAAAACGTACAAAAAAACAGTCAAATTCATCACAGGGTCATTGATAGATGTGAGGCTAGTGCACTGAGTAGAATGTGGCTAAAATTAGCAGTTAGCTTCACCAGCCTCCAATCCTCTTTGCAGATTGATGTCATGCTTAATGTGGTTACTCATCACTTTGGTTAGTGGTAAAACATGAGCATAAACCTCAACAGCCTGCATACAACTTTATTTCCATTTTCTAGTAAAAAAAGAAACCTGCTTTCCTATGACATGCTAACCGCTAATCTTCTCATGCTTACATCTGGTGGAACGCTGGTGGACCAACTAGCAACAGTGGCTACTAGGGAAGGAGCCTTCATTAAAATTTTAAAAGAGCATTTGACTTAAAAAAAAAAAAAAAAAACTTCTTTTAACTGTCTGTCTTGAGCCAGCTAACCATGCACATGCCTAGTCTGCATGGATTGAGGATGCACGCAGTTATCAGGATGCTGTTTGCAGCAGGATTACAAGTCGGTCTGCCACTCCTTGCTACAGTTCTCAGTGATTGGTCATCCTGTCATCGTCACATCCAGCGGCGGGGCACTGCTGTGACACGGACTCTGTCCTGTGCTTGTTTTATGTATTTTCATTTGTTAAGTTGTTTTGTTCTCCAAATACTCAGTAGAGTAGCACAGAAAACTGTATCTGAGCCCATCCATATTCTCCATTCTGAGCTTCTGCTTTTACCCCAAGAAAGGAGAGTTCGGGTCACACAGAACCAGACTGAACCGGTAAAAACAATTGTTTGTCTCCGTGTCCATCACACTTTTGAATAACAGGTAATGGAAGATGTGCCAAGGGGCTGTGCAATATGCAAGTCTGTCACTGCTGTCAGATGGTTTTTATGCACATGTGGAAAATTGTGATCTTGTCTTAATGACTACTGCGTTGCTGCCACAATGCTCTTTACTCTGACATAAACAACCGCTAACTGCTAGCATCTTGTGCGGGCTGCCAAAACGGATACCTATATGGTACTGGTACCATCACATCTGATACCCATTGAACTGAACCATGACTTAGATTTAGTCACTTTGTTTATTTACAGTTCATCAAATCTTTGAGCCAAAGATGCCAACCTGCCTCTGCCTTCATTGCTTAGAAAACTGTTCATTATTGCCCTTTAGCATTTGGGTTTGTACATTCAGTACTGAAGCTATGCTCTGATTTTGGTGCAACTAAAACAATCCTCTAACTTGTAAGGATGTTTTAACGCAGATGATAAGCTCCCACACTGCTACACCTTGCACTCAAGGTTTCTGCTGTTTAATTTCTGAATCAAAGCCCAGTTCTGAGTCTGTGGGGTATTTTTTTACACTGATAAGTACCAATTCAGGTATCATTTAGGTACCAGAATCGAAAAGCATTGACTTAGCACTGAAACTGGAAAAACCCAAATGATACGCAACCCTAGTGTCATGGAAACAATGTGGTTTAGCGCCGATTTGATCTGGAAAATGAAGGTAAAGTTGTCCAAACATTGTGTCAGCTTATACTCACCCATAGTTGAGCTTAAGTATTCAACTCAAGAATATGAAGGCAAACCTACAGAGAGGATTAAAGACCAGCTGTGGTGGCAATGCTAACATTAGCCACACTCTGCAACAATGTGACGTTAAGAACAGTTGGTTAAACTGAATCATAATTTACATTTGACCTGCATCCTATGTGTTAAAACCAAGGAGGCAGGGTTTATGGTGTATGCTGCAGCCAATCAGCTGGGAGATCTCTACATATTTTGGCCTCTGCTCCATTCATCTTAATAAACAGGTGCATCTGAAGAATTTGAATATCATGGAACAATTCCTTTTTGATGTAATTTAATTGCAAAACTGAAACTTTCCTTATCCCATACCTCTTACACAAAAAGTGAAACATTTCAAGCCAAGAATTTCTGCATCAAGTCAACATGGCAGCATCCAGCTCATCTGCCTTTTTGGCTCTGCTGTTTCTCATCATCTCATAGATCCTCTAAGGGGTTCAGGTCAGGTCTTTTGGCTGGCCAATCAAACACAGTAATACCATGGTTGGTAAACCAGTTACGAGTAGTTTTGGCTTCACCGTGGGCAGATGCCAAGTCCTGCTGGAACAGGAAATCAGAATCTGCAGACAGTTTCTCAGCAGATGGACGCTCCCGTTCAGTCCACAGTCAGGACAGAGCTTGTTATGGCTGAAAAATTAAAGGTGGTAGAAGAGGGGCTGAAGTCTCATTTACAGGTGAAGGTAAGAAGTTTTAACCCGGAGGATTTACAGCAAAAAAGAGGTTACTCTCATGGGATCTCTAGACTCTAACGCTCACTACATGCTTGGAAATCTAAGTGCTGTATGGTTAATTTTCTTACTATTCCTTTTTGGTCCCTTCCACATGATGTTGCTTTAAGATTTCTATAGGAGCTACATGTAGCTTTATCTAATGTTGCTCTCTCCAGAGTGACGTAGCATTCTTTTTTATGTTCACCTCTATGAAACATATTATAAGCATCAATGTCACCCATAAATACCTTCACATTCAATAACTCTGGCTAACGGAGCATTACGATCTCAGTGCTAAATTAAAACACCAGCTTCATTTTCATTGCAACCTCTCTGAAATTACAAAAAGCCAAACAAAATGTGCTTTTAGAGGGAAAAAATAGTCCGCGAGATGATCATTATCATAGCAAAGTGTGCGTCTGTGACTACATAAATGCACATATGCACTCATATGCTTCGTTCTCAAGGTTAAATACAAAGATGCTGCTCGAGTGGAGTCCATTACTGCAGGAAACCAATGAAAATAAATGACAGCATTCAGTGGGAGGTTGGAGAATCCCACGGAGAAATACGCACAGCTCGCTCATTTGTATACCCTGTTTTCTCCACATAAAATGCTCAATTGTGTGTTTACAGATGAAGCTCCACGTTCGAGTGCCATCCTGTTTTTCTATTTAACACGAAATGGAGACATTCTCGCTCGGAGTATCTCGGTGAATCTGTCGCCTGATGTAAATCCCCGTCACTAAGATTAATGATCTTTAACATGGAAAAAAAAAAACCTTTCAGATCTGTTTCTGAGACCACAGAGTCATTGAGGAGGAGAAACTGCTTCATGTAAACACTGTGAACATAACAGAAGGATTTCACCTCTGGTTTCATCACAAACAGAAGAAGGCAGCTTAAACAAAACTATTTAAAGGACATTAAGGTTGAAGTTTAGAAAGCAAAGGTCAAGAATTAAAGGCAGGAAGAGTGTCAGACTGATGCAAAAAGAGCAAATAATGTCACCTTCATTTGTCATGTCTGTCTTATTCTTCAGTGGAGGTTGCCTTTTCATGTTTACACTTGTATCACTCGCTTTTACAGACGAATAAAGACATCAAAACAGCCTTAAAAGGACCTATGTTCCCCAATCCAACCCCATCCAATCCACCAAGATACCCAAACATGACAACTAAGTAAATAGAACGCATATGAATAAGAATTTACGAGTCAAATTTTTGTGTTTGGTTTTAATACATATATGGTGCTCTTATCATTGGAGCAAACTTTTATCCTCTTTCAAATATTTTTTGTCTCTTTCAAAGCAATATTTTTACAGCAGGAAGTCCTTCAACCCTAAAGATGACCCTCTTTTCTCTCACACACTACAGCACAACCAACAGGCCATTCTGCAGGCAGCACTTCCTTGTTTCAATCAGACGAAAGTAGAAAACAAGAAGTTTCAAACTTTCCATAAACATGTGAAAACATGGTGTTTCGAAGCACATGGTAACAAAAAGGCGAAATCCCACTACAACCTCTTACGCCTACCAATTAGCCCTAAGCTTTCGACTTTGCTAGAAATCTCCATATACATGTAGATACATTTATAACAATGCATATTGAATACAACAAAAAGCAATTAACCCATAGTAGCATGAATCTGAATACGAGGGTGCAACAAGCTTTATGCTACAAAGGAGGCGGCTGGGGAGGAGGAGGCTAAACTTTGCCAGCAGCAGCATGGTGCATCAGCATTAATGCAACGTTGTATTTAAATGGACCCCTGTGCTGAGAGAAAGAGCTGTGATTGGCTGAGGGAGCTGATAATTGGGATCAGCTGACTGTCAGCTGATCACAGCTGGGCATGTGACTTCCATGTCCTGCATGAACTAATGTTAAGCTTCATTTTTACTTATGTGAACTTAATCAAAGCTGCTGTACTTTGACTTTTTTTAGACCTACTGATTGCCCCAGATCCCTTCCTGCACATGAAAATTCTCTGTATTAAGGTTGTTAAAATTTGTAAAACATTGATATTTTACCATGTGATATAATGATAAAATCTGCCAACTTGAAATAGTTAATTGAAGGGCTTAAAAAATACGACATCAGTTACATCACAGGACATGCAATGTTGGTCACATGACCAGAAGTATGCCATGCTGTCTGATGAAAACCAAAACTGTGGGTTTTCTCATTTTTAGGATTCTGTATCTCCTGTGTGTACCATCAGGTGACGCTGCTGCTGCCGTCACAGACACACCAGCATGAGGCTCGAGGCAGACGCTTCATTACACAAAGCCAATCTTGGAGGAGTTTTTTCCCTCTATAAGTGAGAAATCGTCCTAATGCTAATCATTTAGCTAATTTAGTAGAGCAGGCATCCATATGCAGAGGCTACAGCCCTCAACGCACTGGTCGTAGGATCTAATGGTGCATGTCCTCCCTCACTTTTCTTCTTATATTTCCTGTCTCTCTCAGCTGTCCTACTGAATAAAGGCAAAAGCTCAAAACATAATCTAAAAGGTGATTCATATGCAGCCTTGGCACAAACAGCAAGGTCCAAGCCCCTTTAAAAAGCCCCCAAATGTCTTCATAACAAGCAAATTATAATGATGTAGATTCCTCTGGACATACTGACTGTGGATTTCTGTCTGGTAAATAAAAATGTATGATCTGAGGCTGCAGATACTGCACCAATAGTGAGCATGTGTTTCTTTATTTCATAAGACACACAGGGTCTTGAGATGTATTCAAATATTCAGATGCACCGAGATTGAGTTATGATGCTCTTCTCAGAGGTGAAACACCACTACTGCTGAGCATCTGGGTATTTTTATTTCAGATTTCAGTCAAGGCTTCAAAACATTTTGTTCTCTAGCTTTGATTGCTGTTCCCTAAATGAGCAAAGGTGTCAAATTGGTTTTTGCCTCGGGCCTAAAATGACTTAAACCCTCGTACTGAAGCTTGGAAAAACTTTCTTCTAAATTCCCACCCTAATCTCGATGAAAGCTTTGCTATCTTAAGTAAAAGTTTATTACTCACAGCACTTTTCTCTTCCCTTCAGATGAAGTAGGACTCTGTGCAACCCTGACTCACCCGACTCCACCCAAACCCTGTCCTGTCCACCTCCCGTCACCCCCCAACCCTTACCCCCTTGTCCTGCAAAGGAATCCCAAATCTCTCCTCGCCTTCCCAGGATTTATTCTCTCACTGGCCATCTGGACAGTGGGGGCACACAATGTAAAAAGGAAGAGGGGGCTGGAGGGGGGACAGGGTTGCAAACCCACATTAGTCACAGGCTCTTAGGTGCTCTGGCCCTCGCACGCACGCACACATACACAGACGCGCACAAAGCGGCTGAAGCCAAATGACCCCAGCTCCCCCCCCTTCACTTCCCCCCCTCACTGTGGCTGCTGACATCGTCTTTCCTGCTGGACAAAAGGCTTTTAGCACCTCTCTCTACTGTCCTAACCACAACACACTCAGCACCCTTCATCCCTCCTAACACAGACAGGATAGGGTGTTTGTTTTGTTTTCTCAGACGGCTGGGAAGCAGGGAAGGGAGGGGAGGGGTGGGAGAAAAAGAACGAGAAAGGATGAGGGGTGTCGAGGTTTGGAGGAAGAAAAAAATATCTGCCTTTGCAACTTTAAAGCAAATGATACGTGAATGCTCGGGGAGAAGCATGGCCAAATTGCTCCTGAATGATAAAGGTATTAGGTACAATGGGGATGGCATGCTCCTCCGTCGGCTTAATGTAGTTAACGTGGAGCTTTTGTTGAGAGCAGCGGAGGATGAGTACAGGGGTGGAGGTCTGAGAGAGAAGTCACAGAGCACTACAAGTGCCTATTGTTGCCGAGGTTTGCTTTTAACACACATAGAGGAGGTTTTACACAAAAGAAGAAATGCAGGTAGAGGCGACAGCAACATCCAAGGAGTTCCAACGACAATGCAAGATGAAATATAATCATACAACACCTGCGCTCAGCCTCAGCCTTTGTCTGGAGTCTAAAAAACATCAAACTAATGTCCTAGAGTCATTTCAAAGCAAACAATTAGTAGGAAATAAGAAAAATGCTGCAGCCACAAATACCACAGCAGCCATTCAACAGCTAAAGAAGGCGAACAACAGCTTGGGCTAAGACGCACTTCGAGTCTGTATAACAAGTGAGAGTGTGAAGAGAGGAAACAGCAGGAGATGAATTAGTAAGCAGTACGCAGCGGTAAATAAAATAGTAATAGATGCATCAGTGTGCAGCGCTCACACAGGAGGTGAGGGTGCAAAAGACGGGGATGAATTTGGATTTTTAGAATTGGGTTCAACACAGGATATGAGGGCTCTTTCTGCCTGGATCGTAATTTAAGGAAACCTTTCTCACAGATGTAAAATTTAGCAAAAAAACTGACAGGAATATAGAAAAGTTATCAAAAACAAACAAACAAATGAAGGAGATTCTGGACTTTATTGGGGTGAAAAATAGAGTTGCAGAGGAAAAAGGGAAATCTTCCTGTAGCTTCTTTTTACATGAATCATTTGCTCTGTCAGGATGCTTTTAAATTGAAAATGCTCATCCTTTATTGAGTATTTTCTAATATTAGTTCTTATTTTTTTTATTTGATTTCTTTTTATCTTATACTTTATTACACTTCCCTTTTAGTGTATTTCTGTCTGCTGTTGATGCTCTGATATTATAAATGTTCTATTTTAAACTCTTTTAATTGCCTTTTGTATGAGTATTTCTCTACATATTTGTCTGCATTTATTCATCTTCTTTGCTGCCCTTTATAATGGTGAAAATTTGCTCAATAAAAATTATAAAACAAAGAATTTGACTGAAAAAAATGCAAAAGCATTGAGAATTAGGGCAGAGGGTGGCTTACAGCTGGGTTTCTCAAACTTTTCAGTCCCCCAAAAAGAAAGTGCCAGCGACCGGGGATCCCCGCAGTCTCTAACAGTGGGTGAGGAATAGTCGAACACAGCTGTGCACATTTAAGATTTATATTTTAAGGATTTATTCAACTTTGATTTAAGTATAAATCTCACCATATTACCATATTTACATTTAACAAATTCCATATTTATGTTCTCATTAAAAAAATGAGTAAAATATACAACTTGAAATAACTTTAAAAATATTCTAAGTTTTTTTTTTTTTTTTTAAGGGGTCCCCCTCTCTTTATCCCGGGACCCCTCATGTTAAAACCCCTGGTGAACAGGACTCAAGCCACTAACGTCTACTGAGAGCACTGAATCTTTCTGCTGCTGAGTGTTATAATCGACAAATGTACATAGAAATAGACAGAAATAAAAAACATTGTAAAGTTTATAAAGAGTAAATTTGTAAGTTAAACTTAGATTTATAATGACCAATTACAATACTGTGATCTGTTTTCCCTGTTGTTGTACAGAATATATCTTTTACACTTTTTTACACTGCTTTGTCAATACTAACACACATTTTCAAGCCAACAAAGATCAATGAATTGAATTAAATTTAACTGACAAAACAAACAGACCCTGCTAATCAACCAAACTGAAAAATATTTTTTTTCTTTCACTTAAGCACTTATACATACCCTGCATTAGAAAATATACATTTCAGACTGTATTAAACACAAACATTTGCCACATTCATAAATAAATACATGTATGAAAGCACATGTGTTATACTAATTTTCCTTTTTTTGAAAATAAATAGTTCAAACTGTTAACTTTGACAGTAAATCCATGTCCTACCTATGATGTGCAACTTAATATAAACAGTTTCCTCCTTTTCAAGGAGGCAGAAGTGACAGTTATTTCTCTTCAACATGTTACATTATGATTTAAGAATAACACAGAGACTTTGAGAAAAAAAAAATGGATTTTAGAAAATGCTATTTTCTCCACTGGATGTTTTCAGTGTTTATCATTTTTGCCCAAGCGCTGTAAAGATTTGTTGAAAATGTGAATGTTTCTATTTAGGTAACATACATGTTAACAAAACAAGCATCAAACAAGATCATTCTACTCAAGATTTGTCAGTCTGTAACTGAAAAGGAACAGGCTGAAGTCAGCAGATTATTTCAAACTCTCCATCCAAGAATAATCCAGAGAATCAGCAATACACTGGAGAAATACATGTGATAGTTTAACGTCTTAAACTGTCATTCAGTTTCAAATCACACTTTAACCTTTGATTCATTTAAATTTCAAATCTAAATTCTTCAAAGTAGTGTGCACAACTGACTGAAAAGCAAAACTTTACAGCAGCATGGCCTGGACTCTCCTATGGGTCAGTTATCACTATCAGCGGATATAAATATTAAAACCAATTTATTGGCCTTTTCTCACTCTAAATATCATCATATGTACAAAAAAGTTAGTGGAGTTTGAGGCAGGACCAACAGACACACAGCTGGGCTCTTTTCTTTGTTCTTCCTCATTCCTTTAATTTTAAGATTTATCGTTGGGCTATTTTTTTTTGTCTCTATTATTTGAAGAGGATGGGACGGTGGATAGAGGAAGACTGGGGAGTGACACGTCCTGGGCCAGGGGTCAGACTGTCCACCTGTTTGTAAGCCTAGCTTCCATGGTTGGCTTCATTCTGGAAATTCTAGAGAGTCTGTTTAAAGTTTTTGGTTTGAACTAAATCTATTTATCAGTGTCAATATCAGTATTGGCTGAATGAATTTGTAAACATCAACATTTCAGATATCAGCAAAAATCAAATACTTTGCATCATATAATATAATATTAAACAGCATGCAAAATTGGTATTAAGGTTGAGATTTTGTTTAATTTGTTTGAAATAAATCACTAAAATCTGTCATTTAGACATTTATTCATAGGGATCCTTTTGTAAAAGCTACTAATGTTAAAAAAAAATACATAAGTAGCATATGAATGTATACATGCATGCAAACTCACTGATGAAGGTTGAAAAATAACTGGAATTAAAGATTTAACATCTTTGCATATGCACAAACCAACTGCAGCAACATTTCTGCATAAAAACAGATAGTTTTTTTTTAATATAAAAGCAGTTTGAAAAATAATCTGCATGCCAGTTTTATTCTTCTAACTGATGACTGTGTATCTGTCTTCTTTTTATTCACCATGTTTTCCCTCATTGCTCATTTCTCACTTATTGTTGCTGGTGCTTTGTTCCTAGCAGTTGCCTTTTATTTCTGAGCCTGGCCTTGCTTTACCTTGTCCTGTTGTGTTGATTGTTTGTGAAAAAGGAGGCTGACTCATGCTTACCTATGAGTATAAATAAAATTAAATTATATTATCTTTTATTATTTAGTTTGGTAAAAGGAAGTCATAGCAGTCATAACAGAAAAGTTGACATTTAAGCGATCTTTGCCAGTGCTGCAAATAAAAAACCTCTGATAAAATCAGATTTAATAAAAAGGTTTAGTCTGTGAGTTAATTATAAAGTGCACCACAGAGTGCATTAAACATAAAAGTGAGAAACTAAACAAAAAGCCAATGGTTCATGTAATTTTAAGGCCTCGTTTGTGTGAAACATCTGCTGGAGAACATTACTGTCATGCTTGTGTATGAAGTTAAATTGGTGATAATAAAAAAGATGCTCTGGTTTCTGCATCTAAAAATGTTGCAGGGCTCTGAAACATGCATTCATTTGTTCTTTTTACGTGTCCATTTGCAGCGAACAGCACATTTACATTTGCTCGGAGTGCTTTTTAAAGCCGTCTCCTGAACAAGTGGTGAGTGGATGCAATAAAGGCGAGTTCAGGCAGCTGCGACCTTGGAGCCAAACTGCGAGCGGCCGACGTGACTTTGTGGGCTGGAAGAAAAGCTTTATTTATAGATCAGCTGTGTGTCGATCAAACTCCATCGAGGGAGAAACGGCAGCAGTCTGAGGAGGAGGAGGAGGAGGGAGAGGGTGTAAGGGTGGCTCTGAGGGTTGTTTTTTGAAGAACTAATACAGTGGTGTGCCTCAATCTCACTTAATTCCATTTAAAGGAAATTGATTTGGAGGCTGGGGGGATTGAGAGGGGGGAGCACACTGGCTTTTTCTCTCTTTCCCTCCATTACCACTGAGATGAAGTCTCGGCCTTGTTTCCTTCATTCCAGTCCTCTGGTGGTGCTTCATACAGTAGTGGCCTGTTGTGCTGTGATGTACAGTGAAAGGGGAGAAATGGGATGAAGCTTTAATGGGGGGGGGGGGGATCAGCTTCAGCAGCAACAAGTAGGAAAAGTAGAATCTAAAATACTGAGACGGTATAAAAAAGGATTACATTCGGCTGGGGTTCTGCAGAAAAATACATGCAAATGTTTTAAAAGCATGCACGAGCAATGCTGGAGGATAAGGGGGTGCAGAGCAGACTTCCTGATGTCTGTACTCTAGACTTTAACTGGATCTACCAGCCAAATGTTGCAAACATCGCTTAAATAACTGGATTTATTGCAACTTTGAATAACTGAACAAAATCAGACAAACATCAGACGTGTGCTAAGTGATATTTATCAGTCAAATGGGTACATTTATTAGAATATAAGGTAAAATGCTATAATAATAATATTACAAGCAATAAACTGTCAGAACTGTACCCAGCAGTGATGATGCCATGACTGATGCTGCCAGAACTTTTCCCACTTTTAATCTGACCTTTAAAACACAGAATTCAATAAAAACATGACCAAAATCGTCCAGGAGGAACTAATAAAAGATGGAAAACCTGCACTGCATGAATTTGCACAGCCCTAAGTTGCCAAAATATTGAATTAGGGTGCCAGTTTAACTCAGACTGTAGCGCAGGTGCCTGTATACAGAGGCCTGCATGCTTTGATTGTGATTCTCTCTCCATATATCCCGTCTATCTTCAGCTGTCCTTTCTAAATAAAGGCAAAAAGCCTCAAAAATGAAATCTTTAAAGCACTGAATTAAAGATCAATAGAAAGTTCATCACACCATTAAAGCATAACCCAGTGCAAAAAAGTTAGACCGTAAAACTTCTAGCATAAGCCCCTCACAATTTAATGGCCAGCCCATTTTACTGCCCTCATATGGCTGTATATCTAACATATAAAGGCAGATCCACATTAAAAACCATTATGCATCTAGTGATGATATTGTTTGCAGATGAAAAATAAAGACATAAAAATAAAAGTTGAACTTCAACATCAGGGATGACTGCAGCTGTGCTGGCTACAAAGGGAAAGATCTACAACCAATGGTGAAATTATTTATTTGTGGTTTGTTATGCAGAGAAAAATACTCAGACTGATGACAGCCATCCCATGCACGTGTCAGTGTTTATGATAACTTTGCAACACCTGTCCTTTAATTCAGATAAAAGGTAAAACACAAAGGGGAAAGTGACTTGGTATACCAATTATGAAAACTATTATATATATTTCATTGTCCATCTCTCATATGAAGCTTAAAAAGTACAGACATTCTGATATACTTCCACACAGAACTCTTTGGTGATTAGAACAACTACGTCTCCTTCACAGCTGCTGTACATCGGCCGCCTAAGAAAGATCAGATTAAGGATTTACCATTTATTATCTTTATTGATATCATATTACTAAACACAGTGAAATGTTCTGTCTGATACAAATGTACAATTATATAGTGTCAACCATCTTTACTGTGCATGAGTTTTGTTTGAAAATAATTATAGACCACTTTTATATTAATACCTGTCCCAAATAAAGGCTGGCTCATTTTATAGACTGAAGGAAATAAAACAGAAGTTTAACACTATTTAGAATTCGCAGTAAATTACTCTTTTTATTCCTTTTATGTGTCTTTTCTGGTTTGACTTTATTTCAACCCAAACTGCAAAAGGAACACTGTGGACCTACTTAAAACTGCTTCAATTAGTAAAAAGAAACTAGATTAAGTTTTCTCCACCACAAGTAAACAAGCTGCAACAAAAGTAAACTTGATTTAACATCTGTGCTGAAGTTGAATAAACTATAATACACAAGACTGTCCCTGACTGAAGCAGTTTTAGAGTTTTCCAACCATTTTCTTTTACCAGTGCAGTTTCTGTGGCCACATTTTAATAGATTTAATGTTCTTTAATTGCATAATAAATATTATAACAATGTATTTGAATAGTATAGTTAATTATTGTTACTTATTTTGTGTTTTATCAACATTTTAAGAGAATTACAGCAGGAGATCCTGCCATGATTCTCATAAAATGTTAAAATAAACATGATACAAAATAAATGAATCATTATGCATATAATAAATACACACCCATGTACTGTAATCTTCATGCAGACAAATATGGATTGTAAGAAAACTATTTTCACATAAATTCTCAGGTGAAAGCTTTACATTAATTTACATGTTAAATACATGGGTATCGTATCAAGAATTCACGATGAGGTTAAATATGGTTTTTACTTCATCTTTTTTCTCCATATATGCATCAGCAATCATGAATCCAAACCCTCTTGTCTTTTCATTTGAGGATAAACAGGTTTGGATCTGAACCAATGCTAAAGCTATGATTCTGTTCAACACTCTATAAAGAGAATTCTGTTTCAGCAGGGTTCCTACACACTTTAAAAATCTAATTAAGACTTTTTAAGACCTGGAACAAGATTAGTTTCAACTACTTTTTCTTAGCAAACAGTCAAAAATTAAAAGCATGTAAGATTTCTCAGTACTCCAGACCACGACTGAATTTTCTGATTTAATGAAGTTTATGAAATGTCAAAATATGCAGAAAAAAAATGCATTTTTTGGTTGTAAACGCCCAAATCTGATGATTTCTGGCACATTTAACACCTCTATTCTATCATTATACTGCATAGTGATATTTATCATAACATGTTTTCAGGTGTGCTAACCTGGAACTTAACATTTTTGTTATCAAAAAGGAGAATAAATTTTTTTTTTTTTTTTTTTGTCAAAATAAGTAGGGTCTGTACATATTATTTAGAGCACAGGTGTCAAACTCAAGGCCCGGGAGCAAAATCTGGCCCACAAGATGATCCCATATTTCTGTTTTATCTGGCCAATCAGAATGAGGTCTGCAGATTTCCTCAAGTATAAAAATGTAAATTTATCCTTGATGATTTAAGATATCCTTGGTAAGTCACTAAATCTGAAAAATTAAGGAGTAAAAATTATTAAATAAGAAGTCAGGAATGTGGGAAAAGAAATTAATTTGTGTTTTAATTTCACATTTCAATTTAGTATTTCATACTTTGGACTCAAACTTAGGATTTTGACTTTTTATTTCATACTTTAAGCATTTCAACTCATAATATTGACTTCTCATACAACATTTTGAGCTTTAAGATCCATAAATCTAATTTTTAAGTGGTATTTTGACCTTTTTAACCAGTTATTTTGTATTTTACCTCATATTTTCAACTCCAAACTTTGACTTCATAATCCCATAGTTTGACCTTTTAGACTCACAATTTAAAATTTTCAATCATATTTTGACTTTTAATTTCATGATTACACATTTTATTTCATATTTGACTTTTTAAACTCATGATTTTGACTTTATTTCTAATATATTTGCCATTAAAAAAACCTTATTTTTCTATTTCAATTTCATGTTTTGACCTTTTTGAATTAATACATTTACTTTTCTCAGATTGTGAGCCTTTGAACTTATCTTTTTAACTTTTGCAATGTCAAAATCTTTTATCAGCAGTTTTTTGCTTTTTTTTCATATTTTTTTTTTTACCGGTGAAGCAAGGTTGATAGTTTATGGTTAAAAAGGCGACTCTGTTAGGCCATCAGGTTAGTCCTGGATCCAGAGTCTAGCCCCTGCTGTGACTGAGTTTGACACCCCTGATTTTAGAGGAAAACTTGACAGACCCAAGAACTGGATGATGATAAACACAAAAATAAGGATTAAAACAGCTGGTCAGAAAACAAGGGTTTGATAAAGACGTTTTCTTTTTAAATTTAAGACTTCTCACAAGTAAGAGTTTTTATGGCCTTGACTTTCAAAAGTCCAGCTGAAGATTTTAAAGGACTTTTCAAGGATCTGCAGAACCCCTGTTAAACTATTTAAGAACATATGTAGGCGTGTGCATGCTCTGTCAACATGACTCCATAAAAAGTTTGCAAAAAAAAAAAAAAAAAAAGGATGGATTTGGAGAAACAACCCAAAATAAAGCCTTAAAATGCTTTCTTTTTAATGCCAATTTAAATGACCATATTAGGGCACCTCTTATAACTTTATATGCTTCAGAAACCCTTTAAATAAATTATAAAATGTGGCTTACACTTTGCAAACTCTGCAGCTCTCATCACAAGCTCATTACTCACTGACGGACGATAGTCATCCTGCAAGAAGTTTTAAAAGCTGCTTACAATTCTCAATAGACTGATCAAATTCCTTCCTTTTCAACATTTTACCTACAGCAGAATCAAATAAGACTTCTTGGACTTTCAGGAGCAACTGTTAAGGTTTCTGAAAGGTTCAGTGTTGAAATATTAGAAAGCTACAGCTGTTTTTAAAGTAGACAGCAAACTGGACATGTACAGTATGTATTAACACGTGATTATCTAGCCTTCACACAAAGCCAGCTTTATTGAATTTCCTGACAAAGTAAAGTGCTAAGACTTGTTTAAATTGCTGCTTTGATTAAACCCCTATCTTCATCTTTGTTCAGCAGGGAGCTGCTCTCATCCCAGTATCACGGGGCAGTTTGTAGCTTCAGTCCCCTCTCCCTCTGTCTCTCTCTGTGTGTGCACGCCACTGAGGAGCTTCATGTTTTTCCACTTTTATACGAGAGAATCAAAGGCAGACGAGAAAAAAAAAACTCTGTGAGGCTCAAAAGCTCCTCAGACTGAACGACAGAACGGAGAGAAAACAAGCGCGCTGGCTGCCAGGACTGTTAACAACCACCTGTATGTGCCCACCTGTGGTTTCTAACACGGCTCTCACAAAGAGAAGAGACGACACCCGGGAGGAATTAATCTGAAAATCATCTTTGAAAAGGGATGACTTTGGAATCAATTCACTCAAAGACGACAAATGTGCAAAAGATCCATCACTCTGTTAAAGATTGATGTGTGCTTAGTGAGAGTTATATTTAGTAGGGTACAATAAATTCATGAAGGGATCCAAAATGCTGCCAATTTCTGTTGATCTAAGCTGAATATTCTCCCTCATGATGATCACACTGGGATTCACTGACAGCAGAGATGAAATCATTACTGAAAGACCATCATCTTAAGCCTCCGTCTCAGGAGAGAAGTGAGACGCCGGCTGCCCCAGATTGCCTAAAAATGCAGATAAGAAACAATCGTGCTCCAGAAATTGGTCCTGCAGGAGTATTACATGGGAGAGATTAGTGGGAGATAATCATATAATGGCGATGATAGCGCCGATTGCTGCAAAACGACCCCATAAAGTCACCTCTGAATAAAGACGAGGCGATGCACATGAGTGGGGATGAGGCACTGGAGTGTGCAGAGGCTTTGGCTGCCTCTGACCAGCAGGGGGCGCTCCTCCGTCTCCACACAACCCTCACTGGTTCCCACTGGAAAGGGGAGAAGTCCTCACATGACCTCCCAGTTCACAGGAGTTTGCCTCCAGAAAAAAAGCCTCTTATATGCTATATGGTGAGACTTAACAGCCTCAGTGTCCGCCGTGCAGACACTTAACGGCCCAGAATTAAGATTAGAAAGTTGTTTAGAGGGTCAGGTGTTTGCTACATAGCAACAGGGTCATCAAGGGTAAATGCAATTTCACAATATCACATGAGGGAGCACTCATAAATGCTTCTTTTTGCATCAGTAAAGGAGTACAAGCCAGATAAATGCATGCTCAAATGTGTTAAAAATCCACCCAGCTTGCTCTGACTCCATTTATGTTTGTACTAAAAGAACATTTAAAGAATTAACATTAACAAAAAGGCTGCACAATGATGAGGCTTCTGATAATGTTGGTTGACTTCCTGCAAAAAATGCAACATGAAACTGAGCTCTATCTGCAACAAACATCAACTGATTGCAAGACAGATTAAACGTGGCCTTTAAAAACAAACTTAACCCATGCACGACTGAAAACGTGGGGAAAAGTGAGCAAAATGTGCGGAAAAAGCAGCACTCACACGTGTTTAACAATGAGCTGCAGAGTACTAGAATAGTAATATGTTTGTTAATATTGTAGCACCAGTTGGCAGGCCGAGCTGTTCTTGTAAAATTTTCATTTTGCTCCTTTTTAGTTCTGATTGATGGTTTTCTTCAAGCTCAGGAAAGCCGAACTCAATCGTGTTTCACAGATAATTCAAAACAACAAATATGCAGCAGAATACAAATTATATAAAACAGAGGTTCTCCGCTGGTCTAGTGTCAAGAACCACCGCTGCCTCCTTAGAGGAAATCTGGAGACAAATTTATGAAATCTTTATATTCATCAAACAGAAAATGTGACCTAAAATGGACCAGAGCATGACTGAGAGAAGACACGGGACAAATCTAACAGGTTTAAAAAGTGCATCATTACAGAAACGCTGAGAGGACATGGATGCATACACTTTAGATGCTCTAATTTCCTAGGTCAATTTTGCTAATTTTCCAGCAATTTTCCAGGAATTATCCTGTTATCACGGGAGAATCAGCTTGTTATCCTAAGAAAAAGAGATAAATAGGTTGAATGCTTGAGAAAACAACATAAATTTAACATTTATCCTGGTTGCAGAAGGAAAAATGATGTATGAAAGAACTTCCAGGTTTTCACTATTTCTATTCAAAGTTATTTTATATATTTATAAGTCTAATGTATGTCTTTTGTTTTAACTTTGCCTTGTAGGATGACACTGGTGCCATCAAACACCTATAAAAAATAAACTATAATAATAATGATCATAGTAATAATCTACCTAAGGGTATTAAATAAAGTCACAATACAATAATAAATAATAATAATAATAATAATAATAATAATAATAATAATAATAATAATAATATCAACATCAATTAATATTATTATTACATACCCCACATTTTTTTCCCAGGCACACATTTGTGACCCTTTTTCAGGTCCTGATCCACCAGCTGAGTCCTACTGCTTTACAATATCAGCTGTAAGTTAAAGTTTTATTTCAAATTGAGCTGCCAGCATCAGTTTAAATACAATTAGGATCCACACTTAGTGCAAACATTTTTTTAATTTACATTGATATGATGTTGCTAGTCCTGTTCATCACACTTTGGTTAAGCTGCTGCAGCGTCTCTCTGCAGCTACAGTGATGTAAAATAATCAACCATGGCTCCTTAATATCTCATTGCACTTCACACTCAATAACAAGTTCCTTTTTCCTCGGTTATAATGTTTGGTCTACTACAATTCTTTATTTTTTTCAAAATAAAAGCAGGAAGTCAATGACCCTTAGTTCTGACTTAATTCAGATTATCTGTAGTTAATCAAAATAATCAGCCTTTATTTTGGATATTTGTCAGTATTCATTTTGTTGACTGATTATTTTCGTTATAGTTTTCGTTAATAGCCTTTTTTTCCCCCGATGAAAACGAGACAGTAACTAATAAAAACAAGCGCACATAGACAAACTAAAACGAAATTAACTGACGCTTTAGTCAACAAATAAAAATGAAACAAAAATGTCTGACCGAGACTTTATCCAATCAGACCTAATTTTGTCATGTAGAAGGTAGGGGCAAGTTAGGCATATATCCAATCACAGCTACTTTGGCTGTGTGGAAAGGTGGGATGAGATACGGGGGAGATCCAATCACAACTGCTTTTGCAGCATGGTGGCCGGGTAAGTTGGGGAGAGATCCAATCACTTGACTAAATTTACTATAAATTTCATCGACTAAAATGTTGGAAAGTTTCGTCAACTAAAACTAGACTAAAACTAAAACAATTTAAATGACTAAATTATGACTCAAAATAAAAGATATTTTTTTGGCAAAAGACTCTAACTAAAACTAAATTAAAAAGTGCTGTCATAATTAACACTGATATTTGTACTGAATTAAACTAAGTGTAAGTGACTCACTGTTTTGATATAGACGTGCTTTTATTTTGAAAGAAAAAAGGAACTTTATCAATCGAATCTCATGAAATGAATTAACCATGGAAAAGGAACTTGTTATGGATTGAAAATGACATGAGGGAATGGTAAGAGGTTTGGTTTTATTACAGTAAAATGAGACATTCAGGAGCAAAGATGGACTTTTTTACATCACTGTGGCTGCAAGATACTTTGCAGTGGCTCAACCAAAGTGTGCTAAAAGGTATAATCAAGCATGCAGTTAATGCAATCAATACAAAATACACTCAATATGCACATTAATTAATTGTGATAAATGCTTTAACACAGAATGGAAATCCAAAGTGAAAAGAAAACAGTTTAAAATCAAAAACAGTTGAATTTTAAAGTGCAACAAGAAAGGAAATTAACTGTGATTAATGACAGAAATCCCGAGATTAATTGTGATCGAGACTTTTAATATTTGACAGCTCTAAATTTAAGAAAGGAAGGAAACCCTAACTCAAAGACTGGCTGTAACATCTTAAGGTGCAATAAATGACTGTCATTAACTCTTTATGGTGCCTTTAAATGACAGGCTGCAAAGATTCAGAATCTTAAACTTTGATATGAAACAGGTAAAAATATATCTGTCTCTAAACTACAGAAGGAAAGAAGGCCAATATGTGGAGTTTTGATTGTTTTCAATAATGAAGAATTGCTTGTAAGCTCCTGCAAACAGCTAACTAGATTGCATAAATGCTCTAGTGCTGTGACATTGCCAATATATTTGCACAGTTTCAAGAGTCTGCGGGAGTTTTCTCGCAGCTCATTCCCGTCTGAAGCAGCTTTCTTCTCATTTAAGCTTCTGCACTTTCAAAACTGTTTTTCCAAGTAAAAAAAAAAACAAAAAACAATGCATCCTTAAAAATCCTGTTGTAGTGAAAAGTATTCAACTAATAAAAATGTAAACAACCGTATTTGGCATCACTGAAAGAAAGTAGAGCTCTCAGGATGCTGCAGATTCTAATGATAGATTTTCTAAGCTTCCTTGTTTGCCTGAATCTGTTTCTACTAAAAGAAAAAACTCAAACACAGATATTTTTTGTAAATTCTCAGTGCTTTACCATTTGTTAGAACTTCCCTTCAACATGAGTATAAAGGATGTTTCTTCAGGACTGTTTTCAGCAGCAAAGTCATTTTTTCAGCTCTTGTTAGCATTAACAGGAATGTAGAGAAGAAAACACAACATCCTCATCCTTTGTCTGTTTACGCCTTGAAGCAGAATGAGCCTTGAATTTGTTCCTTGAGTATCATTAAGAATTGTAAAGGACTTTCATGAAAGTTATTGTGAGATTTGTGCTTCATGGAAAACAATGTGTAACTTGTTGTCAACATCATCCTCACGTCTGTGGCGGCTCCATCACCTCTATGTATAGCTCTTCCTCTCCTCCTCTACCTCTATGTCTGTGGGCCGCATGTCTCAGTGGACAGAACCCAGGAAATTATAGAGCGGTGTGGGAGGGAGACACCGACAGCTCTCTGACCCAGACTGGCTGCTATAAATCCACACTTTTTTTTTCTCCTTTTGAAGGGGGATTCTCCCACTCAGACCCCGCCGCTTCCTCTTACATGTGGCCTACGAACGAGCACGCTGACACAGATGACAGTGGCAACACGCAAAACACAGGCTCAGACTGCAGGGAGAAAACATACAACTGACTTTTTACATGAGACTGAGGAGAAACATGCAGCAGAGATGGGCTGATGTGCTTTAAAGATCATTCAATGAAGAGCTGTGAAACAATGCAAACACAGTTTTCCATCATCAGTTAGAAGATGGAACAGGGATGTGCAATTCAATCCACTATTAGTAAAATATTTCTCTCTTTCTACTGAGTTTTTATGCCTAAAATTAGGATTATTTAGCATGGATGCAAAGAAGTTGCTGCAGGTACAGAATGCTGAAGAGAAATTCCAGGAGAAGGGGTGAAGACGTGACCTTGAAACTTGTCTGAATAGAGATTTTGAAGTGAGCGTAATTCAGCAAAAGAAGTATTTTGCATGGGTAAAAAGGAGGTTTATTGTAGAAACACCTGAGAAAAACTCCAAGAGAAAAACTTAAGAGTCATGAAGGGACTATAATACTGAAAATTATTGCTTCTTGAAGTGATTTTGGTATAAAAAGTCATTTAAATTATTAGGCATGGATGCTTAAAGACTTTTGGTAGTAAAAGGACAAATACTTCCAAGACAAGAACTGAAGAAACTTTAATGTAAACAGGGATTTAGGAGTGTAAAGTAAACATGGTAAGGGATAAGTTCTAATACAATTAATCAATAGAAAAGAATACTTCATTAATTACAGGCTTTCTAATTAATTGCAATTAATCACATATATTTTTATTATGAGAATGATTGCATTACAGGTCAATTTGATAAAAATGTACAGAAACATTCGGAAAGAATGTGCTGATGAATGGTAGCAGAACTTTTTGCAAGCTTTTCAAACAGCAAAATAGATTTAAAATAAAAGGAAAAGGCTGTGCACCAATATTTATCTGATTTAGATGTAGTCCAGTGTTAATTTTGGCAGCTATTTTTAACTTTAGTCTTAGTTTTAGTCTTTAAATGAAATGCATTTTAGTTTTAGTCACATTTTAGTCATTTCTATCCTTTGATGTTTTAGTCTAGTTTTAGTAAACAAAAACTCAAAAAAAAAAAATTTTAGTTTTAGTCCATAAAAAGTCCTCACATTTGAGTCTGTTCTTTTAGTCCAAGCATTTATTTTCTTGCCTAAATCTGGTACCAAATCATGGTGGTGTGTTCTCTGCACTCTGCCAAACCTGAGGTCCCTGCTTTCTACAGCTGAGAGGCAAAATAGATACAGCTGCATTGTTTTTGACAGATTTGCTGGCTAGTTTAAGTCATCTCGACGAAAACTAAACTTAGTTTTAGTCTGTTTTAGTCATCACAGACATATTTTTGTTAGTCTCAGTCTAGTTTTTGTCTTATGGAAAAAAAGGCTGCCGACGAATAGTTTAAGTCATAGTTTTAGTCAACAAATTAACACTGATGTAGTCTGGATGAACCAGAACATCTCTGCAAGACAGGCAGATACAGGAGGACACATAGTCCTCTTATTGATCCATCTCTAATTCTGTTCATCTCCAGTATGGAGAAATTAAATAATTTTTTATATGTTTGAACAAATCAACAAAGCTGCTGTGGGCCATTGTGTGAAGACATCAGAGTGGGAGAGGTCTGCATATATTTTTAACCATTCTTTATTTTTCTGTGAATAATTATTCCAAAGATTGTAATCTGTGATCACACTTATATTCAACAATGCAAAAGGGTTTTGTTGATAGAAAAAATGAAAATCTTAAAAGGAAAAAGGGAGCTTAAAAAAAACATAAGAAGTCTAGAAGGAGTTTGAGGAGAAAAGTGAGCAAAGCAAAAGATAAATACCAAGAACTTGGAATGAAAAAACTCAAGGTTAGTTCTTCTAAAATAATAAAGAAACAGGATCTTAAACCAGATTTTCTAGCCATGCATGAAATCTGATTTTTGCTGATATAAGATATAGGATCAGAATCAGATTAAGTTTAGATTAATTTAGTTTATTTTATTTATCAAGGGACAGTGTGCAATGACATTGATCATTCATACAAAGTAAATGAAATCATGGTTTCACTAGATTTAGCACGTCACTTATTTCCATCTTTTGTCCCACATAAGACGGACATAAACATACATAAAAGTCCCAAAATCAAGGGCAGACACCTTACAAGACCACAGCTGACAAGACAAAGTACAAAAAAATACACTGCTGATCATTATAGAGGATGGTAAATAAGTCCTATTATGTACAAATTTATTAGCTAAGTACGCTCATGCAACTAGGAATTAACTTCAGTTTGCTTTACCCTTAATGTACAGGGATAAACTTCAAAAAAAAGAAATAAAGCTGAAAAAAAAGGTCAAAAAATAAGATTCAAATATGTGCACACTCTTCCTAGATATTTTAATGGTATATATATATAAGTCGGTGTGCATGGATAGTATGGGTGCATGGTGTGCAAATGGTGTGAGGATGCTAAATGAACAGATTAAAAGTGTAAAATATGCAATAATGTTTGCAGACTTAAATGAGGGAAATAAGATAATTAAGATTCAAATTAGTTAGAGCAAATGTGCATTCGAGGAGAGGGATTTTACTGTGAGGGGCTTTTATTTTGGAGGGAGAACATATCACAGGCAATGTGCCATAACCTTCTGTCTCTTTTTTCATGTTTATCAATACTTTTTTATCTTAAGACCAATGCTATTGGTCAATCTTTACATCTGTCAGTGGGTTTTGAAAATTTTTAAACCAATGAAGAGTGTGAAAAAGATGCTGACTATGACCATTCAGAGATAAGTTATTTGGAACAAAATGATCTTTTCCCCTCTTTCCTGAAAAGTGGTGATTTTGGAGATAAGAGGAAACGGCCTGACAACAGTTATATGTTGACGATCACTACTTGCATGCTCCTTTTATTTAAGGATAATGATTAAAGTACAGACACTGTCTGTTTTCTGACTCAATCACTGGGGTTTTAACTACTGCATTCATATTTGACAAGACACCAAACTAAATCAGACTCTTCATCAACAGTTTCTAGAGATCTATGGTTTATCTGTTCATTTAATCTTCGTTAACTTAAGAAGAGCAGATTTAATTTCTGCATGTTTCTGATGAATAGGTAATGATTATCAAAGCTTTTCACGCTTTAAAGACCCATCAAAGAAATGTGCCTCCTGTAATAGTTTGAATAATGCTCACACTTCAGATGAAGGTTGCTTTCTTTCTCCTCCATGGTTCATATGTGCATGCATACCTTTCTGCATATTCATATGTTTGAGAGCTGCAGCAGCTGCTGAATGCTCCTCAGAGTCTGACACTTAAAGTTCAAACAAAACCCTGATGCCTACATCTACTCCAACAGAGACGTATGAGTATAAAAAGACTGCATGTACTTATTGATGAAGAACAAAGCCTGGTGACGGTCTTTAGACGTGGAATCCAAATGAAATCCTGTCAGAGCTTACATTTAGGGATTTTAAAAGACAGACTTTCCCTTTTTTTCTTTTCCCTCCTTTTCTACCCTGTTTTAGATTCCTGGCCTTTCACCTGACCCCAGGCCTGAGCTCGGGCATTGAGGTGGGGGGCTGCTTACTGGTGGTAGTAGGGGTTAAAGTGTAATCCTGGTCCTGTGACCACAAAGGCTTGGCCCCTGAGGGCCAAGGACCAGTCACATTTTCTGAATTGCAATGTTATCCCTCAGCAAACCCTTTGGACTGACTACATATCAAAGGATTACATCTGACGGCTCTTCTTTGCTCTGTTGTGGCTTTGCTTTGCTTTAGTAGGCCTGGAAAGTTAGAGAAATGCGACTTAAAGTTTGCAGAGACGCTTTCTTCCTCATTATATCACTGCCTCAATGAAACCAGTTGCACATCAATCTATTAAGAAGAGTAATTGCTGCATAGCGTCATTACAAGCGACACATATTTTAAACCATTCAGATGCTGATATCAGGCTGCTAGTGTACTGCTAATTGCTTGCTTAAGTAATCCATTAAGGAGTGTTCTACAACAGCTTGCATGCTCCATTATCATTAGTTTTATTCGGAGGGAAACCTTAACAAACCCTCTTTAACGGCACCGCGCCTCGGCCCTGAGCGCCTCTTTGCATTTCAACCTAAAGGAATTTGCTTTTTTAAAGGAGAAACTTCAGAAGATAGAGAGAAGTGAAGCGAGAGAGAGAAAAGGTTTAATTGACGCCTCCCCCATTTTCCCAGGGTGAAGAGCAGAGGGAGGGGGGACGGGGGAGTAAAGAGGCGAGGGGGGAGATGTGACACTGCTCTCCTGGTGTTGCGACTGTACAAAAGGAAGCAGATTTGCAGAGGAGGTGACCCCTGCCCTCTAAAGCTGCAGAGAGGGTCCTCAGTGGCCCCAGCACCACCCAATCAATCACCTCTGAGAGAGCGCTGGTCAGCCGGACTGTAAGAGGACACCACAGCCGGACTACGGCCCACCCCCCAGACATTCCTCTGTAGGGAGAACTCTTTTGGTCAAGGGTGGGGGGGGGGTTCAGGAATAAAAGGGCTGCTATGTCATTAAAAACTATACTTAATACATCCTGGAAAACTGCTGTACTTCTTCAAATCTCAGAAAAATCTGACATTATTTTTAGTGCTTGAAGAGAACGTTACCCACACTGCAAACTCTGAATAAAGTCACACTTATGAGAACAAACCATGGAAGCACATTAGTTAACTTTATGTGGGTTTCTCTCTGATTTTCCTTAAAGTTGAGATGAGTTTGGTTAAAGCACTCAAACCACTCGCACTCTTTTTCACAAGATCTTCTTTTGTTGTTGAATTTCCTGCCGTTAAGACAAAGCACTTCAGTTGTTGATGAGAGAAGCTCAGGAAATACTTCCTGTGACAGAGTGGACTAAAATTACTGAACCTAACCAGACTTTAAAATAAAAAACATAATATATGCATATTCTTTATGCAACTGTTTGGGCTAAATTCCACTTAATCTGCATTTATTACTAAAGGACACAATTATTCAACATTTATTAACTCTTGACATGGTAAAAAACAACTAAATAGAGTTGCATCAAATGCAATATCAATATTGTGCCATATTTTGCCGTGTTACTTCATTCACTTCAAGCTTCATTTATTTGCAAACAGATTTCTACAAAGTAGTTTCTATTATTACATTTCTATTTTAGCTTTGGGGGGAAACAAACTTTAATTGATGATTCAAATCAAACTTTTTTTCTAAAGTATATTTCATACACAAGGTGGCACAATATGCTTCAAAATTAACCAATCAACCGTTCTCATAAAGGTCTGATTTAGAGGAAAGTTTACAGATCATTTATATCGATTATATTGCTTTAAATTTTACAAAACAAGCAGGTAAAGAGTAAGCCATACTCTGTGATATTATTTAAAAATGAGCCAATGTTAATTGATGCACAGAATTTTTGTCATAACATCAGTACTGGCAGATAAAAGTTAAATAAAACTTAATTATCTGTACTGTCAGCTATGATCATTTCCAATATGTCTGCCTGTCGGTCACACACATGGGCAGAATGTATGACTGGGCTGTGATTCATCAGGCTAGGGCAAAACTCTTCAGGGTTACGAACCATCTATTTATCATTAAAAACTCAGAGAGACAAAACAATATGTACAAAGTGAAATTAATTTGCCATACTTCATACATAAAAATGCTTGATTTCCTTTGGTATTTCATTCATATTTATTTCAAGAGCAAATATTTATCTCCACTGATAAAACTATGACTATGATCTCTTTTTATAGATGATATAATAAATGCAAGGACACGTTTTCCCAACTATTAAAACAAATGCAAAAATGCATTTCTTTAGTATTTTCCCACGTTTGTTCATATGCCCAATGCAATAAATAAATAAATAAATAAATAAATACATTTTGAAGTGTAAAGATGTTAAAAAGCTCTGGTTTGCAACCTTGTTCCTTCCTGACTGCATGTGGCACCGTTCCTTCACTCATCAGAGGTGTGGACGTCTATGCAGGCATCTCCTGTGCAATATTGCATCCATAAACTCGCCTATGCATGTTATCTCTGTGCAATAAAGCATGAATAAAGACATCAGTGCATGCAAATTCTGTGCAGTAAATTAGCTCTATGAATGTTTACACCAGCACTTTGAAAAAACAGGCCTTGGGCAAATATGTCATTTACACAAGCTATTTTTATAATTATGTGCAACACATCAGCACTTCAGCACATTTACACTGCGACACTTTACCATCTGCCTTATGCACATTAACACCATGTGCACTTTAACCTTAGTGGCAACTTTAATGCTGGTCAGTCTTCAGCTTAGTCACACAGATATTGTTATATATGGGTCTCTGTATATTTGTGATGCTTGATCTAGTTTTATGTATATTTTTTAAGTTTCTTCATGCTTGATGTACACTTTTATATTACCAAGCTGCCAGGAACTAGGGATGAAAATTAGCCTATGGCTACAGTCATGCACATTTATATACTCATGTTCATTAATGTGCACTGTCCTCTTTAAAAACAAACAAACAAATATATAATGAATCTGCATGATATCTGCCTAAATCAGCTGTAAACATCAGCCTAGACTGACTTTTAACATTGGCATTTATCACCTGTAAATAACTTCATATATCAGCTAAAAATATCAGTCTTCTTCTACTATATATATATTTTTTTAAGTTTGGAGCCACAGACCTAGGTCAGCTGGAGTCTTTTTCTTAATTCACCATCATTCCTTACATTATAAAGTGAGTTTAATGGACTTAAATGTGTAAATTTTTTCATCCTAATACTTTAAATTGTGACTGAAATTTTAGGTCTGAAAAGTTAAACATCACTATCAGCTAAAACCAATGTCTAATCTCTGCATATGGAGTATTGGAAAAAATAAATATTGTGCATCCCTAAATAGAAATTATTTCAACATTTTTAAAAATGACACGTGCACTTTTAGTAACTGCAAATATACATAAGAATGCCATTGAAATAAACTGTCTGTTAACACTAATAATCTTTAAATTCCAGCCTAAAAGTAAACTGAAAAAACTGAACTTTACAGGGACTAAACTTCAGTTTGCTTTATTGGCATAAACAGAAAAGTTACTGACAAAGCAGTGTAGAAAGTAAAAATGCGTTAAATATTTACACATAATATAAATTTGCATATTAAACAATTCCACAAATAGTCAATGTATAATGAAATAAATCTGATTATTAGATAAAACAATAAGAAATAATAATACAAATAATAGAAATAAAAAAAAATTAAATAAAAAATAAATAAAATTCTGTGTGTTTGTTGAGAAGAGACTGATTGGTTGTTCACTGTGACTAAACATTTTAAAAAGATGTTTAGTTCTCAGTGTAATCTGTATATTTTTATGAGAATAAGACCTGGTCCCCATTTTGTTTCATAACCTATAGTGAAATAAATATTTTATACCCTTTATATTCTTTGAAAATACACAGATTTATCTTGAAAACTTTGCCCAGCCCTACTCTTCAGCTTCTGATCCTCCTGTATAATAATAATAATATTATTATTATTATTACGCTGCCTCCATTGTTTCTAAAGTTAGTCAAGGTCAGCGTGCTGTGAACAGCTGGCTGCTGACTTCTGAGTGTGCCTTTGACACCGTGGAGACTTTTGGCAGATTTACTGGTGAATAAATACATAATTAAATGCTAAATTAATTTTCAAGAGAACATTTACATATTAGAGTCGAGAGAGCGGGAACGAAGGGCAGCAGAGAGGGAGAGGAAAGGCGCTCAGTGACTCAGTGATATCACAGGGGAAATAAAATCACAGCCAAAGATCAGGTAAAGTGTTTTTAAGCTCTTAATAAGCATTTGTTTTATTTATTTTAATTAAATCTAGTCATTAGGAGGGATTTCATCAGCTCTCATGAGCTGTTAATGATCAGTGTTCCCTCTGAGCTTGTATCACGTTTATACTTGCATCATCTTTCCTGTAATCTGATAACAAAACCAAAAGACCTTGTGGTCCTTGGGTAACTTTTGACCTGAAATTTGGGGTGAGTCAAACTGTAAACAAAGGCATGTAAGCCAGATAAGAGGCACGGATCCTGTTGAACCTGTTCAGGGCAAACCAAGCAGACAATAATTATGAACGACCTGCATGTGAGATAAGAGTCTTACCTTTGATGTGACATAAAGGTGGCAGCGTTGGCCATTAGGGAGTCCTACTATGTCCCTCCCTCTCTTTTCTCGGCTTATCTAGCAGCTGTTAGGTTTTATAGTTGCAAACTTTTGCAGCAGTTTTGTTTTATTGGTGGAAAAGTTGGAATAAAGAGGGAGTTTTATAGTGTCTGGTTTGAATAGTTGGAGATTTAATGTTTGACAGTGAAATTAAAGATTTCCAAATCACTTTTGGAGGCGTCTGCTTCCTTTCAGCTGCTTTCACACAACTTCAACAACATTAGGTCATTTCCACTCTATTTATTGCAGCTGCAGCTCGAGAAAGTCACATGATAGCAGAACAAATTGTGCAGGTCTTTATATCCTTAAAGGGTTTGCATCTTAACGCAGGATTAGAAATGATGTCCAACAGAAAAGCAGCATCTCAGTCGGGATAGGTGGAGTGAACAGCATGCAGATCAAAGCATTCCTGGTCACAGCAGTTTGTCCAAACGGAGCACGTAAAATGTGTAATTTGTAACAGGAATGTTGTCTAATCAAGTCGAGTGCTGATTCACTCCTCACACCACACCTGAGCAAACATTCACCAGGGTTCTTTTTTTATTACTGCCAGAAAATAAATAAATAAATAAATACGTGAAAGCAGAAAGTTCAGCACCTGAAACACAGAGCTGACACAAAGCTGCACAATCTGTGCCACACTTTTACAAATATGCCTGCTTCATTGTTCTATCACCATCACAAAAGTGAGATGATTCATCTCTAGTGGTGACCCATCAAGATATTTACGACAACCCCAGTGCCAAAAAAGTTAGGGCGCTGTGTAAAATGTCAATAAAAACAGAATGCAGTGATTTGAAAGTCTCATAAATACATCTTTTCCCACAATAGAACACAAACAACACATAAGATGTTGGAACTGAGACATTTTATGAAAATATTAGCTCATTTTGAATTTGGCAGCAATGCATCTCAAAAAAAGTAGGGACGGGGCAACAAAATGCTCAAAAAGTAAGTGGTACTACTGAAAAACAGCTGGGGGAACATCTTGCTACTGGGTTCATTTTTGGACTGAACGATTTGCAAAAATAAACTAATTGCAATTGTTTTTTTCAGTATTGCAATTGTGATATAATATGAAAATTATTTTAGGTTCCTTATCTTATGTATTATTCAGAAAACACAAGCAAAAAATCATTCTATATAATAACCAACACAATATTCGATAAATTAAATGAAGATGACAGTTTCTAAATTAGGGTCTAGAGATCATTTTTCACTGTCTGAGAATTACAACAAAATATCTTTTTCCTTCATATGTTTTCCACAATTGAGGACGCAGCATTTTCACATCAAACTAGGCAGCCCCAAACTATGTGGCTTAAATATCTCAATCATCCCCTTGTGGCTGACTGCTGTATAACTAATAACTCATAATTCAACTGTGTGAATAGGGACTGATTTCACTGCTAAAGGCTAAAAATAAAGTACATTCAAAGAAAATACAAATATTTAGACAAAATGTTTCTTATGTCCCCTGATGTAAACTATTTTAAAAAATGTGAAAGTCTGCATGATGTGTAGAGCATAACATCTCTGCTGCTGCTGCAAAAATGCAGTAAAATATTGCACTGTCCACAGAAGGCCATATTGCAATTCAACCTGATTTTTGATTAATATCCCAGCCCTTGTTAATTAGCAACAGGTCAGTAACATGACTGGCTATAAAGGGAGCATTAAAAGGGGGCAGAGTCTCTCCGAAGTCAAGATGGGCAGAGGTGAAATAATCAGAAAAATGTTACTCAACATAAAATTGCAAAGATTTTGAATGTCCCATCATCTACAGCCCAGAAAAAAATCAAAAGATTCAGAGGATCAGGAGAAATCTCTGTACACTATGGTGGATGCTCAGGATTTTTCAGGTCTTCAGGTGGCACTGCTTTAAAATCAGGCATGATTCTGTACTTAAATCACTGTATCGGCTCAGGAATGCTTACAGAAATTAATGACTGACAACACTTTGTCATGCCATCCACAAATGCAAGTTAAAGCTGTGTCATGCAAAGAAGAAGCCATATGTGAACACAATCCAGCTGCTGTTTGCTCTGGGCCAAAGCTCTTTTAAATGAACTGAGGCAGAATGGAAAACTGTTCTGTGGTCAGATGAATGCGAGGGCAGCTTACACACCCAGAAAGGCACTATGAATACCTAAAATGTTACTTCTTCCTCACAATAAATAAAAAAATTGAATATTTAGGTTCTTTTAATGATTTTTATTATCATACGTCTTTGAGGTGTGGATTTCATATCAACCACTTGTAGCTCTGTGTCACATCTGCACTTATGCTTTCATATTTTCCATGTGCTCTCTGAATTTTGGTGTTTTAGACTCTAAAATAAAAACAGCTACACCAAACTAATCAAATTTGTACTTTCATTCTGTTTCTTTGTAAAAATTATCATTTTAATTTCTTTTCACCAGAAATTGTAGCTTGTTAAACTCTAAAATGAGTTGTTTGTGAGCTTGTGTGACTTTTTATGTCTTTCTTTCTTTTTCTTTTTCTTTCTTTCTTTTAATATGGACTTGCTGTAAAACTTCAGGTAATAGCTCTGGCTTGTACAAACTAAAGTCTATAAAAGATCATTCCTTTAATTATTTAAAAACAAACGTGCACAAGCATCTTTCTGCTTTGTCGCATCATGTTTCCAATCCAAAAACGATCTCACCACTAAATGCACAGGGGCCTCTACATGAGACTTGCCTTTATCTGTCAAAATGTGCAGAAACACCAGACTGGTAAAGAGAACGGGCCTCGAATTGGGACAGGCTTTTACTCACAAATTTCTACTTGTAGCCGTGCATTTATATTTCCCTCTATATTTTGAAGTTTTGTACTTTTTGCATGCATCAGGTGTACCTAACTGAAAAAAAATCAAACATTCATGTACTTTAACTCTGGTGTTACATATAAATTAGCATTCACAGGATACAAGTTTCTTTCTCCCTCCTCTGCAGGGCTTATCTAACACACTCTTGTGAGTTTTTTCCTCCTGCGCCTGGTTGCAAAGGCCGGACCAGGTGCCATCTATCAAAACAATCTGCTCTCAGGGGGAAACCTGCTATTAACTGATAAGAGCCTGCCCTCGGTGGGGTGTAATGGGTCCCACTTGAGTTTCTTTTCGGAGTATTGTCCTGCCAGGCCACCTCCAAGACAATCCCAACTCAATGACTGCTCTCTGTTTCACTCCTCCACGTCTCAGAGTACAGCGGCTCCTTCAAGACAACACACGGCTGAAAAGAGACGCCTTCAGCCGGCCAGGTCCGGTTATAAGATGTCAATCCTCCAAGCAGAAGAAATTCCATCACAGTGAGGTTTATGTCACTTTTTAAAGATGTTATACTGTGATAGAGTTGACATGACCACAGTGTTTATTCAAGAAAAGAAGATTCCACAAATTAACCATAATTGGGAGATACAACAATAGGGCTGCAATTTTGGTACCAAAATTTTCCTACCCTTTAAGGGAGTCCTGCATGTTATATTGACCATATTAGTGTTAATTCTGACAGCTTTAGTCAAAAGAGGTGACTAAATTTAGTGAAAGCATTTTTTCTCTCTTTAAATTTACTTAAAGTCCCTGTAAAATGGCACGGATGTAAAATCTGAAGCTTGTGTTGTTAAAATCTGACCGTTACACTGTTCACTTATTTCCTTTCCATCCATAACAAGTTCCTTTTTCCATGGTGAAGTTTGTGTTAAAATCTTCAATCTACCTATAAAAGCAGGTCTGTATCAAAGAAGGAAGTCAGTTATCTTTAGTTAACGACGGTAGGAAAATCCAACATGGCACAAAAACAGTTTAAAATGCAAAATAGAATTATAGAATGTGCTTAAAAGGATGTGATTAATCACAATTAACTACATAAATGGAAAAACTAATTGCATTAAAAATTGTATTATTTTTGACAGCCCTAATTTGAACACATGATGACATTTTATCTCTTCAACTTTCATTTTACTGAGCCAGCCTTGAACACATCATGAGCTAACATGTCGCCCCCTTTAAATAGAAATTATTTTTTAATTCTAGTTTAAACTCTAGATTCATATCTTTCACCATGGATTTTAAATGTTTCAGTCCTGCATTAAAGCTTTAGTCTCATTTAGTCCCCTTGATTTAAACTAAGTTAAACTAAGGGTTAGTTTTTAATTATCAAAGTTTTATTTTTCAGCTCGTCTTAGTCTAGTCTTCATCAGGGAAAAAAAGTTGTCAAACATTTTAAGTCTTGACAAATTTGTCTTTTTCTTTGATCATAGATTTTACAGCCCATGCCCCAAATCACAAGCCTGCTATGATCAAAATCCAGGCAGTTGAATGTGTGGGGAACTACAAATATCAATCATTGACTCTAAACTGACCTTTGAGAGAAACTGAGAGGCAGTCTGCAAAAAAGCACACCAGTGTCTTTTTTGTCTGAGGAAACTTGCTCGTTTTGACATTGACAAAACTTTGATGGTTTTATTTCCCTTGTTGTATGGTTTGGTAACTTGTCTTTTAAAAACAAAAATGCTCAAAAAGCGAGCGAGCAAGCTAATAGGTGAGCAACAACTCAACCTATCAGATCTTTATTCCTCGCAGATGCAGCGTAAAGCCAGATCTGTTCTCCATGACTGTTCTCACCTTTTATATTAAGAGTTCCAACTTCTTCGCTCTGGTTGTCACTCTGTTGCTCCTAAAGGGAGAACAAAACGCTACAGGAACACTTTTGTACCTGCAGCTTTTCCACTTCTCAACAAAATGAGCACAAGATGATGCACTTTAACTGGAATGGAGTATGTATTATTTTAGGGAGCCTTCAAAAGCACTTTAGGAGTATTATCTTAGAAAGGATGTCGTCTAGAGCACTTAATCATGACTTGGTTTTAATCTTCAATGTTTGATTTGGCATTTTAATGTCAGCTTTTAATGTATTTTGTGGTTTGTGTCTTGAATTGTGAATCATTGTTGTTTTTTGTCTCTTGGATGCTGAACTCCTGTCTGCACCTTGAACCTTGAACCTTGCATGTGGAACCAGGAAGCACACTGGATCCCTACTGTATGTTTTGGATAAAATTATAAAAATAAACTCACGTGTAGTGTGCCATTTTTGTGCAAAGCATTCTGGGTAGATATATCATTGAGCTGCACTGTTCTTCTCCCTCATTGTCTTTTCCACTATGTCAGCTCTCATGTGTAAAAATAGAGGGTTTAAGAATAAAACTTCTCCAAAAGACTCATACGGCTGCACTTAAATAGAGTTTCATAGTTTTAATTTTAAACCTGAGTGCTGTTTTAGTGGATTAGACAATAAAAGAGAAGTTACTGTGATGTAGATCCAGGTGAATAAAACCAGAAAGATGAAAAATATAGATTGATGGCATTACTACTCATGATGCATTGCAAAACAATGAGAGCCTACATGTGAATCTATATTTCTAAATTTGATCCAAAATGTGGAAACCTAGCTTGTGTTTCTTTGTATAACAAACATATAGAGGAGATGAATGTTAATCAAATTAAATTAACATGTCTGAACAGGCAGGGTTCTGTTTTTGTGAAAGTGAAGAGAAGAAAAATATCTTTATATCCTTTACATACGATATCAAAGTGTACAACATTGAGTTCTAAATTTATGTTTTACTGACCAGAAGGTAGAAAAGTTGACCTCAGTCTGTGCTTAAACTGATAGGAGCTGATAGGAGTGTTAAATAACAGTTTAAGATGTTAAAAAAATTTCTTCATCGGTTTTCAAAGACTAGTAAAGCTAAGTGGATTATATTAAAGCTAATAGGCTGAAACATGCAGAGGTGAACTTTACAGGGTTGACTTTTGAGTTTTACATGAAGTGTTAGCAGAAATGTAAAGCCTCTTAGGTTACTGAAAACTGAGTGAACTCATACAAAAATCCTGACCCCTGTTGTTTGACCTATGAGTTTTAAAACAACACAACCTGCTTTATTTAAAGGGTAAATAGTATTGAAAAGTAACAAAACTTAAAAAAAAAAAATCAAGAATATTCAGTCTTATATCTAATCCAAAGTTGCTGTGAAGAAAAGAGGGCACTTACCACCATGCAGACATATGTATTTGTGCAATTTAGACAAAAAAAAAAGTCAGTATTAGATGTCTAGGACGACTCTATTTTTGCAACTGTATTAAAACAGGTGTTGGTATTGTGTCAAAATTTAAAAATCTGTCATTAGAAAAACTCTAGTGTATAAAAAGTTGAACATACTTCACTGGTGGGAAGAATATCTGTAAAGCAATCATGTTTCTCTCCTGATATTTGACCCCCCCCCCCCCAAAAAAAAATAAAAAATAAAAAATAAAAAATAAACTGTACATGTAAAATGTTTGGTTGTGAAAGGTTTTAAAATAACTGGACAACAAACTAGGAGTCTAATATTATTTTAGTAAAGCTGGTTTGTTTTTATTCCATCTGACCCAGCCTGTTTTCTCACTTTGCGGCGGTAACAAGCTCATTTTCTTTGTATGTCTTATCAAATATGAGCTGAAATTGAATTTATAAAGAGGGATGATTAAAAAAGCCTATTAGCTATTTTCATAATTGTGATGGTCCTGAATCTGAGCTTGTTTTTCTTCTAATAAAATTTCTCTGATTATAAGTAATAAGAAGAGCTATTAGACAACAAATCCATGCAGGACTAAACCTGTTGTGTCCGTCTGATGAGCATGTATGTTTGGATGTTTACTGCTAGAGGAAATCTGTCTGAAGACATGGAAACTCCTCTCTTCACTTCTGTTCTGTTTAGTGAATCCGTCCACGGGAGAGCAGCCAAACTGTCCGATCAGAGATTGACGGGGGTTAAGCTCCATAATCAATATGACACTGCTAAGTGCCCTTTGATTGAGCTGCGCGCCGTGTAAAAGGACATTTCTGTGTGCCCGGCTGCTCTTGCCACCAAGAAATGCAGCATTTGTCCAAAGCTAAACGGTCTTCTGAATGTCATTGTCGCGGGTACATTAACTTTTATATGAGTCTGAGCGACGGACTCGGACTGAGGATGAACGGCCATTTTCATTAACGTGGCTGCTCGCTGCCATTAAGGGCGCTGTCAGACGGACGGGGGCAGACACGGTTTGCATAGGGGTGCAGTAGTAAAAACTGGAGGTTTCACTCCCTCTGTTTAACAGCAGAAAGGCCGGGATGCAAAAGCTACTAAAGACCATGAGAGGTCTTTCTTACTGCTAGATTATAAACCCTGGTGTTCCTGATGATAGAAAAACAGACACACATTTACTGTAGGGGGTGTCTTTTTCAATAAAATAAGACAAAAATATGCACTTTAACTCATTCATGTAGACATTATTCAACATTATTAGTCATCACATACAGGAAACTAATTATTTCACATAAAAACAGCAGTATTTGTATTTGCAATTCCTCTAATACTCTCAGAAAAAGCAAAAAACAACTGGTTGGACCTGATGTGATGGTTATATAATAATATTCTTGTATCATAGACAGATAATTATAGAAATTATATTTGGGGGTGGAATTGTTGCCCTGATCACTGGAAAGTTTGGGACTTTTCTGATAAATGCCCACTGTCATCAATTTTACCAGTATTTTCACTCTAACAGCACAGAGCTGTTTGCTTTTTTTTTGTTAAAAGTATATTTATATTGTTGTTAGTTAATCCTGAAAAATTAAGGTTCACTGCCAGAAATATTAGACACTAAATTAAAGCAAAAGATTATAAAAAAAACTTGCTGCATCAAAGCACCTTTACATTTTTTTTTGATGTTGATATTATTTTTGATATTTTAATTGTTATTTTCTATCATGCTAATGTTTGGTTTGACTTCTCTGTAGAATATTGAGCTTTAATCAGTTACTTACAGGTGAAGATCAGTGTTTTCAGGAAAGAACTCAAAGGGCTGATTCTATGAACTGCTAACTGCAGGCAATTCAAAGAAGAACCTGAATCATACGCGCCACTTTTTGCAAATTGAAAAGGTGCAAAGGTCTAACACTTGAGCACGCTCTGCATCAGAGAGACTCTGACGAAGATGCATGCACGTTAAAATGGTACAGCTGTGTTAGACTGGCAGCGTGTTTTGCTGCGTGCAGCAGGCGAGCGTTTCCGCTCCAGCATGCACCATCACAGTTTTCCTACCAGGTGCGTATGTGTTAGTTGCATCACCCTGCTGTCAAAGCCATATCAGTTTTTATAAGTTTTACCTCAGTAAACCTCCTTACAAGTCAACAGATTCAGTGTAGAGCGGAACTGTTCCAGGAAAGATTCTAAATCAAAGCCTTCTGAACAAAGAAAGGGAGTTTCTCCAAATGCTAAACTGTGTTTTACTTTGGAAAGCACAAACTGGAAGTGTCATTGTACTGTATTTGCCTTTCCTGTGACCTACTGTACCTCTGTGGAAACAGAAAGACTCACTAATAGTAAAAGTTTACATATCTGTGTCCAATGTGGACACAGATATTTGCTACAACAAGGTCAGTATAGCTCTCTCTTAGTAATTTTGCTGTCTACTTTGGCCACAAGCAGCAAGTGGGATAACAGGTGAGCCCTCTATTCTCTAGATCAGTAGTTTTTAATCTTTCTTTGCCCAAGGCACACCTAAGATCAAGCCAAAATTTCAAGGCAAACCACAACCATATTTTTCAAAATAGCCTCTTACATGTTACAGTAAATCCAGCGCATTGTGTTAGTTCAGGCAGACCATGGAATCAAGCGCTGCCATATGGCTGACACTCTAGGAATGCAATTGGCAAATTGTACTCATGCTGCCAAATCAAAAGCCCGTCTATGCTTTGCTACTCCCTCTGCAAGCTTCTTCTTACACTCCTCCTCCACCCCAGCTCCTCCTTTATTGTACCTCTTACTTTATCAGTGTCATTTAAGCCTGCTCTGCTCTGTTTTTTGTTATTGTATAGTTGTATTAACGTATGGTTGTACAAATTCCTACGGCACACCAAGACTTGACTCAAGACACACCAATGTGCCTTGCCACACCATTTGAGAACCACTGCTCTAGATTCCCTATGGGTGAGTCATGGCGGTCACACAGACTGTCTTAAAGCCCTGACCTGTTAATATGCAAATGACATGAAAATCAAGCTGTATTACAGCCAAGATGTGCATCTCACATGTGCAGTCTGAAACAGGCCTTAGTGAATTATCTACAGTTAGCAGTCCATTGAAATTAGCCCCCTGAATGTGGTCTGACATGTTCCCTTCCATTACAATAGGATGAGCTGATCGTCATCCAAAGCAGCCCTTGATCAGCACCACAGAGCGGCACATATATCCTGACTAATAAAAGCCTAAAACCTCCTCAGCCTGGTTTATTTAAACTACCAAATATGTGAAATTTGTTCCAAATGCAGCCTTCTTTATGAGAAATAATTAATACTGCCAAGCAACCAAGATGTAGCAGCCCCTGCAGAAAAATATATTAATGTAGATGCAGCAAAATATGTGCAGTCAAATATTTTCCTTGCCTTTTGTGCAGCGTGTCACCATTTCAAAATAAAATGCAAACTTGTAGGAAAAAAAAACTGGCAGCATTGTAGCTCTGTGCTCAGAAAATGTACACGTATTACAAATGTGAAAACAGTCCAATGCCTGCCGTGGTGTCTCTACTGTTAAGATGTACCACGAGGAGCCGGAGCGGCAAAGGCAGCGGCTAAATTTGCCGGTGTGAAACCGCCGTGTCACTAGGCAACTGGATCTGATGGCTCCTTTGTTTGGGGTGAAAGGTTGGAAGCACTCGTACTAATCTCCTTGCTTCACAATTAAGGAACACAGGAGAGCTGCTCGAACCTCTTCCCGCTCTCAAACAACAACAACAAAAAGAAAAGGATTGAAAGACTCCTTCATTGTGCCTGTTCCTCGGCCCCTGCTCCCCCTCCCCTCTCTCCACGCTAATCGAAAGGTATTTGCACTGTAAATTAAAAGGGCCCTCGCGCGTTGCTGTTTTAACACGGACGCACTCTCCTAAGATGTCCACAAACAGCTCCAATCTAATTACAGAGGGAGATTTACTTCAAACAACAGCATGGACAAAAGGACCCTGGCTATTGTTGACGTGGGGCCACTGTTCCACGTCCCTTTTTCTCTCTCACTCTCTTGGGCGAATCCTTTTATACTCCGAGTCCTCGCCTTGCCAAGGTTAAAATGTGATGGGATATCTGAAAGTAGGAAAACCTCCTGACAAAAGCAGCCCTTTTTATTCCCCGGATGGCGAGGGCCTTCGTTGATTTCCACTGCTCTGTCCATCCCCTTATCTCTCCCCTTTATTTCTTTTTTAACCAAGCAGGTTTGGGACAAAGCCGCAGCGGCCGACATGCAAATGAAACGGGGGAGAAAAGCGGCGTCCAGGGGAGTCGAGATTGTCCGACAACGGGACGTGCTCACCGGGGTTGCATTGTGACGTGCGGCTGAGACACATCCTCAGGGTCGAAGGAGGGAGAAAGGCTGGATATTGGCTGGCCAGATTTGCACTGTGTCCTGCTGACTTCCATTTTATGGCCCGTGAATCGCAGAGCCCTCTGGGAGTCTATAATCCACCCCCCTCCCTCTGCCCGTACCACATCATTTTATTGGCCTCTCTGGATGCTGCTGTCCCTGCTTTTACAATGATCCAGCCATGTGGGGATTCTCCCGCAGCCACACTGTTGCACCACTACGGACATCCCAATTTGCTACTGGATCCCACCCACCTATTTCCCCCCCTTATAACCCCACCACCTCCCTCCCTGACATGCTGTTGTCCCATGGTTTCCTGCAGAGATGCCTCAAAGCGACGGTGCCCACCATGACACTAAGCCTCGGCACTGAGGCTCGATGGTGCGGGGGCCCAGTTGGGTATTTCTCTATGAATGAAACTGGGTGCAGTGCCAACTCTCATTCACACATTTTATCTCATTTACACACAAACCACACTTTCACACAGGCTGCCCCGCATAGCACTTACAGCTACGGCGGATGATTACTACCGGTTTGTTGGTCACACCGCAGCCGCACACAATATCCATCAGGGTCTTCCTCCGCCTGGAAAAACTCATTTAGATCTTATCTGGGGAAAAATTTGTTTGCTGGAGGAGAAGGAGGAGGGGAGTAGCAGGAGGAGTAACTGTAGTCCAGCTACTGCAGCTTGATTTAATTTAGCCCCCGATAGTGTCTCTGACCACTTGTACTCGTCTTATTTTGGAAGGTGAGTTAGAGTGAGCGCATGGAGAGGGAGACGGAGGGAGGAAGAGAGGAAGAGGTTTCTGTTTACTGAGACAGAGATGGAGGAAACCGTACAATCATTTCACATGTAACTAGATATTAGATGCTATAACAGCCATTATGTAAGCAGAGATCATTGTCAGTGCCAATCTAGACGTCAACCATCACTATCTATAAGAATAGTTCCTATAAAATAACGCTGTAAATCACAGCCATGCAAACCTGTAGGTGGAATTAATGCAGCTGATTAACTGATGTGCTGACAGACATGTAATTACTCCACAACAATGCTGATTATCAATCACCTGTTGATCAGAAAATGAGCTGCTTGTTAAAGCATCAAGGGTTGCTTCCATAAACAGTTTGTCATAATTGAATATTTATATTTGCATTAAAGGTTTCTGATAAGCTTTTGGTCCCATGTGTTTTTTTAAAAATGGGATTTTTGTGCCTTTATTGTAGAGATAGGACGGTGGAAATGGATGAAAATGTGGGGACAGACATGCAGGTAAGGAGCCACATGTCTGACTTGTACCTGGTCTGCTAGTTTACATGGGGCACGACCTAACCACTGCGTCATTTTCAATGGTGTCAAGAGAACAAGAATGAATAAATATGCATTAATTAGAACAATTAAAAAAGATAATCAACATGGTTAAAAACATTAAAAAGCAGAATAGTTCAATATCATGATTTTAAACTGACCAATAGGAGCAACTGTTTTGCAAATGTGAAAGCTGCAGAGAAGCTGAAAGACATCCTTCCAAAATGATGTATTTTCCTGTGGAACTTCAAGCATCAGCAACTTTCCAAAAGTGTTACAAGTATTGATTATGGGACTGATTTACATTATATATGATGGCATTTTGTCTATTGAGGCTTTGTAATAAATAAACATTTTTACCCTAGTGCATTGCAATATAGCATCAAAGCATTTTTTTCTTTTTACAAAAACTACATGTTTTAAAGACTGGTGCATTGGACAGAAATAAATTTTTTGCAATTATTACAATGTTCAGAAGTTTCTTTGTTACTTAAAACAAACAATGACCCAATATTGAGTACTTCAGGTTTGAAATTTTGGTTGCAATGTTAAAAATTGCTGATTTAAGTAGGAACTGTAACAAAATAAGAGACTGTCCAGGTTAAGGAAAAAAAGGCATTTAAAATGGATTTTTTTTTTTTTTGCAAAAACCATGGCCAGTCAATATTTTAACTGGTAATAGAGCATTAGTAAAGGGGGGTATGGTAAGGATTAAGGTTAGTGCAAGAATAGTTTACTGATCCATCAATGAACATTGATAGCTTTACCTATAAATAACATCTAAAGAAATGTAGAATGCATTTTGAAGGATGAAGTAGGTATTTACAGGGCTGACAAATTATACAATTTTCAATTTTTGGCTGTATTTTTAAATCCCGCTATTTTGCGTTTGAAACTAGGGATGCACAGATATACCAGTATGAGGTACTGGTGCTAATAGCTTAAATACTAGTATTCATGAACTTTGCAGATACAGTACAGTATCATTGTAAAGCATGTTATCCTCTCAATATACAAGTATGTAGTCTAAGTTAAAGCCATGTCTGCAAGTTTGTTGATATTTTCACATAAATTAGGATGACTAAGTAGAGAATGGTAAATGTGTTCTTAAAAATATGCACTTGGTACAATGTACTTAGTACTCAAATGTATGCCATTGTACTTGTACTCTGGAAAAATGTAGTATCGGAGCATCCCTATTTAAAATAGTTTATTTTTTCATTTGTAATTTTGTACTATTTCTTAATTCACTTTAAGTCATACAGATACCACAACAGATAGATAAATGTAGTTTAGGCCTAAACCTGAAGTCTTTGAAACAAATGGATAAACAAAGAAACCAACTTCAGGCTTTAAAGACTCCTTAAATTTAAGGAATGAGGCTGTTTTATGGTATCTAGAAATCAATGAGCAAAGCCCCCTAGTCATGTAATATTTAAGAGAAAGGTTTGCTGATCAAAATGGAGCTAAAATTTGAACAATGTGGTGATTTTCTAGTTTTCAGACGCATACCCGAGCACACTGCATGTCTGTCTGCAGACTGCTTTCTGCCCGGCAAGGTGAATGCAGCACCTGACACCTGCTGTGACCCAGAATGCCCCCTGTGTGAGCCGACTCCGTCCGGCCCCCGAGCAGACACGCAGACGGACAGACAGATAATCTGCCCTCTGCCACGGACAGCTTGCTCAATCATGAGTGGGATGCTGAAATGCTGGTTCGATAGCCTGCTGCTAATCAGCATTTTGACACGGCAGATGACTCCGGCAGGAAGCTCAATATGCTAACATTTTAGGATCAAAAGGCGTAATGCTAATGCACATCTGGCCTTTAGCATCGCTGAGCTAAAATGGACATGCTAATGTCATCTTTATGGTGATAATTTAACAGTTAACCAGAGTGAGGAGGGAGCAGTAGGTTGAGTGGAATCACATTGGAAATTGCCGGGTCCAGTAGTTTGTGTATTCATATGTGTGAGAGCAGCACGTGGAGCTCTGCCTGCCTGCTCTGGGAGAATATTTGCTTTGCTTATCGCCGCCCTAATGCTCACTGACAACTTAATAACATCACAATTAACTAAATGCTAAACAGATGCCAGTGCAGGACTAATGTGATTGAGACAATCGGCACTTTTGACGTGACCCCTGTGTAGCGCTGCCATTGGCCTAATTTGCTTGAGTGACATGAGTGGACCGTGTGGGTTTGTGTGTGCGTTTGTGTTTGTTTGTTGTAACTGATTGCGAGGCCACCAGTGCGAACAATTTACGAGGAAGAAAAAGAGAAGCTATGACACAAAGAGGTGCTTTTTTCAGACCTTCTTAACCCCGTTGTTTCCCCCTCTTTCGTCTTCTTTTCCTTCTCTGCCTCTCCTCCCTCCCTCCCGACCATTTCTGCCGCTCTCTCTCGCGCCAAACTATTTCTGGCTTGAGAAAAGAAAGTGTTTACTCTGCGGCAGAGGCCTGCTGGAATCATGCTGCGTTCCCACTGGCTAAACCCACTATTGCCACTCCATGGTTTGCATATTTTCCTCTGTATTACAAGACTTTAAAAAAGGACGGAGGGAGATAAAGAGAGAAAGAAAGAATAGAGAAAGAGAGCTGCCTCCCCCCCTCCTATTATATGTGGATTTTCTCTGGCACTGCTCTGTGTGAGTGTCTGTGTGTACATGGAGAGGATCCATGTATAAACAGGAACACCAACAGTCGGACAACAAATTCTTGTGAGGCCTGTGGACTCTGAACTCATTTCTACACAGGTCACATGGGAGATGCAGTCCCTGTCCTTTCTGCTGCTGCTCACAGCTCATGTTGAATAACTGCTCAGGCTGAATGTGGCCTCAGTTTGGGGGATGAATGTGCAGATTGCCATGCAAATTACAAAGTCTGCACTTGTGAATGTATTCGTTTCAGATTGGCAGTTATAGAGCCTGCAGATCCTGCAAAATGCATGAATATCCAACAGCGAAATCTACATTTTTCAAATCAGAAAACAGCCAAATAACAAACCCGAAAAGTACTTTAACTTCATTTTCTCTGTGCACAGACTCTGACCTTTAGCTTTCCTGCACCAAGCTGCAGTTTAATCAAGTGGAATGCGAGTGCGGTGGGTTTACCAATAAAATACAAGAGCTATAAATTATGGTAGGGACCAAAAGAATCTAATAAAAACAGAAATGAAGATAGCTGGAAGAAGAAAAGAGATAAAGAGAGAGTGACTGGAAAAAAATATGTCGTACACAGCCCAAGAGGGAGAGGCTTTACTGGAAATGCAAACAGAAAATGACACGTTAGAGGCAGCCGTGTTTAAATGAGCACACTTTGACAATGGGATGTTATGGTGTGGGACAAAATGTGCATTAAAACAGATCTGGAGACAGTTAGCAGCAGGAATCACAAAAGAGGAACACAGTGTACTGAAAGGAAAGACAACTGTGGCTCTTTGGAGAGAAACTTTGACTTCTGAGGACAGTTTGTCCTTCACTGACCCAGTCTGCAAAGATTTATAAAACAGAAAGTATTAATGACAGTATTAAAAATATCTAGCTCCTTAAATTTTACAGCTAAGTTCAATTTTTAATGAGAAGCATGTTTTATACTTGGTTTAAAAATATATACACGCCTCATTACTTTGTAAAATCCCAATTTCTTTGGAAAAGAAATTCAAAAACACCAGCTAAATGTGATGTTCATAATGAATTAAAAAATACATATTTAAAAAATCTATTGGTGCCATAACTCTGCAGAATTAAGAGTCTGAGCAGATTGGACTTTTCAAGGACATCTGGACTGCAAACTGGCATTTACTCTAGTGGAATTATTATGAAGATCTCATTATGGTGGTTTAAATGTTTGTAGGCACACGTCTATAATGATCTAATAACTGTTCAGAATGTTGTGGATAAAACTGACTGAGAACTATACAAGCAGGGGTATAGCACAGGGTTTATGCATGAATTGATTTAGGAACACTCTCGTCATACATTTTACCATTTTAGAACAAAATTAATATATAGTTTTTCTTGGTGGAGAAGGCTCTGCTCAAAGGATGCTCCCTGGGTTAGTCAAGCAGAATGCTTTGATTTTCAAGGGAGTGCATGGCTAGAAACCCCAACATGGATAGACACATTTATGACAATGCGTACTGAACACAATGAAATTTGTTAAAATCCATAGTTTAATGAATCTGAATATGAGAGTACAATAAGCTTTATGCTATTAAGGAGGAGGCTGGGGTGGAGGAGGTTAAGCTTTGCCAGCAGCAGCAGCAGCAGCATGGTGCATCAGCATTGATGCAAGCAGGGATTAGTGAGAAGTACCTCTTATTCAAATGGACTGCTGTGTTGAGAGAAAGAGATGTGATTGGCTGTGGGAGCTAGGGTGTGAATATTGGGATCAGCTGATCCTGGCTGGGCGTATGACTACCGTTTCTTGTATCAACTAATGATAAGCTTTATAAAATAAACTATATGCATACCCTTCTATAATGATGAGCTTTTTTTCAATCATGTTTTGTTCCATTTAGGGTCCAAACTCTTGTGTTGATGTGCATTCTTACAAATTTAGGTCGTGGTTTCTCACAAGGAGGCGGTGGTGGGTCCTGATGCCAAACCAGTTGAGAACAGCTGATCTAAATCCTCTCTGCAGCTTATTGATTGATGCACATCATATTTTTATTTGTGCATGACCTTCTGTTTTCTGTCTCTCTGGCTAGGACTCTTTCTCACCTCCATCAGTTGGTTTGGTAAGAATATCAGGATAAGCCAGTCGGAGAGTAGGCAGGTCATACTCTGCAGTTCTCTGGAAAATGTAGCAACATGAACAGAGCTGGCGGCTCTACTTTCTATCGGCTTGCATGCTATGGTTGTATGCAACCTCAAGCATAACTAGAGTTTTTCTTCAAGTGGAGAGTCGAAGTTAGCACATTTTGGTTAATTTTGATGCACAATGCTTTTTCTTTAAAGATTATTTCTTGGGTTTTATGCTTTTTTTTTTTTTTAGATAGGACAGCTGAAGGGAGACAGTAACCAGATGAGAGAGTGGGAGAAGACATATGCCAAATGTGACCAGTGCAGTAAGGACTGTAGCCTCTCTTCCCGCTGAGCAAAACTGGCACCCAAATCTGATGTAAGCCTAGGCTTCTGCACCAGGTAAAAGATAAAATGATGTTAAGCCACAGAATTCATGAGTATTGATAGCAGTTTTTGCAAGCTAAACTGTCATTGAAACCATATTTTGAACAACTACAGAACCGGTTTTCTTACGTACCCCTTGCTCCCATCTCCAGCTATAGTTGGCACCAGAAAATAGGCCTCAGTGCAGCTTTCAGTGGATCAGAAATGCGTGCCTAGTTAAAAAATGATGTCAAAAATCACACCTTTGTTCTGTTTTGTTCTTTTTATTGTCCAGACTGCATCTAAATCTGATTGAATGAAACATTTTCAGAAATCTGGGTCATGATTTTTCATGTTCAAAGTGGTGGTGGGTCCTGAGGCTTGGCCGGCTGAGAACCACTGTTTTAAAGTAAATCAGCCTCGGGCTGCAGCCCACAGTGTGGCAGTGGAAACTGACTATTTGGTTGAAATTCTGTGACTACCAAACTACTTGTGGCACTGAGTGGATGTGAAGACTTGTCACTAAAAGCACTAAGAGGACTGGCATTGATGCATCAGTCTTCCCATGATAAGGAGAACATTCTGCTTTTTTCTGCAGATCTCCACATGTGTCTGTATTTCTACATATCAAGTTTATTTCTGCACATCTAATGAAAATGACTAAAATTAGCTTGCAATTCAGAAAATGAGCATTGTTATTTCAAGATAATGGCACTTGAATATATCTCTTAATTGGGGTTGCAATAATTGTTCATTAATAATCAAAGAATGACTGCAATTTTTTAATCTCCATTCAGAGAAAAGCTTTCCTTTCTCAACTGAATCTTAAAAACAGAATCCAGTTTGGGGTGGTTTCATATGAGTGTTGCACATTACATTACACTCTGCTTCCTGTCAATCACATGACAGCCACATGATGAAATGCAAGACTCCAGCAGGAAATCCTCCCTGTAAGCATGTAGACACATGTTTGTCAGAAAAAAAAACTGCAAACAATGCAAAGCTAGGTCTCAAAAAAGAAATGAATTCTCAGCGCATGCGTTGCATAACAATTGTGGAACACCAGACAAAGACGGGAGTAAATAGGCTGCATCTTTAAATGACAGCGGTGTTTCTCTTAAAGGATGAAAGCTTCATGAAAGACAGACAGACTGTGTTCTTTGCTTGTAAAGCCCCGAGGTGAGTCCCAGTTTAAAGACAGAGACACTCTGATGTGATGCCATCCAATTTGGGGAAATATGTGAGGAGAATTAGTCGTCAGTCGATGTAATGCGACTCACAAGTGACTCTGGGCTTGTGAACACAGACATTCCTGGATTTATTTGTGTGTATGAGTTGCAAAACAGCGCCAAAGAAGGGGTTAGTTTACAGTGTGTGTTTGTGCTTGTGTATTTGCACGAGTTCAGTGGGTAAAAACAGCCACATGATGTTTTTGCTGCAAGTTCCCTTGGCATCCTGACCAGTCTCCCCCCCTCCTCTTCAACCCTCGGCCTTCTGCGTCCCCATGCAAGGGAGCATTTCCAATGGGAATGACGACAACTTCAGGAATGCCTCATCAGCCTCCGAACTATTCAACAGATCTGGATAACAGCCCGCTTTACATCCCACTTACAGCAAGCAAGCTCTTGGGTGACATATAGAGGTTTAAAATACACCAAGAGCGGGTCTTTAGAAGGCCAAAGAAGACAGGCGAAGCAAGAGAGACACAGAGGTTTGAGTCAGACCGCAGCTGATCAGACCGGCAGAGGGGACGCCACAATAGTTCCCATTGAGAGCGGCAAGAAACAGCCACAGCTTCAGAGGCCAAATATTGTCATCAGAGAACATTAGCCAAGGGCTGAAGCACTGCCAAGAGGCAGGCAGAGATCAAATCTGGCTTTGATGGCCAACAGTAACCCCATGCTTCCACCGCACGCCCTCTCTGATGTTCTGCTTCTTGGGTACTGTACACACAGACATTTCTGTATAAATAAATCCATGTTTGTTAAGCTTTCTGGCTCAAACAGATTTAACACAGGGGGCTGCCCGTCTGATGTAGGGCCCTTTGTTTTGTCTGTCTCTGTCCCTGTCCTGCTGAGAAATCTTATTCATATTCCCTGGACAAATAAGAATAAAAGGACATTTTTAAACATATCATTAAAATGTAAAACTTTGGTAGATGCCCATAAAGAATGCCATGTTCCCATTCTTCAGTGCATCACTGGATGAAAAACAATTCGGCTTTTTAAAGAGCTGGAGGACTTCATGAAATAAAGGAAGTGTAGAGGACTAAATAAAGGAAAATTCACAATGTAATTAAGGTCAAGGAAATTATTCAACCTCTGATTCTTATTCTGAAAATGCAAAAGCAGTCTTATGAACTGAGCACACATGCTGACATTGATTTCATACGTTACATTTAAAAAGTGCCATCAAATGGCTTCAAAGAGTTTATCCTCTAGGGATCATGAATGTGCTCACTACATAAGATCTGGATGTTGCTGCAGTTGGGACTACTGGGTGAGCATATTAAGAGGTAACCAAACCAAACAGTTATGATCTCCAAGACCATGAATAGCCATGTATTTTTTCTTTTTATGACCTGGTTAGCAGCAAGGATCTGTTGTTTCAAAGTGGTTTGGAAAACTTCAGTGTAACATGGAGCACATTCATTCGTAAAGAAAGAACTGAAAACTGTTTTTAGTTTGGACTTTCTCCCTTGTTTGACTAGACATATACCAAAAAAATTAACTTTTTGGAATTGCAAAATCCATCAAATAATCAGAAATGGATACATATAGACAAAAGTATTGCTCCACCTGTTAATTACTGAATTCAGGTATTCAATCAGACTTGCTGCCACAGGTGTAGAAATCAAGCACCTAGCCATGCAGTCTCTGATAAGGAAAGCCTAAGGAAGGGAGAGAAGCAGCAAAAAAGCAGAGAAAGCATCAGTGACAATAGAATGACACTAATTAGGTCAGAAGCATTATGAAGGAGGAGCTGGGATGAAGGAGGGTTGCAAGAGCAGCTTGCAGAGAGCATAGCCAAGCAAGATCAGTTTAAATAAGGTAGACTGAGAGTGATTAGCCACTAGTGTGCTTCAGCTGATGAGGGCTTGCATGAGATGGGCTGATCAAAATCATGGCCCACCTGAGCTAATGCTATATGCTCAATTTCTTACACATGCCAAAAGTAGAACGATATGAAGAGTATTAAAGTAATTATTTGAAAGAATTGCATTAGGACAGCCATTTCTTCCCTAAAATTGTCGTAAAATTGCTTAAGGATATAGACATACTGGGTCCATTCAGCCTGTACTGTACTAAAGCCCCCCTGTGGAGTCCCAGCTGGTGCGTACTTGCATTATTCCAAGCCCAAATGGGCCTTAGCACAGTTACCTCTTGTACCTATGTCATCAAGTCGTGATGCAACCTATGACCACAATGGCAGTCATGCGGTTTCCCAAAGACCTCTGAGTTCTTTTGGGTTTGATCCAGCTGATCTGAACATTTTGCATAAACTAACCACTGCATTAGATCTTTCAGATCAAACCCTTTGCTGTCACTGCTGAAAATGACTTTAGAGAGTAACTGTTGAATTAATTATATGTGATGTCCACTTCATTCAGTCATGCCAAAGCCAAAGAAGTGTCTAAGGTATGCAGTATTTTCCTGACAATCTAATATTGTGATCTATTTGTTTCAGCATGTTTTCTATCTGATTTTCCTTCTGACATTGATTTTATTTGTGTAAAGAACAGAGAGCTGCCTTTGTGCAACAAATGTACAGAAAAATAAACTTTCTTTACTTTGCTATCCTTCTCATACCAGTTCTGACAGTAAGGCGACTTTTTAATATATACCATGTGATCAAAATACAGGGAACAGAGCACATAAATGATGGTTCATAACTACAGTCTCTATCTTAAGGGTTTTATTGTGCAGCCAGATGAGAGTGGGTTTTACAGTTGGATTTTTCAGTTAGAAAATGATGCATGAATAGACTTCAATGAGAGGTTTTTTAAAAGACTCTACACATCTCTCAGCAGGTGAGGACATCTTCATAGAGAAAGCCTGCAACAATCTTGCATCGCTTCCTGCAGGGAATCACTATAAAACTAAAAGTAAATGTCATACTTTCAGAAGTGAGGCCAAAGTCAAGCGCTCCAATCCAGATCTGGCACTGGTCTTTGATTTACAGTAGCTTCAAGTACAGCAGAGACTGAAACATATGGAGCTGTGAAACTGCCTTGTCATATTTCACTAGAGCCCATTTTTTAAGACTCTGATCCCTCTTAAGGGCTGAACACATGGATGATTACTATACACAGCCGCCGCCGCCGCCGCTGCTGTTCCAGTTGTCTGGCAGGAAAACGCGTCTGGCCTTGGTTGCCACCCCCCCCCTTCCTCAGCCCGTCCATTCGTTCCAGACAGGAATGCCTATATTTAGAGTGCTCCTTTCCGCTGTTATGGCTGCTGGATCATTAGCCTCGTTTAACCCTTCTTTACCTCCAGCGAAGCTGATTGGCCGAGGGCATGCCCCACAGGAGAAAACCCCTCAAACCCTGACTATACCACCCCCATCTTCCTCTCTCAGATGTCTAGGAGGGGTAAGTGGTGGTAAAGAAAGAGTGGATCCAGCGTATGGGAGCTGCTACAGGGAGCCGGAGGGGTCAGGGCTTCAGATGAAGGACAAAACACAAGATGATGATAATGATGATGTCCTGCTATTTTTGGGGATCGGTTTCGGGTTTAGATGTGCGTTGGCAGGACTCGTTTGTCTCCTGTCATTGTGTTTGACAGGCTAGGGCAGAGGAAATGCAGATCAGTTAGTGGGCAACTTCTCTGACCCTTAGACTGGTGCCTCTGCTCGGCAAAGTTTCAGCTTTGAGACATTAAAAACGTCTTTTTAACTTATCAAGGACATGCATATGCATGCTTTCCAGAAGATTTGACTTTTCTAGGTTCAGTTTTTGCTACGAGTGCCTTGATTACCAACAAACAGCCGAATGGAGGTTTAACTTCTTCAATCAACAATGCCAGAGGATGTCACTGAATTTGGAGATCCTGCAGCAATCCCCTCGCTCTATCCTGAGAGCAAAACTTCCACTTGTGTTTGTTATGTTGTTAAATGGTACACATTCTGTTGGAGTCAATTTTGCATCTCAAAGGAAGACTGAACTGTAGTATGTGATGCATCTGTATCAGAACTGTTCAGATTTTAACACAGAGGGCCACACAGAGAAAAATAGAGGCCTGACAGGCCAATTCAATATACCTCACCCTAAGTGTAGTAAAGTTAGAAAAATCGTCCGGGGGGTCTACGATATGCTGGCAATTAAAGACAAAATCAGAACTTTCTAGGGATGCCTGGCAATACATATGTACCTTTGATAGTGTAAAGAATGCCTAGTACAGCATTACTCAATCCTGTTCAACCAAAGAGACAAATTGATGAAAAATACCTTTGAAAGAGCCCCAATCTAAGTGGTGAAAAGTGGCAAAAATGGGTTAAAGTGGCAATAAAATAAATTAAAGGGGGCAAAATGGTCAAAAAGCGACAAAAAAAAAAGGTGAAAAGGGGCTAACTAGGCATATAATGCCAAAAACTGGGTGAAAAGTGACAAAAATGTGGAGAAAAAGTGGCAAAAGGGCAGAAAAGTGGCAAAATTTGGGTGAGAAGTGACACAATAAAGAGTTATAGGTGGCAAAAATGGTCAAAAAGTGGCCAAAACGTGACAAAAAAATGAGTGAAAAGTGACTAAAATGGGCAACAGGCAGCAAAGAGTGGCAAAAAATGGGAAAAAGTGGCAAAAGGCAGCTTATAAAGGTGAAAAGTGGCAAAAAAAGTAAAAAACAGGATAAAAAAGGCAAAAACTGGGGAAAAAGAGGCAAAACCTGGATAATGGTTGCAAAAAGTGGCAAAAAGAAGTGACAAAGGTGGACTTAAAGCAGTCAAAATGGATTAAAAGTGGCAAAAAACTGCAAATAAGGGCAATGAAAATATACCGACAAAAAATAAAGGTTGACAATTCAAGGAAACTGTATAAGTGTGGGGAACAAACTGATTAATGTGACTTGTAATGGGTGACTTGTGAGGTCAAAGTTTCCCTTTTTTAAGGTTTTCTGGAGGAATAATATTTCAAATTAAGATATAAAAGAGCCACACATCATCACAAAAGAGCCACATCTGACTAAAGAGCCAAACGTTGAGTGTCACTGGCCTAGTGTGTCCTGTGCAAGGAGGCTGAGTCAAGCACAGCTGAGAGAAAAGCAGGAAAGTAGACAGTCTGGTGGATGATTTCATTAAGGGCTTTATCAAAAATGTTCAGGGCTCATGGTGGGCGTCTTTAAATGTGTATTTTCCAACATTTAAGGCCAAGATATAATTCATACTGCTGATATGTATGGCTGATATATTGGCTTTGAGTCTCAGCAGATATTTTCTTACCTGCTAACACCAATATTTAACTTTTGAAGACAAAATTTGCAGGAACCAATATTGTGCGGATAATATCGTCCATCCTTACAACTTTCTACTAGTGGCTGAGAAGGTAAATAGCCAATCACTGTTAAGGATTTTGGATTGGTTGATCATATTTCAAAGGGGGTGCTAGTTGGCCCTAGCTATCACTAGATCCAGAAAATGCTACGTGTACACAGAAAGGCCCCGTCTGGCTGGGATTCGAACAAGGAGCCATTTGTCTATGAGGCACCCACTGCACCATGGTGCAGCCATATAAAAAGCATGATGCTAATTTTACAAATTATGTTTCTATATAGAGCAAAACTTTGGATAAAGCAGTTTGAGTCAAAACTACAGTTACCTGCCAACCAGGGCAGAAACTTAAAAATGCATGTTGACCAAATATGGTTGCAAAGAACATCTTATATTAAGGTGGCAAAAACTACTGCTTTAAATAGTCTGTGAAGAATGTTGTTTATGCAACATTTTGGCAGTTAGTTTACAAGACACTAGTCTACAGTACTGGTAGTTAAAAGGTCAGTGTATACAGTGACACATCTGTCAAACTGAAATCAAAGAAAGAAAATTGCTTATCTATTTAAAATAGGCTATTTCATCAAGTTTTCCCCGACTGTTAGATGGTTTCCAGCTGCTCCATGTTCATTTACTTGTCTGTAGTATGACCATGCTCGTGTCAGCATCACTACTTTCTATCTGCAGACGTTGGCATGAACACAAAAGCATAAATTCGGTACTGAATCCTGAGGCACAAACCTTCTCCCAAATCCCATCATCTTCACAGCAAACAGTTGGAAATTTAAAGCAATCCTTACCCCCCAAATTAAAGAGTTCATCAGCGGCAATGAAACTGTTCTGGGCCATCACACATCTGCTAAAGGGGGATTTACTTCTTCCTATTTACATCTTGGCACCTACGTCGTCCTCGTCTTGCCTTCTCCATAGCCGAGCTCTGATAAACAACACTGACCTGCCAAGTTTCCCCCGTTTGTTGATTACTGTTGGGTCTGTCTTGATTTAGGACAAGTGGGACTAATCCAAGATGATGTGATCCATCTATCTGTCAATCCATGGCTCCAGTTAGCCAGAGAGAGCTAAATGAGCCTCCATGCACTAACACAACACACATAAACACCACGCGGTTCGAGTAAACACCAACAGGGAGTTTGAATCAAGTGGGAGCTGATGATTCAATGGGATCTCAATGTTTTCAAGCTGAAGCTTGATCTGATTACAGTAAATAGAAGTTTCAGCAGGACATGTGCTTTCTTTGACTTATTAACCACTTTATTAAACAACATGTTCAGCCAAAATATGCAGATTGTTTCAAAAGCATGATTCCAAATATCAAGAATGAAAACTAGATGAACCTTTGGTGCAAATCAAACTGGTTCAAACATGCAGATGTAGCAGAGAAACCCTCTTGATAGTGTTTATGTAATCCTGATGATATCTTCGTGTATGTGAGTTTGTTTGTGAGTCTTACCAGTGTGGATCTGCCGGTGGGCCTCCAGGGATTCCTCCGTCTGGAACTGAGCACCACACTGATCACAGACGATGGCCTTCTCACCAGCTGGACAAAAACAAGAGACAGGAGAGTTCAAACTTAGTACACAGTGAATTTGTACTTATTTGACTTGCCAGGGACAATGTAAGTGAACATATTTCAAAGTAAAAGAAGAGGCTGTTGTAACACATAGAGTCTAAAGTGTGTGTGTGTGTGCGTGTGTGGGGGTGTGTGTGTGTGTGTGTGGGGGGGGGGGGGTCCATAAAGTTAAAGATGCAGTCTGCAACAAGAGGAAGGCCTGAAAAACATCACATCTGCTCCACACTAAGGGGGGAAACCATTAACCCCGGTGCCAAAGAGCTACAGGCTGCCCTTCTGCACTAGAAACAAACTCTAAACCAGATGTTTTTTATATTTTAGTTTTACATTTAAACAAACCAAAGTATAGAGCTGATGCTTCTGAATCTACTACACATTACTTCTCTTTTACATTGACACTGGAGGTTAAAACCTGCATGTTTGGAGCACTGCAGACTGGGGAAATTATTCTTTTTCCCCACAGGACGTCCCACCCTGAAGTATGATGCAATGCTGAACATAGAAGACAAAATACATCCATTAACTTGGTAAACTGACTTGATCTTACATAAGTCTGACTACCCAAAGCACTTTTAAACCACATATCACATTCAACCATTCACAGACTGATGGAATGGGTGAATGTACAGTATACATCAGTATGAGGCTGTTACAGGAGCAGGGGATGGGTCCAAAATCTCCAAAATGTGAGACCATAGACTCTTCCACTGATCCACAGCCGCCCCTGGCACTTAAACTAGTCCTATCAGTATCAATAGAATCTCAGGCCTAGGTGTCAAGAGTATCAAACTAAAATAATTATTTTGCAAGGAACAGTCAAAAGTGGAAATTCAAACTGTTACACAACCTGCAGAGTGAAATTAGATAACTATGTTGGTGTGAATACAGCTGTTAATGGGAATTTGAGTCAGCTTTTACAACATCTCTGAGTGTATCTTCAGCACAGATCCCCAGATATTCAAAAGACTGTATTAAAGTACAGAAAGCACCAGTAAGTTCAATTTCCCAATACTTTTTTTGGTCATCATTTAATAAAAAAAAATTAAATAAATCATTGACTCTTTATGGCTGTTTGTTTAACTGTTTTTGTCCTATTTTTGTGCAAATTAAGTAAATACCAGGAAGACCTTTTTTTTAGTTTTTAGTTTTTCAAACTGTAAAAATTCCTGTCTGAATGTTGTATTTTTGAATGTTTGTTACTGGTGTATACAGGTGTCCATGTATGACCTGTATGGCTGTTTTGTTTTCATTTATCTACTGCCATAACTATTACATGTTTTACCTTGTCCATTTCATTTTCCTCTGTTTGTATCTTTATTTCTGGTGTATTTTTTGGTCCTTTGCACTATAACCACTTTGTTTACTCAGTAATGCTCCATTTCATATCCCACCATTTAAATATTTATACATTTATTTCTTCTTGTAATCTTGGTCTTCTTTACGCTGTTGTCATTCTTGTATTTTAATTCTTATTCTAATAGTACAGCTCGGTTCACAAACAGATTTCACTTCCAGTATTGGATGACCTCTGAGACTGACTTTTTTTAATCTGGTCACAGTTTATATTTTGTACATAGACATATATACTGTATATATTTTAAATCTTATTTATTCTTGCGAATATATTTTAAATATCTTTTATATTCTTGATTGTGATTTTTTTTTTTTACAGACATTCTCTAGTGTATATTATTCTGCCTTCTGACGTTTCTGCTCTTTGCTTTAGTAATGCTGCTGCTCTAAGTGCCTTGAATTGCCCCCTAGAGACAAATAAAGTTTTCTGAATTGAATTGTTGTTATGTTTCTTGTAGTTTGGGTCTGCATCAGGCAGCAGGAATGGTCTGAGCCAATAAGATAATTTCATGCATGCTATGACTAAAAAGAGTGTTACTTTTAAATATCCATGGGGCTGGACTCGTGAGCAACATGCATGTGGAACATTACTCCTTGTTCTAAGAGTAGCACTTTATAATAGACACTTGACTCCATGCATGTTTTTCAGAAAAGTTCACAACTGTCCTAATCATCTTGTCTTAATGCATGTTTAATTGTTAGTATTGTGCTGTTGTTTCCATGACTGGCTGAGGGACAAGATGTAAATGATGAGTTTTGCCAACACTGGCATGTTGACATATCGTTGCTGTCAGGATATAACCTTCTATCATCAAAATCAACACTTTCAGGGAAGGGGGGAAGGTGCCATATTTCTTTGACCTGAAAAAGCAGTTTAAAACATTTCTTGTGTCATTTTTTTTTTAAATTATTTGCAAAAACTCTTACTTTCCTTGTTATTTTGTATTTTTGTCTTATTGAAAGAGATATAAAATTATTATCCAACAGTTCATATTGAATTTGCAATGTGTTAAATAATTACAATTACATATTTTATTCAAATAGTTAATCCTCAGTTAAATCTACCAAATATTGTTTTCAGCAGAATATATCGAATGATTTATTGCTTGTTAGTTGAGAAATACATGAAAAGAGGTACATTAAAAAACATTGCATATAACATTGCAACATTGGGTGGGAGATTATTTTTCCAAATTGTACAGCTTGCATATTTTCAAACAATCTATTAACAATGAATTTTCACAGGCAAGATCTTTTTGACACTTTTGATTGGTTTGAAATTTGTAAAACAAAACAAAACAAAACAAACAAACAAAAAAAAAAAACACTGACAAGAAGCACTGATTTATGATTTACAAAAATAATAAAACCAGGAAAAAAATGAAGACAGGAGGTTTAGGCCCACTGCCAGCAGTATGTATCATACAACTATGTGTATTAATGTGCTCTGTCCCCTTTAAATAAATAAATACATACATACATACGTATTGAACTCAAATATACAAGATGATTTTCCGCCTTACAGCAGCACTGGTGAACTGTCAGTCAGGTATTCTATATGCACACAGCTTCATCATCTGCAAATGACTAAACATTTTCAGCACAATTTTAATTATAGTCTTCCTTGCTGCAAAAATATCTTACATTTCAGCCAATAATCTCACGTAGAAGTTTGTTTAACCATTTATTATGCAACATAATATGTTTGGCACCAGGCTCCGACGTAATCACTCCTCACAGATTTTACATACAGTTTCAAGAGTGATAATATAACAGCTTTAACCCCCAGTCGGAGCCATCAGGTGGATGCTGGGGTGGAGGAGGGTTGCAAGCGAGAGCACTGCATTAATCCAGGCACAGCGTTGCAGCAGAGGAAGAGAAAGGAAATCTCACAGCTTAAGTAGCCCCCTAGTTTTGGAGGATGTGAGTCATGTGATTTGATTAAGATACATGTCAGGAGTGAATGATTGTGCTCAAGATTACTGGCAGAACTAACTCGCAGGCTTCGTTTCATATTATATCATCATCTAAATTGCATTTTATGTGAGAAACTATAAAAGTGTCATTTAGAGTGTCATACAGGCACACCCTCTTTTGCATAACCTGCATCAGACCTGTTGTGTCAGTTGACTTAGCAGTGTGCTGATGAGATGTGTTGACTGTGTATCATTATGCAAGCTAAATATTTATTATTAAAAAGCTTATTATCTGTTAGAAGTCTTTTTCAGAACTTATGTGGGATTATTCTGCATGTCAATATCAAGTGTAAATTACATAAAGATGTTCATGTGTCCATAATTTGTATCATTTTATTACACAAGGCTGGTACATTCCTTGTCATGACTCAAAGCTATAAAGTTTTTGTTCACTCCACTTTAAGTTTCATCACACTCTGCTTCTTATTATGTAAGTAGATCAAGTATGAAGCCCTGCAGCTACAGTTTGGTTCGCCATGTTTCACCGATGCTTTATGCATTTGTACAACAAACTAGAACAACAATAAAAAAGGAGAGACAGGAGACTGCACACACACATAAGGTGCTGTGTGAGGGTACATCAGATCAGGCCCAGGCAAATGACTTTTACGGCTTGGCAACAACCACTGTACATGCCATACACATCACACATCAAACAGACACACACAAACACTGAGCACTCTCATTTAACATCTGGATACTGTGTGTGAGCAGAACTGGCGTGCTTGTGTGTCTTTGTGTGTGCGTGTGAGCCTGTTTCCAGTGCAAGCACAGAGCGATCTCTCCCCGACCAGACCTTGGTTTGTTCTTGGCACGGCCTCTTGGGTTACGACACCTCCAGAGAGAGAAAGAGAACACAATGAAAACAGGAAGCCAATTCTTAGATGACTGAAAAAAAAAAGAGTCAGGGAGAGATGGCTTGTGTGGTTTTGCAACCGCAGTGACATTAGGGAACGGCCTGTACTGTAATAAGCCCTACCAAAAGCAGAAATGACTCGGAGCGTACATGACAGAGTGTGCCTGCCAGTAGAGTGCTTATGCAACAAGTTATGCAAAAGACGGTGCGCTGCACAAGTGAGCGTGACTGGATCATAAGCCACTCCAAAGTACCCTTTAAAAACTAACACATCCTGGATTTATCTGTGATACACAAGATTTATTTCCATTTAACAGCTTCAGCCGGAATAGACCGAGCCAGTGAGCACTCTTTTTTTTAATTGGCTGCATATGCAGGAGGCATAATTTGTAGTGCGAGCGTATGGCAGGGCTGGTGTCAAATGCACAGATGAGCATATGGCCGAATTAGCCGGCAAAAGCAGCCACTTAACCTTTGGAGAGCAAGACATGTAGTGGAGATGTAGACAGAATCCCCCAACACAGCCGCTCATGTCCCTCATTTGCATTAATCACATTGTAGCTTTGTTACTTCTTTAAGTCCCTGATTCTTCATTATGGGACTGTTGCAGCTGTAATTGTTATTATTTTACATGCTGCTGCTGCTGCTCATCAGGCTGTTCTCATCCTATTGATTCGAGCTCATTGATTGCCCTCACAAGAACCAACTGGGACATTTCCAAGACCAGACACGTGCAGCACCAACTGACCGTCATATACCGGCACAGTCTACTACCACTGCCCAAATATATGCACATTAATGTTTAACAGGTACTATTAAAGGTTCATACTGTGTTTCTAGCTTAGCTAACACATTGAATGAATACTAACCTTTCCAAAAACATGTTGTAGTGTTTTCTATCTTTGGCTAAATTAAACATACAATTAGGAGTTCTTCAGTGGTTATTAAACAGACTCAGATTGTTGTTATACATCTTTGGAACTTCAGTAGCTTATTTTAATACATGTCAGCATACCCAGTAAATCTGATTCAGACCAATGTGATGACAGAACCATGGCAAAAGGTGGGTATATGTCAGATATTATAAGCATGATATCCATATCAGCAGATATTAGCTTAAAAAATAATAATCAGTAGATTATCTGGCCTATATGAAAGTTCTCCAAACATTAACACCTGATACATAAGATGTAAATATCTGCCCCCATCAGTGGTTAATATTGTCTTTTCCTGGTTGTAAATATCTAACTGTATCAGCTGTATATTTGCCTGCATTTTCTAAAAACAACAGCCTAAATCTTCTTTAAATATCAGCCAATATGAGCTGTAAATACTCATCTATATCACCTGTAAATATTGGCCTAAATCAGCTGTACAAATCAGCCTATGTAAGCCATAAATATCAGCTGATATATATGCTGTGAATATGGGTCTATAGTGGCTGTAAATATTGGCCAATATCAGTCATGAATATTAGCCTTCAACTGCTAATATAAGCCTTCATAAGCTGCCAATATCAGTCTATATCAGCTGTAAATACAGGCCCATATCAGTTTTATATAAAAGCCTATATCAGCTCCAAATATCAGCTTACATGACTGTAAATATCAGCCAATACCAGCCATAATTATCAGCCTACATCAGCTGTAAATATTGGCTCTTTTAGCTGTAAATACTGGCCCATTTCAGTTGTACATAAAAGCCTTTATTAGCCTCAAATATCAGCCATGATTGGCTGTAAATATTGGCCTACATCAGCTGTACATATCAGCCTATTTTAACTGTAAATACTGGGCTCTATATGTTGTAAATATAGGTCTATATTGGCTGTAAATATTGGCCTACATCAGGTGCTAATATCAGCATATTTTAACTATAAATATCAACTACTATTAGCTGTAAATATTGGATATATGCCTTTATAAGCTGTCAATATCGACTGATGTCATCTGTAAATATAAGTTAATATTAGTTGTATTTCATAGCCTATATCAGCTCCAAATATCAACTTATATGACTGTAAATATCAGCAAATACCAGCCATAATTATAGGCCTACATCAGCAGTAAATATTGGCCCATATCAGTTGTACATAACAGCCTTTATCAGCTTGAAATATCAACCATTAATAGCTAATATACTATTAATATATATGTAACAGCTGTAAATAACAGCCATATCTATAAATATCCATCAATAACTTTGTGGAGTTTTGGGCTGGACCAACAGGCCGACAACAGCTGAAATCTTTTTCATTATCTATTGAGTTTTATTTCACTTTAAAGAGTGTTTTAAGCGTTGAAGTTTTATGTCTGAACTACATATATATGTGTGTACTGTTACTGTTTTAAATGAATCTGTTAATATCAGCATATTGAATATTAGCAAAAATCCAATATCCTGCATCCCTAATCTGTGGCTCAGTCCCCACTACTAAGTTTCACTCTTGGCCTGTGATTTTGAGCGCCCTCCTACCCCTTGAAACAATTTCTAGAAATTTCAGGGTGTGCATGTGTGAAAATAGCTTGGTATTTCCCCCATAAGCAGGGGACTTTACTCTTAAACGTCTCTGAATACTTCCCTGTAAATGTATTGGGAAGCCTCCAGGTGTTGAATGTAGAAAAGAGTGTCATGTTTGTAACTCTAAGAGATTAGAAAATGAATGAACCCCAGGGAAACACACATTCATAACTTTGGTTTGCTGGATTGCTAAGAAAAGGTGATTTGTAGTAAATCAGCTTAACTCTGGCATGGCCACTTCAAGTAATGACTCCGCCTCACAGACAGTGGAGCAGCACTATTACCAGTCTACTGGGAGGCCAAGAGGCGTGTGCTAAATGGGCCAGGGATAGGATTTTAGTGCAGGGCATGCCCCCGCTTGTGGCACAAGGACATAAATTGTCAGGAAATGCCTGCATGGTGCCTTGCTTCAAGGAGAATGGAGTTGTGTGAGGTCACTGTGGGGCAAGGGGGGAGGAAAAGTGGGAGTACAGGAACTCCGGGTACACACGGCCAGGCAGCCACCCAGCCAGATGCCCGTCACTCTAGTTAGCCAGCTAAGTGCTAACAGGGGGCCCTCAGCTTGGTAACAGCCGCCATCAGCCATTTTCACTGCCAAATTAAAGCCATAAATCCTGAGGCCCCTTTGATCGCAGGAGGGTGAACTTGTTAGTTAGGAAGCGGGACAGAGGAGACTCACACTTGACATCAGCTGTTACTCTTGTTACGTCTGGTCTGAATAATCGTCTCTCTAACTAGGGGTCCGTTTAAAATGACGCTGTAGAGACTAAGAGCCCGGCTTCTACATGAATTTGAGCTTTAATTTTATGTGAAGACATTTTCATTTGCATAAAACAAACATTTAATAGTGGTATCCTCCTGCTGCTCAGCAGGAGACTTCAGAATTCATGAAAATGAAAACGCTCATATGAATTAAAAAAACAATTATTCTGAATAAATAAAAAAGACCAAAGACAGAAAAAGAGTCTACTAATGGATGACTCACCCTCTCTGTTAGCTGAGGGTCCTGTGTTACATTGCTAAAGTTGCACAACCCACACTATGAGAGTGCATGTGTGCATGCTGAGAGGTGAGGAAGGGTGGTGATCAGGTGCCACATGCCACTGCAGCCGCTTCCCTTTTCACTTCCCTCTCTGAAATATTGCACAACTGTTGTTGCAGTGCAGTTATTTCATAAAGGGAGGCAAAGGAGAACAAGCAAAATTGCCAATCAAGTTAGCTTTCACAAAACTCAGGAGCAGAAATTGATATATCGGTCCTGAAGGTACTGTAATATGAACTTACTGGCCCTGCAACTCTCTCATACAACAACTTTGCTTCTAACAGTAACAGTATTTGCTTTCCAGGAAGAAGAGAATCAAAGTGTGCCGTGTTGTTTTCTGAAGACATGGTGTTGCTTATGTTACTATTACTTTGTAAGAGGCATGTCGGATGATAGCAGGAGCTTCCCTTTCCCTGTATTCACAGAAAAGCATTGTATCTTTATATGAACCTGTTTTTTAGGCTTTAGGAAACTTAATATCCAAACAGATGAGGTGAAAAAATTGTACAATGTGTGCCACTAAATACTTTATTAGTACCAAATTTGTTTTTTGAACCAAGCTATGAACAAATATAAATCTGCTGTGAAAAGTGGTTTTGTGAATGGATGTTAATGGACATTCCGTCGCTTTTGAAGCTAGCCTCTAGTGGACACTCAAAGAATTGCAGCATGAGAGAGTGTCTTCCTCCAAGGTTGGCAAAAAAGGACCAAAAAGGTCATAATAGGTAGGTGTTCATAAAAAAAGAAAGCTTTATTAGCAAATTTGCTAATTAGCTCTGACTTTATCTGTATTGCACACCTCATAGAAAGGCATAGAGTCAGGGCGCTTTGACATTAGGCCCAGTTGTTTTTTAACTGTGCCCAGATTCCTCCCCCTCTCCCTTCCCCTGTGCCAGAACTGTGCCAGAGTCCACTTGAATCGCGCCCAAGACCACTTCCCCAAGTGGGCCCAGGCCCGGTGCCCGGGTGCATTCTGTTTGCATTCACACTACCCAAACAAACTGGACTTCGGGCTCAAATGCACTCGGATCAGGGACCGGGCCTCTAGCATCCTTAGTGTGCTTCCAACACAAGAATAATAGTATTTATAATAAAGAGATAAAACTTTAAATACTAAAATATCACAACAAAAATAACAGTTTTACCCATGCTTATCCCTAACCAAATGTGCATTTCAATCAAGGTATGGTTGTAAGAGACTACCTTTACAAACAGAAAAATAAAAGCCTTCCATACCTTGCTGAATTCAGTAAAAACAGACTTGATTTATTCCATTTCTTTGTCAACCATTGATAAAAAGCCCAAAAATACAAGCTGACATGCCAGTTTTTAAAACGGCAGAAAGTGCATAAAGGCTGAAACTAAAACTTTTTATGGTTCTTCTACAAAAGTTGACTGTATGCCAGACACTTTCCAGTTGTCAGCGTCATAAATCATAAGTTACTGTCAAGATAAAGTCAGACTTGTGTGCCCACCATGTGTCAAGAATTCCCACCTCACACTGAAACAACTCCCCCGTCCACATTTCTGTCCTACTTGTAAATCTCTCTCACTCCGTAGTAAAAGGGCTCTATAAATAAAACTTGTGATTACTGTTGGGTCTAGTTGACTCGAGGTACTCTAACCACTTCCCAGGCATTATTCAAGAGTGTTTCACTTAAAGTTAACTGCTGAGGGCTTCCACCGACAGTGGCAACGTTTAGACGTGATGGGGATTGTGGATTAGCCCACTGAGCGGGCCTCGCAGGGGGAGCGATGGTGCATTCCCTCGCCTGTAATTTCCCCTGACATACTAAGTGCCCATTCTCCCATTCGCCTAAATAATGAGCTGTGCAATGGTGCATTGTCCTATTTGCTATTACACTCATTCCATGTGTGCAAATGTAAAGCCATCGTTATGTTATGATGCAGAGACAAAAAAAAAATGTGTAAGTAACCTCAGTGCCCATTTGGGAGTTTGTGGGTATGATGAGGGTGCAATAGAACACACACACCATCCCCACACTCACATCATCCTGCTCAGCTCTGTGATCTCATAATGCCGCCATTCAGACGCTCCTCTCATTCAAAAGAATATGTCAGACGCAGAGAAAGGCCCTGTTTGTTTGGGGTGATTCTTTTTTCTGTGGAAGTCAAAATATTTTTTTCTCTCACTGTACACCAGCATTCACACTTGACACTTGTTGTTCCAACCTACTTTCTCTCACAGGTAGAGCCTATATGAGAAGTTTGCAACAGATGTCCCCCCCTGGGAATCACAGTCTAAACAGAATCTTTCATCAAAGACAATCGCAGAATTAAACATAAGAGTTAGAGAGCCTGTCTTTGCTCACAGCGACACGCAAAAAGTAGGGCACCGTGTTGAGAAGAGTGCTAAACATTTCATACTGAAGAGGAGATAAAAGAAAAACCGGGGAGGAGGAAGAAAAAACTGCTGGTCATTTCTTCACCAGAGGGAGATCTCAACCTCTCCTTCTGCAACACATCCATTAGACAGCCAACTCTTACCGGACAGACTTAAAACCATGAGTGAAAACGTAATGTTGACAAAACCAGGGAAGACAATCAGCAAAGTCATGCAGAGCCTTCTGTTTCCTGCAATACAGTCATAAAAATCAGCTGTCAAATGGTCTCACATGCCTGTTCGCATGAGACAGCATGACACTATTTAGCATCCATTACACAAAAATCCCTAAGAGCTTCCACAACAATAGAGCTGCTCTGTTCTAAGAGAATAAGCCTTGTGTAATACACAAGATGCCAAATTCAACTCCCGACAATTCATCACATTTTAGTACAACATTGTAAACAAGCTGCTGTGCAGCATGGGATTAAATGTGAGGTGTCTGTGTGCTTACACTGAAGCTAGCGTGAGGAAACAACACCTACCTTCTGAAAAAAAGAACATTTTAGTCTTTTTTAGTGAGAACTGGTTGTTCTTCTGGGCTTGTGAGGTTTAACCCTCCAGTATCATTATGGATGTTTTAAGACCAAATAAGTTATTACACATTTTATTCTAAAATTATATTGGCTTAGTTAAAGCCTTAGATTTTTTTTTTTTTTAATATCATGTTGAAACTGCACTGTGAACAAAACCACTATCTTTTAAGGTTGCTGAGCACAAAACAAATCCACTTCCAAAAACATTCAGAAAAAGATGATATATGAATATTTTATGCAACTTTTTGGGTTAGACCTTTAAATCAATGTCAGTCCTGATCAGAACGTTTAAAAACTGAAACACTTCTAGGATTGTAACCCTTTAAATGCCAGTTTGATTGTGGCATCCCTACTGCTCTTTTATGAAAAAAACAAACAGAAATAATTTTTTTATATATAATAAAGATTGGGGACTGTGGGGTTTTATTGCAATCTTGGATAGACCAAAGCAATGGAAAAACATAGATTTTGATGCTTTACTTTTTGCATTTTTGAGTCCAATATAAAATGTACTACACTTATTAGGCATTGGATATCCCATTTTAAAAATATATATATATTTTTTCCATTAAAAATGTGATATTAGGTAATCAAACTGGCATTTAAAGGGTTACAATCCTGAAACTGTTTCAATTTGTGGTTGTTTTGATCAGGACCAAAATTTATAGAAAGATTTCAACCTAAAATGTTGGTTAACAATATTTATATATCATAAAAGGGGACATTTTTGCCCTTAATTGCCTTAATTTTAGTCAGTTATTTCAGAGGGTATAACCTAGCAAATATCTACCATTACTGCACTTTTAGTAATACTAAAGTTGGCTTCATGCTACATTTGTGCTCTTGTAGACTGGAACATGATTAAAAGTGGTCATAAAATGAGGTTAAGGGAACAGAAAAAAAAATACATTTCATGCTCTAGCCTTTCAAGATATTTCATAAGAGAGTTGATTTTACTACATGCACATCTTTTGACCTTTTTTCCCGAGCTATCAGTGTATACATTTCAATATAAGTGCAGGAAAATCAAAATTTATGTTGCTTTTCTTCTCTTTTCATATCACATTGTATCAAATTGCATTGTATTGTATTGCATTGAATTGTATTGCATTGTATTGTATTGCATTTTATTGTATTGCATTGTATCGTTTCACATTGTATCATATCGCATTGTATCAAATTACATTGTATCATATCGCATTGTATCAAATTACATTGTATCATATCGCATTGAATTGTATTGCATTGTATCATATTGCATTTTATCGAATTGCGATGTATCATATTGCATTGTATTGAATTGCACTGTATCGTATTGCATTGTATCATATTACATTGTATCATATTGTATTGAATTGTATTGCATTGAATTGTATTGCATTGTATCAAATTACATTGTATCATATTGCATTGAATTGTATTGCATTGTATCATATTGCATTGTATCATATTACATTATATCATATCGCACTGAATTGTATCACATTGTATCATATTGTATTGAATTGTATTGCATTGAATTGTATTGCATTGTATCAAATTACATTGTATCATATCGCATTGAATTGTATTGCATTGTATCAAATCACATTATATCATATCGCATTGAATTGTATCACATTGTATCGTATCGCATTGAATTGTATTGCATTGTATCATATTATATTATATCATATCACATTGAATTGTATCACATTGTATCGTATCGCATTGAATTGTATTGCATTGTATCATATTGTATTGTATCGAATTGCATTGTATCATATTACATTGTATAGTATTGCACTGTATCTTATTGCATTGTATCGAATTGCATTGCATCATATTACATTGTATCATATCACATTGTATTGTATCACCTGACATTAGATCACATCGCTTTTTATTGTACCGTATCCCATTGCATCACATCACATCATTTTGGAATCTTGATTGGAATTTGGGACTGGATTGGCCTGTATTTCCTGATGTTATTTTCAGAGAGAATCTGTGATTAAAATGTAGGCAAAGTATGAAGTCAGCAGCTTTTTACCATAAGAATTTAAAACCACTGTTGCATTGAGTTAAATCTGTGATTGTACTCCTTGCTGCTCTGAGAGGAAGGAGGCGTTTCCATCTGGCTTAAAAACATGTCCCATGTGGAACTTCCTCCATAACACATTTCCTCTAGTATGGACTGCAGGTCACTCTGACCTGAACACTTAACTTGTTTTACAACAACAGAAGTCAGGTCAAACATTAAGAGACAACCGAGTGGCTGCAGAGGCCTGGAATCCTCATTGGTCGGCTGATTTTTGCACAAGAATGAACTTGTGAAGGTTAACACGACATGAGAAAACGAGTCTGATGTTTCTCACAGTTTCGCTCCTGCAGCTTTAGTTTGTGCAGGTTTATTGTTACTGTCTACAGGATGTGACTGAATGATTTGCTCTGGAGGAGTCAGGGAGGCTAAATGAGGAATTAAAAAGGCTAATTACAGTCTATCTGTCGATGGTCGACCAATATCACACTCAGTGGTTTTTAACACTGTAAACAGAGAGAGAGAAGGAGAGAGAGAGGCAGACAGATTAGGTAGAGAGAGTGTATGTGTGTGACAGAGGGAGGGAGGCAGACAGGCGCAGTCACCAACAAAAACATAGCCTGGCTGTTCACTGAGCCTGCATAAATGGCTTACGTAAGACAGTCCGCTCAGACCCAAAAAACAGCAAAAATCCATAAACACATACAAACGCCCCCCTCCTCCTACTCCCTCACAAAAACACCACTTAAAATACTCTTGTGATCACTTCTATTCATTCCAAAATATCTTTTTAAAACAACTTCATGTCCTTATTTCTTAACTATTTATCCTTTTAAAACCATAAAATCAAACTGTATCATGGGTAAAAAACATATTTATCTTATGAAATCAGTCTCCCAGAATCTGAAACTCAATCTGGTTCACATAGAAAAATCAAAACACATCCACAGGAACACACACAGACGCAGTATGCCGTCAGAACAATGAGTACAGACACCACACGCTCTCTTTCTCCCCCTCTCCTCGCTCTACCTTCAGCCGTATAACGAGCCGTGCTGTACAGTTTTATTTACACCGGCCTCTTATCAGTGGTACAGCAGCACAGAGGCTGCCAATTGGAGAGGACAGGCCACGGTACTGCCTGTACCCTGTAGTGGAGTAGGTGTGTACCGCCATGCTCCCAGCACGTTTATATCAAGCCTGAGAAGAAGACTGGGCCCGTGCCAGGCTGCCTCTCAAAATAATAAAGCACACACTCAGCCACACTCAAAAACACACACAGGTTGAGAGTGCAATAAGTCAGAGGAACTACAGGAGGATTATTAGACCAGTCTGGTCACAGAGGGGTAGCATTTCTTGGTATAATGGGGAAAACTCACCCCAAAGTCAATTTAAGCACCCTTTAATATGCAGGATCAGAGTTTATTAAATGCAATTTGAGCTGAAATAAATCTTAATGTGCACAGGGAAGTGTGTGACAGATGGCGGCTTGCAGGAGGTAGACGAGTTCAAAATCAAATGCAACTGGGACAGAATTTCACTTCATATTTTGGCACAGAAACAGTCATTCAAACTAATGTTAATTTATGTCATAAAAATGTAAATGTTTTCATAAACCAACTGTGATAAATGTCTGTCTAAAGCTCACTGCTCTTAGTGGAAAACTTTTAAAAATGCAGGCAGACAATTCACAAGTCCTTTAAATAACTGAAGTTTTCAGGTTGCTGGTTTGCTTGGTTCACTCATTAAAATTGTTAATTTAAGGATTTTTGAGAAATGTCGTTGGAGGACATGAATGAGGAATTTAATTTCAGAACCAGAGAAGATAAAAAAAAAAAGTGAAAGGGCAGTGTTTAGCTCTGTTGTGTTTGGCTGTAAGAAAAAAAGTGAAGATTAGCAAACAGCTAATAAATAAAGCCAGCTTAGGTACCATCATACTAACCAATGAAACAAATATCTTTGCTAACAAGCTAGCTAGATTTGTTAGCATCCCAAGATAACTTGGAGCTAGGGAGGTGCAGAGGTGTTTTGTTCATTTTTTTAGACTTTTTTTTTTTTTTTTTTTTACATTTTTGTGCCTTTATTTGATAAAGGGAGGACAGGGGATAGAGTCGGAAAAAAAGGGACAAGAGCGAGGGAGATACATGCGGTAGAGTACATGTTTAAACCTTGCTAGTAAGCACCAGGACTTAAAAAAAAGAAAATCAGGCTTTCATGCTTGGTAAATATTTCTTTTGCAACTCAGGCTAACAGGCTCTCTTTTCCTTCTCTACTGCCCAAATGTAAACTAACAGTGGTTGGATGGTAGTTTGCAAAAACTAAGTGGTCTTGTATCGGAGCAGTATCGGAGAATAAGGAAATGGAGATAAAGTTGTATGTTGGCTTTGCCAAGTTAAACTGACGCATGAAAACTCAACAGGAGCAAAGCAAACCAAGCACAGACATGTAGGACAGGGACAGAGAGCTGGCAGTACTAACCAGGGTTGCCAGGTCTGTGTGGCAAAACTAGCCCAAACTAGCCCAACACTGAAATTCAAAATAAGCCACTAAAACCTCTGCCACACCACAGATACAGCATGTGCGTCTGCAGGCATGCTGCTTCTCTGTGTGAGGCGTGTATGTCTGTGTGCCATGTTCCATGTATTCCTACCTCTCTGCTGATTGATTTGGTTGTATGTGAGTGTAAATAAAGTGGTTGGTTATGCTATGGATATTAAATACTCATGCACAAAACATAAAAAAATGGGTCTGCTCAATTCACGGACAAAAAAATCTGCCCTCAGCAGTGCGTAAAAGAAGACCAGTTCTGCGGGACGACCATGGACCTGGCAACCCTGGTGCTAGCACTGCTTATGCTAGTCACACTTGGTTAACCAATTTGCAAGGCTAATGTTTATTTGCAGATGCCGTGCTAACTAAATTGAGCTCAATTTGTCCTGTTTTCTGAGATTTTTCTGCTTAAAACCTGCTTAAAATATTCTGTTAACTTGGTAAAGATTTGGTAATAATGTGTCACAGTGTACACTGGACAATATCGTGATTATGATATAGCACATAAATGGTATCAATAGTCTACATGCTTGGTTATCAACAAAAATTTGAGAATATTGAGAGTTTTGAAGTGTGGATAAAGAAATAAAGAAATAAAAGTTTTCCCTTTAGTCAAAATAACCTGCAAAGTGGAATAGTGACGCTGTTGTACATTTCAAGGCCTTTCTGCAGGCATATTTGTAAACCTTTAAAGCACTTCTTAATACAAAAATAACTGCAGCCTTTCAGCCGTTTATGTAATTGCACAGTCTGACATTGTGATTGTGAATGCAGTTAGATCAACTGTGCAACACTATGAGATAATAAAAAAAAAGGCTTTTAATTGAGAATATCTAAGATTTGTATATTAATTCTCATATAAAGCATGTTTCAAACCTTTAAAATGACAACCATGACTGATTTGGAAATAGACTGGATTGAGGCTATATACTCGTAAAGGAACATCACAGGACAAAATCTCTGCTGTTAATAAAGTACCAGGCAAACACAAAGGCAAAGGAACATCTGTAATGTACTTTAGATGATACTGTAGCAGCTATAAATCATGCACCAGCTCTTCTAAATACCAGTCAGACACACGGACTCACACAGGCAGAAATGACTTTATGGTGTGAGCAAACAGCACTATAGATAAGAGATAATCTTGCTTTCCTATGAGGAGAGGAAAAATAGACAAGCCATCAAAAGCACAGGAACATGTTTGCTCCCGATGATATTGTTATCGACGGAGAGGAAGAAGAAATCAAAGGGAAGCGAGGGAGCGCGAGGAAGAGGGAGGGAGAGAAAAAGGAGGAAACAGATGAAGACAGAGAATATTCAGGTCGCATTTGACAGCTTTACGGTCTGTTGCTCCGAATGGGATGTCTAGGGACGTGGCAAAGCAGACAAATATTGACTTGCAGCGCGTTCGCATGAACACACATACACAGACTCAGACAGTCACACACACAGACAGGAGGAATACACGAGCCACTTCCACTTGAAGCGTCTAAATTCAGCCCCCCCCTCTTCAAAATGGATGAGCTCACATTGCAACATCAGTCACCCTTGTTTTTTTACCCAGCTCAACCTCTTAATCCATTTTGCCTGCAAACCAATTTGTTTGTCCAGTAGGTCACAGACAGTTCCCTGCCCTCACTGTTCGCTGTTCCCTCCTACTGTTTATTTCTCCCTCTCCTTTGCCTTACTTTCTCTGAACGACAAAGCCATTTCCAGAGCTTTTGGCCCCTGGGAGATCGAGGGCATCTCAGTCCACACTTTCAGCCCTCCGCCTCTTTTCTTGTCTCCCTTCTCTCATCTACCTTTCTCATTCCCATCCTCCTTACTGTCTTGACGTCAGAGGAACCTGATTTTTAGTGTGCACTGACACGAACAGGCAGGAAAACATATGCATCATTTAAAACTTTAAATTTAGCTTCTAAACTGCAGAAAACTTTGTGTTGTTGAGACAAATACAAGCAGATTACAGTGCAAGTGGGACTTCATATTTTTCTATTTGGTTTAATAAGCCACTCAACTACTTTAAACAGTTTTAAAACATTCTGATCAAGAAGAAATCCAAGTTAATACTCACATACTGTCCAGCTTTCACTTATTTGCAACATTTTGGTGCTGGTCCTTTAACAGGCAAGTCGTTTCAGCAGGACATCGTAAATAGGAAGAGGTTACACACCAGTCATCATTATGACATCAGATTTAAATCAGCAAATTAACATCAAAACAACAAACATAAACCTCCTGAATGAGAGACTTACTATGATAAAGGACCGCTGAAAGCCTGAAGAAATATCCTGAACAATTCTTTAGTCATACTATCAAATAAGGGGGCGAATGTCCCCAATAAGTTAGATTAAAACCCAAAACAGGAAAACAGAAATGCTATAATACATGACAAAGAGGGGAATCATTTGAGCATGACAAGAAAATCTCCACGAAAAACCTCAATAGGATATTCCCTAAAAGATCAACAATACTGAATGTATCAATAACATATATAATATATAATAACAGACAGATAAGCCTGATTATCTGCAAGCTCACTTTATATGGTGCTGTGTAGAACATTTGGGCATGTTTGGGTCAAAAACTGAAGCTGAAGTAAGGCACAGATGTGACTGTTTAGCCCGTCTGAGGGCACTATGGGGCGGGAAGGAGGACTGACACAACCCTGGTAGTGCTCTGGATGTCCTTGCACAATACCAGGGGCATGAGGAAATAATCTGTTGAAAAAGTAAACAAGTCCACACCTTTAGGACACATAAAGGGTGGATGTGGTTAGTAATTAGGCCTAGGGTACCATCCAGGCAGGTAGTAGGGTTGCCACAAACCCCTGGTTGTGCTATGGATGTCCCAAGGGCTTGAAAATCACCAGTTGTCTCGGGTGTATTACCAGGAGTGAAATGGCCCGCACAAATGAGGAGCCATTGAGCTTGACCTTGGGTGTCAAGGTCAAGTGCAATACGATCTCATTTATTACAGTCAGGCTCAGCAGCCAAGGTCAAGCTTGACACATTTACACATGTGCCGACATGCTAAGCAAAACACTAAAACTAAAACTTATGCAGAGTACCCTATACATCCAAAAATGTCTGGGGAGTAGAAGGCAAAAAAATCTGAAACGAATAATGAACCACTTTATATTTTGATGAAATACTGGGTACATGTCTGTGGCCTTATTTAAATATTTTCATGGGCCCAGGTGGACGGATCCAAAGAAAGTTGTCAGATTCTCAGCTTTCCTCTTGTGTAACCCCAAGGTTGACTTTTGTTTTGTGCTAAATGCCTTAAAACCTCTGATGATGATCTGCCTGGTGCTTTCTTCTCCACAGAGGGCACACTTTGTCACATTAGACCAGGATGCACAACTAATTTTGTTACTTTACTCTTACTTTGCCACACAATACTTTGTAAAAAAGATTGTTTCTCAAGTTATGACAAAGTAAGTTAAGTTATGAGAGAGCAAGGTGCCAGTTTAGCTCATTTGGTAGAGCAGGCAGCAGTATACAGAGGTTGTGGTCCTCAGTGCACTGGTTGTGGCATTGGTTCCTGGTCTCTGCACAGTTCCTGTCTCTTTCAGGCTGTGCTAACCATATGAAGGCAAAAAGCCCATAAAATGGTCAGCATGGCTAGATGGAGTGCCATGATGCCCTGTCACTCATTTACTCTACTGGAGTGAATGAAAGAGGATTCTAAAGTGCTACTCTTACTCTTAATTCCACCAAAATTTTAAACATGCTGTTTCATAGTATGAGAAAGGGAGGGTTAAGTCCTGCTAGCTCATTTATACCAGCTGTCCCTGTTTGGAATAGATATTCTTGCTTCCCAAAGGATGAGTATCATTTACTTAGTTAAGCCCTTATTATTCAGATAACACCTTCATGAAGTCAAAGAGTCAGCTGTTCTTTGTGTGAAGTGCTAATTAACCAACATGAGCACACATGCAAATGTGCTACAACAGATTAGTGATCATAGTAAACATTCTCTGTCATACAGAAATATGTTAGTATAAGCCAGCGTTAGGCTTCTCAGGCCTTTGGTGCTGCTAAAATGGCTGTACACACTCAGGAGTTCATTTTTAGCGTCACCATGGACAGTGATTTTAAATTCAACAAACAGATCAGCACAGTCGTTAAATCAGGCTTTTATCACCTTCGTCTTTGATCAAAAGTTAAGCCGTTTTTATCTTTGTCTTTTATCGTGCACGCTTTTATTTCTTCACGCCTGGACTACTGTAATGCACTTTATACTGGCATCTCGCATAACGCACTTTCACGCTTACAGTTAGTCCAGAACTCTGCAGCATGACTTTTAACGGGAACCAAAAACCGTGAACATATCACCCCAATTCTTGCGTCTTTGCACTGGCTTCCTGTTAATTTTAGAATTGATTTTAAGATTTTATTGTTTGTTTTTAAAGCTTTGAATGGACAGGCCCCACAGTACATCTTGGACCTCATCCAAATTTATACACCAGCGGGTGCTTTGAGGTCCGAGGGCCGGCTCCAGCTCATGGTACCTTAGACGAGACTTAAAACCAGGGGGGACCGGACGTTTTCTGTGGTTGGCCCTAAACTATGGAATGCTCTGCCCCCCCACATCCGAACAGCCCCCACAGTGGAGTGTTTTAAGTCACGTCTTGAGACCCATTTTTATCCTTTAGCTTTTAACACCGCGTGAGCTGTGTGGTCCCCTGTGTCTTTTATTATTTTATTTATTTATATTGTTTTTATCTTTTTTTATGTTTTGTATTTATATTTATTGTGTTTAGCTACTATCTATTGTTTTAATATCTTTTATTGGTTTTATTGGTTTTTATCTTGAGTACTGGTATACCAACTGTTTTGTTTTTAAATGATGTTTTGTGCAGCACTTTGGAAATTTTCAGTTTATTAAATGTGCTATATTAATAAAGTGGATAGGATTGGATTACCATCCATAACAAATTCTATTTACTGTGCCATAATTTTTCAATCTACCCAAAGTTTACAATTTTCTTTCAAAATTAAAGCAGGTCTGTTTCCAAACAGGAAGTCAATCACCTTTAGCTCAAGACAGAACAACCCAAAATGAAATTAAAACAGTTGACATGCAAAAATAGTGGAATTTTAAAATGTCACAAGAAAAGGGAAAGTAAATCGATTGCAATTAATAACATGCTTTACTGTCAATTCATCCTTATTTCTTTTTCTATCCGTAACAAATTATTTTATTATTATTATTATTATTTTTTACTGTGGTTAGATCATGTTGTACACTTCAACCTACCCAAAGTTTCCAAATTTCTTTCAAAATAAAAGCAGGTCTGTTCCAAACAGGAAGTCAGTTCTCCTTAGTTTAATACTTTACAAAAACAAAAAACACAACAAAAAAATAAAAAAATAAATAAAGTTTGAATGCAAAATAGCGGAATTTAAAAATGTGACAAGTAAGAAAGATTAATTGCAGATATTCTTAGATTAACCAACCCTAATTAAAAGAACGTGTTAGACTTGATCATAAGGTTTAGTCCCTCTTTTCTATAAGAAAACACTTTATTCACTAAACTGAAGCCATGGCTTGAGGATATCACTAGAAATCTTTACAGCTTACTCCAAAAGACACTCACAGAAGATGAGTTTGAGGTAAAAGTTTATTGTTGCCTGATGTTTTTAAAGGCCTTTTGGTCTCTGACATAAAAATAGGAAATAGCATCATATCCCTTTGTCTGTCTATAGTAAATAAAATGTTGTCATAAGTCTTTAGAATGATGGTTTATAAGATCCAGGCTGTAAAATCTTGTAATTTTCCCCTGATGTGACAGCCACATAAACCCCATCACACTGTCTGGTAGCAGCGATCACCCCGCTGTTGCCAGACACTGACCAAGTGTTTCAAAACACCCCCACCCTCTCCAAACCCCGTCCTCCCCTCCTCCATGGCTACCCCAAGAGGTGAAAGGTGCCATGTGTTTTCAGCTTTGCTTTCAACCCCCCTCTGTTTTCAAAAAGAGAGGAGAAAATGAGGCTTTGACATGTATCCCTGCACTCCTGCAGGCCATATCTTCAGGGCCTTCGCTGGATGTGTGTATTTGTGGGTACATCCATGTGTGTGAAGAAGTGAAGAGAAGGAAACAAGAGCTGGACGCATAGAGGAACCACCCGGGGCTCTCCTGGTGTGAGGAGGCAGGAAGTGAGTTAGGCTGCTCTAAAATGCCAAAGTGGACCATTTCTCACAAGCCTCGAGGCCTAGTATTAATAGATTCTGGCTGGACAGGGGTGGGTGAGCTCTGGGTGAAATATACGCTGACATGAGTGACCTACTGCAGTTGGAGTCCACCAAAGACAGCTGATAGAAGCCAAAATCTAATATGGCAAACTTTATATCAGTCTAAATACATTCACCCCATGGTTCCTGCTGTGTCAAACTTCTTCATTGAGTACTTCACTACCAACAGAATCTGAAATAACACAGAAAATACAGAGAAAAAATGACAAAACTTGATATCAGGTGAGAGAAGTTTAGAATAATTGTTCTCAATGGATAGGTTAGGACCCAAAAGTAGATTTTTAAATGAGTATAATATCCTTGAGCTGTTTCCACCTCTTCCTTAAATGCAATCTAGGTCTCAGCTCTCGTGTGCACTTTTCTAGTCAGTGATGACTGCATGTGCAGCGTTTATCTGGCAGTGTTAGATAAATTATGGCATCTAAACCTCATTTAATATTACACTCCACCTCTGACAATTTCTGTAGGTTACATAGCTATTTAAATGATGTTGAGCAGCGGGAGCTTTCAGCTGATTTCTACATTTTTCAAATATATTTTTGAACAAGCATTTTCCTGATCAATTAACTGAAAAAAATGAGAGTCTGCTTATAAAAAGAGTTTTAGTGTACACAATAGCATCACTTTGGGAAAGATCATAAAGCATAGAGCAGAAAAACAGTACTGTTTAAGAAAAGACAGATGAAACTCTACAGAGGAAACTTTAAGCTTCTGAAAAAGGAAATATTACAAGAGGATCTACCAGGAGGAGGAGTAACTATTCAAACTATTTTACAGTATTAATCTGGACTGAGAGTAACAGCGGTCCACTAATGAAGACAGTCATCTTAATTTGATCATAATCAGTTAGCATGTCTGGACATTTAAATCCACATCCATGTGCACTAGTGCCGGACAATCAAACAAGTTTTAACTTCAATCACAATTTTGGATCATGAAAACATGATAATCAGGATTAAACGATTCAATTCAATAATTTGGTAATGGTTCATTGTTTGTTTTTTTATTTTGCCTTAAGCGTTGTTTCTATTTATTGCTCTTATATATTATTGTCTTTGATATATTTTTCATATTTTTCTTACTAATCTATTTTCTATTATTTATGCTTGTTTTTTAAAGTGTTAAGAGCATGTAAGTTCAATAATGCACGTGATGCAGAAGTCATAAAGTTGGATATGAATTGTTGTTTATAAACTCATCTTTCTAAATGTGCATTTTTGCATCTTTAAAGGGATATTCCATTGTTTTTAAAGTTGGATTTTATGAGGTCCCTTGCAGAAGTGGCATTACCCTTTCAGTGATTTTAGTGAGCATTGCTCCTTTAAGAAGGACTCCCTGGTTGTACCAGCCAGGAAGCTAGGCTGTTCAGCAGGGGTCAACAACTACATTTTTACAAGGGCTAGTTGTTCCCCTAAACAGGCACTTTGGGGGCCAAACTTTCACATAAACTAAAGTCATTTCTAAAATGGTCTAATTAACGTTTTGTTTTTTTTTTTTTTTTTAGAAAATTTTATTTTCTTTCAAATGTTTGTAATTTTTAGGCTCTAACAGTGAGATCAGTCCTTATGTCACAACCAGCCACAAGGGGGCGAATGAGATATTTTCCCTGAATACTTCTATGGCTGTCTGTTACTGGGTTTGATGCTCATATGCTGTGTATCCATGAGTGAAAACTGCACTCCCAAAACATCTGAGGCCAAAAGTTTCCACTGAAAATGTGAGTTTTTTTTTTTTTTTTTATCATGCATTGACAGATAAAAACGCGTTACACATGAATTAAATGTTTCTAAATGCTGATTTTCTGAAAAAAGGATGAATAAAGTCATTCCTGATGGAACAGTTTCAGTTGTTCTTGGAGCTGTGTAATAGCTGTTATAAAAAAAGGACACCAGAGATACCACAATGTACATTTCCTAAGCACATCTTCTGAATTTGATCACGCATCTGGGGGCCAGATGGGAAGATGTGGGGGGCCTGATGCGGTCTGATGATCAGTGCTATACAGCGTAACAGATGGGTACAGTTTCTTCACAGAATTTAGCGAGTTCTTGGTAAAAAATGGGACACAAAATAATGTTGGCTGAAATGTATACGCTCTTGAAAACTTTTGAAGCATTTTATGTATTTGCAATACATGCTTTTGCATTCTATAGAGCCAAAAACACAGAGACTCTGGGGACATTAAATTAAATGTTTCAAATTTTTTGATAGCGTATTTGTTACAGCTAGGTACCTCATACAACCCAACTTCAACAATCCTGAAAAATCCCTTTAAGACTAGGGTTGTATGGATGCATCGGTCATTTTTACAAACAGGTGGCATGGTAGCACATGGAAAAAAGGCAACATATCTGCGTCAGCCTTTGGCTACATTATTTCCTTAAAAATAGGGCTGGTCTGGGATTTTTACATCAGTGCATCTCGACTTTAAACCCTTTTGATGATGACTCGTCATTCACTAGAGGAAGTCAATCAAGACTTTATCTGTATCTCTGCAGCAGTACTCCACTCAACATGTTCAATCAATGGCGTTTCCCTTTAGGTAGACCTATATATATATTGGTGCTTTATCATTGATTATCAGCTATAGTTTTGTAATCATCAACCCTGTCAAAGACAACGCCTGATAACTGAACTGATTTTGCAGGTCAGGATGACCCAAACTAATCCACATGACTCAGTGAAAGGTCAGTCTAGAGTGACTAGTATCAGTAAATACAATAATGAACTCAGTTAATGTACAACCAGGAAAAGAAACCTGAGGACAAAACAAAAGAAAAGATTCTTCAGTCTATTTATGATGCCTTCATCTGCATCATACATCTGACTGACAGCATATCTATCTTCTACAGTACTCTGCTCTTTTAGTTCCTCCTATAGAGCATAGCTCTGAACCTTATCTCTTTCCTCCACAGCCTGTTAAGTTTCTTGTACAAATAACTTCAACCAGTTTCTTGACTGAACTGTAGGTTTCCAAGGCAGTTTGGCATAAAACAGAAGTTGGCACCACTCCTGAAGTGATCTCACAGCAGTGCTGAATCTGTATTTTATTACAGTGAGAGAAAGTCAGCCATAGACACACTTTTATGAAATGCTTAGAAATTACTAAAAGTTGAGTTCCTGTCAAGTTTTGTGCACAAACTATGGCTAAAGGCATGCATTTGACACTGTGTGGCATTATTGTTCATTTAATTACAATGAAAACAGTTAATAGTTTGTTTATATCCTGTAATGGAGACGAATAAGGCTACAGCAAAGGTAAGCACAAAGGTAAGACGAGGGTTTATCATCTTGAGAGCTTGAATGTGCATTTTTTGGATTTTAAGATTATTTTTGAGGATTTTATGCCTTCATATAGGGGTCAGAGAGTGGTTACAGAAGGAAACCAGGGAAGGGAAAAAGGGGAATGACATGCCAAGGGTCAAAGTTGAACCAAAGCTGCCTGCAAAGACTATAGCTTCTATAGTGTTATGACTGCTAAGCTATCCAATGTACCAAGTTGCAATGTGTAGATATCTGTAGATACATGTAATCAGTCTAAACTTTATAAAAGAACAGGTAATTTGTCTTTCTCTTCAACATATATGTAGAAGTTCATTCAGCTGTCAATCTTTCCATGAGAACAGAAGGAAAAGTTGAACAGAGTAAATCTGGCGTTTGTTTTCACTATCATAAAATGCCTTTTTTTCTGCTAAGGACAGTGTTTCTTTGTCCTCTGGGGAGCATGAAAATCTGTAATTCCATTAAATCTGCAAAGTAAGGCGGACTTCTTTCCATGCCTCAAACTGTTAGAGAGACTGCCATCTTCAGTTTCAGGCCGCGCCACTAGAATGGAAAGAGCTTATTTCCATGCATTATTAGCTTTCTTCTCAGTGCACTGGGACGAGAAGCAGGCAGACCTGAGACTCTGACCAGCATTTGAACCCTTACCCCCATGACCACCGTAGACTGTTGCCCTGCCAGCTGCTGGGAATCCAGCAATTGACATCCTCTTTACAGTGCTGTAAATGCATTTATAGTTCAGGAGAGGAAGGGATGAGATGGCTGCAGGATCGGGGCAGGAAAACTCATTTTGGCTGCGTTTGCTGCCTTGGGGGGTCTGCTAGTGGCGCGCTGAGGTTTAAGGTGATTGCAGCAGTGTAGACACAGGAGCAACACTTGTTGCACTGCTTTTTTATTTCATTTCTCTGCGGTAGCAGGAAAAGATGACTGCCAAAGAGTGCTGGAGAGTGAAACTAAAGGAACAGCCAAGGCAGTCTGTGGGATTTTTACCAGTGTAACAGGAGATACAGAGCTCCTGCTTGTTAAAAAAACAGGATGGTGGACACACAATGCATTCACAGTGTCATGTTGGAGCTGTTATTCCTCTTAGATGTTGTTTTCTACTGGATTATTCATTCATTTATTTAGGGTTTAATTGTTGGTGTTAGATAATATACATCAGCCATCCCATGCAAGCATCAAAGTGTTAACACAGAATGCCAACTGCAACACCCGCCCCTATAAAGCCCTTCTGGTAAAATGGTAAAGTGGGTACAGCATGAAACAATAAAAAGACATTAAGCAGTGAGAAAATGACAGAAAATAAGGCATGAGTGAATTATCCAGGATTAGCTAGCTCCCTTAAGACTGGTGAAATTTGTGACATGTTTTTGTTAAGTCCATTTAAACATTACAACACACACTTTATATAATGGAAAATAAAATGATTATTTTGTATGCAAATTCCACCACAAAACCAAAATATGTTAGAGGCTCGCTGCTCAGCTCCGCCCACCTCTGCTGCAAAGTTCTTGTTTCAAATTGACTCTATCCAATGAATACTGGCCTCTATAAGGTTTTTTTTTTTTTAAATTCATTTTTGGGCTTTTTTATGCATTTATTTGATCGTCGAAGGACAGTGGATAGAGCTAGAAATGGGAGAGAGTGGGGAGAGACATGCAGCAAGGGGACTCGAACCCGGGCCACCCGCGTACATGGGTACCACTGTAGACCACTAGGCCATCTGCATGCCCCCATATGGCGTTTTTACAACACACTAAATCGTTTTTTGGTTTCATGGATGATTTAATGTAATGACGGAGAAAAGCTGTTAAAAGTTGCCTTCCTGGTTTGTGCTGTGAGCTACCTACAAAGCATTTTCAGAGAGCTCCCAGTGTTAATCAGAGAGGCCACTTTAAACTGCTTTTCTCCATCATTATGTGAAATTCATCTATGAAATGTTGGTTTACTGTTTCAGAAATACACCCTGTTTAAAGTCTCCTTGATTAATAGAACAAGTCAGCCCCTGAGGGGGGCAGTGTTAATTTTAACAGATATTTTCAATTTTAGTCTCAGTCTAAGTCTTTGGATGAAATGTCTTTTAGTTTTAGTCACATTTTAGTGGTTTCAACCCTTTATAGTTTTTCTCGAGTTACACATCTTATGTATCTTCCAATAAATACAAGCACTAAATTATTCTATATTATTACCAACACAATATTAGACTAAACGAGGCTTGAACAATTTTGAAAAAAAGCTGTAATTGTGATTATTTTGACTCCTATTGCAAATTGGAAATGAATTGTTTTATTGAAGGGAGTGATCATTTTTGTGTCATTCTTATATTTATTAAGAAAAACCTACAAAAATGAAGCATGATATGCCATGCATAACAATCTCTACTGCAAAAAAAAGTTTTAAACTGGTATTTTGACACAAATTCAGGTAAAAAAATATTGCACCTTATGCGATTTGAAAATTGCGGCAGGCCATATTGCGATTTAATCTAATTTTCGATTAATTGCCCAGCCCTAATATCAATCACATATTAAAATGAACAAAAAACACACCGATTCGTATATTTGCCTTTAATTGTTTATGTAAAACTTCTCATATGCATCACTAAATGCACTTGTAAAAAATATGCAAATAAAATATATTGAAAAGAGTAACTTTCAAGTTCACTGCATTGAAAATGCATTTTGATACTGACTTAATTCTGTTTGCCTCATTAAGTTAACAATTTCTTTTTGGACTTGAGTTTAAAAACATAACTATTAACATGATAAACTATCATGAAAGCAACATATTCTTCATTGCACTAAATCATTAATAATAATAATGGTTAAATGGAGAATATTTAACATTTGCCCCTCTGGCATTGACAATAAAACTGATGCAGCCTTCTTTGTAACCCAAAGCTGGACATCCTAGATTGGAAGTAATAAGGGTACACAACTAAAATGAATCAATTTGAACATTTCAGTGCAAAACATTCCTCATATTGTACCTTCTTAGTATCATATTTACAAAAAAAGTGGCAGTGATGGTGCCTGATTTGTTATCATCCACTTTTTCAACAGGCAATAAGACATATTAAAGCATCAAAAGTACAAAATCTTTTCCATCCTTCTGTCCAATCTTTTCCCTTTCTGAACTGAAGCGGCCATATCACTGCTGCAGCTGTTGCACACCCCCTGCTCCATACACTTCCCCCTCCCTCCCTCTCATGTCCCTGGTCAATAACCTGTAAAGATTTAGTGTTTAGGGCCCATTATTTCCTGCTTTCAAGTCACACGTTGTCAAAGGCAATGCTGAGTTTATTAAGGCTGGAGTCACAGGGCCTGAGTGGAAAGCGGGGAATACAGTGGTCAGATGGGCAGTAAAACTGTGACAAAGGGAAAAAAGAGAAGGGAAAGAGTGTAAACTGGCAGAGAAACACTCTGGGACACTCAAAAACAGGACAGAGTTGGACAGCAGCAGGCCTTTTGGTTCACTCTCTGAGTGAAAGTTGGCAGGCGTTAAATAGTCTTGGAGGAAAATCTGGAAACACTGCACAATGAAGCAGGAATCAAAGGACTGAAAATTATTCAAAATAGAAAACTTAAGTGTCTTTAATAAGTCTGAGTGTTTCCATTTAGAAGATAGTTAAGATGTTGAAACATCGCCTAAAACGTGTTAATATGGGAGTCGGTTCAACTCAGGAAAAAGGGCCGAGCTGAGCCAACAGAAACATGTCAGATGATAGGATGTCCAAACAACAGGAAATGCTTCAAACATGCAGCTTTTGTGCCTTTTTTTTACTGCGTTCAGGTGCAATGATTTACATACTTGTTTATTTTGTTTGATTCCAAAAATCCTCTCCTCCAACCTGTTAAATCTTCCACATAAAATGTAATAGGTGTTGACTTCAAACGGGCAAATCGGATCAATTAGGGAAATCTCACAACAAGAGCTATTTAGGGGAATAAACGCACCTCAAAAATACGGCACAACTCATCGTCATCAAGCCTTCGTTATCTGCCAAATGACACCCTACAGAGGTTACTCGCTCTTTTCCATTAAGTCATCTGTTTTTCTCCAAATGGGGTGTCGGAGTGAGGATATTATATGGAAGGAAGAAAATCCCCATGCATGTTCAGATTTGGTCCAGACCCACAGCACAGATGACATTGAGAAGCAATTAGTTATCATTTATGGGAGCCTGAGCTCAGCTTTCTGGCTGCCTTCATCAGCTGCTTTCATTTTGAGCTACAATAAAGTGGGAAGACATTGCTTACGGCATGCATGCTGCATTATACACGGACACAGAGAGGCCTAAATAGAGCACAAACAAGTAGAAACAGATTCATAACTCCTGTAAGCTAAAAATGTTTGATTGTTGAAAGCAAACCTGCACATCTTTGAAAGGCTTAAAAGGAATAAACCCATTTGAAACTGCAAAATTCTGCAGAATATTCCTCTAATAAGCACTTAAGCTAATAATTTCCCCCTTTCAGCTCAAATAACTTTTTGAAGCAGTTTGTATTTGATGATTTGCCGGCCCTCTTGTTTCTGCACGCTCTCCGCTGTGTGAGTGTAAGGGCCTCACACAGCTCTGGATATAGATACAGCAGAACTGATACTGTAGAGGCAATGACAGCTCTTGGCAGGCAGCCAAAAGTGGGGAAGTGTGTGTTTATAAGTGTGCGGTCGGAGGTGGTGGTGGTGGTGGAGGGGAGAGTTACAATCAGCTGAGGCAGAAATAGGCCAAATGGTGACTGTACGGTTCAAAGAGTTCGCCTGTCCTCTCCTGTTTCTCTCCCTTTCTCTCTGACTATGAAGGATTTTTTTTCTTCTCTTCTCTCCCTGTCACCTTGCTCTCCTATCAGAGGCTATCTTTGTTGGGTAGTCATTATATTGCAGTACCTTTTCACTCTTTATTTAATCCACTTGTGCATCCTAAAATGAAGAATTTGAAAGGCAACAAGTTGATGAATGCATCACCATCACTTGGAAACACTCAAGCTCCTAAGAAACCGTGATTTTTTGGCTGCTTATGAAACATTCTTCAGAAATACTGTTGCCCTTTAATGCCCCGCAAAGAGAAACAAGAACATAACTGTCCAACTGAGTATGAATTATTTCTTTATTGTAAGTATCGTATGCCTGAAACCAATGCCTCAAGGAAGGCATCAGATGAGGCGATTTGCAGCGCACCGCAGGAAGTCACAATGTTTTTACATTTCCCTCAGCAAACATTCACAATAAGTTTGGATGTCAAGCCACAAGATTTTTAAAACTGTAACCAATTTTAAACATGTGGGGCACTTCACAGATTGTGAAAGATAATGACAGATTTTTACCTAGGTTATGTGATCGGATGGGTTTGATCATTTGTTAGTTTGTTAGCACCATAACTCAAAAAGTCATGGACGGATTTTCATGAAATTTTCAGGAAATGTCAAAAATGGCATAAGGAAGAACTGATTAGATTTTGGGAGTGATCCAAATCACCAGCTGGATCCAGGATTTTTTTTTTAAGGATTCTTCACTATTGGGAGTTAGGGCTAATGGCAGAGGTCTGTGCTCTCTGAGTGCTTTTCTAGTTTAAGATTGTTTTTTAGGTGTTTTTGCCTTTATTTGATAGAACAGCTGAAGAGACAGGCAATATGAAGAGAAAGAAAGGGGGAGGACATGCACCAAACACACGCAAAGACCAGGATTTGTTCCCATGACCAGTGCTTGGAGAATTACAGCCTCTGCTTATGGGCGCCAACTCTGACTCAGCACACCACACACTACTTAGTTCATTAACCAATAATCAGTCTCCACTCATTAATCTCCAAATCTTGTGCGATCAAAGTCGACTTTAGAGCCAGCAAACTAAATATGGCTAGCTGTTAGCTATGGGTTACATTCACTGCAGTAGCAATTTTGCTCCAAATCCCTTGTCAATATGATTGTGTAACGTTTTAAAAGACATGTTGTACAAATGCTCATGTTGTCACCACAAATCAAGAAGTTGCACCTCCATCTCTGTAGCCCTAACTTAATGCGTCATGTTAACTATCATTGTCATGGCTGGGTTTGTTGTGCTTCCTCCTTCAGTCAGCTTGCTTCCTGATAGGCTATTGTGCCATTTCACGCAACAATCCTGCTCGCGTCTGCTCTGCTGTCCTCAGTGTTCCCGCCACACAAGACGATTTCAAATCATAAATATTGAACACGTTTGATATTTATGATCTCAAGGCAAAGCTCTGATAGTCTTCCATGCAGGTTGGACAGGGAAAAATAAAACTCTTAACACATTTTACACCACAGGAAAATCTGTCAAGATTTCTCTAGAACCATCCAATAATCAGGCCTTTGCTGACTGTGGTTGGCAGGCTGTGAATCAGCACAGTTATATTGTAATGTGTCTTGTAGGACCAGGCTGTAAAAAGATAGCATGATGAGATTTTTGTCAATAAACTGTACTTGCATATATACTGTACAAAATCAGTAATAAGGTCAAACTGCACTGGGGCTTTAAACTATGACATATTTCTTACTTGTTATACAGTGCTCCCTCACGACTGTCAGCAACAAATATTAGCTTATTTCTGTCCTCTCCTGTTGAAGTGACCTTACAGCTTGTGAGCAATGCATTGCAAAGAAGCACAGCATGAGGTGTCATTTCTACCCCAATGCACCTATCTTCCTTTCTGTCGCTTGCATATTCTTGGAATACAAGGAACAAAAGAGATCAACAAGGGGCTTGAAGTCTCCTACAGAAAAAAAATCTCTTGATTTTCTTTAATTTTCTCACTCAACAGAAAATGCTTGCCTCTCGAAGTGGAGACAGTGGTGCATTAATAATAATATCCATAAGAAACATTATACCATCACCCACTCACAGTATTTATAACGGGAAACTAATTTTGTTTGATTAGTAACTTTATTTTAGTCAGGAACACTCTCGTCATACATTTAACCATTTTACTGCAAAATGGATATACAGTTTTACTTGGGGGAGAAGGCTGTAGTCGAAATATACTCACTAGGTTAGTCAAGTAACATGTTTTGACTTTCCAGGGAGCACATTAGAAACCCCCCTATGGATAGATACATTCATGATAATGTGTTATAAATACAAAGAAAATGCCTCCGATGGAATCAATCTATAGTAGTATGAAACTGAATATGAGGGTGCAACAAGCTTTATGCTATAAAGGAGGAGGCTGGGGTGGAGGAGGGTGAAGCTTGGCCGGCAGCAGCTTGGTGCATCAGCATTGATGCAAGCAGGGATTAGTAAAAAGGCATCATATTCAAGTACACCGCTGTGTTAAGAGAAAGAGGTGTGATTGGCTGTAGGAGCTAGGAGGCGGTAAGTGGAATCAGCTGGCTGTCGGCTGATCACAGCTGGGGGTGTGAGTATCTGTGTCCTGCATGAACTAAACTTCAAAACATACTAAACACATATTACTTTAAAAAAATAAATAAGGTAAGGGGATATTTTGAGTTGAACTGTTACTGATAGTGAATTGAAATTAAAGAATCATATTTTTTTGTGAATAGACATCAATCTAATGCCTTTGTTAATAACCAAAAACAGTGAAAATTGTTGCAAAATCATATTGTGAAGACAAAGTATCACCAGTTGAGCATATTGGCATATCCCCACTCTAGAAGCATGACTGATTTAGTCATTGATGGTCTTGTTTGCTTCAGCAGCTTATAAGGAGAGCTCTGTATTAATTTCCATCTAATATCTAACTAAAAACTCCTCAGAGGATCTTTAAGCAGCAATTTATTACTGAAGAGCTAGCACGATTTGCCTATGGCCTCCCATTACATATCCCTGTTCCCTCCTGAATCTATTTTGCCTTTTCACCAATTAAAATCTCCTTAATTGTTACCAATATCACATTAAATGTTTGGAAACATCTGTTAGAGGCTTGCTTCTGCATTAAACTGGCACATTTTAATCTGAACACCTCTGGGTAATCCTCATTCATGTCAGTGAAAAATGTCAAACATAGGCATTTTCTTGACAGTGAATTTAGACTGAAGTTTTCAAATCTAACCTTTTAAAGATTAAGCTTTAATGATGAGTGTTTAAGTGTGCCACCAGCTGTGAAAATGATCAGGGTGAGACACTTCCACTTGTTTTGAAGCTGGATGTGTGTTTTGATGTTTAAGGAAAACTGATGGAAACCAGTTAACAAAGAATTTCTGCAACGTTTCAAAGGTTTGTGTAAGTCTGAAAGTAGGTGACAGTTTGACAGAAACATCCGTACCGACGCTGTTGTCACGCTGAGCGCACTCATTATGTCTTTGTGCTCTTTCTGTCTCTGCGTTTAACCCACAGAGATGTGTTTATATATTTAGTGGACATCTCATAAAGGGAGGGAACTTTGCACAGAACTTTCACTGCTTACGCTTGAAGGCAGTTCCTTTTACAACAAGTTAATAAAACAAACTGGATCAGTTAATACAGACGTCAGAACTTTGTTAAAAGTTCTAGCAGGAAATGTCAGACTCTGCAAACACGGCCTCAGGCATGTGTGAAAATAGGACTGACAGTGATAGATTATCTCGAGTTTGTTCACTTTCTGACAGGCTTATATACACTTACTGCCATTGAAACTTTAAGAATGACTCATGGTTTTGTTTGTGTGATCAAACAGTGAATAGTCAACGTGAAAGAGACTGTCTTCATCTGCAAACCAAATAATCAATAGGACTATAAATTAGCGGATTTGGTTGGGTTTATTTTCAGTAATTCAGGTCCCACAGGCCACTGTTTATTCAATTATTTGTCTGCTACCCTTAGGGTTTCTTTGGAGATCTGCAGGGTCTGAAACCTTGAAAATAGTGATTTAAAGTTGGGTTTAACTCCTGAAATAATTACACTGTCAAAAGTTTCCTATCGAATTTTACTCCAGGTGGAAAAACTTCATATTTAACTGTTCATTTCATGTTCAAATATGTTTGTTAACATGGCTAAAATGTCAGCTGGCATGAAAAATGCAGTTACACTGAAGTTTATTTGTTCATGGTGATGCTGAGGTGGGCTGAACGCCTGTTAAGATACTGACAGAAAACAACTCAATAAAGGGAATCAGATGGCACTGATAGCATCTCAAACTTCCTGAAAACTTCAAATACCATCTGGCGGTTATATGCCTCTGTGAGTGATAGAAATGCCGGACAGTGATAGTACAAGATGAAGAGCTAGGGTGGTTTTTGTGGTAGTCTGATTGGTAGAAATCACATTTCTTTAATGCTGTAGGTCAGCCCGGGGACAACATGCCAGCCCCCTCCTCACTTATTATGGCCCTCAGGTCAGGTAAATCATGAACACGAAGAAACCGTGACAAACTCTAAACTGAGTTGCCAATACAAAACTATGCACAAAACCCAAAAGCATTAACATAGAATAGAATAGAAATATTTCAATAACTGTGGTTAGCAGGTATACACTTTGTGCTTTGCAAGAAATGAGTAGATATAGAAGCCTGTTATTGTTTCAGTGAAATGATTTCTATGCATTACTAAACACAATTGAAAGACAAAGAAATAAGCTATTTTTAATGTAGTCTTCATCTTTAGATTTTATTATCTTTCAATTTTAGTCACATTTTATTCATTTTTAACCTTCATAGGTTTAGTCGAGCTTCAGTCGACTAAAAGTTCTCAATCCTCCAAGTCCTCCTCAATCAAGCCATTTATTTTCTTTGACTTTATCTAAAAAGCCAAATTGTAACATTAACTGCAATGTTCAATACTTGTGTAAATGCACTATCAATACTTTAATTCAGCCTTTCCCAAACTTCAGCACGCTGCAACACAATCTGAGTGCTTTCATTCACTTAGACCATTGGGTCTTTTCCCCATGACTTTCGACCCTGCAAATCCAAATCAAGCTGTACTGATTTACTTTTCCACGCCAAGCCGCACCCAGAATGGTTCCGAAGTCACATGTTTAAGTCGCAACTGCTGCACCAAACTCTGACATACCTGCCTGATTACCAAGAGAAGAAGAAGAAACTCTGAAAAAGAACGAATGGCCAACTGTTGGACAAGACCTTGCTTAATGAAGTGCAGCTATTAAATGTAATCAACCCAAACGTGCACTCACACAGGTAGCTCCGTTGTGGTGAAAATGCAGATCCCCTGCGGTGCTTGGCTGATTTGCTGAGCCGAGCTGCTTAATGTAAGGGAGGAGTCCCACATGACAACGGTTCTATACATCAGACAAAATAAATGATAAAAAGGTGACGTGGGTTGAATCTTCTTGATGTGTTCGCATACTTATCAGGCTTAAATATAACATGTCATCAAGTATTTTATGGTTGTTCCAGTCTTAATCTAAATTTCAAAAATTGTTTCAATGGTTTTTTATTTTCTGTTAATGACCTTTCCCAGCCCACCTGCCCCTGTGGACCACTAGAAGAGCCACAGCCACACTCAGGAAAGCTCTGCTTTAATTGATTTAAAATATACTGGTGAAAATTGGCATATCTAATATAGTCACAGTGGAGAAATATCATGGATTCTGAATGTCAAGCAGACTTTTAATCACCAAAGATCTCATCTTAGCCTTGTCGTCTTTATGGCAAAACTTTTTTAGTCCGTTTTTGATGACAAATTTAACAGAAATGTGGGCAAAACATAGGCCTACTTTAATAACTTGTAAATATTTTAATGTCATTACAAAAGCAGCTTCAGTTAAAGTGTTAAACTGAGACTAAGCCGCTCTTATAACCGCAGGTGCCCATCCCTGGTGTAGGTGCATGTCTGTCCTCGGATTACAGAGCTGGTTAAGTGTATGGGAGTCAGACTGAATGCTGCTTGCACATAGTTATATTCACAATTTAACACCTTGATTTTTTAACTGAATGGGTGCAAAATTGAATAGTGAAAGACAAATTAAAGCATGGACACTAACCAGCATTCTTGCTGCATGTAATCGATGTTTATTACCAATGTTTTATCTGCAGGGTACAGATGTTTTTCAGCCCTAAAGTCTGCACAGAGTGTTTCAGTCGCTGTCTGTCAGAGACTCAATCTAATAGTTGCAAATCAATACTCCCTCTGCCCCCCTAACCCTCCCCAAAATCCTCCGGGGGTCCATCCAAAAAGCCTGTTTACTCCTGGATTGAAGTGCTCTCCCCTCTGACCGTCCATATTAGTATTCCATGGACACTTGCTTGTGTTCAACAGTTATAACACAATATCCATGCTTCGCTTTTATGTCGCACCTCCCAGTGGAATTAGCAGCATAAAAGCAATCCTTGTGTGTCCTGGCTACTTCCAGATGGCTTTGGGAGTGCTTTTATCTTCTCCCTCTGCCTCGCTCGCTCCGTCTCCCTTTACTTTCTCTTGCTTTCTTTTTCTTCCCCCCCGACATGAAAGTGCCGTCGGCAGATCTTTGCTTAGCCGGGTTCATTCTCTCTTCATCCGAAAATATAAAAGTTTCAAAGAGCATTTCATGAGGGAGCTCTTCCATAAATGGGATTCATAGCTTTCTAATCTGCGCTGCGAAATTGATCTAAAAACTTTCCCAGAGCTATTGGCCAACTTACATAATGCAATAAAAGGTCGTGCCGGAGAGAATATTTACTTTTATTACCATTTGTGTCACAAACAATCCCTCCCACCACTCTGTTTTCCCAAATGGGACTGGAACAAAATCTAGATCTCCTGCACAAAAAAAAAGTCAAAGTGACATTTCATTGAAATTTATAAACACATTTCATGATGCTAGAGTGAATTTAGTGCAAACTGTCAAAAGAATGAGAGGAAGACTTGGAATTTATTAAATAATATAAGACACGGCAACATGAAAAAGCCGGATTTGAGAGTTTAGTTGACTGTTTCGGGCAAAGAATGCGACATTTGTTCTCAAAAATGATTCATACATCTGACGGTCAAACAACTCACTTAATGTATGGAAACATTCATTTATGTAACATAGCAGCGTGTAAATACATTTGCAGCCTTGGGCAGCAGAAAGCTGATCGTTCAAGAGAAGAACAACTGGACAGAACATGTTGAGCTGAAATGTGTGTTAGCACTGTTCTACACTCGTGTAAAACCCGACTAATTACACACACTGTCATGACACAATGAAAGAGCTGTCAGATTTGATCGGCTGACATCCATTCTTGCCGATGTCAGTGCATACCGGGGGCTCATTACAGAAACTGCGACAAGCTGTAGTGCAAATCTAATAGCCGGTGTGAATGTATGACACAGTGTTATAACATTACCAGAACAATGTTTAACTGTGGGGCATAATGCTGCAGAAATCTGAGGTATTTTTTTACAAACAGGAACAGTGGTTTGGCTGTTTTCCTGGCAGGTCATACGCTGTCTGTGTCATGGAATCATTCTCCCTTCACTTCCAGGTGTGACTCCTCCGTCCGGCTCATGAGAGGATGATGGAAACAATCACTCAGTGAGGAAGAGGAGGCTCTGATGTGATGTGATGGGACGCAGGCTGACAGCTGTGGAGCTCACAGCGGAGCGGACAGTTTACGGTACAGACCACGCTCAGACAGACACGACATTTATACTAAGATTTAAGACACATAACAAAGTGATGTTCCTGTGGGTGTCATTTCCAATCCAAAAATAAATGCAGACAAGTATAAAGTCAGGTAAATACATTCTATAAACCAAATTCTTGCTGCAACAGTACAACCACAGCCCACCGAGCAAAGTTGGTCTACAGAATGTGGTGAATACACTTCAATCCTCTTTGCATGTTAACGCCCAGATTCCTGACCTGAATATCATCACTCAGTGCTTCAGTTTTAAGTGAGTATAACCTGACAAAGCCTCTAAACATCTGGTAACAACATAGTACTAGTGCCAACACATCCTGCACCTACTGTACTGAATTACAAGACAGATTTCTGTGCTTCATTTCGGTACCTCCCCACCCCAATCCAATCTCCATCACTCCAAGGAAAGGCACAAAACACAAAATTTGAAGAAGTTACACCTGTTTCCTTTACTTATATGTTCTATTGGCATCTTATTTCTGAATTATCTATAATACCAGGCAGATTGTATTCAGCTGCAGAATTTTAAAACACTTTTTCTCTTGAAAGTGAAGATTCAGGCAAGTGTACATTTCAGACGATTTAGCACCAGCACTGGAAAAACCCAACAATACCCAACCCCATACATGTTAGCACTTAGCTATCTGTTTAGCACTACATTTCTCATTGTGGGATACATATAAGATAACCTTGCAAAGTAGATGAATCGGCCAGATTTCACGTCTGTCATCAGGCAGATCCAGCCTGCAAATTTAATCTCCTCATTAAAGGAGGAACACTGAAAGCTCTTCTTCGCAGAGAAGATGTCTTTGCACTTCTCCTGACAGGCCTTGGCGTGGGCGTAGCACGGGGGTAAAAAGGGTACTGATTACTTTGGCCCACAGCAGGGAGGAGCCCCTTAAGAAGCCTGCAATGAAAACTGTGTTTCTATTTATTTTTTCTTAGTGATTAGTGTCATTATTGAATCAAAAGCAACTAACTGAATCAGTCAACAGACTAAAATTGATATAGAGTAAAATACAATACTGGGGGGCCCTGCTCCAATCTTAAAAATGTCCAAATGTCCAGCTCTGCACAATAATGCAAGTCAATTTAATTTAACCTTAGTAAAATTATTGCTCATAAAGGGGGAAATTAGGGTTCAGATGTAGAGATATTTGTAAAAATGACACGTGTAATGCTAGGCTAGCCAGTTGAGGGGGGCCCAGTGTAATATTCTTTCTGGGGGCCCAAAATCCCTTAGATACGCCCCTGGGCATCAGCATGAGTTTTATCCACCAACAGGCTCCACTGTCCACTCTGATTGGCCAGTAATGAACATGACAGCCAGAACATTTGTCCAATCACCCTCCTTGTGCCCTTCCAAGCACTTTGTATGCAAGGTTTCCCACTAGAATATGAAACATATCCATGCAATGGACATACGAAACAGTCTACCTGGTGTGCCAGATTACATATGAGAAGACAATTAAGAGCATCATAGCGGTCACTCATAACTTGGACAGCACTACAGAATGGGGAATTCCCTAAATAGTGCATTGTATGGCTAGTAAGCCTAAGATTTTGATGGTTTATGGATTTTATGGTGCATTTTTGTACATTTTGAGTCTACTGTAGACTAGGGCTGAATGATTATCAAAAATAACCGAATTGCGATTATTTTTCTAAATATTTCCATTGTAATTTAATGTGCAATTATTTTTAGGTTCCCCGTCTTATGTGTTGTTTAACAAACACAAGCAATAAATCACTCTTTATACCATATTAGATAAACAAAACTAGGAATAAATAACTTAAAAAAAACAAATGCCATTTTGACTCTTTTATTTCTTAATCTGAAATATTATTCACCCAGAAAAACAAAAAAACAAAACAAAACAAAAAAAAAAACTTTCTTTTTTTGCCATTTTCAACATTTTGCCACTTCTCACCCATTTCAGCTATCTGTTGCCATTAAATACCACCTTTTTTCTTTTTTTGGGCCATTTTGCAACTTCTTTTGCCACTTTTTCCCCACTTCTTCCACTTTAATCCAATTTTTGCCCCTTTTCACCATTTTTTGTCCACTTAAGCTACCTTTTGCCATTAAATACCACTTGTTTCTTTTTTTCCCGAATTTTTGCTTCTTCTTTTTGCAACTTTTTTCCACTTTTGCCCTTTTTCCCCCTTTTTTTTTGCCACTTTTTGTCTAAATAAGCTACCTTTTGCCATCAAATATCACCTGTTTCCTTTTTTCCCCAAATTTTTGCCACTTCTTTTTGCCATTTTTTTCCCCATTTTTTCCCTTTTTTTCGCCACTTTTTGGACATTTAAGCTACCTTTTGCCATTACATACCACTTGTTTCCTATTTTTTTGCTACTCATGACTGCTTTTTGCTTATTTTAGTCACTTTTCACTCATTTTTTTTGCCACTTTTGGACAATATTTTGCTATTTTCTGACCATTTTGAATAACACTGCTGTAGAGCATAAAACATCCACTGTAAAAAACTGTATCTGGTATTCTGACACATTTCAGGTTAAATAAATATTGCACTGTCTGCAATTAGAATATTGCAGCAGGCCAAACTGTGATTTAATCTAATTTGCGATTAGTTGCCCAGCCCTACTGTAGACAACACCATTGTTAACAAGACTCTGACAGGATTACATAAGAGTAAAGACTCTTCACTATAAACCACAGTGTGAATATTGAGTAACTCCTCAGGATAAAGGAGGGTGGAGTAACAGTGTGCTTACCAAAAAACCACATGGATTACATTAATGATTAATGTGGAACACACCAGAAGTATGCCAGTGTTACCTGTGAGGGCAGGTCCAATCAGAGTTCAGAATGAACTCAAAGGAGGATGGACAACTGTCTAGTAATAACCATTTATGTCTCGCTTTAGGTAATCTGCTTCCATCCTCATCAGACTTGTCATTATTCTTAATATTAAGAGCTGCAGAATAAGTTTAATATGTTGAATTTAAATGTGTTGATTGTGTCATTTCAGGTCTACCGGCACACAAACACAGCATGGGGAGCAGCTCAGTGCTTTCTGTGAGCTGTCCCGGAAACATGTCCCACTGTGTGTATGTGTGCGTTAGCTGTGTGTGTTTGTGCGTGCGTGTCTGTAGGTTTTTACAGTCGGGCTCGCCACACGCACGCCGCGCGCACAAAGCAACACAAATCCATACTAGCCACAGGCTCCTCTCCAATCTATTTTCTGCTCAGCTGGTTTTAAATGAAGTTATTATGACTCATTAAAATGCCCACAAGCTTGTGGAAGTCGGCCAATTACGATTTAAATTTAGCCTCCTGCTCTCACAACCTTATCTCCCCCCCTGTACTACCCACCTCTCATCGCTGGCAAGGCTTTTTTTTTTCCTCTTTTTCATTTTGGGAGAGGGGGTGTATAAATCCCCCCCACACACCCCCACAGAAAGAGCACATACACGCAGGCTTACTGTGACACAATATACCAGAACAGAGATAAGATAATGGGACTAGAATGATCTGTGTGAATATCTAAACACAGAATAATCATAGAGAAACAAACAAGAAGGGAGAAGAAAATCAAACAGGGTTTTATCCACATGTGCCATCCAGATACACATAGCAGCACCTCGGACGAATGCAGCAGATACCACTAATTACTACACAGAACTACAACTGGACCCTGCCAGGACCGCACTTTTAAGTCTTTACATAAGTGAAGTTTTCCTCTGTAAACTCTGGTTTCCTTTTTAAAAACTCAAACCACAGCAGCCACTATTTTTAAACACACCTCCTTGTTATCAAGGGTGGAAAGAGTACAAGAACACTGGATGGATACCCAAGTAAAAGTAACTCATGTAAAGTTTACTCAGAGTACTGAGTGGTTATTTTTGATACCAGAGGGGGTTGATAGGTTAAATAGGATATTTCCTTTATATGAAAAAGCACGAGGATGTGAGTCTTCAACCATATTTTCTAATTAAATGTTCATATTTCAATAAATTGCAGTGCAACTGCAAATTCTGGATGCCATAGGGAAACTCTGGCTAAGTCTCGTCCCTAACTTTCAACCCTTACACTCATTTCTGAGGGCCTTTTGCCCATTGTAACAGAGTTAAGCGTGGCAGTAGAAGGGCTTGACACTAACACCTGCCGACTTGCCAAAGGTGAGTGGCTGCCAGTGCAGAGTAAGTACAACACAAGCAAAGATCTATACAGGAGGAAATGACATCAGTGAGAGCCACAAAGTGCTTCAGTTTGCAGTGCAACTGCAAATTTTGGATACCACTGGGAAACTCTGGCTAAGTCTCGTCCCTAACTTTCAACCCTTACACCCATTTTTGAGACTTTTTGCCCATTGTAACAGAGTTAAGAGTGGCAGTAGAGGGGCTTGACACTAACACCTGCCGACTTGCCAAAGGTGAGTGGCTGCCAGTGCAGAGTAAGTACAACACAAGCAAAGATCTATACAGGAGGAAATGACATCCCACAAGCCACTTTGGCAAGTTGAATTTATTCATGTGACAGCCTGTGTTCACTCTAACTGTGCATGGCTGTTAGGGCCAGGGTTGTGACAAAGATGCTTATTGCAAAGAGGCCAATTTGCACATAAAGGGGGAAATCTTTCCCCAAAATATCTGCAAAGTGGATAAGCCAGAGCACAGATGCATACCATATCTGTTAGTCAATTGTGTTTTTGTGTTTTGGATTAGCAAAGAAGGCTAGAAATTTGGAAGCATGGTGTTTATTTAACCTTGCAAAGCAGATGGAATAGCCAGACATCAGGAAAATCCATCTAGAAAAGCTCAGATCCACATTATTTGAGCCAAACTGGAAATGATCCTGACCAGTCAGGATCATTTGGGGAGAATCAGGCAGTAGCTATGGGGCAGGTTTTGTCGTACTGTGAGCTGATAGCAATGGCTGCTGCCGGTGTAGCAGTTAGCTTGGATGTAGCTATGGTTTAGCTGCAGTTTGATTAGAATTTGGCTACATTTCATTATAAACGAGAGCAAAGAACAGCACTGAAAGCTTTTCACGACAGAAAAGATGTTTTCTCTCTTCTGTTGGCCTGCTTTGGAAGCCATTAGCTTGGATGTAGCTGTAGAAAAGTGGTAGTTTAATCGGACCTTGACCACATTTCTTTTTAAAAACAAGTGCAAAGAGCCATATAGAAAGCGTCTCTTAGCAGTGAGGATGTTCTTGCATGTCTCTGGATAGGTTTTGGCATGTTCAAATAGTTCAGCAGGGAAAGCCTGTTTGGATAAAACGATATATTGCGTTTCATTTTGAAAAAGTTTTCCCTAAAGATGGGATCATTTCAGGAATTACCTGCGTAAGCACAGAACCACTGAATATATGCCAAGCCTGTACGTGGCGCTGCGTTGCTGCCACGGAAATGCACCAAAAGAGAGAAGAATATGACAGAAAACTGACACAAACTTTCCTCTAGTTGCCCTTCTGGTTGTTCTCCACATTGCATTTAAGAACATCTGGTGTATGTGTTTTTGCAGTGGTGGTAAAGGAGCATCAGATTTTGCTGTAATAGCCATGACAAGCTCAATAGCTTCTGCACCACAAACACAACCCTGTAATCAACCATTGTTGTTTTGGCAGGACCCACGCAGGTGTCTTAAGAGAGCTACGCTATGTGTGATGTAATTGTTTCAAGAAAGATGCGGTTGGCCATCCACACGGAGACAAAACGGTAGTCATTTACGGATTTGGAGGAAATGCCAGTACGGCAAAAAACTTTTGCGTTTACATCTGAATTCATCTCCTTGTGGACGGGGCCTTAGAGTGTGCAGCTGAAAAATCACTGTTGATGGTCCATTTAGCCCTGGTAACTAACTAAGGCTAACAAGAATCGGGACACCCTACCCTTACAAATGAGTGGGCAAAACTCAGGGGTTCGCCTCAAGATTTTCTCTTGCTGTGTAATCCTGAATTCCATGTGGGACCTGTACATGAAACGACTGGCCAGTTTCATTTAGTTGATGGAAAGCTTAAAGCTCCTTTTTGTCTTTAGTTTTTATGCTGAACTTATTGACTGATGCTGTTTAAAATAAAGTATGTTTCTCTAAATGTATAAAAAATGACACCAACAAGCAGCTCGTTTTGCACCAATGCTGTTGTGACATGTGACAATGCTGTACTAAGCATCAGGTGTTTGGAAGATGTCCTGAGAACTTCTACTTCCTTACACAAAAGCTGTTTTGTATCGGCACTGTCAGGCTTACTTTTTTCTCTCCTATCTTGGCAAAGGCCTTAAAAACCAAAGAGTCAGTGTGACCGGATAAGAGCCCTGAGGGACGCACAATCAGCTCTGCACTTCTGTCATGCAGCCGCCCTGAGACACTCTGAAGGACCCTTTGACTAAAAAAAGACACTCCCAGACTACCTGGAGACCAGAGCGAGCTATTCCACCTGATCCTGCTTTAGCCCCCTTGAGCAATGTTCACTATTCAGTCCCTGAAAGGCAGACATGTACACAGAAACGTGACCTAATTTAACATCACACTCTGGTGCAAATAAACGTCTGCAGCCAGTGCATCTTCTCCCTCCTTTCAAGTTAACGGTACACAGAGAGTGCACATGTGTAAGTGTGGACATTTGCTGCTACAGTCATTTGTGCACACGCTCATGTGTGCCTTCTTTAGTATCATTCGAATTTCCAGGAGAGTAAATTAATTGGCAGCCTTTTACAATAATTGACTTTTCCCACATAAATACATGCATGTGCACACATGCATCTAGTACACACAGCCAGCACGCACGCACGCACATGCACGCCACTCTCTGACAACAAAGCTGCTGGGAGGAGGGAGGGATGATGAAGCGAATCCAAAATTCAATCGACTGTGTTCTTGTTTTGAGCAGAAGGCACAAAGTGTACTGTACTGTGAGAGGCCATAAAACTCTCACTCTACACCAAAAAAGAAAGGGGGAAAAAAAAAAAAGAAAAAAACAGCAGCCTTTGGTAGACACAGACGTTTCAGCAATCACCCTCCATCAAAACACTTTGTCTCGCATACAAAAATAAGACTTGGCATCAGAGCGGAATACCAAATCAGGCCCATTAAGGGAGCACAGGGGCACTCGCTACTTAGCAACCAAAAGGATTTAAAGCTGCAATATCCCTGTAATAAAAGAAATAAGATCAAATCCTCCTGTTTTTTTTCTCCTCCTGTCTGAAAATAGAGAGGGCTGAAAAGTCATCTTTGAGCTCTCCTTGTCTAACTTTCTGATTGACAGGCGTTCGGAGGAACTCGGCAGCACAGGAAAAAGGAGTGAAGTAATTTGATTACAAACTAATCTGCAGGAGCTGCTTGTTTGACAAAAGCTCATTACTTGTGGAATTATTTGGTTAGTAGTTTTCATGCTTGAGGGAGGATTTAGCTTTTGGTAAATAAGAGTTGAGCTTGCACAGATGATTTATCGTGTTACTACAGAGACTCTGCTAAGTTGTAGACAAATAGTTGATTTATTGGTGATTCTTTGGATTTTTACCATGGCACCAGTACTTTTGCAATGACAACTGCATAGAATGAACTTCTGTTTACTGCTTCCTCAAGAATCAGCTGCAAGAGTTTTGTATTAATTGCATTTCAACAAATTACCTCTTGTTTACTCCTGCTACTTTTCATTCAGTTCTACTTTATTCAGTAGTGTGGGTTTTTCCTGGAATAACTTGCAATTTCTCAGCATATGCTATATAAAACAGTCAAAATGCCACAGACAATAGCCGTTTTTACACAGAGATTCTGCAATAAAGGCGAAAAGGAATGCCCGTCTCTGTTCCGCACAAAGGTGTAACAGGGCCGTGCACGCCCGAGCTTACACACACACCCCAGCATCCCGTAATCAGATGGCAGCCCCTGCCCGAGCTGCTGCTTTCAATGAAACTCGAAACTCTGGATTTCTCGGTTCAAAACTTTGTCTTTTCTAAATGAAATATGAGGAAAATAACATGAACATTCATTTTGATCAATTAGATCCAACAGACTTTTCTTCCTCCATGTTTCTGAGTTGGAGGTCTGACTTTAAGCAGTGTCACTGTGCACATATTTACGTCGGAGGACAGAAACCTCAGAGTACCGAGCTCACTTGAACACATCATGGAACTTTTCAGACGCAGCTGTGAGCAGAGATGTGTCTGCTCTCTCCTCACCTGTACAGAGTGTGATCAGCTCTCTGACCTCGCAGTCTCTCCAGTTAATCCACATTATTCTTTGTTTTATCTCCCTGTTATTTTCTCCGATGAAATGCCGCTTGATTAAATCGCGCTGGTTTTTAAATCTCCCGTTTATGGAGACAGCAGTGCACACTCGCTGTTGCAGAATGCCGTGATGTCCTTTCACACTCGTTGCAGTGTAGTCTGTTACGGCTCTGATACTACCTCTCGATCCGAATCAGAGGTGGGGCAAGACCGACCCCCCATTGCGGAATGGTTGCTTTCATACAGAATGGTGTTGGGGAACGAAGGCGTAACAGACGCTGAAAAGAGAGGCAGTGTGAAAGTAGCTAATTTGTCTTAGGGCTGCATAATGAATCATGACTTTGTCTTTTTCCCATTAAGAACCTTCTCATCAAACATATTGCAAAGGTGCGTCAAATAAAATATTTTTTTTATAAATGGATCTCTGCGTTGGCGATACCAAGACCCAGAGGCATCATGCTGATGGGTTGTCCGTCTATTCAGGTCATTCTTGCAAATGTGATATCTTAAGTTTATGGGATTATCTTCAAATTTTGCACAAATATACACTCTGACTCAATGATGAACTGATTTTATTTTGAGAGTACAAGGTAGAGCTGCTCAATCGTGGCAAAAATCACAACCTCCATTATTTTGTTTGCTTTTAAAATTGCAATTATTTAACACTATGACAAACTGATTTTAAATCTAAATCTGTGCGTGCATTTCAAATGCTTAGACCTAAGTAAATTGTTGTATTGCCTTAAGATGAAGCCACAGTTATGCAATATAAAGAGTTAAATGACTTGGTTTCATAAATTTCAAAAGGATCCTTTCATTAAAGGAATGTTAAAAAGCTGTGTGCATAATTAATGCACATTAATCAAACACAACAGTCACTCTTCATTTGGTGGTTTAAGTTAGTGTAGGTAGTGCTGCACAACTGTGATTGTGTTATGACTGGATTATGATAGAAAACATAAATGTATCATGAGTCTTCTTGCTCGGTTATCAAGGAAAATACAGATAACAATAATACAATAATAATAACAGTTATAAAATGTGTATTTCTCAACTCAATATATACAAATATTAAGTAGAATAGAGAAAATCCAAAACCAAAAGTTTTTACATAACTGCTTTCAAAATAACATTTTCCATTAGATTTAAGTTTTTCCCTTCTTTAAAATAAAGGTACTTCTGCACAGTGCAAACGCAGCTGTATTGTCAACCTTTCAAGTACTTCATTCAAAATAAGTACAGCCTTTTATGTAATTTCACAGCCTGACGTCTCAACTGCAATTAGAATTAATGTGCAGCACAAGCTAGAGGCAATTTTTTTTTACATGAAAAGTGTGGCATTAGCAAACATACAGGTGCAAAAAGCATGCACTGCAAGAGTCAGAGAAAGTGGTAGAGAGTGAGATGTCAGATTAATGAATATCACCTGTAACCTGATGATTTAAATAATCAAAATAGCTTGTGGAAACAGCCACTGTAAAAAAAACATCATCACATCAAAGGCTTAATCTTAATCTACAGTGAATCCCAAAATGCAGTATGCAGTACGACAGCAACTTTTAGATTGCAAAAGGTGCAATAGTTCTTGAACCTGAAATTTATGAAAAAAAAAAAAAGGATCATCCCTAGTTAAATGTACCTAATATTGTGTTAGTTATAATATAGAATGAATTATCACTTGTTTTTGTTAAAAACACACTAGATAAAAAGTTTACAAATAATTTTAGGGGTGTAGATGGCCCAGTGGTTAAGGCGGCCCCATATATGCAGGTGGCCTGGGTTCAAATCCTGCATGTGGCTCCTTTCTAGCATGTCTCTTCTCTCTCATCTGGATTTCCAGCCCCAGTGTCTTAAAATATTTAAAATATAGATCTTGAAAGCAATAATAATGACAGTATAAATTACTGCATATTAAATTGCAATATTGGAAAAAAATGCAATTATATCCTTTCCCAAAATTGTGTTGCTCTAATCAGAATAAAACCATGGTTTAAAAACACAGATAATCTTACCACAGAAAAAAAAACAGATGATGCTTTTATTTTAAAATGCACTGTACCTTTAAATTCCTACCAGGCCTGTACTGACAGACAGGATGCAGACAGCGAGTCTGCTACGGCACACGCTGGTCTTCAACTATCTGCACCTCACAGAGCATGAACGCTCATTCAGTGGATTCAGAGTGAAATACACTCCGGTGGCATGCTTTGACGACAGCCTCTGTAAATGGGGCTCATATCTTGTGTGTGCACAGCCAAAGTCATGATTATTTTTGGACTAGTATTTGTTTTGCTAGTTTGAGTAACTTGATGCAGTCTCCACCAGAGAGGAGTTTATTTAGGGTTAAATGAGTTCCTTGAGTTAATGTCCATATCCTAGAATAACAGATGGTACACATAGCTGACACCCTCAGCTCTGCAGCTACAGTCAAAACATACTTCACATAACGCAGCGCTAAATGGCATTTGATACCAAAGTATGAATCTGACTACCCTGTAATAACATCCGACCAAACATATCATTAGTGATGCAGCATTTTCAGTCGGTGACACATTTACGGGGGGAGAAGGAGATGATACCCAAACAGGCTCTTCTAGGAAAGCAGCCACAGGTGTCAGGTAGAACCATGGCGAGCTAAACGTTATCTGAGGACACTGTACGCGTAGTTTGAGTGCACCTCCAGACATGTAGCTGTCATCCTGGTCAGCCAGAGAGTGTATCACAGAGAGGATCACAGCTCACATACTGTTCTCTAGGCTATTTTTATGTTTGATTTCTTTTCAAAAACACTGCTTTTCCCAGAAGCCCTCTGCACAGGTACACCGCGTCCTGGCTAAGAAGCGCAGCTGCTCAGAGCAGCACGTTTCCAATGAAGTCGCATTTGCTTTCGGACAGCGGTCTAACAAGTCCAACCCCCCCCCCCCCCCGGCAGGGAAATAAACATATGAGGCTCCCAGAGACAGCTGCTGTTACAGTATACTGAGCTGACCCCCGTGTTGTGTCACATCTTGCTCGTCTTCCTCTCATGTAATAGAAGCCGGTTGATTTTCCAGCTGTATAATCCCTGTGATGTTTGGTGGAGTGAATCAACAGGCAAAGAGGGAAGTATTACAAGAAAGGCAGGGGATGTGGGGGCTTTGCATTGCAGAGGAGGAATGATGTTATGCTGCTAAAGAATGAGCTACTGCTGTTTATCTGCTCCGTCTGTCCCCGCTGCGTTACAGCCAAGAAGATGTCTGGGTGGTACGGAGCCTCAGCTGTGGTGAAAGTATAAATGCAATCCACTTAACACTGTGAATAGGGCTGGGAAATATGGAGCAAAAAAAAAAAAAGTCATTACTTTAGCTAAACAGCATTACATGACATATATCTCACCCAAAATTGGGCATGTTTTTGTTTTAATTAGCAGAGAAATTCCTCTAAACTGTCAGGAAAAATTTGGTACATTGCTGTGGAGGTCACAACTTTTTACAATTTTAGATATCATGTGTCACAAATCAATAAAATCTTAATGTTTCAATGATCAGTGGTCTCAAAAGTACACTTTAACGCTTATATTTTTCACAATTCACTAGATCGTGCAAATTTGAATAAGTTTCTAGATCTTGCAATGAGCAGAGAACAAGCAGCACCTTGCCCCATCCACCCACTTTTCAAATGTTGCCAACTTATTTGTGCAATTTAGACAGTGTGCAGAAGTTTGCCTTTTATTATGGTATTTAAAATGACAGGCCTCATTCACCGACTATTCTTAGGAAGAAATATATATTTTTCAAACCCATAGTTTTCCAGATGATTCTAACATTAGCAAAGTTTACTTATCCTTGTTTTTGCCCAGCTAAATCATACCATTATGTAAAGTATGCAAATTGAATGAAAAGCCTCAGTGGTTTTAGCTAATCGCACAGATCTGCACATGCATGAAGAATTTTTAGAGGAATATTAAAGGGCCAAAAATAATACCCCTGATTATAAGCTTTATCGAATGATTTAGATCAGTCTTTCCCAACAATTTTTCCTTGGAGCCCCCCTACATGTACCTAAGAAAAGCAGAGCTCAAGAGGGAAGAATAAATGACACACTGCTGCCAAAAATCCACACAGATTTTAATTGTTTCACTGAAAACAAAACTAAAAAAAGCTTATTCATGCTTTTCTTATCAAAATATCTTTGTATGAACTACTTAATAACTGCTTTATCATGGTTTTAGTCAATATTTGCAAATCTAATTTTGACTGTCTTAGAACAGACAAAGCCTCGTGCCCCCCTTAAGATCTTTGCCACGCCCCGAGGGGTCCCGGACCCCAGGTTGGGAACCAATGATTTAGATCACATGAAGCCTAAAGAAACAATTTTTTGTTGTAGAATACATCTTATGACTAGATTTTCAATCCATATTTATGTGAAATAATCCTTGAAGTTTTGACCTGATTTTCAAACAGAGGCTAGAGTTTGTCCAACACGTCACATCCTCTGCATGATAATAAATCTCTTCTATTAATAGGTTAGGTGTGCTAAATGTCAGCGTTAAACTGTCAGGACACAACAGATAGACATCTGCCAACAGATAGGCAATGTTGTAAAAGGGTTCAATATCAGCTGATACTGATGCTAAACTGATGGATCTGCATCCCTGATCAGTATGTGATTATGCTCAGACTGACGCTGTGAAATGAACCATTTATATTTTGGTAATTTATACTCCTTTGTCCTCGTGCCTCATCCTGAAATCATCCTCTCTTTTAATTCCTTACTGGAAGGAGCCAAGATATTATGAAACAAAACAAGAAGGGATAAGCAAAAATAAATTGAGAAAGACCCAATTAATACTCAATATTGGTCGTTGAAGACTTTTATTTTTGTTGCTGTGGTATAAAAAATAATCTATTTTTTACAAATATGAAGGTAGCCTGAATATAATATTATGCAACTATATAGTAGGGCTGCTTGAATATGGCAAAAATCTGAATCAGCATTATTTTGATTGTATTGGCATCATGATAATAAAAACATGATTACTAGTTGATGTTTTACAACATCTGCAACACATGCACTTATGCAACTTAGACACTCAAAAGCAATAAATGAAAATGAAAATGAAAATCACCAAGTTAAAGAAATGCAATTGATCAATATATACAGTGCTTAACAAGATTATTAGACCACCCTAACCCTAACCAAACTAAGGTTTATGCCACAGCTGCTCTAAAATAACAGCATTGGTAATTACCAAAACCAGTTTTTATGTTTCTGCAATGGTTAATACACCAATATGTAGAAGCTCTTTAACCCAAATGCTATTTTTAATACTAAATTATAATTATTATTGTTATCCATGAATTTTCAAATTTACTGATTTACAAAAAAACTGAAAAAACAGTAAAGCACATTATTATGTATTGATTATTATGTCAAATTATAGTTATTTACTTGCATTCCTGAACAGAAAAATCAGTTTTAGTGGTTGGATGTTATGCTTGATTCATTTCTGACTTTTCAGAGAAGCCCAGTGAGCCGGCTCAAATTTGGGTGAATTCAGTTTGAAATCCCTCATTCCTGTTCAAAATGGTAAAACGTGGAGAGCTCACTGAAAATGAAAGAGTCCACATTAAAGCACTTCATGATGCTGGATGGTCTTTGAGACAAATATGACAGGTGGTCTAATACATTTGTTAAGCACTGTATAGATGAAATCAATGTAGCTACAACGTAATTATTTTTAATACCAGAGTAAAACAACAAATGCTAAACTTTGACTGCATGACAAATCCAAAGGACAAATTAGCATGTTGCACAGTCATCCTTCAATCAGGATGATCTTGTTTTCATGATCATGGGACGCCAAAATCATTGAAACTGAAACATCAACATAAACTCCATCAATATAGATGACATTGTCTTACCCATGACCTCATTTAAAATACATCACCTAATTTAAAAAACTCTGCATGTTGCACATCCTTCTGTTTGTGTGCATGCACCTCCACTATGATGAATGCTAACCACTTAACACTCTTGAACCATACTTTTATTTTTTCCTGATCTACTTCTTTTCCTACTACATGCTTTTAATAGCACTTTCCCCCCGCTACCACTCCTCCCCCCCTCCCTCCCCCGAGTCTCCTGCCTCTCTTCTCACTCATGCATGCACACACACACACTGAGTCACACACACTCTCTCACACACATTTAGGAATTTGCGGCCTGGAAGGCAGTCAAGTTTCATTAATTTCTGGGTTTGGGTACAGTACAGTGTGTTCCTGGACTCACATCTGCGAGCGATCATAAATGCTGGAATGCTGGCAGAACATCCAGACCTGCCGGCACAAATATGTCGTCATCAGTGTGAGGGAAGAGGCGGCACGACGCCAAAACAGCCGACAGCCACACAGCCAAACAAACGCCACGGTGGAGAGAAACGCAGACAAAGAGCAGTGGGAACGTAGCCCTCACGCCTTTGCAGCGTGCAGGTCAAAATTCTTTACATTTTTCCCCTCGTATGAAGGCTCTGGACATTTATGTGGGCATTTTTTACTCCCACAATGATTGGGATCAGATTGGAGCAGAGCTTTTAAATTTAGGCAGCCAAGATGAACATCTGGTCGGAGACAGCAGGAAACAAGAGTTTTGGCTCACTCTGGCAACTTTACAATAGTGTTACTTAATGTGTTCTGTTCAGGTCAAACTAACTGTAGAGCAAGAGAGAAACTATTTAATGGCTTTCACGTGAAAAGACACTGAAAGATCATTGAATTTGTCTGCTTATAGCTCACATGTATCTCCTTATAGTCCATTTTGGTGCCAATTTACCTCAGATTTGACCATATCTTTGCATTTATTCATCTCTTTTGTTGTTATTTCTGGTAGTTATGGTGAGAAATACAAAACACTGGTAATTACAGTTCCCTTTCTTGCACATCTTTTCATAACCTCCCATCCCAGCCTTTTCTTTTCAGCCCACAACCCAAAAGAATCACTCAGCAGGGAGCCTATAATGCTTTGCAAACCAGCTCGGGTGTCATAAAAACCCAAAGTCCCTTCACGCTGGTCAAAAATGTTATTCTGAAGAGCAAACAGCTCTCTGGTAACACACTGTACTGGCTGACTAACGCACAAACCAAACACAGGCATACCAAACCGATGAAGCTTTGGCTGACACACCAGCACAAAGTGCTAGCATCTGACACCCAGGATGTTAAAGTCAAGTTTCTGTCAATAATGTTGAAGCTAAGGACTGATTTTTTAAGCATTTTTCCATATTTGAAAGCAGCATATAGCCCCAATTTTCTTTGAAATATGACCACCAAATTGTAAACCTGCAAGTGTGCAAGTGAATGCCCTGATGTTTGCACTATTGCTTGTTTCACAGCGTTGTTCTGTTTAACTGGAAGTCAAACAAAGTCCCATCATTTATCTTTGAAAAATATCAGACTCTAAAGAAGCAAAAGACTCAAGAATTTTGCTTCTGGTGGAAACTCCAGTAATTATATCAGTCAATCTTTATTTGTATATAGCCAATTCATAACCACCAATGTTATCTCAACACACTTCAAAAAGAGGGCAGGTCTAGACTGTGCTCTGTCATTTTAGTTACAAAAACTCATTAGTAATCCACCATGAGCTTATGAGCAACATCTATTATCTGTTATCTGCTCAAACTGTGTTGGGAATGTGGTAGGGTGAAATGCAACAAAAGAAGAGGGTGATGCAGAAAGAGAAATAAGGGAAATACAAACAAAAGAAAAAGAATGTGCAGACAAAAGAGCAAGTGGAGAAAACAAAGAGGAAGACACATTAAAAAGAGGAGATGCAATACAAGGTCAGAGGAAAATACACAAAAAGAGAGGAAGATTCAAAAGAAGAGAAGAGAGAGACAGAAGAGAGATGCAAGAAAGAAGGTGGTAAAGAAAGATAGAAAAGGAAGATGTAGAAAAAGAGCAGAGGGATATGTAGGGGAGAATAGAGAGAGATGCAAAGAGAGAGTAGAGGAAGATGCAGAGGGAAAGTACAGGGAGATGCAGACAGAGAGAGTAGAGGGAGACGTAGACAGAGAGAGTACAGGGAGATGCAGAGAGAGAGAGTAGAGGGAGATCCAGGGGAGAGAGAGGAGGGAGATGCAGTGGGCGAGTAGAGGGAGATGCAGGTTGAGAGAGAGAGTGAAGGTGCCGAGAGAGAGCAGAGGAGATGCAGAGAGAGAGAGAGAGAGAGAGAGAGAGAGAGTGGGGGAGATGCAGAGAGAGTAAAGGGAGAATCAGGAAGAGAGTAAAGGAGATGCAGAGAGAGAGTAGAAGGAGATGCTGGGAGAGAGTAGAGGGAGATGCAGAATGAGTGGGGGAGATGCAGAGAGAGTAAAGGGAGATGCAGAGAGGGAGTAGACGGAGATGCAGAGAGAGTGGGGGAGATGCAGAGAGAGTAAAGGGAGATGCAGAGAGAGTAAAGGGAGATGCAGAGAGAGTAGAGGGAGATGCAGAGAGAGTAAAGGGAGATGCAGAGAGAGTAAAGGGAGATGCAGAGAGAGTAGAGGGAGATGCAGAGAGAGAGAGTGGGGGAGATACAGGGAGTGAGAACAATCAGATGCAAGAATGAAGGAGAAAAAATGAAGACCTAGAAAGAGCAAAGAGAAAGATGCAGAAAGAAAGAACAACTTTTAGGTTAATTCATTGCTTTTCTTGCCATTAATTCTTAATTCCATACCAGTGGGTTTAAAGTTGATTATTTTAAAGCGGTTTAACTGCAGATAACCCCATCTATGTCTCTTTTATTCATTTTCCTTGAGCCTTGTGGAAGTTGTTAGGTATTTTATTACCTTTGTTATATATTATGCTTGCCTGCATTGTGTGTCATCTCATGCAATGTGTGAATAATTGGAAAAATCCAAAATAACAATTGTTTTACAAGTTCAATATTTTGTATTCTTTAATTTTGTAAAATATCTTGAATCTCTGTTGTACAGGACATCTTCTGCCTTAAATTCAGGCATGGTAAGCTCCTGCATCAGCCATAAATTTTTGACTGTAGATGTGGAAAACTTACTTAATCAGCAGTTATTTAATGCAAACAACATAGCCAAAGTTAGGCTAGGTTACATAATGAAGTCTTTTAACAGTTTGCCAGAACATTTCCTTATTAAATTGGTCTTGAGCCAATACAATCTGTGTACCAAGATCATGATTGTAATGCATCCTGCAAGTTCTGTTTGCAGACTATAAACAGGTGTGATTGCCTGTTCACAGTGCACTTGAGGATCTGCCAGACTTTCTTTAAATGTCACCTGAAAGTCATTGATTGACCTTTATACAGGTGCTGTATGCATTCAACATTGAGTAACAGAAGTGGAGGAAATAAAGAGGTATATTATAAGCAGGTAAGGCTTTAATCTAATGTGATTTTTAATGAAATGCTCGACTAAATAAAAACCTCCATTCATTTATCATATTGTGCCCTTGAGAAATATCTGTGACTGGTGTTAAAATTAAGATAGATGTGCTTGAAATTTTACACACTTACATATGCACACTCTCCAGTCAGCTAATCCAGGAACTCTTTACTACATACACATACTGTAAATGGAGGATTAACACTCTTAAGCTATAAAGGCAGTGAGATGAAAAGTTGGTGCTAACAGAGATTGGTGATGCAGGCGTTCAGGGAGAGTCTTACTGGTAATCTTATTACGCTGCAACGACTCACTCAGGAAACAAACTGTGAATCAGATCAGACTCCTGCTCGGGTCATGTTTGATTGGCCTTTACTCACACAGCAAAACATACACTCTGACATGCACAGGCCTGATTAGAAAGAAAGGAATGACAGATTAGTCGTGAAACGCTGAATAGCATGTTGGTTAACTGATGCATATTTTACATGCTAAATTCTAAAAAAGAGCTGTGTCCATTTGAAGCTCTGGAGCTAAACTCATTCTAGTGGCAAGTTTACTTATTTTCAGTATTTTGTACTTCAACACTTGGTAAGTTATTTATTTTCATTATGATCAACATTATCAATAACTATTGGAGCCTAAATATCTACATCTCCAAAATTTTACCCAAGTGGTACAAACAAAAGAAAGACAGTACCTTTTAACTGCATAATTCCATTGGCAACATTTCGGTACTGAAATGTGGCCAATGTATTCATGTAATCAAGAAATGTGCAGGGGTGTGCCTGCTTTTTTGTCAGTTACCTAACCCTTAAGCCTGCATGGAGCCCAGCATGGCTCTGCTAACAAGTTCTGTAATAAAGTGCATCATTTAAAAACATTATGCATAATGTACGTCAAAATATACAGAACAAATTAGGCTCCAGGCTCATGTAAACATATTTTTTTCTAAATCAAATACCACTCAATCACCAAGCAATTTAATGACAACCTATAAAAATCTTCATTGCTCACCCTAGTGATACATTTTCACCACTAGCAATACACTACATAGAGACAAGGCATCATATAAAAGCTGAGACTCAGCCGGTTCCACGAAACTCACGATTGTCTTCAAATGGGTAATGCAAATAAGTCTGGTCAATTTGAAAAAAAATGTTTAAAAAGGATCAAAAATGTTGTATTTCGACGTTTTGGACCCCATAAGACATGTGCATAAGTTTTTGCATGTAGGGTGCTAAGGATTCATCACGGGGCCCAATGTGCCACAACCGAGGGCTGGAAGGGGGCCGAGTCAAGCCTTACCAAGGTCAACCAAGGTCAGGCTTGACAGCATTTCTTTTGTGCAGGCCTTTTCACCCCTTGCAATACATCCAGAGACTGATGTCGGTTTTCAGGCCCTTGGGACATCCACAGCGCTACAAGGAGCTTGTGGCAACCCTACTACCCACCTGGGCATGCTTACTAGTCACATCCACCTCTTTGTCCACCCTAAATGTGTGGATTTTGTAACTCTTTCAACAGATTATTTTCCCACGCTCCTGGTAATATGCAAGAGCATCCAGAGCACTATGGGGTTGTGTCAATCCTTCTTCCCGCCTGATGCCACCCTCAAGCAGCTTGCTACATCTGTGCCTTACTTCAGCCTCAGTTTTTGGCCCAAACATGCCTAAAAGTTCTGCATAGTATTCTACAAGTGACATACTGACCTATAGAGTGGCATCTAAAAAATTCCAATGACACAGATGGTGCTGAATGTGGCCAAAATGGCACATTTTGGAGATCATGCCTATATCCACTGTACTAAAACGTCTCTAACTCTGCTCTGGATTGCTTTATTAGCACAAAAGGTAGCACAGGTAATGTTAGGATTCTGGTCTATGGTATGCAAGTGATTTGGGCCTGCAGTGGCATCCTTCCTGGATGGAGATATTCATACTAAACTGTAATTTATGTGGGACAGAGATAAAAAAAAAAAATTGTCTGTGTGCCAAGTTCATTTATCCTGACAGGAGTAACATATATTTTTGAACTTAAACATCTGAATACATCTCATAAGAGTTCTCTTTAATATAGTATTTTGATCATTCTAATAAGCTTACAGTTGCAGAGATATACTCTATTGATTACGAGTATGCAACTTTTAAAGCAAAGACGAAAAGTAGAGGCAAGATTTGCACAGATAAAAAAAAAAAAAGATATAGTCCAATATCTGATGTTTAGGACTACTGGATTCTTCCTAATTGTTTTACAACCTTGCAAAGATTTTAAACACTGTATTAAAGTATTATTTTTCATTATTTTTAAATCAACCTACTTTGAGAAATTTAAGCACACAACCTTAAAGTATGACTGTAACCCTCGTCTTCTCCTAGCCGTTTCATTCTGGGAAATTATCGGTATAAAGAAGATGATTGCAGACTAAGTAAGTATGCAATCTAAAAAAAAATCAAATTCAGATTATGAACCGATAAACCAATCTGTGTTAATTTTACATGGCAATGGAAACAATTAAACTAGACAAATAGGGACTTTAGGTAAGTATTGATCTGAATTTTTAACTAACATTATTTAGAGGTTTTATTGGGTTTAATTATTGTTTTGGGATTAAAAATAACTCAGACTTTAAGGGAACCAAATGTTTGAATTATTCAGGGATAATCGTGATGCATTAAATTAGTCAAAGTAGTTAAAATACAGGCATAATTGTCTATCAAATATGTAAAACTGCTGCTATAATCCAAGAAAATAGCATCTAAGACCTCAACATGCACCCAAAAGGGGCTGAGTCACCACTCTCCACCCTGCTTGAACCCCCATCTGCAGGCTTTGGCTCAGCAAATGCTGTCAAACACTGAACGTCAGGCGGAGATTAAAAAAAAACACAACGTGGAGAGAGGACTGAGACAGACCGAGACGAGAGGGAAAAAAATAAATAGCTGGCACAAGGTAGACTGTACATACTGTACCCTCAGAGGTGGCAGGCAGCCCAGACTGGAGAGCTGCCAAGTGCTCCGTACAACAAGCACAGACAGACAGACAGACAGATAGAGGGACAGACAGAGAGAGACAGACAGAGAGCAGAGGGGAGGGACGAGGCAGCAGCAGCAACAGCAGCAGCAGCAGCAGCGGCGGCTGCGTCTGAAACGCTCCACATCCACGACACGCTGTGCATACCAAAGAGCCCCTCCACTCTCCTGCTTCATCTCCACAATATTCTGTCGTCTCTGAAGCGAGCTGAAGGATGATGGCAGCATCAGTTAAGGAGGAGGAGGAGGTGGAGGGGAGGAGGGGCTGAGGTTGAGGGTTTGGGGACTTGGTGAAGTGTCATCATTACAGAGAAGAGACGATAAAAATCGAGACGCGGCGTCAGGCTGAGAAAAAACCTTGAAAGTCAAACGGTGGAGGTGGAGGTGGAGGTGGATGAGGGGGGTAGAAAAAGACAACAAAAAGTATCAAAGAAACTCTGCCTCAGCGCTGTCTCTTCCCTAACCGTCGCTCGTCTCCACAGAAGCGCTTGTCTCGCCTTTTACGCCAGACCAAAGCGGCTATGAATCAACACTGATGTGTGTAACAGTGCAGGTTGATGTCGTGCGTCAACACAGCCCCGCTCGGAAAGAGGAGAAAAGAGAAGCAAAGAAAAAAAGTTTGTGCACTTGCTGCCACTGTTGCTAAAAATACACTGCCCACATCTTCCGCTCGGTTGCCTCTCTCAAGGTGGAGTGTGCGGTTCTTCCTAGAGTTTTCAATGTTCTCTTTTTTCCATTTGATCTCCCATCAGCACAGTTTTCACCCCATGTCAATGAGCACAAAATGTAGGTTATTATTAAACCTGTTGATATCACAGAAGACAGGAAAATGATCCACTTCTGCAGGAAATCTACTCAAATAATGGCAAGCTGAGTGTATCTCAGATGGAAGTCTGCATTCGTGCTTTTAAAACTAACCACTGTTAAAAATCAATCTGTAATAAAAAAGTACTCATTCCTCTCTGGATTTACAGCATCTTCATACTTGAGTATAAGCTGGCCTTTTCTCCTCATATATCCCTTCAAAACAATGGAAAACTTTAAATTAAATTTTAAATTTAAATCTTTGCCATAAACTGATCACAAAGCAGGTTTCATTTGGTGGACACTGTTTAACTCTTACAGTGTTTACCAGCTATTTGTTCTCTTATATCCTGTAAATGATTTAACACTGATGACAAAGAACACTGGCAAAAATTGACTTCCTTATTTAATTTCTTGTCTCTGTTGCAAAATAAAGAATTTTTACTTCCTTAACTTTCAAGTCTTATCTCAAGTCTGTTTTTGGACATCTTCCATTACTGTAATTTTGGAGTAAAACACCTAAAACTCATCAAGATCATTCAAGATTTGTTCATGGTTGTAGGTTTATGGTTGACAATAATTAAATAAATATATACTTGAAAAATGTGCACAGTTTCTGTTTCTCTCTGACTTCTACGCAAGGAGAACCTAGTATCTGTTTCCCTCTTTATGTGTAAGAACCTTCTTTAACTAGCAGAATAGAAGAAAGGACACATTTAAAATCCCCTTTCAGTAGGGTTTTTGGAGGAAAGGGACCATAACTACATCAATTTCTATGTAATTTTAATGGATCTTTTATGCGCTTAACCTGGCACGCCAGATGGATTTGTTTCACACATTCATGTGGAAAACCTTCCATAGACAGTGTTTGGGAAAGGGCAGAGCCTTTGAAAATAAACTCGGAGGGTGAATGGATCAATGTTTTGTCTGTCACATCTTTACTGGCCAATCAGAGCAACAAAACACGTGACGTAGCCGTTGCCCAGGTTCGCCACTATGGAGGAGTAAACTCCAGAGAACTGCACAATGCAAACCATGGTGACTGTAGACATGTCAGTACACGACTTTCGTCATTTTTGAAAAACAAACAAGTCAACGCTGATCTTCTTTCTCCTTTAAATGAAGAAATGTTGTCAAGTTTTGATAAAACTGGTGCTTTGGCAGCATCCACGCTAATGTCTTCCACCATAATTGCACCAGCCTCTTCTTGCTGCTAACGTCACGACTCTGCTGTGACCAAAAGTACTGCCCCTCGACACTGATTGGTCCTGTCACTTTCTAAGCGGGCCCAAACGGTTCCGATGGGAGCTTAGCAAGATGGATTCGCTAGTGAGAAACACGGAAACGAGCGAATCCATCTGCTTTGCAAGGTTACGTCTCTGTTGTAAAATACAGAATTTAACCTTTCTTAAGTTTCAAGTCTCAGGTCAAGTCTCTTTGAAATACTTAAAATACTGTCATTTGGGAGTAAAACAGTTAAATCTAATTAAGATCATTCAAGATTTGTTCATAATTGCAGGTCAAAGTTTTCAATAAAATAAACAAATATATACTTGAACCATGTGCACAGTATCTGTTTCTCTATGTCTTCTATGTAGGTTGAACCTACAGCATCTTTTCTCCTCTTTATGTGTGAACACCTGCTTTAACAAGCAGACTAGATAAATATGTACGTTTTGTAGCTAAAGAATGTGTACCAGACGTTGCGGTTCCATCAATACGTAGGTTAGTGTGGAGAAATGGTCTGAGTTGCTTCTTGTTTGATGTGATTTGAATTCACATGATGGTGATACAGTGGAAAATTTTGTGAAGGTTAGATGCTTGTTAAAAGTGGATACCGGGGCGCAGGTGGCCGAGTGGTTTAAGGCATGCCCCATCTACGTGGGCAGCCCAGGCTCAAGTCCATCTGTGACACCATTTCCTGCATGTCTACTCCCCACTCTCTCGTCCATGTTTCCGATTCTATCCGCTGTCCTCCTCTATCAATAAAGGCACAAAAAGGCCAAAAATATTTTTATAAAGTGGATGCTTCCCAGTCTGACTCTGTGAGTAAATTCTGTGGTTTCCAAATGTAAGTACTTGTATTCGATCTGAAAATGGCAGTATTGGTGTTTCCCCATAACACTGTATTAGTCTGACAGTTAACATATAGCACATTTAAGTCTATACCCTAAAGGTGATCACATTTTATTCCTATCATTATTAGGCTGCAGAGTTACTTTTTGTGGGCTGAAGAATGATGACGTGTAATTTTAGCTCCATTTTGAGGTAAATGGCCTTCAGTGTTGGAGTTATTTGACAGTGTAAGTGCATTAAGTGTTTGTCCAACTCTGTGAAGAGTCAATTAATCTCAATTCTGCTATTTCAAATCTGGGGGGATATGTAGATAGAGTTTACCCATCATGCCCTTGGGCATTGTGTTCAGATGTGTTATAGATGTATTTAGATGTGTTTTGATGTTGCCTGTTGTACAGTGATTAAGCTGGAATTCATTTGTGCATTTTCTTGATCTTAAAACTTTGCAGCATGAGTGAAGTTATCAACTGAGTTACTGGCTTCCCACCTATGGGAAGAGGTAAGATTAAGGTGAGGATGGAGTGCTCTCTAGCGTTACAATCGTCTCTTAGATTCATACTTGCCAGAGGAAACCCTACCTTGCAACAGGTGTTCAACACAAGGTGGCACTCTTAATATGCTTAAAGTCTATTTATCCATTTTCTATACAGCTTATCTAATTTGGTGTCGTCAGGGGCTGGAGCCTATCCCAGCTGTCATTGGGCGAGAAGAACACCCTGGACTCGAGGAAGTCCAGTACCCACACATACACGGAGTAAAAATGCAATCTTCACACAGAAGGGAACCAGGAGCCTTCTTGCTGTGAAGTTAACCACTGCACCACCATGCAGCCCTTAAATTTGAAGTGCATTATAGTGTTGTAATGTTGTTATCACTTAGAATAAACACCCAAGATGAGAGAAAATAACACTGTGGGTGTTAAAAATCAACACTATGAGACAGTTAAAATATTACCATGTTCCAAAGTGTACATTTAACTCAAAACCAGTGAGAATGATCTAAACTCGGTGTTCAATTTAACACAGTGGGAGTTGAATTTACTGATGATTTTGCTGTGTAAAACAGGTTATATTCTCTCAGGACAGTATACTTGATGTGGTCATGTTAAAATATCCCAGTGCTGTTGCTCTAAACTGGTGGGTTGTGACACATAATTTAGTCACTGGGTCATGGATGTGCACCTGGAGGAAAATTGCCTTTATGATATGCTTTTATTTTGAAGGAAATGTCTTTCTATCATTGTTACATTACAACTTCTGTTTCATCTTCAGTCCAAACTGACCATTTTTTTCATCACAAAGATTTGGTTATTATTCAAGAATGGAAGGATTTTGGGGTGCAGTTTGTCATTATAGAGGAGGCGGTGCATCCTGACACTAAACCAGCTGACAACTATTGCTCTAATGCAGCACTTTTCTCAGTTTCTAACACAGTAAAGTAACAAGTTACTTTTAAAGTAAAGTTACTCGATACTGTTGTGGACATAGAATTAGGAAAGAGGCTTCAAGCACTGGACAATCTGTCTCAAGAAGCTCAAATGGTTCACATTTTCAAACACAATCATTGAAATATTCAAGCTCCAGCATGCTTCTGCGACAGCTTCTGTCTTCTCTGCTTCGACGTGTGAGTGAGAAAAAAGGAGGAGAGTGTGTTTGCAGCAGGGATTGTGAAAATAGGGTATAATTTTTAAATAAACAGTGAATATTTCCTCAGAGCTACTTTTGTTTTTGACACGCTGCGTCGTGCGCGGAGACGTATTCACTGGCACAGCGTGAGTTTGTCATTCATCTTTGTCACAACACAGGCGAGGGTGTCAGCATCCATCTCAGTCATTGTTTAAGTTAGGGTGAGATGTGTACAAACAAACGATCCTGGCAATTATCGTTTTGTGCAAACTGACAGTGTTTCTGGGAACAAATAGTGACAGCAACAATAATGCCAAGTCGACACTCACACCCTTTAGTGTTCCCCGCTGGAAAACAAGCTGGGTACTAAACAGAGAGCTCATTTTCTGGGCCAACATCAACATGTGGATTTGGGGTTTTGTGTGTGCTTGTATGTGTATGTGCATGTAGAGCGGGTTCCCTCAGAGGTCCCATGGCTTTTACAGTGTCTCAATAAACCATCTGCACTTAGGGCCTTAGGAGCACGGAGCTCTTTGCTGCCTATAAAAGACGGTTCATGCCATTAAAACAGCACAGCGCTAAGTAGGCTCAGAGCACAGGGTCTGCAGGGGTGTTCATGTAACCGTGTCAGACCGGACCAATCAATGTGGCCTGTGTTCTGACTTGTGCTGCCTCTCAGACCTCAAATGTCACAGAGGTGTAGGATGACAGGATGATGATGTGCAGGCACCTCGTTGAGTAAAGTTTCCCACAGCTGTGCGGCTCCGCTGGTCTCTGCAGTTATTTAATCCACGAATTAGTGAATCTGGGTTATGCTCCACATTCAACAAATGCAAAACTAGTGTATTTATAGGGAGATGGAGCAGATGTAAGGCAGATCGTCCCTCTGTTCAGCTCTCAGCCAGAAAAACTTCAAATTTGACATCTATTAGGATTACATACACTGGAAAACCTCAAACCTAAGCGAAGGTTTTCCTCCAATTTCATGTCAAAAATGATTTAAAGTCGAATTAGCCCAGCATGTCTGGATGAACATCTTATTTTAAGATAAAAGAAACAAAATTTAGCCTGTATTTCTTTTAGTAAGATAAAAATATCTGCAAATATTGCAGTCAAATTTCATTTATTGAGTGTCTTGAAATGAGACATTCTACCTGAATATGCATGTCTGATTTCAGCATACCTAACAACTTAAATGTAGGGATGCTGGTAGCTGTAAAGTCCATGCACCCAAAACACAGGGGTCCTCAGACCAGATGGTCTCTCTTTCACTTTCCACCCATCTTCACTGTTCTATCTGATTTAAGGCAGAAAAAGCTCTCAAATGGATGTCAAAAGGCCTGGTGGTTAGGTCGCACCCCATAGACCTGTGGCTTCTTTCCTGCATGTCACTCCCCTGTTTCTAAGTCTCTCCATGGTCCCCCTCTGTGAATAAAGGCATAAAAAGCCCCAGAATGAATCCTTTCAAATTATTCCAAGCATGTGGGCCTTATTTTATGGTTTAAATCTTAAAATAAGATGTTTCTCACAAATTGTAAGATGAATGCAGCGTAAAATAGGAGTAATGAGATATATTTGACAAGAAATTTAACTAATCCATGAACAGAATCCTGTGTTTCTGCAGAGTATATCATGCAAACAAATATATTTTGAGAACTGAAAACGTATCTAATGAATCTAGTCACATTGAATCTTTGAATATTTCTTTAAAAGCTTGTGAGATCTCAATGTGGAATACTGCAAGAAACGGATGCAACTGATCTGTAACAGTAGAATTTTTGGTGGCACTATAGGCCGCACTTCTGCAAATTTTTCTACCTTAGAAGACACTTTAGCATGTTTATATACCATAGGGGAATCTAAGAGGGCACTTTTGAACTATTTTTTGACCATTATGGCACCAGCCCCTCCCCTCTCAGTCCGCCTGTCAATGTCGGAATTTGAAATAGTTGTCTTTTGTTGCTGAACTATATGTAATGGGTAGGCATTATTAACACTGTCATTACATGGAGCTGGCATGCACAGAACCTGGGTCTACTGATGGTGGAAGCACTGTTATGAGCTGTTATTGCCATGTGGTAGGATAGGTAAGATAAAGAATGTCATCAAAACAAATGAAGAACGGTTCCCAATTGACAACCCTGACAAAGTCCTGGCTTCTAGCGCCCATCAGTCTGCTAGGTTGACTAGTGAGGGCCAATATTAAGACTTAGTTGGGTTTAGGAATCTCTTCACTGAGTGCTGATCCTGTAAGTAGGGCACACATATGTTGTGTTTACTTCAAATGACAAGAAATTCGACTAATTCCCCAGCTAAGATTTTGCAGAGTTTATCTTGCAATATTGGCTTTAAATCCATGAATATTAGCTTAAATGTTTGAGACCCAGAGTAAAATCCAAAGTTAGCCCCTTTCTCATGGACTTGGTGCAGAATACTGCAAGAAACAGATGCAACTAATCTTTAAAAGCATTCTGGCCTTTTTGACATGTTTTGTGCAACATTTGGAATCCAGATGCATCATTAAACAAATCTTCAGGAGGAAAAACTTGACAAGTTTAAGACTGATCAACTCCTCAGGAGGGAGATAAAATATTCACAGTTACAAAAACATGACAAATATCATGATAACACAAGAGCTCTGATGTGTATTTAGTGTTTTTTTAATGTGGTGGGTTGCACAGGGGAATTTGGACTGTTAACGTCAGTACTTATGAAATCCTGGCTCTGGCCCTGCCTGACGTAGATACTGTATCAGAGTGAGCATCAGCTCGGATTTGATTGTCGGCAATCTTCCATTTGGAAGGCTGTGTACTGTAGCTGTAAATGCAGATGAATTTTAAAAGTAGTGTAGTTATAATGTAATGTGTAGTTAAATGAACAAGATATAGTAGACATTGAAGATCTTAATCAGTGAGGTTACCTTAAAGTCAGCCTCATAATGCACAAAACACTTCATATTTTGCATCGTCTGAATAATGACTTAAGAACCTGGTTTAAAGCAGATCTGGGCCTGTTTTATTCTATTTTCAGCATGTATATGAATGTTTAAGAATATGTTCAATAGGTTAAAATGTGCCACTACGTTTCACTGGGTTACCTTGTGTTTGAAATGGCTTATGTTTGCACAAAGACATATTTCTGCCTTTGCATTGAAGTAGACGATTAAGTTTGATCTAATCTTTTATATTAGAAAAGGAAATCTTAAATAAATCCACAACATGCTTGGAAAGTCTCCTTGGAGATTATGTTGTATTAAAAAGTTAAATGCATGTGTAAAAATTGAGCTGACAACTTTTTAACTGCTACACCACGGTTTTAACAAAGATCTGGATTATCAAACTCTTTTACAACACCTGCATCACATGCATTTAAGGAACTTTAAAACTCAACACCATAAGACCTGGATACTTTGTAAAGAAGCAATAAATGTGGAGAAAATAAATGCACAATGGTATAAATGATTACAAAATAATAATGTTTTTGAGGTAATGCTGATGTGGCAGAAATATAACAACAAATTCTGAAACACTGATCACACATTACAAGTGCATGCAGCACTGTAATCATCTATCTGGATTATTTTGGTTTTACAATCTGAAGAAGCTAAAATCATAACTAAAAGTGAAACTCATAAAGTAACAAGCACTAATTAACTAGGCCTTTCCTCCATCAATAATACCCTGAAACTACAGATGCTCCTGGGCAAAACATTCCACATCCGTTTACATGCAAATTATAGCTGTGTATGGACGGCTAGTCTGAAGTCAACTCATTTTGTAAACTAACTTCATCCTGCACTGGTAATCCAACATCACAGCATAAGAATTGGTAACGTTAGCACCGCTGGCCTTTGATTGTCCTTGGAGGTTAGCGTCCACATTCCTATACTAAATATCATCCCTCAATGCTTGGTCAAATGTGAGAACAAGCCGGCATAGCCTCTAGACCAGTGATTCTCAACATGGGGGTTGGGACACTACGTGGGGGTCCCCAGATGCCTTCCTAAAAATAAGAAATATTTCTTTATGATTTCAAAATGGGACACTACACGGGGGTCCCCAGATGCCTTTCAAAATATAAAGAATATTTCCAAATAATTTTGAATTGTATATTTTTTTTACTAAAAAAACATATCCACATAAAATTAGCTAAATGAAAAAAGAAACATGTCATTTGGTAAGATTTATGTTGAAACCAAAGAAAAGTCCTTAAAATGTTAGTCTACACACAACTATTCTTTGCTGTGCATGATAGTGGTTAATGATACTTCAACCACCTTCAGGTATTGTGGGGGTTCCTGGTCTCAGGCACCTTTATTTTGGGGGTGGTGGGCTAAAAGTTTTAGAACCCCTGCTCTTGACAACTTCATCCCTAGTCCCTAGATCAAAACAGTGCTAAACTGTGATGTTCCATCAAGATGCTATCGATGCTATCAGTTTACCGTTGTTTACATCCCATTAAAGAGCATTATGGCAGTAAAGCATAGCGGCGGAAGGCTGCATTATATTTTTGGATGAGTGTTTGACTGAGACTGTGGGCCTGAAATGATTAAAACAGCAAGAATTTATTTAACCAACTATTAATTTCAGTGCCGACTGCTAAGGGGTTTAAATTTGGCCCACTAATTACCTGGAATCAAAAACATTCCTTAGGGACGTGGGAGTAACCCACTCCCAGAGTCGTTGGACCTTACATCAAGTCCAAATCAGATTCTATAAGTAGCAGTACTGCACAAAGGACTTGACCATTTTCTATCTACAGAGGCCACTGTGTGTAATTTTGTACTTTTGTACATTTTTGCACACAACCTTCAGGTGAGATCAGATTACATGATCTTTTTGTCTGTTATGATAGTCACTGTGTCAGGAAAGGTGACAAAAGAACTATAAGTGATTGACTGCATGGTGGTACCTGACCAATCTTAACAACCAACATGGTTTTGTAGGAAAGGAGAGGGGCAGAAAGAAGACTGTACACACACAAACAGTTTTCACTGTTTATCCAAACATTATGACTGATGCACTCTCTGGGTGCTAATGCTAACAGCAGTTACACTGACATTTCAAGTCAGCATCTCTCTTTTTAACAGTCTCTCAACTTAAGGCAATAACATTCCTGTCTTATGATGCGTCGACAAACTTTTCCTCCATCTCATAGTTCGCTCTCACGGCACCAACTTCACCTCAAATGGAACAATTCATAGAGATAAGACAGAAAAATCGAAAAACGCCGTCCAAGATGGGGCCTTGATTGTCTTTCACTATAGCTATGTTCATACTGCAGTTAAAGTCACTCATATTTGATTTTTTTCTGTCAGTGTCAACAGCAATTGTGGCACTGAATCTGAAATTTTCACATCAGATTCAGTGTGACTTCCTATGTGGTGCTAAATCAGATGCATATCTGATCTTATGGAATTGGACTGAATTGAGCTTTCAGGCCTGCAGTGTGAAAGTAGCCTTTGACACATTCACTACATGGGATAAAACCATACATTTCAAGGGCTGAACATCTGAAAGTTCAGGCTGTGACAGAGCCAAAAACATGGGCTGTCTGTGGCTTAATCATGCACAAACCTGCACAAATGTACAGCATCTACACTAAACTTTTCAATCTTATATTGCATTTATTATCGTATATTAAAGTTCCTAGGCAGAAAGAGAACTGCTGTTTTTTAGGTTTACATCTGAGCTTACTTTTGTGCTCACTGTTTTGCAAGTTAAATTCCCTCTATTGGTCTAAATCCTTGGCTGTAACTGATTCTGGCAGAGAAATAGTAATGTGGATGTATAGAATGGTGTAAATGCTGTTTGTTCAAGGAAATCATCCCATCTGTCATTCTCTGCAATCAACAGGAAATCCATAAATAAAAACAGAAGGTGCTTCTATCTTTACACTGATTGGTGTATGTTGAGTTGCAGGTTCAAGGGTTGGTTTGATTTCTTTACCTGAGTGAGACAGCAAATGCATCCGTAGACGGAGGCTGTCCAGGAAGCTCTTCCCACACAGCTCACAGCCGTAGGTCTTCATTCCACTGTGCATCTTCCTGTTGACAAAGAGAAGAACACACATCTTATTGTCTGGATTGAGTTAAACAGTTCTTTTCAGACCAGACAAACCCAACACTTAAATAGATATCCACATGGATTTTTTTTTCAGCTTCTATCTTAAAACTTTCAGCACAAAAAGGTTTGTCCTGTTGCAATCAGAGAAAAAATATCCCACTCTATCAATCATAGAATCAGCACATAACAGTAACCATCAGTGTAACAAGGCGACCAACAAACCACACATTTTCCTCTGCAGGGAGCAGCAGACCATGAATCGGGGCTGTAAATCACAAGATGCTATTCAAGCAGAGGCATTATCAACTACCTCCATCTCAAGTGCTGCAGATGGATAAAGAGCTATAAAGAGAAATACAATGATTTATTCAAGCAAACACAGAAGACAGCTACTTAGTGTTATGAACCATTTATAGCCTACTTTTTGATTGCCGCTCACTAATCTAAAAAGGTGATGCGTAGCTGGAAGCAGAATCTGATCGGCAATGAATTGCCTGTCCCCAAATAGACAGTCATTAGGCTGTAACGTAGTTTAAGTGCACAAGGTCAGACAAGACTAAGGTTCAATATTTGATTATGTGGGGAAGGCCTTGAAGGTTAGGTAACTAAATAACATCTGACAACACAAAGTCTGGCCTTTCGACTCTCTCTGTTACGAAATCCTCAAAGACCCCACGGCTCAGCACAAAGCGTATTATTCTTCAGAGATATCTGAAAGTGCTCTAAAGCAATTAAGGTGACAAGAATTGCCAAACAACTGCCACAGTGCCTTAAAGCTCCCAAGAACTTCAAATACCTCACCTTGGGTGAGATAGACAAAGGCACACACACCCTCGATTGTAATGATTGTTTGTCAAGTTGCGGCTGTTTCAGATTTAGCGCTTTTAATCTTTTGGAAGAGGTGCTCTTTCATTCAGCGCCTCCAAAAATTTATCTTTCTGAATACAATGCCACAATGAGGTCAAAATGAGGCAGCAGAAAGTTGTAAAAGCCACCAATGATAACACTTTATGCAGATGATGAAGCTTTATACTGTCAAAACGTCCCATACTTTTGATACTTTTTAAAACTTTGATGCCGTGTGTTTTAGTCACCATTTTCATGAACAACATCTTCACAAAATGCAGAAGCTAATCTATGTCATAAGACAGGTGCATACAGGGATGCCTATAGAACTGGCTGGACCCCTGAAAAACCCAGAGAATTGGCCCTCCCCAGCTGTGATTTATTGGTGATATCAATGCATCAGTATTGGATCAGTGCTAGCATTCGCTAACAGTTACTTTATTTTGGACCTGAAAGTCTCAAACTACGATTGGGTTCTGCAGTTGGAATTATTTATTCACACAAATTGTTATCACCATGACTTCCCTCCATTTTTGCCACTTCATTAACAACCCGTTTTTTTTTTACAATCCATATATGCCCCTCCTATAAGCAATTTTATCTCTTTTTTGGTCAAGTTCTGCTGATTTTATCCTTTATATATCACTTCGAATCATTTTTGCTGTCTTTTTCCCATTTGTGCCAGTTTAAATGGCGTTTTTTTTTTTTTTACCATTTATTGCCACTATGTTGCCACTTTATGCCACTTTTTGGCACATCTTTTGGCACTTTTATCCCACTTTTGCCTGTAATTGTCCTTTTGCCTAGTTATACTCATTTTTGCTGCTTTTCACCCATTTTGCCTTTTTATTACTTTCACTATTAACCTAATTTTGCCACTTTTATCTCACATTTACCACTGTTTTTGTCTTTTAAAACCCATTTTGCTGCCTTTACCCCATCTTTTGCCCCTTCTTTTGCCACTTTTTTCCATGTTTACCTCTGTTTTGGCACTTAATACCTATCCTTGCCACTTCTATGATGCACTTTTATCTCTTTTTTTGGGTGAATTTTGTCCAATTTTGTCAATTTCACCCTTGAAATGCCACTTTTTTGCCACTTGAACTCATTTTTGCTGCCATTAGCCTATTTGTGCCACTTCTTATGCCACTTTTGACCATTTTTCCCATTTAACAAAATTTTTTTCATACTGTCGCCACTTAAAACGAATTTCTGCTGCTTTTCACCCATTTTGCCCTCTAATGCCACTATCAACCAATCTTTGCCACTCTTTATAATTATCTAATTCTTTTCTATTAATTTGTTTCAGTTTCTTCTATTTTTTTTCCTAGCATCCTATGCCTATGACCTGAATTTTTGCAGAGATTAAAATAAAACAGGCATCAGTATTGTTTGATTTCACTCGACTAAAGTTTATATTTCTTGCATCATGATAACCCTGGGCATGTTCCAAGATTAGACCAAGGTGCACAACCTGAATGCAAATCTGAAAACTATACCCCAAATCTGCACACGAAGTTTGTGATTCTATATTCAGGTGAGAGTGAGCTTCTGGCAGACAAAACGAAGCATTCTTGGGGAAACAATGCCCTTGATAAGAGATCTGCTCAACTTGGGCGAGATGACAGCCATCCATCTCGGCGTCTCTCAACAAAGCGGCGGAGGAGGAGGGGGTGCCACTCTCCTAAAACATGACTGATTGATGTCAGATGTCGAATGCAAATTGATTTACAGCTCTCTTTTGTGCCTCGAGAGGAGGGAAAGGAGAGAGACAGAGCGGGGATGAGGCAGACGGAGTGAGATTATAGCATTTCTTATGGCAATGGCTGCAGGAATTATTAAGCAATGAAGTCTGCGACGGCTTTGGTGGCAATTAATCGCTACAAAACATCCTTGAAACCTGACAGGAGATGGTGCTAAAAATGCAGGAAAGTTGAAGGTGTCATGGACAATGTGGTTGTTAAAATTTGTGGAGGGACCATGGGAACTCAAGGCAGAATGACAGACTTTGGCGAGCGGGGAGTAATTAAGGGGCTTTTTAAATGTCAAAATTAGCCAGAAAAGGAAAAAGAGGCAACTGAAAGCCAAAACAAGACACAAAGTGACAACTGAAATTAGAAAAAGGACTCTGATTGTGAGGTATCAGTCTGCAGCAGAATGTATTGAATTTGTTGAATGCAACTGAAAGCAGGCTTTGCAATGCAGCGACAAATGTGATCAATCTGTGGCGTGTTATTACACATGTTGCATAAATTATCTTGCATATGCATTATATTCAAGTCAGGTTCCACTGGATAAACTGGCACTTTGACTCTTCTATGTCTATATCCTACCATCGTGATTGGTGCAAAATACCCCAACTAGAATAATTCCATTAGTTTTTAGTTTCAGTCTAAAGGTTGACATCCACACCTGCTGCTTTAGGCAGATAAAATTATCTTAAGTCAATTTGTCTTTCACAACTTATCCACCAAAATTGACCAACAAACTGGACAAAGGAATGGAGCAGGATTCGTTCCTTTAAGGATCATAGGTTGATGTACTCACACACTTTCAATCCGATAAGGGGAAAAGACCTGCAAGCACTAAACCACAACACAACACACACCAAGCACAAAGCCTTTCAAAGGCCTTTTGTGTCCCTCCTCAATCTGACCATTGTGCCCCCCAGACAGAGCACTGATAAGGTATGGATGGACTTATTAAGGCCTCTAGAAGTGGAAGCAGTGCCATGTTTCCCCCCATCGTGGATGTAGTGCTGATTCCTAGCTGAGAGTGTGGTAAGTTTAACTGCAATGACTAGCACTTTGCACTGAAACAGCACATTAGATGATGTTCAACAGAACAGTAAAGGTACCTGCTCCACTCATTCAGTCTGTTAGAGAGGAGGTTGGAACTTTAAGAGGCTTTTCACATGGAAACACCAACTTTTCTTTGAACATTTCAGGGTGGGATTTTCAATGACAAGAACGGCATCAATGTTGGCTACAAATTCTAAACCAGTACCACACATAGAAACAAAAACTTATTCAAAAAGTAAAAAGGAAAGAAAACCCTGATTACCATGTAATGACAGCTAGATTACACTGATTCCTTCTGCAGCATCCTGAATGCCCGCTGCAGTGAGATGTAGCGAAATGCAGCTTGATGCAGTGCAATGCAACATTTTCCCCAATTGTCCCGTTCCTATTTTCCTCTCAGTTGCTCACATTTAGATGGACAAGGAGCAGGGAAAAAGAGAGATGGCAAGGTATCAGGAGTGTAAGAACATTTCTTAGATTTTCTTTCTCATTTCTAATTCAACAGAGCTCACCTGCTAGCTTACAAAGTGGAGATAGTTGTGCATTACTGATGTCCGTATCCATACCTGCCATACAATTACCAATACAAACAGCCACACCCCCAGTTATATTGGTGTAGTGTATATTCGGTGCTTTTCTTGTAGTATGGGAGTTGGAATTGTCAGTATTTATTGTATGAAGTCTTATGATGTTGGATGCTCTTAGGCACCTTATATAGTATAACAGACTCTGTATTTTATTCTTAAATCTTGATGTTTGCACATCAGTGTATGTTTTGAGCTTTGTATGTTGCACTACTGCCCAGGCAAATTTCCCCTCTGGGACAATAAAGTATATCTTATCTTATCTTCTCCGCACTCAGAATAAAAGCGCTTAAGTTATACTATTCACAAGGGGAAACTGAAATTTAAAGGGCAGAGAATTAAACATTCAATGGATCCAGTGTGGACTGCAAGCATGGGGTGCTATGTAATGCCTGACCGTCTCATGGCGTTTCACTTGGTGTAATTCTACAACTTCAGAATTGTACACTTTGGCCCCGTCCATACAGAGACGAATTCAGGAGTATACGCCAAAGTTTTTTGTCATATCGGCATTTCATCTACACGGAAACGGCGTTTTGGGTGACTGTAAATGATGCTTTTTGAAAATGGGTCCCAGAGTGCATAAATCCGTAAACGACTACCGTTTCGTCTCCATGTGGACGGCTATCCGCATCTTTCTTGAAAAGATTACGTCACACACAGCGTAGCCCCCTTAAGGCGCCTGCGCAGGTCTGACCAAAACAATAATAGCGGACTACACGGTTGTGTTTGTGCTGCAGAATCTACTGAGCTTGTTATGGCTTTTACAGAAAAATCTGATGCTCCTTTACCACCACCGCGAAACGCACACACCATATGTTCTTAAATCCAAAGCAGAGAATAACCAGAAGGGCAGCTAAAGGGAAAGTTTGTCTCAGTTCTCTGTGATGTTCTTCTTCTCTTTTGGTGCATTTCCGTGGCAGCAACACAGCGCCACGTACAGGCACTACAGCGTTTTCAGTCATTTCCAGTGGTTTCATGCTTATGGGGATATTTCCTGAAACGATGCCGTCTTTACAGAAACTTTTTTCAAAACGGCAATATATCGTTTTCGTCTCCATGTGGACAAGGCCTTTGTGGTCAAAAACCAGCATAAATTTGTTGCAAGGCATGGTATAATTATAGATTCCAAATGTAAAAATCTTAATGAGATGGCATAAGGTAGTTGAAACAGGAGAAACCCACTGGTAGCTAAAATATCCAACATGGAAGTTTCCAGGTTTTATTCCAGACCTGATGATTATAAAGCACCAAAATCAAAACAGTTACAAAGGTCAAACTCCAGCTGGTGACACTGGATAATAGTGAGCCTTAATGCTACTAACATGGCTATAATGTGGACACTCATAACAGCAAATATGAAAATTTCTGCTGATATGTACACTTAAAGTGTCTGTAAATATTGGCCTTTAGTGCGAAAAGGTTTGCAGAGTTTTAGGTGGGACCAGCAGACCTATGTAAGCTAAAGCCTTTTTCTGTGTCCATCTTCATTCCTTAAATCTTACAGTGGATCCAAAGGGCTGAAGGTCGTTTCTTTGTTTTTGGCTTGGCTAAAATGAATGTGAAAACATCAGCGTATTGGATATTCGCAAAAATAAACATTGTGCATGCCTACTCAAAGTGGCCCCAGCATTTATAGAGCAGGTATAAAATGAACAAAAGTGCATACACCTTCAAAGCACAGTGCAACGTAAGACTAAAGTCAGCTTTAAATAAATATTATCTAATAATGATCTGTGGAGTTGATAATCTACTGTGTTGCAGCTCCAACAATGTTTAATGACGTAAAAGGACACTAAAGTAATGTTTTCTTAGCACAGTGATGTAGCTGGAGTAGACCTCTCCCTCTATACACACTTCCAAATCCCATCATAACTGTCTGCTTTCATGTAGTGCTTCTGAAAAAGACGAAGCGAAGTGTGTGTCTAAGTTTGTGTGAGTGTTTGAGTGTGGTGGGTGGGAGCGAGGGGAGCGAGGGAGGGTCGGTGATTTGAAACAGACTGACTGTAGCCATTAAGCAAGTTCACATAAAACTCTCTCAGGCCATTTACTCAGTTAATAATCGACTTTGTCCAACAGTCACTTTTGACAACGGCCATAAATTTTAAATTTATGTCAACAAAACATATGCTGATCACCTCGCGCAGTGTGCCTCCTCGTAAAAAAAAAAAAAAACTACTCAACCAAGGGGCTGCCTGAATGAGAGCGTATGTGTTTGAAATGTGAGCCGATTACAGGCCTGGGTTATTGAGCCGTAACAGCTTGCCTCGTGTAATTCAGAACTTTTTTTCCCCCCATTTCGCCCCTGGACTTGGCTGGCCATATATCATAACTAGCAGTGCATTTGGTGAAATAAAGAGCCAGACTCCCCCACCTGCCCACCAACTTGTTGTAAGACAGTAAAATAAGGTGACACTGCTGCAACAGAAAAAAATAACCACGGACTTGGAAGGTCCTTTAATGGCTTTGAGTCATCCGGATCTCATATGATTGGACTTCAACAGAAGCAGCGGACCTACAGCCAAAGCTCATTAAATCAAATGACTGTGCTTGAAAACTCACACTGATGCCCTGCTCGGCTCAGATCACCATTTTATACCACCATTTGACAAAAAAGAAAAAAAAGCCAAGCAGAGCCACGCTTGATGACTTGCACTTAAATCTCATTGCTTGCCTATAATCTATTTCTCCCTCAGCAGCCTTGAGCGTCGTTCTCCATCCTCATCTATCCTTTCATCTTTTATTTTTCCATCTTTCCCCTCCATCCTACGTGGGTGAAGGGAGCGATAAAATAACCTGAAATGATGTTCGTAAATAAAAGCTTTGGAGAGGGAGGAATGAGGGGGGTTAAGATGGAGAGAAAGAAAGCAATAAAAGATAAAGGGAGGCAATTGATAAGAGGTGGTAAATAGAAGAGAGGCTGTGTGGCTGTTTGTTCATTAGTTTGCTGGTCAGAAGGAAAAGAACTGATAATTGGAGGAAGGAAGGCCGCTGAATAGGCTAGAGCTTGGACTAAAGTGGCAGACAGATGGAGAATCTGATGTGTAAATCAGACATTTAGTGGCAGTTATAAGAGCGGTCATATACAGTGACTTGCATCCAGGTTTATATCTCTCAATAAACACTGCATTAAAGTACTCCTATTGTTAATTGTTCTTTTCCTTCTTCAATCAAATGCAAGCTTAAACGGCATTATTTCTAGGAAAAACAGGAAAGTGTTACCTGTTAGTGACAACCTGTAAGAATACTTGCATCCTACTTTGCAGCTTTGTGTAGTTTTAAGCCGCTTTCTTACCCCATTATTTCAGTTTTAGTTAGGGTGCATAATACTACCTGCATGATATCAGAATCGGCAAATAGGAACATTTCTGCAGATATTTACCAGCCGTAAAAATGGCATACAAATTTTAAAGAGAAATACTTTCTGAAAGTCACAAGTAAGATTCTGAGAGATGGACTGGGATTTACTTCTCAACTTAGCTTAATGCTAACACATAATAGAAATCGTCTTTAACGCGCTAACAGATTTAGCTTTGCCTGGTGCTGATCTAAACTCAGCCTATTTAACTAGACAGCACTAAGTAAACTAGATAATTTAATTGATCATTTATGTCACAGAATATCACTGGTTTCTTCTATTTTCACTTAATGGCGGCTAGCAACCATCTGGGGGTAATACCGCATTAAAACCAGGCATGACAAATATAATGGAAACAAAGTTTTAAATTAAAATAAGAGATGCAAATCTTCAGGGTTTTTTTGCACTGCATATGGGTAATTATTTGTTTTAGTTTGAGGCAGAACCCTATATAAATCAGTATCAACAAAAGAAATATCAGCATATCCACCAAAAAACAATACTGCGCATCCTTAGTTTAAGTCCAAGTAGGTCAGGAAAAAACTTAACATGCTTTAAGTAGCTTTTTGCCAAGTATTAATAATGACAGATCAAGCAATAAGACTTTTGTACACTGTTGAGCACTTAACAACTAACAAATGTAGCATCTAGCTAGTTTTAGGCTACTTTTTGAGCTAGCAATTAGCCTTTTCTTCCTCAACTACCCCTAGCTAGTTTTGGCCTGATTTCTGAGCCTGAAGTACACGACTACTGTCAACAAAGTTTCATTGTATTCTTGCATACAATAACAAAGTGTTCATCTTGCTAGTACTACCAGTGGTCTTTTCAGGAGACTGTTTTACAAACTGCTGAGGTATTAACAACCACCATATTAGCGCTAACCAACACATTTCCCGACTAGTCTATGGTAGGATACTGTTCTGGCACAAAATGATGAGTAAAGTTGGCTGAAAACTGCACCGCATACATGCACCCTAGCACTACAAGAGAGACAAAGCTAGCAAAGAGCTTCTTCTGTGATTCTGGTTTCACACTGAATGGCAAAGTTAGCTACCTAGCTTATGGTGTACTCCACCTAGCACTAATCAGCAAAGTTAGCAACTAGTCTTTTGTACGTAACCATTCTAGCACTAAATGACAAAGCAACAAGCCTTGTAAGCGCTGCTTATTTAGTGCTAAACAACGTTAGATGTAGAAAATTTTAGCTAGCATGCCTGTTAGCATGAATCTTTTTCAGTTAGAGACCACACAACAAAGTATTACGGGTAAATGTTAAGGGTTAACCTAAAAAGACCATTTTTGTGTTTGAAATTCATGTTCTGTGTCAAGCCAGGCATACTCTGTGTGATTTCAAGTTGACTCTATAACAGATGTGGCTGAATGTTAGCTCATGCTGTGCGACTGAATGGCTTACAATGCACAAAAATTGTGCCAATTTATGCTTTCAAACTATACAGACTGATGGTCGTGCACAACCTCAGTGTTCACACTGTACAAGTGAAGTTGGAGGGGATTGTGTCAAAAATCTGAAGAGTTTCCTTTTTGACAGGAGGATAGTGAAATTTCAGTCTTGGAGAAAAAAGCAGTGAAGACAGTTAGCAGTGTAAATACCAACGCTTCTCATGTGAGTGCATTGACAGAAAGAACTTGTCAAGGCTGCAGGCAGAGGATGATCTGTGGTTATTTCTTTCCCCAATGCAACCCTGTATCAACTGCACACACACAGACGCATTGTTCCCGCTAAATTAGGGGTGAGCAAAATAATAATGCAGCATTGCAAATATATCCATTGCTGACAACAATAAACTAAGAGCCTCTGAATGACAAATGTTTGAAAATATGCAGGCAAAAATGTCAAAAATTTATTTGAAAGTAGTTGTTTCAAATATTTTATCTAAATCCTCTTTTTTGTGAGGGAAGTAGGGCAAATGTTCTTTCAGGGAAAGCTCATTCTTCCACTTTGAAAACCTCTGCTCTAAAAAACTGTGTAAATGAGCTGTGTTGACTAGATGGAGAAAACCTCCCCTGTCTGCTGATTCATTCTTCAGTTAAAGTTTTTCAATGCTTGGTCTCAAGGAGGAGGCTTTTGTCATGATGGAATCCTGTTCAAAGTTAGGGTTAAATGTATGTTAGCAGAGTTAATGTACCAATACTGTTATTTTTACTCGATAATTATGTATGTTATGCTTTTTATGTCCGCTGTCAACATTTTGGTTTGCTGTGAGCACCAGGTGCAAACACACAAAAGCCGGAATGCATACAGTGGAATTGGTTTTTAGCACATTTTGCTGTCCTTATATTATCTGTATTATATAATGCACAATATTCTTATTTAATGTGCAAGATGTGCATATGAAACTTGCATAGAAATAAAGTCAGGTGAAAGCAGTAATGGAGCATGCAACATGGCTTTAATAGCAAACGCAGGTCAGCCAGCATTGCACGATAAACACAGGTCAATATAAAGACTTAAAGTTTAAAAATTACCCATGGTGTAAGTGGGATAATGCACTCTAAAAGTAAGAGGCCAACAAATGGTTCATCCATTTGAAGATAAAAGCACAGGGTGGAAGAGGACCATTGGCACACACGGCTCCCTGTCATGGTGAACAAAGGCAAAATGATGCACGAGGCGATTCGCTGACACTTTGGTGGCTGATCCTAATGTGGCCATAAGTGGCGCAGTGTGCCGCCGCCACCTCTTATTTTGGCTTTCTGACAGAGAGAGCTAGAGAGGGGGGACAGGGGACTTTTTTTATCATGAATTTCCAGTCCATTAGGGGGCTGACCATGTCACGGAGGCAAACGTGGCAGGAGAAGTAAGAGGGTGAGGGAGAAACAAAAGGATCATCAGGATGAAAACAAAAGCAGAATCATGTCTAGACATAAGCGATGCATGTTTATAATGAGGGGAAAAGCTGTAGCACCTCATCTATCGTTGAAATCCTCCACAGAGAGCCCAGTGAGGCACGTTTATTTATTTGGTGATTCACCATGTGTGGGTCTCTTCTGGAGATTCAGGTAAAAAAAAAAACAAGCTCTCTTTCTGTCATTTTATCCCTGCTTTTAAGCCTCCCCAATTCCATCATCCTCCCACCCACCCTCTCACCCCACCCCTCAGTCTTTGCTCAATCAAAATGTATCAGGCAGGCTGGCGTAACACCGGTCGGCGTGGGCTGTTTATCCTGAGTCCTCCCGCACATATCAATGACTTGGCCCCCGTTGTCCCCCCGCCGGGGAGACGTTCATATAAATTCAAGCCACACACGCGAACGCCGAGGCACTCGTGTCGAGCATAGATGAGTAGCAGGGCAAGAGGAAAAACAGGGGAGACAGAGAGAAGGGGAGGGGGAGTGCCACTGGCTTTCATCCTCATTGTGTTATTTATAATATCACACACACTACCACCCCCAAATATGCCCTGAGGCCGTCTTGACAGGAGGAAAAAACCATATCATGTTGCCAGGGTAAAAACAAAGGCACAGTGAACAACGGTTAACATGTTGCCTGACTTGAGTGACACGGTGTCTGTCTCGGCCAATCAGGAACACTTATATCAAGTGTGATTGTGATGCCAGCCATTAGTGCTAGTGACATGTTTCATTTCTCTCAACTTCGTCAACATCTGATCGGTGTGATGATGACAGCTGGTTGTTTATAGAAGATTTATGATATCTGCAAGTTTCATTAAATTCCAATCAGTCATGTTTGAGTTCACCCACTATAGGTGTCTGAAACTAAAGGAATAATTAATGTATGGAGCAAACTTTTTATATAGCTTAACAGTTCAACATAATGCAGTTGCAACAATGCCAGATATTTACAACCCAAATTCCACAAAAGTTGGGGAATTTTTGAGAAATATTAGCTCATGTTGAATTTGATAGCTGCAGCACAACTCAAAAAAGTAGGGACGGGGCCATGTTTACCATTCTGTAGCATTTTCTCCCCAGTCTGTAAACATCTGGGAAGTGAGGAGACCAGTTGCTGGAGTGTTCGAAAAGGAATGTTGTCCCATTCTTGTCTGATGTAGGCCTCTAGCTGCACAATAGTCCTGGGCCTTCTCTGCCAGATTTCTAATTATATAATGCATCAAATGTTTTCTACTGGACTGCAGACAGGCCAGTCCTGTGAAGCCTTGCTGTTGTGATGTATGTGGTTCAGAATTATCTTGCTGAAATAGTCAAGCCCTTCCCTGAAAGAGACATTGTCTGGATTGGAGCGTGTGGTGCTCTAGTGCTGAACAAATTGGGAAAATGATCTAATTGCAACTTTTTCCACTATGTTGCAATTGCAATTTGATATGCAGTTATTATGAAGGGCCTCCTCTTGTGTATTTTCACCATTAGTAAACAATCATTAAATACAGGACTGAATAATTTTGAATGAAGGCCATATGAACTGTTATGTTTGAGGGAACTGTCACTTATGTCATTCCCCTTTTAATAAGAAAAACATAAAAAATAAGGAAAGTCAGATGTTTTGCAAAATACTTTAGAAAAAAATCCCTTACATATTTGCATAACATGCAGAGAATAACATCTCTGCTGCAAAAATGGATTTAACTGGTGTTTCATACACATTTCAGATTAAAGAAATATTGCACCTTCTTTAATTTGAAAATTGCAGGAAGATCTATTGCGAGTAAATCTAGATTTCTATCAAGCTTTACTTGAAAATCTCTTCGTACTTTTCAGCATTGATAGTCTTTTCTTTAAGCTGCCAACACCATAGACACTAATGCAAAGGCATACTATCAGATATGCAGGCTTTTGAACCATGGACCAATGATAAGCTGGGTGGTCCTTCTCCTCTTTGAAATAGAGTTGTAAATTTGGTTGTAAAAACAGTACAAATAAAACTATAAGGATTCATGTTTCTAAACTGCACTACAAAACAGAAGTCTTATATGTACTCAACACTAAATACCGTCTATTTCTCTTATGACAATATCTGTGTGCAGTTTAAAGTGTTTTAAAACAAATTTTTCCAGTACTCAGAGTTAAAATGATGCACTTTAATGATCAGCAGAATTCCAGTACTGGCAACTAAATACACAATTCAGCTGTCGTTATGGTCAAATTTTTCTCAAATTGTTTGTCACAAAAATGTTTCCCCCTAATCTATTTTATGACTAAAGTAAGAAGGAAAATGAAAATTAATGAATAAGACAAAAACAACTTGAGTGCATCCCAAGTGTCAGGTTAAAAAAATGCTAAATTAATGGCAAAATGGAGATGCAGATTTGTCCTATTTAATAATAAATGCGATGACCTTTATATTTCAGTACATGAATATGTCCTGAATGCCTTTATTCTCCTCTGGCATGGGTGACAGAAAGCCATCGCATACATTTCTTCATTATGGCTTTTGTCACTGAGATGTAGGTGTCAATTACTTCAGTTTCATGTGCCTCATTAAGAAATGACAGAAAAATAAGCCTTGATTGTATGAAGAAAGGATATTTCTAAACTTGATTGTAAGAGCTTGTTATTTCATTGCTGTTTTAATTAATGACCATCTTATAGGCAGAAAAGGCTCAGCCCACTAGAAACCACTTAAGAAATTTGGCATCAGTATGATAAGAGAGAAAACAGCTTCATAATTCATCGAATCGTGACAGAATTAGTGTTAGAATCTGAACTATCTTTATTCCAAAGGGGTGGATTCAGGCATTGTGGCTGCTCTTATATAGAACATGCAAAAAGAAATGTAATGGTGTCAAATATAGTAGCAACATGTTATAATCTAAAGTCAAGTCATCGTGCTTATTGGTACATCTTTATCTCTAAAGCCATTCTGGGTAAGAGTCTGCTCTACCGCCCCTCTCTTTTAACCTTTAAGGAGGACAAGTGCATTCTGTTTTCTTGGAACAATCTGCAGACTGATTCTGAACTGCATAACTTGGCTACTCTGAAATCCTTTATGAAAGGTCTTGAATCAAGACCTCCTGTATACATTTGTTTTAAATAAGCCCAAATGAATGACCATATTTGACCAATGTTCATTAAAAATTCATGATCAGAAGAAGGGGTGCGTGATATTATTGCCAATACCTGATGTGCCAATATTTTATAGTTTTATATTTGGGAGTTCACTACAAATGCTCAGGGTTCATGATAGACCTCCTCAAGTATTTGGCACCCAGGCAACCATCCATACCTGAGGGTACAGTTGCACATTTTGCAATATTTAAGGCCGATATATAATGTATCCTGCTGGTATGGCCATAAATATATTAGCGGTAAATATGGAGAGACATTTTCATATCTGCTGATAACTGATATCATGCCAATGAGACTGTGCATCCAGAACTGGTAATAATGCTGGGAGTCACCAATCCCATTACATGGGTAAAACTCTAGTATTTGTGGCCTCTGCTCTTGTTGCTCAGTCCTCCACTTAAAGCAGCAGTGCTACATTTTTCAGACTTTGTTCTGAGTCCCTTTAGTCCAAAAATATTAATCCAGTGTTGCAATCTGTGTTGAGCTCTGCAGATTAAAGCCTGTTAACCATGGCTGTATGCGCATTAGACATAATGTAAATTACAGTGCATTTGAAGCATCAATTGCATAATCCCTGTCTGCTGTTTTTATAGCCTCAATTATTTTTTTCTTCTTCTATGTTTAATTGTTTTTGCATAAAACACCAAGTCAAGATCTCTGTATGTGAAAGATGTAACTGGTGATAAAATAATTTCCTATTCTTCTCTAATGCAGCTGGACTAATGCTCTGAGACTTATTGCATTTTATCTATTGGATTATCTTCACTGTTCATCCCACTGAATAGACCTAATATTCTTTACAGCTTTTCATAATTTTAATTCCTATAAATGAGCACATACACAACTGAATTTCAAACCTTTAAGATGGCGTTTCCTCAGTACGTACCCACGTACATAGTTTCTGTTCTTATAATGTGTTTCATCTATGATACATTGTCTTCCATGATAAGTGTTCCATAAATAAAGTTTGATTGATTGATTGAATCATTACATTTTGTATCCTTAGTTGTCTGTACTGTGGGATACTTGTTGCATTGCTCCTTGGGAGATTTTTGTTCTGCTGAAATAAGGAAGTAAAAGCATCTTGTTGACTCAATGATGGCTTTCTGGCTCTTTTATCAGGTTACTCTTTCTTTCTTAGGAGGTCTTAGGACACTACAAGTCCTAATAGACCGACTGACCATTAAACCAGCTGATATATCAAAATACAAACCATTATCACTATCATATCAGCTGCAATAAACCTGATCAGGGCATCCCTAGATTCAACTGATTATGCAATAGTGTGCACTGTATGAGCTCTAGCTCCATTCTTTGTCAGGTCTCTGACCTTCTGAGCAAGCTGCATCATGGGAAGAATCTCCTTTAAGATAAGCTGTATTCACAGTGATTTGTCTTAAGTGATTAAATGTTGTCTGTATAACAGGAATAGCAAAAAGTCTGTTTTGGAGTTTGAGTTTTTTTTCTGAATACATGTCCCTTAAAAAAAAAATCAGCATTTTAATAATTTGAATTTCTGAGATTAGCCCCATGTTTGTTTTTCAGTGATGTCCAAAAGCATCCACTCACACCCGCACTAATGACCACCACCCAAGCTTGAACGCTGCCTCGGCACATGTTGTTAAAAGAGCCAGGTTCCTCAGGTAATAGAGGGGAAATAATCCAAGAAACTTCTAATTGTGCTTCCTGGGCAGTCAGACACTATTTCAAGCTAATCCCAGTTAGATACCCGGATTCCCCCCAAAGCTGAGAAGGTAGGATTCACTCTCTAATACCCTCAGCGTTACTCAGGAAGCCATTTCAACCTCTCTGCTACAGCTGCACTCACTGTGAAGTGTCTTTGCTATTTGACAAAGCGCTTTTTTGGCAGTAAGAGGTGACAATGAAGGGAGAAAATGACCCTGAGGTTGGAGTTCAAATCCAAAGAGATAATCAAAATTGTGATTTATTTTAATCCTAGTGTCTCACTTCAGGACAAATATTTTAAAATGGGACGATCCTGCAGATAAGTGAGGACAAAGGGCACAGGAATTGTTCAAACACTGCTGCAGGAATTCATAATCTAGTTTGAAGTCAGTAATCAGCCACATGAACTGTAAAACATGCCTGATTCAGGCCAATAAAGCGAGATTAGACTCTGCTCTGTTACTGTGCAGAAAAACTGGGCAGCACACAGGTGTGAGAGTGAATAAGCACAGCTTCCCCTCCAGGTTATTACTATAAATGACAGTGTGCTCTTAGTCAACCAGCACGGTTAAATAAGGATTAGAGGGATGAGGAGAAAATAACTCCACACTTTTGAGGGCAGCAAATGGTGTTTGCAAAGTCTGCAATCAAAAAGTGGAAGCTCGGCTCTTTCCTGCAAATAATTTGACATCCCCACTTTCCCCCCGTTGTGTGATAACTCCTCTTTTCTCATTTTAACTAGACCTAAAGACACTTTCACTGAAGTGTTGGAACAGTGGGAACAAAGACGAAAGGAGGGTGCGTAAGATCACACATGTAAAGTATTTCTGTTAAAGCCCATCTCGGAGACAAACACCCGCCCCGCTGCTCCTTCTTCCCCCTGCCTCTCTTTGGGTTTGTGCATCAAAAGACGCTGCCGTCTGAAAATAGCACGTCAACATTTCTCTTTCGTCTTGTTGTCTCTTTCTTTTTTCTGTCTTCTCGACATTGTTGCCAGTTTGCTAGATTCCTGTTTTTCCTCTGCTCCTGCTCCCTTGATCTGTGAGAGGTTACATCGCATCGAGTGAGACGGTTGGCTCTTTGTATGAGTGTGTGTGTGTGTGTGCAGTAGCAGCAGCTTTGGTGGTCTATAAAAAGCAGCCAGACGAAGTCTTCCCTCTCTCCTCATGCATTATGCATTGGCATCACCTTCCATCAAGTGACAGAAAAACCTCAAAGATGTCTAAGTTTAGCTTCCATTCTGAAAGCCAAACAGAGGAGGAGATGTGTTATTTTGACTGCCACAGTCGAGCTAAGCACCTGTTACATCAATAAAAGCAGCGTTTCGCAACCAGAACGACGACAACAACAACCTGTGTGATGGCACAGCGCTCACAAAAAGGCGGTTAAATGCAGACAGCAGCGGGAGCAGAGAAAGAGTTCAGATTAGGTTTGATTTAACCGGATCAAACTTTGACCTTGATCACAAGTTTCATCCCTGCAGAGGCTGGTTGCAACAAATATGAACATTTTAACAGCTCAATGTGCAAGCACCTACTGTAACCTAAAAAATACCTGACTCTGAGGCAACGGCAGGACAAGCTGGTCTTAAAAAACCCTATAACAGCTGTAATTTGACAATTAGGATGGCCACATTTACCCTTTTTGTGTTTTAAAGTGATAAAATCTATTCTAATTTAACTTTCACTTGTGCTGAAATGTACTGAAACTTTAGAATGCTGCATTATTTTCATCATTCTTTATTATGATAGGGACACAAGCAACTAGAAAACGGTTCCTCCAGCTCTACTGCATTGCTTGATATCCACAAAAAAACTCGAAGTATCACCCACCCACCCTGACCTCTGATTGGCTTCCCTGATATTCTTACTAGGGATGCATGATATTGGATTTTTACCAATATCTGATGTCGATAGTGACATAAAAATTTAGATTAGAAGTAAAACTTCAATACTTAAAACATCCTTTAAAGTTTAAGGTTGAACAAAGAAAAAACTTCAGCTGACATCAGTCTGTTGGTCCTCCACAAATGTATGAATGCATTCAGACAATATTTTCAGCTGATATAGGCTCTTATTTACAGCCGATAAGTTGGTTGTAAATGTCAGCAAATTTTCATATCTGCTGATACCAATACTGAACCGATAATATTGTGCATCCCTAATTCTTACCCAACAATAACAAGCACAAGCTGATTCATGAAAGCCTAAGGCAGCCCATTGCATCCTTGTATACTATGCAGCATATCACTGAATGACACCTCAGGGGCTTAAGAAGTGGATGTACTCTATAGAGACAGCGATGTACAACATGCAGCACTGAAGTAATAATGCACAACAGGATCCATGACAGTTCTCCTCTGTGCATATAAATCATATAGAATATCAGCAGAGATGAGGGGAGAGAGCATTCATGGTATGTCAGTATTTCTGCAGCATAGGTTAAAGGGACATATATTTCCACAATAAAGCAAGTTTATTTTGGTCTAAGAGTTCCCCATAGCATGCCTGTGAAGTTTATACTGAAAAAAACACTCCACTGTTGGATTTTTGCATGTCTAAAAACCCCTCTGTTTCAGCCCTGCTCAGAACAAGCTGTTTCTGTCTGTCGCTTTAAAATGTTATTGAGCTGTCTGACTCCGCCCCTGACCATGGCCCTCTCAGGAAACTGATGACGCTTAATGGTTGCGGCTCTCCTGGAGAGGAGGGCAGAACTTTCCTCCAAGCGTGGAGCGCCAACCAAACCTGGGGGCGGTGCTAAGTACCCACATGACATCATGAGGGGGAAATCTGAGAAAGGCTTGTTTCAGCACACATTTTCTGAAAGTTGGAGGGGGGGTTCTGATTCTCGGGGGGGATTTTGGACAGGCAAGGGGCACATATTTTTGCCCCTTTTTTTGAAAAAGTGATTTTGTAACCCTTAAAAAATTGAAAGTATTGATTGTGCTTTAATAAGAGCTTTTTTAAGATTTAATTTATATGCAAATAGTTCAAAGAAAAGATATGTTTAGAGTAAAAGTAAAGACTAAAATCTAAGGAGCTTAAATCGACTCAATCTGGACTAAAATGATTGAGTTTTTGTTGGCTGAAACTCAAATAAAATGTGACTTATATCAAAGGCATTTCAATCTAATGACTTAAGTTCTTTGCACACTGAGTCCATTATTTTTTTAGGTATTTTTTTCAGATCTGTAGTCAAATAAAACCATCATGCATTCTTTGCACGCCGAGTTCTGCTTATTTAAAAAATTCACAGAATGTAGCACAATGTTCTCTATTGCAAAGAAAATAAAGCAGTGAAGATGTTTCTGTGACTCATTTACCCACTGGAAGGAAAAGCATTGGGTCCATCCAATCCTGACAGAGCCCACACAAACTTAAACATCATGGCTCTGTGCAGAGTTGGACCAAAAGGGTGCAAGCTTTCTCTTCAGTCTTTGTTTTGTGGCCGTGAGTACAAATGTTGTCCTTTATCTCTGATGCTCCATGGTTGATATCCACATAACACACAGGTGTTAAAAGTGAGGTTAAAGTCTGAGAGAGAGAGAAGGGAGCTGCAGCTGCAGCTTTGACATGCCAATTGCTTGGATGCCAGAAAAATAAAAAAATTGAGCCTGTTCTGAAAAAGAAAAACAATTATGGATGAAGGTTTCAGAGTCAAGACTTCATTTGAAATAGCTGCCAAAATTAACACTAATATTTGTCCAAAAAGCTGGCATCGCCAATGCTGATGTTAAACCGATGCATCTGTGCATCCCTAGATTAATGCTGCAAAAGCTGTAAGATTAAATCCAGTTGAGTTACAGCACAGCCAGAGGCTTGTGTCTTTTAGAAATTAAGATGCAAGGCTCAAACATGTTGTAAAGTCTAAATAAGTCTGTGCATGCAGAAGTGCATGCACATGACATGTGATTGCTGCATAACTACTGTTATCCAGATGTTGCTAATCTGGCAAACACTGGCTCACTGTCAATATTTCTTCGACAGTCGTGTCCCAACCTCATAACTCTGCTCAGTGTAAACACTCCTGTTTGTCTGGAAATGGCACTGGGGCCTTGTGATTTTATTATTTGGAGCCAGAGCGAGCCAGAGCAGACCAGTTGACAAGGTGATTATTTTGGTATTTGGACACAGCTTGAAAACTATTATGCAATGCCACTGGGATTGATTTACTGTACGCCTCGTAACGCACAACAGATCACATTCTGGGAAAAAGATAGAGGCCAGCTAGTGTGTTTGTGTGTCTAAGGGGCTGTGTGTTTCCTCCACAGTAACACACATGAGATTATTAGCAGGAAACAATGCTGAGGGAATAAAGGAGTTTAAAAAGGTTAAGATCGCAGAACTTATTTTGACACAGGAGATGTCCGCAGGCAGGTTGTTTTCATGTGCCTGACCTCGGGAACTGTTTGTGTTGTGTGTATTTGTGTGTTAGTGTGTGTGGCGGCGCGGGGAGGTTCAGGTGGCAGCGGTGGCGCTAGGCCATCTGCACTGTCATTCAGCGCACGTCCGCCTTCCAAGAGTTGCACAGCACCCACGGGCATCCCAAACAGCCCCAGCCGGAGCTCTGCGGGGCTGCAGTAAACAAGTCGCTCTCATCTCACAGAGAGAGTGTGTGTGCGTTTCTGTGTGAGTGTCGGTGTGATACTCTATGTTCCTGTACACTTCATAATACCACAGTGTGCCATAGAGTGTTTTTGTTTCCTTTTTCCTGAGTGCTTAGTGCTTCAAACTAGATCAGCATGTTGTGCTCACTTGCTCCAACTGTAATGACTTTGTGGATTCATACACATTGTACTCTCTGCACAATACACAAAAAAACATAGACTGTGTAGGACTAAGCACTGGCAGCTTTAAGCAAAGTGGCAAGGAAAAACTTCTCTCAATAATCAGTCAATTCACTAAAGTTGTTTGGTTATTAAAAAGGTCACTGACTGCTAAAAAAAATAATCTGTTTTTATTAAATCAACCAAAACCTAACCTTGCACATCTAATTCTGAAGGGATTTGTAACTTTCTTTCTAAAGATCAAGGGCTAATGGGAATTTCAGACTGGCAGCGTGTTTTGCTGTGTGCAGCTGCAGTGTATGCACGCTCCGGCACCTTCCATTATGGCTTTCATACCAGGCGCATATGTGCTGCACGCAGGCTGCATCTTCCTGCTGTCAAAGCCTCGTCATTCTTCACAAGTTTTACCTTGATAAACCTCCCTACAGTTGACTTGATTCAGTGAATAGCAGAACTGTGTCAGGAAGAATTCAAAATGAAAGCATTTTGTTCCTCAAAAGAAATGCTAAACCAGACTTCGAAAAGCACAAATTGGAGGAGTACTAGGGCTGCATTCTTCTTTTCACTGTGACATATTGAACCAGTGTGTAAATAGGAAGCTTTACTAATAGCACAAGTGTAGAGAGCAACTTTATTAAACAGATGCATTTTAGCTTGTGGCCCTCATGAGGGTCATCAAAACAGATTACAAACATATTCTTCCAATGTGGACATACATCTCTGCTACAACAAGGCAAATATGGCTCTCTAGTCATCATTTTTTTGTTTATTTTGGCCAAGAACCATGCATGGTGTGTGGGAAAATAAGCGAACCCTCTACTCTCTAGATTCTCCGCCCTTGCTAAGTCTAAAACAGGCTTAAGAATCTGACTCAAACTTAAAGCAGATGCAGGGAGGACTCTACCCTGTCACACAGAGCCAAGGAAGGTTAGAAGCTTTACCAAGTAAGCTCAATGCAACCATGCCTTGCAGATTGTGTCAGAAAACTCAAATTGCACTAACAGAACATCAGCAAAGACATCAGACATCTCACTGTGTCCACAGGGGGTGCCAAAATCAACACAATGCAAACGTTTTTGCAGGAGCTATCGAATAGTTTTTGAAACAGTTTAATAGCAGCTGTGATATGACAGTTTTTCATAGAGGATCGATAAAGCCTGCCATATAATTTAAAAAATCTACACAATATATCTGAACAGTGGAGCCAGGGTTGGTTAATTATGGTAAAGCAAATTGTGTTCACACCTGTGCATAAGTCTACACTAATCACATTTGTATTTGAATCACAATTTTACCTTCTGCAACAGAGATATTCTGGTGCAAATTAGTTTTAATTCTCATTTCTTTCCTTAATTTAAGAAATTTATTTCATTCAATAAAATGAAACAATTTAGATCCAATGTGAAATCTTCAACTTTGTATGAGAAGGATCAAAATTACAAACAATCTTAAAATATCTGCTCAGTATTCAAAAACATTTAAGCATATACATTAAAAATATGTAAGGATTGATTTTTTTTTTTTCGTGCAGAAATTGCAAAAAAATCATACTCATTGATTATGTTTATTGTCTATCAATAATCATTGATCATGTTATATCAATTAAGTTGTCAATCTTTACCTTCAATGATATCAAGATCAAAATAATCAAAGATCTTTTATTTTTTTTTAATCTTTCAGCTTTGGTGTGCAGCCATATTTCATGACTTCCTTGTATTTATTAATAACACAGTTGGACCAACCAGAGCAAAAAAAATCTGGACATTTCCCTACACACACTGCAGGATACACCCAAAGAGCCACCAAGGTATGAAGCATGACCTACTGTCCAGATCAGATCTCATTTACATTATCATTGGGCACCAGTGGCCTAACAGTTAGGCTGAGCCTCATGTTTGAAGGCTAAAGTCCTCCAAGCATGAAGCCTATATATATATATATATATATATATATATATATATATATATATAAAAAGACATACAAGCCCTAAAGAACTCTACTTCACTTCTGTTACTCTACTACCTTTATATGGAAAGAGAAGTGGAAATAACACAACTGCAGCTCTGACACTTAAAGGCCCCTCTTAGAGGCACTCTGTGGGCCCCTACCTACATTGGTGGCCATTCATTATTTCATCTCTGTGCCCCCTCTCACATGGGGTCCCTGTATATTCAGAACCCTTTCCCCCTTAGTCTGACATTCTTCCTCAACTGTGCCTACAACTCTATTTCTAGAATCCAAACTTTCCTTTCATGAAATAAAATAAAGCGTCCCCTTTTGGGAGCAGAATTGTATTAAATATGACTTACTACAGACTAAGCCAACTCAAAGGAGGCAAAAAGATAATGAAGCATGACAATTGCTCCTATTTCTGGCAGCCCCGTGATATTCCCCCGAGATTCTGAACCTGACTTTGGGAATCATCGGTGTATTATTATGTAAGCGCAGCCAGCTCTGTTCTTATTTCTACCTGATGTCTCTTCTTAGCTGCTGCCACGAGGCGCTCTCATCATATCTGACCTCAGACGTGTCGTCAACTATGGATAAACATATTGCCTGTGACTGCCACAGCTTACACTAGTGCCTTCATCTGTGCACAACACGCTGTTAAAGGGGAGAAAAACTTCAGCGAGTGAGTATGACAGCTGAACAGCAGCCAGTGAATGGAGTGGGCGGTCTGTGCCAAGAATTTCTGTCGGCTTGAATCAGTGCCTTTGCCCGCACAGAGGAGGGTCATGTGAGAGTTTAGGTTTGTGTGTGTGTGTGTGTGAGTGTGTTAGAGAGAGAAATATAGCTAATAACAGAGCGATCAGCTGCTTTGCCCACTCTGTTTTTGTTCCACACCAGTGCTGTTTTATAAAGTGGAACATGTTGGCATTCTGGCCAAAAGGGTTAGTGTAATGTAGCAAGTAGAAAAGAATAATGGGAAATTTAATGCATCAGGTCAACCATCAGACTCTAAAGGGCACATCTGAGATCTTAAAGCTGCAAGGAAACTAATTTATAATGAATTTTTGGGCAAAGAAGCCACATTTTGGACATGATAAACCATAAATGTAGAGCTGTTCTCATACTGATGATCATATCTATGCTGGCCTATGAATCCACCAATCAAATGTCCTCAGTCTACATACATTTTTATTCCTATCTACTCCATTTGTAGAAACATTTGGGTAGTAGAGCTTGTAGAGGAGGTCTAACGATCAGAGCTTTAGTTGCCCCAGTTTAAAGGATAAGATTTCATGTAACTTCATTTCAAGGGGCAAGGGGGCATATGAAATTTTGGGGGGGGGGGGGGGTGGTGATGGCTGGCTTAAGAGAAAATTTCCATTTCAAGGGCCATGTAGCCTACACCTCCAGAGCAGCAGTGACAACAGAATAACAGTGATTGAGTCAGAAGTGGAATTAAGGAGGAGCTGGGGTGGAGGCGGGTTGTAAAAGCAGCTTGCGCAGTAGCAGCAAAGACAGCTAGGCTACAGCAGGTAGCCTAAGTGCGATTAGCTAAGAGCATGTCTAATGCAAATCAGATGGCCATCAGTTGATGAAAGCTTGAGTGAAATCAGCTGATCTAATGCTATAAGCTCGAGTTCAGGCTCACAATTCCAGTTAATACTCAATATAAACAGAAATGTAGCTGACTGCCACTAGTAGCCCCTGCAGCTTTGGTTAATGGCTGCTGCCGTGCTGCTGTAATGCTCTTTTGCCTTACTGTAAACAAAGATGAGCTGATAGCACTGATAGCATCTTGCAGGGACTGTGCAGGTGCTTTACACTAGGGAAGTTGGTTTGCAGTATTTCTGGTTTGCAGCAAAACAAACCTGTGCATGCAAGAAATTTCCTTGCATGCACAGGCTCATTGCACTAATGAAACAGTCCTTTCTATAGTGTTCTGTTTTTTGCACATTTCCCCTCCAGGGTTTCATACATTTTAAATGTAGCCATATTAGTATGGGAAATGAATGTGGCTACATAAACAGTCAAATATAAAGAAGAACTGCAGCAGGTTAAATTAGGGAGTGGGACGTCCTGCAGGGTTAGTAAATGCAATATGTAGAAACTGAGATGAAAGGGATTTGAATCAAAGGATTTAACATCTATATAGAAAGATTTTAAGACTTTGTAATTACCTTCAACACCTAACATTGGGTCAGTGTCAGCACTATGTACACAGTGCGAGGGTGGACCATAAAACAAGCGCTCGAACAAGAAAAAGCAGCAGAGCGAGGGAGGGAAATATACTGTGTGAGCAAAAGGATAAAATATGTGCTGACAGCTTTTTGGCCGGAGGGCTCCAACACTGAAATAGTAACGTCTGGGTGTCAGGCCGGGGTCGCTCCTTTCACTCGAGAGCAGACTTTCCCCGACCCTGGCGAGGAACACATCACACAGCTCCACAGTCAGCTGATAATGTAGTATTTGACAGGTAATGAACTCACCTGTCCACCTGTTAGAAGAACTGTCAGCAGTGGAAAATGATTTCATCTGACACAATGAGGAGGGTAAAATAAAAGACGTAAAATAAATAAAACTAATCCAATATTGTCTGCAGCTATTACATAATGCAGTGTTTTGTAATAATTGTGAAGTAATGACATAAGAAGTAACGTAATCATTTTAATGATTTATCATTTTGTCGATTTGTGCAGTGACTTCTCCTGTGTGGTGGTTTGGATCGGGGCACTTTTTCTTTACAGCTGCTTAGAGGAAGCATGAAGGAAGAAATCGATATGACTGCTAATGCTGTGACTCACCACATCCCGTGTGTGTGTGTGTGATTGAGCATGTGTGTGCTTTGCATGGGGAGGGTGGGGTGGTGAGGGAGGACTGGTAAGCTAGACAACAAACAGGACCTTTAAATGTTCTTCATGCTACAACCTGTGACATGTTTATTATTGAATACTGAGGGCAGGCCATAGGGGATAGGAAGTTATCAGGGATTATGTAATCCAGTTTAGTCATAGATTATTCTTGCTTGATTTCCAGCAGTGACCAAAATGGTTTGAAGTGCTCTGAAGTTCACTGAAATATCTCCAAATTTCTCAGAAAAAGAAAGAACTCAGTGATCGTTAGTGCAGCCAAAAGAGTTTACAGGACATGGAGGAGGCCTGGGAGCAACAAAAAGAGAGATTTAAAATGAAGTTTTCTTGAGGAACATCAAGAATCCAACACTATGATTGGCTCTTGGCATAAGCAGGGCTTGTTTTAAAATTTGGACTTTACTGCATAAGGCTGATTGTCTTCTTTGTATTCACAGGGGAACATTTTTTTAATTCATACTGTAACTTTAATTACTGCTCAGTCTGAGTACATTACCTGCTTTTAGAAAACTTTTTTAGACAAACAGAACATTCTGTTGCACTTAGGAATAATTCCTCTGTATTATTCTACATTTACAGTATTAAGTTGACTGTTAAAGGGATATTTCAGTGTTTTTGAAGCTGGGCCATATGAGGTACCTAGCAGTATTAGTGGCATTGGCCTCCAGATTTCAGGCCAGGAAGCTACCAAAAACTCACCAAATTCTGAGAACCTGTACTCATCTATTACGATGTATAGCCTAGCTCCCTGGCCGGTACAACCAGTGAGTCCTTCTTAAAGGAGCGATAGCCACTAAAATCACTGGAGGCTAATGCCACTACTATTGCTAAAGCCCCACTCTTGTCACAACCATTGCTGGTTTAACAAACTTTATCTCCAGGTCGAGACTTTTCCAAGCACTGCGGTGATAGATGATGTTGACTGCATTACTTATGCATGGTTTACGATAAGCATACTTGGGACGTCTGCAAGAGTGACTGAAAATATCCATGTCATCATCTTGGGAGGGTGGGGTTCTTGACAAAGGTCACTTCCTGGTAAGAGTGGGTCTTGACTGAGGCTCCATTAGAAACAATGATAAGAATTTCATTGTACGTTAAGTGTTTATGTTTACATGTGTAACATTTATCATCAATATTCAAATGTCTATTTTGCATCCCCTTGCCTTGATGTAAAAATGTCTATCATCGTTACAGGGGAGTTGTGCTGACTAGGGATGCGCACAGTTATCGAGCAAATTTTGATATCAAATTAGCTGGTTCAAGATTTACAAGTCAATTACATTAACCATCATTTTTTTCATAAGCACAAGCCTGAAATCCTGGTCAAATGTTCTTTTAAAACTGTCATGAAGCCTCCTGCCACTAGTAGTCACTGTAGCTTTAGTTAACAGCTAGTATCATCCTATTAGAGCTTTCCACTGGGCTTAAGAGTTAACATCTCATAGGAAAAGTGCGGTATGGCAGTGTTTTAAACTAGAAAGCAGAAATATATTTGTATGTCGGATGTTGAGGGTTATACTCACTCAGTCGAATTGATGAGTAGTCACATTAAGCATTATATTCAACTGCAAAGAGGACTGATGACTGGCGAAGCTAGCTGCTAACTTTAGCCACACTTTACTCAGCATAGCTGCCTCACATAACTCTTTCACACAATAACCCTGTGATTAATTTGGTCTGTTTATGAGCATTTTCTTCACTTTAGAAGAGTCAGTTAAACAAAATTTAATTGATATGTCCCAAAATAGCTGTGACATATTCTTTAATAATGGGAACTAGTGTTTCGTAGTCTTCAGAAATGATTGTGACCATGCTGAATGACCTTTGAAGCCTTTAGCACGCCATAGTTAGTGTGTTGTATTTAACTGGAGTGAAGTCTTTTCTTAGAACTGTGGTTCTTCTTAATGCTACTGGTTTTTTAAATATGTATCATTTATCAGAAAGTACTGAACATTCAGACAGTTTAAATAGAGATGGTGACTAATGCTGTTGATTTGTGTTATGCACACATGCTTTGCACCATGCCTAAGAACGTCTGTGCCGCAGTTGGGCAACAAGAAAAATCAATTAAGCCTTGCTACACCCCTGGAAACACCTCAAACATGCAATCAGAGACACACAAATAGATGCTGCATACAAGGTGCTTCTGCATAGTGTGGCTGGCCTGTCATATTATTTTATTAATAAGTGAATTACAGCTTTTATGTTGCTGAAAAATTCATAGAAATTTTGTCATAGCTTCAGGCCAATATTTTGTAAAGTTCAAAGCAAGCTTTGTCAGAGTCGCTGAAGTAATGCTTAGTCAGACTGAACAAAGGTGAAGTCAGGCCACCCAATGAGGCAGCACTGAACTAGGAAATTCATTTCTTAATAGGTTATGTGGTTGATTTTGTGTCTTACACTGGCATCGATTAAATGCAGCTCTCACATGGGTACAAAAGTTAGCAGCACACATTTATCACACACAGGCACACTCTGAACACAACATTTTTTTTAAGAACAGCAAGTCAAACAGCTGCTCAGAAATTGTCCCAGCCTACTCGATCAGAGCAGGCATCTTAGCGTGTCTCATGGTTGGTTAAATATCTGCCAGCTGGGATGCTTTTTTCTCTTTTCTCTGCTGCGTTTGGCCGGCTTGTCATGAAAAGCACAGTTCAGGTGCTGAACCAATCATACATGTAGATAGAATCCAATAAGCACAGAGCGAGACTGCAGCTGGGGTCTGCTGGGGAGACAAGAGACAAGAGACAGAGAGAGGGAGAGAGATTCCCATGTTGGCAGTGCTCGCTCTATCAGCCGGTCTCAGCAGATGCCATGTTACAGAGAGGGTAATTAATAGCCCAGTGGGGCCTGGGTGAGAATCGCCAAGACACCCTTTTTACACACATACAGGCACCAAATAGTAATGTCTCCATTTGCCCCCCAGAGCAGCTTTGTGCCAACTAGCCTTCACCTCATTATGCCAATCAAATCGAGCGAGGGGTGTGAAGGGTCGGGAGGAGGAGTGGAGAGGGAGGGGACAAGCTGTCCTCTCTCATTGGCTACTTCTAACTCTCTGTGTGTCCATTATAAAGAGAGATTTGACTTTATTAAGAGCGCCCTTACACTGAGCTGTCAGGAAATGGACAAAGCTCTGAGTTCTGGTTTCTCATCATCCAAAAAGCTAAAAATGTTGGATTTACAGCTGCCAGATCTGAAACTGCAGCTGGGGTTTCACAGCTCACTTTGGGCTTTTTATTCCCTCAACACTGCAGAGGGTAAACTATTTACAGTCTCAAGTACTTTAAAATAATGACAGGGATAGAAGTGGAAGCAATTTCACCACTGGATCTTTGTCATGTCTGCTTAACTTTTGCAGCCACCGCTTTCAACCTCAGTGCAGTTTATCCCTTTTCTTATTGACCTGCCTCCTGTTTCCAATCAGAAGTTCTGCTTTGGATTGTGTTATTTAGAGGACATCTTTGATGTCAGAACAGCACACTGTGGATCGTACTCTGTGTTCACTTATGCAGGACAACATGATCTTTTTATTTTATCTGCTGGAATTTTGCTCAGACAGACGAGAGCTCAGAAACTGTTGCATCAGCTGCATATTTCGACTGTTATTCAAACTATTGATCTTGAGCGCACATTTACAACTCAACAGGCTTGACCCTCGCCAAAAAGAGGAAAGCTCTTCAGCTTTAAGTACAGGGAAAAATCTACTTTTTCATAATAAGAACAGACAAAAAAGCTGTCAATCTACAAGCAACTATGGCCTTGTTTATCTCATTGCTTTGGTTTTTGTTAAATAATGAAACATTTTCCATCTTAAAGATCCTGTGAGGAGTTTTGGCCGATTCTAAAATGCAGTAATGTAATATTAAAGCCCATTTATGAGTTTCAAATGAAGAACCAGATAATCAGAATTAACTTTGGCCATTTCTGATCATGCATTCTTAATGGTTGAAAATGTTGCTGGGGGTAGGTGTTAAGCAGCATGATCAAAAGATCAAGTCAACAGAGAGATAAGAGGTATTTGTCTACAGGGGGCGCCAAAATTGACTCAAACTTGAAGTTCCTCACAGGAGCTTTGAATGACAAAAACAAAACAAAACAAAAAAAAAAAATCAGAAACATTTCTGCATGCAAGATAGACTGCTTCAACAACTATTGGTTCCCAACCTGGGGTGCGGGACTCCTGAGGGAATGCCAAAGATCAAAGTTGGGGCATTGGGCTTTGTCTGCTCTGAGTCTGCCAGAATTAGATTTTATATAGTAACCAAAACCATGATAAAACAGCAATTAAGTCGTTTGTACAAAGATCCTTTGGTTAAAAACAAAAAAACAAAAAACATGCCTCTGCGGTTCCCTGGGTTTTACCAATGAAACAATTAAAATTTATGTTGATCTCTTACACAATACACAAATGTGCAGGCATCTTTTAGGACAAAAAAGATCATCCCCTTCAAAAAGCAGCTGATATCAAATTTGCAATTTGAGCCAAAAACATCACAATTAGATTATTTTTTTCCAAACTGTTCATCCCTAGTTTATTTTACCTTATATAGTGCTGGTTGTATATAATATTGGCTGATTTATTGCTTGTGACTGGTCAATAATACATCAGATCAGGAACCTAAAAAAAAAATCACATATTAAATCGCAATTGCAATATTGGAAAGAAAAAAAATTGCAGTCAGAGTATTTTTGCAAACTGCTCAACCCTAGTCTTGTGTGGGGGCTCACTGGGGGGGCACTGCCATAAATTATGTGAGAGGAGTAGAACCTTTTAAAACTTGGAGGATGATTTTTAACTGGCCTATCAGAAACAAAACATCTGACTTAAGTAGGCCTGCTGAGGACATGCCATGCTCACGACACAATGTGAGCTGGATAGGCAGCCATTGTTATGCCAATAAAGAACGCTTCACCATAAATACATGGAGTCATTAATCAAACTCTTACCAAACCAGGAAGGAGAACAGCAAAAAATGCAGGATAGCAGCCACTTCAGCTAATCCATGCATGTAACTATTCAGTTTTATACATATAGCACACTTCATACCAATGTAAACCCAAATATTACAAAAAACAAAGAGACCCACAGAAACAAAGATGCACATATGAATCAAGAAACACAAGAAAATTCCAGCCATGACAATCAGTCATAATCCACCTTGCAACCTGTTCAGCATTCACTTTCACTAATGATGGGGCCTCCTTCAAAGATGCACACTCAAACCCATACACATTCAACATACAGGGATAAACCAACAGGTAAAGCTTTGAGAGAAAAGCAACATTTTAATTCCACTTATAAAATATCTAAGTGTTTCAACTGACCTCAAGTAAGCTGGCAGTTTGTTCCAGTGGACGCACCGCGGTGACTGAACACACCTCCACCAGGTAGCTAATGCCCCTTTTCCCTTCAATTGACAGTGATTGGTCCGGTCATTCTATGACCAGAAACAAGCCAATCAGATTGAAGCTTTGCTAGGTTTGCTGATAACATAGCGACCTCAGATGATAAAGCATACAAGGAGCATCAGTCTCAAACTTGTCCTTCATTTTTTTCTGCCCCCGGGGGTCAAATATCCCTGACTGCTTGAAACATTTTAATTCTGACTGTATTATCAGTAATACATGCAATATGTGATGAAGAGCATTGCAGTGATAGAATCATAGTAATGTTGCATCCTCTGCAGAAAGGAAATGATTAATTACACCATCTTTCATTCTTTATTTACAACACATTGCATCTAGAATTGTGTGGTAAAGTTGGGCAATAAATAGACAAAAAAGCAAGTCATCTTTGTGCAATCTTTGTGCAACAACATCTAAGTGAATTATTTATACCTTAGAAAGACAAGTGTTGCCTGATAGGCCAAGCTGGAGGGCAAAGGCATTTATTTTTTAAATATTTCCCCTCCTGAGTTTGACTTTCTTTCTTTCTTCTGTGTTTACTGAAAAGCTAAGCAGGCTGACCTGCTGTGTTCAGGCAGCAGGCAGGTATAAGCAGATGTAGTTAGTGGCAGGCGGCCCCTGCAGAGGGTCCTCTCCGGTGTCAGGACGGTGTTTAGAGCGTTTCGGTAAACAGCATTGGTGCATTTCATCCCCTGTAGCCTCATTGAAATCAGCTTCTTAACAAACACATCTCCATCCTCTTATTTTGTCCCTGACCCGCTCCCCCACCCAACTGCACACCCCTCTTCGCACCCGCTGCCACCACCAAACTTCCCCTGTGTGTTACCTGAGACAAGCAATTTACCTTTTTTGTTGTTTGCCTGACCTAGAGAAAACAATTTCAGAGGGGTCTTCCTGCGCTCTTAACAGCCCTTCGTTTGAACAGGTAAAGGCGACTGGCGTGCCACAATGGCTTTTTTTTTCTCCAAGAAGATGAATTGGCGAGCTGTCAGCTTCAGACAGGCCGAGTAGCAGTGTTTCTGTAATGGGACACTGGAAGTGTCTTTGATTAATGGAAGAGCCATACTGAGCTGTTAGGGAACCCGCCGCGGCCCAGCGAGAGCGATTGAGCGGCGGATACATGCCGACAGATGTGCGAGGGAGCGCGGGCCTCGATACCGGCAGAAGGGGAAGAAAAAGGTGCAGGAGGAGGAGGAGAGTAAGCGGTAGTCTGCCCAGTGTGCAGCCATTTTTAACCTGCAGCCTATTTTCCAATCTTCTTTCATCATACAGATTGATTTAGACCTGAATCCTGTCAATTGCTTCACTACAAAGCTACTTACATCTTTGCTTGCTTCAATGCAGCTCTGAAATCCTCTTATTTGATGCTTCACAAATAACCAACGCCTGCAAAAATACTGGAAATGAGAGGGTTTAATATTTCAATAGCAATAAATAACCAGGATGCACTTTTAACATAAAACCAACACAAACATTCCTCAAGAAGAGCCCTTTAACTGGGTTATACAACAGCAAATGTTCACATAGAAGTATTGATCAGGGGGAAATAATTGTCAAAACACTTCAGACATATTCTTCTCGCGATGCTTTCATTTTGACTCGCTTTTATCCTTTTTTGGCAGAAAGCGACCAAGAGCTGCTCTGAAAAGCCCCAAAGCTATAGTCAGGGGACACCAGCCGTCCGCAAACTTTTTGGAGAAAACCCTTGAAGCCAAAGTCGGAAAAGAAGGATTTTTTATTTTCAGCAAGAAGGCTTGAATCACATGTCACTGACTTTGTGATATGTCTATTCTTGCACGAGAAATAGGAGCCATGAGTGAGGCGTTTCCTTTCCAAAAAATGCATCTTTTTTAGATTTGTTGTTCTGTAGCTCCAGCTGACGACTGAATCCAAAACAGATCACTCTGCATGTTAAAACCACTGAGAAAAGTTACTGTATGTCTGTTAAGTAACCTCAGAGAAAGGGGAGGAAGCAGACCTGAGCACAGAGCTGTACTGTAAACACTTTCTAATTCCTCACTGTACAAATTTGTCAGAATAAACACTTATCTCTGAGAACAGCTGAGTCGACTCGTGTGGAATCCCCCCCCCCCCCTCCCTTGATAGAGATAGCGAAATATAAATACCCACATTTTAAATGCTGGCTGATAAAAATGGAACAAAATCATCGGTCCGTGACGACCGCTGTTTACAAGACAGCTGGAACAGAGGGTTCCAGGCCGCGCTCTCCCTCTCTCGCCGCTTTTTGTTTGGAATAATGCTTGTTTATTGGGATTGTGGCATCGCTGTGTTTTAAATGGAAGGAAAGGCATTTTACAAGGTAATTAGTCAGGCTATAATCCCACACTCAGAACACACATACAGCTCTCCTCTGCACACTGCATCCTAATGCTATCATGTGACAAACCACTTTTGTCACCCTTAAATGTGCTGGAGGAGGGTGCAAACACTCATGGGGTAGACTTCTAACAAGTACAGATAAAAACATTGCCAGCACCTGCGTTTTAAAGAGGCAGGACACTTCAATCATACCTTCATCTGCAGAGTTTTCCCAGAATACCTTGTGGCATTGTGCCTTTGGACTTATAGTCAAAGCAAACTGTGTTTAAATGTGTTAGGATATTGCCTGTTATGGACTTGCAAGACTTACTGTTAAGATTCTTTTGCAGGAGTGGCTTTGGGTGAGACACCTTTGCTCCATGAGTGAAGTTACCTACTGATTTAGACAGGTCTGGCCTGTGGAGAGTAAATTCAATACCACATGAATGGTAAACGACAAACACAGTGGGCAGTGGTTCTTAACTGGTGGGTCAGGACCCCAAAGTGGGTCACAGAGGTATTCATAGAGTAATTTGATACATGAACTGTATTTTTTTTTTAGGTTTTCCTATGATCATGCATAAAATTCAGTATTTTTCCTCAAGATTTCTACCTATTTCTTTCCTGTTTGTTGGGAAATAAAGCTGGTTTACCCAAGATAACAATGAGATTCTTTGAAAATGACCAAACTTCTATGCTATCTTGGCAAAATTGAGTAAAATAAGATACATGCATGAATGCAAATCCTGTGATGATGTGCTTTTCTGAAGTGTTTGTTTGGTGCTGTCTTTTTGTTTAATATGTTTTTCTATTTTGGGTCCAAATAGCAACATTTTTTGGAGTGTTCTTCTGTCTTCCTAGTGTAATGGTAGCCAGGAATACTGATAAACCAACATTCATTAAATAAACGAAGAATTTTCTTAAATGAATTGGGTGGTGTTTTCTCTTAAGGAGGAGGTGGTAGGTCCTGATGCCTGACCAGTTTAGAACTACTGGTCTAGAGGTATGAATCTCGCTTGGGGTGGGAGCGGTCCTGGGTTCAAATCCTGGATGAGCCCCCATCATTGTGTTACAGCTAGCTCAGATGCCAAATACAATAATGGGCACAACACAAAGGATTTAAATGATAGTATTTTACTACATTAACAAATCACACAAGAAGACACAAGAAAAGAAAACCTGATGATGAGATGTTGCTGCTGCAAGGTGGGGAGAGAGTGAGCTGATCAGCAGATCTGCCTAAATGGACTCTGGGTAATTGACCACAGTTGCAAGCAACATGGTGAAATCAGCAGAAATCACCAGAGGACGCACTAAAGTAAGACAGGAAACAGCACTTATGTAACACTCATTTTCATCAAGATTGTCAAGATTGTCAAAAAAGTGCATGTGATACTGATGTTGGAAAACCAATAAATAATCACATCTAATCATTGTAATCCCAGTATTGATCAAAAAAAGGGATACTGACTTTTTAAAAGTTTTGTTAACATGAATTTACATGAAAAATTGTGTCAATATAACTTAAATTGCTTTTTGAGGTGATCAGTTTCCTTTAAACGTTAAGCTCTATTAACTTCTTTGGCTTTACATTGTAGCTCCTCTTCCTGTTTCACCCTCATTATCAGCTCCACTAGGGATCGGAGGGATTTAAGGTGAGGGCCACAGTGGGGGATGGGGATGGGTGTTTATATTGGCCCTTGTTTCCAGGGTCGGGAACCATCCCGAGGGACCGCATTCCTCACCCAGAGCATGGCTAAAGGTATGTGAACCATCTGGACAAAGCCATCATCCACAATGGCCCTACACAGGCCCATCCATGTGGTCCGGCGACCAGTCAGCTCTCTCACACTGTCAACTTTTTCATTCCCCCTCTGCACTGGAGGCACGGGGCTAGATATCCATCGGCTCCACCGGGCCATGCTCTACTTCCACTGTTCCTGTGTGAGTGTGAGAGGGAGAAACAGTGTGTGTGTGTGTGTGTTCTGTGGTTCCTTCCTCCTGGCTCAGCCCGGGTGAACAGGGTCGTTTGTGAGGCCCACAGTGATGCCCGCACCGCCGTGTGTGGATGTAAAGAATGCTGCCTAAGGTCGACGTATCGTTAGCTGAGGGGTCAATGAGACGATTGTTTCCTTCTTCACGTGTTTTATCATCATTTCTAATCATCATATGACTCCAGCTCGCAAAAATGGCACAGATACCAGCAATGAATGCACAAGTGACAAATGAAATGCCTGCTCACCAGTTCTTTGGACTAATTTGAGCCAATGGGTCCTTAATAAAAACTCCCTGATCAAGTGTGTCCCAACTGGTCGGGTCTAAGGACGCACCACCACTGTATGAGAAACTGCAACCAGTGTTTCAGAAAACTTTGATCAATTCAAATCCATAAACAAAAAAATGTTCAAGTTTGGAACTTTGATGGACAAAAACACGACTCAAAAAGATACAGGATGAAACAAACATGCTTAAAAAGCACATAGTAGTCTTACTTTTGTCGACTAAAACTATGACTAGAAATTCTTCATGAGAAAGATGGTACCAAGACGAGCTAAAAAAAAAGATATTTGATGACAAAAAGTCAGAAAAAAGGTAAGTTTGGGGCTCATCAAGGAGATGAAAAGGCACAAAATGTCATTTAATTGTCATCAGACATTCAAAATTCATGCAATGAGAGAGCACGAGCTGTTAGGTAGGGTGAAGCAGTAGCTCTACTGCCCTTCAGCTGTAGGATGCAGGGATCCTAGTATTTGCAGGGTGCACAAAAGTATGATTTACCACCACATTCAGGCAAAGAAAATCAATTTTTGACTAAAAACTCTGACTAAAATGTAAGGAAGATTTATGGACTAAAACTGGACAATGTTGTGTTTCTGTTTTCTTGAACCGATACTTGACTTAAAGGGTAAAAATGACACAAATACAACTAAAACTAATAAACATGTTATCTTTACAACAACAACAACAAAAAAAAGCTAATACTTGCTCATAGTTACTGAAGGACATCCATGCACACCTTTTATTTGTACTCAAAATACAGTAGGGACATCTTTATAATTTCTTGACCACTCTTTGCACAGTAAACTGTCAGAGATTAGAGGTATGAGATTTTTCAGTACACTGGACGAGGACTGAATTTTCTGATTTAATGATCAGTTTACAAAAAGTCAAATGGTATGAGGCAAAAGACCCTTTTGGGGTCATAAACGCCGGTCATAGAGCATTCAACACTGACCTCCCTGCAGTGTTAATTTCGTCGACTAAAACTATGACTAAAAATGTTCGTCCACAGCCTTTTTTCCATGACAAAAACTAGACTAAAACTAACAAAAATAGGTCTGTGATGACTAAAACTGACAAAAACTAAGTTTAGTTTTCATCAAGATAACTAAAACTAGACTAAAACATAATGTAGTTTTTAGTCGGACATTCATAATCTGTGATATGCCTCCACCGTGGGTAAATCTGTCAAAAAACATTGCACCTTTATCTGTTTAGTCTCTCAGCTGTAGAAAGCAGGGACCCCAGGTTTTAAATTCTGACAAATCTGAGATCACCCCAGTAAAATGTGGTGACTAAAATGAACATTTCACATCCCTACTGCTCCAGCTCACCTGTTGAAGTGAAAAAAGGAACAATTTTTGATGACTGGTTTTACAGTTCAGTGCCATGGCACCCTGGCAGCTCTAGACACCTTAGGGACATTACAGATCAGCAAGAAAATCTTCACTTTTGTAAATTTAGTGAACTGACCACAAAAAGCAGCTCATTATGCTGTCAGCTGATAACACTGTGATAAGACTGACTAATTAATTAAGATACTGCATCTCATTTTTAAACACCATTTGCCCCTTGGCTTTGAGTTTTAAAAACAACACAGGCCTCAGTTTTGGGTTTTATCTGGACTTTAAGGGTAAATATGGTTTTAATTGGAGAATTAGACTTTTTTTTTTTACTGAAATCCAAACCAGTAAACCCACATAGATATGAGTTTAAAATGTGTGAACTTTTGACCATTTTCTTGCAGAAATTGCAAATTTTTTGTCATTTCTAAAAGTATTCATTTAAGTCTGGTCCAAAAAAAATGCATAAACAGAACATTAAGATTTAACATGTCCACATTATGATACCTCTCTGCTGTTAAAGGAGTGTGGTAAAGGGGATCCACACTAAACCCACTGAATGATAGGGTACCGTGGGATTCATTTGTACCTTTAAAACAGTTTCAAAACAAATCTATCCAAGTGTTTTAACATTAAACTGATTAAATCATGTAAAAAGGAAAAACAGCATTTACCAGAGCTTTAACATCCAAGGTTTATACCAGCTGTTTTGCATGTTTTAGTTCCACAAATGGGCAAAGTTTGCATCAAAATTAACTATCATGCAATGCTAAAAGCAAAGTTCTGCATTGATTTCTGCACAATATTGCTATGCTGGAAAGCAGACTTTGCATATATTAAGTATTTAACTGTTGGAAATTACCTTTTCTACCACAGAGAAGAGGATCGAGCACAAAGCCATGAAATAAAACATAAACTACAAAATGTATAAAAAAGTGGACAACTTAAAATTAAGGAATGTAGAAACTGAGAAAAAACAAAAACACAGTGTTTTGTGCCAACCATTCACACTGTTTTTCACTACAAACACACATGAAGACTGGCTCTCAGCAGACCCTAAATCCCAGAGCCGTCTGAGGTCTGATCGTCTGAGGGTCCGGAGTGATTGTGAGCTCACAGAGGACTCCTTCAGACGATGGGACGAGAGCTGTTCTCACGCTGAGTGTCCTCCTCAGACTGGCACACAGAGCAGAGACGGAGCAGCGCGGCAGCTGCGTCTAATAGAGAAACTGAATTTGATAATCAGCTGAGACAGTCAATTTGCTAATAAGGGATTCTAATTCATTAATCAATGTGCATTTGGTGGGAGCAGGAGCTATTGTCAAGAGCGGTCAAGTGCAGTTTGCTGTGCCTCTCTCTCCCTCCCTCTCTCTCTCTCTGTGCTCATTGCTTAACACATAAGTTGATTTCAATTTCATTAAGCACTCGGCAAATTTTCTCACTGCAGAGAAGGTGGGGGGGGGGCAATTATATGCGAGTGATTCACAGAGATCTGGATCTGCATGAGACTGTGAAACACTTCTGTTGGCCACCAGAGACATTGATGCAGGACTTTTCTGCTGATTTATCCTGAAAACATCACATTTCATTTCACTGACCCATCTGTTTCCACATTATGTGAGCATGCATTGAAGTGTACGATGCAAGAGGAGTTATCACAGTATTTGAGTGTGTAGTTTGAATCTCAAACTTCACTTTAACTGCTGCTCTAACACTCTCTAAATTCCTGGTTTAAATGAGCTTGGTCTGATTTGTTACCAAACACAGAATCGCTCTTTAAAAGCATCTTGAAGCAATAATTGATAACACGCTGCAGCTCCAGCTGGGTTACCAAACCATGAGTTTGATGTGGTAAATTTTCTCTAACCACTTACTCTCATGGAAGTGGAGCAGAGGAGTAAATCCACGCTATCGCACAACTTCTCTACAATACGTGATTTTAGCTTCTGCTCAGTCGTTTGGTTCATGCCAGGAAAACTGATTCCTGACTGAACTTCATTCACAATTAGTGACTGATGTTTGTTTAAACATACAATTATCTTAAACTACAGTCACAACTGTGGTGATGATTCATGACTCTTTCCTCCCGACAGATGTCTTATGAAGCTCTCTGTTTTTGTTATAGAATATTTACACTTTTAAACATGAGTGAGGTGATGGGACATTTTGATTATAATGATATAAATAAATAAAACATTTATAAGATAATTATTGAAGTTTGCTAAGGAAAAACTTACATTAAGGGCCCTACACTGGTGTAAAATTTAGAGGTAATAGTGCACACTTGTTATGAATGAATTTGTAGAAGGATAATAGCTGAAATATTTGAAAACACAAAAAATAAATTATTAAAACAAGTTCTTTAAACTCAAAGAGTTCTACAAGTAAGAAAGGTCAAATGCAACAGTCTTCAAGATTTTTACATAAAAGGGTCAGGGCTACTGCAGCTTGACTGATGCATCAATAAAGCATTTATAGCATCTATAATCCATTAATAATGCTTCGCAGATGAAGAATTAAATCATTATTAATTCTTTATCACTGCTAAAAGTCTGTCGTTGTTAAAAAGTATTACAGAAAACTGACATTATTCTGCACCCTGTGTGTAGCTTTAAACTTCCAGATAAGACCTTAAATATACCTGCGCAGTCACACGGCTCCTCCGCTGCACCTGATGTACTGTGGTAACCCTGTGTTTCAGAACTCTAATGTTCTTATGTGTGATCTTCTTGGCAGGGGTTGTACTGCTTTAGCCTCTCACCTCTCAATTTACTGTTGATCTTTTTTTAACCTAACATCATCCAGATTGCTTGAACACGTAAAAGTACCTTTAAATAAACCAGTTTCATTCCTAATGACAGGATCTGAACACATATGCCACCACTGTGTCAAGACTAAGCCATTTTTATAACAAGAGGTTTTTCCATTATTAATTCCCACTTACTGACAACTAAAAGGTACAGGCTTCACATAATCTTTATGTCTTATTATATACTGCGTAATTTTACACACTGAAAGCTAATGTGTACATTTCCATGCTGAAAACCTCGTACATTTTCTCTCTCCTCCCACACAGTCATAAAGAGCTTCTCTGCTGCTTTCTTATGCTTTTATTTCACAAGTTTCACTTCATGAGTTTTTGCTCAACAATATTTAATGGCTTTATATTTTATGATGTTCTGGTATTTTTCAAAGTGTAATACACTACTACTGTCAATGTTTGATTTTCTACTGTTATGTTTTCATATTGGTCTCATTATGTTCATTACTTTTAGCAGCTATTTCTGTCATCTGCACTAACTAGAGCTGCTCAAATTAAATGTTTCTACGGTGCACTGTGACACAAGTGTGGATGATTTGGCATTAAGTGAAAAAACAGAATCAGTGGTTGCATACTGATGCTGTTTGAACATTTTCCAGTCTCAACTGGACCAAAACTAGAAATTTATTGTGGTTTACAGTTAAAGACATAGATGTTGGCTTCGCTTTCCAAAGAACTTTCTATATTATTAAAGGAGAAGTTCACTTTTATCACTTTTTTTAGCATCATGGCGACACTAAAACGAATCATTGGCAGCAGAAGTTAAGCTCAGTTAGTAGAGCAGGCACCGGCTTACAGAAGCTACAGTTTCTGACGCACTGGTTGTAGGAAACATCCCTTCACATAACCTGTCAGTTAAAGGCAAAAAAGACCCAAACATTATCAATGACAGGATGATCAGTATCCAAACAGATCATGAGACCTATGAAGATGACAGCTCTAGATATACAGTATCACTTTTATTCATCAGCATGTTGAGTAATTGACATAAACTCATTTACTTAACTTGTCTTACTTTTATTTTTTATTCAACACATTATACACTTTAGTCTTTTAAACAGACTTCAAAGTTTACAGAATCAGGATGAAAAAAGACATAAGTATGCTGGCCAAGCTTAAAACTCCAACTATGTATTATTTATTGTATGTGCACAAAATTCACAGTTGATATATGCTGGTATTCACAGTAGGGCTGAACGATTAAGGAAAATAATCTAATTGCGATTACGATTTTGATACGCAATTATTTGTTAAGTTCCTCATCTCATGTATTTTCCCAACAAAACCAAACAATAATTCATTCTAACCTATAACCAACACAATATTAGATTAAACTAGGGCTGAATTATTTTGATAAAATGTTTAGTTGTGATGATTTTGAATCATATTGCAAATTGGATATGAACTGTTGTATTAAAAAGAATTATAGTTTCATATAATTCTCATATCTAACAAGAAAAACACACAAAAATGAAAAAACAAAAATAGGATTTTTTTTTGGACACTATTTTAAAAAATATGGTACTGAAATGATTGCATGATATGTAATGCATTATGTTTCTGCTGCCAAATGTTTTAAACTGGTATTTTGACACAAATTTCAGGTAAAAGAAATATTGCACCCTCTGTGATTTGAAAATTGCAGCAGGTCATATTGTGATTTAGTCTAATTTGTGATTAATTGCCCAGCCCCCATTCACAGCCAAAATATGGGATGTAAATATCAGCAGATGGTGTTCAATATCTGCCTTTTTATGCTAATATCTGCTGATAATATTGAACGTCCTGACTAAAAATGTTAGTGAACTACCTTTATTCCACAAGGAAGACCGGACTAAGACTTGCTAAAAATCAAAAGGAAAACATTTTGAATTGCTTTTCATCTCAGAATTTCTGTAGTTAACTGTAATTAATCACATCCTTTTTCCATCACATTTCAGAATTCCACTATTTTTGCAAAAAAAAAAAAAAAAAAACCCTCAATAACTGTAATTCCAAACTCTACTTTTTTGCATTTAAAACTTACTCCCTGTTTGGATACAAACCTGCTTTTATAGGTAGTTTGAAGATTATGACAAGAACTTAACCACAGAAAAGGGAACTTGGTATAGAATTAAAAAGATAAAAAGGAACAGGAAAAATGTAACTGTTTGATAACACACAGTGCCGATGACCTGACTTTTCTACTGAGCTGTCTGAGAGTTTTTAAAGTGCAATGAGACATTAAGGAGCAGTAGTGGACTTATTTTACATCTCTGTGGCTGCAGGGAGACTCTGCAGTGGCTTAACCAAAGTGTGCCTAAAGCATGTGGTTAATTTAAAAAAATCTGTGCAATTAATTGTGGGACTTCTTTACAATTACAAAAGGACTTTTAACTCATTAAATCCATGATATTCCTCCACTTTGCTTCAGTCCATCAAAACACATGTGTAGCTCCTCTGCCTCTCAGATGCAGAAAGCAGGAATCCCAGGTGTTTGCAGGGTGCACACGGGCATGATTTGGCACCAGATTCAGGCAAATGTGTTCACTAAGAGTTTTGACTAAAATGAAATCACTTTATGGACTACAACTGGACCAGCATGTTTCTTTTAACTTACACTGACTTGCATAATAAAACTATAAAGGGTGGAAATGACTAAACTGTGACTAAAACACAGGAAGATTTTATTCATAAGACTAATACTGGGTCTTAAACCAAAATGAGCTAAATCTGTTTAATGCTGAGCACAATAATTACCTGATCTGATTTAATATCAACGTGAGAAACAGTCTGATTATCAAGGAACCTGACAGGAGCCACTTTCAATGATTACTTTTGTTACTTAAATAACTTGTGAAAAGTGACATGCTTGCAGTATTTTGACACTACATGCTCACTAAACTCTCTATAATGTTAAAGCTAACTTTCTTGAACTTTCTTTTCCTCCTCCCACTACCATCCAGTGACTCCCCTGCTTTCAACTGTCCTTTTGCTGGAACAAAGTATGTTTTTATGGCTTTCCACACTAACCTCAGCAGTGTTAACAGGTGCTGACTGGCCTCATCTGAGCTCTGAGCGTGCTGACTTTAACACTTTGTGACTTCAATGAACACTGGCACTTTGGCTGTACAGTCCAGTTATGTTAGTGTGTGAGGGGCCAGGAGTGTATGCGAGCATTCGGGTTGCCAGGGAAGTTCCTTATGTTGAAGGCAGTAGTGCCCTCTAGGCGGAAACCTCCCCCCACCTCTGCACAGAGCAAATGGCTGTAACGTGCTCGACGAGACACAGAGGCAATGCTCGGCTGAAAAAAAAAAAAAAAGACCCCGTCTTGTGTTTTTTCTTCCTCAGTCGTATGCATGACCTTAAAAGACCCTCCACCGCCTGCACACATATGTTGCAGACACACAGAGGGGGGAAAGAGGGATTTATGTAAGTAATGACCCCGACTCCTTACATATGGTGGAGTTAAGAAAATGTAAACACAGAGAAAGGGCAGAAAAAGTTCCTTTTTTTAGCAGATGTTGCTACATCTATAGCATAGAGGAATGTACTTTTCAAAACTGGACAAACAGCGGACAGACAACAAAGTGCTGCAGAGCTGCAAAGGGAAGGAATTTATAGAGGGTGGGGGGTTATCCTGCTGGTTGTACTGGTGTTGGTGGGAGGGAAGGAGCCTAGTGGTGCTAGGGGTCAGAGATCAGCCTCTTGCACTCAACAGCTGTCCTAAAAGCAGCAGAGATAAGGACTGAAAGCATCCTGTGTGTGTACATATATGTGTGTAAGTGCCTGAGTGTGTCACTAATTCCCGCCACTGGGCAAATAGATACAGTAAAGCTTGACCAACTGGAATCTCTGACGTCTCCACCCTCCACGTCCAACAGGCCGGACACTTTTCAAACTTTAAGTCCTGAGAAAAGCAGCAGATTACCCCACTAAAGGAAGGAGGGAGGAAAGGAGGGAGGGAGGTCAAGGCTTGACCGGTAGGCCAGGTCATTCATCAACCGCTAATGGCCAGAGCTTTATGCTGTCATGATGAATGACCTTTGTCCAAGAGGGAAACGATGCAAAGCTTGACTGCCAGACAATGGCATCGGCAGAGGCATCAATTCTGCACATGTCAATCGAGTTGTGAAGGAAGCTGGCCTGGTTTCTGTGTATGTGTATGTGTGTGTGTGTGAGAGAGAGAGAGAAAGAGGGGAGCACTGTCCTGAAAGTTTGTGTATCAGCTCAAGGCGGTTTCTTATCTGCAGCTCAAACAGGACAAGCAGGCCAGCAGCTTCTTCTGAGGGGACAGGTGGTGACATGGTCTTGTTTAGGCCTGTTTTTGGATAGTTTAGTATTTATGCTGACCCTGCCCTCAAGCTAGACATCACAAAGCTGCAGTCCTGAATCATAAGTGTACTGTATGCGCTGAACAGTGAAATACAGTAGAACAGAATGTCTCTGTTGTCATCATACAAGTAAAAAAAAAAAAAAAATGAGATGCAATCCTCAAAGATGCAAGAAAATCATGTAGATAATAAAACACTAAAACTATCACACAAATATTGTTAAAGGAAGTAAAAACACACATACATGCACATGCATGTATTGCACGATTCAATCATATTGCACATGTTTTTAGGAGATTGCACCAGCTGCAGATGTTCACCTAGCAGGATGTTGTCAGGACGATTGCCAACACACAAACAACCAGAGTCAAGAGCCAGGATATCAAGAAGAGATTAGGGATGGCAGGCTTTAAACTTTGATACTGAACTAGTAAAAAACAAAAAATCTCAATACCTGTTTCAGCACAATGGCAACAGAAAAAGAAGCCCAAGGCCCTGCATTACTGCATTATTACCAAAAATAATCCAGACAAACTTCAAAACACTGTTAAAACTGCACAAAACATTTGCAGCTGTTGGGGATGCACACTATTGCATTTCTGCTGATTTCTGCTTTAAAGTTAAGGAATGAGGACAAACAAAGACAAGACTTCAGCATATATGGCTGACAATTGGAAATATCCACAGATAATTTCATACAGATATCACAATGGTAATACCGTGCATCCCTAGCAAATATCTATTTTTGTGCAGGAGTCCTGCTATTTCTAATGGAGTCACTCCTCCTACATACATAAATGACCCATGAAGCACATGTAGTTTTTCTTAAGCTTCAGATGATCAATCAATATTTTCATAGATGCACTGTGCAAAAATCACATAATATTCTGGGGCAGATGACCTTGCAGTTAAGTTGTGCATGCAACTTTGGCCAGTGGCTCCTTTCACTGCATGTCATTTCCAACTCTCTCCCCATTTCCAACTCTGTCATAGTATTTTGATGACAGTGTTTGGACAGACAGTAAATTTGTGCAGCATCTGACCAACCTCCTTCTCTTGACATCAACTATGAACAGCTAAACAGGGCTCTTTTTGTAAGAAAAACACATGTAAACCTGTTTCTTTTGGGTTTTATCAGAAAGAAAGATGTGGATACTTAAATACAAGCAGGAGAAACAGTTGGGAATCACTAGCCATATCTGACACAGCAACCATCATAAAGCAGATTTTAAAACTGTGCCCTCTGACCTTGACTTAGAGATATTTTGTTTTTCTCTCTGAAAGCTGGAGTTGAAGCTGATAGTCTGAGATCAATGTTTGCAAAAGTTTTAGAGCATAAGTTTACCTTTTGCCTCCATTTTTTAAGGATGGGTGTTATTGGATGTTTGCTGATATTCATTATGCCAATACTTAAGATATTTTAGCCAATCTTAAACAAACATACCCACAATTTTTGTGATATTAAAGAAGACAAAGTCTCTCTTGTACAAGAACTGACCTCTTATTAAAATCAATCAAGCAGCAGGCTTTTATAATGGACCCCTTAGACCTGTGTTTCTAAACTGGTCTGGCATCAGGGCCCAACACCACCTTCTGAACAGCAAACTGTGACCCAAATTTCTTAAATTTTTCTTATTCTAACCAAATGTTTATAATGAAAAATGGGGTGGTTGAATCTTGAGATAGAACAAAATATCTGAAGACAAAAGAGACAGAGGATTGTCCTTCAAAATAAAAGCAGACAATGGACTTTTTGCCACATATTTTTTGAGGGACACATCCACAACCTACTGAAAATGGTTTTCCCAATTCATCAGTTGAGAAGAAACGCCTTAGACAAACGAAGTGCTTGAAATAAAACAAACTAGTTACATGTGCAAAAATTTAACTAGCTGAAGTTTAGACCTGAAGCTTCCGCCATTGAAAAAAAAAAAAAATGAAGAATGAGGATACTTAAGAAAAAACTTCAGCTAAGGTAAGGCAGACACAGGTAGGTTATGTTGCACAAATGTACATCCTTCAATTCTTCCAATCTCAGAAACTTTCAATTATTTCTATGAGACAACTTCGAAACTCAGTGCCTTCTCTCTATTTTCTGTGCAGCATCATGAGTTCTTAATAATTGTTGTTAAACTGGATCTTTTCTGAAGCTTTTCATTAATCTGATAAACTAGAATGATTCTCTCACTGAAGTGTGAAGTGTAAAGTCTTCTCTTGCATACATTTGTAGGTTATTAAAAAGTTTGATTAGTTTTTATTATCAGAATGAGAGCTTAGAGCCAGCTGTGATGGTGTCAAACTCTCTCCCAGTCCCTTTCTAAGCTGCCCACTGCACTCGAGTAAACTCTCCGATGTGCTAAGAATAAAAGCGGCTCATGTGAGTGATTCCACAGAGCCTCTCAAACAGAGCTCCTCTTCCTCCATGTCACTATCACTTCCTCATTGTGAGGTCTGTGCTCATTTCACCACATGCTGAATAAGTTCAAATACTGCACGCCTCTGTTACTGTCGCAGGAAGTTGCTGCTTCCACACACACTTGCACACACGTGCGTGTGCACACTGTTGAATCTTCCTCTGTCTTCTCCCTGCCGTTCTCTGCTTTATTATTGAATCGGATACAAAAAAGGGATTGATTTCAAAGGAGGATTAATTCTGCACAGTCCCCATAAAGGCTGTAAAAACAAACAGCTCAGCGTGGCCGTGTGGATCCAGCCTCCTTATCATTTTATTAAAATGACTCCGGATGCATTTCTGTCTCTGTGATCACAGCGCGGGCGTCGCGTTTCACTGAGCAGGGCTTTTGGCGGGGAGTCCACCTCTCTGATGTGTTTTAATAAACACGACCTTGATTGTTCCCCGGTGTTATTTTGAAGCGTGGAAATGAGCCTCTTTTCAATCGTCTCGGCTGGACTCGGTCCTGTTGGCAAAGTCCTGGTCCTCTAAACAAAGTGAGAGCTGTGACTGGCACAGGCCGTGTCAGACAAAACACGCCATTTTTAATTAGCTTTGTTGAAATATAGAGGACGGCGCGGGGAAATGGATGAGGTGAACATGCCTGAAACACATTAATTGGTTTATTCAGGATCACATAACCTGAATCTACCTGAGCTCCCTCAAGCTGTTCTCTTTAAACTCTTCTTCTCTGCTCAGTTTCTTTCATCCTGTTCCATTTAAACACAATTACTTCCTTTTTAATCAATATTCAAATATAGAAGAGAAACTCTGACCAACTTTTACTGAATAAATCTCCCGTAATAAAACAGATATAGAAGATGAGTGATTAAGTCATATTCCAGATTTGACCCCTTGGCTGAGCCATAACCATCAACATAGCACTGATTTTCTACTTCCTAAATGTACAATGCTTTCATAAAGTACAACAAGTAAGGGTTGGACTACCATATAAGCCCATATGAGTCACATGCAAGGCCGCCCATAAGGAGGGGTAAAGGCAAGAGCTTCTGGGGCCCGGCAAAATTTTGGGCCCATAGAGGTCCAAAAAATCTTGGTCCATTGTAAAGCTAAGCTTTGATAACCACATTTTCTTTTACTTGAATAATAATCACTCTTGTCAAAGCAGCATTTATTTATGCCGTAGTACAGGGGTCTCCAAACTTTTTCTACTGAGGGCAACATACAAAAATCTGAAGGATGGTGGGGCCACTTTCAAATACCACTCCTTTATGATATCAAAGTTTGTCAATCCAGTCCAATTTAGGTAGTCACAAAAAGATGCACGTCAATAAACTGTAGTGTCAACATGTTTGTTTACAGAATTAGCACATACCATCTTCACATACTATAATTTTTTTATTGATAGAAGAGTGTTGTGTTACCTTCCTGGATGAGCCCCCAAAGAGACAAAAATATTCTCGTCTGTTAATAAGAAAACACAGATAAAATTTACAGTCAAGCACAAGCTTCATGTTTTAATGTGGGCCATTTTTCATTTATGCTTTAGAGTTTGCTGCGGGCCAATTACAAATGGGCCAAGGGCTGCATTTGGCCCCCGAGTCATAGTTTGGAGACCCCTGCCATAGTATAAAGCCTTTTAAAAATGTTAACTTTGATCAAAACATATTTAAAGTCAGTTTATAAAAGACAAAAATTGGCGATAGGAGCAGATATGGGTTAAGAGTGAAAAAAATGGGTTCAAACTGGCAAAAACTGGCAGAAAGATGGTGAAAATGGGGTGCAAATAGTGAAAATAGCTTCAAAGTGGCAAATATGGGTGTAACAAACAGTGAAATGCAGTTTCAGTGGAAAGAAAGGGGTTTAATAGATGCAAACAAGAAGTAATGAGAGGCAACAACAGGTGTAAAGTGCCAAAAACACATAAAAAGTGGCAGAAATGGGAGAAAGTGTATGATAATTGGGATTAAACTGGGGTTAAGAGGCAAAAGTCACTGTAAGATGGCAAAATGGGCAAAAAAGATGGTGAAATGAGTTGAAGAAATTTGCAAAAAAATGGGTTTAGTGGCAAAAACTAGCAAAAAGATGGTGAAAAGTGGGTACAAATATTAGAATGAGGTTAATGTGGAAAAAAATGGGGTGAAAAACAATGACATTCAGCCAAAAAAGGCAAAAATAGGTGTAAAGTGACTGAAATTGGTGAAAAAATGTGTCACTCGGGATTAAAAAAAAGTGGCAAAATGGGTTAAGAAACAACAGTGGGTGAAAAGTGGCAAAAATGGGCAGAAAATGTGGGGAAATGAGGTTAAGAAATTTGCAAAAATGGGCCCAAAGTGGAAAAAACTGGCAGAAAATGTAGTTAAAAAGGACTACAAGTAGTAAAGATATTTTTAAAGTGGAAATAATGGGAATAATAAACAGTAAAATGCAGTCAAAATAGGGCAGAAAATGTGGTGAATCAGTTTTAAAAATGAGGAAAAATGGTTTAAAAGTGGCAAAAATATGTTTAAAGTTGCAAAAAGAGAGGCAAAAAGTGACGAAAAGCAGTTAAATGTGGCAAAGGTACAAGCGCTGAAATGCTTCATTGCTAGGATACCACTGTTTACTATTATCAGTTCAGTTTGTAATGTAGAATGAGCATTTCTAAATCATTATTTTATTCCCATGCTAATTTTGATCTCTTAGAGACTTACAATATTAAAGTTCAGCGATGTAATTTCTGAATTGCTGAGTTTATAATGACATACAAAAATGCCAAGATTAGACTGTAATGATGTCCTTTTGAGCCTTTACTCACCACTAAAACTTCTTTCAGCTAAGGTTTAAATAAGGACAACAACAAAAACCTTAGAGAAGATTGTTTTATCATGTTGAATCAGAATGAAGCTCAAGCAGAAGTGATAAAAATGCATTTCCTTGAGTGTCCACTAGAGGCTGGCTTAAAAGTTCTGGAAGTCCCATTAACATCCATATTAAATGGCCCTTTTTTCAGCAGGATTAAACATATTTATAGACTAGTTAAAGAATGAAGTTTGTCTAAATGGATTGTGGCTTTTTTGGTTCACTCCTCACCAAGAATTTTTTTTTCTTTAACTTATCTGTTTTGATTTAATTAAGCCTCAACATTCATAGCTTTGCATAACTAGGGATGTGTGTTTACTGGTGGATGTAGCCGTTTACCAGGAAGCTTCAGACCCATCTTAGCTCCACCTGTTTTGAACATTAAAGTTCTATGCCAAAGCATTTCCAGTGTCCATCGTTGGGCTTCATACACCTCTGCAGACACCAGTGGGTGCCATCACTGAGACTACGTCCATGTTTTATACAGTATACAGTTAGTGTTTCATATTACAGTGCCTAGAGCTCAGACAGCATACATTACCATTTAGTAGTACTTTGATTCTAACTTCCTGAGAGTAAAGCACACAAAGTTAGTCTGGAGTGTGGATTCATGTCTGTGCTACTGTACAGAACTGTTGTAGCCTAAAGCCACTCAGAGCGATCACTTGTAGGCGGACAGAGGATTCTGTTCTTCCACCGCTGAGATGAATATCCAGACAGGTGCCGACTGGCGGCTGCACTGTATATTTCCCCTCGCTAACGCTTCCCTCCCTCGCTCATCATTCCTCTGTCACCTCTCTGAAAGCTTGGTGTCTTTCTCTCTGAGGCTGTTTGTTCAGATGTGGGCAGCCAGGACACTGTGGCATGCCTGGGGCTTACCAATGAGATTAGACGGTGACAGTGACACGGCGGCGAGGCCAAATGATCTCCAAAAACCGCAGGCGGGGGCTGGAAAAAGGATGTTCTGAGCCGTACACATGAGTCACCGCGGCCCTGTTTGCTCTCCTGAGCTGCTGCTCTGCTCTCGTGTTTGTGTTTGGTAAAAATCAGACGCTCGCTTGTTCTAAACAGCGACAGTGAGATGTAAAGAGCCGGTCTCATTAGCTCCATATTTTGGGAAATACTCCCATCGACAAATCAGAAGGTGGTTAGAGAGTGAACTACTTCTGTTACTCACCAGCTGATAGATAATGATGTGAGATGCTGGAGAAGCGGCATCTTAGCTGGAAAATGATCCAGTAATGTGCACCAAAAGAGCTGATTACTGGCTCCTTTGGCATTTAGCCATACAACAGCCTCCCTATAGATGGTCAGATCACAGTTTGCTTCTCCTCTTTGGGAGAACTCGAAGAATATTTTCAGATACTCCATATGACCAAAAACAGCCTAACAGTAATTGGATGACCTTTACCTGTGAATAAATGTCATTTTTGTTATTTTTGCTGTTCTTTGCTGCCGTTTGATTTTATTCAAAAGTCGATTCAAAAGTGTATCTCCAGAGCTTTAGAATTTGTTCAAATTTGGTAGCTCTTTCAGAGGCTCATCTCTGGTGCTGGGGAAAACAAGGCTGACAAAATTCTCGGTCCTTTTTGATATGTTTTAAAATGACAGTCTGCTATTTTAATGATGGATTGTATCAGAAAATGCAAAAGTTCAACAAGACTGAATCTATTTCTCAAGACAAGAGCAGAGGAGAAGAAGGAATCATGCTTACTCCTCCACATAATCTATAATTAATATGTTGGTTTACATTTTTTGTGTGATTTAGACAGTGTGCAGCAGTTTGCCTGTGAATTTGTGATAACTGAAACAAGAATTTATCCACTACAGACCACAACGAACATGCTTCAACCATTTTGAATGAGTCTGTTTTTAAAACGGAGTGTGTTGAAATGTCAGTGTCTGTCTGCTACCGCCGCAAAAAAAAGACCCTAAATGATATAAGTGGTTTTTGTTGTGCACAGTAAGAGGTTTAATTAGTCTCAAGCGTGCTTCTTTTTTTCCCACATTAAATTGGCTTAGGTATTTGCTTCACACATCCATCTGGAAAACCTCTCATAGACAGCGTTTGGGAAAGGGCTGAGCCTTTGAAAAAAGAGGGTGACTGGATGAACGTTCTGTCTGTCACATCTTTACGGGCCAATCAGAGCAACAAAACACATGATGTCATAGCTCCTACTGAGGTGCACCGCTAACAACGAGTAAACTCCACAGAGAGCTGCATAAAGCGAACCACTGCGACTGTAGACGTTTGTCAGTTTTGAAAAGAAAACCACCCAGTGCTGTTCTTTGTTCTTCTTTTAACGAAGAAATGTTGTCAAGTTCTGATAAAACGTACATTTTAGCAGCACCCGCACTAATCTCTTCTGCCATAACTGCATCGGCCTCTTGTTGCTGCTTGCTTAAGCCACAACTCTGCCACGCCCGAAAGTACTGCCCCTCGATACTGATTGGTCCTGTCACTTTCTAACTGGGCCCAAACGGTTCAGACAGGAGCTTTACAAGATGGATTCGCCAGTGAGCAACACGGAAATGGGTGAATCCATCTGCTTTGCAAGGTTAAAAATACATAGAATATCAGCCAATGGTGCTGACCGACACAAACAATAAAAACAACGTTGGTGTAGCGGTTTAGTGAGTGGCCATGTTAGCTGGTGACTACATGCCATTTACATCAGGTTTGATATCAAAAACTGAAAAGAACCCTTCTGTTAAGTTTTTCCTTTAAATTTTATCTTTAAGCATTTATTAGATATAAAAGAAAACATTCAGTGCTTTAACAGTGTTGTAGCTGCAGCAACTAACACTTTCAGCTGGAAAGTCCCCAGTTAACACGGTCACTTGTTAAAACCTAACACCTACTCTCCTACAGCAGCATCTACAATGAAAGCTTTACATTTATGTTGTTTGTTTTTCTCTCCTGCTTTAGCCCACACGATATAGTCATGTTAAATTTAAATTTAGGCAAAAATCACTATTTCTTTATTATTGCAATTAGCTGGAAAAAGACTTCAAATATGATAATAATTCACAGCTCCTTAATGCACAACAGACTGGAGCAGATGCTGAATTGTGGATTGAATCTTGACCCCAGAATTGGAATTGAATCAAACTGTGAGGTACTAAAGATTCACATTCTATCACAGAAACAGATGCTGAACTGTAAGGACTAATACCATTAGGTGCTTAGAATAGCAGAATTTTAAAATTGATGCAAAAATAAAAAACAAACAATATCTGTTTCAATATCACAACAACAGAAATAGAATCCATAACCACAGGATACTGGAAGCTATCAAACTCTTGCAAATTGTTTAAACTGCAGAAATACATAGGAAACAGAAAATTTGCCAACTTATTTCCCCAGTTTAGAGCATTTACAGAAGTCTGCTTGAATTTTAGATGGACTCATTTCTCTTCTGTGCACACATTTTATTGAATGTATGCTGTTTCTTACAAGTTTGGTGCTTTTTGGCATTATCATTTATCAAAATGACCAGGAATCTACCTGATTGGTATCTGAAGATTTTTGATAACCCTAATCGGAAAAGTAAACCAACTCAGCCTCCCACCAATAACAGCAGGGACTACACAAGTTAAGACTGGGATATGCTTGAATGTGGCCAGATGTGCGGTCATACTGATGATGCAAATGAGAATAGATTAAATTTAATTAGTCAGATTAGTCAGTAAACCACAGTTTGATGTTGCAAATGCCTGTACTTGATGCAGGACTACAGCATTATTCAGATGATGGAAGAAAACAGAGCAGATTAACCCCATCTGATATGATTTTAAATCAGAATTCATGTTAGAAATGTGATTAATCTGTCCTTTTTGTTGCAGTGGCTAAACCAAACTGTTGAAAGGGACAATAAGGCATGCAATTATTGCAATCAAAAAAAAGAATGCACTTATTGACCATCACAAATTGTAATTATTGCATCAATTGTGACAGCATTTTAAAGATAATAATGCAGTGACACAGCGCTGATTTTTGTTTGCTTTTTCTCTCAGAGTACACCAAGTCCGATCTAGAGCTCTGATTTCTGTGTGGAAGAAAAAGACTCAGGAGCACAAAGCGACTTAGAAACAGCAGCAAGGTCAGAAAAATATGTGAGAGATATTACTGTTACAACACTGCTGGCCTTTTGGTTTGCATTTGTATTACGGCTTCATTGAATTGAAAGAGTTTGCTGCCGTCAATGCATCGACATGCTTCCATTGTGGTATTGCAGCTGATGAAAAAAGGGTCAAAGTTGTTGAATCTCACCACTCTTTTCTGCCATTTTCAGGCATTTAATCACTGCAACTACTGCAGCAGTCAGTCAGCAATTATTGATTCTTCCGTTCCCACTCCCACAGCTTGTTGTCTTTCCTTCAAATACTATGAATCCATTTGACCAACATTTTGACAAAGCCATTCTAATAATTAGCAAATGTCCTCACTTTCTCTGCCACATCACCAAAAGTGCCGGACGGATGAACAAACATTCACAGGAGGAACCTGAGCATTAGCACTCATGGTCTGAAAAAGCTCTCATTTGGTGGTGAAAAAGCAGCGTGTGACAGGAGCATATTCAGCGTTAACAACTGTAATTTCACTGCGATGCTTTAGAGTGATGTGCCTGCAGCAAGAATGACTTTCCACAAGGTCATAAGCTCACATACTCGAGAGGCCTATTCACAACATTTTAAACAGCTTCTGACATTTTCATTTGTATAATAACACATGAAGGAGGCTTTTCTCTTTCTGAAGCCACGAGTGGAGGACTCGATGTTATCCTGCTCTTAGTCCTCCGTGTAACCCAGCTCTTGGATAAACATTAAATTAAACATTAAAGTGTAAGTGTTTTTTCCTTTTTTTTTTTTTTTTTTTTTTAACTCCGCTTGATCATGATGAGTTCAGTGCTTCACATTCAAGGCAATTTCAGAACCTTCCCTTTAAAGAACAATTACAAAACGCTCCTTCAAAAAGACACATCCACATTGTTAATTCAATCCAAACAGGCAGAAGAAATACTCATGACTGTACTACTTCTGCCCACATCCAGGAAATAAAAGAGCCACTTGTGAGGAGAAGGTTGACACTTTGTGACTCAGTCACGGTTTGAAAATGTTCATAGCTGTTAACATTAACATAAGACGTTAATAAACGTATTTATATGTTTTCAAGTAGCCCTTTGGGATCATCTTTTTAGAAAAATGATATGAAGAAGAACTTAAAACTTGTACCTTGATACATTATATTCAGGACTCAAGCACCATTTATTTTTTACATCTGTATCATGATTAGACAAAAAATCTCTTGGGACCATCCTCTGAAATGTACAGGAGCACACTACAAACAGCAAAGTGTCAAATTTTGGCATTTTTTGAATATTCACGTTTCATATTTTAACAAACTAGTCCACGAGATGTTAGCGAATTGACATCAGATTTGTTTTGGTCATACAAACAACCTGGAGATCTAAAGGTGTTCAATCTGTGAGTTTTCAACACAGGGCGGGGCTGTGACCACAGCCCAAATTTAAACTATTTTTGTGTACATTTGTCACAGTGAAAATACACCAATAATGCCTCATAACTTTTTAATGCTTATGTCAACCATCACCAAACTAGGCTCGGCCTAGGCTCATGATATTTGGTCTGCATATGGGTCATCATAAGACCTACAAAAAAGCCTTGTGGAGTTATGCCCAAATGCAAACAGGAAGTTGACCAGCTTTATCTCAATTTCAAAACAAGGCGTTTTTGATGGTGCCAAATAACTTTGAATTATAACTTAAGTATACAATATTGCTCCATCTTGCAAGACAGAAAACAACCATATGCAGACATTGCATTTTAGCACCCCCTAGTTGCAACAGGAAGTAACAAAAATGGGTCATATCCTCTTTCCTCTTATTTTGCCTAACCTATGGAGCTCTGATTTTGAAAGAATAGCTTCAATATTTGGCCACAACACAGAAATGTTTAATTGAAGTATGTCTCACTGGCAAAGGTAAGCATTTCAATATCTCGCCAATTTGACAGGAAGTATGTGCATCTCTCATACCAAATATCTGAATGCCTTCAAATTTCACATGTAGGATCAAGATCTACCCCTCAGTTTTCAAAAGTTAATCGTTTTGATTTAGCACCCCTACAGGCAACAGAAAGTGACACAATGGGGCCGTTTCTTTAATGGTGAGCAATTTGTAATCTTGCTGTTTCACAGAAAAGTACTGTACTTCTGATATTAAACTTCTGATTTGCATAAAATCTCCAATTAGGGTCTGCCCCTCTACATATTCAAATGTGTATTACATGTTATTGCTAATGTGTTACTTACTGCAAGAAAGCAGAGGCATCTCTTACATGTAATGTCCTGTTTTTTTCTCATTTTACATGATAGATGTAAATAAATGAACTGTCCTAGGAGGATCAACATGCTTTCCGTGCTCTTCTGCAGCACACAGCATAGGTTTCCACCCAATTATTCCCACACGCCCACAGTTGCACCACACCCCGACATGTGCTGTTTGTAGGCCTAGTTTCTATTATTTCTCTACTAGGGGTGTAAGAGATCACTGAGACCATAGTTCAAGTTCATACTCTGGTTTAGCAACATACAGTTTTAAGTCTGTAATCCTTTCAAACTTCACGAAATCAGCTGTCTATTAACTTTCCCTGTGTCTCTCCCAGACATCATCTCATCTGTCTGACCTTGAAGCAGTGCATTCCCTAAAGAAAAACAAATATTCTTTCAATATTTGCTGTTTTTGGCATGTAGAAGGTCATGACGAGGGAGTCATCCAAAATGTGATACTTGTAGGTGTATGAAAAAAAGCCTCTGAAACATTTAAAACCTAAACTACAGCTCTGGATGATGAAATTCAGAGTCATACATGTACGCAAGCATCCACTCCCAAAGGAGAGGCAAGGAAATGTTATTCACTGACTTAAAAATTAAATATAATCTGATATATAACAACTAGAAAAAAATAACCTCTTATTTTGTAAAGCAAAGGTACACTTGTGCTTCTTCTGAAATAAAGGATTTCCAACCATTTCTATGTAATTTGATTTAACTTGGGTTGATCAAGTAATGAGATGTTTTTCTTGTATAAAACATCGTGGCATTGTTTTCCAACCTAAAAAAAAGTTTACATTGTTTTAGTCAGAAAAATAGATCCACAATTTTACTTGGTGGAAAAGGCTCTGCTCAAAAGATGCTTACTGCATTAATCAAGCAGCTTCCTTTGACTTTCCCAGGGAGTGCATGGCTAGAAACCCCCATATGAATAGATACATTTATGACAGTGATATTGAGTACAATGAAATTAGTTCAAAAGCAACTCATCTTTAGCAGCAAGAATCTGAATATGAGGGTGCAACATGCTTTATGCTATAAAGGAGGAGGCTAGGGTGGAGGAGGTAAAGCTTTGCCAGCAGTAGCAGCAGGGCGGCACATCAGCATGAATGCAAGCAGGGATTAGAGAGAGGTACGTCATATTTACATACACCGCTGTGTTGACAGAAAGAGCTGTGATTGGCTGTTGAAGAGGGGATAATGGGAATCAGATGGCTGGGCGTCTGACTACTGTGTCCTCATGAACCAAAACTAGGCTTCATTAAACTTCATGGGCCTTGTTGAACTTGTTCAATCACTAAGACATAAATGAGGAAATGCATGTCTGATATCACCATGTGTCAGCAAGTACAGGGGATGTGACTAGTTGTATCGCTGTCCGCAGCATACACAAAATATACAGACATGTGTATACATGGTATAGACATAATGATTATCATCATCATGAGGAATCACATCTCATGATAGAGTTCAGAAATTTGTTTGAAAAATGTTTCAACTACTGGAGTTGCCCCATGCTGGCTATTGCACCACTGTACCTTTCCAGATCCACAGACTTCATTACACCATCAGTGTTAAAGCTGCAAAACACTGTATTTCCATCCCATTTCTTTATCGTTATCATCATCAACCCATCATCCTAGAGCCTGAGCAAGTGACCTAGACATCAGGCCGAGTGGCATCTCCAGTTCTTATTGAAGAACTGTAGACATCTGAGCATTAAAGTCAAAAAGACTGATTCTAGATGCATGTAAGTGATAAACCTGCTCAGACCATCTGGCAGCTTAGTATGATCAAGTTCTTGAAAAGTCACCTCAGATCATCACAGACTTATCAACAGGTTGAATTTTCTTTAAGACACACCAGAGAGAACAAAAGACATCTGTATCAGCGAGGTTGGAGATTTGAGGTGCAATGGTCACGGTATTACAGCGGGCACATCCCGTCCGTGATGTTAAACGTATAATAACAGCACAGCGCTCCATCACTGTATTGTTGCTACAAGAGGATAAAGTTCATTGTGTCTTATCGTGGCTGTAATTCTTGATAGCCATGCACACATCTGTCAGCAGCTACATTTCCACGGAGGATTATCTGACCGGCAGGCAGACGCTGCTGCTTCTACTGTAGAGGAGTTTATTTAAAGGAGCAAGAAGAAATCTCACATGATGGATTATTTGGCAGCATGCAAACATGGCGACTGAAGCATGAGGTGATGTACTTTGAAGGGAGCAGGTAGACTCTCAGTGGAAATGTGCTGTCCTAGAAAAAGCAAAGAGGTTTGGAGCGTTTGGGGGAAAAAGATACGGCTGGCTGGGGATGTCACAACACGGCCAAGATCCTCCTCTGCTTTCCCCTCTCATCGTACGTCTGCAGAGCTAGCCTCTCAATCATAAGACTAAATGAATATATGTCAGGCATGAAGGTTTCTTTGTAGTCAAAGCTACATAAAATGTCAGCAATACCTGAAAAAATGACTCTTAAGCACTGAATAGAGTAGTCTTTAAAGGGACACTTGAGAAGAATTTGGTTATTTTTATCTTATAATTCAAAAGGGGAGCATTTAAATCTGCTTGTATGCAGTGTATGAGAATCCTTACCTTGACTTAGATGAAGTGTACAGGATAAAGAATCTGCAGGGACATAACTTGAATACTTAAGATATGGTTGAAGAATTGCAGAATGTCAACGAATTTCATCATTCTCAGTTTCATTGGAGAGAAATTCCAGCCTCGACATTAGATGACAACAAATCTGGCAATGTGGCATTGAATAATAAATGTTGTAATTGGGAGTGCGGTGAAAGTACTCTGGAGTCTTTTCTCCTTTGTGCATCATTTGCATTGTGAGTGCAATGTGCTTTAACTGCTAAATGCTTCATCCTGTGTAATAAGAAGTATAATTCAGTCTCTTAATGATATAATCTGTGGTAGCAATATAAGGTAAATACAGGCAGGATTGAGCCAGGATAATAGATGCATTCAAGTTCTCCACCTCCTTCATGCAAAATCAGAACAAGAGGTTTGACTTAAAAAGACAATAAAACCAATCAAAGAGTCAGATATCTTCTTTTACTCTGAAATTCTACTGCATCCATTAAATCAGCATCTAAAGCTTTATGCATGTAACCTATTAAAAGGAGACCAAAGTGTGACTTCATATGGCTTAAGATGATGCAAATATATTATTCTCTATCATTCAAGTATATCTAGGATTGAATAAAATGGACATCTTTATTTCATTGCATACAACATTTCTTCCAAACAAGATTATAAAATTCCCATTCAAGTCTTTTATTTGCAGAAAACTGGTTAAAATAATGATGCCCAAAGTTGGGACCCTGCTCCTAAGGGAGGCCCTAAGTTTAGTTATTTAATGTTATTCTAATCAGGACAAGTGGGGCCAGGAACTGTATGGGAAAACAACTTTTTGATGTTAAAATATATATTTTTTTTAAAACAGATGATTAAGGCTGGTCAAACACTACAGGATTTGAAGCTCGATTCAAGGCCAGATTTGTCTTCCCTGACGATCGTAGGGGTGTGTCCCGAGTGAAGGCTCAGTGCAGACGATTATTTGTCTGAATGTTCCTCAAATTTGTGCTGTTAATAAGATTATTAACCTGACACGCCAGATGGATTTGTTTCACACATCCATCTGGAAAACCTTCAATACTAAGCGTTTGAGACTTTGAAAAAAATTCGGAGTGTGATTGGATGAACGTTCTGTCTGTTACATCTTTACAGGCCAATTAGAGCAACAAAACACGTGATGTAGCTGTGACCGAGGCGCGTGTGCGCAGCTACCAAGGAATAACGCGAACCATGGCGACTACAGACATGTCAGTACAAGACTTTTGTCATTTTTGAAAAGAAAACAACTCACTGCTGTTCTTTGTTCTTTTTTTAATGAAGACTTGTCGTCAAGTTCTAATACTGGCGCATTAGTAGCATCCACGCTGAGCCCTTCCATCATAACGGCACTGGCCTCTTGTTGCTGCTTGCTTACATCATGACTCTGCTGCACCTGAAAGTACTGCCCCTCATCGAGGATTGGTCCAGTCACTTTCAGATGGGAACTTTTCAAGATTGATTCGCCAATGAGAAACACGGAAACGGGTGAATACATCTGCTTTACAAGGTTATAAGATTATATTATTGCTCCAAATTGCGTCAAAGCCTCTCGGACCAGGAATCACAAATATCCGACACATTTGATATTCACCATTCTAGGTCTAAATGCCTCTGATGTCATACCCAAGACAACCAATTAGAGCAAGCGGATATGATAGAGTCACCAGTCAGTTGTACTTTTACAGCTCAAAAACATAAACACAACTGGGCCTTCCTTCCAGCCAGGATTTCATCCTGATTCTTTTCCTTGTTTTATACTTTTTTGCTGCAACTGTCACACGCCAGGTTTGTAGAGAAAAGCCGAGGGTATCGCTTGACATCCATGTTTGTTTTTCTTCTAAGGTCACATGATCACATAAGGTCCAGGAAGAGTAGCTGCAGCCACATGCCCATGCTAATGAGGATTCTAATAAACAATACAACAACAACTGTGTATCATCACACAACAGCGCCTTCCTGGCAGTACTTAAGGCAATACTGTGGCTATTTTACATTCAGATATTTGTCCACTGATTTATCTGACAATGAAATAAAATAATCTAAGTCATATATCAGCAAAAGTAGAGCTATACTAGCTCAACAAGCAGCACAACATTCTTCTGCTTCTCATGACTCACAGACTGAAACCATCATGATCGATGTATAATACCTGAACAACGTCACAGCTGATGTAAACATTCTGACTATGGATCTAAGATGAAGGTCAGGAAGAGATGCATTCATGTAAACAGAACAAACCAGATGAATAGATGAAATCAAGTGAACAACATACTGTATTTGTGTTCTGCTGGACTGTGCAGTATTTTAACAAGCATCTTTAAGAGCTCGCTGAATTCATTTAAAGACAGTAAACAGGGTATTTCTGGACAATAAAAACATTACCAGCATTTTCCACCGCTGCTCATGAGTTTTTAGCAGACGGGTCGTGTAAAGAGAGTTTTTTGTTTTTCAAGATTCACATGACATTGAAATAAAACTACACCCCCTGCGGTCTGCTCAAAACCAGGGAAAGGAAATGTTTAGGATTAAAATATCAAATAATTAGGACTGGAATCCTGGGAACAAGTTCAACCAATAAACCTAACTGGCTCAGAGTTTGTTGTTTGTGTCTGTATTATGTAATTTACAGCCTAAGGATCCTGGCTAACTGTGCCTAAAAATCGAAAGACTTTGCTGCAAGTTCTGCAAGATGCTTCAATAATGACGTTTACATGTCAGTAAGGTTGGACTGAGAGGTCTGATGGTACATTTGCATGACGTCAAAGGAAGTGAGACTGCAAATGGACTTTAAAAAGCATGTAAACATTTAAGTCCAGGGGTGGGCAAGTGACGAATACATATGGCCCCCTCCTTACAAAGCATGGCCTGAAAGGGAATTCTAAATATCAACAAGTTGTTCACAGAGAACACATGAAAATATCAGCTAAGAGACAGTTCAACCTGAGGTGCAAATACGACAACACGTCAGGTTAATGTAACAGGATCTAACTTGTAAGCATAGGGAGGATCAATGAGCTTTTAATTCAGGTAAAGAAGGCTGTCACACTGAGAAAAAAACACGGAAAAAGGTATCCACATGGTGAAAGCTAGGAACGTTTTTTAACAAACGAGGAGATAAAGATTGAGTTGCCTGTACTTAGAAACAGTAGACAGAAGAGCTGTGAAGTTGCCCATGCTTTCAAGGTCCACCATATGAGGTATGTAACCTTGCAAATCAGATGGATATGCCCATTACTGTGTTTCTCACTGGCGAATCCATCTTGCAAAGCTCCCGTCTGAACCGTTTGGGGCCGGTTAGAAAGTGATAGGACCAATCAGCGACAAAAGGCCGGTGCAATTATAGACGAAATGATTAGCATGGATGCTGCTAAAGCACTTGACGACATTTCAACATTAAAAGAAGAACAAAGAACAGCATTGAGTTGTTTATTTTCATAAACGGCCAAAGTCGTGTACTGACATGTCTACAGTCGCCATGGTTCACGTTATGCAGGTCTCTATGGAGTTTACTCATCGGTAGTGGCGCGCCTTGGCAACAGCTACATCATGTGTTTTGTTGCTCTGATTGGCTTGTAAAGATGTGACGGACAGGACGTTCATCCAATCACCTTCTGAGTGTTTTTTCAAAGCCTCTGCCCTTTCCCAAACACTGTCTATGAGAGGTTTTCCTGATGGATGTGTGGAAACAAATCCATGGCATATCAGGATACTTATGACCATAAACCACCTCCCCAGTTCCTTATATACAGATAAAATGACCTAGCAGAGCTACAACAGAGGCTCAACTTTCCTAGGAACCCAACACAATCAAAGAGCAGTCAAAAAAATAGACAGTCTTAATCAATTAGGTTCATCTTTAGCTCTGTCATTTTGAAAAACAAAGCACAAATGAAGGTCTTTAGTGGAATCCCTTCCATTTACAACAGCCAGGCGTCCTGTAGATAAACTGAATCTGTCATGATTCAGTAAGACAGTTCTTGGAAATTCAGCTGTGTCTTGCAAATATGATCCTATCTTCTTAAGAAAAACATTAAGACTCACAGAAAATCATGGATGATCCCAGTTTGATTCCATTTTCATTTGCACATGGCTGCTGATAAAGCCGGGGCTCTTGTGTGACTGCGTTTGTTCACCATTAAAGAAATTCTTGGAAGTCTTCTTCTGGTGTGATTAAAGCTGTTGCTGCAGAAATTCACATGCTGAAAGGAAAATGAAAGAAAACTGGATGCTCAGATGCTTATGTATGTTTCTGTATTTCAGACTGGGAAATGCTTCTGGCATCTGGCAACTGTACACGCAAACTGACTTTGGCGTTTTAACCTGAATATGAAGAGTTTGGGCCAAGTGAAGTTAATCTGGCCTGACGTGCTGAGAGAAGAGGTCTGGTTTGGATGTTTACTCAAAGGAAGGCATCTTATTCCCTACCTGGCTCTCCAGCCGAATAAGACAACTTGACAGAACATGAAAAAGAAGCACAGTGCACTAAAAGAGCACAGTAACAGCTGAGAATACATGATGCAGACACATGCATGCACAAAAAAAGGCAGACAGCCACCGTCTGTGGTGACATTATGAGAGATAGAGCGCCGATAACGGTCCAACACCTTCCCAACAATGCTTCCTCTGACCCAATAAAATCATAAAACGCCTCTCTGGCTGCTTCCCTCTTCTCCGGCATCTCTTTGAACTCAGGTGAGGCTGAAAGCAGCCGAGGAGACGGCAGACGTGACAGTGTGAACAGCAACAGTCTGGTGCTAGACACCACTTTACACCCGCACTGCAAGTCACAGTTCAAAGTGCGAGGCTTGGAGAAAATATTCTCCAATGATGGGAAGAATTACTGATACATGTGCTGAATACAAAGGGGTGAATTGGCGCCTTACGGGGTTAGCAACAAAATGGCGGCGGATGGCATGTGTGGGAAGGTCTCGCCAAGGCGCGAGGTACATAGTGAGTACTTGTCAGTCCTCTTGCGGGAAGAAAAGCGAAACCAATGCCATCGCTGAATGGCGAGACAGAAATCGAAAGCGCAGCGAGAAAAGGGAGGGTGATGTTTTGAAAACAAGCTTGAATGGATGCACATTTACAGTAACACAAAGAAATAAATGAAGCTCTTTGAACACAGAGCTGTGTTTTACCAAAGGAGTGGGCAGAGAAACCAGCAATTTTGCGATTCTTCTTTTGAAGGTTTTCTTCTGTTCGGGGTGGAGTGTTGGGGGGTTTGCGGCACACTGGCAGCTGAGGCAATCTGGGTCTCAAGCACATCTAAGGTTGGGCAATTAGTTCCAGTGCCACTATTAATGTGCTGAAGGGGCGCGCTCGGCGGGGGGTTGAGGGCTCGGCTCAAAGGGCTTCGGTCCTTGCTGGGAGGAGTGGGGGTGAATACGGCCAACAAAGGTGGGGGTCAGGACCTCAGGGCCATGTGAAAGCTGCACCTCGTCCACTGACCTCTGAGAGCCTGTACAGGCCCCGGACGACGAGCAGCAGGCCGACGGACGACGAGCAGGCGCTACTGTTATTACTGTTCACAGCAGCGACTATTTGAGGTGGAAAAGAAGAGTGTAGAAACTTCAAGATCATTAAGAATCTCTGTTCTTCTATGGGCACAACAGCAGCCTTTAATGAGCTGTTTAGAAAGGCCTTGTGAGGGGACCGAGTGATGAGGATTCTCCAGGAACAGAGACTGGAAAACATTAGAAAAGGACTTAAGGACGTTAGAGGAATGAAAGGATAAAATTACTAGAATATCTAAAAACAGGAATAAAGTTGACCAAAAATCAATGCCAATTTCCCATACTGTAAAAAAAAAAATGTTGTTTGCCTTACTTTTTATTATTTTCTATATCACACTGTCACAGCTACAGATTCTTATTAATACTACGACATCATCAATTGTCAGTATAACAAGGATATGCACATTTCCCTTTACCTACTCCTTTTATTACTTTTTTCACTGTAACTAAAAACAAATGTATCATTGTATCATTACTATAGTCCTGTCTGTAAATGTAGATGTTTCTGGCATGATAATTATGATTCATAATTTATTAAATCATTTGAATTACATACCAAACAAAAAGAAATACAGAGATCCCAGTTTGGCATAATTACTTTTCTTTTTTGACCTTTAAAAAACAAATATTTTGCAAAAAATTACAATTTTCCAACAAGTCCTTAACCCTGATAATCTCTCAGACTTGAACCACGATAAAATATCTCTACTTTTCACCCATTTAAACATAAACCGCCTTGAAAAACACCCTCTAAAACAAAAATATTGTTTGGAAACAAGCTCAAAAAAGCCAAAAAATTGAACATAATTTCACTATCTCCTAAAATCATTATTTCAAAGCCTGATTAGCAGATGGAGTCATGAAATATAAGACCTATGAAGGCTAACTCCTGGATCAAATTTAAAAAATTGTTGTATTAAGTTTGTGAAAATTTTTTGAAATCATAAACATGCACCTCTCATTGATCTCATCATCTTAAATACAGCTGTGGGCTTATGAAGCCCCCCCTCGCTGAGGTTTCCAGCCATCACCTTTGACACTGCTCAACTTTTAAAACTTTAACCATTGTTTATTCTGTATGGGAGTTAAAGAGGCTTGAACAAAACCAAAAACAACATTTATTCTATGCACCTTCCAGCGTGCATTTTAGCCACTCATGCTGCAGTTTGTCAGTCACGTGTCTTAGACACAAAAGATCATCCAAAGTGTGCCGATGCTGCATCGGTTCTCAAAGGTAGAAGCACAGCAGCATCTCAACCAGTCTAAATGGGTAAAAAAAAGATGTTAAGTTATTTTTCCTTTGTCAAATATACTATATAACAATTCATGGCACTACTCATGCTTTCTACAATAGTTTTAGTTGAGGTATAATCAAGGTTAGTGAAACTACATATGGGCCACAGCACTGGGCACTAAAACTCCACAGTGAATATTCCTATTGGAAGGCCTTTCCCTGGCCTACATTGTACCTTGACACCCACACGCAGCCCACATCTCTCTCCTGGGCTTTTGATCTCCTCCGTAATATGTCAAGGACGTTTAGGGGACATAAAGCGAGACGCAGACAGAGAAAATGTTAACGGCAACAGGCCCTTTTTTTACGCTGAAGCTCTGCTCTCTGATGCAATGAATCTGCGTGTTGTGCGTGATTTTCCAGCTGCCACAGTTGCTGTAAGTAACGCCAACATGAGCTGTTGACAAATACCTGCAGTAGTGGGCTGGCTGTATTTGAAATAGGGATGCACAATACAGGGGGACATTGCAATAGCTGTCTTTGTGAGATAAATACCAGAAAATTCATAAAATGCACAATTGTGCAGCAAACAAATAAAGATAAAAGAATGCATTAGCTGCAACTCACAGTTTCTGTGCATATCTGTTGAAATGTTTTACACAATACTTGTGTTTGCAATGTGTCACTCCTGCTGTTATTTTCACCACCAATTTATTAGGTACAGGTAGCTAGTCTAGGCTTCATCTGACTGCATCAAGAGTGTTTAAGCATGGTTTACATGGTTAGACAGTCATGTCTTCACCCAACTACACATGCTGGGTAGAAAATATTTGCTTTTTTACGTAGTGAAATTATTTTTCATTATAATGTTTGCATTTTTGCAAATGTGAATATTGTTATAATGACAACACTGCAGTTGCATAACCTGCCACCTTGTATAAAGCATGACTTTTAATGGCCAAATGGGATGTTGAGAAACTTCCACATTTCAAAAATGATTGCTTTATCGATAAACAGTTTACTGAAATTTATTACCAGTTCTGTGACTAAGCATTTTTTTATATCCCATGTTTTCTTGATAGCTTTTCTGTTCTTTCTGTTTATATTTAGGCTGTAGTGGCAAAAATTAAGGTTAATTTGATCTCTTATAAAATAACCCTACCCTGAAAAGTAAATGGAGCATGTAGTCATAGTACTGAATCTAAAATATGAATATCTGACATAGGGCTGCACGGTTTGGTCGTAATTCACAATTGCAGTTATACTGGACAATACTGCAATTTGCAGTTCCAGTTACGTTATAATACATGAATGGTATTATGAGGCTAATTGCTTTGCTTTTAAGGAAAATGCAGAGAATAATAATAGTGTAGTAGTGTGTATTTTTCAATTCAAAACATAAAAATTATGTTTTTATGGGACTGCTTTCAAAATAACTTCATGTTTTCTCAAAAAAATATTTAAAAATAAAGGGACTTCTACAAAGTGCAACAGTGGCACTCCTGTAAACTTAGCGGCCTTCCTGCAGGCCTTTTTGTAAACCTTTCAACACCTATTTAATACAAAAATAAATGCAGCCCTTTGTGTGATTATGTAATTGCACAGTCTTGCATTGCCATTGTGATTAGATTAATTGTGCAGCACTAATCTAAAATAATAATTGACTTTAGGCCGTTTTAGTGTATCGTTGTCCAGAAGAAATCAGGTAAAACACAAGAGTCAAAATTGTACTTCTTTTGCAGCAAGAAGTTCATCTTAGAGCAACAAGTAAAAGAACAGGTCAGTTGTTTCCTTCTCTTTCTACATTTTGGGGGGGGTAAAAAAGCCGTTTGAGAGGCTTTTTCTTTTCTCTTTGTCTCCTCGTTGGTCATTGGCCGTTCCTTCGGCCTGATTCAAACCTGCTGCTGCGGCTTGGCGGGTTTGGCCGAAGCGCTGACCACTAGAGTTTGACAGGAGCCTTTGTGTTCTCTCAGGACAATAGGGGTGAGAGGTGGGGGGTCAAACCAAACTCCTACACACTCCCCCACTGCATCCCGCCTCATCTGTAAAGTCCTCGCCTGCTGACCTGTGACCCCTTCTGTCATTGTCTGAGTAAAAATAATAAAATCTGTTCCGGCGGCGAATGCCTGAGAGCCCTGCGTCATTATTGTACGTCTGTGCTGGCTTCTCTCTCCGTCCTGGTGTCCTAATGTTGAAGGTTGACACTCAGATTATGGGAAGATTATACTGGAGTCTCCTGGCAGATGGTGCTGCTTCTTTTTCTCATGCCAGCTTCTTGGCAACTTCCCATTTCTTAATAAAAGTCAACAAACAGGGTTTAGGTCGGTAACAGATCCACTGGGATTAAGCTTAATAAATGGACTTGACAGAAACGCTTCAATGTGGGGGCAAACATTTTGTTTTTTACTCTGAGACCATTTGGGGTGTCAGAAACGAGAAACGAGCGAGAATTCCAGAGTATTGAATGTCACATGAGAGAAAAGATGACCTAAGTGCATCTGAAGCATTGTGTTACAGCCTGTTAGAGCAAACCTTCCTCATCTTCCAGTGTGTATGTTGCTCCTATAGTCCGGCTGTGTGGTTGTGTATGTAGGTCACTGAGTCACTTCAGGACAATCGGAGTGAGCATGCAGCTATTTGTGATGGTGTTGAATTTTCACTTTCCTGAGCTACACCCTGTCTAAATGAACAACAACAAAACACCTACAGAGTTCTTTGTGCTGCACCATGCATACTTTGCTATTCATTTTGACCAGCTGATGCAAAAAAACAAGAGGAAATCCAAAGAAATACAAGTAAAATTCAAACAACACTAAAACATTTTCCCGCAACAAAAATAAGTTTCCTGGTACCATATATTGGATAATTTCCTTTTTTTTAAGTATCAAAAATTGCTTACGCCTGCAAACCATAGTTTTCTTTTTGGTAGTTTTTGGTTAAAAAAAAAGGTTGTAACTTCAGCTTAACCTAATTTGAAAAAAATGTAGGGTAGATGATATCAGTATGATAAGGTATCTGCAAAAAATGCTCAAAAAGTCAATTATTGGAAATTTCTGCTGATATTTTCAGTACAGGTATCTGCAGAAGGTATGAATAAGTTTGTGCAGGTTAAAGCAGAATCAGTGGACATTAAGCTTACATTTTTACCTCCGCCAAGGAGGTTATGTGATCGACAGGGTTTGTTAGTTTGTTTGTTAGTTTATTAGTTTGTTTGTTTATTAGTTAGTTTGTTTGTTAGCAACATAACTCAAAAAGTTATGGACGGATTTTGATGAAATATAAGGCATAAGGAAGAACTGATTAGATTTTGGGAGTTACCCAGATCACAGTCTGGATCCAGGAGTTTTTTGAAGGATTCTGTGCTATTGGGAAATAGATTTATATTTTTGGGCCTTTTCATGCCTCCATCTGACAGAGCAAGGACAGTGGATAGACTCGGAAACAGGGAAGAGAGTGGGGAGAGACATGCGGCAAAGGGCCACAGGCCGGACCCGAACCCGGGCCGCCCGCACACATGGGTAGCGCCCCAAACCACCCGACCACCTGCGCTTCCATGATGCATGATTTTTAAGGAAAAAATAACACCAACTGTTTTCCTTCAACTTAGCATCAACCTCTTAACAGAGTTAAAACATTCTAATTAAACAATTATCAATGCACCCAATCCACAAAAGCTCTGCAATCTGAAACACATGTAAAATTAATTTTTGAAGAAAGCAAACACTTTCAAGGATTCCATTATCAAACTGCAACATCCAAGTTTTGCAAATTTAAATCCACTTTTAGTTCAAGTCCGTTAATAAACTCTTTGACTGGGAAACGAAATGATAAAAGCCTACCTGTGTTTGAATTCCCGTAGTGAAAGTAAATTTCATTTTTCTCCCTGCACAAGTAAATTATGCAATAAACTGTTATAGCAGAAAGTCTGAGGTTTCAAATGTTGAATTTTTTAAAACTTCAGCTGCTGCAAGAGGACTTCTGCAGAAAAGGGAACTGTTTCACAAAGAATAAGCATCCTTCATGGGTTTTATTTGTCATGAGAGATGCTAAAGCTGTTTTATGGTCAAAGTAAAACCAAAAACTGTTTAGTTAATACTGATATAACAATTATTAATCACTGTTTCTTTCTTTTTCATTTATCATTTAGACACTCCTAAAACATTCTGAACTCTTTGAAAAAAAGAAACCTAAGTGCAAAAGCTAATTAAATATTAAAATAAATAAAGAAAAAACTAAATACAAGAATAAATCAGCTTTGTTAAGGTGAAGGTGATGTAACCGTTGAGGCAAAAACATAACAACAAACCCTGAAAGATTTACTAGATTTAGATGATCTCAAGTAAAACCATTATCATTTTTAATGGCAGCAAAAGATCACTCCTGGTTTCCTTTATGTTAAAAAAATGACAGTGTGCCTCCTTGTGATTTATTTTTTATACTCAGTGCAAGAGCTTTATTGCCAATTGTATCGCCTCATTAACCCAGTTTCACGTCTTTTTTGTACTTTATAGTAAATGTGCATGATAATCATTAAAATTATTTCATGTTTAGAGTCAAATTTAGCAGGAATTGTGAAACATTATTTCAGCTATAGTTATAGTCATAGTCCACCTGGGTCATTTTTGACCTGCCGAGACAACAAGTGATTACATTTACATAGCAACCACTTATTCATAGGATGTGTTGTTCAGAATTATTTAAAGATATCACGCTAAGGGTGTGATATCAAAGAAATACATTTTTATAAAGTTAAAGGTCAAAATAGACTCCCAAAAAAATATAAAGTTGAACCACAGTTTTCTTGTTTTGATGACTGCAGTACACTTTAACTGTAGCTAAATGTCGACTGATTGCCCAGCTTTGCTGCATGCAAGTGTTCATCTGATAAAAGCCTCAAGGTTTGGAGCTTAATCTAGCAGGCATAATTAAATCATATCAATAACTGTTAAAAACCTTCCTGACTTTTGCACATTTCCTGGGCCTACAAAGGGGGGATCTTAAAGAGATTTATGAAAAATAAATCAATAAAGTTTATGAAAGGTCCTTTTTAGTAAAAGAAAAAAAAGGTATCCTGCTTACAAACTTGTATAAAATGTTGTCTTTATGGATGTTTTTTTGCAGATTGCGGTTGCTGGATTTCTCCTCTTTTTATCAATAATTCCAGTGATCAAAGATTTCCATCTCCCTGTCATAAAACCTGCAAAACTGTCTGAGCAACACAGTACATTTCACCACTGAAAAGTTTGTTTTTAAGTCATCACTCCTGGTTTTTCTCTGAAGCCCACCCCCCCTCACCTTTTCTCTTTTCCCTCTATGAAGCAGTACCTCCCCCTCACCCCCAACACAGACAAAAGTCAGGTCTGTAACCTCTGTGGCCCCACCCCCCCGTGCTCTTTGACCTATAGTGGAGGCCTGGCTGAGCACAAACAGTGGTCGTCCCCTAAAGCCCCCCGCACCACCTCCACCTCTACCTCGGGCTCCTGTTTCACTCAGGCAATGAAAGGGCCTACTGTAAATAACGGGGGCCTGGCTGACCCCGGCGTTTATCTGGGCCTGAGACCCCTGCATCCATCCTACTGTAACAGAGCCCACCACTCACAATAGACTCTCTCATGGGTGTTAGACGGTGGGCTCTCTCCCCTCTCTGCCCACTCAGAATGGGGATTAGAAAAAAAAAAGAGAAGGGCCCCTGTCAGGTCCTCAGAGGGGGTCAACCCCCTCCAAACCAGCATCACAACCCCATCCCACAGACACTTTAGCCTTTGTCCCAGTGTGAGACTTGGGAGCAGGGAAGGATGGAGGGAATGTGAAGGTGGAGCTAAAGCCTGAGACCAATCACTCTGACAAAATGTGGGATCAAACCGGCGGCTCCAGACACCATCAAAGATCAGTGTGGGCTGAAAACGCCAAGATGTTCAGACGCCACTGCTGCATAAATATGACTCAGTCTGAGGACAACACTAGACTTTCAGCATGTTTGATTTCTAAATTTAGAGTGGATGATGTTTACCTTAGCATTTGTGTTATTCGACAATAACCTGAGGGCTGTGAGGCTCTACACAAACAAGAGCAACAGATAAGCTGACTCAAGAAATGCGTGGTTAATATTTTGGATAGTGACCTCTGCAAAGATTTGGGGATTAGCAGAAGTGCTGTCTGCATTCAGCCCTTTAAAAATCAGTGGATGTCATCAACTCAGTGTAACTGGACACAGACCTGCTTTTATAGGTGGAGCAAAGATTTTAACATGAACTTATACAGAAAAAAGAACTTATTATTGATAGAAAAGGAAATGAGGTAAATGACAACACAAGGTGCAGATGACATTTGACTAGTATTAAAGATGTTAGAGGGAAAAGAAAGCATGCAATCAATCACAATCTTAAAAAAGAGCACGTTTTACAAGGCTGTCCTTAAGGGGTGATAAAGGGGAGAGCTCGCTTGGGCCCAGCCAAACTAGGGGGGCCATGGAGGTCAGCAAAATCATAGTCCATTGTAAAGTTGATCTGAGATAACCATATTTTATTTTTTACCTGAATAATAACCATTCTCTTATCTAAGCAAAAAAATGTTTTTTTTTAAATTATGCTGTAATACAGTATAGCCTTTTTCAAAAAAGTAAACCTCTTTTCCTAAAACAGAATTACCTTTCTTTGGTAATGTTAACAATGTGGATGGGCACTCTGAACAAAACCATTAGCAAAGTAAAGTCAGACTTCATAGTTAAGGCATGATGTGCACAAACGTCAGGATACCAGAAAACAAAGTAGAGGAGACTGAAATAACGTCAAAGGTAAAAAAAAATAATTAAATAAACTTAAAGGAGGCAGAAAAGGTTAAAGTGGCATATATTAGCATTATTGGTCTAAGAAAGGTAAAAGGGTAAAAAATGGGCTATAAAATGGCAAATGTGTTTAAAAATGGCTAAAACTGGTAAAAAAAAAAGTGTTGAAAAGTGGTTAAGAATGGCAAAAATGGGAAAAGCTGGCAAAAAGGAGTTCAGAGATGCGAAATTGGAGAACAGCGTGTTAAGAAAGTCAAAAATGAGTGGGAAAAGTGGTTCAAAAGTGGCAAAAAATGTGTAGAAAAAATGGTAAAAATTGGTCAAAAAGGGGCTAAAATAGGTAGAGAAAATGGTGAAACTTGGTTAAAAGGTGGCAAAAATGGGCAGAAAAAATGGTGAAAAGCAGTTAGTAGGTACACAAAAATGGGTGGAAATAATGGTGAAATGCGGTTGAAAGGTGGCAAAAATGGTTGTAAAAAAGGGTAAAAGGCAGTTGAAATGTGGCAAAAATGGCTGAAAATAGGCCAGAAATTGGTTGCCTTTTTTCTGGGTTTGTCAGGAGCTCAGACTATTCTGTGGGCAGTCCTGGATGCAGATATTGTAAAATCAATGAGCAATTGCGTTTGATAATCCTGATCTCAATCAATCAAAATAATTAGGATTAAGATTTTTACCACAACTGAGCTAAACTAAACAATATACAGTGTCATTTCCCCCGTTTTTTTAATTTGCAGACTTAATAATTAGCCAGCTACATAGAAAATAATCAACAGTGATGTTTTTGGTAAATGATCGGCTGCCGAGGAGTAACTACGAGGAGTAATATGATGAAAATGGACGAAAACAGAGATATAAGTTAGGTGATGATGATGAAATGTCTTCACACCCTCCTCCTACCCTAGGTGTGTGTGTGTGTGTGAGAGAGAGAGAGATAGAGAGGAAGGTTTTGGGTCAGAGGCTAAGTGAAATATATCCCCACTCTGAGGCATGCAAGAGAGAGGATGCAGGAAGCTGAGGGCCAGAGATAAGGGCACAGACGTGGGCGATAAGCACCCAAACACCTGTTAGGGAAGCTGCAGCTCCTCGCCTCAGACCAACACTCACAAGAGGCAATAAAACACACGCTGGGAAGGAAGGGCAGAAAAAAAAAGACAGTATATGGACGAAACCATCAGAGAGAAAACCGCCGCTGTAATCTGCTTTTCTTCTCCGATAGGTGCAAACTGTAGAAGGTGTCTGCTGCACGTACGACAGGGGGGTGAAACCCCTTCCTGTTTTACACCACGCTTAATGGCATATGGCGGGAGCCTCCAGCATCATTTGTAAGGTCAGCGGCGAGACAGGAGTGGCAGAAATGATGCTGTTTGAGTCATGACATGTCAGAGCCACCCGCTTCAGTGATCAGTCCAGGAAATGGAATGGCTTTTTTTTTCGCTCCTTCTTTTACTATCCCACTCTCGCCTTTCAGGGCCCAGGGACAAACAGACAAACACAAAACAATCTGGAAGCGGTCAAGAGAGACCTTGGAGACGCCTGACAGTCGGGCAGTAAACAAGAAAGAGAGGATTCATAACGTGTCAGGAGGGAAAGTCATGGGCTGAATGTGGCAGGAGAGGCTTGAAATGATGTCCAGGATCACATGGTTCATCAGGGCCAGTGTGGTTACGAGGGACAGACTGATAAAGTCATAATCTATCAGTCAATGATCAATGAATAAGTGGTCAACACTGGCAGAGGGATGAATTTCATCTCTTTATCATGACACAAAACATGCTGCAATGCTATCCTCCTGTTGTAGGACCACCAAGCAATTTTCTCATTCATATTAGCTGTGATGAAACATTTCAGCCAACTTTAAGCATGCATGTATGCTGGCAAAAGAATGCTACAATAATTTAAATACTGGGGGTAAAGATGGCCTAGCAGGTAGGTCCTGCATGTGCAGAATTGGGTGGCCCAACCTGTATCACCTGTCCCTGATTTCCTGCTCTATCCACCGTCCCAGGGCCAAGTTAAATCATTAAAATACCAACTTCTGTTTGAACAGATTGAACCATTGTGATCATTTGGATTCAAAAAAGCTTAAAAACTGTCAGAGAAGCCGTTTCAAACAAAGAAACCCACTGGTATGATCCTGCACACACCTCTGATAATATGTGTATTTATTCTTGGAGTCTGTCTGTTTTCAGACATTCTCGCTCTTCAAGCAGACAAATCTCCCTTCAATTGAATCCAACCCCCACCTCGCATGCAGCCTGTGTGAGGGGGCCGGCCTATCCATCATCAGCTCCCTGCCTCTGGTAATCTCTCTGGGCGTCTTCGGTCAGCAAATACATAAATCAATTATGGTTTTAAGCTTTATGCCATGATTTACCCAACTGATCCCTCCTGGATTACAGCGGAGCTTAAAACGTGTCGGTCGGCGCTAAAGCTCCAAGTCGCCTTGACATTCATTGCACTCCTGCCATGACGCTCGCCTAGTCGCATGTCAAACGCCACAAGTATAGATCTGAAAGACTTCAGAGGAGGCTGACAGGTGGATAGGCTGCTGCTGATACGCTGTGATGTTCATCTTTGCTTGAAAAGTTAGGAGTTCTTTCTTTGGCCCGGTAACAAACGTCTAAACTGTGCATGAGTTTGTGTACTAACCTGTAAAGGGGATTTTTCTCTAAATTACCAGTAAAACAAGTCTGCTTAGAAGCTGCATCCTCATTGACATACGCTGATTACAAAACTTTAGAAACTAAAATCTGGAGAAATAAATAAAGGCAGTGTCCTAAAATGAAATGCTATAGCCACTTAGTTGCATGGTTTAGGTTATTTCTATCTGCTAATGACAGTTTTTGGGCTTCTGTTTTATCAAAACATATTTCAAATGGTTTAATGTTTGCACAAGAACTACAGTAATCATAAGACAAAGAGCTGCACCAATGCATCACTTCAACCTCTGTTGACAGACGTCGGTACATCAGCAAATACTATGGCATCAGTACATGCCAGAGGCAGATTTTGATCTGTTGTATAGTGTCAATTTAACATTAGCATCAAGCGACAGCTGGTTCATGGTTTAGAGATTATCAGGCAGAAGAAGTGACAAAACTGGAATCTTTCTGTCAAAAAAAAGAGAGAAAATGACACCATTTTGGAAGTCTAACACCAAAAAAGTAATGGAAAAAAAATTGCTAAAATATTATTAGAAATATTGATATTGGCCCTGTTTTTCACAATCAGTGCCTCTCTAATGGTTCACTTTCAAGCACATAGCTCATTTAGCCAAACATAAATCTCTGGTTATGTCAGCCTACAATCCTATTTATGCAAAGTTGTTTCAGTCATTTCTATGCAAAATTTATTTTACTGCAATATTGAGGTGAAAAATGTCCTTATTGAGTCCAAAGTAGTTGGTATAGATTGTATAAAATATGGACATAGCCCCAGTGACTTCACCTATAGTTTCTGAGGTGCACTTTTGAAGCTCATTGATGGTGGCTGCCATATCGGAAAAGCTGCCTAAAACTAACTTCTATCAGCCTAGTAATGGGTAAAAAGCTGGAGCTGAGGGGACCTTAAAACTCCTGGCAAACAGCTATGATGCACCCACCTCTAAATATGCAGAATATGCATCAGTCATAAATCAAAACAGATGAGTTATAAGAGATCAACCCATTAAACAGGGAGTGCAGATAAAGTCATGAGCTCCTCAGACCAGACTTATTTGTTGAACCAGGCTGTAAGCATGTTTATTTGTGCTGTAAAGCTAGACAAATCAACATCATTCTACTTACAAATATGACTCATGTCCTAGTGTCATATGCAAGGAAATGCTCTTTTTTTGGAAGGATAGAACCCTGATAAAACTGCCTGTATCCATAGGAAGATGATATTTTTTCAGTTTTTAACCATTTAGTAGCTTGGAATATAAGTTTGGGGTATTACCAAGACAAAAAACAAGACTAATCATGGTTGAAAGTAAGAAAGCAGTTACCGCATGCTGGCTTCAGATGAATCCACCAACTGTGAAACTTTCTCTAAACATTATAGACCATGTCTGCAATACGGAGAAAATCACTTTTACATTGCACCTTCAAAAAGAAAAAGGAGAGAAATACTGAGCAAAATGGGATTGCCACAAATGAGGAGATTATTTATTATCGTCATAGATTGTCAGACTGTTTTTATGTACTGTGTGCTATTGCTGCATTTTCCATATTTACATTTACCGTTCTAAGATTGTATTGTAATTGCCCTAGTCCTGATTGGTTTTATGTTCACTTACAACAAAATAAAAGTATAAAAACAGGATTTACAGTGCATGTCAACAAATAAGTGAAGAAGTTGGCCTGCTTGGAGTGCAGCATTTTGATTTTTTTTAAACGGATGAAATGCTAATCGTTTTTTTTATTTACATTTTACACAGCATCCCAACTTTTTTGGAAGTTAGGTTTCACATTTACCATTTACACAGTCCTCTCAATTCAGTCATGGATAAAAGTGTGCAAATAAATCCTGCTTGTCAAAATGTTTGTTTGAACGGAGCTGAATGAGCTTAGCTAAGCTAACTCATTTAACCATCCAAATGTTGTTTTTATGTTTAGAGACCATTCTTTTGCCTTCTTAATTTTCACTTAAATGCATAAGTGTGTTTCTAACTGCCAAAACGATTGATAAATCATGCTGTATTTCATGCCAAAATGATTCATCTGTCTGTATTTCACTCGTTGTAGCTCGTTGTTAGCAAGCACAAGGCATGCAGTCTCTCCAAAATCCAGCAAAAGTTACATTATTTCCAAAATACTTTCAGCACTTTTCAGATGAAAACATCATGAAAGGAGGAGCTTTGCATGCATGTCAAATATCATGGATATTCCCGTAGAAATTAGTGGACTTTGGGTTGACTCATACTCACACGTATGTGGAAATGAGGCATTATGGGGCTTTTACAGTGAGCTACACTTGTAGCATTGGCTTCATTTTTCAACCAAAGATTTTTCTGCTGGTGATGGTGATGCTTAAATCTTAGTATCTTGTATGTGTACTGCATATCAGTTTGACTTTTTTAACAGGTTTATCAAAACTTTCAGTGACTGATTTCAAGCTTTACTCATCTGCTGCTGGAGCTTGAGAGCTTCTTGTTAGCATTAGCCTAGCATTCACCTGTTGAGCAAACACAGCTCCCCAGCTCTCTAAGGGGCGGATTAACAGCTGACATGGTTCTGCTCTGGCCTCTGTTTCCTACCTGAGAGCTCCTTTGTGACAGGTGATGGTGGAAAAGAATGGGGGGTAATTTTTATGACCAGCTTCTTAGCGTGCTGGTATCACTCCATTGGGGCCCCTTGCCAATCTCTGGCAAACCATTCAAGTGGCAACAAAGAGGCTAATTAGAAGCTCTCTCTCTGGAAGCCCGCGGAGGGCTCTGGTTTGATACTTCCCAGGGAGGCTCGGGGGCCTCTGAGGTGGCGGTGGCAGCTTTTTCACACACATACACACACTTGCGGGACGTTTGTGAGCACACTTGGGTTGGCCCTTTGGCTCTAGCACATTTGCTCATTGTGGCCGTCCTCCCTACGGTCTGCCAGAGCAATAGAATCAGAGAGGGGGAACCGACACATCTTCTTTCATGTGGCGGGGACCCAGAGAGGGGATGCTAATGGGATATCGATGGGATTAGAACCCAGAGCGTTCAGGAGCAAGAGAACAGAGGCAGGGCTCCATGAACTAGAACTAAAACCCACTCAGCTTTAAGGCCAAATCATTCTAATACTATTGACTTTTTCTTTTTTAATGGGAAAGTTGACAAAGACGCATGCACTTTAATACAGTAGAGGAAAAAAAGCCTGCAAAGAGGAGAAAGTCACCCAAATAAAGGTTTACAAAACAAGCCGCTGAAATTCAATCACTCTGCATTTAAAGAGAAACAGTGGCTCAAGCTGATCCGCTGCCAACACTCACAGCAGCTCCTGTGAGCAGAGATACACATCAGGAAGTTAAGGCCGATAACACATTTGCATGTCACCTGATAACTGCCTGTAATTAGTACCCCCACCCCCCTCCTTTCACAACAAAACAAAGCAGAAAAAGAGGAAAAAAAAACAAACCAACACGCTCACATGGACACACACAAGGCCAACTTCCAGTACAGTATGTTATCCTTATCCCTCCCTGCAGACCACAAGGCCCCCACAGGGACAAAAGATAGGGGCCTCAGTGTGTTCGTTTCATAGCAGCCCCTGCCAGACCGCATCAGCAAAGGCCACGTCTGCTGAGCGCTGTTAGCCACACAGAGGCAGCTGGTCGCACCGAGTCAAGCTGCTAACTTTTATTGCACAAGCACCTCCCTCCGCTCTTATCTCAGGGAGGGAGGCGATCTAATCAGCCTCGCCACTGTCTACATATTAACCCCCCCCCCATATCTCCCTTTCTTGGTGTTGGCCTTCTGATTTTTCTCCCAACAAAAATTATCTAGGGTATATAATATATTGACAGAATTTCAAATAATATAAAAGGTGGACACAATTATTTATATCATGCAATGTTGAATTAATTATGTAAAAAAAAAAAAAAAGATGGCAGGCCTAAGGTGCGAAAAAATACTGCTTAACCAAAGAATCACTTCAAAGTTATATGCTTATTGACTTCAAAATCAATACATGCTTGAAATGTTTGGTCAAAATGGAGAATTTATCAAATTTCATTAAAGAAGCATTGATATGGCTGGTAGAAATTGAACAATATTGATATCACAGCAACAAAAGTCCAAGTTCCAAACTACTACTATCCACGAATTTGTTTTAAATCAACAGAAAATGCAAGCAAAGTCTTACATAGTGCCTGAACTGTACATGTATGTTGACAACTTTTAGAAAAGCAAGTTGAAACCCTTGCTTCAAGCCAGTGCAACCTACTTTTACAAATGTTGTCAACAGATTTGTGCAATCACCACAATGCTCTCTCTCTCTCTCGGTTTAAATCATGACTTAAGATCAGGGTTTCTGAAAATAATGGTGCTATTACATGTCAAAATTAGAGAGATTTGAGCGCTTTTAAGCATACAGTGTTCAGACATACCTCAACATATGGAAATATTGCCAATGTTTTCGCCCAGTTTATAAAGATAAGTTTTCCAAAGGGATAGAGAGAGCACTATCTTCACTGCACAAACATACTGGCAACATCTAGAACAAGAAGCAAAGGTTACCTCCATCCAATGTCAGCATCATCCACTTTTCCAACTGTTGCCAACATATTTGTGCAATTTTACAGCTTACTCTCTCTTCTGGTCAAAAATGTAAGTGAAGTTCATTTGGTTTCTGAATGTCATTATACCATTCATCATTAAAATAATGCAGGTTTTAGCATTCTCAAACACATAGTATTTATGCATATGGAGACATTTGTTAAGCTCAATACATAGAAATGTTGCCAATGTTTTTGCACAATTTAAAAATTTATTAAAGGGGGGAGAGAGAGAGAGAGACAAAGAGAGAGCACCATCCTCACTTCATAAACACAACAGCAAAATCTGGAAAAGTGGGTGGAACTGATAAGCATTACCCCATCAAATACCAGCGTCACCTACTTGTTGCCAACATATTTGTGCAATTTTAACAGTGATGGCATCAAAAAGTACAAAAACCAAATGAGCTTTAGTTATATTTTCACCAAAAGAGAGCCCATAATCATTGAAATAATGGAGATTTGAACACTTTCAAAAATATGTTTATCATTTGAAATGAAAATTCGATTACCTAAATAGACAGAAAGGTTGCCAATGTTTTTGGGCAATGTAGAAAGTATTATTTGTCAAAGAGAGAATACTGTACTGCCTAAATTGCATAAATACATTGGCAACATTTGGAGATGAAAGTGGTACTGGCCAAAAAAAAGGCTTGCTCTTTGCAAGTGCAACACACGTTTCCAAATGTTGCCAATATATTTGTGCAATTTCAACAGTGTTGTCTTTCTATCGTTAAAGACTGAAGATCATCAAGTGTCTCCACTTCTTGATTCAGTCAATCACTGAAATGATGATGGCATTTAGCCGTACAGAAAATACTGACAGCCTCAATACACAGAAATGTTGCCAACACATTTGTGCAATCTAGACAGTATTTTGACCAAGAGAGGGAGAGCACTGTCAAGACTACACAAACACATTGACAACATTTGGATAAGTGGTTAGAACTGCAAAGTTGCGAGGGTTTCCAATGCAAGCATCCCCCACTTTTCTGAATGTTGCCAACATATTTGTGCAATTTTGGCAGCGCTGTCTCTCTTTAGGTTAAAATACCACTGAAGATCATCAAGCATCTGCACTTTTTGATAGCATTACTCCTTAGAATGATGATGGCATTCAGCCGTATGGAAAATACTAATAACCTCAATACACAAAAATGTTGCCAATGTGTTTGCACAATTTTAGACTGTGTGTAGGAGTTTGTATGTGATTTGTAGCATTATTATTTTGTATCATTAAAATGGGAGATTATATCATTTTGAAATATGTCAAATTAGAAGTAAAGAAAATTTTGACTAACTGAAGAGACAGAAATGTTGCCAATATTTATGTACAATTAAGACATGCTTTTGGACATTCTGTTCCATTTTTGATCATTATAAATGAAAAATTCCCCAATTTTGGGTATGTAGGACTCCTACTTTTGTCAAAGATTCACTTGAATCCTGTCAAAGTGTATAATTCTGGTTTTGGGACAACCATTTATGTCTTCACAGGAATGAAACTGAAATGTTTACAGTGTATGGGGATTCATCTTAATAAAATGATAGTGCTATGACTTCCAGTCCATCATACCCATCCCTACAATAATCTCAATTCCTTCTAATAAGCAGCTCCAAAAGAAATAAAAGATGCTTCTCCAGCTGACAACACTGCTGGACTGGCCAACAATAAAACGCTCCATCTGTACTGAGGTTTGTGTGTGAGCGAGTGTAGCCCATTCCACATGATGTAGCCCCCTGTGTTAAGTCTTTAATCGATACATCTCCCTATCCTGACAGTGAGGACAGAGCCCAGATCTGAGATCAGAGCGATGGCGGTGTAAATCTTTACGGTTCAACCAGAGCCTTTTAAAGCTTGTCTATAATTGGGCCTCAGCCAGCAGCTGCCTCGGCTGCAGCTCTCACCGCGGGCCTGGTCAAAGCGCCGGTTCCTTGGGGGCATAAACAAAACATTGCACCTCCTATAAGGGCAAAAAAAAGCACCTGTGTGAGGATAAAACGAGACGAAGTGGCAGCCAGACTTAAATAAACCCCTCAGCCCGTGTCTGTGGTTGAGGTATTTCTTGGAGAGATGTTTTTGTGGAGTGAGGCTTTTTGTGCTATTGGATTATTACACCAACATGTACTGTACCTCTGAGTGCGGGCTGGGGAGACTTAGCTCACTGAGTGATTTCAAATAGAGGGTAATCCACTGGCTTGTAATGGATGCTTTGTTGCCGAGCTTCTTTCAGGAAGCTGGAAAATGTTGGCTTGGTTTTGCAGGTTAGGATCAGGGATGAGACACTGTCCCTGTCTAAGGTTTTATTATAGACTAGAGGCCACATACAAACCTGACTACCAACTAAGAAAAACTCAAGATTAGTCATGTTTCCACTTTATAATTCCTGGATAAGAAGAAGGTGAGCCTGATATTACTTCATTTCATGCTGTTGATGATGCAAAAATGCTGACAAAGTACAGCAAACTGTTTAAACTGCACACAAACATTGGCATGTTTTCATTACCTCTCATTGTTAAAATAACAAAGGCTGTATCTATGCATCAAACTAAAAAGATGTCGATTTCACTTTTTTCAAACATGCAGTATTCAGGCATATACAAAATATAGACAGCTCCTCAATATACAGAAATGTTGCCAATGTTTTTGTGCAATTTAGAAACTATTTTTCAACCTAGAGAAAGAGAGAGTGCTTTCTTGACTTTACTAAAACACTGCAGACATTTGGAATAGTCGTGGAAATGGCTCACTCACCAGGTCCACCCACCCACTTTTCCAAATGTTGCCAACATCTTGCGCAATTTAAACAGTGCTGTCTCTCTTTTGGTTGAAAACATGATGGAAGACCATCAAGTGTCAGCACTTTTTTATGCCATTAATCCTAAAATAATAGAATTTCATACATCTTCAAACATATGGTATTCAAGCATATAGAAAATATTGATATCTCAATATACAGAAATGTTGGCAATTTATTTGTACAATTTAGAAAGTATTTCTAATCAAGACAGAGAGAAACAGCATTGTCTTGACAGGACAAATACTTGCTAACATTTGGAAAAGTGGATGGAAATGTCTAGGAGCCAGAGCACTTCCCAGTTCCACCCACTTTTCTAATGTTGCCAATGCACTTATGCAATTTCAACACTCCTCTTTCTTTTGGTTGAAATATGGTGAAAGATCAGCAAGTGTCAGCAACTTTTGATGAAATCAATCCAATAAATAAAAAATATATAAAGAATATCAAACATACGGTACTTACGGTTTAAGGAAAATATTGATTCTGTATTGATTATGTACAGAAATGTTGCCAATTTACTAGTGCAATTGAGAAAGTATCTTTAAACAAGAAAAAGAGAAACAGCATTGTCTTGATAGGACAAATACGTTGCCAACATTTTGGAAAAGTTTGTGGAAATGCTAGTTCCGCCCACTTTACCAAAGTTGCCAATGTATTTTCGCAATGTTGACAGTACTCCCTCTCTTGGAGTTAAGAATCTGACTCGTGAATCATGACGTGTCTGCACTTTCTGGTCCAATCGTGAAATAATGGAACTTTTAAACATTTTCAAACACATGACATTAAGGTTTATACTACAGAATATTAACAACCTCAACGCACAGAAATGTTGCCAATGTATTTGTTCAATTTAGAAAGAGCCTAAGAATTATCATGCAGTTCTAATAATTTAACAGCTCTGTTTTGATCACTAAAGAATATGATTTTATCAGCATGATTTAGAAACAGAATTTGAAAGTGTTATGACATCTTGTACAATTTAGACTTTATTTAGGAGTTGTTCTGCAATTTTTGAAACACAATGTATTTTTTTTGGCTAAGGTAGAGTTTTATATAATCTATCATTAAAATAAGGGTGGGTATCATTTTTAAGCGTATCAAAACAGAATCAAAATATCATAAATCTCACAACCTTAGACAAGAATATTTACAACAAGCAGCAACAATCACAAAGTTTATTTCCATCAGACTTCAATACAAACCCAACAGCTTGTTGCTTCCTGCCAATCATATCTGAACTACTTTTAACCGCCTTGCTTTCACTTCTTACTCAGCAAAAGCACCACAGCCCCTAATTCAAATATAATAATCACTAGCCTTCAAAAAATGTACTGTTTGAAAAGCATCCATCTGAAAGTCTTAGCTAAACAGTACTTAATAAAAAACGTTGAAATTAAACCCACAGAGCCTGAAACCTAAACAGAGGTTGTAGTCTGGGGAAGTAAAAACAAGGAAAGTTTATGCTGAAAGTTTCAGAAACCTGTGGCTCAAGCCAATTCTTTCTTTTCCTGAGCATTTTTCACACTGAACATTTCTAGAAATTTCAGGACTTGCTGTTTCGAGATCTTCCTGACTTGCCTTTTCATATATCACCACTCGCCATCAGTCATGTGATGTACACATCACTGATGCCTCTCACTCATGGTGAAATCTCCTGAATATTTCAGCTCACCCTGACTTCTCAGAGAAATTTATACTAGCAGGCTTCTTGTGTTTACGCATGCAGCTCATCCTGAAACTTTCTTAAGCTTTGTGCTTGTGTGAAAACACTAAACGCAGGGATGATTGCCATGGCACATGGCAAAGTTACATCTGTAATCAAAGTCATGGCTCATCTTTCAAAGAGAGTAAAGAAAGATTTTCTACAAGTGTTTTAAAGCTTGCATCTACCAATGTTTACATGCAAGCTAGCTTTAACCACTTACACAACCATACCAGAGGCCATTTAAGCTGAACTCAGTTGCTCCTGGCTTGAATGTACAGAAAGAAAGCATTGGTTAATGGTTGATAGTGACCAAATCACACAAGTGTCAGTGTGTAGGGAAACCTTCCAGCAGCCTTCGCTCAGCGTTCAGGGTATATATGTGTATGCATACATTGTTATCACCTGAAACAAACGCCACGGGCTGCTATCTTTGCTCAATCTGCTCTTGGTTTACTGAGGAGGAGTGCCAAGGGTTATCTGTCCCACTCTGATATGCACAGATAAGAGCCTTGGGCCCACTGTTTAAACACCTGGGGCCCAGGGTATTAGAGCGCCCTCCGCACCCCCTGTGCCACAAAAGGAGAGGAAATGGAAGAGCGAGCGCCGGCCGCCGCCGCTGCCGCTGAGGGAAATGTGTGTAAAAAGTAATGAACACATGAGTGTGAGCGCGTGTGGAGGTTAATACTGGGGTGATTATTTCTACCTCTCCTTTTTACCCCAACACTTTCATCAATAAAAAAATAACATGACAGAAAGGAACAGAGAGGCGGGTATTCACTGGCTTGTTTCATTCATTCACGCCTCCTTCCACTTAAAAAAACCTACAGCTGTATTATGAAAGACAGCATTAAAGCATTGATGCTTATCATTAATGTTTAACGGCTATATGCTGGAAAGGCGCCCCTTTAAAATAGGCTCTTTTTTCACTTATGTGATGTACATTACAGCGAGGGTCAGTCATTTGCATGAGAATGGACGATTAAGTGAAAGAGATAAACCCAAGGCTAGTTCCCGTGAATTGGATGCTGTGTTTGGAATACCAAGCAGTGGAGTGTTTTTTTTTTTTTCTTTCTTCTTTCCCCCCGCCAAAGCAGAATTAGCCCCCTGCATCATGCATTTATTTTCCCAATAATCACTCAGGCCCTTCCTGTGTTGATTATTTTCTCAGTGCAAGGGTTACTAAAATATTGCTGTAATCCTGTCTCCCTGCAGCAGCAACAACACTCACCCTGGGCTTCCTTTCAGGAATAAATCTGAGGCTTGTCAGTGGGGAGATGGCAGGGTGGATTAGAGGAGGAGAGATGCAGAGAAGTTGTTGTGGGCACATAATACAGATGAACTGCATGGATGCTGTCCACAGAGCTGCAATGGAACCCCAAAAGTCACATCATTTATACTTTTCATTGGACTACAGGGCTGAAATTTACTGACGATGCTGCTATACTGGGGAAAAATTTAAACATTAGCTTTGGCTTGAAGTCAAAACAACACTTCTTTGGTGTTTTACTTTAAAGTCGTTGTGTATTACATATTGTGTAAGCATAAGCAGCCATATAATAACTACATTATTTGAGCAGTATGCTAGTCAATGCACCACTTCAATATAAGGCTGCACTTCTAGTGAAAACTAGGACCGATAGACTTCTTTTGATGCAAGACTTATTGTATCAGATTGAAGTTCATCCAATAGGTGACTGCCTCTAACCAGCTTCTCCTATTTACCACAGTGAAGCAGTTAGGTATTGGCCAATGCTGATCTTAACCTGATGCACTGGTGCACTCCCACTTCAATGCCATAAATACAAATTTCAGCCTGACCCAAAAAGGACAGGTTTCAGGAAATCATCAACCAAGCAGTGATAGTAAAGTGTATAATACCAGGAAAAGTAAACACAATGTTAGCAATCAGTTTTCATCTTACAATTATGGGTATTTTTTTTAAATCTATCTGGCATCAAAGGGATAATTCACATTATTAAGTTTGGGTACTGAAAACCGCATCAGGAGAGAAAACAGGATCTATCTGGTGTTACATTTGCTGAAGTACTTTATGCTTTGATACTTTCTGATACCAGAAGGAAACAGTTTGTTATTTGCCTGATAAACAGCAGTCAAAAATATGTACATTTTATTTAAATCATTTCAACATGCAGGTGCATAGGAAGAGAATGAATCCATCAGTAAACTGCATGCACTGGCAACAAAATTTTTCATGTAATTTAGAGACTGTGCAGGAGTTTGCATGCATTTCTTTAATAATAATACAACGGAAATAACCAAATATTGTGTGCTTATAGAACTAAGGATGGGGATCAAATCTTCACTCCCTTTCTAAATTTCTCAAAACCTGAAAAAATTACTTTTTACCTAGATGTAGATGTAAGGATGAGAAATGTGTTTGTTTGAAGCTGTAAAAGCTTAGCTCAGCTTATGTCACGTGTTCCTGTCTTGGTGCCGTTTGGTGCACAACTTCCCCCCCACTCTCGCTAGCCATATTTCCTGTCTCTCTTCAGCTATCATATCTAAATAAAGGCACAAAAGTTATCTTAACAAAGACATGCACAAATTGTGATAATTAACAGTGTAATAATAAATAATTAAGCTGTTTATGGTTTTTCTAACACTCCTAGTAACAACATTTTCTCTCATATTTGCCCATAAAATCAGATCAAAGTTTATCCAACCTCACCTTTTCTGTGCTGTAAAATTTATCTTTCTTTATTCAGCAGCTAGTTGAACCAAATGCCAGCATAAAATTGATGAACACATTCATGATCAATATCTGTTCAACACTGATGCCAATGTTAAACCGATCATCTGTGCATTCCTATTAAGAATGTATTGTTGTTTTATTTTCCACCAAACAAAATACAAGCATTGATACTGGTATCAACAAGGATTCGGGTCAATAAGGAGTATAGAAACAGTCCATGTCTCACATAGAAGTTAAACATTTTGGTAAAGTAACTCGCTAAAAGAAGTAAAAATGTCAAATCTGACTACATGTTTGTAAAAGAGATGCAGCTCTGCTCTCTACTTCAAGGACAGCATCTCTTGTGCCAAAATGCTCTCACATCTCATCACATTTCTTTCTGCATCCTTGAGCCGAGTCCTCACACCACTCTTGTAACCATCGCACAATGCATTCAGTCTGGTCGGGGTGTTTATTTATGATATAATCCAGGGCTCGGAGGAATGAAAGGGAGCAGTGGCTAAATTTATACAGGAAGTGGGTACTTTGTGGTGCATTCATTTCGACATAGACGCACAGACACAGACACCTCACACCGGCGACCTGTGCCACATCTGGAAACAATTACACCCATGTTTGACTTGACCCGCCTGCACCAAAGTGAACTCTGCCAACTTTTTTTATGTGTTCGTTACCGAGGCAGCGGTGACCCTGACACAGTGGCTGTGGGGAAATGAAGCATAATTAGTCAGAGGTAACACGACTCAGCTCGTCTGAAATTAAACATCTTGTGTTAACATCAAAGAACCAGGCAGCCTGACAGGAGGAAAAAATAAAGCATGGACTTGATATGCTATCAAATGACCCGCATTGGAATTTGTGAGGACACGAGCAGCGTCTGAATTATCAAGCATCTCACAGCAGACCTTTCATGTGCGGACGGCAAAGCAGACAGCGAATGATGCAATGTTTGATTTCTACACTTCAGGAGGCTGTCAGGACAGCGCGTACAATATTAAACAGTGTCGTGTCGGTGTATCAACCAGTCTAAATTAACCCATTAGTATGCTGTGGGGCAAAGCGGGAAGATCAATGCATGAAACGGTTTGGAAATCTCCTTTGATACAAGATTTCCCAGCTTGAGCGGATTGATGAAATTCTTCTTGAAACACAGGCAACCATTTCACACGCCAGACTTTTCTCAAGACAGAGACGAGTGTAGCATGTCCTTAAACACAGCGAGACCACATTACAGCTCTGGAGCTATAGTGCATTTTTAAAAGAGTTGTCTCAGAGAGCTGATAAGTGGCTCAAAAATCACATCGACAGTTTCTCTCTTACTCATAGTGTCAGCCCAAGCAGAGATTCCACTTTTATTCAATGAATAATGAGCTCTCATTATGAAGGCCAAACTAATTTGTACACTTTCAAGAGCAGCTGCCAAAACCACAAACTACAAAGTAACTTACTTCACAATAACTCAGTGTAAGGCTGCAAACAAGGACACATCTCTTTTGAATGAAGATGTTCTGATTTTTTTTCTTACAGGGGACAGATTTAGAAACAGAGTGAATAAAAGCAGCTCTACCCATGCATACCAAGATACTGGCAAAAGAAGCATGAGGAGACGGGTGATGGGGTTCAAATCCTTGGGTGAACTTTAACCACTGTGCATTCCTATTGATTTAAGCAAACATTACAGGGTGAGAAGGTGGCCTTCAAGGCAGAGAAAAGGGCCTTGAGTCACAAGCACAATCTGACGGTGCAAAATGCGCAAAGAAGTGATGCAATGCATTCTACGAGAGGCTTCTCACTATGACTGGGACGATTCTGACGTATGCACAACCCTCTAACATTTCCACATTGCACCATATTACAGCAGCAAAATGAGAGGGATCTTAGGGATGAGATGAAATGGAACAACATAAAATAATCTACAAAGTTATAGACTGATTGAAATATCACAAGCAGGTTTTCACTTGCACACATAAAGTACTAATACTGCTTGATTCAAGTGCAACTCATTACCATCAAGTTAATGCTTGTGAATCAAAGGTAAGGCTGCTTTTGGACTGATTTAATTTCTGAATCAACTAGTAAGAGTCTGAGGCTTTCATGCAAAAATGCAGGAAAGTTCAAGGAAGACAGGACAGGACTTTAAAGTGTGCTTTTGCATGATTGCAGCATGCTTTTTGCATTAAACGTGTGACTTTGCAAGACCTTTCTAAGATGCCAAAAGAGACGAATAATGCTACTTCTGCGCAGTGTGGTCTTGGGACTTTACTGCTTTCATTTCCAATCATCAGAAACGTAAAAGACTTTTGTACATCTTGCAAGTCGCCTTATTATCAGAGTAGGTCCCTGCATATCACTACATTCTTACTATCATTCTAAAGGGCTGATTTAGGTTTAGGGTAATGTAAGGTTTTCATGCAAAAAAAAGAACAAAACCCAAGGGAGAAAGGACAGGAAATGCAATTCTGATGTATACTAGAGGTGACCTTATGCAGGATTGCACCATGTTTTTTTAATTAAATCAGAGACTTTGTAAGACCTTTTTAAGATGCCAAAACAGACACATAATTCTACTTTAGCACAGCAAGGTCTTTCCCTTATTTCCTTTCCCATCATGATAAGTCGCCTCATGATCAGAGCAGGCCCCTGCACACCACTACCCTCTCACTGTCATATCAGTCTTGAAGCAAAATTCCTTTAATGTGAATTTTCTATCTTCTTTTCCTTTAAAAGTTTGTGCATATGTTTAAGCTGCCATACAGGCTGTGAATTGTCACAAGTAAATCCAAAACCAAAATATGATTTCAGAAAATCATATAAAGGTAGTGTAGATTTGACAAAGCATACAGTCAAATTTAAGACTTTTCATGAGTGAGAGTAAAAATTCTAGCTATTCTATGACCTAAAACTATCAAAAAAATCTACTCAAGGATCTGCAGGATCCCTGTTACATATCCTGCATGAAGTTTTGAGGTCTCAAGTTTTATGTACCCGCCTGAAATAGTGCTGCATCGCTTCACTCCCGCTCTCCTGTCCTAGAACTACCTCTACGTCCCAGAGCTCGGGTTCAGCACTCATTTCCTGGACTGACCATCAACTCCAATTATCAGGCTAAGTAAGGGCCCCCGTCGTGTGGTTATATAGAGAAGGGGAGGTGATCGGGGACCAGGATGAGGAGGGGACCACTTTGGTAAGTGTGTGTGATAGCTGCCGCCCACATCTTGTAAGATGTGACTAATGGTCTCAGACAATGTTACGACAGCGCTGCTTCAGCAGGCACCTGAGCTGGCTTATTGAAGGAATGGATGTCTGGGCCTGAGCCAAACAGGAATAAGGCATGTGTGCATCAAAAAACACTTCATTTACAGAGATGAGAGGTGTGTGGATGGTTTACTTTGTCAGTTTTTGATAAGAGAAGAAAATTTCAACACAACATTGCCTCAAATTCCCATGATTAATGAATAAAAAAGCCTTAAAATTTCCTTTTGAAAACAAAAAAGGGGTCTACATCAGCAGAAATCCTTACAACCGACTCCATTTCCCAGGGAAATAATGCAACAGTTTATATTAGTAGGATATCTGGAAAATCTAATGGCTAAGTGTCTTTCCCTTTTGCAGAATACGGCGACTAAGTAATCTCCCATAATCCTTTAAAAATGTGATTAATTAAATAACCCCAGAGCATTGCTTAAAGGATGAATAGCACCTTTCATTTTGAGGCCAAAACAATCGGCAAGTAGCCACTCAAAAGGAAACTCAGCTTACCTGTGCTGCTCCACGGCTTCATTATCTGGCAGTTCTGCACCGCAAACATTGCAACGTTCGTGCTGGTTCCTGCTGTCTGGTTTCATGCCCCCTGCCAGCTCCCCGAGCTTACTGAAGAACTCTCTCTGGATGAAGCTCTGCGGCAGGAGTCCCCCGTAGGCACTGAAGTCCATAGACATAGCCAGGGCCGGGGACATGGGGAGAGCGGAGGCCATGGATACCGGCATTGACATGATGGCATCCGACTTATGATTGATAGGTAGGGAGTAGAGCGAGGCCAGATGTTTCTCCGTCATCCCAGCCATCGCTTCCAGACCCATCTGGCTGACTTCAGCCTGCTGGTCGCTCATGTTTTCATCGCGGACGTAGTGAAGCTCCCGGGCGCTGGTGATTACGCTGCTCCTGGTTGGTGTCCCTGGACCATCTCTGTTCCTGTCCTCTCCACTTCGCTCTCCATTGCTGGAGGCGCTGGACTCCATGTTCTGAGGGCTATCGTGGCCGTTGCCGCCCATGTCGACTTGCATCATTTCGGTCTTGATCTCGGTCATCAGGTGGTGGGAGTTCCCGTGGATGAGCTGTTCTCCTGTGAAGCCCTGCTGGAGCAGAGACTGCCCGATGCTCATCAGGCTGTCCACAGCAGCTTTGGTGGGACTCAGGTTGGAGACACCGAAGGAGGTGGACACAGACGGACTCTGGTCCACCATGCCAGCCATGATGGAGACCTGCTGGTTACCTGACAGATACGGGCTCTCCATGGAATGCTTTTTGGAGTTCTTGGCTCCGTTGTGGCCTTTGCGCTCGTCGTCCTCCTCTGTGCTGCCATCGTTGACATTCACCTCCACGTCATTCTCATCTGACGACTGGATGGTTTCCAGGATCTTGAGGCATTGCTCTTCCAAATACTCAATCTCCAGGATCTCTGCTGCATACAGGAGGTCGTCTAGGTCCTCCACCTTGGCCTGGAGTGTGGCAGTGTAAGCATACTCCAGAATCTGCTGAAAAGTCTTTGGTGAAAGGAAGTCCAGGGTGTAATGCTGGCTGCTGCGGTGGAAGAGGATCTCGAACATTTTGCTTGTGCAGGCGAGCACAGTCCGGTGAGCGTGAAACTCCTGGCTGTCCACCATGATGACCACGTCGCACAAAGTCCCGGCCAGACGCATCTGGTTGGCCTTCTGCAGCAGGGCAGTGGGGTGGTTGGGGTTTTGGAGCTGGATCATACCCATCTTAGTTAAATCCATTATGTCGATGCAAACCACGAGGCCGACTCATGAGGCTCGCCTTCCCCCCGCTCAGCAGTGTTTTTAGCTTTCTTTGTAAACAAATCTGGATGGGGAAACAGAGAAAAACACAATCAGTTCCAAAGTCATACTGAAAAATACACTGACACTTCTAAATCCAACAAATGCAATCAGATTCATGTGTTTTCTTTTGTAATCAAATTAAAAAACTGCACCAAAATTGAGTCAAGATTTCCTGTTTGTCATCTTCCATAAAATTTAAATCATTTCAGAAATAAAACCATTATCAATAGTTAATTGTTCACTGAAAGAATGCTACTACGTGTTTTGTAAATGGTGAGAGAATTCAGTGGATGGTAAACACTCCGTGCAGAGGCATTGTTCATGGAATCAGCGGAGAGTATTGACTGTAGGTTTCTGAAGGGAGACAATTTGCGAGCCGTCAGACAGGCTCACTCTGCATACCAATCAGTCTAACATATGTTATGTTAAAAAGATGTCTTCATTTGCTTATCTGATGAGGATGTACACACATTTAAACAAGTGTGAATTGTCGTTTTTTTTTTTTCTCCACTGCCTGCGTGGCTCACAAAGAGCGTCAGCAGCCTTTTTCTGAAATTAAATAGCATCTTACTCAGTATTCTCATCACAGACGGGAGCAGAGAGCAGCGGCCAGAAATGGATGGAAAGGAAAGCAGGACGAGGCAAAAAAAAAAAAAAAAAAAAAAAAAAAAAAAAGCACACAACGCTGCAGCACCAAACACTCTGCTCTCTCTGTCTCTGCTCTCACCCGCTAATATACGAATAACTGATTGCCTCTGTGACTCTTGGTAATTCCATAATCCCGGTTCACAGGGCAACATGTTGCTTCACCTGAAATCTGCTGCACACTAATCTCAGAAATAGTGGAGTTGAATTGAATTGTCACAAATTTAAATCAATGCTTCTTTGTGCCTCCTGTTGACATGATTATTCTGTAAATTAGACCGACCTGCACTGGAAGAATGCCCTCCTCATTGGTGCAATTTAAAACACCTAAGTCTGTGCTTCTCAGGACCAAATTACAACCCACATTTACAAAAATTTCCAACTATACATACATGTTTATTTAATAACAAATACTGCAGTCTGGATCTTGGAGGGAGAGTCAGGGCAAAACTTAGACATTTTATAGCCTATTTCACCACATTTATGCCCATTTTTGCAGAAACCACGCCACTATATTGGGGAAAGCAGCTTTGTTAAGGAGATAAATGTGAATTAAAGGGTTAAATTTACATAACCACAGATTAATAGTTGAATAAAATGCATGGGTGCATGTCCACGACAGACTTTCCACCAAAAACAGCTTTGCAACCCACTTTTGTGTCCAGACCCTCCAGTTGAGCATCACTAACCTGATTGAAAATGAATGGATGATCACCAAATGCCTCAATCGACCTGCGTGGGTTCATTTGTGTCCATTTTTTATTGATTTACTATATTTGAGATGCAATTCGGCAGCATTTTGACCACAGCTTATGCTTTCAAAAGCTTGATTTCATTTGCAATCTCATTTTTACAGAGCTTTTTTTTTATAAATAAGGCACAAAAAGGGAAGTTTGTCTTTTCTTTCCTTTCTGCTTGAGAACAACAGTCTCAGACAAACACAGAAAAAAAGAGGAAATATCAACAGCTTCCAGCTAGACTCCTCATTGGTGCAATTTGAAACACCTAAATCAGTCCTTCTCAGGACCAAATTGCAACCCACATTTACAAAAAATTCCAACTATACATGTTTACTTAATAACAAATACTGCAGTCTGGATCTTGGAGGGAGAGTCAGGGCAAAACTTACACATTTTACAGCCTATTTCACCACATTTATGCCCATTTTTGCAGAAATCTTAAAGGAATTGTGCCACTATATTGGGGGAAGCAGCTTTGTTAAGGAGATAAATGTAAATTAAAGGGTTAAATTTACATTATCACAGTTTAAAAGTTGAATAAAATGCATGGGTGCATGTCCATGACAGACTTTCCACCAAAAACAGCTTTGCAACCCACTTTTGTGTCCAGACCCACCAGTTGAGCACCACTAACCTGATTGAAAATGAATGAATGATCACCAAATGCCTCAATTGACCCGCGTGGGTTCATTTGTGTCCAATTTCTATTGATTTACTATATTTGAGATGCAATTCGGCAGCATTTTGACCACAGTTTATGCTTTCAAAAGCTTGTTATTTCATTTTCACTTAGCTTTTTTTTATAAATAAGGCACAAAAGGAGAAGTTTGTCTTTTCTTTCCTTTCTGCTTGAGAACAACAGTCTCAGACAAACACGGAAAAAAAGAGGAAATATCAACAGCTTCCAGCTAGACTACGAGTTAAAAAGAATTTAAACTGTAATTCTCTGTTAAATCAGGGAGATGAATGAAGTTGGAGATGCTGAAGAGGATCATGGGGGATAGATTGTGTAAATAAATTGCATTTTAAGGGTGTTTTGGAACCCTGGACTGTGTGGTTTTTGATAAAATCGATAAAAGGAGGCAGGTAACGATGAAAGCACAGATTCTCCTCAGCCTCTCAGTCAACAGAGGTCATACCTAAACCCTGACATTATCTTTATTACAGGTATGCCAATAGTTGCGATTTATGGCCCCGTAAACGATCGATGCCTTGACGCGCTCTGTGGGCTATCAGACAAACTGTGGCTTCACTGGGACACAATGCAAAGTTGCTGTTTGGAGACTTTACAGCTCTCTATTAATACAAGCAGAGCGCTACGTGCGTCTAGACAGTGTTAATATTGGCGAGTCGCACCAGACAAATTATACAGCGCGCTGTGCATTATGCAAAACATCACGCACTACATTAAGTACATTAAGCCGGAGGAGATTTTCTCACTGCGTGGATGGAAAACGCAGCCCCGCTGACAATAACCAAATTAGGCCGACTTCACAAAAAAAGGCAGGAATAATCAATCTGATCACGAGTTGTCTGCCATAACCCAGCCACAACAAGAACAAACAGCGTTCAATATTCCTCACCACGACTCTCACTAATGTTGAAGGAAGGCAAAATGTCTCCGAGGGGGGACAATCAGGGACGTGGAGCGTGCTGGAAGGGAAAAAAGTGTACACGAGACAGACAGCTGCCACAATCTCTCGCCGATTCGAGGCAGCTTTTCCTCAGATCCACGCACAGGTGGACTTTGTTTGAGGAGGGATGAAATACTCAAACACTGGCTCTTTAAAACTGACAAAAAGGAGGGATGAGGTGCCTGAAGGATAACGAGGGAAAAAAGAGTGAAAGGGAGAGAAGAAGGAGATCAGACAGTCTCGATAACAAATCAATTTGCCATTGCATCTGTTACCAGTTCCCCACCTCACAGTCTGCTCCGCGTGCTGCTGCTGCTGCAAGCCGATTATTGGGAACCAATCAAACATCTAGTTGCCTGTCAATCAATTGTAGTCTGACTGTACAGTGGCAAGGTTTGTTTCTCACATTAAAGACCAGTGTCCCCAGCACTCATCATGATGTCATCACGGCTAAATGAGCCACACTGGTGCGTCTGGAGACACAAGGACAAGGCAAAGAGTGTCGCTGTCTAAAAATTGCATAATTTCCATCAAAACGAGCAAACGCGATGTCTCCAGTAAAGTCACATGGAGCGGGGCGTCATATGTTGTCTGGCTCCCGGTGAAACAGCCAGACCTCACGTCCTCTGGCTGCGATCTCCAGCATACTAAAAACCAGACCGAGGCAGAGGGGGGTGGGGGTTACGTCAACCTTAACATCTCTACAATAGACTACCGTGCCTTAATGCAAACTTCAACACCTTGCAGAGCAATCAGGTAAACACTTGTTTTCATCCAGCACTCCAGTGCGCAGAGCCAACTTGCGTGCCAAAGTCGCGTTTGCTGGTAACTTCAGCATGAGGTTGAACGGGGACAAGCGGCACGATCCCCCCAGCGCTATAAACGCATCAAAACATCCACATGGTGAATGAAAGTACACAGAGAAAACAGTGGTAGACGCATGCAGAGTAGCGGGTCTGGCACTTGTCGCCGGGAAACTGCAGCTGCGTTTAGCCCGGTTTGGTACTCACCTAAGTTGCACGTTTTGATTCCGTATAGTGTGGGGGAGTGGGGCTACAGCATAGTAAGGCAGTTCGCAGTACCCGCTCTCTCAACACGCACTAACTCCTTTCTTCTCTCGCCTTAGCAAATCAACACGGCGCTGACGTCAACGCAGCCAGTCAGCCAGACGAGCAGCAGGCAGGCGGGCAGCCGGCGCGGCGCTCCAGCCCGTACAAACGCTAAGAAAGTGAGACACCTAGGGGGCTGTCTCATGTCAAACGGCTGTGTTACAGTATGGCAGTGAAAGGTGAGCGACACTGCCCTCCCTCCAGCTGTTTGGATGCAACATACAGCCTACAGTTGTTCTCCAACTCCATCCAGGAGCAGACTCAGTGGTTCAGCAGCCCTACAGGAAAAGTCAAGTGCTGGTACTGTTGAAGCCCCTTCCAACTATTTTCATTCCTTTCAATGAATTTATGAATTTAGAGCAAAGTGAATACAAGGTGGGAAAAAATAACTTAGATGACAAGAGCAAACATACAGACTAGGGCTGGGCAACATGGACCAAACTTTGTCTGATGATAGCTGAGAGGTGTTACACAGCATATGCATCTCAGTATTTATTTATGAAGAGAATAACAAATGACTGTCACAATACCAGAATTCAAAACTTTGAAATGATTTTTAGTCAACGAATATTAAGCAATGTTATGTTTTGATTGCAAACTTGTGTGAAAAAACCCTACACATTTTGAATTACATAAACTCTGACAACATTTGAGCAATGAAGACAGTGCACTCTTTCAGTTAAAACTTCTCTCTTAGTTGCACAAAAACATTGGCAACATTTCTGTTTATTTAGCTAATCAAATGATCTATTCTCAGAAATACCATGTTTGGAAATTTGTAACTCTCTCATGTGACATCAAAGAGTATATAAACTTACTGATTTTCAATAACATTTTCAATCAAAAGAGAAAATTGCAAAAATTAATTGGCAACATTTGAAAAAAGTGTTCAGAACTAGCAAGCAGCATAGGAGCTTCACACTGCTTGTCAGTTGCGACAACTTATCCAAATGTTGCCAATGTACTTGTGCAATAAAGACGATGCTTTCTTTCTTTTAAATAGACGTACTATTTAACTGAGCAAAAACATTGGCAACATTTCAGAGAGGTTGTTAAAACTTATTATACTCTTGTAAACCACATTTTGGTCATTTCTTGACCAAAGAGAGTGGCAGGACTGTCTCAATTGCACAAATATGTTGACAACATCTGAAAAGGTGAGTAAACAAGGAGCACTGGACCGCCAACTCCTCACCAGATCCACCCACCTCTCCAAATGTTGCCAATGTATTTGTGCAAACTAAAAAGCATTTCCTCACTCTCTTCGGATAAACAAATTCAGTCTAAATTGTTCAAAAATATTAGCAACAATCTGCAAATTGAGGTTGTCAGCATTTTCTATACTCTTATATTCCATGTGTTTGAAAATGTTACAATCTCCATTATTTTATTGAAAAATGGTTTAAAAAGTACAGAAAATAAACCTTGTAAAAAATGTAAACCAAAAGTAAGAGAGCACTGTGTCAGTTGCACAAATATGTTGGCAACTTTTAAAGAAGTCATTGGAACTAGTAAGGAACATTGAATACCCTCGCTGTTCCCCAGTTCCATCCACTTTTCAAAATGTTGCCAGTGTATTTGTGCAATCTAGACTGTGCTCTCTTTCTCTCTCTTTTGGTTAAAAAAAAAAAAAAAAAACAGCCGAAATTGTTCAAACACATTGGCAACATTTTTGCATATTGAGGTTGTCAACATTTTCTCTACTCTTAAATTCAATGTGTTTGAAATGTTGAACTCTCCATTATTCTATTGATAAGTGGTTAAAAAAGTACAGAAAAGGAACCATGTTAAAACATGTTTTAAACCGTAGGAAAAAGAGCACTGTTTCAATTGCACAAATATGTGGGCAACTTTTAAAGAAGTTGTTGGAAGTAGAAGGGAAAATTTTCCAGATGTTGTCAATGTATTAGTGCAATCTAGGCTGTGCTCTCTTCCCCTCTCTTTTGGTTAAAATACAGTCTTAATTGTTCAAAAATATTGGCAACATTTTTGCATATTGAGGTTGTCAACATTTCTGATGGTTTAATACCATGTGTTTCAAAATGTTAAACTCTACATTATTTTATTGATAAGTGGTTTACAAATTACAGAATATAAACTCTGTTATATTATCTTTTAAACTTAAAGAAAGAGCACCTTTTCAATTGCACAAATATGTTGACAACTTTTGAAGAAGTTGTTGGAACTAGTAGAGAAATTTGGACACTCGCTATTTGCCAGTTCCACCCACTTTTCCAAATGTTGAAAATGTATTTTCGCAATCTAGACTGTACTTTCTCCCTCGCCCTTTATATGTAAAAAATATAGTCTAAATTGTATAAAAATATTGGCAACATTTTTGCATATTTTATGGGTTGTCAAAATTTCCTACCCTTAAATAACATGTATTTATTTAAGTCTCCTGTATTTTCATACTGTGGTATCTAAAGATCTTCAATCATATTTGAAACCAAAGTAGAGAATTGCACAAGTACATTGGCAACATTGTTGCCAGTATATTTCTGCAAAAAAAGTGGTCAGAACTGGTAAGAAATAATGGAAATTCTCCCTGCCTGCCAGGTCCAACCACGTTTTCTTAAATGTTGCCAACACATTTGCGCAATGTAGCCAGCGCTCTTTTTCTTTTGATCAGAAAGTTTTGCCTTAATTGGACAAACACATTGGCAACATTCCTCAAAACTGAGGTTGTCAACAATGTCCTGTAATGGTAAATGCCATGTGTTTCAAAATGTTAAAATCTCCATTATTTTATTGATCAGTGCCATCACAAATACAGTAACTCACTGATCTTAAATCATTTTTAACCAAACAAGAGAGAGGGCAATATTTAAATTGCACAAATATGTTGAAAACATTTGACAAAGTGGATGGAATTGGAAAGCAGCATTGGAAACTCTGGCTGCTCCCCAGTTCCACCCTCCCAAAATGTCAAGAACTTATTTTTGCTACCTAGACAGGGCTGAATCACTCTTCGATAAGAAAATACTGTTAAAATTGTGCAAAAACATTGGCAACATTTCTGTTGAACTTGTAAATCCCATGTGTTCAAAATGGTAAAACCTATTACAATGATCAGTTGAATCAAAAAGTCGAAAAATCTTAAAGGTCACATATTTTACCTTTTTAAGACAGGTTTATATTTGGTCTCACAGGTTCCCAAAACATGCCTTTAAAGTTGCAGCCCTGCCCAGAACGAGCTGTTTCTGTGGCTTTAAATGTTAATGAGCTGTCTGACTCCACCCCTGACCAAGCCTCTCTCAGGAAATGGATGAGGCTTAATGGATGTGGCTCTCCTGATCCTCCTCTCTGCAGCTGAGAGGAGGATCAGGAGAGGAAGGCAGAACTTTCTTCCAAGCGGGGAGGGCCAACTGAACCTGGGAGTGGTGCTCATTCCCTAGATGACATCATGAGGGGAAAATCTGAGAGTGGCTTGTTTTAGCACACATTTTCTGAGAGGTTGGGGTGGGGGGGGGGGTTCTAATTCTTGGGGGGATTGTGGACAGGCCAGGGGGCACATATATTTGCTTGAAAAGCCTGAAAAAGAGTACTTTGCATAATCTGTGACCTTTCTTCAATCATATTTTAACCAAAAAAGAGAAAGAGCAACGTCCAAATTGCACAAATTTATCGGCAATATTTAAAGAAGTGGGTTGAACTGGCAAAGGGCCCTAGAAACTCCCTCTAGTTTCACCCGCTTTAAAAAATGTTCTCAAAATATTTCTGCAATTTAGAATGTGCTCTTTTGTGCTCTCCTGATTAGAAAATACCATCTTAATTACACAAAAACATTGGCAGTTTTTCCTTATATTGAGACTGTCATCATTTTCTGCATTGGTAAATACCACGTTTTAAAATGCCATCATCAAAGATCAAAATACTGGGGATAATGACTGTATTTTTTGTAAATATAAACAAAAAAAGACACTGTGTCAAATGCATAAATATGCTGGCAATCATTGAAAAGTGGGTCAAAAGGGTGAAGAGTGAGGGAAAGCCTTTCAGGGCCGGTTTTCTCAATATGTACTAACTCCTTTCCTCTCTCTCCGACAAGCAGCCAGATAAGCAGGTGGACAGCAGCACTCCAGCCCTTTTAAACGCTAAGAAAGTGAGACACCTAGGGGGCTGTCTCATGTCAAACGGCTGTGTTACAGTATGGCAGTGAAAGGTGAGCGACACTGCCCTCCCTCCAGCTGTTTGGATGCAACATACAGCCTACAGTTGTTCTCCAACTCCAGCCAGGGGCAGACTCAGTGGTTCTGCAGCCTTACAGGAAAAGTCAAGTGCTGGTACTCCTGTAGCCCCCTCCAACTATTTCCAATCCACTCAGTGAATTTATGAATTAAAGCGGCAACGGAGAACAGCAAAGGTAGGCTGGAAAAAATAACAGAGTTGACCCAGCCTCCACTACAACATCAATTCAGAATGTGTTTTCAGAATAAGTCTGGATGTTTTAATATTCAGTACAAATGAAAATGGGATGTAAAAACAGGCAAACAATGATGCAATATTGAGGAAATTTGTTGAAAGTCATTGGCACAACAAGTTTTCATTATAATTCAACAGGTGGAAATTTGGTATTCTAGGAGAAAGGTTTGCAAAATGATGTATGCCTGGGTATTTTTCAATACCACTTGTTTCAAAATGATGAAATTTCTGTCATATTGATGGTAAAAGTATCAAAAAGTTCCACAGTTAAAAAACAAAACTTAATAATTTGAAAAAATAAACAAAAAAGAGATGAATCTGCCCATCACAATTACAAGAAACTCCAACATACTGTCTTAACAACTCAGAAATATTTGCAAAATTTGGTAAATGAACATAATAAACGATCCAGTATTGGGATTGCTGACTTCTATTATTGCAACCATGATTTTGGGACAAATCTTGATACTGTTTATTCTTTTTTTTTTTTTTTTTTTTTTTTTTTTTTTGTGGGACTATACCAAAGTTAGAAAATCTGGTGTCAAGTGTTGATGTTCATTTGTTATGTCTTTGGTGGTTTTAATTCAATATTAGTGTCTTTGCTAATCTTTCTTTTTCTACAAAGAAAAATTCTCAACTGAAAATGTTCTATCCCGAATTGTTCTTGAAATGTAACTATTTTAATTCAAAGTAGAAGCTCAACATCAGTGGGAATATGCCACATTGTCCCTGCCCAATTTCGCTGTGACTACAAGAGACAAGAAAAGAACAGATTATAGGAAGTGGTTTAGTAGATCAGCAGGGAATTACATTATTCATCACATAAATGCATAATGTTAAGCTCTACCTAAGTTTAGCAGTGTGCAGATTTCTCATCTGTTGGTGGTGAACCTGGCATGGATTCGCTACAGTAAGATATCTCTGTTAAGTAACAGTCATGTGACAGATAGATACCTCAGCCACAATCCTGAACAGATGCAGGAGTCATGCAACACACCATATGACCACTTATGCCAACAATGCGGCCATGTATCAGCTCTTATGTTCCAAAAGGATGAGCCTCACTGTGACAGACACTGACAATGACACGTACGGTGAATTTAAACCCTGTAAGTGTAGCTTTAGATACCTTATTTGATCCTGTCAAGATGCATTTACTTTGTAGAGTCGTTTTAACACCTGCACTCCATTTCCATTTCTAGAAAATTTCAGGCACGCTGCAGCTTAAATCTTCTTGAGTTAGTTGTTCACACATACTATCCCTGTCAGACGGGCATGTGAGGAGGATCTCAGGAGGTTGGATACAGGCTACAAGACTCAATGTATTTACATACACAGTTAAGCTATAGCTTGATTCAGATCTTTGACTGGGCCCGTGTCCTTGAAACCTTGCATTGCAGATGGATACCCCCATTTCAGTGTTTCTCACTGGCAAATCCATCTTGCAAAGCTCCCGTCTGAACCGTTTGGGCCCCGGTTAGAAAGGGACAGGACCAATCAGCATCGAGGGGCAGTACTTTCAGGCATGGCAGAATCGGGATGTAAGCAAGCAGCAACAGAAGCCATTGCAATTATGGCGGATGAGATTAGCATGGATGCTGCTAAAGCACCAGTTTATCAGAACTTAATGAAATTTCGTCGTTAAAAGAAGCATTGAGTTGTTTTCAAAAACAACAAAATCTGCATAGTGACATATCTACAGTCGCCCTGGTTCGCGGTGTTATGCCATCCTCTATGGAGCTTACTCCTTCGGTAGGGTCATAGCTTGGTAGCGGCTATGTCATGTTTTGTTGCTCTGATTGGCCAGTAAAGATGTGACGGACAGAACTTTCATTCAATCACCCTTCGAGTTATTTTTCAAAGGCTCTGCCCTTTGCCAAACGCTGTCTGTGAGTGGTTTTCTACGTGCCAGGTTACTGTCCTTGTACCAGTGTACAAACTGGGTAAAACGGATTTACTGACACTACGCTAGGTGGCGATATGCCCCTTTCAGCTCGTTCCTGCTAGGCCTTCTTCTGGTTGACCGTGCTTACAAGTTAGCATGCAGCTAACTTGTTGTATGCTGAATGCTGAACATGGGTCAAGGTTGTAGTAGTTTTGGATTTTCATTAGTTTTTAGTTTTATTTCATTTTCAATTTCAGTCTAGTTTTAATTAGTACTAGTAATTAGTGTTGGTTTGTTTGTTTTAGTTTTTTTTTATCTTTAATTTTAGTTTTCCCGCATAGATGTCAGGACTGAGAGATTGTACATTTTTCAAAATCACGTTCAAACTGGCTACTCTTTACTTATCACTTTATCTATTTAAAGATGATGCTTGAACAACAAAAGTTGGACTTTTTACAACTCCAGACATAAAACTACCACTGTGTGAAGTCTTAACCAATCAAATCACACCATTTTACACTCCCCAGACTTGTATGTAGGTGCCAGTCAGTATGGTTGTGTCAAAGACTAAAACTAAGGATATTTTGTCTCTATTTTTATTTTATTCTAGTTAGTTTTGTAAGCACACTATAAAGTTTTAGTTAGTTTTCATTTATTTGGTAAAGGTTAGTTATTATTTAGTTCCAGTTAACTAAGGAGTTTCACGCTTTAGTTTTAGTTATTTAATGAGTTTTAGTTAACGATGATAACGTTGACATGGAAACTTTAAAATTTCGTACATCTTTATGCTTCCCCTTTGGTTCAAATAAATGCACGCTATCCTTCTAGCTTATGGTGATATCCAAAGGCAGGAACCAACATGACTTCTTCTATGCATTGAATTTCTGCTATTTGACTTCCAGGTCAAAGCAGTTTATTTAAAGATCTCAGATTCTGCTACTGAATCTGTCTTATTTAAAGATATTGACTGTCCAAAGAAAAACTCTTACATCTAGAGAAATCAAAGCTTAGTTTCCCCAAACAAGTCCATAATGATCTATAACTTAAACCTCTGTTCATCAGATATTTTTGCAGTGCATTAAAAGCCCCTAGCTCAGCTTTAATTTTCCTCTGGCTGTTTGTGTTGACCAATGATCAGTGATGCAGCAGATGGTACGCCTCATTCTTGTTTGGCCTGATATAACACTTGTAGTCTTTTATGGTAAAAGCATCCTTTAGAGCTACTGGGAAAATAAGCACGATTGATGTTTTTGCCCTAATGATGATCATTGACCGGAGGCTATTTTTTAACCAATGGATTCATTTTACTATGTTTTCATTCTATTGTTATTTCCCCTTAAGTGCTCCGTGTAAGCTCTTAGTTCATGTTCCTGACGTCACAAATACAAATTGTTCCCTGTTTAAGTGCTCTGTTTTTGTCTGTTTGGTTTTCAGAATCATGGCTGAAGCAGAGGAGGGAAGAGGAGGATTGGAGCATAATGATGTGCATCTTTGATTTATATTAATATTTTTCACTGGTGACATAGCAGGTTATGAAGAAGTCACATAATAATATCAACAAGCTTCTGTAAGTGGTCTCATATTTTAATTTCAAATGGCCTTTAGGTGGTCAGCTGAAAGGTAAAATAGTGATAAGATCATAAGGGAAGGAGATTGAAGTGGAAAAAGCAAAGCCAAGTCTCTATCAAGTTATCATTAAAGTCCTTAAATCTGATTTTGGTACAAATAACAAATAAGAGTGGTTTTATATTCTAAGCCTCTGAAACCTGCAACATTTTCTCGAAGTTTTCTAACAAGTTCAAAGTTTCTATCTTCGGTAGAGTATGGGGCTAGATCAGTGTTTGGGCTTCACATTTCTTGAAAGTTGGGTTTTGGTTTTACTGAAGAAATTAACAAGAGAAAGTTTTGTTGTTGTTTGTAGTTCGTTTGTTAGCAACATAACTCAAAAATTGTGGACGGATTTTGATGAAATTTTCAGGAAATGTCACAAATGGCATAAGGAAGAACTGATTAGATTTTGGGACTGATCCGGATCACCATCTGGATTCAGGAATTTTTTTAATGATTCTGTGCTATTGGGAGATAGGGCTAATAGTGGAGGTCTGCGCTGTTACTACTTTACACTGGGAGATGGCAGACATGATTAACTTCAATCCCAGCAGCATTTTGGGTGTTTCTATTCAAAGTTTTGGAGATTATAGAGTTTGAAAGACACATGCCTGTTCGAGGAGACGAGTCGGGGTGTAACAGAGAGAAAGACAGCAAATTTTTGTGAGAATACTCACAATGCTGGGAGGAATAGAGGAATATTCCCCCTCTGCCATGACTTCCAGTCGTCCAGTGAGATCATGGGTGAGACTGTAAATGCATCTGTTGGCACCAGCAGGCAATGCTTCCACCATGACAGTCCACCCATAGCGAAGCCAATGCTTTGCCTCACCATGTTTCCACCCCACCGGGGGGGGAGTGATCGGCGAATGCCATGCTGGGGGGCCTGTGTAATGTCAGCTGTTTGATCACAATAGGCAAACTCAAACAGCTTTTAAAGCCAATCTGTGGCAGCTTCCACATTGTAATCGCTGTCTCAACCAGACTTTGGATCAATCTAACAGCAGACAAGAACCCGCCCACTGAACTTGTCTTCCTGTTAGCTAAGCTATCGCTAAAGCTAGCCTTCTGGGTGACAGGTAGCATCTGCCTGTCAAGCTATCTGGCTGTAAACCAGTGTATTTCTCGAGTAAAAAGCAGCTTTTTAACAGATGTTGTGTACGGAACTTCCGGAGTTCCTGCAGCTAGCCTCAAGTGGACACTCGCAGTATTGCAATGTTTTGCACTGCTGCATTGGCTTCATTTTTCGGGAACCAAGGTAACTGCTTGAGGAAAACATGAAGGTGCTGCATGGCTGCAGCAATGAAAATGTACAATTAATCTTTATTTTCAAAATTCATAAAAAAACAAAAATTGAGCACATCACATTGTGTAGGTGGCATTTTCTACATGTGTCCTATACACGCTGTTAACCTCATGTTAAATATGAACCTCTTCTGTTACTTTAAACAGTTTTTAAGCAGTTGATGCTGCGAAGATTATTCTGTGTTTTATTCACTTTGGATCATTGCACATGCACGGATCAGCTGTTGCACCCTAACTACTGAATGTTGACTGAACCAATTTTTTTATTATGCATGCAATGTACGACTAAATAAAACTGATATAAGATCAGGCACTTGTAAGAGGATGAGCAGAAGAGCTGTGCGGCTGAAGAGAGCTGTGGTGTGCGCACGCATATTTGGACACTAGAGCTTAAAGTTAAGTAAAATAAAGCCATTTTACACATAAGCTGAAGTTACATAAAAGCAGAGCACTGTTTAAAACCTATATGTGTCAAAACATGGCTAACAATGCCCTGTAACGCCTCTAGTATTTTCTGGATTATTAAAAGGAGCAGAAAAAGCCACATAGGCCATTAAAAACATAATGACAACCCTAAAAGACGTCAATTCGTACAGGATTAGAATTACTTGTGGACTTCTGTGTGAGCTGGAACATAGACGGTAGTTTTCCCTGAAATTTTACAACACAAATTACAGACATGTGCAATTCATACAGGATTAAAAACACAGACGTCCTGTGAGATTATTACAAATTACCAGAGGTCCCTAGGTAATACTAGTCCAGTGCGAATAGGCAGGCGAATAGGCTGGGTAAAAGATGGACATGGATATTATGCCTAGGGTTTTGAAGGAGCATTATATATAAAATAATGGTGGTCGAGGCTCACATTTTTTCAGGATGGTCATCGGATTTCTGTAGGATTTCCATGGGATGGGAATAAATTCCACCACAAATGACATTTAAGCATTTATATCGGGCCCACTGTGGCTCAGTAGGTAGAGTTGCTCATCCCACAATCAGAAGGTTGTGGGTACAATCCTCAGCTCCATGTTGTGCAGCTGTGTCGACATATCCTCAGGAAAGTCACTCCTGTTTCCCTCTCAAGTGGTAGCTATGTCATAAAATGTTCTATTCACTTAACTTTCAACCAGTCTAGAGACAAATAAAGAGACTAAACTGCTGTCAGCCTTTGGCTTCACAACTATAAATGTCCTAGCTGAGCTAATTTATGCTTAACCCTTGGGCTGAAAATAATCCAGAAAGTTTGAGTCACAAAATAAATCATCACCTGTCTAGTGTGAATCACAAATGCACTGAACTTTTGACACCAAATTCAGAACTAGGCTATAAACATATTTATTTATGCTGTCAAAACAGGCAGTGCTATTCGGGACCTAATGTGGATTATGTGGCTTTTGGAGCCAGCTCCAAGTGGATTCTTTAGGAACTACAATCTTACACCAATTTAAAAACGGGTGTGTATTTTTGTAGTTTCATACTGGCTTCATTTTTTAGATACCAACAGATGCTGCTTGTTAGTTTTGCATCAACGGCAGATGAAGCAATATTTCAAGGAAGTCATTTATTTTCTACAAGATTTTTTTCAGGCATGCTCTCAAATATATAAACTTCTTGCTGATGAAATAAGATTGCATGCAATGTTTTAATTGTATTTGTTAGTTAAATTCATTCAATGTGACTATAAAAACCCAGAAGATGAAAACACATTGAACTGAGAGACGCTGTCCTCTTTGTGTGGAGCTTTGCCAGTTGGTGAAAAAAACATGCAACAGTTCCACAGTTAGACCGAGACGCTGGGAGGCCTCGTCGTCCTGGATGATGAGTTTAGTCACCTCTGTGCCTCAGGCTCACATCAACACTTCACTGACTGACGCTGATAAAATGGGAGCAGTGGACGCGTCGGGTCAGAGTCGACTATCAGAGGGAGGGTGGGGGTCACTCAGCGTCTGCAACAGATCACTCAACATGTTCAATCAATCAGCACGGGGTGATGGGACGCGCCGTGCTGAGGAGGAAACATTAATATTAGGGAATAACAATAGACGTCTTCAACTAAGACGGAGAGTTTGATCAACAGTGTTCTTCATTATGTTCCAGAGGGCTCTACTTCGACCTCTAAAGGCCTTTTGACTGATGACAGACTAGTGACGGACGAAAGCTTTGGTATGGCATTTCTCAGCTTCACTTAAAGTCTTTATGGACTTAACAAAGCTACTCATAACTGGCGCCTACACTTCTATAAAGGTTCTGCATTTGTTTCCCTGTCTTAAGAAATAATTTTTATTTGTTGACTAGTTTGAAGCAGGTATCCCTGTAAAACAGTTGGACAAAATATATTTAATGAGAAGTCATGTGCAGTAGGAAGGGTCTAATATTTTTAATAGGAACAATGAAAAAATAGTATGAATAGACAGGGGCGTCTACAGAACTGATAAAATGTATAATTATACATTTGATTAATTATAAAGGTGTATTAAAGACACTCAGACAATTCTAAAAGATCTGTTAACTATTGAGACAAAAGTCAATATTTTCAGTTAAAAGAAATTATTTTGCTGACATTATACAGTTGTAAATTTATGAGAAACCAAACTAAAAGCTGGTTTGATCAAAGTTGTCAACCAGATGCTGTCAGCTTGTTGCTTTCATCTGAATATTTCCAGTTTACAGCATTTTTTTTCAGAGTCCATCTGCTGATGATAATGTGATGATTTTAGGCTAAAATCAAAAGTATTTTCTAATTGCTCAGTCCCAGAAAATTGCATAAACTGATCAGGCTCTCAACTGCAGTAGTTTTGCAAGGCAGATGGCCTCATCTGGTATGATTTTCTTCCTTGCCAAGTCAGTTTTTGACTTTTTAGTTGAAGAGTTTTAAGTTTTAGTTTGAGTAAATATACAATTTTTTTACATTTGAAAATATCAAGGTTTTTACTTGTACATTTTTGACTTTCTATTCTTGAGAATTTCTGTTTTATTTAGGTGCATTAATCACGATTAACTATGATCCACTGTTATTGCAAGAAATTTGTTTTAAATTGTGATTAATTTTGATCAATCATGATTTAGTAGTGTCTGAACACACGTTATATAACACACTGTAAGGCAGGGGTGACCAAACTATGGCCCAGGGGCCAAATGCAGCCCAGTCTATTTTCAATTGGCCCGCTGAACAATCTTAAATAAAAATATTGTCCACAATGGAACCATGAAGCTTGTGCATGACTGTAGTGTACTTCTTAGTTTCAGCATGATGTGGTGCTACCATGCTAAATCTGTAAACAAACATTTTGACATCAAGATTTTTTTCCTTAAGTAAATTGAGAAAACACTGAAGATGGTAAACATATTGGCAATTAAAATGAAAATATCCTGATTTATAAGCCTCTTTGATTAGCGTCTCACAGATGGAGCCAGTAGTAGCCGGGGCTGACCAGAGCCCTGATTGGCCTCCCCAGAAAAGTTAAAATGATTTGCTGTTTGACTTGTCAGCCATTAACTAGCCACTTGAGCATATTTAATCACTGAGATTATCTTAACTGACTTTAGATTGGTTTCATTAACTTTAATATCCTCAAGGTGAGGTATATATAAAAAGTTTGACACCCCTGCTATAATGTCTCCCTGCAGCCACAGTGATGAAAAGAAGTTCACAACTGCTTCTTAACATCTAATTTTAGCTCAGTGGACTAGTCAGACGTCAACTGTACCTTGATTTATCAAACATTTTACCTTTATTACATTTTTAATCCATAATGAGTTCTTTTGTTTGGTGGTTAAGTTTATGTTATGAACTTCAGTCTTTCTATAAAGGTAGATCTGTATCCAAACAGGAAGGCTAATTCCCTTGGTTTAAGATGCGAGTGTAGAAAATGGCACAAGAACTGTTTAAAATGTAAAATAGTGACATTTTAAAATGCTGTATAAAGGGCGTGATTAATTCCAATGAACTACGGAAATCCTGAGATTAATCACGATTAAAGATTGTAATCTTTTGCCAGCCCTAGTTTTAAAAAAATATTGGGTGTGGCTTCCCATAAATTTACGGCTTTATAGCCTCAAACATTGTGAGTTGTTCACTAAAATTTAATAATTCTCTATATGTATTTTTGTCTTTAGAGAGGCACTAATTAATTAAAAGTTATGACTTTCTAATCTTTTTTTCCTTAAAAATTAACTGATCCTCTCAATTTTAAGTTTTTAGAGTGGTCTTAATATGCTGTCATACAAAAGGCTAATGGTAGTTAGAACAAAGCATTCTTAATTCCGTTTGTCCCACAAGTAAGACGGATATTTCTGCAGCTATATGAGAACAGCAACAACTCCTTGAAAAGTGGATGATTGGTTAGTTAATCAATCAGTGGGGTTGTGGGTGCTGTAGTTTGTTTTTGCCCAGGATCTTGAGTGAACAATGTTTTTCTTATAACCTGACTGATATCACACATTGATACAGTATTTCTTCTGCAGGAGCATAACCCATCATTTCACACACATGGTAAGTCTATCTTGGATTATGACATCATAGCTAAAATTCAAATCCAGTATGGAGAAAATAAATGGGAATTTTTCCTTGAAGAACCACTTTGTTTAACTCTGTGTACACAGCAAAATCAAAGTCAAGTCTCTCATGACATGGATGGAGCAAAGACCACCTATGAATCATAGACCATCCTCCACTAATGGCTGGATGTGACCAACACAGTGGATAACTTCACTCATGGTGCACAAGTGTTTAGCATGAAAAACAGCAATAACCCACCAGAGACATGAGTAAAGGAACAATGATCACTGACTTCAGGCAAAACACATCCAAACACATCTAAAACACATACACACTCTTCCCATGGGCATGATGGGACAACTCAGCCCCCCCAGATTTCAAATGCCCGTGGGCGGTGCAGATCAGCTGTTTCTCTACAGAGCTGAATTAACACCAAATGGATTAATACTGTTGGTCAGCGCCAACACTGAAGGAACGCTGAACACTGAGAATTCAACACCTCAGTTTTTGCTGTGCATGCTGGATAATGGGAGTTTAAAGCTTACCTCATAAGCTAATTAATAACTAACAACCCAAACATCCCCCTTACAGAGTTGCTGTAACTAGCAAGCTTTATACAATTACAAAAGCTTATAGCTCAGCCTGATTAGTTATTTTATTAAGGCCTGATAAAGAGAAATAAAAACTAAATAGATAAACTTGAATTTCCTCCAATAAAGTATCCATCTAATCTAATCTAACCAAATTAATCGAATCAAAAGAAATATATGAGTATGTTGACAGACAGTTCAGACACATTTACTCAAAGGAAAGTGTTGATTTTAGAATATTATTTATTTATCAAAATGTATCATTTTAACCTGAAATTTAATGGAATTCCTTTTAAGGGGGACATATTTAACCCTTTTAAGACAAGTTTATTTTGGTCTCAGAGGTCCCCAAAACACGCCTGTGAAGTTTGTTGCTGAAAAAACACTCAAATGTTGGATTTTTGCACGTCTAAAAACTCCTCTGTTTCAGCCCTGCTCAGAGCGAGCCGTTTCTGTGTCTGTGGCTTTAAATGTCACTGAGCTGTCTGACTCCGCCCCTCTCAGGAAATGAATGTGGCTTAATGGATGTGGCTCTCCTGATCGAGGAGGATCAGGAGAGGAGGGCGGAACTTTCTTCCAAGTGGACAGGGTCAACCAAACCTGGGGGCGTGGCCAACTCCCCACATGACATGAGGGGAAAATCTGAGAACAGCTTGTTTCAGCACACATTTTCTAAAAGGTGAAGGGGGGGATTCTTCTGGTACTTGAGGGGGTTGTAGACAGGCCAAGGGCACATATTTCTGTTGGAAAAGCCTGAAAAAGTCATTTTTGCATAATATGTCCCCTTTAATGCTATAGCTTCAATCTTATAGAAGTCAAGGCAGAGCATGATATCTTAAGCAAAGAAAAGTTTTTGTATGGCTAATTCATTTTGAATTAATTTAGCCGAGTAACACAGTTAGTGCATTTTCATTCTAATCCATGGGATGCACTTTAACCTGATGAAATAGTGGCTTGACAACATGCACAAGAAATGAGAGTCAAATTTGGCATCACTGATGGTTAAACTGCCACATGGTATTTCTGTTCTTATCCTAAATGTCAATTTACATATGTGTCCCATTTGACCTAGCCTACTTCCCTCTATTCAGATGATCTCATTAGATTTAATCAAATAACTGACAAAAAAAAAACACTAAGGGCATAAAACTTTGATAAAGCGAGCACAAACACATGTCAGTGTCTGACTGAAATCTTCAAAAGGTCAATTTATTCAGCAGACAATGTAATCCTTACTGGGAAAAAGAAACATGTTGATGTTTGTCCAGATTAAGAAACTAAGCAGCTTAGATAAATATATACAATTTTGGCTTTTTCTTCAAAGAATACATTTCCCTCAGTAAGGTGAAATGATTCTACATTCTGTCTTGGTATTTGTTTTATTTTGGAAACAGCAACAGGTCTGGGCTCTCGCTCCAGGTTGTAAGTAATCACAGTAGTTTAAAGCTGTTTCAGAATGGAAAGCATAGGTTTGACGGGGGCTTTCAGGGAAATCTCATTTCCTTTAAAATACAGTGGTGCTCTGGGAATTTTTAGATTCATCCGGGCACGGATCACAGAGTGCTTCATTACCTTTGAGCTGCGTGCTGTGCAGGCTTACCCAGGGATAAAGAAAAAGGCACTCCCTTAATCTGGCAATAATCCACCGTTTTACAGAGGGAAAGGAAGATGAGGGCTAAATTATAAAAACCAGATCATCGCTGCACTTTAAAATAATACCAAGAGTTAGGGAGCGATGGGCTGCCTGGAGGAAGTTTAGGTTTGCAGCTCAGGGAAGAAATTGCACCATTAAGTGTCGGTGAGTAAAAACCAGGCTCAAGTGTGATTCCAGTGCTGGTTCACTGCAGCAGACAGCATGTGCTTTCATTGTGTTCCCATGGCTTTAGCTGCTGTGTATACAAGATTATATTCTACATTTTTCTAACATTATTGTCACCTAACAAGGTCAGCCATCATACATACTCAAATGGATTGTCTGTGGATAATAAGCTTGATAGCAGCGGCACTGTAGAATCAAAGTGACTTACAATTTCTATTTCCATGAGCACATATGCTGCAGTTTTTTAAAGGTCATCTCATACAGATCCTGCTGGAGTAAATATTAACCATGAGCATCAAATGTGTTCAAAGCCTTTGCTGTAAATAACCCCTATAAAATGCACTTTCAAGTTCTGTTTTAGTTAAGTTTTCTGAATATTTAAAGTATAAAAAAGACACATTCAGTCTTTTCTTAAAAATGCAGCTTTAAATAAATTATTATAAACACTTAAGTCTCAAGTTTTGCAAAGCAGAAGAGTGCTTTTTTTTTAAGTAATGCAACCTTTTTTGAATTTTTAGGTGTTCCACTCCATTTTTATTTAATTTACTTCTTTTTTCCTTTGTTGTTATGTTCTGATGTCTGGTGTGAAGCACCTTGAGTTGCCTTTTTGCTTATGAAATACCTTAAAATCATCTATTTACTGTAACATAAATAAAACCTCAGAAATAAGAATGCCTCACCTCATCTGCAGGTAAATCTGCCACTATTAATGCAGATGTTCATCAGGTCTTTTCAGCATTCTTTTAGCTTTTGCACTCCTGCAACCACACCATTAATGCACAAGGCCCTATATATGTTAATTCAAACACTTAAAAAGAGTTTGTACAGATGTAAATATTCATTTTCTTTTTTTTTTTTCATATTTTTTTCAACCACAGTCAGACACCTTGCTGTGATGAGCATCCGTGGCCAATGAATAATTTCGTCTTGCCTTTTCATGGCTTATCTTATTTATCAACTTTAGTCTATTATCTTTGCACAACTGCTTCGTCTTTATCACTGTTAACATTCAGAGATTTCCTCTAAACAAAGGTTTGTGTCTCTATTCTTGTGTAAATTATATGCATTATTAAATCTGGGTAACAATCCTGTTTTAATGCAGGAAAGTATTTTAGGTTAACATATATGTGGGTCTGCTGACCAGAAACCCCCCATTGTCTGTGTCCTGTGTCGGCATGGCGCTTGGAGGAGGTCTGTTAGAGTGTGTGTTTGCGTATGTGCGTTTGTGTGTTGGGGGGTATAGGCCCCACACAGTGGACCTTTGTGAAACTCTGCCCATGCAGCCAGACTGAATGGACTCTTTTTACACTTGTGTAAACCTGGGGGCGTCTCCGGCACCGAGGCCACGCCTCTGTGACCCCTGACCCCCACCTCTGACCTCTGCTGGATTTGGTCGGGATGTAGTTTTTGCTCGCCATGTGCTCTCGGGTACGGCCAAAAATCACACAGTCAGGACTGCAGCACAACCAACGCCTCTCCAAAACACAACTGTGGATAAAGTTTACAACAAGTCCAATTAATTCAGCTCTAAAGTCTTACCAGATCAATTTAGAGCAGGAAGAATCAAAAAAAGGCTTAAAAATCATTTAAAAACTTTGGATTCTATTATTATTCTAATGGCAAATACAGACTTATCTCACCTACATCATTAGTTGTGTATCATATAAGTTTTCTGTAATTTATAATCTATCAAAATTTCTGTCTTCATTTTAGCTGTACAACTCTCTGCTTTTGTACTGTTTATATTTCTAATTATGGTTTATTGCTTTAACTATTAATCATTTTTCACTGTAGTTTGTATTTATTATTAATGTTTATATTTCTTATTCATGTTGCTTTATTTTTTTTTTCATTATTATCAACAGTTAAATATTTTTTTCATTTGTAAAACTCTTGTTTTTATATGTATTATTGTTGTTTACAGGCTTATTGGTGTCTAAAGTGGTTATCCATTTTGTTAAGTTTTGCTGATATTTTTGTGTTGATATTAAAACTGTTTTTTTATTCCTTTAGGTAATAATATTCCTGATGTCATTAATATTTGTTGTATATTTTCTTAATAATATAAATACTTTTTATTTTTGTTTTGAATTGTTATACACATTTTTATACCTAAGTTTGGCATTCTTAAGCAGTTGTCAACATTTATTGCTAATATACATATATTTGCAAATATATATCTATACATTTTCTTTATATTGTTGACAGTTTTTATGAACACTTCTTATTGTATTGGGTTTTATTTTTCTTAATAATGATACTTTTTCTGCCATATCTTTATGGACATTACTACCTCTTGTATTTTAAAAACATTTCTACTTGTAATTCATATTTTTTCTTGTTTAGATCGTAACTGTTTTTATGTTTCTTATTAGTATTTTTCTTTTGAGTTTATTCAAATGATTGTTGAAAACATTTTTGTCATTTGCATTTATTTTTTTTTTTATTTTTTGCTTGTTGAGTTTTTGATAATAATTGTTTATATTTCTTATCAATATTTATATTCCCTTTTTTATATTTCTTATTTGTTGTTGATATGAATATCATTTTTATTGTCTACATTTCTTGCAATACATATTTGTAATTAAACCATTAACCTCCCATTGTAACTGTTAAGTTTTCTTACCAAGATTTTTAGTCATCATTTTTCTTATATTTTTTCTTCTTGCCATTGTTTATAATTAGTGTAAATGTTAATAATTCTTATTGTTTTCTGTATTTCTAGTAAACATTTACACCTCTTCTACTGCTCTCTACTACTATTACTAATTCAATTTATACTTGTTTTTGATGTCCTGTTATGTTCTTGAAATTTGTATTTACATTTTTTATTATAATTTGTATTGATTGATATATCCTTTGTTTTGTTTTCATTTTTATTAATATTTATACTCCTTGTTAATGTTTGTATATCAACATTTATTTTTGTTATAGTTGTCTTCATTTCTTGTTGTTTTCATGTCCTACATTGAACACACCATCCTATTATACTGTAGTTTGCTGTTTATATTGTTATTAATATTTTTACGTGTATATACTTTTACGCTCTGAAAAGTGCTATACAAATAAAATCATTATGATATATCTATATATATCTATCTATATCTATATCTATATATATGTATTTATATCTATATATATATATATATGTATACATATTACTGTTTGTTTTTCTTTTCGTTTTTCTAAACTGTTGTTAGTGTTTCTATTTGTTCCTACTGTACATTTGAATTAGACTCAGGAATAATAAACAATCACGTATCTGATTGTAGAATATGTACCCACATGGTGTAATATGAACTCCAAAATAAAACTAAATGCAACCCAAGTTTTAATGGCTATTTAACTTTCATTCTTAGTCTTCAGAATAAAATGTTCATTAGTTTTCGTCACATTCTAGTCATTTAAAATCTTTATGATTTTAGAGTAGATTTAGTCAACAAAAACTCAAAAACATTTTAGTCCTTAGTCTTTGTATTTTTCCCTGCTATTTTAGTTAAAAGATTTATTCTTTATTAAATAAATTAATACGCCAAATTGTGGGATAAAAAAAAAAAAAACATTAAAACACCCATAACTGTGCACTTTCCCTCGTTCAATTAATTAAAAATGACATTAAGGACTTTAATCTACAGTGAAGAACTTCACAGCAGGGATTGGATCATTGATTTTAACTGATAATGATGCTCCTAAACAATCAAAGTCTTTATTGATAATACCAACACTTTCCTGTAATTTGGTTAAAGATGAGACAAAGATCTGCAGGGAAGCATCTCCTCATCAAAAAACTGAATAAATTCAAGTTTCTCACCTACACCAGGATGTTCTTGTCTTGAAATTACTTTGGAGCACATCATGATGACGTTTAATCCACCTTCATCTAACAGTCATTTTACAGAGCTGTCCTTGCATGCATCATGATGTTTCTTATTGCCTTCTTTAGTTGGCGGATTAAGTTTTCTCCTGCTGGTTTCAACATGCATTTCAACACTGCGTTAATGCTGTTAACTAAGACGAGTTGATATAAAGTTTGGGTCTGTTTACCACAGCGGTTTTAGTGAGGGTGATGAAGAGGACTGTGCTGCAGCTGCAGCCAATACTGAGTCTGTGTGTTAGCATGCAGAGCTGAATTTACACACTATCAGGAAATGTCATGGGTTTTTAATGTCCAACAGTCAAGCTACACTACATTTTAGTCTCATTTAGTCTCCTTGACATAAACTAAACTGAATTTTTGTCAAAGTTTTATCAAAGGTCCATTTTTAGCTGGTTTTAGGTCTTCCTCGTGGAAAGAAGGTTTATAGTCATATTTTCAGTCATCATGATGAACCCTGCTCTGACTAAACCCAGTTCACTTCAAACTTTTCTGACCCCTAAATGACCAAGCTCTTCGTGTTTGCCAAGTTACAGGTTCTCCCACTTTCACACACACTCACACACACTGCGATACATCACATAATGGCCAAACCTGCTTCAGGTTAATGGGTGGAATAGCTGTGTTGACCTAGGTGTTTTATTTACCAAGTGCCTGTTTACTTCTCCATTCCAAGCCTTCAGCTGCACCCTCAGAGGACAAACTACAGCGCTTAAGAGAATCCTCAGGATCAATACTCCTCTTGTCCTGAACGCTAAAAGAATGGCAGCCAGACAAACTGGGTTTGTGTGATCAGTTTCAGGTGAAGAGTGCCTTGACCTACGACTCTGCAATCATCTCCTAACTATGCACTGATAGACTTTTACAACATGGGGGTTTGTGGCAGTGAATAATAGGCAGAGATGAGAAGTTTATGAGTGAATCATTAGCAACTGAAGGCAACATTCTGGTTTAGAAGATAATGTGTTTTTGCACAGCAGAATCTAAATTCTCATGGTGTTTATTTCTTTAACTTTTAGTTAAAAAGCTTGTTAAATTATGCAGTGTTCACCTGACAAGTCCAGAAAACCATCTTACTTCAAGATATCACTAATAAGGTCTAAACTGCTCATTTCTGTCTGGAAATGAGGCGTTGATACCTGAATTACTTCTCTCATCTCAGGACTCCAAAAGGTAAAACATGCTTTCTTTACTGAAAGATATTTTACTTGTTTTCAGCAATTCAGGTCTCACTTTCAACTTTTCATATCAATAAATATGATTTTTATCCACACTTTTTTGGGTGAATGTGGCTTGTAATAAATGCAATGAGATATTTTTCACTGAAAGTTAGACAAAAACACTTTCTAATATTGGAATTTTCCCTTAAAAAGGATCAAAAATATAATTTCCCATGAAAGATTTGGGAAATATATTTACCTGCTACTGAACGGGCTCAATCAGATACATCCTCATGTCAACTCAACATTATATCTCCTGGTTTAATTCTTATGGTTGAAATAATTAACTTAAATTCAGAGCTGCCAGTCTTTGAAAATGAAATGTTTCTTTTCCTGAAAAGTTGAGCTCAGTTGTAGAGCCAAGAAGGGAACGCTGTGACTTCCCACAGTAGAATAAAATAGTTCAAGAGGATCTATTTAACAAGGTGAGATAAAGTTCAAGGAGAAACAACGAATAACTAGGATTTTCTCATGTTATCAACAGCTTACGTCGAAGAAAAATGCTTCTTTTTGATTACATATTTTGGCATTTTAAACCCTAAAAATGTCAGGTGGTGTGACCGTCTGAGTAAATGAACAAATTATTGACACTGTAAGAAATAGAATTTTAATTGTAAGCAATTATATTATACTATATATATATCATACTAATTAGAATACTTCAGCATGATTTTATGGTTGAATTCTATTAAAATTTATTCAGTTGGGACCACGCTTATCATAAATTTGACCGTTTTATTGCAAAACAGATCCACAGTTTTACTTTGCGGAGAAGGCTCTGCTCAAAAGAAGTTCTTGGGTTAGTCAAGCAGCATACTTTGACTTGCCAGGGAGCACATGGCTAGAAAAACCTAAATGGATAGATACATTTATGACAGTGATACTAAGTATAACAAAACTAGTTCTTAAGGAATACATACAACATTAATACATAGAAGCATGGATCTGAATATGAGGGTGCAACAAGCTTTATGCTATAAAGGAGGAGGCTGGGGTGGAGGAGGTTAAGCTTTGCCAGTAGCAGCAACAGTGTGGTGCATCAGCATTAATGCAAGCAGGGTCACTGAGATGTGTGATACTGATACTGAGTGTTTCTGTGGGAATTTTTGCCCATTCATTCTGTAGAGCATCTATGATATTAGGCATTGATGTTGGCTGAGAAGACCTGGCTTGCAATCTCAGTTGCTTAGGTGCTTGATTTCATACACCTGTGGCAACGGGTCAGATTGAAACATCTGAATTCAGTTATTAACAGGTGTGGCCCAATAGTAACATGACACACCAGATGGATGTGTGAAACACATCCATCTGGCAAACCTTCCATAGACGGTGTTTGGGAAAGGGCAGAGCCTTTATAAAAAAAAACTCGGAGAGTATTTCTGAAAATGTACTTTGTAAAGTCAGTGGGTATCATAGTTTTACAAAAGTACTCTACATATAACCAAATAAATATAGAATGTATAATATCTGAATAAAGACAAAGAATGATTTAATATGAAACTAGAAAAGCATTCGGAGAGCGCAGACCTCCACCATTAGCCCTATCTCCTAATAGTAACGAATCCTTTAAAAAATTCCTGGATCCAGACGTTGATCCGGATCACTTCCAAAATCCAATCAGTTTTTTCTTATGCCATTTCTGACATTTCCTGAAAGTCATCAAAATCAATAACTTTTTGAGTTATGTTGCTAACAAACTAACTTACTAACTAACTAACAAACCCTGCCGATCACATAACCTCCTTGGCGGAGGTAATAAACAAAACTTTATTTAAACATATTTTTTCACTCTTTAGGTTGTTAATAAATTCTCGCTTTTAAAATGCGACCACCTCTTGTGGCCATCCTGTTTCTGATCTGTTACATATTGAGTATCAGTCCAGTATTGTTTCAGTATCGAATACCGTGAAACTAAAGATCAAATTTTGGCATCATGACAACACTTGGCTATCCAATCATCCTCTGAGATTTTTTGTCAAAGGTTTTGCCCTTCCCAAACACAAGCTATGGGCTGTTCCCCCGATGGATGTAAAACCCGTGCAGTGGATATGTAAAACAGTTCATCTGGCGTGTCACGTTAGCTCACATTAAATACGGTGGGAGTCTGTGGTGTGACCCTTCTATAGAAGACCTTTGGACGTTACAGCAGCCTTATGGAATAATTGGTGTTCCTCTGTGATATCAAGGCGTGTTACTGAATAAATGTATGATCTAGCTTCACAAGTAGCCACTCTGCTGACTCTAAAACCTGGTGGTATATACATGCGTGACAGGCTGCCACATCCAGGCTGCTTTTTTTCCGGCCCCTACAACATTAACTTGATGATTCATTCCAGTTTTAAGGCTCTACTTTCACTCCTGAGAGCAGATTATTGTGAACAAACAACAAAATAAGAACAACAAAACAAAGGAACAAAAGCATTAGAAGAGACAAGGCAGGCACAGGGAAGAGAAAACATCTTTTCTCTCCTAGCTTCACGTGTTTTTTGGACTTTTGTATCCTTAAGGACAAAGCCTATTCATCTCCTTTCATGTCACTCTTATATTCGCTAATCAAACACTGAAAAGGCTAAGTGTACAAAAAAGACGGAGGGATCAGAGGTCACCAAATTGCTTAGTTGTTTTTAAGAGACTTTCTGATTTAATTTTCTCATGAAAGCGTCAAGGTCTGCATCTATTCTGGTTCAGACAGGTGATACAAGGGAAAAGGAGTCACAAACCTGCCCAGACAAACACAAAACCCCACATGGACTTTGGTGGGGTAATTTTCTCATTAATTATTAACACGTGTGAACCCATTTACACTCTTCACCGATGTGAGCCGATCTCCTTGGTTGAAGAAATCACAACAGAGAGGTGGTGATCCGAGAGGAGAGGAGCCCCGGTTACAGTCTGACAGGAGATCAATTCTCTCCCATGCCTCAGGTAGTCCGAAAGCATTGTACAGTGAGAGTGGATGAGGCAGACATTGACCCAATAAATCAGAGGGATTTCACTGTACATCGAACTCACTCTTTCTGCAGGAAATCTTCTTTCAGAGCCCTCGCCGTTTGTTTGAGCATGTGGGAAGTACGTGGGCCTTTAAAGATTTGGAAAAGCTCTAAAAATGCAAAAGCAAAACGTGCTGAGCCAGTGGGTAATTAGCAGCTGAGACTAAGCAGATTTCAACTAAATTCTATTATCTTTGTTTAAACAATTTATGACTTTTTTCAGCCAAACACTTCGAACCACAGTGAGGAACTGTCGTTTTGTGTCAAATTTGGGAACTCCATGTACAAAGTGATGTATCTTGTCTTTTTGCTGATCTGATCTCATCCTTTATGTCAGGGGTGTCAAACTCAAGGCCCGGGGGCCAAATCCGACCTGTGGAACAGTTAAATCTGGCCCGCAAGATGATCTCATACTTCTGTTATATCTGGCCCATCAGTAAGAGGTCTGCAGACTTCCTCAAGTATAAAAATGTAAACTTATCCTTGATGATTTAAGATATCCTTGTTATCTGAAAAAGTAAGGAGTAAAAATAATTAGAAAAGAAGATAGGAGGGTGGAAAAAGAAATTAATTTGTGTTTTTAATTTCGTATTTTAAATTTTGCATCTCAGAATTAGGACTAAAATTTAGGATTTTGACTTTTCATTTCATACTTTGAGAATTTTAACTCATAATTTTGACTTCTCAACAATATTTTAAGTTTTAAGGTTCATATTTCTAAATTTTAAGTCATATTTTGACCTTTTTAATCAATTATTTTGTATTTTATGTAATATTTTCTAATCAAAACTTTGACTTCATAATCCTAGAGTTTGACCTTTTAGACTCACAATTAAAAATTTTAAATCATATTTTGACTTTTATTTCATATTTTGGTCTTTTAAACTCATGATTTTGTCTTTCTTTCTAATATATTTGCCTGATTAAAAAAAAATTCAATTTCATGTTTTGACCTGTTTGAACTAATAAATTTACGTTTCTCAGATTTTGAGCCTTTAAACTTTTTAACTTTTAAAATTTCAAAATCATGTATCATCAGTGCTAAGTTTCTTTTTATATTTTATTACTGGTGAAATTAGTTTGGTAGTTTATGATTAAAAAGGTGACCATGACCAGGCCCACAGGTTAGACCTGAATCCAGAATCTGGCCCCTGCTGTGACTGAGTTTGACACCCCTGCTTTATGTGCATAAGCAACGTTTTAGCTAGTCTGTCATGCAACTCCCTGCAAAACTTTGCCAAGGAAAATTCTATCGCCTACAACAGACACCAATTTTTTTATAAATCTGCTTCAAGAGGCAAGGGGGCCCATGAAATCAAAGGGTAACACTTTCAGCGTTTTCACAACTCTAGTACATTTTTTTGGGCTGAATCATGGACCGATTTGTTACATTGTTGGATTTTCACATCAGCTTTGGTCTCGGTTCACAAGGGGGCATGCAAAGGCAGACCAGATTGGTTGGACTTTCTTGTGGTTCCTGTATACATATACTAATATGCCTCTTAGACCGACAGGGCTATATGCTGGTTCTCGAACCTAATTCTAAACAAACCGCGAGTTCAAACTGGAAAAAATTGGTTCAGAACCTGATAATTCGTTTTCAAGTGGAACCAAAAAATCATTGGTTGTTGGTTTGGCGTGTCATATTCTAGGTTGTGAAGATGAGTGGAAAATGGAGAAGTGGTCTGCTGAAGATACAAAATGCTTAGTTGCGATCTGGGTTTTGACAGAATTCCAGGTGAGAGTGGTAGAAGGAAGAGCGAGTTATATGCTGAATGTGCAGAAGAGATGATGGAGGCTGGGTTCACCTGAATGCCAGACCAAATAATTAATAAAGTCAAGAAACTGAAGAAGGATTACCGGGACAGCAAGAAAGACTTGGGCTTCCCTATTTCTAAGGTTGCTTTCACACCAATGTTAATTCCGTCGACTATGACTAAAATTGTTCATCAACAGCCTTTTTCCATGAGAAAGACTAGACTTAGACTAACCAAAAACAGACCGTTGATGACTGAAACTGACAAAAAAAAAAGTTTAGTTTTCATCAAGATGACTAAAACTAAAATGTCATTCAGTTTTCTTTCGGACATTCAGGCCCCATCCACAGAGAGATGAATGTAGGAGTATACGCAAAAGTTTTTTGTCCTGTCGGCATTTCATCCACACGGAAACGGCGCTTTGGGTGACTGTAAACAATACTTTTCAAAAATGGGTCCCAGAGTGCATAAATCCGTAAACCTGAAGACGCCTGTGTGGTTCCAACCTAAACAATAATGGTTGATTACAGGGTTGTGTTCGTGCTGCAGAAGCTACTGAGCTTGTTATGGCCTTTAGAGCAAAATCTGACACTCCTTTACAACCACCACGAAATGCATACACCATATGTTCTTAAATCCAACATAGAGAACAACTGGAAGGGCAACTAGAAGAAAGTTTGTGTCAGTTTTCTATGATTTTCTTCTCTTTTGGTGCTTTTCCGTGGCAGCAATACAGCGCCACGTACAGGCTTGGCATATGCACTACAGTGTTTTCAGACTTTTTCAAAACAAAACGGCAATATATTGTTCTCATCTCCACGTGGACAGGGCCTCAAACTAGTCAAGTCTGTGAAACACAATGCATCTGTGTCTATTCTACCTCTCAGCTGTAGAAAGAAGGGACCCCAGGTTTGGCAGGGTGCATAGAACACACTACCATGGTTTGGTACCAGATTCAGGCAAGAGAATAAATGCTTGGACTAAAACTAGACTAAAATAGCCAGGCACAATCTAGAATAGCCATGTGCACACAAGGCTGTCCATAAGGGTGGATAAATGGGAGAGCTTTCTGGGGCCCAGCTAAACTGGGGGCCCATGAAGGTCAGCAAAATTATGGCCCACTGTAAAGTTAAGCTGTAGTATCCATATTTTATATCTGTCTTAGCAAAGAAACAAAAATCTGGTTTATTCGTTTGTGTAGTAAATAGCCTTCTTGAAAGTGTAAATCCCTTTTTAAAACGAAGTTAAAATGGGTTAATAATAGCAGAAAATGGTGGGAAAGGGTCGTGAAATTTGATTTTAAAAGAAGAAATGGGTTAGGAGTGGCAAAAATGAGATAAAAGTGTCAACAAAATAAAAAATTGCAAAAATTGGGTTAAAGTGGCAAAGACAGGCATAAAAAGTGGTAAAAGATGATTAAAAAAGTTAAAAAGTGGCTGAAATGGACTTACAGGGCAAAATTTGGTGAAATTTTTGTGAAATAGGATGAAAAAATGATAAAAACTGGGAAAAATAGGTTAATTGAGGCAGAAAAATAGGAAGAAATTGACAGAAAGAGGTTGAACTGGCAAAAATGGGCACACCAAATGGTAAAATGTGGTTGAAATGAGAAAAAATGGGGTTAACAAGTTGTTAATAGTGGCAATAATGGTTTGAACAGAGAAAAGGTGGTTGAAAGGGTTTTAAATGGACAAAAATGGGTTTAAGGTGACAAAAATGTGGCAAAATTGGTGAAAGTGATGGGAAAAAGTGATGAAAACAGGTTAAAATATGGCAAAATTGGTGTAAAGTCGCAGCACTGTAATTGGACAAATATTCTTAGTGTTTATAAGGCATCTGTAGACCCCCTCTCAGTGTCTCACAACCCCCAAGGGGGTCCCAACCCTAATGTTGAGAATCACTGGTTTAATCAGCATCTTTAAATAAAATCAGATTTCAACTTTGAGCCAGTTCAGCACTGGGTACAAGCTCTCCGTTTGACCCATGCATCCCATAAACCAGCATTTCTGTCAGACTTTCTCCCTCAGTAGAAGTCACTCGCCTTTTTAATGAATTTCATTCACTGGCACGAAATAGACTTCCAAATTAAAAACAGGAGTTTAACATTCATGCAGACTGACCGTAGAAAAAGACAGCATTTATGTTGATGTGAGTGATTGCACATATTTAAATTTCAGACTATTCCACACACTGTAGTGAGACCTTGCTGTTGAGGTAAGACTAAAAGGATATATTCAAAAAAAAAAAAAACCTCTTACACTCTCACACAGCACACATGCACAAGCACACACCTCAATTTCTCCCCAGTGTCACTGTGTGAATTTGTTTGTCTACCTGCGTTCAATTGCCTTCACTTTGATTCCCTCCATCCTTTCTTGAAGGGCTGCTTAATAGCCTCTTTCCTTTCTGAGGAGATTGCATGGACATCCTGGAAGGGCCAAAAAGCCCACAGATAGACTAGTTTAGTACCAAGTCCATGTACTTAAATTAATCTCACATCACTGTAATGAGTAAGGGAAGGACTCGATAGTGAAATGGTGGGTGAAGAAATAAATGTGGAGAAACAGGCAGTAAGGAGAAAAAAAGGAGGATTAAGAGAAAGGGAAAGAGGTTTAAATGTTGGTCCAAAGAATGGGACTACGCTGTATACAATAATTCTCCTAATCCATTACACCCCCTGCAGTCCTGTGTACAGTAAATCTCCGACACAGTTAATAATATCCAAGAGGTGATGCAGAGTTTTATGACTGAGGAAAAAGGCGCGGAGCAAACCTCAGTTATTATTCATGAAAAGAAATTGATGTAAAAACAACATATCCTCAGAAATAAAGGGGATGTTTAGATCAGTCAATACCCCGGCCTCCTCCTCATCAGTCTGCTCTGTTTTTCACTGTTTACTCCATCTTTTCTTCCCACTCAAGTCTACTTTCACACAAGACCCTGTGGTGAGAGAGGCTGGAGGCTTTTCCTGCCTCTTGGACACTGAGCACAGAGAGGTGACCCAGTTAACACAGACACTGAAATCCTTTGAAATTTGGGAAATCCGCCGTTCCCTTTTCAGGCGGAATTTTCAGAAACAAAGTGATTAGTTGGAATAATACATCAGCTCTCTGATGTTGGTGTTACGTTATTGATTAAAGTAGGGATAATCAATATGATCACAGCTACTTTGAAGTAGCAATAGTAGAATTATTAGGCTACTGTTGGCATGATTAGTGAGTATGCAGGATTCAGAGAACATGAATGTCCTGAGCAGCAGTGGTAGCATTTTTTCAACATTGCCTTCTAAAGTTAAGGATATGCAACCCATTGTTAATGTCTTATTTTTCATTAAACAAGCAGGCAGAGTCATATAGATGCAACTGATACACTGGTACAAAATGCTGTGCCTTTGTGACCCAGTGAACACCTGATGGTTTTGCACCCATTTGTTATGCAAGCTGCCTTGATGCTCATCGTGTGCAGGGATACAAAGCAACATGGCCCACACTGCAACTTTTTTAACAGCTTTTCTCCATCATCGGGTTATCAGGCAAATCCATCTTGAAAAGCTCCAATCCACAATGCTTGTGCCAAACCAGCATCATTTGAGGAGAATGAGGTGGTAGTTATGGGCGGGGCTTAGCTGTACTAACTGATACAATGACTACCACAATGTAGCAGCAGCTTTGTAAGAATTTGATCACGTTTCTGTATCAAAGAGTGAAACACCACTTGAAGCTTTTCATGATGGAAGAGATGTTTTTGCTCTTCTGCCGAACTGCTTTGGCGTGAGCTTGTTATCGTTATGGGGTTGTGGTTGGTTGTATTGAGTAGTTGTATACAATGGCTGCTAGTAGAGGGATTAGCTTGGGTGTAGCCACAGCGGCAGTTTTGTCAGAACTGGACAACATTTCTTTATTAAAACAAGGGCAAAGAGCCACGCTGAAAGCTTTTCATGGCAGAAAAGCTGTTTTCACTCTTCTCTCATGTCTGCTTTGGCACAGGTTTGTGATTGTTACAGGTAAGGTCTGCTGGTGTAGCTAAGGGCTGCTGTTAGCTCGGATGTATAGCTGTAGGAAAGCAGTTTAATTGCAACCAAGCTCACAGAAAAACTCCTTTTTTGTCAATTACCCATCTACGTGTGGATATGGCCTAAGAAAACTGACCAGCAGAGGCAGATAGTGTGACTCAAACCTTAACTGATTTTTTACAGTGTGAGAGACTATAAACATGACGACAAATAGTCACTGATTCTCCAATAACAGATTCTGTTCACTGACCACCAGGGTCTCGGCATGGTCTCACCTCTCAAAGTGTCTTGCGCGGTCAAACGTGACTTTAGAGTGAAGAAGCTACTGTGGTTAGCTGTTAGCTACATGCTAAGTTCATTGGGGTTGCCATTTTGTTACAGCTTCCTCCCCAGTCAGTTTATCTGTGGTATGTTCTACAGTGCAAGTTTTGTGCCACAAATCAACAAGTTTCTCCTCCATTTCTGACGTCTATCTAACTCTGCTTCCCATTTACCAGTGCCATCTATGGCTCTGCCTTTCACTATCCTTGCCACAGTCAGCCTGCTTACCGACTGGCTATTCCTCAGTATCAAGTCACATGTCTGCTTCTGTCTGCTTGGCTGTCCACGCACAACAGGAGAGGGAAAATTAACTCCTAACACACCACACAGCACATGATAATCTGGAAAGATAATCTTAAAAATCATTCGACAATTGGGCCTTTGATGACTTTGGTCTGAGGGGAGGATTCAGCCTGACAAACGGCACGATTATCATGTAGTGTGTGTGACACGCTTTAGTTTGAACTGAGGAAATATTACAACAGCTTCAGCCTGAGAAGTCAGCAACTGTATTGGTAGCAAACGGGATGGCAAAGTCCATAAGGTGAGAAAAGGATAGTCAGACATCTTAAAAGAGCTACTGCATACTAAGCTGAACACAGTAGAATTCAGCATGGAAGACTAAAGGCCTTTGCTCACAGAGTCTGCTTTTCTAATCTGAAATTACCAGAGGAAATATGACCTTATGTCATGTTTGCATACTGACACCAAAACTTTTGTCCACTATTATTTTCAAGATGGTGTAACTGCTGACCCCTGCCTTCCGCCGCAGACCACTAGAGTGAGATTTAGCTAGCGCAGCTACATTAGCTTTAGTTAAAGCTAACGTGGCTAAAGCAAGCCACATAAATTACAACAATTCTTTTCTGACATAGGTGACATAGTTTCAATTTTTGTGCTTTTTAGCACCAGTCCAAGTCATTTAAAGGTGACGTATTGCGCAAAATACACTTTCTCAGGCTTCTCTATCAAAAATATTTGTACCTGGCCAGTCCACAATCAGACAAATCCATTTCCTCCCTCCCTCTCTTTCTCCCCCCCTCAGAAATTGTGTGCTGAAACAAGACTTTCTCAGATTTTCTCCCACTTTCTGTGAGGGGTGTGGTCAGGGGCGGAGTCAGGCAGCTCATTAACATTTAAAGACACAGACACAGAACAAGCTTGTTCTGAGAAAGGCTGAAAGGGCTGAGGGGTTTATAGACATGCAAATACTGACACTCCAATACTGGAGTGCTTTTTTTAGGAACAAACTTCACAGGAATGTTTGGGGACCTCTGCGACCAAAATGAACTTGTCTTACAGGGGTAAAATATTGGACCTTTAAAGGCCGTAGCTCCCTTTTGCTCACTTGCTCTTTCTCGCACTGAAACCTCACTTTATACACTGTGATTTGCTAGCTATGTGGATATCAATCACTGAACATTATAGATAAAGGCCAAACTCAAACTCAAATCCACATCACGAAGACTGAATTATAAATTTGTGCTCAATCCCTCCAATGACGCTCAAGCTGATGTATCAAAGATCTCTGCAAAAATGGAGGATGTGTTTTTTCCAAGGAGTCCAAGAGCCACAGAATTATCTTCACTGTGCCTTTCTCTTTGCAGCTGAAACTACTGGCCACATTCTACAAATTTTTGCAGCAAATACAGATAAAATGCATTGGACTCAGTGTGCAGGTTTGAGTGAGTGAACACAGCCAAAAATAAAGGACTAAGAGTACAAAGATCTTTATTCTTTCATGCCAGTGCAACTTGGGGAACACTCACACTAGGCCCAGTTGCCCTGTACTCTGCCATAGCATGATGGTCCCCCTAGCCATTCTTTCACTGGCCTCCACTCAAAATTGCTCCAGGCCCAGCAAGGTTGGAGAATTGATTTGTGATCATGTCCTAATGTGACACACACAGTTTTAGAGCAATGGGGAAATACACAGACAAGATTATAGTGATTTTACTCGCTATGTGGCTTACTTTCAGTTGTTTTTGTCAGATATGGCTCAAGAATACTCTGCCATTGTTTCAGATGACTGTTGAGAGGAAGGATTGTATCAATATGGATTTTTTCATCTGTGCCCAGGCCAAGGATATGTACCATGCCTAAGCACAGCAAGGACCACTCGCACTGGTCAAATAGACTGGAGTTCAGGGCTCAAGCATCCTCGGGCATTTTGCAGATTGCCTAGTGTGAGTGCATCCTTATAGCTCAGAGTTTACAGTGTGTTGAAAGTTGTGGGGAAGGTACTGCAGGTAGAGCAGTCATGAAGGAGAATTACTAATGGCTGAAGTGTTGGTGAAAAAAAGAAAGAAAAAAGAAAGGACTTGTGCAGCAAGTGTAAAGTTTGATTTTCATGTTAGACTAGGCGTTTATTGTGTGAAATCCTTACCAGAAGCAGTTCAAGTTGACAGCAATTTCATCTTCTTGTGCAGAGCTGAGAGGCTGGTCTGAAGCATATTAGCCTGACTTGATGGTGTTGCAGTTTGCCACACCGAAACCCTTTGCTGTAACTCTGCTTTAGCGCCATGCTGCATCTTCTAACTAGCTACATTGCTCCCTTAACTCCTGAATGCAGTCGACAGAACCTAGTTATTTGTACGTGCATGGGGCACAGCCCTGGCACATGAGCATATTAAATTAAACCACTGTGTTCTCTTTCTGCACATGCTCAGTGCAGCCTTTTTCACAGAAGCCATTTTGAAATGTCACATGGGAAGACAAACAAATTGGCCCAGGTGTGCCAGATGGCTCAGTGGTTTACATCACTGACTTTGCTGCAGGAGATTTGGTGTTCAAATCTCAGTCAGAAATCATAGAGTATCTAATGTAAGCTGCTTCAAATAAATGATATCGTAAGAAAAAGATACTCCATGAACCTGAAAAATAAGTTATGTCTTAACAGTGCTAGGTTAGATTTTTTTTCATGTGATGCATCATGAGATTATCTAGTAAAATGTTCAAATAGAACTACATAAATCAAGTTATATTTGCTTTGATTTTATTGGTGCAGTTGTGATGACATCACAGTAAGTGACTTTCAAACACAGTGCTTTGAAAAGTATTCACCCCTTTTTTCATTCATCCCTTTTTTTGCATACTTGCCACACTTAAATGTTTCAGATCATCAAACAAATTCTATTATTAGAGAAAGATGACCTGAATGCTAAATGCAGTTTTTAAATGAAGATTTCATTTACCAAATCTACCTGACCTTGTGTGGAAAAGTAATTGCCTCGCCATTTTTTAAATCATGAATTAACAGAGGTGGGTAGTAATGTGTTTCATTTACTCTGTTACACGTACCTGAGTAGTTTTTTTTTTTTTAAATCCTACTTCTGAAAGTAGTTATTGAGCAGAGTACATTTTACTCCTACTCTGTTACATTTGTGATTGAAAAACTATACTTCTACTCCGTTACATTGGGCATACACTGGTCACTACTTTACTTGTCTATGATTTGTTTTCATTAAGTGTTTTTTTACACTCAGCTGAGCTCTCACAGCAGCGTGAGGTAAAATCCTCAGCACCACAGAGTATCAATAGTTGGAGATAATGGCTGAAGATGTAATACCTGCGTCTCCTTCAGAGGAGCATGTTCATCCCTGGTCCAACATCAAGATAACCTTGCAAAGCAGATGGATACGCCTGTTTCCTTGTTTTTCACTGGTGAATCCATCTTGAAAAGCTCCCATCTGAACCGTCTGGGCCCGGTTAGAAAGTGACAGGACCAGCCAGCGACGAGGGACAGTACTTTCAGGCGCAGCAGAGTCGTGACGTACACAAGCAGGAGCTGGTACAGTTATGGAGGAAGAGATTAGAGTGGATGCTGCTAAAGCGCCAGTTTTATCAGAACTTGATGACATTTCTTCGCTAAAAGAACAAAGAACATGTCTATAGTCACCATGTTTTGCGTTATTCCTCAGTGGCTACGTCACGTGTTTTGTTGCTCTGATTGGCCCATAGAGATGTGACAGATGGAACGTTCACCCAATCATGCACCAAGTTTTTTTCAAAGCCTCTGCCTTTTCTCAAACGTTTCCTATTGAAGCTGTCAGGTAACATCAAGACTCTTTGCCTTTCAAACGACGAGGAACAGCAGCCACATAATGCGTTGCCTACTGTGTCTACCTAAAACGGTGGAGATCTCAAGCTTCAAAAACAGCACGTCAAATCTAAGAAAGCACGTTATGGTAAATAAGCTAAACAAGCTGACAACTGCACTGCTAGTTAGCTAAACATGTAAGTTCAAACTCTGTTTTAACTTGCAGACTGCAAAGACACAGTAGTGTCAGTGATAAATGACGTCACGTGTCCTACCACCTCTGCAACTCTGCCACAAATGTGATTTTACACAGCATTATTTATCGTTACGTCGTAGGTGATACTATTATCGTGTGTGTGTAATATCTCTGATATCAGTGATTATACCTAACATGGTTATAACGTGGGGCTAGTGGGTCAAAGTCGTCTTTGGTTTTAATAAGTTTCAGTTTGGCTTGCCAAATCTGTTGAGTGATAATCAGGATAAAAATTTATAAATTGGAGCTAAAAAGTAAAAATTGAATAAAAAAGGGCAAAAAGTCAGAAATGAGGCCAGTTCATAAGATTAATTTCATAAATATGAGTCAAAAATCATTCACACATGATAGAATGAATATAATGTGATTAAAAAGTAAGAACTGCAAAGTATATATTCATATATGTGAGATTAGAATCATCATGTAGAAATAGATACTGCAATGAGAGAAAGAGTCTGTTTTTTCTCATTATATTGAATTTTTCATCCCATAATTGTGATTGACTGCTGCTTTATGTATTAAGTTAAGCTTTTTATTTCTTTCTCTTTTGGCAAGTTATGCTATTTTATTTATGACAATGTGCAAATGAAATTACTACCCCTGAGTAATATGTTGTAATCCAATATGTTTTAATAATTTGCACAAAATGAAGTTACTCATGAAATTACTCACTACTTGAGTAGTCTTTTAATGAGGTACTTATTTACTCTTACTCAAGTACTTATTTTTATGAGAACTGTTAGTTCTACTTGAGTAATTATTATTGTTAAGTAACAGTACTTTTACTTGAGTACTGTTACTGTGTACTCTACCTACCACTGTGAATTAACCACTTCTCTAGAAAGCTGAGTTCAATTTTATTAGCCACTCCCAGGTCTTATGACTGCCAGACCCGTTGAATTAAAAAAAAAAACCCTTAAATAGAACCTGTCAGACAAAGTGAAGTAGTCAGGAAACAAAGTCACTGACATCAATCAGTCTGGAAAGGGTTACAAAGCCATATCTCAGGCTTTGGGACTCCATTGAACCATGGTGAGAGCCATTATCCACAAATGGGGAAAACTTTGAACAGTGATGAGCCCTCCCAGGAGTGGCTGGCCTACCAGAATGACTCCAAGAGTGTATCAGTGACTCTCCCAGGAGGTCACAAAACAACCCAAAACAACATCTAAAGGCCTCACTTCACTCAGGTCGGGTCTGCATTGGCTTTCATGATCTAGAAATAAAAAAGAGACTGGGCAAAATGGCATCCATGGGAGAGTTTCAAGGCCAAAACCACTGCTGGCCAAAAAGGACATAAAGGCTCATCTCACATTTGCCCCAAAACATCTTGATGATCCTCAAGACTTTTGGTGAAAATATTCTGTGGACTATTGATGTGAGAGACTCATTGCCAGTTACTGTTTGCTTGCAGTTGTTGCTGCAAAGGGTGACACAACTACTTACTAGGTTTAGGTGGCAATAACTTCTTTGAATATGGCCAAGTAAGATTGGATGGCTCATTTCCCTTAATGAATTGAATTCAAAAACTACATTTTGCATTTATTCAGGTTATATTTTTCTAATATAAAAATGTGTTATTTTCTGTTCTTCCTATAGTCAACAGATAGTTCAGATAGTCCAAGGTCTTGATGATGCTTGAGAATATAGATTTAAAATTACTTATTTGCCTGTTTTCTTTACCATAAGCATACAAAGCTTTTATCTTTTTACTCTGCATTGAAAACATGCACAAAAGCACCTCTATAGGTGCATGATAATAGGGTCTGGCATTGTAAAGCTCCTGTGCTGTTTCCATACAATCATGCCTAGGTTAACTGGCTCTTCAGAAATGTTTATTGTATAATGTGTGTTATTTAAGCGCCACAACATACGATCCATTCAGTGAAACAGCTAAATGTACATGTTAGCTGTGTTTATGCCAGCTGTCCCTCTTGCCCAGTAGTGTACACTGCAAGGTCACTGGTAGCTTTTATTCTAAGGAAAGAAAAGAACTTCACTTCCCCCTGGCTGCACATTTTTCCACCATCCTGTAACACTCACACAAGAAAAAGAGGACGCAGTGGTCATAAATGTAACATATAACTCATATAATTCCACATTCATCAAACTTTTGCAGAATGAGAACACTGTTAAGGCTTTCCTGAATCAAAGGCATGTAAAAACTCAGATTCCCATTGTGCCGGATGGAGGCCGTGAAGCTCTTGTGTCCATAGTGCTTAACCACTGGACCGATGGCAAACGACACAGTAATCACCTTACAGTGTTCCCGGTGTTCCTGGGAAAAAGAGGGCCTGCTCTCCACAGGGAAGCGCCTCCTCACAGCTAATCCTTCAGCACATCTCTCTCTTTCTTTCTTTCTCCCTCTCCTCTCTGTCGTGCTGTTTTCAATATCTGTGCAGGAATCATTTACTATAACCTTGATTTGTTTGTCCTCCAAAACAAATACCTGAAAAAACTCCATCATCATTCTTTATTCTTTAGGTGTGATGGAAGTGTGCCAAAACTACACTAGTTTGTAGTTTTTGTCTGTCTCCCAGCTCAAATGACAATCTTGTACTTCTTCACTGGCATCTGTTAATTTAATATCTTGAATATGTGGCCAGGTCGTGCAAAAAAAAAAAAAAAAAAAAAGCAACAAAAAGTAAAATCATGAGGCAAAAACAGCCTCAGGTAAGCTTAACTTCTAGACCGTTATGTTTTATGTAAGCTCCATCATTGAGCTAAATCTGTGTGCAACATCAGATGTGAAATGTCCCCTTTAACTGATAAATTGCTCATAAAATACTTTATTATGCTTTCTTTGGTGTTATAAAAACTTTCCATCTTGTTTTCCTTCTGTTTTCTGGGACATAAAAAGCAAGTTAAATATGAGGAAAAAACATAATCATAAAAGTAGCAGAGATACATATGCAGCGGCATTGAATTCCCATCAAAACATGCCGTCAGTATTGCCAAAAACAATATTTTCCCTGTGTGCACATGTGCATACAGTGTATAAATGTACATATGTATTGTATAAAAGTGTTGCATGTGGAAATACAGCTTATGATTCAAAGGTTTAAATCTTTCTAAGTGACTTAGTCATGCAGCCGAGTTGCAGCCTGCTAATACTAAACATTATCTACTACTGTGCACATATTAGGAGAAAAACAAGACAATGCACAGTGACAGCAGCCATGGTCTGAGGGCTGAGCCAAATGTGGAAGTGCCTGAGGCTGCGATCACACAGGCCAGAGGTGCCACAAAAAGCTGGCTTTCTGAAAATAGCTTAAAACAACCCTCACTCTTACAGTTACTTTAATCCCTGGATGCAGGCCCAGTTGTACCCCATAAGCAAACCAGGTCAGGGCCTGGAGCCCCTGAGCTGTTTGTCCCTAAAGTAATGTCATTACATTGTTTTTAGCTGGAAAGAAGACTCCAGTAGTGCTTTTACAAATTCAGTGTGATTGCAAACAGCCCCATTTTTATCCAAGTTTTAACTACAGTATTTCAAGGCTATCCCCTACGCTGTAAACCATGATAAGTTAAGAGAACTCAAAATAATAGAGGACACGGCTTACCTAAAAGATTTCAAGCAGTACTCACTAAAACAACATTTTTTTCTCACTACAATTTTCCTCCTATTTCTTATACTTTACACATAGTTTAATTTTGAACATTCATGCCACCCTAACTTGAGTGTCTACAAGTCAATTGATGTAAATGTGCAAACTAAAACAAGAGATGCCTGTTCCATTGTGCTTGGCATACCATCCATGCTATAGTGAAGCTGCTCCCCACTTGACCAACCGAGTGGGCAACTTCAGTCATGGTGCAAAAGTGTCTAATGCCCAAAGGCATTTTGAGAAAACTCTGCAGATAAGGGATGATTATAAAGTAATTTGAGTGCAATTGACAACAAATTACTGACTCAATTGTACGCTCTATCAGGCATTTTTGTAGCATTTCATTTTTCACTCAGAAAGCTACTGTGTTTTAATCTGACACGCCAGATGGATGTGTGAAACACATCCATCTGGTAAACCTCCTATAGACAATGTTTGGGAAAGGGCAAAGCTTTTGAAAAAAAAAAACCCGGAGAGTGACTGGATGAACGTTCTGTCCCTCACATCTTTACAGGCCAATCAGAGAAACAAAACACGTAACGTAGCCGCTACTACATTACGCGAACCACGGCGACTGTAGACATGTCAGTACATGACTTTTGTCGTTTTTGAAAAGAAAACCACTCAATGCTGTTCTTTGTTCTTCTTTTAACAAAGAAATGTCGTCAAGTTCTGATAAAACTGGCACTTTAGCAGCATCCGCTCTAATCTCTTCCTCCATAACTGTACCAGCTCCTGCTTGTGTACGTCACTACTCTGCTGCGCCTGAAAGTACTGCCCCTCATCGCTGATTGGTCCTGTCACTCTCTAACCGGGCCCAAACAGTTCAGACGGGAGCTTTGCAAGATGGATTCACCAGTGAGGAACACGGAATCAGATGAATCCATCTGCTTTGCAAGATTAGCTGTGTTTGACACTATTTTGCAATCCAAGCTTCGGCTACCATGCTCTTCCACCTCAGCATATCTGATCAGCTTTAATAAGTCATTTCTTATCAAAGGGGAAATGTACACTGAAATCTCCGGAGGCTAATGGCACCACTATCGCCGGGTAACTCATACAACCCAACTTCAAAAAAATTCAAAATATACTTTAAAGTGATTTAGTGCTGTTTATTTAATACTAAAAATGTGTATGATAAACTCAGATAAGTAGAGCTGAACTAGCTTTTATGGATTTTTAAGTTAACATATTTTTTAAACAAACTTTTGCTGGTCAGTCTTACAGTGTACTTAATTTCCCACACAAAGGTGGAGTGACAACCTGAAAAGGCAGCAGGAAATATTCAGGAACATTTGTTGCAAGCTAGCAGGAGGGAGTGATGACATTAACATCCTGATCTGGTATGCATCAAGTGTGATCTAAGTGGCAACCACTATGGTTGAAAAATGAAGCCGATGCTGAAGTACAAAGAAATTGCAGTTCCTTGTGTGTGCACTTAAAGGCTGGCTGCAGATGTACCGGAAATCACATATACACCCCATCTTCAGATGCAGATTTATACAGCAGAAATGAACATGCATCATTTTGTTTCCTGTCTGCCAGTATCAAATTCTTAGATCTTTTCCTGATGAAGTTAAAATGTTGAAGAATTTAAAGAAATGCTGTTATAGGGCAAAAATTGTTGTCATAGTGTCAGACTGTTGCTTCATCCACTATTTTAATGTTCTTTGCTCAAGAACAACACATGGAGATGCATGAACAGCTTACTCAGGGGCTGCCTGCCAGAAGAGCTCTAATGGAGATGTGTTAAATAGCCAAAGTTTAATTGTGTTCTGGGCTAAAACTTCGTCAGGTATGTCCAGATCTCATCCATTGAATGCACCTTTGAATGTTTGTTTCCAAATGCATTATATGGACAAAAGTTTTTGGCCACCTGTCCATTACAAAACAGGGACTGTAAAGACATTGTATTCAAATACATGTACTTTAATATGGAGTTAGCCCCCCTTTTGCAGCTATAACAGCCTCTACTCTTCTTTGAAGCCTTTCCATTAGATGTTGGAGTGTGTCTGTGGGAATTTGTGCCCATTCAATCCATAGGGTATGTATGAGGTCAGGCATGTTGGACCAGAAGGCCTGACTCATGATCCAGGTCATTCCAAAGGTGCTTGATGGAGTTGAGTTCAGGGTTCTGTGTGGGCCAGTCAAGTTCTTTCATACTGAACTCATCAAACCATGTCTTTATAGTCTTTGCTTTGTGCTCTGGGAGACAGTCATGTTAGGATAGAAAAGTCCTGTCCCCAAATGCCCAAAATATCTTGGTATGCTTAAGCATTAAGACTGGCCTTCAGATAAGGGGCCATAACCCTGAAAAACAGCCCCATACCATTATCCCTCCTCCACCAAACTTCACAGTTGGCAGTCAGGACAGTAATGTTTTACAGATATCCACCAAATCCAGAAAACAAGAAATGGGGTAAGTGACCGAGTAATGATGTGCCAGCCTGTTCTATGAAACCACTCTTTAATGTGAGCCATGGTAGCTAGCTCCTGTTTGAGTGCCAGTTGTCTTTTCTCAATTTTGCTGTTATTCAAGCCACATTAAAAAAAAAAAGTTACCAAATGAAGAGCTGTTTGGAGTCTACTGAGCAGAGCCTAATAATCTGGATCTTCAAAAAGAGACAAATTTTTGTCACGAGTGAGACTGGACAGACATCAGCTGTAGAAATAGAGGCAAAATCAGATCGAGACACTGTTGTCCCTCCCTTAGGGGCACAAAAGTAGCTTAAAAATTAAGAATGTTTTCATTTTCACACTTTGAAAGCCTTGTTTAGTTATAAAAAACAGCTTAAAGCATGGCCTTTTTTCTATGCAGATATCACTTCTTGCGAGTCATTGGGTGTTCTCTGCAGCTGTGTGACATCACCTGCAAAGAACCTGCCAATTCACCCCTAATCCCCCCAAATCCCCCACCTCACTGTTTGACGTATGGAATAGTTTTGGTTTAATTGTAGATAAATTCAAGTTATCCCTCCAACTTTATCTTGTGGTTTCAACAAGGCTCTTCCACAGTAGATGATGTGACTCAACAAAATATTTACCAGGCCAAATCTGAAGCATGTATATTATTTCTTCACAAAATCCAAATGGAACTTGTGGACTCAAAGTTACAGTTGGATAAAATTGTTACTCTGCAGATGCAGCAGCAGAGAACTCCTCTTTGGGAACAAGCTGTGATTTCTGCATCACTTTATTGAAAAGCATAAGTCAGGCGATGGATAAAAAACAAGACACTGAACATCACCCAGAGTTCAGTGCCTTGGAAATTCCATCAAAAATCCATCATCAGGAACGGAATGAATATGGCACATGTGTAAATCTGCCTAGATTGCACAGTGCAAGAAGGAGATTAGTGAGAGAGGCCACTAAAACACCTACTGTATGACTACTCTGAAGGAGTTACAAGCTTCAGCTGCTAAGATGGGAGAGACTCTGCATACAACAACTGTTGCCTGGGTTCACAAGTCATAGCTTTATGGGAGAGTGGAAAGGGAAAGCCACTGTTGTAGAAAACATATTAAATCTGCACTAGAGTTTACCAAAAGGCATGTGGGAGACTTCATGGTCAAGTGGAAGAAAGTTCAAACACACCATCCCCACTGTGAAGCATAGAGGTGGCAGCATCATGCTGTGGGGACGCTTCTCAGCTGTGGAAGTCTCATAAGGTGGGATGTGAAATGAATGCGGCAAAATGTAGGAAAATCATGGAGGAGTACAATCTTATTCAGTCTGAAAGAGAATTACAACTCAGGAGATGATTTATTTTCTAGCAAAACAATAACCCGAAGCATAAAGCGAAAGCCACACAGAAACGGTTTAAAGACAACTAGGTGAATGTTCTGGAGCGGCCAAGTCAAAGCCATGACCTCAGTCCAAAGAGAATTTGTGGCTGGACTTGGAAAGGGCTGTCCACAACCGCTCCCCATGCAGCCTGACCGAGCTTGAGTAATTGTGCAAAGAAGAATGGTGTAAAATTAAAGTGTCCGGATTTTCAGAGTCTTAAAAGCCAAATTATTTTTACCAAATTATTTTATAAAATCAACAGGTAAAGGGTAAAACATTCAAAGGGGTGAATACTTAGACATTTTACAGCCTGATGCTTAATATGCCCATATAGTGTTCTGTTATTATGGATTTTAATGGTGCTTGATGCAGCAGATGAACTTGGTCAGTGCTGACATTATGCTAAAGGATTTTGTTCTCTATTTATAGTGTGATTAAATTCATTCTGTGTTTGTAGGCACCACAATACCAAAAGACTGCTGCTGTGGCCAACCACTAACAAAGGGTTCAACTTCCTCACCAAAAGCATTAACAAATAGGCCGACTTTAAGTTCTTACTGTAACAGCAGCTTAACAGACCAGGTAATCACTGTATCAATGAGCATTTTAACACCATCCGAAATAAACAGAAACACTAACCTTGTTTCACGGTCATTTTCCTGAAGGTGTTTTTAGGTGAATCTTTAGTTGATGATAAACGTCCTGCAGTGCTTTTCAGATTTTCTGTTGTTCATTAAAGAAAGAAAAAGATTCAAACATCTTATCAGCTTGAGCTCTTTATCCTGATGTGAGACTAAAATGCCATCTGAGGTTACCTGGCATCCTGAGGGAATAAAAAAAAAGATAAATCACCCAACACCTTGTCGGTTCAGACGGCGTTGGTGTTGCAGAGACGGAGGGGGGCAGTAATTGCTCTCGTTTCATGTGTGTACCTGTTGTGTTAGCCCCCTCCGTCAGCCTTCATCCTGTGTCTGTGCGCTCTGTGGCCGGAGGACTGGAGTGGGCAACAATACAGCCAGCTGCGGCCACACGCTGTGAGCAAAAGCCATTCATTTACGAGGAGTTTTTGTTCGGCCTAAGAAGTGAAGTGGGAAGTTATTTCTTTGAAGAAGCCTCCTTCTGAAGATCTCCTGATCAAAAACCTGAAGGTTCTGTCATCTGCCGAAGCTCCTGGTGCATTTCTTTCAAAGGTCCAGTTCAATAAAAGAATGCCAAAGGAGGAACGAAAATATGCAGCCAGTCTGCTGAGTTTTAGTAAATACTGGAATTTTCATGATTAGGACAAAAACATCGACTCACAGCCTTAAAATGCTCATATAACTTAAAGATCACTGTAAGCCTATTGATGCATTATTACTTTCCATGTTTACAGTACAAGTTTGTACATTTATTTTCCAATAAAACATTTATAGTCCATTTTGGCTCAAAACAGTCTGTTTGGTAAATGTGCAATTCTTACCCAATGTATCAGTGCACATACTCTGCACCAAAGCACAAAAAGCACGAGTCATGGCTGAGCATAAGAAGAAATAAAGAGATGTCCAGTTTATACATTACCAATTTTTCTCATATCCTTAGAGTGACATATTAATCTTTGCAAATGGATAAAATGTTTTAAAATTGCAGGTTTCTGCAGACTCGACTCCCAGTCCTGATGGAGTCCAGAGCGTATCGTCTTGCACTCTCTCACCCCTCATATCCTGTAACTGAAGGAAGAAGAAAATCCAAGAGAAAACAGCTTCAATTTGACCTAAAAAAAATCACTGATGTAAAACACTTTTGACAGCTTTTACTTTTTCCTAATGCATGCAGAATATTCAATAACACATGAATATGATGAAGTGCAATGCTAGTGCCTGTGTGAGTGTCTGTACTGTCACAAAAATATATCTGGATCAATACAAGCATAGGTGAGACCTTAACCAGAAAACAGCTCCATTAAATCAGACTAATATATTTCTGGTATATTCTCCTTTAGCATCGTTTTTGTCTCCCTTTTTGATTTCTTATTATTTCCTTCAAATGTCACCCACAGGAGAAGAAACATTTCACAGTAAATCACAGGCTCTCTGAATGAGAAAAGGAGAAGAAAGAACTCAGTATAAGATGTCAAAACTTGAAGAATGTGTAGAATGGTATGATCTAAACAGACAATACACATTCAAGAAGACATGGTGAAAGGTAAAAATACCCCAAAACTGCAGCAAAACTGCAACTGCAGTGGGCTTAGCATGTAACTAACAGCTAGCCACATTAGCAGTTTGACTCTGGAGTCACATTTGAATGCATGAGATTTGGTGTTTCGAGAGACGAGGGCAGGCAAAGACTGATAGTGAACAGAATCTATTAGTGTGTGGTGTGCTGAGTTTTTTCTCTCGTTCTATGCGAACAAAATGGTCAAATCAGTAAATATTCAGCGCCATGTGTGGGGTTTCTCATACTGAAAAAATCAGTGCAGATTGTAAACCCTTATAGGGCAAGGAATCAAATATGTTCGCCTCGGTCCACTTCCTTTGTACCCCCCCCCAACTCTATGTGAAACAGTAGAACCAGAATGGTTTTTCTCAGCCAATCAGTGGAGATCAGCTAAGCAGATGGTTTCGCCCGTTTCGATGTTTCTCACTGGCGAATCCATCTTGCAAAGCTCCCATCTAAACAGTCTGGGCCCGGTTGGAGAGTGACAGGACCAATCAGCGTCGAGGGGCAGTACTTTGGGGCACGGCAGAGTCGTGATGTACCAGGCAGCAACAAGAGACTGGTGCAATTATGGTGGATGACATTAGCGTGGATGCTGCTAAAGTGCCCGTTACATCAGAACTTTACAATATTTCTTCATTAAAAAAACAACAAAGAACAGCATTACATTGTTTTTTTTTTCAAAAGCGACGAAAGTCTACAGTTCTCTCTAGAGTTTATTCGTCTGTAGCAGTTACATCATATGTTTTGTTGCTCTGATTGGTTGTGAAGATGTGACAGACAGAAAGTTCATCAAATCACCCTTTGAGCTTTTTTTTTTCCAAAGGCTCTGCCCTTTCTCAAACGCTGTCCATAAGTGGTTTACCAGATGGTTGTGTGAAACACATCCATTTGGCGTGTCAGGTTATGGAGATCAGTCAACATCGTGGACAGTGACATCACAACACCTGACCAATCAGAGTGTCTCAAACTTCCTGTTTCCTGCAGAACTTGAAAAACGCTGTTTTTAGTCTCTTTTGGTCCCCAACAAATCATAACTAACCGGGATAAGTAGATGAAACTCACATTGTAAAGATAAACAGCAGTACTTAGTGTCATGGCTTTTGTTTGCAAATGCTTTTTAGTACAGATATCTTAGGTTGGAAAATAGAGGAAACTTGTCTAGACATAAAGTAGGGGTGTAAAATACTATCTATATTAAGACATATGGACAACCCATTTAGCAAACCATCCTGGGGCTGTTGTCTTGACAAATAACTCATTACAATGGTTCTCCATAGGGTATTTGTGTGTTGCCACAGGTTTGTAAAAAATAAATAGCAATCAAGTGGTAAATATGATGAATTTATAAAAATGTTCAAAGAATAAATATCAAATTGGAGGGGCTTTTGGTCAGTTTTATGACAGTGTTACAGTTTTATTATTATGCAGTTTAAATCACTTTTTATTTTTACTGCCTTCTTTCCACATAAATTCATTCAGACTTGAAATGTGTGTAATTTTTTTATGTTTTCTGTTGGAATTCAAAAGAAAACTAGAATATAAGTATAGCATATATTTGATATAGATAGTTAACTAGATGTGATTTTAGTCAGTTTTATTAAACTTTAAAGGCATAAATCCTTTTTTTTTTTTAATTGGGAGCCTCATCACAGATTTTCAATAAGTTATTCAATATTTGAGATTATTGTAGGTACTGGAGTTATAACAGAAACTGGTGGTACCACCATAACTTAGCCAGTCATGTCCTGCCTTCATAAGAGGTCAGAATCTAAAGGCAACCTAACCATGTCTCATAAAATAGATCATTTGGATTCAAATAACTTTTAAATGTTTCAGTAAATACTCATTAGACTCCATATGTATTTATTTTCCGTTACTCACATTTTCATATGCATACACTTTATGGGCTTTTTTTGTTTGTAAGGGAGCATATGGTCACTTCCATGACCTTCGATTTCACCATAATAATAAAAAAATATATATAAGATATATATAAGTGACAAAACTAAGAAGTACAACAGGAGATTAGGGACAGAGGTGAAGGAAAAACAATGCTGAGCACTTTGTGTAAGTAAAGCCATGGAGCACTACATTGCATTTTTGTGTATGGAATTTAAAAAAAAAATCATCGTGTATTTATTGCAGCTTCATGCTTTCCTTCAGATATGTCAGTAAATTTGTTTACATTGATTTCACTTATCCCGTGTGAATGTACCATGTTACTATATCCTATATAAACTTCAAAGTTTTTTTTTTTTTTAATGAGTGCCCCATAAAGGGTTAAAAATCTTCATGTGTGAGTCAGGCTTTAGTCTAGGCTCCTGCACACACTTTGGTAAATCATCATGCTTTAATATCAGACTTAAAAGTGCAGCCTTCTGCATAGCAAATGAGAAGAAAAAGATCATCTTATCCATGACTTATTTTGGATAACTCTCAATAAATGTCTGCATATCAAACCAGAGCGTAGGCTATATTTTTGTGTTTATGGGACTTTTTACACTTTGGTAAACCTCCACTTTAAAATGTCATGCTTTGTTTGTGACCAGCTGTTTGAGCTCATACTTGAACCATAGATAAACAGAAAACTCTTGGGGTTACTTGGTTACACAAGAGAAAAAAACATCTGTAATAAGCTTGGTTATGATTTGTTCTGAGGTTACTCTGAAGGTCTTCTAACCACATTTATGGCTGTTTTTCTTCATTAAATCAAACATACTGTCATTTTCAGGGATCAGCAGTGGGTCCTTGATGTGGGCGTGTTCATTCTGTGTATGATGAAGCGATGACTTTGAGGAGATACAGTTTGAGTTTTGTGGTAAGTTTTGTTACCATGGTGACAGGACAACTTTTTGAGATAAACAAACAAACCGAAGCATGTCTGCACACATGATCATATTCTCCTTGGCTCAGTTGGAACACTTTGTCCTTCAGACCAGTTCATACTAATTGTATTTGGTTACATCTTCTGCAAAAGATCACGAACAGTGAAACTAAACAAAATGAAATAGGACAAATATTACATCATCTAAAAAAAGCCTCAGAATAATAATGATGTGTCCTCGTCTGATATAATGCAGCGAGTCTTTGCAGTCTATAAAAGGAACTGATCAAATAAATGTGCTTACACAAGCATGGAAATATTCTGCAGATTCACAAACATGGACACTGATATTATGTTTCGTTTGTATATAACATACAATCAAACTGAAGCTTACTAGGTGATCTTAGTTCTGACTTTCTGTCCACTGCAAAACCAATGGATTGGCCAGATTTCATGTCTGTCACCAGGCAGACCCATCTTTCAAGGCTTCAATCTAAAACCTTTGAAGGAATGGACCAATCAGCATTTGGGGAAAGGGAGGTAGACTGGGTTTAGTTTTACTGCAAATCGGTAAGCATTGGCGATCGGTGAAGACAGAAGCTTAGAGATATAGCTGAACTTTTTTCAAAACTGGTCAACATTTCATTAATGGGAGAACAAAAAAGAGTCAAACTGAAAACTTCCTGGGGGAAAATATTTCTTTGCTCTTCTAATGACTGGCTTAGGCATAAAAAAGAGATACAAACTGGAGCTCCTCTGTTGTCCTCAAACCACTGGTGCTCATGGAAGGAAAAGATTCATGGAAAAGATGAAAACGTAGGACCAAAATACATTGGTAAAATAATCCAGGTCCAGGCACTCAAGGAGGTTTTAAAAATTTAAAAGGCCTTTAATTCATTGTGCTAGAAACATAAAAAAAATACATCAACGTGTATTAGCTCTTTTCTGAAACAAGGAGATTAATTACTGCTTCAGTCACCACAGTTGTGTTCAGGGGAACGCATGCGACACCTTTCTCTTGCCTCTAGAAGCATAGCAAAAGGGAGTGTCTCTCTTATGTCCTCCTTGAGTTTCCTGTATTTAACGCATTCATTTTACCCTCTATCTTTACAAGCCTTCCAGGGGTGGCTGCCGAGAAGCATCCCCACAGCATGATGGTGCCACCACCATGCTTCATGGTGGGTATGGTGTGTTTATGTTGTTGGTCAGTGTTTTGTGCCCAAACGTCTTGTCTGATGGCCAAAAAAGCACTGTTTTGGTCCATCAGACCAAAGAACTTTCTTCCACTTCCACTCTTTAGGAGAGTTTTCTTCAACACTGTCTTTCTCTTTCCACTCTCCTGTAAAGCTTTGACCGTGAAAAACCCAGCCAACAGTTATTGTCTGCAGAATCTCTCCCAGCTCAGCTGCTGAAGCTTGGAACTCCTTCAGGTGTCTTGGTGGCCTCTCTCACTAGTCTCCTTCTTGCACAGTCACTCAGTTTGTGAGGACAGCCTGATCCAGGCAGATTCACACATGTGCCATATTCCTTCAATTTCTTGATGATGGATTTAACTGAACTCCAGGGGATGTTCAGTGCCTAGAATTTTTTTGTTGTATACATCTTATGACTTATACTTTCCAATAAGATGTTTTTTTTAGCTTCTTGGAGTGTTCTTTTGTCTTCATGGTGTAATGGTAGCCAGGAATACTGGTTAACTAGTGATGGGACCTTCCAGACATAGGTGTCTTTATACTACAATCATTTGCGACACATTTACTGCACTCAGGTGATCCTCATTTCACTAACCGTGAGACTTCTAGCACGGATTAGCTGGACCTCTGTTGAATTAGGTCATTCACTTTAAAGAGGCTGAATATTTATGCAGTCACTTATTTTACCATTACATATTTTTAATCTATTGACATTACTTTGTAGAAATCTGTTTTCACTTTGACATGAAAGAGTTTTTTGTAAAATTTTCCAGTCAAAAAAAGTCAAATTATATTGACCATGTTGGATTTATAAAATCAATAAAAAGTTAAACATCCAAGGGGATAAACACTCTTTATAGGCACTGTATGCCTGTGGTCTCCCACAGTTTAAGCTCGATTAAGATTTAAAAATCCTCCAGTGTGTAGCCAGATCTATTAGACATAATATGATACTGAACTTTCCTACTACGTTTCTCTGTGGTTGATATTTTAGGACATAAAGAACGAAGCTTGAGTACAGGACAGTTTCTTCTTCTAAGAACAGATAAAAAGTAGAAATGCAACCAAAGCAAAGTTTGAACAAAAGGAGAAGAGAAGTAATAAGATTGTGTAAGGAAAAAAGTTTTTGGCATGGCTGCCACAGCAGGAAGTAAATGTGTGTTGTTGTTGTGTGTCTCTGTGCTATGATGTAACACTGATGTGATTTAAAGGTTGGGAAGCCGGGATGAAGCAGAGTGTTCTGGATAGGAATGCATGGCTGGCTGGCTCAGAATTCAGGCAAAAGTAGAAAAAAAAACCAGGACAAGACAGCAGCAGGCTGAAGAGGAGAGGGCTGAAACGTGGCTTTGCATGAAAAAAACAAATATTCAAGTAATAATAATGTGCAAAATAGAATCACAGAGAGAAAATCTGCTGTGCAAACATGTGCCTGTGTATATTTCTAAACAAGCTGCGGCTCAGTCTCAGGTACATTCAGGCTGCTCTCTGATCCTCTCAACAAAGCTGACCTTGATTAGCAGCGTGCCGTCAGCTTCACTGAATATATTTGACTGTTTACACCAGTTTGGAGGCTTTTACTGTGGAAAATGATTCAGCTGTTGGCACCAAACATTATCAACACTGTAGAATATGATCAGACCGCTTATTCCTCCACAGGCAGATGAAAAAGACACTGTTAGTACACACTACAGAGCCTTTTAGTGCTCAAATCCCAATCTGACAGACAGGACTGCAGCGTTTAGGGAGGAATTTACTGTTTGTTCTGTTTTACCAGACAAAAAGATTGAACTTTTTTAGAGGTGCAACGTGTCTTGCCTTTCAAAACACATTTACAAGAACTTCCACTCAGTATAGTTCTAAACAAAAAGTGTAATTGTGTTTTGTGAGCATGCAAATTTCCCTCTGTTGAATAGTTAAGGATTTAAACATCTGTTCTCAGACATGAAGCAGATATTTTCTCTTTTCATGTTCTGTTTTAACAGGATTTTTTCCCCATTCAGAGCAATTTGAGCTGCATTTCTTGCACAAATTGTTGTTAAAAACTTTCCCAACTTTGAAGGACATCAAACAAAAACGCACATGCATGAAAGTCAGTTCCACTCACTTAAAGCTCGTGTGAAGAACCTTTGGTTTTCGTCAACTTTGGCGCCCTCTCTGGTCAATGCATCACCTTTTGTCTCTTGGTTGATCCCGCTGCATACATGCACAAGCAGTTCCTTCTGATTCATGACAGACATCCATAATCTCTTTTACGTTATGGGTTTTGGGACTAGTGCCCACTTACTCTAATTTTCTGGACTTCAGGACAGATTTGTCATAGAAAATCAATGCTGTTCTACATTTTTTGCATTCATTGCCTGAGCAGGGCTGCACGGAGACAGTGGTTCTAGCTGTTGCCTCTCAACAAGAAGGTTCCTTGTTCAAATCCCTGTTCTCTTTGTGCATACTAGGGTTCCCTCCAGCTTCCTCCCACAGACAAAAAAACCTGATGCTAGGTTAATTGGTGAATCTAAATTGCCTGTAGGTGTAAATGAGATTTTGACTCCCTGTCTTTTTTTTGTATATATTAGCCTTGTGATTGACTGCTGAGGAGTCCAAGGTGTTCCCCGCCTCTTCCCAATGGCTACTGGGATCAGCTACAACTCTCCCACACCCCTGAAGGGGATACACTGTATAGATGGCAAAGGCCAGCTCAGACTACACAAATTTAGCTAGATTTTGACCCGTCACAGCTTGTGGTCAAACATTAGGCCTGAATATAAGCACCACAAACAACAAATGCTCTCATAGTGTGACATAATCGGTGAAGCGTCCAGGATGCCCTGCAACCAGGATTAAATAAGACTAGCATCTGATAATTTTACTTGCACCCATACCTGAGATCAAGGTCATGTGCCCTGGCCCCTACAATTCTGTAGGACAGCATTTCCCCTATCTTCGTGTCAGTATTAGCCAAAATGAATCCTGACTTTTTCTCCCTTCATGGATTTCATGTGTACGTATGTTGATTAGTTAGGCTAGCTGGTATCGTAAAGAGCACTTCTGTTGTAGCTATGATTGACATTCTTTCACCTGCAAACCCCCACACAGTCACAGAGACAGTAGTGGTGTCAGCATAGATGACCAGTTTAGATCACACTTATAGTGTGTCCAGTTTGTCTGCCAACAGTGGGCAGGACTTTTGTTGCTGACATGGTGCCACTGGGAAAGACAAATAGAGTTGGTAACACTTTCTTTTAGTGGGCCGTAACTCCATAGTAATCACTTGGTTATTTTATAGTATTTATTTATCTAGTGATTTTATAGTCATAAGAATTTTTATCTAGTAATTTCCAGGACAAATGCTGTAATTACCTAGTAATAAATGAGAATGTTGCAAACATTAACTTCAACATTTGGCAGTATTAAGTAATAATTTACTAATGTGTTAGTTATATAGTAATTCCTCATATTATTGTGGCAGTTCTCTGGTAATTAGGTGGTATTTTACCCTAACCCTAACCCCTCTAAGCCTAAACTTAACCCTTGTTATTGGGACAATTCTCTGATAATCAGATGTCTTTTTAAAACTAACCCTAGCCCTCTAACTCTTAGCGTAAAACTAACCCTCATATTATTGTTGCAGTTCTCTGGTAACTAAATGGTATTTTACTCAAACCCATACCCCTCTAAGCCTAATCTTAACCCTCATACTATCATGGCAGTTCTCTGGTAATTAGGTGGTATTTTACCCTAACCCTAACCCCTCTAGGCTTAACTTTAACCCTTGTTATTGGGACAATTCTCTGATAATCAGATGTTTTTTTAAACTAACCCTAACCCTCTACCCCTTAGCGTAAAACTAACCCTCATATTATTGTGGCAATTCTCTGGTAATTAGATGGTATTTTACTCAAACCCTTACCCTCCAAGCCTAATCCTAATCCTCATACTATCATGGTAATTCTCTGGTAATTAGGTGGTGTTAACTTATAAATAAGATGAAAATGTTTCCATATACTGTAGGTTACTTGTGAAACGTGAAGGAATTCATTTAGAAATTACCTTAAAATTTTTTTATTTTTTTTTTTTATTTTTATTTTTTTTTGAGGAAAACATTTAGAAACTACATAAAAATCACACCGGAAATATGTGGGAAGGACTCACTTTAATTTAGTTGGCTGATATGCAGAAATTACCAGGAAAAATATTGGAAAATTAATAAGGGATGACTCACTTTTATTTAGTGGGCCAGCATAAAGAAATTACCCTGGAATCATCAAACAACTCATATAATAAAAAGATCTTATTTCTAAGAAATTCCTGGTGAAATACCACCCAATAACAGAGAACTGCCTCAATATTAAGAGGAACTACTTCATACTTCATACTTCATACATTATTAGGAGGTAAAAACTTCCTTAATATACCAAACTTCAATGTTATTGCTTGGTGATTACCTCTTTAGAAATTATTAAATGACTAAAATAATTACTATAAAATTAAGATGTAAACCCTTTAAAATAACTTGGTAATTACTAAAAGGGTTTCCATTAAAATCATTCAGTCTGAGCTGACCTCAGGAGCAAGAACAGCCTCAGAGTTTTTTGTTGCTGCACTCACATCACTCTTGAATGTTTGAAACAGTGAAAATCAGGGGCGGGACTCATGACATCACTGTCAACAACAAAGATGGCTCCTCTTTTTTGAAGAAACTATTTTTTATAGGTTTCAAGCTGCTGCATGCCAGGACATGATTCTTTTATACTGGTTTTATGTTGTTGGCTATAAACAGCCAATTTTTTTTATTTATTTGATCATATTTATTTATTTGTTGTAATTTTTTATTTAAGATTTATTTGTGACCCAGAATTACTTGCTAAAAACTGCAAGAACTTCTGACCAATTTTTCTTGCACATCAAACATTTTGGCCCTGTCTGAACGAAGACCAACTTTGACATAAAAATGTAACAAATCAGTCCATGATTCAGACCAGATCAGCTGATCTAGACCTGTGAAAACACCCTTAAACAGATCCTACAATGATTATGGAAGGAAACTGGAAGACAGTGAGCCAACATAAACCTGTACAAACCTGATACAGTATAAAGGGGCATCAATAATAACTTCAGGATATTTAATTTATATCCAATTAAAAAGTTTAAATCGTCCAGTTCAGAATCACAAGAATAAACTAAGAGTAACTGAGAGTGTCATTAAAAAAATGGTTGACTAAGTGAGATAGCATTTACATAACCTCTCAAGCGTAACTGAAATTTTTGCATTGCATGTTTCTTCCAAATCTGTGATGTGTATGCATTTTTAGAGACTTTGGTGATATTTCCAACATTTTAATCACTTACAGAACATCTTAGAATGTTTTTAACCAAATATCACTGATAGGTTTATTTCATAAACAGGTCTAAACGCTCTCTCTGACAGCTCCAGTCCTCTGTTTTGACGTGTCGGTGATGTTCAGAACAAGCTGGTATCTTCATGCCTGTTGCTTCACTCCCTCGGCTCTCTGAGGGTCTCAGGAAGTTCCTCAACACAAATATCAGCTCTTAGGGAAGTCACTGAGGAAGTGTTGCAACAAATGAAGAAAAGGAGAACTAAGATGTCATGTGAAACAAACCACTTAACCATCTGTTTTTATGCACATTAATCACAGAGGATCTTCATGTCTTAATGTTATATCATCCTCTTAGATAATAGTCGCGCTCTGACTGCTTTTGCTTCCTGCCTCATTGGACTTCACTTTAGCTATGTCATCATGTTATGAGAACTTCTGGCTTCAAAGTGTGAGCTCTAAAATACCTGACTTGACATGTCAGGGATTGGGGATGAATGTGTCAGACTGGTTTTGTCTTGACTTTCAGGCATCTTAGTCTTTTGTGAATTTTGATGCAACAATCAGGGAGTTCCTCTCTGAAATGGATGAATTTTCTGCACGTGATGTCCATTTATTTTTTGTGAATCAGTGCTACAACAAGCTGCATGTGGCACCTTTGAAAATGACAAAAGCTGAACAAAAAGCCAGAAAAATGGCACGAGCACTTTACTAATTAACCCATTTCCACAGTCTGACTGATGTCCCATCTAACCAGCAGATATCTGAGGTGCGTACCAAACAGCTCAGCTCAAAGCTCCACTACAGGCCGTAGATGTGTTTGTGTCTGTGCTAAAGTAAACGTGTGTTCAAACAGGTAACTCGGCTTCTGCTATCTGAGTGTAAGATCAGACCCCGCTGTAGCAGACCACACTGCACCATTGTTACGGTGTGGGGGAGGGACGGCTCCTCTGAAAGGACCCTGAGCTCTGTGTGCAAAAATTTGGTGTAAGATGTGGAGCAGAGAAATGAAGTCTGCAGGAGAAGAGTGGAAGAAAGCTCTGAGGATCATCATTGGATTTAGGCACTGGTGGTTGCTGGACTGAGAGTGCATGTGCGAGCATGTAAATGTGCAAGCTTTCATCGTTTGTTCTGCTGCTTTTTCAGAGAAATCTGTAGACTTGCTCTGCAAAATCTCAAATCTTTATAAGGGTGTTTGGTTTCTAATAAGTGGTCTGGCTTGGTTCAGCACAGTTTGGCACAGTTTGGTAGAGTAAACCCTGATCTTGCTTGTGTTTCCACTAACAGTGTTCCCATAATCTGGCCTGTAGTGACGGGAGATCTGGATCATTTGACTAAGCTTGGTCATAAGAGCTTGTCTTGAGGCTCCAAATGGTTTCTAATTTGATATCACTTGAGCATTTTTATGTCTGTTAAAGCAGTTGTTCTCAACATGTGGGTCTGGAGGTGTTTGTAGAGCGTCGTGAACGGGTGCCTTGGAAAAAAAAAAAGCGGCAAAAAGTCTGAGCCTGAGCCAGCATAAGTCCATAGATTTTATTTACTTAGTTTTCCTGTGATAATTAGTACAATTTGATAGTTTTCTTAGGATTTCAACCTATGTATCTGCTTTTCTCAGAGTACCAAAGCTGCTTCTGTGTTGTTCAAATGAGTTACATAAAAATGTGTCTTTCTGTAACAAAGCACTTCTTAAACATCCATTCCTGGTCCTGTCTATTTGTTCCATGATGTCTTCCCCATCTAAGGTTCAAACGTCAACATTTTCATCATTGTGGATAATTTAAGTTGTTGAAAATGTTTAAAATATGGGTCACAATTTCCCATAGGCTTGTGGTGGTGGGTCCTGATGTCCAAACAGTTGAAAATAACTGTTTTAACCTCCTAAGACCCCGCGTGCACATATGAGGACATAACATTTTAACTTTCTTACATAATAATAATTTCTGCTTTGAATTTTTTAAGGCATTTGTCCAGAATGTCCACCAAAGTTTAAAGGTGCAGTTTGTAATATTTAGCCTAGCAGCATTTAGCTGAACAAACTTGGTAAAATAAAGCAAAACATTTCTAAGATGGTCTATCTAAATAAGTGTTTAGTCATCTAAATTCAAAAATAGCTATTCTGAAAAAAACAAGTCAGAATAAACCTTTAATTCATACATAGAGAGGGTCCCCTCCATGGATGCCACCATCTTGGATTTTTACATGTTTCCATGGTTACATAGAGGAAAAAAGGATAAATAAAGTTATTGTATTGTATTGTATTGTATTCACATTACAGATACACATTAAATTCAACTGGTTGCCACAGTTTCCAGCAGAGAAATGCAATCTAGAACCCACTTCTAGATGTTGACATTCAGTTTTACACACTGCACCTTTAAGGAATTTGCTTAAAATTTGGAACCATAAGCCATTTTCATATTTTCATGGAATTTGCTCATGGAAATTCAGCTTAAAAGTTTTTACATTTTGGAGAGTTTGATTGGAAGTTTTGAGGGAAATTTGCTTTGAATTTTTCTTTTGGTGTTTTCATGACAATAGGGGAAATTTTGTTTGGAAAATGTCAGGCCTTTTTATGGAGATCAAGGAAATTAATTTGAATTTTTTTTTTTTAGGAATTTGACTGGGAATTTGGAGGTGGGGTGTTCCTTAGAATGCTGCAGAATTCCCATGTAAATTTTAAAAGATTTGTTTGAATATTTGGATGTTTTGTCTTTGTCATGAACATTTGGAGAATGTTTTTGTAAAATTTTAGGAAATTGCTTTGGAATTTTTGGGGAATTTTTTTTAGGAATCCACCTTTTTTTTTTGTTTTTTGTTTTTTTGTTGTTGTTGTTTTTTTTTTTTTAACTTTTTTTTAACTGAAGGCTTTATGATAAAGTTTCACTGAAACATTTGGGGATGTTTCAGAGAAACTTTTGGGTACTTTTTAAGGAATACTTTATAAATACGTTTAAGAATTTTAACAGAAATTTTGGGTAATTTCTTGAAATTTTTGGGAATTTGTATGAATTTAGGAAAGGAAAATTTCCAAGGAGCTCGTGTTCAAAGACCAGGCTGATGTTTTAAACTATCAGATCCTACTTAGAAATAAATGAGAGGAACTAAAAATGCTTCCAAAACTATAGCTCAGGTCTCAGGAGGTTCAATAACAACCAAAGGAAAAAGTCTGTCATTGAGGGTCAGGTCCAGCTCACACAACCAGTCTATTTAGGAACAACAACTCTATATGAGCTCAGGAATCTTCATCTTGAATTGAGTTATTTTAATCAGTCCAGTACCCTATAAGGGTTATTTACCAATAGTATATCAAATAAATGAGGGAGCTGTTCGGCTCAGTGCAGACATGGCACAACCAATAAAGAGACTGCAGTGAGTCTAGCTCCGCCCTCCAACAGAAGGCTGCCATTAACCAAGGACGGTTATCTGTAAAACTTTTATACAACTTTTGACAGTTAGGAAGCAAATGCCAGTGCATCCCCAAGAACTGAACTGAACTGAACCTCAAAGCTTGGTGGAAATGCAGCTGTTATTGAACCTGTAGTCCAAAATACATCATTATATTTGGACTTGATTTACAAAATCTGAAAGAGTTAGGGAATAAAATAGTACTGAAACATGTGATATTTTTTTTAAAACTTCTGCAAATTGGATTTATTAAAACCTCTTCAACTTCTCTGGCACTGTAAGAACTCGCTTGCAGAATATGCACAAATTTGGACCATAACAAGTGAGACATCTGTAGATTTCTAGACCTTTTAAAGGCATTTGATACTGCTAATCGTTCATTCTTACTCACAAAGATGTCTGAATATAGATTTAATCATGGCTCAGAAACTATGTTAATAACTTAAGACTATATTGTTATTTAAAATGTCACAAGTCTCAAATAAATATAATTCACTGGGTGATCTTCAGGGATCCATATCAGGATATTTGTTATTTTTAAATACACAATAATATGTTGCATCAAATTCGACATTTTAATAACATTCAGCAGATGAAATCATCCTTTTAGTCACAAATTGAGATTTAAATTCTGTCTCTTGAATCTTAAATGAAGATCATTCAAATAGCTCCACTTGATTTTAAACAAAAAAGTTGTCTTTAAATTTCAAAGTGTTTGTTTCTTTTTATTTTCTGGTAGAAAGAAATATGATTTTAACCAATTTATACTTTATAGATAAAAATCAAATAATCAAAGTTTTTCAACATGTTTGTAGGTATTCAGATTGATCACAAACTCAAAGTTTTGTTTAAAAAAAGGGTTGATAAATCACCTTCAGTCTTAAGAAAAATCAGGTGGTTTCTATAAACAAAACTAAAAAAACCAAACAAACCTTTATTTTACAGTTTAATTCTATCCATTTCTGTTATGTAATACTGTTTGGATGAGGACATTTACAACGCCATAAAATTCTGCAGCCTCAAAAACAGTTTGTTAGTTTAGAAGAACCAGAAATATTAGACGATAAAAACAGAACTAAGTACAGCACCCATCTCTATATGAAATCATCTCTTTCTGAACATCTTTGCATTTCCACTTCTAACCTCTCTGTAATTGATCTACACTCATTTCTTACATTTTATACTTGATGTCTGATAAATAGTTCATAATAGTTGTTTTTAATATTGCCTTCTATATCAGTAGTTCCCAAAGTGGGGGGCGGGACCCCTAAGGAGGTTGCCAAACACTAAGGATGGGTCACAGGATGCCAGCCAAAACCACAAAAAGATATTTAAAGTGATTTAAATCAGTATATTCTATCCATTATTTAAAAAGTTAAACTGGAAATAAAAACCATAGCTATAAAGTGAGATTTGAGCTTATAATGAGATCAAAAACTCTATAAAATGTACATTTTTACAAAATGCTTACACAACATTGTTCTTTTAACCCACCTCCAAGGACAGTGGGGTCCCTGGTCTCTGGGTCTGTTACTTTAGGGGTCCCAGGCCAAAATAGTTTGGGAACTACTGTTCTACATGACCTGGTTGGGATTGAGCCACTTGTAGGCTTCTACCAAATCCTCACACATATAAGGTCTGTTATTCTAGTGTGTTCATTTAAAATAAATAAATCAGCCCTTGTATTTTACTTTCACATCTTAAATAAGATGTTTATTTAGACTTGTCAGAGGGATTTGAGGCGTGAGAGTCATGAGATAATTCTGACTAGTAATTAGAGACAGATATTCTTAGATAAGGTTTTAGTTTTTGCAGTGGGGAGCCCACAACCTGAGTACATACAGGTGGTACATTTATAAAAGTGTATGTAATGAAACAGCTTTGAAACAATAAGCTGAAGTACTACAGTGCTATTAAAGAAATCCTTCCTAAACTATTGGTCAGTTACACCTGGCTTTAGCTTACATGATCTGAATGTTCTATTTCTATCTCTGACTGTCTAATCATAAAGTGCAGAAAAAGTGCAAAATTGTGTGTTTGCTCTGATTTTTGTGCACTTTTCTCCCCCTTTCAATCCAGAAATGTTCCTTTTTTACTTTACAGTATACAGCTCATGTCCTGATTTCACAACCGTTGTGGTCAGTCCTTTAGACAAACAGAAAGGAGATGTTACATCATGATACATATTTTGTATTGTGTTTAATGAAAGGAAGAGGAATGTGTTTGTTTCCTCTGTAGCTCAGAGAGAAATCATTCAGAGTGTTTACATGGGCAGAAACGAGACAGCTTTGTAACAAAATATTTCTTTTTTTAAATATCTGGGTTGAATTTTGTTCCTAATTCAAACATAATTTTCCTCTGCAAACATGGAGATGGTTCTGATAAACTGAGTCAGACTGCCACTCTTTGGACAGATGAGGAACTACAGGAGATCAGAGAGGACTTCCTAACCTGTCCTTCTGACGCTCCTGTTAAAAAAGCAGAATGTGGACAGACTTTAGTCTCAGTCAGCATCCTTTAGATCATCATTATTGATTTATTATTTAACTGTTATGCATGTGAGAAGGATAAAGATGCTGCAGACATTAAAGAACATCCTCTGATTTGGTTAATTTCTAGAAACTTTGTAGAATCAAAAATGAAATAAAATAAAGAATAGAAGCTCTAATTGTTTGTTTTTAAACTTAAATCATTGGTTGTAATGCTTATAATCCATCATATATGGAAGCATGTGAGTCTTGTGAATTAGCTCTTGTTCATCTGTACCCTCGCTCTGTTTCTCTAAACTGGGGACACTCTGCCCTCTAGTGGTCAATGTGCAGAACTACATGATACATGAAGAAATGAGCAGTTACACACTCTCTAAATGACTGGTGATTTCTGTGGACTTGTCCTGTTTTTCTTTTTTTTTTGCTATTGTAATCATTAAGATAGAGGTCAGTTAAAGCCCACAGCTAGACAACCACTAATACAACAGTTACACTAAAGCCTATAAGAACTGGAGCGGCATGATTCATATTTTCCAATGAAAAAATACAGACATGCATGTTTTTCAGATTCAGAACCGATCAGGAATGTGAAGTAGAAATGTGTTTTTCCAACAAGAATTTAGTGTTTATGAGGCTAGTTATCCTTCAGCCAAGGCTGAGGCGTGGGGAAATTAAACTCACATCCTCATTTGTTGAATCACTGAGACGGAGATGCACTCTTAAAAATGTTTGAAACTTTTAACACAGCTTATTTAAATATTAGTTACATTTCTATTGTAGTAGCTACTTTGCCTGCAAAAGCACAGAACTTTCTTTAAATTGCTTTATTGAAAAATTAATGCACTAAAGCCAAGCTTGCAGCAGAAGTATTTAAGCCTTTCCTCTCATGCAAAATGTTTCCTTTAAAATGAAACATTTTACTTATTTTAGTATTTATTTTTCAACCTCCTAAAGCCAAGTCAAGCCAAACATTTAAGAAATCTTTAAATTAAACTATAAAATGTGCTTTGGTTTAAAATCAGTGCCTTTATCTGCATTCTGATGTATTTAAGTACATCTTATTTATCTAGTATAGATCAGTAGTTCCCAAACTTGTTTCCTATGAGCCCCCTTTACTTACATCATAGAGGAGCTGAAGACCCCAAGACTCACACAAACAAAAGGTGACACATGGATATCAAAAATAAATTATAAAAATAATATTATAAAATTATAATATATATTATAAAAAGTCCCACACAAAGGCTTACTTATCACGAGACTTTTGCATGTACTATTCATAAGTGTTTTATTAGGATTTTAGTTTGCATGAGTGAATTTAACCCCTTAAAGCCTGTTGTATCATATTTGATACATGCTTTAATGATATCTCTATCTCATCAATATGATCATAAATTACTAAAAAAAAAAACTTCTGAATACAACCTGAAAAATGATAAAAATGCCCTTAAGTGGATTATCAGTTATCAAAAACACCTAATGTATCAAATGTGTTACAGAAAATACATATGTTAAATTTTATGGAAATTTGGATTTTTTGGATTTCAGAAGAAAGTGAAATAGACATTTCAGTTCCAAAAACTGAGAATTTTCTGGCTATAATTTGTGTTTTCAGGCTTTAAGGGGTTAATTTTGGCAACCTAAAAGTGGACAAAGCCCCCCCCCCCAAAATCTCTGCTGCCCCCACAAGGGGGTCCAAGACCCCAGGTTGGGAACCAATGGTATAGAGGGATTTTGTTCTCATTCTTATTTCAAGCGTACTAAAATCATGAGTGGTCACTGCAGATTAAAATCTCTGATATCTCCCATGATTAATGCCAAGTACAAGCAGAATGCATTATTCTAAGTGGATAAATTTTTAAAAGGACATAATGCCAGAATGTTCCTTTTAACAAGTTAAACCCCCTTTTTCCCAATATTTCTTATCATCACAGAGAGCTAACTATAATTATTGAATGAAAATACAGCTACTTTTTAATGAATTATTCTTCTAACATAACTCAGAACAAGAAATAACACTCTGTATGCAATTTGATTATGAAGCATTATGTCTCTACCCCCCTTTTCTAATAGAATAACAATAACACAGTAACATATTCAGACTAAATTTAGACATTTTTTATTTTTGGGTCACAAAGCTGTGGAATTATCCTGATCATTGCAGAGTTCGAGCATAACTTTACTAATTTATCCAGCAGTGCAGTTAGCGCCTACTCTCAATTATTTTACTAATATTTTACTCTGACAGTCTGAGCATTTATAAGCAGTTTGCTCTTTTTTGGTGGGTAAAAAAAAAACAGTAAGCTTCACAACACCAATGCTGCACCCAGGAGAAATGTTGCAAGCCAGGCAACAGAAACACAACAAAAGAAGCATCCAGCACTATTGTTATTCATTCTTAACATGTTTTTTAAATGTAAATGTCTTTATGCCAGTCAAACCAGTTCTGCCCACACTAATTTAGCATGTTAGTTGAACTGCTCTGTCCCAAAATGATGAGATTAAATTTGTAAGATATGAACTAAATCTGATTTACCAAACCATTCTACAATGATCCATAAGAATTAACAAAACTGCCATTTTTTTCTGAATTTTCCAGACTTACAATGTCCCTGTGTGGATTAATATGCAATTATTTTGGGCTGAATAAAAAAAATAGTTTTTTTTTGTCCAGTCCCAGTAAAAATGTATAATTTGATTTAATCTCAGCAAACAGCTTCATCTGGTCTGATTTTGATTATGAATTAGGCTGTTTTTGAGCATATAATCTCAATAATTCTAAGTTTAGTTTGATTTTTTACACTCTAAAGTACTCAAAAGAACACTTTTTTTTTTTTTAAATTAACAGATCTCTTTATTTTTTAACCCCTTAAAAGTCTTGAGTTAACTTAATTAATTGCCAGAAAATTCTAATTTTTTGGAACTAAAATCTTTTACTTAAACTTCTACCAAAATCCCACCCCAAAAAATCACATACATTTTTTTGTATCACATTTGATACATCATACCTTTATGGCAACTGGAGTCCATTTGTATAATTTATCAGATTGTACTCAGAAGGCTTTTGAGATTTATCAATTATGTTGATTAGAAAGGTTAGATAGGTCTTATAAAAGTGTGTATCAAATATGATACAAAAGGCTTTAAGGGGTTAAGTTTATCTGAATGGCCCTAATACTCAATAATACATGATAGCTGGATAAAAATGATGTGATTTTAAAAAATCTACCATTCAAACTGGCCTTTGATCAGCACCACAGAGCTGCACAATTATCCTAACTGAAAAGAGCCAAAAATCTCCTCAGCCTGGTTTAATTAAGCCACAAATACCTGGAACTGTACCAATAGACAGCTTACATCAGAGGCAATAAATGCTGCCTAGCAACAAAGATGTAGCTGCAAATGCAGGAAAATGAATCAGTGCAAGTGCTGCAAAATTGGTCCAGTCAAAACAACTGTCTGTGCTGTTTCTGGGTAGCAGTGATCACATTTTCTCTGCCTTGTGTGAAATTTTAAAAAATATTTTAAATCAAAATACACACACTTTTAGGAAAAGTCTGACCAGCAGAATTATAATTTTCAACTCAGCAAAGTTCTTTTATTTGACCTTTTGTCACTTTTTTTCTCTCTTGTAAAGCACTTTGAGTTGTTTTGAAATTTGCCTAGTTTATAATCAGTAGTTTTATGTGTTGGTGTTTTTGCAGTGACCTCAGAACCCTTGGAGGTTGTCTTTTCTTTCCCAGACCCTAAAAATTCCAAGTTGCTTTGTCTACTTCTCACAAACTCTGAGCTGGATTTCAGCTTCTGCCGAATGTTTTCTGGCTGAGTCAAGTTCTTCAAAGAGAAAAATGTACAGCTCCTTCTGCGTCACTCCTGCATATTTCAACTATCCGAGCAAGCGGGACTTCCTCACCGCATGTCCTCCACGGATTAATTCAGGAAGTCCAAACAGAAAGAAAAAGTCTGGAGTGACATTTGCGATCGCAGACATCTCCAGACTTGTTTCAGGACAAAAGAGAAAGATCACATGGGTGGGTTTTTTTTTTTTTTTTTTTGTATATTTTCACACTGTATTTCAGCAGAAACAGTAACATTTGCTTTCGACTCCCCTCTGCATTTGTAATTACATTTCAGAGCTTTGTGAAGCAAAAACAGAATTCATTCTGAATCAAAAATTAAGAGTTTGGAAAACAGGACAAGAAACACAACACTTGAAATAAAAAGATCAATACATGACATGAAGCTTTCATCAGTTTTCCATATCAAAAATGTGATAATAATCTCCTTTTCTAATATATTTTGCATGCTTGTTTTGACTAATCCAACAATTTCAGATGTTTTAGACAATATGGGACCTGAGCAAAGAGTCATTGTGTGTTAAACTTGATGTGATGGTTTACTAGATGTTCAAATGAGATGCAAGTTATGCGTCATCATGTCCATGTTGTTAAAGGGAAATTCTGTTTTTTATTATTGTGCATTTTTACAGTATTTCTACCTGGTTATAGTGACACTGTACTCATCAAGTGTTTCTATAGAGCAATCTTTAAAACTGAAATGGAGTGCACTTGACTTTTTTAGTTTTGGGTCTTAAATCCTTGCATTCATGTTTAATCTGAATCTTTCTTATTCTAGCTCGCTTGTTCATCTATCCTTGGAGTCTTGTCCAAGAGACCTCCAATAGAAACAAAGTAAATAAGCGAGAGATTCAGTCGTGACAAAGCGCAACCTCTAATGTTGAAAAATGAAGCAGATGTGGAAGTAAACTGCAGTTCCTAAAGTGTCCACTTGAGGCTGGCTGCAAAAGCCCTAAAGTCACATACACAACAATTCAAAAAGCCTTTATCAAGTATTTATCAGCACACACTGTGCTGGGGTTGAACTGTTAAATCACTCATCTGTTTTAATTTTTTGAAGCTCAAGAATTATTTATAGCTAAGAGTGGTACTGATTTCACCGACCTGTGGGTGAATCCTATCTGTTTGTCCTAAAGCTTAAGGCCCTCCTCAGATCCACCTCTTTGTTACTAGTTTGACTGAAAGTTATCGAGATGGCACAGTGACTTCCACCACTTAACTAACATAACATCCATGTTTATATACAGTTAATGCTAAGTAACTCATTTTGACAGTTTTGGTGCAATATTTGGGTAGTTTAACCATTATGCAAAGGCATTTGCATATTTTCCAGAGCTTCAAGTATAGTCATAACGGGTAGAACTGGGAAATATATCAAGTTTTTCTCTCTTAATGTCAATGCATTCTTAACGAAGTGATTTATTGTTTATAAAAGGGATGCTAAAAATTATTGGCATGCAAGGATCAACATGTATGAACATTTCTGCTGAGATATCGGCTGAGCATATTCAAAAGTCACCAAGAAACTTCAGAGTCTGAGAGATAGACCGGGATGAAGAGCTGCATTTTTTAGCTTGATGCTAACACATAATGGAAACTGCCATTAACAGGCTGCAAATTTAGCATGCTTGCAGCTAAGTTTAACTTAAGGAATGGTCAATTTTTCTGACAACACTAAAATAAATTGATTATTTCATTGATCATTTCGAAGTTAAGCGAAGTTTCTTAGCATCCCAGCTGTGTCACTGGACTGTACTGCTTTCTTCTTCTTTTGTCGTTTAATGGCAGTACTACATAAAAACCAGGCACCTGTACAAAATTGTTTACATTAAGAGAGTAGTTGCAGGAGATCTTCAATGTTCCATGACTACATATTAAAAACGTCTTACTTCACCTTTAGAGGTGAGCATTAAGTTTGTGGAGTTTTAGACAGAACCTTGTCAGCGTCAATACTGGTGTCAGCAAAAATTAAATCAGCATTTTGCATGCTGAAAAAAAAACAATCTAATATTGTGCATCCATAGTTTTAACTGTCAAAATTTGCAGGAAAACTTCTAAACTACACAAATATAATGGAAAATGTTCTCAAATGTTGACAATTTTTTGTCCAATTTAGAGCGGGTACTGCCCCTATTTTGCTAAATCATTAGGGATATGATCATTTTGAAACTCACGGGTTTTAAAAGTATCGGTCATTTGAACAACCCTTAATGTATGAAAATGTTGCAAATGTTTTTGTACAATTTAGACAATAGCTGGGTTTCCATTACGGTTTTTTGCAAAATAAAAGCGGTATTTTAAAAATTCTGATTAGGTACAATTGTGCTTTAAATGTGTTTCTATTGAAGGGAGTTTTGGGCATAGGCCTTGCAATTCTCGTAAAATCTCATCTCGTGTGAATACGCTGCAGGGAAGCTTGACGCTCAAAACCTGTTGGGTGGTGGCACGGTTTTGGTTACATCTACGGCGGCTGCCTTGAAAATTTTGAACAAAAGACGAAGGCAATGGATGATAATTCAGAGGTAAAGTCTGTATGTATGGCAAAAGTCACGCATAAGGGTGTAAGTATGATGTTAAGAAAAGTCTCGTCTCTTCCTCTGCCCGCACGTACCGCGCCGTGTTGTCTCAGAGTGACTGGTCATGTGACACTGTATGTCACGTCCTGTGACTTTTAAATGCAGAAAAAGTGTTTCCATTACACTTTTTGCGATATATTTCTATATTGAAACGCCTGAAAAACCTCTTCATGAAAGCGTAAAAACTTTTTAGCAATTTTTTAGTTTTTTTTTTTAAATTCTGGTGTTTCTATAACCAGTTTTTAATTGCGCTATTTTGATTTTGCTCATTTCCAAGTGTAATGGAAACCCAGCTAGTGTAAAGAAGTTTGCCTGCACTTTCTGACCATAGGAAAATACATTTATCCCTTCTATTTTTGTTGAATCATAATCAATGTTTCACCGTTCAGACTAGAAATATGTACGTATTTGGTTGGTATCACCCAGCCCTAGATTTGGGTACATGTGTCCTGTACTTCTCTGGCTCTTTTACCTGAAAAGAGATGCTTCAAAATATTTTTTACTCTTGCTATAACTGATTTTGCAAACTGCAGAAGGACCACTTGCTAATCTTTATCTGGGGCCTCCAAAATGCTGAACCCCTCCATCAAAAATAATTGCTGCTTGTAAAATGGTTGTTGTATAAGAGCAGTATCATTCTCTGAACTCTGTAGTGACGATCAGCACAGCTGTGACTATTTTCAGCATTGTACCTTTAAGGTAACACTAGCTGTGCTGATATTCAGTGCAACAGCAAGGCTTAGAGTGTGATATTGTTTCAGTAACCTGTTGAGCACAGTGTTCACTATAACAGACATTTTTCTATCAATTTAACATACAGCAGAATTATCCCTTAGGACAGTGGAGATGACCCATCAAACTGACCAGAAAATGTTCTAAATATATGGCACAATATGAAAAAGGCGCTGCATAACTTACACATGTGAAGAGTTGGAAATGAAAAAGCAAATCAGCAAGAATATGGAGATGTGAAACTTTTTAATAGACAGACACTGAGAGGAATGGAATGCATGCCACCATTTTCTTATTCAAAGGCACTGTGTCGTTCCAGTTTGCTGCTGTCAGACTTCTGTACGTTGGCGTCAGGAGCTCTATCAGTTACTATCAGCTACGACTTTTTCACAATCAAACTATCTGCTCGACTCTATGACAAAGGACACAATGGATTCACACATTCACAGTGTACTAGCTTGCAGTCTAAAGAAAGAGAACATTGTACATTAAAAATGGTCAAGCTTGTGTTTGTTTCACCGTACATATCCACAGCAGGGCACTATGGCTGAGAAAGAACATTTTTAAATCCCTTCGATGAATTTCTACCAATTACAAGAAAACTTTTAACACCAGACACCAATTTACATTTTTCTTCTTCATTCAGATTTGTTGAAATTAAAAAAAGGGGGGATCACTGAAAGGATTCGTTTGATGGCTTTAGAGTACATTCATTTATGAGTCTACAAATTTAAGCCAAATTTGAAAGTTTTCACATTGTTTTTTTTCCAAAGGTATCCTCAGGACCTCTGACTGCTTGGGCTCTTTCATGAATTTTAAAAGGCTTGAATGAATTTGGTGGTTTAATATATTGCTTATCTTCTAAATTGGGAACCAATAATGGGAAAAAAGTTGCCTCCATCTTGGTATTTCTGTCCAGTGTGCATCTAAATTGTTTAAAAGCCAAATGACAACATCCAAAACCTAAAACCAAGAGCACAAAGACATTCCTAACAAACTTGATGGTCTGTGACTGATCTTAGATGGACTAGGCTAGTCTGCTACTGGTTAAATCTGGATATTAGATCACAGATTTTGATATTCAACATTAGCTTGTGCTTAATTTGCCTAAAATGAATATAGAGGGACCAGGGTTCACTTTATATTCTGGAACAAACAGTAAAACTGTTGCTGGTAGCTGTTAATGTTCATCACACCAGTGGTTCTCAACTGGTGAATCAGGACCCAAAAATGGGTTGTGGAGCTGGTTTCAGTCGGATTGTTGCAAAATGTCCATGAAGTATGGAAACCATATTTGATGTAATTTTGCAACTATTATAAGTACATTTTGGTTGTTTTCTTGAGAATCTTGACTTATTTTTCTCATTATCTTTGACAACAAAGCTGGTTTTACCATGAAACATCTAGAACAGTGGTTCTCCACTGGTGGGTCTGGACCAAAAAGTGAGTCACAGAGCTGTTTCCAGTGGGTCGCTATGAGTGCCAGAAAAAAATGATATGCAGCAAAAAGTTTATGATGTATGAAAGTGGACATACAGAGCATCTATACTTTTCAGGCAAGACTTAAACTTGTCAATCTCCTATTCCTGGATAACAAAGCTGGTTTCCTAAGACAATTAGGACAATCCACAGGAAGTTGCCGAATTTCCATGCTATCTTGGGGAAAAATGGAGAAAATAAAACCATATGCATACTTGTCCTTCCTTAATGAGGTGCTTTTTAAAATATATTCTATATTCTATAATATATTCATCTCTTACACTTCATTTATGGTCCAAACTGTAACATCTTTCCTGAAATACATTGAGCTGGAGAACATTTTGAAGAATTTGGGCCATGATTTCTCTTAAGGTGGTCGAGGTGGGTCCTCATGCCCAGCCAGCTGAGAACCACTCATCCAGAATACAACCAAAATGTACATGTTATGACAGGATATTCAGTAAAATACTCCTTTAAGTGGTTGAAAATTTTGGGGAAATTTGGGTTGCGATTTGCATTACAAAAGGTGTGGGTCCTGAAGCTAGACCAGTCGAGAACGACTGCATCAAGCTAGCTTACAGCATGTTTTTGGCAGTGTCTTTGCTGGTTAGCTAGCTTCAACTAAGTAGCAATAATTCTAAGAAATAACTACGACTAAACATCTTTTCTTTTGGATGTGTTAATTGTCATTTTTGATACCATCTGCCAACTTTTGGGGAAGTTGGACAGATGTAGGCCCAATCAGACTGGACGTGTCGGTAAAACTGACAAAAAACTGTTACAATTTTGGTGATACATCCAGACATTTAAAGAGGTTCATAGAGATGTAACGGTATCATTTATTTGGCAGTATCACGGTGACAGAAGCGCCTCAACGTCATTATGAGCATGTGACGGTTTAAGATGATAGGTCTTTGGGGAAAAGTGTAGTTTTTTAGTGGAGCAAAAGTAAGAGGGAACTCATCATCCTTTGCATCTCACTTGCTGGCTTGATCTAACAGCGTGAAAATGGTGTAGTGAGGGGGAGCCAAGTGACAAAGTTTTTGACATTTTGGAGGCTCCAGCTACGTGTGGAAGCGTTTTGGTTTCCTGGTGTAAAGAAATGAGAAAAGGCGATGAGGAATTTGACGGGAAATATGAGCGATACAAGGACTCACTTGGCAAATCATCGCTCTGAAAAGATTCCCAAAGATGCAAGGAGAAGGATCCAGACAGGCCAAAAGACTCTTCAGGAAGGGTTCACAATCTTACTTCCCCACAACAGGGCGAGGGCTCAGCAGATCACAAGGTTGATCTGTGAATACACAGCCAAAGACCTTCAGCTAGAACAAAGGTTCTAGAAGGTTAGTAAACACGTATGCTGACGTCACTTTTTCTCCGCAAGGCCTAAATTTGTTGTTTTTGTATACTGCAATAAATACCATACTGTGGACTTGTTATTGAGGTATTACTGCACCATTAGATTTTGATACCGTCACATCTCTATCATATGATATAGGGCTGGACCAGTGTTGTACTTTGCAATCCCTGAAGAAGGCTGCAGGGTTTCAAAATTAGCCAATCATCAAAGCTAATAACAAAGAATGGCAAATGTGCAAACGGTTGTATGAGTTTAGGTTTTGTTGTGGCATTTGAAAAGCTGCTTTTATTCTGCTGATACATGTTTAGATGCCCAGTGCTTGGTTAGGTTTACCATGCTGCTAGCTGTTAGTTGGTACAGACATGACAGATGGACAGATTTACTCAGATTAAATATATAGTGGTCAAATATTCTGAGTTATCTGATATAATGAGCCAACTTGCCCAAAAGACATGAGTGTAGTCCTTTAAAGTGGTACCATTTAAGACCAAAACGACAAAACTATTTTAAAAGAGTGAATGTTAGGTTCTTTTGTGTCTCTGATTTTCATTCTTTTGCCAGGCGTGACAGATAAAGACAACATATTTTAACCACACTTATGTCAAATTTCCAGACTTTCTCCATATATCCAGGAAGTTGACCTTCTGCTAAGAAAATAGTGATAATTTTAGACTAAGTGAAAGTTGGCTCTACAGCTAAAATCCATGTCACACTCATTGCATGAACAAACTATTTAAAGACTTTTCAGGTACATGGTAGAAGCAGAGGTGGCAGACTCCCTCCAGCTGTGATGAAAGATTGGATAAGATGGCTCAGGGATCCAGATGTTTGGTTACACCCAGAGGTGTGGAAATTTTGGCAAACTGAGCCATCAGATCCATCAGTTATTGGCAGTGAACTCTTGTGGTCAGCACACGAAGGCTACAATAGCTGAGGAAGTAGTGAAGATACAGACGGCTACCTCCAAAAAAACGAGACTGACTTGATATTTGAAGGTAACTCATGTTGGGAAGTTGTCAGAAAGAGCCTGTCTTCTTTCTAAACCTGCTGACTGAAACTGTTATGACAGAACACGTACTGCCTTTTGAGTGACTGGTAGCCCAAACCTGTCAGGCAAAGAACTGGTCCCGAATGTTTGATGGAAACCTCTGGAAAAGGTGAGGTGTGAGTGATTGAGAGAGAAGGAGGTGAAGATATTCTCTAACCTTGACCTGAAGAAAACAAAACGACAATATTAACAGCTTATACATGGGCTGTGTCCTTTTACAGGTGCCATCTCTGTCAAAGAACGCGGCGCAGAAGGCTGACAGACAGGAAGTTGAGTGAATCACCTCAGGGGTACCAGTTCTCATCTGAGTTGTCTTATCAACCTTTCATGTCAAATATCAAAAGGGCCAGGAATTGCTGACCCAATAATTGAACTGATTTAACTTTTAACGGAACGACTCAGCCAAAGCTTAGGCGTTGATGCAGACTGAGAGAAGTAAGAGGAATTCTCTGGTGGATTTTAGGGTGCAATAAAGACAAAGGAAATGCAACGTGTTTCATAAGCTTCCTGCAAGACTAGTCAGCATTTGTCCGCAGGAACTACAAACCAATACTGTGATATTTTCAGTTTTAAAAACTGGACTTTGAAAGAGGTGGCTCCTGTTAATGAAACACAGCTATAATCTTTAATGGGACCATTCCCCCACTCTAAACCCAACTCAACCCTGTCTTGTAAAAAACACATCTATAAACAGCACATTTTAAACAGTGAGTAGGTTTTTCAAAGTTAGCTAAGGTCAGAACCCAGTCAACATAAGTTCATATTTATAATGAATTTGTTTGCAAAGAAGCAAAATAAACATTAGACGGACATTGTATTTCTTTATCTTGCAACTAATTGGGACATTAAGCTATAACTCGAGCCAGAAGGCCAACTCCTTTACTGACCTGAGCAAAATTATCCAGATTTAAAAAAAACGGTACATTTCCCATTGCAACAAGCAAGGCTGGGTGAACATTGGCGGTGGAAACACAAGCAAGATCATGATTTACAAGCATTGCTTGACACCGCTAGTCAAGGATTAAAACAACGGTTTTTAATCCATGTCCTTCCCTGATTCTTTGTGAGCTTTTCACCTTTTTTGCGTGAAAATGACGCTTCTTTCAGGACTCACAAGAAGCTTAAATTGTTTTGTTTTCTCTGCACAATTTGAACGATTGGCACGGTCATAAATGGAAGAAAACGTTGGCATTAGGATAGCGTATCTCTATGCAGAAATCACTTCCTGACCCCATCTGGCGTTCTTCATTGAAACTCAAACAGCCTATAGCTATTTGTTAAGCAAGTTGTTCAAGTAGCTACAACCTAACTTAACATGACAGAAAATCTCCAAAATCACTACTTTTCAGAGAAAAAAGCTGTCCTTTGTTGAAACTCAAACAATGCATTGTCAAAGTCAGCATTATGTGTGTGTATATAGTCAGGAACCAGTATGTGCCATTAAGTTATTGATATTATGCCAAAATCCATCTTAAATATACCCAGTTGCAAGGTTTGGAGCAGTGGAACTGGACATAGGGGTTTCAGCTTTGTTTAAGCACCTTTAATCCAAATGAGCTATGATATTTAGCCATTAAAGGCTCTTTTTGATGCTTTTTACTTGTTTGAAATATCTAAATCTAACTGGCAGGCTTAGAGCCAAAAAGCTGGAGACAGAGGTATGAATAACCTTGTGTGCCTGTAATGCATCACAATTACCGCCCTATTAATTCCATATGACTCAGCACTGGAAAAAAAAGCAGAAAATAGTGGCACTAAAACTCATTTTCAGTCCAATAATGTCCCTCCTGTGCTTATGTTTCCGCCTGGAACTATTGGAAGAAACCATTTTGCTAATCTGTGCTGTATAAACATATTTTTTTAGAAAGACAGGGTTGACTTTTAATAGCATATTAAATCCTTCCCGAGCGCCTTTTCCCATTTCTCATAACTTAAGCTAAATAATTTCTGAACTGGAACATTATGAGAAAGCAAAAAAAAAAACAAACAAAAAAAACCCAAACATCTAAAGAGGAACCAAATGACAGCAACATTTACAGAAATACAGTAACTTTGCAAAAACAGGCATGCTAATGTTCTAATCTCTACGCTCTGGAAATAACACATTAAAAAAGCTAAATAGGCAGTACCATCTGCACATTATTTAAACACAACAAAAATATCGACATAAAGAAATAAAGACCCATAATCCATTACCATGATGATGACTGTACTGCATGTATAATAGTAGTATTGGTAATGTACCAGTCTTATATGTGTGTAAATCATGAGGGCAGTAATCAGTGAAGTAAAGCTACAGTCCAACCAAGGTTATCTAGAGAAAATAGTATAGATCTGCTCCGTATTTAACAGTTTATCAGTTTAATATAGCATACGAGAGAGGGTGTATTATGTGTGTAAAATTTTGCTTTTGTGTGACATAAAGAAGTAGAAAATGATGTAAAAGGAACTAAGGCATGTGAATGAGGTCTTTACATTTCCCTGGTCTGAAGACACTGCAGAAAGAGACCCATGATTTATTTTTTTAGCATTTTTGTTGCTTTTTGTTGTTTTTTCTGATGCAATGGGGTGGTGGTGACATTGCTTTGAGGTTTCAGTGACTGTGACCCCCCCCTTAAAACCCCTAAAAATCCCCCACACCCAACCGCCCACCCCTACCCAAAACCACCCTCTTCTTCACGCTGTTTTGGCGAGGAGATTACGCTTTACTTTCATTGCCATTCGCCTGGGGAGCCTCGTTGGGAACTGTCTTCACCTCGGCTGTGGCGTTCTTCACTTCCGTCTCGCCTTTGGTGTTATCGTCCTTCACAGTCTTCCCACTACGGGGACAAAACGCAGCAGCAAGGGGAGAGACAAAAAAAAAAACAACAGAGAAAGGAAATTCAGTTAACAGCAGATCACTAAGTCTGTCTCTCACAGCTAAACTGTCTGCTCTGAGCTGCCTTTTGTGGCATGTTTCAAAGAAAAAAGGAGAAAAAATAGAGGGGAAAACATGCAAGATGCTTTGAGGGAATTTGTTTTCCCTCCTGGAACTGAATGCATTTCACACATAATGGGATCAAGCTCACTATCCTAGCCAGACATCAAATAAGAGTACATGGATGTCACAGCTATTTTCAGGGAACAATGAATGCTGATGCGGAATGAGACAGGGCCGGTACAGTACGCACAATGCATGAAGGAATGAGAGACTGAGGCATAACCTACAACACAAACTACAATACACAAGAGGATTACACGCCGTCTGGACCGAGCCGAGACACAAAGGAAGGAGACTTTAAAGCTGTACTTTAGTTAAGTTGAACATTTTCTGGTGTTAGCGTTTGTACCTTTGTTGGAATATATTTGCAGTTCAGAGCTGTTTGTGCTGAGGCTCCTGTTTTAAAACCTGCCACTTCTCTGTTGTGTCACAAAACTTATCTGCCCTCTGAGCCTGTTCTCAAATAGCAGCTGTAATTCAAATTAATCACTTCTCTTCCTGCTGACACATATACATGCTCTCTGAGGGCCTTACAAAGTTAGACCAAGAACTGACCCACATACAGGATCCAGAAATACATCCAGACTAAGGATAGAAACAGCCCTCATATGATGGCTTTATGTTCAAGTTAATCATGAAAACCTTGATCTCAGTTGTTGCTTTAATAACAGACAGACCTGGAGTGTCAAGCTTCACCATCCTCTTGAGCCAAAAATACTCACTGCATCCCACTTTGTTTAAATATCACTATTTGTGTAATACTGCTCAGGCTGACTTTGAAGTTGTATTTTGCACTGAAAGGAATATAGAGGTGCATCTCAGTAAGTCAAACTCATATATTAAATAGATTCATTACACACAGAGTGAAATATGTAAATAGTTATGGTTTACAGCTAATAAAAACCCAAAATTCAGTATCTTCAAAAATTAGAATATTACATAAAAAAAAAGATTTCTAATTCAGAAACGCTGGCCTTCTGAAAAGTATGTTCATTTATACACTCAGTACTTGGTTGTAGCTCCTTTTGCATGAATCCTGCATTAATGTGGCACTGCATGGAGGCGACCAGGCTGTGGCACTGCTGAGGTGTTATGGAAGCCCAGGTTGCTTTTATAGTAGCCTTCAGCTCATCTGCATTTTTGGGGTTCAGTGTCTGATCTTCCTCTTGACAATACCCCAGAGATTCTATGGGGTGCAGGCCCGGTGAGTTTGCCGGCCAATCAAGTACAGGCATATCATGGTCATTTAAACAGCTCTTGGTTAAATGACCATGATATTCATCTCTATGAAGCTTATCAAAAGCATGCAGTGCTCTAAATCCTGGTCAATGGCTGTGTTAACTTAGACTTGATGAAGCACATGAGACCATCAGCAGAAGATGACATGGCACCTCAAATCACCACTGACTGAGGAAGCTTTACACTGGACTTTAAGCATCTTGGATTCTGTGGCCTTCTGATCCCCCTCCAGACTCTGGGATCTTGATTTCCAAATGAAATACAAAATTTAATTTCATCTGAAAACAGGACCACTAAGCAACAGTCCAGTCCTTTTTCTCCTTAGCCCAGGTAAGATGCTTCTGACGTTGTTTGTGGTCCCGGAGTGGCTTGACCCGAGGAATGTACCAGTAGTAGCCAAATTCCTTCGTACGTCTGTGCTTTTTCTACCACACTTTTCCTTCCACTTTCAATTAATACGCTCGGATATAGCACTCTGAGAACAGCCCCCTGTAGTGATAACCCTCTGTGGCTTACCCTCCTTGTGCAGGGTGCCACTGACTGTCCTCTGGACATCTGTCCAGTCAGCAGTCTACCTCATGACTGTGTAGTTTACTGATCTAGACTGAGAGACCATTTAAAGGCTCAGGAAACCTTTGCAGGTGTTTCCAGTTAATTATCTAATTAGAGTGTGACACCATTAGTTTACAATATTGAACTTCTCACAAAATCAAATTTCATGAGATACTGAATTTTTGGTCTTCATTATCTAAAAGCCACAATCATTACAACTGAAAGAAATAAACAGTTTAAATATCTCCCTCTGTGTAAAATGAATCTATATATATAAGTTTCACCTTTTTGAATTGAACAACTGAAAAAAAATAAAGTTTTCCACAATATCCTAATTCAATAAGATGCTCCTGTTAATGAGATTGTTCAAACAAGGAGGGCCATCCACTTAGTATTATGACAAACATTGAAATATCTCAGTTGTATTTGAAAAGGTTTTCACTTTTAGCTGATATCAGGACTTGACAGAAAGCCTTACTTAGAAATTACATATACTCTGTCTGCAAGATGCAAATTGTGCCATCCCACAATTTGCATTGTGGGATGGCTCCAAGATGCTGGTCAGCTAGATAGTAAACATGCCAGCTTAATGAGTTGTGGGTCGGCTTGAAGAAGGCTAAAGCACAAATGCCTCCTCGACATTTAAGAAGATGAGCATCTGGCCACATTAACAAGAGGGTGTTTCCCAATGTCAAAGTTCAGTGTGTGACCATGTTAACTGTGCCTACCTCCCATTTTTCATTAACATTTTCTTGTTTAGTTCTCATTAAAGACATATACGATGAGCTAGTTTGGATATTCTGATGAAATAAAGAGTCATGCATGGGCACTCTTGGTGTTGGAGACATCTTTCATAAAACTCTGAGAACTGAACCAGCTATTAAACTAGACGAAACTGTAATGAATGTGAGGCTATTTTTATCCTAATTAAAGTCCGAGAGCCACAAGCAGTCTGAGGACTCTTGGATTTCAAATTTTTCTCTCACATTTTAAAAATCAGTTAAGATTTCTAAAGTCTTCAGCGTGTGCCAGGCTTCAGAAAAGTCAGGAAGATCAGCATCATTGCAAATTAGAGAAACCTCAATGATTTCTGAGGCTTAAATAAAGATTTAAATGAATGAATGAATAAAAGCACTCCATAAAAGAATGCTCTTTTCAGTATTTGTCTAGCCTTAATTTCTCAGGGACTCCTGGTTAAATTATTCTAAAACCTGGGTGCATTAATTTCCACTGCTTTAGACGTTCCAGTGCTCAGTAATTTTCTAACTTAGGCTGATGACATTGGGATTTGTCTTGGGTTGCAAAAATGCTTCCCACATGTTATCTTTAAATGCTTTGCCATGTTTAATTCTAACACTTAATTCAATCTCATTGAGGTTAATTATAAGAGAACCTGAGAGAACTGAGTTTCAATGCTCTTGTAAATTAACTTGCTGCAACATCTGACCTTTCTCTTTTAATGCATAACTATCCTTAACTACATCTCTCTGCAGTCCGCGGGGCACTAAATCCCTTTCTGAGTTTTTAATAATATCCATGATGTACCAATGCAGTGCAGAGATAGTCTAGAGTTTTTAAAGTGGTGTTGCATGAGGTACTTGTCAAGAGTGAGCCTATAATCCACAGGAGATGCTGGTCATCGTGGACTCTTTATCAAGAAACTGGTTCAAGGAGCTGGTGCTAAGCTGGGCTATAGACAGCAGCAGATCAGGCTACATTTACCACTGTATTTATCTCATTTTAAGAAAACCTGATCTAAAAACAAGTGATGTAAGTTTATGTTGTATTTAGACATCTTCAGTGCCTTACTCTGCAGTCTGCAAGACACTTTACAGAAGCACTACTTCACTGTAAGCCATACATGTTCCCTGCAGCCAATTTGTAGGCTTTTTAAATAAGTTAAATTACGTGGTAAAGACTGGCTAATCCATAAATTAGAGCTAATAAGTAAATAAGCTGAATGTGGCTAGCTGCTAGCTGCCTGGTATATGCATTTTGGTAGCAATTGTTTCAAATCCTCTCCTTGCCTGTTCAGTTGTGGTATGTTTAACAGCAGTGGTTCTCAACCAGTGAGCCGGGACCCAAAAGTGTGTCACTGAGCTGTTTACAGTGGACTGTTAATGAGTGCAAAAATGCACGTCTATGTAAACAGAAGCCTTCATTAATGATATAACCATGTGTTTTATTGTACTCAGTTTCACCAGTGGATTTCATTTCTAAATTTTCAAATGAATCTATCTCCTTTTCTAAGGATATTTTAACTGCTTTTACCATAATTGAAAATTGCAAAAATGTACTCCTTATTCCAGTAAAATGCAGTAAAAACATGTTTATTCTGTCTTGTTTCTTTACTCAGTCATAGGTTTTGTTAGGGTCCAAACTGAAACATTTTTGTTATATATGAGTAGTTCAACATTTTTAAATGTGTGGGTTGTGATTTGTCATCAGAGAGACTGTGGTAGACCCTGAAACTACACCAGTTGAGAACCATTGTCTTACAGGACAGGTTACATAAACACTTATGTTGAAGCCACAGATCAATAAGATAGCCCTCAATTTCTGGTGTCCATCTATCTTTACACTTTTTATTTTCTATGTAAGTTAATATTAACAATAATAATACATTTTATTTCTAAGCGCCTTTCTCAACAGTCAAGGTCACGTTATGGATAAAAACAAAGTGAGCTGAAGTGTAGTTTTAACTCTGTTCTGAGTGAAATGGCCTTCAGTGTCGAAGCTGACAGTGTTAATCCATTCAGTGCAAGTCCAACTCTTCAGAGAGTCAACTGATCTAAGCTCAGCCCACTGCAATTTAAATACTGGGGGGATATGTCTGTGCAATATTCCCATAATGCCCTTGGGCAGATTGTTTAAATGTGTATGGGTGTGTTAATGTGTGTTAAATGTATTACGATGTTGCATTTTGAACCTTAAACACTGTTAGGAATCATTTGTCCATGTTTAGGTATATTGCTGTTCGGGTGTTAGATGCTTCTGCACCACTGCTGACCGGCATCTCTTATGGCTAATAAATCATTGATAGGTATTTCAAACAGCCTTACAACAAAATCCAAACTATTCCTTTAAAGAAATCTGCAATATTGGTTTCATGAAACTGTTTCAAAAAGCTCAATTGGAAGATAAATTCAAAGCAAAGAAGATACTTTATTTCTCCAGTGGAGAAAAATGAGTCCTGAGAACAAATATGGTACATAAGAAAATCCAATAAACCCACAGGAAACCTGAAAGGACATCCGCTGTTTGGATGCTGAAGAAGGATCACCACTTTGATCACAGGGAGAGCCGCTTCTGTCCCGCCAAAGAAATATGAAGAGAGTCCTTCCAGTGACAAGTTTAGTTACATTAAGGTGATGCTGAGCCGAAAAGACAGAGCTCTGCTTCAAACTAACTCTCCATTCACTCTCGTCCATCTTTGACATCTGCTACCAGTCATCTGAGTAAGCAAAGCTTGAGATGAATGAGAAAGAGACAGGGGACTGTAAGTCAGTGAAGCTCTGACATTCAACTACTTCTTCCTCATCTTTTCAGGGTGTTAGAAATCAAAACATCTGCAGATAAATAAGCACAAAACTCCTGACTTCTGATAAGACACTGCAGTAACTTCTAAATAAAGGCTTTCTAAAGGAACTGAAAAATAAAACAGAGGTGTTTTTGAAAGATTTGGAAATTCGCTTTTTTAAATTAACCTACAATTTCTTTTATCTTTAATCAAAATCAAGTGGATAGAAAAGTGGATGTTTTAAAGGTCACTCCCTAACAGGTCTTTAATTTAGTCGGACAGGCTCATTCACCCTCACATAACTGGGAGGGACAGCACTCCTCTGCATTGTCCTCCAAAAATACGCCTCTGTACTCCTACACAGGATGGACAAAAATTTCAGAATTTGGTGTAGAACTACTTTCAAAGATTATTTCTGCTCACACACTTCAGCTTAGACTCACTGAGCTCTGCATTTGGGAGCCACAATGTTGTCGTAAATAAATTAACTATAGAAAGCTATAAAATGCATCATTTGTAACTCTCCTTACTAAGTTATTTTTGCAGGTAAAATAGCCAATAGCATGCACATAAAGCCAGGCATATAGTGTGCAATTTCAAAGCATCTCTGTAACAGCTGTTGTGGAATGTCAGCTCATACTGTGCCACTAAATCCTTCATGATGTACGACATTTATGCATGAATTATGTGCTCAAACTGTCGGCAGATCTATTGTCTCATTGTCATGCTTAAAACAACTACAAACTGACAAAACCACTCTTGGACACACATTAAACTGAATCGACAGAAAGCACAACGAGCAGCTAAATAATAACAAATATTTTGTGTCAGAAGATGGTCAGCACATAAGCCTATTTCCTGCACATTTATTTCCTTTATTAAAGTCAGGGATGCACATCTCAAATGCATTTCTGCTTTTTTCATGCAGATTTAATAGTGCTGTCAGTGCTGACAGTTTACAAAGGAAAAAATACCCGATAGTTGAGGATTCTGCTCGTGGTTCTGCTCTCACTGTGAGACTAAAAATATCAAACATGACAGAAATCCACCTGAGCAGCCTGGAGCAGCATGTCGGGCTTGGTCAGCTGTTGCATCCCCCTGTACACAGCACGACGAATGATGCACAATCAGGCTGAAACTCGACCCGACATTCAACTGTGTTGTGCAGCTCAAAATCTGTGTCTGAACTGGCTGAAGCTTGCAGTATGCACCTAGCTGAGGAGGCTTACTTCTTGGTTTTCTATAATTGTTCTATTCTTAAAGACCCTGGGATATGGTAGAACCCCACAACTATAACTGCAACGAAATACAACACAGTCTGGGCAAAGGAAAAAATGTTTCAGGATACAGCACTAAGCAGTGGTATCAGCTCTATGTTTTCTATGCTATGTAATAATCTGAATACCACAAATATCAACAGGAATAACAGCAAATAAAAGCAAGAGCCAGATGTTATTAACCCATTTTTACAATTTAAATGATATATGATGATTATGTTTGCATATTTCTGAGTTTTAGATCTTCTAATGCTACAATAACTGGTTGGACAGTGACAAACATTCCTGACACATTTACCTGGAAACCTTAGGTGTGAATTTTCATGTAAATAATCAAGATAAAACAACACGAAACTGAACAGCAGGAGGAAGGTTGACTTGGTTTAGTGAGCAGACAAACAGGGTGAGTGTGGAAGTGAAGGTGGTGGTTTCATGAAGACAGGCAAGCACTGGTAGCATCCCAATGGACTGTGATTGTATGCCATCTGCATTCCTAAAGGACTATTCCACCTGGAAATATTCCTTACCAGTGTGACATCCCTAGAGCTTTCTGGGAGACAATCAATGTTGACAAATCTTTTAATTTTAACATTATTTTTTAAAATATTATGTGTAAGGATTTTAGACTTGAGAAGAGGCTATATGGAAATAATTTACAAGGTTTTGAGGCCCTGCACAAATCAGAAGAACCAAAGAGTTGGCTTAAAAAAGGAATTTCTAGGTCTAAGTCTTGCATTAAACAGTTTAAAGGTGGGGAAACCCCTGTTACTGCCTTACAGTTTAAAATATTTCTACAGAAGATATTTAGGACTACTGATTTTTTTCCTTGTTCTTAAAGTCACAATACATTGAATTTTCTATTATTTATTCATGTTTTTAGTCTTACAGTGCTTCACTTATTTCCTAAAGTTTTCAAAAGCCAATATTTTTTGGACTGTTCTAATCATAACCAGATATGTCTAGTTGTGGTGTCTGCCAAAGGTCATGGGTTCAATCCCCCAAACTCACCTCTGGTTACCGTAAAAAGGAAGACTCAGCTCTGCCCACCTTCGTGGCCTCCTTCTCAATACTACTTCTTGTTTTAAATTCAAGACTTTGTTCTATTGAATTGGTACCTTATACTAAACAGAAAACGCTTTGTTTTCATTTACTTAGCTAAAATGGCACTTCCACGTTCACGCTGAAAGCGGTCCCAGGGTACAGGAAGGAACGCTAGACGGAGTCTTTAATTCTAAACAAAAGTAAAAAGCAAAGATGTGTGGAGCTGAGCAGTGTTGGTCTGTATTTGTCACAGTGTGTTATTATTTTGGTTGAGAGCCTCTTGGTGCCAGAATTTTACATATAGTGTGTTTAGTGTAAACCTTTTCATGTAATCATGAGAAAAAAGTCAAAATTCTGAGATTAAATCAGAACTCTTGGAAAAAAATGAGTTGTGAGGAAACAACTCAGGAAAAATAGGTAGAAATTATTGGAAAAAAAATGTCAAAATTCTGAGTTTAAAGTCAAAATTCTTACAAAAATATTGACATTTTTAAAAATCGACAAAATTGTGAGTTTAAAGTCAGAGTTCTAAAGACTCATCTCAGATCCCTTACATAAAAAATTCTTACAAAACATAACTATTGGATTTTTAAGTCAGATTAATAAGAAACATGTCAAGAATTCTTAAGATTAATGTAAGACTCCTCACAAAAAATAAAAATTCAGAGAAAAAAGGCAGAATTTTTTGAGTTTAAAGCCAGAATTCCGAGGAAAAAAGTCCAAATTCTGATAAGAGCAAAAGTCAAAATCTCAAGAATTCTGACGTTTTTCAAAAAATATGATAAATAAGTGGATTTTTAAAAAGATTTCTCATCATAGGCTCTTATCCTCTGCTGTAATTTTATCTTGTTTTTGCCCAGTCTGTTAACGTTCTGTATTTTCCCTTCTTAATTTTGTAGAGCAACTCGATTTGCTGTATGCATTCATGGCACTCTACAAATAACCCCGCTCTGCCTCGTGGTTTATCCTTTAATCAATAAGTTAAATTGCTCCTGTGAAATATTTTGGGTTTTTATCAGTCAGGGGAAATGAGGCTGCTGTTGATGAGACATTGGTGTCTCTGCCTCTTGTCTTTTCCCTCCAACATAAACAGAATACATTTATTGAAAGTTGATTCCAAGCCCACAGCTTAAATATTTATCAGGCAACAGTCAGTTGACTGAAATGCAGGAGAGCTTAGAAATACTGACGAAAGTCTAACAGACACTTTGTTCTCTTTTTAAATCTTTGAAACCACAGTTTTTCTGACCTCCTTCAGCATTAAATGATGATGAAAACCCTTTTTGATCAAGGCTACTTGTTTGTTTGAGGCTGTTAGCCCCCTGGTTTTTATGTGTGATCAAGCACTTCAATAGATTTTCAAGTGAATGCAAGGTCGATCACTTCTGCTGTTTCTGTGTTTTGGCTCCAATGTTTGTCCTTAAGCATCTCCAAAAACTTTCACTTGTGTTAATTAAAAACATTCTTGCTCATCATTGAGTACTTTTGTAAAATCATTGAAAACCCTGATTACATTTTTCAGAAAAGGTGACGGTCACTTTTGCTCTCTTATCTATGAATCTGGGCCTGTGGAGGGATGCTAAAAAACTTGCAAGGTTAAAGTTTATGGGGAAGTTTTCCTATAAATTGGCACACTAGTGGTCATTGGGATGCTAGCAGAGCAGAAGTGACATGATGTGGAATGGGGATATGGCAGTGTTCATACTCAGTTTGGGCCGGTGTGGTCGAGTCTGTGCACGGGACATTGGGTGCATCCTTGGCTGGTCCGTCTACTTGTAACTCCTGACTCTGAGTGGTGCTGGGGGCTTTGACTGGCTCTGGCTGGCTTTGCTGCCCGTCGGCATTAGCAGAGGGTGGGCTGACTGGCTCTGAGACAGGGGGTGTAGGGTTGGACGAGGGGGGAGCTTTAGGGGTATCGCTCAGGTCAACCAGGGGCCCAACTTCAGGTTGGGTGTTAGCTTTGGACGGGGCAGCAGGGCTGTTTTGGGGGGAGGACTTGGCAGGGGCAGCTTTGGTTGGGCTGGAGGCGCTGGTGGTTAGCGTGGTGCTCTCGCTAGCAGGACTGCTCTGCGCCGTGCTAAAGCTCTCAGCAACTGAGTTAGTGGCAGTGGAGGGGAGCAAGTTCACCACTGTGGTGGTGTCTGCAGCAGCAGGCCTGTGTGGTGGGGAGGAGGAGAGGAAGGTGTGAGGAGTGGAGACGGGGGAGGAAGCATAGAGCAAACAGAAAAGTGAGGGTAAGACAGAAAACAGGGGAGAGGGAGAGTGCAGGTCAGGGCATAAACGAGACAGAGTGAGTGCTACTGTGCTGCAGTGAAAAAAGAAAATCTACACAATCAACATGTTAGCAACAAAACATTTGTGAAGTGCAGAACAAAAATATACCATTAACAATAAAAAAAGATTACAAGGGTCTCAGGATCATAATGCTAGTAGGGTTTAAACTAAAGAAAAGACCAAGAAGAAGGTGGGAGTGTTGGTTTGATCTAAGCTACATTTTTATCTGATCAGACCAGAGGCATCAATATTAGTATGGTCAACTCTAAGTCTAAATAATGAAACCTCAGTAGAAGCTTTGTGTGATTTACAACTCAAATAAACTCTGCATCTATCTCACCCTGGTTTGTATTTTCACACATGCACAAAAATCCTGAAATTTCCCCAATTTAGGGAGGCAACCTGCACATGTCATGCAAAAAGATTAAAATGCCATCCTGGCTTTACACAGAATTTTTCCTGCTGGTGTGACAGAAAAAAAAGGGTTTAGCTAGAATAATTCAATGTGATTTGGGGTGAGCTAAATTGAAAATTCGTTCTTAAAATTTCCAGTGACATGCATGCAGTGGCGATAATTACATCCTGCAACCAATACCATCTTTTGTATGTGAAATAAAGCTTCTTTTTTAGAAACTTTTTTTCTGCCTGTTCTTTATTGCTTGTCCGTTGATATTGTGAACAGATACACTTTATACTATCTGTAACTGCCTCTTCTGTTTTTGTGCACCATCTTCTCTTTTTCTGTCTTTCTCTATCTCCATCTACCTTTGTCTGCACATTCCTCTTCTCTCTCTCTCTCTGTATCTCCTGCTTCTCCTTTTCTGCACTTTTTTCTATTTCTGCACCTTCCTCTTCTCTCACTCTCTCTGCATCTTCCTCTTCTGAATTTTTGCATCTTTCCTCTGACTTTTTCTCTCATTCTTTTCTATCTCTTCACCTTTCTTTGTGCATCTCCTTTTTCCTCTTCTTGCATTTTCCTCTTCTCATTTTCTGCACCTTTATCTTCAGTCTTTCTGCATCTCCATCTTCTCTAATTAATATTCCTCTTCTTTTTTCTCTATCTGCCTCTTTCCTACTTCTTCATCTCCCTTTCTGCATGTCCTTTTTTTTCTCCACCTGCATTTCTCTCTTATCTTTGGCCAGCCACACATTAGAGGATTTTTTAGTCTGAAATGATTTTAAAACCATGAGAGACTACAGGCTTCAGGACAATTTCCAAAGATTTGTTATCTTTACTCCTCTGAACGCACACACTAGACGACTCAGCCAGACTGTCAGATCACTGGAGACCACACACCTGCCGACCTGCCTACAACCTCGCGTGATCACTTGACTTCAGAAAAAACATAAAACGGATGATACCGTCTGACTCCACACATGTGCAGACTACTCAGACAAATAATCATTTGCGACGAGGCTCCAGTCGGTATACACCCCCACAATCGTTTGGGGAGTCAAATCTTGGCTAAAACTGGCTTAAAATCTTGTAGTGTGTGGCCAGCCTTTGCCTACACCTTTCCTTCTCTCTCTCTGCATCTCCCTCTTCTATATGTCCCCCTTCTCTCTGCAACTCCCTCTCCTGTCTTCTTGTGTCTCTCTTTTCTCTTCCTGCATCTTCCTATTTTCTTTTCTGCACCTTCCTCTATTCTATTTCCCTCTCCTGTCTGATTGTGTCTCTTTCATTTCTCTTCCTAACCTTGCAAAGCAGATGTTTCTCACTGGTGAATCCATCTTGCAAAGCTCCCATCTGAACAGTTTGGGCCTGGTGAGAAAGTGACAGGACCAATCAGCATCGAGGGGCAGTACTTTCAGATGCATGATGTATGAGAGCAGCGAGAGGAGGCCAGTACAATTATGGTGGACGACATTAGCATGGATGCTGCCAAAGTATAAGTTTTATCAGAACTTGACGACATTTCTTTGTTAAAAGAAGAATAAAGAACAGCATTGAGTTGTTTTCTTTTCCAAAACAACAAAAGCCGTGTACTGGCATGTCTACAGTTGTCATGGTTTGCATCATGCAGCTCTCTATGGAGTTTATTTGTTGTTAGCGGCGCACTTTGGTTTGGGGCTACGATGTCACGTGTTTTGTTGATGTGACAGAACGTTCATCCAATCACCCCCCAAGTTGTTTTTCAAAGGCTCTGCCCTGTCCCAAACACCATCTATGGAAGGTTTTCCAGATGGATGAGTGAAACAAATCCATCTGGCGTGTCAGGTTATTCTCTTCCTGCATTTCCCTCTTTTCCTTCTCTGCACCCTCTTTTCTTTTCTTTTCTTTTCTTTTCTGTATCTCCCTCTTATGTGTTTTTGTATGTCCATTTTTTGCACCTTCCTTTTACTCTCACCATCTCCATCTCCCTCTTCTTGTTTTCTACATCTTCCTTATCTGTTTTTCTGCATCCTCTTTTTCATCTTCCTGCATCTCCCTCTTATGTCATTCAGTATCTCGCTCTTCACTTTGTCTGCACTTTCCTTCTGTCTCTCTCTGCATCTCCCCCTTCTCTCTACCAGTTTCATCCTCTTCTTTCTCCCTTCATCTCACGTCTCCTTCTCTGCACCTTCTTCTTCTGACTTTATGTGGTTCTCTCAGTTTTCTTTTTCTGCTTTTCCTCAATCCCTTATCAACCTAACACAGCTTTGGAAGTTGTCTATCAACCTGAGTCTGATTAAGCTTGAAGTTAAGTTTTCCTTGCCACAGAAATGTTGCTAAATTTTGCTTAATACTGAGCATATGGTGGATTAATGTTGGGTCTTTGTATTTAATGTAACAGAGAGTACAGTTTAGACCTGTCCTCTCTGTAAAGTATCTCTAGACACTTTAATGATGAATCGAATGCTATATGAATAAAAATTGATTGGTTTACTGAATAACAACTTAGAAAATTTGCTGATGCAGAATATCTTGAAATGTTCAGGAGTGCATGTGTGAAACCAGCCTGTGAAAACCCTCAGTTCAGTCTGCCTGACATGAGTGTTTTTATTTTCACATACCTCCCTAAAAGCTAAATTTCTACTGGTAAGACACTTTTTTGTTTCCCTGGGAATACTGGTTGAGAAGTATCTGAAGCATTACCATATGAGGAGTTTAAAAACCTGGTGTTTACAGCAGCCTGTAGTTTGTTTTATTATCATGCACTGTACTAATATGTACATGACTAAAGATATGGAGCAGCATAATACCCCTCAGATTCACATTTAATAATCTAAAACAGAAACATCAGCCTCACATGAAGCTGTCAGTCGCCTCAGACTGAGGAAGTGGTTTGGTTCTGTACTCACTCAGGATCTGTCAAAGGTGTGGTCTCGTTGGGCTCAGTGGGACCCCCTGTTTGGTTTGGGGTGTTTTCCTCCTCCGTTCTCACCTCAACAATCGGCTCCTTAGACTCATCTTTCCTATTGTTGGAGGGCAGCACACTGTTAGCAAGCTAGAAGGCTAACTTTGTTTGCTGCTCAGCACTGGCAGATCACAGAAGAGCTTAAAGTACGCTCAGGTGTCTTTATTACACATGATCATAATCTACTTCTACAACCACATATGCAATAGAAAAGCCGGTTCTAATTCATCAGCATCCTGGTTAGAGTAAATCTTTTTTAATGAGCTGCAACATGGAAAAACATCAGTATAGTCTTTTAATCTGACAAACACACTCCCTCATTTGATTTCCAACATTTGATCCTCCTCCACCTGCAGCCTGTGATTGGAGTTGTTTCCCTCGGGGCCTGTCTGTTGTCATCACACTGATCTGTGATTGTGCTGAGCTTTAAAGTGTTTGCTCGCTGGGCCCAAATATAAACTCTGTATGCTTCATTATTCATTTTCATTATGTGTGGCTTGTCTAAGCTGCTTAGTTGAAATGTTTGTTTTTTTGTGGTTTTCACTGCTGGTACAATGAAACAAAGTTCGATATATTGAAAAGAATACTTGATCAAACAAAGGCTAACTGCAAAAACTGAAATTTGATCTGAAGGTAAAGACATTTTACTGTCAAACACTTGATGTAAACCTTAATTGTGGCATGCATTTCCTAGTTAGGGCTGGGTCCTTTACTAATGCATTGAGCAGTACCGTTTACCTGATGTTTAGTCTTGAAGGCTGACTTGGGTAAGCTTGACGGATGCAACAACACACCCAATTTACAATGTGCAGTACTGTGCATAACTTTTAGGCAGGCCCAAAACTGAGGCTGAGGCAGCTGGGAGGACGATTGGCACAACCCAGGTCCTGCTCTGGATGTCCTTGCATATTACCAGAGGCATGGGAAAAATCCTATCCCAGCTGACATTCGGAGAGTGGCAGGGTTCACCCTGCAGCAGCCATGAAACTAGCATTGCTATGGTGCTAAAACCTGCTCAGGTGGGGAGGACTGTGTTCTGATGTGAAAGCCAAACCTTGATCCTTTTCTGTACATTGATTCTTTTTGTGCCCACAAATTTTATCTTGTGTAACTGACACACTTTGGTCAGGTTGAAGTGCCAAATACTCTGACTAAGGCAGAGAAAAAGATCATGGTTTGGGCTGAAATAAGAAGGATTATTTGTGCATTTGTGCTTTCACATGAGGGAGAATCTGTCTCTTTGGTGAGAGGGAAACAGTTTGATATGAAAGCGTGACAAAGCTTGCTGAAGTGTCGCTGCTTTGCACTTCAAATCAAAGCAAAATGGTGTTTGGAGGGAGTCTAACCAATAGTTTTTCATAAGAATCTATTGATTAGGGCAGCATTACACCACACATTTAAAAATAATGTGCTTCAACGGGATTTTACTTACGTGAAAGCTGCCTTCCCCTCCTCGATGTCCTTGCTCTTAGCGCCAGGCCCGGCCTTCCCGCAGAAATTCACAGCGATGCACATGAGGAGTCCACACTTATTCAGGAAGTAGCAGGTGATGTCCACGCCCACCAACAGCAGGAAGAAGACCACGATGAGGATGCCCACGATGGCTCCGGTGCCAAGGCCAGAGCTGCTGCTGCTGCCGATGGGATCTACAGGGAAGAGACAGGAAGAGAGGAGACACAAGCACAGCAGGCAAGAAAGACAGGAGGAGAAGAGGAGTTAGGAGGAGGGAGGGATTTAACATGGAGGGGAGGGGAGAGAGAAAGTTAGAAAGAGAGAGGGAGAGACATGATGAGGAATGCAGTCGGCCTTTTGATACAAAGCTTCAGGTTTCAGCAGTCGAGACCTCGAGTGTGTCACTCATTTCTCAGGGAATTTGGAGGTGAGTCTAAACCTCAATAAAACCTCCGTCTCTGCTTTCATGAGACAGACTTCATATTTACTCTTGAAAATCATCACAGCCGACACACTTGAGGTGTTCAATTTCACACACGATCACGCCACTTCAGAAGATTAAAACACCACACACATCTACATCACAAAGAGAAGACAAACAGATCCACTAAACAGTCATAAATCTAAATTAGTTTGTTCAGTGGGGGATATTACTCTATATTACACCTAAATATCACAAAACAGAGTTAAACCTTCAATACAAACCTTTTTATGTTGTTGCACTGCTCTTTGACAAAGATTCTGGACATGTTTAGACACACTTTAACATGTCAATGAACATTTCTGATAGAGATGTGCATGAATACCTTTACCAAAATGAATGACACTCAATCTGAGAGCTGAAAAAGAAGCATCACCAAAGTAAGAAGAACAAACCCCGGCTATGATTCAGTAAGTTATGCATACATAAATGTAGCTTGAGCTACATTTGATCTTGTCTTATTCCTCTTCTCTCAGCTAGTTTAACAATTAATTTTCTAAAAACTGGAGAAAATGGCTGAACTAACTAGATATCAAGGGACATTGTGAACCCAATAAGACAAGCTCTCAACAAACAACACAAGTGTACTTGTTTTATAAATCAAAGTTCAAACATCTCCACCATACCTCAAAAGTCTTGTCCCATAAATTCCCACCTATCCCTCTCCTCTTGCATTCCACATTCCTCTCTTCCACCCCTTTTCTACATTTCTTTGTCTAGAAAGGATTTGCTGTGCCTCCAAGTGACAGCAGGCCCCCTAAGAACCTTCTCTAAACTAACTGCAGAGTTTTTATCATCACTTGATGCAGATTGTCATCTCAATAGAGCAGTTTTTACAGCTCTGGTTCCAGAAGTCAATTCCCCATTTAAATTCATTGTTACCATTGCTGAGAATCCTTATACCCTTACTTTTAATCCTAAAAACAAGGCAAACAGTTATCTGGTTCCTTGTGACAATAGAGCATTTGATTTAGTGCAAAAATTGGGTTGGAAAGGAGAGAAAAAGCATAGACACAAGGCTGTAAAGCTTTTCCATGGAAAGAAGGAACTACATATCCCACAATTATGACGTGTGCTGCTGACCTCTTGGCCAGGTCACCCTTGTAAAAGAGATCTCAAACTCAATGGGTTTTAACTGCTTGAATAAAGGTTAAATAAATAAATAATTCATTGCTGCGTCTGTTTATCGTTGCCAATAAAAGCTTTTCCAATGAGACCAAATAATTGATATTTTAAAGCTCTTCTTCTGATGTTGATCTTTGAAAAAAAAAAAAAAAAAAAAAAAAATAACATTGATTTAAGGGCTTTTCGTGCCTTTATTTAATAGCGAAGGACAGTGGATAGAGCTGAAATGGGAGAGAGTGGGTAGAGACATTCTTTCTTCCTCCTGGGTGTCTCTGCTCTGCTCTCGTCATAGCCTCTATCCCTCATGTCAGATTAATCAGACGGTAAATATGTTGTCTTAAGTCTCTTTAGTGCCTGTTGAAGATGCACGTTTGTCTGTTACAGGTGGAGCAGAGGAGAGAGGCAGCATTATCTCCTGGTCCTAAAAATTCCCCTTCACATCCCAACTTGGACTGATGTCAGCATCACAGCCTAGCACAACACTGACTGATAGAACATGACCAAAATATGAAAAAAATTAGAACTTATAGACTGCATACATTTCCTCTGGTTTATAAAGGATAATTCAGAGGAAATATGTGACTTATATAGCCCTAATTCTGGTATGCCTTTACTGTTAAATGAAACTTTGTAATGTGCAGGTTGGATATAAAACATTTAATGAAATCAAGCATAATTTTTGTGGCAGTGGCATCAAAGCCGGTATCAAAATTGTTTGATTTGAACTGTATTGCATTTAAAATAAAAAAAAAATCTGGTATAATGACAACTTCAGCTGTAGTACTGACAGTGTGCAGTGAACCTTTGATATTTAACTACATAACACTGCCAAAAGTATTCACTCACCCATCCAAATAATTGAAATCAGGTGTTCCAATCACTTCCATGGCCACAGGTGTATAAAATCAAGCACCTAGGCATGCAAACTGTTTCTACAAACATTTGTGAAAGAATGGGTCACTCTCAGGAGCTCAGTGAATTCCAGTGTGGTACTGTGATAGGGATGTCACCTGTGCAACAAGTCCAGTCGTGAAATTTCCTCGCCCCTAAATATTCCACAGTCAACTGTCAGTGGTATTATAACAAAGTGGAAGCAATTGGGAACATCAGCAACTTAGCCACCAAGTGGTAGGCCATGTAAAATGACAGAGCGGCGTCAGCGGACGGTGAGGTGCATAGTGCGGAGAGGTCGCCAACTTTCTGCAGAGTCAATGGCTACAGACCTCCAAACTTCATGTGGTCTTCAGATTAGCTCAAGAACAGCGCATAGAGGGCTTCATGGAATGGGTTTCCATGGCCAAGCAGCTGCATCTAAGCCATACATCACCAAGTGCAATGCAAAGCGTCGGACGCAGTGGTGTAAAGCAAGCTGCCACTGGACTATAGAGCAGTGGGGACCCTTAAACCTTGTGGAAAGCCTTCCCAGATGAGTTGAAGCTGTTATAGCTGCAAAGGGTGGACCGACATCATATTAAACCCTATGGATTAAGAATGGGATGTCACTTCAGTTCATATGTCAAGGCAGGTGATCGAATACTTTTGGCAATATGGTGTATGTTCATGAAGCAAAATGCACCTTGAGGATAGTAACTGGAGAAGACAAAGCATCTGCATGGCCCCTGAACAATTTTAGAACCTCATAGACTCAGACTTTCCCTGGAGGACACTTTTTTTTCACATGGAGTCATCTGCTGAGCATTCATCTTTTGCTACTATCCTTGTATAGAGATGTAAATCCACACTTAAGCACTGTCTAAGAGTACTTAAGAAATTGTTCATCACATTAAAAACATGTCTTGTTTTTCTAGTTCTTTTCCCCATGATTGCAAACAAACATATACCATTGTTACACACTGAGGTCAATTGTGGTAAAGCTACATCACATGGTTATGGCATGATGGTTAATACCAGATTTTACCTCAGGAACCACTGTTGAGCTCTATTCATAATCAATAAATGATTATCAGGTTGCATTCTGTTGATAGTGTGCTCCTTGTTTATAAAACCAGAGTTAAATGCATTGATGCAGGTCCACTTCACTCAGAACATGCAGGCAGTGTTTCATTGTTTGTTGGCATAAAGTTATAGTATTATATAAATTGTTGTCTCTGGCAGATAGGAACAGCAAATGTTCAGTCCAATCTATCTAATGGATGTTGACATATCTCTCTGATGAAAAACAACCTTTAACCTGCTGGTGATAATTCTGCTGTTTGTCAGAGGATTTTGGAAACACTGCCATGGTTCGGCTATTAAACAGTTGGTGTGTTTAAAATGGAGCAGTGTTAAATCTTTGCTGCATGGTAGAGAAGTTAGAAAATTTTTGAGTAAATATAAGATTTAAAAGAAAATGGAAGAGTAGAGGTGCTGCCTTGGTGTTATACTCTTCATAACTTTAAAAGTGTTTTAACCTTGGAGGAAAATACCAGACGAAGTTGGTCTGAAAGTTAATGTTTGTTTCTGAGTTTGTCTGCAAAATGCAATAGTAGAGAATGAAGACTTTTGGCCTTGGACCATATCAGAAAAAAATCCTGTTCAATCTTACATATCAAAGTGAACTTTTCAGTCTCGATATTTTAGCCAAATTGCTCATGGGGTAACATTTCTTTGCATGGAGAGATTCTTGCAGACATCCATGTTCTGACCCGTGATTGTCAGAGGCAGACCACTGGAATAAACAGAGGTTATAATAGCAGTAAACCAGCAAGACAAGAAAGAGAATAATACCTTAAACAGATCTTTACAGTGAGATCAGAGAATGTAATCCATACAGCAGCTCTTTACTGTAAAAGAGCTTTATCCAACCACCAGTTCTCTCTTGTTTCTTGTTGCTGTTCAATCATTTTTAACCACTCCAAAACTTCAGAGGAAACATAAATGTTAAGAGGGGTTATCTGAGCCCCCCGCTTATCTCAACATATGCAAGCAGTCATCACATTTATAATTCCACTTCAAGGCCAAAGAGCAGCGTGGGTTATTTTCTTCCACAGATTATTCCACATAAACAAATACTCATGCAGTCCTGACACAGGATGGAATAAATAGGATTTGGAGGTCCAAGGCGGCTCAGGCTCTGAGGCTTTGCATTTCAACGACAGCTTTCTGTGCTCTCGTCATTCGTTTTTGGCATTTCATGACATTTCAAAAATCGTGGACCAATGAATGGTAGCCAAATTCCCATATTTGTATGCAACCTGAGAGCACGATTTACCAGAAAAATGTCAGATGAGGATTTCTTTGAGGAAAGAATAAAAATATTCAGGAACCAAACTCTCTTATCCCATGCTACTGGTTAACTTTTCTTACTTAATCCAAAAATGCTGCAAGTTTAACATAAAAGAGTGCTGAATCTGGTGCTGATAGCTCCAGACTTCAACACAAGTTCATTTTTAAGGGAACGAAAGTTTGTACTCTGATATAACTTGCTCCCATTTACTTGTTAAAAATCCAACATGACAAGACATGAGACTGAAAACATGTTAACATAGTGTCAGAATTATGCTGCACTGCGCTGAAGCTGAACCTACTTACCACAACACTTCAAACAGGAAATAAAAGGTTTAATTCTGTATTTCTTATAAATCTTGACTTTCAGGCATCTAAATGCTTAAATCTGTGTTTTTCTGCCTCATTGCCACTAAACAGTGACCTGATAAAGTCGTAACTATACCCATCTATCCTTTTAAATGCTTGATTTGTCACACTCAAGTCATTGAAAAACGCTTTTAGACTGATTATAAGACTGGTTAACATATCCACACATAGGATAAATTTCACATCCATGCGGGCAGCATCCCATACATGATGTTGGGGAAGTACACAACCTTTTGAAAAAATCTTGGCGGGTGACTGGACAAACATTTTGTCTGTCACATTAATTATGAGCCAAACACAGCAGCAAAACAAATGACTTAGTAGGTGAGCAGGCCCAAGAAGTAACTCACCATGCAAGCTTTACAAGCAGCATTTTTTACTGTCAGTGGAGCTAGTCGGCCAATCAAACTAATGGTCAAAAGGAGAACAAAAACAGTTTTCACTGTGGTTCTTTGCTGTTCTTTCAAGAAAGAAATATTCATATAAATTGCCAATAAAGCTAAATCTGAGCTGATCTCATCCCTGGCTGCCATTGTTTACTAGCTTGCAGTAAAACTAAACTCTGTCTGTTGGCCCATTAATTCTCGGACCAGGCCCAAACTTTTCACATGGAAGCTTCACAAGAAAGACATTGAATCAGGCCCATCCATTCACTTTGCAAGTTCAAAATCATTTAGTAAAAAACTTTAAGGCATCAACAGTCTAACCTTACAAAGCAGATGGATTGGCCAAATTCCATGTCTGTTATCAGGCGAATCCATTTTGCAAAGCTCCAGTCTGATACGATTGTGCCCGGTTTTAGAAAAGACCAAACCAATCATAGTAGAAAAACGAGGCAGTAGCTACGGGTGGGTTTAGTTGTACTGAAAGACAGAAGCAACAGCTGCTGCCGGTATAGCAAATACCTTGGATGTAGATAAAAGTACAGCAGCAGTTCTATCAGAGCTGGACCACATTTCTTTATGAAAAGAAGAGCAAAGAAAAGCACCAATGGCTGTTCAGCTCCTGCAAGCCAGTCTAATACAATGAATGCTAGAGGAGCAATTAGCTTGTGTGTAGCTACAGCAGCAGTTTTTCAGATCTGAACAGCATGTCTTCATACAAAGAGGTTCTATGGCAAAAAAGATGTTTTTGTACTTTCCAGTCTTGGCATGAGTTTTATCCACCAACAGCTCCTCCATTTAAGTAGCTTGCTGGCCCAAGCTCACGTTACTTACTGGAAATATGCATGTTGACTACCTCATCTTGTCATGTTGCTCTGATTGGCTCATAATGAATTTGACAGAACATTCATCCAAAGGTTTTCCCAGGTGGATGAAATGGATATCTGAAACAGTCTTGGTGTGTCAGGTGGTTGGTCCTGTGCATCAGAGTACGTTAATTGGATGCTGAGTCACCTTCAACTTAACTGCAATGTGCCGGTGGGTGCCTTTGTAGTGTTTCATGGTCGATAAAAGCAGCACCTTGAGTTTCTTCAATAAAAAGCCATGGCAGAGTATCAGCTTGAATAGATCCTTTCAGTATCAATGTGTAGCATCAAGAATATACCAGAGTGCACTCAGTCATCACTGCCTTAAAACACCACTACTGCCAATCAATGGTAATTTCATCCCCTCTAATTGCATTTAATGAAGGATATCATGGTGCTGGTGGTGATATACTTCACTTAATCCAATCTGAAGCAGCTTTTGGTGTGCTGACTCAGTCTTCCTCAAGCTTTTGTGTTTTTATCCAGCACCCAGAACATATCAATTTTGGATGTGCATGCTACTTCTTAAAAGAAATTCATCTACTCTTCCATTTCATAAAACCAAACAATTCTCTTTTTGCATCAAATGATATATACTCTTCTGAAGCAGCTCTTTTTTGTAGAAGTAGACTGTCTCAGTAAGACTGTTTTTCAGAGCCCATTCATTAAAATCAAAGTATATCTCATTAGTTATTGGGGCTTTTAATAAGACAGGTAAGACTGTGGCTATCTGCTAGAATCTGTGAAGGATTGAGCACCAATCAAGCTGTGAGAGCAACAAACATGAGAAAGAGCAGAAATAAGCCAGCTAGCTTATTCGATAAGGAACCTGTTTGATTCAGATAAACACATTAGTTGGAAATAACTTTAAAAGTGTAAAATCAATATATTCTACATATAGAGGACATCTGTAAACTGATTATACCCAGAGTACCTGGAATAAAGAGCAGGAGGAAACACTCTTCTCTGTGAACCCATCTGTGCAAAGGCCTCATCACAGCCTGCAGCATTTTATAACAGCAGTGACGAAACAAACAGGAAAGACATTAAAATTGTAAGGATAACTTCAAGTGATGTTCCTAGAAACTCTGTTCCCCATTTTGTTGTTTTAAGTCTTTATCACAGATAATAAGCCAAATCCAGACCATGAACACTGATGTATTTCCTGCCGCCAACTGCTTTTGTTCTAAATCTCCCTCCTTGGGAGATTGTCACTGTCATTTTACACTGATCAGAGAAGAGTCTTTCCTCACAGAAAATTAAGGGGAATACATTTATCTAGCAAAATCAGCCTCTGTAGGGTGGATTGCAGTTCAACAGGTAGGGCTTCTTTTGCCTTCATGACTATGGTTGACATATAGCACTAAAAGACCAAAAGAAACAAAGACAAACTCTTCACCCAAGTAATCATGAAGCGAACAGCTCCACCAATCAACCAGTCTTGATTTGCACTAATGCGTGTGTATTTAAAAGATTCACCGGAAAAAGCAAGTCAACTGAATCCCATCATTATATCATCTTATCACATAATTTCTCCTATATTAGCTGAGATTATAACCAGCCTTTGTGATCCAGAGGCCTGTACTACGAAGCAAGTTTAACATAACGTACAACTGACTATTGTAACTCTTGTGTCCTCTTTGAATGAAATTTGTTGCTCTGACTTTGTCTTGTTTGTATAACAGCCTCAGTTATATCTAAGTTGAAGCTCTGAAGGTATGGGGACACAAAATTGATACAAAAACATGTGTGGCTGCACCGATTCAAACCAAGCAGTCCTGATTTACTTCTCCAAGACTAGTTTGGCTGTGCCAGGCTAAGCTGAACTGCACCCAGAATTCCCCTGTCTCCAAGTGCGCAGCAGTGATGCCACAGCAGTTTCTCATCATTCAGGGACGCGTGGCAGATTGTTTAAATAGCAACGTTTTTTTTTCAAACATTGAATTACCTCAGGACAACAGCATGGACAGGCATGATGTGAGTGGAAAGCTGAACCAAACAGTAAAAACAATTATGAGGGCCTAATGTGAAATAGGTACGTAACAAGTTTCACAGCTTTGTTGAGTCGAGGGGCTCTACTTTGATACTTTATGTTGGCATAATAAGCTCACTGCTAAAAATGCTTAGTTGGCAGTAGATGTTATCAGTAGAAATATATATTCTAGGTGGCTCATTGAAAGTAGTTGTGCCAGCAAAACTTAGTACAAAAAGTGAGTAAATTTGTGTTTGCTAGATTATTTCTTGGCAAAAAATCTTACACTATTTATTTGCCCTTTCAAAGGTGCCCCATTTGGAAGGATGCATGGGATGAATAGCAGAGCTGAGTATTTGGGTTGAAATTAAATTAAAAATTTGCCAATTCTTTTCTGCCAATGTCAGACGGCTTATTCTGCCATTGGCATGATCAGCACACCCAAGCTGATCCACATGTGGTCTAGGGGTTTGAGGTCAGGACTGCTGGCAGGACATTCCATCCTCTCCACTCCCAAATTTTGGTTGTACTCTGATAAACTCCACTCTGTGGGGCTGAGCGCTGGAATCTTGGAGGATAGAGTTCGGTCCCAGACAGTGGAGATACTGGATTGCCACTGGTAACTGAATCTCATGTCCAAATCTCTCTGCATCGAGATTTCCTCCAATGAAAACAAGCCTTGTTTATCCAGTGCGGCCCCACAGCATCACACTGCCTCCACCAAAAGATGTTACTCTATCAGAGCAGCAATCTGTATAATCAAACAAATATGAGTGCCATGGGTGAAACGCACATACTCAGCTCTGCTGCTCATCCCAAAAATGCATGTTCCCAAAATGTGGCACCATTTAAAAGGTAATTAAACAGGCTTTCCACAGTATATGATTTATTGCCAAGAAGCTTACAAAGAAATAATCTACCAAACACAAATTTCTTTACTTTCTGTGCTAAGTTTATTGAAGTTTTGCCTCCAGAAAATGTTGGCTCAACTCAAATCTTCAGGTTCACTTGGTTTCTACCTTACATAATTTAAGGAAATCAATATAATGTATGATCAAAAATGCATTTTTGACAGTGTTGGTGGTACAGAAATCCCTGAAGTGACCTCTGACCACAAATCCTGCTTCAGTCTGCTACACCCCCAGGAGACCTCTAAGTTTGACCCTTGCTTCTATTATAACTTCATGTATTAACATCTTCATTGGTCCAGTTTATGTGACACATTTATCACTGACATCTAAATATCCAGATTTTACAACTTGACGGACTCTGCCCTGACGCTCCATTAAAAATGTTACTTGTCATAGAAAGGTGTATGAAGGTGACAGTTCTGTTGACACATATTCAGCACTAAAACAGACTTCAGTAAGAGAGACTCCATTCTGACTTGATGCCATATGATTTGTTCTCCTGTTTTTAAAACCTCAGACAGCCACTGTTTCACAGCCTCAGCAGTGATTGATAGTTTCTTTCTAAATTATTCTCTATGCCTCTCCAACGTGTTTGTGTTGACGGAACTTTTACGACAGATATATTTTCAAGTGAAGGCACAGCCCATGGTCAATCTAGACATTCTGTTTATATTCACTATCTCCATCCCCTTGGCTGCATCGTACTTTACAGTTCTTAATTTTCTCTGATGGAAAGAGTGTGCCTCTGCTCCGTCTACTCATAGGTGACTACAGTGTAGCAGACAGCACTTGTTTTTCCTCCGCCTGTCGCCTCATTTGCATTTTAACAGGCACAATAAATCATGTGGCATGTATTCAATGCCGCAGGGGGGTTTTCTCACTGAGGAAGAAAGCACAAATCCACGTGTCAGGATGGACTACACAAACATTTCTCTTTACAGGCCTGTCAGGTACAGTACCCAGGCAGTTCCTGAGAGGAGCCCTGATAACAGACAGAGTGAGATAAGCCTCAATTTCAACCAACGCCACAAATTCCTGAGAAATCAATAACTGGTCCCTGTCCAGCGCAGACAACCTGCCTGACTTGTTTACACAGATATTGGCAGTTAATTTGCATATTATTAAAACACTGACAGATACATTCATTAAAAAACAGAAAAATGCATTCTTATCTAATCTAGCTCAAATATATCAACATAAATAAGACGAACTGTATAATAAAATGTCCAACAATGCATGTACTTAGCATTAAGTGGTGACTGATTGGAGCAGACATAAATAACACAGGAACATTTAAATATCTGTGAGACCATGAATGTAAGGAGCTGTTTTATGTGTGATCACAATAGCAACACACTGAGGCAGAGCTTAATGGGCATGATAACCTGGCAGTAAAAACAATTATTTGAAGCTTTCCGGGGTCCAGCAGAAAGGGAACCTTGCTGGAAAATTCAAGCAATGTTAGCCAGATTTTATTGCAAAACCTTAACATTGCAACCATAACAACAAAATAAGTATTGTATTTGTTGTTGCCTGTTGAAATATACCTCACCAATTGGTACGGGCCTTATCCATTTAACTAATAATATTAATAACAATAATAGAATGGGTGTGCACACTGCATGCAATTTTTATTCCAGTGATGTCAGAGTGAACTCCATGCCTAACCTGAGAACAGATAGACTGTTTTATAAGTTGACTGCTTGGGACAGATCTCACATTCACCTTGGGAACCTCCCATACAAAGTGTTTGGGAAGGACAGGACTTCACAAACAATTCTCAGAAGGTGATTGGGTGATGTTCTGTCAGTCACATTCATTATAGGCCAATCAGAGACAAAATGAGGTAGTCGGCATGCACAGCTCTGGTAAGCATTGTGGTTACAACGGTGGAGCTTGTTGGTGGATAAAACTCATGCTGAGGCTGATAGTGAAAAATGCAAAAATGTCTTCTCCATCAAGAAACTCTTTCAGCGTGGTTCTTTGCTCCTCGTCAAATCAAGAAATACTGATAAAGATTGTGGCTAAAGCTACATCCCAGCTACGAGCTTTATAGAGTTGCAATACAACTAAACCCCCTCATTACCATCGCAAACTCATGTCAAGCAGGTCAGGAGAACAGCAAAAACATCTTCTCTGCCACAAAAAGCTTTTCGTGTGGTTTGTTGCTCCTGTTTTGATGAAGAAATGTGGCCCAGTTATGAAAAAAACTGCCACTGTAGCTACGTGCCAGCTAATCGCTCCTCCAGCAGCTGTTGTTTATGCCAGCTTACAGTGCAACTGCAAACACGTGCAGAAGCAAGCTGGGAGAACAACAAAACAACTTTTGCACCATGAAAATCTTTCAGTGCATTTGTTTTCTCTTTTTTATTAATAAAGAAATGTGGTTCAGTTCTGATTAAACTGCTGTTATACCATAGCTAAACTCAAGCTAATTGCTACACTGGGCACAGTCGTTTACGATTTCAGCCTTGCAAGATGGATCTGCCTGATGACTGACATGGAATCTGGCTAAACCACTATTTTTGCTAGTTTAAACCATATCAGGATCTGAAACAAAAATCAGGATGACAAAAAAGAAAGCAGTAGAAAGTCAGTGGCCACAGCATTTAACCCCAGAAATAAGTTGTTTACAAAGTTGTTTAATATAAGCTCCAAAAGCTGAATGGAGACAGGCTGCAGAGTCAAATTTTAGCCGGTGGGCTAGTGCTAACACAATCATTTAATGTGCCCACAATGATAGGATTTTTGCAAAAGTTGTAGTGCCCAAAGGAGGGATAACAGATACTGCCGTTAGCACAGCAGAGTGATATATGACAGACAACAGTTCTGCCGTGGGCTTTCTCCTCTCAAATCTGATGTCTACGGTAACAGCAACACAGCAAGTGTATTCACTTTGAAAAGCGTCTCTGTTGGTCTAGACGGAGCTTTGATACACGCTGCATGCTGCAGACTGACTCAGTCCATCTTAAGCCTAGCCCTGCAGCATCCTTACAGTAACGGTCGCATCACAGCAGATAAGAAATGAAACTTGAAACTAAAGAAGCTGTTGCAAAGAAGTGACCCCAGAGAGACAACATAGGCATGTTTTGGGGAAAAGACAGGTTGTAACACTGAGTTTGCATCATCTTCTTTAATTTTGTAACACTGCTAAATAACTCTGTTACTGGAAAGAGAAAGAAAAATACTGGTATATGATATTCCAGCCATATTACCCAGACCCAACTGATATAAGTCAGTAATTTAGAACAAGCCACATATACTGGGCTATCAGGGGTCCAAACATGTCTATGACCAGGCCTGTTTGCAGGCATACCTCTCTTTATCTGCCAAACTTCTTGTTCTCTTCTCTTGAATTACCCAGCAGCCTCACTATATGAGATAACCATGTAACCAACTCACCTAAACACTTTTTTCTTTAGATTTCAAAGATTCAATGAGCCAATAACTACCAGTTTCAGATAAACATCAGAAACAGATTGACAAAACCATCATACCTTCTCTTTTTCAATGTGCAACTATTTTTTTTTGATAATATTGGCTCAGTGTTTCTTCAGTTGTTCTCATGTTTCTAAATTTCCCCAGACCTCAGCCACAGTGTGGCACTGCATCCCCATTGTCACAGCATGAACACCTCTAGGCACGTGCAAACACAGTGATGCTGACAGCTGAATCTCTCAGACTGATTAGGATCTTTGGAAGCTTGTCATGCAGAAAGCTGTGTGGCTGGGTGGGATTTTAAGCACTTAAATAAGGATTTCATTTGCTGCGGTGACTTTGAGGAAGTGCAGCATATAAAAGGAGGCTGAATTAAAAGAATGTTTACCTTTGAAGTAACAACAATATGAAACAGAGATAGTTTAAGGCTTTCTGATTGTTTTGTACCTTTAATGCATATGTAATTCTTCCTTCAGTGTTATCTCCATGATAAAACAGAATGTTATCTTTTGCAATAAAAATCAAAATCATGGAAATGGAGAAGATAAAAGATATGAAAAACAATTGAAGAAAGCTCTCTTCTATTGCTGATTAAAATTTGCCGCTTCATTTCCTATACAAATCCACTGATTTGATTTTAATTGAATCTATCTTTACAAACATCCCATTTCGCACATCGAGATAAATAAGTAAGAGCATGTTTTAACTATGCAAAGAGAATGAATCTCAAACTGATAAGCAACGACAGCTGCTCTTGTATGCAGCGGGCGGCTGCACCATTCGCTTCGGGGTACAGAAAAATATTCTGTTTATATGCAACATGAGTACGTGTGATGCTCTCACTCCGATGACGATCCTGATTAACAGAGATGAAAATCACTCAGCACTGATCAGCTCTATCATTACTCAGTAGGCCCTGATGAACAACAGGAGGGACCAACAAGTGACAAAGAACACCTCAAGGGTGTCGTAAGCTCTTGTTATGCTTGTGACAGATCTTAGTTTAGATTAAACAGCAGTGCCAGAGAGGGGAAAAACCTGGAAGAAACAAGAGTTTTATTTAAGATCGAAGCCACCACAGAAAGGAAGACCAGGAGGCCGTTTTTCACAGCCCCAAGAACCTTGGAAGGAAAATATATATAGGGAAAGAAGGTTTCAACTCAAGTCAAAGATCTTTTTTTTTTTTTTTTTTTCCTTCAGGCAAAAAGTTGAATCAAAAAAGAAAGTTTTATGCTGCTTCTGTACTCCCAGCTTCTGTTAGAGAGCCTCTTGAGCAACATTTACCCCATCATTCCCTCTCAGATCTCCTCAGAGGTTCAAAATCTAACCATAAAAACCTTTAACATGAGTCTATTAAGAAGTGAAGTGCTCTCTTCTATGGACCATCCTTGTAAGTTTCTGTAAATGAAAAGTCAAGTACACTGCACGCTTGATGCCTTAAACCCTTAAGAACAGCTTTATAGCTGACCAAACTAAACTATTTTTGTTTTAGGAAGTGGTGAAAGATTAAACTATACAAAGGTGTTTTGTCATTGGCTCTCTTCATGATCAGTAGTAATAACAACCCACCTGCATTTAATTGATTGGTGATATTTAAACAGATGGTTGAAAATCCTGATAATTTACCATATGGGTGTCTTTTGCCTCTAAAGAAAATCACTGTCCTACTTTTATCACAATGAAAGCTTTAAAATGTAGAAAGACACAACAATTCACCATTCAGACCTGTCTGATTACTGAAAACAAATCAGTGCTTTATTAATTTACAATGAACTGCCATTAATTTCTGCTGTAGATGAAACCAGCCTTTCATAGATGTATTGTGTCTCCTATCTCTGCAGGGCTTGAACAGGCTGTAAAGCAGAGTAAATGTTTGAACACATGGAAACTATATAGATGGCTTTAAGCAAGCCACACTCTGAGCTTTGACATCTTTAGGTCTTGACTGGAATAAAATAACTTTTTTAACTTCTCAAAATATTGCTGGACCACCTAAAAGTTATTGGATTAAACACCTAAAAAGAGAGTTTTTTTTAAAGGCAGGACTAGTGTGGAGGAGTTGCAGAGCTTCATAACGGGGCGTCAGTGTGAGTATGAGATGAATGGCTCCATGACTATGAGACAAAACTAGTATGACAATACCGCACAATGAAAAACTATAAAAACAAACAAAAAAAAAAAAATCTATTATAATGCAAAAACCCAATGCAGAGCAATACAACGGAATTATCAGGCAATTCAAATCTATGTAGTTGAAATGTAGCATTAGATAATGACAATAATGTAACCAGAATCTACAAAAAGTATTGTATTGTAATGTCAAGTAACATAAAGTAATGTTACCACATTACTGAACTCAACATGACAGAAGTGAAGATGATGTAATTAAGCCTAACATATCTCAATGTGACATACAGTTATGTGCATACGTTTTAGGCATGTAGGGCGTGAAGGACTGTGACTTTCAACCCCTGGTAATACGCCTGGAGACCACTGGCAGTTTTCAGGTCCTTGGGACATCCGCAGCATTACCAGGGGTTTTGGTAATTCTAGAACCCCAAGGACTAGCTTATTCACCAAATCTACCCCTTACACTGCCCTAAAGGTGAGGACATCGTTATTTTTTCAACAGATGATTTTTCCGTGCCCCAGGTAATATGCAAGGACATCCAGACACATCCTGGCTCGTGTCAGTCATACTTGGTGCTCTTAGGTGGGCTTACTTGCCACATCTACACCACACTTCAGCTTCAGTTTTTGGCCCAAACATGCCAACAGAGCTGACATATCTAAACATAACTATGTCAGTGTAACATACTGTGTTTTAATGTGATGAAAGCCCAACAGCACCATGCCAGACTATGTGACCAAAATCTTGTCCCGTCTTGGCTGACAGCCTGGCCACACTACAAGAGTGGTTGGGACCGCTCAGCGTATGCTGACGTCACCACTGTCTCCGCGACTGAGTGCGAGTTCACAGGTTGTCGGGGGGTGGGCCAAAGAGTGTCATTCACTCTACAACAGAAGCACCCTATTTGATTGTAGCGGTCTTTAGATCAACAAAAAAAAGGGGGAAATAAGAAACAATTATGGATTGGATCATGGATAATAAGTGGACAATATGGACTGGCCCTCCTTCAGATAGACCTTGCATGTGATGCATGTGATAACATAAATTAAAAAAATATATAATGTACACATTAGTTTCAGGGAATAAAAGGGGATAAAAGTGGTAAATCTTGTAAATGATGATGCAAAGATAATGAGCAAATGTTCTTCTGTTGTTAGACATCAGGATTCACGTCGTCAATGTCAGGTCAGGGTGTCAAACTAGATGACGATGTACGAAAAATTCTGACATGCTAGTCTTGTTGAATCGTGGTCATGAGGAAGCGTCATTAATTATGTCACACCACAAGACGGTTTGTCATTCCCGACTCTCAAAATCGGACCCGAGTTTTGACGGCGATATCACAGTCGGGCTTAAATCTGTCTGAATTCGTGTCTGAACCAGCCTTAACTCACAAACATTAATCAGCAAGACATAATTCGTATACTTCACTCAACTCAACGTAACTCAAAACTCAGTCAAGTAACTAAACCTAACTCAGCATAATGTGACTCAACAATATGTAGCTCATTACATACTGTAATTAAAACTATGTAACTCAGATATGTAACATCAGTACAACTCAATACAACATAGCACAGCAGCATGAATTTAAAGTTTTGTAACTAAACGTAACCCAAGGTGGCATAACTCAATGATGCTGATGTTACCAAAATGCAATGTGACTCAAAGTTACATAACTCAGTTACCATACTCATTAAATTACATTACATTTTCGTACATTACAGTATGAAAATGTAAGGTAACACAACATTACAAGAGTCAGTTATGCAACTCAATATAACTCCATGTAACATCACTTAATATAACATAATGCATTTCAGTTTTTATGTACCTCCTAACTGTACACAATGTAACTAAATGCAATGTTACTAAATGTAACACAACTCCGCATAATGTAACTCCGCATAATATCAAGCAACACTGATGTGACTCAAAGGGACAATACTTAGTGTAACATAAGTCAGCATTACGTCACTCAGTGTAATGTTTCTCAACGTTACATAATAACTTCATGAATTATCATATCATAGTCATATATTTTTAACTTAACCGATGTATCACGACACATCACTTCACAATGAAACATTAGGTTTTTTTTCCTGTCTTTATTATAAAGAGGAAAATATGGGTTTGAAAAAGGAATGAAAGAGTGGAAATGAGTCAAAACTGGGCCACCCCCTCCAGGGATGCTTTAAATCAGTGGTTCTCAACTGGTACCGTCTCAGTACCCACCAGTCTGTCTTACAACAGATTGCGACTCAAGTATCCAAAACATTTTTAACAATACATGCTGAGTTGATTGAATACGTTGCAATTTGGAGCATGATTGGACCAAAACACCTTATATAGAGACGAAAAGGGACAAAACTGACAAATTGCATGCCCTTTTCCCCATCATTATGTGTAAACTGTTGCCAATTTTCCAGAGAACTTGTGAAATTACTTCCTTATAATGGGAAAAGTAGCCATTTATTGCAAGTACAGGAGATAAAATAGTCGAAATATTGACCAAATATTTAAATTTACCCAATTTCACAATGAAACAGGGTAAAATAAAAGGTATCAATGCAGGTCAAATAAGGACTTCAGGATTTTTACTACCATGTTTTCTTCAGACACCTATCGACCCACTGAAACCTGCTCCGTGACCCACCAGTTGAGAACCACTACTTTAAATGATGTATTTATATGGAATACACAACTTAACCACTGGGCTTTCTGGCACACTGTGTATGGTGTTTTCTGTATACTTATAAACATGTTATATATATTTTTTGTTTTTTATTCTTGATAAATTTGCAAAAGTTTCAAACTTTTTTGACTTTGTCATTATAGGGTATTGTGTGTAGAATTTTGGGGTGAAAAAATTTAATCCATTTTGGAATAAGGCTGTAACATAAAAAGTGGAAAAAGCAAAGCGCTGTGAATACTTTGAATACACTGCATTAAACTGCTGGATCTTTAGCAGACATCACAGCTAAAATAAAACAAAGCTATACATTTGAATGGTTTGAAATGGAGGTCATTCTGGAATAGATGAGGCTGGATTTTTGCTTGGTTTCTTTCTTTCATTATTCAATAGACTGCCTTAATGATAACATAATGGCTGTTTCCTGTCTGTAATACAACCTAAAGAGTTAGAATTAATGGACTTTTGGGTGCAACTTCAAAACTCTCCCTTTTTAAAAAGATAATGACCTTTTTCATCAACATTTAGAGACTACAGCTCAAAGTAATTCAAAAAGTGCTCAAAAGCAGCAGCAGTTAGTTTATTACTGACAAAAATAGCATTGTTATAGCTTTGAGAACTGTAGGAGTTTATCTAATTATCCAGAAAACCCATGATTCTGTAAAGAAAGGAAGCCATCAATGGAAAAAGGGGGCAGAAGCTGAGGTAGCTAAGCATGAGTAAAATTCTATTTGCCTGTATATGTTATGTACAGTTTATCATTTGTTTAACTTGCTCAAAATGCATATTGTATCCTGTTCTATTAAGGTTTTTCACCTTTCAACATCTGGGTTGAACAGCGGTGTGTGCAGAATACAGACATTTTGTTAAAGCTCCAGAGGGAAACGACTCAGCCAGACAATCCGGTGTAGAACAGTCAGTACGAGTCAGCAGTGTGTCACACATGTCAGCTTGTTTAGTGGCTAAAGCTTCAGGAAGCCATCACTTTCATGAAAGAAAAAGAAACACAATTTATTTCAACCCTACAATGGTTACATGGAAATACACTGATATGTACTTACAAAAAGGTCTCAGAGAATAGAATCATTTCACATTGTTGAAAATGAAATTTTTAGTGTTGAACGGCTGTTGCATTTATGTATTTCAGACATTTCTCTGCTTTCAGGTAAAAAGAGAACATGATTCATCAAAATCAAAAGAAAAAAACAGCTGATTTCTTGTATTTCTTGAAGGTCAGTCTGAAAAGATTATGTACACTTTGTCACAAACATGATTAGTTTATCTGCACAACTTTCTGCTCTCTCCTGACAAGGTGGTTACATAATAATGTGTCTGAAAGTGAGCATTATATAATGTTAAAAAATAACAAACTCAAGTCTCTGAACAAAACCAATCCAACATTTCTCCCTAAATGTTTTTCTTCTTCGCTTTGTACTGCAGGACATTTCAAGCTTGTATCCAAAAGACAGAAATTAGGCACAGCATGTACTCTTCGCCTGGTTAACACATTCATAATGCTTTGACTGGGGAGCTTCAAAGCAGCTGCATAGCACATTCATGAATACTGGATCATGCCTTGTGACAGCTTTCATGCAGTGTTCATGCTTTTGTGTCATTTCTGACATTGCAGTGGAATGATGTGTCCTTTAATTAGGCAATAAATCCCAAAATAAAAGTCTCTTTACTGTTGCCGTTTCTGGTTAGCACATTGTCGACACATAATCAGACGGAGTAAGGAAATTATTCTATTGATCATCCCTCTTAAGATCACATTAAGGCATTATGAATGTGTTACTAATTGCATCTAAAACAAAGCAGCGACACTTTGTCTAATTCAAAAGAGCACCCAAGTCCAATTTTTTACAATAACACCCTCTTATTTTGTCTCTTTCTTAGGCTATTCATTTACAACATGAAAACAGATGAAAACAAATCAGAACAGAATCTAAATTCCCAGAAATTTGAGAATGATGCAAGTACTGAGCACCCTGTAATAACGTCATGAAACCAATGTCTTGACTCTTCATCTTTTTTGTATCTTGTGTGTGGCTGCACAAGGGTCAAAAAGGCATAGAAAGCAAAGGATTCTGGGCCCACAGATTTCAAAGGCTCAGACCATCCTCTTTCTCCTTGAACGAAATCAGTTTATGAGAGCCAGAGCGCAGTCAGCATGGACAGCAGAAGAGCTGCCAGACTGTACGTCACACATCGGCAACCCAGGGTCGCTGAGGTTATGGACCAACCGCAGGAGACGAAAAGGGGTTTCAGTGTCCACATCAGAGTTTTTAAAAAATGATCGTTGAGGTAAAGTGTGACAAGAAAGGAATAAAACACAATTAAACCAAAAAACAGAGAAAGAAATTTGTGCGTATGGTAATGTCATGGTCCGTAGGTGCCCAAGGAGATCACACATGAAGACAGGGTGTGGACACGGAGAGGAAGGAAGCAGGAGAGAAAGAAGGGGAAAAAGGGAGAGATAGAAAAATAAGGTTTAGAAATACAGAAATACAAGTCTGAAAGGTCATCAGAGACTGAACTGAGGAATAAAAAAGGAAGTGTTAGTTGGAGGATCAAAGTAAAAAGAAGTCATAGCATATTAGTAGCAAAGCAGATGACACATGGTGCATGGCAGGCATGAACGGAGAGGCGCAGGGATGAAGGGAATGAGGGATGACAAAAGAAAAGGAAGACATTTCAAAGACACTGCAGTCCAACCTCTTTTTGAAAAGCTTTAGTTTAAAGGAGCGTTTTTGATCAGTCATGGAGCAGATCAGCGGTAGGGTTTAGGACACGATAGATGGAAACCTGGATGCAGAAACACATCCACAAGAGTCAGGCTATAACCTCTCATTCATAATGGCCAGTGGTGTAATGTCAAGTAAATACAGATATATGGTTTCTTACATCTGATTCACATTAAATCACACTTAATTATATATATTCCTTTGCAAAAATGGCTGGTCCTACAACAAGAAGCTCACCCCTGAACTTTTACTAGAGTGACTGGATCAGCAGACATAACCTAGCCAACACTAACATTCTGAAATCATGCAATTATGAAAAACCATTATTGCAGAAATGCATTACTAGTTTGCAAAATTGCATAAAGGAATGTTTTTCATAATTTTTCAGAATGTATGCAAAAATGCTCATAAGTTGGATGCATGTGACTCTGCAGACGCATTCATAACACAGCAAAAATCTATTATTGACCAGCTGCAAACTGTTGCTGTGTCTACTACTGTGCTATTCATCAATCAAGCTACTGGTAAGTTCAATCTATCTGGGTATAATACTGCCCCTGCCCCTATATCTTTGTGAAAATATTCCATTAAAATGAATGGCAGTAAATAGGACAGACTGTATTTAGTGACTTCAAAGCTTACAATTCTAAAATGGCACACTTTACTGGTTTTTAGGAGCTTAAATCCAGTGGCCAGAGAGTTGAACAAAAAAAGCAACTTTACTGAATGAAGATCATAACCGGGAAAATAAGCAAAGTTATAGGTGTATACAGCCGGATATATACTTGCTGTTTCACCTCGCATTCATGTGTGTGTACAGATGCATCATGGGCCTTTTCTGTAAATACTCTTGCCCATACAGAACGCAATGCATGCTACTGGTGGACACTTCTAGAGGACTCACAAGGGAGCTCAGGTATCTACACACACATGGAGACAGTAAATATGGTGCTATTTCTGAGCTCAATATTCAATGGTAAACATTTTCCTCTGCACACGTGTTATGCTCCTGGTGCTTAGGTTGAATTTGTGAATGTGTTAAGTGATGACTGTGTTCGTAGATGTCATCGTTACAGCAGGGTTGTAGACAAAGAGAAGAACAACACAGCTCAGGTACAACCTTCAAAATAAAACTGTTAAGGCTCCCCAGGAAAGACAAACCGCTCGGTAGTACCTTGTACAAAGACCTATATATCCATATACACACAACATTAAATTACATATACATACATCAATAACCACATGAATACACATCAAGGAACCGGGTATTTCTTATCTGTATATGTGGATTTTGACATATGTCTATGTAATTTAATGTATATTTATTAATGGGTATCTAAGGTGTTCTTCCGCTCTTCGTCCACAACACTGAAAAAGAACACGAGTTGAAACTCGTCCTTTGTGACTATTGCCTTGCCTAAATAAAACTATTTTTGAGAAGTTTATTGTTGGAGTTGCTCCTTTTTTACTTTCTTTTAAGTACAAAATGCAATGCAATAGAGCAGTGGTTCACAATCATTTTTCCTTCAAGCCCCCACTATTTGTTTCAAAGACAAGCTGAGCCCCCAAGACCCTCACAAAAAATTATATCGTCATATTGTTGCCAAAAATCAACATCCACTGAATTGTTTCATTGATAAAACCCTTAAAAAGTGGCTCTTCACAGTTTTTCTTAACAAAAGACCAGTATTTATGCTGTTTATTAAGTGCTTTATTGTAGTTTTAATTAATATTTGCAAATCTAATTTTGACAACCTGAGAGCAGACAAAGCCTGAGATCTTTGGTACCCCCACAGGGGTCCCGGACCCTAGGTGAGGAACCACTGCAATAGAGTTCAATCGTGTTGCTGCTTTCTTATCTACTGCCATTCAGTTTTGAAGCTTATTTGCACCCAAATGCACTCTGGAGAGCAGGAAGTAACATTAGATATGTCCAATAAATATGAAACTAGAAGTTGTGCTGTTAGACAGAATACCAGCATGTCTATGATACGGTTATGGGCATGAGGCAGTGCTGATATATAGTAGAACAGCACGAGCTCAGGGATTGTCATTTGCAACAATTGATGGTTATAGTTTCATCTTTCATTTGACTTCACATTGACACTACTTCTGCAGCTTGATTAGAACTGGACAGCTGTCAAAAAACATTAAAAATTCTCCTGCACAAATGTCTGACATTCAAGCATCAGGTGAATTAAGAATCCATTGACAGCTTCTTCCTGATCTGAGGCATCAGGTTAATCAAAAAAACAAGAGTGCCCGCTATTATGTGCCATAGCTGTTTTAGCACATCTGGCAATGTATGACACATAAAGTTGAAGGTGCATGATGCCTTTTGATCAATCAGATCAAATTAGCTGATTGGAAGTAACCATTGTACATCTAGGCTGCTGTAATTTAGCAGAATAGAACGCAATTGAAAATTGTTGAACATGTCATATTTATAAAATATGAACTTTAGAAGTGCTTCACATAAGCAGAAAGTCAAAACAGTTCAAAAGAAAGCAATATTTTGATAGACAACAGTTTTGTTCACACCATTCTTCAGTACCCCAGCTGCTGAAGCGTCTACTGCTTTAGCAGATCTCTTCACCATGCAGGAGCATGTTTGACACATGTAGACAAAAGAGATTCACAGTAAAGCCACTTCTTTAACTACCACTACACCACTGGTCATGGCAGGGAGAGCGGCCCATGCAACACCACACATCCAAAAACAGAAGCTGGTTATGAAGGTCAAGCCTATGATATGGATGAATGATGATCTTATGTTATCAAGACTGCCAAAGTTAATAGCTGTTTTTTTGTAGTTTTACTCCAATGTTAGCTGGGGAGATTTGGATGGATCGGCTGTAAACACCTCTCTCTTTTTAACACTTATTTACAGATTTACAAACTCACTGTGGTTATTGCAACCATTATGTTAGGCATGATACATCTGCCGAAAGATAAACCTGAAGAGATCAGAGACTACAAAAGCAGAATAATTTGAAAAGTTTAGATATAAGAGTAATCACAACACATTTTCCAAAGAGCAGGTAATTTCTTCGAGAGAGCTTCACTCTGCTGTACTTTCAGATCATTTTGATTGATATGTTTTTGTTGTTTTGTATGACTGCTTCCTGAGTATGTGTTTAAAAAAAACTCAACCTCACATCAACCGTAATTTTTGCAATTTGCGTCACAGTGCCAATTTAGTGCACTGAGCCGGTGTACATTTACAGAATGGCAGCTGTTTTAAGGCAGCGTTATCAAGAACAGCTGTGGGACCTAATGGAATTAAGTGCAGATGTCGGAGCTAAAAATAAACCTCAGCAGTTTTCCACATGCCTTGGTGTGAAGAGAAAAAACCCACCACAAACTTTGAAGCAAAAGTAAACAGAACAAAACACAAATTAAACCAAAGTAATTACAGGAATTACAGGGGGCTGACTTGGAAGAAGCCCATGTGAACTTCTGCACTTGTAGACTTTAAGTGATCCAAACCTCCCACTGCTATATGGCTGTTGCCCAGCAAGCGCATGAAAAAGAAAATAACAGGTTTCTTTATGGGCCATGCACTGGCAGCCATTGCTTTTAGGGGTCTCCAGTAAAAGAACATACAAAATTAATCCAGCTGGAAGTGGCACCATGCAAAGATTGTTAGAGGGCTGCATCCCCACTGAACCAGGCCACACAGTGAGTATTCAGGTCAGTCATGGACCCTGAGCTGTAAGAGCCACTTAACCCAGCAGTGGAAGAGAGACATGGGCTGAGGGAAAGAATGAAAATAAGGTGGAAATGGAGAGCTGGATGATTATATCATGACTTATGACAGAAAAAGTAAGCAGTAAATGAGGGGGGAAAACTTTAAAACATTTTCTTTGATTTATAAATCTATTTGCAAGTACACTATTTTTGTTTAATAATGCTGTATTGATTCTTAGGAACTGAAATGGTTAAGTCTTAAACACTTTTACTGTTCTAATTATAATTTTATCAATGAAAAATAATGTAAAAGTGCATTTTTTTGCCCTAATGTACGGTTTAAAGTATACTTTATAAAACACTTCTCTAAGAAGTTCAGCTGGATTTGTCAACTCCATTTTTAGATTAATTTCAACAGTGTACAATTAAAATAAAACAAAAAGATTTTAAATCGTTCTTTTATACATGAGCCTAAAATTAATCTACTTATTTTGGGGAAGTAACTAATTATATATTATGTGTCTGGTTGTTACTGTATCCTTTTATCTCTTCTACAGAAGAGGCAGTTAAACGTGAGCAACACTGGAGTGTAAGGCAAATTTCCTCAAAGGGACAATAAAGTGTACCTTACTGTTCTGTTCTGTATTGCAGTGTTAATTTTGACAGTTATTTTAAATCTTAGTCTTAGTCTTTTGATTTCATGTCTTTCAGTTTTAGTGTAGTTTTAGTTGACAAAACTCAAACATATTTTAGTCTAGTTTTGGTCCATAAAATGTCCTCACATTTTAGTCTTTACTTTTACTTCAAGCATTTATTCTCTTGCCTAAATCTGGTTCCAAATCATGGTAGTGTGTTCTATGCACCCTGCTTTCTACAGCTGAGAGGCAGACGAGATACAGATGCATTGTTTTTTGACAGATTTAGCTTTAGTGGTGAAATATCATGGATTTTGAATGTCGGACGAAAACTATATTACATTTTAGTCTAGTTTTAGTCATCTTGACGACAACTAAACATACTTTTTGTCAGTTGTAGTCATCACAGATATATTTTGGTTAGTCTTAGTCTAGTGTTTGTCACGGAAAAAAAAGGCTGTCGAACATTTTTAGTCATAGTTTTAGTCGATGAAATTAACACTGCTGTATTGTATCAATCATATCGTATCTAATCATATTGTACCATACTGTATCATATATTGCTGTATCATATTGTATCATATCTTGCTGAATCATACTGTATCATGTCGTATTGTATCACATGGCATCATGTTCTTTATTGCTGTATGGTACTGTATTGTATTGTACTGTGCTGTATAATTTCATTTCGTTTTGTGTTGTAACATATCATAACCTACCGTATCATACCGTATCCTATGATATTGTGTCATATTATATTGTATTTTCATTTCATATCCTATTTTATACCATCGCATCGTATCTAATCCTATCATCTTGGATCACATCATCCCTTACCGTACCATACTGTATGGTATAGTATCATGTCAAATTTTATTGTTTTCTGTTGTCATTTTGTATCCCGTGGCATCATATCGTATCAAATCTTGCTGTATGGTATTGTATTATACCGTATTGCATAGTAGTGTATCATATCATATCTAGCATATGTAGGCTATCATATTGTTCTGTATCGTATCATCTGGTATTGTATTGCATTGTGTTGTATCATTTTGCTGTGTACCATATCATACATCAATATCAGTGGTTATCACATGGTCTAAGGTTTGGACCTGAGATGGATCCAAACATTGAACAGAACAAAGACAAGGAGATATTTTCTTTATATCAAAAGTTCATAAAATACTTTTTGCCACATTTTTCTTTTCCAGGTGCACATCCAATATTATATATCATCAAATACAGGGCAGTTTATGTTGGTTTGCCTCTCTAATATGCCTCTCTTTCTCCATACCAGTGCCTCTATTTAGACATGTAGCTCACAACTATAAAGTTTCATGGATGATTTTGTTTTTTAAAGTCATGGGCAATGCAATATTTAACACACATTATTCAAACAAGAGTAAATACTGCATTTAGTATGGGCTGTTTTCATCTGTGGATTAGTTTAGGGATTAAGGGGCACCATTATCATGCTAAAAGTGCATCATAAATTTTACAAGGTTAAGTATTCTTCTATTCATGAGTTACTTTGACTGCATTTTTTTCCACCACAATGCAAATCCATGGGCTGGAAACCAACATAGTTTTTCAACGATTCATAGGCTCTAATGAGCATGAATTTTAAGTTGGTAAAATGAGAGAACAATGATATAATAGATGTTGAATGTCAAAGGGGGTTTTATTTTGGTCCAAAGGCTTGAGATAATGTTTTAAATTACGTTTTCTGAAGAGAAATCAATAAGGATTCATTTTGTGCGTTTTTTTTTCACTGAAATGTGTCTGGACTTAAAAAAATTTGGAAGCAGTAAAGCAATTAATTCTTTCCATATCTAGCCTTTCTTCTTTGAGTTTTTCTGTTTATTCCTTTGGGTTTTTTGACTGCTGAAAGGAAACATGTTTGAAGAAACTAATCTCTCTTTTGTAAGGGAAACACAGACCAAAGAAGAATATCATGAAACTGAAATTAAGGTTAGAAGGAAGTAAGGATGATGCAAAGAGAATGAAAACCTGCCTGAGTTGTTTTTGAATAGAAGATAAAAGACAGCTGGATGAGAAAGAAGTTCAAGCTGTAGTGTAGCTCAGGTATGCTGCTGTGGGGATGCAGCCCAAGTTAAAATGTGCACCTTACACTCACAACAACAACAACAACAGTAGAGCAAAGGCTGACCATGACCACCTGGGATCAGAAATATTTGGTATGAAGTGGAAAAAAAGCTCTGGGTCTGACTGATATCTGCCCTGAAATGACTGCTCGCTGAGCTCGAGCAGTGACGGCTGCCTTATAGCAGCTATTGAGACGCAGGAGAGCAGAGCGCCAAGTTTTATCTGCAGCAGCAGAACATCAAAGAGGAGAGAAACTACAGTAAGTGTGCCTCTGCTCCTCATATGGATTCAATAGTTACTGTAGAGCCTGAGAAGCCTGGCCTCTGAATTTTTGTGGAGAGAGTGCGATGTTTAAAATGCAAATGAGGAGCTCTGTGCATGAAAAACAAAGAAACGTTTTACTCCTAAAGGGAAGGATTAGCTGGGAGGAACATAATTGGAATTGGGCTGAAGTTTAGCAGTTACAGTAGGAGGAAAAGTATGTAGCTTCAGGTTAGGGGTAAAAGGAATACAAACTTTAAATGACCCAGGTTTAACTTGTTTATTCTAGCTGGACAGAAAGTTAATCTTTTCACCAGCCCTACAGGCAAACACGGCACCATGTTTGATACAACTGTGAACTCTTCAATTGCTCTGTAGCATGGGAATAATAACAACAGCTCTAGAGGCTAATATGCATTAACTCATGCCACACACTGAACTTAGGCCTCACTCTGAATTCATCAGTTTCATTTATTTTACCTACAGTTCAGCAGATTCACACTACAAACTTTTGAATTCAATGTTTTACTGTGTGACCCTAAACTTCATAAATTGACCATCTAAATACCACTCAAATGGACATTTATCTCATAAAGGAGGCAGTAATACACATCCCAATTTCCACCCATGGATTTATAAAGTGTTTCTGATTCGGATAATACGTAACACTAAGTCAGAATACTACGCAGACATCTAAAATATTAAGAAAAATAGGGAAAAAAAGGATCTATTGATTTCTGCAGAAAAAAGAGTTTTATTCAATTGAGATTTATTAAGTTGAAGAATTCAAGTTTATATTTGAAAAGGCCCTGTTTGGGACAATGTCTCCTCAAATGCTAATTATAATGTGATGATTCTGGGCTTAAATCACAAGTATTGCCTATTACTTAGTCCCAGTAATTATTATAATTCATAAGGCTCTTAACTGTTGTGCAAGGTTAATCGCTTTATCTGGTGTGGTTTTCTCTATGCAACAAGCTATTTTCAACTTCATAACCTCCAAATCCAAAGTTTTGGTTCTTGAAAATTTGGGACTTTTTAAATATGAAACTTTTCAGGGTTTTTTTGTGAATTCATGACCTTTAAAACCTTAAAGTTTCATGTTTTTGTTCTTTAAAATAAATGGATCCTCTTCATTTTATTTTTTAGAGAAGCCCTAATACACCGGAGTAACAAAAAGCTGAAAATACCATAAAAATATGATCAATAATCACTAAACTGAAATATGTTAAAATACACTTGTATTCTCAAGGTGCAAAAATGCTGCAACTCATGCTTGAAGCTCAGTTCAGACTAAAGATTTTGCATGGAAGGAGCCACTATTTAAAGTGCTATTTGTTTATTTTGGGGTCTTTTTCATCTTTACTTAGTGCTAGAGAGTGACAGGAAATGTAGTGACAGAGAGCAGGTACCAAGCAGCAGTGCACTGAGGACTGTACAGCATCTGGCTGTATGATTCCTGCATGACAGGATTCATCAGGAATGCCGCACGCATGCGTGTTTCTTGCATTAATATTGAAGCATTGCAGCTGAATCTTACTGACATAAAATCACAAAAATGCTTTGCTTGTTCAGTCTTTTAATAACTAAGATATGAGCTGATAAGAATTTTTTTTCTATATTCAAATTTAGCCTTGAATTTCTTTTGTGTTCGCCAGTATCTTGCGATGCATCCTGCTTACATGCACGGCTGATGGAGGTGAGAGGGGTGTTTATCAGGCTGAAGTTCACGTGGAAAAAGTTTATTCAGAAAGTTGTAATAATTTCAAAACTCACAGCAGGATTTGATCAATGAAATATTCTGCTTTGAGAAAATATTTGTTGGCATTTATAGCCTTTCAAAACAAGATGTCCATCTCCCATACACCATTTATCTTTTATATACCGCAATCTGAAAAACCGAAATGCAGGCAGCACCATCAGTCCGTCTGATTCAAGCAGTGATGGCTCAGGTCACATGGCTGCAGCTGCAATGTTACAAAGTGGTTTTGTGAATCTTTGGTCTGAACTAGGCTTCAACAAGTTCAGCTTTACCAAGCAAAAACACTTGATATACTTTCAGAAAAAGACGTTTTGGGCTAGAAAAAATGCAAACTAATACATGCCTTTCATATGGCTTACACATGTTGTGTAATGAATAAACTAAATATGATATGACCATTAAGGATGTGCTTTACTAAGGAGGCAATCTTCTTTAAAGAAGTCAGAGTGGACTTGACCTGCCAAATGTTGCTGGGAGCTTTCTCCATGGAAGATTAATGTTTGGTCTCTATTATAAACTGGCATTGTACAAACAAAGATTTATTTATTTATTGATTGAATCCTGTTCTGCTACATAAAAGCCCTAATGAGAATTAAAAGTCAAAGTTGACATGAGTATATGCTGACGTGAGGCGCCACTGAAAAAAGTGTCTGTTTCAGTACTCTACAGAGAACGGGTCAGCCATTTTCATATTTGTCTGGCCCTAAACGTATCCAACGTTACCCTTATGCACAAGAGCTTTTCTTTCTAACCCATCCAGGAAGTGAAACTTTTTAATGCGACTAGTGTAAAGCAAACTGCTGGTATAAAATTTTTTCAAAGCGGAGGTGTTTCAGCGTATTTTCATGGGTATTTATGACCACAAATTGCTTGCATTTCAGGGTTAGTGCTTATTTCCTAAAGTTTTGACAGACTTTGCTGTTTTTTGCCTTCTTAAATCAATTTTAAATGCCACAACATTTCATGCAATGCCATCCTGCTCTAAGCAAACACAATAGCCCTTTATTTTTAGTCAACTAGATCAACTGTTCTCTTTGTTAGTGGCTGTACTAATAAGGGCTGTAAAAAACACAGCAGCTCCCACACACAGCAGGCAGAGCCAGATGATTCATGTCAGACCCTACAGCCAGCCAGCTTTGAATAAGAACCCTCCAACAGTCAAGGATCCCAGTAATAGTTTTGTGGTCATGGTGGAGGCCTTTGTGTACTGTGTCTGCTGTTTGTGTGGATGCTCGGGGTGGGATGATGAGAATAGTACCTGGGATGGTGGTGGGCTCTGTGGCCGTTCTGAAGGAGAAGATGCCAGGCTGCGACTTGCCCTGCTGGTTCTCGGCCACCACGTGAACTTCGTACTCTGTGTCCCAATCGAGACCGCTCAGGACAGCATAGTCGCTGTCATGAGGGAGGCGGATCTCTGGTTTCCAGTCGGATACGTGCTTCTGAGGAGGAATGTAGAGGGGGAAGAAGAAATCAACACCGGGTAACTGAAGGAGATGGAAGTTATTCTCAATAGGCAAAGACGAAAAGGTCATCTTCTGCTTTTCTGATTCAATAATTGAGAAATTATAAAGATTTTTTTTTTTTGCCTGGGGATATTTCATTAGGAACCTTCAGAAAGAGCTGAAATCAGACACTGATATCTCTTAAAAAGGAATGTGACACCAGAAGCATGGGGTTGTTTTTCTTAAGAAGGTTTGCCTGCACATACTGAAATGTTTCATTTGCCCTGCACCCCATGGACATGGTTTATTTGAAAATCTGTTTTAAATTCTGTTATTATCCCATGTTTTGTACATTTATTTTAGGCCTTTATTGATAGAAGACAGTGAGGAGAAATCTAGCATGACTTCAATTAACCCAGGTATATATGTTTTTATACCATATGTATTTAGTTAGGAGCTATGCTTTACACATAAAAACACAAAGACAGAGGTAGATTTGTCTGAATGTGAAAAATATTGGATGTACATTTACACCAGTCAGATGCATATAAATTGTAGTTTAAGATGCAAATGAGATCCAGTCAAGGCCTGACATAAGGGACAGTTATATAAGCCACTGAATGCAGCAAACTGATTGAGGTTGGGAACAAATCCCAGCCTTTAATACCAGTCCTAACACATGGTATTCATATCAGTGGTCTAGTTTTGAATATGGCATTCACCAGAATGCAGTGAAGGGAAGCTTGTCAGGGTTTGCTTCTTTGTCTGGTCCTTTACTGTATGCATCTCAGTTGGCAACCTCCTCGGTGAATTTTTATTAATATCAGAAAAACTGAACTCTCACGTCAAAGTTCAGAACGGTAGCAGCTTCCATTAAACACTGTTTGCACCAGGTATTTCAATTTCCATCTCTTCAAAATGGTGCACGTTTACATCCCCTCACAGCCAAAGATAACCTTAGAAATTAATTTAAATTGAAAGTTTTTGTCACTTTGGACCCTGAGCAGTGCCTGGAACGCTATTTAAATCATAAAAATAGTAAAAGGTTCAAGTCAGAATTTAGCTCAGTTGTGGGATGCAGGTGGCCTAGTGGTTTAAGACGTGGTCAGCTCGGGTTTGAATCCGACCTGTGGCACTGTCCATGAAAAGACCAAAACAGTAAATCTTTAAAGAAGAGTTTAGCTCACTTATATACTGGTATACCTACTGTAGTGGAGAATCCTTCCCCTTACACCCACACCAGGAATAAAGTCCACAACAGTATGGTCAGTTCGTGTTAACAATGTGGGTGAATCATGCTGCTGTTTGGGAAATGAAGGGAAAGAAATTCTCCACAATGAAGCATAGGTGAGTTCTAACAGGTAGCAATAGCTAGTTCATGTAATTTAAAGTTTGAATCACTGTCAGCTCCTAATCAGCGAATCATTTTCTTTCATTTGTTGGTTTAATGGATTGTCTGTAAAGAACAAAAACAGTCTGAACCAGATAGTTTAAGGGATACTTCAACATTTTGGCAAATTCGTCCATCGCCATAATTCCTATAGTCTTAGTAATAGGTATGTTACCTTCAGTTGTCGGTGCAAGCTATTTTTAGATCGGCGCTGCTGAGTTTGGACTTGCTGTGCCAATTCAATGTAAGCAGACGGTATTCCGGCTTTCCCTCATCAAACTCATCAAATACACAATCCAACAACTCCAAAATGCTCTCGTGGACAAGTTGTGACCTGTACATTCACCACGTGAATATAATATATAATATAATCATGGTACATTATGAGACGGAGATGTTTTAAAGCTAAATGCAAAGCCGGAATGACACTTCAGGCATGGCTGCTGCACTGTGTCACTCCGCCCAGTGGTTTACTCAAGAAATAGTTCAGAGTATTTGCTTCATGCGTCGTAATGTTACATAATTATATGTTATTATTTCATATTGTGGTGAATGTGCAGATCACAACTTGTCCACAAGAGCATTTTGGAGTTGTTGGATTGTGTATTTGATGAGTTTGATGAGGGAAAGCCGGAATACCGTCTGCTTACATTGAGTTGGCACAGCAGGTCCGAACTCGGCAGCGGCCGATCTAAAAACAGCTTGCACCAACAACCGAAGGTAACAAACCTATTACTAAGACTATAGGAATTATGGCAATGGACGAATTTGCCAAAATGTTGAAGTATCCCTTTAAAGTCTGCTCCAAGATTATCGGAGCTGAGCTTAAGGACCTGAGCTCCCTCTGGAAGAAAGGGGTGGTTCAGAAAGCCAGAGGAATAATAGATCAGCCTGACCACATTCTCTCCTCTGACTTTTCTCTTATGCCCTCTGGGCAGGGCTATCATGCACCCCCAAGGAAGACAAACAGATACTCGAACTCATTCATCCCTTCAGCTATCAGGCTGGTAAATGCTGAGAGGTAAACTGAAACGGATTTGTGGCTTATGCTAAATTTGGAATCTCAGGTGTGTCTTGCTTCTCGATGCATCTTTGGACATTGTATTTATTGTATTTATGGCTGATCCTGCTGATCTGTTGGCACTGACATGTGAATGTGGTTGTCTATGTGCTGCTGTGAATGTTTTGCATTTGTTTGTTTTTGTTCCTTGATGGTTTAGATTGTTTAATAAGGCAGGGTAACTGTAAACTGAATTGCCCTTTGGGGATTAATAAAGTCATCTGAACTGAACTGAACTGAGTGTTCCTGTGCTGTAATGTTAGTTAAAGACAGTCATATTTTGGTCAAGTTAGCACAACTCTTGTTGACAAGATTAGGGCGGTTCTTGTTCAGGAAGTTTGCCATTCAAATCCCCTGACATACTCAAAATCCTTAAATCAGTCTAGGAGTTTAGCCAACCAGCTACCAGTATTTGTGTCTATAACATATTTTATTTGGCATAAATATGACATTCGAAAACAGGAAAAAAGGACCAGACCATGAACATATACAGTGTATGTATATACTTGTTTTTAGAAGGATGAAGGAACTCCATGTCCTTCAATCCATTATAATTCATTTTATTCATTGTTACTGATAGTTGTTCCTGAGGGGGTTCTCCATGCCCAGGTGCTACACCAGCTCCCTATAAAGCTTCCCCAAATGATCCCATTGAAGCTGCGCTCAAGATAATTCATCCAATTTAACCAGTAAATAATATTTCATTACATCCTGTTGTTGGTGTCCTTGCTAGTTAAATGTTTACATTGTAGATAATAATGTTGTATGTTACTGTTGTTTTATAACAGCTTACAGTTATTTTTGGTGGGTACAGTAGACATTTCCATAGTTAAAGCCGGCTCCACCAATCAGAGAGGTCGCTATGACACTCCATGATTGTGGGTACCGTACTACTTTTTGATGAGATCATAAATAAACTTTGTTTTTCTTAAAGGAGCTAGATATCTTACTGACTTTTGTCTTCTACAGGACTACATACCATTTTTCACCACTCCTGGTAAGTCTAGCTTGGATATAGTATATGACAATATAGCAGAAAATCAGATCCACCATAGAGAAAATTAATGGAATTTTTACTTCTAGAACCATACTGTTGAGCTCCATTAAAATCTATAGAGACAGCGAAGCGTCTGACAGCATGAATTTGATCAGGATTTGATCATCTTTGTGTTTTCTTACTCTGTAGGCATTCAGGAATAATACAGGCTTGTCTCATTATTAGTTACAGCATCCAGTTAATAAGTGGTTAAAACTCATAGGTTAGCAATTAAGATGGCCAGCTTTCTGGTAGTGTACAGCAGTAGGAAGTCTTTCTTGCCCTCCAGGAGGCAGTTCGATGAGTGTGATGTCAGGTCAAAGCTTTAAATACAGCATAAAAATGCAGAAACTTGGGGAATAAAATCTGCATGTGATAAAAAACACAAAACAACAAGTCACCTCCTTGCCCAGTATACTCACAGCCTTGTATCTGACAAGGTAATGTTTAATGGGAGAACCGCCATCGTCCTGCTTGATCCAGTTGACCTTAAGAACATTTCCCCCGCTCTGGACCTTGCCTTCTAGTTTGGGGGCACTGGGTTCCCCTGTTGGGCAAAGCAAGCAATTATCATTAGTTGGCAAAAAAAAAAGGTTACTGCATTAAATCCTTCCTTATCCTTTTAATGTAGTTTGCCTATTGGGCTTCTAATCTTCCTTCAGTGTTCAAGTGTGATTGTTTCCTAAAGGTTAACTAAGCTCCAACTTTAATTGATTACAAGTTGGACTAGTGGAACTGATTGCCTCTTCAGCCTATACTGGTTTAAGTTGCTTTCCTAAAAAAGGGCTGCAATCAGAGGAAACTGCAGATGTGTAGGCAGTAATCACATAGTGATTAAGGCAGCCTTTGTGGGTCTAACAGGGTTTTTGTGCTGCCATGTTGTAAAGGGATGAGACCATAGGCAGTAAAATGATCAAATAAATTCACTAGCTCGATGCTATCATATGCTAATAGCAGATTCTGCAACATATTACGGAACACAAAGTTTGAGTAATCTCATACCACTTACATAATAATAAAAGCGGCATTATATGAAGTCTGCAGCGACACGGCAAAGTGGTAATTATCATAAAAGAAATGTGGCCACATTTGACTAGTTTATGTAAGAGCCAGAGAAAATTATACGTAATGACAGGAGCTCCAGACAAGCTTTGTCATAAACACACACTGTGAAATGAAAAGCTTTTAGCTTCCACTAACATTTACACAGCAGTGGGGACAGCTTCAAGCATAGATAGGGTTAGAGTCAGGCTAATATTCAGCATGTCGACTGCTTTCTTTCACCCCTTCTTTCACTCTTTTTATAAGCTCTTTTATTTCTCATTACTCCTTTTTTTCCTCATGGTTTCATTCATTTTCTTTAGTCACTCAAAGGTGACTTATCACACCCCTTTTTTCATTTGTGCCGTGCTTTAGCCATAGGAGGTTTTTGACCCTGTATAAACCAGCTCTAAACAGCCTTCTTAGAACCTATGGTTTTGACGCATGTCTCTTTAAATCGTTCTCATCCCACCCCTCTCAACACATAGGCTGTCTATAGATGCTTCTAACATTATAAGATAAAGGCATTGTATTTCTATATAAATCCTATAGTGTTTATTTGATGCCCTTTTGAAGGACAGCTGCAGTTTGCATTGTTTGACTGAGCGTTTTTAAATCGTGCTGTTACTCCTGCATTAGAGTGACTGAGTTTATGGCACCATTAAAACCAGGGTTATGAGCTATTCTGGTATCAAAGACATGTGGCAGCTACTATGTTATAGGAATAAAGAATGGAGCAAAAGGTCTCTGCCATAAATGTTCTCATCCCTTTACAGCTCAGATCAACAGTTTTTGTTAGAACTTGATTTACTGATCGAGCATGGACTGAAGACAAGGAGTACAATTTTGAGTTTGACAAATCATTTTGAAAACTTAGAAAAAACAAACCTCTCAAGCAACTTTATTCTGTTAAATTTAGTTTAAAAGACTAAACCTAAAATAAGTAAACTAAAAAAGGACTAAAGGACTAAATCAAAACAGGGTTAGCATGCTTAGCATGTTAGCATGCAGGCAACACTTGCTTTTGTTAAATATTGGTTTGAATGTTTTCGCTCTTCTTACAAGGTTTGTGCTTTACTGAGAAAAATGCCTCAAATGCTGGGGGATGCATAGCAGCCATAACATCAGAGAAGTCAACAGCAAGTATATTTCCGGCCTATCTTTCTGTTGTACAAACAGGAGAGGCAGTGTCATTTTTCACATCTTGACGAGAGGGGATTTTAAAGAGTGTTCGTCTCTGGCACAAGAGATTTAGGTTTTATGTCCCGCTCCTTATTAATAGTTCTTTAAATCATTACCACAGATTTTTCTTTACACTAAAAAAGCTGTTTTTGATATCAAACTGAACCGAACTCTAACCATGACAGCAGTCAATCTGTGCAAAGCCCAATATAATTAATACTAATTTTGCTTTACTGTACATAGTTTATTATACTTTTGCTTATTTCTGCTTGGTTGATCGTCTTAATAAAATTTCCAACAATGACAAAGTGTCCAACCTTATCTCTTTCCTATTTTAATGATTTGGTATAAGAAAGTCCTAAGAATCATTTCTCCTAGCCAAATGGTAATTCAGAGAAGAAATGTATGAATATGAAGAGCAGCTTTCGGTTGTAGCGTCTCTTTTAGGGCGGCCTGTGTGGACAGAGGGCAGCGTGTCTTCCTCAGACCAAGGTTTGACTCCTCATTATCAGCTCGACTCTCCTGAGTAATGACTGCTGAGCCACCCGATAATGAGCCTGTTGGCCTTGATCAGGCATGTTGGTCAATTACTTTTAATAATATATACATAGTCTGTTGGGAGGGGAGGTCGAGGTGCTTTGTATGTGCTTGTATAATGATGTTAGCTTTTACTTTCATATCACTGCAGGGGCTGTAAGGTAGAAGACGTGGACGGAAATTAATTATAGTCATGTCAGCCTTGTTATTATGTTATTAAGAGGACTACCTCCCGATTTAACATGTTTGTCGTGTGCTTACCATCCTGTTATAAAAGTACATGAGCTACTGGGAGAAAAACAGCCCATTTTTATCTCATATAACCTGAGATATGGTTGAGTTTTGATTGTAAATGCCTTTAAAAGGGAAGTAAATGAGTTTTTGAGAAAAAGAAGAATAAATTGCCATACATTTGACAGAAAACAAGCATTCATGTTTCAGACTGAATAGCATACATTTCAAACATCAGTGTTAGTGGTTGTGGTTAATTGAATGAATATGCATGAAGGCACTTTTTCCTGATCATATGTAATCATCGGAGCCTGAAAACTGCATTCCACTAGACTGGAGTGAGTGTGACAGAAGCTGGAAGTGAATCAGACAGTGTTGGTTAGTAAGAGCAGTAGATAGACATCGGTACATTCAGCATTGTTATTCACAAGCATCATTCAGGGTTAGATCATTGTTTCAGAGGCTAAAACAGAGAAAGGGGAGGTTAGAGGAAGGAGTCTCCATGCAGGCTGGAAGTGTTCATTACTGTTAGGAGGGGAGAAGTGGAGCTCCACCAGTGACATGGTGGGTGTGGCTCCAAAGATTACAGCATCCTCTTTAATATTCCAGCATACATAGTGATAAGTGGACAGAACAAGAGGCACTAAAACATGCTGGTTTTGTAATGATTGTCCCATTTAATACAATATTTGATGTTGATAACCTTGAAAAACCAATAAAAGCGCTAAAATGACATATATTTCCATTCAATTCTGTTTTCCTGTGATCATAAATTAATTTTGATTGTTTTCTTAAGACATAGGCAAGTGGTCACCAGCCTTAAAAATCCACTGTGAGGTTAAAAGAGAAAAACATCTATCCAACATTAATATTTACTTTTCAACTGCATGTTACTCACAATTTATACATATTGCTTTAAGCAGTGAATGCATCTAAACCCTTCAAAACACTACCTTAACATTTAATAACTAATATCCTAACATTTACTTTTCTACTGAATTTGGCACACATTAAAAGAAATATAAGAATTTCTGCAAATAATAAAGCATGCCCACCCAAAACAATAACCATCTCCCCTGTTTACCTCTTGTTTTGAGCTGAGGACTCTGTTCAAGAAAACAGAGGCGTATTATTAAACAGAAAACCCACTTTATGTTTTCATTAATACATTTCTCATAATGAGGGGGGAAAAGCGCTTAAAAGTGCACTTCTGTGTTCATGCTGAAAGCGGTCCCAGAATCTGCAAGGGCTTTCAGATTCAAGGATGTGCATGCGCTCTAGTGTCACTTCCAGCGTGAATGTGGAAGTGCCTTTTTCAGTGCATTTCTCCTTTATTATGAGAAATTTATAAACAAATTCAAGGTGTCAGTTTAGTAAATACGCCTTATGAGGTGCCATTTTTATTGAACAGATTTCTCAGTTCAAAACAAGAAGCAGTGTCGAGAAGGAGGCTGTGGAGGTGGCAAGTGCTGAGCAGTGCCGGTCTTAACTCACTGGGAATGCTGAGTGTGGAGGCCTCCATGTTACAGAGGAGTGTTTGGATGATTAAGGTTGTAACCAGCGGCAGCCATCATGACTACACATGTCCTGTTACAATTAGATATAATCAAGAATGTCTCAGACATTGAAAATTATATATATATAGTCAGTGCTTTACAAATGTATTAGACCACCTGTCATATTTGTCTCAAAGACCATCCAGCATCATGAAGTGCTTTAATGCAGAGTCTTTCATTTTCAGTGAGCTCTCCACGTTTTACCATTTCAAACAGGAATGAGGGATTTCAAACTGAATTCATTTTTAAATTCATATTTAAATTGATCACTGTTTAGACATATTGAAAATTACAACTATGCTTTTTAAATCACAGTTCACAATATAATTCATCACACTGTCTCTATTATTTTCTCAAATATCACTGATGATAATAAAAACATGCTGTTTTTGTTACGTCACCTTATTAACTCCCCTACCCTCAATTACATAAGCTTTATGAATTCTTTGCATCAGTTAACTGTTTCATCTCCTTAAAGCTTTTACGTAGCATTGCAAGTGTGAAGAAGACATGACACTAAAGACAGACACATGCAGACAGGACAAACTTTGGTCTGAACAACAGCAGAACAAGAAAAAGAAGAAGTGGGATGCAACGAGAAACAGAGGGCAGACTTGCATGCAGCAGTAATGCAATAGGCTGCTGTGATCCAAACAGTGAAACACTGAGAGCTACCGTCCAGAACTTTCAGGGGAGAATGAGATCGGTTAGCTCTGCGGGTAGATAGGAGGACCGCTCGACAGTGACTGCGGTGCAGTGAGTGGCACTTGGTGGAGGTGCTCCAGTGATGTTGAAATGTGAAATCAAACGTGGTGAGTGAGAGCAAAACGATAGTTGTACTGATTTCACAAAGACTAATCTGTGATTTTTAATGTTTTGAAAAAGCAAACTTTGCATAAAAGCTTGACAAAGGCAGATAATCTCTGTTTAATTGCCAATTAATGAGTTATTCTTAACAGAAGTGACATGAATTTAAATTTACATTCAAAATCTATGATGTGCAGTAATGCCAAACTACATGTATCTTATCTATCTATAGTCTTACTTTATGTCCTACATAACTTTAACTCTTGATTGATTCAGAATTAAATGATGCTAAATGTTTCAAGCTTACTGGGTCTTTCATAATCTGTTAAATTTCACTCCAATAACTTTGATTAGTGGCTCATTCTGCCATTGCAAACCTAATGATTTCAAGTCCATCAGGCCATTTTATCATAAGCCTGGGTTAAGTTTTCCCTCAATAACTTTGATTTAATAACAAAGGGGAAATAAGCTAAAAATTTAAACAGGCTCATGCATTTGGTTGGCTCAGTACTTTGGCTGAGGAGAGAAATACTCAATCATGGAATAATATGTGTGAGCCAAATTACAAAAAGAATCACTGTAGAGCCTGCTGTATGTGGCACTATTGCAATTATTATAAATTTTAAAATAAAAATAGATATACATTCTGATGTGTGTAAAGTGTCTATTTCTTGAGAAATGTATTGATTAATCAATCCATTACTGTGCAAGAAAATCAGTTCCAAGGTGAGTACTGAAAAGTCTGAATATGTTGATTTGGAATATAGTTGGAGGATGAGAGGGTATGCACTGATATCACTTCCAGCATGCAACATGCCTGTGCAGTCTGGCTGAGTGGTAAAACATTCTGACACAAAGCTGTGTCTACTAGTCTACTACAGACTAAACAATACAATTTAATAAGGACACAGGGGACACTGGACATCCATCTGTGCAAGGCTGCCCATAAGGGGGGAAAAAAGATGTCAGCTTTCAGGGGCCCAGATTTGTGGTGGCATCCATGAAGGTTAACAAAGACATGTCCCATCCTAAATTTAAGCAATAATTAATGTTTACATTAATCCTAAATTATTTTTGATTAAAGCAACAAAAATACACATTTTATTATTTGTTGCAAGTTTCAAATTGCAAACCCCATTTTATAAAAATTGCATGAGCCTTTTTCTTTGTTACAACAACACTATGGCCCATTAGTCGGGGAAACGTAATATCAGCGTGTGGCAATGCTAAGACCTGCAGCACAAAAGCTGATTGGATCAAGGCCCAGAAGGTGAATTCTAACCAAGAGGCTAGTACTAATGCTAAAGATCCACTACCTTATAACTAAAAGTGGCAGCATGTCTGTGTGTCTGTGTCAACTTGCACACCACACTGTTGCTCCAATTGTCCTGGAAACCTCTCAGAAGACTTCTTGGGTTGGAAACTGGTGTCATGAAAAAATATCCTGAATATGTACACAAATTCAATAAAATCTCAAAATGTTGTGCCAAGTCATCATTTGGGGACTTCCGCTATGCTTCATTTATCTCGGAAGTGGGGTGTTGGAGCTAGGAATGATGTCACATCCACCTTGGACAAGTTCTATGTGCTACAAGCTTGGAAGAGTAAGTGACAAAGCCAATTTGTGTTCTGGATGGTAAGAATACAGTAATCTATATGGCTCCAAACATTTCCATAAAACTATCCATCAGCTGTGGATCTACACCGCCAGGGATGAACATTATGGCCATATAAGTATCAAAAAGATGGCACTTTTCAGCTGAAATACAGCCACTTTCTCCCGATTTATTTCTGTCACCAGTTTGAGTTTTCTAACACAGCAGCTGGAGCTGCAGTGACTCATGCTGACTGTGATGTCAAGTGCATACCCCCTATAGCGTAACATGAAAAAGCGCTGGATCTATAAAGGCTAAAAACATGCAGTTTCTAAAAAAGCAAGCAACAAATAAGGCCAAAGATCACATCAAGGTAGCCTGGATAATCAAAATACAGGTCTATGCACTCTCTCTAAAGATCTTGAGGAAGGCACGTAACGGCTCCAAAGAGTAAAAAAAATGATCCTAGTCAGTCAAAAGGAAAGCTTTAAAATAAAAGTTAAAATGCAGGTGATAAAATGTTATGCTCCATGTTTTCAGTTTGTCCTAAAACTTGATGAAAAGTGGTGGAATAAAACTGAAAATGTGTTTAAATGCCCCGCTTTCGACTCTATGTGATCTTAGCTGATCTTATGATCTCAAACTAAACAAACATAAAAAAATTACCTTCTGTTGGCCAGCGAAGACGACATCATCAGCACCATGCAAGCACCACATGACAAAGTCACAAGATGTGCACGCACATGATTGGTTGAAAAGAAAAAAATAAAGGAAAAAGGGGAGGGAGGGGAGGGTCACAGGGAGGGGAAGGGGGGGTAAATGGGAAACATACAAAACATTTTTGAAATGATGAAAACAGTCGACAAAATAAACAAATAAATGAACAAGAATGTTAAACACAAAATGAGACAAAAAAAACACAAACAGCCGAGAGAAATACAGAAATCCATAAACACATTTTTAAAATACACATAAAAAAACATATTGCAGAATATATGAAGCAGTTTCCGGTTTGTAGTTTTGGATTTTTGGAAGATTTAGATTATCAGTATTTTAAAATATAAATCTGCATTATTATTCGTCATATGGTATTTAAGATACGCCCAAAACTGTGTGCCAAGAACTGCCTCATGCATTCAGAGATTACACAGTTTTTCCTGAGATTTTCTTGAGCTATGGTCATCTCTAAAACCATCTAAGATCAATCAAAAATAGAAAAACACAGCTGTATTTGGCTTCACCAGAACACAAAGATGAAATGGAGGTAAAAACAAAAGCAGAGGGAATTCTGCAGCTTTGAGAACACAGACCATGCCGACTAAATTAGATGCACCACACAGCAGACGATGCTATGAACACATAAAACATCATGAGGCTCTAAAAGCGTTCTTGACATTTGCTCAGAGTGATTCCCTTGCAGGAAACACAGAGTAGCTGCTGGAGGAGCATATAAATGATCAACTGCATCCTAGTTTGGTTTAATGTAAGCTGAGAATGCATCAGACAAATTATTAAGAGAGAGGGATGTGGTTAGGAACACTGCAGGGACAAACAAATCTCATATAGTACATCATGATCGCCACAACAAGCAGCAACAACAGACATAAAACGATTACTCCACTCATTTTAAAGGAAACAAACAAGTCGTATTTATTTACACAGTGCAAATCAACCTTAAAGTTGCTCAAAAGTTTCTCAAATTAAAGAAAAAAGCAGGCAGATGGGTTAGTCGCTTGAAGATATTGATCAGCCTCAGTTTGTTACCTGAACAGGATCTCTAAACAGGCAAAGAAAGTATGACTGCATGTAGTTTTTCAAGGTTGTTTTTACAACTTGTCATTGACTGTTCAGGAGTTTCTTTTAAATTCTGTCTGCACAGACGAGCCAAATCCTTAAGGGTCGTGTTAACTGTTCTGACATGACCGTCAGATTATCTGATACTGTGTCTGAGCTGAATGCAGGAAATAATGGGAGAGATTGAGGAGCTTCAACAGATATTTAAAGTGTACTGTGACAGCATGCTTTAGATAAGAAGAACAATATTAAGATAGGGAGATGGTAGGTGGGAGGAAGAGCAGGAAAACTGCTCCAATTTTAAGATTAAAGGTATAATAGTGCAGCTGGTTCAATAATGAACTCATATATCTGGATAAAAGAACTTTAAAATGGGAAATAGGAAAGTCATAACAAATTTGGAAGCCCTTAGAGGACATGCATCTATGGGATTTTTTTTAACTCCGATTTTCTTTAATAATGAGAAAGTTTCTGTGTTCATTGTTTAGCTCAACTTAATGTCTGTCATTGTCTGTTATACCCATGATAATGAGTTAATTTCCACTGTTTTGTCAGGTTCTTGGAAATTAAACCTTATCAAGGGAAACCATTGTTGTAATCCCAAAACAACATGATGACTAAGTCCAGATTTTGAGAAACAACTGAAACGTACTTGTTATTACAGGAAAATGCAACAAAAAAACTGTACAGGTGCTTGTTGAATGATGCTGTCCATACAGATTGGTCCCTTTAGTTATACCCATCAACTGTACTGCATTAAGATGCCATAATCTTAAAAATGTTATAGGTGAAACAGTCTGCAAACTTTCACTGAATGTTAAGTCAGCCATGACGGACCAAAGGAAGTGGAAGGCCAGAGATGTACTTGCTGTCAACTGTGCAGATGCATTTGCATTAAGATTAAAAATTAATTGTGTGACCGTCAACACTCAGCTGAAACAATGACAGCAGAAAGTTTAAAAGACAAACTTCTGAACAAAGTCAACAATCATCCACATCTAATGTATTGTTGTCATTGCTCAGAGACAAACATGTCTGTCAAACCAGCAGGGGCACATGATTTCTGTTAGCAGAAAAAATAAGGAAATTTATGTTCAGTAGGTTAAGTCTCTGCTGCAATGCTTATAGAAATAAATCTTACTTTTAATTTACCTTTCTAATGGTGCCACATTTGTAAGGAACATGCATTTGTGGGATGAGCAGCAGAGCTGAGTATGTGGGTTGCACCCATGAAACATTAGCCAAATCTTCTCTGCCAATACAATAGCTTATTCTGCTGTTGCTATTGACTCTTGTTTTGAGCTTCTGCCAATATTAAATTGCCATTAAATATGCCTTGCTTCTTCAGACTTTGATCATCCAATACACCAAACCACACCAAACATGAGTCAAAGAAAGAATTAGCTGTTTGGCATTGGCAGAGAAGATTTGGCTAATTCATCATGGGATCAACCCACATACTCAGCTCTGCTACCATCCTACAAATCCATGTTCCTTACCAGTGTGGCACCATCTAAAAGGACATAAACAGGCTTTCCAGGGGTTGAGGATTTATTACCAAGAAGCATTGTTACAACATAGAAATGACCTACCTAACACAAATATCCTTATTTTTGCACTGTTTAGAAAATTGAGTTTAAACTTGTAAAGGTGGTCATTTAAGTCTGTAGCTAGTTTGGTGACTTTCACTCAAGTGCGTCTGTGGCCCCTAGTATTGTAAATTATTGAATTCATCCCTGATGAGGACATTTTGACACAATTTGTCAAAAACAATCGATAACAATTTTCAAAAACATGTTTTTGAAGATTTCTTCTTTCATCAGCTGCTTTAACAATGACTTCTATGAATGCAGTGGACTTAAAGTCACCAGTTAACATGGTCGCTTATTAAACAGGTATACCTGGACAATTGTGTCCATGCAGTGAGGAAATATTGGAAAAAGAAGTGCATGGATGCAATGCTCCAGGTGTATGTATTTAACTAGTGACCGTGTTAACTGGTGACTTGCACCCATGCACTTGTGACTTGCGTGCTGACAGAGCTGATCTGCACTTGTTTCTCATTGCATGGACACAATATTCCAGATTCATTTAAAGCATTGCATCCATGCACTAAAGAAATATTGGAGAAACAAGTGCATGGATGCAAGTCACCAGTTAACAAGGTCACTAATTGAACAGATACACCTGGAGCATTGCACCAATGCACTGAGGAAATATTGGAGAAACAAGTACAGACAGAGCTGATCTGAGCAGATTTGTTGTCTCTAATGAATACCATTTTATTCAGTTTTGAACTCAGACTCAACAGTCACCACCTCTGTGTTGGTAGTTTATATCCCACACATCAGATGGCTGTATATAGCGTCAGCTCCTTTGTTGCGTCCTCCAGCAACACAGTAAGTATTTGCATGAATGCTCAAGACACAGCAAATGCAGACACAAAAGCAAGGTGAAACAGCAAGTACATCTCTGGCTTGATGAGCCTTTGACTTTAAATGTGAAACTGACTACTACTAATATGATTTTCACATGTACTAACCTAAAAATGCTCAACATAGCAATTGGGCTCTGATGTTCCAGGGGTTTCACTTTGAAAAGTGGGCTTTCATACATCATACAACATGTATTGCAAATAAAGTGTGATACTGTCAGAGAATTCCCAGGTATGCTCTATGATTATCATATTAGAAAACATAAACACAGTAACACTCATGTTACAACCCACACTACAGTCAGACAGTTAGAAGGACGGCCTTCATGTCCTTGACAAATGTTAGTCAAATCAGGATCTGACAAAGTACAAGACTGTTAGCAGAGCTAAAAGTTACCAAAATCATTTAGCTGTAGTTTCACCCTACATCAGAAACACGCCAACATTTGCATAAACACTGAGTCCAAGCAGGTAAGAGAGGTAGAGGTGACGAGAGACATACTGCACACTGCACGACAGTCATACTCACTACTGGCCATAGTGGTGGCAGCGATAGAGGGTGGTATCTCTGATGAAACTGAAAGATGGTGAAAACATGGTGAGAGGAGCTGAATATCTCCTCAGTTAGTGTAGTGATTAGTAGAAGAAACTCAGCTTTAGTCTGAAACTAACACATCAGGGTGAATCTTCGGGAGCTCCTCTTGTTTTACAGCCTTTACTCACCATGTCTATACCGGGGTCAAGAGCTCATATGCTGTTAAAATGCCACTTTACTAAATAGAATTAAAGAATGTCACAGAGCTTTAACAATTTGCTGCTCTCGTATTGATCAGAGGCTGAAAAGAGAGAAAATGTGGCAGGACAATAGGCCATTTTTTAGGATAAAAATTTTTCTTTACAAATACGGCTTCTATAAGAGTAAATCCCAGCTCCTGCAGTCCACATATTGAAATGTCCTTGGACAAGACAGAATCCCAACCACTCCTGATTGGCATAACCAGCTGCATCTGGATGCGAATGAATGGAATTGGATGGCACTGATATCATTTACAAAGCAGCCTCTGCCATCAGTGTATAAATGTGTATGTGACTAGGTGAAAGAGACAGTGTGAAACGCATTGAGAGGTCAAATGATATGATTAGGACCATGTGCATTCTCTTAACTATTTACTTCAAACAAAATTATCCTTATATTGCATAACCCATAGGCATATAACAACTAAAGTCAGAATCCAACCACATCCTGGCTAACTCCACTGCTGCGAGCAAAATCTAATGTTAGCTATAAAGTAGTAGACTGCAAATAAACATAGCAGCCTAGAGGCAAACTAATATGATGTTTCATCTTCATGTTTTGCCACATATCTCTCCTGATTTTCACTATCCATAGCCTTTACAGCTGACCTGACAAACTAGGTGGAATATTTCAGATATCCAAAGTATGGGACATGGCTCACATCAATCTGGGCAACAGCCCATGCATATTCTGTTTGGGAAGCACAGAACTTTTGAGTTTAATCTTGAAAGGTAATTGGGTGAACGTTCTGTCTGTCTCACTCGTTGCGGGTCAATCAGAGCAACTAAACATATGATGCAGTAAGCATGTGCAGCTCTGCAGGGAAACAGACATAGCAGCTATCGTTGCTAATTCAGTGGAGCCAGATGGTGAAGCAAACTCATGCAGAAACCAAAAAGACTCTTTTCACAGTAATGAAAAAACTTCACCTTGCAAAGCAAAAGGATAAGTCAGATTCCATGTCTGTTATCAGGCAGATCCATTTTGCAAAGCTCCAATCTTAAATGATTGTGCCACGTCAGCGTCATTTGAGGCAGGAGCTGCAGGTTGTTGTTTAGTTGTACTGGAAGCTGATAGCAATGGCTTCTGCTGGTGTAGTGATTAGCTCAGATGTAGCTTTAGTATAGCGCCATTTTTATTGAAACAGGACCACATTTATTTATGCAAAGAAAAGCAAAGACCCACGCTGAAAGCCTAGCCTGGCAGGAAAGATGTTTTTGCACTTCTCCCGACCGGCCTCGGCATCAGTTTTATCCACCAACTAGGTCCACCATTTATAAACTATGACAGCATCTGCCTGCCAAGCGCACATTACAAACCAGAGCTGTGCATGTCTGTTTCCACATTTTGTCTTGTCACTCTGATTGGCCTGTACACAGTCAGTTTGGTGTCTCAGGTTAGATAAAATTGCCTACTATCTTACAAGTTCATCCATGCTAATTGCTACCAGCTTGCAGTACAACCAAACCACACCTAGCTACCGCCTCGTTCTCCTCAAATGATGATGATTGGTCCAGCCATTCTCAGATCGGGCACCATCATTCATGATTTGAGCTTATACTTTTTCACCTGCTGATTAATGGACTCATACTCTAGGCCAAGTCCACTGCTATTTATCTACTTTGCAAAGTTGATGGATTGGTCAGATTCCATGCCTATCATCGGGCAGATCCATCTTGTTTAAGCTTGAAGCTGAACGCTTGTTCCCAGTCAGAGAAGAACCAGACCAATCAGTGTCATTTGAGCAGAAAGAGGTGACAATGAGTGTGGTTCAATTGAACAGCAAGACTATACTCAATAGAGGCCAGTTAGGACAGCAGCATGGATGAAGTGGCATTTTAGCAGAACTGGACAGCATATCTTTAATAAAAGAAACCAGGTTGTCTGTTGAGTGTGGGTTATGTAGTTGGTTTAGTTGGGTGTTGAAGGCCTAATAAGCAGTCTGTAATGACAGTTCAGCGGTTTTATGGTTTCTTAACGTTTAAAGGACTTGCAACAGAGAGCACAATACCATGGCATTAAAGCAGCATAAGAGCTCTTCAACTAGGGTAAGACAGCTGAGGAAATTGGTCACCATGAGAAAGCAAAAACTTTAAGTAATGCAACAAGGACTTCTTACAACTTGCAGCTTTTTGTTTGCAACACCCTGTGTACCACTGAGTGCTGAATGTATATTTATGTTAAAACATAACAAAATAAGCTTTTATCAGTACAGAATGTGCAAAATTAAAGCTTATGCTCCTTGAAGTTCAGACTTGCAGCAGCAGGGAATGAGATGGTATGATTGTTTTGTAGCTCAGCTAGTCTCAGGAAATTTCTTTCCACCTTAAATGTCAACCTGTTATCATCACTTTAATATATCTGAACAATAAAGCTGCATCCAACACCACACATGAAAGCCTTTTGTTATTTACAGATATTTCAGATTTTTATTGAATGTGGCGGAGCCTGCTTACATCTGCAGCAATGTTACACAACTTTAATGGCCTAATAAAAAAAGCATCACGCTTAGCCTTGGACCAAGGTCCTGGCACTAGAACATGAATTGGTTCCTGGATGTTGAACTGTGTCTGCCTACTGCTGTTTTAATGTTTAAGGCCAGATATGCTGAGACAAATGTCCCCAGAGTTACGACTGAATTCACCTCCTGATATTTTTAAAATGAATGTCGGTAAGCTTTGTGTAATTCACAGTGGAACAAAGATAAGCAAGAACAGGTGAACTATTTCTGCAGACCTTGTAAGACTTCAATCTGTTACTTGTTGAGCTTCCTTTTGTTCAGTGGTACTCATTTAGTGGTGAATGTAGCGTGTAAGGCAACGCTGCTTTTGTATCAATCCCAGCTGCCTTTTGTTGTGGTACCAGTGGTTTAATTTACAGCAACAACTATCAAGCTGTCAAAATTTACAAGGTCTAACATACACCCACACTGCAAATACAAACCTTTTATGTGCCTAAAAGAAACCAAACTTAAAAGAAGAGTTTTCAGAAATTCATATAAAACTCCTCAATCCAAAATGGAATATAAAACAGCAACAAGAAAGGATGCAATCATTGCCTTTTCAAATATTTCCTGCAGACTCACTTGAGTCCATTTGTACAGTCATGGGTCATTGTAATTTCTATCCTTGATTGTGCATGTTTTTCACTAAAATTTCTACAATCTTGAAAATTGAAGCTGTCCAATAGCAAACATGTTCAACACCAAAATAAGTCTCTTAACTGGAATACTAGTGTGACAAAAAGATTCATTTTTTGAGCCCGGACACAGTAGAATACCTTTTCCTGGCCAGGGTTTTCATGTAGAAACAAATGAAAGTAAAAATGAAATGCAGGACTAAACCTTCTCTTTAAAGTCAATCAGCACATGAGCTGTTGAAAGAAAGCAGCAGCTCCATTCCACCTGCACCTCTCCTAAAAGCTATTTATAGTCTTTCCAAGTAGGCACCTCTGTGTAACTGAGACATAATTTCGTCAGCTTCATTGGTCTTAATTATAATACTAAAATAGTTGCATACCCTGCATGAGAAAATGAAAAATTTCTAGAAACTGAAGGCCAAATATTTAATCATCACCTTCCCATACCAGCCTGTTTATGCGCTTCATTGCCCAGCTTTTAAGCTCAATTACCAGAAAAACTAAAAACCAATACACAAGTAATTCTCTGTGCTGACTCTGGGACTCTTTCTTTAAAGACCTACCACAACAATGATTGGTTAAACTGATGCAGCACACAAATACCAAATCTTTGAAATTAATTAAAGAATTTGACTGAGCTATACTAAAAATTAAAGCATCAAGAACCACGACAAATAACTCAAAAAGAGCATTCAGACCCCCTTTGTTTTTTAAATTTTTTATGTTGCAGCCAAATACTACAATCGTTTAGACTGAGTTTTATCTCATTACACTTAATACCCCATAATGACAAAGTGAAAAAGAATTTTAGATTTTTTTGCAAATTTATTAAAAAGAACAAACTGAAATATCACATCGACATAAGTATTCCAACCCTTTGCAGAAACACTGTAACTGTAGCTCAGGTTCAAACCATTTCTCTGAATGTTTGCTGTGATGTCTCTACACCTGGATTAGAATCTACCTTTGGTAAATTAAATTGATTGGACATGATTTGGAGCTGACAATTCATATCAGATTTAGAGATCAGATCAAAGAGATTTGATCTTAACTAAACTGTTCTGACATGAGCAGTAGCATCCCACTGGTCAAATCTACCCACAATTTGCTATAGAAGAAGAATTTCTTATTTTTCAACTCCTCCACAGGCAAAAATCCTGGATTGTTATACTTTTGTGTCTGTACCTTATATTATCTGATCAACAATTTTGAGCCCTTTTAAAGTTTCGAGTAAAAAAGTTGTTTCTGCCACAAATCAGTTTTATTTTGATCTCCGCATGTTGCTGTCTGAACAGAAATAACAAAGCCAAAAGACGTCATGTGACATGAGGTAGACATTTGCAGTAAGACAAAAATCGCCCCAAAACAGGGACAGATGATCAGATGTATTGTTTTCATGGAAGCTGCTTTAACAACTATCCACAATCAATAAAGGATCAGGTATTTATTCCCATTACAAGTGGTCCATGTAAACAAAGCTATGTTATGTTTCAGGGTTTTTTTTAAATAATTTTGCAAACATTTCTAAAAGGCTGCAACATAACAAAATGGAATGTCTACAAGTGAACGGGGTCTGAATACTTTATGAATGCACTTTATATACAAATATATAAATATTCTAGTCATCTGCATACAGGCAAACAGCATATGGTTCTACAATAAATGTATTCCTTTTTTCAACAATACACATTTAATAATGAAAAATAAAGAAATTCTTTGGATTACCTAAAACCAAGTTTCATCTGTCTTTTAAAGAATTACAAACACTAATGTAACAACCTGCTAAAAGACACTGAGCAACATAGAATGATAAAAAGAGTGGTGTGCCTTTTTTTTTTTTATCAAACTTATACTCTCAAATAAAATTAATTATCCTGGTTAAACAGGGCTAGCTGATTATCTAAGATAATCCTGAGAACTGCTTGAAATAACACCAAAACTACATTTTTCTTAAGCCTAAAAATTACCAAACCAGCCGTAGTTCTGAGCTAAAGTTTAAGTCCAAAGAGTGGACATATGGGAACGAGAGAATAAAGATTAAAAAAAAAAAAAGATGAAGTGGGGTGTTTTGGTTCTGCCTAAAACTCCACAAATGAAATGCTTCACCCTGTTAGTAAGTCAACAGAAATTTTCACATCTACCAATACAATTCTTAACTTTTAACGCTCTTGATTGCTGATACTGATATGTTGCTGTTGATATTGCTAGCTACATCCCTAACTATGTTAAATCAGTCAAACATGCTGATACATGAAAATGAAAACAAAATAGAGATGTGTTTCCCACACATACATGATACTTGGGCGGGCCACCCAAGTATATTTGCGGACCATTTTCCTCATCTTTTCTGATGTCTGTATTATTATTATCATCCATGTGTCTGACAGCATGTTTCTACAGTAAATGCACCATTTATGACTGCAATATCATGCTAAAAATGTAGCTTCTTATGCTGTTGTTTTTTATTTTTTGCTTGCTGCTGATATTATCCTGAACTCCTGAAACCCAAGATAATGGTTGCAATGTGCTACTTCTTACACGTCGGCCTCCACACGCCCGCCATAATGATTGAATATCAAGTGAAGAGTTTCAAAGGTAGAGATATTTGAGTGTCTTAATGCAGCAAACTGCTGATGAATGTGGTCAAAAAGCAGAAAAACACGACATATAACCTACTAAATGTGGCCATCCCACCACCCAAGTATCTTTCTGTGGGAAACACGGTAGAGAGTTGATAGAGAATGGACTGCCAGCTGGAAGAATTAGTATCACAGGTCATGAAGGCAAGAAAAATGACAATAGTTTTTGGTGGAACTTTCCAATGAAGAGAACATGAAGATAAAATCGACAATATTTCATAACATAGTGAGATGGAACAAAATTCAGTGATTTCATGCACTTTTTTAGGAAAACAAGTTCAGAGGAAATGAAGCTGTGCAGGATGGGGAGAAAGGAAACTTACTTGTGAAAGAATACTCTGAGAAGTCCAGTGGAATACAGAACAGATGGGAAACCATGATGAGAAAACAATACAACAAAAAGGAGAAACAAAGACAATGAAATGAGAAAAATGAATAATGAAAAGAGGGTGACTCTGTCCTGCCACTTCATTAACCCTCTCTGACACTGCTGCTGGCTCTCTTTGAACTTTCTGTCCACATCCACTCTTACATCTCTGTTTTCCAGCCAACTTTGACTCTAATTATACTAGGGCTATATTAACCTGCAAATTAGAAATGTGTTTATTAATGACTTCAAGCTTAGATGTCAGTCCAATTTATTTCTTAAACTGATAGTTAAAGTCTAAGCCAAACTGAGTTTGTTCATTGATAAAGTTAATAAAACATCAGACACAAAATTCTGCTTAAAAACATCTCAAAGTAGGACAAAGCCTCTCTCTTCAGCTTTTGGGAATCATGCAAAGTAAGGATGCTGCAATGAGCTATTTCTAAAGAAGCATTAAGGTGATGCAGCACAGATGGAAGGCGTGACATGGGGGCAGGTACAAACTAAAACAAAGATTTATTCATGACCCTGATTCAAAATGCTGGCAGAGAAATAGGTCTCCAAATTGGGGCTCTGGCTTGGATAGATGGATGAAAGGATAAAACTAGTTTATTATGAGCTGGGCCTTATTTTTTTTAGAGGTTTGGATAGTAACTTCTGCCAACTTTAATAAAATATAACTTGCCAGGTAAACTGGGGAAAAGTTTGGCAGGGTAGGAACATCAGTGGGGCAAGATGGATGTTCAAAAACCAAAAGAAAAACCTGGTCAGCACAGTAAGATATTAAAATGTGAACATATGATGAAAATCTAAGGGCCGGAAAAAACAATTAACGATAAAATCAACATTTTTTGCCCTGGTGTGTGTGGACCACAATGATATGGTGAAAAACAGTATTATATCAAACCTCTAGTGATCAAACACAGAGTTAGAGGCGAACGACAAGCAGGATGACTTGGTACATAGTTACTGGACAACACAAAAAAAAAGGAAACTTATGTATGACAGTGGCAGAGTAAACATGGGTTGCACATGTTAAAGCATGAGCTGGAGGTGAGTAAAAAATCATCCATCCATCCATAGGCAGTAGCCTATCCCAGCTATCATTAGGCAAGAGGCGGGGTACACCCTGGACTGGTCACCAGTCAACAATAACAACTGCAACTGCACTGCACTCAACTGCACATTCACATTCACACCTACTATTTAGAGTCACTAATTATCCACACAGAAAGGCCCTGACCAGGAAGCGAACCAGGAACTTTCTTGCTGTGAGGAAACAGAGCTAACCACTGGGCCTATCATATTACTATTTCATGACATATCTGTGTTGAGGCCTCGCTGGACTTTAAACAATGTGGGTGCAGGCCATCAGGGGATGAGGGGGGCAAGAGTGCTTAGGCAAGGTACAGGGCAACTGGGACTACTGTGAGTGCACCCTCATTCAACAAAAACTTAGACACGTGTTTGGATCTGGTTGGTAAAACTAATGATGCTGAAAGTAAAATCTCATGAACAAACCTGTTATTATAACCATCCTTAAAACTTTATCTCCTATTTGATGCTTCCACACCAGATTGTGATGACTGCTCTGGATTATTATGCTGCCTTAATAATAACTAAAAACATTAACATTGGATTAATGAGAGTGATAACCCTATAGCCATAAAAATGACTGTTCACAACTGTCCAAGATCAAGTGCTCGCCCTAGCGATAAAACTCAAACAAAACAAATACAGTTAATGTGTCTTCACTGGATGTTTTCAGAAGCTCTTTTTCTTATATTGTCAAAAACATCCACATAATTTTTTGCCATTTGAGGAAACTCTTACTGAAGGGATATGAATCACAGCATAGAGATGATTGGGTCTAATTAATAACGTAATTAGAAGGCATCATCTAACATGACTGCACATAAACAAACAGGAAGTTGACACGTTTTATGTCACGGCGACACACTCTGATTTGTTATGACAGGTGGTGCACACCTGCTGTAAGGTTGCAGATGAGGCCATATGTTTAACACAGCTGTGCTTTGACGCCAGATAATTCACCAAGAAAAATCCTGACAGCGAGTCATTTCAGAACAGCCGGCGAACTGGTGCGAGTGTTGCGGCGGTTGACAAACCAATGAGACTTGGTCACGTCTTCCCTCATCCGTCTGACAGGTAGTTATTCTCCTTGTATCTTTGTTAAGGTGAACCATTTTCCTCTCACACTCTCTCACAAACAAGTAAATTGAAATTTCCTTCACCCTCCAGGGTTTCATCACATGCTGCCATTTCCATTAAGAATATATAAACAATCTTCAGCAGGGCTTGACCTCTGGCTGCTGCATTAACAATGCAGACTGTCACTGAACTATAAATACAGAGCTGATACTCCTTCACACAGAGTATAAATCAGCTCTAAGATTGCACACTTTTCAGAAAGCTTCCACAAAATTAGAGTTGTTCGCCAAAAAGGAAGCGCTCTGAAATGTGAAGGGTCTGCCTTACTCAAGCAAACATGAGGAGGAAAGGAGCACACAATACTGTAAAGGGATGGACACACAGGTTAGTCAACACTACGACACAAACTGGATTACGTGGCGGTAGCATCAGGTGTCCTTCCTGGAGGGGAAAAGGGCTATACTGGGGTCTTAGGGTGAGAATAAAGGAGTTAAGGGGTGTAAGCGTCTGGACTCAGCTACACATGAGCGGGCGGCGGGGTGAGAAACAGTGCCAAGTTCACAGCTTTGGGGTCAGAGGAGCAGGGACGGGAGCAGCGAGGGTGGTACTTACGGACTGGCTCGGTCTTGAAGTTGTAGGGCATGCTGCTCTCGCCTTCGCCTTTGCCATTGATGGCGGACATCTTGACCTCATAGTTCGTCTCTGGCTTCAGGCCAACGATGGTGATCTTGGACAAGTCTGTGGGAATATTGATAGACTTTTATCACACAATGAATACATGGAATGAGCAGTCAGTATAAATAATGTTAGATTTTTGGTCTTATGTGTCAGTTAATAAGGAACACATAAAAACTAGGGCTGTTAAGGGTAATTGACCACCTGTTTACAGACCTGCTTCTTCAAGTAGATTAGAGATTTGTGCACAAACGTAACCTCAGACAAAGGAGCTTGTTCTGGATCTGTCTGTGAGTTTTTGTGAAATGAGACTTTAAGGTGGTGCGATGAACTTATTTTGCATCACTGTGGCTGCAGTGACACTGATGTAGCTGCACCAAAGTCTGTTGAAAGGAAAAATTAATCATTTGCAAAAATCAGCAGACTAATTTTGATAGCTCTAACAAAAACCTTTCTTTAAGTTTAAAAAAAACCCTTTTAGTTCCTAACCATATGTCCTGCTGTCCAACATACCACTCAAAGGCCTGCCCACAGAAGTTATTGGGCTCCTTATAGGCTGAATTAAAGTGCTGTCCTCCAATCAGATTAAATACTATCAGTGCGTGGATCAGTAATGTTGACTGAAGCCTCTAGATTATAGGCCTAAAAACCAGGTTCAGATCAACCTTTAAGCTGACTAAAAGGAACAGAAAATAAAAATATGTTAGAAAGTAAAAGAATGGATTATATGTCACTTTTCTCTGTTCATTTTTCAGTATCCAACTTTTATTGGGTCATAATATTTCATCTTATAATATCGCTAATTAAAGAAAGGAAAAGGGAAAAATTATTTTGTTAAAAAAAGCAACAAAAACATTTGGTTATTATTGCTTCAATTTAGGATTGACTTGTTTTGAACCCCCCATGGCTGGGCCCATGGAGACTTCCCCTTTATCCCTCCTCATAGGTCGCCTTCATCACTCACTGTAAATCTTCGGTTTGAAACGTCTGATAAAGGCATGCTTTCTATAGTTCCCTCTGACACCAACTCATGGCATCATTTACAAGAGTTTAAAGAGTATTGGTTGTTGCTGCTGGTCTTGTTTGCTTTTGTAGGCCACAAAGAAGCTTCAGTATTAATGCCAGTCTGCTTCATAAGCAGCCAAAAATACTCTTCAAAGAGGCTGTAACTATTTAAGATAAATTAAAAATTAGTCCTCCAGTTTTCACACAAAATTCCATTGCATTTTAAGAAACTATTGCCTCTTTGTTAATAAAAATGGTTATTAAGCCTCACTATGAGTTAAACCAAATATTGACATGAATATATCTATGTTTATTCTGCTTTTGCATGAACTGTATCATTTTTCTCTATCATCATTTGGAGTGAGGTGTGCAAGCAAGTTCATGCAGGCATCTTCAGCTGCAGACTGGAACCCTCCAGCATCCTCCAGCTTTGTTTAGGCAGGAACATTTACAGTGTCTGTCACTGCCATAGCTGTCTCACATTGATGCCATGCTCTTACTTTAAACCCACTACCACCCCAGCATCCACCTGGGAGTTCTTAGTAACTACTCAGTTATTTATAAAGTTTTTGTTCATAAGTTCACCACATGTGCTGCACCAACAGAATCTGAATCTCAGGATTCTGAACATGTTTACTATTCCATCAAAAACAGTGCAGAAAGAGTCCACACAATCTAAATCTGGTCAAATTTTTAGTCCATAAACATCCATAAAGGTCCATGGACTGATGAGGTAGGCTATAATTTAAAATTTGCCATTTTTGTTCTCTATAGTACACTGTATTTGCAAAACAGTATGACTGTATAAAAAATATATACTGTTAATTATATACTGTATTTGTTTCAGGCAATTATTAGCAATGCTGTGTAGAAAAATGTCTGCTAACTTTAATCTGTTTGGACTCTTCAGTTTGAAAACACCTGGAATTTTCCTCATGAAGACAGGTGTAAAATCCTCGTCTCCTGTTCTATTGTTATCATCTTTGAATCTGAAATAGCTAAGGCTTCATGTTTTTGTCCAGTTGAGTTTTCCAGCTAATACCTCCGAGCAACAGTCATCTACATGCCTCTGTTTCACAATGCAAAGTCAGATAGAAAAAAAAAAATATATTTTTGTTGTATTACTCAACACCAGCAGCAGCTGCAAGGAGTCTGGCAGTTTGTGAAGAAACTTCAAAAAACATATGTGTTAACCCCTTAAATTTACCTGGAATTTAAGGGGTTAACACATATATTCATTTAAAAAATGATTTAATAATAGTTTAGCTCAAAGAACAAGCCTAACAGAACAAAAATAAAAGATGGGAAAAGGCCAGTGCAATGGTGGACCGCAGGAAGGCTGCCAGCTTTCTTTTTTTTTTTCGAGATATGATCGGGAATTCGTGTCAGAGTTGTTAGTCACAGGTATACCTCTTAAAAGGCTCTGTTGCCATACACATGGGTCAACTGAAAGTGTTGAAATGGGGCCCCGTTATCAATGAATTCTGAATTCTTTCACTTTGTTCTTGTAGTCCCTGCTGGGCTATATTTACGTTCCTCTCCATATGCTCTGGTGATACGTCTGTCTATCTATTTGTTGTTTTGTTTTGTTTTCAGTTCACGTCTTGTGTTGTTTTTGTGGGCTTACTGTGGTTGGCAGTCTGCATGTGTGCTGGTTTTGTATTCTATCCTGTCTGTGCATAAATATAAAAAACATAAAAAATAAGACAAGTTTGGTTAGACAAAATTGTATTTTCAATTAGAACCAGAAAAACAGCATGACTAAAGTCATTCCTTTCTAAATTAACTACAATTACTCTTATATTGCCTTTATACTGCAGGATGCAGTGTCTGTTATTCTTCTGTACCTAATCCACACTTCTCAGAGAGCTCATCCGCACAGTCTGATTTTCATTGAATTAAAACTGTATACTGCTAACTTCAGTATACATGTGGATTTAATCACAGAGAGTTTTATGTGCTGCAGGATTTCTGTATGGTGCTGAGCAGAAACGTGTATAGGCAGGAAAAGGGCAATCTCTAGCTGCAGTGAGGTGCTGCCATGAAAAATATCAAATGAGAAATAAAGAGAGTTATTATACTGCAAATATTAACCTTAAATGTAATTTTCATGGCTGAATTGCAGGGATTTAGACAAATATTTTGAGCTCTTACATTAAATGTAGCATGTGCTAAAAGTTAAATACAATTTCTTATCAAAAATGCTACATTTCATTGGACAGACACTGTTATTTCCATTTTAACCAGGCACCACTGAGATTTCAATCAGGATCCATAAATACACACCTGCTTTCCTAGCTTTTGTTCTAAAAAGCTATTTGACTAATATTTCTGTGCAATACAAAAGCGTGTAATTTCATGGCTGAGAACAAATTCCGGCAAAACAGCTGAAGGACATTTTTCGATTACAGTGACTCAGAGAAAATTCTAAATGGGTTTCACATTAATATCTAAATGAGGAGAACTTTCAAAACTAAGCACGCATAAGTGACTGCTCGGGGAAAGTGCAGCTAAAAAGCATGAGGCTAAATGAATCCACAGCTTGGCTTTTAGCAGCAACAACATCAGTAAAAATGATAACGCCCGCTGAAACCATGTTCATGTTCAGATGAGATTTCCAGCCGGCCTGGAGTAATTTAGCGCTGATTACCACACGCTGCTTTCCTCAGCTTCTCTGAAAGGTTATCGCCACAAATCATTACAATTGCTGCAAAATTCCACCGACTTTGCAGTGTTTTAATCATTGTGTTACTAGGGTGCAGACTCACTGCAGCATCAAGGACTATGAGAAAGTGTGGAAAATCAATCATTGAAGGTATAAGGGCTCACTCACTTTAAACAACAGAAATAAATCATTACACCCCAACAGTGCAGGGATCTATTTATAGCGTTTAACAGGTTATTTGCCCAAATCTCTGAGACTTTTGCACCATACAAACAGGATTCAACTGAGAAGAGTTTGATTTGTTCTGCTTGCAGCATTGAAAAACGACTTTTTAATAATTCAGTGATGACAGAAGTGTTTTAAACCCTTAAAATGGCACACTACTGCCATCAAAATGACCTCAATATGACAAGCTTTCAGTGGAACTACTTTCTACTAAAGAATACAAGCTCTATACATACACCGCTGACCAGAAAAAAAAAAAACACTGTGCAAGCCAGACACCAACTGATGATGTTCACATTTTGTAACATATACAGCACATTCAAAAAGTTTTCAGACTCATTTCACTTGTTTTCAATTCTTTTATATTGCAGTCTGGTGCTACAAGCATTTAAATTATGTTTTCCTCATTAATCTACACTCAGTACCTCATAATAACAAAGTGAAAACAGAATTTTTGAAATCATGCAATTGTATTAAACAGAACAGACTGAAATGTCACATTGACATTACTTGGGCAGCAATTGCATTCTCAAGTCTTTTTGAATTTTCAGGCCTCTCCAGAGATGTTTGATAGGTTTTCAAGTCAGAGCTCTGGCTAGGCCACTCTGGGACATTCAGAGTCGTCCCTGAGCCACTCCTGCATCATCTTGGCTATGTGTTTAGGGTCATTGTCATGTTGGAAGGTGAACCTTCAGTCCAGTTAGAGGTCTTGAGCACTGCAGAGTAAGTTTTCATTCGTTGCTTTACCCCATTCAGCTTTCCCTCAAGCCTGACCAGTCTCCCAGTCCCTGCTGCTGAAAAACACACCCACAGCATGCTTCACTGGTGGGATGATATTGGGCAGGTGATGAGCAGTGCCTGGTTCCCTCCAGACATAATGCTTAGAATTGAGGCCAAAATAGTTCAATCTTAGTTTCATAAAAAAAAAAAAAAAAAAAAAAAAAAAGAAAAGAAAAGAAACAAAAATGCTTCAGAACCTAAAAAGTTGGTACTCAGCTGTAACCAAAAAATTGTTGTTTTTTTCCTTGCAAACTGCAATCTGGGCATCAGCAGAATTCCAGGTAAAGCTAGAGAGTAGTACAAGGAAGAGCGAGTGATATGTGGAAAAGATGGCAACGCCAGACCGAATAATTAATTAACTCAAGAAACCACATGAGTAACTGGGGTAATGTCCTCCCACTTTGGTTCCACTTTAACTGCTGTGAAAATGAGCTGGTTTGCCAGAGAGCACCAAGGTTCTGAGACTCCAGAACAGAGCCAGAACCAGAACCGGAACTGTCTGTCTGAAAGCACTATAAGAGTGACCATCAGGTTCGTGGTCATCTCTCTTCCCTGATTGTTCAGTTTTGCCAGGCGACCAGCTCATCTGCACCTTGCAACAATCCTGTCTCTGTCTTCCTTTGACCTCATGGCTTGGTTTTGCTCTAAAATCATTGTCAGCTGTGAGGCCTTCTATAGAGAGGTGTGTGCCTTTCCAAATCATGACCAATCAATTTAATCTAACACAGGTGGACTCAACCAAGGTGTAGAAACATCTCAGCACAGATCCGGAGAAAAGAGATGCTGCAAGTGTTGTTGCAAAGGACCTGAATACTTATGTCAATGTGATATTTCTGATTTTTCTTTTTAATAAATTTGCAAACATTTATAAAGTCCTGTTTTCAAATGGGATCATTCCTGATATTAAACACTGGTACAGAAACATATTGTGCCAGGGCTTTCTACATGTGTGTGGAATTTAACTCAGACACCTTGGTAACAATAGAAGCAGACGTCTAGAGACATTCCCATTTTTAGCAGCAAATCTCATAAAAATAACAGCAACAATGGCTGTTCCTTTATCTCCAATGAGCAACAAAAAAACCTCATTTCTGTCCACTCTGAGACTCAGTTGTTGCCTGTTAACTATTAAAAAGTTATCAATGAACCCCATGCTGTTTTATTACGAGCACAGCAAGTCATTTATTTCTGAGTCAATGTTTCTAACACCTTCCTGATTGGCACAATAGTCCAACAGAAAATCATTGCTTCTGTTATTACTGTTCACTCCTTGCTATTTCTCTATTTAAATGAAACAACAGTGAATGGCCTGGAGCTGGCGACAGAAGATTTAAAAGTCAGAAAGAATTGGGAGAATACAGTGATTTCCAAGGTAGGGGAAAAATGCAAACTGTTTTGAACTTCAAGCAAAGCAAACAATTATTGTGTTAGAGTGTCTATTAAAAAGTAGAATAATACCAAAATGTACTTTTTAAGACACTGTTACTAAAAGGGCCTCATTCATTTCATTCTCACTGCTAAAGGAAAAAGTGTTGAAAATTCTAACACAGTCTTAATAATACATTTATAATATGATTACACAGAACAAACAAATACATAAAGCTTTCAGCATTACTAAAATTTTTAAACTGAAATGCTTTGTTTAGTAAGTTAAAAACAGCTAAAGTTGATTAAAGCAACTTTTTTACAGAATGTTTTTGTATAAATGCACATTTTTTTTGATGCATCAACAGTTATATTCCTAATTTTTTGTCATGGTTTCCTTACATTTTTTCAAATCTTAAACAAACTTGAGGGCTGCTTCGACTGAAGTGTGAGGCCACCAATTGCCCATCCCTGATCTACATGTTTTTATCTTTATATATGTATATAATTTAGAAGAGAACATAAATCTCCAGCAACACTCGTAGTTTAGAGAACAACTTTATTAGACCAACGTATTTCGGCTTGTAAGATGACCCTGATGAAGGCTACAAGCCCAAACATGTCGGTCGAATGAAGTTGTTCTCTAAACTACAAGTGTTGCTGGAGATTTCTGTTCTCAAGACTTTCTTCATCCTTTTTGCCCCTTGGAAGTTGGTGAGGTTGTGCCAGAATTGCCCACTTTAGCTCTTACATACACTATATTGCCAAAAGTCTTTGCTCAACTGCCTTGACTTGCATATAAATTCAAGTGACATCCCATTCTTAATCCATAGGGTTTAATATGACTTCAATCCACCTTTTGCAGCTATAACAGCTTCCAGCTTCTGGGAAGGCTTTCCACAAGGTTTAGGAGTGTGTTTATGGGAATTTTTGACCATTCCTCCAGAAGAGCATTTGTGACATCATACACTGATTTTGGACGAGAAGGCCTGGCTCTCAGTCTCCACTCTAATTCATCCCAAAGGTGTTCTATCAGGTTGAGGTCAGGACTCTGGGCAGGCCAGTCAAGTTCATCCAAACCAAACTCTCTCATCCATGTCTTTATGGACCTTGCTTTGTGCACTGATGGACAGTCATGGAACAGGAAGGGGCTATCCCCAAACTGTTCTCACAAAGTTGGGAGCATGGGATTGTCCAAAATCTCTTGGTATGCTGAAACATTCAGAGTTCCTTTCACTGGAACTAAGAGGCCAAGCCCAGCTCCTGAAAAACAACCCACATCATAACCCCCCCTCCACCAAACTTTACACTTGGCACAATGCAGTCAGACAAGTACCGTTCTCCTGGCAACCGCCAAACCTAGACTTGTCCATCAGATTGCCAGATGGGGAAGTGCGACTCTTTCCTCCAGAAAACGCATCTCCTCTGCTGTAGAGTCCAGTGGCGGTGTGCTTTACACCACTGCATCCGATGCTTTGCATTGCACTTGGTGATGTATGGTTTGGATGCAGCTGCTCGGCCATGGAAACCCATTCCATGAAAATCTCTACGCACTGTTCTTGAGCTAATCCGAAGGCCACGTTGAGTTTGGAGGTCTGTAGCGATGGACTCTGCAGAAAGTTGGCGACCTCTGTGCACTATGCGCCTCAGCATCCGCTGACCCCGCTCCATCATTTTACGTGGCCTACCACTTGGTGACTGAGCAAAATGATGAGTGATATAGAGCTGGATACTAGAAAACATGAGTTGTATCTCACCCTAGGCTTCACCAGTACAACAGGACACACTTTGTCACATGCTACAAGTGGAGGATATGTGTTTTTTTTGAGTCAAATGGAGGTCCAGCAGAAGAAGTTTGGGGACTACTGGACTAACACAATGCTGGTTTTGGACACGATAAGATTTTAACACCAAATAAGAATTCAGATATGATATTACTGTAGTCCATTGCCTCTTGTGGATGCTTCAGTCAGAGAGAAAAAGAGAATAAGTCTGCTGGCATTATGCAATCAAAAATACGGTTATTTTTAGTGCATCTGCGTTATAAATTTAGCTGTGGTATTAATTATTTACTGCAGACCATAAGAGAGATGCACATGGAGATATCACATGCATTAAATAGCATGTACTTGTTAATAGACATTCTAAATAGACATGGTTTAGAGTAAAGCATTTCTGAGCTGTAGATTCCTCTGTGTGCAGACTGCAGATGTAGTTATTTATGTATGGGGCTATAGATGTGGGTGTGGTATCTATACATGGCAGTACTGCTTTCAGACATGTGATGGCAGCCCTGGTTCACTGTATTGTGCAACACACTTGAGACTCAAAAGCCTTTTATTGATGCTTTTCAGCCCCTTGATATTTCTTTATCTCTAACATTATGCAGATGTTAGAGATAATATCAGGACTTTCACACTCCTGATTATTTTAACTAACACTTTGAATATTCTTGAATAAATACACTCTATTTACAGTACAGCAGCCAAGGTCCTTTCAGTGCATGCCTGTTTTAGAAGAGCCTTAAATCTACCCACTGTGGATAAGCTGATGTGATTGTTACTTTGGGTAACAGTCGCTGTTTGTGCGTGGGTGCACGTGTTTTGTTTTCTGTAGACGCTTGTAGACAGGCGGCTCTTGGGTCTTGAGCTGACAGCGGGGCCTGTCAGCTGCTGACTGATACATCCCAGGCTGCAGACATGCGAGAACCATCCAGATCTGTACCAGCCACAAAGCCTCAGTGGGACGGGGATATTATCTGGGGCCTGTCAGTGTCTGAGCTGTCATTTAGGCTACACTGTGTTCCACCTCTCCTCCTGGCATTGGCTGCTGTCGCATTTGGATTAACTGTTGTTGCTAGCTGATATGTTCTGTCAAGTTTTGGTGTGGATTTGTTTCATATAGGAGAGAGAGACCTTAAAATAACACCAACAACAATACTGTACATATAATATGCACCTTTTTTTTGCCATGCCCACACATTTTAAATGTGCAACCTTTTTATGTATGTTTATGGGTTGTTGAATTCCATATACACTTACTAATTACTTTATTAGGTACACCAATCCAATCACATGACAGCAACCAATAAATTTAGGCATGCAAACAATGAGCTAAATTTCACATTAAGCATCGGAATGGGGATTTAAATAACTTTGAACATGCCATGCTTGTTGGTGTTGCAGTACAGGTCTGAGTTTTTCAGAAACTGCTGATCTCGTGGGTCTGCAGGGAATGGTCAGAAAAAGAGAAAGTATCCAGTGAGTGGCTAGGTCTCAGGGCTAAATCGTCTTGTTGATAGAAGAGGTCAGAGGAGTATGACCTGACTGGTTCGAGCTGACAGAAAGGCAGCAATAACTCAAACAGCCACTTGTTACAACTGAGCTGCACAGAAGAGCCTATCTGGATGCACAACATGCTGAACCTTGATGCAGATAGGCTACAGTAGCAGAAGAACAAACTGGGCGCCACTCCCGTCAGTTAAGAGCAGAAAACAAAGGCTATAGTTCAGACAGACTCACCAACACTGGACAATGAAAGACTGGAAAATCATTGTCTGGTGTGAGTCTTGTTTTCTGCTGCAACATGAAAATAGTAGAATCAGAATTTGGCAGAAGGACTTGAGGGTGAAACTGGGTTACTTCTATCGAAGCAAATGCTGATATTTTTTGCCAGGGATTCGCTTTTGTCTGTAAATGGAGATATTCTTGACATTATCTACAGACTTCATCCTCCTCACTGAAAATGTTGGCTTTCAGTGTATTGAGCTGCCTTGCCATTTGTCTCTTTTCTGGGTTTTTTCACGCATCATTGTGTCAGTGAGAAAGTTGGTTGGTCTTCCTTGTACAACAGAGAGATAGAACAAGAGTACAGGTGCATCTCAAAATAATAAACGCCATGAAAAAGTTATTTTTCCCAGTTATTTACTTCAGAAATTTATATTTCCATAAGTTCTAGATTCATCTCATACAAAGTGAAATATTTCATGGCATTTTATGTTTTAATCTTACAGCTTACATTCTCTCATTCTGGTTCAGTACACACAACTACAACCATAGGGAAGACTGCTGACTCCTGCCCAGAGGACAATCACTGAAATTCTCCACAGTGAGGGTAAGCCACAGAAGGTCACTGCTGAAAGGACAGGATGTCCTCAGAGGCTGTGTCAGAGCATACTCATGGAAAGTTGGCTGGCAGGGAAGTGTGGTAAAACAAGGAGCACAAGCAACAGGGATGAGCTCAGCCTTCAGAGGATTGTCAAACAAAGCAGATTCAAGAACTTAGGGGAACTTCACAAGGAGTGGACTGAGGCTGGAGTCAGTGAATCAAGAGCCACCACACAGACAGGTCCAGGAAATGGGCTACAAGTGTTGTGTTCCTAGTGTCGAGTCAATCCTGAATCATAAATGTCATAATCGCACCTGGGTTAAGGAGAAAAAGAACTGGATAGTTGCTCGGTGGTCCAAAGTCCAGTTTTCAGTTTCCGCAGTCAGTGATGGTTTGCGGTGCCATGTCAGCTGCTACTGTTGGTCCACTGGTCTCTATCAAGTCCAGAGTCAACGCTGTCAGCCATCTCTCAGGAGATTTTAGAGCCCTTCATGCTTTCATCTGCTGGGAAGCTTTATGGTGATACTGATTTCCTTTCCAGGACTTGGCACCTGCCCACAGAGAAGCCAAAACTACCAGAAACTGGTTTGCTGACCATGGTGTTACTGTGTTTGACTGGCCAGCCAACTGGTCAGACCTGAACCCTGTAGAACAGGGGTGTCAAACTCATGTTGAGCCTGGGGCCAGATTTGCTCTGATGAGAAGTCCTGAGGGCCGGACTACTTAGGCCAGGATTGTGAAAGTCAATCGCAGATTCTGAATTTAGGCCTTACCTATGAGCCTAACAAGGTCAACATTTAAACATAAACTGTCAACCTTATTTTCACCATTAGTAAAATATGAAAAAATATAAATAACACTGATAATAAATCATTCTGAGATAAAAAGAAAGTCAAAATGATAAGTTTAAAAGGCTCAAAGTCTGAGATAAAAAGTCAAACTTACTAGTTCAAAAGGTCAAAATACAAAATTTAAAGGCAAAAAAATGTTATTAAATGTGACTTATAATGTTGAATTGTGAATCTTGAAGGTCAAAATATGAAAAAAGTCAAAAGCATAAGTTTAAGTCAGAATTGTGTGATGCAAAATTGAAAATATGAAATGACAACATTAATTTCTTTTCTCACCTTCTTGAGTTTTTATCTAACTTCTTTAACTCTTTAATTGTTCATATTTTTGTAATTTACCAAGGATATTTTAGATCATCAAGGTTAAGTTTACATGCTGACTTGAAGAAATCTGCAGACTAGTTATAATAGAAAGATTGTATGATCTTGCGGGCCGGATACAACTGTACCACGGGCCGGATTTGGTCCCTGGGCCTTGAGTTTGACACCTGTGCTGTAGAAAATGCTGACTCTGGGGAAATGTCAAGAGAGAAGAGAGACTCAACAATACAGATGAGCTGAAGGCTGCTATCAGAGCAACCTGGGCTACATAACACCCCAGCAGTGCCACGGACTGATCAGCTCCATGACATGTTGCATAGATGCAGCACATGCAAAAGGAGCTCCAACCAAGTGCTGAGTGCATAAATTAGCATAATTTTCCAGAAGGTTAACATTTCTGTTTTATAAATCCTTTTGTTGGATGGATGTTTTGTAGTATCCTAATATTCTGCGATAGTGGATTTGGATGTTTTGTGAGCGATAATCATCAAAATTACAAAAAAAAAAAAGTCTTGAAATACTTCTCTTTGTAATGATGAATAAAGAATATATGGAAGTTTAACTTCTTTGAATAAAATTAAATCACAGGAAAGAAATGAACATTTTCATGACATTCTAAATTATTGAAATGCACCTGTATGTGCATGCATGGCCTATTATCAATGCTAGTGCTTAATTGGATCCTAATAAAGAAAGAAACAATATCTTATAACTGCCATGTTGCCGCATAACATAGTTTTGTGTTTTTCTTTGCTCAAGTTCAACTATTAAGTATAATATTAGAAATAAACTCTGTGCAAGTTGCAGCATAGAATGTCTCCTCTCTGTTCCCTTTATACCGTCACCATAGCAGTAAGCGGATTACCTTAATTCTCCAAAAGTAAAAATTTAAGTATAAAGAGGAAAGGTCTGAGTTTTTAATTAGCACATTTTTACATGACTTCAAACCGATTTGTGGGTGTTATTTGTCAACAGAAATCTGAATCTGAGCAGAACTTCCTTCTTCATGATGACTTTTGAAGTTAGACGTGTCATTTCAGTGCTTGGGATTTAAACAGCTTTAAAGGTACTAAGGTTTGGCTGATGCTGGTGATGAATCATAAGAGAACTCTGAAAGCACTGCTCCTAAAAAAGAGGATCCTTTGCGTCAGTTATTTTTTGTGGGGCAGTATTTGTTAATGATTTTGGGACTTAAAGCCAAATTCAACACTTATTCATATGAAGTAGAAATATACAATACAGCAGATGTGTTTTATTGATTCCAAGGATAAAAAATAGCGCCTTAAAAAAAGCCTGGTTTGAGGTTTCTTTCTGAATGATGTATAAACTGACCTTGCACAGATTGTTCAGACATGCCTCTGAGAGTCAAGTGGAGGCGAAAAACCTTGGTCAGGGTACATGCATGACTCACCTTCATCAGCATCGTGCTCCTTGCTCATCCAGTCCCTGCCGGGCAAACGCCACTCCACTTTGTACCTGATAATGGGCACTCCACCCAAGGACTCAGGCTCCCTGAAATGTACCACTGCTGTGCTGGAGAAAGGCTCCACCATGTGAACTACAGGCGATGATGGAACTTCTGCAAAAAGAGGAGGTGTAAAATATGTGTATTTTTATTCTCCTCAAAAGCTTATTCCTAGGGTCACAGTGAACAAAATACAAAGAGGTGAAAAGATTCACAAAATGCATTTAACACCCAAAACATCCACTATGACACCATTTACTTGTAATTAGGGCCTGAGCGCCGACCTTGATGCGAGGACCTCTAGAAACTGAAGGCATTATTATCATTTTTATTATATGATATAGTTTAAAGTAAAAAAGCAGAATTATTGCTCTGAAATGTCTACATTTATTGAAAAATGATTACAGCTGTGTTATATTTTGTTAAAATTGTACAAAAGTTTAAAGGGGACATATTATGCAAAAATAAACTTTTTCAGGCTTTTCTAACAACAAAATGTGCCCCTGGCCTGTCCACAATCTCTTCAAGAAGCTGAAAAATCCAGTCCCTCCCCCCTCTCTTTTACCACCTTTCAGAAAATGTGTGCTGAAACAAGCTGTTGATTTTCCCCTCGTGATGTCATGTGGGGAGTTAGCACCGCCCCCAGGTTCAGTTGGCCCTCCCCACTTGGAAGAAAGTTCCAAGATCCTCCTCTTAGCTGCCAGCTGAGAGGAGGACCAGGGAAGCCACATTCATTAAGACACATTCATTTCCTGTGAGGGGTGGGGCCAGGGGCGGAGTCAGACATCTCAGCAACATTTAAAGCCACGGACACAGAAACAGCTTGTTCTGAGCAGGTTTTTAGACAAGAAAAAAATCTAATACTGGAGTGTTTTTTTCAGCAGCAAATGTCACAGGTATGTTTTGGGGACCTATGAGACCAATATAAACTTGTCTTAATAAGGTGAACTATGTCCCCTTTAAAGCCAGATACAATTCTTTATTTTGATGAAACTCAGGACTTGAAACATGGCTTTGCCATGACAGAGCCACTGTGACAGATTTGGTTATTCAAAAACACAAGAGAGTATATCTAAGGTATTCGTTGGCATGGGATTCACGCATTCCATAAATTATCAAGAAAGAAACTCCAAGGTACTCTCCTCAACAATTAAAAAGACCTTGAAAATACGCTTCACTGAGTTTGGCATCAGGCCTTCTTCAGAAAGTCAAACTCAGAGTTTTTGTAATATAAATAAAGGCTTTTTAATTGTTCACAGAGCGTGCCTTAGAGGTTTTTCTTGACAATTCAAGACTTGATTTTTGGATGCAGTGGAAAGGCAGGATGTTACAGGAAAGACTGCTGCATAAGGAAGCATGCAATGCCTCTGAAATTATGATAGGGTGAATAAAACCAATGCACAACGTAGGGCTAACAATGAATCTACACCAGTAGATCAAGTTAGAGATCAAAAAGAAACTAATTTATAAGGAATATAAGAATTTGTTAGAAACCAGCATGCCTTTGTGTTTAGCATTTATTGATATATTGATTGATTGTACTTTATTTACATGTCATGTCAAAAAGTGCCCAAACCTCATGGGTTTATAAGACAGAAATCAGTTTATTACAGTTACAAAGGTGTATTGTACTGCTCAGCAGTAAACAATACTCGCAACCTTTTTTCCAGATAAAATCTAGCTTTGGCAAAGGTTTCATTTCTGATGTGTGCTTTGGGTGCTTTAACAGATAGTTTAATTTACCTGAGATAAATAGTTTTAAGGATATTTACATCAAACATTGCGAAAAAATCTGCAACAGTAAGTTGTTTGCAGAACTCCAGATGGGGGGCAGGAAGTGATTTCTGCATAGAGAAGCATTATCAATATGTCAAGGTTTGTGCAGAAACTTGCAAAAAAAAAAAAAAAAGCCTGAGCTACTTTGGAGTCCTAAAATCACTTGACACATTCAGGCAAAACTGTTTTAACAATTACAGCAGAAATGGCAGCAGGTATGGATTAAAAACATCTCTCTAGAGTCTAAAGGGCCAAAGTCAGCACTCATGTGGTTGGTTTCTACCAAAGAGTCCAGATTGGTTCAGTAATGTCTGTCACTATAAACTCTGATATTGCTTGCATTTTCACAGCTGATGGCTGTCTAACTTAGATTGCTGCAATAGGAATGCTGTCGATTTCGACCATTTGGCCCCCCATTCAGAAATAAGAGATACTATTTTGGCTCTAAAGTGGCTCTTCATTTGGCACTAGGGGACCACAGATTATCAATTTGGCCAATTATCTAGGCTGAATTTTGGCATTTAGCCAATAATCTGTAGAAGCATTTAATTTTACCCATAATCTATGAAATTAATTGATCAAAAAGTGTACTACTTTGGCTCCACTGCAAGGTGAGTCTTCACCTCTGGGTTTGTTTTTACTCTCCACAGTTTCATCAAATGTCCTGTACACGACACAATCTGATTGGCTAGATACCACATGTGTCCCATCCAATCAGAACTTAAGTCTGGGTGCCACTGGCACGGTGCATATGACATTACTCTCTGTTTTCCTGCTGCTACTGTGTTACTGTGCATCGTTTCTCATGCTAATATGGCTGAATTGTTGATTTTCCTTCATTTTTGATCATGCAGTTTTACTTTTGTGACATTAAGTACATTTTTTACATTATAATAAATGCATATTGGTTCCAAATGTCTGTTATCAGTACACCAAACCTCTAATATTTACTATCAGTTGACCCCTATTTTGCGTTATTTTGTTTCTTTTAATGTGTAATAAAAAACAACAAAAATGTCAAGGCCAAAAATGCCCCTGATTATCATGTAGTATGAATCTCTCTTTCCTGTCAAGTAAACTAGCAGCAGTCACCATTTTCTAACCATTTAAATATCCTGGTGTTTTTCTAAAGCTATTTGTTATACTCACTATATGAAAGCAAAGTAACACTCATTGCTTCTGTCACCAGCCTTGAACCACACGATGCTACTTACAGTAGCACAGAGTCATTTAATTCATTACATAGTACATCAATAACTGTAATCACTGCAGGCTTCAAAACACAGCCTGTCATCATACAAACAGCATCAGCATAACTGTGCTTAAGGTGTCTGAATAAAAGCATGAATAGCAGAGATTGCTTCCTTTTTCCATTAATGTTAAAATGACTTAGAAAATTGATACCAGCGACTTAAATACCTGCTGATAATGTACCTATCCACACTACCGGTGTGTCTCTAATACCCAAAAACATTTGGTCACCAATTTACTGAACATCTGTTGAACATGCCTGAATGAGTCTGAAGTGACAGCTTTACCTCAGGCCTGAGTTTCACTCTGATTCATGAGGATGGGACAGAAATGAAACTCTACAGAGTCAATTAAGAAGTCCTCTGCAGCCACTGCCATACCGTTATTTTTATATTAAGAGTGAGTAATGATGGGAATCACAACGCCAGGTGGGTGCTGTGTACATTCCCTCCAGTTTGTCTCTAGTTATTTTTTAATAAAGATACAGTTGCTTATAAATAACAGAGGATTCAAACTAATTGTTCTACTTCCTGGCCTGTCTTCTTATGCTTTTACAGAGACGAGGAAATGCATCCCAGTACAGCAGTCTTGTTCCACATGTAATCCCTCGAATGGCATTGTTTGAAAATTATGACAGCTTCACAGCACTAACAGTTTGATTTCAGCCAGGTATAAATCTCTTAAGAGTTTTCAAATCAGCTAAAGTATGAGGCCATAGTGCCCCTTTTTCCTCAAACAACTCAAATTTAGTCGGTGGTCACAAGGAGAAGCAGGGTTTTTTTTTATTTTTCACAGAAAAACTCTAAATCAGAGGGATGCCCCAGTTCCACCCTTTCAGCCAAGGTAGCTCTTCTTTGTTTTTGACAATTCATGAGGAATGGTTGATCTGGGTAGAGACCCTGGGGCAGAGCCAGAGCTGCTGGAGGGATTATATGCCCCTTGCTTAGCCTGCTGCCACTGCAGCCCGGCCCTGCATAAGCAGAAGAAGATGGATGGATGGATACCTATTTATATGATCTCTACCATCGGCTTGTCAGTAAACGAAAAAGAGGGGTAAGAATGGTCTAACAGCAGCAAAGAAGCTTATTTCTACATGCCAGAAGGCACATACTCAGCCACCATGTACCTAGAGCTATACGTAGCCTTAGAGCCATACATGAGGCCATGAACACAGCAGTTACTACATCTCAACACCTCAGAAGAGATGGAGCTGCTCTCTAGATCAGGAGCAGAGCCAAAGGGCTCAATATCTGGGGTTTGGACCAAACTTAGAAGGAACCAGGGATATGCTTACCCTAAATTTTTATGCTTTTCAGTGTATACAATATTTCAAGAAATTTTTTGGTACAAATTGAGATTTAAAATGCCAACAAGTCTACATATCATCTGGCAAATACAAGCCAGTTTTACTATATAAAAAATCTGTTTGTTTTTAATGTGTGTTCATCATAATACAGCATGTTAAAACTCTATAATTTTAGGGTGCAGATGGCCTAACCACAAGACCACCCCCTTGTATGTGGGATGGCATGGGTTCAAGTCCAGCCTTTGGCTCATATCCCACATGTCTCGCCCCACTTTCTCATCCCTGTTTATAACTCTACCCACTCTCCTCCTTATCCAAAACAAAAGGAAAAAAATCCCTAAATTATATCTTCAAAAAAGTCTATATCTTTCACTTCAGCCCCTTAGAAAAAAACAGTCCAATTTTTATTTTTTAAGTTGTATAACATATAGAGGGTAAGAAATTGTTTTAAAATTTACAACTGGAACGATTAATTAAAAAAAAAAAAAAAAAAACTTTAAAAGCAAAATGTAGGGTTCCAGATATGAAATTATTGATGAAAATGCAAAAATCATTTAATACTGAGGGCGAAAGATTCACAGAACTCCCTGTGAAGTCTGAACCTCGGTTTTGGGGTCGTGGTTTGGTATGGGTTAGTTTCAGCAGTAAAGAAAGGAGCTTCAACTCCCAGATCTATAATTCTGAGTTTCTCTTATGTATGACTTTTACTATTATGTTACTTTTACTGCTCTCATTGACAGAGCCACGGAGTTAAGGAAAGGGACAAGAGACTGGTGGGAACCGTGACCCCTGAATCATAACAGTTCAGGATGAACACAAATACTGTTACACCCCTGTTTAATACAGTATCAACAGTGTGTTTTTTTTTTATTCCACTGTATGTGTAGAAGCTCTGAAAATTTAAACACCAGTGCTGTCCAGTTCCACCCATCTACGCTGTTTACTTCCTGTTTTATATCGAGGAAAGTGTCACCTCATGAGGTGTATTCACGAACAGAAAATAACGAGGGAGAAATGCACTTAAAAGTGCACTTCCACTTTCGCGCTGGAAGCTGTCCCAGAACATTAGTCTTCACTTAGTGGAAATGATGAGTGTGAGGGGGATTGATATCGTGGAGGGGAGTTTGGGCAACTGAACCAGCAACATCTAGCAGCTTCTTCAACAAGACATGTACTGTTACAATGAAAACATTACACATTTTTCTGTCTTTGAAAACTTGAAGTAATAATATCTTGAATTTATATAGCGCCTTTCAAGAAACCCAAGGACGCTTTAAAATATTATATAGAATATTATTTTTAAATGTATACAGTGCTAAAATTCTATACATTGTATCTTTAAAAAAAAAATACAGAATTGAAATATCAGCCAGGTGATCAGCGGGGCCAAGTGCACGAGTCCAGGCAGATCAGGATTTGACTATAGGTAGCAGGACGTGTCTCAGTACAGAGGTAATGGTGCAGGCAGTCGTTGGTTTATAACACCCATGCTACCCAACTAGGATAGTTAGCATGGCGATTAAATATTGGTGATTTCTATTTTTTTTTTCTTCAAAGGTAACTTTTCTTTGACATGTTTAATTAGTTTGAATCAAATCCCAGCAGTCAGTTAGTTAACAGTTTAAAAAAACCCTGCTAATTCTGATATCCACGTGTTCTTCAATAGACGTCTATTCGGTAAAAACAAACACTGATTTATTTTCACCTTCTGTAATCTTAAACCTACCATTTCTTTTCTGTTATAAGAGTATGTAAAGCAAAGAGGGCTTCATTACTGCTGGAAATGAAATGACTTTGTTTAGTGAAGCCTTACGTAACATTTCAAGTGAAACATCACTGTGGAAAACAAGGTGTGAACGCTTCTGAAAGGCTTTTCTTTGCTGCACTTTTATTCCTTCTTCAGTTGGAAGAGGTGACTTTAAGCATACTGATAAGTCACTGAGAGAAACAGAGAAAACGCCTTTAATGGCCTGCAGTATATTACACAGTGGCAACAGAGGTTTTTAGCATAATTAATTCAACTACACTGTATTTAGACAAGGTCCTGTGTGACCTAACTTCTCTAATGGATCCTAAACAATTTGCATACCAAATGAAGCTCGAACAAACCGAATACAGAGCAGAGAAAACTGGACCTAAAGGACAGTCCCTCTGTGGTTTCAAGTTTGGCTCATTACCTGTCTGCGCTGTAGAGTAGCTCACTATTTTTTTCTATTTCTGTGCTGCCTTTGGACATCTCAGACATAAACATACATAAACGTCACTTTGTATGCTGCAATACGCTGATTTATCTTACCCACATCTCTGTTTAATGCCTGAAGGAAATTATGAGTACATTAAATATGCATACAGTCTCCCTCTCTTCAGCAACTTCTGATTGCTTTCAGAATTAACTGACCAAAGTTTCCTCTCACTCCTAAGGGGTTTTACTGCTCATCTCTTCATGCTCCCACACAGGGGGTTAATTTGACCTCTGAACTTTCATTTCTGCGTAGGTGGTTGGACCTGCAGCTCTGGAAACGCTAAAGAAGCCGCTACAAATTTTCCTTCAGTGCAATGGAAGACTTTTTATTCCAGTGTCTACTAAATTTTAATACAGGCACACTTCATACCAGTTAGTATGTGATCAAGAGGAAGACGCATGGCCACAAGCCATGAAAAAAAGCTGGGCTGCATGAATCTTGGCGCCAAGAATGGCATAACCCAGCAGCAATGTGAAAAACTGCTGAAGAGCATGCCAAGACCAGGGAGGGGATTCTAGAATCAGAACTTAGGGGTACTCAGCTCCTTAATACATTTTGACATGCAGACATCTCTGCACGTGGTCAGTGCACTCACCAAAACAACTACTATTTATATCATTTATCTAATTAACAACAATTAAACTAAGTAGCCTAACTATTACCCCATGCTGTTTGTAAAGATTGAATTCTGCACTTCATCATTATTATCATATTGACTTTTTTCCCCTCATGTTTGCCTGCTTCCCATAGATCAGCACCTTTACCTGCCTGATCATATCACCATCACATCCTCCTCTAACAGGTCTAAAATGGTCATTTCATTGAGGAATCAAACTTTTTTAGAGCCCACTTCAATACAATTTTGAGATAAAATTGATTCATTCTAGTATTTAAGTCCTACTTTCTGCCAGCTGTTATATCTCTGCTAAACCACATCCTATATAGATCTGCTTTAATTTCTACTCTTCTACATTAATCTGATTCCATATTCAGGATGATTTAGAACAAAATATAGCAAAATAAAAATAAGTAATCTAATTCAGGAAAAAAAATAATGGGCTGTGAAACAGACTACTCTGCAGTTATGAATAACTAAGGTCAGCCTTATCTTTACAAGCCACCAGCTAGCAATAAGAGATCAACTTATTACTGCATCACTCAGGCCTAATTAAAACAGAATTATAGCATACTATTTTGAAATAATTCATTCAAGCACAAAAAGTAAGGGAATTTCTGGTTGAGACATCTTGAGAGGAAAATCTGAGAACGGCTCATTTTAGCACACATTTTGTGAAAGGTGGAGGAAGAGAGGGGAGGGAATGGATTTTTCTGGGTCCTCAGGGGATTGTGGACAGGCCAAGAGCACATAATTTTGTTAGAAAAGCCTGAGAAAGTTTATTTTGCATAATATGTCCCCCTTAAGATTCAGTTGATTGTGCAGCACTACTGAGCACCAAGAAAAAGCCTACGCAAGCTGGACCATGTTGTTGTGAAGTGCTATTAACTGGATTGTGTTTCTTTATGTTTGATGGTTCCCATTTTGTTTATTTATGTTAAATGCTGACTTAGATTCGGTGCCTTATTTTAGGTGAACATACCTGCTTGGATAAGGAGGAACTCCTTGGACTCGGTGCCCATCACATTGGTCGCTGTGCAGTTGTAGCTGCCAAAGTCATTCTGAGAGGGACTGACCTGAGGGACAGAAACACACAAAAGAAACTGAGACACCAGAACACTGACGTCATTAGGTTTTCATTATAACTAACTGATGTGAGCCATTCTTCCCTGATGACTGTTTACAAGAGCTTCTTTAGGACAATGTTCACAGCACACAGAAGGATATCTACTGTAAGAAGTAATCATTATACACTCATTCATCAGCATAGTATTCAACACTCTGAGCTAAACCGCTTGTCTGCTATTATAAACACTATTCAGAGCGGCTACTGAGCTACTTGTTGGCTGTTCATTATTCAAGAGAGTCACTTGTCTCACTAGAAGTGTTTTTCTGTCATTCAATGAACATGCCCTCAAATTAGTTTTCTAAAACCTCTAATTCATTGATTTAAATTAACTCACAACCTGCACAATGTGCAACAACAGAAACCTTTCTGTCCAAAATGTATATGAAAAATACGAGCATTTCTTTAAATAGTGGATCTTGATCTTTTGTTTTCATCAGTTTTTGTTGATACAAACTATTTAAAGCTTACATCCCTGATAAAGTTGTCTATCAGTAATGTGCTGTTGTGTATGAGTACGGTGAAGCAGACCTCCAGGTAGCTGACGGTTGGTGTGTTGTAGATCTTCACGTTGGTGGCGTTTGCGTGCGGCAGCGGGAGGCCGTCTCTGAACCAGATCACCGAGGCTCCAGGGTGAGCCTCTACCTCACAGCTGATGTTGGTCGGGTTTCCCTCCCACGTGTACCACGCCACTGAACCCATGATCTTTGGAGCATCTGCAGAAACACACACAATGGTACATTATCACAACTGGTACTTTTTAAAAAGCCTTACTAGCTTTACTACCAACATAAATATCAAAGATATGAAAGAAGTTCATAAATTATGCTATTTGATTGGGATTTTTCAATCGGAACAGCAAAACTTGTACAGATTGTTTTTTAATGTTTGTCCTCTTTTCAGTGGAATTTCAGTTAAGATTAAGAGCATATTTGTACTTCAAGGAACCTTGGCTTCAAGACAATTATGTGATCTTGGATAAGGCAACACTTAAAATAAATGATGATAACAAATTTCCCTTGAAATGCTTATTTAGCCCTTTAAGACCTAAGCACTCTGAAAGCTAAGTACTGCTTGAAAACAACAACAAAAGCTGATGATTTTCTGAAAAACTACAGAATTTCAAAGTAAACTCAAATCTCTTTTTTCCACCTCTGCAGCAGATAGAGTTATGAAATAAAAATCACTAGGAAGTCAGAACTCTTGACTCTAATGGTACGAGATTGCATTTGCCTAAAGTGCATTGACATTGAAAAAAAAAAACAAATCAAAACAATGAATTTCTCTGCCTCCGTAGCAGATAAAAATATTTAAATTAAAACAATTAAAAGCTTAAACGTTGAAGTTAAGAAGGTAAATTTGTGATTCCATCAGTTTTTTTTATATATTCATGGTGAAAAACGTAATCTGTACAACCTCAATTATTCAATTTCTCTTCCAAAGACTTAATTTCCTTTTTTTTTTTGTTACACTGAAATATGATGACATCCTATTTCCACTTTTCTAATTGTCAATTTAACAGAGCTGACCTTGGCACAAAGGAAGTGGACAGGAGTGACCATATATGGTTCCTTACCCCATAAAAGGTTAAAGGTTTAGCTATGTAAATTCTGCCTCCAGTCTCAATGGGTGAGATTGACAAAAAAGCAACATCATTAAAAAGTACACAGCAAAATCACGGTACAAAATAAGCCGAAACACCGTATAAGGCAAGTGTGCAAAGCCTGAAAGAGATACATCAAAATGTAGAAAAAATATTTAAAGTTAGAGTTTGAGAAAAAAAGAAAGAGCAAAAACACTGTAAAATGATATGTCTTAGAGTTTGACATCTTTGAGAGTTAGGCTTTGGCTTTAATGCCCTGTTCTATCATTGATGTCAATCTAATAGTTTTAGTTGTAGCTGCAAGTCTTTCAGAGTTGATGCTCTGCTAACACTTCAGGAAAATGTTCGCACACTGAGACTCAAGGGGGCAAAAACCACACAACATCTTGGATTGGAAACTATTTTCTGAAAGTTTCCTCACATCTCATATAGCTTTTTTATATAAATATTCTTACAACTTGAAGACTTGCATTTAACGTATCATACCCCTTTTCCACCTCTTAAAACAACCCCGTGTGGTCTAAATGAGATGTCTGTATCATGCTTGGGTTAAAATATGATATGAATGACGCACCAGAGGAGGTCTCTGACCCTGTATAAACCAGGTCTAAACATCCTTTTTCAGATTGGTTTGTTTGGAATAAAACATTTAAAAAACACTACTAAAGCCAGTTGGAGCAGTTATGTTGATGCCAAGATATTGTATAGTCTCAACAGTAAACAGCTCTAATTGTAGTTTAAGGGCTAAGACTTTCCTATACGGTTCCTTTTGCTTGTTTTATTAAAAACATAACTTAAACATTTTGCTTTTTTATTCTAATGAAAAGCAAACATTTTACTGCACATTCCTCTGCATCAGTGACCTTGCAAAGCAGATGGATACGCCCATTTCCGTGTTTCTCACTGGCGAATTCATCTTGAAAAAAGCTCCCATCTGGACTGTTTGGGCCAGTGACGAGGGGCAGCACTTTTGGGCATGGTGGAGTCGTGACGTAAGCAAGCAGCAACATGAGGCCGGTGCAGTTATGGTGGAGGAGATTAGTGTGGATGCTGCTAAAGCACCAGTTTCATCAGAACTTGATGACATATCTTCGTTAAAAGAAGAACAAAGAACAGCGCTGAGTTGTTTTCTTTTCAAAAATGACAAAAGTCGGGCACTGACATAGTCACCACGGTTTGCATTATGCTGTTCTATATGAAGTTTACTCCTCGGTAGCGGCGCACGCACACCTTGGTAGTGGCTGCGACGTCACATGTTTTGTTGATCTGATTGGACCGTAAAGATGTGACACACAGAACGTTCATACAATCACCCTCTGAGTTTTGTTTTCAAAGGCTCTGCCCTTTCCCAAATGCTGCCTATCACTGGTTTTCCAGATGGATGTGTGAAAGAAATCCATCTGGCGTGTCAGGTTACTGCATCAACTATTACAAAAAAAAAACTGCCTAACATTACCGTCTGACACAGCTAAAGTCCACTGTTATATTGGTTCTCAATCTGGGGTCCAGGACCCCCCCAGGGGGCGCACAAAAGATCTAAGGGGGAGCGGGGCTTTGTCTGCTCCGAGGCTGCAAAAATTAGATTTGACTAAAACCATGACTAAGCGGTTATCAAGTAGTTTATATAAAGGTCTTTTGATAAGAAAAGCATGCAAAGGCCTTTTTTAGGGTTTTATCAGTGAAACAATTAAAATCTATGTTGATTTTTTGTGGCAGTGTGTCACTTTTTCTTCTCTCTGGGTCCTGGGGGGGTGCTGCTTTTCTTAGGTACATGTAGGGGGGCTCCAAGGAAAAAATGGTTGGGAAACACTGCACTATTTAAGATGAATGGAAAACAAACAGGACTCAACAAAGGTCATAATTGAAATGTGTAACCATAAAGTTGAGTTGTGATACAGAAATCCAAGTTCAGCTTTCCCTGGTGGTATTGCAGTCTTACTTTCTATTTACTACTTTCTAATTTTAAATCATTTATGTTGCATTTTTTGGTCTTTCAGTATTTTGTCTATAAAGTATTTTTCTTGAAACTTTTTTTCACTCCTGTTTTTATGTAAGGCAGCTTTAGAGAGTTTAATATAAGGTCTCATATAAATAAAGCTGAGTTGCATTCAGTGAAACAAAAACACAACAATAATTTAAACTAAGGCTCAACAGGAGCTGGCTGTTCCTGTGTTTCTCTCTTTTATTAAATCTGACTCACATCACTGGCCAGTCCTTCTGTATGAACCACAGTACACTTGAAGTGTACTGAGTCATGTGAGATGCTCTGGCCCCTAACAGCCCGGGCTTTACTTCTGACCCTGCATCCTTAAAAAAGTGCGCAGAGTGCAGCCGCTGGGATTGATGGATGAGGCCGAGTCGATAGATGCTCCATCGCCTGCAGCTCTGATTAGACTCTCACTCCTTGTATCAATTCTGCTTTTGGGCCTCATTGACTTCCAGCAGCGCTGTGACCTGACTGTTTGATTTTTGCAGCCCCCTGCTCAGGTCGAGGTGAGATTATTGATATGTTTGGGAATAAGAGGAATCTATATGCTTGTCGGAAAAATACACACAACACATGAGAAATGTGTATGGACTAATTACAGAACCAGGACTAAAGTTAGGTAGAAGTAGACAACTTTTCACACAAATGTATGAATAATATTATTTTTTTGTCAATTGTAAGAGTGGAGTTAAATGTTAAGATTACATTTTTTTTTTCTCCACAAGCAGGATTGTCTGGTGATGAAAAATGAAGTCAGTGTGAAACTTTTAAAAGCTGCAGTTCCCTGACTGTCTGCTTGAGACTGGCTACCCTGAAGTCACCATATAAACCCACTCTAAAGTAACTATTTCTACACCACAAATAAACATGTTTAAGTCATCGGTTTTAGGCACAAATGATAAGAATAATCAGGTAGGTATTTTACTGCGCAAATATCCTCAACAAGCTTTCAGTTTTTTTCTTCTGTGTTCAAAGAAGGCTGCAAGCCCGCCAGTGCACGGCATATCCAGGTAGGCTGCAGTTGCCTATTAGACCGCCTTTGATGATTGATAAACTTATCCATAATTTTTCTCTCTCATTTGCAGCATCACTCGCTCTGCATCCTGGATAATATAGGATCACAGGTTGGTGGCTGGGGAAGGTTTGGGCAAGCCAATATATTTTTTTTTACACTAGAGGTTAGTGCACATGTGGTTATTAGATATATATGTAAAAACATTTTATTCACTCTTGTGTGCACACAGACTTTAATGCTAGTCATGCACAAGTCCAGAAGTCAGTCCCAAGTGCCCCAAAGTTCCTTAGGAAAGTTTAAGAATATGTTTGAGAAAATAACTAATTTCTAATTCCTGCAATGATCAAGCTCATCCAAAATGTAAATCATCTTGTAAATCACAAAGGACATGACAGTCAGCATGCTTGTTTCAAGGACTAATACTAGAGCCATTTTATAGAAATTTTTTCCTGATTTTTGTAAGGACACAATACAGTTCTAGTTAGTTTTTGTTTTTTTAAGTTTAGATATGTCATTAGTTTTAGATAAGTGTCCAAATCCCACCTAGTAACCACTAGGCTCTAGTAAACGTTATTCAGCACTGAGAGGATTTTATGTTGTTTAAAAAATATTGTTTGAAAAAGCAAAAAGGTGAAAATGCAAAGAGCAAAAAGCTATCACCTAAGTCTTCAGTTAACATCAGCCAACAACTTTGCTTTTTCAGTGAGGTGTTAAAACAAAGATTTTCATATAAATGCAAACAACTGTGTGGTTAAAGATTTCCACTCTTAGTTTAAAAGCTAATCTTGTTCCCAGTTGGTAGGGGAGAGAAATGAGGAAGAAGAGTCAATCTTAAGATGGAACTCAGATATCAGCCATTGTTGGATCTGCTGGTATCACTAGAAGTCTTGAAATATTGGTAACAAGAGGCTGAATTGACAAGAAGACAGTAATAGGTCCATAAACTGTGATGATATAAACAAACCACCAGCTTTATAAATAAGGAATGTAATTGAATTGTGGTTGAGTTTGGCACCAACAAGGATGAAGAGCGGAAATTTCTCACCGTGTGTGCCCTGCAGGACAGAGAGGAGTTCAAAAGAGGTAGCATGCCTGCAGCTCAAACAGCTCTTTCATTAGACTTTGATGCTAAACAAACTCAGTCTGCTCACAAAAATGTGCACAAACAGAGGAGAAATTAACACTTTCCTATCAGTCCTTCAGCAGCACCCGTAGACACACTCAGGCCCACTAATGGGATCACGCTGTGCAGCAGATAGGAAGTTCCACGCTCAGATAAGGTCTTTATTGTGTGAGTGGGCGAGCGGTGATGGAGAGGACAGAGAGTGAGAACCGCGCTCAAGACAAAGCACCTTTTCTTATCAATAATTGCTTGGCAACAGTGAATCAGCTACCTGATTATTTGCTGATTACTTGAGCCAACTGCGGCCCTTCATAAGACTCTATCAACGCAATGTCGCGATTATATCTGAGCAAAGCGCTGCTGCATGGAGAGCAAGGCATATTAATCCAATTATGGTTTTACTGGCATATTTAGCTGTTTTTACCACTAATATTCAACGGATTTCAGAATTAGAACAAATATGAGTCAGCTTCTATTATCCTCATATAATCTGAATTTAATTACTTTTAAAGAGAAGCTAGACCATAAGGCCAATTTTCATATTAAAACCTATGTATACTGGGATTTAGTGGTACTGTTGATCAGTTTGGGTCCAAATCTTCACATTTGAGTGCAAAGATTTTAAACTCTACATTTTGAATGTTTTTGAAAATGTTTTACCAAGGAACTCAACAGTTACTATACAATTCTCAAACCTTTGAACAAAAAACTCTAGGGTGACTGGATGAACGTTCTGTCTGTCACATCTTGATGGGCCAATCACAGCAACAAAACACGTGACGACGTAGTTCCAACCTGAGGTGCACTGCTACCGAGAGTAAACACCATATAGAGCTGCATAACGTGAAACTTGGCGACTATAGACATGCAGTACACCACTTTTGCTGTTTTTGAAAGGAAAACAACTCAATGCTGTTCTTTGTTCTTCTTTCAACAAAGAAATATCGTCAATTTCTGATATTACTGGCACTTTAGCAGCATCCACGCTAACGTCTTCCGCCATAACTGCACTGACCTCTTCTCGCTGTTTGCATATGTCACGACTCCACCGTGCCTGAAAGTACTGCCCCTTGACACTGATTGGTCCTGTCACTTTCTAACCGGGCTTAAACGGTTCAGATGGGAGCTTTGCAAGATGGTTTTAGCAGTAAGAAACACAGAAACGGGTGAATTCATCTGCTTTGCAAGGTTAGGATAAACTATTTCTTTCTTAAAACAAGGTAGGGTTGTGCCCAATTAGCCAGTTGAATTAGTTTGGGGCACCGGTTTGGCACTGCTGATAGATCAGGCACCAATAAATTGAGGCTTTAGTGAATGACACACAGATGGGGGGGGGGGGGGGGGGTTTCCTGGTCTTGGTGCTGTTTGGTGTGTGTCTTACCCCATTCTTTCCTGTCTCTCTTCAGCTGTCTTATTGAAGTGAAAGCAAAAAGCCCCCAAAAATAATCTGTAAATGGTTACATTTGGATCACTTTGCCATTGTCACCAGAAGTACAAGTCTGTTAAACTAATCATTGACGTTTTTTTCAGTTCAGGTCCACAATCCTGTCCAAACACTCCTGTAACAAAGCTGCTGCCACTAGCAACCACTCTTGTTGTTCTTAATGATTTCCTCCTTGGTGCAACCTAACCACTAGGCTGTCTGCACTCCATACTATGTTTTATTTTTTTTAATTAAGTGGATAATGTACGATGATTAACACTGGTTTATTATAAGGCCACAGCAGATAGTGCGGTCTAGACCTGCCCTCTTTGTAAAGCGTTTTAAAATATTGTTATGAATTGGCACTATAAAGACAAAGATTGGTTGATTGATTGGAAAAATGTAGAAATTTGGGCTGCGATTTCTTTGTTAGGAAGGCTGTAGTGAGTCCAGACATTAGACCAATTGAGAACCACTATTCTACACGACTATGTCATTGTTTCACACTGTGGTAGCTCACTGTAAGTCTATCTCATTGGTTCCCAACCTGGGGTCCGGGACTCCCCAGGGGGACGGAAAAGATCTTAGTGGGGGCACAAGGCTTTGTCTGATCTGAGGCTGCAAAAATTAGATTTGCAAATATTGACTAAAACCATGATAAAGCAGTTATTGGTTAGTTTATACAAAGGTTTTTTGATAAGAAAAGAATGCATAGGCCTTTTTGTCGGGTCTTATCAGTGAAACAGTCAAAATTGAAGTTGATTTTTGGTGGCAGTGTGTCACTTTTTTTTCTTTCTTGGGTCCTGGGGGGGCTGCTTTTCTAAGGTACATGTAGTGGAAGTAAAAATGGTTGGGAAACACTGTTCTTACTTAAATGATTATGACACTATGGCTAATATTCAAATCTGAAAAAGCTGCACTGACAAAATTATGTTGTAGCTGATCAGCCTTTTTCTACGACATTCTGAATGGACTTTCTGGAAACAGCCAGCCAGATAAACCCAAGCTAAAACTCTGTTTTAGTTACTCTTTCAAGATAATTCAAAAGTACATAAGTGATAGGAAAAGTGACACCATAACTTTAGACTGTTACTTAGTCAGATTCTGTGCTTAAGAGATACAATGTGCCTTCTTACTCTATTCTGCTCTAATTTTAAGGCTTTTACTTCTACAAAGAATGAATAAAACATGCCAAAAAGTGTCTCTTCAAACATTAACCAAAGATAACTGCTGCTGTTGACCCAAAATGGATATAAACACATTTCAGCAATTTAACCCCGCATTAATTTGAAATGTTCTGTTTCATTTAAACACAAAGGCCAAAAAATAGTCAGTACTCGTAAGTTTGGACTGAAGTCACTTTGCAAAATAGCAGAAAATAATCTAGCTTTAGAAATGATTTGTACCCCAACAGACCCTGGCAGTCATACAGACGCTAAAAGTATAATTAAGGCTCCTGACATTCTCTAATGGACTCTGTATAGAAATGTCAGTAGGAGTCAAAAGTTGTTGCACAAGCATTTTACTCTCAAGTAAGGACAATCAAGGACCCTGGTAATTAGACAAAGTCATTCTGAGCCTTAAAAGCCACTGTACCCCGAGGATATGTCAGAACTGAGACCTTTTTGTCTCCATGGAAACTAACTGCAGTGGTACCACTGACCCTGCAAACTCTGCTTCCACTCCTCGCCCACCATTTATCCCCAGAAACAGAGGTGACAGCTTATGAACTGTGTCCTCACACGCATTCCTCTGCTCTCTGAAAGCCCTCCCATTTGTCTCGATCTCTTTCATGAGGGTCTGCATAAATGCTGTCTAGTCACTGGAGCTGCATTTTCAGAGAAATGTTAAAAACAATAAAAACTATACATAAATAAGGAAGTGAATGTTGAACATTTAGAACATATTTATAGCTTCTATCATAAAATATCTTTACATCATTTGAAAGAAAGGAAGCTTTGTGCATCTGAAGACATCCTGTTACACCAGCTGTGCGAGTTCAAACATTGCTTTTTGAGTCATGTGTGCCTGTCATCTTTGCAATAGCTTACTAAGATTAGGTTCCATCTTACAAATTACAACACAAACTTCTGATAAAACTTCTTCCCCCAAGCTAAAAATCTCTCCTTTTAAGCTTTAAGACTGGTGCAGTGATGCTAGAGGATCAGGAGGAGATAGAAAAGTCTTTGATATTTACTCTAGGAGCACATTCCCTCAGACAAACGACATCCCTGCACAGTTATGATGACACTGATGTGCACACACAGTCTTCCATGTCACGGTCGCTTCATGATGCTTAATGTCACCAGAGATTGGAATTGCCTAAGGCACCACTTGGTTACTTGTGACATGAAATTCATAAAGTTAAGCTGTTAACTTCAGCAGAATCCTTCAAGATGGAAGCTTTCCAAAGACCTTCACGGGCTTTCCTATTGTCTTAAACTGTTAAGTAAGCTACCTGAAAAACACAGTGAGAAAAACTGTAATTGCTCTGCAAAAAGATCTGCTTTGTACATGAAAGCTAACCCCCTGTAGAGATGGTGGCGAACCAATTTCTTAATTTTTCTTATTGCTAATCAATTACACTTAGTTGGACAGCTTTGTACTAAAATATTGAGCTTTATTTTGTAATTGCAGAGGTAAAACTTGGCCAGGAAACTCTTGTCAAAGAGAAAATATATTTAGTCTATCATGCCATTTTTAAATGTTTTGAAAGGGGTCTTGCTGCAGACTGCAGCTCTCAGATGCCTCCTCTTACAGACCTCTACTGTGAGACGTCACCTCTGCCAGGACAGAGGTGGTGGGATTTGCTGGTTCAAAGTAATTCTCATTCTTGAAGGTTTTTTTTTTCTCCAATTCAACTTTAGCTGTCTTGCTCTTACTGTTGAACGCTAATGATATTGATTTTTCCACCAACTGTTCAGATCAACAGCTAATGGTGTAAAAGCAGAGACGTCTGCATGATGCTGTTAAGAACTCTTTCAAGTAACTCTCCACACAAAATCAGTAACAATTTAGCTACAGATTGTAGAGAGACTCTGCAGCAACATCAAGGGGAACAGAAAACATAAATGCATTGGTTATATGTTGTCTTTTAAATGAAAACATATTGTAACAATCCGTGTATCATTCGTTCATTTAATATTCGATTGATGATTGAATAACAAATAAATGAAAAATGGATCATTGTTCACTTTTATGTTTTAAAAACCAAGTCAAATATTGAAAATACTGTTCATTTTCTAGGTTTCATTTCTGAAACAAAATCAAATAAACAGGAAATGATGCATCTTTTTGACTTTCGCTATTTATGTCAGGATCAAAGAATGTAATATGGAAAAAACAGCTGTAAGCAGTCAATTTGACTGCAATATTGATTTGCGTAACCTGGTGCAGGTGTTGTGCTTAGAAAGGCATCCTGAGAATAACATCCCCATAGCTGAGGAGTTCATGCTTCCTGTAATAATACACACAAACGCTGGCACTGAGTTAAGGTGCACTCACACTAGGCAATCTGTACTGTGCCTGGGTTTGTTTAAGCCTAAAAGTCCAGTACATTTGACCAGCATGAGTACACTCTTCCGTGCTTGGACGCGGCATGCTTCCCTGGCTCCGGCACAGAAGGACAAGGTGGACCAAAGCATGGCATGAATGCAAATGAAGGAGCTCAACTGCGGGAACGTGCCTTAACTTGGTGCCGGTGTTTGTGTTCCATATATCATTCCAGGAAGTGTGAACTCCTCAGCAATGGGCATGTGATTCTCAGGATACCTTTCTGAGCACAACACCTGCACCAGGTTGTGCAAATAAACATTGAAATCCTACTAACTGCCTGTTTTTTCATATTACATTCTCTGAGCCCAACATAAATAGCAAAAGTCAAAAAGACACATCATTTCTTCTTTATTTTATTTCATTTCAGAAATGAAAACAAGAAAATGAAGCATTTTTTTCATTATTTGTTTTTCAATTATCAATCAAATATTAAATAAACAAATGATACATGGATTTGTAACCCTTAAACAGTTATATTTTGTTTGCAAACACGCCTGCTCTGGATTCATTTGAAAGTTGGTTTCCTTTGAAATTTCAGTTTTGTTATTCAGCCCCATTCAGCCCTACCCTGACACACCAGATAGACTGTTTTATTTATCCATTGCGTGCATTAATTTCACATTCATCTGAGAAAGCTCCCATACAGGTTTTGGAAAAAGCAGGACTTGGAGGATGAACGGACAAACAGACAAATGAAAAAATGAATCCAAAATTAAAAGTCAAACATTTTTAAATGGGACAGTAAAAAATGACAATTAAGACTTTTTTTGCATAAACTTTTTCTCCCATCTCCCAGTGTCCTAAAAGTGAAAAAATAATCATACTATTACAAAAAGTCTTCAAATTATTCACATATTTATGAAAATAGTCCTTGCTTTCTTATATTGGCTGTTTATGAGCCATTACTCAAAGCCGTTCCAGTCTGCAGGGACACAGAGGGCCACATTAAAGCTCTCTGTCTTTCTTCCTCTGCATAATAAGCTCTTTTAAGTGTTAAGACATGTGCAGTTTAACAAAGCATGACATAATGACCGAACAGGCTGCCATTGGTTGCCCTGACCTGTCGCAAAGAATTGTGGGATAAAAAATGGCGCACAGTATAAGCTGCTAATGGCAGGCACAGTTGAAAAATGGATTCAAAAGTGGATAAAAGGACATTCAATGTTGGATTTGCTGGTAAGGATTTAATCTTTAAATGCCCTGGAAAGTCACCTCAGTTCTAGGCTCGCTAGAAAAGCCTCCATAATGGCTGCGGAGGCATGCATGGTACCAGTGGAACGACATGATGGTATGCTTTCAGAAGGGAAAAAAAGGAGGTGGCTCCGATTTGTGGTTCAAAAGTTATTTAACTTTTTACAACCTGTGTCACTTCTTGTATACAAGAACATGGGCCTCAGAGGGTTAATGAAGAAATGTGGTCCAGTTCTGATCAAACTGTTACTATAGCTACATCAGAGCTAATTGCTAAGCTGGCAGTAGCCATTGCTATCAGCTTCCAGTACAGCTAAACCCGGCCTGCAGCTACCGCCTCATTCTCCCCGGATGATTAGACCTGGCACAATTGTTTCAGACTGGAGCTTCGGGAGATGGATTTTCCTGATGACAGGCATGGATTCTGACCAGTCCATCTGCTTTGCAAGGTTAATTCAACTCAGCCAGTGAGCAAGTCTCAACTTGCCTGCAGGATGTTACGGGGAGGCAGGACAATTTGGGAAATAATTATGTGAAATTATGATACATTTAAAAAATAACCACAATTTTTGTAAAATACAAGCACACATATCAATCATGGGTCAAAACATTGCCAAAGTTGTCTGATTAAATGCAGGAGATTTGGTACCAAAAAGAAGAGCTGACTGGGAGCTGAAAGAGCCAGCTTTCATAAGCTGATCCAAGACACAAAAGAGGAGCTGTAACGTCACTACCCTGTACCCTGATCTAGGCACTTCTACCCATCCTAAAACTGAGAGATCATGACTAAATCCAACCAAGTCTTTGACTTTTATTGGCATCTTAGTAGTGATAAGTTAATTAAAATCCCAAACAAATCTTAAAATGCCCTCTGTTGAGAGTTTAAATGATTTATTTTAAAGTTATCAATTTATTTGCCTCAATCCTGCAACTAAGATGTCATGTTATGGAGGATTTATCAATGAAAACCTATGGTAGGAACATAGTCCTGGATTCTTCATTCCTTAGTGAAGAGGTTTTCAATCTTTTCAGCCTCCAAAATAAAGCAGCTAGAGACCGGGTACCCCCACCATACCATGCACATTCAAGAATAATTGTGTGCAGATGACATTTTTTAGAGTTTTTCTTTAATTTCAGCATAAATCTCACCAAATGGCCAGGTTTTTATACATATATTTTTTAAATGTTGCTCTTAGAAGGCATCCCAAGGGGTCCTGACCTCCAACACTGAGGTCAGGACCCCTTGGGATGCGAATAGGGGATAAGTGAATAGGACCTCTCCAAACTCATTGTGTTTTGCACTGAAGTCCTAAAAAGCTGCAGGATGAATAGTAGAAATCTGATGACTTACAGCGGACTTCCAAGTGCACAAGCTGGTCGTCCTGTCCGATGGAGTTGCTGGCGGTGCAGAGATAGAGGCCGGCGTATGTGAACTGGACGTTCTTCAAGGTGAGGGAGGACACCCGTGCGTGGCTGCGCACCACAATGTTTCTATCGAGGCTCTATAAAGAAAAGAGAGGGGAGTAATTGTCACTCACAGAGGCAGACATATTCACAGGAATGAGTCTCGCTCTTCTCTGTTTCCTGCAGCTTGTTTATGACACTTTTATTATTCTTTTAGTCTGCAGACAGTCAGGTTCCCACAAAATAAAAAACATAAAGGGTGAGAAAACAAACCTGGAAGGTAATGTTGGTATGTTTATAGCTCATTCAGAATATAAAATAATGGATAAAACCAAAATAGATGGTCTACTGGGAATGAAAGGGGGATGGAAAAACATTTCGTAGAGACTTTTTGAATCATACAAAAAAGGTATAAGGCTGGAGTTGCTCTTTATTTTTGAGTGGTGAAATAAAAGCCAGATAGAAGATGTTAAAAGTAGGACAATTTAAAAGAAGGACAAACAAATCAATGGTTAGGATTTGTTAAAAATAAGAAAAATATTGAAAAAAAAAACAGCTCTACGGGAAGAAAAATGATGGTGCATATGTTTGAAAAGAGCAATTACTGAATACATAATCCCTTCTTTAGCCTTGATACAAGGAAGGGCATGGAGCCTCAGCCAATAAAGTACAAACTCCTACAGTAAGTCGATTACTGTTCCTAGCATTTAGCAGTCTAACTTTAGGTTTACAGCCACTCTAATTGCAGATGGAACTGTGTAATTGCATTTAGGACAAATGGCTTGCTAAACCATGTTTTTATTTTCTAAGCAGATCTTTTTTATTGCCCAGCCTTCTATCTTGGAGCTGTTGTTTTATGTGTAGGCAGGGTCAGGGAGGATACCGGATTCACAACAGACAAATTTGTACAGCTGAGAACAAGACTCTGCATGTTCAGCAAGCTGTAGCCCTACTCTGGGTCCTGTTGTGTGATTTCTGTCACATGATATGATGCCATGGAGTGAATATAGACTTCCCAACAGGGCAGAAATTGAGCATTTCCTGAAAATATACTGCACAAAGTAAGCAAAAAACACACAACATCAATAATGAATAAAAGCCATGTAAGATGCTTTATATAACGCTGGCTTTTCAAAATATAGAAACAGCTTTTCTTGCCTCCAGGCGACACATGGTTCAACCCAACAAGGGATATACATCTTCCTTCCAGCGGCTATGATTTTTTATTAATATTTTAAGCTTTCCAGGTGCCACAGGGTTTACGTTTGATAAAAAAAGAATGATATTTGTTGTATTAGCATTATGGCAGGCTGTGTTATCCTCTGCAGAGAGAGGAGGGTGCAGATGTGGCAGAAACGTTTGTTCTGTTTACTGAAGATGTGAGGGAGTGTCCTGAAACATTTTGAAAGGGCGACATTAATCTTACAGTGCTGCAGTGACACAGGAAAGAGCTGCACACTGTAGGAATGTGGATAAGGTTAATAGAGAATAATGCTTTGTGATATAACAGAGGCAGAAGTGAACAGGAAGACCTTTGAGCAGGATTTATTCATTAATTCAAATGAATCATTTTAATTATAAAACTGATTTGTCGCCAAATTAATTTAAAAAAAAAACAGCGGACACGTAATGAAAGGCTTGGAAATCATTTTTCACAGTTTCTCCTGTTTGTGCACCCGCTGTGTCTGTGCTTTACCAGGCAGACACCAACTCTCTGTTGTTACATAACCTGTCAATACATGTGTTCTGCTTGTCATACACTGGGAACAACTGTTACAGAGAGGCTGCCATCTGCACAGGCTGCATCTTTCAGGGACGCAGGGATCTATCGCGGGTTACCCTTTATATGTGCTGCTTCTATATTTCATCACCTCTGCACCACAAAGCCAAGCTGATGCTAAAAAAAGATGCTAATGCAGCATTAATATTCGCCTGGCTTTCTTGGAATACAACATGTGGACTGGGAACAGCTGTATGTTTTAGTAAGTATCCTGGTTGTCATAAAAAGGAGGGCACATTAAAATTTTCTGGTTTGAGATGTTCAGAAGATTAAAGGACTAAAGAACTCAGATTTTCAGTGCTAGTACTCAATTTTCGTGCACTAGATTACAACTAGGTCCTACTAGTGGAGCAAATACTGTAGCAAGTGTACTTACTTGTAGCACAAAAAAAATCTCTGAATGTGATTGGACAAACGTTCTGTCTGCCACATTTAAGATGGGCCAATCAGGGTGAAAAGACAGGAGTAATGTAAGTTTGACAGGCTAATTCTGCCCTAGTACATAAACAGACGAGCACGATGTGGATAAAAGTTATGCCAAGGCCAATGGGGAGAAAACCACTGCCAAGAAAAGCTTACGGTGTAGCTCTTTGCTCTTGTTTTAATAAAGAAACATGGCAGAATTCTGATAAACCGCCGCTTCTCTACTGCTAATCCCCTCAGCAGGAGCAGCTATTGTATACACCGGCTCACAGTAGAACTGAACCATCCCCTGTAACGACTGCAAACCCATGCTGAAGCAGCTCAGGAGAAAAACATCTTTTCTGTCTTGTAGAGCTTTTGGTGTGGCTCTATGCTCTTGTTTTCATGAAGAAATGTGGTGAAACTCTGCTGATAACTCTGAGCTAATTGCTAAACAGGAGTGGTAGCCATTGCTATCCACTGAAAGCTGCCTGTAGCGCCCGCCCCGTTCTCCTCAATGAGGCTGACTGATCAGAACCATGTTTGGTGTGGATTGGAGCTTATCAGGATGAATTTGCCCGATGACATACTGGCAAATCCATCTGCTCTGCAAGGTAAGAGACCAGTAACCGATATTTGGAATCTGTATGCATTTATTGTGATGTAGAAAATGTGGTTTGGTTCTGGTGGTTTGGGGTGCGCCCCACATACATGGGCGACCGAGTTCGAATCTGGCTTGTGGCCCTGAAAGCAGGGAACAGGAAGTGATGCCATATACTCATTGTGTCAACGGTACCCTGGCTTAAGATTTGATTGGCTAATTATCCTAAGTTCTTGTAAATGGACAATGATAAATTTCAGTTATTGTACATCTTTGCTCGAAAATCATTCTCTAATTTTATGTGAGCGCTACCATGTCACTGTAAATTATGCTCCTGATCATGATTTTAGAATAATATATGCACATCTAATTTGAATTATGTCAGAACATACAGTGTCCTGTATGCCCCTTAGACTTTATGGGCTTGGAATCGGAGGGTTGACAGCTCAAGTCCCGGTCAGAGAGCTGGCGAGGTACCAGTTCACTGAACCTCCAACAGCTCCCATTAGCACTTACATCACTCTGACATCTCTCCATTAGTGCATGTCCATGGGGATCCTGATTGTGCATGTGTGTTTGCATGTAATTCAGCCTATGCGAGTGTAGCATGTTCAACAACAGAGTGTAAACAGTGAAGTCCCCTTCAGAGATTACTAAAGTATGTCTTTTTCTTCTTCTTCAGTGTTTATCCCCCATTTATACTCTTCAAAAAGGACCCCGATGACTAATATCCCCTGTAAAATTGATATTAATAATAACCTCCTTCAACCCCACTTCAAAGAAGTTGAGCTATCCACTCAAATCTCTTTTCAAGGCAGATATGGACAAGATAGAAAACTACTTCAGACATCTATAGTACAAGGATTTTCTAACATATAAATATATACATATATATATATTTCTAGGACTTCCTTTTGCATTCATTCTGAAAAAAGCTGCTAAAGCAGGTCACTGGGCACAAAATGCCTCGTAAAACAAACTTGTAGTTATGTTCCTCTTGTGTTCCCACTATGATCCTCTAACATGATGATATGCATAGCTTTTTTTTATGTATTCTTGTTTCTGGCAGACAAAAATCTTCTGGCACACCTTGTCCTGTCTTATTGCAGGCTCCAGCTTCTATAACAGGCCTCCTTGCCCTAATTACAAATGAGAGGCAGGGCAAAATCATTTGTATGACTAGCTTTCTCTATTGCTCTTCTATTTTAAAGTTAGAGTTGCCCTTGCCAGTACAGAAGCTGTAATAAATAGCTGGAAACCAGTGTGTGTGTCGTTTCATTTTTCTGCAATGTGATAACACATCTGCAAGAACCATCAGGCTTGACGTCACCCCATGTAACCCCTGGAAGTTCATGCATTTACTCCGACCTCCTGACCAATGCCAAATCTACGTCTAAAAAAGCAGATTCTGTCATCACAGCTGCACCTCAAATATGATTTTCTTCTGCAGCTGAAAAGGGCAAAAGGGAAAATAAATGATAATAGTGGAACAGTGTCCTTAAGAGAGTCTGAGCCTGTCAAGAGGAGCCGACAATGTGGCTGCTGTTCCAAATTCAGCTTATTAATAACTGTCTCCTGATTCAGGGGCCGGATCTTCCTGCAGGATGTGGCTCTTGAAGGTGAAGCGGCACCTCCTACAGATATTAAACAGTCTGCTAAATTCACTCAAGTGGTCCCTGTCAGCGAGAGCCAAAGATTTTGAGAGCCTGGGCCCTGGTGACACCGCTGTGAGGTCACCATAAATCTACAAAACTGTTCACAATGGACAAGCAGTGAATAAAGCACTGTTATATGCTGTATCTATTCATCTGCAATACCCCAACCCTGACTTAGAAAAATTATATTTGCTTTGCATATAAATACACTGCTTTCCACATTATATTTTAGTGATCTTGACTGAGTTCTTAGATATATTTTAGAATAAAAAACTATATTCACATTAACTACTAGAAGCACCAACAGGCAGGCTGGGATTGATGAAACTATCACACCATGATGCACAATGCAGATGAAAGATCATCAGCATTGTCTCCCTCTCCCCAGGAACAACTTCAGTCCTCCTGAAGAGAAGTCCAGGTGCTAACATGGACTGACTGCCTCAGGTTGAGAGCGGGTCATCAACACACACTGATGCTGTTAAACAGCAGTGCATAGTATGAAGGCAGCGGGGCAAAGGACTCTTGTTGCCGGACTAGGAAGAAAATCCTGCAAACATAGACTGAGCATTGCAGGTGTTGACAACTGGAGCTTATACAACATGGAATCGAGTAACTTTCCAATAAAAATAATGATCTCCATCCTTAATGGGCAGGCCTTAAACCACTTGACCATCTGCGCGCCCAATATGTTTGTTTTTTCGCCTGGATCCCAGGGAGACTAGCTGTGCTCCAGTGTACAGCTAATAGAGATCCAAATTAAATAAACAAAACAACAAATAATAAGCTGTCAGTGAACACAGAGCTAAGAACAACAAACCCAGAGGAAGTTTGACTTCCCTCTAAAGGAAGTTGAAATTTCACATTAAAATAATTCAGGCAGGGTTTGATTTTTGCAGATTTAAGATCCAAAATGTCACTTTACTGAACTTGAATAGTGTTTTCATGACTAGAAATGCAACCTCATATTTTAGGCTAAAAAATTTTTTTATATATATATATATATATATATATATATATATATATATATATATATATATATATATATGGCAGTAGTTAAGAATATTTCTGGAAGTTTTGCATCAAAAATTTGCTAGAAATGGGGGATAAATTGACAATATTTCTCCCTTATTTTTGTGAAAAAAAAAAAAAAAAAGGAAAGGAAGCCCGAAGACATTTTCTGCATTAAATTCCCAATGCACTATAATGAGCTGAAAACCTTCAACAAACATACCAAGATTCTCGGAAAATTCATTCATTAACATCTTGCAGAAAGTCTGCCAGTGATGTTGTTTCAGTTTCTTATTTATGATGACTAAGGAACCTTGATCCACTTATCTGGTTAATACATCACTGCCATGGGATCGCTCCCAACTTTAAGAGCTTATTCTGAATGCTCTATTCATCAGAGCTGATCTGAGCAGCATTCAGCAGCAGTCAGGTTGTTATAATCAAACCCTGATCTGATTCAAGTGCTGAGCTGCTTGCTAAAGTGCACTTCTCAATGAAATAAAGACAATCTCTGAAGACTTGGCAGCTCTCTTCAGCATAATACCACCTTTTAGGCTACATTTATCAATATGACTAATTGTAATGCCTGCTTGTTAGCAGCCTGTGATTTATACCTATCACTGAACCCAACTCAGCCAAGATCTAAAACAAGCAAGGCCAAACCATTAACTGAGGATACGGATTCATTTGATCAATGCTGCACTCTTTGAAGTGCATCCATCAACAGGTAATTTTCTGAGCTGGGCTGCATCAACATATCTAAAGTCAGAATGTTTGTTTTTATCTCTGTGCAGAAACATAGACAGACCAAATCTTAACACATAAAATATCAGAGATAGATCATGTTTTTGTGTTTGCTCCATCATTAATTCTTTTATCTTAACAACCAGAAAGACAGATCAGGCTAAACGAATGCTTTCTACTCCCACTCTTTTCCTAGGGGAGGACAACATTGGGAGGAGAAATACAACAATAAATAGTATAGCACATGCACTATAACACTTTTCATTCACTGGAAAAGAGCTTAACTTAACAGCAAAAGGTTACACATGGCATCTACTAATAGCAGCTACAGTAGCTGTTTACAAAAACAAGAGAAGTCTTCAGGAAAACACTGTCAGGGGTTAGTAACCCCTCCTACACAACAAAAACTTCACCAAACGACTGTATTTGGCCAGTTTTGTGTAAAAATATCCCGATACTTAACAGGAGATATGTTCACCTGACAAGACCAGAAAAACAACATCTTCTTTCAAGGCTAAAAAAGCAACAAAAAATCTTTTATTGCATGAAAATATTCTTTGATGGTGCATATACATTTATATGTTAAATGTCTTAAAATGAACAGACTTATTTAGCTGGTAGGAGTAATTTCAAAATGCCTATTTTGCTTTTACTGATTTTTAGCAATGCAGGTTAACTTTGCTTTTCATATTGTCATAAAATTTTTCTGAGGCCTGTTGATACACCTATGCAAACGTTATGTCTTAAGTTATGGTGTAAGGTCAACACTAATCCATACATTGAGACTAGTTCAGTTTTAAATTAAGTTGTCTTTAGTCTTTTATCAATTGCACCATGGAGACATAGGCTTATCTATACTTGTAAAAGGCTGAGTTTCCGTTAGCCGGCATTTGCCGGTCATTGGCCGGTAAAAAGGGCAGAAGTCCGGCAGATAAAAATATAACTGGTCAAAATGTCTGGCAGAAAACATGCCAATGACCAGATAAGTAAATACTGAATACTTGCATATTATATTTTGTGTAACCCAGAAGATATGTTGCGAGAATACTTTAATATAAACTAAAAGTAGACTAACTTACTACACTTACTGTCGTGCGATGCTGAGTTTGTTTATCTCCTCAGACGGCAAGCACATGGCTAATTATGTATGCATGATGACATCAAACCAATTCTATCTCTCTGAGTGTGCTCAGTACTGCTGGAGACTCTGCAGGGACAGTTTGACCAGAACTTTCTTGTAAAGCAGAGTTTTAATTTAAGCGAGGTTTTCCTGGTTAACCAAAGGCTTAGTATCATCAGCAGTATGGAGGGATTTTGAGTTTGTCATCACTGCGAGTAATGAAGAAGCTGAAACAAAGGGAACTGTATAGCTGAGCGTCGTAAACACCGATGCAGCAGCAGTGAGAGAGAAAAGCCTACGCCGAGCAGACTTGTAGTGGATAAAGTGGGATTGTAGTCGACACAGAATCTCATCGTGCAGAACGGCTTGAAGCTGGTAGTGAAAAGACTCCATTTCTCTTCCCCATAGCTGGTTGTTAGTGCTCGGGATGTCCTGGTAAATTAGCAGACGTAGTCTTGGATAAGCTATTAATGAGAGGAGGACTGGACCAGACTATCTGCTGTGTTTAGTCTTTTTGGGACTAGTCCAAATAAACTAGGATGGTAGGATTTCCAGCTTTAGCAGAGGTTACAGTTATATCATCATGAGGACTGATATTAGACAACTAACGGTAAGACTCTTTTTTCATTTGAAATGTAGAGTTCTAACGCAGTGTTCAGTTAACAGAGCACTTTTGTTATGTGTTTGGATGCTTCGTTGTTGTCGGTGGAGGATGGAACTGACTGCGTGTGTAAGGAAAAGCGCGCAGCTTTCATTTTGATACTTTAAACCACTTACACAAAGGAAAACAAGAGAAAGTCTGTGTGCAGTCATTCCTAGGGTTCTAATCATGTGTACATGTCTACCAGTCTGCAATCACAGGGTAATCATTGCTCAGGTTTACTGTTGGCTTGGTTTCTACTGTCTCAGTTTTGGGTCAGCTTTGGAAATAAAAATGTGTCCTCTCTCCCGTTTAGCGCAGACTCGTATGTATTGATGCATCACAGAATATCAGATTTATGTGTTTTGCTGCTGTTAATGCAGCAAAATACTATTAAAGCAAATGTCCGATAGTTGTTCTAAATGGCCGAAATTCTTGAGGACTGCTGGTCCTTTTGACTGGGGACAAAAAAGTCTAGCGGAAACGCTGGTAAAAGGTATCCATTAAACTACCCAAAATATAGTAACTCATGTTTACAAAAATAAGTATACCCACCACCCACTTTTATATTTCTCTAGCTGGGTTTCCATTTTAGAAATGTGCAACATTTAAATAGCGGATTAAAAAACTAGTAATGGAAACACCTTAACTTAAAAAAATAAAAAAATAAAAATCAAATATCGCTAAACACTTTTTACGCTCCTATGAGGAGTTTACCTCAGAGGAGGAGATGAGACTTTTCTTGACATCACACTTACACCCTTGTACGTGGCTTTTGCCATACATACGGGCTTTGCCTCTGAACTATCATCCAATATGTTCGTCTTTTGTTCAAAATTATCAAGGCAACTGCTGTAGATGTAGATGTTATCATAACTGTACAACACGCAACAGGTTTTCAGCATCCAGCTTCCTTGCAGGGGAGTCTTGCGACATTTGACATTTTACGAGAATTGCGAAGCTCATGCCCAAAACTCCCTTCAATGGAAACACATTCAAAGAGCAAGTATACTTAATCGAAATTTAAAAAATATTGCTTTTATTTTGAGAAAAACTATTATGGAAACCCAGCTTCTATTTACCCCTTTCTCTGCATTCCCCTCTTCTCACTTCTTGCTCTTCCCTTACCCCTGCTTTAGCAGATAGCTGTTCATCATGACTCTGGTTCCTTGCCACTGTATCGTTGCTTGAGCTCATGGTGATTAACCTTTTAAGACCTAAGATATTTCTTAACTATTTTGTCTCGCCTGGTCTTACTGTCTTAAAAAGCTTGTAAAACCCTGTGGTGCACAGGCAAGCTCGAGCATCCTCTTTTTCAGGGCAACCTGGGCTCTAAGAATGTGTGTGCAGCAGTAATGTCACTTGAATCTTAAAGAAGTTTTGGGACTATAAGAAAAAAATTAAATCTGTGACACAAAGTAAACAATAATGACCAAGACTTGTTTTCACATCTCTTGGGGACAAAAGGGGTGAAAAAAAATCATTCTGTGACAAAATTCATCAAACTATTAAAATACATACATAAAGAGTCCATATGCCTTCTTAAATTGGCTGTTTAAGAGCCATTATTCAAAGCAATTCCTGTCACAAGTGGCACAGAAGGACACACAGACTCTCTGTCTCTCTTTCTCTCTATTATGAGCTATTCAAGCTGTCTCCACCAGAATCGAGGTGAAAAGACATCTGCAGTTTGGCAAAGCATGGCGCAACGACAGAGCAGTCTGCCATTGGTTGTCACAGCCCATATGGCAACCATTGTGAGACAACAATATGGTGGCTATTGCTAAGCTAGTGGCAGAACAGATAAAAAAAAAAAATCACAAAATGGATTAAAAAAAAGATGGATTTAATCTTTGAAGACCCTGAAAAGTCACCCATGTTGCAGGATCACTAGAATAGCCTAGAAGAACAGCACAACAGTGGGCTTCCAGAGGAGAAAGAAGTGGCTCTGACTTAGGGTTCAGAAGTTATTTAACTTTAATTTACCTCTCTTCTTGTTGTAACAATGTTGGGTTCAGAGGGTTAACGCTGGGTCTTTATAATGATATAAAAATAGAAGTCTAGACCTGCCCTCTTTGCACAGTGCCATGGTTATTAATAGGTGCTATACAAGGGGGTTTGTTATGCCTGGGAGCATGGCAGACCCCTAAACTTCCCCAAACTGATATCAGCAAACATTTCACATCACTGTCTCAAAAGAATACCTAAATGTGTTATTTCCTTTCCAATCCATTACAAGTTCCTTTTTCAGCAGCTAAGTCCATGTTATAATCTACCCAACGTTCCTTACTTAAAAAAAAGATCCATGGGCCTACTACATATAATAATTTAAACACTGAGGCTTCATGAAATCAAAATGGATGAGTCAAAAACAAAAATACCCTGCATACACTGAGTATCAGTAAAATAAATGACTACATTTCATGCCGGGCTGTAAAGGTGCATTCTGGTGTTTGACCAAACTGGATTCCATGACATTTGCAGTCAGTGAAACTGCAGAATTAACACTTCAGTATTGATGTCATTTTTCTGCAGTAAAGGTTCAGACATGTTTTAGGAGAAGCATAAATCAGCTCCTCTCCTTGTTGTGTGTACTTGAGAGTGAAGTTAGCTTGTTAATTCATGTCAGTTCAATCTGAGGGCAGGAGGTCTCACTTCGTGGAGGGCCAAGAGTTTGCATGTTCCTTGCCAAAGATGACAGCAGGGAGCTGGTGTGGAAAAGTGATTGGGATTTATAATTAAACACAGTTGTCATTGCTTTACCGTGGCATGCTGGAGTCTGTTTCTTAAGAATATTTGCTCCATCCCCAGAGGTAAAAGACAGCTGAGAGTCCCTGTAATGTCTGAATGTCTAATGAGGACACTGCAAATGGGATTTCTCCTACTTCTGTCACACTGAGTGGACTGAAAAATGACAAAATATGCAGGAAAAAATAAAAGTAGTGACTAGTTGGTAAAAGGACAGGTAAGAGAACCTCTCTTTTTATCCTGGCGTAAATTGGATGAACTGACCCAGCATGACCATGGTATAAATTGGACCCTAGGTCAATTATTTTCAACTGGCCTCATTGGGTCCCTGAAAGCTAACCAAAACAAAGAATTACTTAAATTCAGAAAACTAAGGTGGAAAAATGTTATGGTATTTGGATCTTTATTTTTAAACACTGACAGTTATTAGAGTGAGTCAAAACAATAACATGATACAACAAGTACAGATGAGCGCTGCTCCGATCTGCCCATCTCTGCTGCTTACTTCCGGTTTTGAATTGAGGACTGTTAATCAAAAATGGCATCCTTCTCCCACGTACCTGTCACACATTCAGGTGTGCAGAAACCTCTAAAACACTGACCATTATGCAAAATTAGGAAAAAAAGCCGCAAATAATGCCCTTCTGGCTTTGCAATGCTACTCAAAAGCATGCTAAGATCACTTGCAGTGTAAACCTGGAACGTTCCTTTTTACAGCTTTCCTAAATATCTAACAATAAAACTGAGACAACAGTTTACTGTTGAGTAAATATACCTTTTATAGATCATAATAAAGGCTTCTTGACTTTATTTAGATAAGATAGTTGAGGATACACGAAATATGGAGAGAGAGGGTTGGGGGAGACATGAACCAAACAGCACAGAGACAAGGAATCCATCCAGGGACCAGGGCGTTAGGGTCTACAGCCTCTGTATATGGGCGCCTTCTCTACCCACTGATCTACACGGGCACGCGGGAGGGTAGTTTTCAATCAAGTCCTCAATTTAAAATAAGAAGTAAGCCATGGAAATTGGCAAGCTGGGCAACTCAACTTGGAAATACATAGTAGGATGCGTTAGGGATGAGGAGGTTTGCCGGTATGGGGTTAAGTTTGGATGATTAAACTTTCAGACATCTGATTACAATTCCAAAACAGTATTTCCCTGGCTCTGAAAACTGTTAGAAACAGTTAATGTAAGACCTCAACTAAAAAAGATAACATAGGAGTAGTCCTTTAGTTGACTAGGGGTTTTTGAGATAAATCACTTATTGTGATAATTAAAGTCCATAATTAATGTCTACTTTCACTTTTTAAACCTCACTGACAGCTCATTGGACGATTTAAAAGTCGTCTGCACTTTGCCTCATTAATCATACTTTTTGACTACCCCCTTATTTCCTTTGTGGTTCATAAACAAGCTCCTTTTCCATGGTAGAGCTCATGTTATAATCTTTGATCTACCTATAAAAGCAGGTCTGCATTCAAACAGGAAGTTGGTTACCCTTAGCTTATGACAGTAAAAAAATCCAAAATAACTGTTGAGACCATGGTCGTAGAGGGTTTTTTGTTGTTGTAATGTTTCTTTATTGTTCCTAAATTTGCTGTGCTGGTGGGGTGTGGCAGTCTGTTGTCTGCTTTGCTTATTTAGGTGATGATTGGCCTGTCAGGTCCCTGGTCTAACAGGTGATAGGCTGCAGCACAGGTGTTCCTCAGTTTAAACAGCAAGATCAACACAGCACAGCAGGAACCCTCCTGGCCATGCCAAAGCTTCTTTGTCTGAGAGTATTATTATATACTTGAGTAACGTAGGGTTAAATATTTATGTAACTAATGTAACTTCTCCTATTTCTGAAAACTGAGGAGATAAGGCTACTGTTCTTTGGTTTATTAGAATAAATACTTTTGATGGCTTTTGTTTGTTATCTTTAGCCTAACTGAGGTAATTTACTTTTATTTTTGTAAATAATTATTCTTGTTTAAAACTTCGAAAACTTAGTCCTCATAGCTGCTTAAAACTTAAGTTATATGGGCCTTTTTCACATTGTTTTCAGGGCATAACATAACACTAAAAGAGTCTTGATTCTGGATTAACTACAGAAATTCTAGGATTTATTGTGATTAAAAGTTTTAATTGTTTTAAAGCTCTAATATTAACATTTCGGTTAAAAGAACTCAACATGTTTGAACTTTAAATTTAACGTGTTATATAAATCCATCTATCAGTCTTTATTGGTGAATATTGAACCAGTATAATGAGCTGCCCATCTATAAATAAGCTTTATTTGCTGTTCTGGTTGTGCAGAGTTGAGACAAGTCTCCCTCTTTTACAGCTAGGATGTTTGGGGTGCCTTACATTAAGACTGAGTATGAATAAGTAGCTTTACAAAGCAACAACAGAAAGTAGTACATACTTAATCAATAGTGTGTTGTCTAGACCAGAATATTTATTCTATTTTAGTTCATTTTAAAGTCCACTCCCCACAGCTTCTGCTTAGAAAAAAGCAGACCCTTTACCAGATGTAGTTTTAGGTGATTTAAGTCCTCATGTGACTGAGTGTGCCAGCTATTGTGGCGTGCAAATGAAGTAGAAACATGCAGACTCTGGAATTATAACATCCATATGCACCATTTAAAACCACTCTGTTAAGATTTAGTAGAGCTTGGTGAGTTTGGACTGACCCACAGCAGAGCAGACAGTGTTTTATGTGTGAGCCTGTAAAGCTGCCAGCCTACTAAATGAATAAATAAGTGAAAAATAACAGCATTCTGGAAGTCTAAATAATAGAACTACTACTTCAAAATAATGTGATACTCTCTGCATCTAGAAATGAAATTCATTAAAAGAAAAAAAAAAAAACAAGGAAAAGGAAATAGGGTGAGTCTAAATGCACACTGGAGCTACGTGGATTAATGTACATATCCATATGTCTACATTTTTAGTGCACAGCTATGTCAAATGAGCATTACATCTACTCTTAGTGACAACACTTCTGCTCTGCAGAAACAGGGTTATCTACAGTGTAAGTCACACTAGTGTCAGGCTACCACAATTAGTAGCAATACCTCATATTTGTCTGGTCTCGTCCATGAAGCCTAAAAGGGAGAAACAGATAGGAAGACAAACATTGGCATCAGGCAGCAGAGTAAGACTTTGTAAAGGATCCATATCACAGACTGGACACACCTGCAGCAAGGATGCAATCATTTCATGTTTCTGAGTAAGATGCACACCGGTGGCTGTGAGAACTCATTGGCTGCACGTATACACACAGCTTTCAATCATTTCACAGGCCACTCTGAGTGCATTTTTATACCTTCTGGGTCATTTTGGATTTGGATCTGTTTAAAAATGCAGTAAAATAATCTTGCAGTAACTGTGAAACTGCCAGGTAAGTTGGCTAATCCATCACGATGAACTTTGTGTCTGCCTTACTGTTGTGTTGTTTATGCTAAAACGTATCTTTGATTGAAACTAATGCAGACATAATTCTCATAACACCGTGACAAATCACTCAACTCAAGTGTGAGAATTGAGTTTTATACTCTAGTGAAATACCCGGACACAAACACTTGCCTGGTTGACAGGATAACACATTCTAATATGTGTCAGGGTTTGTAAAGTGCTGCAGTAATGTGCACATTATCTATGGTAAACAAACTGAAACATGTATGAATAATTCATGCACAGTCAGCATAAATGTAGATAAAAGTTGCAGGAGGGGGTTACTTTCAGAATGAATGAAACTTTCTACCTAAGAACCATGATCAATTCAAAGTAAGGTTTTAAAACTGACAGCAAAGCAAAAATCAAAACGCATAGCCAAATCTAAAGACGGAACAAAGAGTCTGGTGCGCCAAACAGAAACTAGCCAGTGTTCATGGCAAACTTCTTGAGTTAAGCATAGTTTTGTGTTCTCAAGAAGATTTTTTTTTTTTTGCATGACAAGGTTAAACTGTAAAGTGGGTTTTAAGGATGGAAGTTTTAGGTCAAGAAGAGATGTATAAGGGTGCAGGTGGCCAGGGGGATTAAGGCCTAGTGGCAACCTCCAGTCCAACCTCCGGAGTGTCCATTTGAGGCGAGGCTGGCTGCAGAAACACCAGCAGTTCTGTCTGAACACCTGTTTTTTACACTAGCAGCCTGGTTAAAAAACAAACGTGTCTCATTAGTTAATGTTTTCATGTCCTGTCACTGTACGGGGATGAATTTATAGGGACCACAATGGTTTAGCTTATATTTAGGAAAAACCTGTCTGCACACTAACTGGCACATCTCATTTGATTGACTGATTGCTTCACAGGCAGAAGCTACCTTTATGTCAACCACAATGCTAGCTAGCTAGCTGACAGGAAGTTGAGCTTAGCGAGTGGGCCGTTAGGTTGATCCAAAGTTCGGCTGAGACAGTGATTTCAATGTGGAAGTTGCCGCGGACTGGCTTCAAAAGCAGTTTGAGTTTGCCTTTTGTAAGCAGACGGCTGACGTCACACAGGCTTTGTCCAGTTATGTTTAAGGCACCCCATGTAAGCATTCGACCTGGGTTCAAATCCAACCTGAGGCACTTTCCTAGATATCACTCCCCTAGCTCTCTCATCCCTGTTTCAGATTCTGTCTACAGTTCTCCTCTGCAGTGTTAATTTAATTGACCAAAACTATGACTAAAAATGTTTGTCGACAGCCTATTCCATGACAAAAACTAGACTAAGACTAACAAAAATAGATCTGTGATGACTAAAACTGACAAAAAGTAAGTTTAGTTTTCGTCAAGATGACTAAAACTAGACTAAAATGTTATGTAGTTTTTGTCGGACATTCAAAATCTGTGATATTTCTCCACTGTGGGTAAATCTGTCAAAAAAAAACCCAGGTTTAGCAGAATGCATAGAACACACTACCATGATTTGGTACCAGATAATGATTTGGTTGAAATGACTCAAATGGGGCTAAAACTAAAAGACATTTCATCTAAAGACTAAGACTAAAAGTAAAAATAGCTGCCAAAATTAACACTGCTCCTCTTCACTAAAGGCTTAAAAAGCCCAAAAATAATTCTGAAAGAATAAATAATTTAATTAATAAATAAAATAGATGTATATATTTCATCAATACTGGTTTTGGCTAAATTAATTTGTAAATATTGGAATAATGGATATCAGCATAAGCCCAATATTGTGCCCCCCTGATTCTAACCATATTAGAGATCACACCTTATATGACTGTTCAAAGCAGCCGGTCCATAATGGGAAAACTCTACCTTTCATATAAGTCAATAGTTGCTCCATATCTGACCTACTGTGTTGAAGTTTGAGGTAGTGCATGTAAAACATTTACTCAATCAATTTCTATTTTACAAAAAAAGAGCTGTAAGAATTTTCAGTGTAAGTCAAAATAGGGATCAATCAAACCCTTTATTCAGTTACAACTGCTGAAATTTCATGAATTAGATGATAATAGTATTCTGAAAATTATATATAAAGCTCTTAAGGAATTTGAAAAAAGAGAAAATGGCTATAATTTAAAAGTAACAGAGATCTTTAAAAAAAAAAAAAAAGATTTAAAACCAAACTGATGGAACGCTGTGTTTATGTAAAAGGAACCAGTTTATTATTTTTATTATATTTAATATTGACAGAGAAACCAAAGAGTCTAAGTCAAACACTATGTTTAAAAGAAATATTAAAGCTAGTTTGATGACAAAGTATGAAGAAACACGGTCAAATTTGTTTGTGTTGTGATGACATTATCTTGATATTGTGATTGGTGTTCTAACTTATGAGCTGGTATCAGGATTTGAGCAGCTGTTTTGGCCTGTAGCTTGTTTCTTCTATTCTATGTTTTTTATTATGCATGTATATGATTGGTTGATTACTGTTTTGTGAAAACGGGGTGCATATTACAAGGTTATTCTTCAAAAGTGGAAGATTTAACGTTGGATATGAATTGTTTTATTGAATGAAATAAGCATACATAAATGAATAAAATGCAAATACAAAACAGAGAAACAATCAATATACATCAAAATACATCTTCACATGTTGCTTTTTGAATAAAAGCAGACTGCTACTGTTTGGTCAGTATTTCTAATTTGACTCTTTGATTGCCTTCAGGGGAGTTACATGACTGGTCAGACTGCCAAACTGGAGCGTATCGTCCTAAAGCAGCACGGGGGCTTCTCAGTGTGTCATTAATTAATTTACTCTTAAAAAGAGCAGAATTTGGCGGCAGACTAAAGAAAACAGAGCACTGAAACTAATTACGAGAGAGCCATTACCCGTATCTAGGGACATTGTTTTTCTAATCAGCAGCTTTCTCATCCTGGCATTCTGTGTTTTGATTAACTTGTTCATTTATGTACAGAACACTGGCGTGCACCACTTATCTTCCATTAGCAGTATATACAGATAAATCTTATCTAATGGTGTAAAATGACAAATGGTCCTAATTTGTAAAGAACCTCTACATCACATTGAAATCCGATCTCAGGAGATGATATGATGTTAATATTCGCTATACTTTACACAAGACAAGTGAGGTTGGAAAGAAGCAGAAGCAGCCAGAAAAATGACTCTTCTGTCATTTCTCATTATGAATATGTCTGTTCCTTTTGTGGCCTGGCTGCTGAGATGTAGAGCAGGAACGTGAATGGAAGGCAGAGCACGGCAAACAGTAACGTGACGATGATGAATGACGATCCGGTGAAAATTAGTGACAGCTATTACCAACTGATCAGCAGGATTTTCTGATTACAAATGCATTTAATCAAAATTGATCTGACAGTGATAGATAGGAGAGAGAGGGCTGGTGACAGGCTGTGAATGGATACTGGGTGACAACTGCAAGTGGGGACAGGCAAGTTGTGTGTTGCAGGTGGAAGATAAGATTCAGTAGCTCACAAAACAGCCGTGGATACGCTGAATTCTTCCACTGATTGGCAGTCATAAATGGCACAGTTAATGGGAAAAAAACTAGGGACTACGATGAATGAAACCTATGAACCCACTGGTAAAAATGTGGGGAAAAAAAGAATCAAAGACTCAGCTAGAGGTTGATGGAAAATGAGGCAGTAATGGTTTCTATTATTGGCAGAGTTTGCCAATCAAACTTTAAAAAGGCAAAGTTTGCTCTAAAGAAAGAACCAGAAGGAAAGCCATGTTTCAATTCACTTTAAAGGTGCAAAATCTTAGTGTAGCTGGTTTTGTTTTTTCAATTTTAACAATATAATCACACTAAATTTCACAATTCAGAGAAAATCACGACTTTATATTTAATTTTCTTGGAAGAATAATATTTTAATGACATTTTTTTCTCTTCTGTGTTTGACAGCTTTGGCTAGTCTTAGTCTGGTTATCATTATAGAAGAAAAGGCTGTCGACAAACAATTTTAGTCATAATTTTAGTCGATGAAATTAAAACTGCAGGGATCAAATCCAGCCTGTGGCTTCTTTTCTGTATGTCTCTTGCCCATTCTCTTATCCCCATGTCCGACTCCATCCACTGTCCTTCTCTCTGAATAAAGGCATTAAAAAGGCCTAAAACTATATCTTTAAATAAATAAATGAATAAACACAGGAGTTAATGAGTGAAAATGGTGCTTAAATGCAAGTAATATGTGTAAAAACTCCTTAAAATGTGAATTTGTTTATATTCCACAGTGCACCATGATATGCTTTAACCACCTTCAGGGTCTCTGGCACTGTTATTTTGGGTGCTACAAGCTGAAAAGTTTTTGAACCCCTGGTTTAAACAAGAGTGTGTTTTAACTCCTGGCTGGCTTGTTTAAAGTCCATGATGATTCAAAGAACAGACTGTGGCATTAAGCAGCTACAACCTGTGTTGCGCCAAACGCTTTTCTGTATCTCTGCTAAAGCTCAATGAATCAATTAAATAGATGCTATTTCTAACAATTTCGTAAGAATAAAAGTCTGTAGGTTTTAGTTTGCCCAGGTGTTTTATTGTGAACGCCCACATCAAAAAACATGTTGTTGTCAGTAGAAGCCTGACACACCTCAGTAGGAGAGAAATGAAACTTAAAACTACAGGTGCAGTTTCAAAGAAGTGAACCCACAGACTTATAAAATCTTTTTTTCTGATCTTACACAAAGAAATAAGTTGCCATTACAGGCTAGATTTAAGGGGAGAGTGCACTTGAATATGCATTTAAATGTGTTACCCTTTATACATTTATACCACTGTCAAATAAGACTACCACAATGTAAAAAAAAAACTGGAACAAAAATTTGAAGCCGTATCTTCCAGCTCTAGGCTGTAGCGAGAGTTGCATAAACTTGATGCCTCATCCATGGCTGAAATCCCACATTCTGTTCTTGCACACATTTTTGCACTTATTTCAAATTTGGAGATTTCATTTGATTATTTACATGGTGACAAATGTGCAGAAATTGCTTATTCAGCTGAAGTGATTTGCTTTTTCTGTGTCATACACTTAATCAGAGGGTTTTCTAGGTTTGTTTATGGTTTAAGTAAGCCACATTTTCCTTGATTTAAGTTTAAAAAGTCCAAATCTGCTGAAAAATAGAAAATCAACTGTGATGATAGGATGAATCTTTGAATTTGAAGAGCCTTTGATGACAAACAACCATTCAAACTTCCTGCTCCCACTGAAAATGTAAGAAATCTGGATAATTTGTCTTGGAACGAAACATGAAAATACAAAATCTCTTAAATGAGTTTAAGACCAAAAAGGAGCAAAACTTTTCAGAGGTTCCTGTGAAAGCAGATGTTGGAAGGAGGGAAACTAAAACTTCTTTGTTATGGAGAGTTTTAAAAGAAAATTCAAAGAAGCAGTACAGTTTTACTGAATCTATAGGGACTCTCTTATCTTCTCCCTGGAGTATAAGACTGTTAAACAAAGCTCAGGGGAAACATACTGTTATGCTTTTAAGAAAAAATGAGAAAAAGTAACTGACCATCCATTTATTTTAGAAATAAAGCAATTAAATTGTCCAATTCAGTTTTGACAATGTTTTGACATTACTTACATTGCAAAACTTGGATTTTATCAAGTGTGCGTGTCACGCTTCTAGTCCGAAACATCTAATCACAGTATATATAAGCCACATTTATCTGACAACTCCAGATAAACATCTTTTTAAGATTAAAAAGCAAAAATTAAGCTTTTGGGCCAGAGATGGCCTAGCGATTAAAATAGATGCTCCTTTCTTGCATTCCCCTCACTCACTTCAAACTCTATCCACTGTCCTCCTCTATAATAGCTGCACAAAAAAGCCTGAAAATCAATCTTAAAAGCAAATAATCCGCCAATGGAACAAGATTTTTAACTTGCGGAGTGTCTTGCAGTGAAATAGGTTAACTTATTTAAAGTCAAGTCAGGTCAGTTTTATCATCATCATTATCCACATTGTTTATCCTCATTGGGTTGCAGTTGTCTGGAGATGATCCCAGCTGTCACTGGACGAGAGGCAGGGTAGACCCTGGACGAATCACCAGTCAGCCACAGGAGGAAGAGAGGATAATGAGGAATCTTGAAATGAAGGTTAAATAAAAGTCAAGAATGTTCTAAACCAGTGATGCCCAAAGTGGGGCCCATGATCCCTGTCAATTTTGTGAGAGGACTGTCAGGTGAATGCTGGATGTCTACCAGACATTGAAACTGCTAAAACAAAGACAGGAAAAGACACAGTGTCAGGGTGATAGGTATAAATGTGAAAGCCACTTACGGTGGGCGTTTGGTGTATATTGATAGACATGTATGTGTTGATGTATGTAGTGAGAGCTGGTGGTGGGGGGTTGAAAGTGAGGCCTGGTAGAACACACTGACACACTGCTTTATGTACCTGGTGGTTGGACAATGATGCATTAAAAGCATGAAATCAGTGCAGCTCAAGTTGTCTGCTTGAAGTAGACTGCAGGTGTTTCCTCAAATAAAATCTTTACAGAGTCTTCAAATACTTCAACACAACAATTTCTTTAAGGTTCCTCTGGAGAGGCTCACAATCACACTGTCAGTCTGAATATAGATGGATTCTGCTTCTAGTCACAGTCTTTCAAAATGTTAAATAAATCCCCCCACTGTGAACATGATAGCTTTAAGTTAACTAGCAACTACAACAGATAAATTTAAGGATTTCTGTAGGTCTTGCTCTGTCTAAGTCTAATCCACAAACTTAACCCCTGTTCTTGTTGCATACTTGAACTTAAGTGTTTACATCTCTGGATAAGTGCATTTTTCAACTAAAGCTGATCCATCTTAAATCTGTGCAAACCCATCTTTGGTTGTATTTGTTCTCATTCTTATCCAGTACAAGCGTTTTGTCTAATATTTACTCTGCATTCACTTTGAGCAAACTGTACCAGCAGATGTTTGAGATGGCAAAGCATTCATAGCCTTCATAGCCAGTCAAATTTTTTTATAATCTTAAATTAGTCCCACTGACTGTACATCTTCTGCTTTAAATACTAGAAGGTAGAATTAGTCCCCCACAAGGCACAAGGCCCAGCTGTTTGAACACCTGAAGAAAAGGTAAGACTATTTCTTTGTCTGATATGATGGTCTCTGTGCCAGATAAGTCAGAGTAGGATATCATGGAGTCATAAATCTGTGCTATGACTTCAGCAGACATTAGGCACCACTCAGTGGTACCTGACCAGTCAGGGTGGGGCAAGACGACACCCAGAAAGACGACTGTGAATGCACGGTATTTACTGTAATATACTATGTTTATCTATTCTAATGTTATGATGCTTGACGTGCTAAGTTGTTGCTAATGCTAACGGCAGTTACATACCTAGGGCCAAATGCACCAGGTGGTCATATGCCTGGGACTAAAGTTACGTCCACCGCCTGGACTAAAGCTCTCTTAAGCGTAACACCTGGGTATAACTTCTACACTGAGGATGGAGCAGGTGTAAGTTTCATAACTTGACACAATGGCAGCCCAACCTCAATTGGAAATGTCAGGTAGAAACACAAAGTTGTCCTCACCATGCAGGTGGTAATTGCTGAGATTGTCTGCCAACATTTTAAAAACTTCTCTTTGAGTGTTAAAATACTCCATTTAAAGAAAACTGTGATTTATCTTTTTGTAAATCGGCATCAGCTGAGCTAATTTTATTGAAAACGCTCCTGAATTCAAGTCAGCTGAGACGGGCAGATGTGAGGGTTACTTTAAAGACTGTGAGAGACATGTTTGCATGTATCTGACACACAACATTATAAGAAGCCTTTCTTTGGCTCTTTCTTTTCTTTGTGTTGTCAGAATCTTCTGTTCATAGTCAAATAGACATTAGAATGGGAGGGAAGTGGCTTTCTTGCCAGCACTTACCTCTCCACAAATGTTCATGTGAAAGGGCAAGGCAAGACCAGGTGCAGCTATGACCATTCTTTGTTGCACTTGGTATAAATTTAAACCACAAAGCCAGACATAGCTAAGTCAGACAAAGGAGACAACATGGACTTCATTAACACCATGCTGAAGCACTTCAACCCAGGAGTGCATCTGCTATTTCTTGTCATTATTTCTCTATTTTCATTCTGACATCGTAGGTCGTCAACAACACATCTCAAGGGTAGGGACTGCAATGCTCAAAGAACTTTTCCCTCTGTCATAGAGCTCCATCTCACACCACCAACTTCATTATTCTTTTTTCAACTTGCCATTTGTTTTGTTTACGCTTGGGAATTCTGCACATTCAGAGAGGTCTGTGCACCCATTGGTCAATGTCGCTGACATGATGGGACAAATGGCAAATGGCAGAGAAAAAATCAAGCATGCAAGACTTTCTGTCAAGAGGTCCAGAGGGTCCAAAATGTGGCCTTGATTGACATTCACTATGACACCAATGAGGGCTTCAATAATTTGGCTTTTTTTTTATTGGGATATGTTTTGGGAACAGGGATGAGAGAGTGAGGGGGACACATGCAGGAAATGAAGGAAAGGACTTGAACCTGGGTCACCTGCGTACATAGGGCATGACCTAACTGCTAGGCCATCTGCCCCCCTCTTAAATCATCAATTTATGGGGTTGATGGGTCCTGAAACCCTACGACTGCTGCTAAGTCTGACCTTGACATAAAACATTGTTGGTTTTGTTCTTTACAAGTAATTTGTGAGTAAAAGTAGCACCTTTTAGTCCACATGCTCTTCAACAAAACTGCAAGAAAAGATCAAACAAAGCAATTCACATTTCTCTATACTTTGATGATGACATCCATCGTAAAACAGCTCATTTCACAGTGAAATGTCTGAACTATCCATAGGCCGACTTTAATTCCACACACAGCACCATCCAAACACAGCTGTGCAGGACTATGAGGTAAAGTAGGACAGTTTGGCCCAAATACTGTGAAACTCAGTCTCCTCTTGTCCTGTGGGACACACCAGGACAGGAGCTTTACAGCATTGACTGTGCATGTTTCCAAGAATAGAACACCTGTTGTGACATGCATATATCAGTTTGGTCCAATCATAACATATCCCTGCGGCAAGGTAGCAATTTTTAGCACCAACACCAGTCCACAACCCAGGGGATGGACACCTTTAAAAAAAGCACATACACAGCACCTAACTTCCACTCTTTTAAAAAGACTCATGGAGATTTAATGCAGCGGTTAGTGCAGGCTGATGCACCACAATATGAGCTGTTTTTCCTGGATCCAGAAGCGTGCTAGAGGCAGCAGGGTAATTATCTTAACACCATGTATTCACAGCAGAAAATGATCCCTCTGAAGTGACTAATCCATCTACTCCTCACATGATGCACGTTGTCAGAAGAGACCGTTAAGATGGATTTTTCAAAATTATACAGTTTTAATGAACAGATAAGAGCATAACAATAGACTCGGGATGAGATTCTCTCTCGAGTCTAGCGACTGCCAACACACTGTGACCACTGTAATGGAGAATATGCAGAGGATGGGTATTCATAGCACACTTGCTTAAGAAGCCTTTTACAGTGTTCTATAGCCAGCACTTTAATCCAGTGTTATCTTTGCTGCTCCTGAAGGACACCAGGAGAGAAAGGAGGATATATACCGGAGCATGACAAAGACGCATAACCTTTACGTGGCTTTATGTGCAGAGACTTCCTTCCTCCTACATCGTGTTCAGCCTGAGAAAAAGTCTCAGCTCTTTTTTTAAGTGGATGATCACAGAAATATGTCAGAGTGGTATAACTAAGCATTAAACTAACTGTTTTTAAAAAGATAGAGACTGTGGGCAAAGGGCTTTTACACCACCGTAATTAAGCTATATCACTGCAATCACTCTAACTTGTTCCAAAAGTCTCTAGGAATTTCCAATGTGAACTCTACACAGTTATTTCGACAAAAATATTCCCTCTTAAAATGCTAATGATGAACAGGAAGTGAAGTGTTACATATACTTTCAGCGACACTGGGGAATGTCATGCCATGGCACTGCCTGGAAATTGGTTTTCATGGCAATCTGCACTCTCCCCCCTCTAGCATTCATGATAGAAACCTACAGAATCATTAGTGCAATTCCAGCAGCATTGGAAAAGGCTGCAGAAAGTTTAAAAAGTAGGAGAATCAAAACTTTTCTAAAGTGTAAATTTAAGAGGTGATTTAGGATTCTACAAAAGTTTTGAGTGTATGAGGCAGAGAGAGAGAGAGAGAGAGAGAGTGGCCTGAGCTGACTGGCAAACAGACTACTAATAGGCTAATGGACTGACAACAAAGTACAGCAGAGGTCACACTAATTGAAAAATTCCAATCTTTAACAGAATAATTCCTTAAAAATGATTGAAAATCATTCCAAAAGGCTGTCTGTCATTTTCACCAACTGGAATACTGATGTCATTTGGTATCGCTCTCACACAGACCTTTCCTATCTTGCTCTTTAGAACACCATGGAACTGATTAAATGAATCAAAAAGGGTTCGCATTGTAGCACGTGGGCATTATCCCCTACCTTGACACCACAGGCTACATGTCTTATGCAGGTGCTATGCAGGTGCTGACATTGCATTGCATGGCAAAACAGGTCAGTTAAAGTGGGTTGAGGATGCCCTCATGGGGCAGCAGAGCAGCATGGTGCAGGAAAAGGCTACTTAATTAACTCAAAAATCAAAACCATGACTAATTCGTTTGGAAATGAGATCCTGATTATTAAACACAATTACACACTGATTTCACAACATCTGTGTGGTTGCATGAATTTCAAATGATCGAAGCAACAACCATGCACAAAATTCAGCAATTCATTTTGCAGGGTTCCAGGTCTGACTGCTTAAAACCAGTTATTCCGGTTATTAATGACTGAGGCCATTCTACATTTCCCTCAAGTATTGCAGGATTCTCTCCAGCAGCATCAATGAGTGCATGCACTGATTGGTGGTTCATACATACTCAAGAGTCTTTCCTTGTTCTAATAAGCCACTGAAGACACAGGCGAGAAGAAAAAGAAGAGCAGTTCATAAATCTGCTCAATGCAGACAGATTTTCAATGTGAGAGCACATTTTCCTAACTTTGCACATAGATTTGTAAACTTTGGGAAGGGTTTCATAAACTGTATAATATCAGATCCAGAATTGTATTCATTTTATAAAATTATTTTGTGTGGGATAAAAAACTGAGCAGACAAAAACAATATTGCAGTGCAGCCTTAAATCAGGGAGTGTCCAAACTATATATGGCTTGCCAGGACACTAGTTTTAGCCTTCATAAAACTAAAATGATATATGGCCTGGATAGGAACTAACTGTACTTCTTTGTTTTACCACGAGCTGGTGCTGCCATGTTAAGTCAGCAAACAAACATTTTGACCATATTTGACGGGCTTTTTCATGAGTAATTCTGAAGGCAATATTAACTGTAAACGCACAAACAACACCACAAACACTGTCGGGTGCAGCATTTATTCACATTCAACATTCTTTCAATCTGAATGTACATCAGAATGCTTTGCAAAAACAGAAAACACAAACACAGATAACCTTATAATGAAAGTACTCTGATGGACACTTTCCCAGACGGACATGACACATAAATCCTGTGAGAATAATTCTGACGGATAATTGCTGTGGACGGACTCCAGAACAGAGCTGAGATAGTACCATATTTATCATTTTGTGGCCTTCACAAGTCAGAATGTTTAACTCTATGGTATGTCTGTCTTGGAAAAGAGCCAATCAGAGTACTGCAATTGTGAAGCTGTGTTTATTTTTTCTATTAATTCAAAGTATTTTGAATATGCATTCATTATGTGCCCATTTGTGTTTTTTGTTGTAGCAGTTTCCAACAATCTTTTCTGTTAATGCAAAGACTTCTGCAGAAGTGTGACACTTACTGCCCTTCATAGAAATAATGGCTTCTCGATGTAAAATGATCTGATTAATAAAAACAAAAGATGTATGGCAGCAAACAGCAGCATGATAGGCTGTTAGCTCCTCTGTCTCAAGGTTAGATTTACAAAATACATCACGCTTATCATCTTCAAACATCAACACTCCCATAAAATTTCACAGCTTTGTGCATTTTGCTTTTGTTTTGTGTCTAAATATTGAGATGAGCCGTCAGCAGCTGTCTTCTCTGCTGCCTGCATGGAGTGTGGTTCTCATCCTGAACAGGGTGGATCAAGTAGTAGGCAGGGTCAGCAAGGGCCCTCCTGAGATCTGATTAACAACCCCAAAATCCTTAACATTGATCGGCTATTTGCCTTGTCAGTTGTAAAAGTAAAGTTGTTATCTAGGCTGTTTTTTTCTTTAAGCATACTGAATTATAATATATTTACTGACCCTGGATTGGTTTAAAACAGTCAGTGTGAGTAGTGTCACAGTGCCCTAGATATTCTTGCGTTTTTCACTGAGTAAAATCTGGACATTCCTAGGCTAGGGTCTTCAAACTACTACATCTTGATAAAAAATTAGACTATACAAAAATCAGTGATATGGGAAAGAGCACAGCTGTGCTCTACCTTAACATGGCATGACAATGGTCTTACAATATGAATAACCTGTATGACTGTTCTTATTCAATAGCATTCAATTTCTTCTCTGCATTGAATACTTTTAATAAGGTCATATTTCATCATTATTACAAAGGGAACCTCTGAAGAACAGAGATGTAATTTTAAGACTGTGTTGCCTAAACATTTCCATGCAAATATTGATGCATGTTTCAGTAATAGGTCAAAGTCATGCCCTGCTTTTCATGAATAAATCAAAAGTGTAAGTAGAGCAATTCCTCTCGGAGACCATGTGCATATGATTGGTTAACAAGGTCTGCAGAGTGTGTGCTCTATTGACAAATAGACCGTAGATCATCAGTGAGAGCTGGCCCACATTATCTTGCAGAAATTAAAGGCTATAATACAAGCTCTTGATGAAAGGAACCATGGAGGATTTGATTTAAAAAGGAGATTATTTTTCACTTGAATTTGAAAACTTTTAGATGCAGTTGTTTGGTATTCAGCTGTAAAGAGTGTATAGGAAACTAAGCATAAACTATTCAATGTCAATCCGTGAAACTCTATACTTATGTATTGAGTTCTGTTGAAAGAGTTACAATCTGTGTAATTGGATTGTGCTGTTATTAAATGATGTTGAGAGTGGTCTCAAGGGCATTATGCCTTTTACCCTGATAGTAAAATCCCTGCACATTTGAATAAGTGGACTGTTTGAGTGTAAATGACAACTTTTACTACAAGTTAAAAAACTGCTAGTACCTGCTCTCCTTCAGTGAATACTCTGTTTTCAAAACTCCAGGAGATGGTGGGTGTGGGGTCGCCCGATGCCTCGCAGGTCAGGGTGACTTGTTCATCAAACTCTGAGGCAGTCTGGTTATTCAGGTAGGTGATCTTGGGTTGCACTAAAAAAGAGACAACACATGTTAAAGGCAGCAAGGCACTCTTACAAGGGCTTTTTATCACATCAAGTTGCTTTAGAGGACTATTTTAGGTCAACAAACGACCTTGGGTTAAATAAATAGTGATAATTTAGCTCTATCTTAGTCTCTACTGTGTACTGTATATCAAGATGAATGGGGTGACAGCTGACTAGGAGTGAAGCCGGGAAATTTAGGGCTCCTCCTGCTGATGGGACAGGGGTCAAACTGTGAAGTAAAAATGTACCCAAATAAATTCTCATCAACCCCAAATTGTCATGATGGTTATCACAGTTATTCATGTCCAAATATTCATCTTTCAGGTGAAGTTTGTTTCATTTAGTTATTCCATATTAAAAAGTCAGCATGTAATCTAGTGATTGACTACTGACTGCTCTGGGCTGATTTTTAAAGTGGGATCTGATAAAACTGGTGACACAGACAAAGCATGTAATTAATGCAGTTAGAAATAATAATGAACTAATTATGGAGCCTAATTAATTACAATTACTGCATTTATGCTGACAGCCTTAGTAATGATAATAGGAGTTTGACTCTTGAAACTCTATTTGTTGGCTAGGCACACAGCAAAATTGGAGAGTTTACTTCTCAGTGGTAAACATTTCAGATTTGATTTCAATTCTCAAAGTGTAATTTTGACTCTGTTCTGAGTTAAATGGTCTTTAGTGTAGGAGTATCCTGTCAGTGTTGATCCAACAGTGTCAGTCTATCCCTTCATGCTCATGTCGGTCTTCATCGGGCAGTGTTTTAGATGTTTTTTAGATATTTTTAAAATATATTCAGATGTGTTCAGATGTTGCATTTTGTACACTGACCATTGCTGGATTTCCTTTGCTCATGTTTCTGGTGGATTTTTATTGTTTTCATGTCAGACACTTCTGCTCCATGTGTGAAGTTATCCACTGAGTTAGTTATCCCGCCTCTGACAATGGGTGGCATGCTGCTTCTCATCAATGGCACTATTCAAACTCTGTACTGGTCTGTTTTCTCCTTCCTCATCAGAAACGCCATCTTTTAGTATTTTAACTGATCATCTATGTCATTCCCATTTCTTTTAATTGTGCTAATTTCATAGACTTTTGTGTTTCAGTTTTTTTTTATGTTCTATTTGATTATCAAGACTTTCTCTGTTGGTTTATTGCTAATGCGATTATTTTGTTCTTGCTCTTGCTATTCCGTAAAAACACTTTGTAAACATCTGTTTGTAAAGATGCTATATAAATAAAGTTTTTCTTATTATTATATTAAATTACTTGACTTTGCTGCAGGTATCAAATATAAAATATTAATATTTATTAATAATAAGAAGTGCATTGCTATGTGTTTATGATTAAAATTGTAAGTACTTGAAAGGAAGTAAGACACTGCTATGTTAAAATCTTTATTTAAGCAACATTTCCAGTATTTAATGAAGTGATAAATACATATTTACAGCTTACAGTTACCATGAGGATGACCCTTCAGTAGTTTAAAATGATCAACTGAGAGAGTACATTTCTAAAACTATGAAGAAGTGTTGAGCTAAAGTAATGCGTTTGTGTCGGCATTGTGAATGTGTCAGTTTTAACTCAAATATTGCCGCATAACCTTAGCATTTTACCTCTCCATACAAACAAGAATTGGGACATCATACCCCGTGAGCAGACGTGAGCACACAAAATGTAAAGGGTAAGTGTTCAGGTTAAGGGGTGTACTAGGATTAATCTTAAACCCTGGATGTTAAAAATCTGTATTGATTATTGTTAGACAGGTATAGTGCAGAGTGGATATATCAGAGCTTTTTCCAAACAAGACATCAGCCTGCTATTATAGAAATAAACTTGATTATGGTGGAGTTAAAGAGAGGTGAGAACGACCAAAACAACCCATAATTGGCTAAAATCATTGAGCTGTGCAGAGGCAGCTTATGATTCTGGACTACATTCATTCCCATCATGGACAGTCACTGGATCCATTCTTTAAACATTATCATTAGCATGGCTTTATATAGCAGTTACATATTGTTAGCACGGCTGCTGTAAAGCATACAGACAGGCTTCATTAGCGCTGTGGTTTCATACCCCATTGACCCATAATGGAGCTGCAAGCACAAGATTACATAAGGCTGCTGCACATTTCCTCATGAGGAGAAACTCTAGTGTGATATCTTTCAATGTCCTCAGGGGTGGCTTAATTAGTTTTCAATAGCACATACTTTCTTTAAAACCCTATGCTTCACGCTGCGTAACCCTGCACCCAGCCACTGGATAAGCTGTAGAGGCGCGAACAGCAAATGTCAATAAGTACAAAAGAAAAAGGCCAGGGAGAGAAAAGACCCACAGCGTTCTCCATGCTTTTGTAGAGGAATGGAGTTATTCTCTTACCAAACACGTTCAGGCTGACTTCCTCGGCTTTCTCTCCCGCCTTGTTCTTGGCGATGCAAGTGTAATCTCCTTCATCCACTTTCTTGACGTCTTTTATTACCAATTCTGAGCCATCCTCGTTCAGGCTGTACTTATCGCCTGTTTCAAGGACAATGTTGTTACTGTAAGAGAGGGAAAAAAGAGGAAACAGGAAGGTTAGAATCACAAGTGTATGCTTTACAACCAGAGATGCCAAGAAGAAACTTTGCCACTTGCTGACAATGACACGTTGGATTTTTATCTTAGGACTAGACTGGCTGGTACACAACAAAGACAGGGAGACTCAAAAAGCCATCTTGTGCTGAACATCTCTGACATTTCCTGAGCTTTTGTTTGCCTCAGCTCTCCTTTAGCCCTTACAAATCTGTGTTTTTAGAAGGCCATGCACCAATTCAATCATAATGCCTGCTTTTGCAGTTCTTAGAAGCCGAGGATTCGCTAGAGGTTGCAATCCTGTTTGAGGAGAATTAGGTATTTGTATGCCTCCAGTGGCAGCCATCCTGAAGCATTTTGCAGGCAGACAGTGAATGACAAATAACAAACAGAGCCTTCCCCGTCTTGTCTTTCACCCATCTGTCCTCCCTGCAACCTCCCTGCCTGTCTCAAATCTCTTCGGGCAAGGAACTGTAACTCCCTGAACCTCAGCTTTCACGTCACACACTGGCTTTGCTGCATGGACGACAGCTGTGAGCAGCATAAGGGTGTACGTCTCTTCAAAACAGCTTCCTCTGCACAGCAGTGGTGCTGCTGCATGACAGCCGTAAATGATGCACCATGAATATGTAAGCATACTGAGCAAACAGCTTTATGAGGAGAAATGATCGGGGCTTGGTATTTGTCAAACCTGAGTGGTGATCAAGCATCACCAATTTACCCTGAATAAAGTAAGCTGAGATATATTATTCCTGCTAATGTAAAATCCATCACTAGGCTTGTGTTAGTTCATTCCTCTTTTACTGCTTAATTTGAATCCAGAGGGTTCAGAGAGCTGCTGTAGTTGCTGATTTATTTCCAGGTCAGTCAGAGATTGTTAAAAATGCCATTCTGGTCCCATAAAAATCAACATACACTATTTGGATTAGAGTATTTGGCCACACCTGTTAATTATTGAATTCAGGTGTTTTAATCAGACCCATTGCAACAGACCACAGCCATGCGGTCTCCATTTGCTAACATTTGTGATACAAAACAGGTCGTTCTGGAGAGCTCAGTGACTTGAAGTGTGATACTGTGATGGAGGCCATTTCTATGAAACCACAACTGAAACTACTGCTTCTTTCTCCACAGACAACTCTGATTGGCCCAGCCATTCTTTGACTGGGGACATGTATATCAGCTTGAAGCCTTGCAAGATGAACTCCCCTCATGACAGACATGGAATCTAGACAATCTACTTGGCTTTGACAAGTTAAAGGCCTGTCCCAGCTCCAGTTCATCAGCTGTCATTAAGTTGACCAAAAGTTTAGTTCTGAGATATTTCCAATAAGGGGAGTGCCAAGAATTGGTTTCAAAACTCTGGTTTAGAAACCAATGGTTGACATCACTGACACTATATCCATGTTTATACATATACTGTAGTCCATGGTGAGAACTAGCAATGCAATCACTACATTACAAATTAAATCCCTGTTTTTTCGGCCTAAAATAGAGGCTGATGGCACCATAGGGCAGCAAGGAGCACTCTGCATGTCTTTGCGCATTACCAGGGGGGATGTGACAAAATCTGTTGATGAAATTACAATGTCCTTACTTTTAGGGTCAAGAAAGGGGCGGATGTGGCGAGTAAGCCAAGCAAAGGGTACCGTGTGGGCCAGTAGTAACATTGTATGAGCCTCTGGTTGTTCTGTGGATATCCCAAGGCCCAAAAACCACCGGCAGTCTCGAGGTTTATCACCAGGGGTGAGAAGGCCCGGACAAAAGATATGCCACTGGCTTGACCTTGGCTGCTGAGCGACACATGTGTGTTGACATGTGTCAAGCTTGACCCTGGTTGCCCCCCCACCCTCCAGTCCAAGATCAGGCCCTGTGCTGAATTCTTAGTGCCCTACATACTTAAAACTTAAGACAGTATGCCCCCCCAAACTCTTGAGACTATAGATATGATTATTCAACATTTTCTAGAGCAATGTATTTGACACTGGACCCATTTATATGCACATTTTTACTGGAGACATTTTGAATACTGCTATCAGCATAAGATCAACTGTATTCAAATACAAGAGGAAATCTTTATAATACTATTCTCCCCCTAACCTGCCAAAGATCATTTATGAGAGAAAATGCACCACTATTTAACATTTTGGCATGATTGTGATTTGCCTGTCTTTTCGAATAAAAGCACAGATAAAATAGCGATCTATGTTCAGTGAAATGGGGGGGTCATTCAGTCTGCCTGTATCATTTAGAGAATGATGTTTTAACCCACACGCATTAAATATTGATATTTTCAGTTCAACAACCTAATAGTAAGCTGCTGACTTACATTATCCAAAGATAGAGTGGCCTGAGTGCATAAAATTGACTCTATTGCCAAGAAAATGACAACATAATTTGTATGTTTGGATGCATAACTACAGTATACATGTTAACCTGACAAGCAGCCTCTGACAGACATGTGAACCAGTATTATCAGGACTGAAAGTGGACATGTTGTGACTTTAGTGTAGAGCCTTTAAACCTTGTCCATGATATCTGTGTGGGTGGATGAATCAACAGAGTGAATAACTTTAACAATAGCCAGTGGCACTGACAAACATGTCTTACTGATGGGCTTTCACGATGCTATTTTATTATTAGGTATATCTAGAGATGATGCTGTGAAGAGAAGATAAACAAGTTACCTCAACTGGTTGTTGTTGTTTCAGTATGATGTATAAATACAAATTTAAAGCCAATAATACCACACAAATTTACTTTTTATTACAATATAGCTATACTACTCACAAAGTGTGTGTGTGTGTGTGTGTGGGGGGGAGGGGGGGGGTGGGTGGGTGGGTGGGTGTGTGTGTGTGTGGGGGGGCGAGGGGGGGGTGGGTGGGTGGGTGTGTGTGTGTGTGTGGGGGGGGGGGGTTCACGGTGGGCAAAGGCATTAAAGGCTTGTGTTGGGGAGTCTGATAATGGCACAAAATTGGTCAGATTTGAAAGGACCAGCAGGTCACTGGTCTGGGCTGAGCAGGCTGAAAACTGGTCATCCAGCCACCTGTTGGTACACTTTTGTTCAATAGTATTGATCCTGAGTTGTTTACTTTACTTTTAAAGGACATGTGGAAAAGAAAATTGCAGCCTATGATGAATATATTTACTGTGGTAATGTTTTATATCCAAGCCTAACACATATGCAGAGGCTGAGCCAAGTTAAACTTACAAACAGCTTGTGCAACCAGGTGCACATCCCCTACAGAATTGCATATGCATGAGAGCCTACTATTTAACCACACACGAGATGGTACGGAATTTAAACAGTGTGTGTGGCGTGGAAACCTGCCTAATAACACTCATCAGAGTCTATCTGCTCTTGTTGCAGTGATGCAAATATAAATACATGTAAATCTCATCATTTCTCCCACACAACGACTTGAAGGCAAGGCCATGCAAATCCATATTTATGCCCTATTTACAAACACTTTACTACACAAGCTCCCTGAAGTGAATGTGATGCTTATGCAGGCCTATGAACAGGCAGATTCACTTTGAACAAAGAGTCTGACCAGAGAAGCGAACAGCATTACCAGCAAGAGAGAGACTTTAGATTTCATTTATCTGACACTTGTTGAGGAGGCTCAACTTACAGAAGGGCTAAAAAGCTACCAGCCCCAGTGGATTAGTGCTGAACCTGAACATGCAATTTGCTCTTCTGTTTGGTTTTGAAGCGCCCTATCAAAGGGGTTGTTTGGAGCACAACTACATTAGCATACATATATATTTAATGAGCACAGTAAAGAAATGTATGCCCACAGTTCAAACAGGGAAGTTGTAAATCTTTATATAAAACTGAACATCTGAATGTTGCTTCACTGAAGAGAAGGAAAAGGTCTCTCAGCAGGCAGCATCTTTTATTCTACTGCTAAGTAATGAAAAGCTTAAAGTTACCTTAAAACATAGTTTTTAGGTAAAAAGTCCAGGACATTCAGACTAATCCACTCTTATCCTTGGTGTTTGTGCACATTGCCAATGTTACTGCGTCCTTCAGCTGGAGACAGAGGGCACAGATAGTCAAATGACTTTACCCAAAAACTGCCCACCAGATTAATACGCATCCCTACGACATGGGAGACAGAGTGCATCCTGTTCCTGAAGGGCACAGTCCCACCTTTACACAAGTGTCATTGATAAAGCTACACCTATTTCTGCACTAAAGATAAACTGCAGGTTGTCCTAAGGAAGGTTTGTAACTGACTCGACTGACCTGGACTTATCAGCTGCAGCAAAAACATTAGTTTCTTGAATGTTCTTACAACGAAGGGTGACTTCACATTAGAAACACATTAGGCCTGGATCTATGTACCCATGACCACAAAGTCTGGTTACATTTGATAAGTGTGAAAACAATCAAACTGTACTTGGGAGCCTTGCCAGAGTTCACCTGAAGAGGAAGTCTTGGGTAGGATTTATTTGGACTTAAGCGCAGCACTCTAGAGCTGTGAATGCAACCATGCCCTACAGGGCAATCGTCAGCAAGAAGAGCTGCAAAACAGTGGTCTACTCTCAGGACTCTACTTCATGAGAAATCATGACCCTGATCTCCAATGATTTTTATCCACTCACATTTATGCAATCACAGTTTTGACCATAACAGGACAAAAATAAAAACATATTTAACACCCACATAGTTAGAGAAACCCTAAAGGGACGGACATGCATACTTTTTATTTTACTCAATTTTCCTGTGATAAGGTGCACTACAGTTTTCTTAAGATTTTGAGAAACTATCATCAGAAAAGCAGTGTTATTATGCAGATAAAAGGAAAAAGAAATAAGTCAAAAACTCAAGAAAACATCCTGGATCCACTGATTATCATGGGAAATCAGAGTTAAAAGAATTCATATCTGAAATCAATAAAGAGTTCTTGCAGCCATTATCTTTATTTTCTTGCAGACTGTGGCTGTAGTGAATCTGAAAGCTGTTTGCTGACTGCAATCAAAGAAAAAAAGAATTAAGCCGTAATTTTTTTTGATGCATTCAGATGCTAAGAAAGTACCTCAATTTTTCTGATCTTAAGCAGTGATTATTTTACAACATCTTTATGTAAACGATGAGTTAAACAATCTACCTAGTATTGTCAGGGGAAACTGCTGTAAGCAGTGCTAAATCTATCAGCTTATTCAGGCATTTAACATTAAGTGTGAGCACCATGCTAAAAAAAAAAAACCCTTCATATGTACATATCCGTTCATCTCTTAGAACATTCTTTTTTTCAACCAGTTGCCAGAGACTTTAAAATGATCTCTTCTTGATATGCATACCTAGTGCTGTGGAGAACTTTTAGGCATGTTTGGGCGAAAAACTAAGGCTGAAGTAAAGCGTAGATGTGGTATAAACAAAATCAGGCTAGAAGGGGGATTGGCACAACCCCGGTTCTTGTCTGGATGTCCTTGAATAGACCAGGGTTATGGGAAAATAATCTGAAAAAATAGCAAAGTCCCCACCTTCATGACAGTGTAAGGTGTGGATGTGTTATGTAGGCATGGCCATGGGTACTATCCAGACAGGTGGTAGGGTTATCATAGGCCCCTGGTCGTCCTGAGGATGTCCCAAGGGCCCGAAAACCAGTGGTGAAAAGGTTGGACAAAAGAGATGCTGTTGAGCTTGACCTTGAAACGTGTGTTAACATGTCAAGCTTGACTCTGGCCACCCAAGGGAAAGAAAACAACCCTCCCTGCTGAATCCTCAGCACCCTACATGTCTTAAACTTATGCACATGACAGTATGTCCCCTTAGGGCTTCCATAGATCCTAGAAGCTTTGGCCCAATTTATATTCAGGCACACATTCACAACTCACTGAAAACAGCTTTCAAACACAGTTTGGATCCTGACCTGCCAGTTGGATCCCGAACTGCCTTTACAACCACTGTTGTAAAGGCAGTTCTAAACATGCCATGTCTCTTAAATAAAATGTCATAGCCACACAACAGACACATTTCATCCTCTGAGCTCCATGGTAGATGCAGAGGTGTGAAGAGTGATGTTGTAGGTTTCTCAAAAAATTATAAAAAACATCCAAAGTGGCCTGCAGGATGGACTCCATTGTTGGCACAGAGCATAAATACATTTTGATGAGAGTAGTTGCTATGGTTGCCTCTTCTTCTGTCTTCTTCTTGGTGGATTTATAGACCAACTATGGCACACCTACTATATCAGACAGAGTACATATGTAATTGTGTTGGGAGCACAGAGCAATGTTATAAATATGAAAGTAGACCAGTGGTACAGCGGTTAACATCAGGCATAGGAATCGATTGGACCTAATGTGAAAACGGCCTGGAAATTCTGTGAGACCAGCCTTTTATAAACAGAAGTGAAACCCACTTAATCCCATAACTATATGTTCTGGCAACAGACAAAGCAAAAACCAGGCATTTCTTAAGAATGGATTTCTTTTTAAAGTGAAATTCATCTGCATCTTAAAGTTTTCTCTTTTCACCAATGCTGTCTTATTTGGGTTGCCTGACCTCAAACAGGACTGCTGTGTGACTATCAGGATGATTTCACCTGTTTGACAGATAACCTCTGACATCTTAATCTTCAATACCTTCTCCATTCTATTTAAAATGATTCCTTGTGTAATTAATAGTTGATAAAGCCTGTCTGATATTTTCCTCTGAAGTAAAGAGAAAGGAGTTTTCAAAAACAATAATCAATGGACCTAATGTTTGTCCCAGCTCATGTCATCCCATTTTTCAACAATGTGTAAAAAGCAGTACGGTACGTACTGTGCCCAGGTGACGGTGGGTTCGGGGAAGCCGTCAGCATCACAGGCCAACAGAGCCATGCTGCCGATGTCTGCCGTGGCGTTAACGTCTGACTGCCTGGCACGGATGGTGGGAAGAACTGAAAAGACATGACAAGAGATGGTAGATGAAGATCACAATCAGAAGCACATGCAAAGTATGAAGAAAAATAAAGAGGAGCATTCTTTTGCAAAAGTAACAACTTTTTGTTTGTGAAAAAGTATAATTTTTATTTGTTCTATTATTTTCACTTAGAGCTGTATGCATTGCTTAGCCCTGCTCTGATAGCCTTTATATTCAACTCTTAGACCTGCACAGAAAACCACCAGTAACTTTGATTCTCCTGCAGTTTAAATCAAATTTAAACAGTTTTATGCCTTGGGGTAGCACTGATACATGCAGAGGTATATATTTTGATGCTTATAATCTCAAAGCTGTCAGAAGAAATGTGTATAAACTTATTTGCCAGCTTGACATCTCTAGGAATTGAATCGTCCCAGCCCTGACACACTTCAGGTACAGTACGGTTAAATACATGTCAGTTATGGAGTCACTGTTAAAAATTACTTTTTAAATTATAAATGTGTTCATTTAGTTTCTCATAAACTTTATTACCAATATGAACTTTTATCGTACCTTAGTAAAGAAAATTACAAATCTTGTCATCGTTTGTGTTTCTGTATTTTTTACTCTGACCTTTGAGTCCATAATAAAGTCTGAACACATTTAATTGAACTGTTATAGATATACTGAGAGGTAAGAGAACAAAGTGTATTTTTCCTCTTCCCTAAATGTTACATAAACACAGCAAGCTGTCTTCTTGGATTAAGGTATGCAGCCGACCACACAGTCAGCTCAACGTTAAGAAGATCAACAAGGATGTCAGCATTTGTTCTCAGGTAAGGAAACACAGTGTTAGCAAAGTTTGCAGCAAAGTGACATGTGCCTTAAATCAGGTGTTAAACCCACACTTTTAATACTTATTTTTTAATCTTAAGAGCTGTCTACAGCTTATATAGCAGGGCAGCTTATAAACCAGAATAAAGGTGTGTGAAGTCATTATCACATGCTGCATGAGACCCCTTTCACTGTGTTACAAATGGCTGCTTTACTGTTCAGAATGTTCTGGAATACGTAATGATACAGACCAGACTGGCAGGGTTTGGTGCCAATGTTTAACCACTTTTCTTCCTTGCCAGAATCGACACCAATTTCTTTTGGTGTGAGACTTTTACACGGCTAATATTTTCTCTCAAATTAACAGATCAAAGTTGGTGAACAGGTGACTTCCTCCGCCCCACAAAAAAATATTTCAAAAGTAATAAATTTAGTATAATGAAGCGGCCAGGGATTATACAAGCTAGATTCATGTGAACTTAAAATACTAAACTCATACATATTTGTAATTTTTAAACCACTAATGCATATTTACATCTTACTGTTTGTTTGTTTGTTTATTTGATTGTTTGTTTTACAGATGTCAAAAGAAGGTGGACCTAGTAAAGCGTAGGACTACGTCACCAAGGTTCAAGGTTCACTTTATTATCCCTGTGAAGGGTAATTTGCGTTGCAGCCAGCAGTCAAGACATACATCCAGATCAATCATAAAAACAGCATCAACAACACAATAAAGAGAAGCACAAGAGACTGTGCGCAATACAACCATAAACATACAGTAAGAAATAACAGGCACACAACTATCTAAAAAGCCAACAGCAATACGGACAAAATAGTTTTTTAGCCTTTTTGTCTTGCATGCTGGCAGGCTGAATCTGCGACCAGATGGTAGCAGCTTAAATTTAGAAAATAAAGGATGGCTGTGATCAGCCAGGATAGACTGGGCCTTTTTAAGGGTCCTTACTTTGAACAGATGAGTTAGGTCAGTTAGGGTCAAACCTGAAATTTTACCACAGCTTCTTAAAATGCCATGCAATCTGTTGCAAATTTTGATTCTGAGGGACCCGTACCAAATGATAAAGAAAAAAGTTTAAAACGAATCAATAAAACAAGAGTAAAACATCTTCATAAAGTGTTATCAACACTAAAATTCTTTGGCTTCCTTAAGAAGTGCAAACATCGATGTCCAAGGATGCCTCTGGTGAAGCAGACTGTAATATTTTTGCAGCTTACTGCTGTTTTGCAGAGCATTTTGTTCATGAATATTATCAGTATCAACTATCTAAGATAAAATAGTTATAAATTCTGATTCAACACTTATTTTTATTATGATTACTCTGCATATAACTCTAAATACTGATAAGGAACTATGAAGTATTTAATGACTGACTTCACAAAAATGCACAAGGGAAGATGTTTATGAAAATGAACTTTACACTAAGGAATGACAGCTCCTAACATCTGTCCTCCACATGTGCTCTCTCAGTTTTCATCCTTTTACACCCTGCCCACTGGAGGGAAACCCTGGAGGACATTTTATCCCTTATTGTCCACTGGAAGAGCAGCATGGAGGGAAATTGATCAGGTATTGTTCATTTAAAAGGCACCCTTGAGGGAACATTGCCAAATTTTGTCCACTCAGAGGGCATTTTGTCATGTTTATTATTTTTATCTGTTTATAGGGGCATCAGAGAGGACACTTTTGTGTTAATTTTTCAAACATCAGGGCACCAAGGGGGGCGTTTGCTGCTCTTGTCCCCTCTGAGTCCACCACTGAAACAGCATAGAAACCTCTACTACTAACAGCTACTAACATGCCACATTAGTCTGTAGGAGTGTCTGTCAACAGAGGCCACATCAACCAATCCAATATTACATTTCTGCATCAGTGCATTCCTATTTCTACCTGTCTACATGTCAAATTAGAAACAAAGAGCCACCAAGAGAAAATAGGCACAGTGAGAAAATAATTACTGTTTAATATGTTTTTTCTGTATTTCTGAGTTAATATGCATGCCAGAAATCCCTCCATCTATTGCAAAATTCAAAACAGTTCATCATGTTTATCAAACTTTGATATTTTTACACTAACGAGATATTTTGTTGTCATATTCACAAGAAGATTGGATATGAATGATTTAAGGACAATAAATACCACACAAATATCAACATATATAAAGCTACATGATAGTCTGCCCATGGTTATTAGAGATATAAAGCTATGGACAACTGAAACAGACTGGTAGACAGGTGAACCAACCAAAAAGGATAAAAGGGGGTATTTTCACCAATTCTCTAGCTTTAAAAGTACAACTTCAAATTTTACAGGGTCACCACCCCACAATGACGAGCAATTTTTCCTCTTTGATCCAGAGGGTGGGCAGAGAGCAGAGGGTGAAAGTGAAAAAGATGCAGCACTCACCATTAACTACGACCTTGATCATCCTGAAGTCAATCTCTCCCCTGGCCATGACGCGAGCCTCGCAGTTGTACATGCCCTCATCTGTCTTCTTGATGCCTCGGATCTGCAGGTGGCCATTATCCAGGATCTTAAATCGCACTGAAACAGAAAAAGGCAAACAGAGAAATTTAATTAATCAGACACTGCATTCAAGGGATGAAGACTGCACAGTTGAGATCACCAGATGACCTCCTGTAAGCACGTTTTATCTACTTTTCTGATTGGGCTGTAACCTTTAAAAGGAATGATTGAGATAAAATTAATATCTTTCATAAAAAAATATCAAGAGACGGAATTACAGAAAGTAGAAAATCAAGTGTTACATTCACCGTGCTCTTAAACGAGGGAGAAGTTCAAGAGTATAATTTATAGACTGTAAAACTTCACTAAAATTCTCAGACAGGAAGCTGGAGCCAGAGTAAAGGGTGTTAATTATCCCCGGTAATCAAGCAAGTGGTCGGAAGAACGCAGAGAGCCCTGCATGACTCTGTGGCTACTCCAGACGTATTGCAGCCGTGTTCAACACCCGTCATAGCCTGACACAAAAGTGCTGCAGCTATAATTAAAGCAGCCATAAACACACAGTAACAGAGCGAGCCGTTCTAACTCAAACCAGGTGTTGTGTCTCACACGTTTCAGGGGTAGAGGCATCAAGCATTTGGGTCAGACTTGTTTTTTGTGCTTCCAAATGAGGAACAGAAAGAAAAACACATCTCAGACATTTATGACCAACAGAGGAGTACTTTAAAACGCCCTTGATTCAAAGTTGTAAATGGCTATTTTTAGTGTTCTTGTAAGGTGTAACTTTTACAGTGAAGCTGATTCCCTTTAAGGGATGGGAGCTTGCTGCTGGAGTCTGATGTAACCAATTCAATATCCGTGTTAGTGAGTGGGTATGAGCTGTCTGTCTACAGCCAGAGATTTGCTATGAAATTACTCACTTCATATAATTATATACAGAGTGTTTGAGTAGACGTTAGCTTGGGATAGTAAACATTTCTTCTCATCACTTTTCTGCTGTCTGTGTACTTCACTGAACAAACAATCCCACTTAGAGATTTAGAAAACAAAGTAAACTGATGCAGCTCTGAAGTCTACACTGCCTTTGGAAGAAAAAAATGCAGTCCTTATATATATATATACATACATATATATATATATATATATACAGGAAAACATTTGATTACCATGAAAAAGTTATTTTTTCTGTATATTCGAGATTCATCATTACAAAGTGAAATATTTCAAGACTTTTTTAATGTTGATGATTATGGCTTAAAGCTCACAAATCAAAAATCCATCATTTCAGAATATTAGAATATCACAAAAACAGTTTAATGATAAAAAACTGTTCATGATACAGAAATGTTGTCCTTCTGGAAAATTATGCTCATTTATGCACTCAGTACTTGGTTTGAGCTCATTTTGCACAAATTACTGCATCAGTGCAACATGGCATGGAGGCGATCAGTCTGTGGCACTGCTGCGGTGTTATGAAGCCCAGGTTGCTCTGATAGCAGCCTTCAGTTGGTCTGTATTGTTGAGTCTTCTTTACATTTCCCCTTGAGATTCTCTACGGTAGGAGTCATCAAGTACATCTGCACAAGGGCCAGATTTAGTCTCGACAGAAACTCTGGGGGGCGGACTTTCAAACAAACAAAAATTCAATAAATATTTTGGTCTGATTAATTTATTATTGCAGGAGTATTTGTATGTTCTTTCAGAGAAGGGGTAATTTAGTACCAGTATTAACTATTTTTACCACTTTTAACCCTTTTTTGATACTGTTTACCCCTTTTTTTTTCCTCTTGTATGAATTTTTGCAAGATTTTAACCCCTCTTGAACCACTTTTCCTGCATGTTTTACCCTCTTTTTTATCCATTTTGGGCACTTTTTAACCCCTTTTCATTACATTTTTTTAACAATTGTTGCAACTTTTAAATCAGTATTTGCCACTTTTCACCCATTTTTGAAACTTTCCTGCCAATTATTGCCCCTGTGTGCCACTCTCTTACACCTTTCACTGATTTGTCAGGCTATTTTTGCCACATTTTTGGCACTTTTAATCAATTTTTTGCCACTCTTTAACCCCTTGTTGCAACATTCCTGCCTATTATTGCCCGTGTGCGAGTCTTTAACCCCTTTCCACTACTTTGCCAGGCTATTTTTGCTGTTTTTGCCACTTTTAACTCATTTTTGATACTTTTTGCCTCTTTGACTCAATTTTTTTCAATCCTTTAGCCCCTTTTAAACCATTTTTCCTGTATGTTTTATCCACTTTGTGCCACTCTTTTATCCATTTTTGCCACTTTTCTTCTATTTTTTTGCCAATTTTTAACCCCTTTTCATTACTTTCTTGCACTATTTTTGCCATTTTTAACCAATTTTTGATACCTTTTGCCCTCTTTTTTGCCACATTTTAACCTCTTTTCACCATGTTTTCTGCCAGGTTTTGTCCCTTTGTGCCACTCCCCATTATCACCCATCATTTTTGTAACACTTTTGCCAGCGTTACCCCTTTTTCTAAATATCTAATAAGTATGAATGAAAAGTACATTTCAGTAAAAACACACCAAATGTTGAGTCATTCTAAAACTATTTCAATATTAATTGTTTGTGGGAGCTGCAGACATTTAAAGCCAAAGGATATTCTTAAAACCACAACATCTTCTTAACCTCCTTTTCTGAATTTAATGATCTTTCGGGGGCTGGACAGGAAGCTTTGGGGGGCCTGATACAACCAGTTAGCTGGCCAGTCAGACACAGTAACACCATGGTCAGCAAACCAGTTTCTGGTAGTTTTGGCTTCACTGTGGGCAGGTGCTAAGTCCTGCTAGAAAAGGAAATCAGAATCTCCATAAAGCTTCTCAGGAGATGGAAGCATGACTCTGGACTTGATAAAGACCAGTGGACCAACAACTTCAAGCACCTTTGATTCCGTGCATCACTTCTCTTCCTTCAAACTCCGAGACCTTGATTTCCAAATAAAATCCTAAATTTACCTTCATCTGAAAACAGGACTTTGGACCACTGAAACGCTGATGATGTCTGTGGTTCAGGATTGGCTCAATATTAAGAACACAACACCTGTAGTCCATTTCCTTGACCCGTCTGAGTGTGGCGGTTCTTGATGGTGGTGGCTCGGTCTACTCCTTGTAAAGCTCCTCTAAGTTCTTGAATCTGCTTTTCTTCCCACACTTTTCTCTTCCAGTCAACTTTCCATGAATCTGCTTTGATACAGCCTCTGAGAACAGCCTGCCCTTTCAGCAGTGACCTTCTGTGGCTTACCCTCCTTGTGGAGGATGGCAATGATTGTCTTTGGGACATTTGTCAAGTCATTAGTCTTCTCCATGATTGTGGTTGTGTGTACTGAACCAGAGTGAGAGAATGAAGGATCAAGAAACCTTTGCAAATTGGACTTTTCCAGAATATTCTAATATTTTGAGATAGTGGATTTTGTTTAGAGCTGTAAGCTGTAACTATCAAGATCAAAACAAGAAAGTCTTGAAATTTTTCACTTGGACTGAAATGAATCTAGAACAAATGGAAATTTACCTTTCTGAAGTAAATCACAGGAAAAAAATGACCTTTTACATGACATTCAAATTTTTCAGATGCACCTGTAGTTAACCTGTAAAAATTACATGTTAAAATGTAACCCACATTTTAACATGTAAAATTACATGTTAAAATGTAACCCACACCTATATACTCCCTGAAAAGCTTCCTCGATGATCAAATAAAAGAGGAAATAATAAAGTTCACAGCAGCTGTCATACCTCAGAATTGATGTCACACACTGTGATCCATGAACTTATCAGGAGTTTTAAAACTGTATTTGTCTTTTGAGGCCTCAGTGAAGAAAAAAGGGAAACAATTCGACCTCTTAAAGAGCACTGCCAAGGACGCTGAGGAAGACTGTGTTAAAATGCATTCGTCGTGGTCAGTACACTGCCTCTACCCAGAATAAAATCCTCAAAAAGACATGTCTGAGTCCTGCTGACTCTGCAGTTTATTCTAAGCTTCTTTTGAGGCCTGACATGTTGAATAAAAAACTTCTGATCTGTTGGAATGTTAACAGTGTTCTCTTTGTTCATGTATCATGCACAGCCTCAATTCCCAAAAAGTTGGTGCGCTGTGTAAAATGTAAATAAGGTCAGAATGCAATGATATGCCAATCTCTTAAACCCATATTTTATTGACAATGGAACATAAACAACATATCAGAGGTTTAGGCTGACACATTTGACCCTGTCATGACATATATGAGCTCATTTTGAATTTGATGGCAGCAACACATCTCAAAAAAGTAGGGACAGGGCCATGTTTACCATGGAGGAGAGCAGTTGATGGAATTTTGGGAGAGGACTGTTGTCCCATTCTTGTCTGATGTACGATTCTAACTGCTCTACTATGCTGGATCGTGATGTGCTTAATGTTTTCTGTTAGTAAAAGGTCTGGACTGCAGACAGCCCAGTTCAGCACCTAGACTGTGAAGCCATGCAGCTGTGATGGATGTGGTATGTGGTTTAGCATTGTTTTGCTGACACAGTCAAGGCCTTCAAATAAAAATGTCTGGATGGGAGCATATGCTGCTCTTAAACCTCTATCTGCTTTTTAGCATTGATAGTTCCTCTCCAGATGTGAAAGCTGCCCACGCCAAAGGCACTAATGCGACCCCATACCATCAGAGATGCAGGCTTTTGAACTGTGAGCAGATGGTCCCCCTCCTCTGTAGTCCATGGGGCACTGCATCCATGGTTTCCTAATAGAATTTCAGATTTTAATTTATCTGATCACAGAACAGTTTTCCATTTTGCCTCAATCCATCTCCAGTGACTTCTGGCCCAGAGAAGACGGCATTTCTGGATCCTGTTCACAAATGGTTTCTTCTTTGCATGATACAGCTTTAACTTTCATTTGCGAATGGGACAGCAAACTTTGTTGATTTCTGAAAATATTCCTGAGCCCATGCAGTGATTTTCACTGCAGAATCATGCACAATTTTAATGCTGTGTGAAGATTACAAGCATCCAATACTGGCCGTCAGCCTTGTCTCTTGTGCCCAGAGATTTATCTGAATCTTTTGATGATATCAAGGTCTATAGATGGTTGGATATTGAAATTCTTTGTAATGTTATAATAAGAATTTTTTTTTCTGAAATTGTTCCACAATTTCAAGATGCAGTTTTGCAGAGATCGGTGAACCTGTGCCCATCTTTCCTTCTGAGTAACTCTGCTTCTTTAAAATACTCCTTTATCATGTTACTGACCTGTTGTCAATTATTAATGGCAAAATAATCCTCCAGATTTTTGACATTTGTACCACTTACTTTTCTAGTCTTTTGTTTTCCCTGTCCCTACTTTTTTGAGATGTGTTGCTGCCATCAAATTCAAAATGAGCTAACATTTTTCATGAAATTGAAAAATGTCTCATGCCCAACATCTGACATGTCTATTGAGAATAAAACATGGGTTTATGAGACTTGCAAATTATTGCATTCTGTTTTTATTTACATTTTACACAGAGTCCAAAATTTTTTTGAATTGGAGTTGTATATGGAGATCTCTGTTTCTCTGTGTGCATGCAAACACCATATCCCAAATACGATCAAAACCAGGATCTGGCTTAGTGTCGGGACACTGACGTCTGATGGCTCCCATATTATAGCATTCTATCCTGATACAGAGCAGTGCAGCTGTATCTGCCATTATTGCTCACATCCTGCCCAGGGATTGAATTTCATTTCATTTTCTTTCATTTGTTCCCCCAATGATAATGTTCAAAGTTTCCTCAATAGAAGAAAATGACTCACAATTTTAACACATTTACTATCCATAAAAGAGCAGAGAGAAAAAAAAAAACATTTTTTTGCCTTCCCCGTACTTAAAACGCAAGAACAATAGAAATAGATGATCTGTCAAAATGCATTACTCAGCGACCAATATTCAGGAACAGCAAAAGAAACGCAAAGAGCATATTCAGAGTATTTCACTAAACTCCTCCATTTTTATTCTTTTTAAAAGCACACTATCTTCAGTCTATTCATACACTCTTTTAATTATTTCTTTATTTTTATTCATTTCTTATATTCATTAAGACCTTCAAATCATTCAGTGAAGAACTCCATAGCTTGACTGTGAGCACTAAAAAAACCCACATCTGCTCTGTAGTCGTCTGTGCATTCTGATGCTTGAAAATGTGTCCTAAGAGCTTAAAACAAACTGCTACCAGTGAATCAGCAGAAGAGGTGGACAAAGCAGTGGAAGGTTGGCCAATTGGACCACTTGAACTTCCTACAACTGTCAATACAGTGTTAATGTCAGACTTTTTTGTACCTCATTGCAGGTCAAATTTAACTGCTGCTTTATGGAAGTGGTTCTGAACTGGCGGGTCCAGGCCAAAGGTTGGTTGCAGAGCTGTTTATAGTGGGTTGTGAATGTGTGTTGGGGGAAAAAAAATGTCTTTAATGTACAGAGAATCTAACAGGTTATACATTCATTTATTCTAAATAAATGTATATTTTAACATTTGTGTTGTAATTCCTCATTAACGGGGTGGTGGGAGGTTCTGATGGATGACTAGTTGAGAACCACTACTTCAGGGTAGCTAAAAGAGAGTCTTAATGCCAGTAGTAGATAGAGCTCCATCAATGATTTGGAGGTGTGATTTACAGCCACTGCCTGATGTAGTAGTAGTGGTAAAAAAGGACTATCACCGTCATAAATGTACGACTGAATGAATCCTTCTCTAACATTCAGTATCTGCCAACTCTGCAGTGCTCTCTAACATCCACCTGGCAAACACCCAGAACAAGAAAACAGGTTATTTGGATGTGGGCCAGGCTGGATCAGCAGCAGGCACACTCAACATTTTCAAAACTATACTCAACAGATTTTGATCCACTTAAATTAACTCCACTACTGGCTGGTGGTTGAACGTACGCCTCTGCAAGGTATACAACTGCGAAACAGTGAAGAGTACCAAGAGGTTACAATATAGTCAAAAAAACTTTTCACCTTCACAAGTTAAACATGAAATATTGTGCTTACAACATTTGAGATGATACTGACTGTGACTTTTTACTTCCTAAATTTAATGAGCTTATTTTCATGCCCAATCTGACATTTTTTCAAAGTTTGAAGAAAATATGTCAAAATATTTTTGAGATATCGCATTGATAAGCAAGGGATGAACACGAGGTTCTAGTGGCAGCCAGATGTGTGTAGACGCCGCACCGCTGCACCTAACATCACTGCACTCACCACCATTGCACCTAACACCACTGCACTTAACACCACTGTACCTAACACCACTGCACTCGACACCACTGCACCTAACACCACTGCACTTAACACCACTGTACCCAACACCACTACACTCGACACCACTGCACTTAACACCACTGCACTCACCACCACTGCACTTTACACCACTGCACTTAACACCGCTGTACCTAACACCACTGCACTTAACACCACTGCACTCACCACCACTGCACTTTACACCACTGCAGTCAACACCACTAAACCTAACACTGCTGCACTTAACACCACTGCATCTAACACGACTGCACTTAGCACCACTTCACCTAACACCACTGGACCTAACACCACTGCACTCACCACCACTGCACTTAACACCACTGTACCTAACACCACTGCACTTAACACCACTGCACTTAACACCACTACACTCAACACCACTGCACCTAACACCACTGCACTTAACACCGCTGCACTTAACACTGCTGCACTTAGCACCACTGCTCTTAGCACCACTGCACCTAACACCACTGCACCTAACACCACTGCACTTAGCACCACTGCTCTCTCTGAGTTCTGGTGGGATGAGGCTGGCAGAGTGTCTTCCTGAGAGGAAAGCTGTTTTGTACATCTCGCCTGCTGTAGTGGCAGCTCAGTTCGAGAGGACAGAAACAGAAATTAATAAGAATAAGTGAGAGACCTCAGCTGTCACTAAAAGCTTTTCATGATGTAAAAGATGTTTTCACTCTCATGCTGACCTGCTTCAGCCTGATTTTACCATTGTTACAGTTGGGGTTGAGTTGTGCTGTAAGCCGCTAGATACAATGGCTGCCACCCCAGGGCAGTGATTAGCTTGGATGTAGCTGTAGAAAAACGTCAGTTTCATCAGACCTTGACCACAATTATTCATTAAAACAGGAGCAAAGAGCAACATCACAAGTTTCTCTTTGGCATGAATTATGTCCACCAGCATGCTTTGTGCTAGTCTTTAGCACTCCGGTTAGCAGTGCAGCTGTGCATGGCTGCTACCTCATGTTGAGTTGTTGCTTTGATTGGCCTGTCGAGAATGTGACGGAAAGAACATTCATCCAATCACCTTCAGAGAATTTTTGAAAATTCCCACCCTTCCCCAGAGCTTTGTATAGGAGGTTTTCCAGATGAATGTGCAATATACCCATGCAGGTAAGGTTTTATGTTTTTATATCTCTTACAATATTTTCTCTGCTATCCTCACAAATCCTTTTATCTCTTCAGTAGATTATGTGTCTGTTTTTTAGACAAAATCAGTAATTTGTCAGCCTAATTTATACCAGCATTTGTTTTTTAGATCTTGTCTTGTATTTTAGCTCATGCATATTGTTGCTGTGTGTGTCACTGTGTTTTATCTTTCTTTTCATGTACAAGCTGCTCCAAACCAATTGCCCCTTTGAGGGATAAATAAAGTTGTTGGGTTGAATTGCAATGGATTTCTTAAACAGTTTATCTGGTGTGTCAGAGTAGTCATGTGCATGTTGGAAATAGAAATACAACTAAACTGAGCAGTTATAGGGGTCTAGGAGATCATTTATAGTCGTACTGCAACAGATATCAGCATCATTTGAGTATAACTACTATTGCATATAAAAGTGGAATTCTGGCATTATAACAGCTCACTCCCTTTCAGCGTTTCTGAGCTATCATGCTCTAGAAGTTTGGCCTTTGTTGCATCTTTGGCATAACCTTGACTTCTTTTACAGCTACATTTACCTACCGAGTGGGGATATAGACAAAAAAACATATTTTAACTTTTAATCTTTGACTTTAAGACATGCATAAATGGCTAAAAATCTTCACAAGCAGAGCTGTGGACTAAACTGTTCAGCATAGTTCATAACAGCAATGCCAAAAGAAAATCCGTAGAACTCTGGCAGGGCACAGCATCGTATTCAGATGAAAAAATAAGCGTTACGGTCCATTAGCCAGCTGTTAATTCATGATCCATTCACACTTCTGACAATGACAACATTTAGATGGGAGCTGTAACAACGCAGCATGCAGCATACGGTGAGGTCAACGGCTGCTCTGAGGAAAATTACATAAGCAGTTTTCAGTTTTCAGTGTCGGTTACAATTAGTGGTTTTTCCAGAGAAAAACACATTCCTTGACCAGACTCCAAGAATAAAGGCGGGCTTAGCACAACACTGTGGTGACTGCAAACTCTCCAGCGGTCACCCAAGGAGGGGTTACTGCGAGGTTAAAATAGGCCCAGGCCAAGCGTAAAACAAAGGCTGCAGAGTGAATTTTAAGCTGAACTCTCTGAGGTGAAGCAGCTCTGAACTTAACTTTCCTTCTGCATGAACTTAGCTTGTGAAATCATTCATAAAAACTACAAAAAAGTAATTCTACAACAATACCAGGCCCTTTTATGTTAGCAGGAGGAGGGGAAATGTGTATGAGCTATAACCAGGGATGTTAAGTCACTAAAATCTCCGTCATTTACTTCAGATCAGATGCAGGACAATAAAAACCTCATAAACAGTAAGAAATATGAAACAATTTAACTACTTTGCATGCAGCCTGTTTATCGCTACTTGTAAACAGTTGTCACATTATTCTTTGACAAATACAGTTATTTTGAAAGCCACAGAAATGTGTCACACATTGAGCATTACCCATCCCCCCATAGCATCACAGCACATACTTAATAAAAGTTAACACAACATTTTAAACAGTACACATAGCAATAATAGAGCCACACAATAACAATAGTTAGGCCCAAACCAATACTTTTGTCCTGTTCAACAATGATGTGCTCTGTAAGCGTTCTACTTTGTGCTCCTGAGTGTAAAAATCATACAAATGTTGAAGTCTCACAAATATCTATCCCCTTAAAACAGCTAGAAGTTCAATTATCTCCAACAATACAATGTAGCACTTCAAAACTATTGAAAGAAAGAGGGAAAACGAGACTGAAAGAGGAAAAATGAGATTTAAAAAAAGGCGAAAATGGATGAAAGAAGGTGAAAAGCAGTTGAAAAGTGGCAAACATGTGCTTAGGTGCCCAAATTGGTGAAAAGGGTGGAGAAAAGAGGCTGAGAGAGGGAAAACTGGCAAAAAAGGGTTACAAAACTGCACAAAGAGAGCAAAATGGGTAAACAAACAGTGGAAGGCAATTAAAATGTGGCAAAATTGGTTAAAGTGGGCAAAAAAGTGAAAGAATGGTTCACAGACAGTTAAAAAAGACAGTTACAAAAAAATGGTTTAAAGTGCCAAAATTGGGGGGGTGGAGAAAAGAGGTTGGGAGAGGCAAAATGGGATTAAAGTGGCACAAAATGGGCTTCCAAAATTGAAAAAAGGGGAAAATTGCCAATAAGTGGCAAAAATAGGTTAACAAGCAAAAATGAGCAAAAACAGTGGTGAAAAGAGGTTAAAGTGTGGTTAAAAATAATAATAATGATAAATCATTTCAACATCAGAACCCAACTATAGCTTGACATATGTTCTAGCTCCAAATGAAGTAACTATTAGCCAGGATGCTAACACTAATGCACTGAAATCATTAATGAATATGAGCTTGGAACGGCCTATCTCTATGTTTCTCAGGGGTCCAGCCAATTCTGTGGGCAGGCCTGTCAGTGTGTGGTTGTCTGTCTTGGTCATCTTGTTGTACACCAAAAACAAAACTGTTGAAAAGTTATTACATGTTGCCTTATGTGGAGTCTCTCAAATTAAAGAATCAGCGAAGATTTTAAACATCTTTTAGTGTGTGCCAGGCTTGAGTCAAAGTAACTTAATTCAAAGCAAAACCAGAATGCAAACCACAGGAAAAGGACATTTTTGACATACAGTCTTAGGTTTAAATAATTTCTTTAGTAGAAAAAAATCATTTTTACTAATTTCTCATTTAAACTGACAGTGAATAAGAAGTGACCCTGACTTAACTGTTATTACAGTATGAATTCCTGCAACATTATATTATATGAGCTTCCCACTCTGAGAACAATGTCAGAGAAAACGCTCACAGTGTGACTATGGTGAATGCACCTCTGCAGTGCTTGATTATAAGTCAAGCATGTTCAAAATCCTTACACTTGTTCTACAATGGGACTAATTACTGTAGTTCCAATCACAAACACAGCTTTAAATGATGTTTACTGGAAGCAGCAACTTTTCAGAACAAAGGAAACACTACTGAAAAACGTGGGTAATAATGCAGAGTTGTTTGACAAGTTTCTATAGACCTTTCAGTGCTTTTGTTTGCTTCTGATTTTTATTCCTGCTGCAAGCGTGACTCACCAGAGGAATCCATTGTGTAGTGTTAAATTGAGGCTGATTACAGCTTACGTCGTCTATATCTGCAGCAAGATGCAAACTTTTCAAACCCTCCTTTGTAGCCTTAAGGCAGTTATTATGTTATATTTTAGAGAGAGATGGGCTTTAATATTAAAGATACAACAATTAAATTTGGCATTCCTACAACAGGGGTGGGACTACACCCAGCAGAGGCAAACTTCTACATCACACACTAGTGTTCAAAAGCCTGACTGTTCATTCAGACGGCTGAGAGCCCTACTTGTTATTTTTGAGTGCTCCTTTATGCTTTTACGTCGCAGACAACCCTCTTAATAAGAAGATGTTATTTTCTATGAAGGGTTTGCTAAAAGGATATTTTTAGTGCATGACACCAAATACTGTGCAACAGAAAAAAATAGATACCTTTTAGCAACATTTCAATACAAGCACCAATAACTGTGCCAGTTTAAATTTGTATCAGTGTCTTATGCACAACAGCACACACTGACGAGCCAGGCTGCTAAATCCAAACTCTTAGAACCTGGATGACAGACAGAAAAGTATTTACATAGTTGGTATTAGATTAAAGATCAATGAAACATACTAGGGATTGATGAACAATTTATTCAACGATCAGAGGAGAGCTAAGTAGACATAAGAAATATAAAAGATGGCAATATTATTTCAAGCCTGATTGGTAACCATGTCACTGAACAGTAATGAAGTAGGGTTTTTGACTCCTCGGCTGTTAAACTAAATTAAAACTACTAATAAACTATCAAACAAAATTTATCTGTGCCTTAATGTCTCACACTTTCAGACATCAGCCTAACAGCAATTTTGATCATTTTATTCTCATCTTTTGCAGCCAAACAGATTTAATAAAAATAATTAGTGTCTGAATTAAACATTTCTGTGTAGGAGTAGTTTGAAAATACAGAATTATAAAGGTTACAGATTATTTTAGTCAGTTGTTCATGTGCTCTTCAGCAGCTAATATCAGAGATTGAATTATGTTTACAGAAATTTGGTTAAACTGTACACCAAGGAGATAATAATGACAAAGTAATGACCTTTTTTAAAGCAAACACAAGATACTTGTGCTCTACAGAAAGGATAAGCGCTCCTATTCACTATCATTAAGGTTCGTCTTGTACTTTACTGACCTCACCCTAACTGACGGGGTTCCTCCCCATCTACATAAAAGTACTTCTCCACCATCTCCGAGGCTTGATCTTCATACTAGCCCACTTGAGATTCTCCTATATCTCTCCAGTACCCTTCTTGTACATGGCACTGTTGTGGTCACCAATGTCATGTCATCTGTGTAAGCCCTGATTGGTAGGAAGTGCATCCTATTCTATCACCCATTTCGAAGCTCTAATAATGACTTCCATCACCATTGTGTAAGCTAGAGGGGAAATAGTGCATCATGCCATTATGCCTATTTCTAGTCCCTGCCAACCTGTTGTGAAATTTGATGTAATACACATCCTGACGTCTCAGAAATATGCACTGACCTGGCACACCTGGCCTGGCACTCTAAAAAATCCAATGCCCTGCAACAAGTCACCAGGAACTGAACCGAATGCATTTTCCAAATCTAAAAATGCAACATGCAAATCCTTATTCTCTGGCTTAGCCTGGACTTGATGCCAGATCATGCTAGTGTGTTCTGTGCGCCCTGCAAAACTTGGGATCCCTGCTTTCTGCACTGTTGTGTTGATTAAACTACGCCTTTTTCAGTAACTAGTTAGCCTCTGTGCTTCAATACTAAAGAAAGTCTTCTAGCAGTAAATTGGTTCTGAACTGGCACAGATCAGAGGACTTCCTCTCCTTGGGAATCAGGATTCCTACTGCTCTATACAAGATTCTCAGGACTGATTATTTCCCCCATACTAACCTTAGTAATCACCACAGAAATCTAAGGACATCAGGCACACTTTTATAGACCCAGTAGGTGACTCCATTAGGCCCTGGGGCACACCTTAACCACTAGGCCATCTGCACCCCATCTGTGTAGCATTTATGCCTAATCTGACGGATAGCCTAATTCATATACCCATTTGATGGGATATATTTTGGGGGAAAAATATTTTTGTTTCATATATAATATATAAGTTTAGGAAAGGCAGAACATTTTATCACGGGCCAATCAGAGCAACAAGACATGACAAACTTAAACAATCTATTGGTTTGCAAGCTTATTTAGTGTCTGCAACACGCTTCTTGGCCCATAAAATCCTACATTTCCATGATTTACAGTGCTTAACAAATTTATTAGAACACCTGTCTCAGAGACCATCCAGCATCATGAAGTGCTTTAATGCGGACTCTTTCATTTTCAGTGAGCTCTCCACATTTCACCATTTTGAACAGGACTGAGGAATTTCAAACTGAATTCACCCAAATTTGAGCCGGCTCACTGGGCTTTTCTGAGAAGTCAGAAATTAATCAAGCATAACATTCAACCACTAAAACTCATTTTTCTGTTCAGGAATGCAGGTAAATAACTATAATTTGACATATTAATCAAGAAATAATCATGTGCTTTACTATTTTTCAGTTTTTTTGTAAATCAGTAAATTTGAAAATTCATGGATAACAATAATAATTATATTTTTTTGCATCAAAAATATCATTTTGGTTAAAAAGCTTCTACATATTGGTGTATTAACCATTGCATGAACATAAAAATTATTTTGGTTTTACCCATTTTTATCAATGCTGTTAATTTAGGGCAGCTGTGGTATAAACCTTACTTTGGGTGGTGGTCTAATAAATTTGTTAAGCACTGTATTTGCATATAATGGGACAAACATTATCTAAACTAACATCATTATAAAGATTTGTCATTAAAAAAAAAGAAGAGTCATAGGCGCAGGGTTAACTGCGTAGAGCAGGTGCCCACATACAGAGGCTGTAGTCCTCATTGCACTGGTCTAGAGCTCAATTTCCAGTCTTAGCGATGTCTGCAGCATGATGTTCCCCCACTCTCTCTCCCTATTTTCTGTATTACTCTACAACTATCCAGTTCAAATAAAGGGAAAAAGCCCAAAAAGTCTCTAAGAAGCAAAGACTTCAATTTTGTTTGCTTTTTGAATAGAGGGTGGTTCAATCATTTCTGATGCTTTTTAAGTAGAAAGGGAATCTAAACACTGACCAGCTTTTGAAAAACAGCATCAAGCATGATGTTCCCTGTGCATGCATCAATTTGTTGAGAAAACTAAATCATTGTTAGAATATGGTCAGTGGGGGCCACTATGTTGTTAGCGCAGAGAACACGCATTCTGAATTTAGCTGTCCACACAAACTAATACTGCATTACCCAAAGTAGATTAAATTTGTATCTTAATTACTAATCAAATCAATGGCAAAGCTATCTTTAACTGTTGTCTTTTCTGTCTGTTCTTCCCTTTTGCTTTCTAAGATCTTCAATCAGAACATTAAACCCCCTGTGGGAGTCATGCTCTCTCTGTGGGGGGCATTTGAAGTCAAATTTGCCCTCAGACATCATCACAAGTGACAAAATCCACTTCTTGCTCAACCAAAAAATGCAATTTTCATGTTCAAGAGTCATCTACAAGGTCTAAAAGTTCCCTGCTGAAAATGCATGGCTTTGTTCATAGATGATAGACAGCAGGAGATGGAGACGAGGAAGAGTGTGGCAAATTGATTGGAGAGCATGAATTGGCAGGCAGCATTGGCAGGAAGGTGAGGTGGCTGTTCGGGGGAGTCAGAGGGATGTGATGGGAAGGCGGCTTGGAGGTGAGAAAGCAGCTCGAGCGTTGGAAAATTTTTGTATTTCAGTTGGCTCACCGTCTTTGGCAGCCTGGATCTTGGAGCCCTTATGCTTCCAAATGATGGCGGGTGGCGGCGAGCTGACCACATCACACACTAGATCGGCGTCATCGCCTTCATTGAACTCCTGCGGGCTGGGAGCCTTCTGGAAGGTGATCTTTTCTGTTGGGAGAGGAGACAAACACTTAGATTACACATTTAAAAATATTGTAACTATTAGTCTGTCACGTCTAAAGGTGAAAACTCTCATGAGGAAAATTCCCATTGCTTTTAAAAGATGTTACGGTTGATTAGTGGTGCAACACGGCACCATATGGACGTGCATCTGCTTCTCTGTAATACATTTTGTTGGGAAAGACAATCACAGTGTAGGAAGATAGTTCAGGTAGTCTTCAAAGAGTCTTACGTTACTTTCAGACATTAGAACTGTGTGAAAAAAACACAGCGCACATGCACAGATCCAGCACAGCCATATGGGGCCATACTGAGACCTCCAAATATGGTCTAACTGGTGTTTTTTTTTTTTTTTTAAGTTTTCATGGAAGCTCAACAATGGTTTTTCAAGAGGGGTATGTGAAGGAACTCTCTTCTCTTTATATGATCTGCCTAATGAAGGGCCATTGCTTGCCTATTTTATGCCTAAATGAGTCCCAATCAGTATTTAGTTTGGCACCTATCTAAATTTAAGTCTAAAGGGCAAATCTACTAAAGAATAGAATGGCTTTTTGCAAATTTTTTCACTGTGAAAATGAAAACGTGCCTGGTCCACAGAGCACGTGCAAAGGGGGAAATCTATGCTAACTCCACACAAAATGCAAATAAACTGCTCAGCAGAGGGAAGGAGGAATTAAAATGTAGCCCTAAATTGCTCCACTTACATGCAAATCAGCCTCATTGCAAATAGCACCTAATCCACAAAGCCAAGCACCAACAGCAACAGGCAATAAAAGTGGTGCAGTTTAACACCAAATGAAACCAGGTATTAAACTGGCACAATTTCTCTCTCCCTCTCATTTCTACTCTTCTCAACTTAGTCAGTCATTACTATGTATCCCAAGATGAACATTTTATTAACAACAATGGGCTGTGGGACCAATAGGAACTTGGCTTGAGCCACTTTAGAATAAAACATGTTTAAAAACATGATGTTAGTGTATAGCTGCTGTTTGGATATTTTTCTGAATTTAGAAGAAGATTCAGAAGTTACTAAGTTTTCTTTATGGTAGGAAGACATTGTATACTTCGGAAAGTTTCTTCTTTTTTGCATTTTCAGGGGAATATGGGAAATTTACTACCACATTTTGGGGGAACTTAATTGGGAATTTGGGTTAGGGATAGTCCTTAGAAATTTAAGGGAGGATTTTTCTTAGAAAATTTCAGGGTTTTTGCTGTTTCCATTATTTTCATGGAATTTTGAAGAATGTTTTTGAACATTTCTAGAATTTGCCAAGACATTTAAGGGGGAATTTGCTTTAATATTAAGGAAATTTGCTTGAGTTTTTTTCAAGAATTGGGGAAATTTCTATTTGAATTCTAAGGAAAGTTTAAGGAAATTTTAAGAAGGTTATAATGAAGATTTGAAGACTAAAGAAATTCTATGGTACTTTTCATTGGATACTTAAAAAAAATATATTTAATAATTTTCAGAGAAATTTTAGGTTTTTTTTTTTAATTTTATGGAACTTGTTTGGGTTTTGGAAAGTAAAATTTCCAAGAAATTCCTGTTCACACCAAGGCTGATGTATTAACTTATCGGACAGTTCTTATCCCAAATAAATGGGAGAAACTACAAATGCTCTCCTAACAAAGGATCAGGTCTAAGGAGAATAAAATACCTTATTGTTTCATCCACATTTTTGTCAGAGCTTAATTTTAATGTTGTTTAAATCCACTTTAAATATAAAACGTTTCCCAAAAACCTCTTTAAAGCTATAGGACTTACGAAAGATCTTGACTTGGACTGTAGCCTGGGCCTCCTTGTCCCCGTTCTTTGCCACACACTTGTAGATCCCGGCGCTGTCCACGTTGGCGTGGTAGATGGTGAGGGTTGACGTGGTTTCATCACTGCGGCTCACAAAGATGTCCTGCCTGTTGGGGAGGATCTTCTCTCCACTGGGAGCGAACCAGTCTATGTCTTTAGCATCTCCCACCACTGAAAGACACAACTTGAAGTTTGAGACACAGAGAAATGAAACATACAAAATATGCAGCTGCAATAAAAATATCCCAATCAGGAGAACTTTTCAAGATAAAGCTGTGTAATCAAAGGCAAGTTTTTATCCTCATAGCGATCAGTATCAGCTTGTGTGTGGATACTGTTTTCTTCTGCTATCACATTATAACATCTAGCATCACAAATGCACAGCTACTCTTAATTTGCTTGCATGCTTTCGTGATAAACTTTAAGTAGAGCAGAAAGCAAAAGATAAGGAGAAAAGATCATAATTAAGAACCACCAAATCAAACATTATTGGTGTGAAAATAACCATAAAGCATCACTGTTGAATCAAAAGCTTCCCTTCTTATTTCCGTTGGTTTCCTTAGATCAGTCTAAATATTTAAACTGAAACAAAAGAAGATAGGCATAAATAATTTTGGTTTGCTCAGTGTAACAGTGGATTATTTAGTAGCATGCAACTGTCACAGAAAGAGGAATCAAACATCTTTTCAGCATCATTCATGTTTTATATGGACGAATGCAAGCTGAGGCATCCCTCTGTTTCACTGAAACATATTAATGCTGTCTCATCTCTCCAGGACTCAAAGGGTCCTAAATGCATTTTGACATCCTTTTTATGTGAGGATTTTCTATTCAAGCTGGAGACACGCTCCTTCAGAGAGGAAAATATGCCAAGGTTTTATATTCTACATGCAGATAGTTATACAATAGAGACTCTTCAATTCTTTTTCACTGAATGTTCTGAACAAGTAGTGATGTCGCAACAGGTTAGTGGTCAGAGTCTGCTGCTTACTGTTTCTTTACACATTTTCTTTCTTCAAGTGGTGACCAGCAAAATACTTTCATCTTACATGTACCAAATATTAGTGGATGGAAAGTTACATTTGATGCTCAAAACTTACATTAAAACTAGAACAGGTGCATCTAACAGTGATAAAAAAAAAAACAATCAAGGACATTTCAATACAATTGCCCTTCTTCACAAAATGTGAGTTTTTGCCCTCTGTCCTCTCTTGTCATGGTGGTGTGGGAATACAGACACCACTCAACTGATCTGCAATCAGGTGCACGCTTTGTCTTTAAACTTGGTGCAGACTGTTAGAAGTATATGTAACATATAGTGCTCTCACCACGTACGGTCATTCTGTTTTCTCTGACTCTAGTCCTGGCCATGACTGACTGGTGACCAGTAGAGTGTGTATCCTGCCTGATGACAGTGAAGATTGCTCTGCCCCCCATCAACTCCAAATGGGATAAGCAATGTAGATAATAAATGGATGGATGGATAGTCTAGGAACTGCACATTAAGCTGGACTGAGAAACAACCACCAAAAACATTTAGCGCTTCCCCTGCTGGCTGGCTTCACTGGTACATTGCGCGATTTCAAGCTGACTCTGCAACAGTCGTGGCAGAAATTCAGCTCACGCTGTGCATCTGTATTGTTAACAATGCATGACTATCATGTGCATTTATGTGCTCACACTGTACAGTGCAGTGGTCATACTCGACGTGAAGCCAGGAAGGACTGTGACACATTTCAATGGAGGTTGAAGTCATATTGTCTTATTTTCACAATATAAATAGACACAAACAGCAACATCCTGTCATCTCCTCCACAGATATAGACAGAATCCCCAGCAAACAAGCAGCTAAATGACAACAGATATTCTGTTAGCTGGATGTCCATAGGTATGCCTATTTCCTGCCCATTAGTTTCCTTTATTATGAGGAAGATGCATCTTAAAAGGCTTCCTGCTGGTTTTGGGGTGATTTAAGTTGCAGTCTGACAGTCTCAATACTGAAGATTCCAATAGGGCTGACTGATTTGAGACTAATAATTCTATTACAATGTCTTTCCCCTAATATTGCAATTTAATACGCAATTATACTATAAGCTCCAAATCTTATACATGTTTCAACAAACACAATAGCTCATTCAATACCAACATTATATTTGAATAAACCAGGGCTGAACGATTTTGAAAGCATATCTAACTGTGATTATTTTGACTTGTATTGCAAAGTTGTTATAAATTGTTAGATGTGAGCTGTGAATGAAAGATTACCTTTCTCAGGTCTCTTCCACATCTTAACTCTTTTAACTTAACCAGCACAATATTTTACAATATTGCTGCTAACATTGTTTTCTAATCTTCCACCATTCAGTCTCAGTGCTGTTTTCACCCAAACAGGGATGTGGTCACCCTGGAGAGTTGGAGGTGATGTTGGACTGCTCTTATCAGTTGCTTTTGATTACTGTACATAATGTTATAAAGTCAATTAACTTAATGCAAATATCACATTTACCAAAGACAATCTGGCACTGCTCATGTACGACCAACATGGAAAGATAATCTCTCTCTCGCCCACCTCTGCTAAGCCCTCATCTCCACCTGCCTGTGAACTCTTTGCTTCCCACTTCCTACAATCACGCCAGAAAACATCACAAACTCATCTGTGTCTTGTCCTTTGTCTTGATTTGCGATTACACTGAACTTCTAATGAGAGTTTATTGGCTCTAAAGTGGCCTTGTTATTCCAGCTGAATGTTATCCCCTCTATCAAATGATCTCCATTACCGCTGCCTCTGTTTTTATATCCGATGACATTTGCATCAAGCTGTGCTCCATGACATTTGTCTGAGATTAGTCTTACCTTCACAGAGAAAAAATTTGGACTCTCCCACGCTGATTTCACCTTGTGTCGGGGTGATTTGCACCTGGATGGCGGCTGGGTAAAGAGAAAAGAAGACAGAACAGAGCATACATTAGTTTCTGGTTGCAGGGAGATGAACAGTGACACGGGGGGCAGAGCACAAAAACATGCAGCTCAAAATCAAATTGCCTTGGCGGCTCAGAAGAACCACCATATTTCAGATGTGCCTCTCTATGAATGAAAACTCCAGGATGAAATTTTCAAGCTCACCAGAGTGCGACATCTCCATGTACAGATGGCTTTTAGAGTCAAGATTTTTCTACAAGGATCTTGTTGAACTGTAGCATCACTTGTGGAGTGTATATTGGACAGGGAAGGCCAACTAGCAACACCAAAGTTTAAAAGAAAGTTCACGTTGTTTCTGATTTTCCATATGTGAAATCATGACTCTTTAGTGATCTATTGTGTTTGGCTGTGGCTCACTGAGTATGACACCAAACATCACAAAGACATCTTTAGCATGCAATCCTGCAGGATGTTTTAGAGAGTTAGAAACCTAAAATGAAAATACAACTTCTTTGTAAAATGTAATTCTACTTTATTCTGCAAGTTAATCTGATTTTTTTGCATTTAAATGACTCTGTCCATTTCACAAGAACATTTAAAGCAACTAATGTTGTGAAAATTAAAAGCAATAACTAAATGCAGCTAAACAACTTCTAAACAAATAAATTGATATGCATTAACATTAAGACTGCATGACTATGACAGTGCAGTATTAAAGACAGTGCAATCATATCTTGTGCAATAATTAATTTATGGTGCAGTAGTATTTTATCTGCATTGCAACTAATAAATAATATAATTGTCTCCCTTTGTATAAGCACTTTACAAAGCAATGCTGTAAAGTTTTTTCCAATGATACAGGAAATAAAAGGAAAGTAAACAAAACAACAAAGAAAAGGGGCAAAAGAAATATGACTTAAAATGACTGAAAGTAAAAAGAAAGAAATTATTAAAGCATTTTTATATAAGATTAAAAAGAGATTTTCAAAGAAGCTAAGGATGTGAAATGTGACAGTTTTAGGCTATTCAAAGGAAGGAGATTACCTGATATAAAGCTCATATTAACAGACTATTTGTCCTTATAATCCTCAAGTATGTGGTTTCAGTATGAGTATTTCAGCCAATGATCTCACGTTGTAGTTTGTTTAAGTATTTATTATGCAACATAAAATGTTTGGCATCAGGCTCAGACTTAATCACTCCTCACAGATTTTACATAAAGACCCTGGTCAGGAGACCTGAGGGATCGACCAGTGATGAAAGGCCAGAGCAGGTCTAAGATACAGTGAGGTGCCTGTCCATGTAGGGCTTTATAGACATGAACAAGGATCTTAAAATGAATTTGGAAGTTAACTGGGAGCCAATGTAAGGGAAATGAAATTGGAGTGATGTGTGTTGTTCTACTGGACCTAGTCAGCAATCTTGCAGCAGCATTTTGAACCAACTGTAACAGATTAAAGGAGGATTAATTACTATTTGACATGTAAATGTCAAACATATTTGGTATTCATGAGTCCAGGTCTGGCTGCCTAAAACACAGCTCTTTCAGTAGCAAATGAGAGCAAGCAAACTGAGTAGCAACACCAGCTGGATGTTTTAATCTATTACAAACACACAGTACTGGGTTTTTATTTCAGAAAGTCTTGTTGTTTCTGCCACTTTTATGCCTCTGATTGATTATGATAATGTTTAACACATGGACGTATCTTCTCAATGCCTTACATCTTTAGATAGTGTATACTATGTGGCACTGAGATTTGCAAGTCCTTAATTCATCATTGTATTCTGTATGATTGAGTTGGTTGGTCTTCTTGCACCACTCAAAGGCTAAACATCGGCATGTCCTTATTTAAAATGCCTTACTCAACCTCCTTCCACCATACTTATGTGATTTTATACATGCGAAACGTGCTGAAAGTTACAGTCTTCACTTTGTGAGTCAATCACAAAATTTACTTTTGCACTCTGTTCTGAAAGTCCCTCTTCCTGAAGGTAAAAAGGGAGTTTCAGGTGTGGAATCACTAAAGCTGATTGTTATTCTCAAGCTGTTGTAATTTGGGTGTACATTGTGACAATATAAGCACTCCTCTTCTACACTACATGCCACTGGGACTTTTTCTTTCCTTTAGAGACATACGTCTTGTTGTTTGGGATGGCAGTAGCTCAGTCTGCCAGAACTTGCAGGGAACCTGAGGGTCACTGGAGGCACCAAACAACTCTACAAGGAGCCGGTCCCTGTGCAGCCCCCTCACTCTGGCATCTCTCCATCTATACATCCCTGTGGGTCCTGTTTTTGCTTTTAGGTTCATGTGCTTGTGTGTATTTCTCTCACAATAACAAAGTGTAGAGTCCTCTCTTGTTTATACAAAACTTTAAAAACATGAACATGGTCTCTTAACTTTCACTCTTGTTGAATAGTTTTCAAATGACCCACCACTGAAAATCTTTATTTAATGGAAAATGACAACTGAGAAGAAAAGTTTCACATTTTTTAGATAAAAAATGTATTTATTCATAAACCCCACTTCCAAAAAAGCTGGGTCACTGTGGAAAATTGATAACATCAGAAAACAGTGATTTCAAAATTGCTTTTAGCCTATCTTCAATTGTATCCAGCAAAAAGATGAGATATTTAATGTTCAAACTAATGAATCTAATTGTTTCTTTGGAAATATACACACTTTCTGAATGTGATGCTTGCAACAGGTTCCAAAAAAGTTGGGAAAAGGACAAGAAAAGGCTGGGAAAGTTGTGGAATGCTCAGGCCAGTTGAAAACAAGTTGATAACATTAGCACAATGATTGCATAATAAAGGAGCACTCTTGAGAGGGTTAATCATTAAAAGTCAGCAATGCTGGTATGTTCTCCAGTCTGTTAGAGACTATCAGTAAACAAACAAACTGCTCATCTTCTGAGATTTTCACTCTCAACTATCTCTGTGGCTCACAGAGGATGGTCCAAGAAAGAGACCACATCCAGTGGGCAGCACTTCTCCAGGACAAAAGGACTTGTTGATGGCAGATGTCAGGGTAGAATAACCTGATTGGTTTGAGGTGATAGAAGGGAAACAATAACACTTTTATCCACTTATCATGACTGAGGCATGCTGAAGCACACCTCTGAACACACAGCATGTCGGACCTTGAAGCAAATGTACTACGACAGCAGAGGACCACATCAGATGTCTCTCCTGTCAGCTCAGAACAGGAAACAAACCCACATGTTCCACAAACTCTGCCTGCTATACTTTTTGGGCACAGCAGTTCTGCTCCAACCTACGGGCATTTCTGGAGTGATGCGCTGCACTGAGCAGCTGGAGAAGAGAGATCACAAAATCACAGGACAACTACAAGTTTGTCTGGTATTAGAATGTAAACAGCACATCACTACCTTTCTGAAGTAGATTTGCTGGGAATTTCTAAAAAAATTTCTAAAAATGATGTGTGATGCCTTATAAATCCTGTAGTTTTCCAAATCAAAAAAATATTTTTTTCTTTGTCCATGGCATCATATTACCTCTGTGAGCCACTGACAGACTTGACCCTTCGCTAGTGCCACAGAATGAAATGTATTGATGATAAGGAGATGTGACTCACAATCAGGAGTGCCTGCATTGTGTTGAATTTTTAGATTGACTTGATGCTTTATGCTCCTGCCCTCCATTATGATTTCTTGTTAGAAATGTCCCATTTTTCATAGGAGGTAGTGGTGTGTGCTCCTGACACCAGACCAGATGAGAACCACTCCTTCATAAATTTGCAGGCCTGTTTGGGGCAATCTGCTCCATGGAGATTGTTGTATTTTAAGCTGCAGCCTCCGAAAGAGATAGATAAGGATGCACAATACTGGATTTTTGCTGATATGCAAATATTTAAGGATTCATTTTAACTGATAATGGTACTAATTTTCAAATATGTTTTTCAGACCTAAAACTCCTAAACATAAAACTGGTATTTAGAACACACTTTAAGATTTGAGGATGAACAAAGAAACAAACTTTAATCCTTAAAACACAGTTTAAAGTTTAAAGAATGGGGGTAAATTAAGAAAAAGACCTCAACAAGTAGATCTGTTGGTCTAGCCTTAAACTCCACTAATTTATTAGTATATATGGCCAAAAATTACAGTCAATATACACTGATATTCACAGTCAAAATACAGAATGCAAATATTGGCAAAATTTTTCGTACCCGTTAATACCAGTATTTCCCCTTATGTGCTAAGATCTGCTGAAACTAACATCAGGCCGATAACATCCTGCATCCCTAGAAATAGACCTGGCATGTATCTCAAGCAGACTAGAGCAGAGTGGCACTTCTGGTATGTGCTGGAGAAAGACAAGAGTGTGGTTCACCTGCTGATCATTGCACAGACAGCATATGTGGAATTTAAGGGTAAGGCTATAATTCACACATGCTCACAAAAACTGGAAAATAGAAGATTGGAAAAAACACTGACTGGTCTGATGCGTCTCAGTTTCTGCTGTTATATTTAAATGGTCAAGTCAGAATTTGGAGGAACATGAAAAACTGACAGACCAACAACAACTACGGCACAGTTAAAGTCTCCTAAATCAACCTTCTTCTCCATTCTGATGCACAGTTTGAACCACAGCACATCATCTTGACCATGTCTACATGCTTGAATGCAAAGGTTTCTGCCATGTGATTGGCTGATCAGGTATCTGTAGTAATGAGCAGTTGAACAGAATTTTGTTGACCCTCCCCGCCCTTCTGAATGTTTTTATGCTAATAGTGAAAGTTGCCTTTGCAGGACCAGTTCCCTAATAAGGAGCTACACCTCTGGCAACCAGCCTTGCACTCTTGACCCTGTGGCAGTCGGCTGTCTCACACTTTACAAGGTAGGAGCATTAAGTAGTCAGAAAAAGGAGAAGGAGCACTGCAGAGGAGTAGCAACTCTGTGGAAAAATAACTTAAAATAATCTAAAATAATGATTTTGAATGTTGTGTCACTTTCAATAAACTCTGGGTGTGATGATCAGTCCTTTACATCAATCTGAAGCATACATATTAAAGAGTTAAAGTAAGCCACCTGACTGAGCCATTGCAGGGGGTTTTCATAATTGTTTCCTCATCCGTGCGTCTGCTGGCAGATGATTCAAAGGGTATAATGCTGTATTTCAAAGAAAATCCTTTTCCTTAGACTCTAATACACTACATCCATCAGCTAAAGCTAAAGTGACACAGATGAGATCGGGAAGAGCGCAGAGAAACACCTGGCATTTGTTCCTTCCTCCATGCTGATAAATCTAATAAAAAAAAAACCCTGCATGCTCAATGAAAAGTGCTCTAATTTTCAAAGGATTAATCAGGAAGTCATGTCTTGCACGTGCGCCCCAGAATGACAAGAGACGTGATGATTTTCGGATGTGACATGGTTTAATTTCAGACTCCTATCTGCAGTGATATGTGGCAGAGAAGACGGAGAAGCAGCTGAATCGTGATCCGGAGCTTGACAGAGAGATCCTGCTGAGCCTTCAGCGTGTCGCTCCTTCACACGTATGAGTGAGTCAGTCTCAGCCCAATTCTCGCCAGGAGATTCATGGGAATGGTTCGCAAGGACTCACTACTCAAAGTCAGGCAGCCAACTCACACCACATCACAACAAGACATTGGTGCTTAATGCGAAAATCTCATTGCTGTAGAAAAACAGCCGTGACTAAGAAGAGACAGTCGCAGCGGTGGCCTTCGTTGTTCTTTTTTCCCCCTACACACTCTGTATTGTGAGAAGCTATCATCATTATGCTGTGAAGCTAAAGCACAGCCAGAATACTGAGCTTATGACGAGAGTGTAAACAGCATCTAGAACTGTGTAGCTGTACACAATAAGCTTTTGTGTTCTGAATGTTGACAGTGTCGCCATGGTAAGTAGTTAAAAAGACTGGAGGCTCAAAGGAAAGATGTTCCAATGTCAGTAGGGCTCTTAGTCACCCCACTGGTGGTGATTTCAATCAGTTACCTAAACAAATACACAGGCATGTAGAATTATATTCTTCAATAGAAAGTACAGAAGTGATTTAGAAGGTTTTGTGGTGATGAAACTGAGTCACCTGTTCCCACTTTGCCACTAAAAGGAGACACAAAAGATCATATGAAGGGAAAACACACCATCAGTTAAAGCTCCTTTGAGGAGATCGTACCTGGTCATGAAACAGTGTGAATATAACTAATGCCTACATTAAAATGAGACTTTAAGCATCAAGAGTGATCATTTCTGTGTTCTAAGTTTTAATACTTGTAAACACTGGTAAAGGGTGGATGTCAGATGATTTACAGTACAATTAAGACACAGATTCTGTTTATATCTTACATATATTTACAATGAGTGAGACATTTGGCACTCGCAAAGTCTATGAGAACCTCTTTGTCCCAATAGACCAAGTTGAAACACAGCAAAGAATCCTCACGAGAGTTTAAGCATCGACTTATGCAGAGAAGTGAATGCAGGGGTGCAGCTGAGCTCATTGGTTGAGGTGCTTGCACCATAAGCATAATTTGTAGGAAGAGAGAATGGGCAACGATGCACAGAAACCAGAAATTGATCCTGCAACCAGTCCTTTGAGGACTACAGCCTCTGCTTAAGGTCACCTGCTCTTCCTACTGAGTCACACTGGCACCCAACTAAACCTGAATGATTTTTAGGTTTTGAAAATTGCAGTGGTTTTGATCTTCATCCCTGTTAATGAACCATCTGATTTCCAGTGTAGGATCGTATATCTCTTTCAGTCTTTTACCCTGCAGGTCCCTTAAAGCCTAAGTTATATCAGTATTCACTTTTTTAGGTCTTATTGTGTATTTTAGCTTACACTTACTGCTACTGTCTTTGTCACTGTGTTTTTATCTAGTTTTTATTTATTTATTTATTTTGCACAATTATGAAATACACAAAAGACAAAGATGACAAATTATATGAGGTGCAGGGAGAGGCGAAAAGCCCAAAGGGCTTATTTGAAGCCTCCACCTAAAGGATATCAAAGTTACACAATATTATATGCACGTATAACATACAAAAAAAAAAAAAAAAAAAAAAAAATCGATGTTTTTATGTACAAGCTGCCCTGCACCAATTGCCCCTTGAGGGATTAATAAAGCTGTTGAAATGAACTGAATTGGACTGAATTGAGTGTAGTAGTACTCAAGAACAGTTTTGGTCTCAAGACCACGTTTTGAATATCTTAGTCTTATGTCAGAATCGAGAGCATTTTTACTCGGACTGGCCGGACTCAGGATTTTCCATAAAGACCAGTGAAGACCACCACCGATGTGCTATTGTTGATGTCATTATTGTGATAATAAGCAGAAGCCCTCGCTAAAACATCGAACAGCTTCAATTCATGTATACTTATGTAATTTCCACCCCCAAAAGTCACGGTCTTGTCTTGGTCCACTCTGGTCTCAGGCATGTCTTGGTCACAGATATTGTGGTTTTGACAACACTAGTGATTTCAAGCCTTATGGTGCACGTTGTTTCTGACACACGTCTGTAGAACAAGTGGATTTAGTTTCAGACTTCTTCTTAGCAGAAAAATGATTTTGCTTCATACTTTTGAAAAGTAACAAAGTTGAAGTGCCTTAAAGCTTCATTCTTTGTAATGGGAATTTGGAATTTCCTCTTGTGGGACTAACAAAGGAATATCTTATCTTATGGGAAGCAGGAGAGATTCATTTTGTTGCAAAATAAACAACTTGTTTTTAATTGATTTATCACCTGAGTGAATATTGAACTAATTAGTTATAATTATAACTAATTATAACTAATTAGTTATAATTTCAATTATTTTTAAGTATGTTGTCAGTCCCAGAAAATAATGGTCCTATTGACATCATAATTGAGGAAATACTTGGTATGTTTTATTGAAAAGGTTGCCAAAGGGGGGGCCTGTGAAACCAGGGTAAAGACTTAACGGTGCACATCCTGATGTTCTTCACTTGTTCACTTTAAGATCCATAAAAAATTAAGATATCCACTTCAAATATGCAAACTCAAGGAATCTTTAATGTAAAGCTGCCATATCAAAAATGTAAATGTTGAAATAGTCCTTTTTACTTAGGCAGGTTCTGAACTGAGTGAAACGAACCAGAAGTATTTTAGTGCCAGCCATGATAAACTGTTCAAATCCCCTAAATAATAAAGAAAGGAGCTTCATTACTTCCTTTATTATCTCCTTTGGCCTAGGAAACACTGGACCATCCTTTACCAAAGAAGAGATGAGAAAATGACCCACAATTCTGTGCCTCAGCTTCATTTTAAGTGACACACCTGTTAACCCTTCATCACAACAAGCAAGAAAAGCAAATTCACTGTCAGACTTATAATTTATATGATAAACGGAAGGAAATGAACAGAGGAATATTGCTGACGGTTTTTCTTCACCCTGTGATGTTTTTCACCGGGGTTAAGGAAAAGTGGACAGGAAAGGACATAAGGAAAGGTAATTTTTTTGGACTTTTCAAACAGACCCTTTGATTTCAACATAGGACGGCCACTCAGTACACCCATATGGTTTTCTTAGTCATCTCCTGCACATTTATTATCATTGTTATTTGCTTTCTAAATTAAAATGCACTGCATGTATTGTATTTCTCATTCTACTCTGTTTCCTTTCCTTTTTCTTTGCTGTACAATTAAAAATAACAAAAAATGGTACTGGCAAACATGGGTGTAGCACAGGGGGAAAAGGGTACTGATTACTAGTTATTTATTTACTTATTCACTTTATTTATATTTTGTTTGTAATTAGAGTCATTATTGAATCAAAAGTGACAAAATGAATCAGTCAACAGACCAAAATTTGTATCAAATAGAATAGAATTAAATACTGGGGGGGCCTGCTCCTCCCTTCAAAATGTCCAAATGATGTAGTGTAGCACTGCGAAATAATGCAAGTAAATTTAATCTAAACACAGTAAATTGTTGCTCATAACTGGAAATTACAGCTCAAAAACACATTAAAATGCATAGATACTTGTAAAAATGAAACATCTGTCGCTTGGCCAAAGGGGGGCCCTGTGTAATATTCTTTCTGAGGGCCCAAAATCCCTAGCTACACCTCTGCTAGTAAATATCAAAAAATATCAATTTCTCTGATTTCTTGAATTTCAATCACACGACATTCCAGATAATCTCCTGCCCACTTGAATCATACGTATGCATTTTGGTAGAAAAACATTGCTACTGTTTTGTCTAATGAAGACACCTTTTCTCTTTCCCTTGTAGCAGCTTTCAGTTAAAACATGCTTCAGGAGCTGTTGATTTTTCAGTGTCAATACTTTTCAATACCATCAATTATTAAAGTAATGGAGACTGAACTTTTTCACAGCTGGTGCTGTCAAAACTTCTGAAAACCTTAACAAATCTACTTAACAGTGTCTGAATTTTTGACATCATGGGGGGTACATCCACCACCTCTGTATAGCCAAAGTCTTTCCTGCTAAAACACGTCATTAAGCCATTCAAGGAGAACATAACATCTCCCCCATGGTCCAGTCAAGAAGTCATGCAAATATTGATTTGTGCAGCAAAACACAGCTTCTACCTTGTTCCAGGATAACATGCAAGCTCCAGAGGCACAGAGCCCTGCTACCCACAGTATGTTTGCTTGTACAGGCTGAAGGTAGATACAAAGAAAACAACATATCCATTTCCTTCCCTCATCTAGTAAGATCATAGATATCAAGCTGCAAACCAAAGCCATGCCTCCTAAGACTAAGACAACTTGCCAGAAATCAACTGATCATATCTGCAACACTAAAGACAACAAAAAGGAGCTCAGGCGGTGTGGGAAAGATAGCTATTCCCAGAGCCATTTTCTCAGTGTATCTCTCTAAATGGCCACTTGTGCTGTGTCTCCAGGATGAAGTGGCTGTTGAGGCTCATGTGTCAAACTAAAGTGTGACTTTGTGTCTGTGCTGAGAGCGTGGAGAGAGCGGTGAGATCATGGTGTGAAAATGAGAGAAGTGTTCAGGTTTAATTACAAAACTAATGCAAATCAACACCTGTTCATCAAAATTCTCACTCTTTGAATAAACCACTTTATTCCTGTTTATATTATGATCTAAACACTTGAAAAAAATAATTTATTCTCTTCCATTTCATATACTATTTATTGCCCAGATATTACAGCATAAAGCCCTTAAAAGAAAGCCGCCGTCAAAGCCATCAAACAGAGCTGAGCTGCTTGATTTTTGGCACCAGCAGCAGTAAAAGAGACTAGTGAAAAACATACAATTATGCATGAAAGCTGCAATTAAAAATCAGCTATTTCCCCATCAAATATTTGTTTCTGAACTCTTCATTAGTCAAAACACACAATTTTGTTGATTACAAATGAACAGGGAAATGTCTAGATGAAAATATTTATCTGGAAGCTGGTAAAATGCTGTCAACAATAATTCACACCTTTACTCAAACCTGTAGGGAGAGGTGTCTGCTGAAATGCAGAATAAAGGTCAAAATATATGCAGTGTTATTTTAGTTTATGCATCACCTGAGTTCTAACAAAAATAACTGCTGCTTTCTAGCATCACAGCAATCAACAGTCAACAGGTTCTCTAAAAATTGTATTAAAACCACATTCATGAACTGCTGGTTGCTTGAAATGAAAAGGACAAAAAAAAAATCTGCTCACACTTTTTTAACCAGTGTTTGTTTAATATGACTGGAACAAAAGTTACAGCTGTAAAAACAACAATGCAATTACTTTGTAATTACAGCTTTGCACTCGCTCGCAATGGTTTGTTTCTAAATCAAATTTATTTCAGGTATCATAACTAGAAAATCATGCAAAGTAGATAGATTTGCCAGGCTGTCAAATCCATCTCGCAAAGCTCCAATCCAGAAAATTTGTGCAAAACCAGAAACAGTTCAGACTAAATCAGCATCATTCGAAGAGAATGAGATGGTAGCCCACAGCAATGGTTGCCACTGGTGTAGTGGTTAGCTTGGATGTAGCTATACTATAGTGGCAGTTTTATCAGAACCGGACCACATTTCTTTATTAAATAAAGGGCAAAGATCAGCACTGAAGCTTTGATGACAGTAAAGATGATTTTGCTTGTGTTTAACTCTAAGCTGGTGCACAATGGCCAGCCCCGTGGTAGCAGTTAGCTTGGATATACAGTGCTTAACAAATTTATTAGACCACCACCCAAAGTGAGGTTTATGCCACAGCTGCACTAACTTAACAGCATTGGGAATCACCAAAATCATTTTTTATGTTTCTGCAATGGTTAATACACCAATATGTAGAAGCTCTTTAACCCAAACGATATTTTTAATGCTAAAATATAATTATTATTGTTATCCATGAATTTTCAAATGTACTGATTTACAAAAAACTGAAAAAAAAGTAAAGCGCATTATTATTTATTGATTAATATGTCAAATTATAGTTATTTACTTGCATTCCTGAACAGAAAAATGAGTTTTAGTGGTTGGATGTTATGCTTGATTCATTTCTGACTTCTCAGAGAAGCCCAGTGAGCCGGCTCAAATTTGGGTATAAAAAAGGTGAATTCAGTTTGAAATTCCTCATTCCTGTTTGAAATGGTAAAACGTGGAGGGCTAACTGAAAATGAAAGAGTCCGCATTAAAGCACTTCATGATGCTAGATGGTCTCTGAGACAAATATGACAGGTGGTCTCATAAATTTGTTAAGCACTGTATCTGGCGAAAAGCAGCAGTTTAATCAGACTTATACCAAATGTCTTATTAAATAAGTGCAAAGAGCCACACTCAAAGCTCCTCTTAGCAGAGATGTTTTTGTAGTCTCTAAATGGGCTTCAGCGTGAATTATAGCCAGTGATAAGCTCCACTGTTTAAACCCCATCTGCTTCGAGCCTGTTTAGCTCAAGTTAGCACTGGAGCTGCGAATGTCTACCATAGAAATCAACATGTAGAAACTGACTGGGCCGCTGGCTTTCATTGGAGAAAATACATCATGCTGATGCTACACACAAGGGTGAGTAGTGGCAGACAATGAATGTCAGTGAATGAGGGAGGTTTGTCAACGATCAAAATGGTCGTAACTCACTGAAAAATGTAACGACCGTCAAGCAGTTTGTTTTGTCATGGACATCAAACATGCATTTTTGATCCAGGATACTCGATACAATGAAAAACACAGGATTTCATTACAAAATGAAGTGATTTAATGTCACTGTATCATTTGACTGATGCAAAAACATGCATCAGTTCTTGCAAGGGGAGACAAGCTCAAAGGCCATCAGCTTGTTATTCAAATCAAAAATCTTTAATTGTTTGAGACAATATTTTGTCTTTTCTGCCTTGTTTAACTGGAAAAGAGCTACAAAACTTTGTAGCAAGTCCCATTGTTCAAAATGTTCATCCAGTGGGGAAATCTGTGTTGAAATCAGCAAAACAAAAGTTAATTTACACACTTAAGAGCTGATATTTTATAAAGCATCCAAGGTCATGTCAAAATAATGACTATAAATGTAAACAAATGTCACATGATGAAAAAGAACATTGCTGAGCTGAGCTTTGAGGATGAGAAATGTGTTATATCAGGAGTATAAATAGAATAGATGGAATCATGACCTGGTCTTTTTTCCACCAAACAACAAACAAGGATCAATAATAGTATTAAGAAGAACTTGGATCAATAAGGAGAATCAATAGCCATAAAAATTAACAATCTCAATCCCTACTCTTATCCCAAGACAGTTCAGTACTTTGTGTGCATGACAGGAATTAAATACCATTAATAAATCACACATAAGCTATAAATGTTAAAGCAGAGCGTGCACTCAACTATAAATAACGAGGAATCAAGCTTGGTTCAGTGAGCAACATCCAGGTAAGACAAATGTAGTGAGGTGTCTCATTTAAGATGTGTCTCCTCTGTTAACACATCAACAGGAAAGAAGGTGTGTGGAGAATATTGAGGGTTAAAAATGAGTTATGATCAGTGTAACAATGAGACCTTTTCAGATAGAGAAAATTTTATTAGAAATAAAACTTTTATCCAGTTTTAGAATAAAAGAATAGAAAGATCTTTTGTATGGATTTTTTTAAAAAAGGTGGCTTTGCTTCCTGTTGTGGCAATTTGCCACAAATTTCGAAGCCTACTGCCCGAAGAGTTAATTTCCCTATTACCTCCTTCGCACTGACAAAGGGTAATCAGGAAGGAGGCTGTCGACTTCACTGTGCTAAAGATAGGGAGAGACTTCTGCAGGAAAATGGGTTTCCTGTTGAAAAGCTATGACAGGGAAGTGTTAGTGGGTGAGTGTTTGATATGCTTAGATTTTACCCAGGTTTCATTATTAATGTAAATAAATCAAATCTAAAACAGAACATCATTACCCAAGATGTCTGTTTAGAATAAACTTACATCCATCTATCCAAATATGAAAGAATGCCAACTCTTTGCACCACTTCTGCATCTTCTCTAAGTTACTCAACCTTACTGAGATTTATTTCTAACTGATGTAGGAGACTGGTGGTGACAGGTTTCGAGAACACCTGCTCAACATCAAAAAAGGAAAAAGACAACAACTTTGACATTGCTTAGTACTTAAGGCAAGGTCAGGTTCACAGTGATCTGGGTGGCACCTCACTGTGAAGGCACATAAAAACAGACGACTCTCTGCAGTGAGTGCGGTTTTAACTTCAATCATCCTGGCTGCCACGTGGAGGGATGACCTGTTTTTTTAAGCAGGTTTGAGTGAATAAACAGCTATATTATGATTCAATGTAGTTGTCATTATTCAGGTAACATTTCATTATTTCACAGTGTTAGGCTGCAAGTTTTCAGCTTTTTCACCAATACATGAGAAACCAAACTCTCTGGTTTTGGTTTACAGGATTTCTCTTAGTAAGAGAATAAGAAGTTAGGAAAGAATACATTGATTACAGCAACAACAACTGCTTCTATGGTAACCTTCAAGGGCCACATTAGGCCGGAGATATTCTTGCTTTTAACTGGATTCATATTTGAAGCATTGGCTTTGCACATCCTCAAAAATTCACACAACACAGATGCAAGATTTAGTACACATGTTTGGAGGCAGATGAGATGTGACAGTCAACACAGCAGCAGAGCCAACATGACAAAATGATAAACCAAGTCTACAGTTATCCACATCATGTGTTAATGTCACTGCATGGACACAAACATGTCTCTCAAACCAGCTGATGACAGATAAACTCTGTTCTTAAAGTCAGTGTTCATACTGGTGTGTCTGGATCGGCGTGTCGGCTCAATTAGTGACTGTGGAAACATTAATGTTATACTGTAACACTGCATTTTATCAGCATTAACTGGAATATTTCTGTTTGCAGGTCTTGTGGAAAGTTCAGTCTCGACTGACTTGCAACGATGTAAAGAACTAACTGTAAATAAGCTTAAATATGCAAAAACAGCAGTATTATGGTTTTAAGATATTAATTATAGCCCTGCATTTTAAGAGCTGAACTATATTAAAGGACTAAGAAGTAAAGAGAGATGATGAAGCAGGAAAGATTTAGGAGTAGTAGGTGTAGATTAACAGGAAGCACACAGAGAAGTGCTTGGCATAGTGAGCAGAAGGAGCTCGGAGAAAAGATGAAGCTATCGGTGCCCTGACATGTTCACTCTTGACACCAATCTAATATCCATCCACTAAGTCTGTCCCTCACTTTGAGTCCTCTCTAAAGACTCATAAACCTCTCTGTCTACTCTCAAGAGTCCTTCGTCACTCCTCGGCCCAACACTTAGACACGTAGAGTCACACAAGCCTGCTATTTATAAAACAGCACCCCGGCTATTATTCAGCACAGCGGATTTTATGAGATTCAGACATTTTTGGGGGAATGTTGAAAAGAGAAATCTGTAAATCACTGGAGACTTCAGAGAAATATGTGCCTCTGTCTTTAACAACACAGGGCCGTGGGGTGTTTTCTTTTAGAATAACATCCTTTGTATTTATATGCATGTCTGTATATGCTCATTCATATCATACTTGGCAACAAACACTGATCTATTCAAACATCCTTATTCCCACAGTAATGTTGATTTGTTGCCACTAATATTTGTGTTTTATAAAGCACACGTGGTTTGAATTAAAAACAGGCTGTAGATGTGTGACTTGGCTCCAAACCAGCTTTGAAATAAGGATTTGAGACCCTACTTGGAAAAGCACCAATAGAGAAACAAAAACAAACTTCCAGCTAAAAGTACGGAGTATTTTAGCGAGAAGGGATTTGTGTACAAAAGGGTAACCAGAGTGGTCCAATTGTCGTCTCCTAACCCTATATTTGGAAAAACAAACTTTATCGTTATTTAAAGATGCTACATGAGGCTGGACAGCTAGTGCAAGTAAGCTTAGTTGTTTACTGAAGAAGAGTGTGTCTAGTGCAAGCCTTGGGGTTTGTTATTAACAGAGTCCAGCGATAACAAGCAGCAACCAACACTTTGGAAAAATGAAGCCGATGTAAGAGTGCAAAACTCTACAGGTTCTCAAGTGTCCACTTAAGACTGGCTTCAAAAGCCAAAGAATACCTTCAAGGTTCGAGAAGGCTAAAACCTCTGCTAGTATGATATTTTTCTGTTGATTATCAAACTTGACTGTTAACAGTCAACACAGTCCACTCATGTCGACTGACTTCATCTTTAGAGGGTCTGCAGATCTACCTGACTTTGATAAAAGTCCATGTAAAGTGATTTTAAAAAATCTGTATTTTAGGTTTGTTGTATGACAGGCCTTGGTGTTATGAACCACCAGGGCAATTTTCTGTAAAATATCTCCACATTTATAAAAAATTAAGCTACAATAAAATCTGCTCCAGGATGGTGTGGGGGTGTCAGTTGATGAACTGGAGCCACGCCCACTCATGCGAAATACAAGGAGGAGGAACCCAGAGAGAACCCACACATGCACAGAACATGCAAACTCTGCTTTGAAAGGCTCTGAAACGGGAACCTTGTTGCTTTAAGGCAAAAGCTCGGTGCAGGTGTGCAGCCCCAGAATCTAAAAATATGCAAAAATATGAAAAGTAGTCCAAAATACTTCATTTGGTTCATTTGATAATCCGTCCCCCACAGTGTCAAAAGTTGGCCCTTGTACAAATGCAGCTGATGAGCAACATTTGTAGTTCAGAAAACAACTTTTATTTGCTTTATTTGTTGCTGGAGCTTTCTGGTCCTCCAGGATGTCTTTATTCCTCCATGCACTTTGCAAAATGAGTTCCTTGGAGTAGCAATCCCATCCAGTGTCTATCCACACTAACAGTCCTGTGTATGCCATTATTGAATGTTAACACCTCACTGATCTGTGGCAAGTAGCCGATCTGCACACGTGGTTTCATAACAGAGTCGAATTGCTACTAGCTTGTATGCATTATGCATTTTTAGTTGTTTTTGTTAATATGTGAACAGGCTGTGGATGCTGCATGTAAAAGTGGTCTCTAAGCCTTTGCATATTTCTAAAACAGAGATGCCAAACTCAGTCACAGCAAGGGTCAAATTCTGAATTTAGGTCTAACCTGAGAGCCTAAGAAGGTCAACATTTAACCTGTCAACCTTATTTTCAACAGTAAAAAAAAGGGGGGAAAATTGGTACTGATGACAAATGATTTTGAGATACAAAAAAAGGCCAAATGATACATTTAAAGGCTCAAAATCTGAGATAAAAAGACAAACTTGTTAGTTCAAATGGTCAATCCATGAAATTAAATGTGAAAAGCTGTTTTTAAAGGCAAACACATGAAATAGAAAGTGACACTCATGTGCTAAAGATCAAAATACAAGATGAAATTTGAAATAATTTGTTTAAAAGGCTAAAATATGAGTTTACATTTTTAACTGTGAGTTTAAAAAGTCAGAATATGGGATTAAAAGTCAAGTTCAAAACGTGAGATAAAATTGTGAACAAAAAGATCATAATATGAGACAAAATGTCAAAAAATATTAATTTAAATGGCAAAGTATGAAATGAAAAGTCAAAATTATAAATATATCGTAACTGTGAGTTGCAAAATTGAAAATATTAAACGAAAACACAAATTAATCTCTTTTCCACATTTTGACGTTTTATCTAATTATTATTAGTCTTTACTTTTTGCATTTTTCACCACTTAAGAAGAACATTTTAAATCATCAAGGTTTAGTTTGCATTTCCACACTGAAGGAAATCTACAGACCTCATACTTGTGGGCCAGTATGATCTTGTGGGATGGGTATAACCATACCAAGGACCAGATTTGGCCTCCAGGATTTGAGTTTGACACCCCTGGTCTAGACATGGTCATGCAAAGGTAGCATTTCCAATATGGCTGCCACTGTTATTCAGCTTCATAATTCCACCCCAGAAACCACTGAGTAATATCACTGAGACTACTCATGTTTAGGCCGTGGGCACTATCAGAATAAAACACTAACTGTATGGTGTTTAATTTAGATGAAAAGAAGCATTTTAGATGATAATGTTTTAAGGATATTCTTTTGAAAACTATCTATTTAAACAGAGTTTGAGGTGAGTATTGCAGAGAAAATAAAACAAAAGGAGAAGAAACATCTTGTACATTATTAAGAGAACAAACAGTGATGCAGCACCGTCTAATTTCAGCATTTAACTCAAGTAAGGATTGATCTCACTTTGCTGACTGACACTTAAATATTTCTAGCAAAATCAGGCAAAGGCACCAATCTACCATTAATCTAAATCAGTGTTAAAAAGAGACAATAACCACTGTCTTTTTATCATGCCATCTAGCTAGCTCAGGTACTCAGCTAAAAAAAAGTCCTGGGAAAGTGCTTATCTGGTTCACCCTGTACTTTAAGTCATTCCTGGAGAATAAATCTCCGTGCACAGCAGCTCTGTCTCAGACAAATGTTTGTATAAAACTCCAATCTGCCTTTCTCTCCCTGCAGACTTCCACTGCCATGTCCATTGTGTTTCTGGCTTTTGAGGGGCACACAACTGTATAACCAGAGATGACAGTTAGTACCATCAGTGAGCAACCTGTTCCATTTTCTCAAAAACACACACTCAGTAAGACAGGTTATTCCCTGAAACCATCCACACAGGTAATTAGAGGCCACAGCAACCCGAGACGGCACAAGAATTTTTCTGCGTCCACATGGAGGATGATATCCTACTGAGTTTACCTGCAGTTTCTCCTCACAGGCATTGTTTGCCCACTAATATCTCCTTACAAGCCTTGTCTAGGGAAAACTGCACATATAACTCATCCACAACAATGGAAATGCACAGAGAGGGCTTTAAATGAATCCAAAACTGAGCTGGGCTGGAGCTAGGAAATTGGAAAATGCAAGTCCATGAATCTGACTGGGTTTAGCCAATCATTTATTTTCCTGCAGACTTAAAGTTAGAGGTAATATCCTAACTATATATATCATTGAGTAATGAGTTTTTTCTTTGAGGTTTGTTGTTCTCAGCTCTGGGTTTGCACTGACTGGATATCTCTCTCAGAGGCTTAAACATGCTTCATAGATGTTTTATGCACATGGAGGTGCAGAAATGGTGTGCTGGACAATGCAGGTAAAGAAAAGCTTTGTTTCAATTGTATCAACTAGTGCTTGTGCAAATCTTTCAGGGTTTCTAGTCTGAAAGTCACAAATTACAGCCATACAGCAACAGCACTTTCTCCATTCTTGAAATACTGTACAGCAAACACAAGACACTAGAGGATTATAGACAATGTTTAATTTTGTTTTTCAAATTCAGGGCATTCAAAACAGCGATGTGTAGTAATTTAGTCCACACAAAGGAAATGACAGCATTCAGTGGGGGGCAAACTTTAGCCCTAAATACACCAAAATACACAAAAACTCCACATCTTTAATATTGTCTTTTGGCCTTTTAGCCTTTACTAGCCTATGGCAGTTTTTTCCTGCATATAATTTGCACAAAATATATATTTTTTCAAACTGGTTGCAAGTCAATGCAAGCTTCCACACCAGCAACTTAATTTCGTTGAGAGTCTTTAGGGTGGATTTTTTTTTGAACTGTGGTTGATTTTGTCAAAAGTTCACGCCGACTAGAACACATCATTTTATCTTCTGCTCCAGTATTTCCTACTGTTTATCAGAGAACAGGAGAAAACACACCACAGACCTTTGCAGTGCGAATTTTTAAAAAGTGTGCATAAATTATTCACAAAATTACGTCACTCCTGATGAGCATAGAAAGGGACACAATTTGCCTCCAAATTATTCACATTCTCTTGGTGTTAATTCACACCACGCTTAAGGTGTAAAGGACTTTAGGCTGGTTAAACACAAGACGATTTAAACCAGATTTAAGGCCGGAAAAAAACAAAAAACCCTCCCAGGTCCCTATCATGTCAGAGCCTTCCCTACAAAACGTATTGAAATATCAAATATGTTTGATACACAACAGGGCTTTCCACAAAGCAGAAGGGTGAAAAAAGTTCTACTCCCTCGATGACAAATCACCTAGTGTGTGCATTTGGAGGATCATCACGTTAGAATAGGTTAAAACTGCCTCCTTGCCTGTAGTCCTGCATGTCTTTAAAACTGAAAATCATCTAGAGCACTGATCATCAACTGGTGGCCCGAGGGCCAAATCAGGCCCTCCAAAGCTCCCTGTCTGGCCTCCAGAAAATCATTAAATTCATAAAAGGAGGAAAAGAAGATGTTCTAGTTTTAAGAGTATCTTTTGGCTCCACATGTCTGCAGCTGTTAAATCCATCTCAAAAACAACGACTATTAAAATAGTTTTAGAATGATCTGATTTTGATCTGTTTTAAAATAAATTCACTCATCAACTATTATTAGTAAATATCTTTACAAAAATAGGTTAAGACTGGCAGAAATGTTGCAAAAATTGCCAGCGTAAGTGATGAAAAGGGTTTGAGTAGCAAAGTGGGTTGTGGAGTCGCACAAAGGGGCAAAAATGTGCAGAAAAAGAAGTTAAAATATGGAAGAAATTTGTAAATGAGGAAAAAAGGGGATAAAGTATAAAAATGAGTTACTAGTGGCAAAAATGGGGCAAAAAAGCAATGAAAAGGGGTTCAAAAGTGGCAAAAATGGATAGAGTGGCACAAAGGGGGGGGGGAAGTGCAGGAAAAGTGGTTTAAATGTGGTTAGAGAATGGAAAAATTGTTTTAAAGAGGCTAAAAGTATCAAAAATAGCATGGAAAAGGGGTAGTGAAAAGGGGTTAAAGAATAGCACAAAGGAACAGTAATTGGCAGGAAATTTGCAAAAATGGGGTTTAAGAGTGGCAAAAAGTGGCAAAAAAGGTTTTAAAGAGGCAAAAATGATCAAAAATAGGTTTCCATTCTTTGGGATATTTAGGGGACCAGACAATTCTGTAGGCTGGCCTGTCTCTTTGTGGCCTGCTGCATTATAGATAATAGGGATAGATCTCATTGGTAATACCTAAAAAATGCCTGCGTTTTAAGAAGAAATACAAATACTAATGTTAATCAGACCAAAATATTGATTTCATTTTTGTTTATTTGAAAGTTTGGCCCCCAGAGTCTCTGTCAAGACTAAATCTGGCCCCTGTGCAAATGTAGTTGATGACCCCTGACCTAGAGCATTCATTCCCAAAGTCTGGGTTGGGACGGTCTACAACATGATGTTTATTTCCCTATAACATCAACCTCCTCCACCATAATAAAACACAAAACAAAGCTCTGCAAGCCACTGGATGGCAAAAGGAGTCACAGTTTTTTTTTTTTTTGCTTGGCTAGTAAATAGAAATGTATTGTTCCAGACCAGACACTTACTGAGGGCCCAAGGGGTCAAACATTTGAAGAAAGCCTATCTAACAGAGGTAAAGCGGCTTCTTCCTGGCTTTGAAACAGAACGCGCTAGGTCAGGACCAGATCGAGTCCTGAATCAACATAATTAAACCTAGAACCAGCTTTCAGCAGAAAACAGAGTTGTTGATGGCTTGAACCTTGTTAAAAGTGGGTCACCAGAAAAAAGTTTGGGTATACGCTGATCTAGAGAGCCAGCCTTAGAGGACAACAGCCTTCATTTAAAGGCAAACAAAATAACTGCTAGACCAACTGCACTCTACAAATACACTTTAATAATTCAATCCAAGTCAAACCGGTAGGGTGCCGGTTTAGCTTTGGTGATGGAGCAGACAGCCAGAGGCTACAGTCCTTGATGCAATGGTCATGGAATTGATTCCCGATCCCGGCACTGTTTGGTACATGTCTTCCTCCCACTCTCTCCCCCCCCTGCTTCCTGCCCCTCTAAAAGCCCCCTTGAAAAAACTCTTAAAAAATGCAACTAGTTAATTTTGATTCCCATTATTTCTGATTCTATCACTCTTTTGCTTCTTAGGATCTAAACAGACTTTTCATATGAAATGGAGGCAATACAATCTATATTAAATTACCGTGGTATTATCCTTCAATAAACAAAAGGGTACAGTCTTTGCCACCCTCGGAAAGGATTAATTAACTCCGCTCTACACACATATACATCCATGCATAGAAGGCAAACACATCCTCTGTGTGCTTTGCTAAGCTTGCTAGCAGATTGATTGTTCCGGTTATTAATCTGACAAACTTAGGAAGGAAGTTAGATGGAAGGGCACGGTGAAGAAGGAGTAAGCACTGGTGTTGATAAGCTGATAAATACACTGCACTTTGACACAAATATGTCTGTTATATTAACAATGACTGGAACCACAGAGTGAAGATGTGAGTGCTGGCTGCTCTCTAAGGAGAAACTTTTACAGTCTAATACTGTAAATAGGCTTTTAGGATGAAAACCACACAGTTCTTTAATTGCAGTTATGTAACAGCACAAATATTTGTGCAGGCCACACATTCATTATCATTTATTTTAGGGTGTTCGGAGCTGAACAAACAGGAAGAAGTTGGCTCTGCTGTTAAAAAACTTGAAGTTTGAGGCAGCTTCCCTCCCGTCTTGGATCAGGAGGTTTGCATGCCTAATTGGAGCCTGGCAGCCGGTGGTGACTGGCTCCATTACAACGAGGCTACAACAGTCAGCTGTTGGTGCTTAACATGCAAGTCATGTCAGAGCAAGCACACACTATGCAGGGGCAGACAGCACCGTGTAGAACCACACTGGGATGCATATATCTCCAGCACATAGGCGTAGAGAGCAAGCGATGAGGATACTGCAAGGAGAGATCGTGTTCAGTGGCAGAGCTTCACTTTTCTCTCCAATATGCTGGGTTTCAATTTGATTGTGGAGTGCTTGTAAATCCCTGTGGCTTTAAAAAACGGTTAAGACATTAGCAACGGTGACAGAGACCTGAACAGGATCCAAGAACACAGCGACCAAGCTTTCCAACCGGAAACCCTTTTTTCCCAGAGAAGTCTTTTTTCCATCTCCCACACAATTAGGTAGACAGCCCTCGCCTTAATTCCCCTTAGTCAGTGAGGAGGAGGTAATGGAGAAATTAATTCTCGAGATATGATGAGACAATTTAGATTTCAAAATGAAGCCATTCCATGAATAATTTGGAGCCTTTCTGCTATTATTTGACAATTATAAGGGAAGAGGGGAGGAAAAAATCGGAAGAAGCTCAACCCACGCACTCAAAATATGATCCGTGCCAAACATTTCCCTAAGAACTCCACTTGACATGCTGGGGAGGGATTATATTTGAAACCATGTATTAAATAACTGCAAGTGCTGCACAAATAACGGCCATATTTGCTTGTCTTTTAGATCTAAGCTCACAATCTCTTGCAAATGCAGACAGTTACTGGCATAACCAAATCACAGATTTTAAGATTGTTCTGTAAACTCTTACTTGATTAAACGGAGATTTTTATAAGCTGTTGTATGATTGTTTTTCAAAATTGAATCTGAGCTGAGAAAGAGACCTATCCAGGAGACCTGCAGAATAAGCTGTTTGGGATTTATAAACACATTCACCTTAAATATCCTGTAATAAAGCAGACTTTAAAGCACGGTTTGAGTGTTGGCAGGATATCTGTCCCATCTTCTGAATATTGCATCAGGATTGGTCTTTTTTTTTTTCTTTTTACTACTTCAAACCTTAATAAAACGTCATGACTGTTCTCCTAATATGTTGATGTCTTTGAGACTTCTTTGTTATCCTCCACCATTAATAAGCCCCTCTTTGAAAACCTGGAATGACATTTAAGCACTGATTTCTTTTATTCTTAATTCAGTTTGACTGAATATTTTCAGGGCTGCGCAGCGGCCCAGGGATAAGGGCTGTTGCCTCACAGCGGGAAGGTTCCTGGTCTGAATCCTGGTTGGACAGGGCCTTTCTGAGTGGAGTTTGCATGTTATTCCCATCATGCGTTGGTTCTCTCTCTACACTCTGTCTTCCTCCAATAGACCAAACAGCAGTCCCATATTTTCTCCACGCTGTCAGCTGAAAGTAAGTATTTCACCAACAGCCAAGGCCTCAAACATCTCAAACAAAGATGGGGCTACATTTCTGTTTCTGTGCTCTCAAACAGAGCTGCTACTACAGAAACCGAGATGTCAAAAACAGCTAAACTCTCAGGAAAATACTCAGCCAGCTGTGGTCAGCCACACTGGTAGCGTTAAGCCCTGCAGTGCACCTGGTGTGGGTTTGTTCATAAAGTAAAAATAAATGGGGGCAATTGTTTGGATGCATGGATTGGGGGGGGGGGGGGGGTTGGGCATAAAATGATGCCACCAAACTGAGAGACACAATATCAATACCAATAAGCTAAAACATTATTGATTTTACAGTTTTGAAAGATGAAAAAGTCCACGTGGAAAGAGGTTTTGATCTCAATCCCTGTCCACTTTCATACTAAAATGAGAACTGGCAAGTCATAAGCACTTTTCCTCCCTCATTTAGCTCTTAGAATAAAGGAAGACATTTTGAAAAAAATCTTTAAGTTCAAAATTATTTCAAAACATACCAGAATTTTACATTTCCATAGGTTTTCAAGTAAAAATCACACATTATCAACAAACTGGCAACAAAAATAAACATGGCTGCATCCAATATTGGGTAAATGTTTGGTGCTGGGTAACAAAAGTTGAACACATACTTGTGCATACTGTCTAAATTGCACAATCACATTGGCAACACTGCTTTAATTACATATTCATGCAATGTAAACTGCAGGAGTTAGCTGCAATTTCTCATTCTTCTCATCCTTATAAAACAGTAGACGTTTTTGAGAATAGTGTTGATGAAAGAGACTGTCCATTCATCCATAATCCAACCCTGGACTGGTGGGCATGAAGAGACAAACAACAAAGGGCATGCACAATCAAACCTAAAGACATTTAAAGGAACTAATTAACCTGGGGTATGGGAGGAGTGCCAGGGGAGAACCCCACACAGAAAGGCCCTGTCCAGTCTGAGATATGAAACAGGAGCCTTCTTTCTGTCATGCAACAGTGCTGGCTAACGCATCACTGTCAATTTATAATGTGCAGAATCAAAAAATTCTGATTGAGGAACATTTAGAGAATCTTTTCTCATTGAGTCATGTGTTTCATTGTAACTATGGTTATCATGTTATTGCCAGGCTCACTGAGGCAGTAGTTTAGGGGCTAATGAGACATATCATCCAGAAATACTTGCAGTGTCCCTGCTTGCAACCCCACGTGTGAAAAAAAGAAACAAAAGAACTTCAAATGCAATCAGTCATTCAGCTTGATGTACTGTCTTTTGAAAACTTGAAATTCAAAAGGTTAAAAAAAGGCTCAAAAGAAATAATGCATGCGTCATGTTAAAGTGAATGTCAGAACTGACCCCAGATCCAGAGGCCCCTCTACAAAGATTTTCTCCAACCATGTCAGAAATGTGTCCATCAAGTCATGTCCATCTGTATTGTCTGATATGGCGTACATAAGAACATCTCAATAGACTTCATAGACCCACATCCAAGCTTTCTCTCTGACCCCCCTCCAACCCCTGCAGGCCTGAAGAAGCTTCTTCAAAAACTTCAAAAGGATTTCTGGCTGCCATTTCCCAAACCCCCCCCAGTACCAACTCTACAGCGCTGCTCCAGCACATCACACTGTCATGCATTCTTTGTACCGGTTTCCTATACACTCATCAGCCTCTTTCTTCACAACCCTTATTCCTCTGACTCACTCCTCAACACAAAGGGGTCATAATGTTTGTATTGTTTGCCACGCAGAACTCTAGAAGGAAAAACGCTCCTCTTCAAACCCATATAACAGTGAGATCTTATGACTTCAAAGACCAAGCATTCAGTATAATTCACATCATTGTACAACTTGTTCTGCCACACTGTGAACCCTTGTGCCCCCTTCAGAAGGTCATTATCCAGGAAGAAGAGGCAGCTCCCACCAGGACAAAACCTTTCCCTTTCAGTTGAATTATCAGTATGTATTAGTGGATAATACTTCCTGCACAGTTTAGCACCTTGAGAAAGGTTGGAGATTTTATATCAGCATCTGAGATGTTATAAAAATGTACAGCATTGAAAAATTTGAAGAGATGAAACATGTTTGAGTCTAGAGCATTCTGTTGGACTTAGCATTTGTTGTAACCACTTTAAGTTACATATGTTTCTGTCTACCACTCGTAGTCAAGTGCTAATGTCAATGTGACAAGTAAGCTTTAAGAATGATTCATGGCCACATCTCTTGTAGTTGCAAAAATACACTCCAAGTAAGTTGGTATTCATTTGGTTACCACAAAGATGCTTTTGAACACAAGCCTGTTATTGTGAGAAAGATACTAAATTTTATACTAAAAACATACTAAATGAAAAAAGTTTCTAATAACTTTACATGAAATGGCTATTTTATGTGATCCACAGTAGCTAGCTCTTGTTTGAGTGCCAGTATCCTTTTCCCCATCCTTTGCTTTTATTAAATCCACATTTTAAAAAGCCAAACTGTTACCAAATGAAGAGCTGTTGAGAGCCAAACAACCAGACTATTACAGAGTTCAGCCAAATGATCTGGATCGCCTAAGAGATCGGGATTTCCTGGAAGAAAGTGAATGGGCATCAGCTAGGAAATCAGGGTAAGATCAGAGTATAGGTGCCAAACCATGGTAAAAATCTGATGACCACTCAGCAGTCACTGCTGTAATTTTGTCCTTTGTTTTTACCTAGTCCATGTCATATACCCCTGTGTATATTTTCACTGCTATGTTTATATATAGTTTCATCTCACCACAGCCATTTAGTTCAATCAGCAGTGGTCAATTTCACATATGAATTTGTTGCCATGAAATCTTTCTCTCTTTGCACTACAGCCATTCTTGGCTTTCAATTTCGTTACTATAATTGTAAAGTTTATTTCATAAAAAGGACTCAGGGCCAATATCTGAGAGCTTTATCTAAAATTCTCTGTTCATAGTGCTAATTTTTGTATACAGGCTTACATATACTTTAAATAGAGATGCATATTATCGGTCTGATATTGGTATCAGCAGATAATAACATTTCTGACAATATTTACATCCAATATTTTGTCTGTGTATTTCAGAATATATCAACTATAAATTTTGGCCATATAAACTGATAAATTACTGGAGTTTTAGGCTGAACCAACAGACCTATGTTAGTTAAGGTCTTTTTCTTTATTTATCCTCATTCTTTATACTTTAAAGTGTTTTTAAGGACTAAAGTTTGTTTCCTTGGTCGACCTCAAACCTTTAAGTGCGTCCAAAAGGACTGAAAATTCTTGTCTGAAAAGCACATTTAAATATCAGTAACAATATCTGTTTCAGCAAAAAAAAAAAAAAAAAAAAAAAAAAAAACAGGCCGCCATTTTTTGGTCAGCACCGGTAGTGTGACATCATTTAGCTGCAGCACTCCTGGCCATTCCTATGCAGTAACTGCTGTTTCAGACTGGCAGCCAGTGTTAGGACTGCATCTCAGAAATACTGCACATCTCACGCACAGAGAATGTTAAGATTTGAAGTCTCTCCTATTTCTTCTTGCACCATGAGTGGTTATCGGACAAACTAGACAGTTAAATGATAAATAATATTTACCTTGTTGTAGCAAATATGTACGTCCACATCGGTAGAATATGTTTGAAATCTGTTTCTTGATGAACCAGATGAAGGCCACAACCTTAAATCTGTCTGTTTTATAAAGTTGTTCCCCAAACTTCCAATATTTTTGAAGCTTTCTGTTTCAAAACTGTTCAAAATGTTACAGGTATAGAACACTTCCTTTTTAAAGTAAAAACCCACATTAGCATTTCTTTGGAGAAACTCCCTTCATTTGTACAGAATGCCTTTATTTTGAAAAGGTACCAGCACACTTCCATTACACACTGAATCCAGTCACTTGTATGGCAGTTTTCTGAGTCAAACTTAGGAGGAATGACAGAGCTTTGACAGCAGGGAGACAGAGCCAACTCGCAGCTAACTCATGTCTGTGATGAAAGCTTTTATGGCAGCAACAGCTGCAGGAAGAAAAACACACTGCAGTCTGGAAAACCGGTTACTGCGTACCAACGGTGAAGAGCGCTGTGGCTAAGTGACTGACAGTACCAGTGCGGGCCAAAACATGGCGGCCTCCTGGTGAGTTTACAAGCTCAAATTGACTCAAAATATCTAGTGAGGATTCTAGTTCAATATATGGGAGATACAAATATCAGTGCTCATAGTGGATTAATGTTGGGCACGATCTAGACCTGCTCTTTTTAAGTGACTTGAGATAACATTTTTATGATTTGGTACCACAAACCTTTTGACTTCACACAGTCTGTTATGTCTGTTTTTTCAATTTACAACAAAAAGTTCATGCTCAACTAGGAAGTTATTTTGACATTACCACACTAATGGAAACTCATGGTCTTTGTGCTTATAATATCCAACATTTTCCAGGTTTCCATCCAAATGTGCAAATTACAGACACAGAGTGAAATAAATGATGATGATGACTCATTTCCATCTGCTAAGTATATACAAAAATAATATATGTAAAGTATCTTATGATAAACCCTTGGAGGGAGCTTGGCTGCCTCATATATGCAAATAAAAAACAGTGTGATGAAATAATTACAATCAAGTGAGAGTGAAATAATTATGGCGGGCCTACATTTTATTTATATTATAGAAGTGCTCTATAATTAACAGTTGTTATCTGTTCCTTTTAATAATTTACAACAATTATTTTGACAGCAAACAGAAGTGAAAACGCAGGTGACAGAGAGAATATAAAAAAAACAGCTGTTATATTCCACCTCCTCCCAGGACTAACTTTGAGCATTATGTTTCCAATTTGTACTTCAGAGCCAGATAAATTAGCCCTTCAGAAGCACATTCCAAGCTGCCTGCACCACTTATCATTAACCTGCTGTACTTTGAGAAAGTGCACAAAGCATTAAGCAGCCGTTTCCATGTGCTGTGTGTGGGTGTCAGGCCTTAATCAAATTGACACAGACGTGTCAGCTGCTAAGCTCCTTCTCTTCACATCTTTCAGTCATTCTCCAACACAGCTTTGTCAGGATTACCGTTGTTGCCATCATTCCCCCAAACCTGCCACCACTCCAGTTGTCATCCAAGTGTATTATAAGTAGAGGGGAGCAAATCTGGAGGAACACAATCATGCACTGCAGAATCAACAGTTTTTCCCACTAACTTGCAAGTTGAAACTAACAAGCATGAGAGCTTCTGCTTCAAATAGCTCTGTATTTTTACTCCTGCTGATTGAAACAGGGAGCGAAATATGTAGCTCTGCATCATATCCGATTAAACTCCCTTTTGATGCATTTACAATAGCTACCCCCCTGCTGTCATTAATGATATTTGGTTATTAAACAGAGGCCAAAATGTAAAAAAATGTCCCTTTTTCTCTCTGCCTAATTTGAGTTACCTCATTCAGACAGCACCTAATTACTAAACCTTGAGAGAATGCTACACAAAAGACTGAAATACTGAAAAGGGCAGCAGGAGCTACGGCATGAAATCTGGCAGTGAATAGACCACATGCAAAACAATGGGTGAAGAGTGGAATGACTAAAGATTATAAAACACAAGGCAGAGATGTAAAGCCTTGGTAGCTGCACATAGAAGCTGCAGCAGAAAAAAGAGACTGCTGATGAAACTCCCTGGCATGCTTCCTTGACATTAGAAGAGTGGTCAAGCATCAGGACCCACCACCTCCTCCTCTAAGACAGGTCACAACCCAAATTTCATACAATGGAAAATGGGGCAGTCTTGACTTGAAATGGAACAAAAGATATGTTGGAATACAGAGATGGAGACATAGCCTTCAAAATAAAAGCACATCATTTTCCAAGCACACATCCGGGTGATGAATGGGCGGTAATACGGAATACCGTATGCCATGGTATTAAAATGTAATTACGGTATTGCTTTAATTACCTTCCTGAAGACGGAGCAGTGTATTAAGTGCATGTTTATTAGAAAATGCCTTAAGAATACGTCTGTCTCCACCAACAGCCACTACGTGAAAATTGAAAGTGATAAATGAAATCCTGTTGATGATGTCGGTTCAATTTTGAAAAAAAAAAACACACACCGGTGCATACATACTTGGCACCAGGCTATGGTCTTCTCTAAAGTCAATCTGTTAAATGTGCATCGACAGTTGTAATGTGATCTAAAGCAATGTATGTATTTAGAAACACTTTAATTCTTCTTTCTGTGTGATTGGTAATAAAAAATGATGATGTTTAGCTCATTAACAACCATGCATGTTGCATGCTGCAGCAGCAACCAGGCACATTAAACCATCAACAGTTTCTAAAAAAACCTTCACACTTATCTTTGCCCCTTTTGAAAGAAAGGGAGATGAAGTTTATTCTTGCTTATTGGTTATTTTAGGCTTTAAAGTAGTCTCTAACGTTAATAAGCTCCCTGCACCAGGATGGAGCTCGCCATTATTGAGCAAAATAAAATTAAATGATATTTAAGGCCTATCGTCATTTTTTTAAAGTCAACAGAACATTACATCTTAGTCTTGGATCCTGACCAGTAAAAGTTGTGAATTATTAATTTCATACATTCTCATAATAAAAGGTGAAAAGAGTGCATATATTATGAGAAACAGAGCAAGAGAGGAAGACTTTCAGCATTTTGTTAAAGGATTGAATGAAAGATACTTTGCTAGTGTGCTTGCACATACATGCTGGCAGGTGCTTGTATAATGTGGTTTTTGAACACCTGGCGGTAATATCATATACTCCAGTTAAATTTGGGGAAGGTTTAAAACATGAATACCACCAAATTTAAATCTGCAACCCACTGAGCCCATTTCTGGGTCCCACTCCCATTCTGGGTACTGTCTCACCAGTTGAGAAGCAAGGCATTAGAACACAGAATTAGAAAATTTCAAGATTTAACATTATTCAGAATGTCAACAGATTATTTTTAAATTTCCATAAATAAAGTAAATCTTAAAGATGAAAAGGCAGAGCTTTCATTTAGATTAATGATTTAGGACCATGTTTTCTGCAAAATAACTATATTCTTATAAGTTCCAGCTGGCAGAGATTTGTGAAAGATGGTGATGTGGTGAGTTTGAGTTATGATGGTCTTCGAAGAGATGATTGAACACTGTCAGCTATTTGGGTATCTGTATTTTAGAAACTGGGATGTGCTGTAGTTCTGTGGCTTTGTTAGATTAAAAGAGATGCTTTGAAATATTTTTCTCACTCACTAGGTTTGCTACAAGGGTAAGGGGGCGGGGCCTTTGCCAGGGGACTCAAAATGACTAAAACCACCCCTGCACTCCTGCACCTCTCCCACACGTCGTCTCGTTTGTCCTGCCTTCATGTGTAGCTTTGTTTTTCTTCCTCTCCTTATAATGGCATGTCTCAGTAGTGCATTAAAGATCAAATAAGATACCTGTGTTTGGACGTTTCACTCAATATTCCATCATCACAACACATGGTTCATGTGCAGAAACCCATTGATGATGATGACACGTTGCATAATGTTGATCATAAAATATGAGTGCAGGAGAGCAACTGAAGAAAATTAGTAAAACGAGGGAATAAAAAGTCTAGTTTGCACATGGGACAGCACCTCAATCAGTGAAATTACTGGAGTGACGCACCAGCAGCAGACTTTTCTGTGTTCTCTCTACTGCATGTTCCCAGTGCGCACACCTGACATTGATATAACATAAAAGCTGACTATTAAATGGATATTAAAGCTTATTGTCTATGTGTGGAAAACACATTTATTTTTGTCTCTTTTTTAGCATGCCTTTTTCCCCAGATAAACCTTTAATAACTAGTCTAAAACTTTAAAACCAGAGGCTAGACTGACATCTTTTAAAGAGTCTGGTAAAAGCAGCATTACCACAGTTTTTTGTGATTACATAAGAGTGAGCATTCCACTCTTGGGACAGTCTCAACAGTAACATGCAGACTGGCACACTCGGAAGCCTGGCTCTGCATGGCCTTCATTTATCGTGCTCCCTTTTATAAACCCTAATCATTGCACTCTTCAGCCATAGCAGATCATGAAAATTACCTCCAAGTAATTTGCACCAGGTCTGACCTGAATCTGCCTCAGCTCGTACCAATTAACTTCCTGCAGGGTCTTTCTGTCACAAGGTCAAATCCCCTGAAACATTATAATTAACGGCGATACAACTGAGGCCAGGCTATAATTTAGAAGAGGAAAATGTAATTTGTTTTAAGTGGAGGGTGGGCTGAAATTACAGCAGTCTCAGGAAAACAATGATCACATTAGCATTAAGGAAATATCACAACAAAAAAGTGACGAATCTTGTTTTATATTTCAACTTGATTTCTGTGACAAAGTGAGCTTTTACCACACAGACAAAGACATGGACATGAGCTGGTTTTGTCCATGCAGACTCTATTTCTGAAATAGGTCATAGTCTGATCTGTGCTAAGGGTAAAGCCAAACTGCTGTGGTGACTGCTGGCAACTCACTTTCTTTTTTATTTAGAAGAAAAATCCTACTTCAAAAAAAAAACCTTTGCAGGGTGCCTTTTGTCCCCTCTACATTCAGCACTTACTTCTCTCCATCGGATACAGCTAATGGCTTTTAAGATGCCATCGGCAGGGATGTTAGTCTAATGCAATCACCTCGAGTTAAAGAAAGGTGTTGGCTTTCAGTCCAAAGCAGTCTTCAGCGGTAAAAAGACAAGAAATTTTGAAAGATGTTTGTGCCAGGAACCTTTGTCATGAAACACAAGCTTCTTCAGCAGCAATTTCTACAGACAGACTGAACAAAAAAACATCCAATCAGTGCCACAGTCCCATTAAACCAGTAAGGCAGAGTGCTGTTAATGAAAGAAAGATCATGTTTTCATTTGTCAGTGAGAATTTAAAGCACCATCAAATAGTTGAGTGTTAACACACCAGCAATGTTTCCTTTTGTCTTTTTGTTTGCATCGGCTTCTGAAAGGCTGACCACACTGCCATTCACATTTAAAAAGGTCATAGATAAGACGCTAATGTTTGACTATAGTTTTTACTTGACTAAGATAAGTAAAATGTCTTAACTTTTAGCACCAGTGCATTAGGAATAAAAAGAGCTACTCTGAGAAAATGTAAAGCTTTCTTAGCTGCCATTATGAGAAAAAACAATGCGAGGAATTAGTTTCAAGAGCTAATTTAGAAATTAAGAAACTTTTAGAATATGTTATTCTTATTTTCAGCTGACCTGGGCTGCAGAATGGTTTCACCTTTTGTAAAGATCTTAAAAAGTAGATTTGTGGAAATACAGACAGGACTCCTAACACCATGAATACATTTTAATGACAAACATGTCCAAAGTGATGTCTCTTCCTGGATGATTTGCCCACACGTAGCTAAAAATAGGACCAAAATTAGTCCAGTGCCCCAAAATAACTGCAGTTTATTCTCAGTCTAGATCATTTGCAGATAGATTTTGACATCCAAGAAGCAAACTCAAACTTTTTTATAAATTCTCTTGACATTTAAATGGAAATATGCTGTTAGTCACAAGCTGCATCTGTCCCCATTTATCTTTCTCATGCAGGTTTTGTTTTGCTTCCAGCGTACTGGCAAGTCCGGTATCTATCATGAATTTCCTCTATGTACTCAAAGGCCATTGTGAGAGAAATCACCAGTCTGCACTCTAATTAACTAATGAGGCCAAAGGGGCTGAACTGCTGCCCCCATCCTCTTTCTTTGTGTGACCCTGAGGTGGCCCTGCATCTCACCAAGCTGATAATCACTGCAGAGCTGCAGAATGCTCACCAGCATACTAATGCAAAGAAACTAATACACCAAGCACAACAGCAGTCAGGTTAGATCATCCAGACTATATCAAGGTCTTGCTCCTTTAACACAGATCTTCTCACAAGAATATTACCACACTTGAGAAGAAAACACAATCAGCATGTGTAGCTGTGATTTCATCCCCTCTGATCACTTTCTGTTCAGCTTTTAATGAATCACGACCGCACTTCACCTACATGGGATCTATTTTTTCCGCCAGTGGATAAACTTGGAATAAATGATCAAACAAAACTGGTGCAGAGGAAAATTATAGGAAAAAAGAGCATGAACCTTGGGCTGGATGTGGTATTCTGTAGGGCAAGGTTGTGCTTGTCAAACTGGGTCATGCCTTGCCTTGAATACAAGGTGTGTGAATGCGAGCCATGCAATAAATAATACACACAACAAATGAGTGGGTCTGCAAGGCTAGGCTTGTGATCCTGCTCAAAGCTTTTGGTTAAAACAAAAATGTATTTACCACCTTAACACGTAAAAATAGTGAGTTTTGTTTTGCAGAGCTATCTTCTATTATTTGCATGATTGATTTATAATATTAATGAAAGGGTAAAATATTCAAATTCCTTTTATAGGCACTGTATGAATGAAAACTGTCCAAAAGAGAGAAAGTGTCTCTCCTCTATGCATTATTTTTTATGTAACTTTATTTTTGGTAACAATATAAAGGACATTAAGAAGGGTTGGAGTTCTCCAACAGTCACCATCCTACACTGGAGTTCAGCAAACTTCAGTCTGATCTAATCTTCAGCTGTGAGAGCATTTAGAGTTCAGCTGAGTTCCACCCAAGCACACAACGCAAAGATCACTTAGGTACAAATTATCAAACTGTCTTACCTGGTAGGATCACACAACATCACAGGAGGATGAGGGCAGACATGCAAGAGAAAAGACAAGGAACATAAGTGAGTCGATAATTTGTAGAAGTCTGTTTACATTTAGTCCCCTAGGAACATCCCTAGGTGTCATTCTCTTATCCCATCATGTCTATTGGCTAATTCAGCTGTTCCAAAGTATTTCCCAACAGTTTAACATTCATCAGATGGCCATGACTGCAGCCAGTGGACACCACCGGGGAGATATGGCCTAGAGGAAAGTTTTCTGCTTTGCTCAGGTGATTATCAGGCCTTGGTAAAATCCCACAGACAAGTCAATACTAAGGATTTAACATTTGTTTTCATTACACTGCATTTTGAGGTTTATCCCTTAAAGTTGCATTGATTGATTCTCGGCCACGGGGACAGAGGGGCTCCACAGCAAGAAAAGGAAAGCTTGTGCACACTTTGAGCAGATCTATAGTAATGTTTTAGCCCACCTGAAAAATGAAGGCCCTATATTGGCATGTCTTTTAGCTCTGCACAGTAAAATTATTTCACTATACGTCAAGACGAGCCACTTAAAGCTGACTACTGCAGATGCAGGTATGTCTTACTTGGCATAGAAGAAGCATAACATCACATACTAAGTAGCTGTTTAATCTTGGTCAGACTAAACAAAAGATTTAAGCTGTATACATTAACATACATGATAGCTACTCTATAGGAGCAGAGGAGACTATCTAAAACAGTTTCTCTTCCAATCTCTGTCCTTTTTGGCTCTCATATATTTTTGAATAAAAGCTTTCCCAGCTCGCCGGGTGTCTGAGGAGCCGCCGTTGTGTTATCCTTCATGGACCAGCAGCCTCATCTGAATTGTTGACAGTGGCTAAATGACCCGAGAGGCTTTTTTGGCAGTGGGTGGTTTAGATAAACTTGATGAAATGGAGTCAGTCAGAGCTTCCCCTTCAGGCTCCTCAGACAGCCCCTCGGCTCCGGGGTCGGATGGTTATCGCATCTGGTAGTCAAAAAATATAATTCTCCGGATACATGTCACACTTAAATGTTTGCAAAAGGAGGGGATGAGAGTCTGGGTGAAATGTCTTACAGAAAACCAGAAGCAGGAGATATGATTTATGAAAGTCATTCAACTGGAATCATAACAGAAATATGAAGGGACAATGAAATGCGCTGCTAAGTAACTGTCTTCTTAAAGTCTGACAGAAGCTGACAGAACCATAACGTTGAATTATAAGAAGCTTGGTAGACACAAAGACACCCTTGTGGAAGTGGAAGTGAAGGACTGGGGTAAATTTTGTTGTTTTACCAAAAGGAAATGATTCGATCTCTGCCAGGATATTCTACAGTCATCACACTGCACAGTAATGAAATTGGCAGCCTTCTCTTATTACAGTCTGCCCTTTCTTTAAATTGTGTTTTCATATGATTCATAAATGGAATTGCAGAGCAGGAGACATTTGTGTTTGGTGATAATAATGTTTGATAAGGTCAATACCAGTGGTTATGTTAGGCATAATGGATATAAAAATAGTGACAGAGGGTGTCAGAAGTGTGAGAAAACATCGAAAACCTGAGACACTGTGATGTGATTTCCATCTGACTTCAACTTCTAACAAATCCTAAAAGAACCTCTGCATTGTTACCCTTATTGTATCCCATTTAGGCCCCGTCCACACAGAGACAAAAACAATATATTGCTGTTCCGTTTTGAAAAAGTTTTCCGTAAAGATGGGATCGTTTCAGGAAATATCCACGTAAGCATGGAACCACTGAAAACGACTGAAAACGCTGTAGTGCATATGCCAAGCCTGGACGTGGCGCTGTATTGCTGCCACGGAAATGCAAAAAGAAGAGAGAAGAAGATCACAGAAAACTGACACAAACTTTCTTCTAGTTGGCCTTCTGGTTGGTCTCCGGGTAGGATTAGAGAACATCTGATGTATGTGTTTTGCAGTGGTGGTAAAGGAGCATCAGATTTTGCTATAAAAGTCATAACAAGCTCAGTAGCTTCTGCAGCACAAACACAACCCTGTAATCCACCATTGTTGTGTTGGCGGGACCTGCGCAGGCGTCTTAAGAGAACTACGCTATGTGTGACATAATCGTTTCAAGAAAGATGTGGTTGGCCGTCCACACGGAGACGAAACGGTAGTTGTTTACGGATTTGTGCACTCTGGGACCCATTTTCAAAAATGATTGTTTACAGTCACCCAAAACGCCGTTTCCGTGTGGACAAAATGCTGATATGACACAAAATTTTTGTGTATACTCCTGAATTTGTCTCCGTGTGGACGGGGCCTTAATCACCTCATTTGGTCGCCCTGGTCCAGGATTCATCCAGTGATTGTATAGATCATCCTGAATTATTTGGTCTTCGGAGGAAAGAGTGAAACCTTTTCCTGGTATACGAGAAGAAAGCAGCATCGAGGATGCCGCATAAATAATTGAAGGCTATCAAAATATTTGATATTTTGATCCTGCTTGATAGCAAATCTCCGTTATTTCAATGATCAATTATAATTTAAGCTACTAAAACTGGATTTTCCATCACATTTTTAACAAAATCTGCCATAGCAGCACAATTAAGGTAGTGGCAAGAGTTTCCTTGCATGATACAATAATCTATGCTGACATAATCACAACAGCAGGTTCTACCTTTTGATTCTTTGTATTATTGAAGCTTAACATTCTGTTATTGTGACAGCACTTGTCAAGATGAGCCATGAGTGCTGCTGCAGTGCTGCAAGGTGCATAAGGTTGTATTTGGTGAGAATTTTGATTTCCAGTAATGGAAATTACTCACACAGAAGAGCAAAACTGAGAGGACTCAAGCATCTTTTCCTGACTAGCAACAAGCCTCTCAGCCTTGTCCCTGATGCAGCACAGAGACAGTTTTAACATGGGAAAAAAGTCAATCTATGTCATATTATGTCAGCAAACGTTTACTCAGTTTCTGATGGATTTATTCTTCTCCTATGCACTTCTATAGTGGGTAGATGTATTTTTTTCAAACATGAATCTTTAAAATAATGAAGATTTTATCATTTTAAAACATGACAACATCAAGGGTTAGATCATCAAAAAAAAGTAGTGCTTCTCTTGATTGTTCCAAACCTGTGCAAATTACAGAAAAGATGGTGCACACAGCAGACTGCTCTCTTGGTAAGCATGAATGTATGTTAATTGGGGAAAATTGCAAAGTTTGGTGCAAACTCGGTCTCCTTCCACACAAATAGCCACTGATTCAAAGGACAGTGGTCGCTGACACAAGCTTTTGAAGTAGTGCAATGAAATGCCATCCAAATACCCCAAACTATCAATTTTTCTTTCTCTCTTCTCCCTGCTTCCCCAATTTCCACTGTGTTAGATAAACTTCATACCAGTTATCATCAACTGGTCCGAAAAAGACTGTTCAATTCAGAAAAATTTATGTTTTCTTTGTGTCAACTTTCTACTTTAGGCTCTTGGAGAGAGCAATTTTCCTGAGATTTAGAAGAAAAGACGATCAGGACAGCATAGTAGTATCAACCCCAGTGATGGACAACATGGTAACCCCAGAAATATACAGCGACATTATCTCAATCACTTCTTTTTGGCTGGCTGCAATTTAACTCTTTCATCCCCTTTTTCTCTGCAACTAAACAGTCTTCATGAATGAGCTTGGCATCAATGTAAAGATAACTCTTTACAGATTTCAGCAGCTTTCCCTGTAGAAGTTACTTGGACTGATGGAAAATAACATAACTGTTTTTTGTCTGCCTAAAAATGTTAACACCTTTAGAGTAAATATCTCCAATGTCACTGGCATAAAATGTAAAATATTGAAGTGGCCTTGTCTGCAGTAAAGAACTGTGTTTAGACGAACTGTAGTTTTTGTCCTGTTTTCATTCTACTAGTTGTGGTCTGAGAGTTGTGTTTTGTTTACGTGGAAAATGTTGTGCTTGTTAGTTTGTCCTGATCTGTGGGCTTCAAATAGCGTATGACAGGACTCTGTTGATGGACTTTGAGACTGCCTATTAATTTATTTCCTCAGAGGAGGCAAAGCTAGCTCCATATCGGGGCCCTCTCAGGCTTAAAGGGTTATGCAGTAGGGGCTGATCTCATTGTTAATGCTTAAAAATGGAAGGAAATGCAAATACTAATACAGGAATATGTTAACAAAGCTGCTGTAATGGACCAGCACCTGACAACCTGGGGTCTTGGTTCAAGATACAGTAATATGTTCTTTTCATTCATTTGAAAATCTGGCTCATGCACAACTGTAGCTGATAATGCCTGCTTTATACTGACAACAATGGGGAAGTTCATCAATATCTGATAGATTGTTACGGCTGTTTTCTACAGCTAGTTTTCTGAAAATTGTTCCTGAGAGCTAAGTTTCTTCATCCCCCACTGTGTGGCATGTTATTTACAGTATTGGAGTAAATAAAAAAAGATACATGAGCCCGAGCATAACTCGATTTACTAGTAAAAGGTTAAGAACACAGTAGAGTCTCATAACAGACTCATGCTGTCTCATATAAACAACTCTGGTGTGCATTATGGAGAGTGAAGTCTGAGCATCCACTCCTCTGCAGCAAATATATCCTCTCTGGTCTGGTCATTACAAACTGTTATCAGTTTACACTTTGTCTGAATGAATGTGTGTTGGTTGTTCCTAGACTGTTGCAGTGGAAACTGCTGTTAATAACCATGGTTAAAAATAACCCTTACCATTCAAATCAATCAATTCATATTGATTTGTGCTGCAGACGGTTTATCGTCAGGTCAAGAATGACTTCACTCAGCTGCTACTGACTAGCAACTGATTTCCAAACACATAAACTAGTCTGCTTTCGCTGATATTCTAACAAGAACAGTGGTTTGGAGTGGGGGTGGCAGTGGGGTCTACTATCTGCACATTTGTCACATGCATAGTGGTGAAAAAGGTGCAAAATGCACTCAGCTACCAAATGATATGGTGCAAAAACAATGGGAATAGCAGGTGCTGAATCTTTACAAATCTTACTCTATTAGCACACACAATTCACTCTTTGTGGCTGCACCCCCAAGTGTAGAGAGACTAACATGTAAAGCTCAGCAAACTTCTCTGTTGTGCAGCCTAACAAACTTTGACTGTTACATGCTCCTCCATGCTTCCAAACCTCTCCTTGCACCTTTGTGGTTTGGAAAAAATCTCACCTAAATAAAGAGAAAAGCAAAAACAAGATTACCTAAACCCTATATGAACACTTCCTTTATATAGCAAAGGAGGAAAATGCTGTTGTCCATGAAAAGCTGGTTAATACTTCCTCTTTCCTAATCAGTATGCAGATTGGCTATTTCAGCTCTTATCCTTCTTCTTAATCTTTAACAAACATGCCCGGAGCAAGACCCAACAGGAGGAGGAAAGCAAGGGGCAATGTTTTCTTTTTTTCAGCGAGAGGCAATATAGCTCATAGGAAGGGATCTTAATTTGGAGAAACACTCGCAATAACAATCCCCTGATGTGAGAAATAGTCTCAGCCATGTTCTCATTTGTTATGGGTAATTATACAGAGGTATTGCAATTAATTTGACAGTGATACATGAGCATTTAAATATGCTAAACATAGCACTTTTAAAGCAAATTGGGGTTACTTGTATGTGTGTGTACGGGCCAGCTGAACGTGCAGTGGAGGAGGGAGGATAAGACGTGGCGTGTGTCCAAGGCTTGGGCACCTCTGTCTATACAGCCCACTGAATCAAACAGAGCCTGCAGTGGGGATTGGATATGGCAGAATCCATGAACAGAGGCTAACCTTAAATCCAATTGAATCTTTTGCAATCGCTTTACAGCCTCTGGCCAGTTCTGTGCTTATTTCCCACACCATCCCTCATAGGAGCAGAGACACGTCCTCCCCTCGGTAAGCACTTTCTGTATCATCCCCAAACAGACGTAAACGCACACCAAAGAAACTCTCATCCACATACCAGTGGATGATATAATAAGAGGCCAGAGTAGATATTAAGAAAGGGAAACCATAACCGCTGGGATGTGGTTCTGGATTTATAATTGATGGGGATTCCACACTGGCTGCTTGAGATAGAATAAAATTCCTTTACATAATTAAGGGCGGCTTGTTAATTCATTCCTCCTGAGCGTTTCCGTTTGACCATACCCCGGCTAGCTGTGATGGGAGCTTGGCTTGACAGCTCTTCCACAAACAAAGGAGGGCGTTCATCTCTAAGCGTTTACACACACCACCAGGGGCATAAATCTGGGAGTCTGCTGCACAACTTTCTTGTAACCTTTCCTGAACCCTTTGCCGTCCATCACCGGGCGGAGTGATGATACCAATCCCCTGAAATAAGACTTGCTCTTGCTGCTGAGACACAGTCTATTACTTACACACAGCTGCAACTCAGATATCCTTCAGATGTAAAAAAAAAGAAAAAAGAAAAAAAAAGAAAAAAGAAGAAACCTTAAGCCAGGCTTTTGACTTTGGCTGAGCTCCTGCTGTGCATTTGTAATCTCAATCAAAGACAACATCCACAGACCACCATAGGAGACAATAGAGAGGATTCCTCTCCTGCATACTAACGCTGCAACAAGATAGAAATTAGCAATCAAGGACAAAAGCAGACTAAAAACTTGGAACTTAAAGAGGCTGGGGTAACTTTACTCTCTTTGGGTTGCTATAGGGGTGATACATCGATGTCGAGTGATACATTAATCAGTGGATTATCCGAGAGTCTAAACATCAGTTTTGAACTTTCAAACCATCTAGCAGGAAAAAGACAGCCAACAGCTATGGCAGCTGAAATTCAGAGGATGATGAGGATATCCATCTTTCTCTTTCCAAGGTGGACATTCAACCTTTTTTTTCTACTATGGTTGACTTTATTTTATCCTCTTTTTTATCCTCTTGAGCTGCCATCAACTGGGCAAAGGCACAGATGCTAGAATAGACTCGCACCATTTTGAAGGTATAAGTTTTTTTCAGGGGTGTGTTTCAATTCACATGGGAGGCATGGAGCTTAAGGTCACAATCGTCACAAAAACTGAGAGCTCAACTACTATACTGATAAGCAAAACAGCCAACTGGCTACACAGCTGCACAAAAAGCACAATTTATACCTAGTCTGGCCACACACTCCACAATTCTAAGCCTGATTTTAGGCCAGATTTGTCCCTTCTGACAACCAGGGGGGCATGTCCCAAGTCAAAGTTAATAAAAAAATGACCATTTGTCCAAATAATCCTTAAGTAGATGGGGTCTTGCAGGGGTGTCAAACTCAATCACAGCAGTGGCTGGATTCTGGATTCAGGTCTAACCTGAGGGCCTAACAGTGTCAACCTTTTTAACCATAAACCTTCAAACCTCATTCCACAAGTAATTAGATATGAAATAAAAACTTAGCACTGATGATAAATGATTTTGACATTTACAAAGTTAAGAGGTTGAAAAGGCTCAGAATCTGAGAAAAGTAAATGTATTAGTTCAAAATGGTCAAAACATGAAATTGAAATGAAAAACTAATGTTTTTTAAAGGCAAATACATTAGAAAAAAAGTCAAAACCATGAGTTTAAAAAAAAAATGAAATAAAATTTGTAATCACGGAATGAAAAGTCAAAATATGATTCAAAATTTTAAACTGTGAGTCTAAAAGGTCAAACTATGGGATTATGAAGTCAAACTCTGGAGTTAAAAATATGAGATGAAATACAAAATAATTAAAAAGGTCAAAATATTACTTGAAATTTAGAATTATGAATCTTACAGCTCAAAATATTATGAGAAGTCAAAATTACGAGTTGAGATGCTCAAGGTATGAAATAAAAAGTCAAAATCCTAAGATTGAGTCCTAATTGTGAGATGCAAACTTGAAAATATGAAATGAAAACACTAATAAATTTGTTTCCTCATATTCCTGACTTCTTATATGATTATTTTTATTCCTTACTTTTTCAGATTTTATTATTCAACAAATCTTCAAGGATGTGTTTACATTTTATCCTTGAGGAAATCTGCAGACCTCATACTGATGGGCCAGGTAGAACAGAAATATAAGATCATCTTGCGGGCCGGATTTAACTGTTCCACAGGCAGAATTTGGCCCCCAGGCCTTGAGTTTGACATCTGGGATGCAATAATTAGGGATTTTAACACCATATCACCAGGAAAGTGGTCAGTTTCAATATCACAGATATTTAGTTTTAATTTCTAACATCTCCAAAATCCCATCAAGACAGGACTGATGCTAGCCAAATTAGTGCACACATACATCATTTTAATAACACAGCAACTAGAGATACTGTAGCACATCTAAACAGACTGTTTGGCAGGGATATGAACATGGTGTCCCTTGATATTTTGACTTGGTCTTAGATGTTTGAGCGCAGCTGCACTACACAATGTCTTACAGCTGTTTGACACTAAATGGTAACCACAACACTGCTGATTTAGAGCAGATTTAGATTTTACCTCAAACCAACTTGATGTTTCATTTAGTAACTTTTTGCTTAAGTCATATGCCTCAGCTACTGTGGACTGGTGTCTAGCATTGGCTGGTGTTTGACATTTTAACTTCAACTTCATTCTGTCCAGTTTTACAGCCCAGGGCGCCGTCATCTTGAAATACTCCCTGACCATTGCTGCTGTGCCCATAGTGCCTCTGCTTTAACTCAATTCTTAGGTGGATAAAAACATTCACTGCTTGGTCTTCCTGCTGTAGTAAAGCTAATGTAGCACAGCCTGAAGTGCTAACAGGCAGCTGGACTGGTGAAGAAGTACAGTTCATGTGACATTGTTTTTTTTCTGTGCAGCTTGAACTGAAAATCATCCCAAGTTGTCTACATGATTATTTCACTACTCATTTTTGTATCAGTGCCTCCTGAACCTCCAACTGTAAATACCAAACATGTTTGATATTCACGATTTTAGTTTGGAGTGCCTTAAGCGGAACATCCATAACAACCCAGCCAGGGTTTCACACATACTTTTCCTCATTTTCAAAATGTTCCTAAAATTATAATACATGCCAAGACAGCTAGTTCTAGAGCAGTGGTTTCCAAGCTTTTGTTGGAGCACACCCTACTTGTGTCCTGGGAAGGCCCCCCAGGAGGAACACGTAAAAGATGATGCATTGCTGTCAATGGCTAGTGTCATCTTTCATTGTTTTTAGTGACAAATCCAGATGAAACAGGCCTTTACACATTTGCCGCTACCAAAAGACCTTTTCATAAACCATCCAATGAGTCTGTGACATTTTGTCAATTTGTGCAAAAGTAAATGTGACAACCTCAAAGTAGGCAAAGCCATGCATCTTCCAAAAGAACTTGCCATTGGTCTAATGTGACCTGCCTCTGCTGAACACAATGAAAAACCTCACATAGGGCAGTTTAAGCCAGGTTTTCTCCTGGAAATAGCCTGTATATTCTGGTGTAACTTGTCTGGATGTTACTGTAAGTAAATGACTGATCAGTAGGTGTCACTTCAGGCAACAAATGCTTTAATACTCTGATGCTTTCAGGACCAAAAAAATGCACCTTGTAAGTAAGAAGTTACCTCTTCACACGAGGTGATCCAACACATTCTGCTTGAGCCCCTCAGTGGCGGCTGGTGCATTTTTTTTCAGGGGGGGCTACAACAAAATCCCAATTTGATATGTCATGTATGTAAGGTACATCAAAAGATGTTCCTACAACAAGAGTTAAGTTATAGTAATATGCCCTTTTTACATCTGCATTTGTTTGGTTGGTGAACAAATGTTAAAATAAGATGGCTATAATAAGGGTCATCAGCAGCCACAAGTAACTAACTCTTATCACAGTCAACTTAAATTTTAAATTTACCAGGCATAAGGTGCCAGTAGTCACTGCTTCAATAGTGACTGGCTGAGTAAAAAATACATATACCAGACCTGAATGCAGCAAAAATGCTTAAACCCACAAAACTATTACTGATTGATTGATTTACTTCTTAATATTAGTCACAGCTCTGTTGCTTCATCCTGACATCTGGCCAGTCAGGTCCAAGCTCTTCTTGGTCCTCCTTTAAAACGCCTTATTCTTAAACACTCCACTGAGCTTTCTTATTGCATTTCAATGTCTTCCTAGCATCTCTCCATGAGCTAACCAACGAACGCAGGTGCAATACCTGGCAGAAAGCCAGTATTTACCCCGACGGTGCATGACTTCTTCTGTGTGTCTTAACTTATGAAGCATATCTCTCTGCTGCCACCTGTTGGTGCCTGGCGAGTGGTTCGTGATAATCCCTTCAGATCGCTATCATGTTGCACCCCGAGGGCTCCTATCACTTGTACAGAAGAGGAGCGAAGGCGCACACGCAGCCTTAAAACGGCAGTGAATGGGAGGCTCCAGGCGCAAGAGGCCTGCGTCTCAGGGAGGAAATAAGTGAACAGGAAGTAAAGGCAAACGCTTAGAATGTTCGTGATCTACTGATTTATTGCACATTATACATTTAAATCTCTTAATAAAGCATCTTTATGCAGTGCATTATGGAGTTTATCTATATTCATATAAATTTATTGGTATTTAAAGTAAATGTTTCAAAAATTATTCAATGAACTTAAGATCTGTCCTCTCTTTGTGTAGAGTCATGGGGGGGCAGCGCCCTAGCGCCCCCTATTGACCAGCCGCCACTGGCCCCCATAACTCACTTTTTCATTGATTTTTCCTCAGATTTAACGATTTTGTATGCAACTAGAAAATATAAGAACCCAATTACAACCAATACATCTTCATGTCTAATGAGACTATGTTATAGTTTTTCAACTTTGCACATCATTAAGTCAAACTACACTGTATAACGTTTCAACACTTATAAAAAGCCTCTATTGTCTGTGTATGCATTTATTCATTCATTTATGCCCAGTATGTAAATCCTCGCCATCAGAATTCTTGATCTGACTGCAAAGAAAATGCAAATATGAGTTAGAGGTGTAGAGATCATTTTCTCAGTTGTAAGCAGAAAGACATCATTAATGCAGTGATTCTTTTAGATGAACAATGAGTCCTCAAAAGCACGGTGTATCATACTTCACTTATCAGTTTGGTGAACACCAAATGATGCTTTCAAATATTTTACACCAAAGTGGCAGACGGTACAAGTGCTATTTCATGGCTGCTCTAGAGTATATTATCTAGTGGCACTTCCTGCCGAGCACCATGGAACATTATATAACCCTAATGGCTCATAGTGTCCACATTGGCCAGGCCTGATACTTGGAATGACTGTTTTGTAAAGTGGATCCCTCATTGAGGCCATTCAAAGCCTTTAACTATGCCTGTCGAATATATTAGCAAGATGAATTCCAGCCTGGTACACCATCTACAACAGAAGAGAATCAAACTATATCAAAAGCATTAGCACCATGTCAACTTCATTAACCATGCAGCTGTACTTACTTTTGAATAATCAGAGTAGCTGCTGCCATTTATTCCCATCACTATTACCCAAAGTGATTCTCCCAGAATGCCTTTAACATAAACTGTGCTTGCTCTGACAGCGGATGAGGAGACATAGAATATGTATTCAGCATAAAATGTATGCTAACTAATTTATTACAGTGTTTGAAATGCATTAGGCTCATATTCTGCATAGTTGCCAGTCCTCCCTGAATCACTCCAGCTGAACCCTCACCCAATAAATTTGCCTGGTTTTAACATGATTATGAACATTGGAAATGCATGAATACAACTGTTGGCAGCAGGAAAACGGCGTTTGAACTCCTCGGGATGAATGCCGGGCTTTGGACTCGGTGTGCAAACAGGTTGGAAGGGAGGACACACAGGATGGATAGTTTGTCTAAGTGGCTGGTGACGAAAATGAATGATCTGGCGAGTGTGAGCTGCAAAAGCAGAGGGAGTCAGGCAAATCCCCACATTCAATCTAAAGAGATTCTGTTCCTGACAGATTCCATTTTAATTGGATTTCTCCGTCCGACTCTTTTCTGGAATAAATCTTCGTCAGAAGGACACCTGATCTGACACTTGTCATCATCAACAAAAGGCCAGAGAACCATCAATTAAATACCTGATAGCTCTCCCCTTTCCTCAGAATGTAGTTTCATGAGGCCCGGTGGAAGTGGAAGGGAGTGGCTGCTTTTATATGCCCTTTGTAATCTGATGATGGAAGCACTTTCCACAAAGTTTTTCTTTCAGAAAATCATCAGACATGTTTGAGTTATGCATGTTTCATATGTAAGGGCAGAAAGCTCTTGCAGGCATGAGCAGCAGCATCGTCTGCATATAAAGAGCAACGCTGCACACTAATGGTATGCCATGTTTTGACCTTTTTATCAAAGAGGGAAAAAATGTTCTTTTTCATATGAATGAGCAGGTTAATGGATAATCAGCAAAAAAATAAATAAGATACCACTTTCACTGGGACAAGTTTAGTCTTTTTTAAATAGGAGGGTTGATCTAATCCAATCTGACCAATCATTCATGACCCTGATGAAGGCTATAAGGCAAATAAATGGTCCAATAAAGACTTTCTCATCCTCCATGCAGCATGGAAGTTGGTGAAGTTGTGCCAGATATACCTACATCAGCTCTCAATATTTACTATCCATAAACTTGTGAAAAATAGACACCCTTGTTTACGGAATAGTAAAATATTTAGGATGCAGTAACATCATTTTCTTATGATGTTTACTGACATAAAACCTTGGTCTGTATGCACATAAAACAAAGATAAAATCAGATCAGATATTCCTTTATTAGTCTCACAAGGGGAAATTCCAAGAATGAGGCACAGCATGAAAACATGATATCATTTTACTGAAATATCACTTATGTTTTTTTTTTAAAATTTATTTACCATTTAACTTTCTTTGTGAAAACACATCGAGTATAGTGTCTGTTCTCAGTGAAATTCAACTGTTATCCTAAGGCAGGGGTGTCCAAACTATGGCGTGGGGGCCAACTGTGGCCCGCGGTCCAATTTTGGAAACAAATATCTCAACAAGAAGAATTTATTGATGTATTTTTGCGACTAAACTGGGACAACTCTGTACATGGTAAAAATATTGGCAATCAAAATAATATCTTGTTTTCTAATTCCCTGATGAGTTTCAGCAGCAAAAAAGCCCTCCTAAAATCTAATTGGCATCCCAAAAACCTGAAACTGATCATCTGTTTTCCTCGTCAGCCATTAAACCAAGCGTTCAGCGTTAGTTCAGGCAGGCCACAGAGTCAAGGTCTACCATGATCAGCTGACCTAATGCAAGCCCTCATCAGCTGATAGCCAGCTGAATTGCTCTGAGCACGCTATTGGCCAATCGCTCTCATTTAAACTGCTCTTGTCCATGCTCTGTAACGCTCTCTGCAAGCTGCTCTCGCAACCCTCCTCCACCCCAGCTCCTCATTGATTCTGCTTCTGCTTTAACTAATGTCATACACCTCGCCTTGTGGATGTCAAAGTGGCCTCAACATCCTTACATGTTTCCGTATGTGACACTCAGTGGAAAAAGTGTGGACACACCTGTCCTAAGGGATGCACTATATTACTGGTATAATATCTGTATCTGCAGATATTAGCTTCAAAAGTAAACATATCATGACCAGCAGATATGAAATATCTGCTGATATTGACAACCAATAATTTGGCTACAAAAATCTGCCTGTATCAGCTGTAAATACTGGCTGTGTGAACATATAAGTTGGTGGATTTTCAAGCTGGACAAACAGACTTACATCAGCATCCCTACTTATTTCCACTCCCCATGTATTGGTTATAGATATTATGAGCATTGTTCCTCCACGTTTTAATTGTGAGACAGCAATATAGTCATTGTTTGTAGGAGTGTCGATGAGTTTACCTCATATGATGGCCGGGAAGTTTCACACTAATGCACATTCAAAACACTATGCATTAAAAGAAAAGATGACTGCAAACAGCTACAACACATGCACAAACAGGCACAGCATGAATGCATAGTCAAAGCACTTTCAATTAACAAACAGTTAATTGAAACAGTTGTTAATTGAAAGCGTTTTGTATATACATTCATGCTGGGTCTCTGTGTTTTAAGCCAGCTCACTATATAGAGAACAAGGAGGAGGGAACGAGCGTGGGATATTGGAAACAAACTCTGCTTACCACTCACTAACAAGGTCAATCTGAAGAAAGTCTTATAATTATTAGCTAAAAGAGCATGTTTCCACCAGGCCCTGCAGAGTCAGGCATACTTCTGTCATTAAATCATTTCTCCTCCAGGCCTTTTGAGCAACGATGGTAGCAGTTCACTTCAATGTCTGAACCTAGGAATAACTCTAGCTCCACTTAACTTTGCAAAGTAGCTGAGACTAAAACCTCATAAGTGGGTGACCTAATCATTCAAACTGGTCTTGATTTGATTTGTAACAGCTCAGGAAAGCAAAAAAATAATCATAGCATTTCTGCCTTTAAGATCCTTTTGATGCTGGGAGTGTTTGCTGTAGAAAGATTTACCCCGTCACTGAAATAACTGATGCGATGTGTTGTTCTGTCACCTTAGCTAATGACTGTGTTTATTATTAATGGCTCCGTTCTGCAGTCAAAGGCCAACGCAATGGCTGTGAAGGCTGCACACCTGTTGCTGAAGGTAATAATTCCAGACAATGCATGAATAATAACAGTAATTAGCAAAATGTGAGCGTCTACTTTGCATGCTTGCTGCATATAGAACAGATAAACCGATTGCAGGTGCAAGTAAACAATGTAGAAAAGCTAATGTTGAGCTGGATGCGGTGCATTATAGAGGCTTGTGGTCAGTGAAAGAGCCATTTATGGATGTAAAAACACACAAACACTAAAGCAGAAGGTCCTTGTCAGGCTTAATGTGTTGACCAAGACATCTGTCACGAGACAAACACAAGACTGTGACCTTGACTAATGCTGGACACGATCCACTGTCATGTCAAATACAAGAGCCTCACAGTACATCTGCCCTTTGGACTTTATGTTACCATGAACACAATGACTCCAATGAATTCATGAATATAAATAAGGAGAGTCAAATACAGTATTAGATGTGGTCCATTCTGTCAGAAAGACCACTTGGACTGAGGCCTTAATTTACTGTCTTTTGGCAGTCCAAGTGCTTTTGTGTGTTTTCTAAGCAAGCTATTTCCATAAGAATGCGGTGCGATGCAGCTGTTTTGGAGCAGGGGATCAAGGGAAACTTTTGCTAATTTGCTGAAAGGGCGCAGAGATAAAGTCATGTGGGTGGTGATAGAAATATCAAAGATTATTGCAGAAAAGTGAGGTGAGGCACAGGAGCATGACATTCTGCTAAATTAATGCCAGAGAACACATCAGACTGTTTGAAAGAACAGGAAAAAAGGAGTCAGAAGCAACACCTGCTCTCTTTATTCCTAGAATGCAGTGAAAGATACAGAGCATGTTGAATACAAGCTCAACAGTGTGAGCCAAAGAGGAAATAGACAGGGATGGGGGTTTGTCGACAGCAAATGAAATCAGATTCCTGCACCACCTCTCCATCCACCCCATCTCATTTTCCCTGCAAGTATCCCACGGTGAAATTTGTCTGAAATCCACAATCCATCAGTGGATGGTGTCATCCTAATGACACACTTGGCATACTGATGACTCCCATCTGTATTGCCCTGCATCCAGCAGAGTGGATGTGCTGCTAACACATACATTATTTAACCTTCTGAATGGGGTGTAGGAGATTGGCAAAAATAACATGTCTCTGTGGTCCAGCTGGATGCACAGACACTCTATTATAGCATTTTCGCTGCTCAGATCGTTCAATAATGTATGTACATAAGGCAGCAGGGAAGAAAGACAGAACATGTGCCAAGAAAGAGAACAGAGGAAAGAGGAAGATGGGAATAGACAGAGAGAGGAGAGGAGGAGAATTGCAGACTGCAGCCCACTGGTGATGGTGTGAAAAAAAATGCCCTTGAAAAATGAGGACAAGAAGGCAAAACTAGGCTGACTCTAGTTCCCCAGTGAAAAAGTACATATGGTGTTCAGATGTATATATAGAGCTGCTTCCATGTATGGATTCTTTTTAAACTGTGCTTTCCTGCTGGGGATCATTAGTACCTGCTTTGTCAGGTAGAGAAGGCAATGCAAAGACAGCACCCCTTACCATGCACCCCTGAGAATTTCCAAAAAGATTCAGGACAGGCTGCTACTGAAACTTGCATGTTCACATGCACCTCACGGCAGGAGGCTTTCCCTGTTGAACGGGAGGGTGGATATCAGACAGAAAGACACTTTTCTGTTGGAAAAGTCCAAAAAAAAAAGAGTCCCTAGGTCCCTTCCAATCCACCTTCTTTGACCTCGATGAGAAATGCCACAGGGTCAAGAAAAGGTGTGAAAAAAGTAGTTTGCTCAGGATAAGTACCTGTGGACCTCTGAAAATTAGTGAATTACCCCCTGATGTCAGTGCATTCACACAGGACAAGCAAAGCCAAATGTACTTGAACTTACCAACATTTCTAAAGGGAAACATCAAGGGGCTGTTTTACAGAAGCAATGAAAATGTACACTGAGTTTTTATTTCAAAAGTCCACAAAAAAACACAGAGTAGTGCAGATTGCATTTTGAAGTATATATTTATAAACCAGTGATCAATCTCAGCTCACTCTCATACCCACTGAGGTCACATGTAATCTGTGTAATCTGCAGGTGAGCAGACAGAGAGCAGGGTGAGGAATTAGCCCCTGCTACCAGCCAAATACAGGTATTTTTGAGCAGCTTCAGGTGAATTTGCTCAACCACTCATTATTAGCCTGCTCTATGCCATCACTTATATCCCTTTCTATCTGATTGATCCTGCTGACTTTATGTGCAAAGCTGAGTGGACATGCAAACTTAAAAAAATCTTGCCTCTTTCCCCTTGTGTCAGAGCTGCTGTCAAATGTACAGGCAGCTTTGCACAGGGATAATCTGACTCAGTATCGTACTCAACTGCAACTAGAATATCTGCTAACGGTGCGTTTGAACCAGTGTCTTGCTTGCCGCAAGTCCCAGAAAGTTAAAATAAGCCTGAATTTTGTCCTGAGACTGCAGAAAATTCTAGAGGGTCAAAACTTAAAATGCCTAAGAAGCCCCTGTAGAGAACACAGCAAACATTTGCATGCTTGATTACAAGACAAATTTTTCAACAACATGGTTAAAAATAAGCAAAAGTCTGACTTATGTATGGAACAACTCCCTCCTATTAAATAGCCAATAACTTGAATACTGTAAGCCTATTTTTTTTATACTTTTCCTCATTAAAATAAAGCTGCTTGTTAAAATACAGTGGTAAAAAATGTTTGTGGCTGGTAGGTATTTGAATCCTCCAGCCACAATGGCAGGTAGACAAAAAGTTGAATTCCAACCATGACAGAGAGGAAGAGGAAGAGTGAAGACATGTACTGTAACGTCCCTCATGTTAATTTGCAAGAGAGTCAGACATCTCATGTTAAATATGAACCTTTCACTATAATTTTTAACTGTTAACACTACAGTGATGAGAAGGATGTTATTCTGCACTCTTAATTTGGGATTATTATGCACCAACAGCAACCCTCCTCACACAGATGAGCTGTTGTAGCCTAATCACTGAATGTTGAACAACACATTTCAAACATAAATTTTTCTGCATAAAATTCAAGCTAAGAAATACGGCTATAAGATAAAGTACATGTAAAGAGAAGCTGCAGGAGGAAGAGCAGAAGCCTGTGTGTATAAAGAGAGCAGAGCTGCACGAGAGTTTAAATGAAAAACTGAAAGAAAAGAACAATTAACAACCTATCTGTTTTAAAACTTTTTAGACAATGTCCTATGCTGCGTGGATTATTCTTCTGATAAGAAAAATTTGCACACACCACTAGAAAAATAAGTTAATAAATTAATTTACCACTCTAAACTACAAAGATGCCAGGATTAGCTCTGGACCTATGCATGTGCTGAAATAATTTGCCCTGGGAATTTCACTCCACAAACTACTGACATGGTTGATTTGCCCAGGATTAAAAGACAGAGAAAATGCTCATTTATTACCAATTTGCCCATAGAATACTAATTCTGTCTGAACAGGGTGTGAGAGGACAGGAAAAGAGAACCACTTTGGCGAGGGGTCAGACTGCTCTTACACCAAGCAGATGTAATGGATGTGACATGGTTTTACCATATGAAAAGCTTCTAAGGTAACACCCGCACACTGTCCAACTTGCAAAAAAGGATGTATTTATTTACAACGTTTCGGTACTAGACCTTCATCAGGCTGATGAAGGTCTAGTACCGAAACGGTGTAAATAAATACATCCTTTTTTGCAAGTTGGACAGTGTGCGGGTGTTACCTTTGAACTGTTTGCTGGATACCCTGCCCTCCGACGCACCTGTCCTGATAAATAGATGTGCGAAATAACCTTTTTGATTGTGAACCATATGAAAAGCTTAAAATTAATGTTTCCACATCTATTGTTTGGAATTATTGTATAATTCAGTCATGATGACATTACTGCAATCAAGTTGGCCACTTGGTGAAGAGGTGCGTCTCTTGAATGAAGCTGATACAAAGAATTGTGGGTCTTCTTTGGTTCCTTCCTTTCGTAGAGGATGGCTGAGCATATCCTCTGATCTAATATGGAAAGCTCCTTTCCTTATAAAGATAATTCACACATCCCTTATCATGGTCTACTTTTCACTCAGCAAGAAAGGCTATGCAAGTGGACCCATGTTGAAAAAAGATGCTGCAAATTCAAGACTGCAGATTATGCAACAATCAAACACAACAATGACATTTTCTGCATTTATAGTATTGCTAAGTATATGATTGCACACACATAAAGCAATAGCAAAGAACCACTACAGTGCCACTTGTATTGTTTTATGGGATATTTCTGGCTGTGTTCGCACATCAACTCTCCCCAACTTCCATTAGAATTCTGGAAAAATCACCAGAGGGCTGGCAGAAAAAATTCCAGGTAGAGTCAGGGTTAAATATTGGCCGATTTGCATTCATGCATGTAGCCCAACATGAAACTTTTCTGAGGAAAATTCAGCAGATTTGTGTTGTTGTAAAACCACCATTAGAGAAGTAGCACTTCATCAATAATTTACTCTCTAGGGTCAGAAAGTGCCTCCACTGTCTGTGTCCACAGATTCTCAGCCATCTGGGGCTGTTGGTTTTCAGCTTGAACGTCTCAGGACAAAAACTGCAAGTCCTGCTGCCTACTGAGAAAGTCTTTCTAAAAAATTGAAGAGGGGGACTTTATTGCTGACAGTTCTTGTGTGCAACTGCAGCATATATGTGAAGGATAAATGCTCCCTGTGGACAATTATGCAGATCACGCTTTATACCAATGTTATTTCTAACTGCAGGAAGCAGTGTATCCTTTATTAAGAAAGTAAGGGTGTGGATGTAAGGGGGTCAGGGTGGGTCTATGTGGTCTGAAAAACCTTAAACTGTTGACTTTTTCCATTTCACAGCTGTAATCTGAATGTTTGTAGCTAGAATTAATTTATTACAACCACAACCCCCAGTAACCTTAACCACAGCATTTTCCATGCAGATAATGAAAAAGAAAGAGAATAGATCCATTGTACTGAATGTTAACTGAACACTGGTCACTGAGCAGGATCCAAGGGTTTGTGGGTTTGATTTTATCTGTCAGAAGGGTAGAGTATTGAAAGATAACACTGTCGTCCAAACCCCATGCTCATTCATCATTTATTTGTCTCAAAGCGTGGCTTTTTCTATCCCAGGTGGCCACATAAAGATGCCCAGTCGGACCCTTTTGGCGTCTCATTACTACACACAAAGCATCCTTTTGTGTCTCATGGGTGCACATTGTAGTATCTGTTATCTTCCTTTCTAACACACTTTATGTTAAAGGTGTATTTGTTAAGGTTTAGGTCCAAAAACACGAATAAGGTTTAAGGAAATGGGATATGTTTAAACAATGGTTTGAAGTTTTCTTTTGGTCAAACACAGGAAACCAAGTCTCCCGGGTAAAGGTCCTGTGTTGTTAGGTCCATCCATCACCCCGACAGCCAACCCGATGGGAATTAACGGTCTGTCTGCAACATCACTAAGAGTAGTCTCTCTAAGCATCTTATACCACCGCAGATGAGATTAGGCTGGAGTTACTTGGAGATACAGTGGGACCCTACAGCCAATCTAATGCATACTCTCTTGAGTCCTTAAGTCAGTAATGATGATTATTAGTGCTTCAGAAGTACAAGCTGAAAGGAAGATATCTTGGATGTCAGTTTTTTCTTAATGGTTCTTGAAATACAAACGTTTCAATAAATAAAGGAGAAAGCCAGTTTGTATAATCCATGGAGAAATTATGTTTGCACTTAGAAGTTCTTGATAAATGATGTTCTCTTAAAGACACTCTAAAGGAAACACATAAACCAGTATACATCACATCTAACATAAACTCTAAGTTCAGAGAAATATTTGCAGCAAATGTACAGCTAATATAGAATGATATTTACAGCTGATACAGGCCAAAATAAACTTCTACAAGATCAATTATTTAACCATTTCTGTTCTGTAGCAAAAAACAAACATTAGAATGGACTACCATACTTTTCTAGTTGTCTGAAACCACAGGTCACAGTTATCTATTCACACCCATTCACACACTGATGATGCAGACTGTTAGAGTGTCCATCATATTAACAATCAATTCATTTGCTTCCATTGACATTGACATTTGCACTAGGAATACATGTTACTATTGTCAGAAAATCAGTATTGACAGACATGACACAATCTGGTGATCTCTGTAATTATCGGCCTGTGTCAGCTGAAATATTAGCCAATATCAGCTGTAAATATCTTTCAATATTAGCTGTACAAGGGCTGCAAATATTGGCCAATATTGGCTGTAAATATCAGCATATAATGGCTGTGAAGATTTACCTATATTGGCTGAATATATCCCTCTAAATCGCAGTAAATAATGGCCTATATTGGCTACAAATATCAGCTTATACTTGCTGCAAATATCAGCCTAACCCAGCTGTGAATCCCAGCATATCAGCTGTAAATATCGGCCTGTGTCAGCTGAAATATTGGCCAATCTCAGCTGTAAATACTTGCCTATATCAGCTGAAATTTTGGCCTATAGCAGCTGTAAATACCATTCCATATTACCTGTACAATGGCTGCAAATATTGGCCTATATTGGCTGTAAATATCCGCATATAATGGCAGTGAAATGTACCTATATTTGCTGAAAAAATCCCTTTAAATTGGCAGTAAATATTGGCCTATATTGGCTACAAATATCAGCCTATACGTGCTGTTTATATTGGCCTAACCCAGCTGTGAATTTCAGGGTATCAGTTGTGAATATTGGCCTGTGTCAGCAGAAATTTTGGCCAAAATGACCTGAAATATTGGCCTATATCAGCTGTAAATATCATTCTATATTAGCTGTACATTTGCTGCAAATATTGGCATATATTGGCTGTAAATATCAGCATATAATGGCAGTAAAAATTTACCTATATTGTCTACAAATATCTGCCTATACCAGCTGTAAATATTGGTCTGTATCAGCTGGAAATAATGGCATATATCAGTTGGAAATATTGGTTGTCTGTAGGAATGAATTTGTGGAGTTTTCGGTGGGAACAACAGACCTATGAATTTGAAAATATCAGAATATCAGATATCTGCAAAAATCCCAAGGACATTTCACAATTTCAAACACTGTCAAACATTTCCAAACTTGTAAAATTTTGTCCCATCACCCTCTGAGTTCTTTTAAAAGATTCTATCCCTTCTCAAACATGGTCTATTAGGCTCTCCCCTAATGGATGTGAAACATATCTCATACCATGCAGATGTAAAACACTATCTGGCGTGTCAGGTTAGCAGGCGATGCTTCTGTGGTCATAGATGTCTTGGCATGATGCTTTGGGGGGGTCTCTAATATGCAGATTCAGAATGATTCACAAGTTCCTCATGCTTGAAGCTACAACAGTGACAATGACATTGACAGATGCTTACAAATAGGCACAAAGAAGGACACAAGTCCAACATTTTTGTACATTGCTTAATAAGAACATCATCCTACTTCCTCCTTTGCATCATTCAAAAATACTTCAGCCTCTGGACCGCTCTGTTGCTGGGAGGTATGTTTGAGACATGTTCAAACCTCTGATCAGAGGGAAAACTATCTGATAAAGGAATATCAGAAGCTTTCACAATGTTTAGCAGAAAGAAATACCAAATATACCACAGAATCCAGAAACCAGTTTTGGATTATCTATATCAAACAGAATATGCATTAAAATACATTCCAGCGAGCACAGTCTCAGTCTGCAGGCAAGATCTTAGAATTCAGCCTGTGAACGCCTAAGGCCTCATTCTGAATAGTGTCATCCTTTTGCTCCCGAAGCCAACTGCTCTGCTGCTGCTCGCCACATCTCCTCAATCTGCTGTTTGCAGCCTAGAGTGCCAGCCCTGGCTGTCTCCGCTGACCACTGTTATCAACAAAGCAGCAAGCAACACGCTATCTGGCTGCTCATCCTCATGGGGAGATTCCGATAACAGTTACTATGCAGGGCGCCTTCAGGGGAAAGCCTGACTTCTGAAACGTATTCAACTACTTTAATTGCTATATTTGCTCCAGTATTCTCAAGAACATCCTGCAGCAGAGACACTTATATGCAGCACATGGTAAAGACAAGAATATATGCCCTCTTAAACATGTTAGGGTAATGCACAAGAATGAAAAATTCCATTACTTTTTAATACATTTTTCATCAGTATCCAGAACTTTCCTGGCCTAAAACTATTCCTTCTTCCTGGTTTGTTAATGTTGTTTTTATGACAGTTTCTGAAGGGGTAAACAGTCTGGTTTCTTCTCCATCTGGCATGAAAATCATAAGCTCCTCACTGAGATACAGCTTCTATCCTGCTGCCCTGTTGAATCACGTGATTGTAAAATTATCCAAATATGAACATGAACACAAAGTATGTGGATATGCTTCAATGGTCATCGTGTTTTTGTCAGACATATTTTAAAGTCTTCAGGCGTTTGGTGGTATTAGAAGAAGCAGAGAAATCTGTAATTTCATGATAATACTGAGAACAGCTGGTGGCTCTGAGTAACTGCTTACCGTGAGCAGAAAAATTAAGGATAATTTAGGCTTTACTGTTCAGGGCTTACAGCTTAGTGCTGTTCAAAGTGAAGAAGAACTTTGTAAAGGGTTTTTCATTTTCATGCATCCATAGTTGCTCAAAGCAGCTAAAGCATGACGCAACTTATTTAAGAGAATGTTCAGCCACTCACAGCGCTCGATTCTGATTTTGGTAAGAAAATAAAAGAAAGGGAATAATAATTACAAGAATAAAAAGAAGTTGAAGAAGAAAATGGCGCTTGTATGAAAACAAAAATAGTTAAGATCTGATTTTTGCTGCTTTCAAACAATGTGTTATACATGTAAGCATGGTATCCTGTATAAACAGAGACCTTTAAGTCAAAATCCTGATTTAGTAAAACCTATACAAGTCATTTGTATTAAACAACAAGCATCAGGATCTTATAGCAATTAAACACCTTATCTGGGTGTCTGGCCATTTTGTTTTGGGAGAGATTGGACTAAGGTTATAGATATTTATTTCTTTATTATTTCAAGTACTATTTTGAGAATTAAAAGTGTAGAAACTTTGATAAAATAAACTTAGCACAAGAAGTAAAGACATTTGTGTTTGGTAGATTATTTCTTTTGTTATAACAACGAGTTTGCACACTAATCATGAGTGGTGTTAAGGAAGGTAGTATCAGCATTGTCACTACCTGGAGCTTGCAGTTACAAAGCCTGAGGCTGTGAGAGCCATGTGGTAAGATAGGTAAGGTGATGTCTCAGTGTTGGCATGGTGGGTGGTGAGAGCCAGCATGGAGGGGGGTGGCTCTGGGACGCTGGAGATCACTGTTCAGCCCTCTGGAGGTGTCGTGGGACTAACTGGAAAAAATACTGACGAAGGAGGGTTCCCACTTGACAACCCACCCTGGTGAAGTGTGGGTTTCTTACTACCCACGGTCTGCACGGTTGACAAATGGTAATATATTAGGGAATTCTTCACTGAGCGCTGATTCTCTTTATAGGGCACAAGTATCTTGTGTTTTCTTAGCAGTATATCTTTTACTGCTGTAAAACCTGTTTATGCATTTAAATCTTGCACATTTGCAATGAACATGCATTTGGGATGAGCAGCAGAGCTGAGTGGGTGGATGTCAGTTGCGCCTATGAAAAAAAAAGCCAAATCTTCTCTGCCAGTGCCAAACAACTTATTTTGTTGTTGCTATTGACTCTTATTTTGAGCTTCTGGTACCCCCAGATGCCCAGCTGTCATCATAGGAGACAATCTCAGTGCAGAGGGATATCAAGATGAATGGAAATCACGTATCTCCAGTCTGGGGCCAAACTCTATCCTCCAAGATGACAACACTCGCCCCCATAGAGCAGGGTTTATCAGAAACTACCTCCAGAATTTGGCAGTGGAGAGGATGGAATGGCCTGTCAGCAGTCCTGACCTCAACCCCATTGGACACTAGTGGGATCAGCTTGGGAGTGCTGTTTGTGCCAGAGTGACCAACACAACCACGTTGGCTGACTTGCGACAAATGCTGCTTGAAGAATGGGATGCCATCCCACAGGCTGGTGACCAGCATGAGGAGGAGGAGCCAGGCTGTCGTGGTTGTGTATGGTTCTCCCACACACTAATGAATATATTGATAAATTGCCAATATGTCTTGCTTCTTCAAACTCAATCATCCAGCCCACCAGACAAGAGTCAATGGCATAATAAGGTGTTCGGCATTTGCAGAGAAAATGTGGCAAATTCTTTGTTATGGGCAGAACACACACACTTGGCTCTGCTGTTCATCCCACAAATGCATATTCCTTACAAATGTGGCACCATTTAAAAGGGAAATAACCAGACTTTCCAACAGTATAAAATGTTTTGCCACTAAGCATTGCTACATCAAATAATCTGCAATAATAATAATTTCTTTTATTTTGCTATTCTAATATAGTTGCAGGACTTTGCCCAGGATTACTAGAGTTAAAAATAAGGAAATCACCAAATATCAAGTGCCAAGGAATGAAACTTTTGTTGCAGTGGTATCAGAACAGGCACTGATCACCTGAATTGTAACTGTATCAGATCAGAGTTTAAAATTCTGCTAATAAAAGTGACTGAACTCTCGAGAAAGTAGAACATGTCACAGATAAAAGGACACGAATAAGTAGGTTGTCATAAACCAGGTCAACATCAAACAGTGATACTTATGAGCATGTGCACGCACTTGTTTCTCAAAGCACCACAGGAATTGTCAAATTTAGGAATATTTTTGTAGAACTCATATTTTCCAAAACTTAATCCAAGTGATTTCACTGACACAATATTCCACACGGTGCCTGACAAATTTAAGACTGTAAAGATGATTGGTGTAAACAAATAATTCCCTACTGAAGTACACTGACCTGGTAAGCAATGACAGAAGAAGCCATAAGGAAATTATTTGCTGGATAACACTCTGTAAAGCAAGCTTTCCAGCAGTCCCAAGGCTCATTTTAATTGGATATCAGCAAGGACTACTCAGCTTAAATCCAATCCAAGGATCATGTGCCAAGCTTTGGGAGAGTGGATCCACATTTACACTCTGTCTTTTGCTCTGACAGTGAAAGGGAATATCCATTTAAATTAACTCGGAATCAACCTCCAGTGTTGAAGAATGGAGCCAAAGCAGGAGTGCAAACAACTGCGGCTCAAGGATGGTCTGTTGTTGGAATCCAAAAAAGGCAATTTTAGAGCAGGAATAAACAAATTGCTTATTTCATGTTTGGCACTCATTACAGAGGAGAACTTTTCTGACAACGCATCAGTTTTGATTTGTGAAGGACAAGTGTTATTCATATTTTAATGTGTGGCTCAGTCTGATTTATGCCTCTGCATTGAATCTATGCTAGTGCTTCATGATTTGGTAAGAATGTGCAATTGTGATTATGCCAGACAATAATGCAGTTTGAATCAGATAAAACACATAAATGGTATCATGAGTCTATCTGCTTTGTAATCAAGGGAAATGCAGAAAATAATAATAGATTTTTAATGTGTATTTCTCATCTCAAAATATGCAAATATCAAGTATCATGAAAAACATAACCTGAAGTTTTTACACTTCTGATTGGAAATTAATATTTAGAAAAAAAAGTTTTTCCTTCTTCGAAAAAAAGGTATTTGCACAAAGTGAAATATTTTAAACTTGAAGCCTTTCAGGCATTTTATAAAACTTTCAAGAGCTACTTAATAGAAAAATAGCTGAAGTTTTTGATAGAATTGTGCAGATGACACATTGACACATTGCAATAGCTATTAAATTAATTGTGCAGCACTAGTCTATGCCATAGCATCAGCCATAGTTCTGCAAGACCTAAAACTCAAAGCAGAAGCCTATAAACATAACTGATGCAGACTGCAAATCTTATAAGCAGTCCACTGGGTAGTACTGGATCCCTGCCAGTCTGAGGAATTTCTACAGGCATTTTTGTGCTAGAATAAGATGCATGCCTAAAGATGGCGATAAAACTAGTCAAATCTTTCTGCAGACACCTGGCATGTGCTTCTTCTCAGTGGCTAAATTGGTGCAAAAAATCCCTCCTAGCTGATTCAGTGACCGTACTTCTCATCTCTTGTGACGATTTCTCAATTTCCTTCTTTGCAATAACTTTATAGTCCACTACGGCTTAATATTTATCAGCTTTATTGCAAACATTTAAGTTCAGTCTCGGCATGCTTTCCTTTATACAGCCAAGCAGGAAATGGTGTGTTTGGACAGGGAACTGGCAGAAAAATTGCACTACCCAGTAGAATGTCAGCAGAGTATTGCAGGGTAATACAGACATGCCGATGCACAAGTGTGTAGCACTAAAGATGGTGTAGATTTGATGTAGAAGTGTAAACCAGTCATTACAATTTAGTCTGATAGAGTATTTTCAACATGGCAACCACCACTGCGCGGGTTTAAAAGTCGGCTTCAGAGACTACTGGGTGACATTGCTGTAAGAATATCCATGTTTATATACAGTCTATGGTTAAACTGTAAGAATGCGTGCTGAGCGAGGTTGTAATGGTTTGGTATTTTTTCATTTATTTCCATTTCATTTTTATTTTTTGTTTTCATATTCAGTTTAGGTTAAATAAGTCTGTCCTGCTGGTTTGTTAGTTTTTTATTGTTGCTAAATGTGTTGTTTTAGTTTAGTTATGGGGTGAGACCCAATAGGGCCAGAAAAGAAGATGCCATACAATTTTGCAATATATTTAAACAAGCTTCTCTTCACTTTTCATTTTTGCTATTTAAATTGCAATTTAAAAACAGTTCAAGAATTACATCCAACCTTTTCATAGCTTCATTATCTTTGGTGCTGAGCATTTTGCATCAGCTGTTTGAAACATACATTTTTTTGGATCAGGATCTTCTATCATGGAAAAAAATATGTACACTATATTGCCAAAAGTATTCACTCAGCTGCCTTGACTCACATATGAACTTAAGTGACATCCCATTCTTAATCCATAGCGTTTAATATGATGTCGGTCCACCCTTTGCAGCTATAACAGCTTCCACTCTTCTGGGAAGGCTTTCCACAAGGCTTAGGAGTGTGTTTATGGGAATTTTTGACCATTCCTCCAGAAGCGCATTTGTGAGGGCACACACTGATGTTGGACAAGAAGGCCTGGCTCTCAGTCTCCGCTCTAATTCATCCCAAAGGTGTTCTATGGGGTTGAGGTCAGGACTCTGTGCAGGCCAGTCAAGTTCATCCACACCAAACTCTCTCATTTGTGTCTTTCTGGACCTTGCTTTTTGCACTGGTGCACAGTCATGTCGGAACAGGAAGGGGCCATCCCCAAACTGTTCCCACAAAGTTGGGAGCATGGAATTGTCCAAAATCTCTTGGTATGCTGAAGCATTCAGAGTTACTTTCACCGGAACTAAAGGGCCAAGCCCAGCTCCTGAAAAACAACCCCACACCATAATCTCCCCTCCACCAAACTTTACACTTGGCACAATGCAGTCAGACAAGTACCGTTCTCTTGGCAACCGCCAAACCCAGACGCGTCCATCAGATTGCCATATGGAGAAGCGTAATTCGTCACTCCAGAGAAGGTGTCTCCACTGCTGTAGAGTCCAGTGGCGGCGTACTTTACACTGCTGCATCAGACGCTTTGCATTGCACTTGGTGATGTATTGCTTGGATGCAGCTGCTCGGCCATGGAAACCCATTCCATGAAGCTCTTTAAGCACTGTTCTCGAGCTAATTTGAAGGCCACATGAAGTTTTTATGTCTGAAGCAACTGACTCTGCATAAAGTTGGTGACCTCTGCGCACTATGTGCCTCAGCATCTGCCGACCCCGCTACGTCATTTTAAATGGCCTACCACTTCGTGGAAGAGTTACTGCCATTCCCAATGGCTTCCACTTTGTTATATTACCACTGACAGTTGACTGTGGAATATTTAGGAGCGAGGAAATTTCACCACTGGACTTGTTGCACAGGTGGCATCCTACCACAGTACCATGCTGGAATTCACTGAGCTTCTGAGAGTGACCCATTTTTTCACAAATGTTTGTAGAAACAGTCTGCATGCCTAGGTGCTTGATTTCATACACCTGTGGCCATGGAAGTGATTGGAACACCTGATTTCAATTATTTGGATGGGTGAATGAATACTTTTGGCAATATAGTGTATATACGAGTACATGGAAGATGGTGTTGAAGCCCACATTATGTGGGTTTTAAAATATTTTTTGAGTCCACGGAAGCTCCTCTTTACTGGAGGAAATCAGCAAAAACACGAGGTACTTCTACTTTGTACTGCCTTGAAAAGACTTGCTAAAATGTAATGTGTAGAAACACACAGACAAAGAAACACTGTAACTCTGAAAATGCTCTCAACCTTTCATCTTGTGTGCTGCATATCTGTGGTCGACTGTGGGTGGTGTGTTGCAGCATGGGGTGTGTGTCTATTTTTTCTTTGGTTTTATGTTTGTGTGCTTGTTTATGCACGTAAGTCCACACTGTCCAAGACAGTGTGGATGTGTTTAGCTGAAGGATTTATGGGTTGGCGGGCTGCTTACCCTGTGGCAGTGGTGACCATTGCATGGCCCTGGGCTTTGTCATGGTAAGCAGACACCTTTGCTAGTGTGCTTTACCCTGAGAATCCATTGTCTCTAGCTGGCCGCAGAGACAAAGGGAGGCTCCCGAGGGTCCAGATGTACATAGTAAAAGCAGCCAAGGGGGGCCCTGCTCAAGTACAACCTGGAGCTCAGTTTAGCCAGAAAACACTTCATCCACATCCTGTGTCCTGCTTTCTCTGCCTTTGTTTTTGCTGGAGGCTTACCGGGTACAGCCATTTCTGAACACGGAATTTTGAAGACACTAGGTCATGCATGTGAGGTGACCCAAGGACATCTCACTGTATTGGACGGTTAGTGTGAGAAAATGTTCCTTCCAACCTTTGTCATGCTGCCAAGGGAGAAAAAAATGTCTGCAAAACATTCAAACCACAAGGCCATTACTTCTCACAGCAAAAGTCACAATTATAGCTCTCTGAGGGTTAACAGCTCTCACAGACAGACTGAGGCCATCCTCATTACACTGAGGGAAAAAAAAATGGCAAGGGCCTTAAAAACAAACTTAAGGGGCGTTGATAGGCCAGTGGTTATGTCCTTGAAGCGTTTGGCCCAGGTTCAAATTCAGCCTGTGGCTCCTTTCCCACCGGTCATTCCCCACTCTGTCTTTCAAGTTTCTGACTGGATCCACTGTCCTGACTCAATAAAGGCATAAAAGCCCAGGATAGTCATTGGTCATTACATCAGATGATCATTGTTATCACTGATAATTCTTCACATATCGCTGCCATCATCACTGACCTATAGCATTCTTCATTCCATTTGTTATTTATCTTGCCCCTTTTTCTGCATCCGCCTCTTCTCTCTTCCAGCTTTTCCCCTACCCCCTAAACCTTTTAACCCCTGATTTTAGCAGATGGCTGTTCACCCTGAGTCTGGTTCTGCTCGAGATCCCTAACCATTAAAGGAAAGGTTTTCCACGCCACTGTAACATCGCTAAATGCTGCTTAGTGCTAAGCTCATGGTGATTAATGTTGGGCCCTTATCTTACCACTATAATTGGTAGCATATCTGTCTGTCTGTCTGTCTCAATTTGCACACCACACTGCTGCTCCAATTGTCCTTGATTCCTCTCAGAAGACTTCTTACTGTAGTGGTTCAAAACTAGTGGCATAAAAATGATAAATATGCACAAGTTCTCAATAAAATTCAAATTTGTTGCACCTTATGTTTTTATGACTGAGAGAGAATGTGACACAGCTGAAACACACCTACAAAACAACGTATTTGGCATAGCTGTGATGATACACCTGCTCCATGATCCCTGATTAAAGTAAGCTCTTTAAAGCACTTCTCCAACGAGGTAACAGAAATGACGAGAAAGTTTATTTGCTGTCGGATTTGTCGGTTGTAGTTGGTAGTGCTGTATAAACATGTCTGAAGATGTGTCTGTCTCTGTGTAGCCAAATGACGGGATTCTTTGTTAACAAAGTGCACGCTCATAAACCTAATGCTTGCCTTAATATGTTGTGGGCCAATCACTGCAAATATGCACTGGCACACAGAGATGCTGAGCCATTATGCAATCATTTGGGGAAAAGCACCCCTTTCCATGCAAACTGGCCTTACTGCACCAAGCCTACAATGATGAGGACGGTAAAAGCATTGCGTTACTACATTAAGGATTAATCTACTGTCTGTGAGAGCATATGGAAGTGCACTGCAGTTTTTATGGTGTATGAACTTTCCAGAGATCAGGAAACAATTCCACCTCTGTATGACTTAAAAATAAATGATGGTAAATGATGGGTAAATGAGGTCTGTAAATATTGCCTTGATATTGCTAAGACATAACCAGGAGTTAAATTAGTCTGAAGCTGGTGAAGCACCATTATGTATGACGATGACATGAGTGTTGTGGTTGCTTTCTCAAGCTATTCTTCATTCAGGGAGGAAACTTTCAAGGTGGTGATTTCCTGTACTGAAGGCAGCAATGTAAACTACAGAGTTATCCTACCAAAGTGTCTTGGTTCTGTATTGGCCCTATATAAAGATGATTGATGGAACAGGAAGAAAATGTTCACACCAAGAGGTCATTGTTGTCTCTGAGTGAGCTGCTTCAACTACACAGTTAAGGAAGGGCTACTGATGAGACGGCATGCCCCCTTATAGCATGAAACTGTACGCTTTTATGTTTTCATGTGGATGAAGATGTTTTGAAAGAATGTAGCATGTGTGAAAGGGATTATTTTTGTAAACACTGGAGGAAAGCCATATTCACTAATGCATTCCTCTGTGTGGACAATGCCAGAGATGAGGAAATGGGTCCATGCTGTGTGGATAAGATGGTTTCTGAAGAGACAGGAGGCGTTAAGAATTTCCTTTGTAGCTCATCTCACTGTTGAATACCCTGTATAGGGTGTTGTGTTGGAGTCTACATGAGCAGTGCCCAAGACCACCTCTACAAGTGGACTCGGGGATGGTGCCAGAGTACAGTGCACTCATGTTCACACTGATAAAATGGAACTGGACTTAGAAAAAAAAGCCCACAATGATATTTTGCTGCAGTTCCCTTAGTATCTATTTGACATTGGCTCTCAAGCCCAAATAATCCCTGTAAACACCCAGACCATTTATAGCAGAAAAAAAAATGTTTGCAGCACATATAGTCCAGATCTGAAGAGCTAATTAATGCATCCCTACACACAATGTAAGGGGTGAATTTATTGATGGAAAGATTTCAGTCAACAAGGGCTGTGTTTACATGGATTTAAGTAACCCAGTTTCTGTTTGAAAGTAGGATATTCCAGTATACAGTTTTGAGGGCCTGCTGCCTGGAGAGTAATATTGACAAATATGTTTAATCTAGTGTGTAACTATATGCAAATAATTGTATTTAATTCACTTAGAATGAGGTTTTTATTCATACATAAGGAAGGCTCCCCTGCACAGTACAACTGGTTAAATTGGTTACCATAAGACAGGGTCATCAACTCCATTTTCACAGGGGCCAGCTTTTTTCCTGGCCAATGCTGTGGGGGCCTGGCCATTAAACAAACAGAAATAAAATCAACATTTTCTTGTAAATAGCATATTCTTGTAAAAACATCCTTCCAAAGTTAATAGAACATTTTAGGCCTTTAACAGTGAAACCAGTCCCTATCACACATACTGCAGAAAGCCACAAGGGGGCGTGTGAGATATTTTGGCTAAATATTTCTGGACCCTTCTTCAAGTGTCTATCACTGAGTTTGATGCTAATGTTGTGTTGTGATTGTGCAGGAAAACGGATCTTCTGCGAAGATTCCAAGAGCAAGAACTGCACTCTTAAAGAGCCTTATGTGGAGAATTGATGCCAAAAACTGCTACTTTAATCAAGATAAAAACAAGTATGTGTTTACCATTCCGAATTACAGAAATACTAGTTTGCTTCAGGTCTGATAAGCTGTGAGGTTGAAGGTTTTTTTTAAACTTGAAGAAAACAAGTTAAACAAAAGCATGCCATATTTTTACCCTTCCAAACTTTCTGGAGGTAATAATCCTCTGGGGGGCCAGATAAGAAGGCGGCCTGATGTGACCCCAGGGCCTCCAGTTGATGATCACTGCCATTGATTCTCCATCCATCCATCCATCTTCTTCCGCTTATCCGAGATCGGGTCGCGGGGGCAGCAACCTAAGCAGGGAGTTCCAGACTTCCCTCTCCCCAGCCACTTTGTCCAGCTCTTCCTGGGGGATCCCAAGGCGTTCCCAGGCCAGCCGAGCGACATAGTCTCTCCAGCGTGTCCTAGGTCTTCCCCGGGGTCTCCTCCCAGTAGGACTTGCCCGGAACACCTCACCTGGGAGGCGTCCAGGAGGCATCTGGACCAGATGCCCGAGCCACCTCATCTGGCTCCTCTCAACTTGGAGGCGCAGCGGCTCTACTCCGAGTCTCTCCCGAACGGCCGAGCTTCTCACCCTATCTCTAAGGGAGAGCCCAGACACCCTGCGAAGGAAACTCATTTCAGCTGCCTGTATCCGTGATCTTGTTCTTTTGGTCACGACCCACAGCTCATAACCATAGGTGAGGGTGGGAACGTAGATCGACCAGTAAATCGAGAGCTTTGCCTTTCGACTCAGCTCTTTCTTCACCATGATGGACCGGTGCAGAGACCGCATCACTGCAGATGCCGCGCTGATCCGCCTGTCGATCTCTCGCTCCATTCTTCCCTCACTCGTGAACAAGACCCTGAGATACTTGAACTCCTCCACTTGGGGCAGGGTCTCATTCCCAACCCGTAGAGGGCATTCCACCCTTTTCCGACTGAGGACCATGACCTCAGATTTGGAGGTGCTGAATTCTATCATCTTTAAAGCCTGGTGCTTTAACTGTTGCTGCATGTTTCACCAAATAAAGGAAGTTTTCAAAAAGAAGGCCGCTATAAATTTAGCATCCAAAAATATGAGGAGAAAGCAGCAAGATGCAGGGAGCTTAAACAACTGTTGAGGACATACAGAATAATGGCAGTCTGTGTACTAGAGTGAGGAACAGGATCAGTTAGAGATTCATGTATGTGTGCATCCACAAAGAGTGAGCTCTGCCTCTCAGAGTCTGCTGCAGGATGATCTGGATGAAGACAAAAAGAAAGATGGGGAAGACTGCTGCCCGTTCCAGCTTTAGGATGAAAGTAAATTATGCAAACACTTCCTAGAACTCATGCATATCCCAGTACTATATTACATACCTTAAACAACTATTGGCATTTTGATATGTTTCCACAGCTCCATGGGGTAGCACAGCACTGATTTAAGAAACAGGGGTCTCTTTCTCTCTCTCCCACAATCCATCAGGCTGGCATTGATAGTGCATTGTTCAATGTGAGATTAAAGTTGTGATTTTATTCATTCATTTAAAATCCTTGCTTTGTAAACAGTTACGTATTCTTTCTGGTGTAAATGTACAACTTTATAGTCTTTCCTATCTTTGCTGTGCTCTGGCTGTGTTTGAAAATAATTACAGTCTAGTCTTGTATTGATGCATGTTCCAATTAAATGAAGAGTAATTTCAGAGACAGAAGAGGATAAAAGCCTGAGTTTGACAATCAAAGTTTACAGTATAGCCATATGTTTGAGAGCAGTTTTACTTTTTTCCTGCAAAACTGATTATTCACTAAAGTGAAACATTTCTGCTCTAACCGCTGTTTTTCTTCCTCCTTCTATCAAGGAGCAGCCTGGTCCACTATCTGATTCACTGATAAAAACACATCCTGTAGTCTCATCTTTATGGAGTTCAATGTGACTGCAGTGTTCTCCCTGTAAATGGGCCGATGCACACGTTTCCAAGAAACACTTCCTTATTTTCTGAGGAAACTCACAAACTCATTGCTTTCTTTGGTTTTAGCTCCAGTATCTGACACCTCCTTCATCTCTGAGGGGAGCTAAATTTACCCTGGTTCTCTGCTTATGTGGGGTGCGCCCCAATTCCCAAAGCCATTTATATAGACTGCAAACGCTGTCAGGAATTAATCTGAGTTATAGTGGTTACTATAGCAACTCTTACACCAATTATGCATGTATGCATATGAAACAAAGATGGAATTAATTCTGTGCCCTTAAAACAGTTATTCCCTGGGGACATGAACATGCCCCGGCATCTACACCCGCTACTGACAAGGTTTGCATTTCAAAGACACAGGATGAGAAGGAACTTAAAACCTTCAAAACAGACTTTGATAGATTTAAGCACTTTCTGTTGGTTATTTGGGAGGTTGACTCCTTTGTTGCATGGTTTTCTTTGGTCTTGTCCCTGAAAACCTTGGTGCCTTCACTAAAGAGTCCTCTTTGATCAGCATTAAAACAATAAATACAGAAAACCTTGGTTTTGCTCGTTGGCTGTAAGCTATTCTGGCTCAAAGAAAAACATCCACCAAGACAGCAAGGAATGCATAAACCATGGTTGCTCAGACTTGCGGCTCATTCCACAATAAAGCTAATCCATTTAAAGGGTCATAAATTCTCATAAACTCAACATGAGGAGTTAGTGCTAATATATGGTGAGTGAAATAGCAGCCAGAACACCTCATGCATTTGGATGAGGCTCAGAAATGAAGGCCTGGACTTTACAAAGCAGGGGGTGAGGAACTCAAACACCAGGAACACAACAGTTATTCTAGACTGAGTCAACAGTGGAGGAGATTACAATTATGACTAAATGCAGCTCATATGACCAGGATATTGATTCTAATCTGATTGTGTGGGAGAAGCAGCATTGCTTAAGAGAAGTGAATGAGACAGGAGACTATTATGGGATTTGTAAATTTACTGAAGATGGCAGATCAACACATGACAGCCTCAGGACCTTGTCTGGTTCTGGCAGTCCTTAAATACAGAATGTAGATGGTACCACGGCCACCCATAAAGGGGGATAAAGAGGATGGCTTTCAGGTGCCCAGTCAAACCGGGGGAGGTCAGAAAAATTCCAGTCCACTGTAAAGTTAAGCTGTGATGATTATATTTTATTTTTAACCTTAATAATTACCGCTCCTATCAAAGCAACAAAACATGAATTTCATTTATTTATTCATGCTGTAGTACAAACATAAGCATTTTCTAAAATGCAAACCACCTTTCTTAAAACAAATGACCTTACATTAGTAAAGTGAGAATTTGTGGATGGCACACTGAACTAAACAATAAGGTAAGTAATGTTAGACTTTAAAGATTGGACAAAAAACAGCAAAAAATGGGTGGAAACTGGCAAAAGAAGTGGAAAAAATAGGAAAAAAGTTAGAAAAAATTAGTGAAAAGCAACCACAATGGGCAAGACACAGCAAAAATTGAATATAAATGTCAAAGAAAGTGGCATAAGTGGGTGTACAGTGGCAAATTCCTTAGGAATTAGTAAAACGTGGCAAAAAGAAGTGGCAAGAAAGGGACAAAAATAGCAAAATATGAGTTAAAAGCAACTCAAATGGGCAAAACAGCAAAAAGTAGACTAGAAATCCAAAAGACAGTGACAAAAAATGTTGTAAATTGTGAAAATCCTTAAAAATGAGTAAAATCTGGCAAAAAGAACTGGCAAACATGGGCAAAAATTGGCAAAAACGAGTTAAAGCAACCACAATGAATAAGACGCAGCAAAAATGGAATTTAAACGCCAAAAAGAAATGGTAAGCATTGACATAAAGTGGCAATATCCTTAAAAATGAGTAAAAACTGGAAAAAAGAAGTGGCAAACATAGGCAAAGAGTGGCAAAGATGAGTGAAAAGCAACTTAAATTGGGTGAAAAATAGGATAGAAATGCATGAATGAAGAGGCAAAAATGGGCATAAAATGGCTAAAACCTTAAAAATGGGTAAAAAGTGTAAATAGGGATAAAAACAAGTTAAAGTTAAAGAGTAAAAATTTCAACATCAGAGCCTAGTAGTAGTTGGACACACTTTTCCCGTCCAAAATGAGGAAACTGTTAGCCAGAACTCCAGTAACAATGCACACACATCCAACACACTTCCATTACCTCGTAAGATAACATATACATAAGTCACAAAAGCTGATACTCGATCCAAGCACGGTGATGGCTAAACTTCAAGATTTTCTTTCATTGACTTCGACATTTTCTTTCATTTGACCATGGGCTGTAAACTAAAGATGCTTTCAGAGCATTTCCATGACGTTACTGTATAGAAGCTCTGCCGCCTTTAGGCCTTTACACTGACACCACGACACATATAGATGTAGTCAGACATGTAGACAGCACTGTCCTCCCTGATGGCTCAGCTGGTCCCAGTTTCACCTCTGTATTGCTTCTGTCACAACCTGCAAAGACGGCACAGAGGGGCGAACGCCTCATCCCCTTTTATGCCTCCACAAGGCAACGATATTCATAGTGAAGGGGCAATGTGGCAAGGGTGTAGATATAACTGCATTCGACGGTACAGTGAATTAGGCTTTTCATAAATGGAGCAAAAACCTCCAGGAAGTAGAGCCAGATCATAGGGAGACACCCCCCTCAATGATAACAAATGCTATATGGGTCAGTCTGTAAAGTTGAGATGTATGCCATATAGTTTCTCACAGATTTTAAGTGCTTTGACTCATTTGCAGTGTGACACAAAAAGACTGAATATTAAGTCATGATTAACCCCTCTGTTGACCAATGCAGCTCCAGCAGAGCTCACAACTGAATCAGGAGATAAGAAGAGGAATACGGAGGACAAATTTAATACAAACTAAATATATAAGTGAGTAAGTGACTACCTTAAGGTCTATGGTTGTCATCACTCCTGTATAGGGAACCTTGTTCAGCAAAAGTATCAAATCAAACACGTAAAGGCTCAGATGGCCTGATGCAATCATCATCAACTGGCAGCCAAAGGGCCACATCCGGCCCTGTGCAGCTTCCCATCCAGCCCCCAGAAGATAAGAAAACAAATATGTTGTAGTTTTTATGCCTTCTTATTTCTTTAAATCCCTGCAGCTATTTAAGCAACCCCAAAAGTGACTGAGATTAGAGCAGTTTCATCAGGAATACTGTAACAAGTTTTACAGAAATCCACCTGTCAGCTATTATTGGGGAACATTTGACCAAGAGTTTGAGCTACTGCTCTGAAAAAATTCAGTGAATCAGTGAAGCTGAAACAAATCCTCCTCTTTTATGACTGAAATGTTGCATGTGCTTTATCCTGTCGACGGTAAGAATGAAAGCAAACTGGTTGTTCTCTTTAAACAGCATCAATAACAGTGATGGAGAACATAACAGGGCCAAAATCCTCTCAATCACTCCCTTGTGGATAGGTGATAAGGACTGGTCTCACTGTTAAAAGCTAAAAATATATATATTTCAGAAGAAAATGTTGATATTTAAAAGAGAACAAGATAAGTAGACAAAAAAATATTTATGCTGATTTATGTGAAAACCTGGCCCCCGCAGCATCTGTCAGAAGGAAAGCTGGATCTTGTACAAATATACAGTAGTTGATGACCCCTGGCCTAGCCTAGTGGATAAAAAACAAATATCATAGCCGACAGCCTAGGTTCAAGTCTGACCAGAGGCTCCTTTCCTACATGTCTTTGCCCATCCCTGTTTCTGACTCTGCTCACTGTCCTCCTATCTAGTAAAGACATAAAAAAGCCAAAACAAGCCTTTAAAATATCAAATACATCCAAAAGCAAAAAAAGAATACCTTCACCAAAGATGCTAGAATAAGTAAAAGTACTATGATAAGTTAATGCAGCATTAAAACATCTAAAACAAGCAGTCATTTAAAAAGCCATTGACAGCAGAAACAAATAAAGCTTAGCATGCAGGACACTCAAGTAACATGCCCTGCTGCAATCAGCTGACAGCCAGCTGATCACGGTCAATTGCAGTTTAAATTCTTTCAACAAGGCATTCAATTTAAAATCTGACACCCTTCTCACTGATTCGTGCTTCACTGATATCGACAGCAGCCACACAGCTGCTGGCAAAGCTTCACCTCCACCCCAGCCTCTTCCTTTCTAGCCAAAAGCTTTTTGTTACTACAGAGTTGATTCCTGCATGTGTGCATGTGTATGACGTTTTAAATGGGACTTTAAGCAATGCATTTCCTGGAAAGTCAAAGCAATGTTGCTTGAATAACCCAGGGAGCATCCTTTAAGCACTGGCAAGGAAAATTGTAAATCCATTTTGCTATAAATAGTTAGAATGCTCCTGACTGAAGTGAGTTTTCAGTGCCCTGCATGCTTACAAACAAAGGATGACTGATCAGCTCGGCTTGAGTGACTTCAAAACTGCAAGAATATTATAATGTGGAATCTTTGACATTGACAGGAAGTTGGATGTCTGCTGCAGTTAATGGAAGGTGTGTTGCATCAGTATTGTAGTTTGACTCCCCAGCTCCCCTCTGAGCATGTTTGAGCTTCAAATTACAAACCCTGCACAATACGCTGGGGTATTTCTGCTTCAGTTCCGTGCAATAGAAGGAGACCGAGAAGCACTGTTAATTGTAATATACAGATTATGTGCTTCACCACGAAATCATATCTAAACCCTATTTTCTGAATTACCAGTTAGGTATACTGGCTTGTAAACATTAAATTTACATGACACAACATAGACAGTGCAATTGGTGCACATGCATGTCTGTCAATACAGACCAAAACCAACTGTTGAGCCAGTCCATCAGTGCATCCGTACTTCAGACATTGACAAAGCAACTAAAATCAATAGCAGTCAAGAAGAAGTGGCCATAAATATATCCAGGTCAACAGATTTTACTCTGAAGAGAAAATAAAGATGTCTCCCTGACCTACTGCTGTACGGGTGCATTCTTCCTCTTCAGTGAACACCTAACATTTCATGGCTACTCACTCTTTCAGTCCACAAAAAAGCAGCTTTATACACCGTTTAACCATTAACTTTTCACTTCTTGTTTGTGACGCTGTTGCCATGTTCTAAGATCACCCCTATTTCCTTGCATAAGCTACAGTGTGTGGGTGGCTTTACTGTAATGAGATGAAAAATATCTGGCTCAGAGGAGCCATGAATATCATTGATTGCTTCTGGGTTAAAAAAAAAAAAAGAAAAAATTCAATATGTGGCATCATTACCAGCTCTTGTACAAGGCTGTTGTCTTTACTGGATAAACTGTATTCTAAACATACCATACTTAGAAATAAAGATATTTTTGAGGTATCTAAGAGGTCTCTCTGATACACAAAGGCTGACTCTCTTTATCTTTAGCCAGGGGAAATGTTCTTATTTTTGGAGATAGTCACATTCCTTTGAGGACACCTGAGCACAGAACAACATAAGCACAGGGTTTTATCCATCATATCCAGCAGTTTAAAGGCAGTGCCATCTTAAGAGCTCGGCAATTTGTCTTTAGAGCAGCTGCATTCAGCCCTGAAGGGGTTTCTACCAAGCATTAAAACATGTCTTTGAAACAGATGAATCAATACTATACACAGCTGTGTGGACTACATGAAGTTACAAGACCAAATGTAGGAATTATATCACATTGTATTCCAAGAGGACATTCAACAAAACAACTGAATATGAACAGAATGCAACACATTCCTGTTGCGCCCTAATTCAGAGCCTGCATCCTTTGAAGGGCACATCTGAAGAACAATTATGTCTTATCAGAGAATCAAATGCTGTCCTAGGTTCCTTCACATGAAGGGGAAAAATGTATCCTACTTTTTCTGGAACATGAGAACCAATCTGGTGCATCCTTCATCTCCAGCAAAGCCTGAGATTCACCATGTGTTGGTTCAAACTAGATGGTGGTCTTTGAAGCAAATACACAAAGTTGCTTCAATTCATAGATGAAAGTGCTAAATATGAAAGGGGCCTTGAAACTTAGATGTGCCTTTAAAATAATAGGTTAAAGGGTAACTAAACCCTTAGACCACTTTACTCAGATTGAAACCTATGCGCATGGAGTATAGAAGCACTGTTGACATTTAAGCATCAAATATTTAAATTCTGCATTCTGCATTAAAATGAAGGGCAAGGACAGCTACCACAGAAACCTCCATAGACCTCACTTCTGTTTGGTCTGATCATTCTACATAAGCTACAAAGACTGGCTCCTTCAAAGGATGCTATCCCTGGATTGGGACACAGCTATGTGTGACTGAAGCCAGATAAAGTTCCTGCAAGTTCGGTGGTTGAGAAAAATGGATATAAAGTCATTTTCTTCAAAATGATCATTTTTTTTCTCATTTTATGCAAGTCCGACATTTAAACTACTCATTCGATGAAAAAAGTAACACATGTGTGGCATTCAACAGCGTTGATTTTGTATTTTAAAATGCCCTGTTTTCGGAGATGCTGCGGGGAGATTGAGGGGAGGGGAAAGCGAAACTGCGGGGTGATAATTGGCCACTCAGCCTGGCATTGTTCCCAGTTTCGCCCATTGAGATGGACAATAACAAACACCGCATGGCTCAAACGCTACCACTCCACGTAAATACAGCTGTTTCTAGTTATCACCTTTCATTAACAAGCCTCAAGATGCACCCTGCGGCGAAGAAAAGTAGAAGAGACATTAAAGAAGCGGCAAGATTTATCTTCAGACTTGGGACAACTTCAGGATCACTTGACAGTGAAAGTTTGATGAAGGCGAATTTCTATGGGAACAGCTTGGTTTGGGTGGACTTTATGTAAATGTAGCCCTATTGTTCACGCCCATTACCTGGCCTGCCTGAAGGTAGGAAAAGTCCTGAAACTTTGAGCCTGGTTTTCTCAGAACAAACAGGAACTAGAAGTTAACATTCAAATGAGCATATCTTTGTAAAATATTCTCAGATTAGGGTGTGTGATACATCATTTGAAAACTTGAAATCTACGCTTTCATAATGCGTAAAAAACTCAAAAATGACTTCGGACGACTTGCAGGAGTTTTTACCAGCTTTGGTCACATATTATTTCACTCTTAACTGTTCAGTCATCAACATCTAAAGCATGTTTAATTTAATACCCCCCTTCCCTCCCTCTATGAAGCAACAGGAAGCGAGTTATTCCCCATGCAGCAAATGATACAGCCCACATGGACAATAATTAACAAATATGTCTTTTATACCTACTAACAATCCACCTACACCCTCCAATTAGCGAGTCTTTTGAGGACTGCTGTTTATACCATATGTTCTGCTTGATAGTTTCTTAAGCTTGTTATCTGGACAAATCACACGGGCACCAGGAGAGCACAAATGAACACGGAAATGCACTTAGTGGGAGTGAGGACATGACACGCAGTTACATCTCTGCCCTTATGAGAACAGACTGCTGCAGATATCTTTGACACGCAAACAACAATAATTAAAACAACCCGCCACACAGTGTATGGCTGAAATATTTGTTATGTTAATATAAATACTTTAAATGCATGGATAAACAGTGAGATCCTTTAAAGTCTGCCCTAAAAGGATGCCAGAATTTGACACATTTTATGTCTGCTGCTGCTGCAGAAACTGTTGCTTTTCAGTTTTTTCTCTTAGCTTGGCAAAGATGAAAGGTTGAAAAAAAAGCACGGTACAAAAATATATGATTCATTAAGCCAAATATGAGAAATTTCATCCAGATGGCAGTGTGCAGACATGATGGATTCCTGATTACAATAATATTTTCCATCACTCCACTATATCTATTATATGTCTGACTGGCACAATCAACCAGCTGAAGTCTATGTGGGCTGAGAGACATGAGAATGAGGGCTAAAAATGTCTATTTCAATAAATTCAGCTCCTAAAAGGCATTATTAAACCATGTTCAAAATTAAACTGCAGTAGGTGTGCAACATTTCTACAAGAACAGGGCCCAGGAGTTTTATCTAGACCAATGTAACTCAGTCCTGTGCAACCAAAGAGCTGAACTGTTGGAAAAAAAAAGTTTTTAAAATAAAAACGGTGTGTGTGTGTGTGTGTGTGTGTGTGTGGTGGTGGTGGTGGTGGTGGTGGTGGGGGGGGGGGGTACAATTTTTACAAAAATATTTCTATGAATAAATGCAGGGAGCTTGGTTTCAACTTTCATTTTCATGTTCTTTTAATCCATGGTCAATTGAGATAATTACTTCAGTTAAAAGCTAGTCAAACCCATAGTTTTTCATCTCCATTGTTACGTCTGTCAAATGTTTATCAACTCGGTCAGATGATTGTCAACTTCGTCAGATGTTTGTCAATGCTGTCAAATGTTTGTCAACTCCGTAAGATGTTTGTCAACTCTGTTAGATGTTTGTTAACTCAGTCAGATGTTTGTCAACCCTGTCAGATGTTTGTCAACCCTGTCCGATGTTTGTCAACTCTGTCAGATGTTTGTCAATGCTGTCAGATGTTTTTCAACTCTGTAAGATGTTTGTCAACTCTGTAAGATGTTTGTTAACTCTGTCAGATGTGTGTTAACCCTGTCAGATGTTTGTCAACTCTGTCAGATGTTTGTCAAGCCTGTCCGATGTTTGTTAACTCTGTCAGATGTTTGTCAACTCTGTCATATGTTTGTCAACTCTGTCATATGTTTTGTCATCTCTGTCAGATGTTTGTCAACTCTGTCATATGTTTGTCAACTCTGTCATATGTTTTGTCATCTCTGTCAGATGTTTGTCAACTCTGTCATATGTTTGTTAACTCTGTCAGATGTTTTGTCATCTCTGTCAGATGTTTAACTCTGTCAGATGTTTGTTAACTCTGTCAGATGTTTAACTCTGTCAGATGTTTAACTCTGTCAGATGTTTGTTAACTCTGTCAGATGTTTAACTCTGTCAGATGTTTAACTCTGTCAGATGTTTGTTAACTCTGTCAGATGTTTAACTCTGTCAGATGTTTGTTAACTCTGTCAGATGTTTGTTAACTCTGTCAGATGTTTAACTCTGTCAGATGTTTAACTCTGTCAGATGTTTGTTAACTCTGTCAGATGTTTAACTCTGTCAGATGTTTAACTCTGTCAGATGTTTAACTCTGTCAGATGTTTGTTAACTCTGTCAGATGTTTTGTCATCTCTGTCAGATGTTTGTCAACTCTGTCATATGTTTTGTCATCTCTGTCAGATGTTTGTCAACTCTGTCAGATGTTGGTCACCTCTGTCAGATGTTGGTCAACTCTGTCAGATATTTTTCAGATGTTTGTCAACTCCATAAGATGTCTGTCAATCATGACTAAGGGCATGATGTCCACCCCCCCACCCCCAACCCCAAGTATTTGAAATCACAGTGGTTGGAGCTCAGATCAAATAAGTCTTTACAGAGTTGAACAAACACTGCTGGAGCAACACTGAAAAATAACTCCAAAACTGAAGATCATAAATTCAGCATGGAGAAAAAAATCACATTTCGGAAGTTAAAATCAACCCAGAAATGTTTAACCCTGAGATATCAACACTACCATTTTTGCTGTTTTGGCGTGTGACATGGAGTCATTCTCTTTATGTGCTACTGTGTAGTCAACAGAAGTGGAAGAAGTACAAGATAATTGTTGAAGTAAAAGTACTGATTTGATATTGTACTCAAAATAGAACAAGCACCCAAAAACTACTCAGTTACAGTAATTTGAGTAAATGTTATTAGTTACTTTCCAGCCCTGATTGTGGGAAACAAACTGGTTGATGTGACTTCCACTGGGTCATTTCTGAGGTCAAAATTTACCATTTAAAGGCCTTCTGGGAGATTTTTTTTTTCAACTAAGACTAAAAAGAGTAACGTTATCTCAAAAGAGCCCCATATGGCTCAAGAGCCACGCGTTGAGTATCACTGATCTAGACATTCACGTCAAATTGAGTAAGTCACTTTTACTGATGAAAAAAGTCAGAGGGAAAGGTCACGCCCACCCATAGTGCCTGCTGGAAAGGGTCAGAAGTTGCCATTTGCTTCCATGCAATCTTGTCTTCAAATAATACAGAATCAAAACTACAGTTTGAAGAAATAGGGAACTTTAAATTGCTTCTTCTGACCAAATAACTGGAAAATGACATTTACTTTCCTCTTTTGTAAACCTTCTTTAAAAGACACAAAATTTAGGCAAAAGAAAGAGGACAGAAGTTTTATACAAGTGTGTTCGCAAAAATATGTAGTTAAATGAGGCAGAGATAAATGACTGCCTTAAAATCAATGTGTGCAGCAAAACAAGCAAAACCTCAAAACACAAAAAAACTAAATGATTTCTTTCTGTGCTTTCAGCATTCTGACAGCTTTATTCCGCTGTTTTGGCTTTGTACTTTGTCTGAATCAGCCTCCAATCAAAGAGCGTTTAATGCAGCTTAACATCACAAGTGCAATCAAACTCCAGCAGTAAAACCGCTGCCATCCAGATGTCAAGCATGTTGTCTCTGCAAAAAATTAGGCACATCCTGTTTACACACCAGCCACAGCTTACAGTCACAGCTTGCTGTTTTGAAGGTAATGAAATCTTAATAGCCTCTCTGCTAAGCTCATGGAAGTAAAATGAAATGAATTTCAAAGTTCTTCATGGTTTCTGAACACCAAACCTTCTGAAACATTTTCACTTAAAAGAGCTAAAGACGTCTTAAGGTGGTGTGGTCTACTGAATCAGTGTCAACAAAGTGGTCGAAGGTCAGTTCATTTTAATGGAGCTCTGGATTCGCTGGTGGAGGCTAAATACATTTGTATGTTGGTTTGAATGGCTGCTTTGGACAAGTTCTACCTTTGACTATTGGCATTTCTTCACAATATTGACCTTTGATTCAACCTGACATAACCTTGCCCTGCTGAATGGCCAATGAAATGTAAATCAAGCTAGTTTCTTTGGATCCAATTTTCCATAAATGAAACCTGCCACAGACCAATGACTGAAAACATGCCTGACAGTGTTATGTGTTATAACAAGGCCTGAGCATACATGTGACGCTTAGAGGAACTTGATGTCCTTGTCCATAAACTTTTAAAGCACAACTCTTGCAGCATCATGGACATTTTGGAAAAACAAGGGAACCTGTTCTTGTTTAAAAATGCTGTTTTAGACTGAACAGCACACAAACAGAGCCAACTGGAAATGGTGACAGTCATGCAAATGAGTTTGCCAGTTGGGTTTACAGGTACCAATGTGTGCGCTTCCTTGATACATCTTGACCCAATTTCATGACCCTATTCTGGGAGAAGACAATCAACCCAGGCATTGACATGAATACCTAGTGATGCTGATTGTCTTTCCATGCTGGCTGCTGTTGTGCAGTTTCAGTCTCCATTATACAACTGTGCTATTACTGCCTGCATCCAGCATTGGCAACCTACACCACAAATTATCATGTCAAGTAGTCTTAAAGGGTCTTTCTTTACTCAGAGCATTAATGACCAGTGTTTGATCATAATCATTCACTGTAAATCAATATAGACGGTGTATCTCTGTCTTCAATCACACACAAAAAAAGAATCAAAATAACCTTACAACTAGGTGAAGATTGAGACCTAGTTATGTAACTCTACATTATCGAAACCTGAAAAGCATACCGTTTCGGCTTATTGATACTAATATTGACTATTGTATTTTCGGTGGCATAACACACTTTTGTCAAATCACTGGTGCAAAAACATACATCTTTTTTGCAAGGGAGTACAAAGCGTGTCAGCACTGTGCATCAAGTAGTAGCTTAAACTGTTGGCTTAGGGGGGAAAATACTTGACTGTGCAGGAAATAGCATGCACTCAGCAGCTGCTGCATAACAGTTATCCTCCTCATCTTAGATTGGCCATAAAGATTGCTCTATAACTTTGCTGTGGATTCTGTTAGTGAACGATTAGCCTAGCAGTCAAACTAGGGGTTGAAACTGGAAGAAAGAAATGTAATTCACTGATTTACCAAGGTGTTGAAAGTCAGCTCAGTAAATGGCTTTTACTGGTGGATGTAACTCAAGTGTAATGATGTATTTAAATTTAATATGAAGGAAAGGGAAACTCCATTTTTGACAAGAAACTGGAAAAACAATATAAAATAGATCAAACTAATGGATTCATGACTTTTTAACTCAAGCTAATCTTAGTTTATACTACTTCTAAAGTTACTGATAAGTATGGATAGTGCTATCTATGTATAAGGACTCAGATTAATGAGGACAGTCATTAGGATATCAATATCATAAACAAAAATAAAAATAAAGAATCCTTACATCCTTACATTCAACAGCCACTAAAACGTCCTGGGGGTGTAATTGATGCCAATTCTCTTCTGCTAACCAAAACAAATATTTACTGTAAATCCAGTGTTTAACCTGTACTTTTAATACCTGTCAACTATGTCTTTCCCAAATCTACAAAAACACATTCACACCTTTGTTTTTTCACGGCTTGACTACTGCAATTCTTTATTCACCTGCATCAGTCAGTCTGCAATCACTCGACTCCAACGAGTTCAGAATACAGCACAAAAATTGTTAAATTGCCAATATGTCTTGTTTCTTCAAACTTCAGTCATCCAATACATCAAACACCAAACAAGAGTCAATGGCAGAATAAGCTGTTTGGCACTGGAAGAGAAGATGTGGCAAATTTTCCATGGGCGCAACTCACATACTCAGCTCTGCTGCTCATCCAACAAATGCATGTTGCTTAATAATGTGGCACCATTTAAAAGGGTAATAAACAGGCTTTCCAACAGTATAAGATTATTGCCAAGAAGCATTGTTACAACAAAGTTATTTTTGTTCTTTTTTCTTTTTGTTCTTTTTAATTTGTCCCTGTTTGTCTTGTTTAATTCTACGCAATTATTAAAGCACTTTGAAACTGTGTTTTGATAAGTGCTATATAAATACAGTTATTATTTTTATGATTATTATTACCTACTTCCATCTAAAAAGTTAGTTGCTGAATTCAAAGGGCAATTTAGATACCAGCATAAAGTGCTGAGACACACAACATCATTACCACAGGTGTGTGTAGATGCACCTATCACACACGGCACAACACCTAATATGATTATAAATACAACCCCATTCATTGTGTGTTGCAAGAAGTTACTTCAGCTTCACTGCTCAGAAAATGCTGGAATACACTGTGCATCCCTAATTGTGTTCTGCTCTGCTGATCCTGTCAACAGCCCAGCAAAGCACCACAAAAGTTAAGAGAGCTGCTGATCATGATGTTGGACGTACTCATTGTTATAATAAATTTTAAATCAGCAAAGCAGATTTACAAATCAGCATGACAGCTGACAATCAAACAGACTCCTGGCTGTAAAAATACATTCAACATGCATTTCAACTTTATAGTTTGATCCATCTGTTAACATGGAGGACATGGGGTTTATGACCTGCACCACAGCCAGTTAACAGGGAGAGCCTGTTCCACTGTTTCTCTACCCATGTTAAAATGCAATCAGTGGTTTTGAGAGTGCTTAAACAGTTGTTATAATCTTTATGATGCACCATATATGTGAAAAAGGAGCAATGAGATCATTTTCATAAAAATTAATTGAAGCACAAATTTTTTTGAGATGTGAAACTTTCTGAGCAGTAACCTGGCATAGTCTTCACGCTTGTTCTGAACATTCTTCCTGTCTTTGAGGATCATCTGACATTTGGAGGAGGTTACAGGAACTACTGTTAATTATACGATCACCATATCAGGAACCCTCTGGTCAAACTATCAAAACAGGCTGCAAAATAAAAATCTTCCAGTGAGTTTCGAGAGAGACTAGCCGCTAAACCTCCTCACACCACCTACACATCTCACAGTTGTAAGGAGCCTTGAAGGGATCAGGGATTTCATGAGTTCAGATCAGAGCTGACTTTGTGAAGGGCTTCGGAAGGGAGTGTAAGCCACCGTGTCCCTGAGGGATACCATTTTTACTCATTTCTGACTGGAAACTCTCACTGTTTCTATAATTAGACGTTTCATTATTCAAATCACTGTCACTATCTTCAACTATATGTGCGAGAAATGCTTTGAAAGCAGCTGAGGTGGATGTAGATCAGCAGTTCTGACTGAAATGTCTTCCACATGAAAGTATGTGACAGCTCTTCATTAGAAAGTGGAATGCACCAAGCATCACAGCCTGATATGACACGACTAGATGTGGAGGTGGGTGGAATTTTTCCTCTTTTGCATTGTAAACCCACTCATATCGGTAAAAAGCGGCTCAGTGGACGGCTGATAAATAGATGCTAAATGGTTCTCCTCGCTGAGCAGCTCTGGCCCTCAAACTCTGCCTTTTATGTAGCAAGCCAGCCTGTTAACCCTGCCTTTATACTCCGGCCTCCTCGCTCTGATTTATTTCTCAAACATACCCAGAATGCACACTAACCATAGTCCATCTGCATTGCATGTTTGAACACCTAGAGGGTCGATTTATTTCCAAGTTCAAAGTTCGTGTAAAGCATGGAAAATAGATTTTGGTTTGTTACACTTACACTAACTGTCATCAACAGTTTGACCATGTAACAGAAATGAAAAAAACACTCAATATGTAAAAACTACTTTCAAAATTCTGAAAAGTGAATTAGCAATCATCGCTCTGAGATGTGGATGTGTCAATTGAATATGCTGAAACCTCACCTACTCAAAGGAAAGAAGTGGGTGGAAGAGTGAAATGGAAGCTTTTCAAGTTAGGAATCATTGGCAGTGGAGGTAAGTTAGTATGTTAAAGCTCTGGACATGCATGGTGCAGTTATCATCAGATAATATCTACATACAATAGCAATGATCCTTGCATTTTCTTTTGCATGTGTTAACTAATTTAGGAATGTGTCCTGCAGGCTTGATACACAGCAAAAACTGGAGTGTTGATATTCCAGTGTGAAACATTGATGTACTTCTACTTCCATCCTGAGTTACACTGGTGTCAGTGTTGGGAGTTATTTCATATCTGAGGTATATGTGAAAAGAGTTTTCCCATCATGTCCTAAGGCAGAATGTCTACATATGTTTAGATGTTATTTTCTGTAATCACTGCTGGGATTCCTTGCTCATGTTTCTGGTTGTTTTTGATGCTGGGTGCTTTTGCACCATGAGTGAAGTTATCCCCCGAGTTGGTCACCTCCCATCTGTTAGGGTGCTTCCTGGCTCTACATTTGACTTTTTTCTGCATCCTTGTAAAAGGACACTCTACTACGCCACAGATGTTCAATATAAGCTGACAACAGCATTGCAATGCATGAATAATTACAATTAAAAACACTGAAAATCAAACTGATCCAAAGTGAAGGGGGGGTAGCACAATGTTGGGTTAAAAAAGTACACATTAATGAGCATAAACAATACGGCTAGTGTTGAATTGACATTGATGATTTCACTACACGTCAAGCAAGATTGAAGGGAGGCAAGAGTCTTGAGGAACTGAGCCAAGAGGTGAGCTCTTTAACAGCTTTTCTCCCTCATTTTCTCACAACAAAACTTAATAGGAATGTTGATAAACTTTTAAACCTCTTTCATGAGCAACAGGAACTTGCTCTTGTTTGAGGGCCAGTTTCCTTTCTTCCGTATTGTGAATTAAGAGAGCGATTTGTTTACTGTTAAAGATGACCAGACATAAATGCTGTCAGATAGTTTGGGTTCCTTTAAGCAGCAGAAGTACTGAGACATAGACTACCTGTCACTAAATGGGTTCTCTTCATTCATCATTCACTTTTTTACTCTAATGATTTTTTTCACACCACTTTCATATTCCAATGTCTCCTTTTTTCAGAAGTGCTTGGTGAGACTATTATGGGTGAAGCTATTTTCTGATAGCCATTTATAGGGATGTAATTTAAACAAGACCCAAGGGTACCTTAATAGAAAACGGGGTATCTCTGTGGTGCAGAAAACCAAATTTTAGATTCCTTGGGGGGCTTTTTATAGCTACTGGATATCCAGGGAGCTCAAAAAACAAAAACATAAAGGAAGCAGAGAGGTGTGTTTTAATAAGTGAAGATGTAAAACTATCAGTACCTAAAAACTGTCTGTAGAGTTTTAAGAATATATACAGTTTATAATATGCAGACATTTTTGTCTGAATAATTAGTTCAGTAAACAGTAATCTCTGATTGCATAATGACTGAATCCCAGGACTTTTACAGCTAGAGATATATGCAGCTATCTTTACGTTGCTGCTCTCTTCCTGACCTTGCGCTGCACATTGACCAGCTCTTTGGGATGTTCATGCCCATTGCTGAGAGGATGATGCAAAAGTGGGAGGGAAAACGAAATAAGATGGAAGCTTCTTCAGATAAAAGGCACAAGGTGAGGAGTTGAAACAGAAAAGAGAAAAGACTCTTTGACCTTGCAGTAAGAATACACATTCAAAGGCTAAGACTGCTTTCATGGAAAGGTTTTTGAGATTCCAATTCATGACTAAAGGGAATAGCCCGCAGGAAAATCCATCCAAATTTCATGGTAATGTAAATGCATGGCTTCCAGCACATCCCCTGCTAACTAAAGCACAGCCATACAAAGCTCTGGGAAAAAAGACCACACCAAATGTTTTAAAATAAGCATCTCGTCATGAATTCTCTCTGAAGCATTACAAAACAGTAAAGCAAGGTGGAGATCATGCCAAGAAGGATTGAAGCTGAAAATAGCAAAACACCAAGACCACATTTATCAGCTGGAAATTAATCCAGATGTGTAAATTTCAAAGGACTGTTGATCAGATGCACGCAAGATCGTGATACTTGAGTACAAAGTAATTAAATTTGGGTTAGAATATGCTGAATGACTAGCCTTTACAGGATGAAGCCCAGCTACTCATTAGTACATTTCCTAATTCAAAACATTTGTAGTGAAAACAACAGTCAACTTAAGAAGTAACAGCCAATAGCTGAATGTTGTGGCCCCCCACACACATTCAAACACCCCACCCCTTGAGGCTCTATGCTCTAATTTAGCAGAAACCAGGAGTTTGCGTCCATGCAGTTTTTGCAAGATTACAAGATTACTGGAGATCATCCTCCATCAATCATTGTCCATGCCAAAAATCTGCACTTGCACAGTCTGACTTATGCTGTGTTCATGCCAGATTTAAATGGTTGCCTATAGAGTTTACAGCACCAAATTTACCTTCAGTGACCCAAATTCTTTTTAGTTCTTGTCCAAAAGTTCTCCCTGTTTGGTCACTAGACTCAGTGCTTTAGTCTCAATATGTCCCCAAGGTCAACACAGCCTTGTGCTTTCATTAGCTTGAACATCTTTGCAAATGTAAGCATCATCAGGACCAATGACGGAAAAATCCTAAAGTTAATAGTCTTAACATTAACTATAAATCTGTCCAGTTTGCCTCATGCATGGCAGAAGTTAGCAAAGCAAATCCCCGCTTTTTGTGGTTTATGGTTCTGCACCTCCCCTGAAGTCGTGTCACTTCACACTTTGAAAACCACTGCTAGGTCATCTTCACCCACAGTTAAACCAACTACTAAGCCTTTCTATCAGTTCAGACTCACGGTCTTGATCAGTCTCTCTGTCTAAGATATAACACAGCCACCTGCCACTAGTAGCCACTGTATCTGGTCTAAATGCCCACTGCTTTGCTGCTGCAGTGCTCTACAACCCAATGTAAACAACAGGGACCTAATAGCACTGATAGCATCTCACAGAAAACAGCACAGTTTAGCAGTATTTTGATCTAGAACATGGGGATAAAAATGTCCAGAGGCTGTGCCAGATTATAATCCCATATAAGGGAAGCATTGAGTGATGATGTCCTGCAGTGGAATATGAAAAACCTGCAATGAAGATCGAAAGCCGTCAGTGCTAGCACAGCTAAAGCTGGCAACATTCTATAAAACAACATTGCTCCATTAAAACATGAAGCTGTTCTACAAAGTGCATTTACTTTGGATGGGAAATGATTTGTCTAGACCATGCCACCCTGTTTTTATCCTTCAAACAGGGCTGATAATGATGGGGGGCTGTGAGTAATAAAGGAGTGAGTGGACATGTCTTATCTAGTATTGTCCCTGATGTTATTTAGGTTTTTCTGTGAACCCAGTTGATGTATTTCAGTGGAAACTCTGTGGTTTCATCACTCTTTATCTCCTCTGTTATTCAAACGTTGGTATTCTGCAGTTAAAAACGAATATGAGCTTGTTTTCTGCTGCATTATTCTCCAATGAGTTGTGATTTTCTGCAAATAACAGACCAGAGTGGGGATATTGTATTTAGAATTCAGTGAGGTGGCAGAAATCTTTAATACATAAAACAAAAAAAGCCTATTAACTCAAACACACCTTTAAGTAACAGATCCAGAGAAAAACTATTTTGGAGCTGATTGTCATTACCATTATTTTCCCTCTACACAGTGCATTCAGCAAAGCTTTAAAAATGCATTGGATGAGGTTAAAAATGAGAGCCCTATGTGAGTTATCAAGTCTTCCTATCTGCTGCTGGGCCTTCTAATCTCTGCCTCTTTGAGGGCATCCTTGCTGTAAATCCACTGGTGGGGGAGTAGATATCACCATGTCAAGAAGAACCCCTCATTCATCTCACTGTGGGAGACAACCCGCCTTTCTCCTGTAAGCTTCAAATACATTTTACATATGATTCACTGCATTTTTTTCTTTGGTGACCTGAGGAATAAATAGAAAAATAAAAATAAATCACATAGAACAGTGAGTCATTTGTTGGATTGTTATATTTTTTGCTTCTGACTGCTCTGGAATATGTCATACTAATCCATCTGCCGTGTTAACATGCTCATTCTGGCAGCTGGGGCTATTCTGGGAATCGTTGTGAGTTATTTTAAACAGATGGTGCACAGGATGATCTTCGTCATTCTGATATATGATGACATTAAATTATGAGAGTCAAAAATAGAAAAGAACAAATGCAGTGTAGACTTCTTAGCTGGATAAAAGCCAACAATGATATGGAGACTAGGGTTCCATAACGGCACTGAACATGAGGGGGGAGAAAGTTAGAGAAGTTAGAGAAACTTTTACATTTTATGTTGAATCAAGACTGAAGTCATGAAAAGCAGTGCCTGCCAGAATCACCATATGGCCATTCTTTATGATTCAAGCCCAGTGTTTTTACCACCATCCTGTTCCTCAGGGCCTGTGTCCACAGCAGCACTCAATTTCCATGCAAAACCAATGTATTCTAGCGAGTGCAAAGACTCCCCTATAGAGTCACTCTCGGAGCTCATGGCGCTCTCAAGTGAAAAAAGTTAAACTTTTGGAAGAGGGCTACACTAGTCAAAATCACTTCTCCCTCACTGGCCAATCAAAATCAAGAAGGAGCGAGGAGAAACTAATCTGACTCATCTTTTAGAGGGTACAGTTTCCACGTCTGCAGCTGCTGCACATAACAGGGTCTGTCAGCGTTAATGTATTAATCATGATGAACCTCCATCCATGTCAAAACTGCAAGACATGAAGGATTCTGAATACTTTCTAAATGCACTGTATCCCTGCTGCCATTTTTATTAACCGGGAGGCAAATCAACATACTGTTCACATGACTGTCTGTTACACTGCAAATTATTTGGTGCTTACCAAGATTTAAAAACTTAGATTAAGAAGTGTTAGATAATCTATCTTGTTTTAAAAGCAAGTAAGTAATTTCTTATTTTCAGTGTGGAACTTTAAAGTGTAATCTTAAATCAAGCATGATCATATCTTTTTCGTCTCAATTAGTCAGGAAGTCCTTAAATTAAGTAAATAACTGTTAAAATAAGCTACATTAGTTCGCTCACCAACGGTCTCATCCAAATAGATCTAGTTTCAAGATTCAGGAACAAACTCAAGCTGCTTAATTTGAGAATCACACAAAAAGCATCAATAATGCTTCATTGTATGTGTGTATATATATATATATATATATATATATATATATATATATATATATATATATATATATGAAAGTATACTTTAGTTGCTGCCTTAAACATTGCATGGCAGCACCTGCGTCCAATTGGATCTGAAGCACTTTGTGGCACTTACTGATGTTTCTTCTCGTCTAGATCTTGCTTGTGTTGTTCTTGCTCTTGAATGTACATCACTTTGGATAAAAGCTAAATGACACTGTAACATTGTAATAAAAAATGCAGTTCATAAAGCAGAATACTTCTGACTTCAAACACGTTAGAACAATGTCAGAAAGAAATTATATAGCCTGATTTCGGTAGAAACATTAAGATGTATGGTCTAAAAATATGGACTGTTTTAAGTCTTATGGTTTAGTTTTAACATGGATTAAGACTTATTTCAAGATGAGCCAACTTGTTTTAAGACACAGCTTAATCATACTTTACTAATATTAAGTATTTTCACAAAAAATTATAGTATTTTATTATATTATTATAATTTTTCAGCTTAATTTGCTAAAATCAAGAAATAAAAGAATAAATTTGCTTATATTTAGTACAGTTCACTTTTTAGGCTGTAGGAAGTTCAGTATTAAGCAATCTCAGCTTAAAAACAGCATTTTCTGCTTATTTTAACCCTTTGGAAGGGTTCTGCCGACTTACTTATTTCTAGATTTAACAATCTTATTTCAAGATATCTTATTACAAATTATCTTGCTGCATTGGGAAGATAATTTCAGTAGTTTTGAAAACCTTTCTTCTCAGATTTAGTGTTTTTATCTTATTTTAAGCCCACCTTTTTTGCAGTGTACAGACAGCAGATGAGAGAGACAGTGATGTCTCCTGGTCCTTAAAAGTTTTCTTTCGTCCTCACCTGTGGACTTATTTTCAGTTCCCCTCAGTGGACATGCACTTTTTTTTTTTAAATGCCCCAAAAAAAAAAAAATCCATTGGTTGATTCACGGGTTTAATTTCAGTCAGCCAAGGTTTTCTTTGGTCTAATTGTTTTCTTTGGTCCAAAGAGAGAATGCAGGAATCTCAGAGGATGTCATATCTGCTGTCAGATGAAAGCTGGGTAAAAGATGTGAGATGAGGAAGAATGGTAAATAGAGTTTAACAGCTAAAGGAAAAGGACATCGATGTCTATTGTAAACTTTAGTAAAAATGGTTTAAAAGAAAACAAAAGAAAAAATGTATCACATAAAAGTACAGCCACATAAAAATTGGCCAAACAAAGCATGCATGTTGAAATATAAAGCCAGTGTACTGCCAGTGATACGTGCTCCACCCCAGCTCTGTTCATCTTATTTTCATACTTATCGAGTAATTATTCCCTGCGGTGAGTTTTCATGATCCACTTAACCTCTGCAGCTTTCATCACACCCCTTTATTCATTGTTTGGAGGAATAAAGAAGAAGAAAGAAAAATAAACAACATAATGGAAGGAGAAAATAAAGCCTCCAGTTCAATTATAACAGGGTTGGTATTTACCAGCCACTGTTTTGCCATAACAATATGAAGCTGTTTTCCATAATGATGATGTCACCCTCCACTAATTCTCTGCATGCTTCGACAGCATTTTCAGCGAGGGGATTGTCTCAGCGAGTACACCTCTCGCAGATACACTGCCTGTATGCTAAGGTGATTAACACCACATGTTCTTCAGGATAATCCTGCCACGAAGAATTGTCACCACTCGTCACATTGCATGGAGGGAAAAAATGTTTGCAGCAACAAATGAAAGCTTCAAACACAAAGTTGGCAGACTGAATAGAGCTGCATCTCCAGCTTAGCATCCTCCAACCACTTTTATGCATTAACAGACATCTTTCTGTGACTTCACTTTTTCTAATCATATGATGGAGATGATGGTTACTGTGTGCATGTGTTGAAAACTACCACTATTAGACTATTAACCTACTTTCAGTGGAACAACTGGATAGAAAATCTCAAGTGTTTTTTCTGTCTTTCCTCTCCTCCCATGTATCTCTCTCTCACACTCTCAAACACCCACACATGCTCTCAAACACACACACACACACACACACATTACAGCCACCAGGCCCCACCATAGCCACTGCCTGCACTGCAGTTGCCATGGAAACACCTGCATCTCTGGTAATCCTATGAATAGGATGCAATGAGCAAGGCTTCAGGGGGGAAACAGCTTAACATGGTGGCAGGTGGAGACAGCGAGCGGAAGCACGTTGCTCTAAAGGGCACTTGACTGTGATGCTGTCATTTTCCACACACCTGGTCTAGGGGGTACATTATGTACAATTTAGGGGTAAAAATAGGTCTGAAGTTGCATGCTGCTTTCAAAAGTACTGCTGGAAGGATGTTATTTGCTTCATTGTGCCTAAGATCGCAACAAGTATAGGCTCTATGCTGCTGTTAACTCCAGGTTAAAAAAGTGCTCATGGCATCAGCTTCATCTTATGATGAAGATGATGGGGAGTTACGTGTTTAAAAGGTGCTATGCACACAAATTGACAGTAAGCCTAAAACAGAAAACAGAAGGATTTTTAAAATCACACACTTTAACACCACTTATACAGTTTAATATGCTCATCTACTCTCATGCAATTTTCACCAGCATCCTTCACTTGACAGTTGTCAGCACTTAAACTACATTTCTTACTGTGCTTTGTTCATATTTTGCCATACGTTAAGTACAGTGTGTAAATTTAAGCACAAAGTACTTCAGGCTCAGCTAAATGAAGCTTGGCATGAGCTCATGCAGAACACTGCAGTCAAACACCTTGCTGCAATCAGCTGACAGCCAGCTGATTTTAATAATCATCTCCCTGCTCTCACAGCCAATCACAGCTCACTCTCTCAACAAGGCAGTCCATTTAAATATGACAGCTTTCTCACTGATCCCTGCTTCATCAGTGCTGATAACACCACACTGCCTTTGGCAAAAAATGAACCTCCACCTCCACCACCCCAGCACCCTCTTTTCAAGCCTAAAGCTTTACTGCGTCCTCATATTCACTTTGATGCAGAGCAGATTTCTGCTGAACTTAATCTGACTTTATTTCAACAGGCATTGTCATAAATGGATCTGTCTGTGGGGGTTTCTATTAATGCAGCCCCCTGGAAAGTCAAGAATGCTGGTTGACTAACTCGGGGAGTATCTTTCGAGCAGAGCCTTCATCGCCAAATAAAAGTGTCTCAATTGTGCAATAAAATAAATGTATGATGAGTACAGTGCAGTAGTTCATTTTATTTTCACTTTGGATTTTCTGATGCAACAATGAGCTAGTGTTTTTAAATCATGGTATGTGTCAGTAGTTCTCAAACAGTGTGGCAAGGCACACTGGTGAGCCTTGAGCCAAGACTTGGTGTGTCATAGCAACTTGTACAACCATACATAATTACAGCAACTTTACAATGCCTTAAAATCAGTCAGGTCCACTTTGTCAAGAAACACACATAATTTGCAGTCATAAATAGTTTTTCTATTTTAGCAGCTGTGAATTTGCACTTATTGCTGTTATTTATATGTGGCTGTTCTGGGAAGGAGGAGCTGGGGTGGAGGACGGGTGTAAAAAGTGGCTTGGAGAGGGAGCAGCAAAGCATAGCCTGGTGAGAGCAGTTTAAATAAGCATGAGTGCAAATAGCCAATAGTGTGCTCAAAAGAAAATCAGCTGATCGTCAGCTGATGAGGGCTTGCATGAGATCAGTTCATCAATATAGCTTGATTTACTGTAACATATTTTAAATAGGCAATTTTGTATACAGATTTGGTGTGCCCTGAAATTTTGACTTGCTCTTCAGTGTGCCTTGGGCAAGAAAAGGTTGAAAACCACTGGTCTATGTTATTAGGGGAAATTATTTCAGTAAATATTTGAACATTTTCAAGGAGATCATTATAACGAAATAAAGTGAGAAAAGATTTTAGGGAAAATGAACCTAAAATGTTATTTTATTTATCAATTAATATGATTATTAAAAGGGTAGGTTGCACAGGTGGGAATGAAATCGCTTCTTTGTTTGTTGTGGAGTCTGTAGGAGCTTCATGACAAACATTTTCTGATCGTGTTTTAACAGGGTATTTGCAGAAAATCTGACATTAAATCTAAGACTTTTTAAGACCTTTTTGAAGACCCTCTTCACACATTTTAAGACTCTATGACATCTTAACTTTCTAACCTGTATATGAACAATACAGTTACGTACATCTTTGTTCTGATAGTAAGACAAAAATGTGTAAACAGATAAAAGAAAATGCCGGTATTATTTCCTCCTGTAGCGTGCAAATTAGGCTTTCTTGGATGATTTTGAGATTATACTATGAAAAAACCTGCTAAATACCACGAGGTAGCTGAATGGAATGTCTTTTTTTTACTTAAGTGAGCTAAAAGTATTTTACCATAATCTAAAATTACATATTTTCAAGTTTTGTACAGCAATTCAAACTGAAATGTTTACAGCATACCTTTAAGTTTGAATAAACAAAAACACAAGTTATAATTGCCTATTTAAAGATAAATATAATACACCTTAAAATTATTTAAAATATTTTAAAGCCTAAAACCTGATTAGATTACTTAAAAACAAAAACAGCCAAATTTAAGACCTTGTAGTCTTGCATTTAAGACTTTTCAATGCTTTTTAAAAGCTTTAATTGTGTGACTTGATTTATTAACATTAAATACTTTTGAAGACCTCGCAGACACCCTGTTCTTTATTTTTTGAACAAACTTGGTTTTGAATGTTGTATAAGAATGAGGAGACTGGGCACAGAAAAAAGGATAATGAAGTCAACAGATCTGTGACTAATATGCTTCATTTGTGGACATGCATCAGAAATAAGTAATGAACTGGTTCCTACCACCACACTGGTATTAAAATCGCTTTTAGAAAAATGGTCACTACAGTGAAAATAAAGAAACGGCATGAAAGTGTTGATTTAAAATCTTGGAATCTTGCCAAATGATTGGCAGCCGAAACGACCTCAGCATCAGCTGGTTGTGTCCATGTGAACGAATTAATGAATATGATATGTGCTAAAGGATCAATGAGTAAATGACAAGTTTCATGTCTGTTTAGGGAAAGCACGTCAGGATTTTCACACAAGCCCACATGGATTCACAGTCTAACCCTCTGGAGCATATCTGAGCATGATGAGAAAGGGGCGGTGAAGTCACACTAGCAGGACAAAGTGAGAAAGCTGCATCAAGACATCAACGCAAGGCAAGTGAAATTAAGGCAACTTACTTTAAAATCAAACCAAATTGGGGATTTGCGAGTAATGTGCTTCATTTGTGGACATACATCAGAATTATGCGATGCACTGGCTCCTATACAACAGTGACATTTACATCTCTGTTACTGCAGCGGGTTAAAATCACTTTTTTGACTGTTATAGACAATTTCATTTCCTGTTTCTAGCTTACATAGTAAGCTAAACTGATGAGTTTTAGCACCCCGTTTCCTCAGCCAATGTAAGTGATTGGATGTTTTCTTCAAACAGCCTGTTGATCTTTAAAACCAGGGCCTTTGCCCGTGTTTAAAATTCAGCAGAGAGCTTATTTCAATACAAATATGTTTCAACATTTCATCATAATTCCTTTTGTCTGTTTTGCAAATGAGCCATGTGTTTAGAAATATTTAAACTACTAGTCCAACCAAAAATTTTACTAGAATATGTTTCACAAACTGCATATCTGATCTTTCCCAGAATTGTTGTAAGACCCACACTGCTGATTTTTTCTTTCACATCTGACCATGAAAACAAATCAGGTTGTCACCAAGTGATGACTTCTTCTGCTCAGTAGAAAACCTCTTCTCTGAATCTTCAGTTATGAGCACAAGCTTCGAATCACTGGCTTAACACAGCACAACACATCAGCTGCTGACATCTGGACAGAAGCTGATGTTTGTCAACAGGCAAAGCAGAGACCAACACTGATGTTGAACTGTTAAAATCAGTGCATTTCCAAATCTTTGTCTTTTATTTTGTGAATTTTGAGCCAGCTGAAGTTCCACATTGATCCCTACAGAGGAAATGTGGATAGAAAAAGAAGCCTTACACAGAAGGCAAACACTAGTATTTCCAACAAACAGTGAGCATGAGCGTCACCTCTGACCTCTATCAGTTGTGGAATGGCTGGGACAGAGGGAAAGCCTGGATGCTCATCTTTGTCAGATACCGACTCTTGTTATATGTTGCACATGTGCATTTGCTTCTCTTCAATATAGAATAAGAAATCTGTGAGTACAGAGAAAATTATCCCATGAATGCATTACAGACAACCTGTCAGCAGGTGGCACTAGTGGGATACACCTCATGAACTGAGAAATAAAAAAAGCCAGCCATGCAATATCACATGATCAGAGCACAAACCTTATATAAAGATGAATCAAGGCGGCTGATCAGATTTTGTTGATTTGCTACCAAGTTTAAGATCGCCTGCAAGACTGAATGCATGTTGTGTTTTGCTTTTATAGTCTTCTTTTAAGATTATTTTCTGAGTCTTTTGGCTTTATTTAGACAGGATGGCTGAAGGGGAAGATATGGGGACAGAGAGTGGGGAACAAACACCAAACATGCACTGAGACTGGGAATCAATCCAGTGACCAGTGCATTGAGGACTGCAGCCTCAGTATATGGGCATCAGCTCGACATACTAAGCTAAAGCAGCACAAAGTATGCTAATGTTGTTTCCCACAATGCATCTTGATGCTGATGTGGATAATTCTACATTGATGCAGAGGCAGAACATAATCAAAGCACACTGACTGTGCTTGTAGATTTTCCCCCTGCAGCCGGACCAGCAGTAAATGATCAAACCACACATGATGCTACTGAATCAACAGAATCCATTATTCAGACTAGGCTGGATGTGAACACACAAACACCTAGGATTCTAGAGAGAGCAGTCTGCTGACAGAAACAGGGATGAAGAGTGAGCTGGCAAGAATTAGAAAAGACAACAGCAAAAAAGACGTTAATTGAAAAGGCATGCTCTCATATTTTCATTGTCTCCACTGACAGTTTAAACAGTGTCTCTTATGTTTTCAGCTAAGATTTAAATTCTCACGGGGCAATTTTAGGACCACTTTGGTGTCACTCAACAAAAGTTGTGTGAGTGAGTGAAGGACATAAATAACACTTATTTTAATATGCCATTTTCAAAAGCTGTTTTGTATTTTTAATGAAAAGCTGGTTCTAAAAACAAGAAAATATTGATTTTAGGGTTCTTTGTCTGTTTTTACATCATTTAGTAATAAAATAACCACCAGTTTGTAATGGAGGATGCAAGCTATCATGAAAGTGACTCAGATAAAATTGCTGACATGAGAGTCATAACTGAATTGAATCAGGAGGCTAGTGAAGATAATAATAATAACTTTATTTGAATAGCACTTTTAAAAACATGGGTTTACAAAGTGCTTTGACATGTGCAGAAGCAAACAGAAGAACAAAGCAACAAACCCAAACAAAAGACAAGAAGACAAAACGTGACATGCAAACAACATCAGCAGAATCCAAACACTTAAAGAATCTAACCAAAGATATGGTTGAGATAATAATTCATCATCATCAAAATACATCAAAACCTAGATGTCATGTGATGCCATGCAAACTAAGACATCACAGACATCAATCCATCAGAGTGCAGACATGACACATACTACACTAAGACATCATGGACATCACCAGGATGCAGGCAAGACACGGACATCAAGTACCATAAAAACAATAGGAACCCAATAGGAACCCAGGCAATGCAGGGACCCAGCTACACAGGCTGGGTAATACACAAGATGCATACATCTCTGTGTATTACCACAAAGTTATCGATCTCTGCTGGTCCATCCATCCATCTGTCCATCCATCTTCTTCCACTTACCTCTACCATACCTCTACCTACACATCCATTCCCCCAGAAACATTTGCTCTACTTCAAGATCCCTCCTAATGTCTGAGTTCCTCATCATATCTCTAAGGCTGAGCCCAGACACCCTCCTGAGGAATCTCATTTGAATTGCTTGTATCTGTGATCTCATTCTTTCAGTCATTAACCCAAAGCTCATGACTTTAAGTGAGGGTTGGAACACGCATCAACTGGTAAAACAAAAGCTTTGCCTTCAGACTCGACCTCCTCTTCACCACAATAGTCCGGTACAACACCTACCAATCTGCCTGTCCATTTCACAGAATCCACCATTGTCCAGCAGAGAACCATGGCCTCAGACCTGGAGGTTTATTCTCATACTAGTACTAGCTTTGGACAAACAGAAGCCAACAGAACCACAACATCTGCAAACAGCAGATGAAATTCTGAGGACCCCTGAACTGAGAACCCTCTTTCCCCTGACTGTGGCTTGAGATCTTATCCATGAAAATCACAAACAAAATCACTGACAGGGGCTAGCTCTGATAGAGGCCAACACGCACTAGACGGTGATCCATATGTAAGAAACTGTAACCTCTCAGTATTAACATTTGGAAGACTTTAATCAATGTCATGACACAGTAAATCCAGATTCGTGAAGGGGGAAAAACTGACATTGCTGACTAGATCATTAATCCATCTGACCTTCCAGTAACAGCAGCAGTAACCACACACATTAGGATATGGATGGGTGCTGACTCTGCATCCTGACCGTTTCAATTACAATCTGAAATTTCAATTAACAAAACCATACATGAATTGCACTGCATAACAGATGTAAAAGTGTCTGCCCTCCCTCCAACTACAGCAGGCAAAATTAGCTGAGATATGACAGTGCAATCAGAAATGGCTCCAGTGTGAAAGTGTGAGGGCAGCAGAAGAAAAAACACACACCCAGAAATGACTGGAGGCTTGGATTATTATTATGTATGCAGCCCAATCACTTGGGCATGCTTTGTATAATTTTCTAATTTCCCTGCAGGACCCTTAGCCGAACATTCACCATAAATTACAGCCGCCATTAGGAATTCTAAAATCCTTTTCTTATTAACATTGATTGAGAAAGATTTGGAGGTTTTGGCAAGTACATCACTTAAGAGAGGGTTTATTTATCAAGAAGCCAATTTGGGATTTTCTTGTTTTAATAATGAGTGCTTTCTTCATTTGGACATGGCTCAGCCTCAAGGTCTCATTAGTTTGGACTGGTATGGTGGGAAGTTTGAAAAATGGGATGTGAAAAATAAAATACTGAAGAAAAAAGTCATGATTGAATTTTTGATTGAATATTCTGAATGTTTAAATAAGTTAACCTAAAAATACCTCCCCTTTCAGCCATGTTACCTGCTATTGAGTTCAAGCGGTCTGGGTCTCTGAGATTACCGCCATGACCCGACAGTTTACAGCACTGTCTGAAAGCTGTTCGTTTCTCCTTCCTGCCTCTCAAATTGTTCAAAATGACACCCAGAATCCTTTGCTCGGTAACAGCAGAGCACATTGACACACTCTAACAAATGGAGCTGTTTCCCAAAAGAGAACAGACTTGCAAATTAAAAGCATCCCACTATAATTTACTGCCGTCATACCGCTTCCATCTGCCTTTGGAGCAGGTCAATGGCTTTGTCAAAGAAATTAAAAGTGGCTGCTGTTAATGCACCGCTGCAGCTGAACTGTATCTGGGCTCGTCTTGTCAGTGTATTGACCTTGTTTGGCTGATTGTTGTGTATGGTCTCTGCTGCAGACCTCTGGGACAGCATTAGCATTGTGCTTCCTGCTAGGTTTATCTCGTCAGTTAGCATGAACACAACAGAAATCAGAATTAAGAGGCTACAATATGTGATGTCCTCTCTAAGGTAACATTACTACAAGTGTCTGAGGGTGCTTTCACACTAGGGGCCCGGTCCCGGATCTGAGTGCACTTGAGCCCAAAGTCTGGTTCGTTTTGGTAGTGTGAGTGCAAACGAACCGCGCCCGGACACCAGGCCCGGGCCCACATGGGGAGGTGGTCTCGGGCACAGTTCAAGTGGACTCTGGCTTGGTTCGGATGAGATGTGAATGCAACCGTGCCTGGATACGGGACAGAGTGCCGAATCAGCTTTATGACATAATCGTAAAAGCTAAACTTGTTTCCACAGCACAGCAGTTTGTTCACATTTTTCCTCAATAAAGGGCAGAAATCATCAGAATCCAGTCAATAAATGGTCTTTTGTATCTCACCTTACGGATGAACACAAGTTAGAGCCAGTGAGAGGAGTTGCAAAGAAAATAAAAGTCTCCTGTCAACTTAAAAACTGCTGTATCTGCGCAGCATAAGCCCATTTAATCCTCTGAGCTGCACACAGATGTAGAGATACAAAGAGTGACATTGCTGGCATCTTTAAAGTGATTTTAAATCATCCATGGCTGCAGCATGGCTTTTTGCCAGGTCAAAACAAAAACAATGTTTGCTCAGGTCATGACCAGAGTGGTTGCCATGGTAGCTTCTTCTTTCTCCTCCTTAGCAGGGTTGTAAACCAGCTACGTGCATACCGCCCCCTGCTGTTTCAGACTGAGTAAATACGCAAGTGGGCCCGGGCACGGTTCGATATTGCAAGTGTGAAAGCAAGCCTGCAGGGGAACGGGGAGGGGGAGAAATCGCGCGGCGGCACGGTTCAAAACAACTGGGCCCAATTTGAGAGCGCCCTGAGTAACTCTGGAAAGAAGAGTTTAAAAGAAATAGTTTTTACACAAGGAGGATAGTAGAGAAATGATAGAAAGCCTTCAGGAGTACAAAAGGATGACCAGAATGACAGGGAGGAAGCACTTAAAAAAAAGGACTGTAAATACAAGGACAGAAAAGGGAGAAGAAAGATCAGGGCCAAATTCAGTTACACAATGTTCTTTAAAACACACTTATTGTTGAGCTGGAGAGCTGCAGGTGGTTTGATTATTTTTTTAATCACTTTTTCAAGAGAAACCAGTTTAGCTACTTTCCAGTAGGTCATAAAAGTTGGCACTTCTGCTGCCTTTTGTGGCTGAAAGGACTGTCATTAATAGCTCTATATTCTTCAATTTGCTTTTATATCTAAGGAAATCTCACCAAGAAAACATGAAACAATGAAAAGGAATCGTATTTAGACATTTACAGCAGCCTAACCTGTGATATTCACAGGACCACTGCAGAGCCAATCTGCTTTCTCTAGTTCATCCTCGTCTTTCTAGAATGTGCACCACAGTTCATCTCAGGCATGTGACAGAAGCACCGCTCTGCTCTGCTCTGCTCTGCCCCATTCAAAATACAGGGTAAGTATATTTTCAGCTCTACCAATTCTAACACACATCAAGCTTAACACAGCAGACTGACCCTGGCAGGAGGACTGGCGAGGAAACATCCAGTCAGTTTCAATATTAAGCACCAGATGCGAGCCATGAGACATGTATGCTATCACTACATCGTCATATCAAAACAGGTGCGAAATTAACAGCAAGTCATTCTCAGCCTGGTGCAAGTCAAGCTGCTGTGCATAATGTCAGATGGAGCAAAAGTCATGCATGCTGAGCGAAGTGCACACGGCTGCTGCAGGGTTTTAGGTTTTTGACCTAGAAATTGTACTCAAGAAAAGATGAGTCAGATTACTTTCCCTTTTCTCATCCATGTTGACAGCACTGATAGCAGGAATCACACTTTTTCTTGATGTTTGCAAATGAACCCATACTACAGTTATCTTTAGAAAATGTCTACATACTTTGATCCCCACTCCTTCCTCGGTATCACATATAACATAGTCCTGAAGATCTTCTACTACTTGTCTGGCCAGATACAGGAACAAGTCTTCAGGAGTCTTGAACTGAGCTAAGAGGCTAGCTGCACCTTTTTAACAGCTTTTCTCCCTCCTTTTGTTGTACCATTAAACTGCGCTGTTTCCAAATGGCTCTTTGATATAAACCGGCAGCTGTCTCCTGCTTGGTTTCATTTCTTACTATTTTTTAATTACATATTTTAAAATCCAAACTGGCACCAAATGCAGACCTTGAACACATCTTATTGAAGAGCTGAGCTAAATGATCCAGATCTCTAAAAGTAGATGGATTCCCCTTTGCTACAAACAAGGCTGGGCAAAAATCAAATGTGGAAACAAGAAAAATCAGGGTTTACTGTGCCAAACCATTACAAACGGTACTGAAGCAAACATGTATACATGAGTGATGTCAGACACTGCTTGTCTAGACTTTAGGTGCAAACATTTAATCCAATTCTACAATTGTTTCTCGTTTTTTTTTTTTTTTTTTACTTTATTGCCTGAATGCGTTACGAGGCTGGATGGATATCAAACACAAGCTAAATCAGGGTTTACTGTGTCATACTCTACTAAACCAAACTGGACCGCTTGGTGGGAACAGACTACACATGAGCATTGCCTGACTCTACTCATCTAGGCTTTAGACGGAGGGATTTAATCCATGTTCCATGTTTTCTGGCGCTTTTTAAACTTTTTTGCCTGAATGTGTCGTACTTGCGTGAAAAAAGTAGCTCAAGATTGTTTTGTTTTCCCATAATTTGAGCAGCTGGCACAGTCACAAAAACGTACAATATTATAGCATTTTGATAGTGCTTCTCTTTGCAGACATCACTTCCTGCTCCCCATCTGGAGTGTTTTTACTGTAACATGACGTCATCTGCAGACAGCCTTTTGGTTCTTGAGGGAGGAGTGACATTGATGGGCATGGTGGCGTTTCAGAAGTTGAAACTCAACTTACGAAGCTTAGCTTAGGTTTAAGCAGAAAGCCTTTTTCATTTTAATTCATCCTTTCATTCATTAGTGACCACTCACCCACCTGTCCCCCCTGTCCCTACACATGTTCCTTAGTAATCATCAATGGGCGTCTACTCACTTAAGCTTTGAGCCAATCCCTCTCAGCCATGACTTCTCTCAATGCAATCATCCTGCTGTCCACCTCACCAATCTTTCAAGTTCATTAAGACATCACGATGGAGTCTATACACCAAAGACATTTCACAACTCCAAACATTGCTAAACTTGTGAAATAAATCATTGTTAAACTTATACGAGTCCTGATTGAACTGCTGTGAATGCAGGGATAAAATACAGCTGATGCTGAGAGCATTTCCATGCTTGGGATATTGAACACTGAAATTGCAGAACTGCACTGAAACAGGTGCTGTCAGAGCAAAGAATGGCATTAGTGGACACAGGTGCTTAATGTGTAGGAACATGAATGTTTAAGACTAAAACCAGTACAGTATGTTCACTTTAAGGTTTTATTTTGTGAGAAGAATTAAGAACTAAATGACAGTAGGTGATGGGAAAACTTGCCAAAGTCTTGAACCGTCATAAAATCTTTATTTTATAATATGCGGACAAACTCCCCTGAGAGGAGGATATAGCTCTAAATATGAGAGTGACTTTACAAGGCAGAGTCTGGAAGAAGAAGACAGAGGGATCTCAGAGAAACACAACAATGAGGAGTAAGAGCTTAAAGAGCAGAGGAGAACAAAGACGAGAAAGAAAAAAAGCATGTCTTGACAAAGAACCAGAACATGAGCAAGAAACTGTAAAGAGGAGAAATGAACAGAGAAGGGAAAAGAGTGAAATCCAGGCTTTGGATGTTCTTAATTGGACTCTGCAGTTGGCTCTGTCTGAGAGGAGCGGTCAGGTGTCAGCTGGTGATGACAGCCACTTATCTCTTATAGAGCCGAGCTGTTGAGGACATGGTTTTTACTCACAGCAGCACTTCCTAATTCCCATCATGGTGTGCACTCTCTGTTTGCTACCATGACACCACTCACCGACCCTGCTGAGCATCTGCTGATGATCAGACGTGTAAAAAATGACTCCATGAGCCACAAAGAGAAGACGGTTTATTTATGGAAACATGGCTAACACACTGAATCACCTGTGTCTGGTTTTAGAGAGCAGATTGTTATCTATCTGAACTGACTGTGGTGCTGCGTCACAATGACTCAGTGTTTAAACCGCTCCATAAAGTGAAGCTGTTTTAGATGGAGAAGCAGGAGGGGAACATCTGGGTAACATCCATCTTCCTGACAAAGAGTAGCCAGAGGATTTTTTTTTTTTTTTTTTTTTTTTTTTTTTACCAGGGACCCACAAGGACAGTCACCATGTCAGTCAGTAAGTTAAAACAAGTTTTAAAAGTTTACAATCAGCTTAAATATGCATTCTTTATGAGCATAAAGAAAGTAAAACCTTGGCATGAAACTGGTTAAGCAATGGTAAGGAAGGATAAAAAGTAGTAGCCATGCATGATTGCTTACTGTGGTAGATGAGGATGCAACAATACTCCACAACACAATTAAAAATTGATGCATATACTGAGAGTTCCTTTTCTATTTCCTTTCTTTTCTCTTCATAAATTATTTGGACTTTTTTCATGTGGGGAAAAATAACAATGGGTTAAGTTGTGAAATGTCACTAGACTGTCCAACAGTCTTGAATGCACCATGCCAGCAGTGCGAGGAAAGTTGCGACTGAAGACCTTCAATTGATATTTTAAGACTCAGGTAGCGGGAGCTGCCACTGAGAGAATGAGAAGACACTAACTTGGACTCTAGAGCAAACCCAATCCCACAGACTTGAATGAAACTACTCCCTGTTTTTGAGTTATAACCAAACCGAAACTAAAACTGAACTTAAAGGAAGCTTGGGCTCGATGATCACCGCAACGCTTCAAGAGCGAAATAGGCCAGAGGCCCAGAAAACACCAACGTGCATGTGAGCTTATTTATTCCCTGTATGGAAATCCAGTCCTGTTTTCTTCTGACCATCTCTTTTCTTTAATAGACTGGATGTTAGGGCTTTAGATTGTGTCTTTGTTGACTTAGTCGTAACAGAATCATGTTGTTTCCTTCCCGTGTGTTGTTACATCCCTTGAGGTACACATACATTGGTTTGCCTTATGATGGCTGTCAGTTTTCAAAGTCGTCTGTCTTTTGCCTTATATATCTGGTAAAAACAAGGCAATATATACTGTAAACTGTATAGACAGTGCATACTAGAAGTGTCACAATACCACAATTTTTAATTCTGATACAATGCCAGAAGAAAATTAACTACATTGATCCCTTTGTTGATACCATGGCATCAAGAAACAGGCTTCCAGACATCTTAGTAGGAGAAAAGGCGACCCAGCAGCTAAAAAATGTGACCCACTTGAAAACTATGGAACTGTGGTCCCAGCCTAACATTTCTTTATATCGACAGCTTGGAGTTTAAAGAATTGTGCCTTCAAAAAAGCTTTATTCCCAATGATCACAAAAGAGAGCTCCTTGATCAAGGTCTGAAATACGCTCCCATGTCATGGAACTTGCCAGCACTCATCCAGTGTGAGATAACAGATAAACGTAGTCAAAGCTGTGAGTCTGAATGGCTGGACAAGACTGTTTCAGCCATAGGCTGTTTTTGTGTAGGTTAGCTTCACACTAATATTTTTTTCCATAAACAGTAGTAAACATATTAGAGAATACTTTTTATAGCTTTCCATTCACAATAAAAGAATATAGATACAGAAGGGTCTACGCTATCATCGTACTGGTGTCATTCTATGCATCAAAGGGATCATTAAGCATACAGGATTTTTTTCTTTTGATGTAGTTAAATATAGATCGGTTAATTGAATGATCAGATTGTACCGGATCAAATCGCACCAAGCCGAATTGAATCTGATCGGACCGAATCATTCTGTAATTTCATGAATCGTCAGTGAATTGAATCGTAGTCTGTGAATCAAGATTTGAATTGAATCATCTTGAGAAGGAGAGGTTCACACCCTTAGTGATCGCCTAATGACACTCGTAACAGAAAAAAAAAATCCTGTAGTCTGACTAAAGCATAATAAGGATTTTCCTAAGAAAAAAAATACCCAAAATCTTAAACTCCTCTGAATCATCATTAATAAGCCAGAAGAAACAGATAAAGGGATTCTGCAGCATCCCTTTCACTCTCCTCTGCTCTCCATCTCTCTGTTCAGACCCTTACATTACCATGTGCATTTATAAGTCACTTCAGAGACTCAATAAAACATGTTTGCCAACTGGTAAATCAAACCGCCTGCTGAGGAGAAACTGTGACACTGGGAGTAGCAGAGACACAGTGGGCACAAATAAGCATGTTTTTTGCATTAGTGAAGCAAAATCTTGAGCATTCGTCCACATCTGTGCAGAGATGTTGGTATGTTTCTATTGTCATAGGAGTGAAACTGCTGTAAAACACTCAGAGTTTCATCTTATTCCTCTGTATCACTGCTCTTATTGTGTGGACCTGTCCTCCCTCTTTTATCCTCCCTCGGTACTATCAAGCATAAAGATAACTGATATTGTATTGTTGAAAGCCAACAGTGTCTAATGATCTACATTTTGACAACATTAATACATACTGTATTGTTAATCTATTTTCATTTGAAAGTTATCATGAAATAAATACAACAGATAGAGTCTGTAGCCCTTAAACAATACTTCAGCTTCACTTTAACCTCTTAGCTTTGGTCATCAGGCAGACAGATCCAGAAAAAAATGTAAAACCATCTTTACAAAAACCCACAGAATGCTGGCTTCAATCTCCCAGCAAACAAAATGCACAAAGGCCTTGAATCAATGGTTTCTACTTCCTGCTAAGATTGTGGAAACAAATACGTGCATGTGCATATTCTTACTGCAACGCCTTGCAATTGTGGCTGTTGTTCTGTGTGTGATTGTGGGATTTTATTATACAGCAATGATACAATTTGAAGCATTCAGAATACAAAGTATGAAAGTAAAGGGCTGCATGCAGAGGATGGCTAATTTTAATCTCTTGTCCTTTTACATGGACTGTGTAGGCAGCTTAACTGTTGTGGTTGTCACTGTATAATCACTGTCTTTTTAAATAAAATCCATTTCAGCCTGCCCTGTGTGGGTTTTTGGGTAGGATTTGTTTCAGCTGATTCAGCAGAAGACACAGCCAACTTTAGAAAACAACCCAGAGCAATGAGTGGACAGTGTGATTTTTATCTAAGGACGTCTCACAGTGTAAGAATGCAGGAGCGTAGCAGCGCTGATTGGTTTCAGAGGAGTCATTTTGTGAACGCATGATGCCTCATGGCGGCTGTGGAGGTTGCCAGTTAGAGATTAATTGAGCCACAAATCATTTCAGGAGTATTGTTCTTCTTTAATGAGTAAAGCCTGTACTCTGCTGCTCTGGGATCTGCCCTGGGCTCATGTTTGGAGTTCACCTCTACATTCTCTGACTGCAGGCTGCTGCCTTCACTGATATCATGCCAGTGTAACCTAAAAGCCGACATGGCTGACATTTTTATGATTGTGCAAAGGAAGAATGCAGCGTCCTGTGCCAGCATTGCTAACGGCTTCCACGTTGCAGGCCCTTCAGATAATAAATACAAAGCTTTCTAAAGAGAGGCTCCTGGATGTTTCACCAGGCTAAAGCCTTTCTTTTTTGTCTCTTCTGCCAGTGCTCTCCCCCTTTCCAAAAGGTGTTTTTGTGTACATTTCTTTGAATATGAGATAAACTGCTGGAGTGAAAAAGAGTGATGGACACGAGGGGGAACAATGCCAGCTGAAACAAAGAGCAGATTAGACTCTGGATTGCAGTGGCAGGCTCCTGGGAGATAAGGCCCAAAGGAAAGCAATATTCATCTTTTCTTGTTCGCCTCTTGTTTCTGCATCCGTCTAATTGAATCTGCTTTGTTTCATAAGACCGTCTGATTCAACAGGAGTGGAGGGAGCCTCTAATTTGGAATAAACTACGGGAATGAAATTTGAGTTGTTTCCAAGTGTTTGTTTGGAGTCCAGGGAAGGCTTGGCAGAAGTAGTTAAGTGCTTGAGTTGTTTTGTTTATGACTTCCCGTCGTCCTCCACCGCAAATTATGCTGGATATGTGGCGGGTGGGTCGACGCTAAGGATAGTGTGTTATCTTAAAAGCATAACAGGCTGAATCTGCTACTCACATCTGTTGCTCCCCTTTCAGCGATTCAGTTTTGACTGTTTTACTCAATTCATTTGACATTCAGTTCCATTTATAGCTAGAAACAAAAGGAGAGGGGCTTTTTCTTGCCTGGCTTCATGATCTGTGACAGATGTAGAGCTCTACGTTGAATGAATGCAGAAATGAGCAGCAGAGGAGACTGCGACTGCTCCGAATGAGTCCCAGAAGCCTTCTGACTTCATGCTTTGGAGGACGGTTAATCATGTTCGCTGAGTCGGATGTGACTGATGCTGTAACATGCTCTGTGATTTTTATGACTGAACGCTGTAACCAATGAGTAAGTCGTTAATCTTCAAATATAGCTAATATCAAAAGCCCCAGATGAGAAACAGCATCCGCACATGCATTTAATTTCAGCCCAAACAGAATCAGAGGGATAACAGGGTCTGATAAATTAATCTCTGCAGTTTTTGAACTTGAAAAAAAACGTCAATGCAACAGCAGCAGGAGCAGAAGAGCGGCTTTGATTGTTTTCAAAGGCAGCAAGACTGATGGCTGATTCCTAATGGCTGTGGAGGAGCTCGGGGGTTAGGGAGATTAACTTCAAACCTTTCCAGAATTAATTTAAGAATGTTTCACTTCTTAATAAGGGAGCTGCCTCACAAACAAGCACATTTTCTGCTCTGTCCTGGGGTTTCATGTAGAGAGAAGGAGCTGCTTGTCCACAGTAAAAAGCATGCTGTCCAGGATTACTACCCAGGAGTCAGCACTGTGTGGGTTCTCACTTTTCCAGTAAAGTTCATCCCATTTCATCCCATTTGATGTGACGCCACTCCAACAAATTATAGAGGCTTTCTCAAATGCAGTATAATGATTTAACTGAGCAATTTCTTTCAAACAGAATCAAACCATGGGAATTTTATTCACATGTCTACTTAATATCCCAGAAGAAAGACCCACAGAAGGCAAATTCTTACCTTTTAGTAGACATGAAGTGATGATGCAACACAGAGAGGGTTCAGACATCAGCAGGCAGCAGCAACGGGGAGGCAGGGACAGAGAGAAAGGAGAGAAAAAGAGACAGATTATCATACAAAAATATTTCATCTTTTCTTTGAGCGCACATCCATACTCAGTCGTTTGGAATAGTTTCAAAGATGAATGGGTATCATTTGGGGCACAGTTGCAAAGAAACTCGCGAACCTTGGAGACAGCACTTGAAAAAATGAAGGCATGTTCATTGAAGGGAAACAGTTCCACAAAGCCACAGCAGAGCAAAGGTCCCATCTTGAAAAAAGTCAAGGTTTTTTTAAAGACTTTTAAGAACAAGAGAAATGTCCCTGTGGTGAGGTGATGAAGCAGTGCAGCACAGACATGGTGAAGGAAACTGGACAAAGTTAAATCACATGCCACATGAGAAATGCCTACATTTATCCTGATCTAACTGTTCTCATATAAGGAAGTGCTTCTTTCTTTGCAAATTTTCAGTCACAGTTGGTGTTAGGCACTGAAATTGAAGCCTAAACCCTGTGGCAGCTGTTTGTTTGTCTCTGTCCAGTTTTCTCTTTCTGCATCGCCTTATACCCCACTGTCCAAACCTTACACAGTCACAGCAGATGGCTCTTCATTTGGTTTTTGTGAGGGTTCTGCCTGCTGAAGGAAGTGTTTTTCCTTGCCATGTGCTGTTCTCATGGTATTCCAATTATGGCCTCGATATAAAACGTCACATTTTTTAATAAAATGGTGCCATTCACTAAGGTTTGATTGATTGAAAATGTAATTGCTGGAGCTTTTCTCTGCCAATAAAAAAGTACATTCTATAAAAGATAAAATGTGCAACAATTTAAAACCTGAAGTGTAATTAAACCCTCAGACGACTTTATTTTTCAGAGGAAACCTATGTTCATGTGGGTTTAGTGCTACTGCTGATTAGTTAGGATCCAAATCTTCACATTTTAACATAAAGTATTTGAATTCTAACTTTGCAAAGCAGATAAATATGCCTGTTTCCATGTTTCTCACTGGCAAATCCATCTTGCAAAGCTCTGAACCGTTTGGGTCCGGCTAGAAAGTGACATGCTTGGAGGCAGCGCTGGCTCGCTTGGGCCCTGCTCTAGAGCAGGACCATTCTCGGTGCAGCCTGGTGCAGCCAAACTGGTGATGGAAAAGTAAATCAGCATGGCTTGGTTTGGCGCGGCCCAAAGTCATAGTGGAAAAGCCCAACTAGTAGCCCCACGGTCCGCAGCCAAAATTCCTGACTTCACCAATCAGGCACTCAAGGATCATGGAAAATGTAATGCAGTTGCAAATAAACTGTGTCTTAGCGGCAGAAACATACAGAGCATGGGAGTTTTACTCATAAAGGCAAATTCAGCCAATCAGAGACCTCACAGTGACATTCTACGATTGTGAGTTATGTAATGGTGGTGACCTGGATTTCAACATATAAAGCCATTACTTCTAAACAATTATTTATTTTGGTTACTCCATTTAAATCCTCCTTTGTTAAAAAATGACCATTACTAACATTAGTAGCAGCAAAAACATACAGAACAGAGAATTTCTGCTCATAAATATGGGATCAGCCAATCAGAGGCAATGCTGTGACACTCTAGGATTGTGGGTAATGTAGTGCTGGAGAGAGTGATCAGGAATAAACCATATTTTCCCAAAACAAGGTTGATAATATAAACGTGTCTTCAATATGATCATTTATCATTGTTTCACACTAAAGTAGCTCGTGGTAAGTCAGCCTTAAATGACATTATTTCTAATGATGAATTCTGAACAGCAGCATTTAGTGGCCACTCAGGAACAGCAGGAAGGATGGTGTGGGTACGCCTTCCCCCCCTGACTCCCAGGCCTTTCCATGGTGTTCTAGAGGCATTTTTGAAATCCCAGGGTGGCTGCACCTCAGCTGAAGCTCTAGGGTTTAGTTACTCTGGGATATAGCAGATATCAAATGTGCCCTAATTCACTGGGTCCCAGTGTGGGGTCCAGGCCCCTTGGGGAGGTACCAAAGATATCAGGGGGGAGGTACGAGGCTCTGTCAACTTTGAGGTTGCTAAAATGAGGCCTACACATATTGACTTAATAGTAATAAACTTACTGGATAGCTGGATCTCTGCAGAAAAAAAACTGTGTAACATACATAATACCTCTATCAGAAATATTGGTCAGCGACACTTAAATTCAGATTCCAATAAAAAACTAAATTTAAAAACATTTCAACCACACTTTCTCCATGTGAGTTTTGGATGGATACAAGTGAGGGTCATTCTCTTTAGGTTTGTTCTTCCCAGCTCTGTGTTCCCCATAATGCTCAGTTTAAACGGTTCTCTATCTGTGCGTGAAGTCTTCCCCTCTTTTGCTGTCAGCTGTGCCAAAACAAAAGGGAAGACCGATGGCCCTGCCAACTCAAAAATGCTGTTGAGGCACAACGGTGGAGTGTTGTTGCACAAGTAAGGAGATCTGATGGACTTTCCAAACCAAGAGAAACAGCTTTGTTTAGTGTAGAATATTTTGAATGAACAAGAACTTAACAATTTTTGGGCTGTTTGTCAGAATGGAGATCAGCCCTACAAACAGCTGCTCTCTGCTGAGGCCTCTTACAGGCAATCTGTACTGTTCCAAAGCACTTTTGAGCCCCAAAGTCCAGTTTGTTTGACTGTATGAAGGCCTTTGCACACTGGGTCTGATTATTTCGTCAGAATTTTTCGCATGTCAAAAAAGAAAATTGAGCTCATGTTGTTCTAATTACGTTTGCACACTGATGCCAAAATTTTCATCCGCCATATTTTTATTCGGAGCAGGTTTGATTTTATGTGAAATTTCGCATCAGTCCAAGTGATTTGAATGGGTGAGTGATGATTCAAAACATTGCCTGCTGCTTCCTCCTTGCTTGCTCACTCCGCCAGACCCCTCCTTCCTCCCTAGCCCTCTCCTTCTCTCTCGCACTAACCTCACTTTAAACACCAGAGTTTGCTCATTTATTCTGTGGATATAAACTATGGAAATATAACAGATATAAGAGTGGATCATGATTTAGATCAGCGCCCGTTACTTTATTCTCTCTCGCTCACTCACCCCCGTCCAACTCCTCCCTCTCTCCCACTCCCGAACTCTCGCTACAAACACCGTAGTTTTCCGGTGTATTATGTGGATATCAGCTATGGAAATATAACAGATAAAGGCATACGTTGTAACCTACTCACAGCTCATAACAGATACAGAATTATAAAGTTGCTCTTTCTATTTCTCCAACGTGGCTCAGCGCTATTACACATGAATGGGTGCTGAATGAAGCTCTCTGTCAGGATGGATCGAGCAGGATTTTAAAGGAGTGACAGAGACGCAGGCTCGCAGTACGAAACTATTTGCCACATTCTCCGAATTTTCGCAGTGAAGGCAAATAAAAACGCATCAGTCCGAGTGCGTGACGTTTTTTTTGGATTCGAAAAAAATGCATCAGAAAATGACGGACCCAGTGTGTAAAGACCTCGAGTGTCGTGCACCACACTCAGGCTCTTCCTTAGCCCCAGCACCACAACAAACCAATCCAAAATAAGCCCCAAAGTGAGTAAGTTACAGAGAGGTGGAGGATGGTGATGTGCTGAGGAACTAAGAAAAGCTATGTCTGATCTGATAGATCGGTGCTGGAGTGCAACATCTACTTGACATCTACTCCAAAAAGCTGTATGTCCCCTTTAAAGGCGTCATTACATTTGAAAATGTGCAAGAAAATTACAATGTAATCTTCAGGGTCTTTTTTTTACTGACCATTGTTCCTATATGATATGCATGGACTCTATTAGTGAAGTTCAGGGATCCCAGACTATTAAATACCTAGAGGACAAATAGGTGTAATGAAAGCACTGTTAATTGGTCTTATCTGAAAAGCAGTCTTTGTTTTCTAACTCAGACTGATCCACCCTCATCAACCCTCCAAGCCAATAATCTCCAATTAGCAATTTGTACAAGTAGGAACATTCATTTCCTGTTGTTTATTATCTCCTAGGATTGTCGGGTATTATGAAACCTGATGTGTTTGTGCAGGACAAAAAAGAAGTTTCACTATCATGTTTATAGTAAAGACAGCAAGGCCAGGCTTAAGTGTTTTGATTGAAATCCTGAAATAAAATAAACTTAAACTGGATTGTGCGTTCTTGATGAAGGTCTGAGCTCTCTGGGTAACCTTGTATCCTTCTGGCTTCACATTACGCCTCAGTCCTGATCTCAAAAATTGGGCTTTGGAGTATTTTCCATCTGAGTGGGTTTTAATTTAACTCACACAGAAGCAACAATTCAATTTTTCAGTTTATTCTGAGTCACAGTTTGACGCTGCATCTGAATATGCAGAATTAACCCATCCTAACAAATGAAAACATGACTAACGTGTCAGAGAAAAAAAAAACTGTAGGAGAGATGCTTCTGTAGCCAAAGAAGTCTTTACATTTTCAAAACATATAAGGAAAAATATCTAAAGACAGGTTTATAGAAACATTTCTTCCTCTTAGTAACAGCCTTCCTTGAATTTCAGTCTTTTTTCTGCACAACAATAAATATGAACCCTCAGGCAACCTCAATTGTTTCTAGAAAGGCGCAGCTATTTATTTGATCTGATAAAACAAGAGTGGAGGAGGGTCTCTCTCTAGTAAAAGAGCAGGCCTCAGATATTTTTCAAACCTTCACACTCTTTCCAGATGAGCAGCAGATATTAATGGAGAGATGTGGAGTGTGTAGAAATGGCATACTGTGTGTCAAACTATGAGAGTAAACACACACAGCGGGGGTAAAACCGCAGGAAAGTCAAGACAAAAGAACTGAGTCTACTAGAAACAGGAGAGAGAGCATGAAGGTTGGAGAGGAAGGCAGCTGGTTTGAATCCCTTCATGGTTTTGGAGGATCCGAGTGGGAAGGAAAATGAGAAAACTCTCGACACTTCAAAACTACTACTGCTGCTGGGGGAAGCCCATTTAGGAACTACAACTGCGGGTTTACAATCGTGTTTTGGTTTCCACTTCTTCAATTATTTAAGAGTTTGCATCATAGTAACTACTCAGAACTGTCCCGTTGTTTAACTTGGTGTAAGTGCAGTTCTGTTCTGTTAATGGTCAGATATTGAGATGTGTGGTCTGACTTAGTGATACTAAATCAATCAATAAAAAAGACACTGATTGGTTCAAATGAAACACTTAAACATTGAAAAATGTTTCATTTTGTGATGCATTTACTTTATGGTTTGCATATTTGTCATACTTCAGTGTTTTAGACCATCAGAGACATTCTAATATTAGACAAAGATAACCTGGATAAATACAAAATACAGTTTTTAAATCACAATTACATTTATTAAGGGAAAAAAGCCATCCAAATCTACCTGCACCTATGTAAAAAGTAATTGCCCCTTTGTTCAAACATGTACTAGCTGTGATTAACCAAATAATTTTTGGGAAGCTGAGTTCAATTTCACCTTCTACACCCAGGCCTGTTTACTGCCAGACCTGTTGAATCCTAGAGTGAAGCAGGCTAAAAGATCTCCGAAAGCAACCCATCAACCCATCTAAAGAAATCCAAGGAGAGATGAGAAAGTCATGGACATCCATCAGTGTGGAATGTCTTACAAAGCCATTTCTTTGGCTTTGGGACTTGGGACAGCGAATTATTGTGAGAGCCGTTATCCACCACTAGGGAAAACTTTCAACAGTATTGAACCTTCCCAGGAGTGGATGACTCATCCAGGATGTTACAAAAGAACCCAGAACAACATCTAAAAGACCTTCAGGCTTCATTGACTCAGTTAAGGTCAGACTTCATGATTCAACAATAAGAAAGAGACTGGGCAAAAGTGGCATCCATGGGAGAATTCTAAGGCAAAAACCACCCATGACCTAAAAAAACCCAAAGACATGCCAAAATAAACATCTTGATGAATATTCTGTGGACCGACGAGACAAAAGTGGAACTTTTTGGAAGGTGTACGTCCTGTTACAATTGGCATGGAACTAATAACAGTGCAGTACAGCAATCCAGTAAATCGTGTTCTATAAGTTTAAGTCGATAATCACTCCAATAGTAGTCAACCCCTAACATATAATATCTAAAAAGATTTGTCATTGTCAGAAATAATGTTACTGGTGGATTTTCATATTTGTTACTCTCCCTCACCTCTTCCCACAAGGTTTCTGTAACCCCCCCCCCCAGCGACCCCCTGGAGGGTCGGCACCCCAGCTTTGAAAATGATTAAACATTTGAAGCTATTTGACTCCCTGTGTCCTGATGTGTTTTTGTACCAGTATCTGTCCAGACTTTTCTTGTAAAAAAAAAAAAATAATAATAATAATAATAAAAATGCATCTTCAGAGACTTTGCAGCTTTAGTATAATGATTGTTTTGTGTTTTTCCTTACTTTCATTACACAAGTCATGGTCGGTTTATGCAAAAAAAAAACAAAAAAAAAACCAAACAAACAAACAAAAAAAAAAACAGCTATAGCTCAGAGAATGATTATGGTCATGGTTAAAAGAAACCCTAGGATATTACCTGCTGAATTTGCCTGAGACTTGCATACTGTGTTGTAAAACTAATCAGCCAAACCAGCTCTAAGGTATTGTGGGTAAAACACAGCCAAAGCATTGGCAAAGTTTGTGCACGACCAAGAGGTTGATGTAGAGAAGTTTAAACTGGTACTTTTTTTGCAGCTAAAAGTTGAACTAAACTAGAAGTATTCTCCCTAACCCTGGATTTGTGCAGCTGAATTCATTTATAGCAGGAACGCATCATGGATGGGATATGCAGGGCATCAAATATGCATGTCAGGACCATATGCAAGGATGAGAATAAGGGATGAGAAAGATTGAGTGGATCTGTAGAGAGGAGGCCCAAAAGAGGGAAAGGGAGGATGGTGCATGGAAAGTAAAGTGGGAATGTTCAAACAGCCACAGCCAGACTGTCCCTCTCTAATACAGCAAATTAGTGCTGATGAATTAGCCTTTGTTAGAAGCTCCTTTGCAAGCCCTAGGCTAGAGTTATTATAAATGCAGACAATTCAATATCACTGAATTGAAAAGATTAAATTCTGTATTCAGTATTCAGAGTCAATGCTCTACACATGTGTTGAGTCAGTAGCAGTTCAATGTCACCTTCAGAGGGGATACGTGCTAATTGGAATCAGAAAGACCGAGAGAAAGGACTCAAATTAGTTTGATGTCTCCTGACCTCAACCTCAGAGTTAACAGTCCATTTCACTGTTCAAGGACTTTAGATTCTGAATTTCAGTCTCATTGGATATTCACTCACGGTGTTTTTATTCTAACGTATGGTTACAAAAGGTAACTGAAACAATAAAAACTAGAGCTGAATGGTTTATAGATGAAAGCCAAAGTTATAACGATTAAAAGTTAGACAATTTCACAGAGACGATAATAGTAAAAGACACTATCAAACCTGCCTGCAGATATTGCTCTCTCACTCTCTGGCTTTTCTGTATGCAGGCCTGGATAACACTTTAAGAAGTCAACCTGTTGATAACTAAAAGTCTGAATCAAAAAAGTTGATTTTTGGCTGCAACAGTTTAAATCAAAACACAGACAGAAATATTGAAGTAGCATCACACTCTGTGACTGGTGAAAAAAAAAAACTGCAAAAGAAGCAAAAATATGAACAGAAGCTGGCCAACAACACAACCCACAGAGCTGGCTCACAGCCTGCTGAGGCAAAACGGTCAACTGACTGTGCGAGTGTATTTCAAGTCCAAGAAGGAAGTTTTGATTTCTGTTTTTGCCCTGTCTACTTTGAGCATGGATGCAGAAATATTTACAGAGGAAAGAGAGATGCATTGAGACTGTAAAATGCTAAATAGTTTGATCCTTCTTGACATCACTTTTTAAAAATACCCTTTTTGTTTAATAATAGAATACATCAGAAAGCACCAATCTACAATATTCTATTTCAAAGAAAGGCGAACTCCTGCACACCATCTTTATTCCAGGAATACACTGGCAATGATTCAATACTTGAAAGCTGCTAATAGATTTATATATTTATAAAGTGTACAGGAGTTTGCCTGTAATTTTTGATGGAAACAACGGAACAAGAGATTAGTCAGTAACGGGTGTAGGGCTGAATGATATTTTATTCTAGAGTTGCAGCGGTGATGTCTGCATTCACAATAGAACATCCCAGGACAGGTGATGTTAATCATGTGACCTGAATATCAGTCAGGGCCTTTCACTGCTGAGTTTGCATGCTCTACCTTTACATGAGTGAGTTGTCTTTGGATGCTCCAGTTCCCTCTCACAGACCAAAGTTGTGCTTATTAGGTCAATTGGTGACTCTAACCTTGTCGTAGGTGTGAGCGTGAGCATGCCTGTTTGACTGACTGGTGACCAGTCCAGGGTGTACCCTATTTGACCAAATGACAGGTGGGCTAGGCTCCACCCCCCGCGACCCCAAAATGGACAAGCGGATGGAAAATCTGCCATATCACTAACCTGGCATGACAGATGGATTTGTTTCACACATCCATCTGGTAAAACACTCATAGACAACGTTTGGGAAAGGGAAAAAAACTCGGAGGGTGACTGGATGAACATTCTGTCTGCCACATCTTTACGGGCCAATCAGAGCAACAAAATACGTGACGTAGCCGCTACTGAGCTGCGCCCCTACCGAAGGAGTAAACGCCATGGAAAACTGCATAACGTGAACCATGGCGACTTTAGACATGTCAGTACATGACTTTTGTCATTTTGAAAAGAAAACAACTCGAATCAAGAAATGTTGTCAAGTTGTGATAAAACTGGCGCTTCAGCAGCACCCACGCTAGTATCTACCACCGTAATTGCACCGGCCTCTTGTTGCTGCCTGCTTATGTCACGACTCTGGCGTGCCCGAAAGTACTGCCCCTCGATGCTGATTGGTCCTGTCACTTTCTAACCAGGCCCGAAACGGTTCAGACGGGAGCTCTGTAAGATGGATTCACCGGTGAGAAGGCATATCCATCTGCTTTGCAAGGCCACCATGCCACCATTTGCATTAAAAAAAAACTGAGCACTGTGCATGTGGAGTCTGTCTCTTGCATGTGCATTCAGGCTACAGGTGAAACTGCTGATGTCACAGATACACCTGCATGATGTTTGAGGCAGACGCTCAATTACACAAGGCTGGTAAGTGAGTCTTTTCATGTTCTAAGCCACTCTGTCCCAGTGATCATTAATATATGGTCCATTAATGACATGCTAATTCTTCACTTAAGGCTCCAGTTGTGCAATGCAGTGTGAATAGTATGATATTTAATAAAAGATAAACAGGCTGTATGCCTATTTGGATGCATGACTGCTATTCTGGAAGTAGGTGAAACTGAAGATGCGAACTGATACAGCTGGCCTCTTGCCACATTTAGAAGACTATACACACAGGCTCTGCTGCTGACAAACACACTGCAACTAGACAGATCATCCTTTCAACCATTTCCTTTTTTTGTTGCATATGTGCATCTATGCATGATAAAGCAAATGTTCACTTGAGTAAACTGTATGCTACATAAGAGTCTTGGGACTGCAGCGAGACTCATGAGGACTTGATCATGGAAGCAAGACTCTCACACATGCTGTCTAAGATGCTGTCTTGATGCAGTGAAATCCTTAAAAATATAAACAGTCTGGTGAATGTCTGCTTGTGACAACACGGTGAGGTCCTGTTGAATAAGATGTGACACTAATGAGGCTGGTCAGATCGATTTAATGTGATTTTGAATCTCATTAGGAATGGCTGATGACATTTAAGTGACACAAAAATGACTTAAATGCAAAGTTTATGTTGAAAAGAGTCACTTAATGCATCTCTTTTTCTCCTCCTTTGTGTATGTGAGTGCGTCAGAGTTGCTGCACAGTAAGATCTCTGAAAATCAAAAAACAACTTAAAGACCCAAGTAAGAGAAATATTCAAAATTGTTGGTCTGACATTTTTCATACAAGAGACCATATATATATATATATATATATAACATATATTGCATAAAGAAAAAACATCACAGTGTAAGAGTTTTCAGTATTGTTTGGCCTTAAATTAGGTGTAAACATTTTAGTTGTTGTGGTGGTGCAGTATCAATAGGAGTATTGATAATGTTTCATTTAATTTTTATCATATTGAAGTTTAAAATGTATCAGGACAGCCCTAAGCTTACTAATGGAGCTCAGTGAAAGTTCAAACAGGAGGCTGGTTCTGCTCATTCCAGTCACCACTCATTCACATCTCTCCCTTTTCAATTCTTTCTCTCTTCCTGCTCTGACAATCAGCTGATTAAGGGTGTTCACTCTCCTAAGTTCTCAGCTAATCAGATTCTGCCACAACCCCGTTTGTCCAATCATCATGCACATGTCAGATTTTAAATCCGTCATTCTCTCTTTCACAGTCAGCCAGTCATTCTGTGCAGATGCTGCAACCCTCCTCTACCCCAGCCACCTCCATTCTGTTATTCAGCATATGGTCCAGATCCTTACAGGTATCCTGCTCATCTTATCCTGCATCCTGTGTTCCTGGGCAGATTCTCAGAAGTCTACTCCTCATCTGATCCTGCATCTCTCAACACCACCACCAGCGTCTAGACTCCAAGGGGGGTATCCTATTCCTGCCGTTTGCTTCACTACCCATTCAAATATATGATACTGTCACAGTGGAGTCTAATCGCTAAGGACTTTGCATAATTCTCTTTCATTCACTTTGTAAAATAAATATTTGTCAAACTTGTAATAAGTCTCTCCTGATTGAAATGAAATACATCCTGGCAGGAAATCAAATGGGTTATTTCATTACCTTTGTTTTAAGACCTCACGTCTGCAACTGGGTGTCATTGAAGTTGGCAAACTGCTAAACTCCCTGGTTAAGGTCCAATTGGCAAAAAAATACTTCCTCCATACACACATTCTTTTGAGGAAGTATCCTCTGGAGTACCACAGGCAACAAAATATGGTCCCTTTCTATTTAATCTAGATATGCTGTCACTAAGCCAAAGTGCACAAACCAACCAAATAAATTACACTGTTATGCAGATGAGACTCAAATTTACATTGCTCTTTAATTTCATAACTTTTGTGTTATCAACAAATGGCAGTCTCAAAATAAAGTTGTTATTAACACAGTTCTCAACATTTATCATCATGCATATGGAAGTACAGTTGTGCAAAGAGTCAGCCTCCATTCCACTGAGATTCCTCTGCAAACTAGCGATCTGAAAGCAAAATGAATTATCTTGTTCTAAATGAAACTGAAAAAAGGCTTGTTGAGTTTGGCATTCATGTTGAATGTCAGACAAACTTTGTACTCTGTGTTCTCATTAACTGCCTTTATTTCAAACCCAAAAATATTTCTAGATCACAGAGGTTCAAATATGATGTCAAGGAACTGAAATACATTCACCTTGAGTGTAAAAGGCTATTTTCTGAAGGAATTTCCTTTCAGCAAATCAACAAATAGAGTTTGCAAAATGTTGTTGCTGTCATCACATCACCTGCTAGATGAGGACAACTCTTTTCCTTTACACTCTGTGATTAATACTTAATTTATTTTTAACTGCCACTGTGAATGAAGAATGTCTTTCTTTGTCTAGCCTTTTGGATTCATCATGAATAAATCTCTCTCTGTAGTCAGAGTCCAGAGTCTTGTCAGTGTTTGAGCATGTCTTCTCTGTATGACCCATCTGTCATGGCATCCAAAGACTTCTTTCAAAAGCAGAGCAGCTAGCTTGCCTGGTATTGAATCATATAATTTGTTTATTTGCTAAAAGGGCTGCTGAAAGTTTGCTTCAAGTGTTTTTCAGTGTCAAAATCTTACTGACCCTTCTTGAAATAGAGAAGCAACCCTGTGTTAAAAAACAAAACAAAACAAAAAGATAACACAAGAAATTCAAACCAGTGTGAGAACTGACTGAGGGGCAAACAAGCAGGTTACCAAATCTCCAGACGCTACAAACAGTGATAGAGTTCATGTGTCTGTGTCCTTTTGCCAGCCGCGTTTAAAGTGCCAGTCACACAAATAAAGCAGAGCACAGTTCTGGCCTTTGGGAATCTGTTTCAAACCAAAGTGTCACACTGAATCTGTCAATGCTCAACCACACTGTGAGAAAATGGAACAAGAGGAGCCAGCCAGAGCACGGCGGTCAGTTAGGCTGAAAGTGACCTACATGTGAAAGGGAGAGAGGAAATAGCCTCATTATGGAGGCTATTTCACTGAAATTACAAATATGATGCTTTATTGTCATTATTGGGGATGTGCAACACAATAATAGAACAAAATCATGATGTCATCCCCACAGTTTCACTCTTAATCCCTACAATTTCAGACTTAAAACAATATTAAAAACCCATTAAATACAAATCAATTAAGCCACATGATGCTTCAGATGTGAAAATAACCACAACAGTATATGGAAACAATGCAGTGCTAAGGTGTTCAAGTATGCAAGTGGGTGCTCTGTCTGTTCCAAGAATCTTTGGTTGTTCTGTTGTTCTGTGAATGTATGCCAGAGTGACTGTTCTGTCTGTTGTGTGGAGCTTTGTTGTTGCTCCACTGGTGGAGAGTGGAAAATGGCTGGGGGAGTGGGCTTGGCAGGAGGGGTAGTGCTTGTCATACTGGTCAACACTCAGCATCACAAATTTTAAATTAGACCCAGCCTTTGCACAGTCACTTGGTATTCTCACACCTTTCAGTCCTTGGCCCCTCAAAAGAACTTTGCATAACTTCTAAAATATTGTTACTGTTATGTTTTGGGGGGTTACGTAGCTTTGATTTTGAGTATTTTTTCGTTTGACAATACATTTTGGTGAGCGCCCATTTTCCTCTTGTACCATTATCCTCTGTTTTTCAAACCAAGTAAGGAAGTGAGGTTTGATCTTGGTTTTGTTTGGTTTAATAATGTTTGAATAGAAGATGATAAATCAATAATGGTATCCCCCTAAAGAAACTATGGAAAAGACCACAATCCATGCACTTCTAAATATCAACAGTTGGGCAATCTTTACTGCTAAATTGCTCAGATCAAAGATATTTTTTGCATGAGTTTCTCATTTAAAAGGTTGCTTCCATTGTTTTCTACAAATATTTTGTTAACCAGATTTATTTTTATAATAATAAATATTAATAGTGTGTCATGTGTGTATAATAATAATAACAATGTTGTTGTTGTTTTTTAGTATTAATTGTTATTAATAATTATTAATATTATTATTGTTATTATTATTCTTGTATTAATGCTGTTATAAATAATAATATTGTAATAATTATAATAATTATAGTGATAATGAAACATTTAAAAATGGCCAAAATTGTATTTCTATTATAACCTTTATTTATGACATACATCCTTACCCTAACCCACATTATTTTTGTTAATGCTAGCATTACAGTGATGATTGCTTCATCTTTTCACTTCATACTTTCATCTATAATCATTATTAAAACAGTTTCATTGAATCCAAGAGCAATACTACTTCACTGCTATATCTATTAATAGAGTATAACTTTCATTATAATATTGATGGTCAATGCTGGTCTATCATATTGGGCCATGACAGAAAGTACAGTTTTGAAATGCCCTCTGTGTAGAATGTCTTGAGATAGCTTTGGTTATGAATTGGAACTACAAAACAATGATTGGCTGATTGATTGATATTAAAAGACAGAAAGTATTATCTGCATTGACGCTGTACTTACACATCTAATGATTAAGGCATCCTCACACTGATCACCATGGTTATTTACAATCATAATCTGGCACACAAGCAAAAATGAATCACACATGATGATTCATAAACATCCTGGTGAGTAATTTAATTATGGATCAGGATCTCCTCTGTATTCCATGCTCAAATGTCTGTGTGCACAAGCATCCTGACCTCGCTATAGAAACTTCACAAACACGTACGCAGAGTCACAGATGGCGGTTAGAGCGGCGACCTTGGAAGCAAGCAGCCGATCCATTTGGAAAAGTGGGAAAGTGCTTTATCACTGGTTGAGCCGCAGACGTGACAAACTTGCTGTCTGCCAGCAGGTGAAGGAGGGCAATTGATTTTTCAAGAGAGAAAACAAAACCCAACAATTGAATTTTTTGTACACAAATACAGCCCTTACACCCTGTCCCTATCCAGAAATATCAATATATGGAGCTGTGACAAACACATTGAATCATACAAATAACAGAGTCGATGCCCAGATCATCATATTTGTCTTTGCTTAAAGAAACACAAACCCAGACTTTAACTACAGCCTGATTTGTCATCACTCCTATCAGCAGCCCCCCGGCTCAATACTGTGCCCTTAAATCCTTTACAAATTATATTATGTTCACATCTGATCAGAGGTGAAGCCCTGAGCAAGCAAATGAGCCCAAAGCTATCAGCCTCATGCTATCACTCTACATTGTGATAATGTGGTCGTTTGCTTTGCTAATGAACTGACTGAGAGCCCTTATTACATGATTTTTTTTTTCTTAATTAGAAGAACAGGAATTTTGGAAAGGATTTCGTCGTTTAATTTTGTGATAATGGAGTTTGGACAATACGGCTTTAGTGTGGATTTAAAATAATTACTGTCTATTTTAATCCCTGATAAGACTTAAAGGTAGAAAAATGCTATTTCTTTGTTTCTTTTATCACCAACTGAAACTGCAGCCAGTATGCGACAAGCATTTGTTTAAAGCATGTTCTGTTTTCTTTGACAAGGAACCAAAAAACCCAAGAAAAGTGTGCTTTATTTCTCAGCCAAGTCAGCAAGCTTGGAAATGAACAAAGAATATGAAAACCCAGAGAAATAGAGTTGTATGAAAACAGTAATGAGCACATTTATCACTGAGAAGGACCTATTGGATTTTCTCTTGGTTTTTAATCTGAATATTTTAATAATGCCACATTAACTCTGTATTTGGAAAGTTTTTAGTGTTATTATGGGGCATTACAGAGCGAGTAAAGCACATGTTTTGCTTTGTGTGTGGACATTAGCATGTGTATCAAAGTGCCTCACACAAACAGATATGATAATAATTTTTGAGAGTTTTGGAAGCACCTACCAAGTTCAAATATGAATGTAAATGTCAATAAACGCTGTCAGAATTTTCTCTTCCTGGAAGTGTTTTGACACAATGCAATCTCCAATACTCTGGTGAAACCATGCCCAGGCTTATAAACCACATCTGATTAATAAGAAAAATGGCTCAGGGATAATTGAAGCCATTAAAAAATGACATGAGTCAGCAAGAAATGACCAAAGACATGGGTCTGGGACTTTTACTTTTGTTGTAAAACAAAGAAGCTATGAAGAACTCTGGTACTGGGACAACACTGCTGTGCATTAAAGTGTAACCCCAGAGTTTCAGCTGAGGTTCGTCTGCCCTGGAATTAATAAAATAGCCTTTATAATGTCATGATCAGCGCTGAGCGTGATGGGAGAACAAAACTCGGCCACTCCCCCCATTCCTGCCATCCCCATCAGCCACAGCATTGTTCAGTTAATGTCACATTGAAGACTAAGCACGACTACTGAGTGTGAAAGGATGATATATGATCATGTAGAAGACGCAAATTCGTATGTTATCGACTGTCTTTTGAAAGTCATGGTTTATTTGTGATCTTGGGCAATAGCATCATGATCACCATTAAGTAATGCATCATAACATCATCTCTGACTGGTTGAGCCTCCCTTTACCTGTGAAAACTGACATCCTGCTGCTACAAGTGAATTTAATGCCCGTTTTTGAAGAGAAGACCATTTGAAATGGGGAAACACTTAGGGATGCATGCGGTTAGCTGGTTGAATCGTTAAATTCTGAGTCGGTTAAACTAATTATCTCTTTTTTTTTTTAAACACAGGCCTGAAATCCAGGTCACATGGTCTTCCAAAACCATGATAAAGCCTTCTGGCATCAGTAGCCACTGTAGCTTCAATTAATAGCCACTGACTTCCTGCCAGAGATTTACCCTTGCCCTGTGCCAGATGTAAGCATGAGCAGATTAGCGTTTAGCATGTTGTAGGGACAGCAAAGTATGGCAGTGTGTTTTCAAGATATATTTTTGGACTTTTTACGCCTTTATTGACAGAAGTGGAGCGCAGCTAGAGTTGAAAACAGGTATGAGAGAGTGGGGGAGAGATATGCAAGGAAGGAGCCACAGGCCTAACTTGAATCTGGACCATCCACGTACATGGGGTGCTACCTAAATACTAGGCCATCTGCATTCCAAGTGTTGCCGTGTTATACACTAAAAAATGGTACTAAATTTGTATTTAGGCTGTTGAAGGTTAAACTATTATATAATTAGTGATGAATAACCACATTAAACACAATATTAATCTCCAAAGAGGAACGGGAGGCTGGCTCAGCTAACTGCTAACTTTAGCCACACTCTACTTGACATACCAGCCTTGCATTTGTCACATTGACTGTGTGATAAATTTGACAGTTTTCTGATCACTAACTCCACTTCAGACAAGTCAGTTAAGTGTAATTTGAATGCATGTTTAGCAGGATAAGAAACACATCACAATTTCACTTAATTTACGTAAAAATTTGGGTTATATGTGTCACAGCAACATATCTAAACATTAAGCCCCCCTCTAAATTTTACAAAACTTCCATGTTCTGCTACTTGAAGTGAAAGTATGGTCATTTTTTTAAACAGATGATGATTTAGACACGGTAACAATGATTTATGGTCATGCAGAAGATACAAGTGTGTTATCAATTTAAGAAAAACATGGTTTATCTGCAGTATTGGCAAAAAGCACTACACTACCCATAATCCTTGAGTTATATAGCAACAATTTTTGGCTATTGGGCCTGTGGAAAAACTTCAGTTGTAATAGACAGTTTCAGCCTGGAGAGGTCAGCCACAATAACATATTTCTTACATCAAATGTAAACTTTAAATACATTTGGACCCTAATTGATCAACAGTATTGCTGAATCTCCAAATACATATGTTGTTATCTGAAAAATTAACATAATTCAACAATAGATCGGACGGATATAACCAAAAACTGTATCTATACTCACTTCCTCATGAGGAAGTCACACAGTGCAGTGAACAGATGCATCAAAAGGACACAAAAGAATAACTTCAGAGAGGATGATTATGTACAAATCTACATAAAGTGTCTTTAATTATCCACAAAGTACTGTACAGTCCACTCCAGCTGCATGGTAAGTGTTGAAAGCCTTGCTCAAGGGCACTCCATTCAGTCAGGAGGGAGTAGAGAGCAGGGAGAGGGTTACTCATTGACTTTCCCTGCTCAGCTCTGTATGCTGATTGCAATGTTTGACCTTCTGGCCACACTTTCATCTCTCTATCCTCTAGATTTATTTCCTCTCGGTGTGTACATTTTCATCACATAACTGCTCTGCTGCTTCTTCATATTTACCCTGATGATATACAGCGACTGGAATAGCAGGTCCCTGGCTGTGACGACTATCCCCCCCGTTCCATAATTTCGAGTGATTATGGGTAGCGCACAAGATGTGTCTCCTTCAATTATCTCGACGGCTTAACAGCACACTGCGCTCGCTGCGTTGCGCCGTCACCCACAAAAGTCAAACTCCTAGACTTGGAGCTCAGCAGATTGTTTTCTTCTTTCAGCTGGCACACAGCGCAGCAAGTGAACTGGCACTGAGCCCAAAGTGCTGAGAATAATCTCTGTCGTTTTTAAAGTGGGTAAAGGGTGAGCGGGACAGCCGGAGTCGCGGATGTAAACTGACGCTCTGACTGAAGCGCTATTAATCCAGATGTTGAATTAATCATCATCCGGCTCCATTCTGTATGCAGCCCATAGTTCTTTTAAGTCATAATACGCTGAATTATTCACGTTCCCCTCTGAAGAGTAATTTCGCCCTGAATTATTGAATTCCACAATTCTCCCACAGACCGCCTGATTGGTTTGTTAATACAGAAACTGTGCCTTCGACAGCTCACACATTGACTTTTTTGAAATAATTCAGGCCACATTCAATTCCCTTTGAATTCCTGCCATTCTGATTCACACGGATGACTCATCATGCTAAGGATTAAGGAAATATTTCACTTTAGTGTTCCCTTGTTATTATTCAATATGCTCTCCCACTATGGCTTGTTACTGTAGCTGTCACAGCTTGACAGGCTGTTCAGGCATGCTTTACTGACATTTGGACGCACTCTTTCATGTAAAACGCTCTGAATGACTAATATGACTTCCAAGAAAAACACCAACGCTCAAACAAAAAGGGCATTTTTTTTAACTCAATAATACATTCCTAACAGATTTGCGATCACTGGGATATTTCTGGCCCTAATGGGAAACCAGATGTGGCATCAAAGGTGCATTATTATGAGCTTTTAGGTGTCAATGTAATTTGCCCAGGAACGGTAATTCAAAGGGAGAAAAAGAGAAAAACCTGCTCTCTTTATTCTACAAGAATTAAAGGGGCCCCTTTTCATTTTTATTCTGTACATGTAATCAAAATATGAGTGTGAAAAGCAACTCAATTCATGACACAGTGTCTAAAAACATTTTTACACATTTACTCCTAACAGCAGGAGACTTCCCCTTGTGTTTGAGGAGGGTGCAGTTTTAGGAGAAAGGACATGTAGTAAAAGACTGATGCAGACATGGTGGAAAAACCAACAGAGACTCGAGGATATGATGACAGTTTGTGTCATTTCAGTGCAACACTTAGTTTGAATACTGATGGCATATAAGCAAGAGAGAACTTAGGAGGTTACACCAGTCATTTACAGTCTATGGTCGTGCACCTGCGACAGGATAAGGACTAATCACCCACTCTAACCTGCTCGTGGTGACAATTTTCAGCTCAGCTCATCCTGAGTTTAGCTGAAATAATTCAAGCCTGCCAGCAGAAGAAATATCTTGGTGAACATTTAGCATATTCACACATGCAGCTCACCCCAGAAAAGAAACTTTTTTAAGAGTCTTGTGCATGTGTGAGTCAAGCTGTAAGGTTTAAGCTGTAAGGTTTAAGTCCCTGTAGAATATAGGTAAAAATAATTCAATAAACACTGCAGTACTATGTTTTTTTTGTTTTTTTTTTGCAGAAGAGGCACTTAAAAGTTAAATTATTTTTGAACCAAAAGTCTTATTTTTCTTCGGAAGCCCTCAGTCTCTAATGACACCATCCACACCTCCGCAGTCCTTATAGTAGCTTCTCTAGTCAGCCTGGAACTTGGGTGGAGTCCTTAAAGACTTTTAGAAACTCAACCCATTTTTTCAAGAATTTTGACAACCTGGAGCTGGATCTTTAGTACCAACATTTTCTGTCCATGTTTCCTCCCCTCTTTTTGCAGTGTTCTCTTTTCTGAACACAGAAACTTTGGGAGATACTGGAGGAACCTCTGTTGTCTCTTTTCCCTGTAGAATATGTAATGTTACAAGATGGGGTCAAGGTGGGGGTACACATTATTATTGGCTTGTTAGCTGATTTTAGCTTAAAAATGGATTATTGGTATTGGCAGATATAAAAAGACCTGCTGACAATTGCAACCACTATATTGACCATAAATATAAGTCTATATCAGCTGTAAATTTCTACTGCATAAATAAGTTGTGGAGTTTTAGGAAGGACCAACAGACCAGTTTAATTTTTTCATACTCATTCCTTAAACTTCAGAGTGTTTCAAGGACTTAAACTTCAAGTCCATTTAAAGGACTGAAAGCTTAGGTCTCAACTACTTATCTGAATACTGGTGTCAATACCAGTATGAGCTGAAATGGATCTGTTAACATTGGCATAATCCAATATCATGCATCCCTAGTACAAGATATCTTTATTAAAACCTTAAAAGGTAAATATGTTGCACAGATCACACATTACAGCTATACAAATTCACATTCAAGCGGATGTCCAGAGAAAATACATTGAAAAGCAGCATTAAAATACCTAAAAGCAAGCATCATCATAAAATGAAATAGATACTCAAAAAGGTAATCCAGCATACAAGACAAACTACAACTCACTAAAGCAGTGGTTTACCTTTTTGTCCACTAAGACCCCCTTCACATATCTAAGAACAACTGTGACCCCCCTGGACCCACATGAAAAAAGTGGCATATTGATGTAATAAATACACATCTAATTAGATTGTTTTCATTGTTTAAAGCCAAACAAAATAGCCCAAAACACAAGTGTTATTACCAAAAACCCTTGTATGAACCATTCATATGTGTTTGTGATAAAATAGCAAAATCATTGCTTGTTGGACTTTCCTTTTTTCTTTAACGTTTTATTTTTGCTGTTGTTGTAGAGATCAGACAGTGGACAGTGTCAAAAACAGGTATGGGAGAGCAGGGAATGTCCAACTTACATTTGAATATATTTTGTATTTTATTATCTAATTTTTGCTTAATGAAGTTTTCAATGATTTTTTTTCACTGTTGCCCCGTCTGTGTTGCTCAGATGATATAAACTTGCCTTTATGCATCCAAACAGCTCAGAAAAGTTAAGATGAAATTTAATCTAATCTAAGTTTTGACTTTTCCTCTTGTCAGTGAGAACTCATCTGCCCTTACTGTGGCAGTATAACCCTGCAGCAAAGGGGAGATGTGCCAAACCTCAGCAAATGACTGCTAATGGTTCCTCAGCCAAAACCTCATTCTCTCTCAGACATTTCATGCCAAATGGCCTTGATTAGCATTCACATAATGTGTTTACAAACCTCTGTTGTGAGTACCTCATTACACCTCATTTTTCAAGTGCCACGCCCCCCCCACAGAGGTCTGGACAGTGTCCTGCACCCTTCATCCTGCTCCTGGACATGCAGTATCACAGAGATAGATTGGCTGGCTGGATGAGATTATAGGAGGGTACTGAAATATCCACATCATGTAGTTATTAAATGCTCTACCTTTAGGAAGCATTCCAGCTACCTGAACCCACATATGCTTTTTGTATTAGAATATCAGTTAATTAGGATGTAAAATCAGACAGATCTGACATTAGAGGGTACCTGCAGAGAGTGCCGCTAACACTACCTCAAACACGATTCGTTAAGAAGCCAAAGAAAAGCCCCTATAGAGCATCTGTTTGACTGACAGCTGATCTTTGGGAAACGCAGTACAGAGAGAGAACAACAATGAACAAACAGCCCCGAAGACAGGCACAACATTGATGAAACACAGATTACAGTTAACACAACATGTCGACAAAAACCGCCTCCCTCTTGAAAACATCAGCTCCAGTAAATAAAAGTGAGATTGAGGCAGCTGTGAGGTATTGATTTGGCCTTTGTAGATGCAGTAGTGAAGCCCTTGATTATTTTCATGAATTTTAAGAGACAAAACATGGGATTGTATTGTTTGCATGTCAGTGGGGGAAAAAGGAGACATGACACACTGTCAAAAATGTTGAGCAAGAAGGGACCAGGCCTGGAAAAAAGCCTTGCAGTTGTTTCACAGAGTACTCGTCTACCAGCAGCTCTCAAACATCGCCCTCATGAATATGAATGGTGCTTAACCCCTCGGAGGGAAGCTGTCATGTCAGACACAACTGCAGCATTGGCAAATTTCTCCAGACAGATCTCAGAACGAGCAATGACAACTCAACGTCCGGCAAAGGTGATTTGGTCTGCTGCACTTTAACACTTAAAAGCATTCTTTTCACTCTCCTGTCAATGTGTTTTTTTAACTAAACTTTTTTTGAGAGATTGATAATAAGCTAAGGGATGTTGGGAAATTGAGTCCTGATGAAAAAGGAAAACAGTTTGATGTGATACAGATGGGTCATTTTAAATACATGACAGAGGAGACGGGCGTACTTCTGTGCTTTCAAAAACAGTTTGGTCAGTCGTCCAACTCATCAAATAATGATGCTGCAGGTACCACAGTGGGGTAGGTTCTTCATAAATGTATCTAGCCTGTCATTTTTAAATGGTCTTCAGCTTAGATGATGTGGTATAATGAATGTAAAGACTGCAGCCAATTAAATAGTTAAATGCCCTCATGATACACAAAATGTGATGAAGGTGCCCTTCAGGTTGCCCTTCCATTGAGCAAAATGTGATAAAGCATCTTCTTGGGTGTCCTTCCAGTAGACCATTGATAGAGTGCCCTCTACATAAAGTTAAGTCCAGTTTAGCCACGTAAAGTCAAGTCAGTTTTAATTATATAGCACGTTTCAAACACCCAGGGTTAACCAAAATGCTCCAGGGCACCTTCTATGTGGACGAACCTGATAAAGTGCATCCTAGCATTGCATTGGCCAGTATCCAACAGTGGATAAACTGCAATAAAGCATCATAAAGGCTGCCTTCCATGCTGTAAACAGCAAGCAGGGCATATGTGAGACAATATTCTCTAATGGGGGGCCTTTATAATTGAAAATGACAGAGAATATAAAAAAATGTTCTTCATAAATTGTTAATAAAGTTGCTGGCAGGAGGAGTGCACCTTGTTTTCTTCCCTGTTTGTTGTGGTAAACTCATCCGGAGAGGTTTAAGAATTGTCATCAAGTAGAACTTAAAAGCATTAACATATATAATTTAAACCTACAAGGAAACAAATGTTTCTGTATCCATGTGTTTAGAGACACATTTGGGGAAATTCTGTTTACTGGATGGAATATTCTTTTATATTTTCTACAATCCACACTCAATGAGCCAAACCCTCTTTCCATGGTGGATTTAAATTTAATATCCTGCAAGACTATCTGAGGTACATTATGTTGCAATGCTTTATTTCACATTTAAACCATTGCAAAGATTGCATCTTTTTAAAGAAGATGCAGAACTAGAGTGTTAGCATTGGGCCATGAGGCTATGATTGCAAAATGCCAATGGATACTGCATAAAGGAGCTGAACAGGAGCACAGGGGTTAGCGCTGTTGAAGAAGGTCCCTTGTCCGCTTCCCGGTCAGGGCCTTTCTGGGCAGAGTTTGCATGTTCTCCCCGTGCATGCATAGGTTCTCTCTGGGTACTTCAGCTTAATTAGTAACTCTAACTTGGCTGTAGGTGTGAGTGTGAGAGTGCCTCAATATGTCAGCCCTGTGATTGACTGGCCCTGTACCCTGCCTCTTGTCCAATGACAGCTGGGATAGCCCCCATCCCCCCCCAGATGGATGGATACTGCATAAAGCCCTCTCACGAACTACTGGGCCAACACTGTCTAAAGAAAGTAAAAGATAACTGAAGAAGCCTTTCTAAAGGAGAGGCAAAACATCATCAACCTTGACAAAGTCTAGTTTCCTTCTTGGATCAGGTTTTGAATAATCAGGACCTGGCTGAATAACGCACTACACAGACATCAATGTTCACCATACTTAAAATTTAAAGTCCTGTGCAGTTACTGTGGGCTTTCCTTTATTGAGAATAAGAACATGAAAATATGAATCTCCCTCCCGACTGTTTATATAAAGTCATACCTTTCTGATAAAGTGAAAGGCCATAGCTGTTAAAGGATGTGATGCTCCTGACCGTCATATGTAGTCAAAGAAAAACAACCAGCCACTTTTATGTCACTAACAAAGAGAGAGAACCTTCTTTTGACTTAGTTCTCACGAAGTGATGTTTTTTAAAAATACACTTAAGTAAAAGTAAAAAAACAGATTTCACAAAAGGGTACACAAAAAGTCACTCAGTTGCAGTCATTTCAGTACATGTTATTAGTTACTCTCCTCTCACCCCCTGGCCCTCCTGCATAATATAGAGTCATGTGTGTAAGTTTTAGGCATGTAGGACGCTAAGGATTCATGGCAGGGCCCAATGTGCCACAACCCAGGGCTGGAGAGGGGGAGGGGGATCTTCAGCCCGAGTTGTGCGTATGGAGGCTGCCAGTGATTTTTAGGCTCTTGGGACATCTGCAGCACAATGAGGGGCTCATGGCAACCCTACTACCTGTCCAGACAGTACCCTGAGCCATACTTACTTGCTACATCCACCCCTCACTCCACCTTAAAGGTGTGGACTCTGTTATTTTTTTCAACAGATTATTTGCTGCCGGTAATACTCAAGGGCATCCAGAGCATGACCTCAGTTGTGTCGATCTCCCTTTCCATCCGATGGTGCTCTCAGGCAGCTTAACGCCACATCTACACCTCACTTCAGCCTCAATGCATTTGCCGAAACATGCCTGAAAGCTCTGAACAGTACTGTACACAACCACAACTTTTCTCTAAACCTAACCATACTTGTACCTAAACCTAACCATCTGAGACGTTCTAGGGCCACTACTTACAAGTAAAATACCAGATGTGCAATAATGATTTAAATTGCAATAATGATCAAGAAATTTTGGCAAACAACCTATAAATCTCAGTCTTATGGCCAAAGCCTTAAAACCAGGTACTTCTTTACAATCTGATACAAGCAGATAGTTTCAGCTTCAACTGACGTCATCGAAAGTAGGTAAAAGCAAGATCATTTCACCTAGAATTATATGCATTCTATCTGAGCAATTGTTGCACCGCTTTTTAAGGTGTTTTATTATTTTTCATTTTGCATGACAAAGTTAGGCTTTAATGACTGTGTTTATTGCAAATGCTCATATTGCAACAACAATTAAAGCATGATTAAATGCGCAGCCCTTCTATTTATACAACAGAAACTAAAATTTAATGATTTCTGCAGATCAAAAAGTAATAAAAGTCGAATTTATATGGATAGCAATGTGAAGTGTCCAGGTTCAGGCTCTGTCATATCTGCTTCTCTGGCTATTTAAATACACCTTCACCGCTGTGGACTTAGACTTATTCAAAGGTTTCATCACATTCACAGAGCTTTCTATTCACTGCTGGGTTTGTCTTTGACAGAGGATGTCGTGTATGTTCTTTAACAGGAACATGAACAAAAGAAATCAATGTTCTATCTTAACTTTTGATTTTTCCACTTCAAATATCAGTTTTGGTACTTCAGTATTTTAATGTCTAAAACATCAGTTGGCCTTTTAAAATATGACAGTCCAATTATTTGAATTTCTTGACATGCCAGTTCCTTCTTAGTACAACCTCACAGATTAAAAATCTTTTGCTATAAGAAAAAAAAGGCTCCATTGTGGGCCTTCAGGATGTTCTGTAAATTGTCAGCTGCTGTCAGCTGAGCAGTGAAACTTAAAAAAAAGGAGGGTAGAGGTGGTACAAGAAAGTGAGCACAGGTACAGGTACAGCTGTGTGTTCTTAAAAAGCTGAAATCACCTCTTTTGTCATGAAGCTTCTTTGACACAAGCTGAACCTGAAGCAAGGTCTGCAGGACAGAATATACTGGCACGGAGGGGGAAGAAATGATGTTTGTCCAAAAGCTCAGTCACAGAGGAAAGAGCCCACCTCTGATTCATACAAAGATACACCTGCCGCTGAGCTGCTGCCCATGGGTGCTCGGGACAGTTTACAGCTACAAGTCAAAAACAGCATGTGCCCTCAGCCGATGCTTGATGTGGAATGGTGAAGACATGGCTATCCTGATGCAGGATCGAGACAGGAGAAACAAAGGAGGACGGATACTGGGACAAGGGTGCAATCATGTGGTAGGCACTGGAGAGTAAATGATCTGCTATTCTGGGGCGACTTGAAACAAGTTTGTTTACTTATTACAACCAAATCTTTCATAATTCAGACCCTCACAATGTTGGGGGATATTTCCATTTAGAAAACTTTTTAATGAGGTTTGAAAAAAAAAAGGACAATCAGTCATTTGGGCCGCAACAAATGATTATTGTCGCTATCAATTAATCTGTTGCTTTTTTCTGTGAAAAGTGTTCATTTAGTCTTTTATAAGTCAGAGTGATGTGAAAACATTCATCACAACTTCCCGAAGCTAAAAGTGATGCCTTATTCATGGATTTAATTACTATTTACTGACAAATCAACAGTCCAAGACCAAAACTTTTACTTATTCACAAAATGACAAAATGAGCACTAAGCACTTCAGCCCAAATTGTTTTAACCTTATTTAACCAAGAGAAGACCTAATGTGATTAAAAGACAAATCCTTGATGAGACATGTAGTGGCACCAATGTTTATACAAAGACAAGCAACCATGCAAACAACACAAAAAAAGGCAGATGAATGCAATAGAAGACATCCAATAACAACTAAAAGAGCCAGCATTTGTGTCAATCAATGCATAACATCTTCAGCCACATATACCAAACCCCCAAGTCCCTCCTAGACAGATTTTGTCCTAAAGGGGCACCAGTAGCTTGCTGGTTATGTCCATGTGGCCTATTGGGAACCAGCCATGTGAAGAAACAAAACTCAGTCCTAGCAAGCATGTCAGGGTGTTTCTGTAGGCCATGAAGCAGAGAGACTCAGCACCCCAGGATCCTTTGCAGCACCTACAGAGAAAACACAATTTCCCCTCTTAAAGGACCAGATCTAAGGAAAAACTACCTGGGTCCACAGGGAGTAAAAGCCCACGTGACCCCTCTTCATGGCCTTACCATTGCCCACTGGCAGCCTTGCACAGCAGCCGCCTTCCACTGTGTTGCTTTGATTTCCCAGCTTCAGCTTAACTTATAGTGCAGTCAGCAACTACAGTACCTGATTGAGCATCCAGTTTGCTTTCCTCATTGCTTTCCTCAACGTCAAGGATAGCAGAGCTACAGACAGCCCCAGAATCTGAAGAAGAGCATTGAAAGATCTCATCTGCTGCCCCCAGAAAGACAATAGAGCCTTGCTCTCATCAGGAAGTTTATTCTAGACACCACAAGACTTTTTACTAGCTGGAGACACACCCTAACCCGACAGGCCAGATCGATGGTTTCAAAAATCCATTGCATTGGGATGTTTCACATTCTTCTGGGGAAGCTCCTAAAGACAACGCTTGGGAAGGCCAGCTTTCAAAAAATTATCGGAAGGTGACTGGAGGAACATTCTCTCTGGTATATTCCTGCTGAGCCAATAAGAGCAACAAGACAAAAGAAACAATGTATGCATGCTTTTCTCTTGAGCTGACAGGTTACTGCTGCCGTAGATTGTTAATGGTGAATAATCTTGATGCCAAGCCTGGTCGGGAGACTTGCAAAAACATCTTCTCTGTTGAGACAAGCCTACGGTGTGGCTCTTTGCTCTTGTTTTAAAAAGAAATCTAGTCCAGTTCTGATTAAACTGTTGCTACATCAGCGCTTATAGCTACTGTAGCAGCAGGTATACACCGTCAGACCCCACCTGTATCAATGGCAAACTCATGTCAAAGCAGGTCAGCAGAAGAGCACAAACATTTTTTCCCCATCATGAAAAGCTTTGAATGTTTTTTCTGTGTCCCTTGCAGAAACATGGTCAAGTTCTGGTAAAACTGACGCTATGCTAGGGCTATGTCAGAGCTAATCGCAGCACTGGAGGCAGCCATTGCAAACGACTTCAAGCACAACCAAACCCCACCTGTAGCTATCACCTCATTCTCCTCAAATTACGCTGATTGGTCCAAACAGTGATCGGTTCAGCACAAAAGTTGTGGATTGGAGCTTATCGGGATGGATTTCCCTGATGCCAGAGATGGAGTCTGGGATATCCATCTGCTTTGCAAGGCTAGACACACCCAAATGGGAAAAAAACATTAATGGACTGACCTCTGCTCACTCCTGGACTTAGCTGGACATCAGACTCTAATCCTCAGTGATCCCATGCATCCACATCTATCCACTGACAGCTGCATTTTTTGTTTTGTTGTCTCTGCTTATGTGTTGATTGACTTTACTGTGTCCATTTATATCCAGTACAAGCATTAGAGTGACCAGCATTATCTGAGTCCACTGAGTTTCTGTGTGGTGAAGTTCCCATATTGAGTTTGTAGCTGAGTGCTGAAGTTTCCCTCTGCCATATTATCTCCTTTAAGAAATTGCTTGTATTTCAGTTTTAAATCGTGATTTGTTTGGTTAAGTGACATTGGTTCTGATTGATGCATCTTTGTTAAATTAATTCTATCATTCCTTTAAAGAAAAAATTCTACATACCATTATATACTGTAATAATCTACTGTTTCAGAAGGTCGGTGCTCTATTTATTTGAAATATACCAAAATCTACTGAGTAATAGTTGATTTTTCAAATCTGTTGGAGTGATTTTCGCTCCACTTTGGAGATCCATGTCTTCAGGGTGGTGCCAGGTGGTCATGCAGGTGTGAGGTATGATGAGAACGTGAAACTTAATAATGCAGCTTGAGAAAAACATCCTACACAAACACACTTATGAAACTGATAAACACCTCATCAAATGTGTAATTCTTCATCCAAGCACCATGCCAGCTATGTTTCCTTGTTTTAGCTCATTAACAACAATAAAATGTGCTGCACAGCCTCTCCTTCCTCACTATAGTTTGTCATGTTAGAAAAAGCAGACAAATTAGGGTGCAAATGTCAGAAACGGACTTGAAAAGAAATGTGTTGCATTTTTAAATTATTCTTTTCTTTTTTTTTGGTGTTCCCCCTGCAGCATATTTCTTTTCTTTTTAAATATATTCTTGTTTGGGTGGAGAAGGTCATCTGAGGATTTGACATTTAGCTGCTACACAGTATTTCATTCATCAAAGTTAAGTCCAAAAGCCAACATTTTCATTACAATATAGAAATAAATAATGCAAATTACAGCATTTGTTGCATTAGTAAAACTCTGTTGAGTGGCCAAACGGCAGATAAGAGAGTGCTTCAAAGTCCTCTTTGAATGGTTCAGGCTAAGGACATCCTTTTGACACAGGAACTGAAGAATAAAATAACAAAATTGGCATCTTAATGTTCCCTGTGATGAATTACCCATTTGACGTAAGCTTCCGTTCTTTACAGGATGATTTTTATAGCACACTGAAAATAATGGATGGCAGGAAATCAATCAAGAAAATGTACTGCATGCTTTGAAAGGTGTGTAGCAGTCTTGTAAATCAGAGAAATGTGTGGTTTTTAGTTTAAAAAATGCAACCAGAGAAGTTAGGGGAAGGACAGTGATTTTCAAAGTACTCAAACAGTCAATTCATCTGAAAAAAATAAATATATCAAAGACTTTACACCACTACCATCTCAATATAGAACTATAATTCATACTTTTTTTTAATGGTACCTGGTTTTAATGCAGTACCACCCTTATACCGATGCTATTTGCTAACAGTCATTATATCACAAAAGAAGAAAGCACTGGTGTTCGATGACAGCTGAGATGTTCAGTAACTTACTTTGCTTCTCTTTAGTCTGGAACACACTGAAAGATTTTTAAAAAGTCACCAGTTTTCAATCCAATAGACCCCACACATGGAGACATTTTATGACAGATTTAACTGCTTTGTTTTTATGGTTTGTGGTGTGCAAGAAGATGACCAACACAGCACACCATACACTTATAGATTCAATCACCTACAACTAAGGATGTCCCTAAGCGTCCATTTCTGCATTAGGCTAAATGCTCATTTAAATTTGGTATAACTAACTAGTCTAAAGAGGAGAAAATCCTTAGAAAACAGACAAATTCCTCATGGGGTCATGGTGTCAGTGGGTGTGAAGTTAGCCTGATATACGCTCTACAGCAAGGCTAACATTTTACTTCTTAAGCTATAATATCTGTATGGATTGTTTCTTAAGTTAAAATTTATCCAAAGTAATGTTTAATCAGCCCATTAATGGTAATTTCCATTTTTAAACTTGTACATCCTGATTAATCTTTGAGAATCTTCAAATTATTATCTGTGATTAAACAATAAAGTACTACAAGAAAGAAATACACATCCCTTAAAGAAGCAGCTTTATATAAAGTAAATGGCATTCACATAATCCAGTGTTTAATTTTAGTGGCATCGTCTCAGTTTACTAATTAGGAGCTTTGTTCTGACATGTTCACTTTGCAGGTTGCTAATCCCACCACATGTTTAGTGGCTCGGCTCATGTTCGTCTCCCTCTCCTCTACATGTGTACACGGGAGAGCTTAGGATCACCCGTGTCTCCAAAGGCGAAGAGGCAGGTAGAATTTGCTGAGGGATGGAGGGAAGGAAGGATGCGGAGTGGAGGGGTGTTTGTGCAAGTGAGGGATAAGCAGGCCTGGAGACGTGACAAGAAACGGGATCAATGGGAGGAAAGAAAGAGATAGGAAGAAAGAAAATCCCAAACCCTAAGAAGAGACGGATGCTTCACAGCCAGCAGTGCTCCACCTCCAACACAAACATGGATGAAGGATGAGGAGAAGAGGGAAGGAAGGGGAGGGATGGCGGGTTGGTAACAGAGACAGACTGGATGGTGTTAGAGCTGCCCTGAGTGAGTTGCTGTCCATTATCAGAAGAGCTTTAGCACTCGCTCCCCTTTTTTCTTCATTGTACGAGACCATTCACTCGCAAAGCACATTGGCCATTTTAGGTCGTTATAAAAGAAGCAAAAAAATACCTCAATTACCTCAGTGAAAGAGGTTTTTTTAGGTGTGGGCTGGAAGGCCAGCGAGGAGATAAAAGACTGAACAAAGTCTATTAAAGCCTTGAGTCATGGAGGTTTAATGAGCGCATGGTAGCTTTGTTATGGTTTTTGATAACTAAAGGCTTGTTTATTTCCAATTGTCCTCCAGCACTGGAGCAGTAATAAGCAGACACATACACTCATGGACTGTGGTGATCTGGTTAATTTTCATGTCTGGCATGCAGTGTGCCCTGGCTCATTCAGAAATACAGTTACACAACTACGACTCCAAGCTAGAGGCGCAAAATGGGAGAAAACTTTGAGAGGAGTGCAATGGAACAAGCTAATACGGATAGTGCTCTAACAGGTGCTCTAACAGGTGCTAACATGATTGACTTTGTTTGCTTATTGAGTCATCTCTTGGGGGTTGCAGTAGCTGTCCTAGAGCGGTCGCCGTGGCAATCGAGCTCACTGTGCTAATGGCTACGGAAGATGCATCTGTGTCAGGAAGCTGGAAACCGGGATGCCATTCTGGAAGATAACCATTTTTCTGTACCGCTTATCCTGTTGGGGGTCATTGAGAGGGGCTGGAGCCTATCCCAGTTGTCATTGGGTAAGAGGCAGGGTACACCCTAGACTGCTCGCCAGTCAATCGCAACACATATAGAGACAGACAACCAGGCACTCTCACACTCACTCCTACGGCCAGTTTAGAGTCACCAATTAACCTAACGAGCATGTTTTTGGTGGTGGAAGGAAGCCGGGGTACCTGGAGAGAACCCACACATGCACAGGGAGAACATGCGGACCACGGACCTTCTTGTTGTGAGGCAACAGCACTAACCCCTGCGCCATTGTGCAGCCCAGATAACCACTAAAATCATAAATTATCAATTTGGGAAAACCAAAAAAAGAAAAAAAATGAAGCTGAAACCACTAAGATTCTGTTCTTAAGAATGCTGAAAAAGGGCAACTAAAACTAAAACCTTCAAGGAAGTCTGAGAAAACTATCATTGAATGAAACATAATTTTTGTTAAAAGTATTGTGATTTTTGTTAAAATGGTTGTTGAGAATTGTTCATGTATACATGATTCTTCCACAGGATTACCTGAATGATTCAATGCTCTGAATCCACTGTAATGCACTCTGCATGAGCATGTTATTTCTTTACCTCTAATGTAATTCCACATGGAGCAAGATAATGAAAGCTTTGTGAAGTCAGGAAACATGCTAGAACAGCGTGTTGCCTCTGACAGCAATAACAGTGATTTTGAGGGTGTCAACAGAGAAAGAAAAAACAAGCCACTTAACGTGAGAAACAAAAGTCTTCCCAGCAGAACAGACGGAGGAAGACAAAAAAAAAATCAACTTTGTTCCGAGGTGCTTAGCAACAACAACCTTTAGAGGACATGAGGAGTTCAGAGTTGAATAAAAGCTGATATTCCATTATCAGCACTGTTTTTGTTTTTTAATCTGGTGAAATCTCATCACTTAGAGAAAACACCCGTCATCACCTTCTTTTTCTGCTGCATGACCACTTCCTTTGCAATTTTACAGATAGCTCCATCTGAGAGAAAAACCAGGGAGTGCAAATAAGGAGATGACGAATGGCTTCAAGCTTCATGATCGCATCTCTCCCACAGCAAATCTCATTTGTATGACTAAAGATGTCCTGCTGGAGGTTTTTGTTTTGACCAACAGCAAACAAAAGCTTTCTCCAGTGGATCGTGAAAGGTTTGTGATTTCCATCAGTCTAATGTGGCTGCTGCTGTAAAAAGAAGTACAAGATTTCTCTTTTTAATGCCGATACTGCCACTTAAGCTGTGACATGCACTTCAGAGGCGTGGCGTGGCCCTGCTCAACTAATCGTGGTTGTTTGTTTGACAAGCTGTTATCTGTGTGCGGCACATAATGGAACCCTGTTCACTAAAATGAAGCGAGCAGTAACTCTGATAAACTGGTCACAGATGATGACTTATTGATAAAGCCATTATGCTCTCTTCTATTAGTCAGGCTATGTATGTTTATGATAGATGACATGACGCTAAATTGGCGCAGCCTGCCTTTGACTTAAATGATGAATGACAGGACACATCTCCTGTCCAATCCGTCTGGTTATCTGCTGAATCGATTCGCTCACATTATCTGCTGGCTCTGCTATGCTTTGAGCTCGTAATTTTGAATCATCTCCACCTCCACCGCTGTCAATTTTATCTGAAGCATGGATTCATTTCCACAAGTGGTTTCAAGGGTTCTCTGCCATAGAATCTGAAAATTTATAAAAATACCATTTCCTGCATGCCTATGAATATCTATGTAGACGGCATGACTAACACGCTATGGCAAAATGAGTCATTCATTCACATTAAATAGTTGGAGCTTAAAATGCAGCTAAAGGACAGTGTGTTTTGTTTTCACAGAGCTCAGATTTAAATGACTTTCTATTTTGAACAGCCAATTCAAAAGTGGATGGCAAATGGCAAGAAAACAACTCTTAACTGATAGCATTCAATAAATAGCTGTGTCAAACCAAACATGAATCTCTGGCATTGAAAGAAGAGGCCAATGCATGAGCAAAAAAGACTGTAATCTGTTTAAATTGGCTCCAATAATCCTGGAAGTCCCCTGGACACCCATGTAAAAACGCTCATTTTTAAAGCCAAAACTACTGTACATGTTTACAGCCTGGTTCAAAAATGTCTCTCCATCTAAATAGCTCAAAGTTTTATCGGTGCTCACTGTAATGGGATGACTTTTTTTTCTAAGGGCCAAGAGCTAGGCATGACAAGGGGTGTGGCTGACTTGACAGACAGGCAGGGACATTGTAGGTGTTCATCAGGAAGCCAAAGGGAGAATCTTCAGCGTTACCTCTTTTCTTGTTATTATACTGACCAAACACAGTTTTACACTAGGAATGGCAATACCATATCCCGGGATAATAAAAATAGCCATGGTATTGCTTTGATTACCGTTATGATGACAGTGCTGTGTGATAAGGGCAGTTTTTCTTCCAGCAGCACCACTGCCTGTAAGTGCAGATGCTTTGAAAGTGATGAAAGTGCCGTAGTTTGGCATGCCGCTGGCACAGCTCTGACATGGTGTCTTTTCTAAAATCAAACTGTTAAACTTGCACTGCTGGCTATAATGTGATCTACAACAATGTGCATTTGAGAAGATTTTAATTCTTCTTTCTTGGTGTTGATCGGTGATGAGAAATGATTAAACTTATTAATATCCACAGGTGCTGCACCCTGCAGCAGCCTCGACAGGCACAATTAAAGCCATGGAAGGTTTCTAAAAACATTTAAACTTAACCTTACCCATTATGATGTGAAATGTACATGAAGTTAATCAGTGCTTATTGGTTATTTAGGGCGCTGAAGTCTTCTGTAACTTTCTATAAGCTCTGTAATAAACTTATGGAAGGACGGGGCTCACCATTGGAGAACAACACTAAAATAAATACACTAATATTTACGTCCAATCTTCATCTGTTTAAAAGCTCATGGAACATTGCTTCATAGTATGATAATAACTGATTATTATTTCTAATATTACCTCTGGGGGGGCACTTCTGAGATGTTGATGGGAGCTGGCATACTGTGTCATTTCAAGCCGACTCTGATAATCATGTAGGAAATTGCTCAAACTGTACAAGTGAATTTGGGACAGAAGAAAAATCTGGACTTTTCTTTTAAAAAAGTCTCACATCCTGAGGTTCAGGTCGTATTGTTATATCTTGTGGCTCTTGCTTACTATCTCTCACTCATACAGACACAAATAGCATCGCCAGCAAGCATATCTACTGGCTAAATAACAAATATCAGTGGGAGGTCTTTGGATAGGCCTATGTCCTGCTTGTATATTTCATTTATTATAAGGAAGACAACTACATTTACAGATTCCGCATCACTGCAGGATCTGTAAAATTAGGGGAAACCAGTAAAACTAATACGTCTGGGAATTTTTTATTTTTTTGTACTAAATCCTACCTTCAAGTATTCTGTAACTTTGTTAGGAAAAGTTAAAACTAAGAAAGCTCCTAATGACATGGAGTTAACTTACATGCCAGACATTTATTGGCCATAACTAGAGAAAGTGTCTATGAATAAAACACCAAATTCAAATTTAGAAACTAATTTAACTCAAGATTGATCTGTGAATAAAGCGCACTCTCTTAACAGCACCCAAAAGGTCTTTTTAACAGATGCTCTGAGTTTAAGTTGAATTAAAAGTTTCCAGCTCTCATTAATCTCTGCTTTAAATGATTAGGACTTCTTGGCTAATTTCTTGACACCTAGAAAATGTGTTAATAAATTTATATTACTGATAATTTTTTCCTATCATTTAAAGAAACTAAAGGTAAGCTTTTTCAATAACTCAGAGGGAAAGATTGGTGAAACCTCTGGTGGATCTTAATCCATTTCTGACTGTATCTTTAACTTGGCAGCGCTGACATCTTGGGCGGTGAAGCAGCCATCCAGAACATCCCGTCGTTTTGATAAAGAACGATGAAAATCCTCTGAGCCTTGTTAAAGTGGGATGTATTGGCATTCTAATAAAGAGAATATTTCACTGAGTGTGAAATACGATGTGGGGCACGCTGCTTAATAGCGCTTTACTTCTGCTAAAGGTGTTGAGAGACCTGAGGATTGCTCAGCTCCTTGATTCCCATTGTTCTCTTGGGGAAAGTTGAGTGTTCCTTGGTTTCACTTATTAAAACAGGCAAAACTCCACATGATGTTAAATGTATGATTGCCATCAGTCTGACTACAGAGGAAACATGTTTGTTGGTACAGATCATTTGAAACAGGCAGGGTTTTCAAAAAGTATGACAGATTAGAAGCTCTATGTTCTCTATCTTGTAATTTTGGTGCCAACTACAAGGGGATATGACTTAACTGTTTAGCTGGCTAATCCCACGCTTCCATGTTGATCAAAGTGATCGGCAGCGGTGTAAATAAGGATACAATATTCATTCTTGGACAATGATATGATGTTCTCCTATACCAGACAATCTGCCATGATACGACTTCGATTCAATTCAATTTAGGAGCCTACAATCCAAAACGGATATTATTATGCATGAATTTCATACAGTTAAACCAAGAAATTAGTTTTGATGAATTGATTACTAACCGTTTCTGCTTTTTGTGGAAATTAATCTTTTTAACAAAAGGGACAAAGACCAGTGTTTCACTTACTGTTAGAAATGCGATTTTTACATAAAATTGAGCAGTTGTCGATTACCGACCTGGCTGGTTATTTAGGCAGATATTTGGCATTTTGACTATTGGTATCAGCATTGCGTTTTACTGATCATCTGAAAAATTTAATTCTCAAAAAACTGTGCTTATTGGCTCCACTGCAGAATGTTTCTTCTCCCTGGCTTGCCTGTTTTCCTGCTGCTACTGTGGTGATCTGTGCTGTTTCTCATGCTGGTAGAATTAGGGGTAGATTTGCTTTCCATGCAATTTTACTGTTGCCAAATTTATCACATTTTATATATCATAAAAATGCATATCAGTTCCAAATATCCGTTATTACTTTCAAAATTAGGAGCACAACTATTGACATTGGAGTTAGAATATGTTGACTTTAAAACAGCAAACATTTTAAGGATCAAACATTTCTTATAAGTGCTTGACAGCACTACTTTCAGGCAAAGATTACCACCCTTTAAAGGAACAGTTTTGTCATAAAGAAAAGGAGACAGAAACCTCATCAACTAGAACCATCCATACATCCTTTCAGGTATAAATATTTTAACTATTCCAGAGACTGATGTGGTTGCAGATGAAAAACTGGGACACACCCCACAAAGTGACACTGACTCAGTGTGGCAAAGATCACAAACAGATGATTTCCATGAAATATTTTTTTCTCACAGCCTCCAACACAGAGCGGTCTGCAATGGGTCAGCAGTTTCACATGATGAGATTGTCATGTGTGTCCAGTGGTCAATTTCCATTCCTTGTGCAATCCACGCATATTTATCTTTCTTCATCCCTTATTTCCTCGGTGAATCACATTAAATAGTTGGAGCTTAAAATGCAGCTAAAGGACAGTGTGTTTTGTTTTCACAGAGCTCAGATTTAAATGACTTTCTATTTTGAACAGCCAATTCAAAAGTGGATGGCAAATGGCAAGAAAACAACTCTTAACTGATAGCATTCAATAAATAGCTGTGTCAAACCAAACATGAATCTCTGGCATTGAAAGAAGAGGCCAATGCATGAGCAAAAAAGACTGTAATCTGTTTAAATTGGCTCCAATAATCCTGGAAGTCCCCTGGACACCCATGTAAAAACGCTCATTTTTAAAGCCAAAACTACTGTACATGTTTACAGCCTGGTTCAAAAATGTCTCTCCATCTAAATAGCTCAAAGTTTTATCGGTGCTCACTGTAATGGGATGACTTTTTTTTCTAAGGGCCAAGAGCTAGGCATGACAAGGGGTGTGGCTGACTTGACAGACAGGCAGGGACATTGTAGGTGTTCATCAGGAAGCCAAAGGAGAATCTTCAGCGTTACCTCTTTTCTTGTTATTATACTGACCAAACACAGTTTTACACTAGGAATGGCAATACCATATCCCGGGATAATAAAAATAGCCATGGTATTGCTTTGATTACCGTTATGATGACAGTGCTGTGTGATAAGGGCAGTTTTTCTTCCAGCAGCACCACTGCCTGTAAGTGCAGATGCTTTGAAAGTGATGAAAGTGCCGTAGTTTGGCATGCCGCTGGCACAGCTCTGACATGGTGTCTTTTCTAAAATCAAACTGTTAAACTTGCACTGCTGGCTATAATGTGATCTACAACAATGTGCATTTGAGAAGATTTTAATTCTTCTTTCTTGGTGTTGATCGGTGATGAGAAATGATTAAACTTATTAATATCCACAGGTGCTGCACCCTGCAGCAGCCTCGACAGGCACAATTAAAGCCATGGAAGGTTTCTAAAACATTTAAACTTAACCTTACCCATTATGATGTGAAATGTACATGAAGTTAATCAGTGCTTATTGGTTATTTAGGCGCTGAAGTCTTCTGTAACTTTCTATAAGCTCTGTAATAAACTTATGGAAGGACGGGGCTCACCATTGGAGAACAACACTAAAATAAATACACTAATATTTACGTCCAATCTTCATCTGTTTAAAAGCTCATGGAACATTGCTTCATAGTATGATAATAACTGATTATTATTTCTAATATTACCTCTGGGGGGGCACTTCTGAGATGTTGATGGGAGCTGGCATACTGTGTCATTTCAAGCCGACTCTGATAATCATGTAGGAAATTGCTCAAACTGTACAAGTGAATTTGGGACAGAAGAAAAATCTGGACTTTTCTTTTAAAAAAGTCTCACATCCTGAGGTTCAGGTCGTATTGTTATATCTTGTGGCTCTTGCTTACTATCTCTCACTCATACAGACACAAATAGCATCGCCAGCAAGCATATCTACTGGCTAAATAACAAATATCAGTGGGAGGTCTTTGGATAGGCCTATGTCCTGCTTGTATATTTCATTTATTATAAGGAAGACAACTCCATTTACAGATTCCGCATCACTGCAGGATCTGTAAAATTAGGGGAAACCAGTAAAACTAATACGTCTGGGAATTTTTTATTTTTTTGTACTAAATCCTACCTTCAAGTATTCTGTAACTTTGTTAGGAAAAGTTAAAACTAAGAAAGCTCCTAATGACATGGAGTTAACTTACATGCCAGACATTTATTGGCCATAACTAGAGAAAGTGTCTATGAATAAAACACCAAATTCAAATTTAGAAACTAATTTAACTCAAGATTGATCTGTGAATAAAGCGCACTCTCTTAACAGCACCCAAAAGGTCTTTTTAACAGATGCTCTGAGTTTAAGTTGAATTAAAAGTTTCCAGCTCTCATTAATCTCTGCTTTAAATGATTAGGACTTCTTGGCTAATTTCTTGACACCTAGAAAATGTGTTAATAAATTTATATTACTGATAATTTTTTCCTATCATTTAAAGAAACTAAAGGTAAGCTTTTTCAATAACTCAGAGGGAAAGATTGGTGAAACCTCTGGTGGATCTTAATCCATTTCTGACTGTATCTTTAACTTGGCAGCGCTGACATCTTGGGCGGTGAAGCAGCCATCCAGAACATCCCGTCGTTTTGATAAAGAACGATGAAAATCCTCTGAGCCTTGTTAAAGTGGGATGTATTGGCATTCTAATAAAGAGAATATTTCACTGAGTGTGAAATACGATGTGGGGCACGCTGCTTAATAGCGCTTTACTTCTGCTAAAGGTGTTGAGAGACCTGAGGATTGCTCAGCTCCTTGATTCCCATTGTTCTCTTGGGGAAAGTTGAGTGTTCCTTGGTTTCACTTATTAAAACAGGCAAAACTCCACATGATGTTAAATGTATGATTGCCATCAGTCTGACTACAGAGGAAACATGTTTGTTGGTACAGATCATTTGAAACAGGCAGGGTTTTCAAAAAGTATGACAGATTAGAAGCTCTATGAGTGTTGACCAGTGTGACCAATGCAGTGTCCAGTACAGGTTACCACTAATTAAGAGTATGTTGCATCACAGAGTGGTGAAGAAATTACTCCTGAGCAGAAAAAATGATGCAAACTGCAGGCGCTTACTGACTGTGGAAAGGGTCTTGTCTCAAAATAGCCTGGTGGGATAATTAGAGAGTGATTTATGAGTTGCTGAAGGTGTGAGATATACAGCAGCGGTGTAAACTGTCACGGCATACTCCTCGACTATTTATGAAGACTAACACATCCAGCAAATGTCTGCATTGCACCAGGGTGACGACAAGAGCGTATGTTCTCGCCCTGCAACACATTTGAGAGGAACAACATGGCGACGTGGGAGAAAGGGCTGGCTTGTTTAGCGTGGCAGCTTCTATGAGTGCTGAAGCCTCTTTTGTTTGGAGCATGCTTCCTGATGAAGATTAAAACCAGCAGAAAGACACAAAGTACCCAGGAAGGGACTGTGTGCATGCCAGAAGCCTTGTGTCTCAGTCTGAATCCCAACAACAGTGGCAACAGGCCAAGCGGAGCAGCAAAGCGGTACCCGCTGCACCAATGAATGCACTGATAAGAGTCTTTCACCCAGGCAATCGAGTCTCTTCTTCACTCACTTTTGCTTCCAGGGGACGCTGGAGTTCATGTAATGGGTCACAGAACCATCCAAGGATCTGAAGCTCGAGCAGCCAAGATAATTATACAGGCAGAAATGAGCTTTTCAAGTGGATAAAGAGAGTGGTTAGATAGCTGATAAGTTTGCAGCAGAATTTCCGAGTCCCTCCCACAAACTGTATGTGGGAATGAATAATCACATTATGTTAGCAGTAATTTGAATGGATGCTTCTCAAGCACACATTTTTGATTGCTTTAGATTGTGGCCCATGGCACAAACAGACGGTGACATTTCTGCAGAGGTTCATCTATACTGATAAACTGATTATACGTCAGGTGCAGAGTTGTGACCGGGCGAGAAACATGAGCAGGCTGTACACGAACCTTCAGGTAAGCAAAACCTATTTAGAGGAGGATAATCTCTCTAAACAGAGTCATGCATCTGAATGTCTATTATGAAGGTAAAGGGACTCATTTTGTGTCTGAAGCATCCCGTATCCCATTTGTAGTCTGAGTATCATCTTTAACCACAATTTCAGTGGCTTTGATTGTGTGAAGAGCAAAAGAGGTGAATCGTTTTTTTTTATTTCATTTTAAAGGTCAAAAAAACACAGGATTTACTGGCAAACCTGTTTGACATGGGCCACAGTCCTTTCCATGGTATTATAGTCATTAAATACAGTACTTTAATTTGCAAAATAAACAGAATACACAGGTTATACAATTTGCTGATAGTTTACTACTGTTTAAAGCGACCATAGATTTCAGATCAAAAACTTGGGTCCATCAAACACAATTTAAAGTTAAGGAAATGGGGATGAACAAGAGACTTATCCTGATGCAGGTCTGTTAGTTTTGCCTAAACTTCCACTGATGCATTCATACATTCTGTAAATATTCACAGTTAAAATATATGCCAACGTTCACAGCCGATACATTGGTTGTAAATATCCACATAAACTTTCAGATCTGCCAATACCAATATCGTGCCCATAACCTTATGCATCCCTAAGAAATGTCATTACCCACTTTTTAAACATTTTTGTAGATATAGTTGGGTATTCAATGGTATCTACCAACCACAAACTGTGAAACAAGCCAACCCAGTCCTTTGTTTGTGCTCCTCAAATGTCTAAAAAAGCAAAATCTGTAAGTGAGAATCAGTGCCCAGGATGGCATCACATTAAATCCTAATAATACTCGCCTTCACTTGATTATCTCCACCTAGGGCTGGGGAATTAATTGCAAATTAGATTAATTTGCAATATGGCCTGCTGCAATTTTCAAATAGCAGAAGGTGCAATATTTTTTTAACCTGAAATCTGTATCAAAATACTGGTGTAAAACTTTTCTTGCAGCTGGGATGTAATGCATTACATATCATGCAATCATTCTAGTGGCATTCTTTTGGTAAAGTGTACAGAAAAAAAATCAAGTTTTCTTAATTTTTGTATGTTTTTCTCATTAAATATTAGAATTATATTAAAATTATCACTTCCTTTAATACAACAGTTCATATCTAGTTTGCAAAATGAGTCAAAATCATCACAATTAGATGGTTTTTTTTCCCCACATTATCCAGCCCTAGATTAATCTAATATTTTGTCGGCTATAGTATAGAAAAAATATTGCTTGTCTTTGTTGGAAAATACATGAGATAAGGAACTCAAGAAATATTTGCATATTAAATCACAATCGCAAAATTGGGTAAAAAACTGCAGTTAGATTATTTTCCCAAATCGTTCAGCCCTACCTCCACCTGTTAATCGCATCAGCTTTACACTGAAGAGGGTTTTAACAGCAAGGAGTTCATTTGTATATAAAGACACCAAGACCAACTGTTCTGCTTGGAGCCGGTTTAAAGGGTCAAAACCTCCTCTGGTGCTTGATCAACAATTTGACCAAAGCAAGACACAGATGTTTTATTTAGACCACGGGGGACTGTCTTAGAAGATGTAAAGGGTGTGATATGTTCCTTTTAAGTTTCAGAGGGCTTTATCAGAGGATTTGTCTTGATGGCCTCGAGGAAATCTGTGGTCTAGTGCTCAGTCAGCTTGATGTTAGATGAGCCATGGATGCAGCCTGTGAGGAAACAGCAACAGCTGCAAAGCAACCATGAAACCATTGTCTGTCACCAGGTGAAGATTTAGCTCGAATCATTCTTTATGAAACATTTCTCTGACTGATACCAATCTGGTTGTTCAGATTTCACCTCGGTACCAACTCCATTCTCATGACAGTCTGACTGTAACCATGGAGGAGCTCATATTCAAGGGAGGCTCTAGTTATTTTTAAGGCTTATTTGAATAACCCCGGGCTACAGCTGAAGCCCTGAAAAATTCTGTTGCTCCAAAGGGCATCTTTTTCCTTAAATCAGACATTACCTGAAGAGTTTCAACAGAGCGTAAAAAGAAAAATGTTTAAACTTTCAACATGGACTGTCAAGATAACCAGTAAAACCATGTTAATTAACTTACTTTGTGATTTAAAACTTGATAAGGTGGAGAAGCAATACAGTTAATCTACCTTTTAAACAATCATTCTCTTAATGTTGATATTAAGAATGTTCTTCTGTGAATAATTTCACATTTGCTTAAATACAAATCATAATTCTGGTTGCCTGTCTTCTTGAAAGTCAAGCAAACACGTTCTGTAAATCAACTTAAAAACTGTACTGATGCAAAGCTGGTTTACAGATCAAGGCTAATGTTAGCTGTTCTGGCAACAGAGGCCTCTGATCCTCTTTGCAGGTTAAAGTCCACATTCCTGTGCTGTTCATCACTCATTGCTTTGGTCATATGTGAGTTTGACTGACATAGTCTCTGGACAACTTTATTCATGTTTTCAAGATCAAAATAGTGCTAAACCACACTGTTCCCATGAGATGCTATCAGCTGGGATTTTGTTTTGTTTGAATAAAGAGTATTGTGGCAACAAGGCAGAGCATATTAAGAACTACAGTGGTTACTAATGGAAGAGCATTTGACCAGGATTAAAGGATTTAAATGATAATAAAAAATATCAATAGTTGGTTTAACCTATTTGTAATTGTTTGGTTGGTGCAGCGTCTGTACTGGACTGTTGTGGGGAAGAGGGAGCTGAGCCAGTCAGCAAAGCTTTCAATTTTACTGGTCAATCTTCATTTGAACTCTCATCCATGGTCATGAGCGTTGGGTAATGACCGAAAGAATGAGGTTGCAGGTTCAAGCAGTTGAAACGTGATTCCTCAGAAGAGTGGCCAGGCTCAGACATACAGAGGGATCTGGAAGAAGAGCTGCTACTCCGTAGTCTCCAAAGGAGCCTGTTGAAGTGGTTTGGGCATCTTATCGCCTCCTGGTTGCCTTTCTTTGGAGGTCTTCCAGGCATGTCCGAATGGGCGGAGACCCCTGGATAGGCCCAGGACCCGCTGGAAGGATTATATATTCCATCTGGCCTAGAAATGCCGGTAGAGCTGGAAAATGCAGCTGGGGAAAGGGTTGTCTGGGCATGTAATTTTGGTGCCAACTACAAGGGGATATGACTTAACTGTTTAGCTGGCTAATCCCACGCTTCCATGTTGATCAAAGTGATCGGCAGCGGTGTAAATAAGGATACAATATTCATTCTTGGACAATGATATGATGTTCTCCTATACCAGACAATCTGCCATGATACGACTTCGATTCAATTCAATTTAGGAGCCTACAATCCAAAACGGATATTATTATGCATGAATTTCATACAGTTAAACCAAGAAATTAGTTTTGATGAATTGATTACTAACCGTTTCTGCTTTTTGTGGAAATTAATCTTTTTAACAAAAGGGACAAAGACCAGTGTTTCACTTACTGTTAGAAATGCGATTTTTACATAAAATTGAGCAGTTGTCGATTACCGACCTGGCTGGTTATTTAGGCAGATATTTGGCATTTTGACTATTGGTATCAGCATTGCGTTTTACTGATCATCTGAAAAATTTAATTCTCAAAAAACTGTGCTTATTGGCTCCACTGCAGAATGTTTCTTCTCCCTGGCTTGCCTGTTTTCCTGCTGCTACTGTGGTGATCTGTGCTGTTTCTCATGCTGGTAGAATTAGGGGTAGATTTGCTTTCCATGCAATTTTACTGTTGCCAAATTTATCACATTTTATATATCATAAAAATGCATATCAGTTCCAAATATCCGTTATTACTTTCAAAATTAGGAGCACAACTATTGACATTGGAGTTAGAATATGTTGACTTTAAAACAGCAAACATTTTAAGGATCAAACATTTCTTATAAGTGCTTGACAGCACTACTTTCAGGCAAAGATTACCACCCTTTAAAGGAACAGTTTTGTCATAAAGAAAAGGAGACAGAAACCTCATCAACTAGAACCATCCATACATCCTTTCAGGTATAAATATTTTAACTATTCCAGAGACTGATGTGGTTGCAGATGAAAAACTGGGACACACCCCACAAAGTGACACTGACTCAGTGTGGCAAAGATCACAAACAGATGATTTCCATGAAATATTTTTTTCTCACAGCCTCCAACACAGAGCGGTCTGCAATGGGTCAGCAGTTTCACATGATGAGATTGTCATGTGTGTCCAGTGGTCAATTTCCATTCCTTGTGCAATCCACGCATATTTATCTTTCTTCATCCCTTATTTCCTCGGTGAATCGGTTTGAGGCTAGAGTCGCAGAAATGGTGAGTATGCACCAATGTGACCATAGAGGGATGATAAACAGAGTCTCTATAGATGATCTAGGAAAGCTGAAGTCACAGCAGGAATACTAATGCTGTTCAACAGGAAAATATTTCAATTCTCAGAAAGACTAATTTCATTCCAAATGTATTCCTGCCTTTACTCATCTGCCATATGTCAAAACATCCTCAGTGCATGAACAAAGGGTGATGGCTGATTTAGCTCAGGTTGTTTTTGACTTCTAGAAGCCTACTGTCTATGAAAGAAAACATCTGATTCCTCTGCTTAGGACCTGCACATAGGACACAGATCTCACTTGTTTCTAAAATATAGGCTTCAGTTATAAAAGATTACAAATGAGAAGTGGGCCGTCCTGAGGGAGCCGCCTGGCTGTGGAGGGTGGGTGTGATGTGGGTGTCAACTCGACATTCCTTAGGCAAACACAAGCATCGCCCGGGTGAATCTACAGTACATCACTGCTCTCCGTCCCTGCTGGGCCTCTCGTCCATAAAAATGAGACAACTGCCTCCATGACAGACTGGGAGGAAACTCAAGTAGCTTCCTGTAGTGACGGAGGCGTGTTATTCACCCTTGGACGCTGTCAAACAACAACCGAGTTTATCACTTCCTCTCAGAGTTTCCTGGGTCCTCTTGGGTCACCTCAATGTTTTTCAATCTTCTAGCTTAACCCTGAGACAACTTTTAAAGACACAAACTTATTTACCAAGAAGAGCTATTTATCAGTTAGGATTGAAATCTTGACATTTTAGCACAAAGCATTGACTTACTGGACTGAGTTTTTCCTTTAAATTTCTACTGGCAGATCCTCACCATGGAGCTCAACAGTAGCTTTTATACAACCATTAACATTGCTCTTAGCAGCTGACCAATCAGAGATGTTACTTTGACACTCAAGGACTGTAGGGAATGTATTGCTTTTGCATGAGGTTCCCAATAAACTTTCTCCGTCTGAGTCCTTCCAAAGATATTCTTAAGGATTTTTTGGGTAATCACAGGGCTGATGCATCTCAGATGAAACTCAAGGGTTTCTTCAAAGAATGAGTTTGCAGACTAAATTTTAAATAAAGTACCATTTCAGAACATAATCATAATCTATGACCCCTCATTTCAAGTGTAAGCCAATGACACAAGGGCAAGGAGAATCACGAGTGCCTTGTAAAAATGAACTCATTAGCAGACAGAATGATAATCTGTGATCACTGTGCTCCCTGCTTGGCTTAAGGCATGCATATTAAGTGATCATCACAGCCTGAACCCAAGGGAAAACCTCTAATATACACTGTTATAGGGCTTCATTCATTAAAGTCCCTCCCTCACGAGGGGGTGACGATTTTTCCCACTGTCAATAGCAGTTGTGTAACAGAGGAAAATGAGCAGTTCTGGAGAGAGAAGGGGGTTGCAGTGACAAATCAATTCTTCCACAAGGAGTCCTACTTGGGATGCATTTCAATGGCCAGTCTTTCTGGTCTCTGCATGCAAGATTGCACAAGTTTTCAGCTATTCTCCCTTCTTCCAAGGCAAATAAAGCAAAAAGTACAATGCCTGTGTTGAATGTGTGGCTGTGAGTTGTTTAGCTTGCTTGTTTGTGTACTTGGTTGCAAGGTGAGGGTAGGGGAATGATTTATGAAATATGTTTGTTCAGATCAACCGAATGCTCAACAACCGGAAAAGGCATGGAGGAGTGAAAAAAATATATTGATTGCCAACAAAAAATTCTAGCAGAGATGATGGAGCTGCTCTGAATGTCTCTGCTTGTTTATTGACCAGAAAATGCTAGCTGTGTAACCTCTCCTGCAGACAGGAGCCGGGTTTTTCTAAATCTCTCAAGTCTCTTGGTTGTTCTTTATCCACCACTGTGTACTTTCTCTCTTGCAGCCCTTGTTTTGCTGAGAGCACTGTTTAATCTTCTCTGTATCGTCCATATTTATCAGCAGAATAGCCCTATATTTTTTTCTGAAAGCCATTTCATCCCTATGCATGCTGAGGGGATTACTCTCCTTGGCTAACATCTTTCTTATTAAGGCAATTGTAAATGGATGAGCTATGGCTAGAGGTAAAATGCATGGTGGATGATGAACAAAAGTGACAAGTGAACAACAAATAAATTACAGTTTAAGGAAGGGTGCTGCCATCAAGGACAAAGCGAGGCCGGGGGTAACAGAATCAGTCAATGACTGGGTAATATATCTCTCCGTGCGATGCTGTCAAGGAAATATGTTTGGATTTAAACACAGAACTATGAGCAAGCAACACAAGGGCCAGAGAAATGATGAACCGTGCAGATCTCATACTGCATTGCAAATGTAAGCTGTTCTTTATCTGCAAAAGCAAATACAGAACATGACAAAAGATCACAAGCATGTCCGATCTGATTTAAATGAGGCTTCACTATTTTCCACCCCAGAGAGCTTATTAAAATATTGTTTCACATCATTTATCATCATGCATTACACTAAATTCATGATAGCTTGGGATGTCAGAGCCAAGCTTCCTTTTATGCTTTCAGTCCAATCTTTTGCCCTGGAAACTAGGATATATTTTGTCTTAAAAGGAAGAGAACATGAAATCTTTTCCACTAAAAAAAGCAATCACAAGACAATCTACTAACCTTGCTGCACACTGTTCTACAAATTCTACCCTTTCCTTTTGCAAATTACTGATTGAAATTGTTGCAACAAAAACAAAATAATGGAAAAATGTGAAGAGAGAAACAGAACAACAAGTAAATATTGCAAAATGCTGCATTAGTGTTATGTGGCTCAACAACCTTTCATGTTTAGGAAACCGATATGAAATGCTACAAGTGATGGCACGTACTAGAGACTTGTTTGTAGTCTAATCTAACTGGGAACAACTTTCCTGCTCTTATTACAGGAGGGATGATAGCGCCAAGCTAACCAGGCATGAATCCATAAGCAAATATACAGTTACCACCCTGAAAAGATGAGGTTGGTGTGTGCATTATGAGAAAGATTTAACAGCCATCTGCCACTACCCAGGCAGTTTTATCTCGCCACTGTTGCCAAGCTTTTACTTGTTGGTGGATTAAGTTGAGTGTCTGTAAATAATATCACAGCCATTTACTGTACAAAACAAGGCGGTGCAATAATATTGTTCTCCCACGGTTTCATATGTATCTCTGGTTTTGGCCAAGGTTTTCAGATCAATTCTGATGTCCAAGCCATCAGAGGTTTCTGTTTTGGTGCTTCATTCTTCGATGAACTTCACAAGAGCAGCAAGGGGTTAAAGAGAAAAGTCTTTCATTTAATATATAGTATGTGAGATGCCTGTGTCACTGGCTGCTACTGCAACAAGTGCTGTGTTTGACAAAATTAATGAGAAGTGTGTATTTAAGGGCTATCTCTTCAGTTTTTAAGGTGCTGTTCAACAAAGTCTGCACTGATAAGCTGACACCAGGTTGTGGGATAACATTACAGCAGTAAATTGCTGATTGTTGTCAGTTACCTGTGTGATAATTGCAGACATGAGGAGAGAGGCTGGAGGGAGGCAGTTCTCAGCATATCTCTATGGCGCATAGGCACTTGTTGCTGCTTTAATTTCACTGAGAATCTGCACAGGGATTTATTGGCAGTAAATTTAACACCATGATGATATATTTTCATAGATCCATGAATTGCAAGCATTTCACATCAACAACGGAGAATGAGAGAGAGGTTTCTGGGCAGCTTCCATACACTGCATGTAACAAAGACAGACCTTTAGAGTTTTACTATACATGACTTTTGGGGTACAAACGTTGACATGCGCTGTGGCGCAAAGTCCTCCGACATTTACTCAATAAGTGGAAAATCTACCTGCATTTGGTGCTTCACTGATAACTCAGACCCCTGATTAAGTTTTACATGCACTGTGTTTCCTCATTCCAGAGCATGGACTCACAGGCAAATACTCGGGATGCAGTGATGTTCAAAATAACAAGTTAGCCAATGCCTTATACCAGTGGTTCCCAGTCCTTTTTCCTGGAGCACCCTCTATTTATTTCTAAATAGAGGGTGCTCCCCCCAAGAACCACAAAAACAAAAAGTGATCGATTACTGTCAAAAATCTGCATAATTTTTCATTGTTTCATAGACAAAACCCAAAGAAAATAGGTGTAAATGTTTATTACAGCAAATCAGATTTGTATAAACTTTTAAGTAAAGTTTGATCTGAGTTAATATATGCCAATCTAATCTTGACAACCTCAGAGCAGACAAAGACTCGGGCCCCCCCGTGAGATCCCAACCTGGACCCCAGGTTGGGAACCAATGCTGCTGTTTATTTCCTTACCTCTTTTGGTATAAGACCCCCACAATGCCAACCATTCCTCTCATATTTGGTTCAGGCCTTCATTATTTGAAAACGGCCCTTTTTTTTCAAAAGGGCCAGTATCAGCTGATACAGATGTGTAACAAATACGTCTGTACATCCCAAGCAAAAACAAACTGAGCGAGTTTGAGGAAACATGCGATATATATTAAAAAAAAAAAAAACAACCCTGTGAGTCAGTCACGCATATTGGACCATGAAAGCTATACCAAACAGTTCAAAACATATTGGGAATTGTTTAATCCCTATCTGTCTCCATAGTGGAAAAATATCTCAACTGTACTTCCTTTCGATCTGGAAAGAGGTAAAAAGCTGAGGTAGGCCTTAAGGGTCCTGGTTTATGCATAAGGTTTATGTTTAATAAAACCAAAAAGAAAAAAAAGGCCCCACTCAAATAGTAAATACTAAAGAAGTTAAATACCAAACTTTGGTTGGAATCGTGCTGTAAAATGAGCATTTTAATAAAGAACCTGAACAGGGATTTCTCTGCTATTGCAGAATTGGACTCATGGGGGTTCTTACTTAATCCATAGTATTTTCATTTTCATTATTTCATGAGAAATATTTTGATGCAATTCTGCACTGGTTAATCAAACAACTAACTGGTTGATTATTTTTGTTTATGATTTAAAGAGCCAATATATCCCTCACTGAAATGCAGGGAAGTCTTCAACTTTACCATGCTGCTGTCTGGTATACTATTCTATTTTCTTGATGCTTTCACTTTGTATGTACATGCACAGTCCAATTAGAAGAGTCTTGCAGTGTAGTCGGTGCCAGCCCTGCAGTCTTGTCAGGGTAAAATAAATACACTCTGAATTGGGAGCTGAATGAAGAGCCTGAGGTGGTTGATAAGAAAGAAGGAGATGGAAGAAGTTTTCACAGCTTTTTTTCTGCTCTGGCACCCTTTCAAACTTTCTCTTCATTTACAACCCATTAGGGTTGTTGCATATTCATTGTAGAAAAAACAGAGGCACATAATGTGGTCTCACGTGGACTGCAGGGTTAAAAAAGCCCTGTCTGGGTCATTAGAATAGGAAATATACTGCAGCGGAAAGGTGGAGATCAAGAAAAAACATCCTCCAGTCTAATAGAAAATGTTTTCAAGCTCTAAAAGGAGCCAATTGTGGAAGCATTATACAGAAATACAAATAGATGACAGAAAATATGTTGAGTGAAAGATGCACAATACAAATGGATCTTGATTTATTTCAAATGTCCTGTGGTTATGTTAAGAAAACAGGAAATAAGTGTTGCAGATGTCCACCACTGGGAACTACTGTCTCCATGTTTAGATTTAGGGCCAAATGTTCAAAGACACTCATTGATCTTGTGCTGCTATTTCATCAGAAATGTTTCAGACAGACCTACATAATTTCTTTTTAAAGGTTCACTGTGATCTGAAGCATCCTTTCCAAAGGAGCATATTTTAAACAACATTAATATTCCATGCTTTCCATAATTCAAAGTGAGTTTTAGTTAAAAAGCTATCTCTTATGCACTCACGGAGTCATCCAAAAGCCATTATTAATAATGACTCAGATGGGTCTTCATACAGGTTTCACTTATGCAAATGCACATAGTGGAATGATGAGAGCACCGGTTCTGGCTGAAAGGTTTGACCACTTGCGGTAACCACGTGGAGTCCTCAGATTTCCAGAGTGCACTCATTTTTCCTCTATGACTGGAAAATCCAACACAGCACATAAGAAAAGGGAAAATTCTCAGCAAAGATGAGGTATTCCAGATGTAATTTCTTCTTCGCTTCTTCTCCGGCCTCAAAGATTATTGCTTGGACGGACCAATACATATCTAAGCCTTTCACTGCAGGTCCTGCTCGCAGATAAACTTTTCAATATCTGTGTAAAAGCAAACCTGAATAAGCCATTCAAAATGACAATACCGTCTGGCTTCTATGCCACAGAGCTCATCAAAGTTTCCTGAAAAACGCCTTGGGTCGAAACACAGGGACAAGAAAATATGGCAGTGTTTCCCCGAGTGTTTTCCTAATTTCCTGGGAACTCAATACGAACTCAGTCTGACAATATTTTGACTGGAACTGAAAGAGTTGTTTGGAGGCATGAAAGATTCATTTGTCTTTGGAGCAGGAGATGAAGCTCTACAAAACTCAAACAAAACAAAACACTGAACTGAAGAGAGAAACGGGATAAACTTAAGATATTTTAAGTGTTCTAAGCAAGACAAACCAAACTAATTACACTGAACATGTGTGTCCTGTTAAGTGGAGCAGAATGTTTTAAAACAGTCTCATGGCCTCAGGCTTTTGTAGCCGTTCGAATACTGATGTAAGCTCATGACTGGAGTACGAAGCTGCAGTCCATGCAACTAAATGAGACTGCTTTTGCTCAATTAAAAAAAAATAATGGTCTCCTGCGGAGATATTCAGGGTTACTCTCTGTGCTCCCAAGTTAAAAACTGATGATGCTGCATGAAAAAAGTCTAACTTTTATCCAGGAGAATGGGGCTTGTTTTTTAGGATCAATATGGACAGTCAACATTAGTTTAGTCTTACATGAACCCTATTACTGTGTAACTGAAGCAGGGATTGGGATTTTAAGAGTTTTAATTGTAAGTGCTTGAGTTAAATTGCAATGGAGTTCACAAGTATTCAAGAAAAGGAGGCACCAGTTGATGAATTCTGTAGCTGGGTCCCCTTTCAGGGGCTGCATCCTTTGACGACCAGTTGTGTCCCATATACATTTGCATCCTCTATTCCCTGGCCATTGAAGGAACCATGTGGTGCATCCTCCTCAGATTCATTTAGCCCTAAATCAAACAAACTGACTCTGAAGTGGTTGAGTGATACACTATTAGATGTGTGCAAGTTGTTCATATTGTTCAAAGCTACGGTACTAATAAAAAATAAATAAATAAAAAATCAAAAGGGTACCTGACACCCCGAATCATCTTTAGAATAATAGGACTTAAACTAGGAATGGGTGGTGTTACAGTGATTTAGTATCCCATGGTATATAAAAATAGCCACAGTATGATTTAAGAACAGCAATGAAAAAAATATCAGCTTAAAAATGTGTACATTTTTAATAAATGACTTCATTTGTGTCTGTTTCTAGCAGCAGCACCACTGCCTGTTTCTGAAGGTGCTGTCAAAGTGATTAAAGAACTCCTTTTAAATTATGTAGGGCTTATTTTCAAAATGAATTAACTGACAAAAAAGGACAGACATTTGCCTTTTTATAACATTAGACTACTTACATAGTTTAGCCCAGTGAAAAGTTGTAATTTACACAGGCTCATATTTATGTAATGTGATGATGCTGTGATCTCTACAGAAGTAAGACACTGCCATTTGTAATGCCATCTAAGGTAATGTATGGTTTAAAAATGCATTAATTCTTCTAATGCGGCTTATAAATGAAATAAAATGCCTCAAACTTAACTAATAGTAGGACAGAGCTTGCCATTTTAAAAAACTGCAAAACATGTTAGCAGTATAATAGGTCTGCCATGGAGCCTAGGCATATCAATACAAACCTAATGGACTCAGTCCAGTGTTCATGAAGCAAGAGTAAGAAAGAGTAAAAGAGAGAGAACATGGAGCAGAGGGAGAGGAAAAGGAGACAAAACTTAATCCATCCTCTGTCTAATGTTTGTTTGTGTGTCACTGAAATGAACACTTAGTGTCCTAAAGGCTTTAAAGAGTTGGTCAAAGATGCATTTTTCAAAGAAATGAATGAAACCGATGTGGATGCACACCTTTACTCCCTAGTAACATGTTAGGCACATCAGTAAGTGCATGGTCAGACCTACTTCTTGAATACTGTGATTTTAAGACAATAATACCACATACTGCAAGGAAATTCAGGGCTTGGATCCTTTAAAGCTGCAGGAGACATATTACTGGCACTGATATTTATATTCAGTGACTTAGCAGCTGCTCTGAGGCAACAGTGCATCGTCAGTCATCAGAACTTCAGCTTGAAAGAAGAGCAGTCTTCAAATGCATCCTGTCAGTGATATAGAGAGTGATGGGGACATAAAATGTAGATTCATCCATAAGTCTACAGTCATGGCTAGCTTGTTGGGACTTTGCAAATAAGAGCAATGTTTAAAACACTTTTCCAGATGTGTTGAGTTTCTCAGTCATCTAGGTAATTTTGGGAAAAGTTTGACTCAAAAGGCAATTGGAGTTTGAGCACTTGAAGACATATTCACCTCTGCACCTAAAGGATGTTTTCCTTACACGTTCCTTAACAAATGCAGTTAATTAATAGAAGCCTCGTCTCCATCTCCAAACATTATAGGAGTATTTATGGAATCATGTTATGAGCGGCAGATTTTCGTGTCCCTTGTGGACTCATAGTGGCCCATCCTAACATCGAAACACCTCAAGCAAGGCTTTTTTTTTTTTTCACACATGTTCATCATTGCTTTTGTGCATACTCTGTTTGTACACTTTGTTGAAATATTTCCAAACATAACTCTGTTGCCACCCTGGAACAAGCAATATCAAACTGAAGGCTGATTTGTCCAGATATCATACAAGCTACATCACTTTATCCATTCAAAACTTAAATGACTTATAGGTAACATTGTCAGTTTATCCTGATATCTACTACATATCAAATCTGAGCGCTCTGTAAACGGAAAAACAGGCATCTGAGATAAGTATACCTACCCCCACACATTTCCTATTAGCTCCAGTTTAACCTGAGGAAGCCTTAGCTCCAGAGGTTACAGATCACAGACTTGTTCCTTGGAAATTAATGACCTACTTTGCTATTTTTAGTGTGTCAAAGACTACACTCTCATTTTTATAAGCCTGAATCAAGCTGCTGGTCTGCCCCAGAGAAGTGTGTGAGAAAGTGTTAAGTCAGCATGGTTACTTCAACACCCCTAATGAATTGAATCTTTACGGTGAAATACTGTGCCTCCTAATCAGCAGTGACTAAGCACTTGGTCCGGCGGGAGCAGTCCTTAGCCTCTCTTTTGCTCTTGGCACCATTTGATATCTGAATCACCAGCTACCTATGAGCATGTAGCTGCAGTACCTAGAGCCAGCTTTCCTGTATTATTTCTTACTGTGGAGCCACAAGCGTGCAGGGCTGGCAAATGCAGCTGTTAGTTTCCATCCAGGAATCGGCTTGTAACAGCAGTCATGGAGGGAAAATTGGTAATGCGAGACTTGGTGGTGTCATACCCTATCACCCCTAAATACCACCATTTCATTCTGTGCATGTCCTACTGAGCAGGCCTCTCAAGTTCTATCTGACCTAGGTCTAGTGTGGTTATTACACTGCTAACATAATGAGAAATACTTCAGTACAAGTTGCTTTAAAATACGGATATGTATAGGTTTAGCTTGGTTACAAGTTAGTGTTACTGGACATTGAATAACACCAGCTGTATAATGTTATCCCTCTTTAATAAAGAGTTACAGTATCAATACAAAAAAGGGCTTAAGGATAAGATTGAATGATCTTTTCTTACCTGTCCTATCAGTGACAAGCCCCCTTCAATATATTTGCTTGGGAATTATTATGAGGGGACTACTGGACCAAAGATGATGGTCAGAATTGTTTTAGATCTGCAAAAAATTGTTGACTGAATAAGGATGACTTTTGTGCTCTTTTTAACAGGTTACTCTCCCACTTGTAGGAGGTCTCAGTTCACTACAAAGATAAACAGACTGACCGATCACTAAACCAGCTGATACATCAAAACGATTAACATAAACCATATCATAATGGTGATCAGAGCATCTCTAGTTATAGCTCAAATTAACTGTACAAGTATGTTGTGTGATTGTTGCGATGTCTCTTTATGTCTGCAGCAGTGGATAACAAGTCTCTCTGAGAGTGAGTGTATAAAACCTGAGGTGAGACACTGAACCAAGATAAACAGTGAAAAAGGAACAGAAAGACCTTGGAATCTTGAGAGGCAACAGATCTGGCAAATAAACAACCTCACATGGACTGCATGTGTTCTTAGCAGCAGGAAACAAAGACGATCCAACCCACTTTGAAAAATAAATGGAGCTGGGAAATATCCACAAACACAAACCTAGGTACTTTTCCCATCCAATGAGTGCTGTTCCCTGTCTTTGGGATTAGAGTCCACTCACATCGCTGGGCTAAATTTAAGGAGCTCACCCCCTCAGATTTCACGACCCGTTTGTTTCTAATTAAGGGGATCTGTTTTTATAATTTGTGGGCATTGAGGCAACAGACGTCTGGAGGAGGAAAGAATCCTCCAGAACTGTATTTTAACAGATGGTTGTATTAAATTGGTGTTTTCATCTGCTGCAGGACTGGTTGCCACAATGGGGCCTCGGGAGCTCAGGTGGTCTTTGACATGGTTCCAGAGTCCCTTCCATAACTACAATGTGTTAAATAGTTACTGAGTACCTTTGAAATTACCATGTGCAGACTTTTTGGGGGTAGGGCATTGATACCACCTAAAGTGTATTCTAAAATAATGTCACTGGGGCACAAAGTTCTGTAAATTTGACTAAATTAATACTCTGATCTTAGATTCATTTCCTGACACTGGAACAAAGCCTTCACCAAAGGAGGTTCTGATGTTTAACAGAGATCTTTCATGTGAAAACTTTTAAAAACCTGTCTTTCCTGGAGCACAATGTGACTGGAACGTGAGCACAAGCGCCAGAGACGGAAAGAGAACAGTGAAAATGACGCCTTCTCATCGCACCAGATCACTGAAATGCAACTTGGTTGAACTGGTGGGTCCCCATTTGTGCTCAATTCAGCGACAAACTTTAATTGAGACCCAGGGCTGGGGCTGGGGGTGGGGAATGAGGATGACTAAGGGGGAGATAACCTCGCTTTCACAGTTGATGAACAGAGGATGTGTGCAGTCGAAGCTTGCACTGGTGGATCCAGTCTGCGAGCTCGCCCCCTTTTTTTCCCAGGACGGCTCATCAAGCCAACATTAGAGGCTGATTTTTCCCATTGTCAGCAAATGCCAGTATGCATTTGCATCAGCACGCTGCCTCTGAAAAGACACCCAGACTTCTTCAATGCCACCATGTAGCAGTGTGCTGGGATACGGAAATGAAGTGCTGCTTCTATAAATTGATCCTCAACTTTTGCACACCAAAAGCACTAATTAAGCAATCCTTTGAAATGTGTTAATTTCATCATATTAAGTATAGAAATGGCACTTAGTGCATAGCTTTAAGTATTTTAGTTTTTATGTACCATACTTCTCAGAGAGGCTGTTGATCAATATCAATAATACTAAAACTGCAGTTGCTTGTCTGAAACTCTACATTGGATCAAAGCCATCTTATCCATTGCAATTTATATACTGAGCTGGAAAAGTAGCAGAGTCCAGCATAATGAAATATATTTGTGGTGAATGTAAATGAGCAATGAGAGCTGTCATCAGTTTGGCAATAAAATGCCTGGTTGAGGATTTAAACCCTGGACTAAAAATGATGGATAGAGATCATTTTATGTCATGCACAGTTATGAGATAATAGATGTGCAAGCATTGGCGGCAATTGGCTAACACAGCACATTATCCTGAGTCCCTCTGCATCTAAACCAAGGTAATCATCCTTTAGTATGACATGAAAACCTGTTCAACATGACGAACTTCCCTCAAACTGAGCAAATGACAGCATAAAGAAACAAGGAATTAAACCTTTTTATTCAGTGAGTTCATTGGCTGTAAGTTAAGAACTGTGCATGCAAACTGATATGCAGTTTGCCTGACAAAAGAAGAAACAAAAATCCTTCACAAACTTTGCTGACACCCTACAGAATAGCACAACAAAATCCTGACAACTACAAAGGCTGAGATTTGCACAAATACAAAGTGATGCAAAGGTTTTTATGCAATTGTGACAAAGCCTCACATAACACATGATTAACATCTCGCAATAATACAAGAGCTCATAATTAAAGAAAAAAATGTCAGGCAAGACAAAATTATGAGAAACAAATCCCTTTGCTTGGATGGAAGCAATATGCTTCCATTGACAGCCCATGCTACCAAATATACTGCAGTCTAGAAGATATTAAAGACAGGCATCATCAGACAGATTTTATCATGTCATGGTGAGATGAAGGAAATTCGAGGAAGGATATTGCTCCCTTCGCTTCAGATAAATCAGAAACAATATTCACTTTGGCAGCTATCTTTCATCTGGGTATTCCAGGGATTCCCCTCCCTAGACTCATGAAAAGAAACCATCCAGGAGCAAACATTTTAGGAGGCACCAAATGCTGCCTTGAAATGCAGAACAGGCCTATAAATGTATTAGCTCTGCTTCAAACACACATTCATACATGGAGGCGACCAGTGAGTCATCTGCAGGATCTAACAGAATGAGATGTTTTTAAAAATATATATTTTATTTATTTCTTTATTTAAAGTGATGTAGAAGCCATCTCAAAGTTATGTTTTTTTTTCTCCTTAACAACCTTCTTTGTAATGATGTTCCTCAATCTTGAGAGACCAAGAAGCCAATAGAAAGACTGGAGAAGCTAAAAGAAAACAATGAGTTTGATCACTGCCTTGTACCCTGGATCTACAACCCCAATTTCAAAAAAGTTGGAACAATGTGTAAAGTGTAAAAAAAAAAAAAAAAACAATTCAGTGATTAACAAATCTTAATAATTTCATGTTTTATTCCCAATAGAACACAAACCTAAACATATCTCAAAAAAGTAGGGACAGGGCAACAAAAGGCTGGAAAAGTAAGTGGAACTGATGAAAAGCCACTTGAGGAGCATTTTGTAACTAATTAGGTAATTGGGAATGGGTCAGAAACATGGCTGGGTATAAAAGGAGCATTTCAGAGAGGAAGAGTCTCTCAGCAGGAAAGAAAGGCAGAGGTTCACCAGTCTGAGAAAAACTACATCTTAAAACAGTGGAAAATTTTCAAGAGAATGTTCATTAATATAAAATTGGAAAGAATCTGTACATCCCACCATCAGTTAAAAGTTAGCTGTATCGTGCAAAGAAGAAGCCATATATGAACACAATCCAGAAATGCTACCATCTTCTCTGGGACAATGCTTAAAATGGACTGAGGCAAAATGGACAACTGTTCTATGGTCAGATTAATCAAATTTTGAAATTATTTTGAGTAACCATGGTCACTGTGTCCTGTGGACTAAGGAGGAGAAGGCCATCCAGCTTGTTATCAGTGTACAGTTTAAAGCTGACATCTCTGGTGGTGTGGGGTTGCATTGGTGCCTGTGGTGTGGGCAGCTTACACATCTGGAAAGGCACTACCAATGCTGAAAAGTATAGAGAAACATATGCCCACATCCAGACAATGTCTCTTTCAGGGAAGGCTCTCTCTTCTTCTATTATGAATAAAATATGAGGTTATGAGATTTGCTAATCATTGCCATTTCAAATCAATTCAGTGTGACTTTCTCTTGGGATTAGAAGTACGCATCCTTCACACAGCGCCCCAACTTTTTTGAAATTGTGGTTGTACGTTAATCTTACATGGTCCTAACCTCTTACTCTTCTTACTCTAAGGTTTGCCTGTGAACAGATTAGCACCAATAATCCTTATCACAGCCCAGTCGTAAAGGATTCTGCTGACTGGAGCAGTCGTCCTTCCTCAACATCAGTGTTTCTAAGAAGAAAGAGATGACAGTGGATTTCAGGAGAAAATCCTCCCGTCATCTCTCCTGTTGTTATAAATAACCATCAAGCTCTTTAGGCTGTGCAGTGGTAGAACCACTCGCAGGTGCAGTCTTGGGTGAAAAACTGACCTTCGAGCTTCAAGCTTGAATGTAAAAAATGCTGATCAGCGTGAGTATTTCTTTCAAAAGCCTTGCAATTTTTAATGTTTATAACACTTCTGTGAAAATGGTTTAGTTTGATTGAAGCTGTTCTTACTTTCTCCTTGGTTGCTTTGTTCAGTTTACTTAGAGATAGGAATAAAAACAGGCTGAAAAGCAATGCCAAGTGTGGAAAAATTGTATCTTTGGCCTTTAGCGACCTAACACACTTGTACAAACAGGGGCTTAAAAGAAGGCCCAGTTGATCCTATCATTTTGCTTTTGATTTACAACAAGCTTTGTTTCAGTTCCCTGTAGTACATGTCCGGTATTGTTGTCATATCCATAACTGTGTTTAAAGAAGCAAGAGGAATCTCAAAAACAAAGGGTAGCAGTTAGAATTATAACGGAATTGAGCCTAAGGACTAGAAGGACTCTGTCCTGGCTGACTTGGATTTTTAATATAACACGTGCCTGCTTTTCACCCTAAATTTACTTAGTCTACTCATTTCCAATTGCAATTCTACCTTTTTCATGCTTTTATTGTTGGTTGGGTGAAAGTATGTCATGGTAACTGCTAAACAAACTGCCCTCTTACAGGGTTAGAGATAACCTTGAGCCTTGAACCGCATGATCTAACACACATGATCTTTATGTTCCAGTCTCATGTGTTGATGATTACTGGGCACCGCAACCTTGATGCCCCCACCCAGGTTTATGTAGCATCATTCAAGTCATATGATGAATCTAAGGGAATTAGACATGACATACGGGGGCATCACCTGTTAATCACCTACACTGGGTTTAATCTCTTTGATGAGTTTGGACACTTACATAAGAACAACATGTAAGTACAGATGCCTTTGACTCTACTCCATACTACTCAGTAAAAACACAGACATTTCTGTCTAGAATATATGCATGAGTAAGAACGAGGTCCCACAGACCTGCACACTATATGAACTGTGGAAATAAACCACATTCAGACATGCATAAGCTTTGTGTTAGCATCATTAACAGCTCACGCATTCATACATCACACTGTAGCAGTACATCTGGGAGGCTGGTCCTTCTATAAAGCCTCCAGCACAGCAGCCTGAACCAACAAGCAGCACTGTTTTGCCTTTGGCATAAACCAGGGTGAAAACAGAAGGCAGGGGAGCACATACATTTATGCAGAGCACTTTTGACCTTTATGAAATGGTTTACTGAATTGAAAACCTACACAAAGGAAGGCTGAAATGCAGGCAGTGCTTGAGGGGAGATGATGTTAGAGGGATGATATTTATCAACTAAACAATTCATGGACCAAAACTCAAAAATTGCACCAAATAATTTATCAGCCACTATTACTATGTGGGAAATTCAGTAAATTTGTTTCTTTTTTGATGTTTACTTCAAATAAAAAGAAGTCATTATGCATTAATAGATTCAGAGGAATAAGACTGGAAGAGAACTGCACTCAGAAAGCTACAAAGACGATGAGCAAAGAAAGATAAGGCATGCAGCGGTTATGCTTCCCTTTGAAGCTGCTAAATTTAATACCAGGGTAACACAAGGAAACACCATGACCCTAAAGTACAAAAAAAAAAGTACATCTTGGGTAGGGAAGTCAAACTTCTTTGCAGATGACAGTGTTTTCTTTAAATGCATACAACTGAAGAAGTTGGATATCATCAACACCCAAGAACATGTTCTTCAAAGAGAAGTACATAAAAATACTCCATGCTGCATAGAAACCTGACATGCCAGATGGATTTGTTTCACACATCCATCTGGGAACCCTTCAATACTAAGCGTTTGGGAAAGGGAGGAGGATTTGAAAAAAAAACTCTGAGTGTGATTGGATGAATGTTCTGTCTGTCAAATCTTTATGGGCCAATAAGAGCAACAAAACATGTGACATAGCCGCCATCGAGGTGCACGTGCGCAGCTACAGAGGAATAACGCGAACCATGGCAACTGTAGACATGTCAGTACAGGACTTTTGTAGTTTTTGAAAAGAAAACAACTCAATACTGTTCTTTGTTCTTCTTTTAACGAAGAAATGTCGTCCAGTTCTGATAAAACTGGCACTTTAGCAGCATCTATGCTAATCTCTTCCACCATAATGGCACCAGCCTCTTGTTGCTGCTTGCTTATGTCACGACTCCACCACGCCTGAGAGTACTGTCCCTCTTCGCTGATTGGTCCTGTCACTTTCTAACCGGGCCCAAACGGTTCAGACGGGAGCTTTGCAAGATGGATTTCCCAGTGAAAAATAAGGAAACGGGCGTATCCATCTGCTTTGCAAGGTTAGCACTGTAGCCCACCAATGATTTACAAGCAATACAGATTCAACACTAGAAAGATCAAGACAGTCGTTTTGACTGTTTTATAAAATTATATTACAAGCAGCTTTTCTGAATTCAAAGTTACAGTGCAGATGGTCCCTAACTCTTCCTTAACATGACTGTATTTTACATTATATTGTTATTTCAAAAGTAAAAGCACTCCAACCCTGTACGCCACCATTGTTGTTTTGGCTGGACTCGCGCATGCGTCTTCAGTGGGCTATGAATGACGTAATCGTTCTAAGAAAGATGCGGCTGGCCGTCCACACGAAGACAAAATGGTAGGCATTTACAGATTTGTTTACTCTGGGACCCTTTAAGCAAAAACATGTAGTAGTCATATTTTTTTTTATCAGTCAGAAAAAAAAAATCCACATATTTGACACAGTATAGACATTTTTTTACAAAGTCAATGAGTAGTGACTGAGAAGGCATTGACAGAAGCAGCTGTTATAAAAGCCTATCCTGTGTTCTTATCAAATGAACTTACCAACTTCCAGAAATGCAAAGAAAAAGACAGAACCCACTTGTAAGCTTCAAAAATTGCTGTACATTCACCCAACAGTGAATTACATGGTTTTAAATTTCTACTGGCAACAATCCAGTAATAGAAGCACATCTCCTTTTCATACCTTTTGTTCTTAGTTTTTTGGAAAGATAATTTACAAAAACCTCTCAAATTAGATGGGCTCGCCTGAATTGAAACAAACTTTTGTACAGAGTTTGCTTTGAACATCATTTCAGTTATTTTTTAGTAATACAATTCATACAATTTCATACTATGGGAATTTAGAAAAACTGGATCTGTGTGAGCATAATACTCAGCCTTAGTGATGATAAATATGGCTTGTTTTTGTAGTTTTATCATTGAATTTATAGTTGCTTTAAAAGTAGATCCCAACAATTCCACACAAAAGGATATATGAGGAACAACTAATGAGTAATAGATTAAAGGCAATGCCTTATAATCTAATATATTTCTGGATTTAATACCTAATTCACAGAAAAATATAACAGAGCAAATAGCTCTGCACTGCTGGAGTGAAATTATTAGTAAAACTGATGAGAGTAGTTGGTAACTCCATCTACTCCACTGCAGTACTCATCTTGTCTTTTGAATCTAAAAAGAAACTCTTTGGTGCCACTTATAAGTCATTGTTGGACTATGGTGATGTTTTGTACATGCATGCGTTGTCTAAGAGCTTACATGCTCTAGACACAGTGTATCATGGAGCTTTGAGGTTCATAACTAACTTTAAATCCCTCACTCATCACTGTCTGTTGTACGATCGTGTGGGATGGTCTTCATTGTCTTCATTGTCTTGTTTGTCTAGACTAAAACACTGGCATATTCTTGTCTACAAGGCTGTTCTTGGCCTTCTTCCCTCTTACCTTCAGACAAACATTACTCAGAAGAGTACAGGATCTTATAATCTTCGTTACCAGGATCTTTATTTGCTTTCTGTTCCAAAGGTCAGAACTGAACTAGGAAAAAAGGCATTTAAATTTGCTGCTCCTTCTGCCTGGAATGATGTACAAAAGGAGTTGAAACTCAAGGAACTGATCGCATTTGACACTTTTAAGAGAAAGTTGAAAGACTTGGAGGCAGACACATCTGGCTGCAGATGCTTTGATTAGTTCTTAATTATGGCTGATTCTTGAAAATAGCAGCTGCTTAAATTGTTGTGTGTGTACTTTTGCTGCATATGGACTCCATATCTTTTATTATGTTGTTTGTGTATGACTGTTTTTATGTCTGTCTGGAACTCTGTTCACTACTGCTGTCTTGGCCAGGTCACTCTTAAAAAAAAGAGATTTTTTAACTCAATAAGGTTTTCTCCTGATTTAATAAAGGTTACATAAATCAAAATTAAAAGTCACGCCCAAACTTTCCAGTGATCAGGCAATAATTCCACCTCAGTATGACCCAAAACTGAATGATCAGTAAAAAATCTGTTTATGTGACTATGACATTATTATTCTGTTACAAAAAGGGGTTTAAATCATGTTTCTTACAAAATCTGATACACCAGTTGTTGTTTTCTCATTCTGAGTTACGTTAGATAAATTATTGACTGAAAAGTAGGAGTGTTTTCATATAGCTTTCTGTATGTGATGAAAACTGATATCAAAGATGTCTACATGAACTTGCTGCAAACTAAATTTTGGAGTTATTTCACTTTAAAACAGATATCCAGACACAAAAACTACATTCCTGTTTGTTCTGGCTATCTATCATTGGAGATGACAGAGTCTGGAATCTAGCAGTCATGCAGTCCACACAGTCTTTCCAGGAGGTTTGGAAATCTGGCCCTTCCTGTGTTAATCTTGAAGGTATCATGGGAAAGTGTTAAGCACTTGTTCACACATTCTATGTAACTACAGTAAAGCAGAACAAACTGGACATACAGTAGATCTTGTGAGCAGCGCTGATAACATCCATGACAAAGACGGTTTATATGCTGCAGGATTCCTCTACATCTTATTAGTCCCCAATAGGCAGGATTAAAATGCTGCAGTCCTGTCAGATTCCTCTGTAGCTGAGCAAAGCTTTTAGGAAAAGAAGCAGGCTGAATAAAAAACTTTTAAAATGATTGCCTCAAAGTTGCCTGTAGATACAGCTGTCAAAGTTTCCCTGCTGTCCAAAAGGACCGACATCTTTCACTGTAGACTCAGGATAAATCCATCCAAAGCTCTTAGTGGGCATCAAACGTATGTACTCACTGTCAAATGTTCTGCTGCTCACTGCCTGGAGGCCTTAAAAGAGAAGTGCCAGTCTTTGTGTGGTTTCGTTTTTGATGCTTGGTAGGGATTGTGAAAAAATCTTTCTGGCTTGCTCCCACTCTAAAACTTGAAACTGTGCGAGGTTGTGCAGTCTACGGTTACACAATTGACCAGTTTGATCAGAGTGTACTATTTAAGTTGCTCTTAAATATTCATGTAAAGATAGAGCAAAGCTGAAGTGCCAATCCCTGCTGGAACAGTGGAGTATCCCAGAAATAGAAACTTGCAAAACCCTCTTAAGGACAAAAAACAAAACGCTGGCTGTTGTCTATCACTCCCATAATACAGCACTTAGAAACATCAATGGTGTGTCCTCCTTTTTTCAAAGATGTGAGGGGTGGTGTGTACCACTTTCTATCCTCAAAAGGCTCACAGCTTCCTCCCTCCCTTGGGCAGTGTATCACATTACTAATCAGATTATCTCCACTGTTCAAGAAACTCGTTTCACCCCCTCGAAACTCCTCATTGAACAGGCTGGATAACAGGGCTCGGCGTCCTTTCCTTTTGTTGTAATGAAGAGTACATCTGCATTATGGAGCTGTAGATGGACAGTAAATGAGTCGACTGAAAACCCTCTTACACAGCTCTGTATTCTTATTGTGTATTCCAAATGCAGGTGCCTCATTAGGAGTCCTATTTGCACCTAATTCCCCAAATGAAAGCTTTTGATTGAGATTAAAAAGTCGCAGAGCTGAGATTACTCATAGGTTAGAATGGATAAGGTGGCAGGATTTGTGTAACAACTCAGTAAAATTAAACACCATGTTCTAAATTCACCAAAAGAACGACATGAAACATGGATAACTCTTTAACTGATCCCTTAAATCTCCCAATGAGAATGACTCATTTTACAGATCCTTCAGCATACAGTAGAAGGATTTGGTACGATCTGAGAGAACGTGAACACTGAAAAGGGGGATAAGGTGTAAGAAAACAGCTTCATGCATGATTCTATAATAAAAAACCCTGATTGAACACACTGGGTCACACTGGTCAGAAGTTAAGGAGTCTAAGCCTTGGGTGGGCCTCTGAGCTCAGAAGTTACATTCCACCTTAAGGGATTTGGACACTTTAGTTGTCCCAATGCAAGCTTCAATATCACACTGGTTTTACTAGGGATCTACTTATTTTCAAATATTTTCAAATCCATTAAAATGCAAATTATAACTGCGCCTAAGGGGAGTAAAGAAAGCAAACACATAGGAAACAGTCAAAAATGTGGTGAACGATATCACTGCTAGCACCACTCGTATTTTGTGTGGACTGTTGTTTTTGATGTGAATGAATGTGTCGCTTTGCGTATCACTGGCAGTGGACACTCCACTTAGCCACAGAGGTATATCATAAGGTGAAATACATTCTAACATGTAATGAATAGACACTGGAAATGTAAGGAAATAACACCTAAAGTGAAAGGAAATAACACATTGTTGTGTTATTTCCTGTGAGAGTTACATTAATTTTGGTAAAAGTGTTAAATTAATGCTAAGGGAGTTGAAGTAACACTGACAATTTTGCTGTGAATCACACAGCAGGGCTGCTCAATTATAGCAAAAATCATATTCACAATTATTTAAACTGAAATTGATCTCAGGAGTATTAAACAATTCCAAGCTAATTTAACTACATGAGTCAGTGCATATGTTTCAAATAAGTCCCTTGATTCCACATGATGAAGGGCAGCTACAACATGAAACACAATGTGCAAGTTATTTGAACTGTTATAGGTCCGACTCTTTAAAGGGGACATATTTTACCCTTTTAAGACAAGTTTATATTGGTCTCAGAGGTCCCCAAAACATGCCTGTGAAGTTTGTTGCTGAGAAAACACTCCAGTATTGGACTTTTGCATGTCTAAAAAACCCCTCTGTTTCAGCCCTGCTCAGAATGAGCTGTGTCTGTAGCTTTAAATGTTACCGAGCTGTCTGACTCCGCCCCTGACCACGCCCCTCTCAGGAAATGGATGTGGCTTAATGGATCCTCCTCTCAGCTGTGGATCAGAAGAGGAGGGCAAAACTTTCTTCCAAGCAGGGAGGGCTAACTGAACATGGGGGTGGGGCTTACTCCCTATGAGGTCATGAGGGAAATTTGAGAACTGCTTGTTTCAGCACACATTTTCTAAAAAGTGGAGAAAAAGATGGGGGAGGGAATGGATTTTTCTAGTTCTGGAGGGGATTGTGGACAGGCCAGGGGCACATTTAGTTGTTAGAAAAGGCTTTTAGCATAATATGTCCCCTTTGAAAGCAAAGGGTTTTACATCACTGTGGTTGTTTTGTCATTTGTAATCCACACAGCATGCACAGCACAGGCATTAATAGTCTAATCTGGATTGTCTTCTTTTCATAATTGTGAGGAGCTAAAATTTCATTGAAATTGAAAATTGAGTAATTGTCCAGCCCTATGGCATCGATACTTTGATCATATTCGGACTACATCAGAACCCCAAAACAACAAAAATAGAAGTGTTTGGAAAAGTAATTGCAAAAGTGCATGGCCACATTCTGAATCACTGCCATGTATTAGTGCAATTTAGACAACTTTGTCTCTCTCGTAGCAGCTTTAGATTGAAAGTCCAAGCCAAGATCTGTACTCGATCAGTACAATCATTCTATCAACAAAGATATTATCATGTGGTATCATGAAGAATCCAAGCGTCATACATTTCAACCTTAATCGAGACACATCTAAAATACCATGCCAAATATTTCAAAACTGGGATTTCGAGCATTGTTGTAGCTGCCATGAATATTTGAAGAGTGTGTATAACGGTGAGGAATGCTCCAGATATGAAAGCTGAGGTTGACGCAACAGTACAAAATCATCTCATGAATGCTTGAGGGATTTAAATGTGGTCTGGGTGTCTCTGTGGAATTGTTTTTGGATTTAAATCAACACTTAAAATGGGTCTGCATTTTTCTTAGTCCCTGATGTTGTCTCTTGTGTATTTGGCAACTCCTCCTAGTGGTAACTTCCTTAACATTGGATTTTTGTGTCCTCAAGAGAGCTAAATAAAACATGTTTGGGTGCTATGTACTGTACCTGGCCTACGGGGGGGGGGGGTTTGATTAGATGAGTCATCAGTGGAGCTCAAAAATGGTTATATAATGGCGATCAGAAACAGGCATCTTATAAAGAATTTCAAAGCCTCAGACTGTAAAAAAAAACAAGCATGCTGTACCTCTTCAGTGTCTCTGCCTAAAACCATTTCAAACAATCATGAAGCGCCCTGCATCAAAAGCCATTTCTCCACTCATGAGACAATGTTTACACAATGTTACACATGATAATCCAGCTTATTGATGGGAAACGAGCTAAGAAAAGAAACCAGCTATTACTCTTCATGTAGTTGAAATCCAAAACAATGAAGACTGCTGAGGCTATTTTTACACCAGTCTGAGCAAATAGAAGCTCATTATGATGGAGATTTTGAATGACTGCTGGTGTGAAATTTTAAAAACTTCCTCAAGATTCTTTGATTGTGTTTGTGCTTTTCTGAAGAATTGCTTTGTAGAGTTAATTAAAGCAGAATGACAGCTGGGCTAAAATGAATCTTTTTTTGTCTGAACGTTGTGATGCACAAGTTATTCGTCTCTCCGACTTTTTAGGGCCAGTCTGTAACAAAAGTAAATCCAGCTTTATTGATTTCAATTCAATTTTTCACCACCACTTTTATTGGTTTGGTGTATGAATGAAAACATCACCAGAGTGCAGCTCCAATTAAACAGCTTTTTCAGGCCTTTACTGCTAACTGGGTGTGTATGTGGGCAATTTTTAAGAGGTTGTTTTTCTGACTGATTCACTCAATGTTATTGTCTTTTTATGTAACTGTGTGTTCCCATGACTTTCTGGGATCCTAATAAAAAAGGAAGCACTGAGCAAGAGCATTTCTGCACACTTTATGGCTCTTGTTTGAATGTTTCATAGAGGCAGTTTTTTTATTTGTCAAAGAGATGTCCCCCCCAACCTTGGCTGTCGTAGTCCTCAGGGGGGAATTAAACCAAATATCTTGTAATTAACTAAGTGGCTGTAGCTGCTGCCCATTGTTTTGCAGCTCGCCCATCTGTGACCACGCAGCCATCCAATCTCCATGCTGTTGCTAATGGAAAAATATTGATCCTGGCTGTTCCATATTCAGAGAGGGAAAAAAAAAGCCTCACATGAGAGAGTGAGAGGTAGAACTGAGTCAATACTGGTCACATTTGCAGCCCTGCTTTTGTTGCAGTGACAGATAAAGGCATTGATGGGATGTATAGTATGGTTCTATAGGAAGGGGAGCTGGTAAAGATTTGAGGCCAAAAGTTTATCCGGTTCTCTGCTGTCAGAACTGAGACAATGCAAAATCTGTCTGCTCACTGACTGAACTAGGTGACAGAGTGAACTCTGGACAGCTCAGATGTGCACAGCAAAAACCCAAATCCAACCAAGTACATTTGTCTTATTTTCTTGTATACAATATGTAATTAAATATGGAATTAAACTTTAAGCTGCATCCAGCCCGCAGGTCATGATAAAAGTCTTATTCCTGGATATAAAAAGAAAAAAAGCCTGCATTGCATTTAATTGGTAAAATATCTGCAAATGAGGCAAGCAAATGCTGTTAGATGTACTTTGTAAGTATTTATTTCCTGTTTGTATCTTTAGATAGTATCCTTGTTTGGACTATTCATCTAAATGTACCTTAGGAAAGCCATAATGAAAAATTTTAGAGTCTAAATCAGGCTAAAACACTTGCCTATATTTGAATTGCTGCAGTGTCTTTCTTTTACCTTCAAGCAATGACAGATCCTGCTTCAAGTATTTATTTAGGTGCTTCTTTAAATATGGTTTTAGATCTACTGCAACGTCTATAAGGCAATAAGAAAATAAACGGATGCCGGGAGGGTATTTGGTTCAGAATTTGACAGGTCCGATTCAAAAAAGACTGGCAGGTTGACTAAAGAGAAAACACCACCTACATCAACATTTGTTTTAATCTTTGAGAAAACATGATGGGAGAACCCAACAGCAAACTTTTGTGTTGAAAAATGAGGCTAATGCAGAACTGAAAACCTGCAGTTCCTCAAGTGTCCATCAGAGGCTTGCTCCAAAAGCAGAGGAACCCTGTTAGGTCTCATGTTAAGGTTAGGGCTTCAGTATTAAAGCATAAATCAGAATTTATCACAATCCATTATTAGTGAATTTGTTATTAGGGATGCATGTTATTGAATTTTTGTCGAAATATATTAAAACATTCAAATGTAGTTCAGATCTAACAACTTCAGTTGTTAAAAAGCAATTTTAAGTTTAAGGATGAACAAATGAACACATTTCAGTCCTTACAACAGACTTTAAAGTGTAAGCAATGATGATGATGAATACAGAAAAAGACTTCAGCTGGTGTAGGCATGTTCATCCAGCCTGAAATTCAATAAACTTCTTTGTTTATATGGCAATTTTTTATGGTGATTCAAACAGAATTTTATGACCAAAATATTCAAAACATCGGCAGAAATTTACATATCTACCAATAACAGCACCATACCAATAACATGCATTCTTATTATGTTCACATGTAATTAATTACAAGCTTTATTTTCCTTTCCAGCAGACTTGGTTAAACAACTGCACTGTCTCCCTCCATTTACAGTAATGTCAAAATAACTACAATCCTTAACAAGTTCCTTTTGTCTGTGGTTGAGTTCATGCCATGATCTTAGATCTACCCAAAGTTCCTCATTGTCTTTCAAAATAAATGTAGGTCTGTATGCAAACAAGAAGTAATTTACTGTACAAAAATCAAAATAAAACAGCAGTTTAGAATGTAAACTAGAGGAATTTTAAAATGTAATAAAAAGATGAAGACAGTTAAACTTTAGTTTACATACCATAGGTAATGTTAACAGTGCAAGAACTGGCCTTCGATCCTCTTAGTGTGTTAATGTTGACATTCAATTAACTGTATTCCCTTGATGCTTCAGTTGTACACATAAGTATAATCTGACAGTACACAACTTTACAACTAATTTCCTTGATCAAAATGGTGCTAAACTACACTGTTCCTACACGATGCTATCAGTGCTATCATGTCACAGTTGTTTACATTCAGGTTGAAAGAGCATCATGGCAAGCTACTAACTGGAGTTACATTGGCTACTAATGGAGGGTGACTACATTAGTTTAAACAGACAATCTGACAAGGATTTCAGGCAGGACTGCCTGGATTAAGAAGAATTAGGAGAACTGACTAGTCAACTACATAGGGACCAGGCATTCAGCCAGCTAATCATGCACATCCATGGTTGAGTTTACCTAGAGGGGGGGCAGGTTACAGTTTTTTACCAAGAGTCTTCAGGACCAAGATCAAAAGTTAGATCAAGATAGCATGTTCAATACAGGGATTGCAATTGTTAGGATGTCTAACTAAAAGACATCGGATGGCATCCCTGAGACTACGCCCATGTTTTATACAGTCTTTATGGATAACCCTCCTTCATCATGTTGCTAAAAACAATTGGACTGAAAATATCAGCTGCAATAATTTAGAAAAAAGGAACTTGGAAAGAATTCAGAATCCAGCATTGAAATTTCAGCAGGGTTCTGGTGGGAGTGCTGCAAATAAAAATTTTATTCAGCTTGATAAGTTCCCTGCTGCTATCATCACTTAAAACAGAATTTCTCAGCCCAACAATGGCAAAACCTTTCTTTTCATATTAACGGATGTGAGAGAACATTTTGACTCTGAAGCCTTGGTTAAATCCTGTAGAGTAGATTCAAGGTTTGATAATAACTTCGTTCTTTACACAGCAAAAGGCTCTGAGCAGGCCTGCGTGCTCTTTGAAGAAACAAAAATATTTAACCCTGCCTGTTCCTGTTAACCTGCTTTCACCTGTCCTCTTCAGACCTGGGCTTAAGTGTCATGGCTACAAGGTTTTTCTCCATGTCCCAGGATTGCTATTTTCCAGAGTCACTTTGTCATGTCAAGAGTAACCTTTTCAAAGAGCAGCAGAGGCACGCAGGAGAGGCTCTGGGCTAATCGATGCAGCCGCTGAATCATCAATAGATGCATTGTTTACTTGTAATATGTATGTTGCCACTAAAAGGATTTACATTTAATGTCTGATCAATATGTTCAGCAGTGCACTTTTTCCTATCTGATGTGTTCGACTAAAGGGAAGGCTGTGCTCATATCTCAAAAATTAAATTAGAGAAAGGACATCATCTAATGAAAATGCATGATGCATTCAAAATGAATCAGTAATTCAAGACATAAAAAGTGTTTCTGAGTTGAAGTCTGCGTCTTGAAATGTTATTTTCTTTGCATGCATCATTCCCTGTGCAGCTGCTGCAGTGGCTGAGAGAGTGAGAAGAGCTACCAGAGCCAAAAGCATCAGAAGTATTAGAAAGTATGGAGGGTCAATTGAGGTGTAAGTACTGGAAGTAGAAGTGTAAGTTAAAGTGTAAGTGATCCAGTAAAAGCAGCTGACATGTCAAGTTAGTGCAGACACTGAAGAGAGCATAAAGTATGTTTCAGTTAAAGTGTTTTTGCACATAATCTAGTGCTGAATTATTTAGCGTTGGAGCAGCTGTACATTCACATTTTCAGACTAGATAGTTAGATCAACTGTTTACCAGTCTGTTGGGGATGTCTGAGGCTTCCTATTTGGTTTTTACAAGCAAGTTTAAAGTTGTTGCACTCTCAGTTCGTCTCCGAATAGCTGACAAACTCTGTTTGAGCTTTTTTCCATCCGTTTTTACACACTAACACCGAGTGTGTGTCACTCAATCTACTGAATGTTTCATTAAATAAAAAACTCCTCTGACACTTCTTCATAAGTGTTTTTATTTGTCAAACTTGCATTTGCTTTAAATTATATAAGCTATATCTCTACAGGCATATCCATCCACTGACACTGGGTTCAAGGTACGGTTTTATCAGAATTTTTCAAGATTTAACAGAAAAATGAATTCACTTAGAGCCCAGACAGGGAAATCTACTTAACTGAGTAGAGTCACAGCTGGTGTTTCTGGCACTGAAGCACAGATGCTTTACAACAAAAATGTTTCTCAACTTATGCCACCTAATTCAAGTTTTCAATTCTGTTTTTTGAAAAGTTGGAACATTATAACTGGCTGTACGGTGTTAATGATCACCTCAGATCTTTCAACTCTGCTACAGATAGTAATCTCTACAGCTCTAGTGCTTTTTCAAAAGAGCAGGGTTTTAAATCCAATTGAGTGGTGAAATATGTTTAAAAAGCAGGGAAAGAATGAGTATTTCAGCACTTTCAGGGCCACGATCCATGTGGCAAACTGACATTAAGCTACCATGCCCAGGCATGACTGAACCCCAAAGTCTGGTTTGTTTCACTGATGTGAGTGCGCCACACCACGTTCAAGCATGGGATACTTCCTTGGCTCTGGTATGGATGGAAGAGGTGTGCTCCTGTACAGTATGCACGAACATGGACATGACATTAAGTCAACATGGCTAATCCTCTATAACCATTACTAATTATGGTTTTAACAATGGCAGAGCATTCTTGATTTGTACATGACCAAAACTACCATGCTGTCTTTGTATTTCTTCATTGTGCTAACTCTGGATGACCTGGCGTCTAGTAAACTCTCTCAAGTCAAGGTTTGCTAAATATGATTATGATCCTCATGTCACATTTGATCATCCAAGTTTCTGTGAGATCTCATGTGGGGAATCTTTACTGTAAGATTGTCAGTGTAGACGGCAGATGTAAGGTCTCCAAATCCAGCTGAGTCGCCTCGTGTGTGAGTTAGAAGATGAAGAATTATTGAAACTGTCAATTGTCTCCCACTTTTACAAATCATTTATATTTTGAAGGTCATCTTGTGTGTGACCAGCATAAGAAAGAATCTCTTTTATAGAAGAATTAAGAGTGCAAAATAAAAGTTGGAAGTTTAGTGGAGGTATATTAAAGTCAGTTAACTGTTTCCTTTAGAGCCTATTAGCTTTTCACTTTTGCAGATTGTGTTACGATAATTTGTGAGGATTTTCTTAATAGAAAAACATGACAGTGTCATAAACTTAATTATTTTTTAAACTTCTGTGAGTGAGGCACGTGAAAGAAAATCTTTTCAAACACACCTGATTCCTTGTCATCTCCCTCATTTCTTGTTCCTGTCTTAGCTCAATGAGAGTGGCAGAGAGGAAGACAGGAAGAAGGGCAAAAGCACTGACATATCAGGCGGCACTGCTTGCATGCTGCCAATAATGTATGCTTTATGCCAATGGAAATTCTAGGACGCTGACTCCTGAGTTGGCTTACAAGAATGTGTTATCCCAGCAGAACTGTATTCTCAATGTATGTGAGCACCCTCTACTGGTTAAAAAGGAACATTGCCGTGTTTTTTACAAACTGACAGAAGTTGTCCATATATTTTGTCGATTTTTACTGAAACTGTGTGGCATCTCTGTATTTTACCTCGAATGACATTTGGTCGACTGTTTCCCTTGTGTACTGTGATGCAATTATGGATTATTAGAGTCGTCATGATATCATCTTTTGTTTAACTGTCTGACATCCTGTATATACAGTTGCTCTGCTGAACACACTTTCAGTTGCCAAATGGACCCAGTCCAACTGAACCTTCTGCCTGAAACTGATGTGTGACTGTGACCCACTCAGAGTCCTGGTCTTGACGCTCCCAGCCAAATGAAAGTAAATAGGGATACACAGATCACTGTATCTCATATTTATCCAGCAGATGCACAGGGAGCTCCGAGTGAGACAAAATAGAAATGCAGCAGCATACATTTCAGAATAAACTGAGATGTTATGAACACAAATGACTGGTCTATTCATGGGCAAATAAGGACACAAGCTGTAAACAGTCTAAGCAAAGAAAATAAACAGAGTTCTCCAGTTCTGTCAAAGTCAACTTGAGCTGGATGGGACTTGTACCATACTTCTGTAGCATTTCCTCTTTTCTGTGCAACAACACAACAACAAATAAAGCTGTATAAATGAAAAAATGAAGTTGGTTTGCCACTATCCATCTGACCTGAGTCTGATGAATAAAGTCTTATTCAAACTCAGTTTGGCCAAATACCCTTCCCATCTGTCTCTCCATCTTGAATAACAATACCAACCACAAATAACCTTCTGTTATCTTGTGTCAATACAAGCATTTCAAAACAAATTCCACTATTTCATCCAGATGGTACATCGTAGATTTTCAGCCTTCATCACATTATCATTTCAGGTTTTTAGAGAGATATCATCCATTCAGACACTGTGAAAAGAAAACACTTTTCTGAAGGAATATCCCTTATATTGGTAATGTTCACACACAAAATTACTTTGATTTTTGAGAAGATAAGCACTGATACTATTCAAAGCTATAGGCAGGGCATTCTTTATCAAGGGAGCCAAACCAGGTGTCATTAAGGCATTGGAGAACTACTAGAATCAATGTTTTTATAACAACAATGTGTTAAATTGGGTCGGAAAACTTGAGAGAGAATACCGTTAATGGGCACATGGTGTTTGCTGGAATTTCTTCAAGAAAGTTAAGTTGGCAAAAGATAATTTTTAGAATTCCTACACCATGATACTGAGTCTGAGCAGCCAGTTATGCTCAAACAATTCAGACCAAAGCTGGACTAAAACCACATTTTAAGGCATAAGTATGACTTTAGGACCTCTAATTATTTGGTTATTACTTCTAAACGTCAGAGTTCAGTGCTGCATAACTTACCTCAAAAAGCAAAGTCTGTACTTTACTCAAATTTACAGACATAGCCGATTAAAAAAGATGAAATTTCCACTTGGTCCTTGAGGGTCTGTACCACACTGTCCTGCTTAAGCTGTACAGTCTGAGGTCAGACAAACTATCTGCAATGTGATGAGTTGACTCCCACAAAGGCTTGTGACGGGCTGCTCTGCAGCAATTTCAAAGTCTCTGAGTTCAGTCAACTGAAAGTTGTTTTTTTTTTTTTTTTTTTTTTTATATCAGGAATGCTCTTTCATACATTTGACAATTTTACTGCAATACTGACTCACAGTTTTACTTGGTGGAGAATGCTTTGCTCAAAGATACCCCCTGGGTTAGTTCAGCAGCATGCTTTGACTTTTCAGGGAGCGAATAGCTAGAGATCCCTATACGGATAGATACATTAAAGACAATGCATACTGAATACAATGGAATTAGTTAAAAAGCAATTAATACATAGTAGCATGAATCTGAATATGCAGGTACAACAAACTTCATGCTATAAAGGAGGAGGCTGGGGTGGAGGAGGACAAGCTTTACCAGCAGCAGTGTGGTGCATCAGCATTGATGCAAGCAGTAATTAGTGAGAAGTATTTAAATGGGCCACTGTGTTGAGAGAAAGAGATGTGATTGGCTGATGGAGCTGGGAGGTGATGATTGGGATCAGTTGGCTGTCAGCTGATCACAGCTGGGTGTATGACTACCATGTCCTACATAAACCAACACTGAGCTTCATTTATCTCCTGAGTGTCTGTGCAATAATTCTCTTTAGGAGGACAGTACTGCACATTCATTGCTTTGTTCTGTATCTTTATCATCTTGATAATGTGTAACATCAGGCTGTATGATTCCTGCCAGTGACTTTATTACTACCACTGTAGCATGGAAGCAAATTTTCACAACACTTGTCACAAAAATGCTTTGCTAGCTCTGTCATGTTACAACCAAGATATCTAGTGAAAACACTCATTTTTAAATCATAAACAACAGTCAGACAGCCTGAGTCAAGCACAGTTCAAAAAGTTGCAGTTGCCTCTTCAACATTCGGTTCCTCTGGTGAATTTTAGCTATCTTTCTTTGCAAATAGATCTCCACACGGTGTAGTGAGCTGAATGTGCAATCAAAGCACTGCTACAAATTTGTCTAATGAAGTTGAACACAGTCTCCACTATTTCCGACAAGAAAAAGAGGCAGAGAGATTAGACAAAGAGAACTTTTTGAAAATACTACTACCTGAAATTATGATGTGATTTATCCTGATTGTTATCAAAGGAACTCTTTGTTTGGTGAATGTTTGCACAGGAGTTTTCACTTTAAAAATTACAGACATGGACCATTCACATGGGAATAAAAACAGCAGCAGCCTTCAGTAACAATTTTCAGTAGAGATTCACTGATTGTAAAAATAAGGGCCGTTGCCAATACCAATTTTGAAAATAACAATTAAGCCAATACCATATTTTTTCATTAGTCCTTTTGGTGCAATACTCCCATAATGCCAACATTTTCCCTCATGTCTGACCATGAAAAGGCATCAGTTTGTCCACCAGGTCACATCTCCTGCCTTATAAGATTTGTCCTCTCTAAATCTGCAGATAGTTTTGATTAAAGCCAGCATTAAATTGACTATATGCAACAGAAAAACATCTGCTATTGACATAGTTTCATACCCACGTTATTTGCAGATGGCTGATGTCTATGAAAAGGGCCTAGATCCCCTGATCCCAATGTGTCTGTGCATCCCTAATTTTCAGGAGTCCCAAAGTAATACTGATCCTGCTTAAGAGGCTTAAGGAACAAGGTGAACCCTCGCATTTACCTAGACTCTATATCGAATGGTTACATTGGCTTATCATATAAATCAGACCACCTGCAGCCATTACTGTAGTGTCATCACCATAACAAACATGCTCCCTTATTTCAAATCAAGACTTTAATCTAATTTAATTGTCTTTGATAACAATTCTCATCAGTCAAAGGACTTCTGGGTAATGTAGTGAGGAAATATAATTATTGTGCTCATCTGCATCAAATGTCTGTAAGATGATCATTTGGTTCATGATGAGAGAGATGAATCAAGTTATACATTCTCCAAACGCCTCCGTCTGTGTATCAACTCCACATGGGATTGGTCAGATCACAAGAGGTTATCCAATTCCAGGCTTTTCACTCACATATCAGCCATGGTGGGGGTGTAAAAGCAGACAGTAATCAAGCTCAAGAGCACTTGAAGTAATTGCTTGGTATTTGGAATTTTTGCAGGGAAAAAGTTTGAGCGTATGTCCTGCTGTTTCCCCTGAAAGGACTTTTGCTTTTGTTATTGATCCCTGCTGAAAACACTGAAATTCGAAATGTCATGGTATCTCTTCAAGTTGCGATCAGACAAGGTTTCAAAAGGTGCAGAATATCCACACTGAATTCAAAAACAGCCTTGATCCAAAGCTCATTTGAATGGATTCAAACGCACACTCTGGCCTCCTGGGGCTCAGAAAATAGAAGGCCAGAGGGTTTGTGTGTGAGTGTGTGTGTGTGTGTGTGGATGGATGATGATCAGTGCAGTTTTGCTATCAAATCAGCAGCTATTGATTAATCTGACAAAGCAGATAAATAAAGCCGGCCATTCGTGAGACATGCATGCGTGAGAATGTGAGCCTAGAAAAGTGTTTCACAGAAGCTTGAAGCTGGGGTGATCCACTAATGGGCTTGTGCTGCCTTGTTCCTCATTGATCCAGGCATCGGAGGGCTCGCCGATAGCTTATGAGCCATATCCTGCAACCCCAGACGCTGGCATTTACGCCAGTCCATTAAACCTCCTAACACTCAAAATGACCCCAAAGGGAACGTCTCAATTATTGCACCATCAAGGTACTGGGGTCGCTTTTACGTTATTTGGGTTTTAATCACTCGCCCTAATCAACATCTTTACCACAATGCTCCTAATTCCTCTCGTGTAATTACAAAACAACATACTGTAGGGTTCAATTTGCTTGCATTATTAATCAGAAAACAATATTAAATGTGACCAGACCAGATGTCCTTCTGCTTAACGGAGCACCATATTGCATTAAGTCTGTGTTGTATGGCGGTCACAAACCACTGAGCAATGTGCAGCCAAAGCAGAAAACCTTTCTGGTGACTGATTTAACACATGGACACACATGAGTACTATTAACAAGTGTATTATATCCACACTGTATTTGTGTTCATACGTTAAGAGCTTGATTTACTGGCTTGCCTCTAAAAATGTCACTGCCTGGTGAATATTTTTTATCTTACAGGAGTGTTTAATGAAGCAAACACAAACTAGTTCTATTTCGACTGGTGGAAAAGGTCTCAGAATATAAATGATGGTGTTAATCTTTTGTTCAATTGGCTAGAAAAGTCTGTTTCCTTTTCAGGGCTCTCTATTGGTGGAGGTGTCATGTACCCTAGTCAGTATGTACCGCATCCACCTAGTCCTCCAAGTTCACGGCCCGGGTTTGACACCAACCCTTGGCACTTTACCGCACGTTATTCCCCTCACAGCGTTCCCACTGTCCTCCTCTATAAAAAGGCTTAAAAAACTCTTAAACAGAGCCTCTAGTGATGATCTGAGTTATGACTTGCATGTTTTTTAAAACACAAAGGGAAGTGCCCCGCTGTTTTAAGGAGGTTGGAATAGAAGAACAGGTCAAAACAGTGTGTGACTTTGACACCGGAGACACTTCATATTATCCCTCTTACTGACAGTTAACTTTGGTTTTTCTCTGCGGCAAGACAACATTTCCCAAAAGAATCACAAAAATGGAAAGAACTGTTGTGCAAAAACATTCATTTCTCACTCCCAAGGTGTCAAATACCAGCGCTTTGTCACTGCCTGCTGTGTTTCATAGAAAGACACATTGTACCTCACAGCTTCTGCAGCATGCCCAGATAACATTAATGCAATCCAATCTAAACAACATTTGACACTTAAAGGTACAATATGTAGAATTTTCACACCAAAATGCCTGCATTATTTAAAACTGACTACTCCTGTGTTAAACATATTTTGTGGTTAAGTACTTACATTACCCCAAACATTTCCATCAGTTTTCAAAGCCAGAGAGATCCTTCCATTTTTTTAAGTGTACTGGGATGTGTCCTGTAACAGCAGCTACCATGTCAGGGCCTCCATGACAGATACATTTTTATCACTAGCATGAAAATTGCCATGATTGTTTTCTGCCATCAGCTTCCTGTTCTGACTCAAGGCTCTGCAACTGTGCTCACCAAGAGGGCCACATTAATTTCATTGTCAATGCCAAAGCACTGACGTGTTTCAAATTGTTGGATTTTTTTCAATTTAACCACTGTGATTACAAATAATTAAATTAAATGAAGACTATGTTGCTTTTATGATCAGCTTTTGTACCAGCACTCATATTTTCAAACTTAAGTGCAAATAGAAATTTGTAATTCAATGAGACAAACTCAGGTCTGAATTAATTTCAAGCTGTTTTTAAACATGAGTTACTTGAGTTACATGTTTTGCTTGCATATGTATTTGTACAGAAACAACTGCAGACAATTTCTAGACTGATTTCTTTCAAGATCTCAACATATACTGTACCTGCAATCAAAGATTCTGAAAGAACTGTTTCTATTTTCATGTTTAACTGGAAATTTTGTCATGTTTCTAAGTTTATAATTGTTTGGTATTTGAAATTGACTTGGGGTACACATTAAGGGAGGAGGAGGGCTGAATGCGGCCCTGGCCACCAGCTGCCCACTCCTGATCAAACTCCATCCCGTCACCCAGTAGAGATGCACGGCTTAGGTCCACCCACCTCCGTGGTCTACTCATTACAATTGGAGGGTCTTTTCAACAAAAATACATTCCAATATGTGTTTATTAGGAAATTGTGATGACTTCCCTTCAGCACATTTTTGACTATCTTTGGTAAAACCGTGTGTCTAATGCTGATGTGCTCAGGAGGGTGGGGATGGAAAGGGTCACTTGCTGAATACAGAAGCGACAGGTATGCTTCTATGGTCACCTGGTGTACTTTTCCAAGCCTGACCCAGGCCTGGGTCAAACCATATCTCAGGGGCGGCCACATGCAGTAGGGTCAGCTGGGAATTGACACCAGGGGAGATGGGGGCTCAGGCCTGGACTATTGCCATCAGGAGCTGTACAAGGCCAAAGCTGACCCAACAAAATGCTGAACCAACATATCGCTGGCGTCGGGCCAAAACCTTGTATCGCCACTTTTCAGGAAATGAAAAGATAAAGCTGTTTATTTCAATCAATGGAAAACTAAATGATGGGAGTCGGCATCTTTTTGACAGTTTTAACTGCTTTAAATTGGTTAAAACCTACTGAGAGATCTAAAGATTAAAGATTTAAACCACCCATCCATCTGTTTTCTATACCGCTTATTCTGTTCCGGGTTGTGGGGGGGCTGAAGTCCATCCCAGCTGACATCGGGTGAGAGGCAGGATACACCCTGGACTGGTCGCCAGTCAATTGCAGGGCTGACATATAGAGACAGACAACCAGGCATGCTCACATTCACACCTATGGGCAATTTAGAGTCACCAATTAACCTAATGAGCATGTTTTTGGTGGTGGAAGAAAGTCGGAGTACCTGGAGAGAACCCAACATGTGTACGGGGAGAACATGCAAACTCTGGCCGTGACCAGGAAGTGAACCAGTGACCTGTGTGGCAACGGCGCTAACCCCTGCGCCACCATGCCGTTCCCAAACCAATACCTCTGATATGAAAAAAAAAAAAGAAAAAAAATGAAGAAACGAAATTTTTGCCTCACACTAAATTATATGTTCCCGTACCTGATCTGACCTGAAACCATTGTTTTTGGTTCATGGATATGTGAGTGGCATGCTGCACAAATCAGGAAGGTCACTTTGTCTCTCATGATGCAAAAACTATCCATGAAGTAAAAGTAGTGGTTTCATGTTAAGTAAATACGCCTTTTAGTGTGCAGTTACACTGAACAGAATCCACAATTCAAAACAAGACTTGAGCAACGGAGGTGGACAAAGCTCAGCGGAGAAACCAATATCTTTCATTATTTAGATTGAGAACCCTCTAGCTGAGGAATTTATATACCGTGAATTTAACTTGATTTTTCTGCTATTTAACTGACAGTGGTTTCTCAAAGTTCTAAGGAAAGGAGACACGCATGGGGCAATAAAATAGGAGCTACTCCATAGGGGCCGGTGTTGCAGTAGTCATTGCAATATTGTTTTAACCTCACCACTGATGTTTTCCTAACATCAACCATGCTTTTTTTCCTTTGCCCTTTAACCTAAGCAAACCAACACGTTCACCACTCATGAGACAGGAATTAAGTAGAACAACCATGCACTTCTCCTGTAAGTCACCTTTGTCTTAAATCAAAGCAAGCCTTTGTTTTTGAAGTAGAAGGAAAGAAAAAGACCTTTTGTTGGGTACCAGAAGCCTCTGTTGAACAACATGGCCTGTAGACCAATAAAGCACCCTTGTAGCTCTCTCAACATGCTCCATTGGATTACAAAATCAAAATGTTATCCTAACCCCAAACAGAGCAACAGAGCTCATACAAACTGGCTAAATTAACACAGGTTTAGTGATGAAACAGTTCTCATATTCCACCTTGGTATTAACATAAAAAGAGAAGAAGAAAGGGACGTTAATCTGAGCCGTGTTTCTCTTGCATTGAGGTCATAGCTGTGCTGATCTTGTGTTATTGTGCATTAGGTGCTCACATGTCCAGAAACAGTCCAGTTCCGTTGGTCTGATGTAGTTCTTTGATCTGCATGGTGCTTGGCAATCTTACTCAAAATACAACTGTAATACAAGTATTTTTCTATCATCCAAGTAAAGGTTGAAAGGGACCCCCCCCCCCCCACTTGATTTGTATTCTAAAGAGCTAGGCCTGTAACACATGGCTCTGTCAATCACCATTAATTCAGACCAATGTTAACATTTCTTTATAAAAAAGCTTAAGGCTTATTCATAGGTTAAGGCTGTTTAAATCTGTAATAAGGACGGATCCTAAACATTGTCTACCTTCCTTAATCTCTGTCATAGTCAGTTTTGAAAGTCAGATGCATGGCTTTGTTTCCCTGTGATTAGTAAAGATCATGCAAATAACAGTTATTTAATTTGAAATACAAAATGAGACGTAAATCATAACTTATACCAGTCTCATTGAAAGTTGACATTAGGCCTTTAAGCATTTGTCATTAAATGCCCTGTGTGGACTGATATACTCAGTTCAATTTACAGGGAATGATGGGTGACAGAACATGCAGCTGAAGGCTGAGATTAATGGCAGTTCATCACAAATGAGCAGCACAAAACATGAAGGAGATACAGCGACAGAACAGCAGCTTTCAGCAGTAGTAAAGCTTTCTTCTGCAGCAGTCTTTGACCTAACATCAGGGTTTTCCATAAGCAATCTGTGTCTGTCACTAGGACAAGAAATGTCATGTTAAAGAAATAAAATTAAGGATTCTCTGGCTTTGGAAAATGTTGGAAATATTTGAGTTAATGCAAGTCCTGAACTAAAAATGTATAGTTAGTTTCTTTATCACCACCTCCAGTTTTTTCTAAAGTATTCTCTCTCTCCATCGGGGAAATATTCACTACCATATACAATACCCCAACCCCTCCCCCCTCCACAGCTCCAGAATTTCAAGGCTGGGGGAGCAGTAAATGTAAGCTGCATCTGCTACAGCAGTTTTAGAAAACAATCTGGGAGAAGCGGCTGTGTCACACAACCATCAGTCTCTCAACCCACAAAGTGTCACAGGGGAAGCCAGGTGAAGAATTGCATCCAGGGAGCAGCAGAATGTCTCACCTGTTGTACATCTCAAGGAAAGAGGTATTGATTTGAGCACACAAGTGATGTTTGCAATTCCCTAACCTCCTTATGAGTATTAATTATCTGCTGTCATTGTCACCTCGAACACTGCTGAATGTGGAGCAGGGGTGCATATTTATTTTTTGTTAAATTCAACCAGATCTTCTTTTAGGACCTGAGGAGATAAAGGACATAGTTCAATTCGTATACCAATCACACAAGCAGCATATGTGTTTAGTTTTAGCCTCAAAATCTCAAGAGATTGTGCAAACCAGTGGAAGGCAAGTTTGACTTTTACGTTATAGTGGAACTTTAAGGCAAGTTTAACATGGAAACACCAACTCAAAGGAATCTCTCCTCAATGCATGTTTGGGATGGACTGAAACATAAAACTATGCATGCTTACATTGAGAAAGGAAGGTGTTTAAAGCAACTTTTCACAATGTGAAGCAACTTTTACTTCAACTGGGCTGCAAGATAAGGTGTGTTTCTTATCCAAGGTTGGTAAAATGTTTAATACTTTGATAAGAAATTATAATGTATTGACTTTTATGATCAATACTATTAATAAGTCCTGAATTTTTGATCATCTACATCTCTAGAAAATCTTGTCTACATCATAAGACAAGATGAATTAGCTAATAAAAAAAAAGCAGACAAACTTCTGCAGAGTATGAATTGTACAAACATGCTGGTACCTTGCCAGTACTGATAGGTTGGCCAAATATTTGTACAATTAGACAGCATCCAGGAGTTTACCTGAATTCTCTGATACACTACAACAACAACTAACCCCATATTGGGCACTGCAGACTTCTATTTTGTAGTGATTGTATTGAAATATTCCACATTGTCTGAATCTTTCTAGCTAGTCTAAAAACCATCGGGCACAGATGGCCTAGTGGTTAGATTGCAACCCATGTGTGCAGGCTGCCCAGGTTCGAGTCCAGCCTGTGGCTTTTTACTGCATGTCATTCCCCACTCTCTCATTCCTGTTTCTGACTCTATTCACTGTCCTGTCTCTACAATAAAAGGCAAAAATGAGCTCCAAAACAAATTAAAAAAAAAAAAAACATGATTCCATCCTGATGCTTGAAAAATATATTCTTACTTTACACCCTGTCCTAACAGCATCCAAGCGTCAGACAATGTGTCATATTGTGCATATTGCAAGCTCACTGTCCACACTGCATCTGTTAAAAATGCTAATCTCAGCCCTGTGAATTTCAGGCTCCCCTTGTAGAAAGTATGACATCTGCTGCTTTGATTTTCAATGCAGACAAATGGAAGTGTGGTGCTTTTATTGAAAAGTCTTTGAAAGCTTTGAGCTGAGTAGTTTTGTTCTTTGTGTTGACACAAGTCAGAGGATTTTAAACACAGATATGGATATCATTAATGCACAACTACCTCTACTTCACAAAGCTACAAAGCTCTGTTGAGACAGGTTAGTGGAAGAAAGTCAAGAAAATCTTCCTGTCAGACACAGATGATGCCTTGTCATCTCCCTCTTTCCTTGCCCATCTCAGCCACAGGGAGGAGAGAAGAAAAGGGGCAAAGGCGGGTTAATGTTGCGCTGAGTCGTGCTGCAATGCATGCTCTGAGGATACTTCAAGGGAATCAAGCTAATCAAGCTGGTTTAAATGTGAGGACACTGAAAAGAATAATGTGGGTAAGACTTAGTCGTTGATGACTTCCTAAAAAGTTGATTAAAAATTGAAAATATTCCACCATATAAAAGAAAAGTCAACCATCTGTTGCAGAGTAAATGAGGCCAACACATTAAAAGTTCACAGATAATATGGACAGGTCAAATGGCATTGAATCTAACTCCATCTTGCTCCCACTGCAAATAACCAGCTTGATAAATGAGTTCTACATTGACTTTCATTGAAGACCCTTTTGTTTCTCTGCTTAGGGCATTCATTCTTATAGATCTTTCTTTCCTTCTTATTATGATCCTCATTAGCACTAGCACAAGCATTAGCTATTCTTCCTGGGGTCCAACACACAGATGCTTGCTAAAAATGAGACAAAATATTTGGTTTGACTTGCCTGGCCCAGCACTAGTCCTGAAACATTACTGTTTATGACATTAGGACAGGACTCATAAAAAGCATTTCAGCATCGACTAATAGCTGCAGACACAGCAATCAGAACAGATACCAATGTGATCCATTTGCTGATGCTTTCTAGGGAAGTGTCTCACTTACAGATTATGAATCAAACACAAACATATCTGAATGCAAATTTATGCGAGACATCAAACTCTCCCCTGGTGTACTTTTTAGTGATTCAGTTTTTGGATCACAGACACATTGGTGCTGCAGGCGGAAGACAACAGCTTTCTGTTCTGCTTCCATGACGTCTCCCTTTTTAATGAATTAATGATCCCAGCCTAGTCGCTGAGATTCTAATGCTATGTGAGGCCTGGAGAAAAGGAGAGAGATGTTGCGTCGTTATGATTCACTGTGTCATCAGGGCTGTGGATAAGAGAGAGAGAAAGCCCCCGAGGTCAACAGCTCCAACAATTAGAAATCAGCCTTTACCTTTCTCACCGTCATGCACAGAGAGGTCTCAATAAACGTCAGCAACAACAGATCTACCGGTTGCCATGACGACGTCTTTAGCAGCTGAACACACTATGTGAATAACAATATGGCTCTGTGTTGCTGCTGACTTCAGATAATGACCAGCACCGGCGGGCCTGCTAATCATTTTACAGAGTGACTGAGGATCTTAACACTCTGCAGCACCGCTGCCACTTTGACAGGATGTTCCCAGTTTGCCCTTTAAGAGGGAGAAACTTTGAATATATGACAGTGTTGGAACAGCATGTGCTGGAAGAAACCATCCTGAATACTACTGGAGCATTTTTCAAAATACTTCTGATCATGAATCAGACAGAAAAAGTCCTCCCCCTCCAAACATTTCATCCCTGTTAAAGGAACTTCAGCAAATCCATGATTGAGTTTCTCTCTTAAATCCTATTATGAATCATTTTGAGCAACATTATTAATTACTGACCCTTTACTGTAGGTTTCTTTGCAGATTAAGTCCCACAGTTCAGAACTCCAGATGGGGTCAGGAAGTGATTTCTGCATAGAGGGTTCAAAGTGTGAAAATAAAAACATTCTTAGACATATTTTGAGACTTGTTATGCCTTTATTAATTTGTTAGAGAGGAGGACAGTGGATAGAGTTGGAAACAATGATGAGAGATAAGGGGACAGACTTGCTGGAGAGGGGCCATAGGCTGGATGTAAACCCAGGCTGCCTGCATACATGTGACATGACCTAACCACCCAGCCTTCTGCACCCAGAAAATAAAGAAATTAATGCTGATTTGTGTCCAGAGAGAAAGACTGAAAAAGCCTCTGTCTAAAGCCTGGACAAGCCATGTCACAGGACAATCATGCATGGTCCGTTTCGGCAAAGTGGTCTGGTTTGGTTCAGTACAGTTTTGTCATGTTTTAGCTCAGCTCTGATCCTGTCCATGTTTCCTCAGCTGATGTCCAATCCAATGTGGCTCATTATGACAGGGAATCAGTCTCTTCTTAGAGATGTGGATCATTTCGCTCAGCTCAGTAGACTTCGCTGTTTGGCTCACAAACTGCTCTTCATTTTGTACCAGTCAGGTTTCAAAATGTGGATTAAATAATGACAAACATAGAGGAAAGAAAACAGGCACTCAAGCTACCTTGGCTCACATTATTGCTTGGTCTCCTACCCCACAAGATTTATTAAGTTGATAGTTTATCAGTGTGTCAGTTAAGGGCACATTTGTGACAAAATGGGTATAGTCTTATATGTTGAAGAGGCTCAACTAGCATCTTAGCTCAGTACGAGACTACTCAAGACCCTTGTTTCCCCATTATCTCGCTAAACATTACGCACTAAAAGGTCTGCAGCAGAACTTAATGATAATGATCACCTCCAAACCAGGTAAATCCTTTTTTTGTCAAGTATAGGGGTTGTACTCATTGAATGCAGAAGTTTTCTAATGATAATTATAGAGTACAAGTCCATATATCCTCGGTTCCCATTCAACCCAGATGGCTGTCCCGACTTCCTGCCTCCCATGTAGCATTCACGCGTCATTGGGATTACGTGACTGCAAACAACTTATATTTCTACAGCTTGGGCAATATTCTCCAAGGGGAGCTCTATGCTAACAAATATTGGACAAACACTTTTGGACGGGAAGATGATGCTACAGTGCTTGTATGCAAGGACAAATAAGTCTATGTTGTAATTTTTAAAATTTAGTCTACATTTCTTTGTTTGATTTAGCTTTTTTGATCTTATTCGATTTGATTGCTACTCCATTAGGTTTGGTTCCACCGCATTTAAAAGTCTGTTCCACAAACATTCCACATTTCCTCATCTTTTTATATAAGACAGTGATGGCTTAGCGCTGCTAGCACCACTCTACCAGCTGTCCCTTTATCTCCTTGCATCTCTAGATCATATATTTATAGGATTCTCACAACTTCCATTAAAACAATTGCTCTTCCTAGATCTATTCCAACAATTTTATTTCCGCAGTAGTTATCAGTGAAGTCAAGGTTTCTGAACACAGACATGGAGTTATGCCATTTATTTTCCTGGTCCTCTCTGATTCTCTTTCAGACAACGGCGATCTGAGTAAAGACTGCAGCATTTTGCTCCTCGGACCGTGGGGGCTTTAGGTCTGAGCAAACTCACTGTTTCCATCCCAAAGTCATCTCCTCTGCAGACGTGTGTGCACTGTCCACATCCACTGTGTACACTCTGCTACTGTCTAAAATGGTTCGCCATCCCTCCATAGCACAGTAGTTTGCTTTGCAGACAAATCTACAGCCGACTCAGTAGAGCCAGCCTAGAGAAAACATGTGCTGCTGAACTTGAGTTCATCAGAGTGTCTTTCCTTTGACAGAAAGGTGCAGCACACACTGGTACGCTGGCAAAGTAAAGCTGGGTAGAGAGAAAAACAGCAAATCCAGAAGTTTCAGAGGTGCTTTGTGGTTGTGGAGGAACAGAAGACAAAGGTACCTGCTTCAATAAAACAGCTATGGGATGCACCGGCTTTGCAGTTTAAATGTCGTCTAGTTCAAACTCAAGTTCTGACTAACAACAGAGCTAAAACTCTACCAACATTTAAGGTGTGGCAAGTTACAACTTCTATTTTATACCTGCCTCCTAATAGGTGTAAAATTCTCCTTAGAAATGGTTGTTCAGTGAAAGACAGAATAACTCAAGAGGATGACAAGGAGCTGAGGATTTAAGCAGCTTTTTAGTTCCAGCTGTGTGCTCTCAGTGATAAATTATAATTTTTTTTCAGTGAGCAGAGATAGTATCTGCTGACCAAAAATAAAGTCAAAACAGCCCCTCAAGTCTGGAACAGTCTACAGAAGGTAGCGTTTCCCCCACCACGCAGCATATGCTGGTAGATGTTAGTATTATGGACTTATCTTGTGCCACACCCGGGCTCTGCGGGGTTTTAAGGTTCTATCTTTGGAAAGATTTGATGTGGAGTTTGCATCAGACAGAGTTGTTTCTGTGCACAGTTTACATTTCACAGTCACATTCTTGTCCTCTTGTGCAACAACTCCAGAGTAGTGTTAATATATCCACTAGGGATGCACCAAGCAGCAACCTCCAGTCCTTAAAAAATGAAGCCAATGCCTAAGTGCAAAAAATTGCAATATAGTGAGTGTCCACTTGAGGCTGGCTGCAGGAACTCTGGAAGTCTTGTCTGTTAAAAAGCCTTTTTTACACTAGAAATAAACTGGTTTACAGCCTGATTTGAAAAACCAAACAAGTATCATTAGCTAATGTCTTCATGTGCTCTCACTGTATGGGGGACTGCGGACTGATTGAGCGTCTCATTTGATTGACGGATAACTCGACAGGCAGAAGCTATGCTTCTGTCAAGCAGTTAGGTTGATCTAAAGTTTGGTTGAGACAACAATTTCAATATGGAAGCCGCCTACTGTAAGCAGGCAGCTGACGTCACACAAGGTTTGTCTAATTCTTTCCACAGTCTATGGGATGCACGCAGTAAAACTGTTAAATTTGAGTTTGCTCAGTCAGTTATACTACCTATAGTTTTTAATAAACACAGGCTTGACATCCCAATCTATAATGCTCTTTTAAACTGCGATGAACCTCCCACCACTACAAGCCGCTGCAGCTTCAGCAAATGACTTCACCGGACGTAGAAGCTTAGCAGTTAGCGTGTAGAAGGAAACAGCACAATATGGTTGTTAAGTAGTAAATGGAAATAAAGTGGTATGTAGGCTGTCAAGGGTTGAACTCACCGAAGTGAGAAAGCCACATATCAAAGCATAATATTAATCTGCAAAGAGGAATGAAGGCTGGCAGAGCTAGCTGCTAATGCTAAGGAGTGTGATGTGAGCCTGATAAACTCTGTACAGAGTGGCTAACACAGTGACCCTGTGATGAATTTGACTGTTTTCTAAGTTATTTTTTTCCTCTTTAGACTAAGCGATTAAACAGAATTTAAAGAAGTGTTAAGTGGAATGGGGAAATAAACACCTAGGAATATCCCGAACTCCACACATATACAGATGTCCTAATTCAAGGCACTCTGCCGTTTCCCTCTCCGTCCTCCATGGACTTAGGCTTTTGTGTCTGTCACCTGGATCACTGAGTGTTGCATGAGCGCTCAAAAGGGGCTTGTTTCCTCCATTCTTCCATTTCACACATAGTTGGAGGATCTACAGTAATGCCATGACAACATTATTATTTTACTGCAGCTATAAAGTCATTACTTAACTTGCAGCATTAATGCATTACACTACTGCGTTACAGATAAATGTAATGTGATTACAGTAACATGTTCTTTGTAACACATTAAACGCAACACTGGCAATGACACAACTTAAGCTACCACTTAAGGGTTTTTAGAGAGGGTTTAGTGTGGAGTGTATTCTATAACTTAAGACAGAACTTATGCATAGCTGGTGCAACAGGCTGCAGAACTCTAGCAAACCTTTCCATAAGCACCAGCTGTCAGCCACACAGCTGGCTAGTCTCTTTCAAACTATTCCTATTGTTGACTTTAGAAAGTAGCTTTACCAAAAAGTTGCAACTCACTTTTCCTATGTATTCTGGATTTATTTCAACAGCGCATTAACTTTGAATACAGTTGTTTTATATATGTTGATGAAATCGCTCATACCGTACTTAGTGTGGCTGTTTTGTAAGGTTTGTGAGGAACTGAAAGCCTTGATTTAAAATTAAGTGTTTAGAGCAGCAAACAAAACACTTCTCACGAAATAGCCTTCTACATTACAAACCACTAATTTTTCAAATGACCATGTGAAAAATGAAAATCTTGCACCAAAGTTAGTGTCATGCATGAAGTAGAGCTGAATTATTTGTTAATATTAATATTATATTTTTTGGCACCAAAGTTAGTGTCATGCATGAAGTAGAGCTGAATTATTTGTTAATATTAATATTATATTTTTTGGCACCAAAGTTAGTGTCATGCATGAAGTAGAGCTGAATTATTTGTTAATATTAATATTATATTTTTTGGCACCAAAGTTAGTGTCATGCATGAAGTAGAGCTGAATTATTTGTTAATATTAAGTTTAAAACTATTTTCCTTATGCATAACTGAATTTGAACTAAAAAATGTTTCTTACATCATCCTAAAATTGCAGAAAAATAAAAACTGAAAGCTAAATTTTTCTGGGGATGACCCCCAGATTTCTTCTTATTACTTGTGCATCCCTGTTTGAAGAATTGGGGGTGGGGGGAGCTTTCTCACCCCTCTAAGCTGGCAACTTCTTCCCTCCAGGCTGACTACTCCACATGTCTATAAAAAGTCCTGACCCTAATAGACATAACTTCTTTTTAAATGCATATACCCAAAGAAATTATCATGTGCCAACAATACTTTATGAATAACATTAAAAAGAGTTACTGAAGGGATAAAGGCTTCCTTCCAGAAAGTTTTGGCTCTTTATGCCTTTATTTGAAGCAGCAGCTAATGGGAATTTCAAATCTGCAGCTTAAGGCATTTCAGAGCAAACTACCCCATGCTGTCTGAGAAGTTGGTATGCTTAAAAACATTACTATAATACATTCTGAAGTTGAAAAAATCAAAGCTACTGGAACCGAAAGAGAAGCTTTGTGAAGAAATGTTGTGGAAAGTCATTGGAAAGCAGGATGTGTTTGTAGAATGTGTCAAGGCCAAATGGGGGGTTCACAGATTTGTAAAAATCAGGACCTCTTAACTTACTAAAAAACCCTGGCAGAGTTTGTGATGAACATAATGACAGAGCACACGGGTTAATAAGAAGTCAGCCGTGTTTGAAAAGACAGAATCGTGACTAAGCAGCCTGAAGAATTGCCTCTCCATGTTCCCACATCACTTTAAACTAACTCAATAAGAGGGGCAATTTTGCAGGTAGCAGCCCATTGGGTACCTCTCTGACAAAACCAGGCTGCTGAAATTTAAGAGATGTTGTAGTTCTGTTTCCAATTTCAGATCCAAATCGCTTTCATTATAGCCGTGTAACTATGAGAAGGTCATTGTCAAATAAATCCACAGCAACTAAAATATTTAGTATCATGAGTGCAGCTCTAAACCGGTCCCTGTGATGATGATGACGATGATGATGATGATAATGGAGCAGTAGTGTAACAGATGTGAACTTTTTCCCTAACCACAACAAAACAAGACATGGCAAACTAGCTGAGGAGAATGTTCCCGTGCAGCTCCCATTGTGCTTCCAACTATCCTTTTTATTAACGTGAAGTATTGTCGCAGCCCGGCACCAAAATGCCTCTCTGATCCAAAACTCCCCCAGAGAGAGGAAACCAGGGAAAGGGAAACAGAGAGGGAGCAACGGGGAAACAGAAGCAGAAAAAACAGAACAAAGTGGGATTTAAAGTAGAGAAAAGGTGAGAACAAAGAGATGGAAGGAAAACTGAGCAATGGGAGAGTACGCAAGGCGAGGCGATATACTGTGTAAGAAAAGAGAATGATGATAAAAGAAAGAGAAGGCAGACTCAGGCTCTCAGAAGTAGCTTTCCCTGAAGAAGAGGGATTTCAGAGTAGCCAAATTGGCATTTTTTCTTCTTTCTTGTCACAGGTAATAGGGGTATGCTGCTGAGGCTCGGCAATAAACCCTCTGCATGCAGCATTTACATACGCTGTTCATTTACAAAGAGGCTCTGCCAAAGGAAGAGGAGGACTGCAAATTAGAGCACATCACAAAGTCGGGCTGCACGGAAAATAACATGAAAGGTATGTTTTCAGACGTAGCCAACTACAAAGCACAAGCCAAGTAGAGGAGTAATAATGTGTCTGATAAGGTGTGCAGGGCTAACAGGACATCCAGGTGTCAATATGGTTTTTGATGGAGCACAGTCTCTCCATATCAGCCTAGAAACTCAAAACCACTGCACCTTTAACCAATCATAAATATATTTATCTTCACATGAGGATAACTCTAGCAATACTTGCTCATAAGAATGCAAGATTTCTTCACCATTTCTGACAGGATGGGAGGGTAACACAGCAATGCATCAACATTATTTGGCTGTTTTTCTGCATGATTTCTAAAAACTCATGGATGCAAACACTGCAAAAGGATTGTAAAATCCTTGAAGAAAATAATTCTGTTTCTCTGTGTTCTTTGTAATTCCACCTACAATTTTAGGATTCACTTCTGCCGTGTAGAAGTGTGCCAAGCAGCTATTTAAAACACAATATTTCCTCATGCAAGTGTTCACAATGACAGCACTTCAGCAAAATGACAACTTCGGACTTTTATTGTGAAGAACTTGACTATAGTAGTGTGTTCCTCTACGCTTAACTAAGCTTTGACAGCGGTGCCAGTGAGTTTGCACAGCTGCAGAGTTTACAGCTGCTTCTCTGATTATGTTTAGTCCACTTCTTTGACTCAACATGGGCTTAAAACAAGTGAGTCATGAGTTGAAACACATCTCTAAACAGCTGTTGTAAGACCAATCATTGCAGCACTGGGCTAAAAACAAACTGCGACGTTCCAATGCAGCATCAGCGTGTGTTAAAGCCCCAGACAGGACGACAAGGATGCTTTGCAAAGAGAGCACACTTGCTACATTGGTATCATCACAGATATCAAACTTTAGGAGGAAACAGCACACGTGTTACCTGATTACTATGTTGCATGTTGAGGACAAAGACACTTGGCTGACGTTCAAGTAGCTACTGGCTTAACCTAATGCTAGTGTGAAACATGCAGTGGATGTAGTTGGGGTATAGTCAGAGTCAGCCAGAGCTTGTCCTGACAAAATAATCATTATTTTAGGAAACCCAGCAGTCCACCACAAAGGGTTTGTTTCACCCAACCCCCTCTTTTTGTCCAAACCAAGCAAAAAAGCACAATGCAAGCAAGAAAAAACACACAACACAAACGCAGTACAGTGTCACCCCATAATCATTTCAGCGATAATTCCAAGCACCACCACTACCTAAAAAGTCCTAAAGACCCAGAGTCACTCGCTCAGATCCATTTTTTACAGGCAAAGGCAGTCACGCTATTTCCCAACCAGAGTGACACCTACTGTCTTGCATACACTCTTTAAGCAAGAGCCGGCTAGGCGGCATTACCTCACTTCCTCATGGAGAACACCATGGTGAGGCAACACCACAGACCTCCCAAGAGGATGGGGCAGGTGGGAGAAGGCGCACAGTTTTCGCAGACTTTTTACACAAGCTGCCAAGGCTAGAGACAGACGCTAGGACAAACTGAGCCACTTCCGAGATGCATGGTCCTTGGTGAGCTCAAGATCCACACAGTGGAGCACGCAGGTCGCCACAAACATGCTGATGTGCCACTGACTAGACTGAGACTTAGCTGTTGTCTGTCACATATCAGCTTTGCTTATGGCAGTATTTGCAATGCCTCTCGTGTGCCTTACAGCTCAACAAATGAATTTAAACGGTATAGATGGTACTGACAATGGCTTATGGCCCATAAATAGTCAGACAACTAGAGAATGGCGATACAAGCTCAAGTTAAAACATCCTTCCTCTGTTTCGGCAACATTTCTTTTATGCACAGACATAATAATCCTCAACTTGGTCCCATTTAGCTTTGCAGGTGTCCAGTCACTGCAGTACTGGGCTAAAATAAACAGATGATGCAATGCAACATGCAGCATTGCACTGGAGACGCTCAGCAAAGCAGGCACACTCGCTGAATGTTGCTGTTATTGCGGACATCAGACTTGGAGAAGAAAAAACGCACTTTATCTGATTATTGTGTTGCATGTTTAGTACAACAGCATGAGTGAGGTGTCCACACTGACTTCTACATATCTATCGTCATCTCTGTTTAGATCGATTCAGACTGGCCTATTAGTTCCAGTACTGATATATCCTACAGATCTAAGTTATAGTGGGCTTGGACTCCAAAACTTTCTGCCATCGTTGTTCCCGTTTACTCTGTCACATCTTGTCTGTCCCTTCCTTTCTTGAGTATTTTGCATAGTATAGTGTTAGTTTTAGACATTGTTTAGTGGTATTTGGCATACACAGCTGACACTCCAGATGCATTTGTACATTTAGTTGAAACACAGAATCTCTGGTCTTAGTTTTCTTCACCAATATAACACACTAATATGACTAATGTGCAATACTCCTGGTCAGTATAGAGACAGCATGGATAACAAACAGGAAAAAGAACGCTGATAATAAGTCAAGATGTTCAAACATTTACTTCAAAGAAAAATAAAGTGAACCTTAAATCCTGAGGTTAATAGATACTGCAGAGTTCTTAACTAAACATTTGGCTTAATTTTTCATGATATCTGTTTATCCATAATGTTAAGAATCCTCATTTCCTCCATTTTCCAAGGTTAAAGTGCTGCTTCCCCCCTGCAGACACCCTCTCCTTAGGGTGAGACATTCAGGGACAGTATGCCTCATACATATTGCTTACCCAGACAATCCATCACGGTTTCTTGAGAAAAATGTCAGACGTGCTTGCTTTGGACAGGTAGGGGTTATTTGTGCACTCTGCCGTCAAACAACATCAAAGCACTTAGTGACCTTTGGAGAGCTCAAGAAGGATTTTTATCTGCATGCAGAATTCCACCTCGGAGCGAAAAACCCCTCAAAGTGTTTTTGCTGTGAACTGTCTGAGAACATGAAGGATACGAAAACAAAGCCTAAAAAAGAGGGGGGGATACATAAACACAAGCTGCGATCAATTTCGCCTGTTTATGTGTTCTGTTTATGTGAGGAGCAGGCATATCCACAGGGAGCGATTACTTACGATACCCCACATGGGAAGCTATGATAAACAAAATATTGCCTTTCCAGCTACACACTGTAAATCAGATCGTATACTGTTCCATCCACAGACTTTAATTTATTCTGGTTCCCGGCCAAAAAGTCATTCACTACGAAATGCAATAAATCCTCTCATACATTCAATTGATCCCCTTTACAGTGGCGTCATCAATTTTTCAAGGACACAGACCTGCCTTATTCCCAAAATATAACGCTGTTTAAAAGATGAGTGAGAGAAGAGACTGAGTTTATCTTTTCATTTCTTTCACTAGTACACCCATACATATTTCATAACAAAAGAAAACATGTTCAAGTGGGATGTTCGCACAAGTCGATTACCCATAAATGGCAATTTAGCTTGAACATCTATACAAATAAAACACTCACATTTCTCATGCATATTTAGGGAGTAAAGGGAGATTTCAAACAACCCGCCTGTTCATACTGGCAGTGAGCTGATCCCTTATGTTTAGAGACAAAACTCACGGACGCCTCACCTTGTACAAATCTTTCCTGAAGATGAGGAGAAATGGATGTTAAGCCTCAGTCATCAGGGTTCCTCTCAAGCTATAAAAGCCATCACTGTTCTCTCTTTCGGGGTTTTCCTCCTGACATGTGAGGATACTTTCTATTCATTACAGTTGATTTTAGATGCCATGACTGCGAAAATAAGGCCAGTGCAGATACTAATGTTTTTATCATCACCTCTGTTGATGTAAGACTCCCACCAACATTTTTTCTTTTTCACATTTGCTCATAAAAAAAGACCAGAGTTTGTCCTACCGATCACTTCCTTTGCCCTGTAAAAAAACCTCCTGATTGATTCAGCAGGTATGTACACTAGATTCTAGCATTAAACTGATTAAACAGACTAGACAAACACTGGAACTATTGTCTTTTCATGCCACATTTTTTGGCTAAAGACCAACGCTAGTACTGACTGATAACACTGTTAATGCATCTGTACATCCCTAGTAGATTTGCATCAGTTAAAAATAATTCTATAGACATAATATCAACAGTAGCCTAGAGGTATTACAACATATGAATGGTCTGATAGGGCTAGGCCCGAAAATCAATCCTACAAAAGAATTAGCATCTTTGTTTGCATGATAATACATTATCTTTCACGTCCCCCCCCCCCCCCCCCCAATAGGTTGTCTTCACTTATTGTGTCATTTTGGATTCCTCTCCTGTCTTAAAATAAAGGCTATCCTGTTTGGATGCAGACCTGCTTTTTTGCTAGACTGAAGATTATGATATGAACTTAACCACAAAAAAGAACTTGTTATGGATTGAAATGATAGAAGGGAACAGTAAAGAGTACGTTTTGAGCACACAAGGTTCAGACAACTTCAAACTTGTCTATTGAGCTTTCTGTGAGTTTTTTAGAGTGAAACAAGACATTATAAGGAGCAGTGGTGGACTTGTTTTACATCACTGTGGCTGCAGGGAGACACTGACGTGGCACTTATTATGGACCTTTAATCCCAATCACCTGATTAATCTTGACAGTCCTAATTTATACATTTTAAAAAGAAAAAAAAGGAACTAATAACTCAAGTTCAAAAAGGACAGGGGCTAAGGATTCAAATCGTACACAATAATATACATAAATGTGTATATGGTAGTGCTGTTATTCCTGGCTACCATTAAACCATGTAGACAAAGAACACTCCAAGAAACTCAAAATACAAAAAATATTCCAAGACACTCAGCATCCCCTGAATTTCAGTTAAATCCATCATCGAGAAATGGAAGGAATATGGCACATGTTTAAATTTGCCTACATCAGGCTGTCCTTACAAAGAGAGACCGTGCAAGAAGGAGACTAGTGAGAGAGACCACCAAGACACCTTTGACTACTCTGACTCTGCAAACAACAATGGTTGACTCTTCTATACATTATGTAAAGTATTGCAAAGTGTTGTACTGTGAAATATCATGCTATGAGAACTACCTGCCCTGAGCCCTCCTGGATATGAGTGTCTTTTTTAGATTGAAAGGAGGCTTGAAATTAAAAAGTAGTTATTTTTTGACTTTCTGAATCCAAACAGAAAGTTTGAACTTGAGGAACTCAATAATGCTCAGAGTAAATAGCTCGGGTAGCATGAAACTACTGTAGAATGCTTAGCTAGTGTCCCAGAAAAAGCCATTTCAAAACCAATTCTAATCAACCTGACCCTCTCAAAGTTCAGGTGAGATGAAAATAAGTGAGGGAGAAATAGCTCAGCAAATTGCCCTGGATATGGTCTGCTGGGTTTGAACCCCGGTCAGAAACAGCTTTCAGATTGTCAGTACAGCAGTTCTCAGCACATACACGCAGCCTTTATCTGATAACTGACCTAACTTTTAGGTATTCCACTCCCATTTGGTCACAGTCAGTAGGACTGGAAACACTCAAATACAGAGACAAAGAAGAGCATCAAATTAAGACACTGTATGCTTGCATGCAGCCCGAATGCTCTGAGGGATGATCAGGGATTGAAGGACTCAAACAGCTCCCCCTCTGGTGTGTAACGAGGCAAAGATGGCTGATAACTCAATCCAGTTGAACAGCAGCCATGCCCTGCAGCCACAGCACCGAAATGAAACGCTCCATTCCTCTGTGAGCACTAAAGACCAACTCAAACAACACGTTGCGTGTGAGGTGAATGCACAGGGGCCCTGTTCTGCAAAACGGGTCAAAAGCTACGAAAATACACTGCCAATACAAAAATGAGAAGGGCTCAGGGGATTGGCCTTTCTCGGAGGGAAAGAGAGATAAATGGATGAAACGGGCATGTTTATCACACACATAAAAGAGCAACCCTGCACTCTTGATCCAGACATGAATCCTTTGATTGGTATTTCATTATGGTAACACTGCATCAAGATTAAATGTCTTTAGTAGTTTAAAGATATATATGACCCCTTTGGTTTGAATGGAAGTTTACCTCCATCTAACCTTACTTCATACCTTTCACCATGTAGAACATGTCAATTAGCAGGTCATGATTCTATTCAGAATCTATTTTTGGATACAATCAGATTACCAAATCACAATAAATACCTTATTTGTTGCAAAGTCAGGCTTACTTCAGGATCTACTCCAGTCTACTGTGAACTAAGAGGCTGCAAATCTAAAAAGCAGCACAAAATGTGTTTGAGATAATGCAGCTTTTATATTGGTAATGTTAACATCCAGCTGCAATGATGCAAATAAAAAGAGGAATAAATACAGATATATACATGAAATGTATTCAAGCTGAATATGTATACCACTTAAATTTAAAAAAATTAGTGGACTTAGACACAATCAGAAAACTAAAACATTTATTTTTTCATGGCACTTTAAGCAATGATGGATTTCATTTCTTTAAAATGTCTGTCAGATGGTTGGCAGTTCAGTAAAGTGATTCTGTGTGTCTAACTGTTTCTCCACTTACTTTTAAACTCGAGCGAGGATATTTGGATCATTACTGAAGTGCCTATCATTCTGCTGACCTTGCATATTGAACATCTTGGGTTAGGCTTCCTCTTACCCAGGGAGATTGATCCAGCCATACATGATGAATGATGAGAGCTACCTTATGTTAGTAGTGCAGCTAACAAGCCGGGACTATCACATCCACTGCTACAGTGATGTTCCAAATATCTATGGAAACTCTGAATGGATTTAGAATCTTAGAAATTCATATTTGAGATTCTAAACAATATTTTCCAACAAAATCATAAAATTTAAAATTCAACATGAAACTAAAATGACTCAAGTAGTATCGATACCTGTTCAGTTACTTCTTGTAGCCAAGTAGAGTGGGGTAACAGTCTTTGCCACTCCTTGCAGTAACAGTGTTATACTTCAGTTTTACATAATTTAACAGGGGTAATGCATTAAAAGCATTCTTCACCTAAAACAAACTATAGAAATCTCAACTCATGCCTGAGAATAAAATTGCATAAAGATAATTTTACAAGGCTTTCTGTGTTCACTTCTTTGTAACAGCACCTGTGGTTTTAAGTTTCAGGTCTCTCCTGCTGAAGTTTGTCAAAGTTGTTTGTTGTTTGACAGCGCCACATTTCCAGACATGGGCGTTCACAATAAAAGGACTCAAACTATCAACTGCAGATTTTAACTGTGAAGAAATTGTCTGAAGCAGAAGTTTATCACTGATCTAACCTAGCCTTAGCAGAGGTGTAGGGAGGCACAGATACTGATCCCAGTATCAGATATTGGTGCCGATACCAAGCCTCAGTACTCGTATTCACAAAACATGGACGATACTCCACTCGGTATCTGCAGTTTGGTGAAACTTTAACATAAAACAGGATAACAAAAAGAGCAGACTACAAACCAATCACTGGGAAATGCTCAAGAGAGGGATGAGAAACATCTAAGAAAATAAACCAAACTTTTAATACAATCTTAAGACCAGTAATGGTATTATTACTTACTCATATTTGTACTCAGTATGCAGGTACTTGTACTCAGTCTGGAAAAACGTGGTATCGGTGCATCTCTCCAAACAAGTGTACTGAGCCACAGTGTTTACATCTGCTTCTCTGACTTCATTTATCACCACAGCCTGCCTCTTTGAATCATCAGGGATTTAAAACAAGCGAGTCACAAGTAAGAACACAATTCTAAACAGGCGTTAGAGCCATTGCAAAACTAATCACTGCAGCATGGGGCTCAAGACGAACCAAGTTAACCCAGCGCAGCAAACAACTTGTGCCAGACTGTTAATGCTCTGCAATGTGAGCACTCACTTCATCACAAAAATCTAACTTGGAGAGGAAAGAGCATGTTTTACCTCATTGCTGTGCTCTGCATTTACAACACTGACAAGATCATGTGATGTTGAAATCTGTTTCATGATTATACAAGTGACCATGTTGACACCAGTTCATCCCCCACAACTAGAGCTGAGTACAGAAACATTGCTGTCATCCATTTTTCGGGAAACAAAGTGAGCAGGGTTCTCTTTTTCATATTGCTCTTTGCCTGCATCTACATAACATTCACCCTGGTACAACAACAATGCATGCCACTGCTCAAGCATAAGAACTTGCAGGTTGTCTTTGTATTTGATGTAACATGACATGATACAAGACAAGAATCTATGGCATCAAGTGATCCACCTAGGCTGCACACAAAAGAAATAAAGTGTGAGATGAAATAAACATCACAGCTTCTGTTTTTTTTTAGCTTTGTCTCCTCTGAGAGTGTGCACATAGCGAGGAACAGATCTGTACAAGCTTCAATGCAAGTCTATCAAAATTAAAACATGTCACAGAATTCCTGCCCAGTACACCCTGTTTTATTCACCAACGTTCTGAGCCATCTTGCCTTCATCAGGGTGATGAAGGCAGGACAAACACAAGACTGATCCAGGGTCTGTTTGCTTCTCTGACAGACGCCTCAGAATATCATTGTCAGCCGTCCAGCCTCACATGCTGCCACATTTGTCTCAGTTCTGTTGGAGCTTCTATTCCTTTGACCAAGTTTGGATTCTCAGTTTTTAGAACCTCACTTCAAGATGTCTGACAAGGCTGATTTCATGGATGATTTATTTACAAGGCAAATCTGGTTTATTTTTAGTTTAATGAAGATCAAGCGTAGCCAGGAAGCATCTTCTAATCAAATGGATCTGGACCAAGATTAAAAAAATAGGAACAAACATGAACCAGAGCAGTGGATACTGGCTGCAGTGGGGGTAAAAGGAGAAGGATGACTTCGACATGATGTAAAATCCTATCAAATATCCTTTGGACTGGTGATTTGATTGTGCTCTGACCTTGTTAGCCTGAGACTCCAGTAAAACTGAGCGCTCCGAGCCCTGCTGCTCTTACGTCCCACTCAGAGTAATGAAACAATTGGATTGGCAGAGGAAGGGAGGAGAGGCCTCCTCATTAAAAAGTCCTTTATTCATTCTTATTGCATTATAGACATCTTTTGTACCGCTCCCTTTCTCCGGTCCTTCATCTGATGTATTCACCTCCACCCTCTCACTGGTCAGAGGCCACGTAGAGTCAGAGGATGGTGGGTGAGCTGCAGAAAGTGCATGTTTGTATATGGACTATGTGTTACTGTGAGAGTCTGTGAAACTATAAAAGATGCTGTAATCAAAGAATTATGTAATAGTTGATCATTGTTTTGCAGGAATAATAGTCTGTGGAAGAGTTGGTTCTTCACTTCTGTTTTTTTTTTTTTTTTTTTTCCAGTGCTGTAACCACACTTTCTTTTTAAGGACAATAGAGGGATCCAGCTTTAACGGTTTAGCCGGATAATCAGTATGCCTAACCTGACACTGCTTATATTCAATTTTATCTGCATTTCTTTTTGGAACAAAAACTGCCAAGCTGAGCTACTACTATGTGATGCTATCCATGTACTGTGTTTGTTTACATTCAGGGGGCAGAGCACCATGTCTATACTGTGCTAACAAAGTACCAGAACTACTGTGGCTTCAAGTGGCAAGCACAGTGTTTGACCAAGATTGCAGCCCTAATGGGGTAAAAAATAATGATAACATCCAAAAGCATTTTTATCATGTGAACAGAGAACAAATGAAGATACATAGGCTACACAACATGAGATGAATCAGGAAAAATTCAGAAAGAAACAAATTAGTCTGATTTCCACTGTTCAACTGATATTAACTGTCTGCCTTTTCAAAACACTTAACTTTGACTTATGCACTGCCAAATCTACTTGTGCCAAAAAATGTTAATTTGGCCAAGAGAGGGGAGCCTGGTTAGGCCTTAGGTGGGACAAGTGGCTGGCAACCACCAAGGTTCTCTTGATGTCTTAATCCCCCCTTAATGGACCAAGGATTTCCAAAAGACTCATTTCAGAAGTGAAATTGGCTTTGAGCCTGATCCTGGACTGATCAGACCGCCTTTTAAATGCAGAAGTTGGGATTTTCCATTAAAATTTATTACAGTCTGAGTTTTCACGCTGAGAAGATATCAGGGCTACAAAGCTCTTTACAGATGACTCACAAGTTGTGTTTTATTGGGTGTAAAGAGGAAACTGCTCCCTGACATGTCCATGAATATCGTGTATGCAACTCTCGGGTCATGTCAAGTCAGCTTTAAACAGAGGCAGCCATCTGTCTGGCACCTGGATGAATCCCAACAATTGAAACACTTGAGTACATCCAAGTGAGAGCCATGAAATGCATCCTGTTCCACTCCCTCTGCTATGACGTGAATTTGGCATTAATTCAACCCTCCTCCTCATTACCAAACCTGTATTAGCTAGTCTTAGGACTGCGTTTCTATCTTGTCCTCTAAGCCTCTGTGGCTTTAGAACACTTTGCCACAAAAGATACGACTACAGCATGCTAATATTTGCAGTGAGCTCCCTTCAGCCCTCTCGGACAGCTGTGAAATATATTCAGAGGGAAGAAGACGGAGGCAGAGAGAGAGGGAGCGTACTACTCATCCATGTCAAACAGAAACCAGCCTATTGTTTCTGCAAGAGCGCTGGAGACGGGAGGAGAGGTATTTGCATTTAACATGTCCTCTAACCTGCTCTCTTCGTCCTAACCTTCTCTCTCATTTCCTCACAGACAGAAAAATACAAACCCTATAAGTCACCTGCAAGGCCTACTGCAAACACACCACTGCTGTCCATTCAAATATTCCAATCTTTTAATAAAAGTATATTTTCTTACAGGGAGGATCCATTACCCCAGAACATTGTACGATCATGACCGTGATAATCCTGAATATTGCAAAGTAAAAGAAGTGAAAGAAATATGATAGGTTAGTGTTTCTGACATTGTGGGCAAGATGAAGGAAATTGTAATTCAATGCACTCAAGCTTGGCTGCCCAGTCTGTGTAGTGATATTATTAAACCAACAGCAGCCTTGCCCTGTGTGAACCACGACTTGTTAGACTGGAGACAATGAATCCCCACTTGCCTTTAACCAAAGGAAAACCTAACCTGAATTTCAATCCAACCTTCTGAGGATCAGAAAAAAGAGGACAAACAATTAGGTCATGTGAGGCCATATGTGCACTTAGACTCAGACGTGCACACTTTCAATCGATCTCCTGTTTCTCCATGTCCTCTCTCACTTCTTCAACTAGAAGACTTACACTAAAGTAAGCCTGACACTGATACTAATTGTGCCCATAAATTACCATCACTTTAGCCCATTTAAATGTCCTCAAATGGTAATGAAGCCAACAGTTACAGGCTTGTAAATTTGTCATTTCTGTTATAAATGGGTTTTCTTTGGTTTTTGACCTCTTTCTTGGCTGAAAGTCTCATATAAAAGGTAGGTAATGAATAAAATAAGGTAGGAAGGCCAAATGCCATTGGTTTTGAATTGCTTAACTAAAAAATGCAATCACTGGTTACGTCAGTGTTCCTGTGAACTACAGTGATGTTCTTTTGGGAATAGATTTACATCTGGTATAACACATTATATTTGCATTTAGCCGATTAGTCTGAAGCAGGGGTCAACAACCTTTAGATTGTGATCTAGTGGTATTTTTTAACACCAGATAGGCTAGATACATTGCATACAGAAAGTTTTCAGACCCCCTTCACTTTCTTCAACTTTGTTATGTTGCAGCAATCAGCATCAGCATGGCTTTCATTTGGAGATTTTCCAAACTCCAAGTTGGCTTTCATGTGTTTGCACGGAGGAGAGGCTTCCATCCAGCTACTCTGCTACAAGCCCAGATCGGTGGAGGATAACAGTGATGGTTGTCCTGGAACTTTGTCTTATCTCTGTGCAGGAGCTCTGGAGCTCAGTCAGAGTGGCCATCAGGTTCTTAGTCACCTCCCTTACTAAGGCCATTCTCTAAGGCATGTTTGGGCCTAAACCTGGGGCTGAAGTAAGACGTGGCATGTAAGCTGCTCTGGAGCACCATTGGATGGGAAGGGGATTGACACAACCCTGGTAGTGCTCTGGATGTCGTTACATATTACCATGGGCATGGGCAAATATTGTGTCCAAAACCTTCAAGGTGTGGATGTGGCAAGTAAGCATGGCCCAGGGTAATGCTCTTGCTGCTGATGTCCCAAGGACCTGAAAGATGCAGATTGTCTCTAAGTATATAACCAAGGCTCAAAAGGTCCAGACAGAAGAGATGCCATCAAGGCTGACCATGGCAGCTGAGTGACAGATTTGTGTTAAAATGTGTTGATCTTGACCCTGGCTGCCCTCCCCAACCTCTTCAATCCTGTGTTGTGGCACATTGGGCCCTGTGATAAATGTGTTGCATGCGGCATGCCTAAAACTAAAGCACATGACTGTTTTATGCCTCTCTGCATGTTAATGTCCACATTCCTGTGCTGAATATTGTCACTCAATGATTTGGTTATGAAACCTGACACGACCTCTTAGCAATTTCATCTCCACTTTCTAGATTGAAATCGCCGTAACTGTGATGATCATACAAGATGCTATCAATGCTATCAGCTGATTGTTTACATTCAGGTTACAGAGCAGTATGGCAGTACAGCATTAGCCAGTAATTGGAGCTACGGTGGCTCCCAGTTGAAGGCAGTCGGTTGCAGTTTAAACTGAGCATTTGACCGGGATTGTAGGCCTGAATGATACAAATTGGAAGAATAAGGTCAAGATAAAGTAACTCTGAGGCAAACTTTAACTGGTTAGATGGTTAGTTGTAGGCATCCCTGCTATGGACACATACTTTCTGGGTTTTTGGGGTAAGATAAGTATCCTCTAAATTGGACAACAGGTTATTTGTCAATAAAATTAATAGAAGAATATGTCTATTTTAAGCAAGTTTCACAGTGAAAGACCAAACAGAACTTCAGCACCGACTGTAATCGAAGTATGTCAGAACAGGGCAAATTTGAGCTAAGGTTATGACTCAGAGGCTTAGATCGTTCATGTCTGTTTGTTTCCACATTTATTCTCATGACTGTAAAGACTTTATAACTTCAAAAAAAAATGTATGATGTCGATAGAAGTCAAGTCGATTCCAGCAGTACATGCACTTCATTTGTTTGGATCTCTCCTGTTGCAAGTTGTTGAAAAGAAGGAGTAATCTCTGACATGATTCAAATCAGTCTGGTTCAGACGGTGGAATGAGTTCAAAACCAGTTCACTGATATTGTGCGCTTTAAAAAAAACAATTTGGCTTGCTTTCACAGAAGAGGTCGAGCAGTTACAGTCTAGGATGTCTCCCAACAACAAGTCTCGAAGAGATCTTTAACCCCAATGACAAAGGGTCAACGGTAAACACAGTTCTTCCACCACAGAGTAAACAGGCCTATTTGGCAGAAAGTGAAGCTTTCTAACATTCAGCTTGTCGAAAACGGTGCTCCACATAAACACTGTTAATCAGAAAAAAAAATAAAAACATCAACTCTCTGCAGAGTCAAACAGTGGCATATCTCAGAGGATGAGACAAGTAGATGAAAAAGTTGAGGTGGGGGATAGATTTCTCCTCTCTGCTCAAAATGACGCAGGAGAAGCTAAACTAGGACTCCTTTGAACATCACAAAATTCCCACAGAGCCAGCAGGATGAAGACGCAAGGTACAGTGCGCTTGTAGGGCTGAGCCCAGTGCTGAACCGCCGCGAAACGCTCCTCTCTGAACTTGAGAGAGGGTTTACAGACAGATTTGGGAACAGAAACAATAACCTGTCTTTCATGGGTATCCTAATATTCACTCAACTCCCCGCTGCAGGTATGGTATGTAACAACAGGCTCACTGTGGTTTCAGGGACATCTCGGGGCGATGAATGTTGTGGTTCAGCTTTGTGGGTTATGTAGTGTGCAGGCTTTTTCTTGTGCCTGTGAAATGAAAGCAACAAAATTGTAATGGCATAAGGATAAAGTTCTCTTACCTTGAAATGATGAAAAAGGCCAGTCCAGGTCACCACATAGAAGGAAGAGAGAGAGAAAAAAGTACGTCAGCACAATGACAAACTCATGCACAGATTCTTTATACCTAGTGGATAATAAGAAGAGTAACTCAGGTTGTTTAGCCATGTAAATGTTACAGTTAATAGTGTAATAGAGGGTAATTCAAAGGAAAGGAACAACACTTCAGTTTTATGTTAATGCAAGTACTTAGCAAATAAACAAAGTTTTTGCAACAAACAAACAGTGCAACCTCAGCCCAATAACCATATAAACCAATGCAAAGTATCAGACAGAAAAACAACTAGAAAACCATCAGTTCATCACCTATAGCTCTTAATAGAAATTGATCAGTACAGGAAGAATGACGTCTTAATCCAGCTCCAAGGCCTTTATATATGTGCACACAGGATTGAAAAGGAAAACATACAAAGTCTTTACAGGCAAGAAAACTGAGCGGAGGGATTTGGAGTGATGGCAGCAGTAGGAGTTTCAGTGCCGTGCAAGGCGTCTCTGCAGTGCTGTGGTCCATGCTGGCTTCAAATCAACCACCCTCCAGCTCCAAAGCCAAGTCCCTATGGATTCAGCTACAGCCATTCCAGAGTAAAAATGGTAAATGGCCTCTGCTTAAAAGTGCCTTTGCCAACTACTCAAAGCACTTTATCCTGGACAGTTGACCCAGTGTAAACACGTCTACATTTTTCTTCAAACTCACAACAAAATCTTTCAAGGACTACCCTCTAAGTGCCCTTCCAAAGGATTGTTTGGGATCAAACAGACATCAACGGATTAATAGAAGACCCACTTTTAGTCCTAGTGCAGCGTCTTTACCAGAAATAAAAGAAGCACAAGCCTGTCTCTGTATTTTTTTTTTTAAATATAATGGCTGTTGATGTGGTCTAAGTGACATCACCCTTTTGTATCTGCAGTGATGTTTTAGAAAAGACTGATGTCAGTCACTAAATGAAAATGCTATTTCAACCAGGTAGCATCAGTCTGGCATAAAAGTGGACTTGAGGTTAGCATTAAGTCATGCCCTTGATCATGCAATTGATACACAACCTCTGGCTTTAGAAGAACAGATTAGGGATGCATGAGTTTGACATTAGTATCAACTTACAACATCCCTGCTGAGAAACATCAACCATCAGCAAATCAGCTGTCTACCTGCTGTGTCAAACACATGTAAAACTGACATTTAGTAGACATATCTGAATCAAACAAAACATTCTAAGTGAGCTGAGAAATTCCCCTATTGGACAAACTCTGATCTAAGTTTATGGATCTGCACATTGTCATTTCAAACAGGGGTATCAGTATCAGCCCTAATTTTTACAATCAGTGCAGCGCTAATACAGATGACAACAGGGGGAAAAAAATCAACCACTATTTCTGTTTAAATGGCTGAAGAAAGGTCCCAGATGAGCTCCCATTTATGTTAATGCTTCTTGAATTCACTGTACCTAAAACAAGAAAGGCTGCAACACAAAAAGACCAGTACCACATGAAATAAACACCAAAACAGAATTAAAAGTTAAACAAATATCCAAGCTTTGCTACGCTAAATGTAAAATGCAATCAATCAAATTATTAAATCAAACTCAAAGAATCAAAAGGGGTTACAACAGAGATGGAACAGCAGAGATGGGTGTGGCCAACTTAGCAATCGGCCATAGGACCACCCCACCTCCCGAAAATGAAAAGAAAAACTACAAATGGAATCAGCAGTGACCTGCAACCCAAAATAAAACAACAAAAGCCAACAATGTAAACATGCTAGGAACAGAACATTGAAGGGAAAGTTAACTTATTGGAAATCATACATCAAAAAAGGCATAAAATATGAAGGGGTAAGCAAACAGGAGTGGGTGCCAGCCACATGCACTTCTAAACACCCCCTTCTAAGTGCAGCTTAACCTTGGGTGTGCTGCAGGTGGTAGGAGGGAGACTAGAAAGCAAGGGTGGACAGGCTGAAGAGCAGATCACATGTAACAGAGTTATTGAAATAGAGTGCTCCAGGTATAAACATCTTTATTTCTGATATTAAAAGGGGCACATAGGCCGTTGGAGTTCCTTGGGAGGAGCTCCCAAACTATTCCTGAAGTTGTTATTTCCCCCTTTCTCAGGTATTTGATAACACAGCACAGTTTATATTGACACTAATTTTTGTTTTAAAGATCATTTTTGGGGCCTTTTGTCTTCATTTCACCTGACAGCTACAGAAAAAAAGGCATTTGGAAAAAGAGATAAGATGACAGCATGCACCAAACAGCGTCGGGACTTTGAACCATTCATCAACCAGAGAAATGAGGGCTGGATCTGTACATGGGATGCCTGTCCTACCAATGGTGCTAGATTAGACCCCCCAACCTCCAAAGGACCATTGCACATTATACAAATCATGTAACAGCAGGTCAGTGATCAGCATCTCTCAGTCTCAATACAACAAGAATCGAAGGCATCATGCACCAATCATCAATCCTACACCACAACAGTCTGCACTGATAATTGTGTTTTCTTGTAGAACCACAAAAGGACAAAAAAAAAAGAGCAAACATCAGGAAAAATAAGCTGAAAAACTAAACAAGAACAACACAAACAGGGTGTAAGACAACAACAGAATCTAGATGGAGAGCTTTTGGTTTCATGAACTGCAGTTGTGCTCTTTTCTGTTTACTGGCTACTGATTTCCTTTAGCCTTTGGGTGCCATGCTGGCCTGAATCATTCATCACTATTAGCTCAGGCATAAGACCATCCTGTTGCTCATAAAACACTGCGCACATACACACAGAGCTGGAGACATGAGTTGGCTGAGTTCCTGCACTATATGGGCTGTATATCACGGTACATTCACAGTAAAAATGTAACACATGAGGTGGGCTGTATAAACAATGTGAAAAGGGCCATACCAGTCATTTTCCATGGTTTAGTCCATTAACTGCAAATCACATGCACTTCACATTCCTGGTGAGAAATTTCCAAAGCACACCTGAGGTTTTTCTGAGTTTGATTTCTTACTTTCACAGCAGTTTTCTAACATCCACGTATTTCAGAAGGACTCACAGAGACCTGAAACATTTTGTTCTTTTTGACACAAGTTATTCATCACTGACAAAATCAGCCATTAATAGGGAACATTTCCAAAAGAAAATCTTCTTCCTGAGTATTCAAAAAACTGAAGACGCAATTTGCTTCTGAACAGCAATTCAGTCGTTTGAGTGAAAAACATTCCAACCATTTTCCTTTTCATAGTCTTTTCCCTTTGCTAAATTTCGGGGGGTTTTTTAGGCTCAACTTCCCAAAATCTTGGCCTGTGAATGTGACACTTTGTAGTGATGCTCTGAAAGAGTTTTATTACTCTTGCATTTGTTGGCATAAGCATTTCACAGACACATAAATGACAAAAAAGATAATAAATTATATAGTGTGACCCATTATTGCAAGTAGTTATTTTTATAGCATTGTAAAATTAATTCATGCATTGGCCACCTTCACTTTGGATGCCGTCTGAAGGACTGTAAATTATCAAGTATTGATGTGCAAAAGATTCAGGCTTTATTGTAGCAAATAGATTCCCTTTTACTAAAATTGAAAGTGGTGGAGGCTTTACAATGCACTGAATCTGATACACTTTGTTGGTAACATTGCAAAGCACCAGCTCGTCAATAAATCTTAAAAGCAATTTGCATGTGTCAGCCCTGCCTCTTTCCCTGACAGTTACGCTTTTTATAGGGTCATCATAAATCAGAGAGGGCTGAAAGCTGAAAAGGAGAAACATAATATGCAAATGAGTCCTTTAGACCTTCCTATGCAGGGGAAAACTCAAAAGATGGCACTCAGAAAGGGTTTAATTCTGCCTGTGTGCACAAGCACACATGGGTTAGTGAATGGTTGGACCAAGTGGTTGGTGGTCAGAACTAAATAGCAAAGGACACAGGATAAACATTGAATTTAATGACCATGAAAGACTGAAAAAGTTGGTTTTAAATGCATTTTTGTACTTTGAAATGAGATCTCTGAGTTTGAATACCCAAAATTATTCTTATCTGGATCAAAGTAAGTAGAATATAAAATTCTGATTGTTATGTTAACAAAAAATGAAGCATTGAGGAAAAAAGCCTGCATTGGGAAATAAACGCATTCTTCTTCTTCCATTTAATTGACTTTATGTTGCATAATAACTCAGACAAGAGGCTTTGACTGTGGATCATAACAAACTTATGAGAGGCTATTTAAGTTAACAATGGGAGTCTAGAAAGTGAGTTTAAGCACTAAGCATGAGCACTACTTGTCTAAACAATGGTTCAAAGTGCTTTGAAATAAAAACAACAAAAAAGCTATGATAAAAAAGGAGCTATGGCTGCCCGGAAAAGGAGAATTAACATTGTGGTGGAATTTTAATACAGAAACAAACGTGCACATTAAGGATTTAATAGGCTTGATGGTCTTTTCAACAGATCAGTGGTCTTATATATGAGCAAAAAACCTGACACTAAGCGCGACTAATACTCACAGCCTTTTGAGACCAAATCTGCCATATTCAAGCACCCCATTGGATTCAAAGGAAACCAGTAGTCACCACAAAGTAATCAGAAGAAATATTAAGTAGATGCAACTCATGGGATTACAAAGCACAAGAAATAACAAGACTTTAATTTTTCTAACTCCTCAAGCAGCTCATGAAGGCTGAAATAATTATAAAGGCCCAACATATACATATACTGCAGTGTATGCATGAGACTGACATTCAGCTTGAATTTATTTTGCACCACAAAAAATGAGTCCAAGTTGAAACTGAAGCCTGACTCTGGCAAGTAAAAGTAAGGGCCTAAAGTCATCTCTGCATACATGGCAGCATAAACATATGTAGCGACACACAGCCCCACTCCCACTCTCTCATTGCACCATTGCTATGAGGTAAATAAACAACCGTTTTAATGCACCATGTGCAACATATACAGTGGCATGAAAAAGTATGTAAACTCTTTGAAAGGATCTATTTTAATTCATTTATTAATTGATCATCAAATATGATCTGATCTGCATCAAACTCACAAGTGTAGACAGATACAATGTAATAACAAAAAAATTACAATATTTTAAGTCTTTAGTGAACACAACCATTAAACATTCATAGCGTTGCTGGAAAAAGTAGGCGAACCCTTACTTTTTCTATAGATGCAAATAAGTAGGCCAAACAAAGAAAAACCAAAATCACACCCAGGCACCAACCAATCAATTGGTCATTCAGGTAACAAAAAAAAAGAAAAAAAAAAAAGAATTCAACTCATTGGGGACCAGTTTAGTCCATACAGCTTCCTTACTGCACCTGTTTGATAGTCTAAATGATCCTAAATTGAACATAACAAGCCTTTTGAAACAGGCTAATGAATTCAAAAGAGCTCATTGCAATCAAGAGTTAGCACACCTGAAATCCAATAATTTAAAAGAGATTTGAGCCAAACAAGAAGCATCTGCTGATATGAACCATGCCTCACCAAAAAGAGATCTCAGAAGATCTTTGATCAAGAATTGTTTGATTGCATAAGACTGTAAGGGCTTACAAAGTCATTTCAAAGACTTTGGGTAGTCACCAGCCCACTGGTAGACAAACTGTCCACAAATGGAGATGATACGGTCCCTAGAAGTGTGTACCCTGCAAGGTTGACTCTAAGGGTACAGCTCAGAATGCTCAGAGAGGTGGAAAAAAAAAGAACTCTAGAGTAACAGCTAAAGGCTTAAAGGAATCACTGGGACAATTCAGCATCTCTGTTCATGAGTCTACCATACACAAAAGATTGAACAGGCATGGTGTCTATGGCAGGACACCACAGAGGAAGATGCTGCTTTTCAAAAAAGACAAACATCAATGCACACCTGAAGTCACACCTGAAGGAGTACCTTGACACTCTACAACACTGCTGGGAAGATATTTTGTGGACTGATGAATCTAAGGTTAAATTGCACTATGGATAGTGTGAAAGGGTACCAAATAACACCATGAGAATACCATCCCACAGTGAAGCATGATGGCGGAAGCATCGTGATTTGGGCTGCTTCAAGTTTGTCAAGGTATCCTACAGGATAGTATCAGGATGGATCTACCTGCTGAAGCTCAGAAGAAGTTGGATGATGCAGCAGGACACTGACCCTGAACATCAAAGTAAATCTACAACAGCATGGCTGTAAGAAAAGAAAATCCACCTTTTGGAGTGGCCCAGGCAGAGCCCAGACCTGAATCCAATAGAGATGCTATGGAATGACCTCAAGAGAGCCATGCACACCAGAATCCTAAAAATATGGTGAGCTGAAGCAGTTCTGTAAGGAAGAATGGTCCAAAATTTCTCCTGAATGTTGTGCTGGTCTGTTCAGCAGTTACCAGAAATGCTTGGTTGAGGTTATTACTGCCAAAGGAGGTTCAACCAGTCATCAAATCCAGCGTTCACCTACTTTTTCCAGCAGCACTATGAATGTTTAATGGTTGTGTTCGATAAAGACTTTAAAGGTAAGGCATTAGATTTAAAACATTGTGTTTGTCTATAGATGCAGATAATATTGCATTTGATGAACAATTTATGCAGAAAACTAGATGATCTCAAAGGGTTAACAGACTTTTTCTTGCCACCGTATGTTGTACTGAACAGCCCTGAATTCCTACACGACTCTTAATCAGGAAAAATTAAAAAACATCACATGAACTCTTGGTCTTACAACTATTTTATTTAAAATGTTTTTTTAGCATTGTATTTCTTTAGGAAGTGTTTTGTCCTTAATCAATATTACGTGCCAATTCAGTATTTAGCTGTGAGGGAGTTTTTTTGGTGTAGGTTTCATCAATATCAAAAATGAGACCCATTGATATAATCCCTTCTTTTCAGGCAAAGTAAATCAAAATCAGCCTTGGTGGGGACAATAAATACCTGGAGAAAACTGACCATAAGAAATATCTTTTCATATCCCAAAGTGCTGGAGAAGGAATCTTTCATCAGAGGTCACTAAAGTGTACCTTCAATAGAGAATAATATCTCATGCCAAACTACATCTGTCAGTTTATGTGTTGAAGGATTTTCCTTTGAAAAGACTGACATACAGAGGTCCATTCTACCAATAGGATTATTACTTCAAAATGACTGAAACATACATAAAGCATAAAACACTTTCCCTTGAACACAGCCTTGCAAACAAGAAGCCTTTCATCTGAAATAAAGGGAAAAGACCAGGAACAACTTGCATTGTGGTTGCAAAGACAGAGCCTTTGCTTGTATTGCTCCAAGCTCCCATGCAGAGCAAAGTTGTCTTTATTCAGGATGGATCTGAGGTTATCTTCTTCATCTGTTGTTTTGCTCAGAGGAATGCATGGACTGAAACCGTTTAATATCCTCTGAATGTGCTGGCTGCGCCAAATATTATGGTAAATGATGGCCACTTTGATGTTGGCGATTGATTTTACCTAATATCTGCCTGTGAATGCCAAAGAGGGGTTACGGGGATCGTGGTGTGTACGAAGCATTCAGACACTCTGATATTGTTTAGTCGTGCTGGCTCGCTCTGCTCCGTGTGGTCAGTTCTGGAGGGAAACACTCCCCTGTGGATTTTTTGGAATTAGATTAGGAATGCTGTGCGAGGTAGCAAGGTTCAAGGGTTCAATTGGTGCCTCTTAACATCAAAGTTATCCCTGGTGTTCAGATTTAAATACTTAAGATATAAACCTGCACGGACTGGCCGGGTATGGAACAGATTTGAGAGCCATCTGGGTGTACAAGGCATGAAAACAACTACTCCACCAGACACATCAGGGTATAAGGTAGCATTACCTTCTGCAAAAACAAGCTCATTTGTGTCAGTTTGTAGTTCTGGTCATGATTCCTAAGAGTGCAGCATGCACATTTAATTGCTCCGATCAGGGAACTTGTTTAAAAGAAGCAAGACAAGGGCAAGAAATGAGCAGTCAGGGGACCAGACATGTTGTAAACAAACATCAGGCTTGTTTGGAAGAGGAAAAGAAGGCAAACTATGAGGGAATATGTGTGAAAAGAAAGGTAAAAGATTTTTCTGTATGAACTTTATTCAAGAAGCGCCATTGTCTCATTAGCAAAGTAATCATGTGCAAATAAAATACCTCAAAAGAGTCAACTTCTTCACTATTTTTTACTGGGGTTAGAGTAGGAGTCCAGGGTGACAAATGGGTGCAGTGAAGGAAAGAAACACCTGCACCTGATATGCTTCAATTTGTGCAAAACTGTGCAAATTCCCAGAATGACGAGGAGGATTATGAGCGAGGTGACGGAGCATATCAGTTAAGTTTGCCGAGTTCCTTTTGGAGACAATTTTCACAGGGTGCATAATCTTCATTAAGTTCATCCCATCAGCTTTGTTATATTCAAAAAAGGGCAGACTTTTGACCTAAAAGGTGAGCCCTTCTTATTCACCATATATCACTTCATCAGTTGGTATTAGAGCAGCACGATCCAACATTATAAAGCAAAGGGGAGCATCTCGTTCACTAAATGATCACAGATTTAGGGAGAGAAAGCCTTCAGATGCTCCTGATGTGTAATAAAAATCCTTGGAAAATGACAGCAGTGGGTAAATAACTTCATAACAATGTGGTCTTTTATATTGCTGTATTGATTTTTGGGTCAATCCTTTGATATACAAGTCCACTGACGCTGTACGGTATCCGTTTCATTATCTGCTTCAAGACTGCAGAGGCTAAAATATATAGGTAATAGATGCTACATTTCTTCTGTCTTCAAAGGTGGGTTTATTACATCTGAGAACTAATGCCTGCACTGAGCTTGATGTATTTCTGCAAAACATATTAAGTCAGTTCTTCACCTTCCTAATTTGCTGATTCCTGGTAGAGAAGCATACAGGAATATCTCTGCAAAGGAGAAACAGCCAGTTTTCACTGTAGTTGGCAATTCAGTCATGCAGCCTCATCAGTCATGCGGTCTCCTGTGCCAACTTAATCACCCATTAACCGAGGAGAAGTGAACTGTGGACAAACAGCATCAATTCCACAGAGTGGGCAGGCTGAATCCTGACATTATGACTTACACATCCAGAACTGCCTTGTCAGAGGAGATGGATCAAGTGGAACTCGGAGATGAGTCGACATGTTGACGGTTTGTGATAAACGCCGATGCGGAGCTTGCTGAAATATTGGAACTGACAAGAATTGCAGATTCCTATTCGCCTGGTGCACATTTGAAAACCCTCAGGGGAGGCGGGCTGATCTGCAGGCAGATGCTGGTCGAACTTGTTAATAGGCGTCGTGTGATTGGCCAAGTGTAGGTGTTGTGATGGATGGCGTGGACTCTCCTTTTTAAGTGCTTCCAACAAGTACAGCTGGGTTATCAGTGATTAGTAAGGCTGCAGTACAGAGACCTGCAGCTATATCACTGATTGAAATGCCACAGACCTACTCCGATTTGCACAAATTAACATCTGGCATGTGTATAAACACTGGCGGTAAGTGCTCCCTGCCCACAGGGAGTGACAAATGGAAACTTAAAGGTTGATAAACACAAATCTGTTGTGTGCAATGTGATGGAACTAGGCTTTAAGTTCCCCTCCTGCTTTCTAAGCACTTCCCGGACCTCTCTCTGTTGTATACCAGGAGAGGGAATTCATATTGATCCACTCATCGTTTTCTCTTTTTCTGGTTTTTCTACGCCTGTTGCGCTGGCTTAAGGCTCAGTCACACAAAAATCTGAAACAGAGCACTTCAGGGCTGAAATCAAATCAGTGCTGGGGAGATGCTTGAGGAAACAAAGGAAATTGGGGGAGTGATGTTTCGGAGTTCAACTTAGGTGAACTCTGATGAGGTAATTTGTGCTGCTGACCAATGGAAAGAGTCTAAAATAGAGATACCTCACTTACAAAGTCTGCTGCAGCATGCAAAGTTTAAAAAATATGATTGAAAAAGCAGAAAGCAACAGCAGTAGTTCAGTTCATGGATTCTTTTCTGCCATTCACAAAAGTAGACATGGCTTCTCTTTGCTGAACTAATGCACAACTTCTCACAGCATTTAAGATTTTTGCAATCTATCGTGCAAAGAAAGCCTGTATTTCTTCTGCTGGTTCAAACAATATGTATTTCACTTTTAGCAAATTCCAACTTTAATAGTCAGTTAAGAAATCAATGAAACTTTTAATGCAATAAAAATGTGCACAGATTGGTATTTCTGCTTATTTTGACATCCTTTCTCGGTGTAACGTTGAAATGTTTCAAATCCCTAAAATCTCTATAACCTAAGCTTAAAGGAGATGTAAATAAACAAAGTATCAATAATAGATGAAGCACTGGAATTGTGTTTATATCAGATTTAGCAGAATAAAACACACAGCATACTAATTCAGACAATTTTAAATATAGAAACACTGATCAAAAAATGCCAGTGGACTTCAAAACTTATCTGAACTCTTTTAGATGTTTTCATGTTTATCTGCAGAGCACCAAGTACTCATTTGGACATGTTTGCTTTAGCAGCTTTATAATCTTCATAAAACTTAAGTCTGGCCAGTGTGACAGTTATGTAAGGACTGTAAATTATGCTGTGGATTTTAAGGGAGTTTGTACAAACCAAATAATCTCCATTCTCTCCTAGTCCACCCTCTGCAGTCAGCACAAACCACTAGTTTAAACCACCATTGCACCACACATACTGTACTGAAACAGCTAGGGATGGGTAATGATTTCAAATACTATAATAGCCATTCATTTATAAAAACCTAAAGATTTCATGCAACTTTTACTTCATCCTAATATATCTTAACCTTGCAAAGCAGATGGATACGCCCGTTTCCTTGTTTCTCATAGGCGAATCCATCTTGCAAAGCTCCCATCTGAACTGTTTGGGCCCAGTTAGAAAGTGACAGGACCAATCAGCGAAGAGGGGAGGTACTTTCAGGCGCAGCAGAGTCATGACGTAAACAAGCAGCAGCAAGAGCTGGTGAAGTTATGGAGGAAGAGATTAGCGTGGGTGCTGCTAAAGTGCCAGTTTTATCAGAACTTGACAACATTTCTTCGTTAAAAGAAGAACAAAGAACAGCAGGGAGTTGTTTTCTTTTCAAAAACATCAAAAGTCAAGTACTTACAAGTCTATAGTTGCCATGTTTTGCATTATTGCTCAGTAGCTGCGCATGCACAGCTTGATAGCGGCTACGTCACGTGTTTTGTTGCTCTGATTGGCCCATAGAGATGTCACAGACAGAACGTTCACCCAATCATACTCTGAGTTCTTTTCAAAGCCTCTGCCTTTTCTCAGACATTTTCTATAGAAGCTTTCCCAGATGGACGTGTGAAACAAATTCATCTGGCATGTCAGGTTAAATATATCTATTTTCCATGATCTACTGGCACCCAGCTGTATTGCAGTGCTACCACTACACAGTCGCTGTAGTTAGAGAGTCTGATATTTAAAGACTAACTAAACCCCAGAGTTTTATCTGAGGTGCATCCATCCAGGAATTTAAAAATGCCTAAAGACAGGGCTTCCTCCTGTCCCTCATCAGCCACATCCTTCAATCTGTGCTGCTTTTTAGATTTGATTATTAGCTATAGTGTCATAACCATTCAAGACAGACCAACCAAGAGCTACTTAACTTTACAAATAGGGCAGGTCTTGCCCACACACTTTGATACGCTATTTTAAAAACCCAGCGTGAATCACCATGAGCTCATAGCAGCATGTAGCAGTGTTACAGTGGCCAGGAAAACTTTCCCTTCAATGGCAGGAACCTTGAGCAGAACAAGTCATATTAAACAGCTATCTTCAAAGCCAGCTTTTAAGAACGTAATACAATACAATAACTTTATCTATCCCCGAAGGGAAATTGTGCATCAAAAGTCACATTACCAACCTGGGAGCACTGTGGGCAACGGCATTGCATTGCCCATAATCCTAGAGTGTCACAGCGATGTCTCTGATTGGTTGATCCACAAATCTCAGCTGTTGTCCGCTACTACTGAAGTTATCGGAAGTGGATAAAGTGGACAGTAATGATGGAGCTTTGTGGTGATGACACAAAGAACCACATCCATAACTTAGCACCATCAGTGGGCAGAGTCAAGCCTGACACATGTCAGCATGTGTGTGTCAGCATCTCAACTGCATCTCTTCTGTCTTTGGGCCTTTTCACCCCTGGTAATACACCTGGAGACCCACGGTCTCTTAACCTGACATGCCAGATGGACTTGTTTCACACATCCATCTGGAAAACCTCCCATTAAACAGCATTTGGGAAAGGGCAGAACCTTTGAAAAAAAAAAACAAACTCAGACACAATTTTTGGCCCAAACATGCCTGAAAGTTCTGCACAGTACTGCAGCTGATGATGTCACAGACAGAAGTCTGAGCTTTCAGTTGTGAAGAAAGCTAAAGCTGAGGTTATAAATAGTGATGGAACAAAACTGACCTGAAAAGTCAAACATAAAACACATTACATACTACAACATGCACCCAGGCATCACTGTGTTGGCCTGCATTTGAGCTTTGCCTCCCCTTGTTGTCCCTTGCTTCAGCACATACTTGAAGGAAAGGTCACTGTACAGCCAATTAGCAGTGACGATTACAATTATGATTGCTGATGACGGTCAACAAGAGTGCCACTGTGCCGGAGGATTACTTAATCCAGTGTTTGGCACAGGATGTTGAGGAAAAGGTCATTCATCAGGGGAGTGAACAGATCCAGTAGGAAGGAGTAGGTCAAGAAAAGTTTGGTTCTTAATTATGTGTATCAAGTGTACAACATACTCCAGACAGACATAGTGTAGACACAGCAGAAAAAGGCAGTAATTGACCACAGGGGTTTATTTACCTCTCGAGTATAACACAAAAGGAGGAACAAAAGCAACACAGCGTGATTGCCATTTTAAACATGGCTGTGAAAAATTTGATATAGGCTTTGCTATCCTTTCGTGGATTCCCTTCACCACCTGCTAAAGCAAGATAAATTTCAAAACTAGAGAACAGCCACTTAGGTTCACAATGCTATAAAGGATGAAGGCGATGATGTATTTGTACTAAGAAGCAGGGGAAAAAAATAAACTCAAGACTGGCAAGCACAGCTCAGCCCAGAAGAGATGAATTTGCTGCACACTTGCAGAAAAAAAATAATAAAATGAAGAGGTTTTCTTTTCAGCAGAATTGTTTTCCAGGAGTTGTAGTTCAGTGCTGGCACAACTAAGCACTGGTGTAGCTGCTGGATGTTCAGGATATTCAATATTGGCCCTTCTTCTGTATTTTCAACATGCCCCCATGATTTGGGACTGGTGCCCAAAAGCCTTGAGTTCATCCCTGCTTAGAGGTCTCTGAATTGAAGCGTGTTAATATCCTGGTTGTGCTCCTTACTTCACACTGAGAGAAGCATGAGAAATCACACAAAAAATCTCGTGTCTAGACTGTGTTTTACCTCTTCATTCACTCTGCACAGCCATTCAGGCGGACAAGCCTTCACGGAGGGAAGTGCTGACCAACACTAATGAATCCACTCAGCTTAAAACGAGCCTTTCCAGCTTTCTGACAGGCTTTGCCACAGCTTTGGATTGACACAATTTAAGAATTTTTTTTTTCCTGCAGGTATGACTACCAAAGTCTTACTGCAAAAAGCCTGACTCCACAGCTCCAGCTGCTTTAGTTAAAGATTTCAGTTCCACATAGCAGTGGTCCGAAAGTCACGGTTTAGCAGTTGAAACCTTCAGGGAAAAAAGAGCAAGATAGATTTCCCATGGCAAACACATGTTCACCCAGTTACAGAACTAATTTATCTACTGTGGCAGGCGACCAATCTACTGCTGCTGCCCTTCCCCCAATGATAGACAGGGATTTGTGTTGTAAAAGCCGGCCAACCATTCTGTGTGGGCTATACATGCTCAGCGATGTGATGGAGAGCAACGGAGCCCAGATCCGCAAACAATTAATGAGGCAGCTGATTTGGATGGCATCTCCTGGTCGCGATCCAACTCTGAGCATGCCACTTTAAATTCATTTTCAGAGGATTGTTTGCCAAAGATGAGTGTGATTACTACTTCTGCTTAGCCTCGCTTAACTCAAATACTTGCTCCATTTGAAGCATTTCAAAAAATACCAATTATTTCACCAAAAAGAGCAGAAACAGCCCGAAGAAGAAACTGTTCTTTGTTTTTGTATCTTTCCTTGATTGTTAGTCATCTCATGACCACACAGATTTATCTCGGGACTCGTTGCTTTGGGCTGACAGGTAGAAAACAATAAGTACAAAGGTGGTTTCAGAAGCCTGCAACAGTACAAAAGGGAAAGAGAGGATATAATCAAAACCTGTAACAAAGTCATGATGAAAAATCCCACCACAGTCAATAACATTTAAACTCAAACTATATTTCATACTAAGCAGGGAGGCATTGTGATTTAGGCGTGCTAAGTCGTTTACATCAATGAAGGGCACAACTTCTTGAACAAGGGGTATATTCAGAAAATCTGACAGTAAATTTAAAACATTTCAGGCCGTTTCCAAGACCCTCTTCGACATTTAAAGACCAAATCACATCTTTAATTTTTAAGCCATTACATTAACAGCACATTCATGTGTTAATAAGACAAAAACGTTACGACAAAATGCTGCTAGTATTTCCTTAGGAGGAACTTAGAAGAAAAAAAACTGATACCACAAGATAAGATAATAGATAGTTATAAGAGATAAGATAGATGAATGGAAGGTCTTATTTAAGGAACACTGCATGATCAGACAAGTTCATCTTGTTGGATAGATATTTGTATCTCTCAAATGTATATTGAGCTAAAAAACTCACTAGATATCTGCATTTTGAGTAAATTTGAGCTCATAAACTCACCAGGAGGCCGCCATAATTTGGTCCGTGCTGGTAGTGTGATGTCACAGTTCTGCAGCGCTCCCTACGAGCGCTCCTCTCCGTTCCTATGCAGTAACTGTTTTTCAGATGGTTTTTCTGCTTGCATTTGTTGCTGCCATAACAGCTTTCATACCACACATGAGTTTGCTGCATGTTGGTTTTGTCTCCCTGCTGTCAAAGCTCTGTCATTCCTCTTAAGTTTTACCTCAATAAAGCTCCCTACAAGTGACTGGATTCAGTGTATAGTGGAAGCATGCCAGAAGTTTTTCAAAATAAAAGCCTTATACATACGAAGGGAGTTTCTCCAAGGAAATGCTAAAGTGGACTTTTACTTTGAAAAGCGTAAACCCCAAGTGCTGTTATACTGTGTTTATCTTTACCTGAACTGTGTGGGAACAGAAAGCTTCATAAAGAGTAGACATTTGGGGAACAACTTTATGAAACAGGCGCATTTTAGCTCGTGGCCTTCATTTGGTTCATCAAGAAACAGACTCAAACATATTCTAATGATGTGGACATAAATATTTGCTACAAGAAGGTGAATATGGCTCTGTATTCATCATTTTCCTGTCTAGATGGACAGATAACTGCTCATGGTGCAAATAAAAATAAAAGAGACCTCAAATTTTAAAATTCTCTGTGCATGAAACGTGCAGCCCCTCTGAGATGCAGCCCTGACACTGGCTGCCAGTCTGAAACAGCGTAACTGCATAGGAACGGCGAGGAGCGCTGCAGAACACTGACGTCACAGCACCAGCGCGGACCAAAACATGGCGGCTTCCTAGCGAGTTTATAAACTCAAATTACTCAAATTGCAGATATCTAGTGAGTTTTTTTAGTTCAATATACATACTAGAGATACAAAAATCTATCCAACAAGATGAACTTGTGTGATCATGCAGGGTTCTTTTAAGCTGCCTAAACATAGTCATATCACAATCTAGAACAGTGGTTCCCAACCTGGGGTCTGGGGACCCCTGGGGGGGTGCCAAAGATCTCAGAGGGTGTGCAGGGCCCTGTCTGCTCTGACGTTGCCCAAATTAGATGTAGCCTACATATCACTGGCACTGGCCAAAAACCTCATATCTCCAAAATAGCCACTTTTCAGGGAATTAAAGAAGCTGTATCTTTCAGTAATTTCAACACTGAATGATCATAGAGAGTCAGCATCTTTTAAAGACTTTAAAACCCCTTGACATGTTACTTTAAGTGTTTTATGAAAAGTATTTAAAATCAGGAAAAATGGCGATAGAAGGTTTTGTCCGAACCCCAATGAGCTATTTTTTTTTTTATCATGATTTAGAAACATAATGTATGACGGCGTACACAAAGAACATCTTTTTTTTTTTTAAACAAAGAGATTACATTAGTTTCTGAGCAAAGACAAAATTTTTTTTTTTTTTTTGGGGGGGGGAGTAATTTTTAAGATTAAGTCATGTATTTACAAGAAAACTAACTCTGAATTATAGACTTAAATAAGCTGGGAATTTTGGAGAAAAAAAACTTAGTTCTGATAGTCTTAAAAGTTTGACATTAGACACTCAAAATTTTCAAGTTTACAAAATGTTAAATCTATAACAGTGTGAAGTCAAAATTTACAACAAACCAACTGAAAACAGTGGTTGAATTTTGACTTTACGACTTTATAATCCAAAAAATTCTAAATTTTGGTTCACATACATTTATGACTTTCAAAAATATATAATAAATAAATTTAACAACTTTTTAAGCTTGAGAATCTCACATCTTTTCTCGAAAATCAACAGATCCTCTTTATATTTCTATTTTCTATCTCGTTTTAGAGCCTTTTACAGCCTACAACCTCTTTCATTTATTGTAAGGATTAAAAAACAAAAACTAAAAAATAAATAAATAAATAAATTCCAAGTCTTGCATCTAAGACTTTTAATACTTTTGAAAAGCCTTCAATTTGGCTCAGTTGTTTAAAATACTTCTGAAGACTCCATGCACACCCTGGAATAGTAATGTCCTGTTTGTGTGATTCTGCAAGGAATTTCATGATACAAGAATCCACAACTTTGATATGGAAGCAAAAGTCCAACAATCATGAAAACTGTTTGACAACAAAGTAATATTTCAACCAGGAACCCAATATTGAGCAATTTCCTCAGTTACTCTATAGTTACTATAGTTACTCTCAGAGCGTGTTCATGTCTCAGTGTTTTGAAACTACATTTTGCATGCACTGTTGTGCAATTCACCAAGTGTGGAGTCCTTAACTCTGTTTGTTTATTTGAGACATCAACATTTTTGCATCTTTAGAAGAGGCCAAAAAGGCTGGAAAAAGTCAGTGTTTGCTTTTTTGTGAGTTTCCATGTAACATCATTGCACTATTTCTTGCATGCAATGATTTTGGATTAAAAACAGAACTGTAATCAATCATTAAATCATTTTAAAATCACTTAAAAATATTCAAAAGCTATCTAGTTTTAAAATATAAGGTACATTTAAGTATCAAAGTGTTAAAGTGTCTCTTAATAGCCAAAAATGCACATAAAAATCCCTTCAGCTGATTTAGCGGCCATATATACATCTCCTTCCACGTCTCTCTTCTCTTTTCTTCTTTGTTATAACTGCAGTGCAATCAACCTCTGCTCAGTATTTATCAACTCCATCTCTAAAGTAATACCTTGGTTTTCAGTTAACATGGTCTCCTGTACATAGTAAGGAGGAACTGCTGAGTAGATTTTAAATTGGAGTCCTGCAGAACAATGTAAACATGCCAATGGCAAAGTATGTAGTTCTCACCACCACTGTGGTGTAGCTATGGCAGAGATACTACAGTCATTTAGCAGACACTTTGATCCAAAGTTATGAAACATCAGAAAGATAGTCAGGTGTTTAAGGACTGAAGGATCATGCCCAAGGGTCGACCCTGGATATTGATCGTGCACGGACCTGACCCCCAATCTCCTGTACTGAAGTCAGTGTTGGAAATTTAAGCATTTCTACTTGGGTTGTCACAATACCAGAAATGACACCAGAATTTAGAACTTGAATATGATGCAAGGGCAAAATCAAATGGCAACGATACCACCTCCGATTCCATGGAAATAAAACAATCATTTCAAGGCACCCATTTTGGTTAATTTCTTATTTTTAATTACCAAAAAACTGCAAGCTTACTCATGCACACTGTCGAAATTATACAAATAACCTGCCAGTTCTTTGGTATGCTAATGTATTTTGGGCAATTTTAACCCTTCTTGAAGAAAAAAAAATGGATAATTTGTATTGAACCAAAGATTCAGTGAAGGGAGAGAAAGAGATTGCACACAGGTGGGTGATCCAATGAGAGCGAGTACTGAGGAGTGAAGATGTTATTACCATGGCGGCTAAACTCTAAAGAAGTTAGAAACACACCAAAACCTTTTGCATGGACATAATGTAAGATTTGACATATTGGTTGACTGATGCACCAGGTGTTCCTCTACCTGCCCACTGTGAGCCTCTTTGCTCTCTTTTCCCTCTGTCTCAGCCTCTATCCTTGCTAACTGTTTAACTCACCAGTAAGAAAAGGGGTTTTATTAAGTGATTTTAGCATTTATGTTAGTGTCTGTCACAGTTCCCCTTTAAAACCCGGCCTGCAAACTGATGATAGCTTCAAAGGCCTGCACAAACACTGACACTCATAAAATGACCTAAATATGAAAAAATAGAATTTATAGATGGAGCTTAATCACTAAAGACACTTCTTCTGCAGAGGAAATGCAAGCTTTTAGGCAGGCCCTATTCATTATTTTAGGAAATTCTTAATTATTTTCTGCTTTATGGCATTGAACATTATGTCAACTTTTTGTGTATGTTAACTGTATGAAGAACCGTTCTTATGTGCAGATTGCAAAAAAAAAAAAAAAAAAAAAAAAGAATAAATGAGATCTGAATGGGCCACTTCTGCTCCCTCTCACACTCGCAGTAACTTCTGGTTAATAATTAGTCTGAGTATCTGCATTGGTCTTAAAGTTTCTGATCTTTTTGATAGCATTTAGCAGTCAGGAAAACCGGGGAATGTACAACTTTGAAAATAAAAAATATGGAATGGCAGAAAAATATCAAAATTTTTGACAACCTCACTAAAGCGTGTATGGCCAGATTGCACCTCTTACTTAAACAAGCCCATGAATCTGACTCCATGGCCGCAGCTTGAAAGAAGACATTATCTACATGATTAATTTGTGGGTCTAAATAGTTGCTGCTAAATGCACCAAAGGTCAAAGGTGGGGTGACAATCCTTTCCATTGTCCACTGTGGCCTCTGAAATGACCAAAGCCCCCATTGTAACACTTTCCCAGAGATTGTTGGCGCCCTTCAGCTCTGCAGGTTTCCACGATGACCTCCAAACAACCTCTCATCCTCCAGGCTCATAGGGAGCTTTTTACATGGCTGCCTCTTAATTCTATGCCAACCAGACAAAAGTGAATGAGCGGAGTGTCGGAGCATGGGAAGCTCTCACATGCTGTCTGACAATGCTCCGTCAGGAAAATTTGTCAGGACAACGAGGTTAAGTGTGACAAGTGCTATTGGCCATGGGAACTTTGTTCGCTTCTCGGGTGTCTTGATTTGTTATTGTTTCATATTGCCTTGAAGAGAGGGGAGGCTTTGAAAGCACGCCTCAGGGAGTCTCCTCCAACAGAATACCCGCCTAAGAAGTTGACATGGAGATTATAGTTACACTGCTGTGACTTGGTCTTAAAATCTCATTCTTAACTAAACAGTTTAAGATAACACACAGCGTAAGGCACTGATTTTCAACATGAATAATTCAAGAGCCAGACTCCCTTGTGTCAGAAGGCTAAAAATATTTCAGTTTCCTAAAAGATTTCCAGATGGAAACCAATGATTCAGGTCATCAGGAATGAGCTGCTGTAAACCCTTTTTTTTTTGGAAGACAAGTGAAGAAATCTTTAAGGCATCACTGAGGCAGAACGGTAAAATGCCAATTAGATCCTGTGAGGCAAACACATATATTCCAGATGACACTCCGGAATAGTTAACCCCGTCTAGACAGAGGTTAAGAAGTAACTAATAATGCTCCAAGTGCTTCCAAAAGAGCAATAACCATCCACCTCCATGTATCTTTTTCCATCCAATAATAGAGCAACCTTTTCCCTTCTCTTTGCCGTGCCAAACTCCTTAAAGGCAATGCAATATTCCAGTTATCTATCTGGCCTGCATGTGGGCAAATGGAAGGCCTGTGAAATCCAATGCCCCATGAATAGTTTATCAGTTGTAGAGTTTGTGGTTCCAAACAAATCAAGAGAGGTCGAAAGGGCAAGGCAGCATATGGGAGAAAGTTTAGATAAAGAGCTGGCTGAGATATTTGGATTTAAAGGTAAACTTTCCAGTCTTTGTTGAGCGTGTCAGTGGTAAAACAACCCTCTGCTTCGGGGATTTAAATTCAAGGAGGATAGAATGTGTTTGAATAATGTTATTTTTAGACAGACCAACTTAGCTCGAGCAATTTTCCTTTGAAAAGAGAAATTATGACCAATGATCTTATCTTCAATGAGATGTTCAGATAATCCACTGGGTTTTATATAGTCTAAGTGCAAGGCAATTTAACTTTCCAGCCCGTTTGGACTTCTTTCCAGCAATTTGTCTAATGCCCAAAATCAGCCGCCCAAGATGGGAAATAGATATATAAAGATCGAAGATGCAGAGATGAAACAAAATGATCTGTAATGCTGGATTTAACCCTGAAGAACTATGCAGATACATTAGCGAGGAGGGATTTGCCTGTCTGAATAACCGACGGCATGAGTGCAATCCATGCATGGCTGACCAGTTGACAGTCTGCCTCAACGCTGCAAAGCACATGGAAATTGGTAGCAAGCATTGCTGTATGAGAGCTGACCCCATCCCCCACACACTCATTCCAACGCCCCAACTCCCCAAGAGAGCACAGAGCAGAGGTAGAGCAGACATATATTTCATTTCTATTGTGTCATCTGTTAAACTCTTCACACCATGAATCCTCTCAGGCGTTACATCCCCTCCGACTCTGCCATGCACAATATAAGAACGGCGACCGTTGGGGTCTGGTGAACCAATGACATCTTCTGAGATCCTCTTAAGTGTACACAGCTGCATTGACGTGGAGGAGGGTGAGTAAAAAAAGTAGAATATCTTAGCAAACAATACCCCATTCTTGGAATTCAAATAGGAGTCTGTGTATTTCATGCGGACCACAGCTGGGGAACAGTGGGTTCAGCGTGAGCAGACGGTTACTACAGTGTAGAAGTGTGTACATCAAAGCCAGGGGTCCATAATCTTTTCATCAAGGCGAGCTGATACTGCGAGTGGTCACAGCTGGTTTCTATAAAAGAGAGCTGTCGAGGCCACAATACAGAAGCAGAGCAAAGGCATTTTTATTCAGCAGCCTCGTCCTCCTCGCTGGAATTTGCATTCCAGTTGGTGCTGCTTTTTCAATATACATGGAAATCATGTCAATGTGCATAATCATGCTCCACACAGCAACAACAACAACATCAACAAAAGCTTGTGGACTGATATGTAAATAGATATCTGTTCATTTGTTCTGCTAAGGCTGCTTGGACACTATTGAAAGCTTTTGTACACTTTGATGAAAGTGTTACAACACACCACCCACACTTACCCTGCGGCCCCAGAATAGTTACAACTCTTGCTGCTATAGTATTATGTCACTTGTCAGTGGTGCCAGATTTGACAGAGACTAAAAAAGCCTGGGGTGAAATTTTCCACTGGTTCAATGAGACAGACGATGCAAATAGTTGGTGTGTGGATTCTAACTGATCCACTTTAAAGCCCCTCTGGTAGAGAGCAGCGAGAAAAAAAAACCCTACAAAAATAGCTCAATACTTAACAGATGTTGGTCTACTGCTCGCTATATCAAGAGCAACTTATCTCTATGTGCCATGTGATTCATACAGAGAAGAAATCTATACAGCAGGCTGGAAAAATGTAGCTATTAATGTGGGCCTATGGCCTGTGATATGAAAAACAAAGGAGAGAAGTTTTAGCTTGAGTAACTGTACTTTTACGACCACCTCTGTTGACTAAACAAAGCATATAGCAAGAAAACGATTCCACATCACACCCCAAAACAGCAGATGACTGCTGGAGTTCTTTGGTCATATTTCTAAAAGTTTGTGTTTGTTTTTGATGTGAGACACATTTGCACCATGGCTGAAGTTCTTCACCGAGTTAGAGTTCCCACCTGTGACTTTAGGTGTTCCTTTAGGGACGCATTGTGACTATTCAACAGAAGGCACTGTCTTGCTATGAGGTTGAATTTCTGCTTTATTCTTGCCAAGGACCCACCTTCCCACATAGTTTTAAGAGTAACTGAAGCTCTGTCATACTACAAAATTATTCTTTAAAAAGTGTAGTTTAACTCATTAAGTGTGGCCAAATACAGACACTCCTAAAGTGTGGAATTTTACTCAAACGCCAAAGACAAGCCAAGCAAAGTGCTGAAAGTCCTGTGTTTGTCAGTGTAATTAGTGTGAAGCACAGCAATGAGTTTAATAGAAACGTAGAGCGAGTGTTCTCACTTTGCAAAGCATCTCTCTACTGCAGTGAATTGACTTGGTTTGTCTTGAAACCAACCCTGCAGTGAGTCATATAATAATGACTTAAACAACTACACAAGGGTGTGTTTTACCTCATGATTCACTTGTTGTGAGCCAGTGAAGATTTAAAGAAGCAGGCTGTGGTGTTAAACAAAGTTGGAGAAGCGGCTGTAAACACGGTAGCTCCAGACATTCACCAGCAGGGGTGGAAATCCCTAGTGGCCCCACGATAGAAACATATTACAATACTTAGGCCATGATTTAATATTATTGCAATTTTAGCATTTTGCAGTACATTCAGTATTGCAATATTTTGCTATCCAAACCATTTTCCATCTGTTTAGCTTATTTAGCATTAGTCTTGCCCTCACTTTCGCTTTATTTCCACAGTATTTTATTTACATGCAGCATCCCTGTTTGTGTGGAGTTTGCATGTTCTCCCCATGCATGCGTGGGTTATCTCTTGGTACTCTGGCTTCCTCCCACCAAAGAAATGCTCGTTAGGTTAATTGGTGACTCTAAATTGGCCATAAGTGTGACTGTCCCTGATTGTTTGTCTCCATATCTCAGTCCTGTGACTGACTGGCAACCAGTCCAGGATGTACCTGCCTCTTGCCAGATGCCAGCTAGGATAGCCCCCCCCCCGTAGTTATTATTTTTTCTTGGGTGCTTTTACTGTGAATGTCCACAGCAGAAAATGTGGTGTTGTTAGTAACTGCTTGACCCCTCAGCAGGAGAGAACTGAACCCTAAAACTACAGGTGCAGATACAGAGAACTGAACACAGAGACTAATTTTATATTTTTCTGCGATCTTGTGCACAGACATGAGTTGAGAATGCCATCACAGGCTTGTTCTGGGGAAGAAAGGGGGTTAAACCCCCTGAATATGCATTTAAATGTGTTTCCTCTTCTAATTTTGTAAAGTTCAAAACACCTGGAATCCAAACTATGAAGAAATCTGTTGTTTCTTTCAAAGCACCTTAGTATCTTGCCCCCTTAGACATGAAGTATTTGTTTTTAAACCCAACCAGCCCTGGTATGATTAATTAACTATTTTGACGGCAAAAAGAAACCAAACATTTATCATTTAGTGAGTATAACTTGTTGGGAGAAAAAAGAAAAAAAAGAAAAGCAGCAAAAATTCTCATAAATGAGTGTTAACGTCTCTCTGGCCTGAGAGCTGATTCATCTGTGACCTGTTCTAAACCTGTCCTTGACCTGAACCAGACTAATGTGTTCTTCCCTGCGGCCATGAGTGAGGAGGGTCTTAAATCCATTGTGGGGCATTGAACACCCTATCCATCCCATGTGTCTCAGATTCATACGCTCCTTAAGGGGCCCACGTGGAGACATAAATTAAAGGGATGTCTTCTGCCATAAAGCAGCCTCTTAAAATGGGAGTGTGGCTGATGCAGCTGGCTCTCTTTGTTACAAACAGACTAACTCACCCATATAAGGAGCCTGGTTCCTAAGGCAAACTATTTATTGAGTTTAACCAGCCCTGGAGGCACAGATTTCCCTTTTTTGTGAGTGGTTAAAAGCTGTGTTCTGGACAGATGAATCAATGCAAAACAAATTTACAGTGATACTGACAATTCCAAGCCCTGAAATGTTATTATATGTTACGTATACCTCCAAATGGCAGGAGGAAACATTTTAGGACGTTATATAACCTATACGGCAATAGCTCAGATTGCCCTTTAATTCAGTTACGGCGGCAGCTGAGAGAGGTTTTCCCTCCTTCTCGGTGGGTTGGGTTACCAGAACTGAGAGCAAATGTGTCTAGCAGCTGGTAGCATATGGGGTCTCTGCCTTTCACCGCTTGTATGGGATAAGAGTACAAAGACGCCAGCAGTGCACAGCTGTCTAGACAAAAGCAAGCGAGAATTGGAGGGAAAAAACCAATGAAGTCAATGAAGTTAAACTGGACACCAGGACAGAAGGATATACGGCTCACTCCACCGCTGAATGGCCCATGTTGAGAGCACAGGCCTTCATTTAGTTGGACTTTCTGTTTCCAACTGCCCAAAGTTCAATAAGCTCTGAGGAGAGTTATCAGGACTTGTGCGGAGGCGTGAGGCCTAAAAAATGTAACATTACTCCACAACACATGTTTCTGGGCTTCCTTCTGTACAGGGGGGCCAAGGGGTTGGATGAGGATGGAGGAGTGCAGCTAGCCTGAGTGAACAACAACACTGCACATGAAAGAGAATAGCAAAAACACTGGACCAGCTACCAAGTATGCAACCCAAAAACAGCAACCCCCCAGCAGTGGACTGGAACTATAGAACAGCATGTTCTCTGTTGACTGGAGAAAAATAATGAGGCAGGAACAAAGGTGCACATTTTATTTTTGCAGAGAGAAAAGGCATAAAAGGAGCAATGGAGGGTTATGGTGCATGTTTAGAAGGTTTTAATTCTATTTTTAATGATCTCAGTGCACTGCGTGGTCAGTGCTGGTGATCAATAGATAGTGAGATTACTGGCTTTCAGACCTCAGATGCCGCCCTGTGAGTACATTTTGATTCTTTGCTCAAACTCAATTATCCCGGCTCTTATCCACATGTAGTCTGCACCACCATTTTGATCCTATTAGTTATGGATTGAGTGTCTTTCATTTTGTTCCTCACAAGGCAGAGGAAGGCATAAACTCTGGTGAAGAGACACACAAGATCGAGAGCTTTTGGTTTCACATTGACTCAGTAGCTCTGTGTAAATTAACACTAGAAAGACCATAGCAGTCATGAGGACTGGGCCCTGACTCATCCTAGAAGTGTCTGTAATTCAATTTTAAGATAAACAAATTACAAAAAAGGCAAAAAAAATATGTTCTCTTGCAGTACTCTCTAGCTATGCTTACATGGACCACTTGTAATCGGAATAAGTGCCTGATCTGAATAAAAAATGCTTCATAGAAACATTTCATTCAGAATCAAATCCTCTGATTGGCTCATTCACAAAGAAATTTCGTAGTCGTTCAGATCAGCATCCATGAAAACGCTTGATCTGATCATCCCTCCCTGTTAGGGGTGAGGTTCGTCTTACTGCGCATGTCTACTAACCTTGCAAAGCAGATGGATACGCCTGTTTCCGTGTTTCTCACTGGTGAATCCATCTTGCAAAGCTCCCATCTGAACCGTTTGGGCCCAGTTACAAAAGTGACAGGACCAATCAGCGTCAAGGGGCAGTACTTTCGGGCGCAGCAGAGTCGTGACGTAAGAAAGCAGCGAGAGGCCGGTGCAGTTATGGCGGAAGACATTAGTGTGGATGCTGCTGAGGCATAAGTTTTATCAGAACTTGACGACATACACAATAAAAGAAGAACGAAGAACAGCTTTGAGTTGTTTTCTTTTCAAAAACGACAAAAGTTGTGTACCGACATGTCTACAGTCGCCATGGTTTGCGTTATGCAGCTCTCTATGGAGTTTACTCCTCCATAGTGGCGAACCTCGCTAGCAGCTACGCCACGTGTTTTGTTGCTCTGATTGGCCCGTAAAGATGTGATGGACAGAACTTTCATCCAATCACCCTCCGAGCTTTTCTTTTTTCAAAGGCTCTGCCCTTTCCCAAACACTGTCTATGGAAGGTTTTCCAGATGGATGTGTGAAACACATCCATCTGGTGCGCCAGGTTACATGTCTGACCCTGGACGGACCAGACAGAAAAATAAAACCGGCATGCTGCTGAGACAGCTTTTTAACTTGAAACTTTAAAAGAGCACCAAAGTGTTGATTTGATAAAATAAGTTACAGATATGAAATAGTAGAACAATCCAATATTTTGCAGATTATAAAACTGAGCAAATGGCTCTGTGCTGTGAGAGTAAAGATATTGGTTTGATTTATCAGCATGAAGTATTTATCAGCCTAAACTCCTGTGTGTTCAGGAAAATTCCACCCCCAAAGTATGTTTTCTAAGAGTTAATTCATGTTAATTTAACCATAAAGGGGGATAAAAATGAAAAATTTCATCATCAATCTGATGCAACCTGTTGTTATTTTCTTGTTCTGCGGGTACTGGATGAATTATTACCTGTAAATAAAGGCCTTTATATGTGGAATAATTACAGTTTACTCTATGTGATGACAAATAATATTGAAAAATGTTGACATGAATGAGTCAAAATGCACATTTCCTCATTATTTCATTTAAATCTATCATCAGAGAGGAGAGTTTCTGCTCCAGCAGTCAAAATGACTTCTCATAGTCGTTCCAGTAGGTCAGGATGTCTGGCCTTTCTAGTGTTGAAGCTGGGTGGCTGAGGCGGTCCTCACACCAAATGGATTTTTATCTCATTAGCCCGGGAATGCCCCAGCTAACAAAACATTTACCTGTATCTAAAACACGGTATTAAAATAATAGCCCAGAAGCGAGTCTATTTTGAGTTCGTACATTTCCTCTCATTAGGTTTAATTACTTAGTTTCCCACAGCAGAGTGGGAATCATTACCGAAATCATAACAATCTAAATTTGGGCCCGTGAAAATGAGAACTGTCAGCTCATTTTGTTTTAGCGGTCCTCCGGGCTCTCAAGTCATTCTCAGTGTTTATCATGTGCCCTATCAGCCCCCAGACACTGGGAAAATGCACACGAGGAGCCGGCTAAGGTTCCTTTGCTTTGTTCTCCGAGCCAAGTGGCGGAAAGCAAACGGCTTGGATCATCTGTTCCCTGTCTTCGTTAGTGTGGAAGAGCAGAGATCTTATTCCCCTTTTCAAGTGTGATAGAATTAATGCAATCCCTCTGACATGTGCTGTAGATGACCACTGAAGAGAAACCGCAGGAACTTCAAAAAGACCCAGAGTGTTTGCAGAGCGGAGTGGAAACAGATAATCCTGCAGTTCTTTGGTGCAGACGGATGATTGAAGGCAGCAGATTGTCAGTTAAATTAATGCAGTTTGTTTAAGTAAGGGCCATTCTTATATTCTATAGTGATGGATGGATGATATTATTGTTGGCAGGGCTGCAAGCCTCGCTTCTTGATTTATGAAACAATCCTTCACACTGTGGTCTCAGGGATTACTTTTATAAAATAGCTCGCTTTAACCCAGCAGCCAGCTCTAAAAAAGCTATCAGCCTTTTGCCTTCTACCTGAGCTCCCTGGACTCTGCTAAATTCAGCTTGGTTATTCAGACATGGCAATCTCTTCAAGGTGATATTTTGCCAATCAGTACTTCAGAGAATTTCATTACCCAAGGTTGTTATTTACCCCATTTGTTGTAGATCCAAAAGAGTTTGCTTTAACAGCATGTGAGGTTCACATTAAGGAGAACACATTCAATGGTCAGTAAGCAAGCACTTGGATTAGTGTTTACAATTCTTCAGCCTAACCGCACAGGACGGATGGAAAGCTCTAACTACCTCCTAATCCCCACTGCTCCACACCAGGCCACAAGCAAGCATGTACAAATACTCCCTCAGCTACATGGTTCAAACAACTACTGCTGCGAGGGAACTAATTCAGGGGGTTAATAAAAGTTCATTTCAACAACATTGAAAATTAGGTCTCAGAACACTGTGGTGAGGCTCCAAGAGCTGGTGGAGAGACCAGCGGTGGTAAAAACTGCTAAAATCATGAACTTTATTCTATTATAAAACAACTTTTCTACACATTACTGGTTCACAACTAATAACCCTACTTTATACAACAGCTACCTCACAATCTTAAACGGTAAAAAGGGAAGAGACCCCGCTCGGGGCCAGTGTTGAGTTACTCTTTTTTGAGAGGGGCCAAGACATTATGAGGAGAGAGAGAAAGGAAAAGATGGTGCACCAGAGAATCAGTATATCTGCGCCTGCTCTAACAACTGAGCTAAAACGCTTCCTTAAATACTTTTACAGGGACTTGCTATTGCATTACATTAGGATTGGGCGGTATCCAATTTTCAACACTGTTAAGCCATTCTAAAATTTTCCCTGCTACGGTATACAGTCTGACTGCCAGGCTTTAGAAAAACACATTTTAAGCGAAGCAGCAGCTTAAAATCAATCCATTTACAAAATGCAATGATTTTTAAAAACACAACAAAGATGTTTATTACAGGGTCACTGGAGCTGGTGAATAGTTGCAGCATTGTTTTCACAATTTACAGGTAAGCTGACTTACATCAGGACAGAGGATCACATAAAGTTTCACTCTCTTCTCCATATGTGCTCTTCCGTTCCCTCTCAGTGGTAACATGAGGAATAATACAAACTGTTATCAGAACGGAAATGGTAATCTAAAGTAATGTTTCAAGTGCTTTAAAACATAAAAAGACTGGATGCTTTTGTTTATTTTTGCATTACACAACAACGTCAAGCTCTGTCCAGATGTGATTTTGCTGTACAGGAAGCTTATAAAAAGTTGCAGGCAACAAAATCCCCAGCAACCACAGATGAATTTATTTACACATCCCAAAAAATGTTAACATACATTTAAATGTTTTAAATCATGTTTTAAATGTGCTGATGTTGCTGCTGCAGCATGGACATACAGTTATTCACCCCTCATGCCCTAAGCTATTTCCTAACTATTTCGTCTCACTTCGACTTATCGTCTTAAAAAGCGTGTAAAATATCAACTCTGTGGTGAGCAGTCAAGCTCTAAACATTCTTTATTTTAGGTGCTAATAATAAGTTTGCAGTAATATCACTAGAATTTTAAAAAGTAAGGGGACTATAAAGACAAAAGATAACATATGGAGAAATTAAAACTCAAAGATTTTTATGTGTGGCACAAAATAAACAATGATGACTATGACTTTTTTGCACAAACTCATTCTCCCATCTCTAAAGGACAAAGAAAAAGTTAAAAAAAAAAAATCATTCTGTGACAGAAAGTCTTCAAAGTATTGACATATTTACAAAAAAGTCCTTGCACTTTCTTGTATTGGCTCTATTTGTGCCATTATTGAAAGCAGCTCCTGTCTGCAGTGACACAGAGGGACACATCACTGTCTCTCTTTCTCTCTATTGAGTGTTGTTCAGGCTGTCTCTTCCAACTTCTAAGTGTTAAGACGTGCAGTTTGACACAGCATGATGCAACGCCAGAACAGACTGCTGGTTGACAGCATGGCACAAAATATTATGGAAATACAATATTAGCTGCAAGCAGCCGTTAAATGGATGAAAGCATGTTTAATATCGGATTGACAGGGGTGGATTTCATGTTTTAAGACTCTTATAAGACCCCCAAGTAGAAAAACTTCTGTAGGGTAACAAAGGCATGGATAGCATCATTGGAATGGCACAACTGCTAGCTTGAAAAGTGAAAAAAGTAAGAAGTCACAATTTATGGTTCAAAAGTTATTTAATTTTTAGTAACTGGTGTAATGGTTGACTTCTGATCATTTCTCATCATTGGTTCAGCCTTTAAAAGAAGAATTAAGGTGTTTCCAGACCCTCATTTTCAGGGATCACATTGGTGCTGTTTTACAGTATTACTTCAGAGAGGACCCTGCTGGCCATGCCGTGCTGTGCGAGTAGCACAAAGTAAACAAATAAGTCCTTCTTAATACTGGCTCAGTGTTTCATCAATTAGCCCGACATCATTGACAGGAGTTCTGCAATCACTTTTACAGCATCTTCATTCACAGGCAGTTGTGTTGCTGCAGTAAAAGGAAACACACTCCTTAGGCATTTATTATAAACATGCATTCATTACACAGCACCATTTTCATGATGGTCATTACAGCAGAACTGTGGCTATGTTTAGATACCTGGGTATATAGCATGGCCATATTATGGCCCATTCCTACTTTACATAGGTAAGTAACTTATTCAATTATTTCATTGCACACTGACAAAAGTCTGTCATTCTACAACCTGGTCTACAGCCAATAATTGCGCAACTATGCAGCCTTGTCACAAAATAACAGACGTGATAAGCTTTACTGCTCTATAACACACTTTAAATCTAACAAACTGGGCATAGACCACAACAGTGACCATACACTTTCTTACAGGCTCTCATAAAGGAAGTAAAGTTTCCTATTCATTTCCTTCCTTCTTTATCAAGGAACAGATAACTCTGAATACAGCTAGTATCACAGGAATATGTTGCAACATAATCTTTAGAAGCATCAAAATCAGCAGCCTGATTATCTTGTAATTTGCACCTTGCTTAAAGCTGCAGACAGCCCTCAGGAGAAACAGTTTCTCTGAAAATGTCATATAACTTTTACTATATTTATAAAAAATGTTGCATTTGCTGATACAAATAGAACAACTCCATATCACGTTCAGATAAATGTCAACCTTAGAAATGTGCTCTGCTCATACATCACAGTGTTTGCTGTAGTATCTAGGATTTACTGTTTGTGATGTCTCTAGTGGACTTCTTAATGGTTTGTTTTGAAGGTTTGATCACTGCCCCAGACAATTTGCCCATGCTAGAGTGAGAATATTCGTTTTTTGTTTTTTTTGGCAGAATGAGGGTAAAACGATAGGACAGGCAAGTGATACACACCAAATGTGAGGGAGATTTATTTTGACTGCTACCAGTCAGTAAAGCAAACATGCCCCCAAGACATTCCTCTCATCTCAGTCTAGAGCCCTTCTTTTAGGAGAAACTGATTCCTAAAATCAACTAAAGGGATAAAAATGAAGGCAACTCATGCTTTTGTACACTGTGCTTTACTGATTATTCTAGGCAACAGATAAAAAAGTATCCCTTCAGCATTTGGCGCCATCTTCAAGCAAATCCTTATGCGTAGCTCAAATAGTTCCAGGATGAATGCATCTTAACTTAGATCTACCTTTCTGCCTAAACATTGTAAATATAAAACAAGACTCTGCAGCATTTAAGGAGGTTTTTCTCTCCCAGTGCTGCAGTTAACTATCATTACCATCTTAATATCATTACCTTGGTACATGTGATAACAGAAAAGAAATATGCTTCATGCAAAATTATCCTTATCATTAAAACTGCCTCGCCTTCACCATTTTCGTATGTCCCTACAGAACATTTCCTACCTGAGCAAGATGGAATATGCCCCAAAAAGAAGCAAGTTATTTTTCCAAATTGTCAATAGTCTGGGGCAGGCTTTGTATCTTAAAGTAGTTCTCCAGCTTGGAAATACTTTTCACCTTTCTGCACAAACATCTCCACAGGATTTTTAGGCACCGTCTGTGATTGACATGAGCTGCCCTGGAGATTTGCTGTCACTGCTGGCATCTAGCAGTTTTTCCTCGGCTGTCAAGATCAATAATTGCAGAGAGTCTTGAAAGTAAGGGCCTGGGACTTCAATAGAGTTTTCTAGGATGTTGAAGTGAGCAGCAAATTCTGTTTTTACAACTTCTAACTCAACTACTGGAACAGGGATTGGCTTTTACAGATATCTTCTAAGCAGATTATTTTCTACATTATTTGGCTTATTGTGGATCTTGATACAGAGATGCTCATGTTAATTTTAAATGGCACATGTTTAAGGTAAAAATGTGCCATTACCTGTAGTATTAATTGAATGATGCCAGGTAATCTCATTATTAGAGGTGTCCACCGCTTAAACATAATTTTAGCAGAATAATACATTGGAGCCAGGATGCCTATGTCAGGGGTAATTCCTGGTTTTCTGTGTTGTAAAAATGTTGGCAAACTTATGAAACACTGCTTTAACCAACAGCAACAGAAACACCAAAGCTACTAAAACTACATGTTTACTTGTGCCTGTGATAAATCTACATTAAAGTCTGATATCACCATCAGTGGTTAAAGAAGTGATTACTTCATACAGAGTCTGTGTGTTTCCTGCACGTACGTTCAGGCTGCAGGTGGTGCTGTTGCCATCACAGATACAGCGGCATGACACTCGAGGCAGACACTTAAACACATAAGGCCAATCCTAAGTAAGTGTAGTCTCGTTGTCAGCAGCATCTTGTCCTGTTGCTCATTAAAGGTATTTTAAAGGTTATTTTTGGGCTTTTTGCCTTTGTAGGACTGCCAAAGAGAGACAGGAAATACAGGGACAGAAAGTGGAGGAAGAAAAGCACCAAAAATGCACCGGTGCATTGAGGACCACAGCCTCAGTATATGGACACCTGCTCTACCGAGCTAAACTAGCGCCCTAACAAACAGTACTTTAACAGCAAGAATATGCTGATTGTTCACTCAATAGCTTCAGCTGTGCACTGCAGCACATGAGAGTCAACACATCTTGAAGGGAAGCTTTTATTTAATCTAAAGTTGCACTCATGGGGCTGGTCAGGTTGACTAAACGCAACTTTGACGACACTAGAAAGGTTTTCCAGAGCTGCCCACATCACTACGTCAGCGTAAACACCAGTGTGTCTGTTTTCACCAAATTTAGCACCAAATTTAGGCAAAGCTACAAAAATGGAGGATCATGTCACTCTTCAAGTGTTGCTGCTAGGTTTACGGACCTTCCTTTAAGTCCAAGCCACACTGATCTACACTGGTTTTGGCTAAGTCCTGACTGCAGCCACAGAAGCCCCTAATGTGGACTGGTTCTTTACCCTAGACCAGCAAAGAGTTGGTTTCATTCTAGGACTGTTTTATCTGGTACAGAGCCAGTTCTTTGGCAGACAAAGAGCTGATGTTAGATTAAGAACTGGCCCCAAACCAGCTCTGGCTTTGTGGAGTACCCATCCCTACAATGGATAAGATAAAAGTTCTTCAGTAAAGTCTTCCAAAAATATTCCAATACTCATCACTTGTAGTCATTTTTCTGTTTTGAATGTGCACCACATATGTGAGATGGATATTATTTGAATTCAGAGAACAGTATCTAAAGAAAAAAGAATCCATCATCTGCTCTTTCAGTCCAACTGACAGATATTAAAAAGCAATCATCCCCTGCCATAGCACAGACTTACACAACTCACTTTCAAGGCCATCTAACTCTCAAATTTCCTTGTGCAAACTGCAGCCTTCAGTGAATTGAGTCACAAAGTCCCAGCACCAGCTCCACACATATTGAATCAGCCCCTGCCGCACTGAGACAAGAACCAATGGAGCAAACAAAAGTCGATGGTTTGTTGCCACCTCAATCTGGATATCCAAATATTTAACCGAGCAGATATCAGGGCACCTGAGAGACGATTTCCTGGGCAGAAAAACACTTTTTTTTTCTGACAGTGGAAGGACAGCCAGTCCTAAAGCTCATTTTGAAAAGAGCCTGACAATTCCTGCCCTTCAAAGACACTTCCACTCATTACAGATACAGTGGCAGACAAATTAAATTTCAGCATGAGGGCAACCAGCTCTTTCTTCCTCGCTCCATTTCACGACACTGGAGAAGGCGCTGATTATCTGCCATCTGTTCTTATGGCTGCACTGACTTGGATTGAACATTATCATCATAATTATTTTTAACTGAATCCATGGCATTATCTGTAATAAGCTGAAATGTCTTGCCATTGGCCTTCTCTTGACAGCTAATTAATAGGCTTGCACATATTCCTCTAAAAATCAAGTCATGCAGAGACCCAACTGTGTTCTCTAGAGTGTCGAGCACTGATGCTGAAATGCTCAGAGCTGAGTGACAGTCAGTGGCAAAATGGGACACAGTTTGTGTATAGGGAAAATAAAGTTGGCTCCCTTCAATTACTTAAAAGACCAGGGGCAAGAGAATACTCGCAGAGAGCTTTTTGACTGAGAATTCCTCACAAGTAGGCCTGTTCAGGAATGATTCAGAAGAGCTATCGGACACATACTGAGAGAGGAATGAGCAGAAACCTTGATACTTTACATTTCAAGGGGCTTTTGCAGTGTGCAGGGAAGCCATATGGAGCGCAAAAAAGGCAGAAGGCATCTGCCTCGTTTCAATCCAGAAGGCTTCAGTTTGACGAAGGTTTGAATTTGTTAATACACAGTCAAAATCTGCATAAAAAGATGGACAACACAGCTAAACCCCTATTGTACAAAGATAAAGACAAAATACTCCCATGACACAAGCTAAAAGTATGTGATTTTAACTCTGCCAAATACAGGTCAAATACAGACATCACTCTTGTTTCACCTGTTAGGAAGAAGAAAGCAGGGCAAATGACCTATTTGACTTCAACTTTACAAGGTGTTGTGCTGTTCTTTCTTTCTACACTCTTTGATTTCTACAAACATCCATCTGTTTATCAGAGATGCTACAGAAATTTCAGAACTCTTAACTCCAACTTTATACAAGCCCCCAGACCCAACTTGACTTCAAGTTAAATGAGCACAAGACTTTGTCTTTTCTCTCGTCTGCTCCCTGTCTGCCTGTAACAGACATTAACACTGATGAATTTAATGAGATGATAAAGGGACTTAATACTTGTATTAGCTGAATTAAACAGACCACAGGAGTTGCTGTTCAATCGAGGACGGAGGATGGAAGACATACTGTTATTTACAGTGTAACCACTGTGAAACAATCAGAATATAACATGTCCTGGGTCACTTTGTGAACCTCTCTACCCGAGTTGCCAAGTGCTGCATTGCTCCTCTCTGTGTCCTGCTGCGCTTCTCTAAATCAGCCAGCTGTATTTCGTTCTCACACCAGGATCATGGTTGAATGAGAGCATATCAACCCACGGACACACCAACTGAATGGAAGGTGTCTGCCCTACTCATATTGCTCCAGATATGCATGTGTTTACTGGTAGTAATGTTCATAACGAGTCAAGCTTAAAAGATCAAATCAACCCAGACAGGAAGTCAGACAAAGGAACAAATATAGTGTCCAGTGAATTGTTATGGATGCAACTTAGACGACCCCAATTAATGGAGTTGCAGACACTGCCATGAAAACACAACTATGAGCTTAGCAGTAAACCAGAGGCGAATGAATGGCAGCCATGCGTACCTGGCATGAAGTTTGGACCTCGACCACAGCGTCCTTCCTCTGTTGCCTGACGAGCACAGTCTTTGGCGCCCACGAGCTACCAGCTCCATCTGGTTGGTTTCGTCCAGGTTTTGTTGTGTTGTGGTGGAGAGATGGTGAAAATGGTGGTGCAGGTTTAAAAACGCGCAGGCTAAACTCATGCAGCTAAGCGAGCGGTGCAGGCTGAACTACACAACTTCACATTTTTGTCCATCAGATGTAAGAGTGAAGTAGTTCTTTACGGTGTCTCTATATCATGGCTTTACAGGTGCTGCGAATCCCTGCTGCTCTCTGTACAGGTGTCCCCAATTTCACAATCAACTGGTTTTCATACACACAGACCAGAAGTGACGTCTCCCAACACCAGTCTGTGTCACTGGGATTTGTAGTCTTTATTTCCCAGGCTTTACCCGACAATATATTTACACACAGCTGCTGCATCTCTGTTCAATACCAGCTCATAGCTTCAGGGGAAAAGAAAGTAAAAAGAAAAGACCCCAAACCTATCCGTAACAGAATCAAAAAAAACATGAGATACATTACAAATGATACCCCGTCATATATCAACGCAGGTACTAAATAAACAGCATGTCAGTCTCAGAAAGGTAAAGTTACATGGTTTCTTTATTTCTAGATGATTCTGTGAAATAGTGCAGCGTCCCTCTTCAGAGACATTTTCTAGAGAAGGAAGGCTAAAAATCATGGCACAAGCAGATCATGGTTCACACTGATGCTTTGGAGTCCGTGTCAAGTTGAGTGTCAAGCACACAAAAGGATGTCTTGGCTTGAAAAATGCTTAACTGGTCATCTGAAAAGCCTCTAGTTACACTGGAGGCCCTTAAAACTTTACTGCTGCATCGGCAATAAACAGTAGCTGATTGGTTCCATGATGGCAGACACTCTCACCATTCAATCAATATGATGCTGTGTCATTGGTTTTTGTTGTTGTATTAGGCTTTGATACCTTTTGATTTACTGTGATTCATTTTCTCTGATGTGAATGGAAAGACAAAGCTCAAAAGAGCACACAAGAGGATTATCTGCTTTTCTAGAAACATGAGTACAGCCTGTTAAAAAAAAAAAAAAAAAAAAAAAAAAGTTGCTCAGCCCAACAGTTCAACAACCTCCTCCCATCCACAGGCCATGCCCGTTTATGGGATAGAAATTGCTGGGTAGTTCAGGGGTTGAGCTGGAGGGAGGGCGAGACGAATAGCTCCCTTAATGGCTCACAGCCAATAAACACATAAATAAACATTATAGCAGCAGATACTTTTACAGGGGCAGGTGGTGAAAGGCTGCTTAAGTGGCACAGAAAGCTAGTAAAACGGCAAGAGTCCAGCCTTTAATCAAGTTTTGGTGGGGCTCTCAGCAGAGATCTGATTAGATGCAGACAACAAGCTCCCCTATGATGAATGTGGGTGGGATTGGGTGCTCCAACTTTTCCACTCAGTTCTCCACCTCCTTCCTCCACCTCCTTCCTCCAACCCATCACTCTTCAAGGTGCAGGCACAGAGTGGCAGCTGAGCAGCTTCCTGAACACATGGATCTCCAACCGTTTGGATGCACCATATGGCACAGGATATCAGCATGGCTACTGCCACCCTCACAGCACAAGTAAACAGCAAGCTGATTTAAGCTCATTTTACTTATATAGAAAAGTGTGTTTGTTACTGGTCTTCCTAAAAACCATGAACAAACAGTAATGCATAAACCCAGTGACAAACATCTCAAGAGCTGCTGTCTGGCAGGGTTTAAATGGATAGAAACATGGGTTCAGTCTGTTAACAGGCAAGCTGATAAGGATCATTCACTGCTTAAAGATAAATGGATTACAGACACAAGAAAGCTGAGTCACTGAGACATTTGGATTGTGCACAAACAGCAAAGAACAATTTTAGGCACGGAAATTTGGCACACCGGGATGCCAAAATAAGAAACAGAAGTTTTGCAAAAAAAAAAAAAAGCAGCTCAGATTTGGAGTTCTTTCAGTCCAGACTCTGAATTCCAACAGAAAATACTAAATGGAAAACAAAGGTCTAAGGCTGGCTGTTCACTAGACAATTTTAAGCCTTATTTGGGAGGCAGGGACCAATCTGAGGCTCATCACTACTGATTATCTGTCCAAAGCATCCTCAACTAGTCAGTCTCATTACAATTATTTTATTACTCCTGATCGAGTCGGAGCATCCCCAGTCTGGAATCATAGCTATCAAACAGGCTTGGTAATTATCATGGTCAGCATCTCCATCAGCCACCAAACCAAATGATGGACTCTTTGGGATGAGCTATCCTCAGGTGCACATTAGGGCTCCTGATAAGCAGTGAAAAATTAACATATCAGCACTGAAGCTTTCTTAGAGGCTAAAGGGGCTTGAAAAGTGACTATAAATCCTCTCATTAGATCTTTTTTTAAATCAACTTACACACATATGGAATATAAAAACTCTAACACTGGCACATTTGGTCTCCAAAATATTCTGCATGGATTGTAAACGACAGATATCTCCCGTCTTGCAACTAAGAGTGGAGATACACCTCCTGTTTCAGTTTGGATTCATGTATGTGTCCGGTCGGGTCATGTGCATTCTAAATATACCTGCATTGAGCTCATAACTAACATAATACACATCAAAAATCACAAGTAACAACAGCTCAGCTCATTGTATTGTCTGCTGTATTATGAGTGACTTTTTCAACCTGTTCTGAGGCACTCTCACTCAAGATAGTAAGTATCAAACATGTTCATTATGTACGACCAAGAATCCTGTTGCGTGGTGGGCACCAGGGACAGCTGAGCAGATACGAGCATCCTGCAACAAAGCAACAGCCAATTAGGAAGCACTCTGACTGAAGGACGAAGTAAAACGAAAACAAAGCCATGGCAACGATAGTAAACCTGAAGCATAAATGATGGACGTCAGAAATGGAGGAGCAACTTGTTGATTTGTGGCAACAATTTGAGGGTTTGACATACATGTCAGTGAACAAATAAGGGAGGGAGCTGGACCAACCACAATGGACTTAGTGTGTAGCTTACTGCTATCCACAGTAGCTTCTTCACTCAAAAGTCACATTTGGCCTTGCAAGATTTGGCGTTTTAAGAGACTACACCAGGCAGACTCTGGAAGGGTGTGGTGTGCTGTTTGGGGCATGTCTTCCCCCTTCAGAAAATGCTCTAAAAAAATAATAATCTAAAAAAAATGCTTCCAAAGTAATGGGATTTAGACAAACTGTCCAAACGCTGGACAACGCTGCCCTTACAATTTGGCGATGCCAGATTTAGTGAAGTAGAACAGCCTGCATCAATGAAATATTAAGTGGTTGGTCAAGATGAAGATCTGTGGTAGTGTGATTCAGAGAAAGATCCTAAGAAAGGGCTGACAATGAGGCCTACTGAGCTTGACCTCTGGCCTTTAAAAGCTTTATGTTATTCTTGAGTCACAGTGGGCATTAGTGCAAAGTTTGAAGGAAAGGAACTCTCATGAGCAGCTAAATAATTACCTTCTTCTGTTAACATGTTTACATTAATAAAACAAACTGTCCTAATGCTGCCTCTTGTGTCCTAATACTCTGTAAAAACAAGCGTTTTTAATTCACAAGTCAATGCTATCCTGCCAGATTTGACAGTGAAAAACTGTATATCTAAAATTGTCTGGAGAGCAGCTGGGGCTGTGAGGCTCTTCTCAACCATTACATTTAAATTTCACTTCTATTATTTTGCGCTCCATGTCAGTATTACATAAAAAAAGACCCAACAAGGTCCCAGTGTTCTCCTCAGCGGCTGCTTCTCACATTAATGTTTGGAGTATCTCTGACGAAGCAGCTATTGTGTTCTAGCTTGCTGTCAGTCAGGTCCCCTGGCAGCTGTTTTCCATTAGCCTGATATTAGCCTTCATGCAATTAAAGTCTACACCCACGCATAGACTACCGCTGTGATGAGTGCAGAGCTGTTACGGCTCATTCTGACAGCCATGATCTGTGCTCTGGTCAACACGTATGGGGGCAGATGTCTTGTTGTGCTTCCTTTCTGTGCTGTTATCATAGTTGCTCCACACATTCATCACAGTCATAAGTGGACACCGCTGAGAATTCTAATTTTAGGAGCTATAAAGAAAGTCAAGGATTATGTATTTTTATCTTTGTTTTGTTTGCCCATCACATATGGAATAGTTCAAGCTTAAATGATTAATCTTTTAAACTTAGCTCAGAGAGAAGAAATACCACAGTGAATTCAAGTTTAATAAGAACTGAAACTGGACTAATTGCTAGGGCTGAGCAACTGATTGAAAATTAGATTTACAAATCACAGAAGTTGCAATATTTCTTTAACTTGAAATGTGTAGAAATACCAGTTTGATATATTCATTTTTTGCAGCAACAGAGATTTTTTGCACATTATACAAACAATCAAGTGTCAACACAGCAGTCCATTTAAGTATGAAGTACTTCTCACTTACCCCTGCTTGCATTAATGCTGATACACTGCACTGCAGCTGCTGGCAAACTTTACCTCCCCCACCCCAGCCGCTTCCTTTATAGCTTAAATCTTGTTGCACCCTCATATTTAGATTAGTGCTACAATGGATTAATTGTTTCTGAAATAATGCCATTGTTTTTAATAGACATCATCATAAATGTATCTATCCATATGGGGGTTTCCAGCAATATGCTCCCTGAAAGGTCAAAGCATGCTGCTTGACAAACCCAGGGAGCATCTTTAAAGCAGAGCCTTCTGTAGTGATTTCATGTACACATGTCTTACTTTGGTGATTTCCAGCTCCATTTTCCTGTTTGTTTGGTTTTTTTTTTTTGTGGCTAACTTCACTCTGCTTCTACTGAAGCTGCTCTCTCTCCCCGTGGTGCTGAGGCTAACTGATCACACCTGAGACTGCTCTGCAATCAAGCTCTCCCTCAAGAAGGCTGCAGTCTCGTGCCTCAGCGCCAGAGTATTGTTTACCTCTCACTCTTGTACTTTGGCTCACTCTCTGGTTTCGCCACCTGAACATTTTGAGAAATTCTTCTTGTGAACTAGTTTATTGAGAGTTTAACCGTGCCTCTCCTCTTCTTTTCCACTGCCTCAATCCTCGCCTCACATCAGCCCCAAACCCAGCGCACTCTCTCCCTGGAGCCCTTCACTACCCCGGACCTGTGGACCCCCCACCCCCCTGCACAATTCTATTGTCAATAAATCTGCTACATCTCGTCATCCTGGTCTGCCTTCTGGGTTCAACACACCCCACTCGTAACACCTGTGCAAAGTAAAACTGCATATCCATCTTTCAATCGAATGGTTAAATGTATGATGAGTGTGTTCCTGATGGAATGTAGGTTAAAATATAGAATGATTAATTGTTTGAATTTGTTGAAAAATACATAAGATGAGGAATAACAATAATAGAATATTAAATTGCATCACAATATTGGGGAAAAATCACAATTCAATTATTTTTGCAGATTGTTCAGCCCTACTAATTGCCCTGGACTTGTGGGTTTTACTGAACATAATCAGAAATCACCACACATGTAGAAATTTTAATCATTTTTCCCCTGGGAGTCCTGCTTCTTATCTACTGTTGACTCAGCATTTCATTGTAAATATACGTTAATTTTTGTGCCGCTGCCACATTTACTTCATGCAACATTTTTAGGAGATTGTTGGGAGACATCACAGCTCGTAAAAATTGCACCTTGCATACAAAAAAAAATTATACTAGAGATAACTTAAATCTGTGCAGTTATAAAATCAGAAAAAAATGCTGAATATAAATAAATAATGCATGCATATTAAACGGCTGTTATCTTGTTAAGAGGAAATATGTTCTGGATAACTTTAAGACACCGAGTCCTCCTCTTGTGTTTGCACACTGTACGTCATTGTTCTCAGTGAAGTGTATTGTGGTCAGGCTTTAAAGTGAAGAAGACAAAAACAAAACTTTGAGCACCATCAATCATTATGATGACTAACGGAGGAGAGATTAGGGTTGAAAAAGACAAGAATTATCCGTTTACATGGCAGACACAAAGACTTTAGCTGAGCTGTAATCTATTTAGAAGAAAGGGACACAGTTCAATTTGACTTGTCTGAGGCGTAAACAGCTTTCTGTGAGTCAGGCTGGAAAAGCCCAGAGAGGACAAGCCTGTTACGGCTCACACTCTGTTGCAGCGCTCATACATTGGCTTGTAGTGGTTTGAGCTCCGTGCAACAGTCTGGGGATTATAATGTTAGTGGAATAATTAACACTTAAGCATATGCATTAAATACACTGGGCAGGATGTACCATGGTGTTGTTTACAATATGTAATTGGACACTACATGAGCACCATCTGGGAGAGTAAGATCAGTGTTGACTGAGATTCTAGCAATCTTACAGCTTTATTATTAAATCAGGAGTGACAACAAAACCTGTGTTGACATTATAAAAGATATGTTTGTTCTCTGTGTTCATACAGTCAGCAGGATCTTGTCATGTTCTTTAGAGTAAAGATGAAAGCCCCAACGACACCAGTCAAATCCTTGATTCACCCACATTTCGTCTGATCCCTCTGAATAAAAAAACCTCTCCTCCTCCCTCATACTGGCACGCTCAGCAAACCTCTAAAGGTTGTAATTGTGGCTGCTTAAGGGGCAATTTTGAGGGCAGCAGCCCATGTTCCCTTTTTTAGAGGGGGGCAGTGTGAGTGTGGTCGTGTTTGAAAAAAGCAGGGCCCCGGCAATATGTTAGGCAATCTGAGGGCCTTTCAGACTGTCCACAATGTTTTGGCATGTTTCTGTTTTGACTGACAGCTGGTGATGGGTGTGCCAGCCCAGTGGGTGGGACTTGGAAACGATCTGGATGTCTTTGGAGTAGGGGAGTCATTACCGAGTCATGACTGTGAAGGGGTGTGGCAGGCGATTTGACGGGTGGGGAAGAGGGGGGCTGTTGGCGCGACCTGCTCTGCGACTGGCTCAGCACACGGGCGACAGATGGAGGGGAATGCCATGTGCTGCAAGTGGCCGACGCAATCCTTCACAGCTGTCCAATAGGGCGAGGGCGTGCAAAAATAGCAGGGCCGGCCCACAGCAGCTCACGGCGGGTATGTGGAATGAGGAGTAAACATTCTCATCGCTCACTTCTGGCGGGGCTCGCTCTGTGCTGAGACGTCGGCTGATTAGACAGGCCTCTGAGCGCTTTCACAGCGGACCCCCTGCCTGAGCACTTCAGGTCTTCCACCTTTAAAAGGCACTATCTCTGACTGCTATTTTCTGCCCAGCAGCAATGCCCCACTGCCACACCTACTTGTCACCCACTGTGAGCTTTTCAGCATCCAAAAAAATGTGAGTTGAGAGGAAGCAGGAGAGATAACACCAGCAGGACTCCTCTTAAAATGTCAAAAATTAAAGGGAAAAGGGTTAGCAGAGTGAATGCATTAGAATCTTAGAATGACAGAGTTAAAGGATGTATGTAATCATTCATACTAAAGCTGATCTGTCAAGGGAGATTGAAATTACATAACACCGTGATCTATGTAGTACGCCTAGAGCCTTTTGAATAAGACTTAAGCCAAGATAAGACAACCGTGTTCCAACCCTGTTTGGCTTAATAACACTTTTAAATCAAATGCTGCCTACAGAAAAATAAAACTAGAATAAAGTAATGACATTTAAAACACTGGTTTCTTCTACAATTCAAGGCTCTAAACATTCAAACTCAATGTGAGAAATATCTGAGCTTCTTTAGAGGTAGTGAATGTAATATGAACAATGGTTCTCAAAGAGCCAATAATTACAATATAAAACACAGACATAGTCTCAGTGACATCACAACTTTTGTTTTACAAGAGACATTATGAAGTCAATCGACAGCAGTCACCATACTGGAAATGTCGTCTCTACAGACCAATCTAGAAACAGGAAATGAAATGGAGCTGAGGGGGGCAGACATCCTCCTTGCAAACAGCTACAAGGCCTTGATTTATACTTCTGTCAAATTTTCACCACTGCATCTACTGCAGGTCCACACAGCCCTGTATCTGTGCAGCAGCCTGCTTACGGAGTCTGATTTGAACATCCTCAAAAATTTAACTGCATCTCAAAACACAATGGATGGTCATGTCAGTAGAATCATACTTCCTGCTTTTACTAAAGTGTCCCTGTCCTCTGCCTCAGTTGATTCAGCAACCACACATTCCAGCTTCTTATGCTGCCTCTCTTTTCTTCTTTTCTGTAATTGCAGTATAAATGAGAACCTCCAGTCAGACTTCAGTGTTACCTGTGCTGTTCAAACTGTCATGAAAAAAAATCAGGCCTGAATCAAATTAAAATATCATTCATGTCACACTGGCTGCAACCCGGGGATCCTGAGGCGTTCCCAGACAAGACAGGATACGTAATCCCTCCAGCACATTCTGGGTCTTCCTCGAGGTCTCCTCTCAGCCGGATGTGCCCAGAATACCACCTGATCATGATCAAATGCCTGAACCACCTCAACTGGCTCCTTTGGATGGGCCATGAAGTGACACAAGGAAGGATTATGATGTTATTGGAAAACTGCCACCTTAAATTTCAAACTTGCTGCAGTGGAGTTCAAGCACTCGCTTGACCCTGATCTACTGATTGGTTGGTTCTTAAAGTGGGGGTATTATGCCTTTTGTTCAAGGCTTTACACATCTCTCTGATACCCACGTAGTAGCTTCTCATGGTTTACAGCTCAAAAAACTCCTCATGTTTCTCACACTGACGTCCTGAAAAACCCTTATTTTAACCTCCGTCTGAAACGCTTCGTTTTCACTGCTGTCTCTTTAACAACCCTCCTCCACAGACCTGCTTTCCTCCGATTGGCCGATTTCCGGAGGCTGGCCGGCAGCAGGACTCAATGTTTTGTGCCCGCCCCCTCCAATGTGGCTAATTTGCTATGCTAGTACTTGTAAACTTTGAATGAACCGGTCCGACTGAGTAAAAAATTTTGATATACGTCTGTACGTGTTAGACCCAGAGACTGACGCTGATAGTTTGGAGAATGAGGGGGAAGAAAACCAGCAGCAGCGAAGGATAGAGCAGGACGTATCTGTTTGGTAAGTGTTTAATTACTGTGTTGCTAAATGGCTTTGATAATGGTGGACCCTCTGTTCATCTTGTGGGGGCGGTCTGTTCTGCTTTGCCGGCAGCACCTCATCAGTTCGCTCCATCGAAATCCCGTCTCGGGTAAATCTCAGAGAGATTTTCAACGAACCGTTTTCATCGGTTTACACGCTAATTCCAAGATTACTGCCGTATACGTTTATCTTGTGGTTTGAAAATTTGCATATGTGGAGTATGGACACCCAACATTGTGACTTTATATTTATGTTTTAAAAACCGGAAAAGTATAATACCCCCTCTTTAAAGTTTCCTGAGCTTGTACTGAACTTGGCCAAACTGCATTTTCTTTTGAACCAGCTCACAGGACGCCCTCCAAAAAACTCTGAACTGACTGAATCTTGCCCCTTGCTTGCAGTGTTCAGGACCTTGGATTATAGTTACTTTGTTTCCTATTGTTATTGCTTTGATTGATTTCCGTGTTTTTGTTTTTACCAACTGTATTTGATTTTCATTTGGTCTCGTTTGTCCTAATGTACTTGTAATCTCGACAGCACTGAAATGGGGGAAACCTCTCATTTCCAAAGGTTTGAATTGAATCTGAATTGAATATCCTGAGTGAGGGATCGACACAAGCGATTATTTGTCTAAATAATTGTCAAGTGTCTGGTGTCAGCATGATTGTTTTAGCGCTCCAAATTGCGTTGTGTCCTCCCTGATCAAACCTGTTTGATCGGTACAATTCTAGGTCATAATGCCTCCGATAAAATACCCACAACAACCAATGAGCACCAGGGGACTGGGTAGCATCACCAGCCAGACGTTATGTCCTTTCATCAGTCACAAACATAACATCTGTACCTTCATTCCAGCCAGGATTTCATTCATATTTTTTTCCTTGTTTTATGACTTTTTCTGTACCTGTCACTCATGGCAGGACAGAAAGCTGTTAAGGGACAGCAAGCTGAGGATATCAAAAGTCACCCAAGTTTATTTTTATCATGAAGTCATGTTTGATCACGTGAGATTCTGTGAAATCTCATGAGAGGGGAATCTTCACTGTGAGGTTATTGGCGGTCAGCATGTCTGGTCTCCAATGGTCCAATGGTCCTGCTGAGTTAACAATTGTGTAGGCTCAGAGGATTTAGGATGAAAAATTGTTTAAAGTTATCATTATATCTGAGGTCTCCCACATTTTTAAAATTGTTAAAGATTTGAAAATGGTGTAGTGTTGCAAGCCTTAGGTTTTACAGACCATCTCGAGAGGACACTCAAGGAACTGCAATGGTTTGCACTTGGATATTGGTTTTATTTCTCAATATTGGAGCTGCTGCTTGAAATTAACTCATTAAAATATTTATTAAAGCATAACAAAACCTCTTTGTTACTTTAGATGATCAGTCAGTCAGTCGGTTAGGGACTATTCCATTTAAAGAAAGTAGTGTCATAAAATATGAACATCTGATTAATCAGAGCACTTGGTGCTGACTTCTGGGAAAAGCTGTTTATATGAAATATATCTGTTATGTTTTATTCTTTTGAGTATGTGTGAGATTATATAACATCACTAAATTCGACTGTAGATAACAAAGACTTTTAGCCCAGCTTTCACTTTCTTCTCCTTTTCCTAGACTGCAGAATCTGCACATCGGCGGGTAATCCTCGAACAGATATGCCAGCCATGACAGCTTTTAAACAATGCACTGTCATCTTCCTCAAAACATGAAAGCAAAAATGCCAAGATGTTTTGATGCAGCAAAGTGGTTTTTTTTTTCTTATCATTTTAAGTCTTTTCACACACTCTCTTCCTAGGTTATACCCTCTCTGCAATTATCCTGTCTGCCAGCCTAGCCTGAGCACACAGGTGACTGCAGACGTGACGTGCAGGAGATGCAGCCTTGAAAGGAAGCTGTCAATCCGGCCTCAGGTTGATGCATAGGGCAGGCAATCAGTATTCACTTGGAATTGCAATTGTCAGCTCGCTCGTGCGCATCACTCTGAGGTCGCCTACATATTACAGAGAATTATGGGACAAAGCAAACTGTTGTGCTGTGATTATATCAATTAGAAATGTAATTTGGAGTTCAGGGGATGGAGATGATTGCTGAAGTTTGAACTGACTTCCTCTGTGGGCTTGCTGTTCAAGCCTCAGATCACATTCAACAAAAACTTAGGTGGAAAGATGTTGGAGAGTACTTACAACAAATGATAGAGTTCTTTTAGTCAAAACGGCATGATTAAATCTCAGCAGTAACATGACCCTGTAATAGTTAGCTCCGACGTGATGTTAGCTATGACTGATTGCCCTTCCTGTTCCAAAGGTTTGAAGAATAATAGAACAACTTGAAACCAATGGAGGGCAAGAGTGAAGCAAAAGCAGAACAAAACTAAAGCAAAAGCACAAAATGATGTACTTTTGACTTTTATGAAAGACTTACCTCACCCAAAAGACGATATGATCTTGAGCGAGATGTTTCAAATGTTTGCTACTCACAGAATCCCAGCAGCCTATCTTTCCAGAAACAGTGACCTCATTACTCTACATGTAGGGATTATGCGGGCCTAGAAAGGAACCATATTCACGCTGCAAATATTTTCCTCTGAGTGGATGTTTCAGAGCCTCTTGACAGCATTTAACAACCACATACGGCTTTTATTTTTCATGCTGTCCCATTCAATAAGACAATGCATCTCCTTCTGCCTTGACTATATAATAGGCGTAATCAATAACACAGTGGAATTGTGATTTTAATGTGAACAGAATTAGGCATGGTTTATTATGTCTGCTAATGAAATTACGTATTAAGACTGCATACTGGAAAAATTTGTATCAGGAACTGTAGATACATTAACATTTGTTTGTCTTCAAGGCTGATGGATCTCAGTGGTGAACCAAATTTTCAGTATGATTATTAGTATCAGCGTCTCCCCATGCAGCTCGTTATTTCTAATTAGACCCACATTATTAGTTTTTTAAGCACTAGCTTTGAACTGCTGGGTTACTCTGCTGCACAGCACTGCTTTAAACCAGGGGCATAACAACTCTTATTGTCATTTTAATGTTGCAACAGCAACAACTGAGATGAAATCAACTAGAGTTGAGTTTGTTTGGAGGCAGAAATCTCAAAGATAGGTCTCTGAAAACTGAACAACACCTAACTGCATGTTAAAAATCCAGATAGAGATCTGATGAACTGGCTCTGGCTAGACAAAAAATGATAATAACTTTTTTAAAAACACAGCTTGGTGCTTTAAAATGCTAATATTTTTCATCTTTCAAATTTTCAGCAGGGGAGTTCTCCTGACAAGAAGCTAAGTTTAAAACAGCCTTCATGTGGTTTTGTGCAATCCAAGCTGTGAGTGGACCATGATAAATGTGAAGCTGAAACCTTAGTGCTTTGAGCAAAGCTCCATCACGGATCACCTCGTGGAGCAGGAGGTTGACATCCGATACTCCCCGTGGAGAGGACCCTAGACCCTGAGACATTGGTTTTAGCGGGCTGATGGGGCCCCTCTCTCTTTTGAATAAGCGCACAGTGGCGGACTGCCGGCAGCAGACGGGAGCGTTTAAGGAGGGACCCGTGCGGCGAGGGTCTTGGACGACATCCAGAGGCTCTCGCTGGGTAGCTTAATCACAACCAGATTTGGAAATGTAAGATGAAAACAAAACTGGGGAAGCTTGTAAAATTTATGAGGTCTTTGGAAGGTGAGACGGCAACTGTGAGAGGGGCTGTCTATGAGTGTGAGTGTGCTGTATACAGTTAAGCATCTGAAACTTTATCGCTTGAAAATCATTACAGTCATGTGTTATATCCTTCACTAGCTGTCATGTTCACAACATGCCCAACTATGACAGGAACGCTGACAGCTTCATTTCAGCATTATTTACTCCTGTGCATTGATGTTTGCTGTAGAGCCACCCACTATAAGTCACAGTGATATGCTGTTTTTTTTCCCAAATACAGTTTTTAAGGCATCATAGAGTATAGAGTTCTTACAGAAGTGAAGGGTACATTCACTCACATGGAGAACAGGGACATCCTAACTCTCATTTCCTGCATATGGTTAGGTTCAGGCAACACTCTCATTGATGTCAGTTTCATTTTCATTGGAAGAACCTACTATGATGAAAGGGGACTGTGAGTCTGGTTTAGTACTGTAGCCTTTACATCTCTCTTCTTATAACACCAGCAGAGATCGTGCAAAAGTCGGAGCATCACTTCACAAGCAGGAATTGTAAAGTGAGTCTATTGCCTTGGCTCCACTAACCCCTTTTTTGGCAGACCACTCAGCGCTGGTCGACTGTTACCAGTTCATCACCTGCATGCCACTTGGGGTTTTACCTTGGAAATGGTGCCATGGGCCGCTTTCTAATGTGGCAAATCCAAAGGCTTTTATCACTCGGTCATTAGGTCAATCAACAGAGTGTTGCCTCATTTGCTGAAAGTGACTTAATAGGCATGTATTCCAATGGAAATCTTTGAGTTTATTATTTTAAGAGTGTGCTTTGACCACCTGAACATAATCATAAAATAATGCTCATCATCATTCAGTTCAGTGATTCCCAAAGTAGGACCAGTGGCCCATAAGGGTCTATGCCCAAAGTAATACCAGGAGGGCTCAGCAAGCGTAAAAAAAGACAATGCATGCCATTTTGAACTGCCAGCAAAGCATGGAAGATAGGAATGCACAATATTGGATTTTTTCCGCTACTTGATAGGCCAATATTTTCAAACTAATTTTAGCTGATACAGATATACAAACCTATTTTTAAACTGTAAAAAATACCAAAATGTTCAGGACTCATGATGGCCTGCCTTGAGTATGTTGAACCCTTGGCAACTTTATATTCCTTCTATGGTAAATGTGTATAATCTGATCTGATAGATAGACAGATAGATAAATACTTTATTAATTCTGAGGGAAATTTCAAGGCATCCAGTAGCAGCTTACAGACACTTACAGACATCTGACATGACAGAAAACAATTTTCCTTGATGATACTGATATCATGCCAAAAATACTGTGCATTTCTAACGCCAACTTTCGTCACAGCACTTTCTGGAAACTGTTGAGCTAACGATGAATCTAAATGACCACTAAAGAAAGACAAGAAAATAAGACGAGTCATATCTTTCCCTTGGCCTCACCTGTGCAACTGTGGATATTAAAGAAAGGGCCATAATCCTTCCTTGTGTCACATCCTTCCTTTGCAAATATCGTAGCATACAGTGGTAAAGGAAGGTTTAAAAGGGATACTGAAACATTTCCTAGATGTTAGAAAATAAATAGAAGTGTGTAAACTATACATTTTCCAAAAAAAATTCTAAGAACTGCTACATACAGTACATTTATTTCTAAAACGATGTCTTTAATAAATCCTCTGCAGATTTCAAAAATCTTTTCATGAATTTGATCCATAGCCACTATTCTTCCTTGATGAGTTGAACACTCAAATCTAGAAGAATCTGCTTCACACAAAGAAAGTAAGAGCCGAACTTTTGAGTTTCTTTCTCTCTCCCTTTTTATAAATCATAAAATCTGCTGATTAGTCGCAAAATGACTCAAGGTTGAGCTGGCGTGTAGAAAATCACAGAAATTCCTAAGACAGTTTTCAAAGCTCTATCTTTCTTCTTTTTCTCATACAAGCTCTGAACATGATATCAAATGTAATGCCACTAAGACTGCCGTAATAATCTGCCACACAAAAGACGGTCAGACACTGAACTTTCCTGTTTTTAAACTGTCAAACAGCAATGTGAGTCTATAATAAAGTCAAATATTTCATCACAGAAAATAATGGTTGATCATGATATGTATAGGCAATGCAGCAAGATATATGTTCAAGCATACAGGTGTAGTTTCTGGTGATGATGTTTTGAGCATATACTAAAGATGCATAGGTGGCAGAGTACAGGTGAAATATTTGCTCCTGCTGGAGTCCATTCTCTTATCTTAAGAAATCTTGTGTATGAATTTATCTGCCGAAAGGGGTCCTTTGGCTCTGACTGACATCTGATACAGCACTGGTCGATACACATCACCATAATGGAGACATGGGTACAGATGGCTCTTTTGAGTTTAATCTTATTTATATATTATTATATTTTCATATACTGTGCTTAAATTTGTAGTGCTTTGGTACAAACTTTTGTGTCCTGCTGTTGTCTTTGTGTTGAGCTCTTCTTCATCTGGACCTTGAATCTGTAATAAAGTCTCTCCTCATAGAGTTCTCTAACACCTCTGACAATGTGGATAGCAGTATCTTATTGGACCGCCTTAAACCTACTAGGTTTATAGAGCATGCTGTTGGGTGGTTCGCCATCTATGTCACTGGCAGGACTCAGGCTATCTAGTGAAAGGGTTTTACATCAGAAGTAGTGCTACTCTACAAGGAGGTACCTCAAGGTTCAGTCTTGGGACCCCTCTAATTTACATCAGTTGCCTTGGACGCACAGAATATTTCCTATTTCATATTTAAACTACTCTGCCGCTCTCCCTGCAAGCTGCTCTTGTAACCCCTCCTCCACCCCAGCCCCTCCTTTATTCTGATTCTGACTTAATCAATGTCATTCTGTTGTCATTAATGCCTGCTCTGCCCTGGGGTTTTTGCTGCTTTTCTCCCTGCCTTAGGCTTTCCTTGTTGGCATAGGAAGAGCAGAAACATGCTGTTCCTGATTGTGCCGGTGTGGGCCGCGCCCATGACAATTGCAGCGAGGGAGCTGCTACCTACGAAACCTGACCCAGAATCAGGTTGTCTCCAAGCCATTTAGCATCAGGTTCTCCACAAACATGCGGTGCAAGATAGGAGAGAGGCGACGCATCCAACCACACCCCTAGCCCTGTCAGAAATGGATCTACTCACCGGCCGAGGTCTGTTATCTGGGACCAACCGAAGATCTTCAGAGCTCTAGTACTGGTACGTCTAAGGGGTATTCTGACTTACAAGCATTCAGTCATAATCCCAAGGATGGTAGCTCTGCACTTTTCGCTCCTCAGCCAAGCACATACACCAAAGTTTGCACCTGCAGTTGCCCCCCGTACTGAGCTGGATTACTACTGAAAAACCATATCATTGGTAGGGTCAAACTAACATGTCTCATGACGGTCTAAATCTAACTCACATTCCCTATTAGTGGGTGAACAATCCAATGCTTGGTGAAAAAAGCATCAGAATGATAATATGGATCTTAATATGGACAAGTGAGTATAAAACAACTAATTAAAATCACTTTAATGACATAATTTGTGCTTTTTATTCCAAAAACTCACATACTCCTCATCTACCTGTAGTGTCTTGCAATAGACCTGCCTCTGGCAATATGGTGGTGTCGCTTAAGTGTTTATGGCAGTCAGAGAAATTAGTTCTATTTTACATAATATATATGTCTTATGAAAAACTATCAATGACTTTAATCAACTTAATGACAAACTGCCTTAGTTTTGTGTAGTTTGATAAGTGTTTAAGCAAAGTGGCAAGGCAAAAAGAGTGCTTTGACAGGAATATTGCTTAAGATTTGTTCACTTAGGTAAAAAAAACAAAACAAAAAAAACCCCGACATTTTAAAAATGAGGAATCAATCAAAAAAAGCACGTAGAAATGATTGATGCAAACATCTAAAAGCATTTAATGTACTTGTATGATCCCAGAAACACAGTAAGATGATCGAACTCTGTTCAAATGTTATTTAAATCTAAAGCTTGTCTTTGGGGAATATATATATATATCTATTGGTGAAAAAGGCTCTATCAATCATATTTCTTTGTTCTGATGGTGGCAATAGATTAAAGTTTGAATCAAAAACATTCAAACTCAGACTCTAGGGACCATGAATGAACAAAGAAAATTGAAATCGTGACTTTTTTAGACACCTCATACCTGGCTTTGAATCAAAGAGTTGGGCAGACATCCGGCTGACAGACTGAAAACAAACCCTATCTGTAAGGCCAGGCAATAAAGAGGCAAACTGGCATTTAGCAGCAGCCATATAAGTAATGGCTCTTTCTTGTTTCCACAAGAAAGAGTCACCTTGGATATTCACCCTTGTTTAACACAAAGATTTCCCCAAAGGGCTTATTTACTGATAGCAGAAATAAAGTCAAAAACCTCAGATGACTCACCTATTGAAGACACAAGAAGAAGTCAGCAATTGATCCGAAGGAGCAGAGAAGGAAAAGAGACAGAGAAGAAATACAAATTAGTCACATAGTAAACAACTTTCAAACAGTACATGCAGTGCACAAAGTCAGAGATGAAAAGCCTTTCAGATTCAAGGTGAATGAAGCCAAGACGCCTTTGAGCCGAACAGCTTTACAAACAACAAACTGGATTCATTTCCTGAAGAGAGAAGAAAAAAACAGACAGCTATTTTCAGCCAACCTCTGAATAAAGTCAAAGTTTGTGAGTGAACCACAGGTCAGGTCTGAGCTCGTCACCACTTTTTACCCTGCTCAGGGATGAGCATGTTTTCGCATTAATGATAGTCACACAGCAGAAAGGCCATGGAGGTGGAAGGAATAGTTGAAAAGATGAATGTTCACCATGTTTAAACCAACTTTGAAGGGTATGATGTCAGAGCAGCGGTGTTTTTCCAGCTGATAAATCCCTGCAGCACTGCCTGGTATTGTTTGCTTGTTTAATTTAAGTCAGCTTAAAGGATCAACACTGTCTCAGGTTACATCACAACCTTTTAACAACAGAGGTCGCGCTGTAATCACGGCTTCATATGAGGAATTAAATGCACATATTTGCTCCATCTCCTCTGTCTTAGTTTGGGGTCAGTGATCCTGTGTTTCTGGCTGTAAACACTGCACAAATGAGTTTGAAGGGTTTACAAGGCTACATCTCATTATGACACAAGTCAAGGTTCTTTAAAGGTTCAATTCCACACAAATTTCAGCAGGAAATAGTCTGACCACATATGCAATCAACCAGCAAGGACTCTAATTCAAATCTGAATACTATACATGTGGATTGGTCAATACTTTTCCTCCTTTCACACCATTTCCTCCAGCTGAAATCACCATAAAACACTTCCTCATTCATGCTCTCTATTACACAGCAAATTGCGTCAGTATGGCGCGAGTGAAAAGGCAGAGGAAAGTGAATGCCAAGGTCAACCTATTAATCTACCTGAAGAAAAGCCCCCTCTGTCCTTTACTTTTCTAAAGTGGTAATCATCTCAACCCTCTGAAGTGTGCATGAAAAAAAGAGGGCAGACGGAGTGCAAATAAGAAAAAGGAAAAACTAACTTTGATAGGAGAGTAAGCAAAGGCTGAAAGGTCAAAGATATTCAAAGGGAAATGTTTAAAGATGGATCCGCCCTCAGATTTGAATGCACATGGGCAGCAAGGCTTTGCAGCATCCGTAGAGAAGAATTCAGATGCAACATTTACCTAGAAACGTATCTTCACCCCATCTGAACATCTGTAAATGTTATTTTTGTAGGCTACACTATTTTGATCCAAGTCACACTTAAATAAGGACAGTCAAAATCCCTGCTATGATGAAAAATCCCTGTAATTAACTCAACATTCGTGTAGTCAGTGGTACCAGGGAGAATCACACACCTTAAAGTATTAAGGAATGCTGACACCTCATTGACTTTCATTTATGTTTTAACACTACAGAGTGTACAACTACACAAAGGTCTGAACCATACTCAGACAGTGATAACAAATATCCTGCACAATATTCAATACTAGTGACGTTTTAGGATGCTTTTATATATAAAGTCCAGCAAACTCTGTGGGATTCAGGGGTGAAGCTGCAAAATGGTTGCTTTGCTTTGCTGTTTTTTAAGTTCTACTAACATAAATATGTTGAGTGTGTAACATGTTCTTGCTTTTTGAGTAAATTCAACTCATAGTTTTTGATTGACTTGAACTATTTGTGTTTTAAGTAAGCATAACTCAAAAGCTTAACTTAACATTAAGTAATTACAGATTTAAAATAATTAATTCAATGTTTTTTCTATTGTTTCAACATTACTGCATGTGTCTGATGTCAGTAAGGTTATAGAGGGTGTAGTGAGGATTGATATGGATTCATGCAACCTGTTTATTTGAGCACTGTCAGGATGAGGAGTCTATTATGCAATCATAGATTGTTCAAAGAATGTTCAAGAAAGATATGTGAAGGAAGAACTTGTGTAGATTGTATTTCAAAAGCTCAGATTAAAACTTAAGTTAACATAGAAGGTGGGATGAGTAGGAGAGTTTTCATTTAGTTCATTAGATGAACAGGAGAAACACATTAGATTTAATAATAAATCTTAATATAGCTCATGTTAAATATTATGAAATTTCAAGATGCATTGCCAATTCATAAAAATCAGTCATTATAAATAAATAAATAAATAGCAGATTAAAAATCAGATCTGAGCAAAAGATCAGAATTGAGCATTAAGGCCTGCAGTGTGAACGTAGCCAAAGTGGACTGAATCTGATCTGAAAAGATCAAATTGGATGTGAATTGCACTGTTTACACCGTCAGAAAATGTTCAGATTTGTGTCACATATGAGCAAAAAAATCACTCACTCACTTGTAATTGCAGTGTAACCACAGCCAGAGCCACAAATGTGATAGAAAGCAGTGATGCACATCACACAGGTTTGACTGTTATATTAGTGGCTGTACTGCATACAGAGCAGACTTCTGGAAGACCCAGTATACATCTCTCTATACTTGTTCCTAGCTAAAGATCTCAGGGGGCATGAGGTTTTCTCTTCTCTGCAGTGTTAATTTCGTTGACTAAAACTATGACTTAAAATGTTCATCCACAGCCTTTTTTTTCCATGACAAATAGTAGACTAAAACTAACAAAAATAGATCGTGTGATGACTAAAACTGACAAAAACTAAGTTTAGTTTTCATCAAGATGACTAAAATGTAATGTAGTTTTCATTGGACATTCAAAATTTGTGATATTTCTCCACTGTGGGTAATTCTTTCAAAAAACAGTGCATCTGTATCTCTTCTGCCTCTCAGCTGTAGAAAGCAGGGACCCCAGGGTTGGCAGAGTGCAGAGAACACACTACCATGATTTCATACCAGATTAAGGCAAGAGAAAAAACCCTTGGACTAAGAGTAAAGACTCAAATGTGAGAACTTTTTATGGACTAAAACTAGACTAAAATGTTTTGAGTTTTTGTCGACCAAAACAAAAAAGGATTGAAATGACTAAAATGTGACTAAAACTAAAATGCATTTCATTTAAAGACTTAAACTAGACTAAAATTAAACAAAGCTGCCAAAATTAACACTGCTTCTCTGAAGTTGTCAAAATTAGATCTTCACATACCAACTAAAACCATTATAAAAGACTATATCAGTTTATATTAAGGTCTTTTGGCAAGAAAAAAAACACATTCAGCTTTATTCTTAGGTTTCTATTCATTAAAATATGAAAGTAACGTTGATTTTTGACAGCAATGTATCACTTTATTTATTCGTGCATATCCTGGGAGGTTCAAGACCGGATTAGGAAGCACTGTACTAAGTGAATGTGGCCTCTTCATGTCAGACTAAACAGACTCTACTTTCATTTCTATTACAAATCCCATCTGTTACATGTCTGCTGATGTGTGCTGATGTTTCCTTATTTGTGTTACACAAATAACCTCACTACTCAAGCATGAATAAAAGTAAGAGTCCTGAGGGATGTCGATGTTTTGTAATCGCAACCATGAGACTAAAACCAAACAAAGAACATTTCTACCATAATCTGTGAACACCTCATTTGGTGTCATCTTTCTTTAGGTACCCAGTGGGATGGTTTGTTCACTCTTTCTTTGGCTTTAACTTCATAAAGTGTTGTTTATAGGTTCTGGACATGATATAGCATTAAGGAAAAAGCTACTTTCAATGAGGTGTTGGCAAGACAGACTTTACTCAGCTCTGGAGAAAAAACAGTTGACTTTCCATTCATGGCACTATTACAATAAAAATGCAGTACAAAAATGCCTTTTTGGATAGCTGTAACACCAAATCATAGTTAACCATTGTGCAATAAAGCCTTATAATAAACATGAAAATAAATAACTGTCATTGCTGCTGTCTTTACCGTCTGCCAAAGTGTCGGGTAGATCTGATATATGCTGATGATTATGAACTGTCAGAGTGATGGTGCAGCTTGATTACAGTACCTTCTGTTATAAATTGTACTGCACTGAATAGCATAACAACAGCTGATAATTGGCACCAACAGGCAGTATGACTCTGAAATATCAAAACTGCACCTCATTCCTGAAATTTCTGTCTGCAGAAAGACCTAACGGCTAAATTCACAGTCATAGAAAACATTTGGTTATTGTCATAGACTTGAAAAAGACCTGTTGACAGGCAGTGAAGTGAAAACAGATGGTGATAAATGAATTTGGTTTGTGCTGCCACCACGGACCGGACCCACTGTTTGTTTGTGATGTGATGCTGGTGAGTGCTGTTGCACAAGACAAAGCGCAGAGCTCTGATTGCAATCTGAGAATGAGTGTTGAGCTCTTCCAGTCTATAATTTCACAGCTGGCAAAGTCACAGGACGAGTCTTGTGAAACTGAGACGTGGATTGTTTTTATTGTCTGTCAGAGCAAATAAATAAATCAGTGAATGTATTTGGGTTGTGGCCAGCCTGCTTTGATATACAAAACAAAACCAATGGTGGTTAACGGGAGACCATACGTCTGTGGTGTGAAAAACAAATTGGAGAGTTGTGTTCATTATGTATGAGAAGGGAATTAGCACCCTTTCTCCTCATTCTGCTGTGTTAAAGAAGTTAAATGTTAATAGAAGACCATACTATTAGAGCAAACTTCCTCTTCTGTACAAAGCTGCTTCACTTGAACATCTTTTCATTAGGTAGCCAAGGTCTCTTTGTGAAGTAAATGAGCCCTCTCTGAGTAGAAACTGCTTTAGCTTTACTAATTCAGCACTTCTAAGCACTCACACTTTACTCATTCAACAGACATTCTGAGAATTTAAAGCTCTAGTCCAGCAGGTTTTATTCTATACTTTAAGACTTTGCCCCAGCCAAACCTATAATTCTACATGACCTGCTGGTGTTAACCCTCCAAGAGGCTGGCTTGGATGCAGGCTCACTGAATGCCATTGAGGGAATTCAGGTTTATGTCAAAGGCCAGGTAGAAGATAATAAGGGTTCTCATTTCTAGGACTCCCTGAAGTAGCCGGGTAGAAAATTAAAATCCAGTACTGAGGAGGTGGGCTCGACCATTAATATGAAAATTACTTCAGAGGGGAACTGATTGATACGGATCAACAACCATATCTCAGTATTTCCCTACTGAATAGAGATACACAAAGAATATCTTGTCAACAAAAATATCTACAAAAATAAAAGTCCTAGACACCCAATACTGGGCCTTTTCTTAAAATCAAACATTATTGGAAAAAGGCTGACACACTAGGGCTGGACAATAAATCATTTTCCAGCTGTGGTGGGGATGTGTGTGAATGCTTAATAGTAAAGCCACAGAACATACGATGTCAGTCATGTTGCCTGAAGCATGTCAGGCTGTCACTTCTGTGTTGTTGGATAAAAACCTAAACCATGAATTGTCATTTTCAGGACTAACCTACATTAAAATGTGTCTCATATCACCATCAGCAGTCAGACAACTGAGTTCTGTACAGAGATTCTGCAGAATCTATGCGTCTCCTGCTGTCACAGATACACCTGCATGACGCTCGAGGCAGACAGTAATCTATCTAAGTGAGTATAAAGTGATTATATTCTGGCGTTTGTTAACATAAGGTCCTTCACTGACATGTATATGCTAGAGATTTAATGGTATCAGTAATTTCGTGGTATAATTGGTGACAGAAGTGTCTCAGTACCGTTGTTGACATTTGACTGTTTCAAACGATAAGTCTTCAGGGTAAAAAGCTTTGTTTTGTTTAGTGGAGCTGAGTGAAAGGAGTGGGAACTACAGTTACCATCAGCCCTTGCATATCCATCACCTTGATCTAAGAGCACAAAAATGGTGGATGCTACTAGTGCCTGGGGAGTACAAGGTGACAAAGTTTTAGAGATTGTGGAGGCCCAAGAGACTTTTATACCTGAAACATGGAAGCACTTGGTTTCCTGGTGTCAAGAAATGAGAAAGGAGAAAAGGTTACAGACAAGCAAAAAGAATATGCAGACACTGCCAGACTATGGTGACATACTTGATGGGGAACATAAGTAACATAAGAGACCACTTGGCAAATTATCACACCAAAAAAGATTAGCAAAGATGGGAGGAGCCAAATCAAGTCACGCCAAAAGACTCTTCAGGAAGTGCCAGGGCTCAGCTGACCACAAGAAGTATCAGTGAATATAAGCTACAATGGGCAACGAAGGCCAAAGTATATATCTTTAAGCCTAGTGCACACCTACAGCACTTTTTTGCACATATTGTAATATTCAATGATGCAATTGTTGTTTAAAAAATGCCTCCTAAGTCTTCATTTCTTGTTGGGATTGTTTTGATACCTCAATAAATACTGTACCATGGACTCGTTACAAAGTATTACTGTACTGTGACATTTTGATACCATTACATCACTAATGTTAACCTATTGTTTGCTCCTGTTTAAATCTCCTGGTGTGCATTGAAGTGTATGAAATTCAGTCAGGGTGATGGTCAGGTTGGCGTCTTTGAAAGTCATCCTATACTAGTAAATAAATCAAACATTACCATCAAAACTTGATCTGAATTCTACTTTATTTGATAATATCCCGTTACAAAAGGCCTAATAACACTTGTCCCTTACAAAAGACCTTTAACTATCCTAAAGTGTGTCATCAGTATTTAGGCTGGCTATCATACATTAGCAAAAATCTAATTTGACTGTCTCCTAAGCCTTGCCCCCCGAAGAGCTTTGGCACCCCTTCAAGGGGGCCCAGACCCCAGAATGGGAACATAGGTTATAGAATAATACCTGGCATGAATTCAGTAACACTTGGATGCACAGTAGCACAAAAAAATCAAATGACAGTTTAAAAAAACACTATGAACTCTAAAAAGGGCAACATTTAGGAAACCTATGCTACTTCTAAATATCCAGTCAATTGAATGCATAAACTATAAATCAAAAAGATTACGTAGAACTTATGCCTGATATCTAACTGCATCAGCAGTAGAACTGTCATAGACATGCTGTTACTTTCTGTACGCTGCCACCAGTAAAAACAAAATCACAGAGCTGGATGCTTCCTCTGTCATCTATTTATATTTCCAGTACATTAATCAGAGCTGATGGGGTGATTTAAAGGGCAGGAAGTTTCCAGAGTCGCTCTACAGAAACTGGTCAGAAGTCAGCTCTACCTGTCTCAGACAGAAGTTGGCACAAAGTAAATCAAAAGGTAAGAAACTGATTCTTCTTCAAACTGCTGCCCCTTCTACAACAAAAAAGAGCCTCTCTGCTTTGTGCGTTGTGATTTAAAGGAGTCACCACCACGTCTGCTCCATACAGCTCCAACTAACTATGCAGCGGTGTCCAAGCTGACGGCCGAAAACAGGCACAGCAGAGCAGGATGTGTGCCAGTGGCAGAGCACACAGGCACAGATAACAGGATTAAGTGCTGTCTGAGACGCATTAAGACCACAAACTTTTCTCAGCAAATCCAACAAAGGGCCTGACTTAGTACCAAACCGCTCCAAGTCAAGGTCTTCCTGGACATGGACCACTCAACAGCCAGACATCTCTATGGTGACATGGAGGCAGCATTCCTCTTTGAATAGGCCTGAAGAAATATGAAAGTGCACAGCACAGAACTATGAATGGCCATTCGTTGAGTAATCCTTGTCTTTCGACACCTAAGCACTGTTAAAGCACTCACAGCTGAGCACATTGCTACTGTTACTGCTTGAAAGAATTACAAACTATTTAAATTTTGTCTACTTTGGGAAACCAAACTCCTCCCTACTTTCACTTTTAAGCTGCCTGTCAAAAAACTAATCCCTTTAAATGCAAAGAAGAAATAAGTGGCCGAAATTCAACTGCATTGCTTCCAGTGAATGTAAAAATCCACATATTTAAAGAAAAGTCAGTGTGCTTTTGTGTTAGCTTTATTTGTGCCATTATCAAAAGCAGTTCCTGTCTTCAGTGACACAGAGGACCACATTATTAACTCTGTCTCTTCCTCTCCATTGTGAGCTATACAGGCCATCTCCTGACTTAGGATCTAAGTGTAAAGACGAGCACAATTTCCCAAAGTGTGATGTGATGACATATCGGCCTGCCATTGGTTGTCACAGCCCAGCCACAATGCTTGATACAAAATAGACAATGTGGCGGATAGCATTAGCAGCCAGTGGCAGAAACTATCAAAAAATTGATTTAAAAATTGATGAAAAGTTATTCAATCTCAAAGAAAATGGTGTGGATTTGAACTTTAAAGACCCTGTAAATTCATCCAGGTTCCAGGCTCACCAGAAAAGCCTCTGTAAGGGATACGAAGACATGCATAGCGTAATTGGAGCTGCAAAACGAAGGGCTTCCAGAGGGAAAAACTGAAGTGGCTTCAATTTATGGTTCCAACATTATCTTACTGTTTGTAGCTTGTGTCTCGTCTTGTCGTACATAACAACATTGGTCAGAGTGTTAGTAATACGTCATAATACCTAACTAGTATGTTGAAGTTTGACGCTTGGAAATGGCCCAAAACATACCAAATTTGCATCAGAATCAGATAACTAATCAACCACACACCCCCAAAAATAAAAATTCAAGAGAATTAAGTATCAAAGCAACCATCCATGGTACCATCTTTGAAAGTAACTTTTAGGTAACTTTTTCAAAACAGTAGATTTCCAGTTAAATTTAGAGACATGGTCCTCTTTTTTTGTAGAGTTCACTAAGCTGCATTTGCACCCCAAATTTTATAAATCTAGGTAAAACCTGCTTTAAGTAGTGTTTCGTCAAAGCTCTAAATATAACATTGTAACCTATAAAACCTCACATTTTTTCAGAGTTTAAGGTGTGCATCAGTTTTCATGCAAATCAGTGCATTTCTAACGCCCCAAAAATGGGTGGAAGTGGTTGGAAAAAGCAGTTTCAGTTGGGGTCTCAGGCCCTAATTACCTGAAGATCACAAAATGACCCTAATGACATTCCGTACTAAGTTTGACTTCTAACCATGCTTTGTCACCCAACTTCTTTTCCCAGTCAATGTAGTATTTGCCAGTCAACTTCTACTCAAATTTCTCTCATTAATAAGCACCACACTCTTCAAATTCAAACTTTTTTCAGTTAAAACACTCATATCTGACCCATTATTTCAGATGAGGATCTTAGGGACAACAGTAAATTGTTGTATGAGAGTTCTCCCACCCCTAGAGTTTAGTAAAAACAGGAGAAAAACAACAGCTATTGAACTAAAAGCAAGTGTGTCACTGAGACAATATCGCACCAATATTCATCTGGACCTGTAAAACTTTTTAATTTGTGCAAAGCTGGCAAGCCATCCTTCAACTTGTGTTTACCTGTCAGTGGAAGTACTTGGGCATGGACCTGGCACACAAAGAGTAGAGGCTTGAAAATCGATAAGATGTCAGAGAAGTCAGACTAGCCCTGTCCTTAAAACCAGACCAGACTGACTGAGAAGAAAGCAAACAGTCATAAGCGAGGCTGTTTTGTATCTGACGTTTGGGTCAATGGTAAGACCTGAAAAAGAAGCTTATTCGCTATCTCAGAGCTGTCTGCTGGGATGGAGAGCAGACACATCTGCTGATAGGAATGCTGAGCAGACCAAACATTGTTTATCATAAAATATTGATGTGTCTCAGTAAATATAAATGCCGTTTATTAAGTACCTTCAGTTAGAGGAGGATGCCATCACTTTGCATAAACCCCCTGCTACTTCCTGTTACACTCCCTTAACTTGTCAGTGTGTCTCAATGTTCCACTGTATATTTAATAGTCCACGGCTATTTGTAATTTATGGCCAGTGCCATGCAGAAACAAGGTCTTTTGAAGCGTTCAGTGTTGACACAGTACTTCAGAACAACATGGGTAAACATTCAGACGCTAAATTTCATGCTAATGCGTGTGGCACTATTACCATAGTTCTACTGCTGTGAGGAGCTGCCATGCAATCGCAGTGTATTGTTTGAAACAAGACAGGAACACATCAGATTAATTTGTTTAGCCTTTCTATTTCATCAGTGCCTCACATTCAATCAAAAATAATGATCAGTTTTTAGACAGAGAGAGGAGAATTTTGAATTCTGAAATTATAGATGTAATTATCAGAGCTGTTGCACAAACAGTCAATCAGCTTTTCCTCTAATGAGCTTGCTGTTAAAACCCAGGAGGGGACAGTGGAGTGTATCAAACAAGCATGCTGGGTGTTTATCAAACAACAAGCCAGGACTCAGGCTTTTGGGGAGTTATTTTTTTTAACTAAACATTTGAACTTTTATTGCATATCTCATACTGTTTCAAAATGTGTTGAAATAATGCATCTTCTCTGGATCACTCTAAAGCTTCTCATTGTATTTTGTAAAAAGCAGTTTAAAACTGGCACTCTACAAAGATTTGGGAAAGCATAATTCACACTAAAGAGTCTGCGTTAATATCCTTGAGTAAAACTACAACTTAAAATGTTAGACAGTATTTAGTTTTTATCCAGGAGAATCTAATCTAAAGACTTAGACTGCAAGGAAGAGCCTAATGTATACTGTTGGCACAAACTGTTGCCACTGGTGAGGCAAAAATCTTTATATTCATAAATCAGCAAATCATACGCATAGATAGGTAATATCAAGCTAATCTTCTAGTCTATTTTGCATTATTGAGCAGGTTTCAAGAGCTCAAATCTATGGTCTCATCTGTAAAGAGTTACAATGCAACCTTCAGACCTGTTTGGACACACCTCCTTTAACCCTCAGCTCCTACCTCCCCTCCTGCCTCCACCCTTATTCCACACTCCAACCTTGCTTTATCAACAAGTATTTGTGAGACTGAGGGCAGATAATCATCTGAGACCAAGATTCTGGAATCAGTATTATTGTAAAATTGTGCATCCCTAAAATATTTCCTTGAAAAATATCATGTGAACCATGTTTGGGCCTCTGAATGACACATACATTACCTGAAGGAAACATAATCCCATCAGTGAGAACACAGAGCTAAGAACAACAAACTTGGTGAGTTTGACTACACCTTATTTAAAGGATATTAACCCACAATATATTTGCATAAGGGTCTATCAGGTTTGAGCATTTTAATACGGGGAATACTTTTCATAAAGCCTTTTGAGTGAAGTTAGTCTTTTGCCCATTGTAGCTGTTCAATATGGACTGGAGATCCATGGTATTAGGTTTTAGCAAATATGCTGATATTTAGGGGTTCATTTTAGCAAATACCAATATCCTCACCAATATGTAGTTCTGTATTTCAGACATCAAACATTTAGTTTAAGGAATGAGGATAAACAGAAAAAGACGTAGCTGACGTAGTTCTGCTGGTCTTGTCCCAAACTCCACAAACCAAGTCAAACACATTAACAGCCAAAATATCAGCTGATAAAAACTGGCAGAAATGTTCATATCTGCCAGAACTGATGTGCAGATGCTAGTGTACATCCCTTATTTAACAAAAACTGTAAGAGTTCTCCCAGTGTGAGCCATGCTACAAAAGTCTATTCTGTTCTGGTTTAACATGCAAATAGAGTAGAGTTTCTCTTGGTCCATAGTGGCTCAGAAGTACAACAGAGAAAATAAAAAAAAAAAACCTTGCGATCCAAGCTATAAATATCAGTATTTCCAGGATCACAAAATTGAGAACAAAAGCCATATAGTGGCTAAGTGTTCAGACACTAAGGCTCTCTTACTGCTTTAAGTCTGTGATGTTGACTGGTGGTGGCAGAGCCAGTTAGAAACTCTCTTAAATGCTAAAGAAATCCTGAGCAGAGGTCAAACTAAGAACAATCCAGACATCACAGATTTCTTTCAAACATTAGTCAGGTATCAGAGAATAACTCTCCAGGGTCCGTGTCTGAGATTTGTCGATGACCTTTTCAGCTAACAAACCTGGTATGAGCTGGCCTTTGAAAGAGGAGAAAATCTACCACAATTCATGTGTGTTTGTCCTGTTAAATCACTTTCTAAACTGCCAACCTCGAGGCCTCTTGGGGATTATGGAAAATGCAATTATTTTTTATCAATATGACAGCATAATCAACTCATACCTCGGCAATCTCATTATATCCCGGACAGCCAGATGCCTAATCGGAACCGCTATTATCTGTACCTTTGTCTTTTTGTCCTGTACGCCGGCGAATTCAATTGTAACGTCATTAGAGGCTTTTATAGGGGCAATGACCCTCGTGTCTTCCGATAAATGATCTGAAGAACCTACGGCGAAGCTTATCTTTTACATACAGCACAAAAGGTCTGGGTACAGATTCAGATAGGCTTGTCCTAAAAAGGTACTCATTTATCAAGCTGCTGAGATTTTCTAAGAAGGTTAAGATCTTTATTTTAGCCAGTTGAGTTTTTGAAGCACTGCCATGATACATATTTCAGCTGTAACAGTGTTAAGATTTGTGTTTTACCCAATTTGAAAAAGCATCACTGATTATAATGCTTCCAAACTATTTTGAAATGGAATTGCAAGAGCTTCTGATTTGTTCCTTTCATGCTTCAGTTGAATTATATTAGACATTTCCAGTCTTAGTAATGATCTACGGTTATCTTATTTCTCATTACTGTCCCTCGTCTAGACAGGATGGCGTGTATTTGTGTTGTACTGCTGAGAACAGCCAACGTCCCTCCTGCAATTGGAAGTGCTGATGACTGAGCATCACCACACGGCCATCGTCCCTGCAGTAAGCCTCCCGGTCCTGATATGACTGAATCAGGAGAGAAATACACTGCATCGGAAGTGATGAACAATAAAAATGCTGCCCAGTGGAAGCAGAAATCCGTTCAGATATTCAGCACCAGAGGACTTTAAATGAGCAGAATAAATCTCACTGTGTAATCGTACCAACTGGGGGAAAAGCAGGTTTCAGTGTATGACGACTTTCTGTTCAACTGAGTATGTTTACGGTTTTTCACATTATAAAGGGAAAAGTTTTTCACTGTAATGCTATTTTTTGTGATGATACAGCACAATGTGAAACATTTTACAGGCCATCCATACATGGTAAAAGATGGACTGAACGTTAACTGCTTGGAAGTGAAGCCAAAATCAAACCTGGAGTCTGTAGTGAAAGTTTTTTTGTGTTTCAAATAGACCCCTTACTGAAGGTTGTTCTGGAGAGCTTAGTGACACCAAGCACGGTCCTGTGATGGGATACCACTAGGGATGTAACGGTACAGAAAAACTTTGGTTCGGTACGTACCTCGGCTTTGAACTCAAGGTTCGGTACATTTTCGGTATGGTGATAGAAGTCTATAAATAAAATTTGATTTATTATTATTATTTTTTAAATTGTATTAAAATAAATAGGCTGAATAAATTACATTTAAATTACAAATAATGCTGCGACCTCCTTCCAAAAGTTCTTCAATGATTGAAAATATTACTACAAAAATATCTTTTGAGTTACTAGGTTATTTTCATCGATATATTGACGTATTTATACCCATTCTATAAACACTAAAATTTTCCAGTCAACTGAACGGATCATCACACAACCGCGAGTTAGCTTGTTAGGTATGATAATTAACATCTATTCTGCCGATTTCAACACGGACTTCAGCACTGGATTAATTTTTTAACCAATGGGACCTACTACAATGTTTGGGAGAACTTTTTCACAGCCCAACTTGGTGGAGAAAGAGGTTAGAGCCGTGTGAAATCTGAGGATAACTTTACCTATGACGCAGCTGCAGAGTCTCACTCTCACAGAATCTCACTCCTCCGAGGCTGACGGTTGAAGGTAAAATTGCTTTGATTCACAGAGCCAGAGCACCATTGTTATAGTAAAACTACCTTAAAGAATAGGAAATTAATAACTGGCTGGTTCCGCCTCTTTACAGTGATGTTCTTGTTTGAGCCTTTTCAAACGCTTTGATTGGTCCGCTGGACGACGTGCTGTCAGAATCCGCAACTGATATTGGTTTATAACCACATTATTTATTTGCCGATGTCAGACCAGTGCATCTGTGCATCCCTAATTCTGGCCTCACTTTTGTACAATGGAGGGAGACATGTCCATACACAGTTGTCAGTGTCACGTAAATGTCCATTTAAGGGGAAATTTTGAGAGTGAGGACATATCACAGTTTTGAATAGCCAATAATTGATCACATTAAACAAGAAAATTATTCTAGTACCGTCTGGGGCTGAAATTACAGGCACGTTTGTTTTGTCTTACATAATAAGGTACGAGTTAAGTTGTAAAAGGATGACATTCCAGCGGTGTTTTCAGATGTGGAAGCAGCAGAGCTCTGGATGTTTTCAGTGTTAGCTGAAACCCCTGAAATCTGCTGTTTGATAAATTTCAAAAGTGGTTTGTTTTTGGAAGTTACAGGATGTTCAGGAAATGAAGAGAGTTTAAAAAATAAACGGCTCTGGTTTCAGATGTGGGGAATATTTAGAGGTCAAAAAGACACCCGTGTTTTTTTCCTGTTTGATGGAAGTGGCCAAAAACTCGAGGCTTTTACTAGGGAGGCCTTACATGCTACCTGGACACTTGTTTTCAAATCAAAGGCACATGCTCTTTGTCAGTGCCACCTCGAAAATCACTCTTTGTTACTCCAACCCCACTCTGGCTCCAGGAAACATCTCCCTGAGGGTTGAGACAGGAAATAGTTGTGATTCTCATCACTAACCTGTCAGGAACCAGTGAGTGATGGCTTCCAAACCTCGATTTAATATCATTTCCAATCGACCTGCCACTTTTAATGGCATGCTGCTCTAAAGGTTCACCATCAGTGGGCTTTGTTACAGCTGGTTTCATTGTGACAATGAGTTTACCACAGATGGAGAAGGGGATACAAACAGTAATGATCATTTCAGCGTTGCAGTGAAGGAGTAATGCAGTGCCACAGGACACCCATGGATTTTTTGCAGACGTAATCCCTATGGTAACAAAGAATGTCAAAGAATTTCTTCTTAATATCCCCTTTTGCCCTCCAGCATTACAGTTTGCCTTTGAAAAGTTTGTCATTGTGTCTGGAAGTTATATTTTAATGAGGCGTTACCCACATTACCTTTTTAGTGCAGTTCAAAAGTTCAATCTTCTGCATTTTGGCTGCTTTATTTTGGCCGCTGTGAATCCTGTCATTCAAACTCTGCTGCAGATAGAACAAACACAATAAGACTGTAGATCTTTGCAACTTGTTTGATATGATCTAAGAAACTTTCTTCTGAGCTTCTCGTCACTAAAGGTGGAGAAAGAAAAGACCCAGGAGACCGAGGAAACCCTCAGTGTGAACGCCAACTGATTCAGGACTTACAGACATCTGCAACATTTACAGAGGCATGATAAAAACTGTAACAGGAAACCATTTCACAGATCTTTTCCAACTTAAATTGAATTCTAGTGTATGCTCCATTCTCTGGGAAACACTGTTGTAGGTAAATTTTTCTAGCCTCCAAACCACTTATTGACGGGAAGATTGGCTGCTTTAATCCCTTCATCTTTCAACGCTGCCTTAAGCCTCGCGCAATATCTCTATCCATCTGGTACACAACAACGCTCGGGTCCCTTGGCTTATCATGTCTAAACTATCTCCTGCCTCCTACCTCATAGGCAGACTTAATCACAACCTTGCTTTCTTCCTTTCCAGCTGGCCGGTAAACAGATAGAGCCTCCTGCCAGTCTGCAAAGCTTTGACAGCAAATACAAATTCTTCAAAAACTCTGCAAAGATGCACATTGGCAAAGATAGGAGACAGATGCCAAATGATACAACTGCCTGTGGCGGAGTTTAGTCTGGGTACAAGAGCCATGTTTCAAATCTTGTTATTGGATTTTAATTTGGCTTTTTGCCTTCCTATAAAACTAAAAGATAGCTTATTAACTGAGTCAACCACCATAAAAATGATGAGTGGCTTTAATGGAAATTGATTGTTTAGTAATTAATTCTGTAAGCACAAATGCCAATGATTCTCTGAGTCTGACCTCCTAAATGTGACTTTACTTTGTCTTATATCACATTAAAAGGATTGTCATCGTGTTTTAGAAAGTTTATGGGGACAAAAACAATTTAATAAGCAAAGACAAGCACTTAAGGATATTGTCGTGGGCACTTTGTAACTTTTGTACTGATTTAGCAAAAGCAAAATAAATGGGCAAACTCAGCCAATGGCCGGCATGTGCATCAATATTTGACATAATAGTTTAAGATGTACTTTCATTCAACTAAGCCTCCAAGAGTATAACACGTGGGTCTGAAATCAAACCACTGACAATGCAGTCCAAAGTACAGTACGTTAAAGCTAACATCACCTGCTTGCATTGCTGGCAACAGCTCTGGCCTTCTGTGTAAAAGACATTACAAAAGCGACATGGAGTCCAACTGCAAACTAGAGGGCTAAGAAGGTTGAATTTGTCAAGGTGCTAAGGTTAAGTTATTGGTCAAAAGACAAGTTATGATGCAACTGAACCTTTAAAGGCACTGTAAACCAAAGGACATGTTTTTTTCCATTGTGTTGAAATTTAAGACACCTCTATATTCTTATCACAAAGTTCTGCTGTCCACACAAGCACCATCAAGATTACTTGTAAACTGTTTTTTTTATCATTCCTGTATTAATGCAAAGCCTTTTGTATTTCATCTGTGACTGATTAACTGATGACATAGCAATGCCAGAGGCCCAAAGTATCTTTATGAAACGGGGCGGATCTCTGTCAGTCCAAATACCCCTAATTTAAATGGATGTTAGTCTGTTATTCTCTCATTTTCAACTGTTCCCCCCTGCTCAGACACAGTGCATACCCTCTATAGCAGTGGTTCTCAACTGGTCCAGTCTCAGGACCCACCAGTCTGTCTTACAACAGATCACGACCCAAGTTTCCAAAAAAAAAATTCAACACATGTTTAGTTATATCCTCTTCCCCATCTTTATGTCAATTGTTGCCAATTTTCCAGAGAACTTGTGATATTAATTCATTATCATGGGAAAAGAGGCCATTTATTGCAAAAAGAAGAGATAAATTAGTTGAAATATTGATCTAGCATTTAAATTTACCCAACTTCACAGTAAAACAGGGTAAAATAAAAGGCATCGATGCATGTCCAATCAGGACTTCAGGACTTTTGCTACCATTTTTCTTCTCCAACACCTAGTCATGACCCACTGCAATATGTCACTTTTTTCTTTGTAGGTCCTGGGTTGGCACAGCTCTTCTTACATGTGTGTGTGTGTGTGTGTGTTGGGGGGGTGGGGGGCTCAGTGAAGAAAAGGTTGGGAAGCCCCTGTTCTATAGCATCTCGAAGAAACAGCGCAGTTTAGCCCTATTTTGTTCTGCAGGCTGTCATGCTAATGCACAACTGAGGTATTTATAACTCAGAACAGTAATGTGGATATTAAGATGCAAAGAGGATTGAAGGCTGTCAGTACTAGCACTACTTACATTAGACACATTCTGTAAACCAACTCCACACCGTTTACAATGTGGTGCTGTGTAGTTGGTATTAAATTTTGACTGTTTTCTGGCTAATCTCTAAATTTTAGACTACTCAATTGAACACAACTTTAATTTGTGTTTAAATCTCTGAAATTATTCACCAAAGAACATCACTAACATTTCTTCTAAAAAAGTTTGTTTCTTCTAGAGGACACAGGGGAACAGAAAATGACTCATTCTTATTTCACCAAAGGCACATAATAGACAAAGTTTGTCCTGCTCTGGAGAGGCATTAAACCCACCTGGCCTCCACACATTGATCTAAGACTGCCACATAAAACATTGAGAATGTTTCCTGGATCAGTTCCACTTCATACATACCTCTCTTTCCTGTGTTTTAACACCAGGTTTATCAGCTATTTCCTATTCAATCATCTTATATTGGTCTTAACTAACGATGTCTGCTAGGTAGCCCTAAGCACGCTCCTCCTGGGGCCGCAGAAAAAGCACCCTGTCTGTGGCACGTGTGATGAGGTCCTGTCTTGCTTTAGTCTCAATCACTAGCAGATGTTCCTCCCCTCAGATCCCACAATCCAACGTACTGTAAATAGAAGAGCCGCCTGGACATAAACCAGTAAATCTGAAACATACTACTGGATTGTCAGTAGAGCCTGAAGCCCTGAGGCAAGTGGTGCCAAAGAAAACATGCACCATTTGGTTGAACATTTGAGCTATCACAGTCTGCGGCTCAGAAGCCACTTCTGTTGCAGGATTGTGAGTTAGAGGAGATGCCAATTAATACCCAGCAGGTGACAAATTACCTCAAATGAAATATTTAGTCTGTTATTAGCTTTGAGTACTTTCCATTATGTCTCCTGTTTGATGTGATGCCTCAGAACTCAAAGTGGCTTCTGGTCTTCCCCCTGAGGTAAAATAACACTATTAAGTCTCATTAAAAGACAGATTTCAAGTCAGTCTTTTTTATGATATGACATTTGGATCGCCTAAATAACAATAGTTACCACTGGCCAAGAAAGTTTGTTCAAGTTTAGATGTTCAACAAAATCATACTGTTTGCTACCCCATGATTTCCCTTGAAACACCCTGTAAATGAACAGATTATGGGACTAAACAGTGCAAATGCTGCATTATGATTTGGTCCCACAGCCCCATTCACGGTGCAATAATAGGAGTAGGGCTTTACTGACACTTCTTTGGCTGTAGCTTGAAGCCCTACTAAAAAGAAACAATTAATGGTCCATTAATGAGCTAAATGGACCCCCTTTTCAGTAGAAAAGGTAATGGGGCTATTCAAAAGGCCTGAGATCATCCACTGAGAAAAAATGAGTTATTGGGAAGGAATGAGAGTTAATGTAAGAATGCTTTACTTGCATTATGACAGCTGTTTTTTCCATGCTTAATAAAAACCAGAAACCCCAGAACCACACAGGGACTGCTCCTCAAAATTCTCGATTCTTAGTCATAACACTCTTTCTTTATCTATCTGTTGCAGGTGTTATTGTTAAATCGTCCTTTAAAGCTGCCAAAGCCTTCATATCTTTCTTCTTTTGGCTTATTGAATCATTTAGCTGAAAATGAAAAAAAGAAATGAGAATAAAAAATCCCCAAAGTCACCCACACTTCCTCACTTTTTTCAAATTTTTGTGATATCAGGCTCAGGCTGATGCACTTCCTGAGGCTTTGTAAACCTTTGGCCACCAGAGAAATCAGCACAAGCCAAAGTGAAGTGTTAACAGGATGAGATAAAGTCGCATTTACTCCCCCTACGGCTCTGATTAGAAAAAAATGTGTGAATTTGGAACACTGAGGGCTATTTCCATGACCTGAACCGTCCCTGGAAGCTGCTCTTAAATGCACACTCACTAAATTATAATAATAGTATATGATAGCAGATTTATAATTAGAGCTCTCATTAAATCCATTTAGATGGCAAAAATTCTGTACTCCCTCAGCGATGTAAATTCCCCATTGTGTGAATTTGACTCCTCAGCATCTAATCAACTTTTGGAAGCTGTTGCCCATTATAGGCTGCAATCTTGTGTAGATGACAACTAGGTTGGTGCTGTTGAGGTCTGTCTGAGCAAGTCGATTGCCGGAAATTGACAAGGGGCCAGCTTAGCCCCATGGTAGAAGCATGCCCTGATTAATTAGAGCCATGGAAGATGGAAAAAATATCTTGAGCTTAGTACTCCTGTAATCCCTTTCTCTGGAGATCATGTGCTCAGAGCTTGACCAAGCAAAATACGTCAAAGATGACTCGGTTAGGCACAGAGTGGATCCTGTGTGTTCTATGGATCTCTACACTATCATCTCCAGCAGAATTAACTGCAGGAAAACCCAACAGACATTTAAATGTTATTTTACTTGAGAAAACTTTCAAAGACACATGATGTTCCTTTGGATAATGATGAAACGAGAGAAAAATCTACGGTGAAGGAACTAGATGAAATGAACCCTGGGTGTAGTATTTTTAGGCAAACCCCATGAGAGTCTGTCTTTGTTTAGCAATCACACTATTTCTCCCAAACTGCCTGCCTTTAATAAAGTCATTATGCATTGTGATGCACCACACTTTTTCCTGTGTACTCTGTCGCTTTGCACCCGGAAACACAGCATATAATCAAACCAACAGGCCATAAAAACAACTGTGACAGGCATAAAATAGAGAGAAAACTAAACTCGACAGGCTATTCAACAAATAGATAAAACCAACATGGTGAACAGTCATTTGGTGAGTGTTTAAAAAGAATGCTGAAATTGAAATTGGTCTTATTTGTGCTGCTTTTGGCCATCACTGATAATAACACAGTGCTAGCCATTTGTACTGGGAAAAATGAAAACATGGCTTAAAAGGTGTGATGTCTGAAAAAAAAAAACAGTAGCTGAAAGACATTACAATTGTTAAATCAACAGAGATCGTGTTGTTTAACAACATGTAATATGGAAAAGTATCAGAAATGATCAAAAAAGCATGCAGGTATGTTAAGTTTTGACAGCCTTAGTGCAAATCTTGTTGTTAACAGGTATCTGCAATAAACTTTGGTGAAAACATGCAAGTTATGAAAATTATTGAGTGGCAGTTGGTAAACTGGTCTCACAATATCACCATAACGTTTCTTCAACAACATATAGTTTCAAAACTCCACTAAAGTTGTGTTGTTGTGAACACACAAGGAGTAACTGATACCGCACGTAACAGCGGAGAGTGATATGTAACAGACAACAGCTCAGTCTGAGTCCAGTCATCAGCATGTTTTGTTTTGACACAAGCCAAGCGTCACCCATTTGTGTCAGTATAATAACCGTGCAGCACAGTTATCAGGGAAATGTGTTCTCTCCAAGTTCTGTGAATGTGATAACAGCAATATGTATTATAACGGCTTAAAACACTGTTTAAAAGTGTGTTTTAACTTGGGCTGAATGATTTGGGAAAATAATGTACTTGCCATTTTTTCCACCAGCATTGCAATTTTGCGTAGATATGCAATTAATTCTTAAGTTCCTTATATCATGTTTCTTACAAACAAACAATCAATAAATCATTCTATATTATAATCAACACAATGTCACATAAAACTAAGGCTGAACAATCTGGAAAAATATCTAATTTTGGTGATTTGACTCATATTGCAAACTGGATAGGAACTGATTTATTGAAAGGAGTCATGATTTTTATGTCATTCTTATATTTAACAAGAAAAACATACAAAAAATAGGATTTTTGCCATGCCTTCATAGCCCTTAATGGGGCTTCTAGCAACCTTGAACTTGTTTTCTGGGATATCTTAAAATTAAACCCACACCAGTAACTCCAACACTTAATGTCATTGAATCAATTTTTTTCCTGATCATTTCTCAACCATTTCTGATGCTAGCAGCTAATGCTATGATGTTTACAGCTTAAACATGCACCGCAGAGTTGATGTGTTACACGATTTTAAAGCCACTAAGTCCAGGTGAGACAAAATGATTAGAAAATATCTTGGGGCTCAGAGGGTTAAGTCATGACTCACTGGTGTTAAATCCATGATGATTCAAAAGCGCGGGGGTTGAAGAAGCAGCTGTAAACACAGTAGCTCTGTACGCTCACCGGAACCTCTTCTAAAGCAGAATCAAAGCAATGATAAACACTCTAGGCTCCAGTGTTAATTTGGTTGACTAAAACTATGACTAAAACTTTTCATCATCAGCCGCTGCTTTTCATGACAAAAACTCGACTAAGACCATCAAAAATAGATTTGTGATGACTAAGGGCGCATTCACACCAGAGCTGTTTGGTCAGTGCTAAACCAACTCTAGTCTGTTTTCCTGGATAGTTCGGTTCGTTTGGAGTGGTGTGAAAGCTCACATGAACTCTGGTGTGGCCACAACAATCAGACTCTGGTCTGCTTGAAAACAGGGGGTCTCGGTCCACTTCCAAACGATCCCTGGTGCAGTTTGTTTGAGGTGTGAAATCAAGGCGGACCAACTTGTGAACCAAAGGCAGTAAGTGGCATAAAGCGTAATGATATATGGATTTATGTGTGATTTAATACACTCAAATACATGTGGGTACCTCACTTGGCGTCTGTAGCCATAGCAACACATTGTAGTCGGTGCTGATTTCGTCTCATGTAAAGAGCGACATGCTGGACAGCTCACCGCCTCACTGGCTGCCCATAATGTCCCAAACGCAAAAGCAGAAATCCCAAGACAGTGTAGATTCTGTTTTTTTTCATTATGTGGAAGAAAAGACCGGTGGAAGGAGATTGATTTCTGATTTCGTCTTCTTCTATGCCGTCTTTTCTTGTTGGTCACCTTTTGTTTGTGGCGACAGCGCCCCTTAGCAGGTACAGGTTGTAGGTGTTCAAACGGTTTGGTCCATTTGACCAAGAGCAGTGTGAATGCGAACCAAACCAAAGGAAAGTGCGACAATGTTGCCATTTCTGTTCCAACACAGACCAAGTCCCCCAGACTATCAGGTGTGAAAACGACCTAAAACTGACAAAAACTAAGTTTAGTTTTCATCAAGATGACTAAAACTCGACTAAAATGTAATGAAGCTTTTGTCGGACATTCAAATTCCATGATATTTCTCCACTGTGGGTAAATCTGCCAAAAAAACAATGCATCCATAGCTATTTTGCCTCTCAGCTGTAGAAGGCAGGGACCCCAGGTTTGGCAGGGTGCAGAGAACACACTACCATGACTTGGTGCCAGATTTAGCTTGGACTAAAAGTAAAGACTAAAATGTGAGGACTTTTTATGGATTACAACTAGACTAAAATGTTTTGAGTTTTCATCGACTAAAACTAGACTAAAACTGAAAAGGATAGAAATGACTAAAATGTGACTAAAACTAAAATGCATTTCATTGAAAGACTAAAACTAAGGCTAAAATTAAAAATAGCCTCCAAAATTAACACTGCTAGGATCTTCATGATAATTGTCTGTAAGTGTTATTTCATATGAATACTTTGATAACGCCAAGATCAGGAAATGTAGTGTTGCCAGTAGCAGCTTGACACACCTCAGCAGGAGAGAAATGAAACTTAAAACTTCAGGTGCAGAACACAGGAAGACTTATGAAATAATGTTTCTTTTTTATGCTCAGACATGGCTTGTTTTGGGGGCAAAGGGGGTTGTAATCCCTGAAAACGTATTTTAATGTGTTCTTGATAACGCGTTGATATAATACTGTCACTATAAAGGGCAAAAAGTACTGTAGTATATATTTTAGGCATCACCCAGCCCTACCAAGTTGTAATAAATCCAAATTCTCCCTGACATTTTCTGTTTTCTCTTTTAATTCATTGCTGTGCTGACCACTGCATGTTGTTCTCCAAACTTAACATCTCTTTGTAAGAATAGAATGAACAAAGTGATGATTTCAACCAAGAAATATGTGCTGAAAGTACAAGTAAACAAGCTCCTGGCTAGGCTTTCAGTGGCTATTTCCAGTACTTTACACATTTCCTAACTCACTGTGGATACTGCTCGGTCAGTACTCATAAAGTTCTGTGGTTCCACACCCAGCCTTGGTGGTGGGCGAGGGTTTAAGAGTTAGATTTTCCCTTGGGTTCCCTGCTTTGTCATTTGTCTCCTCTCTGATCTTCAGCAATGAACTCCCCACTAGGAGGGCAATAACTCCCATTGACTTCTGTTTCTGTCATCTTGGCTGGCTAAAATTACTCCTCAGATCTATACGCTGCCTGACCCTGAAAAGTGTTTTCAATTACTCTGCTGCTGGTGTCAACCCTCTAGTGCTGAGCTTATTGAAATTGAACACCCCGAACTTTAAACAAGGCCACAAAGTTACACTGTGCTCCTGCTATCAGCTACATGAAATTACACATTTTATAAATGCCTCGCAGTGCCATGCATGGTATAATTCGAGAGAAAATTATGTTCAATACACAGAAAGATCGGCCAAGTCACGTAGAGCCTCATTCAGCTAAGTACAATGAATTCAATATCAGAGTGAAGTAGCTGCTGTCACATTGTAAAGCTCCATTTTTTAGTTGTGCATTGTGCTCTCGGCTAAAGGAAGACAGTTGCCACTTCACAGACCTGCATGAGAAGTGTCCCCCTAGAGATGCCATATAATCAAGGTTGTGAGTCACATGACCCACAACAGAAAGCATCCTTGAGCCTCTTTGAATCGATGCTGGCGGTTGTACAGCGAGACTTTCCATGAGGTGAATGCAGGTCACCAAGGCAACGGTCACAGTGCACCCTTAGGAGTAACGACTCCATGAATGAGTATTGAATATCACTGTGTTTACAACGAGGGGGGAGGAAGACTCCATTCCTCCTCAGCTAGTGATGGATGTAAACAACACTGTCAGATATGGTGCATTTCTAACTCATACTGCTACGGTAATTGAGTCTTTGTCCCTTCATCTGTCAACAACATGAATCAGTCTTACTTGAGCACCCAGACATGGAGGGGAAGGGGCTGAAGGGTTTTACTGACACATTCTTTTGTACCTGTTTCTTCTCTTGGACACAAGATAATTCATGCAAGCCTTTCACAACCTCGTTTAAGCCTTGCAGGGTCAAAAATTTAGTATTGTAGGAACAAAGATCCTTTCCTTGATTATAAATAATGAAAATTCAAAAAGAACTCTTTAAAACGAGGACTGAAAGCAGTTTTTGCTTTATCTGCAATCTGGTTTTTGTGAGTCTGCATGCAACTTGTACAAAAAAATCTCTAATCTAAAAGTAAAACTGTAACTTTTAATGCAGCTGATACATGCAGCTTTGCATTAAAAGTGACCTTTCTGTGAGCATTACAGAGTCACAGGTGGACTTTATCAGCTCCATTGTTTATTAGTTGGAGTCGCACTGTCCCTGCTCCAGTGTCCCTCAGCTCTTCAGGCCTCTTCCTTTGTGACGTCATGTTGTCAGAGGTGAGGACTTTAGCTCTTATTCACTGTGTAAGTGTAAACTTTGCTCACTCTGATTTGTAGTGGCGCTGATAAAGTTCAGACCTCCTTCCTCTCCTCTGTCCTCCTCTCGGAAGAGTCCTTGCCCTGGGCTGTATGCCATGACACGGTGCTAGGCCAGGCAGGACGTTCCCATCAATCACACTTAAGGGAATGAAGTGTGGATGAAGGTAGTGATGCGGCAGTGGTCGCGATAATGGCCTTGAAAAGTCGGGAGCCTGCCAGCCTTCACCGCCTCAATGTATCAGAGATCAAGTCGACCAAGTTCTCAGGGGAGATGAGGATCTCTGCTCTGGGAATACAGCGGAGGTGAGTCATGGAAAATTCCTAAAATACAGCAGCACCCAGCAGTTCTGGGTTACCTTGGCACACCTGCAGGCTTCAGACAAATATGTGGATTTCATGATTCATCCTAGACCAACTTTCATTTAATTACTGTTTTTATGTATTTTACATATGATATTCTCTTCCACTACGGCCACAAACAGTCACAACTTAAGTTGTTGTATTACTACTTATTTAGCTTTTTATAGTTTTAAAACATTTTTGCAATGAAAGTAGTATCAGTATTAAACAAGATAAACACATTCAAGAGCAGTGGAAGAACATTTTTGCTCAGCTAGCCAGATGAGCATTATATTTCACAACTTCTGCCAGCTAAAGTCACTCAAAATCCCTTTTTGGTCTTTGTAGCATGACTGTAGACTTCTAAACCAGTCCTTCCAGCGAGTCCATCGTCATGCATATAGATAAGATTGGAGCAGCTTCACAGGCTGGATGCAAATTTAATTTTCCTCGTGGTTGTGGAAGTAAATAATGAAAGGCTGCAGCCAAACTGCAGCTACATTACCTCAGGGGTGTACTGTACTATACAATACAGAACCTACGACTGAGATAGTTTTTCATCCATCAATATGAAAAAAAAACATTTGCAGCTTTCAAAAGCAACTTTGTGTGAAATGAACATGATGTAAAAGGGCTCACACAGGGCTACCATGAACTTACTTCTCACCAACTCACGATGTGGATGTTGATAAAATACTTGGAAAATCAAACTATTTTAGCACCCACCAAACAAAAGGTTGTTTAAAGAGGATGTCAAGTCATAGCAAGAACTCCAGATGAGAGGCAGGAAGTGAAGTTTAGTGCTGTTACCACCATATGCTAACTGGTCAAATTGCTAAATAAATATACAAAACAAAACAGATTAAAAGTTTCGCATAAAGCGTTGTCAAACATGGTTTAATACCTCTGTCTATGCTTGTGTATAGTCCATCCCACCAAGTGGTCCAGCTTGGTTCAGTACAGTCTGGCACAATAAAACATGATCTTCCATGTGTTTACACAACTAATGTCTGTCCAACTTGCTTGTTGTGATTGGATCTCTCTTAAAGATCAGGGCAATTTCAATCAGCTCAGCAGCTGGTATTTTGGCTCCCAAACAGCTCTCTGTTTGGTACCAGTCTGGCATTTTAAATGTGTTACAAAAATTAAATAAAAGGAAACCCATTCTCAAACACGTGCCATCTGCTAGGGTTCATATAAAAGAGCCAACTGAAGACAAGCTAGTTCATGAACGCACTACTTGATCGCTAACACCACAAAGTCTATTTGGTTGATCGTACATACTGTTCCAATTAAAGCCATGTTTGTGACAAAATGAGGGAGAAAAGCTGTTAAAGAGGCACAGTTTGCCTCTTAGCTCATTACAAGACTCCTTAAGACTCCTGTCTCCCTACCTCTGGATAGATGAGCAGCAGGAGATATGCAGGACTGAGTAAAATGTGATACCAGTCCCCTCCATGCCAGCTAAATCAGTTTACCAATGGGAAAATTCACCTTTTAGTAAAGTGTAGGGATCAAACTTAATATATATATATAAAATTTTTAATGATTAGTGTAGCGCGCAGGTCAATTTAGAGCTTTAATGTACCAACCTCTCTTTGATCCCATTGATCCCTTACCGGTGCTTCCCTTCCTGCCCTCCATCTGACATTTGTGCTTCATCCTGATCAAATGACTGCAAACCTGTACCATGGCAACAAAAACAGAAGTCCCAGGCCCCCAGTGTTGGATAGTTTCTTGTTTTCAATTACCAAGAAAAATTGCAGGAAAATTCTGACTCACTGTCAACATTGCACAAAATGCAATTTATGTGTTTTGGCACCACGACACTGCCAATGATTTTTTGCTTGGATACACAAGCAGGAGTTTGACTGAAATTCAATGGATTAATTCCTCTCCTACACATCTGTCTAATGAAATCAATGTAGTTTCAGCTATTTTAGATACTGTTGATCATTAAAATTACATATACTTAGTTGTTTTTGAAACAAATTGAAAAAGTACTGAAGCATCATTAACATGAACACAGTATCCTGAGGATAGTAAGTAATAAAAAGGTATTCAGGCTATGATCCCTCTCCTCTATTTTAATGTTTGGCTTGATAACCTTACTAGTCAAACTCAATGTCACTCCTAAGCTGATTCCAGTTCATCCCTCGACTGACTCCCCTGAACCTCAGATGAATCAAATGCCAAGGTTTCTATCTGGGCCGGTCTGTATGACAGTGGGATTTGGCAACCTGAATAAATTCATATCCACGGTTTTAGTTTCAGCTATTTTTAGCAACAATGGAGAAGCAATAACTCATGAGGGTCTTACAGGGATGATAGAGACATTTCCTTGCAATTCTAATCTTAATTCTATTGGTGTAACGGGATATTTTCATAGAGAGGATGAGGTCAGGAGCAAGCAGCTATCCACAAAGCTCTCACAGTGGTATAGTCCCATTAAAAATCAAATTCCACTTTATTTCAGTCAAAGCAACATTTTTGAGCTTTTAAGTCTGCAGATACTTCATCTTCTTAGTGTGGATAAGCTCTCACTTTAATGATGTCTTTTAATGCATGCAGAAAAAGAGTAAAATAAGCAATGTGTCTAGAATATTATCAAAGCAAAATTGGACTCTAAACAGCAAACAGGTTGTTTTGAATAATTTAGTTCAGCTTCCTATTACGGTGGCAATGTTCAATCTTCTGATACTTCTAGAACACCTGTTTTAAAATGAGATTATCTCCGTTATTTTAATGATCAAAGTAGCTGAAAAGTAACAAAGCTTTTAAAAAAGCATCTATATCAATAGAAAGGTGTGCTGAGGAGGAATTCATCAAGAAACTGCAGGCACACTCCATCTCATTGTCCAGCCTGCACAAACACTGAAATGTTGCCAATGTATTGGTATGATTTAGACACTGTAGAGGAGCTTGCCAACCTTGTAAAGCTGATGGATTAGGAAGATTTCATGTCTATCATCAGGCAGATCCATCCTGCAAAGCAACAATCTGAAACATTTGTTCCTATTCTGGGAATGACTGGATCAATGTGTGTTATTCACAGAGACCAGGGCATGGCGAAAGGCGTGGTTTAGTTTTATTGCAGGCCGGTAAACAATTGAAAAATAATGGGTTTGACTGAAAAACCTGGCTCCACTGATGGTGAGCAGCTGTCAAGCTAATGTAATGCAGTTTCCTCCCTGAGGCTGCACACTAAGTTGCATGTTTTGTTGCTCTGATTGGCCCATAATCCTCCAGTTTTTTTCAAAGTTTTTGTCTTCCCAAACACCAACTCGGGGCTGTTGTTCAGATGGATGTGAAATATATCCCATGCAATGGATATGTCAGACATCTATCTGGCCTATCAGAATAGGAGCTTGCCTGTAATTGTGATTAAAGAAAACCTGTGCCTAGGGATTCTATTTTTGTTGTTATGTATCTAACAGGTATTTATTGGCTCATTTTTTATCATGTATAAATTTAAAATTTTGGCATCACCATATCCTTTCTACCTGTATAAAAATAAAGCCTGCAGTCAACCAAAGAAAATATTGGTCGACTGAAATTAGCCTACTAGAATGTCTTCAGGTTCATTGCATTAATTTGTAGTGGTAGCTACTAACAGGATCACTTGCTCCAGCCCATGCTGTGTAATTTAAGAGCATGCATCAGATAGCATGCAGCATTTATTTAGAGAGGCGAGGTGAAAAGAAAAAGTCAGTTGGTTGGGAATAAATGACCAGAAGAGCGCTGGCGTGTGCATTTTAATGAGATGATAAAGGGACTTAATACTTGTATTGGCTGACTGGTAAATCAAACAGGCTGCGGGAGTTGATGCTGTCATGGAGGAAAACAAAGAAACTCAGAAGTGCCATAACATGTTCTGCATCACTCTAGGTGCCTCTCTACCAGGACTGTCCAGCGCTGTAATGCTCCTCTTTGTCTCCTGCTGTACGTCTCTCTGTCAGCTGACGGTGCCCACCATTTCGTTTTCCCCACCCACACATGCATGACCAACTGATGAGCAGGATCTTGGTCGGATGAGGGCTCATCAACTCATCAACTGACTGGAAAGTGTGAGCTCTATCAAAAATACTGGAATGCAATAATGCACCCATCAAATTAGCTAAAAGTTCCTGAGGTTTTCTGGTGAAAATTCATATACCACCATCAGGTCTTCCCTGCCTGAATCATTTTCTTCTGGATGTTCTTTGAAAAAACAGAAACACGTCTGAAAATAGATGTGTTGATGTGAAAAACATCTATTTATCACTGAACATCCTGTCAAGATCAGTGCTTACAAAATGCATCTGCAGGGGAACAATGACCCCCATTCAACCACCTCTTTACATTTTGCTCATTTTTGAACAGGAAATGTAAAAACCAGTTGAGGGTTATTCACAGCATTTAGGCCATACACATCCTTGTAGATATTCACTCTTTTATTTAAGCTGCACAAAGTATCTCAACAACTGCACTATTAATGAACTCAATGCAGCTAGAGAACAGAAGAAGAAATCTTCATGTATTTTCCCTGCATTAGTAAATCACTAATATGGTTTAAGTGCAACCATCACTCAGGCATATACTAAAAGCTTGGACTGTCTGTGAAGTCTAAATAGGCAGTGCTAACAGTCAGAGTTGATTTGCAATCATTTGCTTTCCAAGGGAGAAGTTGAAAGCCTGTTGCACTCTTTGTAATTTGCTAGAAGAGCATTAGCTGCCCTCTAAAGAGGACTTTTTTACTCTTAACAGTTCATTTTCCTTTTAAAGCTACAGTAAAGAACACAGAGAATGGTAAAGTGAGTCATGGCAGTTTAGACTTTGTGGATAATAGTGTTTCAGGTTTCCTAAACTGTTGTCTACATTTATAAATGTGTTCTCAAGTAGTTCCCTGGACTATTTTATCCCATCCTTTATATATGAGGTTCTCTGAGGACAAGAGATATTAATGACTACAGTGCAAATTCACTGGAGGGCAGCTTTTCAATACGTGCATGAAAAATTATCACTGACGACCCTAAAATTGGAGAGAATCGAACAGGCAATGAAGCAAGAATATGATTTTGTGCCTTGAATTTGTATCCCGACAAGATGCAAGTGAAACTGGGGGAGATTTACTAAACCCTTCAATATCCAACAAATTGGAGTTTAAGACTCAATTTACTACGTAAATGTAATCCAAAATTACCTCTGACCAAAGGCAGGAGAAAAAGACTGGACGTGAGTCAAAATGGGAGTGATGCTAAGGGAAGTTCAAGACTTGCTCTGAACAAACAGCCACTGACCAAACGAAGCATCATCAGGGTTGGAATTCCAGCAGTCTTCCAGTCAGACAATGGGCAGCAGCTGCACAGAGACAAGCCCATTTATCTGGACCTCTAGGAGGCTGCTAAGTGGGGCTTTTATTTCCCAGCAACTCAAACAGAGTTATGCCATTTGTTCTCCACACTACAGCTGTAAACACTTTATCAGAGATATGAGAGTTCTCTGTTAAAGGCTGCACTTAAGTGAGGACAGAGCTAAGAGACATATGCCCACCTGATTTAATGCTACAGTATGCAGAATTTTTGCCTCAAAATAACCATATCAATTAAAAATAACTACTCCTTTATTACACGTGTTTAGCTGAGTACCTCATTTTTCCAACAGTGTTAAGATCCAGAGAAATTCTTTATATTCAAGCTGTAATGAGACATGTCTTTTTATGGTGGTTGCCATGATAAAACACTGGATGTTATGTAAAAGATGGAATAATGCAATGGCAACTGCTACTGTTGGTTGTTTGTTCATGTTTTGTGCTGTAAAAGTGGGATGGACCACAGTTATTCTCTGCAATCAGCTGTTATTTCAATGACTCAAACTCACTCCCATAATGTGGAAATAATTAACTTCTTCCTCATTGCCCTCCTCGCACACTTAGTTCCAACACTGGGAGTATTAAAGTCCAGCGATTGGAAGTAAACTGGTATCAATACTGCCACCAGTTTTCATCTGCCACAAAATTTGGTTCTGCAATACCATGTTTAAACATATGTGTGTAACAGTGCGTACATGAGGCAAAACAGATTCCATGGTTGCCTTAAACTTTGTGCACGTTCTCCATTACAACAGCTTAAAGTGTTAAAAGTGTGTTTTAACTCATGACATGCTTGTTTTGAGTCCACAATGATAGAAAGCAGTAGGCTGCAACTCTGATGGTGGTCAAAACTCTGCTGTAAACACTGTAGCTCCAGAGACTCCACTTTTTCTTCAAAAGCTAAGGAAGTTCAAAGGAAATAAGTTACTCCAAACAGGTCCTTCACAATAAAAGTCTGCACACATCTCAGCAGATGGTAAATGGAACATAAACCACATTTACCAACTTGTCATTTAAGAAGTGAACTAGTAGAGAATAGCGCAACATCACCATTAAACTGTAAAAGTGTTAAAGGTGTAATTAACCAATTATTCGCCTGGTTTAAGTTCATGCTGTTTTACAGAAATGGGCTGTGACTTTGATGGTGGTCAAAACGCTGCTGAAAACAACAGAGCTCCCCCAAGTAAGTTTGATAGTAACACATTGTTACAGACAGATCCTTCACAATAAAAGCTCCCCCACAGCTCAGCAGGGGGGAAATAAAACATCAACAACAGCTACCAACTTCTGACTTGAGAAGAGAACTAGTAGGGATGCACAATATATGAATCTGTAAATAGCAGCATATCGGAATTGGCAACACTCCAATATCGTGCATCCTTGATTTCCAGTACAACAGTGTACACTGTTAAAGTGTTGGAGTTGTATATAACTGATGACTTGCTTGATTTAAGTTCATGATGATTTAAAAAAGTAGGCTGAGACTCTTATAGTGGTCAAAACACTGCTGTAAACACTCTAGCTCCTTAGACTCTCCATTATTTCTCCAGAAGTTAAGTCAGTTCATTGGTAACATTTTTTCAGAAATGTCCTTCACAATAAAAGTCCCCGCACACCTCAGCAGGAGAGAAATGAAAGATTAACCACAGTTACCAACTTCTGACTTGAGACGTGTACAAGAAGAGACGAGCACAACATTTCCAACATTACAACTGCGTGAAAATGAAAGGTGTGTTTTAACAAGGACCTAAAGATGCCAGCTGTGACTCTAATGGTAGTCAAAAAAGCTGCTGTAAACACTGAAGCTCCATACACTCTCCGCTATCTCCATAAAGTCAAGTCAATTCAATCATAAACATTAGTTCCTGCAGAATAAAGTCACCCACTCCTCAGCAGGAGAGAAATAAACCACATTTACCAGCTTCAAATTTGAGAAGTGAACTCAAAGACAGCAACTTTCTGTGATCTTACGCACACAAGAGCCAAGTGTCATAACACAGTCTTGTATGAAGAGGAGAAGGGGGAAAGTTCCCTAAACTTGCATTTAAATGTGTTTTCTCTTTTAATTTTGTAATATGAGGAAGAAATACTGTCACCTCAAAAAGCACAAAACATATGGTGATAGAAAATTTGAGGTCTCATCACCCAGCTTTACCAAAGTTTAGATAATCAAAGAGTTATCCTTCTGTGCCTCACTAAAGACTTGTTAAAAACAAACAGCTGTTATGATTGTATGAGGTTACGTCTCTGAACAGCAGAGTATCACAGCACTAAAGTGTATTATCACCCTAAAACAGGCAGGTCCCATGGAAAAGCCAGCAGCCTGGTTTAGGGCACTAAGACAAGCTCTGAAACAAAAAACCCAATCGTTTATATCCTGGCATGAGCTGCAGACAGCACTTGGAACTGTGCAGAGGTACATGGCGAGGTTTGTTGGCCCTACCGACAGCATAAATATACCAACACCACATTCCACAGTGAAATTGATCTCCTGCCACTAAAACTGACATATTCTCACCCCCTTCACCCCCACATTGACTCCACATTCCCAGAGCATACACCATCATTCCCGCACTCTCATGGCAAAGGACCACCAACCGAAACTCTCATCTCCTGTTACAGCTCCTGACAGTAATGCAAACGGAGCAGGCAAATTTCACAGAAGCAGGCAAAGTGATATTTTCTTAATATCAACTCTGTGTGCTTATGGAGGTCCTGCACAAACATACCTCTATGCTGGTTCCTCTCCAACATGGGAAGAGTCCAAGGGCCAGTTTTGCTTTGAATTGCAGATTCCTAATGTTTGACTGAGTGCAGTGTCACAGGGAAAAGAATGCAGCGGTTGCAGGGGTCCTGTTTAATTTATGACCTTGACATGCAAAAAGTGGAAAGTCTAGGCTACAAAATTGAATGGCTTTTTGTATCTGCAGTGGTGCAAAATTGCATTTTACTCACAAGTTAATGCAGCTCTGTGGAAAATGAAAGCTATCTTTACAAAAAGACAGAGTCTGTCTGGTAGAGGATGCCAGCAATCCCACGCTTTCACTCCGCTCTTTGAAAATAGAAGGCACATCTGCTTGTCTTCTCTCCAAATTCAGTTTTAATGGAAAAGAGGTGCAACTGTTATCCCTTTTAGGCTCACTGGACTGTGTCGGCAGCTCAGACTGTATGTTCACATAGTTTGCTTGTGCTCAAGAAATAGAAGGGATGTAAGGAGAACAAGCAATTACTGTAAGCTGGTGTGACAGTACACACGAGGCTCTGTCTGAGGCCCCAAATAGTTAACATCACACAAGAACATAGGAAATAGGATTGTATCGATGGGTTCTTTAACCATATAGTGGCGGAGTAAATAAGAGTCGCTGTGCATTATGTGTACACGGAATGAACCATTCCTCTTTATTGCTATTTCCAATGAGAGCCAATCTGAAAGAGCACATCTGTTAGATACTCCAAAAACCTGGCAGCAGCACATACATCTGGTCATAAACATGAAAACCAGTGATGGAAATACTCAGAAAGACTGAAAGCTACCGAGGGATGCAGAACAATGCAACTCTAAGCAAAAGTAGCAATTTTATTGTTGGAGCTGCAAGCACTGAGGGCTCAAACACGGAGAGAGAAAACTACTCTGGCACAGCAAACACTAAAAGATCTGAAAACTTATAAACATGCAATAGAACTGAAAAATCAGTGTTTTCTTCCTCTTTTAGTTTTCTTCTTGGACAAAATCAATTAGTGCACTTTAAAAATTCCTTTTAGAGAGACTTTTGAAAATGCTAGCCTTGACTGCCTTAGCTGCATACCATCTATTAAATATGTTTTAAAGTCAGAGTCAACTTGGGTCTTACATTCTGCTGTATTTCAGTCTGGTTTACATGCATGTTTGGTCAAATTTATTTGATCATCTTTGCTTGTTGGTGTCAAAACAGGAATCAATATCATTCAATTTTAACAAGTATCATATCAAAATTCTGTTTTGTGACAACAGCAATAGGGAGAATATATCTAATCTGTAGAAGATTGAAACGGCTATGTGGAACAGTGGGTATTTTACTATCAAACAAAACAATCCTTTTAAAATGAGCTGAAGGACATTTATCCTGAGACAAAGCCAATTCTGATTTCAAATTATGGTGGAAGCAAATCCTTCCATATGCCAGTGAAGCATCACTTCCCATTGTTATCACATCTCCATGAAGGTGTGAGAACTCCTGAGGAATGAGCTGTACGCCCCGTCTTATCAAGCTTATTGTGTGGATTAATACCGGTACAACCATCGCAGCCAGAGCAGATAAAATTAATGATAAAGCAAGCGGAAAATTAATGCAACAATTTAACAACTTGTCTGAGACAGATACAAGAAGAGGTCTGTCAAAGATGCAACTCAGATGAGAGCAGATTTTACATATTCCACATCGGTGAGTTTCATCTTAATAAATCATTGTCAGAACAGTTTTTTTTTTTTTGGGGGGGGGGGGGCATTTTGCTTTAATATTGCCAAGCCTGCTGTCAATAACAGAAGCCCCAATAATCTGTAAGTGCTTCTTTGAGTCACTCAATATTTCCAGTGACAGTGAAAACCCTGAGACAAAGAAGTCCTTCACAAAAACATGATAATTTTATGGTTAAAGTATAACCTCAGGTAGCTCCTTATAGACTCGATATAATGTCATTAAGAAAATACTGCTGGAAGGTGTCATGACTGAATTACTACCACTCATTCTTTGCCATATTGATCGTCTTTTGACCTTGAATACTTAGCTCGTACTCTTTGCCATAAAGACATTTCTTCAGGGATGCAACTGTTTCATTCTTTGAGATCTGTGTCTCGACGTAGCAAAAGGATTGTGCTGGATTTGGCAGGGAAGAAAATTATGCATGCTAATGAGGGCCGGATGTTACATTGCACTATCACTGGAGGTTAAAAGGGGCAGACAAGGTTAGAGAAGCCAAACTTTCCAACAACTACTTGTGGCTCATGAAAACTTCTTTGAGCATCTCTTTCCAGATTCAATCTCTCACTCTCTGAGTTTATATGCAAAGCTGACTTGTGGTTACAGGTTTATGTGACAGTTTAATTGGATTACCAGCTTTGTCCTAGAATAGATGCACCAGGGGAGAATCGATAAACAAAAGTGTGTCAGACTCCACCACAGTGGGTGGTGAGATGCCCCCTTTAACCTGTTACTAATACCAGTTACTACCCCTGCATTTTGAGCCTACCCCTGCTTAGAATGCAGGACTGGGGCCCAGTGGTCAGGCAAAGGGTGTATTTGGATGCAGCCTTCGTATGATTTTAGTCAGGCTTGCAAATTACATACAGGTATTTCAAAAGTTTTTATTCTCCCCATCTGACCTTCTTTTGCCAGGCCATTTACATCACATATACAGCAATCAACAAACAAGTTAGCAAGCAGAAAAAAGTTCTGTGACAACATGGACAACTTTGCAGCTCTTTACATTTCCTGTGACACAACAAAACCTGTCTCCTCATCCATCCAAACAGGTTTGGTTCTCGCTGTAGAACTAGTTGCCATAGTGATACCTACATCTTTTTCTCCTCCAGGCTTTCTTCTATGAATTTACAACTTTCAGGTCAAAGCTCGGCTTGGGAACTATTGAGCAATGTCAGAACACCTTGGCCAGTTTTAGGCAGGTGGATGGAAAATATCCATTCATTTTCTACACCACTTGTCCAGTTTGGGGTCGCAGGGGGCTGGAGCCTATCCCAGCTGTCATTGGGCAAGAGGCGGTTTGCACGCTGGAGTGGACGCCAGTCAATCGTATACAGCACACCCTACATGCCCTCGTTTTCAAGGCCAGCCTGCAGACCACATGCACATATTCTGGTCTTGCACTCGACTGAACACATATTGGTCTAGCATTTTCATTGCATACTCTATAATGTTTCTAAAAGATGTCTCTCCCAGTCTCATGTGTGCTTTTTTGTAGACTATCTAAGGGAAAGGCTCATAGGATTTACTTTCTGAAAACTTGAAAAAATTAGACACCCTTAAAGGTTCTTGATGAGGTTCTAGACAAACTTGGACCCCCTTTTGAGAGTACTACAGCTTACAAGCACCACTGAATGAGGATGAATAACAGCAAAATTTTGTCTTATCTAATCATTTTATAGTAGGATATAATTGTCCTGTATACAGTCATGGCATATTTGCAATCCTCAGTAGATCATTAATGTTGCTGTGCAATCACATGTGTAAGATTTGGGCTTCAGCGGACCGTGGGGTGAGGGTGGGTTGATGTGGGAGGCGGGAAGAGAAATGCTGTAACCGCTATAATGCAACTACTGTTCTATTTTTGAGTATACTTTTGCTTGCAGTGTATTCTGCAAATAAAATATAATCTGTTGCATTAAAAACTGGTACTTGAGGTTTTTGTTTTCCCCATTTTGTTGGGTAGTAGAGATACTGTCAAAACATATGTATTTTAAGTATATTATTTCTTCTGTTGGCAGCTTGTATAGTTTGATTATGCTTTAATTTTATGTATTAAAACAATATTTCCAGCATCATACCCTTTAAGACCCCCTTTAGCAGCTTAAACTCCATCCAAAACAAGCCTGGCTCCATGTTAATTAGACCAATCTGGCTGGACATGAAAGGTAAAACTCAGTTAACCTCTACGTCCATCAAAGCTGATGAGAGTCCGGCAGTGACTGACACATCATCATCCCAAAGGACTCATATAACCGACCAGTGTGCCTCCATTGCTACCATTACAGATGAAATTCTCCCCTCTCACAGCAGCTGCTGCCCAAAGTGTGAAGGTGAATTGTCAGACTTTTTCCAAACTGTCTAGACTTTCCAGCCTTCCAGAGCAGCATGGGATCCCTGATAGTGGAAATCTATTTTGCAAAATGCTCTGAACTTCTAATGAAGAAATGAAGCATGGAGGAACCATGACGGACCGCGGCCAGGGGGAACCATGCCGAGGGAAAGAGGGCTGCTGAGAGGGGGATGGAGTGAGTGGAGGGTATATGACAGGACATTTTTAAAAAAAAAGTGTGAGTGAAAGTGAGGAGAGAAAATGAAAAACGAGGAAAAATGACTGGAGGTGAACCAAAGAAAACTTAAAGAAACCCAGAGTAGTGAAGCTGTCTACATATTACATTCTTGTTTAACTGTCATGTCTGCAATGACAGTGTACTTGACTAAAAACCTTTCAAATTTCTCTCACATGCCATTTTTGAACAGTTTAAACAGAAACAGATCTGACAAGTTGGCAGACAGTTTGTATGCCAAATTTTGTTGTGAATGGACTTCAAATAGGAAGTCAGTCTTCTTAAAGCTTGAGGACACTGCATAAATATCAAAACTATGATTCGAAGCCAAATATTTAATAGTTCCCTGTATGATTACCCTTTTGACCTCTTATTGATTTTTTTTCAGAAACAAATCTGCCTTTACATAATACTTCAAGCTTTACTTTCCACAAGAGAAGCCTAATCATGGATTTCTTACCTTATCAATTGACTTTTTAAAGCAATGCAAACCTCAAGCCTGAAGCCGCTTGAGGTCTTTATTTTCTTTTACAATTTTCATCTTTTTAAGCTGAAATCTAAATGGCTGAGTGAGTCTCAGCCTGCTGTAAAATCCCAAATATCTGTAACACTGGCATTTAAGAAAACCTTTTGGGGGGGTCTACCAGACTAAACAAGCCTAATCCTGCAGTCTTTGTCATTTGGACTATGCATTTGTTGTCAAATCTGGTCCTGTTTGGTTTCACTGATGTAAAGCATGACAGTACGAAGTGTTGTTTCAACCCATTCATATACATTTTAAACTTTCGTTTTTGTAAAAATGCCTTATTTATATATGACTATTCATTCATATTTAAGCAAATAAAAATGTTGAAATATTTTGACAGTAGCTATAAAAACCATTTAATTTCTGCTGTTTGTAATAATAATAATAATAATCACACTTGTCGTGCTTGTTGGTCACAAAAGACCCTGTCTGGTTTTCTCTTTATAATGCTTATGTATCTATTACCTAATTTTGTGTTAGAGCATAACTGTCAACTTAATTTCAACTTTACAACACATTTTACACTTCTCTTTGTACTTCATGGCCAATATGCATCATCAAAATGAAATCATTCCTTGTTTTAGTGCACGGGTGTCCAAAAGTTTTTCCACTGAGGGCCACACATAGAAATATATAAGAATGGTGGGGCCACTTCCATATACCACACCTTGAGGACAGTTATTAAAAAAACTAACTAACAAAGTTATTATACCCAGTCTAATGAAGGTTAAAATATTCTGATTGAGTGTGCTCACATGGCTAGTTAGTGGCTAACAAGGCAAATAGCCAATCAATTTTAGGATTTCGGCGAGGTTAATCAGATTTCATTGGGCCCTGGTTGGCCCTGGCAACCACCATCCCCAGCCCTGGAATGCTACTGGTGTTGCTATTTGCTTCATCAAATAGGCCATTACAAATCAAGGTATTGTTATAATTCTGGTTTCCAATATGATTAACGTTTATTAAATTCTTCTTGTGAAAAAAATTGTTCACAGAATTAGCATGGTAGCACCATGTGCCACCTAGCACCACCTTGTGCTGAAGCAGTACAAGAGGCATAAGCAAAAGCTTCATGTTCTAATGTGGGCCTTATTTTATTTTATTTTAAAAATTTGCTGCAGGCCAATCAAAAGTGGACCACGGGTCACATTTGATCCTCAGGCCATAGCAACCCTGGGTTATCTTTTAGCCACCAAGAAAACAAACGCTATACATTTTTATAATCATTACCCACTATTACTAACAGATTTTACATCTGCATGTTTGCATACATTTAAATTGTATTGGTCTAAGGGAATGATCCTAAAAGCTTTGGCTGCTTCTACAATTGTGGATTTCATTTCTCTTGACCTCACAGATGCACTCATCCAGGGCTTTAGACTGAGCTATGCCCACATTTTCACTCATGATGAACTGTTGAAGTCACTGTTCACCATATGGCACAACATTGTGCTTTAAAGGGAAGATTTGCTGTTCTCCACACATTACAGCATGAGTGCATTAGCATGTGGTATGATAGCTATTTACTTTGAAGTGTCTTGTTTTCATGATCAGAGAAGTTAAAATCATAGCTGTAATTGAAACTCAATTAAATGTCCTGCACAATATACCACCATTTTCTCTAAATGAATGATGACGGCCTAATGGTGGAGGAAAGTGACGCCACCAGTCTGGTCTGTGTCGCTCTAGCCCAGCATCTTTTGAGCAGTGAAGCAGACACTTGTAGTTTGCAGTGAATTGGGGTAAATGTTTCAATTCCATCAACTTGCAGTGATGGCTGCTGCACTTGTGGCAAAGACGGCACATATCTCAGCATTTTAGACTGGTTTATTATTTTTAATGGTGTTCTGGATGTGACCAACTCTTCAGGTGTAAAAATGGGTAATAAGAGTGTCTTATACTCTGGATTTTCTGGTAGCAGAAGAGCTTTGAAAACCATTCACTAAAAGCAGCAAATTAAAAAGTTAAAAACAACTGATGTTATGTTATGTATTTATACATGAGAAGGTAGTTTTAGTTTTATGCTTTGACAAAGAAAAATGTAAATTAGACCTGTGTGTCTGATGTTTTTCTGTTCCCCAGAGCGAAAAAAAAGGATCTATAAATGCAGCTTAAAAACACACAGTATGTGGAAAATGCACATTGTGTACGCTTGGCGTGCTACATTGTTTGCACTGTTTTCAGTTCTCTTGGCTCAGTATCACCTTTAGCCCCCCTTTGGCACTAATCTGCCAGGCTGACTCATTGTCTCAGGTGAAGTCAAGCAGAAGACATGGCCGCCCCAACCCCTCAGAGCCCCACCTTCCAACACACATCCATGAACAACAAACCCCCACCTCGGTGGCACAACCTCCACCTCCCCACTCCAGGGAGTCCCGTTATTCTACCCTGTCTGCTGAGGCGCTTCTGGGATCACATTGCACATCAGTCTGGCGCCTTTCCTCCCGCCATCGTCAGGAGTCACGTGGAGGGGCCACACCCCTGCTCGGCAGGGCTCGGCATGGCTCGGCATGGCTCGGCATGGCTCAGCACGACTCCTCATACATCATAAACCGTGCATCAGGTCCTCATTATTCATGACATTTCCCCGTGATTATTAATTCATCAGAACTGCATTGCATATTCCAGACACAGTCCAGACACTGTCACATCTGTGGCATCTCTGGAGCCCAGCAGGTCCTGTAGGAGTCAGCCCCGCCCACTCCATCAATCCCCCGTCGCCCCCCTCTGCCGCTGTTTTTCCACATCTCTAATTGGGTTTTGTTTATGGGTTCTGTGATCAGCGGCGACAGCATGATCAGTGCTGTTGCCTCCCCAAGTCTAATGGGGGAAAAACTTGTCTATTTGTCTACTGCCTGCTTCCTTTTCACTAATCACACTGTCAACTACGGCAAAACAATGTTTCCATTCAAGACAAGAGAGCATCTGTAAATATAATAAGAGTCTATGTATTATACTGATGGAGTCTCAAAGCCATTTCCTCCCTCATTGTTCAACATAAAGTATTCTTTAACCAACATAAAATGGCATTTTAGACATTTCTGCTCTTTGTCTGCTGTCTTTTGTTGCTCAGTTGACTGTGTAGTCCAAGGTCAGGGTTACAGTGGTTCACAGAGGGCATATATAATGCTCCACTAATCAATATTTTTGAGGGATCATTTAACTAAAGGGTCAGCCGTAGTGAAAACCCCAGAGAGTATGACCACACCAGCATTTGGTAAATCCTACCCCTTATAGATCTGGTTCATAGTTGTATTTAGCTTCTTGTTTTGGTGTCAGAACACACCCAAAATCTATTTAACAGTGGTTTTTTCCTTCAGTACATCTCTAAGAAAACCTCTCTAAACTACATTCACAGCACTGACTTAAAGAATTGGAGACAGGAAAAAAAAATGCAAGGATAGGCAGAAATATTGGACTTTCATTCATCAGCTGGGCAAAATGCAACACCTAACAGTGGCTGTTCTAACTTTGTGTTCTGTAGCTGCATAAATAGGAAGTTGTCTCATACATTGAACTTGTTAAGGTGAAAATATGTCAGCTGAGATGGCTTTCTCATGTCACAGTTCCCTGAAATCAACACAAATTTTTCAGTATTATCTAGCAAATTAAACTTTTGGGGATATCTTCATTTGCCCTTACTATACAATCCAGTGAATAACCTTCACCTTCACACTTATTTCTTCATGTAAAAATTCACTGAGCAAGCATGAAGTGCTGAGACATGCAATGTTACTGCAAGTGTTTGCAGCTGCCACATAGCAAAAGACATTGTGCAGTTCAAATTAGGGCTGCAGTAACTGATCCACCTTGTAATTGAGTACTCTATGGATTCTTCTGCCGATTAATCGAGTACTCTAAGAAATATTGCTCTTTTTTTCCCAATCACTTTTGCTTTTTTTTTAAAGAGTAGTAGTACTAGACAAATGAGAAAAGGAGCTGGGCCCCTTAAATGAACTCCTTCTGTATTAAAAATTGGTATTAACGGGTCTCTAAAGAAAGTGCAATGAAGCTCTGATGGCAATTCACATTTATTACAGTTACAGGGAAAGGAAGTGAAATAATTACATAAGATTATGTCATATTTGGGGTTAAAGAGTTCCTCGCCCTGGAAATTTATGTTGCTAACATTTAATTTCTTCTATCTATTGCATGTTGTGGACAAAGCCAAACACAATGGAATTTACTACTCAGGAAGGTTTACACTTTCATGTCCTGCAGCTAGTATGCATACATTTTAGATTTCACAAGTTCACACAATTATCCACCAATGATACACATATTCTGCACAGCAGTAGTTTGATGATTTTGCAACCAAAACTTCTTTCAGGGATGCACGATAATCACCGGTAACAATAAATTAGTGGTCAATATTTTGTAGAATCGTATTATTCCAATATGTATTAACCAATAAAAAACCCACAGAGAATAAAGGTGTTTGCTTACAGTAGTAGATGGTGTTCATGGCCCTTCATTAAGCACTAGAGGAGGAGAGTCTGTGAGACCATAGCACAGACTCAACATGTCTTTACTAGTCTTTAGCAGGCTGTACTTTACTAGTGCAGGAGTTTTTCAGTGATTCAGAGGAGAATAACACGATTATGTTTGCAAAACATTCTCCACATGTTTCTGCAAAGTTCCTGAAGGGAGGGAGAAAGTCCTTGAGTTTTAACACAATGGATCTTAAAAGTGGCATATCAGTTGTCACCCTAACGATGGACTTAATGGAAAACAAAGCAGTTGTAGGCGCTAGCATTAGGACCAAACCAAAACACAGTAGTTTCAGCAGAAAGTTAGTCAGCAACAGCCAAAAGACAAATCCATTCATGGCCAAAATTAGTCTCTCAGTCTGATCCGCTGCTGCTTTTCAGACGTGGCTTTTCGATTTAACTTTGCACCTTGCTTTCTTTTTATTTTGTTAAGGCTTAGGTCAGTGTGAATTTTCAATTTTTATAAAAACATCAGCTCTCTAAGCTCTGACTACAAATAACAGCTATTCCCAAACCTCTCCATTTATTACAGCATGCACCACTGAATTTTGATGTTTTATCTGTAGACAAATAAGCAGTGAGCTTTTAGCTCCTTTATTTTTCATTGAAGAATGCACTACTACTTTTAAATCACCTGTTTTCTATAGGGAAACACGCCTGATTTGACATAAATCAGCTGAATTTGTGTTCTGTTGATTGTATTATTAGATATGACAGTTTGTCAGGACATTTATTATAGCAAAGTGAAAAAAAAGTACTAAAACCAGAGTGGTTTCTTAGTTTGTGATGCACTATGGAGAAGAAATGTCCTAGTTAAAGCAAAAAAAAAAAAAAAGTATATCACAGTTGTAAAGTCAGAAGTGTTCTTTGTTTACCATGTACATGCAGTTATTGGTTATCAGCCATAAGAAATGATCAGTTACTGTATCAGTCCAAACAAATACTTATTGTGCATCACTATTTCCCAAACTTTCCATAGATTTCACCTTTCCAGCAGTCACCCCTAAAAATGAAAAATGCTTATTTGGCACAGACAAACTCCACAGTAAAAGTTCAAGTTGCAGTGTTGGACCCGAGATCAACTGTCTTGTCAAAAATTTGTATGAGCAGAGCTGAAGGTATTTTCTCAAAATCCTGAGAGGGCACTCAGAAAGCCAACGAGAGAGTCAGGATCCTGAGGGCGAATGTTAATTTGTTCCCCTTGGACAGTTGCACTCATAACCGGGTTTACTGGTGCATGGCATCAAATGTAAAAGAGGAGGAAAATCTGTCAGACATACTCTTTGGTTCTTAACAAGACAGTATTTGATATCTTGTGCTACACAAGGAGCCTTTTCTCTGTAGCCATGAAAACATATTCAACTCTTTGAAAAGCAACTTAATGCTGAAAATGAAGCCGAGCTGCGGATGCTACGCTATCATCAGAGAGGTTTTAGTATCATCAATAATTCACTAGAGGGTTTATTCCATAATTATGGCTGGAAATTGACCATAATGTACCTAAAAGAGGTTAAAAGGATTTCTGATCGATAGCAATCAGAGCTGGCTTGGATTGTTGTCTCTTGAATCTTACATTTAGCCTTGCATTTAGCAGAGGAACAGTAATACCAATCAACACACAATTCAGCATATTTCAGCAGATACAGAGAAACTGGGCCAGTCCTGACAGTTCCCATATGATACCACAGATGATTTCATTTACAGTATACCAACAAGCTTACAGTTACAACATTGTGTAGGTCAGACACAGGAATGTACCAGTTTAATCACTGTGGACCATCGATTTCCTCGCATGCTTGTCTGGTTTCTACGCTGTGGCTTTGTCATGGAGGCCATTCACTTCTAATGCTCATCACTACCAACCACTTAATCTCTCTAAAAGATTCAACATAAAGATGTAGAAGCAGAGCTTGATGTTCTGATTGCATCAAAATGAATTGAAAGTGTGGATATTATCCCCACAACTCCACTTAATGGTTCAATTGTACACATGCAGAGTGAAAAGGCATTGCTTGCCTCTGTAAAAGACTTTCAGTATTTATTGCATTAAGTTCTGCCTTTTGTGAACTGTTTGTTGAAATGTGAAAAGCGACTATCAGAAAATGACAGAGGATGGATTCGGAGATTACCCAGCACACTAATAAGCATCTTTAGCAGCCAATTAATCCCTTTATAGGGCGCTCATTGAAATACTTGGAAATTTAAAATTTAAGCCCCACAATATCATTGGTGGACATCCCATGACCTTTTTACTTTTGTCACTGAAATATACTTTTTTTTTATTATTGTGCTGGAAATCAAGGTCAACAAAGTGACATGTTGACATTGCTTTTAGATTCTAACCTTTTTCAGACGCAAGACACAACTGACTTCAGAATACTGTGTAAGTTATGGAGGTACCTCTAGTTTGATCTTATAATTCCCACAGGACACCCAAAATTACCACAAATTTTCAACGACTAAATGAATTTCAGCAGTAATGGGGCTAAATTATTTACTTTACTTATTTATGCCTTTTAAGTTCAATAAAACTGTTACAGTGTTGTAATACTGAAAAAAATGCATGTATTTCACTGTTCATACAACTTATTTTTCTTTTTAATTCCAAAATGATTCTAACCTTGCAAAGCAGATGGATGTGCCCATTTTCCGTGTTTCTCACTGGTGAATCCATCTTGCAAAGCTCCCATCTGAACCATTTGGGCCTGGGAGTAGTGACATAAGCAAGCAGCAACAAGAGACCGGTGCAATTATGGCAGAAGAGATTAGCATGGATGCTACTAAAGCACCAGTTTTATCAGAATTTGATGACATTTCTTCACTAAAAGAAGAACAAAGGACAGAAGTGAGTTGATTTCTTTTTAAAAATGACAAAAGTTGTGTACTGACATGTCTACAGCCGCCATGGTTTGTGTTATGCAGTTCTCTTTGGAGTTTACTCCTCGGTGGAGGGGCAGCTCGGTAGCAGCCATGTCACGTGTTTTGTTGCTCTGATTGGCCCGTAAAGATGTGACAGACAGAACATTCATCCAATCACCCTCCGAGTTTTCTTTCGAAGGCTCTGCCCTTTCCCATACACTGACTATGGAAGGTTTTCCAGATGGATGTGTGAAACACATCCATCTGACATGCCAGGTTAACATGAGTCATAAGAAACCTAAGAAGTATAAAATGTCTAAATTACTCTAAGCAGAAAGAAAGCTCACAGTAAAAATAAAAACTGATTTAAACTCCATAAGTATAATAAAATTGTTATAATGTTATAAAACTGACCAAAAATCACACCAATTTTGATAATACCATGAAAATGACTACTGATTAGTAAAATTTACTTGATATTTTTCACATTATAGAGCACTGTTATCCTACATTATAGCAAGTTCATTGCAAATAAAATCCCCTCAGTATGGCTGCTTGATAATTTGGCCAGATTTATTAATATATCACAACAATTTACGCCCCTAAACAGGCGTATGTCCAAATGTAGTTCCTCCATTTGTCATGCCAACATTTCCGTAATTGCTTGAAATCTTGCACATACAAAACCTATCATGGCATTCAGCACTATTAGAAAAAATGCAGTGTATCACAGAGAGATGACTGAAGGAACCATATATGTTTCCTTGCCCAGTAAAAGGTTGAGTACTGAATAAAATAATCAGAAAATATTAAAACATTAAGGATTTCTCTGGTCAAGCGAGCAACCCTCTGTTAAGATTTTTTTTTCACAGCTCTGCTTACAAGACTGTGAAAATCTAAGAACTAAGAGCAATGAGGCTTGGAGAAAAATTATCTTCATATATCGTCTCTAAACTGATGAAGTCTGCAAAGAAACCAAGTTTAATTTGGTAATAAAAATGACGGGTCCTCTGCAGTTTCCCTATCTTTCATTCTAATTAATCTGTCTTAATAAGACACGTTAGCCTCATAAAATCATAATGAAATTCCAGTGGGAATTTGTTCTTTTTTCTTGCTCTTTTATATGAAAACCTCCCTTTAAAAATGAGAAACTCATAAGCGCTCTGCACGAAGAAGGACCAATAGAAAACAAATCTCTTTACCCTGGAACAGAAGTCTCTAAGCAGCCATGATCAGACCAGGCTGAAAACAGAGAGAGACAGCAGCATGTAGTATTCAGAAGAGATAAACCCATCAGCAAAGTCACAGCAGATGTTACATGACTTCAATGTAGGTTAATGAAGTCCTAGTTTAGATTTTGATGAGGATTCAGATCACAGGCCAAAAAAGCACTGATGTCAGGTGGAAGACTTTCATTTTTAGCCATCTTTCCAAGACACCAATCGAGATGAAGGCTAAAGCATCTGAGCATGGCACCAAATCCAACACAGAATTCTCCAAACAGAGACAAAGGAGCCCCTCCACCCATGGCAAGCGAGAGGACAGTGATTAATGAGGCCACACCAGTGGAGAGTGGCTCCGTTATACTCCACCTCCAGTCTTGTCTCTGCTTCGGTCGTAAGACTGTCAACAAGTAACTAATGACTGCCGAGATGTCCGCTGTTATACATTTCCTGGAAACATCACAAGGCTTATCAGTTCTAATGCTGAATTCACACGCTGGTGGTACAGAGCTGGAGGCAATCTACACATTTATTATTTTCAATATGAGGTTATTAGAGGCTGACAGGGGTATTATGCTGCAGTACTGGTAAACATCCCTTCCCCTGTTTTGTACCTCTTATTGCTGGAGAATATTCTTATGGAGGGTTTGATAACTTAAACTCTAAATCAAGCCCATACTTATGTTATGGACCTGATCAAGCTCAACTCAGCTACTGTAGATTTTTCCTGTTTATTATGTGGATTTCAAAATTTAAACCAATAGCCTGAAGCCTCATGGGGACTGTAACTGATGCCAAAAATGAGCAGTAGGACTGCACAATTTTGGCTTAAATGATAATCATGATCATAACAATCTGTCATGCTCATTACAGGCCAATTAAAGCAACAAGACATATGAAGCAGTCGCCCTGTGCTATCCTTGGGAGTGAATTACTTACAGGCAGCTGTTATCATTGTTCACTCTCAGTGGAGCCTGTTGGTGAATCAAACTCATAATAAAGCTGGGCAGGAGAAAAACAATAACATCTTCTCATAGTGGTTCTTTGATCTTTCATAACAAAGAAATGTTTTCAAGTTGTGAAAACAGAGCCACTGTACATTTGAGCTAATCGCTTCACCAGTCGCCACTGTTTACCAGCTTGCAGTATGACAAAACCCTGCCTGTAATCAACCCCCTATTCTCCTAAAATATGTGTCATGATAAACCCTGTAAGACTCTAAGACCCTTAAAATCCCAAACTGAATCATGAACACCTTAGCCTATCCTAATCAACAACAGATAAGTGAAGGAAAAGTTTCCTTAAACTGTTGATCTATTTCAAGTAGGGCTGACAAAAGATTAATTATTAATTGCAATTAATCCAGGATTTCTATAGTTATTTGTGATTAATCACATCCTTTTTATCGCATTCGCAAATTCCACTATTTTGCAATTAAAACTGTAATGGATCTTTCTACTGTCAGTAATTGACCTACAGACTAGATACAGGCCAGCTTTTATAGGTAGATCCCAGACTTAACCATGGAAAAAGGAACTTGTTATGGAGTGAAAAGGACATGAGTGAACACTAAAAAAGGTGAATGTTATATAACACAAGGTTCAGGTAAGTCTTGACTTGTCAACTGAGCTGTCTTTGGGGTTTTTAAAGTGAAATGAGACATTAATGAGCAGTGGTGGACTTATTTATAACATCACTGTGGCTGCAGGGAGACGCTGCAGTGGTTTAACCAAACTTTGTAAAAAGGGACAATAGAGTTAATCATGCTTAATGCAATTAATCTTGGCAGCCCTACTTTCATGTAAATGATATGAAGACCTAGTTATTTAAAATGCTCCAACAAAACCTGATTCAGTCATTTTTAAACATTTAAAATATGAGCTTGTTGTTCACATAGGTCATGCCTCTTTCCCTTGCTTAACCCTATGGAGCAGTAAAGTGACACTATGCCTTTTATTGCATCAGTGAACTTATAATTCTCAACATTCCCATGACAGCGAGATAGGATGTGCACTTTTCAGCCATTCCATGATGCTGAAAAACAACAAAAGCTTCTTTATTAAAGTGACATTAAACTGTCATCCATTCGCACTCTTTAGTCAGCTCCATTATTTTAGCAAGTGCTGCCTTTTTCTGGGAAAATAACTAAATGACTAAATAAGAGACTCGATGGGAATCTCATGAAGTTTGGTCCCTGCACTCATGCTGGTCAGAGAATCCCTCGAGCCACTGATCGAACTGCAATCTCCCTGTTCAAACACAGCTGCATCAATGGGCTTTTATCACACCGCAGCCCCCCCTCAGACTCAGAGATATGCACAGCTGCTGCTCCGTTGCCCAGAAACTGAATGTCATTTCAGGAATACCCCCCATTCCACAAACAGGATAGTGTTACAGGAAGCACTGCAAACAACCCGAGCCTCCAAACTCGATTTTTCCATTTGGGTTCGAGCGCTGCGAGCGTGAATCCATTTTCTGCAGCCCATCCCTCTAATGACAGTTCAGATGTCATTGAAAAAGTGGAGATTGGATGAAAAGAAATACATAATTGCACCTTTCCTTAAGGAGGACCTCGCAGTTATTGAGTTTTTGATATCATTTTGCCATCACTGGAGGCATAAACCACTGTTCAATCAATACAAACCGAGTTGTGAGCTCTGTAATTTTAAAATCACATTAGGGGTAGCTGCTCATTAGTTGAGGGTTCCAACTGAAAATCCTGCTAACAGACATTTTGGTTTAAAGAAAAGGACCCCAAAATTGTATCTGTCATTACTCCCTTTCCTTTTCAGCTCCTATTAGACCCTCAGCTTGGAGGAAAATCTATTTTCCCTATCAAAAGTTTTAAAAATCATTACAAGTGTGACCATTTCAAAGAGTCTGATGCTGTAAAGCAATGGTTGCATCCTATTTCTAGTCCTGCTTTGACAAAGTATTTGGTCCCTTCCTGATTTCATTTTCTTTCCACTGTTTGTCACAGAGACAAAGATAACCAGAGCAAATGCAAAATGCCAATTTGGAATGAGGATTTTATCTAGCAAGTGGAAAAAAACATCTAACCCACCTGGCCCTGTGTGGAAATTGACTGTCCCCCTCGTTAAATCATGAATTAAATTTAACACATTTTTTGAAAGCTGAGCTCAACAGCCACACCCAGGCCCGATTACTGTCATATCTGTTGAATCAAGAAATCCCTTAAATAGAATCTGTTCTTAAAAGGCAACACATCATGCTCCAAACTAAAGAAATTCACAAAGTCACTGACATGTATCAGTCTAGAAAGAGTCACAAAGCCATTTTAGGGCTTTGAGACTCCAGGCAACCACACTGAGAGCCATTATCCACAAATGGAGAAAACTTGGAGGTGAACTCTCCCAGGAGCAGCCAGCCTACCAAAATTACTCCAAAAACGCAGTGCAGACTCAGCCGGGAGGTGACAAAAGAACCCAGAACAACATCCAAAGACGGGCAGGCCTTACTTGGCTTAGTTAAGGTAAGAGTTCATGATTCAACAATGAGAAAGAGACTGGACACCAAGTGACACCCATGGCCAAAACCACTGCTGACCATGAAGACTCCTCTCCTATTTGCAAAAAAATATCCTGATGATCCCCAAGACTATTGAGAAAATATTCTGTGGACTAACAAAGCAAAGTTGAACTTTTTGGAAGGTATTCATCCTGTTATATTCGGAGTAAAACTAACACAGCATTTCATAAAAGAATGGCACAGCAACAGTCAATATGGTGGTGGTAGTGGGGAGGTCTGGTGCTGCTTCAGGACCTGGTCCATTTGTTGTAATTGATGGAACCATGAATTCTGCTCTCTACCAGAAAATTCTGAAGGAGAATGTCTGGCCATCAGTTCATGACCTCAAGCTCAAGCACACTTAGGTTATGGAGCAGGACAATGACCCGAAACAAACCACCTCTGAATGGCTTTTAAAAACAACAAATAAAAGGCCTGGTCAAAGTCTTAAATCTAGTTGAGATGCTGTGGTATGAAGTGAATCAGGCTGTCCACGCTTGAATTCTGTAAAGAAAAGTGGGCCAAAATTCCTCCACAGTGATGTGAACGACGATGCTTGCAGCTGTTGCCTCCAAGGGTGGCACAACCAATTACTGGGTCTAGGGGGCAATTAATTTTTTATTTAGGGTCAGGAAGGTTTGGATGGCTTTTTTTCCCCTTAGTTATGAAAATCATCATTTAAAAACTGCATTTTGTATTTACTCTGATTATCTTTGTCTAATAGTAAAGTTTGCTTAATAATCTGAAATATTTAAGCGTGACAAATATGCAAACAAATAAATCAGGAAGGTGGAAAATACTTTTTCACAGCACTGTTATAGGAGGAAAATAAAATTCCTACCACAGGAACTGGCCTCAGGGTGAATACAAATTCAGTTCTGTGACTTATAGGACTTATTAGGGTGTTAATTTAAGTGAGCACCCTCCTTTAACACAAACTTCATCTCCCCATGCTCTAAAAGCAGACTTTTATGCAACACAGCCTTGTTTTGCTCTCAGCAAACCAACACAGGAAGACAGAAAAGATTTTAGAAAAGATGTGACCACTGGAGAATTTATAAACCAGATGCAAATTCCCCATTTTTCTTCCACTTCAGTGCTAAGAGACTGCCACTCCAAGTTCTTTTGAAACAGGTGCAAATTTGATAAATAAATGCAGGAGGGTTGCTAGGGCTCTCCCTTATTAACCTGACAGATATTTTATATTCTGTACAGTTTGAGGCCTTTCTGCAAGAGAGAGCTGGCATTTAAAGCCCTCCAGAGGCACTAAAGCCATCGGGCTAGTAAGAAGAGCCATATCCGTGAATGAACTAATTAAGCTCCTCAATGTCCTCGGCAAAATGGTGCCCTGAGATTGTTCTCAGCAATAGCAGTAATGAGAAAGAGAGAGACAGGAGGGGGAAAACATGGGAGGAAAAAGCAGAAGGAGGTGGGGGTGGGACCCTGCCTTCAAATGCTTAAGGAGCGTGCACTGTTCAGTGGAAACAGTGGAGGTAGGATCTCTAGCTCTCTCTGGTCCTGTCCTGAACCTGTTACACTTTTGAAAGCAAAGTCCGTATTTTCTTGTCTTTGTTTTCTAGCCTTGGTTGCGGCAAAGCTCATTAAAGTCCATAAACAATGCGAGATGTGCTCTCTAATGAGCAAATGCTTCTGTAAAAGGGCTCTGTCCTTGGGAAGCTGGCCATGTCAGCTCAAACTGTATCCAAAGCCAGTCTCATGCATCTCAGGACTAACAACCGGGCCATTCTCACCAGGCTCGTTTGTGTTCTCCATCTCCCGGTTTCATTGTTCCCTCATTTTCTGTCCTCTACTTCCCATGGAAATTATCACTCCTGCTACCTCCTGACAGGGAGCGGCGTTGAGTCATTTCTGATTTATTTTCCTCTGTGAAAGACTTACAAAGTGCTGGATGCAGATTTGAGACTTCCCCTTCTGCTCTGCTTTGCTCCTTTAGGGGTTGGTCCAAGGAATAGGGAGTCTACAAAGTCCCAGGAGGTTTGTGTGGCAAAGGGTGGCGAACTAAGTGATGTGCTTGGCCGGCTGCAGAGCGCAGTGGAGCTGAATGAAACAGCGCAGTTGAAAACAACAGCAGGCTTTCTCTCTCTCTGTGCAGGCACAACAAAGTATGCTTTCTTTGAGATAGAATGAAAATTTTTAGAGAGATGAACGGTGGAAAAATGGAGGGTGATGTGGCATTTTGAGTTGCTTTTCACACTGACACTGATAAGTGATCTACCTATGGCTCACTAGTCGCAGTGATTCTGAATAATGATATCTGCAACCATGAGATAAATCATCATTATTCAACAGGCACAAAATAATACCATGATGATTTCTAAACAAAGGAGTGCACAGATAAGCTGCACATTCAATACTTACTGCTGTCTTACTCAGAGAAAAACAGATTTTTCACAAAAAGGGAAAATGAAAAGGCAGGAATGAAAAAGCCAGAGACAGAGACTAGCAGCTAAAAGTCCTGCAAGGAGCCCCTAGAGGCTACAATGTTCATTAGAGCCATATCATGATGGTATCATAAAGCATCTCAGAGACTTGCTATTATGGCTGCAGTCGAAGTAATCTTTAGGGTGCCTCTAGAGGAAAGGCTGTCGGATAATTAATGTCCAAACTGTTCTGCCTCCACACATTGGATACCGGGGAAATTTACTGGCTGTTATCTGTCTGTTGGATAATGAGACATCCTTACATTTTACACTGAGAGCTGTCTAAAGGATACATCATATGTAATGTTAATTTCATGCTAATTCGACACTTTAATTTGATGATTTTTTGCACAAAACGATAAAAACTATAGTCATTTTTCTGGGTTATCATCTTTATAAATTTTTTTTTATTTCATACAGGAAAAAAGGGAAGGCTCTTTATAACTCATTATGCACATTACTGCATTGCTTTAAAAAGAAGGAGGCAAACTCAATGGATGTCTATGAACTCAGCCAAGCTCCATGAGCGCCATACCCATTAAAACTCCTGCAACATCTGCTCATAGATTCATTTTGTATCAGCATGATAGAAACAGCAGAGGCAAGCACATGCTATCCGAGTATGTTATTAGTAAAACACTAAGGATGTGCCTCTTGATAGCCGTATTCCAATTATGTCTCACAATGGAGGCATTGCAAGTACTGAACTTCAAGCAAGATGTTTTTCTTCCCCTGCTTTGTCGTTTATGAGGTCTTAAGACATGGCACATTGTACCAAATACAAAAAGAGCTGTGTTCTGCATGAATTCTGAGGATTTAGTGTTAATTTCTTATAATAATCTGAAAGAGGTTTGATGAAAACGGTGCTGTGCCGAAACAATGAATTTCCTGGAGCAATTAAGAATTTTAGCAGTCAGAAAATAAATGTTTTAAGAGTTTAGAAAATGAACAATCACAGTCATTCTCTAAATGAGGTGGCCTGATCAAGTCTGATGTCCTTCTCATCAATCCCTGCTACACCAATGCCAACTACTAGGCACTGCTGCTGACAGAGCTTCGCCTCCTCCACCCCAGCCTCCTCCTTTGTGGCCTAAAAGGAGCCACACTACATGATAAACATGCAGATTGTTGGCCTGAATCCCCCCCTGACCAAAGTTGACAAAGGTCTAATTATTTCATGGTTCTAGGTATTATATTGCCAGATTATCCTGTGGTGTGTTGAGAGTAAACTTTCCCTCTCCAATCTGCTTGGAAGATGATCAGACCAGAAATCCTGTTGTGTGTGGAGGACAACCAAGTAGGCACAGTCAGACTTGTTATGAGGAGTGAAGCAATAGCCAATCAGGAAGCAAGCTGATCAAAGGAGGAAGCACAACAAACACAGCCAGGACAATGAATGTGAACATGAAGCATAAAGATCAGATGGAGATCAAGATTGAACAAGCAACTTTCCGATTTATTGCAACAAAACAAATGTTTAACATCGTACCCTGTACAATACAAGAGAATATTCACAAAACCTGGTATTTAACCAGTTGGGAGATTTTTTTTTTTTTTTTTTTTTTTTTGTGGGGGGGGGGGGGTGAGTTTTCAGAATAAAAAAAGAAATGCAGTGTTCCAGACCAGACAGCCAAGGCCCAAGGATTTGAGCATGTGAAGACAGCCAGTGTGACAGAGGCAAAGTGGCTTCTTCCAGGCTTGTAAAACAGAAAGCACAAGAAATTAAGTTTACGTTATCCAAGCTTCATCAGTTCAACCAATCAGCCAAGGACGGCGCAGACTGCAGACTTGATTAGCGATAACGTATACAAAAGATAAGCTGTTACAATAGCTTTTAACTTGTAAAAAGTGGGTCACCTGTAAAAGAAGTTTGAGAACACGAGTTTAACTAACTGACTAACAAAACAAAAATCCACTGGAATATAATTTTCATGTGGATGAATGCTTCTGGTGATTCTTCAAGTAAAAAATTTGCCATTTAAAGTTTTACAGTGTCAAAGGGATTTTCTTGGTTTTTGCTGTTTCACAAATTTAAAAGAGTCTCAAGTTCAACTTACTCATTTTAAAAGTCTGTCAAAATGAACCCACATCTCACACTCAGTCTTCTTGGCATGAAAATATAGTGCAAGTACATGTCAATGCAATAGACCTGGAGTCAGTTCCTTTCAGTCTTAATATATTGTGTGTGTCAAGAGACAGCTGTCAAGGCGGTGTCAAATGGACCGGCATAAATAAACCTCCTCTGTCTTGCAGCAGAGTGACACTTTAAAGTGGAAAATGCCTGAAAAAGTTCAATTATCTCTCCACGCTGGCAGATTTACAATATGTGCATCTAATAAAAGATATACAGCGACTCAAGGCTATATAAATATATTCAGTATGGACTGCTGATGCTCAGATTGAGTGCAGTGACACTGAGATGAGAGTGCCACTGAGGCATGCCAAGCACATTACAAGTCTTTGAGCAGGAGTCTTTGGACAGCTTAGTCTCTGAGGCCTCTGTTGGCCGGCGTAAAAAGGCCGAGCCCTCGACCCCTCATGTTGAAGCGACTGAGCTCGGCCCATCTGGCTGCCTGCGCTGCGAGCCAGCATCAATCATATGCAGGATGACACACTCCCTTTGTTCCTGCAATGTAAACATATTTTATCCTTCTGGTGTTCAGACACAGCGCTGCTCTTCTTCTGACATTTACTTCAAGTCTGTCTGAATGGAGGTTAGGAATGGAATAAAACAAATAAAAGAGCCTCTTAAATGTCTGAACACCACACAACATTTTACTTTGAAACATTAAGGCTAATTTAACGGGCCTGATTATTCTCACCTTCAGCCTTCATCAAAAATAAACACAGGCATGAAAGCAAACACTTATTTTTGAAACATTCATGTGTCTGCCTTCCTCATTTCAACCATGAGGAAAGGTTCGATGTGTCTGCTCTCTGGTCATGTTCCTTGGCAGGGGGTGAAAGTAGGCGCTGCTGGCATGAAATTAAACATTTAAAAGACTTCAGAGAGCCAAGTTGAAGGTTTATTGATAGGTAAAAAGCTTTTCAAAGAGTGTATTATTCACCCAAAATGCAATGATACCATACAGCAATGAGCTAAGGCTGCAGATATTCAAATTTTTAATTTACAAATTTATATGCAAGGGATTTACATTTAAATGTTGAGTATTCACTGAGGACGTCGTTTGGCACAAACACTGTAAGCTGCCAAATAATGTGGAGGAAAAACTACAAAACAACTGTGCCAAGACAGGAGTGCCAGAAAAAACTAAGAGCACTTCTTTATCAGCTGTCAACATTCATGTATCATCAACAAAACACATTCTGTGCTCCGCTTCACGCAAAAAAAAAAGTCGTCTTGTATCCATTTCCATGTGCAGGCATAATTTCTGAACTGACACAGAGCAAAATAATTACGCAGCTACAGAACTTTGCCGTTACGGTGGCTTATTAAAGCAGCGAAGCAGAGCATTACGCTGAAAAGCCTTGCAGATAAAATAAGACAGCTGTCAGTCAGGAGAGCGGCTATTCATTCCACAGACATAATCAGGCCACCAAACACAAGCAAGAAAGTTGCTCCTTTCTGCTGCAGAACACCAGGACCCCACCTTATTTTGAGACAAGAAGGAAAACAGAGAATCTTGCAAGACTGGGGGGAATTTTCATAGCAAAACTATCTCTTTGTATAAAATCAGAGGGTTTTGAAATCGTGTTTGATTCAGTAGAACATTTTCTTTTAAATGGAGAAACTTTAAAAATAAAACTTTGACCAGAGGCTGAATAGAAAAAACTAGTGATGTTCCAAGGCAAATACTTTCACATCTGATTAAGTACAAACTCTAACTGCAAAACTAGCCTAAATCCAAGAAAACTTCAAATTGCACTCTATTTAAGACAGGATCACTGTGAAAGCTGGTAAAAGCTGTGAAGTTGCTTTACAGAATGCAGCAGACAGAAGCAGTGCTAGCACTGTAGGCCATCCATTTCCTTGCAAGGTTGTGCTTAATAGTGTCACTTTGGTTTCATGTCAGTATTTACCTGACACTAGGGATACAACATTGGATTTTTGTGTTGATATCTGATATGCTGATATTAACAGATTAATGTTAGCTGATAGTATCAGAATTTGTATTTCAGACCTAAAACTTCAGTCCTTGGAAAACATTTCAATATAAACAAACTTGAGTACTTTAAACACACTTTGAACTTAAAGGACTGAGAATAAACTTTGACCTTCACTAGCGTAGGCCTGTTGGTCCAACCTGATATTCAAAATATCAGTTTTAAATATCAGTATGTATTGCCTTTTTAAGCCAATATCTGCCAATGCTGATATCTGACCGATAATATCATGCAAACCTACCTGGCACAGCCTCTGAACAACTTTCTAGATCAAAATAGTGCTAAGCAGCACTGTTCCTATGGGATGCTATCAGTGCTACCACGCCACCATTGTTTACATTCAGCTTTAAGAGTAATAGCCACAAAATTAGCCAGTAACTAAAGCTGCAATAGCTTTCAGAGTCAGCTTTGTTACAGTTTAGACAGAGCATTTGTCCAGAATTGTGGGCCTAATTTGATAAAAATATTAAGAATCAGGTTCATACTAGTAATTCTGGTGCCAGCTTTAACCGTTTAGCCATTGCACACATCCCTTCTAAAGAGACTACTTTGACAGTTTTCGAGGGAAATACATTTATTTTTTTAAATTGGATAACATGTTTAATATCATGTATTTATTTGTCAAAAAATGAAACAGTTTATTTGAAGCAAAAGTCACAATAATAGACCAAAAAGAGCTTCAGCACTGACTGAGATGTAATCAAAGTTTGTCAGAACAGGGCAAGTAAGAGACTCAGGGGCTTAGATGTTTCATGCTGTTCCCTTTTACGTTCAAACTCATGTACGCAAACAATTTTTCATCACTTCAAAACAAAAAGTATGATGTTAAAGGAAGTCGAGCTGACTGCAGCAGTGTCTGTCATTTCTTTGAATCTCTTCAGTTACAAGTTGTTGTTGAAAAGAGAGTAATTTCTGGCACGATTCAAATCAGTCTGGTTCAGAGCGTGAAAGGAATTCAAAGCTAGTTTACGGATATAATGCATTCTTAAAAGATAATTTAACTTGCATTAACAGGAGAGGTTGATCAGTTAAAGTCTAGGATGTCTCCCAATAACAAGTCTCAAAGAGATCTTCAAGCATAATGACAAACCGTCAAGGGTAAACACAGTTCTTCCACCTATGAAATACTATCGGTGCTTTCAATTCACTATTCACATCAGATTAAAGACCATGACCTTGGCACAACCTGTGGTTTGGAAATGTGATAAATATGCACAAAGTTATTCCGAGCAAATTCATAGGCTTGAGTGTAGGCCGTTAATGACCTCAGTGTACCCTGAAGCTCTGAGGTTCATCACTACGGTTTAAGCCCCCACCCATTATTGTTTGTTGTATAAACTTGTTGGATGGTTGCCTTTGTCTTCACACAGACTAAAACATTGGAGAATTATCTAGAAGACTATTCTTGGCCTTCTTCTTCATCTATTCTGAGCTTCATCAGTCAAAAAAGCACAGTAACGTTTTCAGTCAAGGGATCTTTTCTTACTGTCAAAGTAGTAGGCAAAGTAGTCCATTCTGCCACTATGGATGGTTTTTAAATTAATTTCTAAGAAGCCAGCAACATGAGAAGCTCATGGCCTTTGCAACTCTACTGTCAGACTTCAACTTGTAGTCATCCCTTAAGGTGAGTCATAACAGACCATTTCTTGACTTGATTCTGATGAAATCCACTGTTCTAGAAAAATCTGTGAACAAAAATGCTGCGCTATGGAAAGAAGCTTTATTTTTACAATGACCTCATAACTCTCTGTCCTGAATCGGAGCAATGTTGCATTCAGATCTCATTCAAACCGTGCAAGAGTATCACGGCTGAGACCGCCTCCCCAAGTGGGCCCAGGACCAGTATCAAAGCACAGTTCATTTGCATTCACACTGATCAAAATGAGCATACTTTAGGCTCAAAGTACTCAGATCCAGGACCGGGCCCCTAGTGTGAAAGCACTAGCAACAAAAAATGGGATGCATAATTCTATTCCTCAATACTGTGATAATGATAGGAGCTAAAGTTATTGCTATTTACATGTTCTCAAATAAATTGAGCATTTTTTAACCATTAAATCACTCTGAGGGAAGCTGATGCTTACTTCAGTTTTATCTGATGGCATTAAAATGGTGTGCGAGTGTGAGAACGCATTGGTTTTTCTTGCCTAAAATACATTTAATTGTTTACTGTGATGAATTCAAACTTAAATGATGTGTTTATTGTGAAAGCTCATTCTTTCATAATGATAAAAATGTGATTTAATGCACAGCCTTGTTAGAAACAATGTCTAAGATCTGAACTGTAAAGACAGGTAAGCATCTATCAAGACTACTGGTTAATGTGTAACTGATGCTTGAAAAATACTGTTATTCCTGGGTTAAATAAAGTAATAAAAAACAATTTATCCACGTCTTCCACTGTTACTGCTCTCACAGAGCTTTATTACGTGAAATGAGGCCACAGCGACAGAAATAGAAACAATGAATCCAGAGGTTGAAGAGCCCTGCCAGCCCTGTGGTCCCTCCTTGATGACACTTTGCATTGTGTCCCGCCTCCCTCTTGTACTCCGCCCCTCCTCCCGCCTGCTGCCCTCTACCTTTGTCTTGTCTCCCCGGCTCACAGTGAGCCGCTCCTGAGGCTTTTCTTCAGGAGCGACCCTTCCACAATGCTGTTAGTGTGAAAGCCTAATAAATTACAGACCTCTCCTGATCTCATCAAACGCAGCAGCCGGACCATAAACACATAATGGAAAAGGACCTCTTAAAGGGGTTTGTGTAAGGTTAAATTGGGGTGCTTGTTCAAATTCTCTGATGAAACTGGGTTTGCTTCATACATTAAAACCACAAGGGTTACAAAAGAAAGGTGTCAGATCCTTTTTTGTGTGTGTCAAGTGGTTCATTAAGAATTGGACTGCAAAGAGTTAAAACTTTTCAAGTTAAACTACAGAGCAAGCTGAGGGGCATATGGAGAAAATCACTGGCACTGAAAAGCAGATGCACAGCTTATTGGACATTTCAAAGTAGGGGTTTTCAACATATGCATCTAGTTCTTTTCAGTAAAAAATAAAAGCATGGATTTATACTGCAGAAGAAAAAAAGCAGAGGGATATGGGTGCTCGTATCAAACAGGCTCAAAACAAGTCGCATGCAGTCTTGGTCCAATCTCCCTTATTTTTCTGAAGTTATTATGGAGGCATCCACAAAGAACCCATCTGTGTTTGCATTTATTCTAACACACGTATACTACTACCACATCTCTGTAATTCTGAAGGTCAGAGGTCCATATAGAAAGTCTCATCCTCCCTGTCTTCATTTATGTGAGCACCGATCATCAAACTGAGAGCTCAGCATATATATGTATCAGTGCACACAAATTAGAAAATTAATTATTCATCATGGTGTGGTAATCCTTTCGTTTGGTTTGTAAATCCCATCTCTGCATTAATATTTCCTTCTACTGTATAAAACCCAAGGTGAAGTGTAAAAAACACTCCATTGTCAAGTAGATTATTCAGTTTATTACGCTGAAGTTCTCAGGGATCTGCGCTACACTGGGCTTATTATCCAAGAATAAACGTTCATTTCAATGACTTTAAATGATATTTGAATTATTATATCAAAACAAAAAACAACCAAATGTAAGAATACTAGAGTTGGCACAATATACTGAAACAGTAGAGATGTGAATGACTGACAATGCAGAATAACTTTTGGATCAAACCAATTACCAATGAGGAGTAATGTTGTATTATCAGGATACATGTTGTTAACCACAGGTCCGGGTGTCGAAATAGACAATGATGCAAGAAATATTCTGACATGTAGTCTTGTGGTCATGGGTGTCTCAGACGCTTTGTTGATTATGTCACACTTCAACAGCATTATTTCTGAGGCTCATATACAGGCCTGAAGTTTAATGATGAGCTGCTACAATGCAGTCAGGCCAAAGTCTGGCTGAATTTATGGAATCTTTACTCAGGAACTGTAACATCCACAGTGAGTCTTCACATTTCTCTTGGGAAAACAGAGTAATTTAGTAAGTAAGTAAAAACATTTTATTTGTGTAGCACCTTTAACAGTACAGGTTCACAACAGTTAAAATATTATCACAGCAAATCAACAATAAAGCACCAAAAATATCAAACAGAAAAATTACCAAAGACCAAATCAGTGTTTTAGATACTGAAAAGCCAATCTGAATAGATGTGTCTTAAGCTCCTTTTTGAAAACATCTGCTGAGGCAGCAGAGCGCAACTGAAATGCAAGAGAGTTCTAAAGAGTCGGTGCCTCAGATTTAAAAGCATAATCTACATAACTACACTAATTTAGAAGAAGCTAATTGACGAAGCATAAACAGCAAACTTTTGATAGACAGCTTTAGATTCTTTTGATGCCCCCAATACTCATGTAGTTTTAGAGTTTGATGCACAGGTGGTTGGATTCAGGTGTTAAATGTATTCAGCCAGTCCTGGTTCTGTTGTTGACAACAGCCCCTCCCTCCCAGCGGCGGGATGATGTTACCCTGCAACCACCTGCTACCAACCCAACAACAAAAACACCATTTATTTTGATCAGTCTGACCTCATCAGTGTTCACATGTGATTTCCATATGGGCAGCAGCAGGGCTCTGGTTAGATGCAGCTTCCATATTAGATTGTGGGCAGGATTTTTACCAGTTAATTAGATGATATTTGACATATCAGTTTGATCAAACGGTCCACAGAGTCTGTGTTGCATCCGCTGTCAGGTTAGCTCCTAGATCCGCCTCCATGTTTTCACTTGTTTCCATAGCATTACCCTCAGTGGATTTCATAGTAAAACACACAAACACAAATGTGTATTGGGTTAAAATTGCTGAGAGTACACCTTTGTTTTCTTTCAATATTTTGACGCAACTATTAAAATCATTTTAACCATTTTTCTGCAGCAAAAGAATAGTTTTCCTATGAGGTTATTATCTGTAAACACTGGTTTAATATCCCTTCACTGTGAAACAAATGGAAAATTTAATAAAAGTAACTATTCATTAGCTTTTCTTCTTCCCAGCTGCGATTGGTCTTGAGTCTGCTCTTTCTGCACACACAGCCGTTTGAGTGCACAGCAAGACTGCTTATAAAGAGCTCCACAAGTCTTGAATAACAATTGTAAGCCCAGCTTCTTCATCACTAATAGTGGCCACATTTTCATTAAAATAAGGCCTACAGACAGGATGAAAAATATCTGAGACGATGGAGCTTGGTGGACTGTTTGAGTTCTGGCCACCTGAGGTTGTACACCGTCTGCAGTGAAATAAGTCATTCTGGACTTTTGCTGGCTCGGTCTGAAAACACCGCGGAGCCACAGAGGATGCTCGCCTCAAGAATGCGCTCTCTGACGATCGTGCCAATTTAGAAAGTAAACAAGTCACTGAATTCTGCACAGACTGCACATCGTGCTTTTTCTCCCACCTCCCTAAGGATGGACTTTTTTTGTTGTTTCCTTCTCCACACAAAGGCTGGGGCAGCTTGGCACCTGAGGAAGCCAGCCAATCACAGAGCTGGGATGAGCTAAGTGCCATTGCTAGGCATTACATCATGGTGGTGAGTCACTCTGTGGGCCTGAGAGACAGTTAACGCATATACAAATACATTATGGCAGTGCTGCTTCATGACAGTTCAGCCAAATGGAAGAGGGATGATTTATTTGTGATTGTAAAAAACACATGAGAGGCCAGCTCCATCTTTGTGCTCGTAATGTGCGACCAATAAACACTGTTCATCACGAGGGGAAAATCCTCAGGTTGGTCACTCAGCTGTAAATAGTCAGACAACTTCAGGGCAGGTGAACTATGAGAGTGCCAAGACATCCCAGCAAGTGATGCTGAAAGATGCTGAGTTTACAAGACTGGGTGCCAAACTTACACAATGTATTGTCAACACAAAACACTCACAGAGCCCGAGGCCACCTAAATATCCCTAAACATCACCCGTGGCAAGAAAATAGACAGCACAGTTGTGTCACCCCACAGCTTTAATTTCACATCATGCTTACTGTGGGTTTCAGAGAGATGTAATTTAATACAACCATTTTGTCTTCTATATTTTATTACAGTAATTCTTAGAAATGTAATTTAGTAACAGTATAAAGTTAAATCAAAATGAATCCTGTTGTTTTATTCTCTTGTACTAATGGGCATTAGCTCAGCTTTGCAATCACATTGGCTGCAGTCCATTTGGCAAATTTCTTATTTGAGTGGGGGGTGAGGGGTGGGGGGCATTTAATAGAGTTCAGGCTAGAGCCCAACAGATGTGCTGGGTAATACTAGCTCATCATCAATACTTTCTATTGGCATATGCATGGCTCAGGCTACCCTTACAGCTCAAAACACTGGTTACCAACCTGAAGGGCAGGGTGAAAGGCTGTATCTGATTAAAGTTGTCCAAATCATGGGGGCACACAGATGCATCGATTTAACATCAGTGTCATTTGATATCAACAACAGGGGTCAACCAACACTGGTTTATCAGGGCAAATACGGATACTGCCAAGTTTTTTTTATAAGATATATTTTTGGGGCATTTTATGCCTTTATTTATAGAGGAAAACAGTAACCTGACACGTTAGATGGATTTGTTTCACACATCCATCTGGGAAAGCTTCAATAGGAAAGGGTTGGGAAAAAGCAGAGGCTTTGAAAAAACTGTGATTGGATGAACGTTCTGTCACATCTCTACGGGCCAATCAGAGCAACAAAACACGTGATGTAGCCGCTATCAAGCTGTGTGTGCGCAGAAACATGGCAACTGTAGACATGTAAGTACTCGACTTTTGTCGTTTTTGAAAAGAAAACAACTCACAGCTGTTCTTTGTTCTTTTAACAAAGAAATGTCATCAAGTTCTGACAAAAATTGGCGCTTTAGCAGCATCCATGCCAAGCTCTTCCGCCATAATTGCACCGGCTTCTTGCTGCTGCTTGTTTACGTCACAACTCTGCCGTGCCTGAAAGTACTGCCCCTCAGTGCTGATTGGTCCTGTCACTTTCTAACCGGGCCCAAATGGTTCAGATGGGAGCTTTGCAAGATGGATTCGCCATTGAAAAACAAGGAGACGGGCGCATCCATCTGCTTTGCAAGGTTAGGAAAACAGTAGATTGAGTCAGAAACTGGAATGAGAGAATGGACATGGAGGAAAGCGGCCACAGGCTGGACTTGAACCCAGGGCTACAGCATGCATGGGGCCTGCCTTAACCACTAGGCCATCTGGGCCCTGATACTGATGTTTAGTTGTGTGAAGCAAAATAAACAATTTCGCCCTACATCTATTGGTATGAGTAACTGCCCAGATCAACTCAATGGCAGCAGAAAAAACAGAAAGTGATTCCATATGCTCACTGTGTCAGTGGCACCCAGGCTTAATTGGTGATCCGCTTGTTACCTCTAGCCAATCAGATAATGCAGGATATTGGTGAGACTATGGAGAGTGAGAACTGAGCTAGAGAGGAAGACACACTTTGCGGTGAACCCAAAGTTGCAGACTTTTTGATTTTATCAAATTATTGGTAAAATAAAATGCTGATACCAATATAATTGGCTAAATGCCAAATATCAGCCTCAACAATCAGCCAGGCTGTTTATTAGTCAACCCCTAATCAGCAGAATCAAAGAGGTTTTATTATTAGGCAGAAGAAGTCTCCTGTTGGACAATATCCAGCCTGTTTTTATGGTCAAACAAAAGAGTAAAGGTCAGCAAGGAGGAGTCTTACACCAAAAGAAAAATGGGACAAAATAAATACAGAGGCATGAGCATCAATTAAGCTGTTCTTTTAAACATCGGTATCAGCCCTAATTTTTAAAATCACAGTATTTCTGCAAAGAAAATTTGCACATATTACATAACTTCAGTTAAAATAATTCTCTTCTGTGTAGCTGTGAAATACCATAAACTGAACAATACACTGCAAGTCCCACCAGTAAACAACATGCAATCTATTTTTGGGGAGATAAAAGTTTGAACTGTCTTCCTGTGTGATGATATCAGTTGTGTTCCGAAATATCGCTTTCTTACATGGATGCATGATATTAGATTATTGCTGATGTCCGATAATTACAAATTCCTTTTAGCCTGTAACATGTTGATATTGTATATATATATGTGGTTCTGTCCTAACACTTCAGTCTTAAACACACAGGTTAAAGTATCTGCTGATAACATTATCATAGAGCCCTACTTTCTGGTGTGATGGCTTCATTCATTCTGCAGACTAAAGCACTCTGCAGATCTTGACTAGGGGTCAGGTTTTTCATGGCAGTTCAAACATAAAAAGTCACACTAAAATCAAATTTTCTCGAATCAGATTTGACCCATTTTTGTGTCTGAATCCATTGAAGAAATGGAGGAAGCTCATTCAGGCCACATTTGAGAAAGTAATGTGCTACCAGTAAAGTGGTGGAGCTTTAAGCCTTCAGTAACAGACGTTAAGTACGGACCCACAGCCTGCCCACCTCTGCTCAGTTGGCGTCTTAACTGAGGAGTCTTTTCAAACAAACCAGCACTCCGAGGGGTTGATTAACTTAACAGTTTACCACTGTTTTCTTTAAACAGAGAGTTATCGCCTAATGAGGGTGAGAAAAGCTCTTGTAATGTTATTCTACCAGCCTGGTCTGTGTTGCTATGTCTCAAAGTATGTTTTCCGCAGTGAACCTGGTACTTGGGGTGCAAAACATATAGCAGCATGCACCGTGATAGTAGTGACTGAACTTGTGGCCATGATGGAGCATGTCTAAGCATTTCATACTCGTTTTATGGTTGCGCCAATATAAAAGGACACAGGTCACGTTTTAGATGACAGAAAACACTGATCTAAAACTGCATCTCATACACCAGATTTAACAATGGATCATCAGGTAAGAAATAGGGTGTGTTGGCCTTTCCACTGAGATGGTAAAGAAAAAAGGTGGGTCCCAGGGGAGGCTCTTTTTAGATAAGAAGGTAGGAGGGGAGGGAGCTCCAAGAAAAAAAGGTTGGGAGCTGCTGAGTTCAACTTTGGTAAATATAGTCTATAAGGTTTCTTATTAAACTATCACAGCTAAAGTTGACATTTTTAAGTTGCTGGTGTTGCCTTGAAGACACAACAATGTCTGCACTGTTCAAAGTCTCTGCTGTTTGCCATGCAGTTGGCATTCAGGTAGTTTTTTGTTTATCTGCAGCACATGCCGCCTATTCAAGTCGGTAAGCAGCATGTGTTGCTTGTGTCTTGAATTTAAATGCTGCGTAACACAGATCAGCACTACATCAGTTGGGTGTTTGAGTGCTCTCACAAATCCACCGCTTCTATTTATCACACATCCATTTAATGCAAGCAGAACAAAAACACAGGGATTAATGGGTGATATATATAACGCCCAATCAAAAGCAGCGAGGCTCAGTGATAGACTGTCATGAGCTTTCTAAGAACATTAAAGTTCCTTTTTTCCAGGAAAAAATACTAAAACCAGTGAAGATGATAGCAACATGGAAAAGACCTCACAAAAAAAGGAAGATTATCAAACAAAACAAAAATACATTCATTGAGAAAGAAAGAATATATTTCAAGAACAAAGACAAGATCACAGTGAACTGTGTGGAAGAAAGACTGCTGCATGCATCTTAAATGAGCAACAATTATCCCTGTAGACACCAGGTGTACAGGAAAATGAGTTGCTGCTCCAGGTGGTTTGAAAAGCGAGATTTCAGAGCTGAAAATCCTCCTTGAATTGAAGACAAATACAGCAGGTGTGATACCAGAGAGGCTGCTGAAATCCACGAACAAACTGCCTTAGACTGCTGTACACCTTTACTTCATTGAGTCCCTAAGCTGCAGCACTAGTGAAGTAGTAAAGGCAAAAATACTACAGAATTGGCACTCTCCATCACAGTAAGAACTATGAATCACGCAAGAGCTGAGGTAACAAAGCAAATCAGGAAGTGATGCAGGCTAAATATGGATGACGAAGTGTAAATTAAGTCATCCTTTAAGTTAGTGGGTTACCAATGTTGACTAAAATTAAATAACCATGTTGTGCTTTAGAATAAATAGGCCTTAAATGTAAATAAAGTCCCAAAATCTATTCCAAAGTAAACCATGGTATATAAAACACACATAACTTACTGAAGAATCAAATCAGATTGAGCTTGAGTGGCAGGCATATTTACACATTCAAGGCATTTAACTACATAGGGCTGGCACCATACCAGAATTGTAAACTTCTATCAAATACCAGTAAAAATGAAAAGATGTCAATATCCAAAAAAGGATGTAGACTCCCCAGTATGGGCTCATTTTTTGTTTTCAACCTTCTAGAATTGCAAGGTCACTGCTGCACACTGCCAAAACTGAAAAATTTCACTGGAAAAGTTTCAGTTACATTATATTTGTGTGGCCCAATATCTGCTGTAATTATCAGCCAATGTTGGATGCAATTATAGTTCTAAATATCCATTTATACCAGCAGTAGATTTTGCATATATCAGCTGTAGATCTCATAGATATCTGCCTGTATCGGCTGTAGATATTAGCCCATATCTCCTTTAAATATATCGGCCTATATTAGCTTTAAACGTGGCCTGTATTAGCCATAGATATTGGTCTACATCAGCTGTAAATATCAGCCTATATTGGATGCAAATAGTGAGCAATAATGGCTATGAATACTACCAGTAGAAAATGTCCAACACAAGCTGGAAATATCAGCCTATTTCAGCTATAAATATCAGCCGTTATTTGCTGTTTCTATCAGCTTATATAGGCTGTCAAAATTAACCTACATACACTGTAAATTTTTGCCTATATTGGCTGTAAATATCAGCCTATATTTAAAGTAGTGATGCACAATAAGTATCTTTTTTAACCGATAACCGATAATAACAGCTATTTTTTATTTTTTTAATTGGTGATTTTTAAAAATAATTTTATTGGATGTGTTTATGCACATCTTGGGGTAAGAAGGGGTTAATATGTAGTGAGCAAAGATATTTTTAACTAATTCTAACTGGCATGACTCGTGTTTACATGAAATAACAATTCTGACTTTTCAGCTGTTATTTCTTTTGTGAAACATTTGTGTACCAAAGTGCAACATACACAAACAATTGCCATACCTTTTTCCCCCTTTGCCTTGTAATAAATTTAGGTATCTTGACAAGTGGTCAAATCTGACATTTCAGTTAACTAAACAAGGATTCAGCTGACACCTGTAAAATATATGCAATATTGGCCGATAATTTATCGGTGCCGATAATTACTGTGCATATCTAATTTAAAGATACAGTGCTTAACAAATTTATTAGACCACCCTTAACCTACCCAAAGTAAGGTTTATGCCACAGCTGCCCTACATTAACAGCATTGGTAATTACCAAAATTATATTTTTAATATTTCTGCAATGGTGAATACACCAATATGTAGAAGCTCTTTAACCCAAATTATATTTTTAATGCTAAAACATAATTATTATTGTTATCCATGAATTTTCAAATTTACTGATTTCCAAAAAAACTGAAAAAATAGTAAAGCACATTATTATTTCTTGATTAATCTGTCAAATTATAGTTATTTACTTGCATTCCTGAAAAGAAAATTGAGTTTTAATGGTTGAATGTTAAACTTGATTCATTTCTGACTTCTCAGAGAATCCCAGTGAGCCGGCTCAAATTTGGGTGAATTCACTTTGAAATTCCTCATTCCTGTTCAAAATGGTAAAACGTGGAGAGCTCACTGAAAGTGAAAGAGTCCGCATTAAAGCACTTCATGATGCTGGATGGTCTCTGAGACAAATAGGACAGGTGGTCTAATAAATTTGTTAAGCCCTGTATATAAAGATTGGCCTTCATATGTTGTCAAAAACGACCTATATTGGCTTTAAATATCACTCTGTTTTGGCTGTAAATATCAGCCTATATCAGTCGGGCTATGTCAGTTGTAAATGTCAGCCGATAACGGATGTAAAATTCGGCCTACACTGGCTTTACATATCTGACTACATTGGACAGAAGTATTGTTATACATCTGCCGTAAAGATCAGCTTACATCGGCTGTAACTATCAGCCTTTATTGTCTGTAAATATCGGCCTATATCTGCTGTAAATCATAGATATCCTATATCCACAGTAAATCTCGTGTCAGCTGCTCTTCATTAGATGTAAATATTGGCTGTATAAAGTGACCACTAACGGCTACAAATTTTGGCAGTAGACAACGTCCAATACAGGCTGGAAATAACGCCCTATTCTAGCTGTAAATATCAAGTATATGGGCTGTAAATATCAGCCTTTTTTTGCTGTTTAATCAGCTTAAAATGGCTGTCAAAATCAACCTATATACACTGTAAATCTTGGCCTATATTGGCTGTAAATGTCAGCCTTTATCAGCTGTACAGATCGGCCTTTATATGTTTTAAAAACAGCCTATATTGTCTTTAAATATCAGTCTATTTTGGCTGTAAATACCTGCCTATATCAGCTGTATGTATCAGCCTTTTTTGGTTGTGAATATCATCCTACATGGGCTGTAACTATCACCCTCTATTGGCTGTAAATATTGGCCTGTATCTGCTGTGAATATTAACCTATATCAGCCTATATTCACTGTAACACTCGCAGTGTCAGCTGGTCTTCATCTGCTGTAAATATCGTCCTACTTTGGCTGTAAATATTGGCATACAGTAAATTTGTTGTTACTGTTTTAAATTTTTGATGTATAGAGCTAAGTTTGTGAAGTTTTGGACTGATGAAATAATAAAATTAGTTTTCTCTATCAGGTCTTTTTATGCATTGAAGGAAGTTGGAAAAATTGAAAAATAATCTTATTTTTAAGGTCATATTGGAGCATTTTCCAAACCCACTTAAGCTTGTTTAAAATGGATTCAGACACAGTCTGCATGGTGGACAGTGGACCCTCAAGCTGTTCTGTTTACTGAATTGGACGAGCGCCTGGTTTGAATTGTTCACATGTGGAGCTGGCATGTGTAAGTCCAGACAAAAAGGGACAAGCATACCAGGTGGTAGTGCTGCAGGAAAGTAAAGGGATCAAATATTAATTTACTGAGTCTGCAGTGGTATGGCATAATGCCTGCAGTACACCCTGGACTGACAAGACAGACAGGAGTACTTCATAAAAATGCAGTTTGCGCAGTTTTTAGTGGCCAAACAAGACCGTACACTGGGAAAAAAAAAATCTCCTGAGAGATAACACTGGGAAACTGTGAGAAGATGCCGCCTGTGTGTGGGCTTCCACATAAACAATGGGTGTTTTGATGTGTGAAATATGCAGTTGGTATGTGTGGCCTCTAGTCTTTAACAATATATCATACTTCCTGAAAATGTCAACACTCTCTCAACAACACTGAATCGCTTCTCCCACGTATGCATTTATGCATTTCCAGCCATTTAGCTTTAAAGGAGATAACACCTACAGCTGCCAAGCATATGCAGTAAGTGTATGCTTATGTGTTAAAGCAGTAGCAGCACATCTACCAGGAGCACATGGATGATATTGCACTCCTTTAATCACTTAAAAGCTTTCGTTCTCCACTTGTTGCACAGTGAAATTAATGGCAAATAACTATTAATATAATATAATATAAATCATTCCATGCAGACCAACTGTATGAGTGATCACTACTGCGGCTGATACCGGGTTTCATAACTAAAAGGGCGATTATGTGAAGCCCGTTTCCTTGCTTGGTTCAGCTGTTTGGTGAAGGAAAGTAAAAACACATCTGTTTAACTGAGTTTAGAACATAAGAAAACTCCAAAGAGTCTTTGACTTTCACGGTTAAAAATACCGTCTGCTCACTAGTGCCAGTCCTGAGGGTACTACGTTAGAATAGTGACAGACTATAAATAAAGCTGAGCCCCCCTGCTGACAATAAAGAAAAGTGGAACATCGATACAAACAGTATCTATTCCAAATAAAATCGGTGCTTGTAGTTCTCCAGGCGGTTCAGGGAGGACAGAGACATCATGCTGGGTTTCTGTTACGCAGTAAAGTAGTCTGCGTCACCTTGGGCTCCCTCAGCAGACTTGGCAGGCTCACTTAAACAGAGCTCTGCAGGAGGCTGCACGCCAAAGCAGCACAGATCATCAGAGCTGATGTAGAGAACCTGCTGAGGTGAGGCCAAAGGCTCTCTGTTGAAGATGCTCAGTGTCACAGCAAAACAACTGTCCGTTCACCATCACCTGACTCATTCTCTGTGCTCTGTGGGGCTATTAGCCTTCAGGCACCGGCAGCTTCAAAGACTGTTTTGACTCAGAACCACTCCCAGACATATTTTACCTGGCTCAATGTGTTCTCTGGGTACATTCGCATCAAGCATGCTTTATCTGAATCCATTACAAGCTGATATCATTTCTCCCCGCCGAGAGGCCCAGGTCTTTTCAAGAGAACTGAAGGGTTATTTAGCGCAAGAGCCAGGGCAATTCAACCTAGGGCAACCAGGACACGGGGGGCCCAGAACAAGCTCTCCCCTAGTATGGTGACTACAAATGGACTTAGAACTTTAAAGCACATCAATATCAGGCTAAAGTATGTTTGATACTTTAAAGACCGCCAACACAAGTCTGAAGCTCATCTTAATCCATCATAAACTTCCTCTTGAACAGGCATCTTGTTGTAGGCTTTGCAGTTCTTTCATGCAAACTCCCACTGAAAAAGATACAGCTTCACTTTGCATTACATTAAAGCACAGCTCAAACCATCAAAGCTTGTGTTGTTTTGCAAGTTTTGCACAAACTGTTTATGCTGTTATACTTTTCTGCAAAGTGATGTCATGTCCATAAAGAAAACAACCTCAATGAAGAGATGAAAGGTTGTAGAGGGGGGTAGGATAGGCCCCCTTCTGCATTTTCTCCTTTCCCCCTACTTTCTATTCCCTATAGGACGCCATCATTGCTCACACAATGCAAATCACTCGCGGTCCCTATTCATGCAGTGATTAATATGCAGAGACAGCCCATCCTCATCTAACAGTCAGCAGAGAGGAAATATAACAGCCTGCAGAGTCAGTTTGAACTTATCTGTGAGGAACTATCTGCACTTTTTGATTCAGGATGAGGAAGGACTGTGAGATGACATGAACTTATGGATAATTTATCAAAGCATACAGCCTTGAAGTTCAATTCACAGTTATGCCAAGGAGTTATCTGACCTCTGCATGATATTATTTCCATGAAGCTGGGAAACATCACTAATGACATTATGAAAGTTTATATTTATACCATCCCTTTTATCTCTCTTCCTTTTTTAAGTGCAAAAATTTGAAAACAGCTGTTAGTACATGTAACCCTTTATCATTTTCTTTGCCACAGTCTCAAAATTTGTGGACTTAAAGGGTAATGTTAGACAGGAATGCATTGTAGAGCTGTTTCATTAATCTACTATCTATTAGAAGCTGTTGTTGACAGAGCTAAAGTTTTATTTCTCTCACTGTTCATAAACTAAACCAGGCTTTTCTTGCTTTCAAGGACAGATGGATTGATCCTGTTCAGGGCCTTAGAAAAGGCCTAGTTTAGTCTATAAAAGGACATGAATCAGTGATATATAATTTGTGCATTAAATTATCTTCAAACAAGGTATCTTGTGAAATCCTCCACATCTTCGACATTAACTTTCCATGCAATGCAAATCTATCTTTAATAACTCATAACTCCTTAATGGGACATGTTGGGCTATTCATCAATTTGAGCAGCTTCATCAAACCCAATTGAAACACACTTGATCCACACTGATCCAAATTTATTGGTTTCATTAGTTCATTAAATGGCTAAGAGGAAGAGATGCACAGACTGAAATGACAATAATAAAGAAAGTATAAGGAAAGACACAATGCAAATCTATAAAACAAGTTTATGTAAATTTGAGGTGCAGCACAAAATGTACATCTGGCAATTCCACTAAACTTGCAATTATGACTCTGGGAATTCATCTGATGATGTCTTTGCTTTTGCAATAACTGTACAGTAGCAGTTTGGAGTATATAGCCAACTGTGAGCTGAATCCAAAGGGGCTGCAGCTGTAATCTGAGCAGCGCCAGAGCTGATGAGAATTTGATCAATTTATAAGCTGAAATAAATTGGTAAAAATGCGCACATGTCACTATCGATTCAGTGTGGATCTTGTTGAGACTGCAGGGTAAAGTTCTCTGGTTCTGCAGAGACTGGTTATATTCAGGGAGCAGGCTAAAAACGCCTTATAATTTCCCCTTGTTTGGCTTCTTTTTCCAGTTCCCCTACGTCAAAAATAGCCTGTATTATTTTCATAGTGGCTTTGAACTCACCACAGCAGTTAAAGTGCCATATGTTTGCCATTTAAGAATTGTGTATTTTCTCTCCCTCCAGAAGTTTAACTTTTTCTTCTTTTTTTAGGAGTCCAGCTCCATGCTTGGTACATAAAAACATTGTTTTAGATCCAGAGGATCATTCAGTGGACTTTGCAGTTCGCTTTGAGTTAAGATTGAAAAACACACTGATGTGCTTTGCTCTTGAGCTCAGTATCTAGAGTTACATGACACTGTATAAGTGGACTGGCAGGTGCATAGCAGAGACTGGGTGGTCAGAACAAAAACAGTATTTTAAAAAACACAAAGAGCTGCTTCAGTGGGGGGTTTGTTTTCTACAGTGAGGATGAAATGCAGAAATACAAATGAGGAAGTCCAGTTTGAGTCATAGACATACTAGTGTGCCAGACGCTAAACAGTGGACAATAATATCATCAGAGGGGATATTATAGGGGATAAAGGATTCCATAACAAAAGACAAAAATCTGGCTCAAGCTCAGCAACAGACTATTTTTAAAGCCAAGAATCTAAAGGCATATGATCAAAATCAATTCAAAGCTTTCATCATCATTGAGTTTCACTTCTGTCATCCATAGCACTGTTAATACAGCATATAAGACACAGATTTAATACCTTTTATTCATCTAAAAAGTGGGCCGTGTCCTATATAAGGGTGCATCAAATACCAACACAAAATGCTGAGTCACACAATGTCATAACCTCAAGTGCAGCTGGCATAACCCATTGGATGTGACCTGATGCAATTTAAGATTCACCCCTATTCTTTATGAAGAGCGAGCAGCTGCTTCACAGCGAACAACATGACGGGATGCACAATGATTCACACACAAGGCTGGCAGTGCCACATCTTAACAGCTTCTCTACCTCATTAGGGCATAAAACAGCATTTAAAATATAGAAGGTGACACAATAATGCTTGAAATTAACATTAAACCTGCTGATCTGACTGTAAAGACTCATCAGCTAAAAGGCAACAAGTGACCAGAGCAACTCCAGGTGAACTGGTTGCCAGCTGATTATCCTAAAAAAGTTAACCTGCCACACAGAACCGCATTTTCCACACATACGCATTACTCAGGTGGGCCACCCAGGTATATTTGCATTCACCCAAGCATATTTGCCGACCATTTTATCTTTTGGAAATTCATTTGACCATCTACACATGCAAGAGATGCACTGATTTAGGTACATGTTGAAATTAATCTTCATATAAGTGCTGCACCATTCTAAGTGAGACTGGCTGCAGACATCAGACATCCATAAATGCATAGGATCTTGGACATTCATAAACACATGCATGCTGCCAACTATGTTTTTTTGTTTGTTTTTTTAATGAGGTGTCTTTTCATTAACTCCATAGGGTGTATGTACTTTATTCTAAATCAAAGTTTCACTTCCATGGGCAAATGTCCCATTTTGAGAGAGAAACAGTGATTAGACATGCCAAGGTATTCCAGCCTTGCACTGCATTGGATTCCCAAAATGCTTTGCGTGTAGCTCCCATCCAGCAGATTAGCAGCTAAGTGACTTCACCTTAAGGGGTTCAGTTTTTAATGAAAAGACACCTCAATTAATAAAAAAGATGGCAGGCAACACATGTGAGCAAAGCACAACATCCTGGATCGCCACTTGAACATTGTCACTAAGGTGTGCTCAGTGGGGCTGTAGATTATGGATTTTTACAAAACAGTTAAAGAAAATGGATAACAGATTAAAAAAAAAGATAACAGATGTCTAAGTGCACCGATGTTTATGGATGTCAAGGGCGCATATCTTTACGGCTATGTCTGGTGTCTGTAGCCAGGTGCCTGGCCACAATTAGGTACGATGTGCAATTGGGATTATACTGGACAATATTGCAACCTGAGATTGTAATTATCATACAATACATAAATGGTATCATGAGCCTACTTGCTTGGTTATCATTGAAAATGCAGAGAATAATGATAGTTCTGAAGTTTATATTTCTCAACTCAAAACATATGAATATTAAGTAGCCAAAAAAATTACACAACCTTAAGTTTTATAGTACTACTTTCAAAGTAATATTTTCCAAAACTGGTACCTCTACAAAGTGCAAATTCGAAGGCACTGTTGTAAACTTCAAGGCATTTCTGCAGACATTTTTGTAAACCTTGTAAGTACTACTAAATAAACAAATAACTAACCCTAACCCTATTATGTAATTGCACAGCCTGATATCACAATTGCAATCAGATTAATTGTGCTGCACCACTTTATTTGCCATCTTTTTAACTTTTTTTGCAGCTTCTTCCTGCTGAAATAATTCTGTACTCATTTCAAATGGCGGTGAGGTTATTAGAGTGGCCTTAACCAACAGATTATTGATGAAAGCTTTCAAAATAGCAGAAACAAAACTCAAACATAGAGGGTGGCCATCCACCCCCAAGTAGTGTCATTCTGTATGAAATGCTGCAGAAACTACAGGCTGAGAGCTTTGCTGAACACCATGGAAATCGTCACACAGGAAGACAGTATAACTCTTATTCCCACTAAGAGACCCTCCATTACACAGACTGCATCTTAACCACCAGTGTGACTTCTATTGGGGGTTTTATGGTAGGTTAAATCGATAGTTTTGCTACCCAGGGTAGCTTTCAATACTTGCAGAATAATGACCACTTCTCTAATGCAATATCAGACCAGGAATAAGACTGCAGACTCAATCCATCTTGCTGCAAACAACACAAACAAGATGTGCCTCTATCCACATCATATTCTGTTTAAACACGACACTACTCAGCCTTTCCTTGAAAGGTGGAGTGGTTCCCTTCCTGTATTTGTTATAACCTCAAAATTTAATTACCATTGAGCTGGAACAGGAACTGGAAATCAATAAGTGTAATTAAATTGCTAAGCCTTCAGACTGTGTGATACTGTCATTACCCTTTTAATAAACCCCCGGCCTATCAAATAATGTGATCAATTTCTTTGAATTCCTTCCCCTATTGAAACAGGGCAGAGCTAATGCACAGTTGTCTAATTATCTCTCTCTTGGTTCCTTTCACTTTCCCTCTCATATGAGGTGCAGTGAATTGTGGAGGCGTCAGAACATTTCGGCAGGATCATGAATCATATAGAAAAGGATGAACGCATCCAGAGGTCTCGGTGCCATATATCGCTCTCTACTCTGCTAACAATGACGTGCTGACAGTGTTTGGGTTGAAGCGGCAGATGAAATTTAGAAAAGTATCTCAAAAATAACTAAGACACTATTCAAATATCTGTGCAGATCTGCAAACAGCTCATTTGTATATAGAGCAGAGGTTTCTGAAAATTTCAAAGTCAAATATCTACAAGTTTTTGCACATGACGTCCAGTGAAGGGCTGCAAGATTTCCATATTCCTGTAGGCTACCCCAGAAATTGGTCTTGTTCTGGTTCCCTTCAAAAAAATCATAGTCTGCTGTATAAATTTGGATTCATGGTGAAAAAAAGCATGGTGGGAAACAGTATTTTATGATATGGTGCTTTTAGAGAATGCAACTTGAGTAATCTCAGAAGCAAAAAGCTTGTATTACACTGAAAACAAACCACACAATGTAGAAACATCAGGGACACTCAGCTCACAATACCAAACATACAACACTGGTCTTGGTCGGGATGCATGATATTGGACTTTTTCCAACCTAAAACTTAAAACACACAATTTCAAGTCTGAGGATGACAAAATCTCGTCATTGAAACAGACTTTAAATAGTAAGGAATGACGATGAACAAAGACAGACTTCAGCTGAAGTAGGTCTGTTGGTGCAGCCTAAAACTCCACTAACCTTTCTGTTTTACAGCCAATAAGCTGATTTTTATAGCCAAAAAATCTGTTGTAAATATTAGCAGAATTTTTCATATCTGCCTTTACTGATGGTTCACCTTTTTTGGGCGATATCTGCCAACACTGATATCATGTTGATAATATCATACAACCTAGAATACAGTTTTCCAATGATTTTTCAAGGTTTTCTAATTCTTTAAAGATCGTAACCATCTTTTGACTAAAATGATTCTTCTATATCAATCCTCTGGAAATAAAAATGCTAAATATTGGGGTAGTCAAGGATCACAATTTTTACTCAGGACTGACGTCACAATTTCTTTACTTAATCACGATTTATCTCCCTTTATTCACATTGTCAAACTCCACTGTTTTGCATTCAAAATGTTTTTTGTTTCACTTTGGATTTTTGTTCAGTTTTAAACCAATGATAATTGCTTCCTGTTTGCTTAATGAACTGATTTATTTTTTTGGCAAAATGAAAAAAAAACTTTGGCTAGATCCAAAATAATACCATGAACATAACCACAGAAAAAGGAACTTTCTATAGATTGAAAAGAAAAGTAAGTGAACATTAAAAAGTTAAATGTTTCACAATACAAGGTTTAGATGACTTTTGACTTGTCCACTGGGCTGTTTGTGAGTTTTTAAACTGAAATGAGACATTAAGGAGCAGTGGTGGACTTTTTTACATCACTGTGGCAGCGGCTGAACCAAAGAGATCTAAAAACATGTGAATAATGTGATCAAAAAGAGGAATACACTAATTGTAGATATTAGTTAACCGTATATGCATTCATGCTGACAGCCCTGCAAAATATCTTTTCTTTCTTTATTTTCTTTACATGTGAGTACTTTTTAAGACTTATGCAACCATGTAATGGGTCTATCTGTTGTGTCAAATCAATTTAATGCTGCCATGTGGTACCCTTGGTGCTGATTTAAAGAAGAGATTTCTTTTAAGTAGAAGAAGACACCTGTTGGACAAACTCTGGGCTGTTTTGACATGGCAGTAGTATTACACTAAAAGTACAGAAAACCTCATCTGCTAATTGGCTAAGCTGTAGTTTAAAAATCAGTATTGGGTATTATTTTCACAATCCATCTGTTCATCTCTACTTTTTAATTTGGAGGTTGTATAGCTGACAATAAAACAACGCATAGTTTTTCTTTATATACTGAAAAGTGCTGGGACTACTGGTATGAACAGGGCAAGAAGAGCCACAAGCAAATAGCACCCACTGCTGGTTAATAGAGTTTTGCATAACATTTTGTCAAAACTAGTGAAATTCACCACAATTGTAATGATTTTTAATTTCATTGCAAGGCATCATTAAATCCCTAGCTTTGGTGTGTTATAGCCTCAAGCTTGTCTGCGCTTGCTGATCATTTTAACATCCATACTGACCTCTACTGCCTCAATCAGCAGGTTTATGCAAACGTCTTTTCCAAGGACGCACAAGCTTGATACAACTACAATTCTTTTTTAGGCTGCAAGAGTGCATAACTCACATTTCTTTCACTTTCAGACCTCATTTCTGCAGCATGTAATACAATACTGACCCATACAGCAGCCAGGTCAATAAAACTGATCAAGTTTAGCACACATATTCAATACAGTGTCCACTAGAGGGTACTGAAAAGTTCATACTTCAACTTCATAGTGTCTAGTTCATTATAATCTGTTTTTATGTCTTCATTAAGAAATCTGAGGAGCGCCTGGTTAGTATGGCACATTTCAAGTGTAAAAGTCAGACTGGGTGACATGGTGAATAAATACAAAAACAGGAACACTGTTTATCTATAGAAAATGTAAGTGGAGTGGTGAATTCAACACCTGAAGTTAGAATGACCATTCTTTTCTAATAATAATCAAATTAATTTATTAGATTGAACTATTCTTCCCCCCTCTTAGGACCCCTGGGGATCCTCAACCTCCACTTGCAGCACAGGGTTGCAGACTATGGAAAGAGGGGCAGATGCAGGGAGGGAAGGAGGATGAGGAGCAGAGGGGGTGGGGGTTTATGAGGAAAATAGGGTCCCCTCCCGCTCTATAGGCTATAACCATGGGAGCCCAGAGACTGGAGTCTATTGTATACATTGAATGACTATTCAGTCGCCTTCAATGGATGACGAATTTCACCCCCTGCCAACAAATTAAATACTACGACCAAATGTCAACATCATTTTGCGCCAAAAACGCACTGTGTGCGCTAAGAAGTTGGAAACTCTAATGTTCTATTTAATGATATAAAAAACGCAAAGAAACAGAGTGTCTGACACACAAAGGGGGTCAAAGGCTGGTAACCCAGATGATCAGACTGGTGTTTAACTCTAAAATCCCACACTGACACGTCCGCGAAGGATACTGTGCCAAATCCGACGATGACCAGGGTGGGAATTAAAGGCACATCCAATCCAAACCCACCAGAAGTGCTCGAGCGTTTGCTTATGAGGCACAAAAATCGACTTTCATTCGGATGAAATGTCCTTAAATCTGTGTTTTCGTGGTCTGAAACAAAGCATCCTCGAGGAGAGCGAGCGACGCTCCGCACAGACTCCATCCTCGGTGCGTCACGGCTAACCCAGCACAAGTGAGAAACCAGAGGGGGGCTTATGTATGTGAACATATGCCGTTAAGTTAAAGGTTAACCGAGACTGTTTCTGTTCTGAAACAGTGGCTTATAAAGCGGAGATTGTGAGAATTGACAGTGTGTGCTGCGTTAAGGGACCATAAAAGCGTCCCTGCATCACAAGTCCTAATCTCCGCCAGCATCCACTAACCTTTAGCGACATTTTTAACTCTCAAGTCACATAAAGACGCAACAGCACGTGTCGACACTGATTTTAATCGAAATAACACACACATGCAAGGTGTTTTCAACTCAGTGAGGGCAGTGACTGCACTTGTGGTGACACATTGCGCGGACATACTCAAAAAAGGACCGGTGGATAAACTGAGGAGGGAAATACCTCGAAACTACACAAACTGCGTCCCTGCTGCTAGCTTATTTCACGCCTTATTCGGCTCAAAGAAATGTAAAACTCCCGCTTCTTGCAGAAAGTTTTCCGACAAACGTGCTGTATTCTGCAGAGCACCCGCTCTCTAACCTAACGCCACCAGTCCGGAGTCAGTGGCAGGGATGCCTCTGGCGGGACCAGAGGATGCTGCTCCAGACTCAACACAGCTCGGCCTGCTTTTTACAGATTTTTAACCGAGCACAGCCTTGAAATTAACCTGCGCATAACCTCATATGAGTAATTAATAAGTGTGGTTCTCACCTGCACTGCCAATGAATAGCAATCCCCAGATGAGGTCCCTTATTTGAAGCATTGTAATGTGTCACAGATATTCTCCTTGAAGAGCAGACGCACTTTACACAAGCGAGGTGTCTCTACAGCAGAGGGATAAACAGATTTCAGCTTTTTTTTCCCAGGGATAACAACTGCTACCGGACGGAATTTTGGTCCTTGTCGCTACCCGTGTTCGCGGCACAATGAGTGACAAGCAGCAGCCGTAGCACGCACTCGCACACACACATGCACTCAATAGATACCAACACGAATTACTCCGCCCGGTAGGCTACACACAGAGAGACTCGCACATACACCGAGGGGGCGGGCTGAGGTGATGCAGTAACAAAGTAGTGCGCGGAGCTGACAATGTAGACAGCAGATGGTCGCTAGAGGCTCTAATTCGGATTACTGGGTTTACAGGCAAACTAGCTAACAGTGTTTAAGAAATACATGCGGATAGACACTTTGAGGACTAATTAAAGGTGGGATTAAATAATAACTATTTACACATATGGGGAATATAGAAATTTATCAATAAATGTCCTTTAATTTATGTTTTATTTAATTTTTATTCACTTTTTAATTACTTTAACTGATTCTATTGCACTTTTCTTTTTTCTTTAGATATATTGTGGGAAAGCAACTTAACTTTTATTCCCATTTCATTTAATGAAAGTATCTTGAAAAATAACTTTAATTTTCCATAGAGAAACTACATTCCAATGTCATACATTCTATGCCACTTGTATTCTAATTTACCTTAAGTTTCTTCTATCGTTATTTTCTAGCCCTTATAATAGGGTTGCCAGGTCCGCGGTTTACCATAGAATTGGGCTACTTTTTACGTACTGTCGCAGGTAGATTTTTTTGTCCGCGGGTTGAGCAGACCCATTTTTGATCTCTTGTGGATGTGTATCTAATATCCAAAGCAGAATATTTACCCTCAAATGCAACTAAATCAAGCAGCAGAGAAGCAGGAAAACATAGAACACGGCACACAACCAAAGATCCGCTGTGCTACACTGGCACATAAAAACATACAGAAGCAGCACACCCGTACGTACATAAGCAATATATGTGGTGCTGCAGAGGCTTTAAATGCTTATGTTGAATTTCAACATTGGTCTTGGTTTTGGGCAAATTTTGGGCTAGTTTTTATCGGCCATTGGGCTATATTTGTCACCCAAACCTGGCAACCCTGTCTTATAATATTAAACACCTCACTTAACATACATAGAGTGTTTACTTGAATACTGGTGCAGTAAAGATGGCTAAAATAGCTAGCTGGGAGACAAAACAACAAAAAGTAGGCTAATGGTAAAGTGATACCATCAGTTTGTAAGTAGTGTGGAGTTTATAATCAACTGCTGATTAAGATATGATTTAATGGAAATGCTTCTAAATCATCAGTTGATTACAAACTTCACACTACTTACAAACTAACGGTAGCCTTTAGTCTACTGTAGGTTGTTTTCAGCTTGCTGGCTAGCTATTTAAGCAAGCCTTATCGTACCATCCAAATAAACTAGAGTGGTTTTACTTAAGAATTTAGAGCCAAAAAAGATCTAAAACAAGAGTTTAGATATAGTAAATGTAAACTCAACTTAAAGTGAATCCTGTAAACAGTTAGCTGAATTTATAAGACGCTTAATGCCAGCTATAGCTTGCCAAATTCTCTCTGAATGAAAGTGATGTGGAAAAACTTTGACAAATGCTTTTAAGGAAATGCTTCTACGGCAAGTTTTTGTTACATCACTCTCATTCAAAGATAATTTGGCTAGCTGTAGCTATAGCTAGCAGCAGAATAGAAATTCCGCTAACTGTTAACATTAGCATTCGCTCAAAGTTGTGTTTATGCTTCCTTTTGTTGAACCCTTGTTTTAGAGCTCTTTTGGCTCTAAAACTTTAAGTAAAATAACTCATGTTCTAAGCTAGCTTATTCTTGCTAGTAAGCTAACTTTTAACCTGGCGTTTACTTGAATACTGGTTGTGCACTGGTTAAAATAGCTAGCTAGCAAGCCAAAAAGAAAAAACCTACAGCAGGCTAACTGTAAAACGTTAAAGTTAGTTAGCAAATACCACAGAGTAATCAACTGATGATTTGAAAGCATCTCCTCAAAGGCACTTGTCCTTAAAAGCAATACAGCAAGTTTGTCGCATCACTATGATCCAAAAATAATTGGCCATTTGTAGTAATCCGGTATACAGTTAGCTCAATGTATAAACAGATTACTACAAATGGCCAATTATTGTCGCATCACTATGATCCAAAAATAATTGGCCATTTGTAGTAATCTGTTTATACATTGAGCTAACTGTTTGCATTAACATTCACTCAAAGTTTTATTTACATTATTTTTGTTGAACTCTTGTTTTAGATCTCGTTTGGCTCCAAATTATCAAGTAAAATCATTCTTTTACACCTGGATACTGGTCTGGTAGTTGGCTAAAATAGCTAGCTAGCAAGGAACCTTCAGTAGGCTATCTGTAAAATGCGACCGCTGTGTGGAGTTTGATTAACTGATGATTTAGAAGCATTTCATACGAGGCATCTGTAGTTTTCCATATCACTCTTTCAGAAATACTCTGGGCAACTGGTAGTGGTTTATTAATTCAGCAAACTATTAACATTAGCGTTCCCTCAAAGTTATGTACATTTCCCTTTGTTGAACTCTTGTTATAGATTTCTTTTTGTCTCAAAATTGTTTAAGTAATATCACTCTCTGTTTTCCACCTTCTAAGCTAGCTTACATTTGCTAACTCTGTACGCTAACTTCTAAGTATATCTCAAATTGAATACTTCTGGTAATACAATTAGGTTAGTTTTGACCCAGATCCCACACTGCTGATTTGCACTTCAAGCGACAACAGTTTAAACCTCTGTTTTCTTCTTCTACTTCTTTTGTAACAGCAAGTTTTAAACTGGTATAAGGCAATTATAATCACAATTTTCTCGCACTTTTAAATTCATGTAACTTGTATTTTATTGTAACATTATCCCCTTAAAGTAAACAAAGTTATTTTTCCTTAATGCTGCTGTTGCTAGCAACATGTTCGAAAGCTAGCAGATGCTAAAGTCAGCATGTGCTTTCTTGCAAACTGTACGGTTTTGTCCCAAATCATATATCACTGTTAATACACTGTATTACAGCGCACTTAGAGTGACAACTGTTTTCTTCCTCTACTTCTTATTTAACAACACTTCATAAACAGGGGTCAGGCAATTAATCAAAATTTAGAAAGGTATTTTCACTCACTATTAGATTATTGTAACTTGTAATCAGTTTTAACAGAATTTACTTCAAAAAATGAACTTATTTTTCTTTAAATGCCTTTTTTTGTTGTTGTAATGTGCTGCCATTGGTACATGTTAGCTAACAGTACTGCTAACAGTACAATAGCTGCTGCGTCACCAGTATGACAATCGCTGAGGGTGTGAAGTGCCCATCATTCTGCATTCAGTTCTTGCAGTGAGTCCCAAACCACCTCCTGTACTACTAAAGTACTAAATAGCCTACTGTGAGTACATGAGAGTGCTTGCTAACTCTGGTACACCCTGCTCTTCTGTTAGCCTGCTCCTCTGGTCAAATACAACTTATGCTATGGTAAAGAATAAATATTAGTTCAACCACAAATGCTGCTGACTAAAATAGGTGATATAATAGATGAAAAATACACATTTTAGGTATAGAGGCAGACAAGTGGCTAACACAACAAACAAACTGAGTGAACCACTCAAGTTGGCCATGTCAGTAGGCTACTTGAAGTTTGGAACTGAATTAAATGCCACTGTGGTGACATGCAGGATTAAACGTGTAAATTAAAAAGCATATAAGAGTTTGAAATGACAGACTGGTAGCAGAAGTCTTAAAGCTCTTATATCAGAACCAAATAGAATCATTTTGCCAACCTGTGCTGCTGCTCTTCTGTTTGCTGTCTGTTCTTTGCTGTCCATCATCTTAGGGGAATTGCTGCTGCTAATGGCAAAGTAAATGAAATTCAAAATCAGAATTAAAAGTTTTACCTAGTTTAACAAAACTTTTAATCAAATTTCTACACAAGGAATATGTAATTTAGAAATAACTAACTGCATATGTGTAATTTATTCCAGCAGGAGTTCTTCACCCCTCCACTAGATGCTCTCCGTGTGTCAGTAGGCCTATGTCCTGCACACCTGTGGCTCATTCCTCGTTAACTCTCACTGCCTCACCAGCTGCACCTCGTTAACTTCACAGCCAAGCCAGTAGGTAAGCTATTGTCTACATTACTAAAGTTAAACACTTACAGAATAATATCCTTATAAAAGCAGAGGTGAAAATGTAATCAGATTTTGATGCTGGGAATGATAGGTATTAAGACTGTAAGGAGGATTATTTTCAATCTTTCAAGTGCTTAAAGGAAGGGAGGTGTTCTGATTTTCCTGATGCTAGAGAAACTATTGTGGTCCAAAACATTTTTTTTGTGCATATATGAGCACCTACCAGTTGTGTTTATTTAAGATGAACATTTATTAATTGATAGCAGTGGTAGGTAAAAGATGCCTTATTCGTTTCAAATCCTCAAATAGCTTTCAATTAGCCAACTTTGTAATTTACAGCCTTCTCTCCTCTGCTAGCTAGCTGCACCTTCAGATTCTGCTTCCAAAAATGCACTGGTACTCTAATATACCAGAGCCCCAAACCTAGCCTTTAATTATTCATGAGGGTGAATGATAAATTTACTACCTGTAGCAGTCAGTTTTGTACAAGTATCACTATCATTAACAGCTAACAAGTCTTCAAAAGTGGACATGCTTCAGTATGTGAGGGAGCTACTCAATTTGACTCAGTCTGACCTTGATTAGTGTCAGCTGAACTTTAAAAATTCTTCCACTGCAGCTACTCTTCAATGATACAGCTTCACAGCCAGAGATTGAAGAATTACATGCATACTACTTTTTAATGTAGACCTTCATGCTGTATGGAAGAGTTGCTGAAGGATAGACTACACCTTTGTTGGTGTTATGTACGGTGCACCTTGGACTACATTCAAACTAATTCAGTGTCAACAAGTTTGATGAGTTTGTCACACTAGGTATTGACAGATACAGTCACTGACCTTGGTTGCTGCCCTCTATCATCCACCATTTTGTTCAGACTCCTCTGACCATATTATTTGCTAAAGGTACTTTGTTGTTTTTAATTCCAGTTGTTACTCAGCAATTTAGGGTGCTAGTTTCACTCAGAGTAAACATATGCCTGTGAGAGCAGTATGTGACTTAAGAACTGTTTATTTTTTCAGGATTTTGTGTCACCTGTCCACCTTATTGTGTACCTACCTACCCTGCATACTTGTGGCTCAGACCCTCCTCAGCTCCCCCTGCAGACTGCCTTGCTGGCTGTGCCTTGTTAAATCCTTAAATGAGCAAGTAGATATTGTTTACGATTCATGTTCTCCCTCTGCACACTTTGACGGTCTTGTTTGACCTGAGTGCTCACACTGTTCAAGTGAAGTCAAGACAGTGACACGTCAGTGGAGTTTCTCTGAAGAAGTCTAACACATGAAGGTTAAAGTTATATCTCTTATTCATACGTCAAATAGCTACAAACAGCAACAAAACTGCCCTCACACATGCATAAACGGCATTGCCAGCAAGCACAGCTAGCAGCTAAATAGTGACAAATATTCCATGTCAGCTCGAGGCTCTCCTTTCTTTTTCCTTTTATATCATTTCTGTTACTATAAATGGGGAAGGCACATCAGAAAGCCTTTCCTGCTGTAGAGTATCCCGCTTGTGGCGGGAGTGTGTGCAGTCGTACGACTGAAATGTCAAATGTACCAGAAATCAGTTGGTTCAGTCAGGAGTGGTTGGTCACGCTGGGGCTGGCCGTCGTGTCCCCTTGTACACTGCACAACAAACAGTGCACAAAGTCAGCGTGACTTTTAAGTGAGTTGTGCAAGTCAAAATTTGTGTCGTTTGAATTTTTTTCAAAGGAAAATTGCACATTGTATGCCTGGCTTTCCAAATGCATCCTCACCTGCTAAGGCACATTGTGCGTAAAAGTAGCCAACCATCTGTTGATTCTATTGGAGAGTTCTGAACTTCCAATGGCCTTAATGGAAGCACATAAAATGTGCAGCAGGAACTTCATGGAATGGGTTTCCGTTGATACAAGCCTCACATCACCAAATCCAATGCCAAGCATCAGACGGAGTGATATAAAACACACTGACAGTGGGCTGTGGCGCTGTGGGAAACATGTTCAATGGAGTGACGAATCACACTTCTCTGTTTGGCAGTCTGGGTTTAGCGGTTGCCAGGAGAACATTACCTGCCTGACTGTAATGGGCCAACTGTGAAGTCTGGTAGAGGAGGGTTAATGGTATGGGGTGTTTTTTCAGGGTTTGGGCTAGGCTCCTTATCTCCAGTGTAGGACAATCTTAATGCTTCAGCATACCAAGACATTTTCAACAATGCTATGCTTCCAACATTGTGGCAACAGTTTGGAGAAGGCCCTTTTTATTCCAACATGACTGTGCCGTAGTGAACAAAGCAAGGGTTGTAAAGGCATGGTTTGATAAGTTTGGTGGGGAAGAACTTGACTGGCCCACACAGAGCCCTGGCCTCAACCCCACTGAGCACCTTTGGGATGGACTGTAACGGAGATTGTGAGTCAGGCCTTCTCATCCAACACCAGTGCCTGACCTACAGAATGAATGGGCACAAATTCCCTCAGAAACACTCTAAAACCTTGTGGAAAGCCTTACAGGAAGAGTGGAAGCTTTTGTAGCTTCAAAATGTGGATCAACCCCACATTAAATTACATGTATTTGAGCACAATTTTATTGCAGTCCCTGGTCAGGTGTCTTAATACTCTACCAGAAGGTCGAGGGTTCAAGCTCCTGCTGTCACATTTTGTTGTGACCTTTGGTGAGATACTTAACCCTTAAAGGCTCCCATTGCTGCTTCTACCATGTTTGAATGTGACAGATTTTTTTCCCCAGGGAATTAGCTGGAAAATTCTGGGCAAATTTAGGAAAAATAATCTTTATTTCAATGAATCATCACATATGCAGCTTGAAGAGTTTTGTGCCAGTGTTAAAACAACCCAGGACCAAGTTTTATATTTGTAGTTAATTTGCATTTTTGTTTTATGTTCATATGACTTATTTCCGTCTAACTCCCATTATGGATCTTTCTTGGCTTCCTACAACTTCTCTTTGAAACATTTGGCTCTTTAACTTAATGATCCACTATGCTAATGTGTCCGCCCTTTCGCTAGTCAGATAGCCTCCTGTAGGTTTATCAAAGCTTTGTTTTTCTTTTGCAGGAAACTGCCTGCTGCTGTGGGAAAAAGTGTTGTAGGTTAATGTAAGTTAAAATGAGAAAAAGGAATAATCTCAAAATCCCTTCTAGCCATGTCAAGAGATGTTCAAAAGTACTTAATTTAAAATATTCATGTATATCTGATCTGGTTTCAAGGCATAAAAAAGGTCATTAAATTACATCAGCTCTTTCCTCACTGAAACATTCAGACTCCATAAATAGGCATATTTTTATTTGAAAATTGGAACTCGACATAACGTTGACCTTACTGGAGGCTTAGAGATTATGTATTCCACTTATTTAAACTGCAAACCCCTATGCCAAAAATCTTGGTACATCGTGTCGAATGTGAATAAAGACAGAATACAGTGACTTGCAAATACTTTTAATCTTATATTCAATTGAATACAGCTCAAAGATGAGATTTTTAGTGTTCACATGGATAAACTTTGTTTGGAAATATAGCACATTCTGCATTTGATGCCTCCAAAAAAGTTGGAACAGAAGCATGAAAATACTTGGGTAGTTGAATGCTCAGAACAGGTAAGATGGTTGATTGGTGGCAGGTAACAGTGCTATGTTTGGGTACAAAAAGAGCACTGCTGAAAGCTGTAGTTGTTCACAATGAGCAATAGTGCAAGGTTCTCCACATTATGAAAGACTTGGCAAAAAGTCCAACAGTGTATGAACAGACTTCTTCAACGCACAACGTCAAGGAATTTGAAGATTTCACCATCTACAGTCCATAAGAGCATCAAAGATTCAGAGAGTCTGGAGAAACCTTTGCATGTTGGAGGCAAGGTCAAAAACCAACACTCAATGTCAGTGATCTTTGATCTCTGTGCTTTCATCACTACTTCCATGTTATTTCATCAGTGTCTAGGTTAAGCTTAAAGAGGACATGTTATGCAAAAATCACTTTTTCAGGCTTTTTTTCCCCCCGATATTTTTGAGATCTTTAGATTTTTACATGGAATGAGGAAATGAATTTAAAAAGGAAAAACAAAACAACAACAAAAGGGCTTGCATAGTGAGAAATTTAACTACACTGCATCACAGTATTGTACATCTCAAGAAGAGAAAGGTAAGCGGTAAACTATAAAATCTGTTACTCTGTCATATCGACCAAGATGATCCAAAAATGGCTGACAAATATTGAAAAATTTGTTGAGGCTGTCTGTCATGCTGTAACGTATTTTCTCCATGTGTAATACGCCAGTGAGGTCAGTCATCCAAATCTTAAACTGGTCCGATTTCCAGAGATTTAGTATCAGTCTCTTAGCGATGACCATTCCATACATGATAGCGCTCTGCACAGAGAGACTATGATTTTGTAAGGAGGGAGAGTACCCGAATACTGCTATCTCTGGGTCAGGTTTAAACACATAACCATACATTCCATAAAACCAGTTAAATATCTCACACCAAAAATTATACTGTCTTGGACATGTCCAAAAAAGGTGGGACAGAGAGCCCTCAGCAGCCTTACAATGATCACAGTAGAAATGTAAGGAAAAAATGTGTAATTTAGATTTTGAATAACGAAGCCAGTGTATCACTTAAAATTGAATCAACTGATGTCTAGCATTAATGGAACATGATCGGATTCTGCCAAGGCTCTCCTCCCAAGCATCCTCATCTATATTTATCCCCAGATCTTCCTCCCAGGCTCTCTGCAAGGAAAGCAAGGCAAAATTTTCTTGTTCAGAGAATATCTTTACGAAGTCTGAAACTAAATTTTTTGAATCAGGCGGGGCCACCAGAAGCTTGTAAATCCTCCTATCTTCAGTAAGAGACTCAAAGTTAGGCACACATTGGCGAACATAGTTCATTATTTGTAGATCATGAAAAAAAATGCGTAGAGGGAAGAGAAAACTTGTTTTTAAGCTGAGTAAATGATGCAAATTTTTTTATCTTTTTCAGGCTTTTCTAACAAAAATATGTGCCCCTAGGCCTGTCAATAATCCACTCAAATACCAGAAAAGTCCATTCTCTTCCACCCTCTCTTTCTCCATCTTTCAGAAAATGTGTGCTTAGATTTTCCCCTAATGACCTCATGTGTGGAGTAGGCACCACCTCCAGGTTTGCTTGGCCATCCCCGCTTAGAAGAAGAAAGCTCCACCCTCCTCTCATGATCTTCCTTTCAGCTGCCAGCTGAGATGTTGGATAGCTCAGTGGGTTACCCTGCTGATTTTGGGCTGGGAGATTGATGGTTTGTATCCCAGACAGGTACTTAACTTTTGATGAAAGTGTTTGTAACATTGTAACATCAGGAGTGCTACATCCATTTCCTGAGAGGGGTGTGGTCAGGGGTGGAGTCAGACAGCTCATTAACATTTAAAGCCACAGACACAGAAACAGCTTGTTCTGAGAAGGGCTGAAACAGAAGGGTTTTCAGATATGCAAAAATCCTATACTAGTGTTTTTTACAGCAGAAACTTCATAGGCATGTTTTGGGGACCTCTGAGACCAATATAAAATTGTCTTAAAAGGGTAAATTTGTAACATAAATCACTGTTAAACTCTTATAAAGTCTTTCCTGATTGAATTAGTGTATGAGTCCTTGGTTGCTTACAGATTGTTGCTTGAAATTTTGATGCAACATAGTGGTAAATATGCTCATGCCCACATTTTTGGGAATATTTTGTTGGCATGAACATCAGACTGTATGCATATTTTCAAAAAAACATGTCAAATCATCAGTTTGTACATTTAATATCCTGTACTGTTTGCAATTGAATACAAGTTAAAAAAGATTTGCAAATCGCAATTTTCTGTTTTTATTCACATTTTACACAATGTCCCAACTGTTTTGGAAATGAGGTTTGCACGTACTTGACAAGGATTGCCTTCCAAACTTCTTTTGAAACAAAATAATGCATGTTAGTGCAGCCTTACTCGTGCATTCAAAGAGCAGCCTTTTGAAAGTCTGCACAAAAGCATCTTTCTGCAGGGAAAAGGTCAAACTTTCAAGGATAGTAACAAAAGCAAAGCACACTATTGCAGAAGCAGAAGCTTTAATAGAGTTGAGATTTACTGGGATACAAAATCACAAAATAATTTCAGTGTTAATTTCTAACTTCAGCAGTTCAGACAGAAAAATACACTTTTAAAATGATGAATAGTTGAACTCTCAGGCTTGGCAATGCAAACAAAGAAAAGGGAGTTTTACATTTCCTGTACAGGGAATCTGAGTAATTAATGTTGCATCATTCAGTTATGGGTATTAAAATCAGTTGCTGCGTGGAGGAGATCAGTCTCATCATATGGGTCTGAAAAGATGCTTAAATCCACAGCCTAATTAGAGCATTTCTTCTAAAAATAGGACACCCTCTGCATTGTGATCCCATTCTCCTTGAACTAAAAAGTGCTCAGTTTATCTCTTTAAAATTCCCTCAAAGGAGACTAGAAACTGCTTTCTTGTATCATTATTTGTATTAAATCTCTGCACATTAGCGGTTACTATGGGAAGCATTTAAAAAATAGGCAATAGAAATGAATAGGGACAGAATTATTTTAGCTTTATTTTCTGAATCTCAGAATTAATGGAGAGTAGCTAAAGCTCATGGGTACATGCACAAAGTCTAAAAACTTACCTCCCAAGTCCTTTCCTTGCACATTTTAACCAGGCAGATGTTGTGGATGTCACATGGGTCTGCTGTGCAAAAAGTACAATCTACCAGACATAGACTACAGAGAGCGCATCTATCACCATGTTCTTAAAAATGTGAAAGAGTTAGTGATAAATATACCATCATGAAGGCTTTTACAGGTTAAGAGTCCCAATGGCCCCTTGTAGTGAGCCACTGTGACAGTCTGAAGAAATCCCTTTAAACTGCAAATAAACATGCTCTTCCATCACAAATAACTATAGTATTTATTCATGATGGGAAAACTATCACAGTTTAACTGTACATGATCTGTAACATAATTAAAACAGCAGAAATCATGCTTCACATTGGCCGTGATCCAACTTTATTTCATTAATCCACTCAAACATTTGAAGAAAAAATGTTTTTTGAATCAGTGATAATGATATTCAAACCCACAACAATGTTAATCTGTTCCATGAAAGGCTGAGAGTGTCATTTTAAATAAAGCTGGAACAAGAAATTGTGGGCCATATTTTCCTCTCTTCTAGGATTGTCCAGTATATCACAGGCTAATGGAGATGTAGAGGATGTAATGACACTCATTTCTTTATCATTTAGGATATTCAAACAGCTCTTTTTATGGCTGACATTTAATCCAGTGGGTTTCATTTAGTTAGAAACCTTCTGAGCCAAAAAGCATGGTTGAAATGTGCTGAATGTTTATGTTGTGGTTGTGCACTCACCAGTCATGAACTTTCACTACTAGCACCAGTCACAAATTGATCACAGAAGCACAGAATAACAACGCAGTGGGACTAAATGGCTAATCTCAATTTTTGTTGTGGATTTTTAGTCCAAGCTGTATTGACCACTCCGTTATCAGCAGGCTTTGGTGTAGACGGGCAAAAACCTCCATGTGGAAATCAATAGGTGTTAATTCTGGACTCAATCTGGTCCAGACCTGGCACTTTCTGTTGAACAAGTCCAGAAGAAGCCACTTTTCTTCGTTGCTTGAGCCCTTGGGCCTTCAGTGGCTGGAGCAATACATCATTTTTTTTATTAGCCAAGCATCAATAAATGTGACTTTAGAACTTTTGCCACCCAGTGGCTAGTAGATCCTTATATTGAGAGGGTTGATGCTAGGGTGGAGCCACCCATGTGGCCTGTGTGCTGCAGGCGTAAATTTTGCATTGTGTTACTGTAGGAATCTGGGAATGAGTGCTAAAGAGAATCTCTGGGGTAATGTTGAGAGGAAGATGAGACAGCACTCTCAATGTAGACATGCTACAGGCTGCTATCAGAGCAACATGGCCTTCATAACACTCCAGCAGTGCCACGGACTGATTGGCTCCATGCCATGTAAGATAGATGGGAAAATTTGCTAGATATATTTCTTTTTTTTTTGTCAGCTGTAAGCTGTAATCATCAAGATTAAAACAAAAAGTCTTGAAATATTGCACTTTGTATGAGAAAATCTAGACTACATGGAAACTTAACTGTCTGAAGTAAATCACAAGGAAAAAGAATGAACTTTTTTCCATTTTACTTAAAAAAAAAATCCTGAAATATTTGGCTATTTCAGTATGATTAAAAATCTTCATATCATTCACAGTTTTTTTTATTTTTTTATAGATTCCTTTCAAAATTGATTCCCAATTCATGTCAATGGCACAACATTTCTGGGACTTAGCAACAGGGTGCAGACTCCTCAGAAAGAGGTCACAAATTGCTCCTGAAACCACCCTCAAATACATTATAAAGGCTTAAGTACAGAGGCAATCATGTGCTGCTTGTTCTTAACCAGTTGCCAAAGCAGGAGAATTAACCTTTTGCCTGTAGAGAGCAAAATATCACATGGAAATCACCAAATCCCCCATTTGCAGACATTTTCACTGTAATTTCAGGAGGACACCAGAATGGAGGACTGCCCTGGCCACATTTCAGACTCAGACAATATGAAAATGGCATTACTGCTTCAGTATAGCCTTGTGGCACTCATGGTGTGACCTGTTAGTAGTTAGAGGAAGTTACAGGGCAGGCTGGGCACAATAACTCATAACAGCACATTTTTTAAAAGGCAGTAAAATTAAGGCAATTAAGTCAAATGCTGGTATTTTGAATCATAAAACTGCTTCCTATATTGTACATCTTTCTGTTAAACTCTTGAATCTGTGTAATGGTATTGGCAGATTAAGCTGAAAGGTCAACAGTGTAAAAGAAACTGAACTTTAAACTTTAAACATAGGTCTAACATGAACTTTTCTGTACAACAACGAATCACAAACAACAGATTCAAAAGACTATAAGGGTCCAAAGTGGCAGACAGCTAAAATCAAACTGAAATGTTCTTTAAGGTCATAACAATAATCTGATTTTTTCTCTACTTAACAGGAAGTCAGCAGAGTGAAGCCCAGTTTGTGGTAATCATGTGTTGGGAGGGAGAGTGACCTCTGACTAAAGGCAGCAAGGACAAAGATCCAAAAGTCTAGGCTGAGGAAAAACAATCCCAGGTCACACACAGTAATAAATAGCTTTATTTTTCACGATAACTCCAAGATGGAAGACATATCTCTGTTTTGACATGTGGTTCAAAACTTGGGTCACAAAGCAAAAAATACTGCACCAACATTTTGGCAGCAGGGATTGATTATGTGGGAGAGTGCCAAGAAATCTCCCTGAAACTTTTATAGAGTTTGAAAAGTGAAAGAATAAGATGTCAGATGTGGTCTTTTGGAGTTAAACACACAGCTGGTCATACAGATATGGAAAAACGGCAAATTAGTTCCTCCCAACTTAAAACAAATTATTATACATGCACACACAATTTGCATTTTATTGATTTAGTGGCATAAAGAAAGGAATAATTCCAAAAAAAGTTTGGACACAATGACAATGTATGGAGTTTAGTTTTGATAGTTTAACGCTGATTTGTAAGGGTTTTAAACAGTTGTTCTAATGTATGTACCCCAATACCTAAACAGCTGGGATGCTATGTAAAATGTAGATAAAAAAAACAAAATGCAATGATTTACAAATCTCATCAACTTACATTTAAAAAAAAAACACAAATCAAGATGTTGAAACTAAGACATTTTACCATTTTCTGAAAAATACTAGCTCATTTTGAATTTGATGGCAGCAACACATCTTAAAAAAAGCAGGGATGGGACAACAAAAGCTGGAAAAGTATAGTGGAAATGATGAAAAACCTGGGGCCAGGTCGCGGTAGCAGCAGGCTGGGCAACTCAACCTAGACATGTCACTCCTCAGCAAAATTTTCCAACTCCTCCTGGGGGATTCCAGGGTGTTCCCAGACCAGATGAGATATATGATCCCTCCAGATAGTTCTGGGTACACCCCGGGGTCTCCTTCCAGTTAGATGTGCCTGGAAGACCTCCACAGGGAGGCAACCAGGAGGCATCCTGATACGATCCCCGAATACGGAATGAGATTTGTGTCAAAAAGATTCAAACAAAACTTTTTCAGTATCAAACAAAATTAGCATTTGAAAACAAAAAAATGTTTCCAAGCAAAAAAATTCTTCACATCAAGAGAACAAATTTAAAATAGCAACCAAATTATTAGTCTTTGAATTCTGAACATCTATCTTCTTGTTTACAGTTCCTGTTTTTCACTCTCAGTGATCAGACTTTGGCTCTCGCTCCTTGGTTTTGCGTTTTATTAAATCTAACTATTGATTAAACAGGTTTATTTGTCAGTGCAGTTGTAGGCTTATGTATTTTATCTGTTAATCTATTTTAAGTTTGTACCTGACTGAGTATAAACATTTTAAAGAGACGCAACTCAGAAGTAAACATAGGCAGAGATTTATCTATCTCTGAAAAGCTGCATCTTAAAAATTGTGGAAAACGTTCAGAAAAATGTCCCTACCTGAAATTACAAAGACTTTAAATATCCTTACATCTAGAGTATATAGTATAGTTAAAAGACTGAGAGAATCTGGAGAAATTCTCTCTGCACAAGGGTCAGTATTGCATGCTTGTGATCTTCACGCCCTCAGGCAGCACTGCATTGAAAATTAATGTATGATTCTGTTCTGCATGAGCTCAGGAATCATCATCAAAATAGTTTACTGTGTCACCCACAAATGCAAGTTAAAGCTGCATCATGCAAAGAGGAAGTCATGTTTGAACAATCCAGAATCACGTTTAGGCCAGAATTCATTTAAAATGAAAGGAGGCAAAACGGAAAACTGTTGAATGAATCAAAATTTGAAATTCTTCTTGGAAACCACAGATGTTATGTCCTATGGAGGGACCATCCAGCTTGTTATCAGTGCACAATTCAAAAGCTCTCATCTCTAATAGTATGGGGTTACATTAATGGGGGCAGCCTACCATATCTGGAAAGGCATGATTAATGCTGAAAATTATGAAGATGTTTTAGAGCAACATATGTTATCATCTAGACAGCGTCTCTTTTTGGAAATGCCTTGCATATTTCAGCAAGACAGTTCTAAACCACATACTGCATTGATCACAACAGCATGGCTTCACAGTTGAAGAGTCCAGGTGCTGAACTGGCCTGCCCGCAGTCCAGACCTTTCACCAATAGAAAACATTTAGGACATTAGTAAACGAGAGATCTGGCAAACATGACCCAGGACTGTTTAGCAGCTAGAATCCTACATCAGACAAGTGTGGGACAACATTCGTCTTCCAAAACTCCAGCAGCTGGCCTGAGCTGAGCTGATATTTTCCACAGAAATATAAAATGTCTCAGTTTAAACATCAGAGGCTGTTTATCTTCTACTGTGAATAAAATATGGGTTTTTATGTTTGCAAATCATTGCATTCTGTTACAAATTTACATTTTACAGGGTCCCAACTTTTTTGGAATTGGGGTTGTGATGAGAACTAAATCTTTTAGCATAATGACATGGACTAATAATACAGCAGAACATTTTTTAATAAAAAAAAAAAAAAAAATCAAACTTTCACTTGAAATTGTCTTGAACACTGACAAGTCTTCATGCATGATTATACGGCAGAATTAGGTTTTAATGATGCTTAAAGTGAGCAATAATCTCATGATACCTATGGATTTGAGGTATAAATTGTTTTGTAAAGGTAGAAAGCAACATAGAATCACCGCTGTTTTGATTTTTCTTAAATGAGAATAAAACATTATGGAGCCTGAAATTATTTTTACCCCAGAGTCACCTTCTCTCAACACCAATTAGAGGCATGACTAATGATCTCACATTTAAGGTGACACCCTGATAAAGCTGTGTTTCATGCTTGAACTTTTGTCTTTGCCTGATGGAGCGCTGCCTGATTCAGCATGTCATCATCTGTTTCAAATCCTCTTAAAAGTAGTCATGCCTATTCATTATTTAAAATGAAGTATATATAGTCGTACAATGTATATTTAGAGCATGTTCACTGGAGAAAATTAGATGGCTTCTCTAAGGTCCCCTGTGGAGCTTAATTTGGATTTGCTTTGGTAACAAATCCATCCTAATCTGCCATACCCCCTAATTACATGTGTGCAGCATGTTCAGTGCTGAACTTAATAAATGGTTCACTCCTGAAATGACTCAATAAATGCCCTGAAAATGAATTGTTGCTCTAGCAGATTTAGAATAAACTATATATAATTTTCCTTGATCAAGAAGTTTTTTTAAAGCACTTGAAAATTTAATGGTGAACTCTACTGTCCTTAGAAAGTTTCTTTAACTTCTTATTTTCTTCCAGCATTAAAATTCATGACCTTAAAGATGATTCAAAGACTTCAAACACAGCGGAGTGAGTGAATGATACCAAATAACAAAACATGAAAATTCTTAATGCAGAAAGTTTGAATTCACAGAAGTAAAAAACTTTTCTCTGGTTTTTTCTCACTAAGCAGGATTGTGTCGGACCATGCTTGAGTGTTATCGTTCCCCCCTCCCATGCTGGTCTGCTTTCACATTCCTAACCTTATTCCACACTAGAGTACTTGTTTGTGTTAATAGTCTGATACAATAGGTGGCGGTATATTACTGGCTGCTTTTCAAATCCTAGAAAAGATGGAAGCAGAGGCAGCAGTGTAAACCACTCATGTCAGGATGTGTTTATGATCCACCCGCCGGTGATGATGGATGTTCTGATTTTACAACTCTCATCATTAATGAATGCCCTGTACTCAAGCACGGCTGCTTTCACATCTCCCATGCTGTCCTTGAATATGGTATACTTGTGTTCAAACTGGTCAAATAAGCTGAACTTTGGGATCGAGTGTACTCTGATCAAGGCCTCTAATGTGAAACCACCCTTGCTTTTGGTTCTTTATGTTCTAGTAGCAGTACAGGAGCAATTTTTTGACACAGACAAGAATGTCAGGAAACAAAATCTTTTAAACAGCTGATAGACTCATTTAAAGTTCTCTGAATTGATAAGAGCAATCCATGCACAGTGGCCTAAAATATGAAAACCATACAACTGAATGTTTATTGAGAGCCCAAATCCAATGATCTGTGATTGGAAGATATAAAATTTTGAAGACAGATTGCAGTTATAACATTATGAAGTTCAACCGCTCTTGTACTGTATGCATTTTTGTCCAGACTCTTACTGTCACACTCGACAGATGGTCCCATCTTGCGACGGCAGATGTTAACACCGACATCCCATACCTTGTGTGTGTCATCTAAGTTGGATCTTACATTTAAACAGTACGTTACTGAATGTGGTGTTACCGAGCCACTCCCTTCAATTTCCATAAAATGCAGCTCAGCATAAGTTCAGTCAGACTCCATGGTCGTGTGAGAAAATGTCCTCTGGTCTGACACAACCAAAATTGTACTTTATGGCCATCAGACGAGATGGCAAACACTACTCATCATCACGAACACACCATCCCCACTCTGAAGTTCGGTGGTGGCAGCATCATGCTGTGAGGATACTTCTCAGCAGCCGGCCCTGGAAAGCTTGTGTAAAGGTAGAGGGTAAAACAAATACAGCAAATATAGGAACTATATCTATATAGTTTCTAACTATACTAACTTGAAAGGGGCTGTTCACGCTCGATCCCTTTGCAGTTTTGCAAAGAAGAATGGCGTAGAATTGGAGTGTCCAGATGTGCAGGCCTGATTGAGACCTATCCACACAATCTGAGTTCTGTGATTGCAGCCAAAGGTGCATCTACTAATTGCTGATTTGAAGGGGGTGAATATTTATGCTTTCACTTAGTTATAGCACATATTTTTATTTAATGGGCATTGCTTTGTAGAAATGTGCTTTCACTCTGATGTTAAAGAGACCAGATAATATAGACCATGACTGATTAATAAAACAATTAAAGGGTAAAACATCCAGGGGGTTAATTTTTTTGTAGGCACTTTGTGTGTCTTAACATCTTCAACAATACAGCGTGAAAACTGAATTTCCCTTTGAGTCTGTCTTCACCATCTTCTACTTGTAGTTGTTGTTCTTCTAATAAATGTTCACCCTCTGCTTTTAAGGGGCATGTATTTGCACAAAAACTGTCCTTGCACGCCAACTGACAAACATTCTCTCTTCTGTTCTCACCAATAAACGCTGACTTAATGTTTTAAAACCAACTGAGCACTTTATGTGTGACTTATCGATGTCAACAGCTCCTGATTACAAGATTTTTTACATCCTCCAAAAGAGTTGAAAAGAGAAAATTAAGAGAAGAAAGAAGACTGCATTCAACATTTGGAATCACTTTGAAATGCTTTGCTTTCACAAATATGCATTGTGGTGCTAAAAGCATACTTAGGCTTTACCACTAATTACAGTTGTTTCAACAAAAAAGTCACTGTAATTTGGTGATCTTCTTTACAAGAAGTTAACATTCACTTGGGAAAACTTTTAAAAACTAAGACTATACTGCTGTATAATTCAATGTGTTGTTTAAAGTTGGAGATACGGCTCTGATAAAGGGATTTCTCTTGTTTCTGATGCAGAGGTGAGACTTTCAGACCTAAAAAGCTGCAGCAGAATCAGGTCACATGAGTGCATTAGCAGCAGCTCTCAGAGGCATTCAGTCACATATTTGGAGGTTGTGCTTGGCTGGAGACTCAATGGTGCAAAGCTTCCATCTGTGCATGATGGCTCAAATGACAAACTAATTGTAGGAATATATAGAAGTGGTCTTGCATACAGATGTCTATACGTTTATTTCTCATATTCTGGCTTTTGAGCAGGTTATGACATGCTCTTTTTCTCTCTGTCTCTCACACATACAGGCTTTCACACATGCTGAATAGGTGTGGATGAGCCGGGCGTTGTTGCCAGAGATGATGGAGGAGACTGAGAGTATGTTCACACTAAGCTGGGTAAATCTGAAAAAGCCTGTTCCCCTGTCTGTTGTGTTCCATATTCATACCTCACACTAAGTCACAGTTTTCCACACAGAAAAATGAGCTTTACAAAACTCTCTCTCATGTCAGCTTAGAGGCTACATTTCTTCTTCCTTTATCTCCTTTAGCCACCATATCATAAGTCAATGAATTATAAAATGTGCTGCTCTTCTGGTTTCTGACTGCTCTGCTTAACAGCTGTAGCAAAACACAGAGTCAACTTACATTTTAACCAGGTGTTTTTAACCAAATCATTTGTTTACATCACTTTATCAAGCATTTTTAGCTTCATTGCACACTCTAAACTCAGTTTTCATTAAGAAATAGTGACTGTTTGACCTCTTAGGGTTTTCCTTATCTTAAATTGCATGTACATGGGATGTCGAAGCTCAAAAGGTTATTTGAAAGCCACCAGTGCAAAGCAAAGCTTACCAGCAGATGTTCAAAAGTTCCTCAGTCTGGTTGCCTTCCCCCTTCCTTCCCGGGTTTCTGAAAAATTGTGCCCTTTAAAAGTATATTTAAGAATTTCGTTATCAAACAGTTCACAGAGGAAAACAGAGATAGCATCAAGAGCAGGGGATGAAAGAGGCGACAAAGGTTCAAGCTCCATGACTTCTGCCTCTTTAAGAATCTGCACACAAGGGTTTCCTTTAAGACCCTGTTTACATTTAGCATTAACATCCTTGCTGAGGAATCAGATACCAAGGTCACTGCACTTTAGTTCATGTGTTAACAATATGCATTGACAGTACATCTCCAGTGACGACTGGAACTCCCTTTCCCGAGTCTTATGTATATAGCAGCACCTCCATGACTCTCAGACTTAGCATTGGCTTATTAATGCTCATCCTTCCTAGTTTGTCGCTTAATGTCTTGAACTGTGAAATCATTTCAATCTAACAGTTCCCTTTTGATAAATGTATTGTAGTGAAATGAGGGTGGAAAGCTGTTAAAGAGGTACTGCTATACTGCTATACTTCTCCCTGTTCATTAGCTTTGCCAGTGGCTTCATTACATGTAGCTCAACTTCATCTAGCCAAAAGCTAAGAGGCTAGCTTTATCCCCCTGTTTTGTCATAAACATGCTTTTGAAGAAAATGCAGAGTGGCTGGGCTGGGAATTCACATATCATCAAGGAACTAGCAGTAGCTCCTGCTCCAAAAGAGGTGGTCCAGACATCTGATCAGGATGCCTCCTTGGCACCTCCTTTTGGAGGTCTTTTGGGCATGTCAAAATGGAAACTTTTGAGATTTTGGGGTAGACCCAGAATGTGCTGGAGGGATTACATATCCTGTCGGGTCTGGGAACACATCGGAATCTCAGAGAATAATTTGGAAAATGATCCTGGGGAGAGGAATGTCTGATTGACTTGCTTAACCTGCTGCCACCACAACCTGACCCCAGATAGGTGTAAGAAAATGGATGGATGGATGGATAATGAATAAAACCCACATTTAGCATACTGGCAGATGACTGCAAATTGCATCACTTGTCTTGTCAGGTCAGGTGTGGGAGCACATGCTGGTTCAGCACTCCACCATGTCAACCTTGGTGCTGTACTGCACAAACCTCCTGATGGCCATCATCCAGGCCTATGCCAGGCCCATGCTCTGTGTCTCCAGGTATCTTCCCAGCTGACTCCTGCACAATGCACACATTTGCTCCCAACATCTGGATTAGCCCACCTGGTTCAGGGCACCCAGGGCCGTGAGCTGGATAAGGCTTAGGAAAGATAGCCAGGTTCCTTTAAAAGCGCAGCTGCTGTTCCTGAATCAAGCATCTTACCCTTCAAATCCCTGCTCTTCTGAGCACATCAGCACTAGATACACGGTCTTACCAACAATACTCAGAAATATGCCAAAGAGAAGTTGCTGGAAAGAAGTCCAGTTGGCCCCTTGGGCCTCACAAGAATATAGTAATACCAAGAGGACCAAGGACCAAAAGACTCTTGACTGTAGTCTGCATGCTCAGATAACAGGAACACTACACTGTCTTGCTCAGAAAACCCACTGCCCCATGTGCAAGTCCAAGTCTGCTGTTGATCTCAGCCTCGCAGTTAGTACATTGATGGATTACACTGCCAAAGTAGGTGAACTGCCCTACAACTTCAATGCTCTCACCATTCACAGACATAGGTTCAATGGCAGCATCCAGGCATCCACAATGCCTGGTTCTTTGGCCCGGGAGACATCGCTTCAGCCTCCTCACTCAGCAAGTTAAGAGCCCACATAAGGGCAAATACAGTCTCTGCAAGGATCACAGCATCATCAACAAAGTCCAGATCAGTGATCTGGACTTCGTCAAATGTCTGTGTATGTTCTCAGTCATCCAGGTCATGGTTATCCAACGCTGATCAAGTGGCATGTGGAACTTGGAACCAGTCCAGTTGTCACTTGATCAGCTTTGGACATCGTCAAAGTTCGCTGCCCAATTTTACCTGCCCCATTATTCAGACCATACAGGTGTTGAAGAGCATACTTCACAGCACTTCTGTACCAGGATATAAGGCAGATCACCTAACAGGGCAGTTTGTTATGCACGATAGTGTGAGTGCACTACCAAACCCTCACACCACCTCTGTATGCAGTCTAAGCCAATGGATGTCAATTCAGCATCTGTACACATGAGGTGTGATCACACCTATGAGAAGTGTATAAAAGACGTAAACACATTATAAATATCTCAGCATTTTTAACCTTTAGACAGGTAGCAGGCATTTTACTACTAAGGAATAATATCTTCAAGATTTGAGGCAATACAACAGATAGGATGAAATATGATTTTATTAAGTATAATCCACACATCCCATCTCCATGTCAGATGTATTTAAGCACAACTTACTTTTGTTTTATTCCTTTATATCTGCTTTATCCTACATCTGTCAGACCTAAAACAGATTACAGGCAGGAACACTCCTGTCATTAATTTAACCATTCTATTGTAGAATGGATAGGCAGTTTAACTTGGTGGAGAAGACTCTGCTCAAAAGATGCTCTCTGGGTTAGTCAAGCAACATGCTTTGACTTTCCAGGGAGTACATGACTAGAATGTAGCAAACACAGCAAATTCAGGTCACTGGAATAAACTCTGTGCGAGTTAAAATCAACTTAGTCTGAGTGTACGTGTGAGACCATCGAATGAACTCTAGAGCCGAGTTAAAGTAACTATTTTCTTGGAGTCGATTTTTAACTCTTTTCAGGAGTGAAAATAAACTCTTACAGGAGCTAAAATACTACTCTCAGTAAGAGTAAAATTAACTCCCATCTTGACTTTAACTTACATGAACTCTTTCTCAATGTTAGTAGTCAACATTTTATAGTGTTACATATTTTCATGTACAGAGGTTAGATTACAGACAACTTCAAACGCCACCAGTGAAGCTCTACTATGCCGCTATAACCTGCCGATTCCTATTGGTCAGTGTGACTAAGCTTGCATGCTCTGGTCAGAATGGAGCAAAGAGACAGACAGCTTATCATCCTTTAGGAAGGGCCAGTCTTTACCACATGATGGAACTGTATAACTCAATGGACAGTGTCACTTATGGTGCAGATGTGTCTAACATCAAAATCAACAATAATCCACCAGAAACATAAGCAAATGAATTCCAGCAGTGATATCTGTACAACAGGCAACATCTAAACACATTAAAACATCTAAAAACATGTAAAATACATCTAAACACACCATGCATGATGGGAAAACTCCGCTCCCAAGATTTGAAGTAGTAGAGTAGACGTGGCAACAAAGCTATTGGGAATGAACTCAGGAACAGTGTTGATTCACTGCTCTCAACATTGTGTGAATGAACTACTTTCTTTAACACTGCAAAGGAGCATTACTAAGTCGAAGTGCGTGAATGTACTCCGAAAATCTAACTCTTTCACCCTTTCTTGTTTAACTCCTACTTTTTTCACTCTGGGAATTTGCTGTATATGGATAGATAAATTTATGACAATGCATACTGAATAAAATAAATTGGTTCAAAAGCATTAAGCCATTCCATTTAATCCATCTTGAATCTTAATGACATTGCAGCATGCTTTTTGCTACAAAGGAGGTTGCTGGGGTGGAGGAAGTTAAGCTTTGCCAGCAGCTGCAGTGTGGTGCATCAGCATTAATGCAAGCATGGATTAGTGAGAAGTACGTAATATTTAAGTACATACACAGCTTTCCACATTATTAAGCAAATGACATTTTTCTCTTATTTTCCAAAATACTGTATTTATGCAAATGACAGTCAGAGTATTCATGAGCCATTAGAGTATAATTCAAATGTTTTTGGACAAACTTCATAATGATAACCGTTATTTAAAAAAAAAAAAAAAAAACCCAAAATGCACTTTTCCACATTATTAAGCAGGCCACGGGTTTCAAGCTATATAGGAAAGAAAAAGGATCTCTGCTGCCAAAAAGTGTCAAATAGAGTAATGCCTTGGACAGGAAATAAAAACATTAGATATTTCACGAAAAATTAATCGTGATCAACGTACTGTGAAGAAATCTGTGGCTGATTCAGAGCACAGACGGGTTCGTGCAGATAAAGGCATAATGAGGAAGGTTTCTGATGGACAAATTCATCAGCTTAAGAGAGCAGATGCTAAAAAGCCATTACAAAGCAGCAAACAAGTATTTGAAGCTGCTGGTGCATCTGGAGTCCAACCAACCTCAAGGTGTAGGATCCTCCAGAGGCTTACAGTTGTTTATAAACCTACTATTCGGCCGCCCTATCCAGAGCTCACAAGCAGAAACGGTTGCATTGGCCCAGAAATACATGAAGACTCATTTTCAAAGTCTTGCTGACTGATGAGTGCTGTGCAACCCTGGATGGTCCAGATGGAGGAGTAGTGGATGGTTGATGGATGGCCACCATGTCCCAACAAGGCTGTGACGTCAGCAAGGAGGTGGCGGAGTCATGTTTTGGGCCAGATTCATGAGGAGAGAGCTGATAGGCCCCTTTAGGGTCCCTGAAGGTGTGAAAATGACCTCGGCAAAGTATATAGAGTTTCTGACTGACCACTTTCTTCCATGGTACAAAAAAGCAGAGCAGTGCCTTCTGTAGCAAAATTTTCTTCATGCATGACAATGCACTATCTCATGCTGCAAAGAATACCTCTGTGTCATTGGCTGCTATGGGCATAAAAGGAGAGAAACTCGTGATGTGGCCCCCATCCTCCCCTGACATCAACCCTATTGAGAACGTTTGGAGCATCCTTAAGCTCAAGCTCATCAAGTCATCCCAAGACCATTACCCTCCTCATCACTTCATACTTCCATACCTAACTGTCGCAGCTTTATCCCTTCATACTCAACTCCAACCCACATCCTTTCACATCAACGCTTACACTCTTTCTATCCTCCAGCCCTCACTGCTCAATCAAATAAATGATTAAAATAAACAGTTTTAAATCCATATCTTTCTCAGCATGGCCTTGGTTTGTAAAATGTTAACACTGGTGGTTTTTATTCCCATTTGAATGACAGAACAAGGTACTAGGAAGTTAAAAAATTACAATTTATCTCAGGTTCTTTATATTGTCACTGCAGCGGGGCTGAAATGGTATATCAAAGAACTAAAAAATACTGCCGTCAATCTAACAGCAAGATATGTATCATTGATTGACACACAGCAAAGAGGTTAATCCCCAGGAGGTGAACAGAAAGTTTCTTCAGGTGCCTGATTCAGTTTGATGTGATTAATCCATGCAAACGAAATAAGATGGATTGAAAGAGCTGTCAAACAAAACAACAGGCAAAGCAGGGACAGAGACAAGGAGGAATCAAGTCTCAAAAAGTGACATGCAAGAACGGCTGCAATGCAGCAGGGGAGAAGGACCTAATTTACATGGTACATGAATTAACTCTGGGCTACTAGCTTTGGTGATTCAAGTACAGTGTGCTTACTAAGCAGAAAATTACAGCGAGAGGTGTCTGAATGACTAAAACACCCCCACTGTTTGAATGGATAGGATGAAGCCTGAATGGACTCAAGTCTCAGATGGAGAGTAAAGATGTTTGCTTATTTTAATACAGTTGTAAAACACAGTGTTGAAATTGCATGAGCTCTACTATGGCTCTATTAGAATTGGTTTCATCTTTAAACTACTCTCATGCAATCATACATGTCTACAGGGTCTTCTGACTCTGGCCCTTGCTATCTTTCTGTACCTCATCTAGTTTATGCACACAAACAACTTCATGACACATTAAGGGAAAACCAACATGAAGTGTCCCGCTGTTTTTGCAAGCACTTGCTGCCAGAACAGCTTAAATGGTCCTTGACTTTGGTTTTAAAAGTCTCTGAAACTCTACCAGAAGGAAAAGGCACTATTTCCCTAAATATTGTACTTTCCTCTGTGATTCAAAGATGGCGCGCCACAAAAAACCCCAAACAAATTGAGCATATTTGTTCAATTTTTCTGCCCAAAAGTATTCAGGCGCCTAACCATTACACCAACAGGGACTGTAATGACATTGTGTTCAAATACATGTACTTTTACGGAGGTGCCACCCCTTTTGCAGCTATAACAGCCTAAACTCTTCTTGTAAGGCTTTGTACAAGATTTTGGAGTGATTCTGTGGGAATTCGCACCCATTCATTCTGTAAAGCATTTATAAGGCCAAACACTGATGTTGGATGAGAAGGCCTGGCTCACAATCTCCATTCCAATTCATCCCAAAGGTGCTCAGTGGGGTTGAGGCCAGGACTCTGTGTGGGCCAGTTTAGTTCTTCCACACCAAACTAATCAAACCATGTCTTTATAGTTCTTGCTCTGTGCACTGGGGTGCAGTCATGGTGGAATAGAAAGTGCCTTCAGCAAACTGTTGCCACACAGTTGGAAACGTAGCATTGTCCAAAATGTATTGGTATCCTGAAGCATTAAGATTGTCCTTTACCCCCCCCCCCCCCCAAGATTCGCCACTCCATAGAACACATTTCCTGCTGTACTGTCCAGTGTCGGTGTTCTTTCACCACTCTATCTGACGCTTAGCATTACACTTGTCAAAGTGGAAGTTCTGAACTCTTCCCCCTTAACAGTCCCTGACCCCGCTCTGTGACTTTACATGGTCTTTGACTTTGTGGCTGAGTTGCTGTTGTTCCTTAATGCTTCCACATCACTTACAGTTGAAAGAGGAATATCCAGCAGGGATGAAATTTCACAAACTGTCTTATTGCAAAGGTGGCATCCATCACAGTACCACGCTTGAAGTCACTGAGCTCTTTAGAACAACCCAATTTTTACCACAAATGTTTGTAAATGGAGACTGCATGGCTAAGTGCTTGATTTTATACACCTGTTGAAGCAGGTAAGACTGAAACCCCTGACTTCAATGACTAACAGGTGTGGCCAAATACTTTTGTCCATATAGTGTATTTCTGTAATCAGCTATGCAGGCCTTATCAGGACCTTTTCAGGTCAATGTGGCTGAAAAGATAAGAGTGATTAGATATTTTTGTCTGGAAATAAGACAAACACCTGCTCAATTTGAGATTTAAAATGTGCTGACGAGTGAAGCATTTGTTTGGTTTCAGAATAATGGCTCAGGCCTGGATCTGAGTATGCTTGACCCCAAGTTCATGCCATTATGAACACAAGTGTATTGGACTTGAAGAGGTGGTTCTGGGTACGATTCATGGGGACTCAGGCACATGGGAGTTGTGAATGCAACTGTGCTCAAGTACACAGCAATTGTCAGTAAGTGGAGTTGTAAAAGCAATTCTGGGTGTCTCCTGTCCCTATGAAAACCACTGTATCTGTGGGCCCATTTCATGCTCTGGACAGTAGATGTAGAAGTAGGGTCAGTGATGGCATCTCAAATCGATAAACAAATAAATAAAAACCCTCAACTTGAATGGCTGCCACTCATTTTCTTCTGCTTGGTGAATTATCATGAAGTTGCATTGAGATCTGGAGATGCTGCATCATTTCATACTTCTCCAACCACACAGACCCCTTCTGGTGCGACCTAAATTTTCAATGTGAAAAGCCCAGTATAAGAATCTTTCACCAAAAGAAAAAAACAATTCCTGGGAAAACTTTGTAGTGATTTGTATTGAGCCATCATAGCCAGCATGATTCCCCCCTTAGCATAACAGGTCCTGTTAGGCATTCAGGTTTCCTTGATTTATTCTGTGCAGTGCCTCAATTATTTCACAGCTGTCTTTAAAACAGCACATTGATCTTCATGTCATACTAGTGTTCACGGCTCTTTCCCCTGAATCTCTATTTCGCCCTCTTATACATTTATTAATATGTAACCTTTTTCCTGCTCTAAAGCTGCACAGTTGCCGTCAGGCACAATCAAAACAAGGGTGCTCATGTCTCTTCTGTGATGTCAGTCTCCAGCTGTGTCTTGATGAAATGTTTTGTGCAACCTGTCTGCATGATTCTCCTTTGAAATATGTACAAGGACTTTGAGACTGAGAGTGTGACACCAAAATTGATAGCAGCAGAAAGTTTAAATAGGTGGTCATTGTGATCCCTGCAGCACAAATGAAACCCACCTGTGAAAAGACAACATAATAAATCCATGCTGCTGCCTTCATTCATGTCTGGTTTGTAGCTCTGAGGCAGCCATGTTAACCTGGAGTGTTTTTTATTGAGCTTTTCTTTAACCTTAGCTACCCTCTCCTTCAATTTGCCAAGTTGTCATAGATGTCATACAAAAAGGGGAAGGGGAGAAAAGAGGTAAAGGAATAATAAAAATAATAGTAATGCTCCTCAAACCAACAAGTATCTAAAAATGTTTATGCTGTAAATTGGGCCTTTTAAAAATGTAAATCTGTTCCTTAAGACAGAATTACTTTTCTTTGGTACTATTTACAATGTAGATAGGCACAATGAACTTCATGATTTGAAAAGTAAAGTCAGACTTCATAGCTAAGCCATGATGTGCATTAATGTTAGGATGCTAGAAATAAAGAGGAAACTGAGAAAACATTAAGTGAAAAATATTAGATAGTTGCCATTAAAAGTCTAAAGTGGCAAAATGAGTCAACAGTCGCAAAACTGAGTTAAAAGATGTGAAAATGGGTGTACAAAGTTGGGGTGAAGGGTGGGAAAAATGGTTTTAAAGTCACAAAAATGGGCATTAAAAGGGGTTATAAATGGTAAGAGTGGCAAAAGTGGGTGAAAAAGAGGTCAAAATGGTTAATAAGTGGCAAAAATGGCATCCAAGTGGCAGAAATAGATGGAAATGGTGGTTAGATTGGATTGACAAGTGGCGAAAAATGGGCAGAAAAAGTTGTAAAAAGGTGCTTCAAGTGGCAGAATTGGATTTAAACATGCAAAAATGGATGACAAAGTGATGAAAAGGGGTTTAAAGTAGGAAATGGTTTTGAATTGGCAGAAATGGGTCTAAAGATGCAAAAATGGGTTTACAAACTGCTGAAAAGGGCTTAAAAGTGGCAATAAATGGTAAAAATGAATCAAAAAGGGTTTAAAAAGCGGCAAAAATTAGTGGAAAAGTTGGTCGAATGGGAAGAAAAAGTGAGAAAAAAATGGGTTCAAAGTAGCAAATGGGTAGGAAAATTAGGAAAATGGATCAAAAGATACAAAAATAGGACTGAAAGTGGTGATAAGGGGTTAAAGTAACAAAATCAGGCAGAAACAGTGGCAAAATTGGTGTAAAAAATAGCGGAAATGACTTACAAGTGGCAAAATTGGGTAGAATAAGTGGCAAAATGGGTTTACTGTGGTAGAAATTGGCAGAACAGGTTGTGAATTGGGATTTTAATAGAGGCAAAAATGTGTTTAAAGTGGAACAAATGGTTGAAAACAAGTGGTGAAAATGGGTTAAAGTGTGACAAACAAATGGGTTTAAAATGGCAAAAATTAGAAGAGGCAGAAATGGGCAAGAAGTGCCACAAGTGGATGAAACGTGGCAAATAATTGTAAGAATGGTGGGAAAGTGGCTTAAAGTAGTTAATAATAGATAGATAGATAGATAGATAGATGTTTATCAGTCAATCAAACTTTACTAGTTACTATTTCTACACATAAACGTCTGTTACTTTCACACTATGGTCTCATCATTTTAATAATCAAAATACATGTAGGTAAAAGTCTCTAGAACAGTTTTAAAGCATTAAAGAGGTTAACATTGATCATTAGACACACACCCACCTTCAGCATAGGTGCAGTTTCCTTTGCTGAGGTATGTACGGTGGCCTGCTTGGATCCCTATCGCTGCAGTTGCACAATTAACCCACAAGGCGGTGTCAAAGTTACATAAATATGTCAAGAACAATAATTTTGGAGAAATTCAACAATTAGGGCATTTCTAACTCTGTTACACATGCAATAATGGCTTGATTTCCAGTTTAAAAGTAAGATGACTGTTAGCCAGGACACTAGAACCAATGCTACTGATCCAACAAACATGCACTGATACCATCAATAAGTCACAATTAAAGGCCAGTTTGTAGAGGCCAGTTCTTAACTAAAGTTATCTGTAGACACAGTTAAAAAAGAGCAGGTCTATGCTCTACCCAGCAGTAATCAACCATGACATAGCAGCAAGTTACAGTAGTTAGGGAAAAATGTGTTTTAACAGGTGGGAAACCTTGAGCAGAGCCACTCTCATACTGAAAAGCCATCTGCTGCTCCTGGCCTAGAGGAGCGTAAGAAGGAACTGTGAACTCACTTATAAGAGCCAAAAATCAACAATAACACTGACTTTCATGAACTGGCTGCTAGATATGAATAAGTGAGGAAGACTGAACAATATAGCAGGTGAAACTGTGTTGGGGTTGTGAGGGGATGGATGGGGATGCAGACAGGAGAAAACAAAGAAACATCAACAAATAAGACCACAATATAAAGATGGGTTTAAAGCTACAATGGTGCAAGCACATGCAGTATTAGCTGAAACAACTATGTACTATAAAAGGCTAATCATTATCTTTTTAATTTCAACTTTTAATCACATTTATAAATGTTTGCATAAGGCTGGAAAAGTAAGTAGTAATCATGACTAAAAGCTAGAGGAACCTTTTGCAACTTACAGGGTCTGCATCTGCATCTCTGATGGTATAGGGGTGCATTAGTGCCTAGATCATGGGCGGCTTCCTTATCTGGAAATGAACTATCAATGCTGAAAAGTATATACAGGTTTTAGAGTCACCCAGGCTAGTGTCTTTCAGGGGAGACCTTGCATAATTCTATAATTCCACAACAATCTATCACTGTTGAGCAACTAGAATGCCACATCAGGCAAGAATGGGACAACATCCCTTCCAAATCTCCAGCAACTGGTCAGCTCACCTTCCAGATCTTTACACACTGTTGTTAAAAGAAGAAGGGATGCTACACAATGGTAAACATGGCCCTGTCCCTACTTTTTTGAGATGTATTAACACCATCAAACCAAGATGAGCTAATATGTGTGATGAAATGGTAAAATGCCTTTTTCAACATCTATGTTGTTTATGTTTTCTTGTGAATAAGATATGCATTCTGTGTAAATCTACATTTTACCCAACGCCCAAACTTTTTTTGGAATTGGGATAGTACATACATTAGAGTAAACACAATTTAAGCCCTTACAAATCAGCATTAAACGACAAAAATTAAACTATGTAAAAAGATATTTATAATTGCAGCAGTTGAGGTCAGCAGCTCTTAAAAACTGACTTGAACATTTCTAATGTAGACACTATAGGGAGGATTGATGTAGCAGCTGGAGTCCCAGTGGTTTCACAGCGGTAGGTCATCCTCACCAGTGTATCCAGAGGAACCTACAAGACAAGGGGAGACAGGAAGCCCCTGAAAGATATAAGGTCAGTAATATAAATGAATATTTACAGTGACGTGCAGTGGTATGAGGATTTCTCCTTGGATAATGAAAGACAAAGGTAGAGCAATTATCCATATCTCAACACATTTCTTTGAGGTTTATGATTGGTCCTCCTCTCATAGCCTCAATATTTTCAGTAATTAAGTTGTAAATGTCACAGTTAATTGTGAAATATTTGATAGTGTCCTTTTAATCAGAATAATTCCCACCTGTATGACTGAAACATTGTGAAGAATTTATCCTTCCCTCTAGTAGTTAAATGGTGGTTGGTGAGCTTGCAGGTGCATTACTGCCACCTCCTGGCGAAGTTTAGATCACAATGGTTGTCCTGATAAGATCCTCATGTTAACTTTTTTCCTTCTAAATCCCATGAACACCTTTGCAAAATCAAATATAATCCCAAATATCGTGTGATTTCTATATCTTCCTCTCCTGAGGATAATCAGGACAACCAGATTTGACTCTTTTAGTCAACAATGTTCACATCTACAGGCTCGTTAGTTTTGTTAAATTCACTGTTCATCAAACTCTACTCTTGACATGTCCTCCTGGTTCTGTTCTTGTAGTTTGTGGTAACCTCTATATACAGATTCAACATTAAGATGCTGAGTCTGCGAGAGTTTCACAGTGTTCTGGTTTCTGTTTGTTGTATATTTATGATCTGAGCTGTGATGACCAAATTCATATGAACAGGCTTAAAAAGTTTGTTGACCACAAAAATAGGAGGTACTTTGTCTACACTGATAACATACTGCTATGGACAGTATTTTTTTTATTAATTATTTCTCTCTCTAAAAAAAATCTGCATCATTGTGCAGCTAACAACCCATAATGAATGAAGCATTTAAACTTGAGCCACAAATGAGCTTGACACTATAGCCAACAGTCAGATCCCCTCATTACCTGATGCATCAGAAATTACTGAGCCAAACTCCATAAAAAAGTTGTTTTTAGCTCCTTTTCAAGAAATACACAACAAAATTTAAGTTTACAGAGCAGCTAGACTTTATTTTTTCTTAATTGTGAGAAATTTGCATTGACATAACTTTGTTTTTCCAGGAAATGCTGCTGAAGTGAGGGCGAGTAAAGCTGCTGCACCTACATACATTCTACTGAGGACTCATCAGATGAGCAGGGCTACTCCAGGGGAAGACCATCTTTACATTGCAAAAGTGAACACCACACAGACAAGGAAATCATGCCTGGAGGTCACTGAACCCTTTAAAACCAACAGGAGCGCCGGTGCTCCCATTTGCATATCTATTTTCAACTGCAGCAATAATTCTTTTTGCATATAAAACTGGAGGAGTAACACTAACACATCACATAGTCAGTGTGTTCCAGAGCACTGTTCCCATCTAGAAATATCCTTCCTACTTTTGCAGAAATGCAGTACAAAGCACACACATCAAAAAACAATATAATGTAATCCAGGCTATAAATGTGTTTTCTTGCAGGTGAAGAGTCGCACTTATTATTGTTTCAACATGGTCTTCTGCAAACACATGTTTCCTTAAAAGTATCTGGCACATTTAGAGATTTGATTTCACCACTGTAAGTAGTTTATTTTATCAAAAGATGCAGTCTTTTTTCACAAATTGAGCACGATTTCATTTTATTAAATTTATTTATTTATTTTTTTTACCTCAGTTTATAAAGATCAGTGTATTTCAAAAATGAAGTTATAAACAAAATATTTTTTGTGGTTTGAAATGATCTTGTAAAACTTTTTTACAGTCACAATTGTGAGGGATACAGCTATCATATCTCAGTATTTGTGATGTTTTGTGTAAGGGTTGAACTCAGGTGCGGAGACGGAAGCAGTTTTAACAGTTTTATTGTGAGGATAAGTGCACCAGGGAAGGGGATTCCAAGAGTCCAGGAGGGAGTGAGGGAGTGCTGGAGCTGGCTGTGGTGAATTGAGCAGGAGGCACTGGAAAAAAGGAGGAGAGGCACGTTAGCGACAATGTACACAAAATGCAAACACTAGAGATCACTGGAATCATCAAAAGCACAAAGAACTTCTCTGAAGGATCACGAGAAGGAGCCCGGAGACGACGTTTACCGTGAGGTAATGTAGACAAGACTCAGGCGCTGTAGAGAGCTGCAGCCAGTCTTAAATAGCAGGTGTGATTAGAGGATTCGCTGCAGGTGTGCCTCTCCACAGCACCAGGGGGGCAGGGTGAACGCCTCAGGAGAAACAGAGTCAAGTTAACAGCCAGCAACCAGCTCCGGAAACCGGAAGTACCACAAAGTAAAATATTCAATACAAAATAAACACCACAGTACCCCCCTCTCAACGGACGCCTCCTGGCGTCCTGCCAGGCTTGTCCGGGTGCGCCTTGTAGAAATCCCGAAGAAGGTTGTCGTCTAAAATTAGTTTTCTGGAAATCCAGGAGCGCTCCTCCGGGCCGCATTCTCCCAATCTACCAGAAACTGGTAACCCCGGCCTCGAGGTCTAACGTCCAGGATCTTGGAAACGGTGAAGGCGGGATGGTCATCGATGATCCGGGGGGGAGGAGGGGCGACGGTAGGAGGGCTCAGATCACTGGAGGAGACCGGCTTGAGTAGTGACACATGAAAGGTGGGATGGATCTTCATGGATTCAGGAAGTTTGAGCTGTACTGCCGAGGGGTTGATGATTTTGGTGATCTCAAAAGGTCCAACGTAGCGGGGGGTCAATTTCTTGGATTCTGTCTCGAGGGGTAGATCTCTGGAGGAGAGCCAGACCTTCTGGCCAGGGAGATATTCCGGGGCAGGAGTGCGGTGGGCGGCAGCCAGTCTTTTATTGCGCTCGGCCGTGCGCGAGAGTGCCGCCTTGGCTGTCCGCCACACCTCTCTGACGCGCTGGAGATGGTGCTGCACGGAAGGGACGGAGACCGAGATCTCCTGTTCGGGAAACAGGGGGGGTTGATACCCGAGGCAACACATGAACGGAGACATGCCGGTAGCAGCGCAGGTGAGAGAGTTGTGGGCATATTCAATCCAGGGGAGGTGAGAGCTCCAGGTAGAGGGATGATGGGCAGCAACACAACGTAAGGCCGCCTCCAGACTCTGATTGGCCCTTTCAGTCTGGCCGTTGCTCTGTGGGTGGTACCCCGAGGATAGGCTGACTGTGGCCCCCAGCTCCTTGCAGAACTCTTTCCATACACGTGATACAAACTGGGGTCCGCGGTCCGACACGAGGTCGCTAGGAATTCCATGGATACGGAAGACATGGAGGACCAACAGGTGAGCCGTCTCCAAGGCAGAGGGGAGCTTGGGGAGAGGGACGTAATGGACGCCTTTGGAGAACCGGTCCACTATAGTCAGGATGACTGTGTTTCCCTCAGAAGGTGGGAGACCGGTGACGAAGTCCAAGGCTATGTGCGACCAGGGACGACCAGGAGTGGACAGGGGACGCAGAAGGCCAGCAGGGGGTTGATGAGAGGATTTTCCTCTGGCACAGGTGGAGCAAGCAGCCACGAATTCACGGGTGTCTCTGGTCATGCCCGGCCACCAGAAACTCTGCTGTAGGAACCCGAGGGTCCTCTGGAAACCGGGTGGCAGGTGAGTTTTGATGCGTGAGCCCAATGGAGCACTGGAGAGCGAGCTGAGTCCGGGACGAAGAGGCGGTCTGGGGTCCAGTTCCGGTCGGTTGGGCTTTCTGGGCGTCTTTGACTGCCTGGATGATGTCCCATGTGGCAGCACCGGCGATACAGGAGGGGGAAGAATCAGGTCCGGCTCAACACTCTCACGAGATGGGGAGTCCAAACCCGCAAGGGCATCAGGTTTAGTGTTTCTGGAGCCTGGCCTGTAGGAGAGGGTGAAGTGGAAACGACTGAGAAAAAGAGCCCACCGGGCTTGACGGGAGTTGAGTCTGCGCGCCGTGCGCAGATAGGCGAGGTTCTTGTGGTCAGTCCAAATGATGAAGGGCTGTCGCGTGCCCTCCAGCCAGTGCCTCCATTCTTGTAGTGCCCACACCACAGCCAGCAGCTCTCGGTTTCCCACGTCGTAATTGCTCTCCGACGGGGACAAACGACGAGAGAAGAAGGCACAAGGGTGAAGCTTCTTCGTAACGGGGTCTCTTTGCGACAGAACAGCCCCGGCTCCGGTCTCCGAGGCGTCCACCTCCACCACGAATTGGAGGGAGGAGTCAGGGTGCTTGAGGACGGGAGCTGACGTGAACAGAGTCTTGAGCCTGGTGAATGCCTCAGCAGCCTCAGGTGACCACCGGTAGGGGAACTAGGGAGGTGAGCCTAGTGAGGAGCAGCCACCCTACTGTAATCTCTAATGAACCTTCTATAAAAGTTTGCGAAGCCTAGAAATCGCTGGAGTTCCTTACGGTTACCTGGGACGGGCCAATCAGTGACTGCTCTGATCTTAGCAGGATCGGGTTGTAATTGGCCCTGGGCAATGATAAAACCTAGAAAACTGACTGATGGGGTGTGAAACTCACATTTCTCGGGTTTGACATAAAGTCTGTTCTCTAGTAGCCTCTGGAGGACTAAACATGTTGCTGGTGTTCCTGGAGTGACCTGGAGAAGATAAGTATATCATCAAGATATACGAACACGGCGATTGAGCATGTCCCTGAGCACATCATTAATGAGGGCCTGAAAAACTGCAGGGGCGTTAGTGAGACCAAAAGGCATGACCTGGTATTCAAGTGGCCAATAGGGGTCTTAAAGGCTGTTTTCCATTCGTCTCTCTTTAACTCTGATGAGGTGATAGGCATTTCTTAAATCTAGCTTGGAGAAGACCTGGGCTGAACAGAGAGGCTCGAAAGAGGGGTCAATGAGGGGAAGTGAGTATTTGTTCTTTACCGTGATGTCATTAAGTCCTCTGAAATCGATACAGGGGCGGAGTGTGGAGTCTTTCTTTTTGACAAAAAAGAAACCAGCTCCTAGAGGAGACGAGGAGGGACGGATGAGACCTGTGGCTAACGAATCATGGATGTAAGTCTCCATGGCCTCCCTCTCCGGGGCGGAGAGGTTGTATAGGCGACTACTGGGCAGGGACGCGCCAGGGAGCAAATCGATCGCACAGTCATAGGGACGGTGAGGAGGGAGAGAGACGGCTAGGTCCTTGCTGAAGACCGGGGCTAAATCATGGTATTCCTGAGGGACATTGGATAAATCAGGAGGAGTGGGGGTGACGGAAGGACGACTGACCGGTGGATTGGCTGAACGCAAGCAGTGAGAGTGTACGCTCCAATTGGTTATGGTAGTGGTTTTCCAATTGATCTGAGGATTATGTAATTGGAGCCAGGGGAGACCTAAAACAACGGGAGCGTGAGGGGACGGAATAACAAACAGCTGAATTTTTTCACTGTGATTACCCGAGATAATGAGGGTTATGGGGGCTGTCCGGTGAGTAACCTTAGCAAGCAACCTGCCGTCTAAGGCCGTGACGTTCTTAGGAGTCGGTAAGGGTTCAAGGGGGAGTTGGAGCTGTTGAGCTAACGTGTCCTGAATAAAGTTGTCGTCAGCTCCGGAGTCAACAAGCGCACTAATGGGCACGGAATCGCGCCCCCAGAGGACACTAGTCGGAACGGCTATGCGCAGGGGAGGGCTAGAGGAGGAAGAGGTCTGGCTCACCCGAGTGCCCTCGTTCACGGGTGAGCCCTGTCTTTTGGCGTCTGGGGACAAGTAGCGAGAAAGTGACCTGTCTGACCACAGTAGATACACAGTCTAAGGTTAAAGCGTCTTTGGCGCTCACTGGGGGTTAGTCGGGTGCGGCCTAACTGCATGGGTTCATCAACAGGAGTGGGGGAAAGTCACGGAAGACCTAGTGTGTTCAGGAGACTGAAGAGCAGACTGACCAGAGGGGGGAGCTACGGGACGGGAGCTGGAGGGCCTTTGCTGACTCCTCTCTCTGCGTCTTTCTCTCAAACGGTTGTCAATGCGAATGGCTAGTGAAATTAAACCCTCAAGGGAGTCAGGTTCATCCCGGGAAGCGAGTTCATCCTTAAGCTCACTAGAAAGACTCTTAAGAAAAACCCCTTTGAGCTCGGTCTCCCCCCACCCGCTCTCAGAGGCTACAATACGAAAATCAATGGAGAAATCAGCTACTGATTGGTTACCTTGGTAGAGGGAAAATAAACGTTTGGCTGCTTCTTGGCCCTGGAGGTGATGATCAAAAATCCGACATAGTTCACTAGAAAATAACGAGTAAGAAGCTAACACTGGGGATTCTCTCTCCCAAACAGAAGTGGCCCAGCGGGAGGCTTTCCCACGTAACAAATTAATTACAAAAGCTATCTTGGCCCTGTCCGTGGGGTAACTCAGGGGCTGCTGGTCAAACACAAGGGAACATCTTAACAAAACCCACTAGCGCTACCTATTTCTCCTGAGAAGAAATCAGGTGAGGTACATGAGGCTCTCTATAGTGGGGAGGGGAGGAGAAGGTGAGGGATCTACTGAGGGTGGCTGAACACTGACAGGTGGAGGCTCAGGAGTGGGTGGAGTGAGGCTGAGTGGCTGAGAGTAACTGCTCGGATATGGTGGAGACCTGGGTGTTGAGAGTCTGAAGAGATTGCATGATACCTTTTAACATGGACTCGTGATGTCCTAGGCGTTGTCCTTGGTGGGTGATGGCTGTTTTGAGGGTGTCCGATTCCGCTGAGTCCATTTCTGGCCTGAGTCTTCTGTGATGTTTTGTGTAAGGGTTGAACTCAGGTGCGGAGACGGAAGCAGTTTTAACAGTTTTATTGTGAGGATAAGTGCACCAGGGAAGGGGATTCCAAGAGTCCTGGAGGGAGGGAGTGCTGGAGCTGGCTGTGGTGAATTGAGCAGGAGGCACTGGAAATAAGGAGGAGAGGCACGTTAGCGACAATGTACACAAAATGCAAACACTAGAGATCACTGGAATCATCAAAAGCACAAAGAACTTCTCTGAAGGATCACGAGAAGGAGCCCGGAGACGACGTTTACCGTGAGGTAATGTAGACAAGACTCAGGCGCTGTAGAGAGCTGCAGCCAGTCTTAAATAGCAGGTGTGATTAGAGGATTCGCTGCAGGTGTGCCTCTCCACAGCACCAGGGGGGCAGGGTGAACGCCTCAGGAGAAACAGAGTCAAGTTAACAGCCAGCAACCAGCTCCGGAAACCGGAAGTACCACAAAGTAAAATATTCAATACAAAATAAACACCACAGTATTTAGGAAAATGTGTAAACAACCAAACAAACAAAAAACACTTTTTCTTTTTTTTTGGCACTTCTGAGCAATTTAATTTGTAACTATATACTTATAACATACATATCATTTAAATTTGGGTTCTAAGGGTTGTACTGACTTATATCCAATTCAAATACTCAAAAAAAAAAAAAAAAATGATTACTGCCTCCCTCTATAAAGATATACTCTGGCAGACTTGTTCTATGGTAGGTCATAAAGGGTTAACAAAAGCTTCTGGCTTTACCTTAACTAGGGAATGATTCACCCTGTTTCGAGATTACAAAAAGCCTTTATCAGATAATGACAGAAGATGAAAGCTGATGGGCTCTGTGACTGAATCTGTGGCAGCATCAACATGACCTGACCACCAGAAGGACTGCTTCATATATCCATTGCATGTGATATATTTCACATACAGTCATGTGCATACATTTTGGGCATGTTTTAGGCATTGATTTGATCTCATTTTGGTGAAGATGGAGATTGTAAAGATGTGAAATAAGAGATACATGCTATTTAGTGTGTTCTGATATATTTTTTTGTTAAATATAGAAGTCAAAAATACCAGGATGTCTAACTTAATATTGTCACATTTTGCTGCATGCCAGCTTCTGTGCTTTCTTTGCCAATCTAACCCCCAATCCTCTGTGCAGCTGAAGTTGCATCACTCTGACTGAGCCGCTGAGAGAGCACTGACTGGTGCTCAACAGATTGTGACGGATGTTCGAGCACACTGATGAGCGAGTGGGTCCAAGGAGATATGATGAAATAGAAAGTCCCCACTGTAGGAATGCTGCATGTAAAGTATGTTCTGAGTAAAGATGGCAGCATGTTAAAAGATGAAGTTTTGATTTGGAGTGAATGACAAGTAACACCCCCCCCCCCTTTTTTTTAAGCAACTTGAGCACTGAAGGGGAACAAACCACCCACTACTCATAAAAGCTGTGTTTGTGACAATTTCAGTGTATACCCAAGGTGTCTTAGTAATGCCAGAAACTAGCGCCAGAGCATTTATTTGCACCTCCTTTTAGAATATTTGGTGCTAAAGAGCCAAATTGGCAGTTGTGTTGTTTGTGAACAATCAGCTTGTTCTCTATCTCAAAGCATCAGATATGTAGTTTTCACAGCAGATGCATGAGGTATCCTTCTGTGTTGCCATCACACCTTCAGGGCTGTCAGAAAAATGTTATGAAACCATAAAAAGACACAATAGACCCAAAGAAACTGCCTAAACCTAACCAAACTGAGGATTTGACATTATCAAAGAGTTATTGTGTGCCCACTGAAAGCAGTTGATTCATCTGGAGTCATGCTGCCCACCTCTGCAAGTCACTTCTTGTCTTGTATTAAGGAGTCTTTTCATACAAACAGGCAATGCACAGGGTTATCAGATAAAACAGAATATCACCAGTTTTCTTTCCTTTTTGACACTATGGGGAGGAGGGCTGTTTGAAAGAGTTGCATTTGATCATTCTACTAAGTTATAACTGTGTAGATTTCTATAAAGCTGCAAGGAAAAACAAATTTTCTAAAGCCTTTTTTAAATGGATGATTACTGGAATGTCTTAGTGCATTGTGGAGTTTTGAGAAATGTAATTGACCCTCTTTAAAACAGCCATTGGTCAGTCCTACTGTAAGTCTGTAAGCAGCCCTAGCTATGTACGAGGAGGCCTGTCAAGCTTTAAACAGAAGCTAGAATGCTGAAGCAGTGTGCTTACAGGACCTGCAAATTAGTGCTGCACAATTAATCCAATAACAATCATGATGTCGGGCTGTGCAATTGTAGAATCACATATAAGGCCACAATTTCTTTTTTTGTATTAATCAGTACTTGAAAAGTTTATGGAAATGCCTGCAGAGATGTCTACAACAAGTTTAGTTTACAATAGTGCCACTATTGCACTTTGTAGAAGTACCTTCATTTTCAAAAAAGTTAAATTTTTGGATAATATCAAGTTATTTTCAAAGCAGCAGGGTGAAAACTTCAGATTTTGTATTTTTATATTTTGAGTTGAAAAATACACAGTGTCAAAGCTGTCATTTTCATCGATAACCAAGCAGTCAGACTCATTATGTCATTTATGGATTATATCATAATTGCAGTCGCAAAACACATCATTTTCCAGTGTACAGTACATTCAGAAAACATTCAGACTCCTTTAACTTTTGGCAGTTTTGTAATGTTTCAGCATGGTGTTACAATTAATTTATTATTTTTTGGTCATTAATCTTCACCCAGTAACCCATCATGACTAAATGAAAATATATGAAAAAAAAAAAAAAAAAAACCTGAAATATTACACACTGACTTATGTATTCCCTTTGCAAAAGCACTTGAAATTTAGCTCAGATTCATCCCAATTCTCTGGATCTTGACTAAGAAAGATCTCTGATCTGGGCTTGTTGCAGAGTGGCGTTTGCAGCAAATGCCACATTAAAAGCCAAGTGGGCTTCCATGTGATTTGCACTGAGGAGAGGCTTCGATCTGGCCACTCTGTCATAAACCCAGATCAGTGGAGGGCTGCAGTGATAGCTGTCCTTCAGGAACTTTGTCCCATCTCTACACAGGATCTCTGGAGCTCAGTCAGAGGGACCATCAGGTTCTTGGTCACCTCTCTTACTAAGGCCCTTCTCCCCGATTTCTCAGTTTGGCTGGACGATCAGCTCTCGGCAGAGTCCTAGTTGTGCCAAACTTTTTTCCACTTGAGAGTTATGGAGGCCATTGTGCTCTTGGGAACCTTCAGTGCAGCAGAACTTTTTGTAGCCTTCCCCACATCTGTGCCTTGCAGCAATCCTGTCTCTGAGTGCTGCAGGCAGTTCATTTGACCTCAGAGGTGTGCACCTTTCCAAATCATGGGTAGACTCCAATCAAGGTGGAGAAACATCACAGCAAAGATCCAGAGCAATGGGAGGAACCTGAGCTAAATTTCAGTTGTTGTTGCAAGGGTCTGAACACTTATGTCAATGTGATATTTCAGTTT